>NC_134597.1:31738797-34138797 GCF_037038515.1 Microtus pennsylvanicus | reverse complement strand
ATGTTAGGGTGGGAAATCAATGAGAATTGAGCAGCTGCTGCTTCGATGACCCAGTCTTGCCTCTGGCCTGGAACCTCACCTCTTTTGCTGTCATGTTATACTCGATTCTCCATTCCTAGCCTCTTCACACTATGGAAAGTTCCAGCTCTGCTTCAGCGCATCCGTCCCAGACATCCCATAATAACCAGGGTGATCTGTTAACAGAGGCCCCACATTATCTGTGTCAATGGGAGCAAAAGGAGTTCCTTCCCTTAATTCTGAGCTCACAGTAGGTGTTCCATCAATGGTTTTTGGATGGATTTGGGGAAATAATAGTTCTTAGTTTTGTTTAAAATAGTCAAATATTTCACTTTTTAAAAAAATACTCTAACAGAAATTGCTGCCTAGACCAAACTAAAAATCACAAAAGTGAAATGTGTATGAAGGAATCTAACCTCATGTGCCAGGGGGCATTCAGATCCTGAAGCCTCCTATCTGGGGGGCAGTTTGTCTTTTGTAAACATACCACCAAATGGTAAGGAGAATCCACTCTGGGTCTGGGGTCTTAGCGAAAGCAGAAGCTAGATCTGCCTGCTGCAATTGATCCTGCAAGGCATGGAACCTGTGTTCACCTAGATCACAGATTCTTCTAGTGGAAGTATGAAAGTATAGCCTCAAAGATTATCAACCTCCCCAATGCTGCGACTCTTCAGCAATTCTTTATGTTGTGGTGGCCCTCAGCCAGAAAATTATTTTTGTTGCTACTTCATATCTGTAATTTTGCTACTATGTTGAACTGTAATGGAAATAGCTGCTATGCAGGATGGTCTTAGGCAACCTCTTGTGAAAGGGTCTTCAGCCCCCAAAGAGGTCTCGACCCACAGGTTGAGAACCACTGCGTTAGAAGATGAGACTGTGCCACTCCAAGGAAGGTCATATAGGCTGATGACCCCTCGGTCTGGGGAGAGAATTGTAAAGACAACCCTCAACAGGCCACCATGAAATCCTGCCACATCGTTTCAAAGTGAAGTAAACTAGCCTGTCTCTAAGATAACCCCAGCTGTGATGTTAGATTGTTCTGTATTTGGTGGGCCTGCCCCCACCGGAAAGCACTGGAACACTGACTTCCCAGTAATACTTTTGTTTACATTTTTCTTCTTTTAGATTCATTTTTATTTTGAATGTATGAATGTTTTGCCTGCATTCATGCGTGCGCGCGCGCGCACACACACACACACACACACACACACACACACACACACACGGTCCACATTCAAATGTGTTGTGCCCAGAAGAGGGTTTGAGATCCGACGGAACTGGAGTTACAGATGGGAAACAAACCTGGGTCCCCTGGGAGAGCAACAAGTGTGATCACCAGCTCTCTACCCCATTTGAATTTTTTCTTAGGAAAATGATAAACAATTCCACACCAGGGAAGACAATATTATATTTTTATAACTGTACGATAACCTGGCTCCAAGCTTTAAAACAGCTTTATAACTCAGCCCCCCTTGTAGCATCAATTCTTTTGAGGGTGTGCGCTAGGGTATTTAAAAGCAAATCAATGATTTCACGTCATTTCACCCATTAATACTTTGACGCCCATAATAAAAATCTCCAGGCTAATCCACCATTTTGCAATCTACAGAACTAGTGAACACATCAAGCAGACACTAAGGCATGGCTTCTCTTACCCCAGTTTCCCCCTTAGCTAGGATGAGAAGCTGTTCATTAAAATAACTGTTGGTGTAGAGGCCGAGTGAGTATCCCTGAGCAGGAGCAGGTTTCTGAAGTGGTGCACAGTAATTCAGATGGTACGCTGCCCAGGCATCTCTGTTAGCTGTGAGAATTTCAACTTCCCTACAATTACAGCAAGTCGTTCTACCTATACCTCAGCTAGCACTGCAGCCAGAGATGGGAGCCCTCCGCCTCCTTGCTCGCTTTATATATGGGCGTATTCATCTTTGCATGTACCTGTACACACCAACACACAGGCATCCAGATAGACCTTTTCTTTCTAATGTGGAATAAGTCAGGAAGTATGGGAAAGTTTTGTGGTTGTTTGACTTAACATCTTGTTTCTGACCCAAGGACAGGTTGCAGAAGAAGTCTTGATCAAATTACTCGAGGCCACTTCTTTGTGCTTCTGAATCTGGTGCTATTACAGAGTCACTACACCTATGTTTTATTTTTGTAAGATTTCCTACCCCCACTTTAGTTTAGACTGGTTCTCTCTCTCTCGGTTCTCTCTCTCTCTCTCTCTCTCTCTCTCTCTCTCTCTCTCTCTCTCTCTCTCTCTCTCTCTCTTTCTGATTTATTTATTTATCCTGCATACAGTGTTCTGCCTGCAGACCAGAAGAGGGCATCAGATTTCATCATGGGTCCATGTAGGTGCTGGGAATTGAACTCAGGTCCTCTGAAAGAGCAGCCAGTGCTCTGAACCACTGAGCCATCTCTCCAGCCCCTGGGTTTGTTTTTCAAAAAATTATCTCATATAGAGCAGCCAGCCTGGCCTTCATCCTCTAGGAAGCTGAGACTGGCCCTGAGCTCTTGACCCTCCTGTCCCTTTCCTAAGTGCTGAGATTGCAGGCATGCACCACCACACTTAGATTAGAAAGCATTTTATGAGCGGTTGGAGATGGTGATAAAGAAGAATTAACACCTCTCCACAGGGTTACTCACCAGAAACTCTGAAAATTCTGAAATGGTCCAAAGTGGTTTCCCTAAAGATAGAGTGGAAGTGGGGAGCTAGACATGACAATCTCTGCTCTTTACATCTCTTGTGCAGTGTGATTGTTTTGCTCATGTGTGTGTGTGTGTGTGTATGTTCTTGTATGTGCAGGTACATGTGTGTGTATTGAGGGGTGCCTGTAGATGACAGAGGACACAAGTGACTATTATCTGACTTCTTTTCCTTTTCTTTTTCTTTTTGTTTTGGAGACAGAGTCTCTTGCTGGTTTGGGGATGAAGGCAGAATCCACTTGTCTCTCTCTGCCTGCCCAATGCCAGGATTACAACAGTGTGCTTCCATGCCTGGGTTTTTAAATGTGCATTCTAGGAAGCAAACTCAGGATCTCATGCTTAAAAAGCAGGGGCTTTACTGTCTAAGTTGTCTTCCAGACTGACTAATCTTTTACTATAAATATCTACTTATTAAAATGTTTGTGATAATATTAAATTACCTGTAACCAAATAAAATAATTACACAAGTATCTTAAAATCTGATCCATAAATTGTTGGAACGACGTCTCTCCAGTTCTGGCCTCTCAATATGGAGTTCAGTGGGCTCAGTCCTCTAAACCTGGTCTGAACCCACTTCCACAGTGTCGTTACTAGAGACGCTGTCTATCCACAGACACCTAGCCTTGGTATTTATAACTACATCACAGTCCTCTTTCTGGAACTTCAGATTCTCATTGATCTTATCACAGATTGCTCTGCCTGTTGAATAGGCTCCTCTCAACCCCTCCTTCTGCACTGTTTTCATGTGAGAACGACTCACTTTCTCTGAAATCCCGTCTCTGTTTCCCCCACCCCCATGCCCCGTGTCTCTTCGCTGAAGACGTCAGGCTCATAACAGGGATCCAGTATCTCACTACATGTACTCTTTTCTGCATCTAGCAGCTAATGGGCAAGAGTAAATAGAATCATAATGTTCTTTCCAGGGCCTCCCATGGATGTAGTTGGAGTGTAAAAAATAGATAATGGCTAGAAATGCATAATCAGCAAATACAGTAATTTAGCATTGTGTTATAAAGGAATTACAACTCAAAGGAATTAAAGAAATAATTCCCTAAATACATACAAATATAGGCTATTCAGTGGGAAATGTTAAGTCTCACATCATAACAAGGCTGAGTAAGATTAAGACATTAAATGGACATGCATGTTCTAAAGAGGAAACACAAATTTCTAGCATATATTTTGAAAAAAATGCAGTCACAAAATACAAGCATACAACAATCAAGACCGTAAGAGAAAAGAATGCACTTGAACCCAGTCGGCCACCTCGAGCTGTTAGTGGTGACTGATTGTCTACCCTCGTCCGACGTTTTACCTATTGCCTGATAGCTGCTTTCCCTGCTGGGGAATGAGTCTGAGAAACATCTGTCTTTCTCACATCTTTCCCAGTATGTGCACAGGGCTGAAGGTTACAGAGCTGTACGGTAAGTGTGAAATTCGGTCAAAACTTGAGACACAGCAGAAGGGGGAAGAGCTTTACTCTCCAACAATGACAGATGGTGATATAAATTATCCGACTCTCACATAACACTAGCCACCAAAATAATGCATGTAGTTTTCCTTTATAGGATACCAAAATGTTCATGATCTGATGTAACGGGAAAGAGAAAACAAACCCAACACAGACTGTCAACAAGCAATCACAGAAAGGAAATCTCTGATAAATATCTATTTAAGACAAGCCCCTACACTTCCATGCCCGTATGGCCATGGAAACCAGTAAAAGCAGCCTCCTACAAAGAGGGCTAGATAAGGAAACTTCTTGTTTCCGCTTCGTCCCTAGGGAGAGGAATGAAAAAAATCTCAACTAAGGATTTGGATTACAAGCCAATATTTGAAGTAGCCTTCACTTGGAAGTCACCCTGCCAGCCCTATCCAAGAGACTTCAAGCAGGGCTTTGACTCAGCTTAGTCTCAGGCTGGCTCTTCCTCATGGCTGACAAAGCAACCAGAAATCTCTTCGGTGACAACCAGACCTCAGTGACAATTGTCAAGACATCACAGCGTGGTTAAACACAAATGCACTCTGTGTTCTAGAATTGATGAGATCAGACAATTTAAGTCCTTACAATTACCCTCTACATTGAGGCTGTAGACTAAAAACATTCTGTACTTTATGTAATGCAGATATAGTTAGTATTTGAGAAAGTAAATGATTTATTTTAAAATTTAGACATGGTGTTCTAGGTGAACCCGTTTTGAAATATCATTACCTCAGGCAAGTACCTCTGGTATCATGGCCTTTCTCCCATGGTTTTTCAAATACTTGTTCCCAAGCAGACGGCTCTAACAGCTAAACTCAATGTCTCTGTATTGTTATATGACAGCTCAATAGATACAGAGATCAATCTGGTGGTCAGGATCAAAAACATCTTTCAGACTGTGAATGTGTACACTAAAGCAGAGCACTGGCACCATCACTAACATCTCGGTGCACCTGCCACTTGCAAGATACTCAATAAATTCTGGCAAGAGGGCCTATGGCTTGGGAGCCCAAGTCTCTGCTTTCACTTCCTGAGTTGACCGATATCTGTTGAGCAACTTCATGCAAAGCACTAGGAACATACTGTTGGGCTCCATGGTCAGCAGACTAGACTATGCTGAAGACAGAACATGGCTGTCAGTCTGGAAACTTCGCTCTTCTGCATCTACAGAGAGCTGGAAGTTACATTTATGGGTGTATATATAGTCCTAGGACATTATATTAGAGGGTGCTGATAGAGGCACACATTGCCATAAAAGATCAAGAAAGGATCTTTTTCAAGAAAGAAAAAATCCATTTCCCCTAAAACTGGTGACTTTGGAAAGCTTAAGGATTATTTGCCAACCCCCATTTTGTAATAAAAAATAAAATTTTGTATGTCTCAACCTCAGGAACTTTGGCTGTGGCGCAGTTTTCTCAAGTATGGCCTTGAGAGTTTGTGAATAACCCAGCCTGGTGTGCCCTCGAATTAAAACTGGATTGTGTCTTGGCTGTGGCTGGGATTGTATGTCTCCGAACTCCCATTTCAGTAATGACCTCATTAACTGAGTGCGATAACCACTCAACATGTCTTTAGGGGATGGGAGTCAGGCTGAACTAACTAATGATGATGGTAGCAATCCCTACTCTTTTTTGGTAAAATGTTAAATTGCAAGTCTCATATTTGGAACTAGCAGCAGCTGTGGCAGTCATTGATGACTCTCTTGAGACTAGGATTAAGCATATTATTATTGCATCCCTGGCAGGAAGACCATGAGCTTCACAAAGGTCCCTGGACTAACAGGTAACACAGAAACCCACCAAGTCCTTGTCTGAAACTGGGCCTTCTTGAAACATGGGGTGACTTGTGTATCTATGCAATTGTCTCTTGCCATCTTATTTTTTTCTTATGATTTTAATGGCTTCTTTTGCATACTTCTGAGCTAGTCACCAGGTTGACAAACCCCCCCCCCCAAGTTGGGGCATTCAAAATTTTATTTGTTAATATACAAAGGGAGTTCCTAGGCAATCCTTACTTTCCAAAGCCACAGGCATAAGGACTGACCTCCCCCACTCCTCTGACTTCTTTTTCTGCTCTTTTTAATGTAGAACAACACCCATAACCCTCCAACTTAATATCTTCAAATGGCACATACACAAGGAAATAAATTCCCAGTGTCATCCCAATCAGTCACCCTACAGTCCTGAATTATGTGTAGATTTGAAACATCTGGGAAGTCAGCAGTCCTCTGCTTTACTTCCTGACTTGGAAGCAGCTTTCACCAAGCTCTCAGGATTATATAATATATGTGCTCCGGTCCTTAAAAATAATGGTGACGTACACAAATTCACTGTGGAATCCTAGGTGGCAAGGCGCTTCAACCCACGCGCAGGTGGACAGAGTAAGGGATGTCCGCCCTGCACCCAACACTCTGGGTCAAGAGCACCCACATACAGAGATGCAGAACTGAAGCCCAGACCAGGCCCTGGGGCACGGATCCAGAGCGGGCCACTTTCGCGAGCTTCCGGGCTATGCCCATCGGCTGGGACAGGGGCAGGGGCAGGGGCAGGTGTGGCCAAGCCCGGCGGGCACCAAGAGAGCCGCACGGCACAGAGCGGCGGGGCGGGCAGGCCCGGAGGGGAGTGCCCGCAGCCCGCCCCGCCCCTCGCGCCTCGGCTCCGCCTCGCCTCGCCATGGTGGAGCAGGGAGACGCGGCGCCGCTACTGCGCTGGGCCGAGGGCCCCGCGGTCTCTGTGCCGCAGGACCCCGCGCTGCAGGCTGGAGGATGGGCTCTGGGCGGCGGTGGGAGCGGCCGAGCGGCCGCGGAAGCGCCCCGAAGGCGGGAACCCGACGAGCCAGCACCCCCCGAAGTGCTGCTGCAGCCCGGGCGTCTGGAGCTGGGCGACGTGGAGGAGGACCAGGTGGTGGCTGTATTCGTGGTCACCTTCGATCCCCGCTCGGGTGAGAGACGCTTAGGGATGGAGAGATGGTTGGGAGAGGAGGACGACCGCCCGCTAGGGTGCGGGAGAAGGACCCGTTGGAGGAGGAGCACTCCCTGCACACACCTGCATCCCTCCGCGCCCGGGGGTCCCGGGGCACGGGGGCGCTGTGCCCCAGATGGGAGCCCAGGGATCTTGGGGGCTTTGTTCCGCCCGCTTCCCCGTCCCGCCGCGGCTCTCAGCTCCGCTCCGGTGCCTCTTCGCGGCTCTCCCGCTTGCTCCGCTTCAGTACGGGAGGGTTGGTTTTGTGGCCGCGGGCACGTTGGCTTTTGTTTTCTCTCTTTTTCCTGCTCAGCTGGAAGGTTCTTTCGACGCCGAGAGGAGGGAACCCACCCCCACTCTCCACCCCCGCTTAAGTCGCCTCCCACGCGGGTCCTGAAAGACCCTGCTCTGTGCTGGTTGCTTCCAGCGAGGTAACTTTCCTAGGCGCCAAGTTCACTTTCTCCGAAGGCTTTATTTTGAGGAATTAACGTGGGAGCATTTGGAGATGGAGCTGGAGAAGCCTTCTCTGGCAGGCTGTCTTTCCAGGAGAACTAACTGGTTATGTCACACCGTCTTTACCCTAACCACCCACTGCGGGGGGTGTGCGTTGCAACAGTGGGCGGTTCCGAATGGGGGGTGATAGTGAATGCAAGGGCTGTGGGCTCTGCATCGCAATCCCCAAGCCGCTGTACCGCTTCATATTTGAAGGAGGAGGAACGCCCAGATTCGTCCTCCCAGCTTTCCCCTTGGAGTTGCTGGAGTGAGGATTTGGTGTTTGTGAAGGAAGGAAGTGTTTTCTTCTTTCTGGGGGTTCCTACTTCCAGAAACCAGTCTTCCTACCCTGACGGTATGCATGGCAGGAAGATTTGGATTCTATGAAAGGGATCCAGATGTGATGGGAACTGGTGGCTTCTCGGAAGAGCGGCTTAAGTGGGGTCAAAGATTCTGAGCCCGCAAACAGGCATACATGGTCCCTAACTAAGGCGACAGCCCCATTCCTAGTGGCAGGGTTTGTGGGTAGAACTCGAGCCCCTTTGGTTCCTGTCTGCCTCCTTACCTCATTCCATTGACTTTCAAACTTTTTTTTTTTGACTTCGACCTGCTCTGTGGAATTAAATTTACATTACAACCAGCACATTTGAACCAAATGAAGCCAGAGTAGCATTGACCGCCCCCCCCCCCCGTACTTTTTTCTTACTGCTATTACACATATTGCTTGACTCTTACAACTAGGACTCTTATACATACATGGTTTTAAAAAATACTGAGATTTAAATAAAAAACCCAAACCCTTAATGTTAGACAAAACAATACTTTTTTTTAAGCTAACTGTATTTCCTGTGGAGTACCCCTTCTTGTGAAGGTAAATAGAGGCAAGCTTAAAAGTCACTTGAAGTGTAGGAACTGGAAAGGGGGCATTGATGGCTCCTGACTGCATAATGGCAGCTGTCTGGTGATACAGTCTAGGGAAAGGAGGGAAAAGAAAACCTCACAGTAATCACAGGCAGAGCTGAAAAGATAGATTATTGATCACTTACTATCACTGATCAGTTATTGGTAGCCATCAGTTGGTAATTAATATTGATCAATTCATAAAAGCTCCCAAAGACTTTGCATGGGTTTCTAGTCACAGCTGCCGACTATGGTTTTCTTGTTTATGCCTCTCTCTCTCTCTCTCTCTCTCTCTCTCTCTCTCTCTCTCTCTCTCTCTCTCTCTCTCTCTCTCTCTGTGTGTGTGTGTGTGTGTGTGTGTGTTTTAGAGAGAGTTTTCAGACTAAGGTTAATGTGAAAAGACAGCTGTCACTCACCCTGCCACGTGTGCAGGTGTTTTACTATAATCCTGTTTGGTTTAATTCTAACTGCTCTGGAATTTGCTGATTATTTATACTTAGTTTATTCGTGAGGAAAGGCACCAAGGATGGTTCCAGATTTGGGGATGAACTAGCCAGTATCTACTTGACTCTTAATCAGATATCTTTCTAGCTGCCTGACCCTCTGCCCCCTCACTTTGTCTCATCACAACCCTAGGGATCTGGGGAGAGGAAGGTGTGTGCACCTGGGTGGGCGTCATTAACTTGGTTTAGTGGTGGGGAGAAAGCAGCTGTTTCCTATCCATCTCCTTTCCTCTAATCCTCCCACCCTGTAAAATGACTCCTCTCATCCTGGGAAATCTGCTGGTAGTTCTTGTGTAAAATAAAGTTGCATAGCACATCTTTTAGAAGTAGCAGAGGAATGGATGAAGGCTGCTGAGAAGTCCTGGGTCACTAACTTCAGCACCAGGACGACGGAAAGAGCACACGGGGCCGTGTGGATGGAGCGCACACGGGGCCCGTGTGGATGGTGGTTGAGGAAGGACAGTGTAAAGAGGTGAGCGAAATCCACTCTGTCCTGCAAGCTGGAGCCATCACTGCGGTTAGAATTGTGTCTCTGTTTTAACCCAGGATCTCGTCCGCTCTCCGGAGCCCCATCTGCCTTATGTTCTTAATTAATATTGGGCACCCAGGCAAGTTCCCCAGCCTGTGTTACCAGAAGTAGTCAAGTAGATACTTCTGCTGTGCCCAGATCAGAGTGGGTCTCATCAAATTCACAGGTGTGAAGGTTCTGTCTCATGTCTTGCTCTGAGCTTATCACTTCCCCATGTCTTTCCTGTCTCCGTCCTCAGGTTTCATTTTTAGGACCTAATCCACCCAACCACTGTCCAGACAGTGGACTGTTCATGTATCCTCTCACCCAATACGGGTTACTTTTGGCGTATGTACAAGTCAGTGTGTAAAGGCAGACAGACAGGCAGACACACACACACACACATTGGGGTGTATGGAGAAGGAATGGGAGGAGGAGAGACTCCGTAGCTGTGGTTTGTCTGTCTGGCGGTGGCTGTAAGGGGGGAACTGGTTTCTTTTGTAGTTTCTATTACAAAATATCTGACGAGCAACTTAAGGAAGCAAGGGTTTGGCTCAGCAGCGCGAGTGTGTGGTGGTTTGAGGAGACACAGTTCACCATGATAGGAAAGTCACAGCGGCACGATTGTGCCGTGGTGGGTAATAGCACATGAACAGGAAGCGGAGAAAGATGAATGCTGGCTCCCCGCTTGCTTTCTCCCCCCTTTCCTTTTTTGTTCAGCCCAGGACTCCCGATCATGGTCGATGCTGCCCACGTTCGGAGTGAGGCTTCCCTGCTTGGTCAACACCCTGTCAGACACACCAGGGTATGTGTCTGAGGTGATTGGGAAACTAGTGAGGTTGACAATTAGGACTAACCATCCCGAAAAGCCTATGAGGGAAAAGTGGGTTCCGGCTGGAATAGGGGTGCTGGTGTCAGGACGGGGATGAGCGGTCCTCCGGTCCTCCGAGGAGCAGAAGCTTGGGAGAGCTTCGGGCATCCGGCAGAATAATCAGAGGGAAGTGGTTTCTTCTGGGCTCATGGCTTGAGACTTAGGGTTGTCTGACCTCCAAACGACACGAAGATCCAGGGCTTCAGGTTCAAGGTAAGACTTGCACAGAGACACACAGAGGCTTTATCTGAGGCTGGGAACTAGCTGTCGGGTGGCAGTACTGGCCATCTGGGCCACAAAGCTGCTATTGAAACCAGTCCCAGATGATAACTTGGCATGCTGGGTAGAAGAGGTTCGCTGCCAGAATATTACTTTCTTCGTTGTGTTCAGTTCTGTGACGACTTAAGCCCAGATTTTACATTGGTTTCTAGGGTTTCTAGTAAAATTTCCTTTTTTTCTGCTTGGTTAAGGAAAAAATAACCCCACCCTTGGGATGCCCCCTGCTGGTGGCAGGAACTGCTGCCCCAGGGTAGTAGAGGTCAATGCAGTTTTAACCTCTAGGTTCCTGGCTGGGGTCCTATGAATCTAGCTACTTCAGACCATTTCTTTACAAGAGTCACTGTGCACTGCTCTTATTTTGGGGGCATTTCCAGGGCTGTGTGTGCTCGCCTTGGGGTGGTTCAGAAGGGCAGGGAGATGGTTGCAGGGCATATCACCTGGCGAGCTTTTCCTTCCTGATTGCAGATGAATCACCTGTCCTCTCTTAGCCTCCAGCCGCTGCCCACGTTACGCAAACACCTCTTCCTTTATCCGAATACTGCTGCGCATCTGTCAAATGGGGACATTTGCAATCAGCCATATGTACAGCCAGGTGCGGTGGTGCATGACCAAAATTCACAGTTCAAGACTACTCGGCGCTACATAACAACCTATTTTTTTTTAAAGAAAAAAAATCTACGCACACTTGTTCTCATCTTAAACTTTGTCCTGTCATGGAACTACAAGAAGAGCAGGTGGAAAGGAACTGTGATATTAGAGCTAGGTCTGGTGCCCAAGTCAGTCGTGACTTGGAGTGCTGCCCAGCTCACCTGACTCCTTGCAGACATGGGAGGGGCCGGTGGAAAGCAAGCTCTGCGAGTGGACAGTAGTCGTCAGAGTGGCTCTCATGGGGTGGGAAAGGGAAGATTGGCCCTGATAGGCAACAGGAAAGTCGCAGAGGAGGGCTAACTCTGTCACCGTCCTTCCTCCGTGTTTTCCACCACCTGTCAGTGGTTGATTGGAATACCGTTGTGGTTATTGATTAATGCCACGTTGGCAGGCGTTTTCCTGAGCTGTTGGCGATTCACCTGCTTTGTGGTTTCCAGCCTGAAAGTTGTAACCATCTGTTGTGAATTTAGTTTCTTCTCTTGAGGACCCACAGAGAGAAAAGGAAGGGAGGTGGTTACAATGCCCACCACTTACTGTATGCCTGCTGGGGTCTCTGGGGCTGTACTGTGGGGTTCAAGGAGCACACCTTTGATCCTCCTGAAGAGTCTACACAAGAGAGAAATAGACACCCAGAGCTGTGAAGTACACCAGAGTGAGAGTGGCCTGTCACGAGGTTTTTTTTTCCCCTGTGTAAAATTAGTGCATTGGAATTCAGCTGTAGGCTGACATATGGCTGCCTCGAGATTGCCAGGATTAACTTCTCCCTGATTCAGAACTCTCCATTCTGTCTCTGCCTCTTGTTTTGGTTGTGTTCTCGTCTAAGGCAGTGTAAGATTACATCAAAAGACATAAGACCCAAAGGCAACTGATACGGACTAGACAGAAACTGATATGGACTAGACAGAAGCTGGGCCAAACACTCTTTGCAGTTTTTTCTGTCTCTAGGATTCAGTGGCTTGTTAAAAAGTGATTATATATAAGTAATCTGTTGTTGGGACCAACAGTGCTCCTGCTTCTTGCCTTTATTATTGTCTTTTTGTTACTTTGAGGCAAGATCTGTCAATCTAACCCAGGATGACCTTAAATTCACCATATAGCCCAGACTGGCCTCAGACTCCTACCCTGGCCTCTTGAGTGCTGGGATTACAGAGATGAGCCACTATATCTGGCTCCGTCCTGAATTTCTGAGACAGAATTCTTATTTTACCTCCTAGCTGAAGCCAGAGCACAGAAGTAAGTACTGATGGGAAATAGCTGAGGGAAGAGATCAAAGCCAGTGTACAAGTCTCAGGGGATGTTATACAGCAACCCTGCCCTTAGGCCTATTGGAGTTGGAAGAAGCTGCTCACTGTCCTGTCCAGGAAACCTCAACAGGAAGTGCTTGGCTGGAGCCCCCAATAGAGGGAAGAGCTTGGCTGGTTCCCCCCAATAGAGGGAAGTGCTTGGCTGGAGCCCCCCAATAGAGGGAAGTGCTTGGCTGGAGCCCCCCAATAGAGGGAAGAGCTTGGCTGGAGCCCCCCAATAGAGGGAAGAGCTTGGCTGGAGCCCCCCAATAGAGGGAAGAGCTTGGCTGGTTCCCCCCAATAGAGGGAAGTGCTTGGCTGGAGCCCCCCAATAGAGGGAAGAGCTTGGCTGGAGCCCCCAATAGAGGGAAGTGCTTGGCTGGAGCCCCCAATAGAGGGAAGTGCTTGGCTGGAGCCCCCAATAGAGGGAAGAGCCTGATTTCTAACTTAGAAGAGAGTGGAGTCGAGATTGTTTTCTCCACTTTAAATATTTTGAGGTGAGCTTTGTGAGCTTGCAAGCCAGTTTTTAGAAGGATGTGTACCATACTGTGTGGACTCTGACATCCAGTACGTAGGGGTAAGGTTATTTCACATTTAAGCAGAATATTTGGGAGATAGACACAGCCCTATATAGAGGGAACAACCTGTATCATGAGCTTCATTTGTTCTTTTCTACCTGGAATTGAACCCAGGGTTTCACAAAGACTAAGTAAGTGCTCTGTCCCTAGCCTGGGACAGCCTATGTCTTGTCTACCTCAAGAGTTTCTAAAGCCTCACACAGAACCCCTAGGCTGACCTTAGGAGCAATGGGATGGCAGAGTTCATACCAATGTGTACATCCACAGCCCTATTACCTTCCCCTAGATACACAAGCTGCTAGCCCAATTATTTGTTCGTCCTGGTTCCCTTGAATAGGAGTATGTTTGCCTTTGCATGAGCTCAGCACCGGACACTGTGTTGCCAAGTTAGGCCCCACCAGTATTTACTGAACAGCCAGACTGGCTGAATGTACACGGTTCAGACCACCCCATTTGTTCCTTTGGTGATCGTGTGAAATCCTCCCCCTAAGCTGTCTTTGTGGGAAAGACTAGGGAGGACCTATAGGTCCCTGTGATATAGGCCCACAGCTGGGAGGATACAGAGCTGGAAGGAAGCCAAGTTGGAAGGGAAAGGCCTGTGTCAGTGATGACGCTCTTTTATAAGGTCACTCCTGTTGAATTCTTCCACGCCGCCAGACTATGTTTGTGTTGATAGAGTGAGGATGTTTGGCGAAACTGAGAGCACAATATAAAGTCTGAGCCTGGAACAGGTAGGGAGGACTCTGTGTAAACTGAGAGCACAATATAAAGTCTGAGCCTGGAACAGGTAGGGAGGACTCTGTGTAAACTGAGAGCACAATATAAAGTCTGAGCCTGGAACAGGTAGGGAGGACTCTGTGTAAACTGAGAGCACAATATAAAGTCTGAGCCTGGAACAGGTAGGGAGGACTCTGTGTAAAGCTTTTCTGGCATTAAATATTTTCCCTTAAGGATTTCCAGTTTTGTAAAATCATTTTTCTTTATACTTCTACAAATTCCAGGTAGAAGTTGGTTTCTAATTCAGAATACTTTTTTTAATAGAAAAATGACCTCAAATCATAATAGTTAGGTATGGTCCCTTCTCTTAATTGTGGTTTTGCAAAGTCCTTTATGTATAGGTAGGTAGGTAGATAGATAATAGATCCTTTTTGTGTAGTTAGATAGATAATAGATAGAAAGATAGACACAGACATATATATATATATATGAATTTCTACCATTTCATTTGTTTCCCTGATTTGTAGTCAGATTGGTTAAGCCTCAGGAAAAATCTGAAAGAACTTGTGTATCCTTCATGTTGAGTCTCCATCTGTTGACATCTTTGTCATATTGGCTTCATCCTTATACAGTCAGTTCCACTATAACATGAAATAATGTGTTCTAGAAACCTCTGCTAGGAAATATCATGCCGTGCAAATCAATTTCATGAGAAAAGTGAGAGGTGGGCACAGCCCTCAGAAACATCAGAGACACAGAGAAAGGGGAGGGAGGAGGAAGAACCTAGTAGGGATAGTCGGAGAGTCTCCAGTATATGAGGTGGGTAGGAAATACATAAATACTGCATAAGGGTGTGACGCTCTCAGAGAAGCCTGTAGTTTGCCTCAGGAGGCGAGTGTTGGAGGGCTGGGCAGGGGGACTGTGAAACAGGACGAGGGCTACCTGAGCTCGGATGGAAAGTTGTGACACTCGTGGGTGGTGATGGTTCCCAGCACACACCAGACAGAGCTGGGAGAAGGAAGAGCATTGCGCATTTCTCCGTGGCTTGAGTCTTCTGCATTGTCTGGTGTTTCTCGTGGCTGAAATCATGTGAAAAATAATTTGAAGATGTCTGTCATCAGCCCCCGAGTTAGTGGTTACTTGTCCCTCTGCTGTAAGATACCTGACAGAAACAGGTAAGTAAGTCTGGCTTTTGTTCCTAGTTTCAGAGGTTCTGTTCACGCACCTTTACCCACTGGGCCATCTCACCTGCCCAGAACTTTAGAATTAATTTCTCATTATTTATTAAGTGACTAACTGGGCTCCTTTTTAAAAATTGGGATTGCATTGACTCTGTAATAGAAAATAAGAAATTCTTTGTGTTCAAATTGTTCCCTAATCAGCACTGACCCAGATTTAGCAGGCATTGTAAATGGCATTGATTTCATGTGGATTTAAATATTACCCCCGCCCCAGTCTGAACTATTTGAAAATAAGTTGCAGTGATGTTTATATCTCACTTCTAAATAATTAAGAATGCGCTTCCTCAGAGTAAGGCGGTTTTCCTGTATAACCACAATGTCATTTCCATTCCCAGGGTAATTACCACTGATTCATCAATTAGCTGTTTAAAAGACATGCTTGTTCCTAATAAAGCTGTATTGTTCCATTTGTTTTGGTTTTATTGCCCTTCCTCTCTTGTCCTAGGCACTGAGCTGTGTTGGGATGTGAAAAAAAAAATCAAGCCAAAGTCCTCCTCTCTGGCCTTTCAGAGTCTACAGATTAGCAGAGAGACCGGCATCTAAGGCATAATAGTCTAGAGGAGCAATACGAGTTGCAGCTTGTTTTTCTTTCCTTCAAGGAGCATATCAGCAGAAATGAGCTCTGCCCAGAGCGGTGTTCCGAACCTCTGCTATGTCCACGATCCACTTAGCTGCTTCTGATGTACCTTGCTCCTAACCCAGAAGGGCTTGCCTTCCTCTAAAAGCAAAGGATGCAACAGGCAGGATGTCCTCCTCCCCTCCTTGCTTTGGCCAGGCACAGAGCTGCAGTAGAGAGGACCTTGAAAAACCAGGCTGAAGAATGGCGACATTATTCTTTAGGGCAGCTGTATTAAGTCGAATATGGCCTTGCTCATGAATACCAGGCATCCAATAGCTGTGGTCTAATCAAGATAGGATCCATTCCTTTGTCACGTATGTCTTAGCTTGCCAAAGATTAAAGAATCAGCTCAGACCTATGGAGCCACCCAGGGACCTGGGTTCATGTCGGTTTATAGCTTTGTTGTTCCTCATATCATGACATCACCCGCATCCCATGCTAGGAAGCATGAGAGGAAAGGGCAGCGTGTTCCTTCCCTTTCGGGCACATTTTGGAAGCTATGCGTCTCACTTCTGTCTGTATCCCACACCTATGTGCAGGAAGGGCTGAGAAACAGTCTTCATTGGGAGTCCTTGTACCGAGCTAAAAATAGCAGGGTTTGAGAATGGATATGGAGGGGCAGCTTGCAGTACCTGTTATACCAGCAGGCCTAAAAGCACCGAAGGGACTTTCAGTAAAATTAGTCCCTGAAAATGGTCCATAAAAATGCAATTATTGCGAGGCATATTGATTCATGCCTGTAATTCTAGTCCTTGGACTGAGGAAGAGAATTGGCCTACACAGCGAGTTCCTGGTCAGTTTAAGCTAGAGTGTGAGTCCCTGTATCAAAATTCCACCAAACAGACAACCGCAAATAAAGCCCAGATGTATTGTCAGTGATTTTGGAAAACATTAAGCACTATCGATCTTTTTGCTCAGTGAAGGTCTATAATAATAATAAAAAAAAATACATGGTGGTCTTTGTTCAACTTAAAAAATCTGGCCATAAAAGTGTTTCACACCATACTTTATTTTTCTTTGAGAAAACATGTTCACATTAGCTTTGGGATTCCCAAAGGTTTCTCAGTGAAACAACAGGGGTGTGTGGGAATTGTGTCAGTCGAGACTCAGTCAGAAAAAGAACAGCTACGTCATGTATAGAAGGATTGCCACAGGGACCAGATCTTATGTAATGTGGGGGCGAATTTGCCAGTCTGTGAAAGGCTGCTGTCTGCATGGAGTTTAGTGTCTGATGACATGGACGTGAAGGAGGACAGTGATCTTGGGAAGAAGGAGGCAGATAGGACTCATGGGAGTGGACGGGGGCCTAGCCCAGCTTGTTACTGCTCTCACTATGTAGCCCTGACTGGCCTGGAATTTAACCTTATACTCAGAGATCTGCCTGCCAAGTGCTAAGATTAAAGGCGTGGGCTACCATGCTTGGCCAGTGTTGGTGATGTGGGTATCCTATAAGAGAAGTTGATATCTGGGACTGGAGAGATGGCTCAGCAGTTAAGAGCACTGACTGCCCTTACAGAGGACCGGGGTTCAATTCCCAGCCATATGGTGGCTCACAACCATCTATAATGCCGGATTGTGGCATAAAGCATCTAATACAGTTAGACCACTTATACAACAAATAAATAAATCTTAAAGAAATAGAAGTTGATGTTGTTTGTGCTCAGGTATCGGTAGCATCAGCAGGCCTGGCTGCTGTTCCCACCTTAGGAGGTGAGGATGAGCAGCCCTGCAGGTAGACAGCTCGATGCCCCAGCACCAACCTTCCAGTTTGTCCATCACATCCACCTTCAGCTGTCAACTGGAAACAGGTTTAGTGGAAGTCTGAGCCACGTAGTTCAGCCTGCTCAGGTAAGAGCCTTCAGAAGCCAGCGCAGGCACTCTCCACATGCAGCGATAGAATTGTTCCAGTCGTGTTAGCTGTCATAGCTTTCAATGGGCACTAACCTAACTGGGCATCATAGTTTAGAGATAAAGTGCCTCGCCCAAATGATAGAAGCGGTATGTGGACACATCATTCTTATCACCATAGGTGAACAAAAAATGAGCAAAAGACATACTGGTTGCTTTTATAAAATTTGAAAAGGGCTGATTCAGAGCTGTAGTTACCTGTACGAGGATGGATGTGGATGGAGGGCTCTCCAGGGGTGCTCTGATGCAGACATAACCTTCTTAATGCCGCTTGACCTTCCTTTCCTGCCTGAGCAGGAATGCTCTCTTTGGGAAAACTTAATGTGTTGTGTAATTTATACTTAATACTAGGCGTCAGTACAAAGTTTAAGTTAAGTTTCCTCAAGTTATAAGTAGTTATGAGTTGAGAAAAATAAACTTTTTATTAGGTGAACCCCATAAAGAGTAGGGTAGAGCCTAGGGATGTAGCTCAGCTGTGTCTGATATGCACAAGACCCTAGGTTGGGTCCCTTAGGTTTTAGATGGATGTTCGTGCATAATAAGGGAGAGAATACAGGGATATGGGGAAGCTTGATGCTTAGGAAACTTACCTTTACTCTCAAACTTAACATTCCCTATGAACATGTTTTCTTGTCTTTAACCCAATTAACAGAATGTCATTTTAACCTTTTTCTGTTTTATGGAATTTTAATTCCCTTCTTTTCGTGCTTTTTTGTTTTCAGTGAATTCATTAGTTGGATATAATTGTGATTCTTTTCTCCAAAATTTATTATTTGAAAGTGCCTTGGGCTATTGAGTGTGGGACTGGGTGATTCCCTGTGCTGTCTGCAGTGGCTTGCAACTAGATTGTGTTCTCTGATGATCCAAACAATTATCTGAAAGTGGTGGTGGCTAAGATAGTTGATGGTGTTTTTAAAGCCTAGAAAACTTGGACTTGGAAGGCTAATCAGTTTGCTCAAAAATGAAATCTTACAAGTTACTTATTCTTTGACTTTGGGAAGTTTTGAATATGCAAAAACAGGACAGATGATTCTACGTTGTTCTCTCTGCCTGTAGCTTACGTGGCTGATTGTGCCTTTGGAGGATGATTGTTGCTGGTTTCTACCTTTGTGCCTTCTGTCATAGCAATCGTCCAACGGAGCTGTAACTGCTGGTCCTTTTCTCTGTCACCTTTTAACCATTAGACTCTCATCTCTTTGTGGTCAGGGATTATGCCTTCTTCATGTTCCCAACACCTAGCTTAGTAGAAACCCAGAAATTAGTTATGAGTGACAGAGCCCCAAAATTCCTGAAGTGAAGACTTGATAGTTGATCTTGAAGATCACATCTGGGAAGAGATGAGAAGGAGGTGGTATTTGCTACACTGCTCAGAGAAGTAGGAAAAGATCCAGAATTGTATTTTATCAGGGAAATCGGGAGAAAGAGAGGCGTTTTGAGGAATTAGCAAACATCACAAGGTGGTCAGTGAGAATTGAGGGTTTTTTCGGGTTGCGGTCAGATATTAGTGGCTATAGATTGTAAGATTAAAAACAATATCTCAAGAGATCAAGGTAAGAATATAGGATGGAGAAATGGGAGCATAAAGTTAAATAAGTAAAATCTCCCTATACTTAGAGCCATAAGAGGAAGGTTTGGGAGTGGCACAGCCACAGGGAGTCACTCAAAGGATACTGACTTTAAGGAGAGATGGGGTCCCTCCATTGTCCCCTCCTGGCCCCCTGGTGTAATTCATCAGGACATGGATGAGATGAGCCTCCTGGTTCTGGACCCGTCTGGTCAAACAGCGCATTTCCGAGAAGCAGTGTGCGCTGCGCTGTGCTGTGCTGTGCTGTGCTCTTTCGCGGAGTGATTTTTGTTTGTTTTAACCTGACCCCCCTGTTTCTGCAGGAAACATGGTAGAATGGTGCTTACCACAAGACATTGACCTTGAAGGTGTCGAGTTCAAGTCTATGGCCAGTGGGTCCCACAAAGTTCAGTCTGATTTCATGTGAGTACTTCTGAACCCATCTTGCTCGGGTTGACGCCTCCTCTTTCACGCTCCCCAGAGCATGTCATCACGAGGTGTCTTCAGGCAGTGTATGTGTGTATTGTGTTTATCTGGTTTCCCAGCAAACAGGGTTTCATCTCTCAAGCTTGCAACGGGTCCGACGCTCCCAAGCCTACAGCACCTACAGTAGAGGTTCTGCTATTACTGCATGATTATGTGGCCCTTGTGGAGGATTTTGGTTTCAGTGTAGTAGAGGAGTTTCAGTTTAGTGTGGGTTAACCTAAGACATCTGTGTCATAAACTTGGAGTACTAGCTTTAAGCGGGCCAGTTTTTAGTGCTGTGCAAATGGCACATTGTGAATTTTGCGAGAAGCCAATGGATATGCTTTAAGGATAATTTGTAGCTTTAATCTCTGCATTGGACTGGAACCATGGCTGATCCAAGCATATAAAGGGAAGGAAGTAAAGCGTCAGCCTCACTGGAACTGTCAGAAGCCAAGGAACTGAGTGCGTCAGGGTTTGTTCTGAGAGAACAGACTGCGTTTCAAAGGCACCTGGAGGTTAGCGTTGGTCCTGGTTCTCCCCTTGAAGCTGTTAGTTGTGCCAGAGAGGATACCAGGGTGAGCATTTGAGCCTCACGCCTGTAGAGACCACATGCTATCTCTAACCCTTGACTCTGGGATGGCAAGTTCTAGAGTCTTAGAGCCTTGACTGCTCTCTGGGACACTGAATGACTTCTTTTATGGCCAAACTTTGTTATTTGGAGCTCTGAACGTAGCTGTTTGCACCAAGATTGCATTACAAAGGAGAAAAGCAAAAAGTATGTCCTTTTCCTAAGCTGGAGCCACAGTACATATTTGGTCTATTTCAGCTATTTTCGAAAGGGGCCCTTCTTTGGCCTGGCCTGCTTTGCCAACATGCCCGTGGAGAGCGAGCTGGAGCGTGGCGCACGGATGAAGTCTGTGGGTATCCTCTCTCCATCCTACACCCTGCTGTACCGCTACATGCACTTCCTGGAGAACCAGGTTCGGTAAGTGGCTTCTGTACGGGGCTTTTATCTGTTGCGGGAAACAGCAGGATCAGCAAGCTGGTGCCTGTGCATTGAGTCCCTGGATGCGGAGGCTGGGGCCCAGGACCACAGGTGTCTTTCCTATAGCATCTGTGGCCCTGGGCCAAGCCTCAGTTGATGCTCCTTTCTTTCTTACAGCAAATTATTATAAAATAATTCTTTATCCTAAAATGAAAGCTGGGGAAGATACTTGCTTTCAGTTTTTATTAATACTCTCATCAATTTTAATGACATTGTTTTAATCAGACATGAACGTGATCTTTGTTTATACTCAGCTGCTATACTTACCGTTTTCCCAGGTAGGCAGGTAGAACATAAATATAAAGTGTTTTATGTCAAATTACTTAATATTTGGAGTAATAAAAGAATATATAGCAGCAGAAGAAAAATTATTAGTTACTTTCTATATATACATACACACACACACACACACACATATATTGCATAATGCAGATAACCTAATTGAACATCAAACAATGCTGGAGGATGTTATCTCTAGTCTACTCTTGGAAGCACCATTAAAATTTTAATCTCTTTTCTTATATGTATATTTGTGCTTTGATAAAATATGCTTGACAAGTGGGCAGAGTGGCCCAGGAAATAAAGGCTTTCAGTTTACATTACTAGCAATATAGCAAGACCTTATTTGTCACACATACAGCATATATTAGTGTGTGTATGTATAGTGTGTGTGTGTATGTGTACTTAGCATAGATACTATAAACTATTTCATTTTATGCATTATTTACTCATTCATTCATTTACTCATTTTGAGTTAGAATCCTGCTTCGTAGCCCAGACTGGCCGTTTAATTTGCAGTCGTATAGAATCCAGGCTTTTTATATGGTTAATGGCTTATAAACTGCAGTCCTCATGATTGCGCAGCAGTTGCTCTTAACCACTGAGCCACCTCTACAGCTCCCCTGGGTCATGGTTTCAGTTGATGGGATCTAAGCTAGTCCGTCCTTCTTTCTTTCATTTTCATGGTAACTCCCTGTATCTCACATTTTATCCTTAGAGTCTGACTCTTCCCCGCCCCTCCCCACATCTGCCTGAGTACTTTGGAGTGAGCAAGACTCTCAAGTGCTTTTTAGTACAAAGAAGTTGGTTTTCCCAGCCTCACGAGATCTAAATCAGCTTTTCTGAACAGCAATTAAAAAAAAAAATCACTCTCTTCTCAGCTCTTAAGCCAATGGTTTTGATTCTATAGCAACTCATTTTCTGGGTACCAACTTCTGCTTTAGCAAAAATAGAAGCTAAGTTACTGTAACAAAAAAGAGACCCCAACATATAGCTGTTCAGACAAGTCAGAAGCCCACCTTTCTAGCACAGCTTTCCCAGACCAGATGGAGAGAAGGGTCTCAGCGTGGATGGCGCCTGGAAGACGGTCCTTCCGTCTCACCTGTCTCCTAGCACGATGGTGGAAAGTGACTCATTGCTATCCTGTGACATTTCAACCAAGAAGCAGAGAGACTTATGCAAAAATCTCAACTTGAACACATCACTTCTGTGCACATTCCGTAGGCTAGTTGTTGGCTGCTGGCCAAACCCAGCTGTAGGAAGTCTGAGGACATGTCGTTCCCGAAAGGGTGAAGTCATCTAAAATGTGGAGGCTCTGTATGCTAAAGGAAGAAGTCTCTGCCAGTGTCATAAACTGTAGACTTTCCTCAGTTACCATATCCACCCAACAGCCCTATTACCACTGTTAGTTCCGCATGTCTTTTAAAATTGATCCGTTCGCATGATTACAGATATAGATCACACAAGAGAAAGCATGTGCCATGTTTGTGTTTCCCCTTCTCATTCGGCAGTAGAGGAGCTCTCGGGGGGCACACTGGAGGCTTCCCCATCGTTTTCCCTTGCTGATTCAGGAAGACTAGAACAGAGACGAGACTTTGATAACAGGGCACAAGGAAAGAGGAGTCAGGTCTAGATGGGACAGTAACTTCTGTGTAGGTTAACTAGACTTCATTTCTGCACTGCCTAATCTTCATTTAAATTGACTCTGACTTCCGATGTCCCAGGCTTACTTACTAATATTTTAGCTATAGTTATTACATATCTGAATTCAATCACCACAACCCATGTAAGAGAAAAAGCCCAGATGTGGTGGGGCATGTTTGTAATTCCAGCACTGGGGAGGTGGAGAGGTGGATCCCTAGGGCTCACTGGCCAGCCATCCTAGTCTACCAAGCAAATTCTGAACTAGTGAGAGACCTTGGCTGAAAAAAAAAAAGAGTCCTCAGAAACCATACCTAAGGTTGACCTCTGATCTCTGCTTATACTATTGAACACACGGTCTGGGTAGCTTCACAGCGTGGCAGAACAGGCAACTCCTGATTTATTTAACCATTCCATTGTATTGAGCTTTAAGATGGTTTATCTTTTGCACACGAATTTCCTAGAAACGGAGTCGTTGGGTCAGAACAGTGGTGGTACTTTCCCCCCGAACCAGCAGTGAATGGGAATGCCTGATGGTTCTGTATCTATAGAGCCCACTGACAGACTGGTCCAGACGACAAAGTGAGGTCGCTGGCAGAGCATCTCTGAGACTCAGTGGATGAATTAGTGCAGAGTACGGTAGGGGACAGCAAGGGTCTCTGTCCTGAGCATCTGCACAGCATGTGCCCCATCAGTGCAGTGGGCTGTGGGCCTAAAGAGAACCCAGCCTGGCTGCTCCTGCAGGGGAATCCTTGGTGCTCCGTCATTTGTCCCCGCCATTGACAGGACTGTCACACAGTTTCCATGGGTGGCATGGTATGTGCTTCGGTGTGGTAGTTTTTAAATTTACCTGCCCGTATTGAACATCATCGTCTCCAGCTTTGAGAAGCCACCTTGTCTTCTGGCACTCTGTGGCTCTAGTACCTTCGGTGTGGAGGTTTTTAAATTTACCTGCCCTTATTGAACATCATCGTCTCCAGCTTTGAAAATCCACCTTGTCTTCTGGCACTCTGTGGCTCTAGTACCTTCGGTGTGGAGGTTTTTAAATTTACCTGCCCGTATTGAACATCATCGTCTCCAGCTTTGAGAAGCCACCTTGTCTTCTGGCACTCTGTGGCTCTAGTACCTTCGGTGTTGTGGTTTGTTGATCTATTACAAAACCCACAGTGATGTTTAAACTCTGAGGCTTCCACACAACGGTTGGATAGCATTTCTCTCTGGATTTCCGTTTATGCCTGGGCCTCTGTGTTCTCTTCTACATTTTCTGTTACTGCCATGTTAAGGCAGTGATACCTTAGGCTGTCAAGGGCAGAGTCCTGATTAGCTGTTTTCGTTTCACATCTAATGTTTATTTTTGTATGGGGGAGTGAGATCAGGCTTGATGAAAAGGACTTTTACCTGCTGAGCCATCTCGATGGCCTTGCCCTTAGCTTCCTGTCTAGAAGCCTCACAGTGCTGACTTTTTCTGGAGGCTCTTGGTCCAGCTACAGCATTGACTGTGGTCAAAGAGTAAAGACCAGCAACTGAGTAGCAAATCAGCAAACAAAATGAAGGTGCCTTATTTAAATTACTGTGGATAAGTTACTTCTTTGAAGACTGAGTATATAGATTTTTCGTGGGCTGTTAAGGGAAAATGGATCTTAACTCAAACACATTTGAACTTCACACATTTGAACACATTCCAGCTGGCACCCCGCTGCCTTCTCAGAACAACTAGCCAGACCTTAGCCACCAAGGATTTCCTGTCCAGCCCAGGAACGTGTCTGTGAGTTACAGCAGTTGCTGTGAGTGCCCTCATGCTGGTTCATCGCTGCTAGAACATGGCCGCCTCCCAAAGCAAAGCTTTTCGGACCCCTAAAATTAGAGTGAGGTGCTTATTCTTAGTAATTATTTTCTAAACTTTTCTTTGGGAGGAGACAAGGGCCCATTGTTTAATTTAGGCTAACCTTGAAGTTATGATTCGCCTGCTCAGCCTGTTCTTGGATTATAGGTATACACTGTCACAGCTAATAACACACACACACACACACACACACACGCACACACTTTTTGTTTGTTTGTTTGAGACAGGGTTTCCTTGTGTAACAGCTTTGGCTGTCTGGGAATTGCCTCTGTAGACCAGGCTGGCCTGGAACTCACAGAGATCCTCCTGCCTTTGCCTCCTGAGTGCTGGAATCAGAGGCGTGCGCCACCATGCCCAGCAGCAACATCTTTTTTAAGCACAATGATGACGGATGTTACTGCTCTCAATACAAACTTCTGCACAAGGTCTCTGCCATTATCTTGCCATTGAGTGCTGGAAGTCACTCTGAGGGGTGACAAAAGCATCTGCTACTACTTTTTCATTGGACATCTTCCTCTGAGCAGCTTGAGTTACTACGCCCGGCATAGGTGATGGCAGGTTGGTGGACGGGAGGAGCAGGAACTGCCTGTTTGTAATCAGTGTTGTTCCAGCTGTCATCGGTGGTGCTCCTTTTTCTCCCCGAAGCTTCTTTTTCATTGTTCAGTGGTCGCTGGAAAATAAACCAGGGTTGAGAGGACTTTTTATTCATCCTTGTGTTAATTTGCTGGGACAGTCTAACAGCATCTGTAATGGGGTGCCTTAGAAGAAAGAGACTTCCTGTCGCATAGCTCCGGCGTCATCAGTGTTACCGCTGTTGGTTCCGCGTCTCCCCCAGCTCTGTGCTTTGCTGGCGGTCTCTGGGTAACTTGGCATCTGCATCCCCAATGTCTACCTTCATCTTCATATAGCTACCCCAGGCCTGTGAGTGTATATGAATTCCCCCTTTTAAGTCACACTGAATTGGGGTTTCCTTGAAAAATACCTTGGTTTAACCTAATTGCCTCTGTGCAAATCATCCCAATAAAGCCAATATAAGTATTGAGATATAGGTACTCAGGTAAAGGCCTGAGATTCCAGCATATCTCTGGGGAGGGAACAAGAATCAGCTTCTAATATTTCTATTAATCATAATGCCTTGGTTTGGAGGCAGGATTCTGTGTTGTCCAAATGATCTAGGACCTCAATGATATTTTCTTGATCTAAGGATCAGCTAACAAGACTGTTGGCCTGAGCACAGGGTGTGTCAGAGGGGAGTGCAGGGTGTGTGTGTGTGTGTTTCTGATTCATTTACATTATTATTTGATATGAAAGTGTGAGCCCCCAGTGGCCTTCAGTCATAGCTTTTCCTTTCTCTGAGACACTATGGACTCAGCTTCTCCCTGTTCCTTTCCACCAGCACCAAGCACAAGTACGCTCACATTCTACACAAAGCAGAGCAGCTGTAGGCAGGACGTGTGTGGCCTTCCAGGTTCTTGGAGAAGCACAGGTGACCAGCAGCATAGCTTGCTTAAGAAAATCAACACTTGGCCCTGCCTGTCCGTTCTGAACATTTTACATGGTGCCACTGGGGAGTTTCAGGCCCCATGTGTGCATTTTTCACAAAGATGACTTGAAGGGAGCGTCCAGGTGCCGACCTCCGGAGTACGTCTGGGCCTTTAGCTCTCTGGGTGGAGATTCACAGTTGTGCTGGGCAGCGCCGCTCAGCTCACTGTGTGTGTGTGTGCTCCACAGACACCAGCTGGAGATGCCGGGACACTACTCTCATCTGGCCGCATTCTATGAAGACAAGAAAGGGGTGCTCCACGCCGGCCCTGGAAGGGGCGGCAGCCTGCCACCCGTCTACTGGCTGCCTTCCATCCACCGCTACATGTACCCCGAGATGAAGGTGAGGCTGGTCATTCTCTCATATCTGGGGATAGTCATGGTAGATTAGTTTTTAAATGATAAGGAAGTTATTCTCGTGCAGAATAGTGCTTTTGGTAGAACTGGGTTAAATGTAAGCGTTTGGGCTCATTGAAAACAGAAGGCAAATTGCCTTAAGCAATATGGCGTCTGGAGCCTTCTATAATCATAGCACAAATCCACATACACTGGGTCACAAGGGGCGATCTCCTGGGATGCAGGATGCTTTTGATTGTGTCGGTTGCTTCTGCTATTAATCTAGCCAAACATTCGAACTAAAGATGAAGAGTTTGATGAGCAGACAAGGTATTTCTTAGCTGTGTTATTTTGACATTATTTTATTTGGAAATTCTGTCGCATCCTTTGCACTTGTACTAGCATGTTTGTTTAATGTTAACAAGAAAGTCGACCGTGCAGCAGGTGTTGAGAAGATACAAAAGCGTCTAAGAATATGAATTTCTGTTGTCTCTTCCTTCTCCTTCTCCTGTGGCTGGGCACAAGATATTTCAGTAAAACTCAGGACTCCTCTTTCAAAGAAATTAATTTATCAATGCCTGTTGCAACATTCTTTTAAAGCAAGGTTTAAAGAAAAGTGTTCTCTTTTTGTTGTTTGTTTTTTATCCTTGTTGTTTGTTTAAAGCAATTGAATGGTTCACTGACTTGCTGTAGGCCTTTATAGCTAGGAGACTGACAAAATTGAAACACAGGACTGTCAAAGCCCGTGTTCACTCCCTACCTCCTTCACTGCTTTTCCAGAGATTTGGACCAGAAAACAAAGACATGGCTCATGGGCCAAGAGCAAATTACTTAAATGAGATTGACTTTTTATGTCATTTAGCCATAAGGAAAAAAAATGAAATAAGTAAGATTTTATCAGCAAACCAAGAAGAGTATGCTAGGTATCTAAAACTAATTCAAGACAGGAGCTCAGTAGTGGAGGGGTCTGAAGACTGAAGGAGCAAGCAGAGGACACAGTAGCTCCTCCCCTATATTTGTAAACTCGCCACAGTTGCTACCCTGTATTGCCCAGCTATTTCTGCCTAACAAACCACCCAAGGTTAAAAGCTTGAAGTAGTGCATGTATGTGATCCCACAGTTTCTGTGAATAAGAGCTCCAGTCCTGGCTTAGCTGAATCCCCAGTTTAGAATCTGCTATGAGAGACTTCAGGTAAGGCTTCAGCCAGGCTTGAACTCTCAGCACAGGGCCCAACTGGGCAAATACCCATTTTTCTAAGTTCATACGGGAGTTGACAGAATCAGGTTTCCTTTTCTTTTTTTCTTTTAACTTTTTTATTGAATCTTTGGGGATTTCACATCATTTACCTCAATTCTGTTTACCTCCTGCCCCCCCCATATTCCTTCCTCATCTCTACTGCACCCCCCATACAAAAGAAAACAAAACGAAGTAAGCAAGCAAACAAAAACAAGAACAGAAAACCCCCAGTAAACCAAAACAGAACAAAAAGCACATGAGGAACAGAAAAACCTCTGCTTTTCCTCTCCTGCCTCTCCGTCACCTCTTCACCTGTCCTGATGGCACTGGGGGAGTTGCTGTGTCATATAGTGTACCCCTTTGTCCTATCAGCTTGACCGGCAGATGTTCGCTGCAGTAAGTCACTGGTCTGGTGCAAGGCCCCTTGTTTTTGGAGCACCATCCTCCTTGGTTCCTCACCAGAGCTCTTCTGGTAAATCCTGTGGCCATCCCGAGTCTTGGTGATCTTGTGGGTATTGTTCCACAGGACCAGTCCCTTCATGAGCTCCAGCAGGTCCCAGGTAGGGTAGATGCTAGGGTGAGTCAACCCAAGGTCTAATTGCGGGTCTGGGTGTTAGCCAGGCAGGTCAGATTGAGCCACGGGGGGCACCCACCTCGGGTGTGGGGTTGGAGTCAGCTCCCCTACATGCATGTCCTCAGGGTAGGTTCATCCTCGCTTGTAGTGAGGGGTGGGGATCCTCCAGAGTCCAGGGGCCTACTTTTACTGTAGTGACCAGCAAGAGGCAAGGGCAGCTTTCCCAGGGCAGTGAAGGGCGAGGCCAGCTCAGCATAGCCCTCTGATTTTATCTTGCATGGTTCCTAAGGCCTCCTGGTGTGACACTGGCCACAGGCATCAACATAGATTCCAGCTGCTGCTGGACCACAGACCCAGACATGGTCCATGGCAGCAGCCTGGGTCCGGACAATCCTGGTTCTAGGGTCCCACTCAGGTGGGAATGGTCTGGCAGTCGCGTGGCTGCCAGACACCACCAAGGCCTCAGGTTGCAGCCCCAACCCTGGGCCACTATGTGACTGTTAGAGTGTGCCCTTTAGATATGAAAACACCAGAATTTTATATGTGTGTGTGTACATATGACTGTGTAATTCACCACTGTTCAAGTAGTAGGCAGCTAGAATGTCCGTGTAGTAAACAGCCATTATGAAGAATGAATCAGAACGCAGCTGATGCAGGAAAGGTCTGCCAGGTCTATTTTATGTGAGGGTAGCAAGGGCAGAACATTGTACGACTATGATCACACTTTGTTGAAAACTCAGTCTCAGGTAAAACCATCATGTACATATTCTGTGTATTTTCCGTGAAGACAGAAAAACATGAATGAACACATACATATGTATGTATGAATATATACATCGTGATGCCTATGTGGCCGGAGAGCAAGGCGAAGTGCAGAGAGTCAGGGAGGGCAGTGCTTCTGTTTATAATGCAGAAAGGGCTTGGGCAAAAGGATGGGACTGGAAGTGGTTCTGTCTCCAGAGCCAAGCAACACATCCGTACTGAACATACACAGGCTTTTTTCCTCATGATTCTGCAGACAGTGCTGCACAGTGATTACATGGTGTCTTAGTTCGGGTTTCTGTTGCTGTGAAGAGACACCACGACCACGGCAACTCTTATAAAGGAAAACATTTAGTTGAGGTGACTCACTCACAGTGTCAAGAGGTTCAGTCCGTCATCATCATGGCAGGACATGGGCGGCGTGCAGACAGACTTGATGCTGGAGAAGTAGCTGAGGGTTCTACATCTTGTATGCAACAGGAAGTAAGTCTGTAACACTGCGGGGGGGGGGGTATCTTGAGCATATATGAGACCTCAAAGCCAACCTCCACAGTGACAACATTTCCTCCAACGAGGCCATATCTACCTCAGCAAAGCCACACCTCCTAATAGTGTCACCCCCTTTGAGGGCCATTTTCTTCAAACCACCACATATAGCATTTGTAGGGCATTAGGTATGTCAATAACTTAGAGGTGATTTGAAGTCTGTGGGAAGAAGTGTGTTTGCTACATACTAGTATTATTTCATTTAAGAGATCACGATCCACAGGATTTGCTACCTGGGAATGGGTCCTGGGGAGCAGCTCTCCATGGATACTGACCATATATATTATAACTACATTTGCTTTTTATGGAAGATCATAAACATGTTCAAAAGGAAACTTTATTTTCTGCAGAAGCCCCTGAGAAACAAGCTGAGAAATTGTAGACATTTAAATCCAAGTAAGAGAAGCACCTGTGTCATTGTGCACCTGAGTGGGGCGCAGCGAAGAAGGGACGGGATCTGCAACTGACCTCAGAAGAGGGAGGACACCTGGGGCGGTCTGCGTGTGGGACCTGAAGCACTAACATTCCCTCGGCCCCACAGCTTTATATACACTCATCCTTCAGCCAGAAGAGTGTCCTGCAGATTCGTTCCCTATGTTGACGCTTAGACTCCACTTACTTCAGGAAGCCTTCTCCGTCTTTCAGAACGCAATCAAGCGCCTTCCCATTTGCCCCCAACAGTCACTGTCCTTGTCCTGTCACCTCAGGCTATATTATGGTTGCTTTTTTACTTGCTCTGCTCATTAGGTAACTGTCAAATTCAGGGTCTGGGTGTCTTTATTCATTGTTGAAAATAGCTTAGTGATTTGGCACAAAGTAATCACTTAGAAGATACTTCTCAAGTTAGTGGATATGGGTATCTATGAATGAACGAATAAATGAGATGAGAATTTAGAACCATTTATCCTAGGACATATTTGCGCAGTCCCCGGCAGGTCTCTATGCAGCGCAAGCACATTCATGTCAAGGGCCTAAAGATGGCAGAAGGAAGGCAGGGCAAGAAAGGATTGTGTTTGAGCTCCCTTTCTGTGTGGCTGCCATTTGACTCGATAGAAGGCAGTGACTGGAGAGATCTGACCAGCCTTGGCCCACGAGGGCTCCTCTCCCTGATGATTGAAAAAAGGGCACAGGAAGTAGGCTAAGAGTCACAGCACGCTTGCACAGTGGACGGTGGCCTTGCTTGCAACAAGGAGCTGGTGAATGATATCAGGGTAGAGGTTGTAGGTTGCTTTGGAAAGGAAAATTTCCCTCCCAGGTAGCCCCATCGGAGCTCTGTAGATTGAGGACCAGTGGCGGCGTAGTACAGGGGCTGCAGCAGGGCTGGCTTAGGGCTTGGCCGCCCCCCATTCCTGCAGCTGTCAGACTTTCAGCTCCGTGTGTACTTTGGGGAAGCTGCCTGTCTTCAGAACTGTGCCTGCCTGCCTGCCTTTCTTATGGCAGATGAGCCTGCTATACCTACAAGGAAGCATCAGAGTGGCCTTCTGAGCTATCACAGGTCGCTGGTTTGACGCCTCTGTTCTGCTGGTGACACCGGTGTTTTCTGTGCTTTGGTGTTCCTAGCTATAAGTCACTCATGTTATGTCTCCAGTGGTCCTTAAGCCGGCCGAGGTAACCCATCGTCTGGTCTCCCTGTTTTACAGGCTAGGAACGCAGGCTGGAAACATTGGCTCCCTCTCCCAGGCTTCCCTTTAGGAAACAGCTAAGGCAGGAGCGCAGTTCTCAAGCTGACACTCTGAGCCCCTAGCTGTCCTTCCAGAAGGTAGCTCCGAGGTAGGGTGGCCCCCTGCAGTTAGCGTTCCAAGGAAGCTGGTTGGAGTTGAAGTATGCCAGAGGTAGCCATGAGACTGTTGGACCCTCCCTGACTGTAACTGCTGCAGATACTGGACTGTGCACAGGAGAGTCCCCAGGTCCCTGCTGTTGCAGTCTGTTTGCTCGTCATTGTATTGCAGTGCTAAGTGTTTTGTGTTGAATGTTCTCATTGAGGCATACATACATATCTTCAAGTGAAGTTTCTAAAAGTTCATACTTTAAAAAATGCCTGCATTCGAAGCCCATGTGCACATACAGGCACATGCGTGCCCAGGCCAGAGGGGAGCTCGGATCCCTTGTATCTGGAGCTGCAGGTGCTTGTGGGATGTCTGTTATGTGATACTGTGATCTGAACTCCTGTTGTCATGACTGTACGTTAAGCACGCTGAGCCATTGAGCCATCTCTCCATCTTCCAAACTGCTGAGTTTCAAATAATAAAATCCAGCTGTTTCCTCTGCACTACTCTCCAGAGTAAAGTGTTTATAGTTCTGAAATTCAGACTTCATTCTGTTGGGAGAGCTGACACGTCAGAGGAATCAAGCACCAGGTAGCATTTAGTGTGGAAGCAACTCTCTCTGAATTTTTGGGGATTTCTCGGAAGGCTCTTTCACAGTGACCACTTCTAACAAGCTGTCCACTCGCCCTTGTGTGTTTCCAGATCACACACCCAGCTGGCTGCATGTCTCAGTTTATTAAGTTCTTTGGAGAACAGATCCTCATTCTTTGGAAGTTTGCCTTACTCCGAAAGCGCATTCTGATATTTTCTCCCCCACCCGTGGGCGTCGTGTGCTACAGAGGTAACGAGAAGCCCAAATGAGGGGCTCTTCCTAAACATTCAGTACATACGCCCTAGTCCTTCAGTTACTGCGCAAGTTAGGAAGAGTTTGGGCCCAATCAGTGGGGTCAAGGCTTCTGGTTAGATTTGTATTTTAGAATGTGGAGTCTAGAGGCAGCGAGGACAGATGAGGTTTCACCTTCATATCTGGGCTGAAGCAGAGATATGAGGTAAACTGGACAGGGTTGACTGAAGTATGCAGGGATGTAGTTGAGAAAGAGTCTAGGACCACAAAGATGATGGGGCCACCAAAATGGGGAACCGAGGCATGGGGGTGGGGAGTAAATTTGGGTGTGTACTTCTTGAGACATTTCCAGGGAGATGTATACAAGCACTTGTGTGATTGGGTCATGACCTGTGGGGAATAGTTGGCCTTGAGAAGAAGGTTTGAGAGGGACACAAAGCCGAATCTTTGGGATGGACAGCATCCCCTGGACAGAGTGTGAGGAATGAAGGTGTCAGGTGTGAGGCTGACGAGTGGTAGTGCAAGGAGCGGTGAATGAAGATGATGGAGAGAGGAGGACCAGAGCATGGAAGGTTCCAGAGGGAATTGAGGAGGAGGAAGGCCAGCAGAACCAAAGTCTAAGTCAGGTCAGTGAGAGAAATTCAGAAAACACCTGTTTGACGATACATTGCTGATGAGACCTTCAGGATATCCAGTTCTGCAGTGAGGCCCTCACAGATTTCCCAAGGCCACCTGGTCACAGGATAGGTAGCACAAACCAGGCCCTCCCAGCTCCGGAGACAACTTCCCGTTGCCCTAGCAAAACACAAGAGGCTGTCAATTCCTAAGAGGTTTGTTTGGGCTTTTAGTTCTGAAAGTCCAAGAGAGCGATGCTGGCATCTAGTCATCTTTTGAAGATCCCCTGGCGGAAGAGATGGTGCAGGAAAGAGTAGTGTGGGGGAAGGAGCAGAGCGACTCTATAGCATGCTTTAGAGATCACTGACTCTGTCGTCAGACGACACCAAAACTTGTATGAGCGTGGCACCTCTTTGACGTAATTCCATCTTAAAGATCCCGCATCTCTCAGTAATACTACACTGGGGGCCAAGCTTCAGTGTGGGGTTTGACAAGAACAAACCACAGAATGTACCAGTTCCCATGTAGATCAGCTGTTTGGAGGTATTGACCTGCACTCGGTCTTGAGTGGGGGAGATGGATCAGAAGGGAAGATTCCTCACTTCTGTTGTCCCCACCCTTCCAGTGTACTGCTGCTGTTGTCTGGCCAATGTCTCACTGCCTGGCATTGGAGGCACCATCCCTGAATCGAAGCCTTTCTTCTATGTGAATGTGGCTGACATTGAGAGCCTGGAAGTAGAGGTGTCCTATGTAGCCTGTGAGTATGGGGCCCTCCCCTCCTCTCCCTGTGTCCAAACCCTTTCTTCTCAGAAATAGGCTCTTGGACTCTTGGCTCTGTAGTCAGATTGGGGCGGCTTTCTCTGTGCCCCCTTGGGGCTACCTCATTAATCCTGGGTTCCACAGGCACCACAGAGAAGATATTTGAGGAAAAGAGGGAGCTGTACGACGTCTATGTGGATAACCAGAATGTAAAGACACACCACGACCACCTGCAGCCCCTGCTGAAGATCAACAGCGCAGACAGGGAGAAGTATCGTCGGCTCAATGAGCAGAGGTGAGACAGCTGTCCGCCATATACATGCCGTGTGTGCTAGTCAGTGCAGCCCAGGCCAGCGCTGTGCTAAAAGGACCAGAGGTTTGCAGGGCAGTCAGGAGCACCATTCTGTTCAGGATGGCTCTGTGAAATCTGTGCAAAGCCTACACCGCCACCCCTTTCCTTGAGCATTCCTAAAAGCGGGGGATGGGGAGCAGGGGGTAGAAATCAAGGGGTGCTTTAGGAAGCTGACATGCTACCCTCGCTGCAGGGTAGCAGACACTCATGTGTGGTTTCTGGTGGGCTTGAGACTCTGAGATCCCATGAAGGAGCAGTTACAACACCAGCTTTTAGAAACACCCCGGAAGACCTTGTTTAGATTTGCCCATGTATGTTTGGAATAGCCGTTCATCTGCACGGTATGGTTCCATTAGGAAACTTGTCTATGCACACCGTCCCATGTAACTCTCAATTCTGTTTATCCTAGGAGAGAAAGGGTTAGCATATATTATCCCCATCCAGTGGACAATCAGGCAAGACAGTCACCTAAGGGGGTTCCAGTGGCAAAACGGGCCACAGATCCTGGGTTTGAGTCCAGGCTTAGCTCATTCTCTTCCTAGTCTCTGGCCTGGCGCTAACTCTGCCTGGTGCTGTTTCTTGGGAGATAGGGACATTGTTGATGTTGGATTGCTGCCAATCACGTAACTGGGTGCAGCAGCCACTAGAGCCTGATAGTGTTCTCCCCTCTAACAGGCAGATGCTGCTGTACTCCCAGGAAGTTGAAGGAGACTACAACCCTTGTGAAGAAGACCTCTTTGTGCTGTGAGTTGGCCTGGGCAGGAGCTGTGGGTCTCTGGGAATCCTTTCAGTACTAACTTCTATGGACAGACAACTTGGTTTGAGCCCATGCAACCCACTACAGTTTCGGATGTCCTTTATTCTCAGGCTCTCAGGGCTGGGTCCTTAGTGGTAGCCAGAGTCCTGCACACCTATCAGGGTGAACCCAGAGTTGCCGAAGAGATAGGAACAGGTCCTAGAGAACGGGGACCCTGAGCATGCATCTGATTGACCATTTGCATCCAGGATGTCACCACATAGCTGTCATCTCTCCGCCCTCTCATTTGTTGACCTTCTGGAAAGAGTGTTACGAGGTCAGCTGGAAATTCTACCCTTGAATCGAGGGTAACCTTTCCTCTCCAGATCTGGTAGACATGGGAAGGGCTGGCTTTCAAAGAGCCCCAGGAAGTCCTGTTTCAGAATCAGAGCAGAATGTGGTTGAAGTAGAAATAAATGCTCTGGAGGGTCCTTAGCTTTGATGAGGGCATCTCCATGGAGCTCTGTCTTGTTTCTGAGTCTACTTCCTAATGCACACGCACTGTCTGGGCAGAGTGTCTTGTCAGGGTGTGACAAGCCATTTTCTTACGTCTGTGGAAAGCCCCTGACTCCAAAGCAGGGCTCGTTTACTCACCCAGCATGTGTACAGCTGTGACCCTGAAATCCTTTTCTTACTGTATAATGCTCCCGCAGACACCCTCCCAAAGGGGGCAAACACCAAAGAGGCGCTATGAGCCTTGCCATCCTCAGTGAGTGCAGCGTGCCTCTCCTTTCCACTGCTGGCTTCAGAACTGCCCTGTGCCTGCTCGAGCCCCTCTGAGCTCTCCCTGTCTGTGTGCAGCATCAGCGACCTAGGGCTTCAAGGCCAGCGCAGAGCCCTGTGCTCTCTAGCGAGGCTTGTTGGCTACCAACTGCAGCGGTCCAGGCAGGGCTTTGAACAATGTGCATTTTCAGTCTCTCGCTTGAAGTCTTGGCCTCAGAACTGCATTCCCAGGCTCTGTGTTTTCACTCTTCCCTGAGGGTTACACACAGGGAGAAAAGCTGTTTATGGAGCCTCTCCGGAAGGCCATGCTTAAAACAGGAAAGTCGTAGTCAAGCCGCCATCCCTACTGATTACTCTATCATATGGTGATTCTTGCCCTATGATTTCCTTGCGGACATCATTCACATTCTAATAACCATATTACATTTACTTCCTCTAAAGATTGTTAGATTTAATTTAGAAGTTTTGCACAGTTCAGGCTCTGTATGTTTGGGTTATATGGTTGACCTTTTGCTGCGTCTTCTCTCCCTTTCCTGTCTTGGAAATGCAGGTTTTTCCTAGAGCAAAACAACCGGATTTTTCAGACTCTGTTGGAGGTGTCCGCCAGTCAAGACAAAACTCTAACAGCAGAGCATGCCCGAGGCATGGGACTGGACCCCCAGGGAGACAGGAGCTTTCTGATGGACCTGCTGGAGGCCTATGGCATCGATGTCATGCTGGTCATTGATAACCCCTGTTGTCCATAGGAGGACCAGGACTTGGTGGTGAGCCGTTCATGTGGGGTGACAGGAGCCTGGCGTGCACCCTAGGCCCTCGGCAGCTTCAGTTTAAGTTAACACAGAGGACTGTTTAGACTCTCCAACCCATGTAATGTGTGCCATTTCCTCTCTCCCCTCCGCCCTGCGCTGAGGTGAGGCCATCGGGTTTTGTAACCTTTGGTTGGACATTGGAATCTACTGTCTTCCGCTGCTGCTGCTTTGGGGTTAGTCTTAGGAGTTCCGTCAGTCAGAGGGAGAATATAATACCCATGAGTCCTAGTGTGGCCTTAGATGTGCATCTGCCTAAAACCAGAAACTAATCAGATGACCTTTTAGGGTCACCAAGTTCTAGGGGTCGGGTTGGGATGACCTACTTGTCACAGGACAAGTCTGCGTCTTCTGGGTTGATCCGAGTGGGGACCTGAGAAGGAAAGCAGTGTTTCTGACAGAATGTCAGGGAAAGGTGGAAAACTAGGATGAATCTTTGAAACCCTTTCTAAAGTAAGGTCATGGTAGCTACACAGCATAACACACCCCTAGCCCCTCCTGCATCTGAATCCCCTCCGGATGGCTTGGTGAATTCTGAAGGTTGGAGCTGGCCCCGGAGCTTATATAAGCAAGTTCATTTGACATTTGAGTCTCTTTTGAGGGCTATCTTCTTGGTGTAACAGGTTCAACAGGTAAGGGAAGACATCTCAAGGTTCTCTGAGAGCTCTCTGGAGGGATTGTTTGCTGTCCTGAAGCAGATATTTCTAGTGAATTCAGAAATGTAGCCAGGGTCTGAGCTGGTTGACTCAGTTTGGGATGTGGTGGGAACAGGTCTCTTAACTGGTTTAAAACTTCCACAAACTTATCTTTAGCAGAGAAAACATTCCTTAGCCTAAGCAGCTGGGTCCACAGATCCAACAGATTTGACAGGGAAAATAAAAAGTGCCTCCGCTGCCAGAAGAATAGCTGGAAATCACAGATGAACAACCATGCCCGCTTTCTTTGGCCTGGGATAGAACTTGCAGTCAACTTGTTCTTTGGGGCTGGGTCACTCGCGACTGCCAGGTTACTAGATGAGACACACTAGATGCGAGGCAGGTGTTAACCATACTCAGAAAGCCAGTTCCAATGCTAGTCTCCTTAAAGATTTTGACTGAGTTTGCGGATTCAGTAATGATTTCTTCTCCTGTGCTCTTACTGCCTGCCTCTGTTACATGTGAACAGCTAGCTAGCCATCCAACATCCATATCTGTAGCCAAAGAGAAGTCAGGCTGATGTCTGCAGCAGACAGAACTTCAGATCGCGGGGCTGGGCCTCTTATCTCAAGTCTAGGTTCTCGCTTAACTCAAGTATTTTCGCTGTAGTTCCCTGATTAAAAATCCAAGAAGGAAGAGATTTGGGTGTGTGGAGATGCAAATACACACTGATGAGTCAGGGTAACATCTTTTCTGTAAATATATAAATAAGTTTAGGCATTGACATAAACTGTTCAGCTAATAGGTTTCTCTCTGCAACGTGGGTTTAGCCGTCATCCCAGTAACGTTTACAAAAAACAGCTGTGCGCAGTGGCTCAATTTTCACCTGTTCCTTCCTGTGGCTGACTTCTCCTCGTGCCCCAGGGCCAACTGAACAGGGACCATCAGATGCTGATGAAACAACACTTCCAGTAATCTCTGAGAGCCTCCAAGTTGGACGTAGATATCCAGCCAGAGATAGGAAGAGCCCTTTCTGAGAACCTCCCCAGAGCCTTCTGCTTGCCACCACTGTTCCTGTGCTGATGCAAGCTGATCTAAAGATAGCAAGGGTGAGAAAGGCTGTCCTTTGTGAAGTTGGGCCCTGTGGACCCTTTCTAACTAAGCCCCTGATTTCCTGGTCTCTTTGTACCCCGCCCACCCTTGCAGAGGACAGTGTATAGGTGGCCCAGAGGGATACAACCCCCAGATGATGCCATGTCTTCGGTCATAGGTTCTGGGCTCTGCTGACCCCAGAGCAAGACTTCTTGTTCAACATCTCTTTCAATCCTTTCCTACTCTGCCAGCTTCCTCCTGCAGCCAGAACCTGGCACAGACCTCTGCGTGGCCCAACAGATGTATGGTAGCACCTCTGCAGCCTTTGCCTCCATTATCAGCTTCAGAGTACGCCTTAGAAGTGAATTCCTGTCTGTGTCCCCGTGAGGTCTCACTTCATCAGACTGATCCCCCCAGTGGCGGTGAGCGATGCAGGCCTGCCTCATGTGCTGCAGGTTCCCCATACAGCGAAGACATTTGGGTAGACGGATACAGGACCCCTCTACCATGATGGCACAGAACCTCGCAGCCACAGGATTTTTTTTTTGTCACTTTTGAAATACTTTCTAAAAACCCATCTTGTTTTACTAGGAAGAAAGAAGTGAGTTCATACCCTTCACAACTTTCTAGGTCTGACGGTCAGCAGAGTCAGGCATCTTTTTTTTTAATTACCACTGGCCTCTAGGGAACAGGGTTAAAAATTCAGGTGTGGGTCCTGCCACTCTCCTGGTGGCCCCCCAGATCCCTGCCTAAGCTAACAGAGCCCTTCTGGGGAGCACTAAACCCCATCTGTACCATGCTATGAACCATGTGCCAACCCGAAACACTTCCTGAGTTGCTGGCTACTCAGTCATTCTTAAGTTAGAAGAAATTCCAAGTGGCCACAATCCTCAGAGGGATTGGGGTTTTAGAGTTGTGGACATCCATATTAAGTATAACAAAGGCCTCTTAAAGTGGATGTTGTCAATTTCATTAGCAGATGGTAGGAAATAGTTGGCTAGCTGGTGCCTGGCTCAGGACTCTTTCTCCAAAAGGAGTAAAAAATAGCAGAGCTTATCTCCCCAGAGTCTTCAGAGGAAGGCCAGGCCATTGCTTGGTATTAGCTTGGGCTTTAAACATGGAGCCTTCCCTATGCTGGGCGCAGATCCAGGCCCGTGTTGGTGTCCTACCTGGGGCCCATATGGTCCCGCCAGTCAGGAGTACAGTGTGACAGGAGGCGTTGGCCTCCCACACTCCCGCCCTCCCTGGCTGTGGGAGAACAGGGTAGGAACTCGAGACTGTCGCTTACCTTGCTGAAAACCACAGAAAAAGCACGGGAAGGTGAGAGCGACACTGGGAGACAAGAGGTTCGCTTACATACTTACCTGACGTTAGTTAGCTAGGAGATAAAAGTAAATTAAGTCATAGCTCGTGGCTGTCTTCCTTCTGGTGGTGGCAGGCGGTGAACCTGCTCTGTCGAGGCACTGAAAGCATATGGATGCAGTGAGAGAGGAAAATGGGACTTTCAGGGAGACGTGCACAGGGTGGTACCCAGTTAGCCTTCTGGTGGCAAACGCTGGCCTCTAGAGACGCAGGCACTCAGGAACTGTCCTTTCCCTTAAACTCACAGCGGAGAGTGGATTGCGGTGCTCTCCCCAGGTTCCGTGCAGTGGTCCTTGTATGGTAAAGAAGGGATACAGGGTGTGGATGAACAGAATTACAGGATAATGCCGAGTTTCACAGTGAACTTGCCTTACCATGAGAAGAGTGTGAAAACTGGCGAGAACCTCTGTAGGAAGGCCCAACAGGCCCTCCAGGGCTGACATCTCCCCACCAGACTTGCAGGCAGGTAGGCTATGATTCGAAGAGCTGTCAGCCCTCCTATCTCTCACCCATGGCTCACAGTTGCACCCCATGGCGAGGATCCTGGGGGCCTGTGGGCTTTACCTCAGCAGACCTGGTCTCATCCCTTCTCATCTCATGAAAATCCTTTCTGATTCAGGTAGGGGAAGGGGAGAGGCTGAGGGCTCCTTATACCCAGTGCGTGGGTTTTGCTAGCATACCTCTGCTCCCAGAAGCGACTGGAGTACTGAGTGTTGTAGGAAAAAGACTGTGAATTAAGGTAATGTTTTCCCTATGAGAAACACAAGTTTATTTTTATACCAGTGTTACTGAGTACTAAAGTGTTGCAATGGAAAGGAATCGCAAAGTCATAGTCTAAGAAGGACTAGGCAGCGTTGTAATTGGACAGCCGCCGAGGCCCTTGGTGTCACTGTCCATGACAGTGTACTGGAGCTTGGACAGCCGCCGAGGCCCTTGGTGTCATGTCCATGACAGTGTACTGGAGCTTGGACAGCCGCCGAGGCCCTTGGTGTCACTGTCCATGACAGTGTACTGGAGCTGAGCACAGGCTGTGAGAACTTCCTCAGTGGCACTAGTTGGCCTGGGAAGGATGAGATGGCCACCACCTTTGGCTGAAGCTCCAGGACAGAAGGGATAAATGCAGTCCTTCGGTGACTGCTTCCTCCTGGTCAAGGGAGACGGTGGGAATGGGGGTGGTTTCTAGCTGGCACTTTAATTCCCTGAAGCGACTGCAGGTTGGGTGATGATGCTGTAAATTTAGAAAAGGAATAGGAAGTTTCTCGTGCTATGTAGAGAAATGGAGATGGGATAAAGAAAGCTCTGCTTTCATCTTTTTACAACTTATTCTAGAGCCATGTTGACTTAAAGTCGTTACAGCAGAGGATTTATTTACTTTTGCAGCAGGTTCCTGCTCAGTCTCACGGTGAGTTTATTTCGCTTCCGATGATACTGGGACTTATGGGGGCAGAATAGGGTTTTATAAATTGTGTATAGACGGAACTTCAAAGTGAAATACCCAGCAAATATATTTAATTGAAATTGTACCTGGGTAAATTAAATAAATATATATATAAAAGTTAGGAAAACTAACATCAGCCATCAGCAATGGGGGATTCTGGCTGGGCTCCTGAACTGCCAGCATGGGTGGCTTCTAGGATTTGGGGTGGAGGTAAACAAAACAAGTTCTTTATTTGTCCAGAACTTGCTGGCTAAATTTTTATATAAGTCTGGAATATAATCCTTTCCTGAAGAAATAGTTGTCACCAAGGAAATCTGTTTTCCATTTTTTTTTCTTTTTAAAACATTAAGTGTCCCTGTTGCCTTAAATGTAAAAACCTACTTTGAGTAATAACCCCAGCCTAAGAGTTATAGCAATAAGAGAATCCGAATCTATTTTTGTTTCAAGTCTTTACCTCTATGACAAAGTCAGAAAGATAATTGGTAAGTATTGCTCTGGGTACTACTGCAGACCAATGTATCCTTTCTCTGTGTCTTCAATTGTGTGTTATTTACAGACCTGGAGCGAGCTGGGCTTAACCCTGAGGCTAAGTGCAGATGTTTCTAGAACTGATTCTTTCTGTGGTACAGGAACACCTGTGTATATCATCTGTACGTATCTGAACCAAGTTATGTGCAGATGTTTCTTGAGTTGATTCTTTCTATGGTACAAGGAACACCTGTGTATATCATCTGTATGTATCTGAACCAAGTTATGTGCAGAGGTTGATAGTAACTATATTTACAAAAACCCCAAATTTTTACAATTAAAGTCCACATTTTAACATGAGCCTGTGTGCTGTGATCTCTAGCAAGGTGTCTTGGTAGGAAGGACGATGGCCCCAGCTGTGAGCAGAACCCGAAGGCTGACGCTGCTTTTACCTAGAGATGAGAACACACTGGGGAGCGGCAGCCAGTCCTTTGAGAGACTGTGGTTGGGTAAACATCTCCAGGTAATGGAAACTAAAGTCAGAGAACCAGGACTGTGTATCTTTAATCCCCACAGGAAACTTCTAGACTCTAGAGAAGCTATTTTGTGTCAGAAATATCTTCTCAGAGTTTTATGTGGCATTATATAGATATATGTGCACATGACTTTTATTTCAGCTTTGCCATAGAGTGAATGGCAGCACTGATGGCAAGGCTAGGTCTCTATTTTCTAAGTGGGATGGCATATCTAAGAGTGTGCCTTATACGAACTAACATTCTTACAGTTGTTTTCATAATAATGTTCTTATAATGCCAGTTGCTTGTATAAAGGCCAGAGGTGACCCCCATGATCCCCTTGGCAAAGCTGAGCATCTGTATACTTGTTAAATGTGGGTATTTTATGGATGTCCAAAGAACAAGTAGATAATGAAACCCAAGTCCTTAAAGGAAACTAGGGAGTAGCCACCCCCCATCCCCTGCCAGATAGGGTTTCTCTGTGTAGTCCTGGCTGTCCTAGAACTCACTCTGTAGACCAGGCTGGCCTTGAACTCAAGAGATCTGCCTACCTCTGCCCTGAGTGCTGGGATTAAAGGTGTGTGCCACCACCGCCAGGCATGTGAGTAAAATTCTTAATGTGGGTCCAGTATCTTTTCCTAACCACGTGGCACTTACGGTTAGACTCTGCAGCTACATGGTGTTCTAAGAACGAACACTGGATTCTATACTAGTACTTCATGCCGTTACAGAAGCACAGATTCTTTTATCTCCTTACAACAGAGCAGCTCTTATCCTCCACAGCTGGCTCGGGTGAGTGATGCATGCTCATCTTCACACTCACCTGTTGCTGATAAAGCAGAACATTTGCCTCCACCATAAACATACAGAAATAAACAGACAAACCTTATTTTTGTATTCTTCAATTGAGGGCTTTCTTGTAGGTGCTGTCTGTCTGATCCATTCATGCACTGATTTTACTGGAATGGGACATGTGGATGGGTATAACACTGTCTTTAAATTTTATCTTCCTCAAGTTCCTGTTGCTAAGGCTGTCACTTTCCCTTTCAAGACGACAAGGGCTCAAGCCAACTTCAGACAGAGTAGGCCTTCTAAAGTTCAAGGTCTTCTGGGTATGAGCAAAGGAAATGCCCATGCTAGAATTAAAAGTAAATGGTACTGGGGCTGGAGAGATGGCTCAGTAATTAGGACCCAGGTTCAATTCCCAGCACCGACATGACAGCTAACAATTGTAACTTCAAAATCCGACACCCTCCCACAGATATACATGCTGTCAAAAGACCAATGCACATAAAAAATAAATAAATAAAAAGATGTTTTTAAAAAAAGTTGATGGTACTAATGATCTGGCAGGAATCCATTATGGAAAGTCAAGTGCTTTTAGTTCTCAGCTTGTAACAGACTAGAGGAAGATCTAATCAGATTGTTAGTTAAAAGATCATTATTAATATTCATGCAGTAGTATGCTTTTTCCTACTAATTTCAAAGCAATTAAAAATGATGTTATAATTCTTACATCTACTTTGTGGGCTCATGAATAATAAAAATAAAAAAGGAATATAACTGATACAGAATATCCTTGTCTCACCAGAAATAATATTTATGTATCGTATAAATGAACTAGTTAGGAGCAACAACATTCTAATAATATAATTTTTAATTACCAAAAATTCATTACTGCTTTAACTATTTCTAATAATATATAACAATAATTGTTAGAACAGTTGTTCTGTAATGAATTAGCACTTAAGCTATTTTTGCTGAGAAAAAGCAATTGATAGACAGTGGTATAGAGATGTACCCAAGGGAGAGAAAAAATAATTTAAAAATTTCATATAAAAAGAGTTCACTAGTTTATTTATATAAATAAATGAGGGGTGCATTTAAATTACACTGGATATGTTTAAAAGAATGATGCAACACTTTATTTGTAAACAATGGTATTTACACAACACTAGAAAGTACACTGACAAGTCTTTAGCTTCCTATGAAAAATGATAGATGTCAACATGAACACGTGATTTTTTTTTAAAAAAAAATATATAATACATTCGGGAAAAGCAGGAGTTTTGAAGTAGTTTTAAAATACATTCTCCAGGTCTGGTTGATTCAGCTGTGAAGCAGCCGTTTAAAATGAAGATTCCTGCCAGATTGAGCTACACAGCTTAGGGGTGGGTCCCAGGTCAGTTAGTTTCAACATGTGCTTCTGTCATATACATGCAAACTAACAATGAAGAAGCACAAATTTGTCTTTTAATAGCATTTTATAATATGTTAGCCAGGGCTGAAAAGGAAACAACCTCACGTCTGCTTTCCAGATTGAGACCAACCAATTGGAGCACAGAGGAACAGCACCCATGAGAGAGGCACCCAGAGAAGGCAGCTGCTTCCCTTGGATGCCCTAGGATGGTCAAAAAAACTGGAACAGTCTCCATATTTCACTCTCCACTGTGGGGCAATCACAAAATTCCAACCCTTTCCAACTCACTGAGCACAAGAACTCTTTGAACCGGCCTGAGCAAACCACTACGGAGGAGGGATCGACTACCACAACACAGGAAAGCAGGACTTAAGGGATGCTGGTCACCAAGTGGGTGAGGGTGACAGGGTATGCTCACTAGGAAACACTACAGGTCAGGAGAGGAGAGGTCAGGACTACTTGCCATGAAAATTCCCTTGGGATCCTGTGACAACACTCTGGGGAAAGATGAAGCACACCCATTCCCTTGTGGTCCCACTGGTGGCGTGAAGGGCAGCCCGCCAGTGCCGTGCTGCAGCGGATCACTGGGATGCGCTCTGCAGCATCTGCTCCCTCTTCCGTGGGTCACAGAAGAACTGCAGTTTCCTGGGCAGCAGCGTCACCTCCACAGGCATGGCTTCATACTCCTCGCTGTCGATGCTGAAGGAGCCCTCAGTTCCCTGCAGAGAGGAGGGGTTCTAAGTGCACCTCTGTGACCTTCATGATGAGGAAGCATCTGCTGAGGTCAGTCAAAACAAAATCTCCCAGTGCTCACTGGTCCTGGAAATACCTCAGTTCTCTCTCCATCCATGAAAAGGGATTTTTCTTTTTAAAACTTCTATCTCAAAAAATAATTTTGTAGCTTGAATAAGGTTAAAATTTTAAAATATTTACCAAAAGACAATAAATTATCAAAGAACTAACATGATACATAAGCAAGGATATCCATTAGGAGAAAAAATAATGACCATGTAACTGAGGGCCAGGGACTATAATTCTAGGGTAAAAGAAAAAAAGTCAGGTAATTTTCATTTGAGGGACATTGTGTCTCCTGACTCATTTTCATTATTCCCCAGATGTGGATGTGCCAACACTAGTACCACTAGAGACTCTTGGGGCAGGCCCAGCCGTAGCCCAGTTAATGTAGCATTTGCTCCATGAAGTTGCGGTGGGAGCACATGCGGACACCTCCCATTGGCCTAGAGTTCAATGCAGTGCAGCAGCACCACGGCCACGGCTCTTCAGAGACTGCAGTAAACTGTGGGGCAGCAGCAACCACATCACCTTCAATTCCTGCCTCTCCATGTTTGAGTCCTACTTCAACAGGTTACACTCTAAGCATAGCACACACCAGCATACTTTACAGGAAAAAGTAAAACTCACTGCTTACCAGCTAGAAAATTCCTAGACAATAATATGATTATAAATGTCTTTTGCATTATTGGCATGAAGAAGCAAAGGGCAGGGGAGGTAAGAATCACTTTGAGGGAGGAGCCTGGCTTAGAGACTCGAAGTCCTCAGAGGCCTGATCCACATCAGTAACTTAAAGCCGTTCTCCTTTACCTCAGAACTGATAATGAGTTTGCCAAACAGAAGGTGCCTAAATGGAGGTCAGGTAATACGGAAGAAGGAGGAAGAAATGGAGGGACAGACAGAATGGTTGCCCCCCCCCTTACCTCAGGAAGGAGGAGAGTGCAGTGGCTGGCCTGGAGACACTCAGTACCAGCTGCGCGCAGGTCAGGGTCTCTCATCTTCTTACTTCTGTTAGTGTAAGAAAAAGAGAGGTTAGAATCCTTGATGGCAGTTGCATTAGGCTGCAGAAAGCCCAGTTCTCCCTTATGAGGGCAAGGAAACCACTGAAGACCAAGGCTCAGTGACTAATTTCCTAGGATTCTGGCCCAGTGTTGTCATAGGTTCCAGGCCAGTAGACTGACGTTCTTGCTGCAGGTAGCAGCATAAAGCTGAGGCCAAGTTTCTCTCAATTGTTCTACATCTATCTAGTTTTTAAACTGTTAACCTCACGTTTCAAAATTAGGATATAATTAAATCCTCTGAGAAAAGCACCACACTTCTGTGACTCTTTATTAAAGACAAAGTAGTCTTACTCTAGCTTGCAGTAGATACCTCTTTAATCTCGAAAGTCCCAGATAGTTTCTGATAAATCTCTATATGTAACAGCCTGCTTTGCACATTTACCTTTATTAACTGGCCTTGGAGTAAAGCAATCGGGCACAAATACACCTGACCTCAGTGCATATGTTCCCCACTTTGCTAGTTATGACAAATACAAAGAGGGGAAAAGAAAGAGGCAGGAGTTTACGGCCAGCCTGAGCTACTTGGGGAGTTAAAGGCAAGCTTGGGTCTAAGAGACCCTGTCTCAAAAAAAAAAAAAAAAGGTAAAAAGTCTACTATCTATCTTTATTTGGAAACAATTCTTTCCTGTGGGGTTGTCATCAGCATTTCCCTTTAAGATATGTTCCTTTAAGATATGCAGGACACATGGATTGCACACATTCACACATTTACTTCCCGTAGGAACCAAGAGGAAACTTGCTGATAAGAATGCTGACTACAGCGCCATCTAACTGAGGGATACAGGGGAGGTTTTGTTTGGTGTCAGTTTTATAAAGGAGATTTGAATATGGCTGCCACCACTAGCCACAATCACTCAAGAGACAGTGATCTGTGCACACTGTAGAGGGACAGCCTTTTCCTTCTTCCTTTACTATACACCGAGAATAATCAAAGGCTGCAAGGAGCCATTCAGTATCTGAAGAATTTGTATCAAAGGCAAGAACAACACAGATTAATGAAAGCCATTCTGCTACCCACGCTGGAATCGATAATGACGCAGCCATGGAGACGCAGCTGCAACAGCAGCAAGGTCCAACCCCTAAGTGGGCAGGAGAGGGAGCACCAGGACAATGCAAAGGCAGCTGAGCAGATTGCTGATTGCCATGGGAACACACAGCTCCACAGATACTTGGTTACAGAATTCTCAGCCAATGAAGTTCCAGCTGAGGCAGGACTTAACAAATCAGGCAGGACTCTGAGGAGTCTACTGGATTACTAAAGGGAAACCTGGGCAATGTCCAGGTACGCGGTGTCCTTTCAAGTTTGTCCTTGATGCTCTGGGAACAGGGAGACGGGGAATGCATGCACAGTAAGAGATACTGGGGAGTGAGGCTCACTGTCAAAAGCCTCCTGGAGACTGACAAGCAGTCCTGAGACAGTAGACATGATTTCTTCTGTTTTACAGATGGCGAAGTACTCAGACAAGTAGAAGACCCTGGAGTTCCAAGGCCAGGGAGGAGCCACTCAAGCTCCTGCACTGAACCTCGAGTCCTTGACTGTGCCAGAAACACGGAATTCTTTCATTTCAGTTGAAAGGCAGACTGTTCCATTCTCATTTCCCAAAATGAGCAGAGGAGGCAAAAGCATTCAGGCACCAGAAATGCCAGCCCCATTCTAAAAAAGAAGAGTTCTCAGACAGGCAGGCAGACAGACAGACAAGGCCTTTGCCGGGTCTCCACCTGAAGTAGGCAGCCCACTCCAAACAGAAAGGGTTGACAACACAAGTTAGTTCATGAACCTCCATTTCCCACAGGCAAGGCACTTACCCTATGGTTATGAAATCTCCTTTGCTGACAGTATCAGGCTCAATGCAAATGTTCATAAAGTCTTCTTTGCTCTAGAAAGATCAAGAATATGAATGTTAAGACATGGAAATTGGGCTAATGCAGCTCTCACCCACAGGAGTCTGTATTTAAAATGTAAACATAAGCAATCTGTTGACAGGTTTCTCTGCCTGGTTCCACAGCTGTTTCCAATAAAACACACAGAGGCCTATGTTAATTATAAACTGGCTGGCCTATTAGCTCAGGCTTCTTATTAACTAATTCTTACATCTTAGAGTAACCCATAATTCTTGTCTGTGTTAGCCAAATGGCTTGGTACCTTTAACAGTGAGGCCTTCTCATCTTGCTTGCTCTTGTCAGGGTGATGACTGCAGACTGAGCTTTCCTCTTCACACAATTCTCCTGTTCTCACCGCCCCACCTCTACTTCCTGCGTGACTACTGGCCAATCAGCGATTTATTAAAAATAATGTTTTATTAAAAATAATACAAGTGGCAAGATAAAAGACCATTGTCCACAGCAAGCAACCCTTTCTATTTCCCAATAATCACTGTAAAGCTTTGTGTTTCTATCCATACAAAACCCTGAAAGATTAATCTGTAGGGAAGCACTGTGGCAAGAGGCACGATTACTGTGCCCCTCCTCATTTTGCTCCTAGTTATTAACTAAGAACATTAGCCCAGCTTTGTGAAACAACCCACCACGTCTATGTGGTCTTCTTGGAGTTCAAAACACATAGGCCCAGGAGAAATACACAAGCCTCTGAGCCCTTGCCAGAGCATCACAGGTACCACCAAAGCACAGCTGAATCTACTAGGAATCACACACGATGCTCTGACCTAATGACTGCTCAGAGTTCTCATTTCACTCTGCTACCTGCCGAGTGCCAGCGGAATTTCAGCAATCCCCGAAATGTTTGGTTTACGTCACTAACAAAAAAACACAAGGAGTTTAACCCACAAAAAACTTACATTTCACAGTAGAGAGTGCAGGGAGTACAACAATAAGTATATTTCAGAATACAGTAGAAAATAGTTATACTAGAAGTACATCAGAATATATTACAAAATGTCATAAATAGACGAGCCTCAGATGACATTGGTTGTAGTAACTTTTAAAACATTTATTTACTTTATGTATTTTGTTTGCATGTATGCCCATATACTACATGTGTTCAAGATGTCCATGGAGGTCAGAAGAAGGTATCGGATCCCCTGGAACTAGAATAAACTGGTTGTGAGCCACTGTGTGGGTGCTGGGAACTGAACCTGAGTCCTCTGAAGACCTGGGTCTTCTGGAAGAGTAGAAAGTATTCTTCTACTGCGGAGCCATCTCTCCAGCCCCAGTGAGAAATACTTTAAAGAGAGCAGGAGCCCAGGAGGTGAGCAAGAAGAAATACCTTCATCTACAACAACAGTCTTCAAACAGCAGGTGCCCAGGGGGGCTAGACGACATCAGGATCCTGTTTGTATTTGCTGGTTTAAAGTTAATTATTGTACAGAGACTCAGACTCTGCTATCGTTCTCAGAGTTCCTTGCTCAGGGCATGCTGTGAAGCTCAAGAATTTTTATTTCAAACCATATCCAGGAATCTGATGTTGCCGATCTAAAGGCCATATATTGGAAACCATTATTCTGTGAACAAGCCATCCACACAAAGGGAGTGCCCGGCAGAGGCCTTCAGGTGGCGGAATCCCTGAAATGTACAGAGAATGGCATAGAAATCCACATGTCTGAAAGAGACTGAGTGGCAGGGCCAAGAGAAGCAGATGAAGATGGGGAAGAAAGCATCTTGTTGGCAGGGCTCTGCAGACCACTGTAAGGAATGTGTCTTTTAGGTTGGGTGAAATGGAGAGCCGGTGCAGGGCTCCAAGGAGGTAATGTTATGGCTTTTGTAACAGGGCCACTCTGCCCACTGTGCTCTACCTGCAGAGGCAGGTGGGAACCAGGGAGGAACATGACAGAGAAATGAGAGGGAGCAGCAAAGGTTCAGCAGATGCCAGAACAATGATATGGGGGGATGATGGGACATGGCATTGGGAGCTGCCTGGGAGCAGGAGGAAAATGATCTATTCACCAAGTCTAATTAATTCACAGAGGATAAGGGGAAAGGAAACAGCATATTTAAATTTGTTGGCACAGGCATGTTCATTTGTTCCCTGGCTACGGAGACATGAAATAATCACTCAGAAACTATATTATTTGCAATACTGTTTGGCCAATAGGTGTCTTTCTAGCTAGTTCTTTTATCTTAGTTAACTCCTTTCTATTCTGTGTATCACCATGTGGCTGTGGCTTACAGGACAAAGTTCCATAGGTTATGTGGCTTCCCCCTGACTCTGCCTACTCTCTATATCTTTTCCAGCCTTGCCAAATTCTGTTACGCCATTGGCTGAAAGCAGCTTCTTTATTCATTAGCCAATAAAAGTAACACATATACAGAGGGACTTCCCACATCATAAACTTGCAGCAGGACAGCACAGCCGTCCTCCAGTTGGAACAGACACCAGCATGTGTTTTCTGGTAACAGCCAGAGAGAGTTATCAGAAGTCTCTATGACTGCACTAGGTTCTGCAGTATAAAACAGCCATGCAGTACTTAATATGTTAGTGTGTTCGCATTCCAACAGAATCCACAGAAACTTGAATCTGTGTGACTCCATTGACCCCTCGCTTGAAGGCGGCTGGCGGGGTGGGCCTGTGGTTAGCCGTCACTGACAGCTACTCTGCGGCTTTGTTGGAGGCAGTGATGTGGCCTGGAAGTGGCGCCTGCTGTTAGTCTCCAGATTTTACTAGAGGAAATGTCAGCCTGGACTCAGACTACTTTTGTCCCATTACTGAGGAAAAGCCTTTGAAAGCATCAACACCCCAGAACTGACAACTATGTTCACGTTTACCTGGTCTAGTTATGTGCCTGAATCTCCTAGGATGGGCCAGGTTCCTGGGAGGAGTTCTTTACCTCAGGTGGCTTCTCATATGCATACATCAGTGAACATGCCGACGAAGGCTACAGACGTCTGTGGATCCCTGGCTCACCCCTCAAGGATCCATTCTTTTACTTTGCCCTGCATTCTCATCGCCCCGATGGCCCTAAATTCTCAAAGAAGACTTCTCTGAGGAGACCTTGGGTCCCTGATGAGCCCCATCTCCATTCAGCGGCCTCTGTCAAGCAGGGGGCTGGGAGAGACATCAGGCACAGCTCAGCCAAAGGCCTCCTTTCCGGGATCCCTGCCCTAAGCTGTTTGTGTCTGGCCAGTTCTGCCAACAGTCATTTCATTGATTTTTCTTCAGTGTTTAAGGTGCAAAGGTAAAGCTATTGCTTGTTCTATATCTTAGCCATCTCCATCTCTCATATCCATTCAAAAATCAACTCAAATTGGCAGGTTGAATGAGAATCTTATTGTCTCTTAGAATTTAATGTCTAAGATATTTAAAGTTAATAAAACTCTTAACAAACCTCCCAAGATTTCTTTATTAGAAACTCCCTTATCTAATAAAAGATATCCAAAAAATTTATACCAAATTCAAGAACAAAGCAACGGCTCCCATAGGGCAACGGCTCCCATAAGCACTACTCCTGTGCAGCACGGAAGGCCCCACAGGAAGTAAGGAAAGACAAGGGTGGTAAAGGTGAAGTCTTTAAAAGGGAGAAACAAAACTGGCACTGTTTGTGTTGATATAGCAAATCTAAAAGAACCCATAGGCTACATCATAAGAATTTAATTAGGATGCTGATTCAATATAAACACAATCAGACAAAAATCAATTACATGTCTGTTTCTTTAGTCAGAGAATGATGTTTTAAGAGCTATATTGATAATCGTAACAAAAGTAAGATAACCAAGAGTGTATTCAGTAACAGGCAAATACTAAAGACAAAACCATAAAACTCCATTGAGAGAAATTGAAGACATCAGTAAGTGAAGAGATACATCACATTGATATCCCAGAAGGGTCAATACTATAGAAATGCCATTTCTCCTCAAATTGATCTATAAGTACGAGACAACCTTATGAAATTTTTATGAGGAACCTAGTAAACACTCTACAATATTTACAGAAACCATGGAGCTGAAGAGATGGCTCAGGAGATAAGAGTGCTTGCCGCTCTTCCAGAGGGGCTGAGTTCAGTTCCCAGCACCCACACTGGGTGGCTCACAACCACCTGCGCAGCTCTGGGGGAAAAGATGGGCGGCGCTCGAATAAACTGGCCGGAACAACTGGCTACTGAAATGAGTAAATAAAATTGGAGCCCTGTCTTCATCAATTACCTCCGCAAAGCTCACTTTCAGGTGGCAGCTTTTCTCTTTTAAATAAAAAGGGACCAACCACCTCATGAAAATCATTTTAAGTTGATTTTCACTCAGCCATATATGATTAGTATTTTGCCACATTAGTAAATACAAAGATCACATATTACTTTAAGTAAAAGCATAATATTCATTTAATCAACCTATTGAATGTCTTGCTGTTAAAGAATAAACATGCTTTATTAAGAGACATTAAATTTCTGACAATCTACACTCCTAAAGCTGTTTCCATACTTGGAGATAATATTTTAATGATAAACATTTCAAGCTATTACATCAGCTGCAGTATCTGAATATTTACTGTATTTGCTTTGCAAAGCGGTGAGGAAAAAGAAAAGAAGAAGAATGTGCTCCACTAGTGACAGCAGCAGTGTCGCAGACCTTTGTAATTAGCACAGAGATAAGAGCAGTCGGCGTCCTGAATGTGGCTCACCCAGTGTCACAGACCTTTGTAATTAGCACAGAGATAAGAGCAGTCGGCGTCCTGAATGTGGCTCACCCAGAGCTGCAATCACAGCTCACTCAGTTCAATGCATCACAGAGATTCACTCATCAGAGAACAACGGCAAAGGAGCACAAGCAATATCCTGGGAATACACTGTCACCAAAGACTAAGAATAAAGAAAATGTGTAAGAGAGATTTTGTCTTCTTTTCAAAAATCCCCTGAACAAAGGACTTTTCAACCTCTCGGTTCACAGTGGTTTCAGAATTTTGTGTAAGTACACTAAGAATTTAACTGTTCACGCCCACAGCTAAACAACTATACTTGTCAGGACAAGGAGTATGCATGGGTTCTAGACTCTTTATAGACACTACCAAAAATAGTGTTACAACTTACAGTCTCCTGAAGGCTAGGAGAGAGGTCTGTGCCATGCACATCACCCTGAGTGCTACTGTGCTGTGTAACACATGGCGATCCAGAAGTTACTATTTCAGGTTCTGCTTCTTTGGAATTGATTTTTTTTTTAACTATAGTATAAAATGCAGTTACCTGTTTGCACATAGACTCATGTGGTATAGTCTGAGGGTAACATAACTAATTTATGTAAGATTCTGTGAACAGTGACTCACTCCCATGTAATAATATCAGCAAATATGAGTTCTCTTTCCTCAAAATTTCCCTTTGTGCATTTTCTATTTTTAGCCTTTGGACCATTGTTTAATATTGTCTCTGTTCACTTCTTATTGATTTATTTGAGGAGTTTATGATAAGGAGACCTAATAAATGCTGGTCTGTCATACTCAAATATTCTCCCTAATTGTCACTCCGAAGTTATTCTTTTTAAATAAGTAGATTAATTCATCAATATAAAATTTTCCCTAGGTGTCATGCTTAGAAAAACTTTTGTACTTTTCAAGTTTATGCTGATAATCATTTAAACTTAACTCAATACTTACCAACACCAGCCAAAACAATTTTCTACAGCAATGGACGTGTTCATGTCTGTACATTTAGTATGGTGATAAGCTACATATGGCTATTGAACATGATATATGTCTACCATGACTAAGGAACTGCATTTTAAACTTTACTTTAATCCCATATACTTTACTGCCACATAAGGTTAATAACTACTGCTTTGTACAGTGCATTAAATCATATATGACAGCCTACACATGGCACACTGGCCTGTAATTTTACCATTTAGGAGGCTGAAGCAGGAAGATCACAATTTGAGGCTAGCCTATACTACAGAGCAAGACTCTGTCTCACCAAAACCAAACAAAACCCCCATATGTGTATAGCTATGGATTATGTGTTTCTCCTGGGGAATCTGAGTCTATGCATTTAATATATTCACAAAAAAACCACATGTTTACTCAAGTGAAAGTTAACTTTTTTCTAGCTTTACACTTTTAAAGCTTCTGTCCCGAGTCTTCCAAGGTCACCCAAACAAGAGTCAAATACTTGTCCAGAGATCCCTGCGCTCCTGTGCCCCAATGCACTCAGCTACCACTTCTCAATGCTATTGTCTCTAAAGGCACACGACAGCCTCCTTTACTTCATCCTTTCATCTCTGTGCCCACAGAGTAAAACATAAAAATACTGAATTAATGCAAGGAAAGCACCCATCCTTTTTCCCCAGACGCCAAATTTCTTTTTAAAAAATGAGTGCACTTGCCATCAGGTCAAGCTGGCTGTTTCTGGTTGTGATGGACAGCTCAATCGTGGACAGTTGTACATCTTTCCAGATCTTTGGGCTCACTTCTCGGGAGAAGGCTGTGGGAATCCATCAGACATGGGTCAGTGCTTCTATTGACATTTCACACACACACACACACACACACACACACACACACACACACACACGAGATATACCATCAGACATGGGTCAGTGCTTCTATTGACATTTCACACACACACACACACACACACACACACACACACACACACACACACGAGATATACCATCAGACATGGGTCAGTGCTTCTATTGACATTTCACACACACACACCAAGACTGTGCTTGGCTTCCTCAGCCCTTTGTCCAGCTCTCTACTTACTCTACCTTTCCTCTATGAAGGAATACACACTGGCTCTGTAACCTAAAGCACGCTCACTGAAATCAGGCACAATAGCACAATGTCAGTGACAAAGAGCACACAGAACCTGCTGTGCCCATTCACAAGGCTTTGACGCCTGCCCTGGAAACACCCAGAAGTCTGAATTCAACTGGAATGGCTGGAATGGCTCCTGCTCCACTTAGGTATCTAGAACTGATTCTTGGTGTCTGCTCCAGGGCATTTTTGAAGCAGAGCAGAGCTAGTAACCCACAGTCACCATGTTGCTCACCATCCTGTGGCTGTGCCCAGAATGAGGCAAGCCTGCGCAATATTCTCCTGTACAGAGAAGGTCGGGGAGGGATCTCTTCAGGCTCACTGGGAGGTCGCTCTGTAGGTCCCGTGTAAGAGATGGAGGCCTGATGAGTCTGAGGCCACTCCTACCAATGAAGAAGAAATCAGTTTAACCAAATCCAAAAAAATTTCTACCTCTGGGGGCTTTGCTTTGGAAGGTAACCATCTCTTCAATGGGTAGAGTTCTCTCTGCTTTGAAATGTGAAACCTTCAAGCTTCCTTTTCTTCTTAAAACCTTGCCTTAAAAACCATGAACACAATGGCCCATGGTCTCTATTACTTCCCTAACATACAGCAGGGAGACAGCCAGGTGGAACTGACAACTACTGCTAATACTTATCCAAACAATAGAAATCAGTATGAATGAGCAGGGGTCCCATAATAAACTGTGTAGACCGGGCTGGCCTCAAACTCACAGAGATCCGCCTGCCTCTGCCTCCCGAGAGCTGGGATTAAAGGCGTGCGCCACCAATACTGGCTGTCTCCATTTCCTTTCCTCTCATTTATTTCTGAGCTTTCTTTGTTATAATCTAACACTATTACTTTGGAGCTTGACAAACCTTTGGCAGCTAACAAGTTCAGAGAACACTCCCTGTTCTTATTTACACGCCTGTTGTTGCTTCCTAGAAGTTGTACTTCTTTCTCACTCTTGAAATACCTCTTCTATTGGCTGCTATATCGATCCCTTTTTTTTGGCTTTTCTCTTAGTACAGTCATTTTCTAAACATTTACAGTCCTTTGTGCCATTCCTGGCCATCTGTTCTTAATGGCACTTTTACCAAACCCATACGTTCAATGGCAGTTACATCCTTAAGACATGGAAACAGATTTCTTTATCCTAGAATCTCTCTGAGGTTCCGACAGATATGCTACCCTCACCACATACAAAATAAAATTTCATCTTCCTCCATGAACTGGGTCTTACCCTAATATCATCAACATTAATGAAAAGCTAAGTTACACAACTCTAGCCCCTCAACTAGAAATCGGGATCTAATATTCTTCAGCTTCCCAGCAACCCCAGTCTGCACCGCAGCACTTACTCTCTCCCTGTCACTGGATGACCTGCTCAGTCTTCTATCTGCTGTCCTGGTCTATAGCTACTCATGCCCAACTCCTTGTGCATGCTGACGCCAAACAGGTTTTCCACAATGCAGATCTCTGTGTGATACCTGCCCAAGTCAGACCTATTCTTCCAGCTCCGTTTGCAGACAATCTACTGCACCAACCTGAATTAATGACCATGGTTTATCACACTGACTTCACACAGTCCACTTCACTATCCCAAATGTCCCTTATCCAGTTCTACATAGTTGCAAATTTAGCATAAATGTCACCTCTCTCAAGAAGGCTTTGTGACCCTCGGTGAAGCTGGGAGGCGCTCCGCTGTTCCTGTCTTACCATCTACACTTCTTTCCTGCCGTCTGTCAGTCCGCTGGTCCACTGCACTTCTCTCTGGCTCATGATGACGTCCTGAGGCCAGAAAGCCTGTGCAGTGTGTGCTCTGTGCGCCAATCACACAGCAACAAGCACCTGATGAGTACTGAGCAGGGAGTGTTTATAGATCTAGAATGCCATCATCTGAACCCATGGCTACTGCTTCTCCCTAGGCGTTACCGCTTCTCCAGGAAAGTTATTCTCCTTAACAACAGTAGTTTTTACTAACCAGTTTGCTTTAGGAGTAGAAAGACCTTGGCTTTCCTGTTTGATTTTTTTAAATTATGTGTGTTTTCTCCAAGTATTTTACTGATGTTCATTTTAGTTTTGTCTATTTAATTTTTTATCCCAAGTGGAATTTCTTAAAAGGTTAAGAGAACTACATTTTTCAGTGTGTGTGTGTGTGTGCATACAAATACCAGATAACTCTAAATATTAACACTGGAGCCTACTTACACCAATTTTCAGATTAGTGAACCAAATTTTGGTCTGCATGAAGAATGAAGATAGTATATAGTTCATCTATTGTGTGACTTTCCTATTTACTTTTTCATCTATTTGACATAGTTGAGTCTTTTCTATGCCTCCTACTCTCTCATTGGTAATCAAACCTAGGGCGTTATACATGCTAGACAAGAGCTCTGCTACTGTACTATGCTACAACCTCAGACCTTATTACTTTTTAATATATTCTATATAGAGCACAGCCCAGCAGAACTTTGTGATGAGGGAAATGTTCTGTATCAGTACTGTCCAGTATAGTAGGTACCACACTTATTTAACCAACACAGTTTATAACCTACTGATAATATATAGACTCCAATATAATTAATTTATCCATAATTGACTCCAAATCTTCAGGTACTAATAGATACACATATTAATGATCTAGACATTCTGTTCAAGGTTTGTCTGGCAAGGGTGTGTGAATGAGTAGCATAGGCAAGTATCGAAGACAAATAAAAAATTTTTTTTTTCATGAACAGAATGAGCATGGATGGATGGACGGGCAGACAGACAGACATGAGGGGTGCTTGTCTATCAAAACAAGAATGTTTTCTATAAGCATATAAATCAAATGCACACAAGTTAGTGTATGAACATGTGAAGGAATTAATATCTCAAATACACACATCACAAAGAAACATTGGATTAACATAGGTCAGGTTCTAAATTGTAAATCGCTTTTACCTGTAGAGTGCTGAAAAAGTGGGCTGCTTTGATCTTCAGTGGACCGAGATACCAGTACCTTAGGAAACCAAGATGAAAATGAGAAGAGTTAGCAGTGTGTTAGAAATCATCTAGGACAATCAATGCGTCAGGATTGTACCTCTGCTATGACTGGCTGCTCTTGAGGATTGGCCTGAGGACTGTAGCATAATACAACCATAATTTAATATAAATTTTAATAGCACACAGAACAGTATGCAATTAGATAATATAAAGATTCTCATAGTTAATAAGAAATGTATATCCTACGTCTCTTTGACCCCTAAATTTTTTTTTTTTTTTTTGGTATTTCGAGACAGGGTTTCTCTGTGGTTTTGGAGCCTGTCCTGGAACTAGCTCTCGTAGACCAGGCTGGTCTCAAACTCACAGAGATCTGCCTGCCTCTGCCTCCCGAGTGCTGAATTTACAAATCATTATAATACAGACTTTCACTGATATAACTGATTCAGTATACAGGCAAAAGAGCCACAAGAAGAGAGTAATAAAGCCACACACACATAGTGTATTATGGATGCCGCTTGACCTAATATGTTACAGGATACAGGACAGAGTCCTGTATTCCATGGCCCCTCCCACATAAAATGTGCACATTCATATACACTAGTATAGCTCACATTACTCACATTATACAGCTTTAATATTCCAAGTATAAATTCTCAGAGTAAAAATTCATTGCATATTGCTAAGTGCATAAAAGCTACTTGAGAGAAGATGTCAGGTTGCAATCAGAAAGTGATGTAAATGCTACTCGTTACATGTAGCAGATACCTACATGCTACTTGACTGCTCCTGACTGATTCATGTCAGAAGGCCTTTATTTAGCTCATATTACATATATGGAGAAAGGTATGTAGAGTATAAACATGCAGAAAAACACTTTAAAATTCCTACCTTTGCACCCATGATTTGAGAAGTTAACGACTCCCAAATAATACTAACTAATAAGTGACGACATATGTTGTAGTATAAACTGATCACTATTTACTGGTAAGAAAAGTAAGGAAGAAAGAAAACAGGGTGGTCACGCTGTGAAATAAAAGACACAGGATAAAGCACAGGTATGGAGCAGAAAGTGACTGGAAGCGACCCAAATCTAGACGATGAAAGAGGGAGGAAAAAACTTCAGGTCGGAAGAGGGATCGCAGCCAGAGAAAGGGCAAGACTTAAAAATAAAACAGAAAATTGGCCATTAGGGACGATGGGACCATAAGTTGGGCCCAAATTCTAGAACAAGGAAGTCAGATAAAGCCAAACTGGAGCCGTTCTAAATTATCATTCAGGTTAATACTGTGAGGGTATCTATGAGGGCCTTAGATATTTGGTATCTTATGGTATTTTTGAAGTCCTCTCTCTATACTCCCTTTTCCCAAGTAGAAAGACACCCTGATTCAGGCTGTCCATTTCTAAAGTATCAGCAGTCCCTTGCACCTTTTCCAGCAGTGACCTTGACACTGTGGTTGTAGTCTTCCAGTGGCCAGCAAGGGAATGGTTCTTATTTTACACCAGTAGTGACTCAGTAGTCAGTCCTAGCCAAGGTGTTATGTGACCACCTGCAGATCTTAAAACTCAAGGTTCAGAAGCCATGGGGCAGGGAGATGAGCTGTTCCTAAGACAGCTGACCTGCACTAGTGCTGAACTGCGGACCAGAATACTGGGAAGCGGTTTGTTCTGAGCAGACTTTCTCAGAGAAAGCTAAGCAATTCTCCCAGCGAGCTGTGGGAATCCGAGATGACAGATCAAACCCAAGGTAACCTGGGGCATCAGCATAACCATGGCACACTCGCAAACAGAAAGACGTGAAGCATTTACGACTGTGGTGCAATGAGATACAGCAGGACTCTCCTGACACTCCGCTCTCAGGAATCCATCACCAGGGACAACAGAATGAAACGTGTGAGAAATCTCTGTGAAGAATGTTTAGCAGTCTGTCCATAACTGCGAGAGAGGTTCTTGATGAGAGAGCTGTACACTAACTCAATCTTACCTCAGTGCCTCTCCTACAACCCTAAGCCCTGGGCTCTAGGCTAAGGAAGGACGGCACCTCCATTAGAAATGAAATGAACCTTGGATGTTGTCTCCTTCAGTCCTGCCTCAGGCAGCTGGCCCACACTTCTTTCCTAGGCGGAAGCTTCATTCCACATGAGTCTCCAAAAGTAATTCTATCCCCATGAGAGTCAGCAGCAGCCTGCCAGTCGCTCCTCCTGAGCCTGTTCTTGCAGTCAGCAAATCCAGATCTCACCTTTCTCCACCCAAACACAGTCTGCTGGCCAACTAGGACCTTACGTGCTCCCTGAGGCTAAGGTGCAGGCAGCACCTTGGAGTTCATCTAAGTATGCTGCTGTGTGATAAGCAATGCCAGTTCTTTCTTCTATGTAGCTTGAACCTAAGCTACATGTGAGAAAACAGACGTGCCCTTCTCTTTATGGCTATTCCCAGTCCTTAGCTTACAGGCTCCAAACTCTTAGCTGGTGCGCCTATTTCAGTATCAAAACCAAATTCAGCTACCTGGCCAAAAAGATTTACCCACAGACCATTGTTTTAAAACCTCAAAAACAAGGTTGGAATAAAACGTTTAAAGAACCATCACGCATGAACACAGCAATCCTTTACTTGCTAACTTTGACGCCAGCATCTCTGAAGGATCCCCATCGGAGGCCAGTCATTGCAAAAACAGGTTGTTCCTTTTCGCCCTGGAAGTTAAATACAATTGATTTAGCTTTGTGAATATAGTAAATTCATAAGTATCTAGAAAATGTTCTAGGTCTACTTCACACCAAGCCAAACATTTTATATGTAAGTTCAAATACTAAGGCAATTAACCCTATGCCATGGTAAGAGTGTTTGAATGATCCACACTTGCATTAGTTCTCATGAACCTACTGGCAAGGGAACGTATTAGCTGCAATTTGAGTAGTTAAATTCCAATGGCTGAAGACTGATAGATACCAGGCCCCACATTCCAAGAGAAGTACAATACTACACACAACTCCAGAGTTTGCTGGAAGACAGAAGGACCAACTTAGGTTCTCTCATACCATCAATTCTCTGCCATGGCCAATATAAGCTAGGATCAAGACCTGGGCAGGGGGGATGGAGGGAGGATCTTTGGCACGAGGAGTTGCTGTCCTGGAGAAAGTATGTTGCATCTTGTGCTCATGGGATCAAGGGCTCCTTCAATCCCAGCACCAGCATCATTTCACTGTGTCCAAGCCAAGCCAGGGAATTTGATAGAGAAACACACAGTAGGAGAACTGTACAAGGAGACACTGACCGCTCACCCATCTGCTGTGCACCTGTCATGCAGTAGAATGGCGTTGCTACTCTCTGTACTAAGACAAGCATGGGAAGAATAGTGGAGAGAGAGAGCAGAGCAAGCAGGGAGGGGCTGCTGAGGCACCAGCAGACTGGCACAGTAAGGACATGTTTGTCTCTGGGTGCTGAGTAGAGAGAACTTCCTCTGAGAGCAGTGGGCCAGGGGCTAAGGCACTCGGGCATGAAGAAGCTATGAAGAACACTCAACCTGAGAATTAAAGGAGTTCAAATAAGTGAGGCTAAAACAGATTTCCAAACTCAAAATGCAATGCCATGGGGAGCTACACAAAATTCACATACGAGCCCATTAGAGACCCAGCAGAGAGGCACCTGCAGGTAAAAGGGAGATAACACTACCAGGTAAGCAAGAGTTTCTGCTATCCTGCTCCTAGGTTCCCACAAGAGAGAAACTAGAAACAATATGGTGAGAGGACAGAGGAGCCAAAATAAGTATTTCAGAGATACCGCTAGGAGGATAAATGACTAGTTAATATAGGGATGAGAGAAGATGCAGTTGATAAGTATCATTTGAACAGAGACCAGAATCAGTACCATCCAGATGAGGTCAAGGGGAACCAGATCAAAGACCTTAAAGGCTGTTATTCAGGGAGGAGACACTACCGAAGCCTTAGAGCAGAGAAGTGATGTGCCCTAACTTGTGACCACACACTGGTTGTTACAAAGCAAAGGCAAGGTCATAGTCAGAGAGCTCTGAAAAAAGATAAAGGCCACCAGAAAGGGACAAGAGACTGAAGAAGAGATGCTGGCCTCTAGATAGGTTTTGAAGATGGAGCCTACATGGTTTCTTGCCCCTCTCCTACCTGTGGTCTGTTGCGGGAGGTCCTCCCACTCCTCCAGCCTATCGCCGCTGAGATACCAGCCCCTTGGGGCGTGGTCTCTCTCCCTTTAAAAAAGCGGCCACTTCCCTCTCCTCTCTCTCTTCACTTCCTGCTCCGCCGGTGACTTGACTTCCTTCCTGGTTACGCAGAGGGCTGAAAGTGATCTGTAAGTTTTTCCCCTTTAAATAAATATCACCCTATTAATCATAATCCCAAATTGGCATTGTTTGTGACTTACGCCTTCATTTGGCGCCCAACGTTTGGTTTTAGAACCTCTCCCGGCTCGCAGCCGCGAGTTCGGCTTGGCGGCCGGAAGTTCGGCTTGGCGGCCGCAAGTTCGGCTTGGCGGGCGCTTGTTCAGCTTGGCGGGAGCCCTTGCTTCCTCAGCCGCTGCCTGTGGATTTAAACTCCACAGGCCCGCGTAGTCTCTGCCCGCCTGGTTTGCTCTTTTCTGAGTCGTTTTTAAATCTCCCTTGCAAGCACAGCTCTTAAGTGGCGCGAACCAGAGCACGCGGTTGCTGAAAGCTGCAACCCCTCAGGGTGACTCTGTCACGTGGAGGCATAAGCGGCTTCCAGGTTGCTCTTCTCTACCCCTGGATTCTGGTTTCTGGTTCCATCTCTGGAATTGATTTAATTACATTTACTTTGTTGAGCAACTTACATTTTCCAGTTTTTAACAAATACTAGGCAGACTCTGAAACAGGACCGTGTTTTCGTCGAGACTTGGCAACAGCGCCACCTGCTGGATAATAGGTAATATGGCAGTTCCCGTTTCCAACGCGAATTTTACTGTTCTGGTTACCAATACAATGGGTTATATCATGCAAGGTTTATATGACTATGGGGATAACTTAATTTACTGGTTACTAGGTTTTAGTATTCTTTTGCATATTCTATCATTTAGGAAGATCATGGCACTCCTAAGAACCATACAATCTTTACTAGAAACTCATGCAGGTCAGGAGATTAAGGATTCAAAAGAGACAATAATAAAAAGACTTGAAATGATTGAAGAAATGATTGGAGCTGGTGAACAGAGTAATAAGGCACAAGGACAGGATACAATGCCAACACCAGCTATTAGAACTGGCTTACCAAAGGTTTTAGCAGCATACCCTATACTTAATTCTGACAAAGCGTCAACTTCTAAAGGCTCAAAGGGAGTCAGAGAAGCTAGATGGACGCCAATAGCAATGAATGATCTAAAAGAAATTAAGCAAGCTATTGTTAATTTTGGCTTGCACTCTGCATACGTAAAGGAAATGATAAGGACTTGGGCTTCTAATGCTAGAGCTACCCCCCATGATTTCCATCAGTTAGTGTCTGCAGTTTTAGATAATGGACCTTCCTTGATGTTTGGAATTTATTTCAGAGAAGAATCCAAACATATGGAACAGCAAGGAAGAGCAAAAGGTATTGAGGTTTCCCAAGACCAAATTCTTGGTGCAGGAGAATATGCTGATCCACAGGTCCAAGCTCTTTATGATGATGAAGTACTGTGTCTATGTCACCAAGCAGCTTTAAATGCTTGGAATAGGATACAAGATCCAGCAAAAAGGGTTGAATCATATACCAGAATTAGGCAGGGACAGAGAGAACCCTTTATTGACTTTTTGCAAAGATTAATTAAGGCTCTGGACATAGGGGTAACAGACCCAGAAGCTAGACGAATACTTCTTGAATCTCTAGCTTTTGAGAATGCAAACATAGAATGCAAAAAGATAATTGGGCCTTTAAAGTCTAGATCAGCACCTATGGATGAATGGATTCAGCATACGATGAATGTTGAGACGTTTAGCTATAACGATGAATCTTGGGTAGGAGAAGCGATTTCCACAGCAATGAGGAGACATCAAACTGCCAGGTGTTTTAATTGTGGTAAATTAGGACATCTGAAAAGGGATTGCAGGCACAGAATTTCTAGGAATATTATCTCCTCTGGGAATGACAAAGATAGGAGACCTAGGCCTTCAGGTATATGTAGGAGATGCGGTAAAGGCCGACATTGGTCCAATGAATGCAGGTCAACAACAGACAAACAAGGCAACCCGATACCGTCGGGAAACTCCTTGAGGGGCCTCTCGCAGGCCCCCAAGCCAACAGTGGCCCAGTCATTCCCAGTCACAGTGGAGAACGTGCCTCACCAAGAAAATTAAAAGCTCCAATTTCTGCTGTAAAAAGTAATACTGGTCTAAATGATGAAATCCATGTGGAGGATGAGTCAAAAAACCCAGTTGGACAGAGTAAACGTATATTTTGGCAGACTTCTATTAATGATCAAAGACCAAAGCTAAGAGTCTGTATAAATGGCACTTTTATTGAAGGCTTATTAGACACAGGTGCGGATGTAAGTATCATTACCCCAGAATCTTGGCATCCGAATTGGCCTCTTAAAGAGGTAGATGTTCAGTTCCTGGGAATTGGAACCCTATCTCGTGTAAAACAAAGCACAAGATGGGTTGAATGCATAGGGCCCGAAGGGCAAATAGGAAGACTAAGGCCATATATAGCCAATATTGCCATAAATTTATGGGGCCGTGACCTGCTACAGCAATGGAATACCCAGATTAACATTCCTGTAGTTCCAGGAACTCATAATTCTGGGAAGTATATGATGAGGTATTATGGAAAAAGGTCACTAGCCATTCAGGCTGTACAAGAACATACAGCAAATACCAAACCTTTAGAGGTACCAACAGCCCTACCTTTAAAATGGCTAACTGAGAAGCCAATATGGATCAAACAGTGGCCTCTAGCTGAAGATAAACTACAGGCATTGGAACAGCTGGTGCAGGAGCAACTAGATGCTCACCACATTGAAGAATCAACCAGCCCTTGGAATTCTCCTGTGTTTGTTGTAAAAAAGAAATCTGGTAAATGGAGAATGGTGACAGATCTAAGAGCTGTCAACAAAGTAATTCAACCTATGGGCTCACTACAATCTGGAATTCCTTTGCCTTCTCTGTTACCAAAAGGATGGCCTCTTATAGTTATTGATTTGAAAGATTGTTTTTTCACTATACCGTTACAAGAAAAGGATAGAGAAAAATTTGCCTTCACAGTGCCTACTTATAATAATTCTCAGCCCAATAGGAGATATCAATGGACTGTCCTCCCACAGGGTATGCTCAATAGTCCTACACTGTGCCAATATTTTGTAAGTAAGCCATTGGAAATAATTCGTAAACAATTCCCCAAGTCCATTATTTATCATTACATGGATGACATCTTGTTATCTGATTCAAATAAAGATACTTTAGAAAGGATGTTTGAAGAAGTAAAGAAAGTCTTGCCTAGGTGGGGATTACAAATTGCCCCTGAAAAGATTCAAAGAGGAAATTCTATTAATTACCTAGGTTACAGAATAGGGTTAGAGAAAATTAAAACGCAAAAGGCACAAATTAGGAGAGACCGGTTAAAGACTCTTAATGACTTCCAAAGATTGTTAGGAGACATTTCCAGTCTACGACCAGCTGTTGGGATAACACCTGATCTAATAGTTCATTTAAACAAAACCTTAGATGGTGATAAAGATTTGAATAGTCCAAGAAAACTGACAGCTGAAGCAGAAAAGGAACTGACAATGATTGAGGAAAAATTACAGGAGGCACATGTGGATAGGGTGAACCCAAATCTTAGCTGCATCCTAGTCATATTGCCTTCCAGAATTTCTCCTACAGGGATTCTAATGCAGAGGGAAGATATTATTTTAGAGTGGATATTTATACCTAATAAACCAAGTAAAAAATTAAAAACTTATGTGGAAAAAGTCTCTGAATTAATTATAAAAGGTAAGCTGAGACTTCGTCAACTAGCAGGTATAGACCCAGCAGAAATTATAGTGCCTTTTACTACTGAAGAAATAAAAAAGTTATGGGAAGACAATGAACCGTGGCAAAGAGCTTGTGCTAATTTTTTGGGAGAAATTAATAGCAACTATCCCAAAAGTGGTAGACTTAACCTCATAAAAAGAACTTCTTGGATTCTTCCTAGAATTGTACGTGATGCTCCAATAACTGGAGCCCGTACGTTCTATACTGATGCAAATAAATCAGGGAAAGCAGGTTACAAGTCAGATGAATTGAGTAAGGTGGAACAAAGCCCTTATAATTCTGTCCAGAAGGCAGAATTATATGCCATTCTTATGGTGCTAAGGGATTTTAAAGAACCTCTTAATATAGTTACAGATTCACAATATGCAGAAAGAGTTATCTTGCATATTGAAACCGCTGAATTTATACCAGATGACACAGAGTTGACTTCATTGTTTATCCAGGTACAAGACATAATCAGGAACAGGCTTTGTCCGATGTACATAACACACATCCGGTCCCATACAGGTCTGCCTGGTCCTCTAGCCCAAGGCAACGCTGAGATTGATCAATTATTGATTGGAAGTGTGTTGCAGGCCTCAGAATTTCATAAGAAGCATCATGTCAATAGTAAAGGCCTAAAGAAAGAATTTTCCATTACTTGGCAACAAGCTAAGGACATTATAAAGAGATGTCCTACTTGTTCTTTCTATAATCAAACACCGTTGCCTGCAGGGAGTAACCCAAAGGGCACTAAGAGAAATGAAATCTGGCAGATGGATGTGTTCCACTTTATAGAATTTGGTAAATTAAAATATGTACACCACACCATAGACACGTATTCAGGTTTTCAATGGGCTACTGCCCTGAGCTCAGAAAAGGCTGATTCAGTAATCACACATTTATTGGAAGTTATGGCCATCATGGGTATACCTGCGCAAATAAAGACAGACAATGGTCCAGCATATGTATCTAAGAAAATGAAACGCTTTTTTGATTATTATAATATAAAACACATTACAGGTATACCAAATAATCCTACAGGTCAGGCAGTTATAGAAAGATCAAATCGTACTATAAAGGATATGCTGAACAAACAGAAAGGGACCGAAAATACCCCCAGAAATAGATTACATAATGCTTTATTAACCTTGAATTTTCTTAACGCTAATGAGAAAGGAACGACAGCAGCAGAGAGACATTGGATAATGGAAAAGTCTGCTGAACTAAATCAACCGATTTATTTCAAAGATGTGCTGACCTCTCAGTGGAAGCCAGGAGATGTGCTACGTTGGGGAAGGGGTTTTGCTCTTGTTTCCACAGGAGAAGAAAAATTGTGGATACCATCAAAATTAATAAAGTTTCGATTTGAAGAAGAGAAACCTCTTGGAAAGGAGAAATGACAACTCATCCACAATGATGATATTCATACAGGTGGTAAGAAAAACATATAGAATGGGGGCAGGGTTCTGTTCTTATCTCCACAGGAAAACACTCATCTTTGAGAAATTCAAGGGACCCTGGATGTTTGGATGCTGACAGATGGAAAAATACCTGCCCGATAGGAAATATCAAGAAAACTGAATGGGTTGTGTAAGTAATATTAAACCATATTTCTAAATTTATAAAGCTGGTTTTGAAGTTGGACTCTGGCTCAGTCCCTCTCCAATTCCAAGCCTGTTAGTAAGAGAAAAACCCAGAGTTTCTGGAGTTTCTGTCTCATGTCAAGAGCCATGATGTGGGACAGAAAGAAATATGAGTTTAGAAAACATCTTTGCTTTTCTTCATATCTATCATACTTTTCATTGAATATATCTATCATGTCTTTCATTGAATATATATATATATGTGTGTGTCTATATGATTAATGCGTAAGTTTTTCATAATGAACAATGAGTTTTTCCTGAAGTGACATTTGAAGTTTCCAGGAAGAAGATGGGGCCCCATAACAACAACTCCACCTGGTTGATATGACGTCAGATACTGATAGCGCTACAACAAGACCTGCTTTGGGTACCAGCTGCACAAGACAGTTCCAACTTGGTTAGCTGAAATGGTGCACATCTTGTACAACATTCTGGCCAGACCTCCACAAAATACTCAGAGACTATTTGCAATTTTAAAAGACATTGATCTTGAAATTTAACCATCATTTTACTTTCACAGGATCCCCCAGAAAGAACGTCGCCCCTATGACAGCTGGAAGTAATTTTAGAGGACGACGTCCCCTCTCCCAGTAAAGTTTGCCCTTGGGTTTAGGGACATCATTTAGGGGTTGATTATAATTAGTATACGATTGAGGGTTGGGGGAGGAATTTTATAAGCTCAGGGATCATTTTGAAAAAAAAAAAAAAAAAAAAAAAAAAAAAGAGGGATGATGGGATAATAGATTTGTAATTGTGAGTTACTGTTGTTAGACAAATATATTGATATAGATTCTTGTATATTGATACAAAGTTAAATTGTATTGACTATTGTATGCATTCATGTTTCTACCTCTGTTTAAAACATTTTTTATGTATTGACATATATATATTGTATATATTTACCATATTGCAGTGTACATTTCTACTTCTGATTAAGATACTTATATAATGTTCGTGTATTGGTATATGTTTACCCACTGCAATGTATATTTGTACATTGTTTATATTTGGAGGTCATTGTCCTCATTTGTTTCACAGTCGTTTATTGTCTTAGTCTTTAAGTTAGATAGATATTGAGAATTATATAGACTAATAGTCATCTAAGTTTGTCATTTATAATTAGACTAATCAGGTTCTTTAGATATATAGAGATTATACTCAGTATAGATAGATAATCTTCAACTTCTTCAAAGAGCTGTAGAAAATGGCCTTTAATCTAACTCAGAGTTTTGTGGTAGTGAGACACAATTGCTCCTGGCAACACCACTCTATTCCCGAGAGAATGTTGAACACCAAAGACACTCCACCTGGAGCATTTCTTTTTGGCAGAACTGGCCTTGGGGCAAAGAAATGCCCATACCTCAACCACTGACAAAGATACAGAGCATGCATCAATGGATAAAACAGGGCTGTCTTATCCTGCCAAGACAGGGTAAGATAGTTTTGAAAGTTGCTTGCCTTTGAAAATGGTGTGTCAGTTATGTTAGGCCTTAGCCAAAGTTGGTTGCTTCAACGCTGCTAATGTGACTTTGGGTGATTGCCTAGGTAGCTAGTTGTCTCTGTGATTTGTTGCATGTTTTGGAAGTTGTTTTACTGAACTTCCTAATTACCCAGGTAACATTATTTCCCTTCTCAGATCTTTGATGGGGTTGAAGACTATATAAATGTAGTTACTTTCTCTCATGACTTGGCCAAGTTATTTATTATACAAGACCTAAGCTAGTTAGAATAGCATATTTGTACTTATTGTATATAATTTCATAGTAGGTTTAGAACTCTCTTATTTAAACAGAAGGGGGAGGTGTTGCGGGAGGTCCTCCCACTCCTCCAGCCTATCGCCGCTGAGATACCAGCCCCTTGGGGCGTGGTCTCTCTCCCTTTAAAAAAGCGGCCACTTCCCTCTCCTCTCTCTCTTCACTTCCTGCTCCGCCGGTGACTTGACTTCCTTCCTGGTTACGCAGAGGGCTGAAAGTGATCTGTAAGTTTTTCCCCTTTAAATAAATATCACCCTATTAATCATAATCCCAAATTGGCATTGTTTGTGACTTACGCCTTCAGTGGTCTTCATATCATAGGAGGAAACACACCTTGACTTCCTTACCAAATTGAAATGTTCAATGAGATGTGAGCACACAGTGAACAGTGAAGCAGCCAAACATGATACCATTATATTCAGTGATTTCATGAAATTTGGAGAATCTTTAGTTCATATTAGCAGGTTATGGTGCTTGTGGAAGGAAGGACTGGCATCTAGCATTGCCTAGAACACTTATGACATTAAGCTTTGTCTACAGAGATTTTTCTTCAAATTCCAAATGCAATTTTCAGAAAGAAGACAAATAGGAAAAAAAATCAATTAAACCAAACTGATTCCTCAGAAACTAGGGTAGAAGCCACTGTTCCACATTTTAAAGAATTGACTTGATTAAAATTTTTCTGCTTCCTGAGCTGTATTATTAATATACAGAGATTATAAAAAATCTGATAACAATTTGCAAAATCAGTATATATGAGAGAAGGGGGTTGAGATGAGACATTTAAGTACAAACACAGCAAGAATTTCCACTTAAATTCAATTTACTTTGTAATATATCACTTCTAATACATATATAACAAATACTAAACTACTGAGTTATTTTATTAAAATAAAATCTCCTGACTCACCTTCTTTGGTAATGATCATATTTTACAACAATGTCTTTATAGCCAGCAGTCTCTCCTAGTTATTCTTTAATCACAGTCCTTTTGCTTTGTGAAAACAACTTAGCTGTATTATACACTAAAGATCAATTGCAATTTAGAGTATGATTAATGAGATCATGACGGGAAGTCTAGACATGGCTATACACTTGTAAGTTCACTGTTGTTGAATTGTTGTTTTTTGTTTGTTTGTTTGTTTGTTTGTTTGTTTCGAGACAGGGTTTCTCTGTAGCTGTAAAGTGTATTGTTTCTATGCCCTTTCACATATTTCTAAATCAATTGATCCTCTACACATCTACAAATAAGAAAATGTTTCACAGTTCAATAGAAAAATGAAAGATGCAGGAAGCTATAGAAAACCTTATTCACACCCTAAGAACAAGAAAGGTTGGACAGATAATCAACAATATCCTAATTTTTTGTTTTTGTTTTTTCTAGACAGGGTTTCTCAGTAGCTATGGAGCCTGTCCTGGAACTCGCTCTGTAGACCAGACTGGCCTGGAACTCACAGAGATCCGCCCGCCTCTGCCTCCAGAGTGCTGTGATTAAAGGCATGTGCCGCCACCACCAAAATAAAATCCTAAATATTCTTAAACCAAGACTTGGCACTAAAACTCCAAGACAACCAAGTGAACTGAAAGATAAAGACCGGCTACTCCAGCAGGGCTTGAGAAAAAGTTTACCTGTCGCACAGCATGAAAGAAAGATGCAGCCAGCATTTAAACAGGTACAGAAATCAGTCATTGTTTTAAATACTTTATGAGCTTTTTTCCTTTTATAAGACAGGGTTTCATGTGGTACAGGTTAGTCTCAACTAGCTGTGTAGTTGGATGACCATGAAAGCTTCATCCTTGTGCTTTCTCCAGAGAGTAGGGATTATAGATAAACAACACAATGTCTAGCCTTGAGGGTTCTTCTCATGCTCAAAACAACAACAGATGGATTTCTTGTAGTAGGTGTAGGAATTAAAAACTAGATATAATTATATTAGGAAGTTACGCAGAGAGATTTTTGTGAGTAACAAAGGCAAAGAGGCAAGTTCAAAGCTAAGGTATCAAAAGGTAACATCATACATTTAACACTACTGAAGAGCAGACTTAAAATGACTACAGTTGTCAGTTTTATATCACATGATTTTCATCACAGTTACTTTTGGCGAGGTCTTAGGGATTAAACCCCAGACATGTAGACACACAATCATTTATCTATGCCTTCAGCCCCATACAATGGCATTTAAAGATGCATTATAAACATATTAATTAGTGATAACAGAATCATGAACATTGCTTTCCTCTGGAGACTAATAGTGGGGATAGAAAGAGAAAGGGACTGCCATGTTCACCACAATCCCATGTGAACTGTTGAAACTTCATCTTCTTTAACATGTCCTTATTACTTTCATAGTTTTTTCAAAATCTGAAGCAAAGATTTTTACCTTGATCTGCAAGACATCAAGCGGAACCGTTTCTCCTTTCACAATGGCGAGTGTGGCGTCTGTAATGTGTCTAAACAGGGAAACATGGAGAGGGTCTGGTTGGAAAAGGTAAACACCACCTGCTCGAGAGCACAGAACGCATACACATGTGCATACACAGCCACCCTCACATACTCAGAAGCCTAGGATAGATGTCAGGAAAAGCTAGAGTTCTCAAATATTATTATTTTTTAAAAAATATTGTAAGAAAGCAGAAGGAAAGCATGTGAAAGAATTAGCAATTCAGAACAGTACAAAGTTCTTAGAGATTCATAGAGAAAGATTTGGAGCTTATATAAGATACTGACCATTTCTTTATGTAACATTGACTGAATCACTCCACTGTGCCTATTACTGGGAAATGTGGTACTTAAATACACAATGATAACACAGCACCTTTTAATCAATGTAAGAAATTCAGTCATTTCCCCCTAAGAACAACTTCCTTCTCAAACAGCCAGATGGTAACTAAAGGACAGGACTTAGAGTTATCTTAGCAAACTACACTCCAGGACCCAAGATATATTTTCTTATTTTCTAGGGCTACAAGGATGTTCTTCATGTTTTTACTGTTAATTCCTTCATTCAAGATACAAGACTCTCCTTACGTACATTCTGACAATCTCTTGAAAGATACACATGCGCGCACACACACACACACACACACACTTCATCAAAAGTAATTACTATGTATTCCACATACAGGCAATATAAAATTATGCCAGATCTGCAAACAAGCATAGAGTTTGTACTGGAAATTCAAAATCAGACATATATAAGACACAACAGAGGGTCAACAAGGGAAACATGAAGTGGCTAGACAGAAAGACATCTGCTCTCATGTGAGAGGATGCATAGACCACATCAGATACCTGCTCGGAATGGCCGTCAACCCTTCCGTTCCTCTCATCCCTCAGTCTGGCAGATGATACCACCCAGAGGGCCCACTCCTTCCAGCCTAGCAGACGGTCTTTCACTGTGACCACTGACCTTTCCTAACCACAGTCTGAACTTACTAACATTATCATTGGCCTCCTGGAGAACAAAAGTTCCCCAAAGCTAGTACAATTAGTGTACAGACCATGAACTCTCCATCAGCACAGTGCAGGTCAGACAACAGGCACTCAGTATTTGCTGAGTACAATACTTTATTCTCTAGAATTTCCAGCACATAAACTGCAGAGAACTCCTGTATATTCCTCACTCGTATTCAACAACCATCACCTCATGACCAATCTTACTTCACAATCCAGTAAGGCTTAATCAATGAAAGAAAATGCGATACCTTAAGAGTTTATTATGTATCTTCATAAGAGACTTTTATGAGATATTATTATACTTAAAATACTGGCCCACTGTGTAACAACATATTTATTCAGTTCTCAAATTTTAACAATTAATATACACATGTATATGTTACCTCCTTTGTTCAAGTCAAGTTTCAAACAAGACACATAAATAGTGATGGGCTTGTGTTTTAAATCTCTTTCACTCTATTAACTATTCTATTTTGTTTCCCTATTTATTTAAGAAATATGCCATTTGTCTACTAAGTTTCTGTGACCTTGAACCTTAGCAATTATATGTGTAAGGCCCTGGTATATGTATGCATGTATGTATTATTATATTATTATTACATCAATATATTATTAATTACATTATTATTACATTAGTATATAATAAATTATATTAAAATTTATTTATATATAAATTTTATATATTTTCTGAGCTAGAATACAAAATTTATATCAATTCAGCCTTGAGATGTTGGCAACAATAATCCCAATGTGGAGTATATACTTTTATCAGAAGATAAAAAAGCACCTGGTTGTCTTCTGGTGATGATGGGAACTAATGAAAATAATTACCTAGATCCGTTCCAAACTAATAAAAAAAAAACCCTAAATTTTCTCTCCAGTCTGAATTCTAACATTCTTTCTACTTTATCTTCTATCTACCAAAGAACCTTCCCCTCATTAGCAATCTGGATACACTATAATGCAGGTCATATAAGAAAGCCAAGATTAGCCAGATGTGGTGGCACACGCCTTTAATCCCAACACTCAGGAGGCAGAGGCGGGTGTATCTCTGTGAGTTCAAAGCTGTTACATAGAGAAACTGTGGCTTGAAAAACCAAAACCAAACAAACAAAAACAAGAACAACTTAACCCTGGAAACTGAAAGGTCAACTTTGTTTTTAAAACCAGAGCTGGAATCCACATGCAGTACAATCTGTCCTTGCAGGCATGCCTTTCCATACATTTTGTCAAATGTATCCATGTAAACAATACTATCACCAAAATAAATAATATCTCTAACATCCCTTCAAGTCCCTTATCAATCTCTGCAGCCAACCCACTCCCACCACCATCATTGGTTCCTGGCAATTACCAAATTCAGCTTAATCTTTAGTAGGAACTGTCATAGAATAGAATGAAAAAGCATGAGTTTGAGATTATTCATGCTACTGACTGTATGCTCACTTCTGGTCTTCTTGGGCATCAGGAATTCTATATGCAGACAAAACACCCATATTTATCTATGAACCCATTATTTTCCTTTCAGTAGAGATGATGCCTGGGGAGTAGGGAGCAAACTTTTTAAAAGTGAGGTTCTACTTGGAGGAAGCAAGAAGGACGCTCACAAGTCTAGCAGGTTTGTTCTAAGAGGATCTGGGTCGTGAAGGAAGCACCGCAGATGATGCATGCATTGTACTTAATCTGAGCAGCACCTGGCACCCAAACTACTGCAATCCAAAAGGACTGTTTGCATTAAATGGCTTCCCTGAATTGCTTGGCAGAAGACAACTGAGATGCAACCTCCAACCTCTCACTCCCTGACAATAACTAAAGTCCTCAGAAAGAAGCACTGGGCCTGGCATTGAGGATTATTTACCCGCAACAGTCCACATTCCAAGAAGAAAGACGTTTTTCTTCTTTAATAATAATGCAACAGGAAATTCTGACAACAGGGCAGAAGGCAAAGCTTTGTTCTTTTTAAATACCCACAGGCAGCAGCCATCTTAAAAAGTCTGCAAAATTCTGAGCGCAGGGCAGAGTTACTGATTACCTAAGAGCCCTGGGGCATGGTTATAGATTAGATTTTGCTAATCTTTAAAATATAAACAGAAGCAGCAATAACAGTAGTTTAAGAACATGGAAAAAACTTGCTCCTAAAAATCAGAAGGCTCTCAGATCCTGGGGGTGTCCACATGTGAGTGCAAATTGGCTTCTGGACAGGAAGGGTTTCTGCAAGGAAACCTGTCTCTGATCACTGATGTGCTTCTGGAAATGCTGGCTGAAGCAGTTCAATCATCTCTACCGATATAAGGAGAGGCAAACTAGCTAAAGGAATAAGGCCTTGAACAGTACAGCATTTATATCAGACCAGCAAAAATGCTCAAGCCATTCATCTGCTGTGGGAACTCCTTCAGCCAGTAGCCTTTAAGATACCAACCCTCTTGGGTGTGGCCTCTTATACTATAAATGCCAATGTAAAGGGCATGCTAACTCTTCCAGCTGCTGGGTTGGTTCCTGTTCCCGTTCCTACAGAGGACTATGATCTGTGAATCTACCACTAAATAAATAACCCTTTATTATACTCCATTCTAAAATAGTGTGGGATCTCTCTTTAGCGCCCATATTCATTCATCTATTATTATCTATCATCTCTCAAAAATTCCAACGTGTATTCAAAGAAAGTATGGCCCATTAATAGGTTTCCCATGTTTTCCAGGCCTCAGGTTGGAGAATGGCTGAAGGATCCTATAAAGGTGTGACACCTGAGAAATAGTAGAATGAGGGTACGAGAAATATCTACATGCATGTCTGGGCTTTCCTATATGCACCCAGGATGGTATGAACAACACAGAATTGTTAGAAGATATAATTGTTGGCCCTCAAAATTACAATAGGGAAAGTCAATCTATAAGAACCAGCCTAACAAAACACTCTAAAGCATAAAACAAAATTCACCCAAATAAAAAAGTCACTTGAGTATCATTATTATTGACTTAGGTTATAAAAGAAACAAATTCTGAGAAATTTTTAACTAATTCATTCATTAAATATTTGCTTTCTGGTGTCTTCTGTCACAAACCTTACACTGCATACGGTATGCTGATTTCTCAACACTGTCCATTTACTTATGTCTTTTGACAGCCATTTACTCAAGATTATGTTATTAATTACTGTGAAAACCAGGCCTCAGATTAGGCTTTGCTCCCTAAAGCTTTTGAGAAAAAAGAACTATTAAAAAGACAATTTGCCTGACTCCCAAAGACACTGTTAGACTCTCAGCAATTCAGTTTAGATGTCAGGACTTCGCTACTTTCCTTATCTGCTCCATCCTGCACTACCTACCACTCCAGGCAGTCAGGAAAGGACCTGAGTCTACTTCCTTGTTTTACTTACACACCACCATTCAGTTACCACAGGACACATGCTCATTGTCAGCACGCATACTTAAAGGAAACCATCAGTGCAAATCTTCCCTCCCTTCACGAAAGGGACTTACAATGCAAAAGCAGAAAAACTGTATGGGTCAGAGATGCCATCTCCGTATCAGCTCCAATGACATTAAGTACTCACCTCCACCCTGACTTTGGGAATTCCTATTAGATTAGGAAGGCACCACAACACAATTGGGAAACACCCCAATTCTCTGAAAGGCTGGATACTCCCTCCCAATAACGTGAAGTTTCAAACTACCAAATTTGCAAAGTCGACTGTCATACATGTGGATCTCTGTCCTAGGCTCTATCACCTACAAAGGTTAGCATTCCATAGTGACAACCTACTGGACTTTGTTTCCACTTTCGGCAAAGAGGGTGTGACTCAAACTACTGGTCTGTCCCAGCGGGATAAATCCAATTGGAATCTTACTGAAGGTAGCCTGGTAGAACAAAAAGAAGAGAAAGTTGTACTGTTATAGTCAGAAAATTAGGTTTAACAGAGAGGCATCTGTGTGTCCTCTATGTCAAAGCAATTGGCCTGTGTCTTCCTCCTCATCTCCATGCCCCCTCCCTATGCCAGTGAGCAAGTACTCGAAGTGAGCATTTTCTAAAACAAAGCAGTCCATGAAAACACAATGATGCAGAATTTAGAAGATATCCTTGGGTGCTCAGTACTTGCAATTATTAGTATGAAACTGGGCTAAGACAGCGACAGTCTTACAGCTACTGGATCAATTAAGCAGTGTGAGAGTTGCTAAGCTATCACACTTCGTAAGACATATACAGACAAAATTCAACTAAAATATCTACTATTTCTACAGTGATGAGTGACCAGTGACAGGGGGCACTGTTTCATAAGCTATATCAAATACAAATGAGGCAAAGAATAAGTCAAATAGCTGTCAGTTAATGACATACTAGGTGATTTAACTAAATGTCACATATGTAACAGATACTTAAAGATTCTTAAAGACTATTTTCAATAAATTTCTAACAAAATCCTATAAGCCCACAACCCAGATTTAAGAATATTTATCGTTTTGTTTCTGATGTTTTATGAAATAAATTGGATCTCAAAATTAAAATAAATAAATAAATAGGCAGAGAGACAGATGAAATCCTTTGAGATTCTGTTCTCCTGTCTGCTCTTTGAGGAAATCATTATGCTAGGTTGGTATGACTTTCCCAACTACATTACTTTTTTCTTACTACATACTTATGCCACAAATAACATGCAGTGGCGGTACTGTTTCCTGCATTCTGAAACCATGCAGAAACATACTCCAGAATCTTACTCTGTAGTTACCATTTCTAAGATCTAAAGATGTAGATACTCATACATCTAGATCATTCCTGTGTATGCATACACGTCTTTCTGTGCACAGGTGTGTGGGTGGTGCTGAGGATGCACAAAGAGGCCAGAGGGCAACTTCCCGGCCTGCTCCCTGGGTACTGTCCACATTTGTCTTAGACAAGTCTCACCCATGGCTTGAAACGTGCAAATTCGGCTCTCCTGGCCGGCCAGCACCCAGTTACCAGCAGCACCACCGACTACAACCAACTGATTTTATATGGATCCTGGGGAACAAACTCAGGTTCCCGTGCTCACCCTTAACTAAATAAGCCTAATCCATTCATTTCAGTGCTATCTAGTTCCTCTTAGATGAACACATCACTATTAATTTATGAAAGAATTCGTTAAAGAAAAGATTCTACAGGAAATTTTTCTATAATACAGACTATTGTTAAAAGGTACTGGGTACTCTAGATTACCAACACAGCAAGTCCACCATGGGTTCATGAGAGTGACCTATGACAGAGGAGCCAGTATTGCTTCATCTGCTCAAAAACCCAATCCCATCACAACTGCACTGGACTGAAACTATAGCACAAGAGTTGAGCATGGTGGTCTGTGCCTGGAATCCCAGAGACTCCAGAGACTGAGGGAGGAGAATCACAAGTTCAAGGCCAACCTGGGCAACTTATCAGGACCATGTTTCAAAATAAAAACTAAATAAATAAAGAGCTGGAGGTGTAGCTCAGTGGTCCAGTGCTTACACAGCATTCACAAAGCCCTGGATTCAATCCGCAGTATAGCATATATTTGCATGTGTATATTGATATATACATACATATAAATACATACATTATTTTATACATTATATAAACATAATGCATAAATATAAATATGTATGCATGAATCATGAGGAGCAAAAGACAAAAAAATGACAGCAAGCAAAACGTAAATTTATGGTTACAAGCTCACCTCATCTGTCCTTCGAAGGACTCCAGTAACAACCTATGAGTGCAAAAAAATTATTATAAACAACATGCATTTCCTTTATCATAACAAAATTAGATTCAAATTTCAAGGACCACAAACTTACTTGTTTTCTTCCAGAAACAATGTTAAATGATGTCCTAGATCTTAAAAACACATCAATTTCTCAAATATGATCAAGGCTAAATTGGATTTTATTTTTAACCTAGAAGTAATAATAAAAACTAAGATAAATTATAGAAATTCCATATTACATTAGGAAAACTGTGTTTCAAGGTCTACAAAACATAGTTTTACCAATGTTTATATTGTAGGTTCAATAGAAATCTGAGCTCTTTTCAATTATACAGAAAAGTCTATGTTACCCCTTTGAGATACATAGATAAAACGATGCCTTATTATATTCAGAAATCTATACTCGAGTGTTTCTTCCTAACGGCTATAAAGACAAGGGGCTAAACAAGTAGCATTAAACACTTCTTTATTTTATTTATTCCACCTTTGAGACAGGATCTCATTAGGTAGTCTAGACACACAGCATTCCTCCAGCCTCAGCCTCCTGGGTTCCTGGAAGCAGGTGCGAGCAGTCATCCCTACCCAATTCTTTCTCTAGCCAATGTCTACTTTAATGTGTAAGAGCGCACCAAATATACAAAATACTGTCTTTCTTTAAAATTATTTTGTAAAAATAAAGGTTGACACATCTCATCCCTTTATCTTGTCCCACCCAGCTTACTGGGTTTCAGTATTAAATGGGCTGTCAGTGGTCTACCTCATCCATACAGAACTCTTCACATCTCATCAGTAAGCTATAAAAACTGCAAGATCGTTAGCACAGACTTTTAAAAAAGGTTACTGAGGTTCAAATGACAGCCAAATAAAAAACAGGACAGTCTCTGCTGTTCCTTTCTGATCCCTTACAATGATGAAGCAACCAAAGAGAGTTCAGTCAAAGGCAACCATAATGTAGTGAGGGTGTACAGTACAGTATCTGGTAAAACTGATGAACCTGCATTAAAATTACAATCTAAACTTTATTGTTTAGATAGGTGTTCACGCCGTGCCGTACACATTACAGGTTTCAATAAACAGGTAATGACACCTAGACATCAGTATCATCTCCACAGTATTTTCATTGCCCTAAAAGGCCGGTGTGCTGACTGCTCATCCTCCCCTTCTCCTGACTTCAGGAAACCTCTTCACCTTTCTACTCTTTCTACACTTGCATGGCCACCAGTCAAACAGTGGAACTGTAAACTATGTCTTTTCATGCTTTCTTTCACTTAGTAATAAACACTATGATTCCTCCAAGTCTTGTCATAACAATAATTCTTTTTTTTCCCATGCTAAATAATCCATTACTTGGATATGCAACTCTACTTACCCGTTGACTAATTAAAAGGCACCTTTATTTCTTCCAAGTTTTGTCAATTATAAATAAAAACACTATAAACATCCAAGTGCAATTTTTTATTTGTATGTACAATAGCTGTGAACTCCTCTGGATAACTTCCAATGAGCACAATTGCTGGACTACAGGGAAAGAGTATGTTCAGTTTTCTAGGAAACCATTCATTTTCCATTTTGGTTATCTTAGATTTGGGTTATTCTAATATGTAAAGTGATTAAACCATTCGGCATTCCCACCATAAATGAATGACAGTCCCTACTCCACTACCCTTATCAGCATTCAGTATTGCCTGTGTTCTGGCTGCTGGCCACTCTAATAGGTGTAACATCTGACTAAGGGTAAGTGATATTAATATTAGAACAAAGACAGGGCTAGGGATAAAGCTCAGGAGTGCGAGCTTGCCCAGCATATAAGAGGTGTGTTCTCTAGCACTGGCTGCCAAACAACCAACTTTAAAAGCGACAGAAAAATAGAGAGACGCATACATGTGACCAAGCAGCACCTCGTCCTATAAATGCAGTACTAAGAGTTAGCTTTCTACACAACAGGGGTGATGTGAGTGGGCAGAGAGGTGTTTTCTTGAGAGACTCTGTCTTCTGAGGAGACCTTGTCCTCAGTGAACCCACGAGGCCATCACAGAGCTGCTGTGCACCAGGATGCACAACATAACAGGTTCAGCCCATCCGTACCCATTCTGCCCCCTGGCTCAGTCAACGTCTGAGATCTAATCTTGCTGTGTAGTCCAAGATTAACTGCAACTCAAGATCTCCCACTTCATCCCAAGTGCTTACATTTATAGAGCCTTGTTTGTTTTATTTAATTTTGTCAAACAAAATTTATCGCATATAATCCCTTCTTTTTGCTGGGAGGAAGGTTTACCAAAGGCAAGGAAGGAAAAGTACGGGAGCAAAGCTTAGGGCTGTATTAGCTGTGAGCAACAGCCCTAAAATAATGAACTCCAACAGTTTCCTTAATTCTTGTTGCCACTGTTCTAGAACTTAATTTTTATTTTTATCCCCTTAAAAATGTTCCTGGATGGGGAGGGGAGGATCCTACCTCCTGCAGTGTCCCATCTCCTCCAGCAACGATGATCACATCTGTGTTTTCCATCAGTTCCAAGAGCTTCTTGGCCTGTCCCTCATAATCTGTCTGAAATGTAAAAGAACGCTTTGGTAAATCTGTCACTGTAGGAACACAAATTCAAAGGATAAAAAGATGAGATACGCTGTCTAAAGTTTAAATTGACTCTAATTTTATGACAACAACTAGGTATGGATTTTTATACTTTTATACTTTCTGAGTCAGGGTTATACTTCAGAAACTATTTACTCAGCTCCTTATTTTAAAAATAAATTCAAGCCCAATAACTTGTTTCAGTGATACAGCTAGCCAGCCAGCGGGGTCATTTCCAGTCCAGTGTGGCTTCTGTGACACTGGTGACAGGAAGTCAAGTGCACATGCAAATGGGGAAGCAGATGTAATGGAAAGAGCACAGACTGCAGAGCCCAAGAGACCCACAGCAAATCTAGGCTCTGCTTCTTTTCAGCTGAATGGGCTTAAACTCACTGGATCTTAATTTCCTCATCAATGAATTTCCATGCATCAAGGGAGGGGTAACCATGGCTTCCTGCACTATTGCTGCACAGCACAATCTAAGGCAGCTAGAAAAGTGTTTGCAACTGGAACTCTGCTAAGGAGATGGAGATCGGTATTTTTTTTTGTTTGCTATGATATTACATAAAAATGCAGGTGTGTTTTCAAGTCCTCACAGAAGAGCACTTCACCTTCCCATTTTTAAGAATGCTCATCTCAGATACACGCATACATGTAAATGTACATTTCAGCCACCACCAGGAGTGCATTGATATGTACGGCCCTGAAGACAAATGCTAAGAGATTAAAGGGCATAAAGCCAGTGAAATAGAAATATTACCTCCAATCCGAAACACACTAGACACACCAGGAGGCCAAACCTAAATACTGAACATCAGACGGGATAAAACACCTGTAGTATATTTTGAACTATCTGGGCTTTGTGCCCTGTTCTAGCAGATAGCTCTGAAGATACAGAAGATCTCCGGTACTCACAGGAAGCGCCCCTCACACCCCAGACTATGTGCTACAGAGGTAGTTTTGGGAGGATCCCTGGGTGGCTTGGGGATGGGAGCTGGCCACCAGAGAGCAGCAGATGATTTAAGGGTTAAACTGTGAGCTCCTCACCCTGACGTCCAGGGAAGAGAGAGGAGCCCAGGTGAGCTTGTTCATCAGGGCTCAATGATTTCATCTGTGGTGTTTGAAAAAAAATGGCCTTCAAAAGGGGTGGCACTATTAGGAAGTGTGGCTTGTTGGAGGAAATGCCACTGCCGGGTGGGCTTTGAGGCCTTTTTCTCAAGCCTCACTCAGTGTGACAGTCAGTCTACTTCCTGTTGCTCTGAGTCAAGATGTGGGACTCTCAGCTCCATGTCTCCTGTGCCGCCATGCTTCCCTTCATGATCATAAAGGACACAACCTCTGAAAGTGTAAGTGAGCCACCCTCAACTAATGTTTCTTTATAAGAGTTGCCTTGGTCACTGTGTCTCCTCACAGCAATAGTAAACCCTAGACTTCATCCATGAGCTCCACATAGGAACTCCTACATGTACATTTATGTCAAGAGAAATTATGCACAAACAGTAAAATGTTAGTACTCTGGGCGAAGTAGATAAATATATATGTTTTGTTTTTGTAACTTGTTTTGCATATCCAAAATTTTTTCCAAATAAAAGTTAATATAAAAGATAAGAACTTAACCTTCCAAAGACTAATAGTTTCAATTAAACTATAAGAAGAAAATATTATTTCTACTAAAATTTAAATTTCTCTCTAATACCTATTTTCTGAATATGTGACACGAATAATATACTAGTTTTTATATATAATTGCTGAGTATCTTAAATTGTTTTATATTTTGTAATATAATTTGTAATATAAAACAAAAGGCCATAGGCCTTTGATATTAAGGAAATGTTAATGTCCTTCCTTATGAAAACATATATAGTCAAGTATTTAGAAATAAATGTGACAGTGTTTTATTTACATCAGAGAACGCAGCGACTCTGTGAGGATGGCTGGTGGAGACATGGGCCACACAACCGTCACCTCAACCTAACATGTGAGTGGGGCCATCAGAAGTATGTTCTACCCAATCCACTAAGGATTCCTGAGGAGACTAACAAGATCCTGATCAGGAAGTCAATATCTGAGCTAAGGCGCTGGGTCCTAATGCACAGCTAGCAGAGAAATGGGTTTACACATATATGCAGTTGGCAGGAGAGAGGGCTCAGTCACTAAGGGCTGAGGTCCACATGCAAAATCTACCAACATAACAAACGTTTATGGACCAAATTGTCTTTAAACTGTCTTGTGTTTATTCCTTGAGAATTAATCATCTGAAGACGTAAACATAAAAAGCAGACAAAACTGTCTATAGAAATGGGCAAATGCACAATCACGATACGAGATTTGCAACTCCCTGGCAGGATAGCTTAAAGTTGTTATTATCAATAAAAACAAAATAAAAAATTAAAAAGGGGGGGAGAAAAGTTTGCAGTACACAGTGAACAGACTAGGATGCAGGTCATAAACAGAACACAATTTATCAGTTGATATGAATTACTCTTAGGCATGCACAGAACACTCATAAAAACAGACACAAACACGAATCCCAATAAGCTTTAAGATCCTGAACTTATATAGAATATGTCTTTGACAACGATGCAGTTGATTCAGAAATCACTGACAAAATGATTCCCAGAAAAACTTAGGTCTAGAAATAAAATAGCTCATAGGCCAAATAAAAATCATGATGGAAACGAAAATATAGTTAGAAATGATAATGAAAGAACTGTGTCAGAGGTCATGGGACAAGGATACACGAATGAAGCAACAGAGTTTAGAGCTTTAAATACATATTGGGGGGGGGGATAAAATCAACCAATGAGAGCAACAAAACAGAGAACAGAAAAACTAAATACATACATACGTACAAACATAACTGAAGAAAATAATTTTTAAAGAAAGACAGAAATGAACCAACCTTGTCAGTGAGAAGATCAACAGGCAAACTGGGTCTAGAGCAGGAACTGACTAAACTGAAAACCATCTTGGGGACTACAGAGCAGGTGCAGCTAAGGTGGGGGGTGAAGTGGACACCACACAAGCTACAGAAAGTTAAGAGATGACAGGAGCACATTACGGACACCTGGATGACAACTGACTTGAAGACCAAGGAGGAGGAACGAATTCCCTGACGAACGTACACTGCCCAAGAGAAACAGAACTTCCGCACTGGCTGTGCTATTTGGAAAGCCATGCAGTGTCTCCCCTCAGCAAAGCTCCAGGCCCAGAGTTTACCCGAGAGTTTCATCAAATGATAAGGAACTACTATTGGTCTTACAGCATCACCCTCGGGCTCTCATCCCTAGACTGCGGCACATATAGATGCTCATGAAAATGGTTTCTCCTTTCTCCTGACCCCAAAGGCAAACAACTATAAGATCAAGCCTGACAAGTTACAAAAGAGAATTCAAAAGTGAACGGCCAGTTACAGGACATGACCTTCTAATGACCTTCTAATTGCTGAGAGACACTCAAAGTATAATTTAGAAATCGATTACTATCAGTCCAGTCAACACTCTAGGATGGAGAAGGAGGGGCTTAGGAGCTGTCACCACTAATTAAGGAGCTAGTGCTAACTGGTGGCTTCTCAGGAAGAAAGAGATAAGTTGTCATTAAGGGGTGGTCCCTGGTAGGTTCACTACACTCCAATGGACGGCAGCAAACAATCCACTATATTATTATTATTATTATTATTATTATTATTATTATTATTATTATTATTATTACTATTTTGGTTTTTTTCGAGAGAGGGTTTCTCTGTAGCTTTGGAGCCTGTCCTGGAATTAGCTCTTGTAGACCAGGCTTGCCTCGAACTTTTAGAGATCCGCCTGTCTCTGCCTCCCTAGTGCTGGGATTAAAGACTTGCGCCACCACCACCCAGCTACTGAATTATTTTTTTTAAAGATATAAAAAAGAAGGGATTGGGGATCTAGGAGGTACAATTGAGGAACAGATCTGAGATGAGGTGGGGAAGGAGTAGGGGATGAGAATTATCAAAATACATTATATGAAACTCTCAAAGAATTAATAAAATACTCTTAAAAACAGTACTTTATCAAGGAGGCATATATGCAAGTGTCTAGAGGGAAGAAATGGAAGGGGGAAATGATGCAATTATATTATAATTTCAAAAATAATTTAAGAAGAAATAAACCCAGGTTTGAAACACTGGAGGGGGCAGGGGCTGACGAGATGGCTCAGCAGTAAAGTGCACTTGCTGCTCTTCCCGCAGATCTGGTTTGAGTCCTAGCGTCCACATGGTGGCTCACAACTGTCTATAGCTCCAGTTCCAGGGAACACAACATCCTCTTCTGGCCTCTGTAGATACCAGGCGTGTGTGCAATGTACGTACACACAATTCTCTTTAATTATTTAAATATAGCAGAAAGCTGTTTTGGACTAAATGCTCACCCCACACATACATACATATGCCACCTGAAGTTCACCAAAATACCTTCTATAGATACAAGGTATATGTGCAATGCACAAAAATAGAAACAATTCTCCTTAATTAATTAAAAATAACAGAAAGGTGGTTTTGAATAAACGTACTCCCCCCACACACAAACACAAACGCCATTTGAAGTTCACCATAATGGAAACCTGAGACAGAACCTAAAATTTACAATTTCTCCTAAGTCATGTTGCCTACAATCTCAAAACTCTAATGATTTACTTTCTAAAATTCTCAGTCACAAATAATTCTTAAAAAGGAAGAAAATGTTTACCTGCTAATGGAACTATGAAGAAATTAAACCACTCAAAGTGTACGGCTTTGTACTTTGGGGAACACACTCTGACAACTAAGAGATAATTCCATCTGCTGCCTCTCAGATGGAAAGTGTAGGGTCCCCACACACCCACGTGAGCCCGAGCTCCACACACCCACGTGAGCCTGTGCTCCACACACCCACGTGAGCCTGTGCTCCACACACCCATGTGAGTTGTATTCCACACACCCATGTGAGTTGTATTCCACACACCCATGTGAGTTGTATTCCACACATCCATGTGAGTTGTATTCCACACACCCACGTGAGCCTGTGCTCCACACACCCATGTGAGTTATATTCCACACACCCATGTGAGTTGTATTCCACACACCCATGTGAGTTGTATTCCACACACCCATGTGAGTTGTATTCCACACACCCATGTGAGTTGTATTCCACACACCCATGTGAGTTGTATTCCACACACCCATGTGAGTTGTATTCCACACACCCATGTGAGTTGTATTCCACACACCCATGTGAGTTGTATTCCACACACCCATGTGAGTTGTATTCCACACACCCATGTGAGTTGTATTCCACACACCCATGTGAGTTGTATTCCACACACCCACGTGAGCCTGTGCTCCACACACTCATGTGAGTTATATTCCACACACCCATGTGAGCCTGTACTGAAATGAAAAGCAGACAAAGTCAGGAGAAAAGAAAACTTCTTTGAGTAATTAGTAAAACAAGACATAACATTGATTTTCTTCTTGTCTTAAATGAAAACATGACTTCTGTTTAGAAGGTAAGAGCAAAGGACACATGAGAAGTGGCCTTGTGCAAATAAAGACTTGAGAGTCATTCTCACCTTGACAACAGTCACATCCATGCCAGACAGGTGTAAAATTGGGGCAGCATTTTTCTCAAATAGAGCTCTGGCTTTGCTGTAGACAAAGAGGGGGAGAAAACCCACAATTATTTAATACACATTCTAAAGCTGAGAATAAAATTTAACCATGTGCCCTAGAGAACACAGACTTGATTTGTTCAAGAATAGGAAGTTCACAGTGAGTTACCATAGGTAGAAAAACAGATTGTCCCTTGTCTCATACAATCAGCTTGTACACATTTGGGATGCTACATTCTCTAGACAAACAACAGTCAAACAACAAAGCCTGACCCCCTCAGAACTCCCATGGCAGGCCCAGCAGAGGAAGAGAATGGACAGACACAGGGCTGGCCTGCAGACCTTAGGCTCTTAGGATAGATGACTAACAAGGATAACTAACAAGGAGCTGGTCTACATCTCCCGAGCACAGACACCATCTCTGTTCCTCAAGCACTTGATACATCTGTCCATCAACAGTGCTTTCAATGCATGATGAGGACAGCTTTCACACTGTCTTTAGCACAAGACAGGAAACTTGCAAAAACAGATACCAGTCCTTAGTAATTCTTGAATCCTCCAACTTCTAGAAGGGGATATTCAAAGGTATTTACTAAGTATCTGATGAATTAGTGTAAGAATGAATCTGAATAAATCCCCACATGTAGGCAGGTGAATTCTGAGGAAAGGCAAACATGATTGTGATATCGTACTGGCTGTAATATCTTACAGTTAGAGGAATCACTAAGCAGCCTTGGATGGCTTTGTGCATTTCTCATGAGCATCATTCCTTCAGTGCAATCTCGTCCAATCCAGGTCGAGATTCAGAAACGGTCTGGGGCTCATGGGCAGAAGTAGCAGAATGTCTCTTCGCACGAATGGTAGATTTGAAATCAAATAAATGTCAAAATGTATCAACTAGTTGGCCTGTCTTTTACCCTGGTATTTTCAACTATCACACACGCACACAGTATTAAAACATCTCACTACTACCTACATATTTACTTAGCTCTTTTCCTAAAACAGTTTCCTTAAAAACGAGTGATGTATACCTTACCTTTCTTAAGGATACTTGTATGAGAAATACAGAGGCAGCTAAGGAGGAGCACTTAAGGGCTGAACACAGAACAAATTCGCCATCTTTACTGAAAGCAAAACCACAAATTGCACACAAAAGGAAGATTATCAGCAACTTCAATGGAAGCTGAAAAGACTGCACAAGATTCCACAAGAACCATCAAGGCTCTAAGTGGGAACAAAAGCAAGTTCAATATTTGCCACCTTTCCTGGTGCCTGAATAATTATCAGAAGGAACATAAAAAGCTACATGGAAATGAGTCCCCTCTTTCCCCTCCACCCCTTCTGCACCATAACAAAAGGAGAAGCTGGGGACATTGTGAGGGATGCCTTCACTGCTGGAATGATAAGAACAGAACAGCGGGGAGTGGATCAGACCATCTCCTAAAAGCAGGACTCTGATGGTCTCAATCTGTCAGATCAATCACACCAAGTCTGTAGTCTCCATGAGCTCCAGAAAAAGGACTCGAACATTTGCTGTTCATTTACATCTTTACATGAGGTCACAGGTTCAGAAAACCTCTAAAATAAGCAAGGACTTTTCTCCTATTGAAAAACACATGTTACCAGCAAGAAATACATTATTCATTATATAATTAAGGGAGCACTAGCACCAGGCCTGAATAAAAACTTTATGTACTTACAGCAATTTCTAGACTCAGGCCGACACAAGATAATTCCTCTTTAATGTATTATTTATTAACACTAAACACACAGTTATCTTATTTCTTAAGGTTCTCCTGAAGTTTTAAACCAGTCCTACAGAACAAGATAGCTGCGCAATAAATTATACATTGTGTTAGTGCGTGGACATGATGACAAAAACCGTGCCATTAAATAGTAAAAGCTTTGAAACAAAAGGAGCTGGAGAGTTTCAGAGCAACCGTGTCCTACATGCATGTGGAGATCTACCTTGTTATAGGAAGAAATGCACTCAGGAAAGGCCATCTGTGGCAGCATCTTAACCTGCCTTTAGATAAAGTATTATACTTGCAAACAAGAATCTGCTTAACTTCAAAAATGTAAATCGGGGCTGGAGTGAAGGCCCAATAGCTAACGCTGCCTGAACAAGCTCAAGTGTGAAGACCTGGAGTTCTGATCTCAAAACTCACATAAGTGCCCAGTGGGTGTGATAGCAGCCAGGCCTCTGAAGACAGGGCTGGGATCCCCACAGCAGACATATTGGCAAGCTCTGAGTTTGACTGAGAGACTTTGCCTCAATGAATAAAGTGGAAGAGCAACTGAAGACAGTCCCTACCATCAACCTCAGGCCTCTATAAACATGTGCACACATGTGCCCACACATATGCATGCACACACACACATGAACACACGTATGTTTATGTTCATGTAGTTATATATAAGATGTAAGAGGGACCTAAATCATCTATAAAAAAATATGTTTGTTGGGCTGGAGAGATGGCTCGATGGTTAAGAGCACTGGCTGCTCTTCCAGAGATCCTGAGTTCAATTCCCAGCAACCACACGGTGGCTCACAACCATCTATAATGAGATGTGATGTCCTCTTCTGGCATAAAGTCAATAGAGCTGTCATATACATAAATAAATATATAAATACATCTTTAAAAATTAAATTTGTAAATATAAAATAATGTGGCCCAGGGAAAAAAACAAAACAGCAGAAAAAAGCCAAACAACAAAAATCCCACTTCTAAGGAAGGAAGAACTAACAATAGTCAATTCTATCTTAAGGAAACTGCCAAAACTCTGTCACCAGAAACTGAAGGTTTCTAAAGGACAAACACAACAGGCAGCTACCTTTAAAGGAAGTGAAGGGGCCGTGGAAGAAACCTTGGGAGAAGTGAGAGTGTGAGGTGGAGAACATTCTGAACCCAGCCAAACACTGGCAGCAGCAGACAGTCCCCAGGACTTTCTATAAACAATAACACTCAGAAGCACCATCCCACTTAACACAATAAAAAAGACATCTGTGTTCTACATACTAACTCTTACAGTCTGTGTTTGGTTTTGTGTCTCTTTTGTTGTTTAGTTTTATAGCTACGTAAACTGAGGATTTACGTGGCTGAGTCACTCAGAATATTCTAGAAGCAGAACAATACACGCACACACACACACACACACACACACACGAACGCGCGCGAGTGCACACACACACTGAGCTCTCTGCTTCCTTCACCAGGTCACAGTGACTGATGGACTGGGTATTTCAGCTGTGCTGTTTAAGGACCTAGCAATATGGTTTATTACTGATGTGAAACCTGGTATTTATGAAGAAGGGGAGAGGCCTGAACCAAGCCTAGCAGTAGTCTATTAAGCAAGGTTAATCTACTTAATCAGGCACAATTTACAGAATGGGTGCATACACCACTTAGTGTGGAGTCAAGCTCAAGCTTCCCCAAAAGATCATACATATCCCCCAAATTGACTTTGAGGCCCCTGCTCCTTTTTGCTCCACATTTTGCCTGGACATTTAAAACCTGACCCTAACTACTCATTACCAATGTCATGTGACTTCAATTTTATAGCATCCAACCTAATAAATATTCACAAATTACTCAAGACTCAGCACAACTGATCCAGACACTGGGAAAACAATAGGCATCATTTTTTTCCTCTTCAATTCTTTCATTCTATTTTATAAAATATAAATCTTAAATTGCTTTTTTCCAAAATGGTCAGTGTCTTTGTATTGATATTTCCAACCACCTAACTAACACTGTACACTTTCTTTTTTCTGTTCTGCATTTTCCCCTCACTTATAATCACTTTGATTCCTCCGCACCCTCTCCTCGCCTTCACAGTACCCCTCCATTACATCAAGTACACACGACCAAAAAAGACAGCATTGTAAACAAAAGCCCAGCTTTCCTCACACTGAATTCCCTCCGCACAATCTCTCTGTGCATCAGTTACTGAGGCACACGGTCATTCTTCTCCCTATCACTGCCCTATAGGCCACATCCTCGTTTGGGAATAATGAACATGCTGCTCCAGGACCAGCTGAGGATTCCCTTCTCTGGAAAGAGCACACTGTCCTCCTGAGCCCACAGTGCTCTTGGTCACCTCTGTACATCTCTGTCTATGGTGACAGCCTGACACAATTAGTAAAGCAGGGCAACAATCACTCCCAAGAGGATCACTCCCAAGAGGATCACTCCCAAGAGGATCATTCCCAAGAGGATCACTCCCAAGAGGATCACTCCCAAGAGGATCACTCCCAAGAGGATCACTCCCAAGAGGATCACTCCCAAGAGGATCACTCCCAAGAGGATCACTCCCAAGCTGACATAAAGCCTCGGTGTTTGTTGAAGGTCAGACCACCTATGGTTACTTCACAGGAACCTGCTACTTCCACTTTGAGAGTAACTCCTGTGGCTGTGGAGTATTGGTTCCAGTCATTCTGGTCCTACACAGCCTAACCACCTGCCTGTGTGGGGATTTTATCTTTTGTCTTTAGAAACACTGAGTACAGAAAGTCACAAGCTGAAATACCCTTTGCAGGCCGCAGGATTGAGAAAGACTGTGGCTTTCTTCACTTGTGCATTGGGAGGAATGAGCTGGTTGCCAAACACCTGAAAGGGAAAAGAGGAGTTTTCAATTAAATGCCCTTTATTCAGCCGAATAGCTGAATAATTATCATGTATTAATTATCACATACATTTTTTTCATCCCCAAAGAATTTTCTTCTGGCCAAAGAACAAAAGCTCATTCATGATCTCCATAACAGAACCATCACAGGCAACGTAACACAGGGACACAGCTATTCAGTGACAGTAAGCCATTTTACGTTAGGATAAAACCTTGCTTCACTTACCAGAGGCAGTGTCTTCTAGAAAATATTGCTGACTTTATTACAAGCATACAATGTGCAAGGCCACAGGCTATGAGAAGGGAAGTTTAACCCATGTGGCTTTAGTTTTCAGTGGACAATCCTTTCTCTTCCAGTTCATTACTGAAACTTATCTTCCCCACCCCTGTCAAATCTATGTTACCAGTGATTTTTCACATCTGCATACACAAAAGAAACCCATTACTCAAGCCTTTTCCACTCCACTGGTCTAAGGCTGAGTGGACTCAAGAAGCAGAGAAGTAAATGTGAGCATTCAAACCGGCAACAGGACGGCAGCTCCGACTGTGCTGTCTGGAGCGGAGAGCTGGGGAGAACGATAGGAAGAGCAGAAACGTGAGCTGGGCAGTGGTGGCGCATGCACTTGGAGGCAGAGGCAGGTGGATATCTGTGAGTTCAAGACCAGCGTAGTCTACAAACTGAGTTCCAGGACAGCCAGGCTGTTAAACTAAGAAACCCTGTCTCAGGAGGGGGAGAGGGAAGAGAAGAAGAAACAAATTGGGGCTATGGCAGCAGAATTCTAGAAGAGAATTAAAAAGTAAAGATTAGAGAAAAAAGGTATAAAAAGATACCTTTTTATACTTTTAAATAACTCACTCTAAATCTACCACCTTCCTGGTTGTCCATTCTTGCTTCTAAATAAACACCCTCTGAGCTGAGGAGAGGGCTCAGTGGGGAAAGGAAGAATAAAGCACTTGTTGTGCAAGCCTAAGGAACTGAGCTCAATCCCCAGCATCCAGGTGGAAAGTGGAGAGTGTCAATGTAGTCTACAGCCCCAGAGCTGGGAGGTGAACAGGCAGGTCCTAGGGGCAGCGGGTCTGGCTGGAACAGCAAGCTCTGAGTTCAGTAAGAAACAATGAATCGGAAATTAGGTGGGAAATCTACTGAGGATGACATACCAATCCTAACCTCTGGCTCACAGAGACATAAGTGCACAGACATGCACACACACACACACACACACACACTTTCCAAATGCTTCAAAAAGATATTTTCTTTACAAAAAACTACCTGGCCCATCATCATTTCTGTTATTTTTTTATTCTTACTCAGACCTTGACATTTTGCTGCTAAATCCCAAATATCATTTTGTTCCGTTACACTCCATTCTAGAATTCCAGCAGGAAAAAAGCAACTAAGCCAGCTGTGGTGGTCTGAATAAAAATTGCCCCATAGACTCACAGGAAGAGGCATTATATACGCCAGCGTCAATTAAATGGTTTCCTTTATAAGTGTTATCTTCGTTATGATGTTTCTTTACAGCAACAGAAATGCTAAGACAGAAGTTGGTACCAGGAGTGGGGTATTCCTGTGATCAGCCTGACAATATTTTTGCCTTGAGGAATATGGAACACTTGGACTCTGGACTAGAAAAGTGATTGGACATTTTAAGTGGGGCTTAGCGGGCCATAGTAGTAGAAGAATGGAAGACAATGGTGCTGAGGGTGATATGAACTATGGGGGCTAGCTCAAGAGGTTTCAGAGGAGAAGAATTTTAGTATGTGGCCTAGAGATTGTTTTGTGATATTTTGGTGAAGAATGTGGCTGTTTTCTGCCCTTGACCAAAAACTCTGCCTGAGGCTAAATTAATGGATTATGGATTCAGTTTGGCAGAGGAGGACATTTCCACACAAATTAGCATTACCATGTTGTGCGGCTATTAGTGGCTAGTCTCATGTAGATCTACAATGGAAAGGAGCAAGTTAAACAAGAAAAAATACAAGATGTGAATGAAGGAGAAAAGCAGCACCAGGACGGTAAACAGATCAAAAAGCCTGATGCTTAACGGAACACAGGGAGTGGTAGCCTCAGAACAAGACCCTGCCTAGCTAAGCTTCCAACATGTGAACAGTGAAAAGGAATTAAAGAAAAGCTTAGGGTCAGGTGTGGTGGCACACACCTTTAATCCTAATACTGGGGAAGCAGAGGCAGATGGGCTTAAGAGTCCAAAGCCAGCCTGGAATACAGAGTAAGTTCCGGAACAGTAAACTTAGATAGTGAAGGAAACTATTGAAAACTGAAAGCTGGTGAAAATGTATTTGAACAAAGGGGATATTTGTTTGAACTTGGCAGTTCTTGGTTGCACAGTTCTGGTTTTAGAGTTAAGCATAGAAGAAACGGGTATGGATCTCCCTTCTCGATTAAGGAAAGGTGCTGAAGCCAGGCATGCCAGGGTATCCCTATATGGAAGTCTAGAGAGGTCATTGTGTGAAGCTGTAAAGGTGAAGCCTGGATTGCCTTGGAAACCCCAAGATGTTGGAGATGCCAGAGCTAAGATACCTGCCAAGAAAGTTGCTAACAGGAAGCAGAACCAGCCCAAGAGAAAACAATGTGATAGAGTCAGCAAAGCTGAAAAGATCTGAAGAGCACTTTGGCATCATGCATGGAAATGCGGAGTTTGGAGTGTACCAGCTGGTTTTCAGTCTTGCTGTGGTCCCGTATTTCCTCACTATACTCCTTTTCCTCCATTTTGGAACGGGAATGTATATCCTGTGCCATTGCATGTTACACGTATGCAATCTACATTTTTTTAAATTTTGATTTTTCATGGGCTTATAGTTAAGAGATTGCCATGAGTATCACAGACTTTGGACTGTGGACTTTCAGACATGGTTGAGACTGTGATAGACTACAGGACTTTTGAAGTTGGACTAAATGCACTTTGCATTATGAGGCAGCTACAAGCCTATGGGGGCTAGGGCATGGAATGCAGCTATCTGAATGAAAATGGCACCCACAGACTGATAGCATAGGGCATTATTGAAGATGTGACCTTGTTGGGGGAGTGGGCTTTGAGGTTATAGATGCTCAATCCAGGCCCAGCATGGTGATCTCTTTCTATTGTCTGATCCTCTCTTCCTACTGTCTGTCCACCCAGATGTAGAACTCGGTCAGCTACCTCTCCAGAATCATGTCTGTCTGAGTGCTGCCTTGCTTCCTCTCTCCCCTTCCCTTCTCCCCTCTCTAATTTACTCAGGAGATCTTGTCTTTTTCTACTTCTCATGTGGATTAGATCCACCTATGTTTCTCTTAGGGTCCTCATTGTTGTCTAGTTTCTCTGAGATTGTGAATTGTAGGCTGCTTTCCTTTGACTTATGTCTAAAAGCCACTTATAAGTGAGTACATACGATATTTGTCCTTCTAGGTCTGGGTCACCTCACTCAATGCGATGTTTTCTAGATCATCCATTTGCCTGCAGATTTCAAGCTGTCATTACTTTTTCCTGCTGTGTAGTACTCCATTGTGTAAATGTACCATATTGTCCTTATCCATTCTTCAGTAAGGGGGCATTTAGGCTGTTTCCAGATTCTGGCTATGACAGATAAAGCTGCTATGAACATAGTTGAACACATGTCCTTGTGGTATGATTGAGCTGTATGAGTTTACACTCTCACCAGCAATGCAGAAGTGTTCCCTTTATCCCAAATCCTCTCCAGCATAAGTTGTCATCAGTGTTTTTGATCTTGGCCATTCTTATAGGTGTAAGATGGAATCTCAGAGTTGTTTTTATTTGCATTTCTATGATGGCTAAGGATGTTGAGAATCCTTAAGCATCTTTTAGCCATTTCAGATTCCTCTGTGGAAAGTTCTCTGTTTAGCTCTGTACCCCATATTTTTACTGGATTATTTGTTCTTTTGACGACCAATTTCTTGAGATCTTTAAAAATCAGCCCTCTTTCTGATGTCAATAGTTACCTTGATTTTATCATTAAGTATTGTATGCATGTACTGGAGTATCATACTGAGACTCATGAACAAGTATAAAAATATTGTGTCAATTAAAAAACAAGCCAAAATCTTATTTTTTTTGGGAGAGGGTCTCATAGTACAGTTCAGATTGGCCTGAAACTAATTTTGAACCCAAGAGGTAAGCTCATGGCAATCCTCCTGCCTCAACTTCCAAAAAATTGGAATTATAGGTTTAAACTACCATGCTGATCTTTAAAAGAAAATTTAAAGTTTATTTAAATTGATTTTTAAATAACTCTAAGCTTTACTAGATGGTCTAACTGTGCAGAAAGAAAATCAAATTCTTAGAGCATATTTAGAACCAAAGAAGGATTTATTAATAGTATCTATTGAAGTGAAAACACTTCAGAAACAAACATGAGGTCTGCCACCCACTTCTACTAAATGTGTTCTCTTTGTCATTTTGACTTTCACACATCTCTTTAGACATTTCTGACGTCATAAGCTTAAATGGCATAGAACAAAAAGGCACTGAGTCACAGAACTCCATCTGCAGGGTATAAACTACACATTGGGAAGAGAGCAAACCAGGGTCTTAAATCTGAAAAGTTTGCAATTCAACTATCATCGTCACAGTCAGAGAAACGATGCTAAAGCAGAATCCCAGGGAACTGGAGAGCAATGCAAAGCCATGGATCAGCCATGTCAGGGAGACGGGCTTTAAAAGGAGGAGGAAACAACTTTAACAAGACTTGGCTCTCAGAGGAACATCTGCTCTGAACTGTTATCCCTGGGGGTGATTCAATCAGGAATGATTCAGGCTTTAGCCAGATCTTCAGGGGTAACTTCAACAGGTGCCAATTCCCAGCTCTTCAGCCAGTCCAGTTATGTGTTCTTGGGGTGATCCCGAAGTAAACAGGTCTAAAAGGGGGGGTGTCAGAACCGCTCTTCACCAGACGGCTGACTTCCCCATCCTACTCAGAACTGGCTGACAGCCTGACCCATCTGGAGGTGGAGGAATAGTCAAACTACATTGATGCGAGACTCCATATGAGTCCCTTGGAGGAGCTGTCTCTCCTGCACCATGGAGATAAGGGACGACTTAATTTTATCACAGGAAATGGCTTTACCTGAGCTTCTTGACAGGCTGCTCTTCTTAGCAGGTTATCACTATCAAAGCAAACAAAAGAGATCCAGCATTAGCATTGCTAGAGATTAAGACCCAAACTGAATTGGTAGGTTCTTAGGTTGGGGAGGTACCTATAGTGAAGATTTCTTAAAGACCTGATAGCAAATCAGAAGCACATTAGGGAAATACATTCTGAGGGAAAGCTTCTGCTAGCTATTCCCAAATTCTGGTGGACAGAACAATGGCCTAGACCCCTGAGACACCTACAGCCCAATTTCCAGAACCTGAAGATCTGTGACCCCGCATAGCAACAGGAAAGTGCAGGGAAATTGAGGACTTCAGGACAGGGAGGACATCTTGCATTATTCCTCAGTTCTGTTAGGCAGAGCAGCCTTTCTGACCATGGTCAGAACTCACATGACTCTGGGAGGGTGGTCACTTGCTGCTTTAAAGATGGAAGGGGCTATGAGCCCGGGAATGTTGTGAAGCTGGAAAAGTTAGGAAGCAGCTTCTCCCCTGAGAGCCTCAGGAGGAATGGCAGGCCTATCAACCCTTGGACTTTAGCCCATAAAATAGTAAGATAAACATCAATGGTTTGTTAAACTGTAAGTTATTAGGTAACAATAGGAAACTAATAGACGTGTCTTGTATTTTCTTATCCAAAGGATACTACTCAGGTCATTTGCCAAAGCTAAATTTGATGTTTAGCTGCTTCTACTACTATTTTATCTAAGTCCCCTATTTTTTATACCACTATCAGATACTCTATTATATCACAAATGGAAATAGGAGGCAAGAGTTTGGCTTCCAAAAATGGAAACATTCTATCAGAATGCAGTCATGTGTCTAATTACAGAAAGTTCTCCACGATGTGTGGTGAGAGCACATTACATGACTCTGATGCCTGAGAGGCCAGTCTTCAAAACCTGCACTTACACACTTCCTATTGCTAAGGAAACAACTGAAGAAATGTTCAACCTTCTTAGCCATCAGGGAAATGCAAATCAAAACTACTTTGAGGCTCCATCTCACACCTGATAAGTGGCTAAGATCAAAACCAGAAGCTCATGCTGGCAAGGATGTGGAACAAGGCAAATATTCTTCCATTGCTGATGGAACTGCATAGAGTCATTAATGGGGACTCAATCTACCTCAACGCCCAGCTATACCACTCTGGATGCTACATCCTACCACAAGGACACTTGCTCAACTATGTTTATTGAGACTTTATTCATAATAGCCAGAAACTGGAAACAACCTATATGTCCCTCAACAGAAGAATGGATAAGGTAATTTTAGAACATTTACACAGTGGCATATTACTCAACTGTTAAAAAAAAATGACATGAAATTTTCAAGCAAATGGATGGAACTAGAAAAACATCATCCTGAGTGAGGTAAAACAGGGTATATACTCACTCATAAGGGGATATTAGCCATTAAGTAATGATAATCAAGTTAAAATCCATAGACCCAGAGAGGTTAAGAGGAGGGTTATAGGGGGGGATGCATGGATCTTCCTGGGAGAGGCAATTAGAATGGATTTTGTGGGTAGACTGGGGGCAGATTGGGATAGGAGTGGGGCAGACGGGGTGGAGGGAGAAAGTGTGGGAAAGATGGCTAGAATTAATCAGATTTGGGGGTGGTATGGAAACCTATTGCAGTGGAAACTTCCTGGAACCTATGAAGGTGACCCTAATGAGGGCTCCTAGCAATGGGAGATATAGAATCTCAACTGGTCATCTCTTGTCGACAGGCAAGGTTTTCAATAGTAGGACCAGGGTACATTCAATTTAGTTATTGACCAAGGGAGTCCCATTGAAATCTGCCCCCCAAACCCAGCCTGAATCTAAGACAAAAGGCTGCCCTCTAAAAACTGACGGCAGGGGGCCATTACTACTGGCACCCACAAAAGTCATTGAACATGGAGAAATCAAGCTAGTGCCTACATAGAGCCCTCACCTCTATATTCTAGTCTCTTTGATGCACTCTACAGAAAGAGAAACGTGCACCAACCAGCCACAAAACCTTTGACCTACAATCTGTACTGCCTAGAACTTGTGGGAGTAGCCAAAAATTATCTGATTTGACCTTAGGCCCACTCCACAAGAAGGAACCTACTCCCAACACTACTTGGGTAACAAAAAATAAGTGACTAGACAGCCCAGAGACCTAGGGTAAAAGCAAATATGACTGTTCAAAAAAAATCAACAAAATGATTCTTAATAATATTCTGCTAAACTCATAGATCAGTCTGTGCCTTATCCAGACATCAGAGAGGTCTCCTCCTAAGCAGATGGGAACAGATGCAGGGACCCCCCCCCCCCCAGCCAGAAATTATGTGGAAACAGAGTGAAAACTGGAGGTCTCCATCAGATCCTTCCCCCAGAGCTCAGGGAATTCTGGAGAAGAGGAGGCCAAAAGAGTAGATGGAGTGAAGAGAGGACACCAGGAGAACAAGGCCGTCTGAATCAACTGAGCAAGGCACATATGAACTCACAGAGACTGAAGCAACAATTACAGGGTCTACATGGGTCTGCACCAGGTCCTCTGTATATATACTACAGCTATTAGCTTAGTAATTTTATGGGATTCCTGAACGTGAGAACAAGTGGGTCTCTGACTATTTTGCCTATTCTTTGGACTCTTCCGCCTGTTAGGTTGCCATGTTCAATTTTAATATGATAGTTTTTCCTTTATTTTATTACATTTTATTTTGTTAAGTTTGTTGTTATTTGTTAGAGGTCTGTTCTTTTCTAATGAGAGACAGAAACAGAGTAATGAAAGGAGAGGGGAGGTAGGAAGAACTGGGAGGAGTAGAGAGAGGGGAACTACAATCAGGATATATTGTAAGAGGAAAGAATCTGTTTTCAATAAAAGAAAGATATATAAAAAAGGAAAGGAAAGAAAGACAAGGTAAAGGCTCTGGTGGAGAAATAATTGAGGAAAAGGGTTAAGTTTTCCTTATACTCAATATTTCCTTTGAAGTTGCTTTATACTTCTTGATTTTGTGTTCAGAACTCCAAGATTTTGGTCATTTTCTCTCTCCCCAGATTTATGGTTTAAATGTGAACTATCTCTAATAGGTCCATGTTTCAGACACTCAGTCCCCAGCATGGGGTGCTGTTTTGAAAGTTACAGTGCTGAGGTTCACCATGGGCTCAGCCTTTTGGTTCCAACTGCCTTCTCTTGCCTTCTGATAATGAAAATTTGCTAGTATTTACTCCTGCTAAACCCACAGCACAGACTCTTGCAGACAGTGGGAACTCAATGAATACTTGTTAATAAATAAGTGGCAAATGTTTGGACAGGAAAATGGACTCACTGGGCTTGAAAGGCACACTTTATGCTTCAAGGGAAACTGAAGGTTATTCTTGTATGAGTTCCTGGCAATCCTGAACCAGCAGATTAACCGAGACAGCTCTGCAGTGTAGCCAAGGGCAAGGATGAAAACCCACACTCAGGGTTATGCTGCCAGGTCAGAAGGACCTCAGACTGTGTGAGCATGCACATGCAGCACCGTATGCACCAGGACTCTTCAAAACCAAAGCCGGGAGTTCTGACCTGATACCACGGAGCCCAAGAACTGTTCTAGTGTCAGAGAATTCCAGATACCTAATGGATCTAGAGTGAATGTGAGCCAGAGACCTACAGAAAACAAACTGTACATCAGTTGGCAGCCCATGCTCTGTCTATACAGCAAGGTACCTCCTAGACACTAATAGTAAATACAATTTACAAGAGGTGCTCCAAAATGTAGTCATACCAGGAAGGGGCCTGAAGACATACTCAGAAGCAAAATGGAGGCTCTTTGACAGAAATGAATTAGAAGCTTCTGGATTAGAAAACAGAACTGGGTGGTGGTGGTGCGAGCCTTTAATCCCTGCACTCAGGAGGTAAAGGCAGGAGGAGGCGGATCTCTGTGAGTTCAAGGCCAGCCTAATCTACAGAGTGAGCTCCAGGATTGGTTCCAAAGCTAGAAGGAAACCCTCATTTGAAAAACCGGAAGGAAGGAAGGAAGGAAGGAAGGAAGGAAGGAAGGAAGGAAGGAAGGAAGGAAGGAAGGAAAAAAGTCTGCTGATCTTATTGCCTGAGGCTTAAAAAAATATGAACTTGCCTGCTACTACAGGTAATAGGATACTTTTACATAAATGCTTTATTTATTACTTTAGAACTGCAAAATACAATAAGTTGTTACTTCAATAACAGCTTTACATGGAGAGAAGAATTACATTGATCATCTTATTTCCCAAAAAGAGTATTTCTCACTACAGTTAGAGGCAAATTGTTCAGCAATTTCTACCACCAGTTTTCCCTTGGTGCATGCAAACACTGTCTTTGCTTTGCACAAAACAGATTTCAAGTTTAGATGTTTACAGCGACCATGGAGACTTACTCAGGCTTCCTAAAATAATTAGTCATCACATTGCCAGGGCTCCGCTCACTGGTGGTCAGTGGAGAAGGAGGGATGGGGGAAAATGGTAGCAAAGCTACAAGTGACTCTTGTGAAGTGACCACGGAGGGGAAGCCATTTCCAACTCCACATTTCAGCCCCTTCCGCAGGCCCAGGTACCTTCCAGACAGGTAAAGACTGCGCAGGGGCCTCAGCTGCACGGGAGAAAACAGTGGCCACAGCACTTCTGCCGAAGAGACGACCTTGACCCAGCAGAGGGAAGTGCAGCCTGCTGGGAAGAATGTCCAATCTTTCCTTCCTAAAGTATGTCCAGTTCTTTTGGGATCAGAAAAAATGGTCAATGTGACAGGTTAGAAAACCAGGGTGACAATCCAAACGTTAAAGATTCTTGAAAGGATACGGGATCCTTCACTCTAGTATTTCTGTTTTCATGGACATCAGCTTTCCTTGTTCCCTGGCCTCTCTATGATGGACACCAAGAAAATCGTCTCAATTCTCTCAAGCACAAAATGAGAAAAAAATTCCCTAAAGTCCTGAAAACATAAAAAAGGAAAATATTCTATGGATTAATAATATACTAAGTGGCAACTGTGTATATTTCAATGCCATGAAAGTATATGAGTGTGTATACACACACACACACACACGTACTTATTCCTAGTCTGCAGTCATGACACAGCCACAGAAGAAGTAAGATGTGACTGCCTCAATAATAAGGTACCCAGCCACGTGGCTAGCATAGACAAGAATAGGCTAATAAAGAGTTAATAAGAAGCCTGAGCTAATGGGCCAATCAATTTATAACTAATGTAGACCTCTGTGTGATGTCTTTGGGACTTAATGATTATGGGAACTGAGCAGGACAGAAACCCCAGCAACAAATGGAACTAACATGGACAACTGCATCTACATAAAGCCTGAGAGAGCATGAGAAGTAATTCTAGACAGAAAAGAATAGAGTAAAAGCATGGCTTATTGATAGCAGCAATTCTTCAGGTCTGCTCTGCTAGAGGCAAGCACTCTCATTTAAGAGAGGAGTCCTGACTCAGCATTAGCTGTAAAACTTTGCAGCTTTTTTTCAGAGATACGGTCAGGAAACACTTGAATGGTGTTGATGTTGATGGTGGCAGGGAACTTGAAATGCCATAGCGTTGTGGCATAAACATGGCTCCCGCTGGTACCTCTACCACGAGGCTAGAATCTCAGAAAGCTAAACTAAAAAAAGGGCTGGATCCAGCTGTCAAAGCAACGGCTTTAATCCTATCCATATTGCTTAGCAAATTAAAGACTCGTGGTCAAAAAAAGAGAGATATACAATAAAGAGAGATTAAAACACAAAGAAAACCTCTAAATGGTTTCCAGTGTGTTAAAAATATATACAGGCTTTGGAGAGAAGAGAAAAAGGTTAAAGTCCTTAAAATAAAAAAGAAAGAGAGTAGTTGGGTGTGGCGGCACACACCACTAATCCCAACACTTGGGAGACAGAAGCAGGCAGACCTCTGTGAGTTCAAGGTGTGGTAGCACACACTTTTTAATCCTAGCACTTGGGAGGCAGAGGCAGGTGGAACTCTGTGAGTTCAAGGACAGCCTAGTCTACAGAGGAAGTTCTGTATAAAAGATATACAGAGAACCTGTCTCAAAAAGCCAAAAATTAAAAGTAAAAAATATACAGAGAGTCTGAATACTGTATGTTATTATGCTCTCTTTGAATTCTTTGAATGCTGAGGAAGGAGCAACAGCTGCTAAAAGATATTTGTTTATAAATGCTGCTGAATTAATCCAAGATAGGTATTCTGAAAATACCTTGACTTCAAAATTGAAGTCAAAAGATATGTTACTTTGGAGAAGAGGGTTTGCTTTTGTTTCCACAGAAAATGAGAGGTATGAATTTATTTTGAATTAAAAAAAATCAGATTTGATCAAGGAAGACCACCTGAGAAATCTCCAGTAGAAACAGATGGCACAGATGTCTGAGTTCCACATTCAGAACAGACTCAAAATGCTGCTTGAGATGACCAAGCCTCACAGGATACTCCAGTCAGGACTTGATCAAAATTCTAAATTTTCTTTAGGTCCCCATAAGATTATCAGTGCCCCCAACCAGCAGGAAGTAGCCTGGAAAACTATGCCCACAGTCCCAAAAAATGGACTATGGATATTTTCCTTTGTTTAGAATGTTGGTTACAAGTTGTTATGACTAGTGGTCAGGAGAAAAGCTAAACAAAGCATATTAGATTCAGAGTTCTTTCTTTTTTACAAAAAAGAGGGGGAAGTGGTGTGGGAAAATGGTCTGTATTCTGTCAATTATATTTTAAATAAACGCTGATTGGCCAGTAGCCAGGCAGAAAGAATAGGCGGGACAACCAGATAGGAAGTAGAGGCAGGTCAACGAGAACAGGAGAATTCTGGGAAGAATGAAGTCCTAGTCTGTAGTCATGACCCAGCCACAGAAGAAGTAAGATGTGACTGCCTTGCTGAATAAGGTACTGAGCCACGTGGCTAGCATAGACAAGAATAATGGGCTAATATAAGTTATAAGAGTTAATAAGAAGCCTGAGCTAATGGGCCAATCAGTTTATAACTAATGTAGACATCTGTGTGATTTCTTTGGGACTTAAAGATTGTGGGAACTGGGCAGGACAGAAACCCCGACAACATTTTATTTATATATGTGTGTGTGTGTGTGTGTGTGTGTATGTATATACATATATATAATACTTAATATGTATTATATATACTTAATATATACACTTAAAAATATATGAATAAAAATAAAATATAATAAAAAGTATATATATATATGTGTGTGTGTGTGTGTGTGTGTGTGTATGATGTATATGTATATAAAAGAAAACAAGGAGCCACACCAACAATGGTTGGCATCAAATCCATCACAGTCATGTTGCTGAGTAAAAATGGGTAAAGAGCAAGAAAGTTGCAAACTACCAGAAAATATGTGTACAACAGCCTCCTGGGCTAGTGAAAAGTGAAGCAGCTTTTTAGTTGATGTCTTAATTCAATAATGGAAGAGACATTTCTAAATAATAATATAAAGCAAGCTAAAACCAGTTCCACGAATTATTATTTGCAGCTGGACAGTGGTAGCACATGCCTTTAATCCCAGCACCCAGGACGCAGAGGCAGGTGGATCGCTGTGAGTTCAAAGACATCCTGATCTACAGAGCAAGTTGCAGGACACAGAGAAGAAACCCTGTCTCGAAAAACAAACAAACAAAAAAAAAAACAAGCTAACAATTATTTGCTAAAACAGAAGAGAGAGAAGAGATTTGGAAAAAAGTTCATAGAACACAATGAATTTAACACAACAGCTACACACAGAGGAACGAGGAAGAATCCAGCAGGAGGATGTTCAACGATGAACTAAACACTCCCAACAAGTCTTTGCCAAATGTGTGAACCCACTTACTAAATGAGATTTGTGATTCAGCCCAGAATTTTGAATTTGCTCACTGTCAAAGCAAGGATTCCTGAATACTGGCAGCAATGTTTATTTAGGTCTGCAATCCCTGCTTTATCATCTTTGTTTATCATCTTTGTTTCTCTGACAAAGCACAAAAAGGCAAACAATAAATATCTGCAACCACAACAAATCAATGCTCTTGTCAAAAGGTGTCCACGCCCAAGCCCATTTCCTAGAATTCTACAATTTTAAGGTTGAAAGAGTTCTTAGAAAAGATCCAGCCCATGGCATTACAATCTCCCTCCACAGAGCCCAGCCCCCATCAATCAAATGTATGACACCACTCCACTAGTAACAGAGTTCTACTGCAGTGATTCTCATCTTGGTAATGAAATATAAAGAGAACGACTGAGACCCAATCTCAGTCTCCAGGCCACACAAGATTCTGGATGTGCACTTGAGTGGTTTTCTAATTCCTTTGAGCTCCTAGACCATGACTCATTGACCTAGTTTGGGGAAACCTCTGGGCTGGGGACATGCACACTGTTAGAAAATGACTGGAATCCTGGCTCTGGAACTGCAATACCTTGCTTCTCAGCTGGCGTGGTTCCCTCCAGCTCTCCACCTGCTCTCTACAGACACTCTCAGAGAAATGCAGTGACGAAGCTCTGCCCACGGCTTATCCGTCACCCACTTCACCCATTCTCACTGCACTGCTACTGGAGTGCTAGGATAGTCTTTCCTCTTGCCAGTAGGCTCAGGAAAACACCCCCAAATCTATCCCCACCCTTTAATAATTCAATAGTATTTATCAGGCAAAGACTCAACCTCTACCCAAGATAGGAAGGCCTCAACTCTAACAAAATCCAAAGGCTGTTCTGAACAATGCTCATTTGGTACCCATTCTTTCTTTCACACTCTGAAGTCAGAAATCCCCCCAAACACCTTTCCTCTGTCTTTCTGTCAGATCACAGCACTTGACTCCACTTGTGCAGAACAGGCATTACTTACAAAGAGTTAAGGATCCCCTGCTTTCTCAGGCTTCCTCCTCACAGCCTGTTCCCCTTCTGGCTCAGGATAGGAAATTATTTAACAAAAGATGGCATCCTTGAGGGCCTCTATCCTGTGAGCCTGCTCTGTGGAACTTTTCATTAACCAGAAGATGGTTCAGCAGTCTATGCCCCCACACACCCACCTATTGACCAACATCAACATCAACAGCCAACATCAAACTAAAAGGAGAGAAACTCAAAGCGAATCCACTAAAATCAGGCACAAGACAAGGCTGTTCACTTTCTCCATATCTATTCAATATTGTACTCGAAGTTCTAGATAGAGTAATAAGACAACAAAAGATCAAGAGGGTACAAATTGGAAAGGAAGAACTCAAACTTTCACTATTTGCAGATATGATAGTATACTTAAGTGACTCCAAAAATTCTACCAAGGAACTCCTATAGCTGATAAATACCACCAGTAATGTGGCAGACTACAGGATCAACTAAAAAAAAATCAGTAGCCCTACTATATAGAAATGATAAAAGGGCTGAGAAAGAAATCAGAAGCATCACCCTTCACAACAGCCACAAATAACATAAAATATCTTGGGGTAATACTAATCAAAGAAGGGAAAAACCTCTACAACAAGAACTTAGTCTTAGAAGAAAGAAATTGAAGACATCAGAAAGTGGAAAGCTCTCCCATGCTCTTGTATAGGTGGGATTAACATAATAAAAATGACAATTCTAACAAAAAAGCAATCTACAGCTTCAATTGCAATGCCCATTAAAATTCCAACACAATTCTTCACAGAACTTGAAAGAAAGATGTTCAACTTTATACAGGAAAACACTACAGGAGAGCCAAAACAATCCTGTACAAGAAAGGAACTTCCAGAGGCAACACCAGAGCTGACATCTAGCTCTATAATAGTAATGAAAACAGCTTGGTATTCACATAAAAACTGACAGGTGAACCAATGGAATTGAATTGAAGACCGTGATATTAATCCACACACTATGAACACCTGATTTTTAACAAAGAAGCTAAAAGTATACATTAGAAAAAAGAAAGCATATTCAACATATGATGCTGACATAACTGGATATCAACATGTAGAAGAATGCAAATAGATCCATATCTATCACCATGCACAACTCAAGTCCAAATGGATCAAAGACAACAACATAAAGCAAATAACACTGAACCTCATAGAAGAAAAAGTGGGAAATAGCCTTCAATGTATGGGAAAAGGAGACCACTTCTTAAGCATAATACCAGTAGCACAGACACTGAGAGCAACAATAAATAAATGGGACCTCCTGAAATTGAGAAGCTTCTGTAAGGCAAAGGAAATAGTCAGTAAGACAAAACAGCAGCCTACTAAATGGGAAAAGATCTACACCAACTCTACAATGAACAGACGGCTGATCTCCAAAACATATAAAGAACTCAAGAAACTAGACATCAAAATACCAAATAATCTAATTTTAAAAAATGAAGTAAAGATCTAAACAGAGAATTCTCAACAGAAGAATCTCAAATGGCTGAAAGACACTTAAAAAAATGTTCAGCATCCTTAGCTATCAAAGAAATGCAAATGAAAACAACTCTGAGATTCCATCTTAAACCTGTAAGAATGGCCAAGATCCAAAACACCAATGATAGCTTGTACTGGAGAGGACGTAGAGTAAGGGGAATACTCCTTCATTGCTGGTGGGAGTGCAAACTTGTTCAGCCACTTTGGAAATCAGTATGGTGGTTTCTCAGAAAATTGGGACTCAATATACCAAAGACCTAGCAATAGCACTCTTGGGCATAAATACAAGAAATGCACACTCATACCACAAGGACATATGCTCAACTGTCTTCAAAGCAAGATTATTTGTAATAGCCAGAACCTGGAAACAACCTAGATGCCTCTCAACAGAAGAATGCATAAAGAAAATGTGGTGTATCTACACAATGGAGTACTACTTAACACTAAAAAACAATGATATCTTGAAATTTGCAGGCAAATGGATAGAACTAGAAAATAACATTATGAATGAAATAACCCAGACCCCGAAAGACAAACATGGTATGTACTCACTCATAAGTTGATATTAGATGTAAAGCAAAGAATAGCCAGTTTATAGTCCATGATCCCAGAGAAGCTAGGTAACAAGGAGAACCTTAAAAGAGACATATATGTATTCCCCTGGGAAGGGGAAATAGACAAGATCTCCTGAGAAAATTGGGAGCATGGGGGTGGGGGAGGAGGGAGGTGAGAGGGAGAAGAAAAGGAGAAAGGGAGGAAAACATGAGGGAATGGGATGGCTGAGATAGTGGAAGGACAGAGAGGGAGAAGAAAGAAAAATATATCTTGATTGAGGGAGCCATTATGGGGCTAGCAAGAAACCTGGCACTAGGGATATTCCCAGAAATCCAAAAGCTACGACCCTAAGCAATGGTGGAGTGGGTGCCTGAACTGGTCTTCCCCTGTAATCAGATTGATGACTGCCTTAATTTGTCATCATAGAACTTTCATCCGGCAACTGATGGAGCAGATGCAGAGATCCACAGTGAAGCACTGGGCTGAGCTCCTAAAGTTTAATCAAAGAGAGAGAGGAGCAATAATATGAGCAAAGAGGTCAAGATCATGACATGGATAGCCACAGAATCAGCTGACATGAACTAGTGGGAGCTCACTGACTCTGGACTTACAGCAGGGGAATCTGCATAGAACCAGAACTAGACCTTTTGGGTTTGGGTGACAGGTGTAAGGCTGGGGCAGTCTGTAGAGCCACTGGCAGTGGGACCAGGATTTATCACTACTGCTTGAACTGGCATTTTGCAGTCCATTCTCTTTGAAGGGATATCTTTCTCAGTCTAGATATAGCACATAGGCCTTGATCCTGCCTCAAAGTGATGTGCCAGACTTAACTCCCATGAGGGGTGGATGGGGGATGGGGTGAAAGGAAGGTGGGAGGAGCCAAAGGAGGGGAGAGAGTGGGAACTGCGGTTGATATGTAAAATGAGAAAAGAATGTTTTAAAATAAAAAATAACTTTAAAAAAAAGATATGAAATTATTCTACTCTCACTCTAGACTCAATCTTGGCAAGATACCAATGTTTCTTCTTACCCTACTGTTCTGCTATTCATGAAAGCACAAGCAAGTGGACTGAGTACCCTACACTCTGGATAACAGCTCCCTCTCTGACTGGTAGCTACATCTCTGTGAGGTCTACACAGTACCACAATTAGGGAATGTGTCAGCTCCCATCAGAGAGCATCCTCTGCCCTCTAGTTTTTTTATAAAAAAGATTTCTACTTCTATGTAATTCATTTTTAATTTTACATGTATTTGTGTGAGTGGTACATATACCATAGCCTATGTGTGGAGGTCATAGGACAATGCTCAGAGGTCAGTTCTCTCTTCCCACCAAGTGGCTCCTGGGAGTCAAACTCAGGTTGTCAGCCTTGGCAAGAAACACCATCATGGTGGCTCCTATCTAGTTCTAAGAAGACATTCTTTCATGGTTGATTCACTTCTATTTTCCCTTTATTTTTTCATCCATTCATTTTTATCCCTGTAAACACCTTATTCCAGATTCCCCTCCCATAGAAATATATCATCCACTTTACCAGCTCTCCAGAGACAAATGACCACAAGTGTCACTGAAAATAAATAAACACCGAGTCTCATGTGCAAGGTACTCAGGTCCAGAGAAAACGAGAAGACAAAGTATTACATGGAGATTATGAAGGTATTCAAGAACCAAGAGAAAACCTAACAGTTCCTCTATAAACATCCCCATGAGATAGGATTCACTGTGGGCTCTCAGCTCCACAACACATCTGGACAACTTCTGACCTAAAATCACGTAAGTTAGTAGCTACTAATATCAGGGCTCTGCTGTTCTGAAACATGCTCCATTTGAAATGCTGGCTACTACCTAGAGAAGAGCTGTTCTCAGCACAGCTAAGATTACTTTCTGTACAGGCCTGGGAACAAGTAAAACCACTAACATGAAAATCTCCCCAATTATGTGAAGCCAAAAACACAAGCTATAACTTAAATATACCTCCTGTCTTCCATCTCAGATACAAGAAGATAGAAATATCAATTTTTTTAAAGGAAGAAATTTATTTTCCACATAATTTAACAAAAGGACATGGAAATAAGGGGAATATAATTAAAGGTCATTGTATTTAAAAAGTTAAAAGTTGCCTTATTCCCTATTAAATATTGGCCGACAAGCGTGTTATTTAATTGCCTACAAACGAGAGCTTCTTTAAATAGCACCGATTAAAACCCCACTTTCAGCATCAGCCTGTGCACAGGGGTGAGGAGCTTGATTCAGAATGAACTTAGAAATGACAAAGCAAACTGCTTTATCAAAATTTCAACTAATGTGAAACAAAGAGAAGCTAGGAAGGGGAATAAACCTCCTGCTATCAGCCATCGGTAAGGCAGCTGCGGCAGGGGAGGCGGCCAGATCCCGGACACCTGTCTCAAGAGGCTGCTCTGAAGGGTATCGGGGTGAAGCATCTCCTCCCAGACATCCAGAGATACTGGGAACCAAAGCACAAGACGTTCCTGAAACCATACTCTCCACCAAAAGAAAACTATCAGTCTAGTCAAGTGTGGCTCATACATAATTTACCCCTGGGAGCGAACACATTCTCCTTGCCTCTCCTGTCAGGGTCTCAAACTCAGTGTGCCTAAAATAGAATATAGAATCTCTTCCTCAAACCAATTCTTCCTGGTGACTTCCTTCTCTCTGCATCACCAATTACACCAGTCTTGAAGGCCTAAGATGATTTCTCCATGTTCCTCTGCCTCAAACACCCAGTCAGTCTCCAGGGAGTAAGCTCGGCCAGCATGGCAGGGGCTAAACTGAAGCACAGTGAAAGGCATCTGACCCACACCGCCTCACTGTCCCTGAAACTCAGCTGCAAACACATAGACTTACGCCTCCTGTGGGGACAAGGAGCTGAGGCTCAGAGGTAAGTGGTTTAAGTACTTGACAAGGCCATGCAGCTGACAGGGAGCAGATCTGAAACCGGAGATGCCTGCGCCTTCAAAGCTGTATTGGCCACAGAGCCACAGCTCACACTTCCTGTGTTCTCCTTTCCTCACAACCCTGTGTCAGCCGTCAGTAGTTTTGAGGTCAACTTCTGAATGTTCCCTGCATAGGAGAGTGAGTTAAACTTCTAGAACGTTACCTTGTTCATAATATTCTTCTCCCCTTACCATCTTTACATGCTACTCAAACACAGGTATCCTATACACAAGGTCTCCCACAACCTGGCTTTTCCACGGTCTGATGAAAACAATCAACTTCACTCGTGTTCCTCTTCTTCCTTCTCATTTATTCTTTGTACCTTTCACATCACTCACCCCATCCCATCAACTGCCCTGTCCCTGTACCACTCTTCACCAGTCTCCCCATCCCATCAACTGCCCTGTCCCTGTACCACTCTTCACCAGTCTCCCCATCCCATCAACTGCCCTGTCCCTGTACCACTCTTCACCAGTCTCCCCATCCCATCAACTGCCCTGTCCCTGTACCACTCTTCACCTCTCTCCACAAATCACTACACTGCATTTCCTAGCTGTGCTTGAGCAACTGACACTCCTACAACACTGCCAGAGTCCGCAAGGCCCAGCTCAAGCGACATCTTTCTTAAGCTTCCCTCATGAGGAAAAAATCAAAAGCTGTGTTGCTTCTGTTAATGTTCACAGCAGCAATGTAAGTCTAAGAAAATCTGTCTGACAACCCACAGAGATGGGTGCTATTGCTGTTTACTATCTCTAGGTTATAGGCAGAGAATCCAAACCTGGAGATGTGGCATTACCCAGAGCTCCACTGCTTGAGGAGGTCTGAATGAGAATGGCCCCATACGTCAGATCAAGGGTTCAGGCATATCTTACTGGTTGCAATGGTTTGTGCCCTATAGTTTTGAAGTCATGCTGTGTGAAATTTCAGGTTTAGTTTACACTAATTCTATTTGTATGTGTGAGTACCTGTATATACCTATGTGCACCATGTATATGCATGGTGCCCACAGAGGTCAGAAGAACGTATCAGATTCTCCTGAAGATGGAGTTACAAGGGATTGTGAGAGGCTATGTCACTGCTGGCAAAAACACGCAGGTCCACCATAAGAGCAGCAAGTACTCTGAACCAGAGCCATCTCTTCAGCCCCTACATCAGACTTCAAACTAGTCTTTGTCAGACTGTCTCATCACATGTGAAAGGAGAAATGGAAACAGCTCAGATCTTGTTCAATCACCTGGTAGGTCCTTGTCTTCCTGCCCCACTGGATAGCTCTCACGTCATTCACTGCCCAGACACCATCAACACTTTGTTTTAACTCTCCCAGTCCTGAGTAGCTATTACCTTGAATTACTCAGAGTATTTACTTGACCTCATGTCTACAATACCCTCAGCTAGAGTTCTGCAGTTACCTCATTTCATCCTTCAGTGACTCACAAGACACTACTATGTCCATTCCACAGTTGAAGAGTGTCCAGCTTCAAGAGCCCAGCGTCACTCTGCTAGGACATGTCAGGGCTGACTGACTCTAGAGACAACCTCCATACTACACTGCTCCCCTTCTCCTGCTACTTGTTAATCAGCAGGCTCTTTCCCACCAAAAGGGCTAGAAAAAATGGAAGACGGTTGCAGGTAAATGGCTGACATGATGAACTAGCAGCCTGGAACACAATCTTCCCCAGGGATCAGAAGGCTCAGCAAGAGCAGCTGGAGAGGAAGGAGCAATACTTAAACTCCCTTTACTCTCAGCACACGGGGTCATTGCCAGCTCTTCAATTGCTCTCACAGAGCTGTGCTGAGAGAGACTCATCCATGCTGCTCCTGCCTACTACAGCAGCCTGCAGCAGGAAAATTATACAGGAGAAATCTTGAAAAAAAAATAAAAACGTTCTTCTTTGAGGCTTGGAAGAAGGGAGAAAATAGAAAGAATTCTCAAAAGAGAAGAAATTTATATATACTATAAAAATGAAATAAATCCTGAGAATGTGATATCAAAAGATTAATAAGAGGAGGCAATAAAAATGAATTATAGGCAGATAAAATAAATTAAAATCTGTCTTTTCCCCCACACCTGCTGTGAATCCCCCCTCCCCGCTTCTATTTACCTGGAATCCAGGAGAAGATGAATGTCTAAAGAAACACAATGACCCCAGAAACTATATCTCTTACCTGAGAACAGCCATGTCATTGGGGGTCTCTTACAAAATATGCTAAGTAAGAATGCAGTCTGGAGGACACCAGAATGAAACAAAACCAAAAGACATCTGGGAAGTAACTGAAATAAATCACAGATTACTGAATCCAGCAGGTAAAGACTGAAAGGTGCTCACTCATTCAACTAAACGGCTATTCATGACTTTTTCAAGAGCAAGCTCAATCAAATGATGGAATATAAACCAAATTTTACTAATCTGGTTTAAAGTGGCAGAAAAGGGTAAGAGATAAGCATTAAAAATTGGTATAAATGGAAAGATAGGTAGGACAGTAAACAAATAGAATTGTCACTTGAATGGAGATAAGTGTAAGTTTGGAATGATTTTGATCAACAAGGAAGAAATCTGAGATTAGGGATACAAATGAAGGAGCAGATGATGAGGGGCAGGTACTAAGGAGAGGCAGAATGACTGGCATTGGGCAGTAGGATGGCTGCCTACCCAGTGAAGGAGAGGGCACAGGTGTGCATGTGGAGACTGGCCTGTGCTCTGTAATCTCCTCTTTAAAATGGGAGTTAAGGTTGCCTGAGTACAGAGAAGGCAGCAGATGAAACAGAGAAACTCATGAGTATTTCAAGACACATTTGTGAAGATGTAAGAGGAGCCTGACTACATACAGATGGAGCACACTTGTTTTAGGGGAATTCAACAGCCTGGGTGTGTGGGCTCAGAAGGGGTGAATGCAACTGATACTTCACTCTGAATCCCATCCTTTCATCCTCTCCAATAAACAGAATGTTCACTGAGTCCCCTCTGTGTGCAGGGACTTGGGGATAATACCATGCAAGACAAAGTCCATACAGTATTTGATAAGAGAAGACAGAAGCAGAAGGAAATCAACACAATGGCAATGAGTGGTTTCACTTGTGTGTGTGTGTGTGTGTGTGTGTGTGGTGCACTGTGTGCAGGCATGCTCACTTGTACACCTGTACGTGTGTGTGTGTGTGTGTGTGTGTGTGTGTGTGTGTGTGTGGTGCACTGTGTGTAGGCATGCTCACTTGTACACCTGTACTTGTGTGTGTGTGTGTGTGTGTGTGGTGCACTGTGTGCAGGCATGCTCACTTGTACACCTGTACTTGTGTGTGTGTGTGTGTGTGTGTGGTGCACTGTGTGCAGGCATGCTCACTTGTACACCTGTACTTGTGTGTGTGTGTGTGTGTGTGTGTGTGTGTGGTGCACTGTGTGCAGGCATGCTCACTTGTACACCTGTACTTGTGTGTGTGTGTGTGTGTGTGTGTGTGTGTGTGTGTGGTGCACTGTGTGCAGGCATGCTCACTTGTACACCTGTACTTGTGTGTGTGTGTGTGTGTGTGTGTGTGTGTGTGTGGTGCACTGTGTGCAGGCATGCTCACTTGTACACCTGTACTTGTGTGTGTGTGTGTGTGTGTGTGTGTGTGTGTGTGTGTGTGTGGTGCACTGTGTGCAGGCATGCTCACTTGTACACCTGTACTTGTGTGTGTGTGTGTGTGTGTGTGTGTGTGGTGCACTGTGTGCAGGCATGCTCACTTGTACACCTGTACTTGTGTGTGTGTGTGTGTGTGTGTGTGGTGCACTGTGTGCAGGCATGCTCACTTGTACACCTGTACGTGTGTGTGTGTGTGTGTGTGTGTGTGTGTGTGTGTGGTGCACTGTGTGCAGGCATGCTCACTTGTACACCTGTACTTGTGTGTGTGTGTGTGTGTGGTGCACTGTGTGCAGGCATGCTCACTTGTACACCTGTACTTGTGTGTGTGTGTGTGTGTGTGTGTGTGTGTGTGTGTGTGGTGCACTGTGTGCAGGCATGCTCACTTGTACACCTGTACTTGTGTGTGTGTGTGTGTGTGTGTGTGTGTGTGTGTGTGTGGTGCACTGTGTGCAGGCATGCTCACTTGTACACCTGTACTTGTGTGTGTGTGTGTGTGTGTGTGTGTGTGTGTGTGTGTGTGGTGCACTGTGTGCAGGCATGCTCACTTGTACACCTGTACTTGTGTGTGTGTGTGTGTGTGTGTGGTGCACTGTGTGCAGGCATGCTCACTTGTACACCTGTACTTGTGTGTGTGTGTGTGTGTGTGTGTGTGTGTGTGTGTGTGTGTGTGTGGTGCACTGTGTGCAGGCATGCTCACTTGTACACCTGTACCTGCAGAGCGCAGAGGTTGGTGTTGGGTGTCTTCCCCTATCACTCTACACCTTATATTTGGAGACAGGGTCTCTCAGGGAACCTGGAACTCAGCTTTGACTAGAGTAGCTAACCAGTAAGCCCCAAGGACTGTCCTGTCTCCACAACTCCAAAGATGGGGTTACAGATGCACATTGCCATATCTAACTTTTATGTGGGTGCTGGGGATCCCAAATTAGATCCTCAAGTTTGTGCAGCCACTGAGCCATCCCTTGGCCCCACAACAGCAATAAGTGTTTTATACAGGAAGAACTCATAGCATTATGAAGAAAATGCAGGAGAACTGCCTAAGATTAGATTGGGAGAGCTCTTTGAGAAGTTAGTACTTGAGACTTGGAGAAACTTCAGTTGCCCAGAAAAGAATGCCATATGCGAAATGCCTTCTAGGAAGTCTGAAACATAATAATCACATCACTTGAAAAGACCTGAAGCCAAATCCTAAAATGTAGAGTACAACAAGGTCCCGGATGTATTCAGGTGAGGCCAAGTTTCTGCACAGCTTGTTAAGACTTCGGAATTTGAGTCTAAACGCAATAGCAGTCTTCACTTGCAAAACAACAGCATAGCAATGGTGTGCAAAACAGAAACAGTCAGAAAGCTGGGGAGCTAATTAGAATTTGCTCAATAAAGGAGGGCAGTGTGGATGAAGACAGAGACAGCGAGGACAGACAAAAGAAACAGAACACATTAGCAAACTCTAAAATCCTTTAGAATCTATGCACAGGATATGAGAAACGAGGATAAGGAGGAACAGAGGATGTTCCCATATCTGGGGAAATAAAATGATACTGAGTAATACCAATCACTGAGGAGCAGGTTTGGCAAAGGGCTTTTGTTTTTAGAATGCTGGGCCAGAAATACCTGTGAAGCAGCCGAAGATAAGCACGTGTATTGGTTCCTTTTCTGCTGCTGTGGTAAAACACCAGGCCAAAGCAACTTAGAGAAGACGAGTTGATTTTAGCTATGGTTCCAACGATTGAGAGTCCTGACAGCGAGCAAAGATGTGGCGGCAGGAGGACACTGAGGACTCACACCCTGACCCACAAACAGGAAGCAGAGAGAGCAAACTAGAAGAGTGGGACCTCGAAAGCCACCCCTATTGAGACAGTTCCTCTAGCAGGGCCACAACAGCACCACCAACTGGGGACTGAGTGTTCAGATGCCACAGATAACGGGGACTCTCATTCAAGGCAACACAGCACTTGAATACACATTTAGGTGTGGAGCTCAGAAGATGTCTTTATAAAAACAAACAAAATCTTGTAACGGGACATCTAGAGATGGAACAGAAGACAGTATGGGCAGGTGAGATCATTCAGGAGAGGGCATGACATGAGAAGAGAGCCTAGGGCAGAGAACTCCCTCCCCCTAAAGGAAGGGGTCACAAAGAATGAGAAGGGGAGTGGCAAGGGGAGAAAGAGAGAGGAAGGAGAAGAAGCAGTTGGGAGGGCAGAGACAATGGGGAAATGTGTCTCCCTGTGGTAAGAAAGGTCATGAGAAACTGCAAAGCCAAGAAGTACAGTAAAAGGAATGAGCCAGAGCAAGTATGGAAGAAGAAATTACAAGTGCTAGGGGGCAGCAAACACCTACAATCCCAGCACTTGAGGCAGGAAGTACTAAGGCCATGGCCAGCCTGGGCTACAAAGAAAGACTCCATGGAACTGAGGGTTGGCGAAGAAAGAAAAGAAGGGGAACAAAAAGGAGGAAGAAATAAAAAGCATCTAAACAGGAAAGGAAGAAGAAAATTGTCTTTTTACAGATGACATGATCTTTTATATAGAACACTAGAATGGTTATACCTAAACAACACAGAAGTGTTAGAACCATAAAACAATGTCAGCAAAGCTGTCAGACAGAAAAAGAATTAACAAAGCAAGCTGTACTTCCATACATAGAATGAACAATGTATAAGGAAACTAAGAAATCAATCATGTAAGACGACCAAAAAACATAAATATTTACGAATAAATTTAGGTAAGTGAGACAGATGTGATCCATAAAAACCACAAAACAGACAGGAAGATGCCATGTGCTCAAAGATTGGAAGACAACGCTGTTAAAATGGCCACAGTACAAAGCAGTCTACCAAGTTCATGCAGTCCCTGTCAAGATCCCAATGGTACTTTTTGCAGAAATAGGAGAATGCCATCTCAGTGAGATATGAAAAGAGTCTGAATGGCCAAAATAATCTAGCAAAATAACAAAGTTGGAAGCTTCTCACTTAATAATTTCACTATTTCTTGAAAGTCTATAATAATCAAAATGTGGTTCTGGCATACAAATGTATATACATGTACATGGAACAGAAAACCTAGAGGTAAACCTCCATTGTATATGGTCAAAATATCTTCTACAAAAGTCCCAAGACCACATGGCAGAGAAAGAATACCTTTCTATAAACAGTGACAGCCTGATACCTACATGCAAACAGTAAGGCTGTACCTTAGTATTATACCATATACACAATTAAACACAACAGCTTAAACGTGACCTAAAACTATACAGCTCCTAGAAGCAAACATGGGGGAAAGCTTTAGTGCCGTTGGATTTGGCAGTAAGTCGTTGGATATGAGAGTAAAAGCTCGGGCAAGGGCTGAGGAGATGGCTAGGGTGGTAATGCGCATGCCCTGAACGCATGAGGACCTAAATATGGAACCCGTGCACTCACGTGAAACGCCAGTGTGACAGCTGCAATCCTAGCACTGACAAGCAGACACAGGGATAACGAGAACCTGCCGGCCAGCTAGTGTGGCCCAGTCAATGAGCCCTGGGGCTGATGAGTAACGGTCCCCAAAAATAATGTGGGGGGCAATTAAGGAAAACACCTAACACTGACTTCTGACCGACATATATATGCAGAGACATTCACCATACACAAATCTACCCAAAGCACGGGCAACAAGAGCAAAGGACTTTAAAAGCTTCTGGACACCAAAAGACACAACAACAAATTGAAAGGCCAACATATACAATGAGAAAAAAAAACTGTGAATGATGTGTTTCATAAGGGGTTAATATCTAGAATATATAAAGAATTCATACAATTCAACAACAAACTTCAATTAAGAACTGGGCAAAGCTTTACAAATTTTTCTCCGAATAAGAAATATAAGAGGCCAAAAAGTATGTGAAAAAAATCTCTATATTTTTAGAAAAATGAAAATCAACACCACAAAACCCATCACAACCAAACATAAGTTAATGCAGATGTAGAGAAACTGCAACTATTTTGCACTATGGTAGAACTGTAAAGCTGTTACCAAAAACATTTTGAAGGCTCCTTAAAAAAAACAAAAATAGCACTTCTTAACGTATGATCCAGCAGCCATTCTTCTAGGTTATGTCTCTAAAGGAACTGTAAAAAGAATCTAAGAGGTATTTGCTCTCCCAAGGTCACTGTAATGTTATTCACAATGGCCAGCAGACAGAAGTAACCCAATCTCCACTGAGAAATGAGTAAAGTATGACGTACACGTGCAGAGGAACAGTAATTACTCAACCTTTGAAAAAAACCTGACATCCTATGATGTGGATGAATATTAAGGACAGTGTACAAGTGCAATAAGACAGTCACAAAAGAGCAAACACTGTATGATCCTGCCTATACTATCATGTCTCTATCAGTCAAACTCATGGAAAAACAAAGGGGCTGGTGGCTGCGAGGAATGAAGGAAAGAAAACAGGGAGAGCTCAATGAGTTTAGTTTCAGTTTTGCATAAACAAAGGAGTCCAAAAAATCTTTTGCACAACAACATGAGTATACTCAACAACACTGACCTGCGCATTCGCTCACGAAGGATCAAAGTATGCAGAAGAAGTGTGAGAAAGAGAAGAGGGACACCTGAGAGCTGCATCTGTGCCTGTAACCTTGGATTTCAAGGGTGGGGAAGGAGCACGTGAGGCCTTCAGTAAAGCTGTTTCAAACCTCCTTCAGAGTGAGGCCTCTTCATGCTGGAGAACCAAAGGGTCTTTTAAAACAACTGAAGACTTCAGGGAGTATCAGAGGACCTCTGAAGACACAGTGAGCTCTTCAGATCTTCACCTGGTGGGGACGGGGCACCCCCAGTGAGCCAGCATCAGTGTGCTTAGAGGCCCTGCAGTCTGTACAGACTCCCTGAGGCCCAGGTTAGAAACTGGAAGAAAGGCCTGCTAACTCTTTCCTTACCTTACAGATGCTAAGCTGTGCGGATACTAGCTAACAGAGCTTGGTGCCTAGCTCTGAGAGTACTTGCAAGGAAAGAACCACTCCGCTGCAGATTATCAGACCACACACTACAGTGTCAAGTTTTTTGTCAGCAGCAAACTGAACACTCATTAGAGTATCAAGTGTGGATCTCTTTTCCAATACAATTCCTACCTCTTCCCTGTCAGCAAAGCAATATGGAATATATCTGGATTTCTATGTTGGTATACATACACGTAGCACTTGGTTACATAATTATAAGACTACAATTAGGTTGATTTCTTAAGATTTTATAATTTTTATACAACAACAAAAAAAAAACCCTGCTTATGTAAACTTACCATACAAAGCCAGAAGAAAAAATCTGGCACTTTCTTCTCCTGCTATGTCTGAAGGCTGATATAACACATGATACACTGAATTCCTTATTCAAACACAAAGGAGATAGATGAGTTACAATTTCAATTTACTACTTACTTGGGAGAGGACTTTATTCTGTCCAGAATGGGTCCTGATCTCTTCAACAAACAAAGTGAATAAAAACTGCTTTCTTTCCAACCTCACTAAGCACATGCATTGATGTGTAAGTGTTACAGCTATAATTAACTATACAGTTTCATATGCTTACTTCTATAGGACAGCTTACAAGAAGCTTTTGCCTTTTTATTTGAATAACTTTGTTTAGCTACCATATTTTATAAAGACATGCAGCTGAACAAAATTGCAACACAGGCCCTTTGGATCATTCTATAGTGGAATGCAGATGGGGTGGGGCTGTCAATATTTACCAGTGCTTTCCATAGAGCCAGTGACCTCCCCACGTCAGGAAGCAGAGCCCAGCTGTAGTTTTCTTCCAGTGATTTCGAAGTGTTCTAAAGAAGGCAGTCATCTTCTCCTACACATTTGATAGGCGGGAAAAGGAAAACAAATTATGCAAGATAAGCATGGAGCATCCAGAGTCATTCCTCTATGGTCTCCCCTCCCCTTTTCCTTTTGTTTTCTCTTATCCACTTCTGCTGTGGTTCTTCTCCTCTTTCCCCATCTAGTAACATCATCAGCATCTCTCATCCACTCACAATCTTCACTTCCTTCTTTATTCACGTATTTCTACCTCCACTCTCCTCCTTCCTTATCCAATCACCTTTCCCTATCCATATCAGAAGGAAGGAGGAGGGAGGTAAGTGGAGAAGATTTCCAGGCTTCCTCTGATGTCTGTCTTCACTGTTCCACTACACCACTGTTGAGTATTTGTCCATTACATACGAGGAATTCAAAATACCAGCAACAGCTTATTCAAAACAGAAGAAAACACCAGGTCTTTGATATGAAAATGAGCACAGAACATGCATACAAAGCTCAATGCACGTGGCTAAGTTTTTTATGCTCGTCTTCCTAATCAAAGACATGTAAATTACAAAGAGCTATTATTATTCCCATATAAAATTCAGTTTTAAATTATCATTCACTGATTTCACCGATGACAAAATACAACAAGAAAGGTACTCTTGCCTACTCCTGAAAGGAAGGTAAATTAGCTCTATACGGAAAAACAAAATGGCTCAATATATTTATTCTGTTTTTATATGGCATCATTTGATGATATTTATATTTATCAATATGTTACCTAGCTTATCCACTAAAGTAAACCCTGAGAATGTAGGGCTTTGGTCACTGCTAGAACCTCCACACCAAGTAAGATCTGGCACATGATGGGTATTCTAGAAACATCTATCAAGTGAGTGAGTCATATAATAATTCAGCTTTTTAAATGGAGAATTTTCAGAAATGTACAAAAAAACAACTCAAAATACAAAGTAAGTAAACATAGCAGGGTAAAAGACATCTATAACCAGCGTTATCCCAATTATGTTCAAACAGGACCACCAATCAAAATCCCAATAAACAAAGGCAGAAATTTTACAAAATTTCCTCTAAGTTGTAGGATGGTAAATGACATCTTAAAATTGCAACATACATGCAATGCTAAGTTTTCTAAAATAAATTATTATCTAAACAGATGGAAAATATTCCTCCCTTTAAATATTTTCTCCCTTGGTTAAAATCCCTCCCATAGGAAGAAACATCCACACTGCAGACATCAATGAAGCGATCCAGGCTAGTGCACACAAAGTCCCAAAGGACCGTGTCATCACTGACCTCTCCCCATCAGGCCCTAAACACTTATACATTGACGAGGTCTTTAAGAGACAACATCTGCTCTGTGTTAAGCGCAAGGGCAGGGAAGGGTTAAGTCCCACTCTCAAATGCTCATAATTGTTAAATCCCTAAGTGCAGTACAACCACATGAGCTAAGTTGCAACACAGTAAGATAAAGGTTGGGAGATGAGGACAGAAGTCCACAAACACGGGCCTAACTGGGATGGACCTGCAGGGCCAGACAGAGCCCTACGGATCAGGAGTCCACAAACACGGGCCTAACTGGGATGGACCTGCAGGGCCAGACAGAGCCCTACGGATCAGGAGTCCACAAACACGGGCCTAACTGGGATGGACCTGCAGGGCCAGACAGAGCCCTACGGATCAGGAGTCCACAAACACGGGTCTAACTGGGATAGACCTGCAGGGCCAGACAGAGCCTTACGGATCAGGAGTCCACAAACACGGGTCTAACTGGGATAGACCTGCAGGGCCAGACAGAGCCCTACGGATCAGGAGTCCACAAACACGGGCCTAACTGGGATAGACCTGCAGGGCCAGACAGAGCCCTATGGATCAGGAGTCCACAAACACAGGCCTAACTAGGATAGACCTGCAGGGCCAGACAGAGCCCTATGGATCAGGAGTCCACAAACACGGGCCTAACTGGGATGGCCCTGCAGGGCCAGACAGAGCCCTACGGATCAGGAGTCAGAGGGAAAGAGTTAGAAATACGCTAAGGCCTGAGAATCTGTGTCTCTGAACTTCTACGTGAATCTCCTAATTCCAAGTGAAATGGTATTAGGATGTAGAAATAATGGGGCAATAAGGGTGTTGCCCTCATAATAGGATTAGCACCTCTCTAAGAAGAGACACCAGCCAGATGTCACATCCCATCCACCACAACCCTCCCTCTGAAGACACAGCCACAAGACAGCCACCTGAAAACTAAGAAGAGTGTACCACACCAGTGCAACCATCTTGGAGTCCTACTTCTACTTTGCACATTGTGAGAAATAAACTTTTGTTATTTAAGCCACCCCAGTTAGAGCTACCTGAGCAAAATTATACAAAGACCATAAATATATTTGTGTGCGTGGGGTAAAGGCTACATACAAAATGAATACATACACATATATATGTATCAAATTATGTTCTGAAAAACATAGAAAGGCAGTAGACTGAGGAAGTAATTTCTCTTCTCACCCATGACTAAGACTCCTATATCAAAACATATTAACAAACAAACAAAAAGGACATAAATCTATGTGATGAGTTTTACCTGACAATGAACCTTCAGAAATAAAACCCTGTGTATGTTAAATTTGATGAAGAGTAGCAAGTTGTACAGAAACATGACAGAACAAGTTGCCATGACAACAGGTCTGTTTGTTCAGGTCCTTGTGTAGCCCTTCATCTTAAGAAATAAAGGTGATCATTTCCTGCAGGCATAAGATGAGGGCCTTATACAGGAAGTCCGCTTCATGTTAGAAGAGCAACAACTTCCTGCTTCTGCTGCTTCCTCGACTGCCAATGTACTATGTTGGAGATTAACAGGCCTAAGCACCATCAATAGAGTGTAAGTACAGGATAGCTTCTAGAACACTGGTTCTCAGTCTTTAGGGTCCTTACTAAACCTTATTAGAAAGCAGAAAATATGCTGGAATTGTGTATTCTTAGTTATTACCTCCCTTCCCCCAAACCCCTTTGTTCCAGAACTGAGTATCATCTCATATTTAGTTCGTTAGCAATTACTATCATAATTTAATGTAGGTGATAAACACACCAGACTTCGAAAAACAATAGTTTAAAGATAAAAGATGGGAGTGGAGGGAAGATATGAAAAGACTGAGTCCACACTAAGGGCATTGGACATTATGCTGAAGACAATGGGGAAAAAAAAACTTGAGATTTTTAGCAGATAAAGGATATAATCATATCTGAGCTGCAGAATAAAAAGACTGTGAGAACCTGAAAGGTAAAGCTGAAGTGGGGGGAGGGCTGGGGGAGAGGCTGCCATGTCTGGTCAACTAAAGGGAGGAACAAGAGTCCTCTTGTCTCAATGGAGGTCGCGGTCTGGCAGCACCTTGGTGACCAACTGATTGCAGGAGGTGAGAGATGAGGAAACAAGCTAGGATTTGTGCTTAGGCAATGGACCAGAATGAGATTTCAAGCCTTTGATTGATATTGCAGGTTTGTGGGAAAACAGTGTGCGGCTAAGGAGACTCTAGACTGTTACACCTGCCGGGCACTCTCAAGGGAACCCACACAGATGTCTGGACTTGGCTGTTTGGAAACAGGAGAGATTGGACACAAGCTACAGAACTGGAACTCACGTCTGTGAAAGCAAAGTATGCGGGTTGCTAAGACCATCCAAGTGGAGGGTAGCATGGGAAGAACATGTCAGTCGAGGGCACTCTGAGAGGACGGTCTTTACAAGCCACCCCTTCCCCAGCAACTCCCTTTTTTGTCATAAATGATTCATCTGTCACTGAAGGACGGGGAATATGCAGGCAGCCTAGTGTGCAAAGAGGACTGGTCCAGCTGCCTGAACTAAATCCCAGCTTTGTCACTCACAGGTAGTTGGACCCTGGGTAAGTCAATTAACTTCTTCACTAGCAAAACGAAGAAACACCATCTGCCCTGATTACTTAATTTGGCTGTGAAATCAGCTGTGATGGGATTGTGACAAAATCTGTACATGTTTCCATATCTAAGCTGTCTTCACAAATATGTACGGCATTAACAGTGTATATTCCCTTCTCAGCAGCCAGAATTTTCATTCTCATTAGCGTCAGTTTAAAACTCTCAATTCCATGTTTAAATCAGCATATATTTCCCTTTAAAGCGGGTTGTCCCCAACCGCATAAGCTCCCAAATTCTAACTGCAGCCCCTCTCCTGACCGGGAAGGTGAGGATTTTCGCACGAAAGCAGCGCTCCTTGGGGGGTTCTAGCCATCTCCATTAGCAGAACCTAGAAAACGGAATGAATGAACAGACCCGCCCATCAAATACTACTGGTTCCGTTTCTGTTCCGGGGGACCCCACTGCCCATGAAAGTGGTTACTGAGGGGGCCACAGATTAGGGACAGCTCTGGGACTCGAACCAGCACACCTGATTCACAGGGACCAGAGGCGCGCGCACCACACCGGCCCGGCCCGGCCCAGCCCCCTTCTCCCACAGCTCCGCAGACAGCAACTGTGCGGCCGATCCCCGGGCGCCAGGCGGGTTCCCAGGACGCCCCGCTCAACCCAGCCACCCGTGACTGACCCCACACCCGGGTCACACACACCCAGCGGCCCGCACCCGCTCCCCGAACTCACCGCTATCCGCCGCTCGGTGCCTGGCCTTTCCTGTGTGCTCTCGCGAAACTCTTCCTCCCTGCAGCGGGAAACTGTGACCGCTGCCCTCGGGTTCCGACGCGGGGCTGCGCGGGCTGGGTGGAGCCGAGCCCTCCAGTGGCCTCGAGGGGTCACTGCCCCCTCTTTCTGTTCTCCCACTTGCTCATTCTTTCAATCTCTCATCCATCTACCCTTCTATCGCCAGCCCATCGTTTCTGGAAAGTTCACAATAAATAACACGAACAGTTTTACAATTTGGAACTAAATCAGAAAGTAATGAAAGGAGTAAGACAAGTTTAGACAGTGGTAAAAGAAAACCACACCGGTTGATGAGTTTGGGGGTGTTGTGTTAAGTTAAACAGTGGAAGTTTGAACTCCCCAAAAGCAGAAAGAAGAGGATCAGGTCAGAATGCACAAAAGACAGAGCAGGTCACAGGAGCCTCAAACACAAAATCAGAGATGAACTAGGCCAGTGTGAGGGAGGCAGAGAGAGGTAGAGATAAGGAGAGTGATGAGGCTGAAGAAGCCATGGAGATGTAGGGGCACCAGAAAATGTGTCTGCTCAAATTACAAAGACTTCTGAACTGAAGATGAGGTACAGATGCAGGGGAGCTTCCTGATTTCCTCAGTTTGCTTAAACCCAGGCAGCTAGTTACAAAGACTTTGTATCTTGCCACTATCAGGGAGAAGTCAACAAAACAGTACAGACTTTGCTACAAAGAGAAGTTGTGGAAGTCTATCTTGAGGGCATGACATGGCCATTGGTGTCTTGAAATGGGAACAGCTGTGTTTACTCGCCCACAATCGTCACAAGATCAGACACATTCACATCCAATCCCTACTGGCCCGCCTCTTAGAAAAGATACAAGCAAGGAAAGGTTGCTGGGGCCAAAAGGTCTGAGAAGTGTTGGGGACAGCAACTTCTTCAGTGCTGTTGTCTTCTGTGTGCCGCCCATGTTCCTGTTGGTCATCCCTCACCCATGTGGCTATAAGTAACCCGGATCAAATTAGTTGATTCACAAATGTAGACTTCGGGGTGATCATTTCTATGGAGTCTGACCTTGTCACCCTATCTAAAGAAAATGGGCATTTATTCACTGGTGTCTCCCAAGGGAAAGTCAACAGGAAGTGAATTTATTCCCAGCCAAATATGGCCATAGTTTGGGAGACATATTCAAGTTGCCCTGAATGACATGTTCTACTGTGGAACAGGTTAGTTGAACATTTATAATCATAGAATAAAATAAAGTCATAACTTAATTTGGGATGTCAGATTGGAAGGTTACAGCAAAGTAGAGCAATCTCTTCCATGGGTTACAGATGCTGTGTGACGACCTTCCTAGAGTTGGGTGGGCAGAAGCTTTCAGTTGTATCACTCCTAATGTCTTACCTAGTAGAATAAACATGGGTCAGGAGAGGGCTTGGTGGTAAATGGCTATTGAAGGTGAGAAATGATCCTTTGGGCTATCCATCTGCGACACCCCATCTCTCCACTGTGAAGTTCTAAAGTCTGCTGGTCTGCCAACTCTGGAACACCAATGCATCTTTTTTCTTAGAACTTTAGTCTACAGACAACAAAGGCTAAACACTGAGGACAGCTTCAGGTCCTCATCAGCATTAGGAACATTACTTAATGAACAAATCTTTATCTGCCATGTATTTACCTTCCGCTAAATTGCTGCCAATAAAAAAAATTCAAGATCACCTCCCCACTTAGTCTCCTCTCATTTATAATGCTATTGTTCTTTGTTGCAAGTACTGTCTAAGCCAGAGTCCTAAGCCACTGCTTTGAGCTTTCTGCTGGTGTTCGAATGTTAAGAATTCTGCTCATTTCTCCTTGTTAATCTGTTTTTTTCTTTTTCTTCCTTTTTTTTCTTACAATATTTTTTACAGGAGTCTCCCTCACTGATAGAGAAATTATATTCCTTTCCATGCAGAGGAAAATGTTTTAGACTTGCCATTAGTGGAATAGGATCCAATCAGCAGAATTGGGGCATCTCTAGTAACAGTACCAGTGAGAAGATTCCAAACAAAAAGCTACATGAACACAGTGCTGATGCCAACTTCCAGAGAGTTTAAATTTGGTGCCAGCAACCCCCATATTCACGTGGGGATCAGTCCAAGCAATACAGCTTTCTTCTTCTTCCATCTCTTTGTCAACCAGCATCAGTGGAGAGGTGTGTGACGGGCCTCATGGAGAGCTCTGAGTCTGGGCTCATGTTCAGTGCCCTGCAAAGTGCCCGCAACCTCGGGGTCCTGTTTCCTCTTCTATAACTTATAACTCCACACAAATGCTTGAAGGACAATGAAAACATCCACGGAGGATAAGTACAGCACAGCACATATGATGTCCTGCTCCTCGCTGGGACAGTGTGAGCTCCCTACCACTCACTCTCTCCACTCATAAGTTAGAAGATGGAAGCACATCAGATTTTATAAAATTCCCTTAGAGCTTAAAATATTTTAATAATTTTATCATTTAGAAAGAAATGATTTAATGATTTAAATGAGTTTCTTTCAGAAATTCTTTCCCAACTAGCTAAAATGTTTGTATTTGGAAACGGTTTTGTGCAACCGCTTGGCTGCAGGCTGGAAAAACCTGAAATTTGTGGGATGGTTCATAGGCTTTCGGTATTGGGCAGAGGGGGGATCCTGAAAACGGGAACAGGTAAACTCTGATACATTTTCCAATCAGGAAACAATATTTTTTTAAAAAAAACTTGAAAATAATTCCATGTACATGTGATGTGTGTGTGTTTGTGTGTGTGTGTGTGTGTGTGTGTGTGTGTGTGTGTGTGTCCTCTTTTAAGGCTGATATCTTGTTTTGGATCCTTTATGTAAAGGGAGCACTACAATCCTTTTTGGATTTAGGACCTCTCAGGAGCAGAATCCAATATTGCTGCCACATGGGCATCCCTAGTGAGTATGAACTTGATCACATGATCATCCCATGTGAGCGTGATACTTTTTCCTCTTTTAAATTGTTTTTATTGAGCTATACATTTTTCTCTGATTCCCTCCTTGCCTCTCATCTCTGCTTCTAGACTCTCCTGTGAACCCCCATGCTCCCAATTTACTCAGGACATCTTGTCTTTTTTTCCTTCCTGTGTATATCCATGTATGCTTCTCTTAGGGTTCTCTTTACTGTCTAGGTTCTTGGGGTTGTGGATTGGAGGCTGTTTTTTTTCTTGCTTTGTGTCTAAAATCCATTTATGAATGAGTATTTATTATATTTGTATTTCTGCATCTGGGTTGCCTCACTCAATATGCTTTTTTTTTCAGATCCACCCATTTCTCTGTAAATTTCAAGATATCATTATTTTTCACCACATAGTAGTACTCCATTGTGTAAATGTACACCTTTTTTTTTTCCTGTTCTTCAGTTGAGGAGCATCTAGGCTGTTTCCTGGTTCTGGCTATTACAAATAATGCTGCTATAAACATAGTTGAGCACATATTCTTGGTGTATGATTGAGCAACCTTTGGATATTTACCCAAAAGTGGTATTATTGGGTCTTGAGGTAGATTCTTTTCTGGTTTTCTGAGAAATCACCATACCAGTTTCCAAAGCGGCTATACAACTTCACACTCCCACCAGCAATGGAGGAGTGTTCCCTTTACCCCACCTCATCTCCAGGATAAGTTGTCATCAGTGTATTTGATCTTGGCTATTCTTACAGGTGTAAGATGAAATAAGAGTTGTTTTGATTTTCATTTCTCTGATAACTAAGGATGTTGAGCATTTCCATAAGTGTCTTTCAGCCATTTGAGATTCCTCTGTTGAGAGTTCTCTGTTTAAGTCTTTACCCCATTTTTTATTAGATTATTTGTTCTTTCGGTGTCAAATTTCTTAAGTTCTTTGTATATTTTGGAGATCAGACCTCTGTCTGAATTGGGGTTAGTAAAGATCTTTTCCCATTCTATAAGCTGTCATTTTATCCTGTTGACCATGTTCTATGCTTTACAGAAGCTTCTCAGTTTCAGAAAGTCCCATTTATTAATTGATGTTCTCAGTGTCTGTGCTACTGGGGTTATATTTAGGAAGTGGCCTCCTGTGCCAATGAATTCAAGTATTTTCCTACTTAATCTTCTTTGAGGTTCAGTGTGGTTGGTTTTACATTGAGGTCATTGATTCATTTGGACTTGAGTTTTGTACATGGTGATAGATATGGATCTATTTGCCTTCTTCTACGTGTTGATATCCAATTATACAACTATCATTTGTTGAATATGCTTTCTTTTTTCAATTTTATATTTTTTGCTTCTTTGTCAAAAATCAGGTGTTCGTAGGTGTGTGGATTAATATCTGAGTCTTCGATTTGATTCCATTGAAACCTCCTGCTTCTTTTTTGCCAATACCAGGCTGTTTTCATTACTGTAGTTCTATAGTAGAGTTTGAAGTCAGGACTGGTCATGCCTCCAGAAGTTCCTCTATTGTACAAGATTGTTTTGGCTATCCCTGATTTTTTTTTGTTTGTTTTTCCATATGAAGTTCAGTATTGTTCTTTCAAGGTCTGTGAAGAATTTTTCTGGGATTTTGATGGGAATGCCGCTGAATCTGCTTTTGGTAAGATTGTCATTTTTACTATGTTAATTGTAACTACCCAAGACCAAGGGAGATCTTTCCATTTTCTGGTGTCTTCTTCAATTTCTTTCTTCAAAGATTTAATGTTCTTGTTATACAAGTCTTTCACTTGTTTGGTTAAAGTTACCCCAAAATATTTTATGTTATTTGTGGCTATTGTGAAGGGTGATGTTTCTCTGATTTTTTTTCTCAGCCATTTTATTATCTGTATAAATGAGGGTTACTGATTTTTTTTTTAGTTAATCTTGTATCCTGCTACGTTACTGAAGGTGTTTATGAGTGGTAGGAGTTCCCTGGTAGAGTTTTTGGGGTCATTTATGTATACTCTCATATCATCAGCAAACAGTGAGAGTTTGACTTCTTCTTTTCCAATTTGTATCCCCTTGATCTCCTTTTGTTGTCCTTTTGTTCTAGCTAGAACCTCAAGACCTATATTGAATAGGTATGGAGACAGTAGAAAACCTTGTCTTGTTTCTGATTTCAGTGGGATTGCTTTGAGTTTTCCTCCATTAAGTTTGATGTTGACTATTGGCTTCCAATATATTGCCTTTAATATGTTTTGGTATGTTCTTCGTATCCCTGCTCTCTCCGATACTTTTAACATGAAGGGGTGTTGAATTTTGTCAAAGGCTTTATCAGCTTGTAATGATGATCATGTGTTTCTTTTTTCTTGTGGTTTGTTATACGGTGGATTATATCGACAGATTTTTGTATGTTGAACGATCCCTGCATCTCAGGGATGTAGCCTACTTGGTCATGATGAGTGATTTTTCTGATTTGTTCTTAGATTCCATTTGCCAGTATTTTGTTGATTATTCTTGCATAAATGTTCATGAGTGAGATTAGTCTGTAATTTTCTTTCTTAGTAGGGTCTTTCTGTGGTTTGGGGATCAAGGTAACTGTAACCACGTAAAAAGAGTTTGGCAATGTTCCTTCTGTTTCTATTGTGTGGAACAATTTGAGGAGTATTGGTAGTAGTTCTTCTTTGAAAATATTCTAGAATTCTGTCCTGAAAACATCTGGTCCTGAGCTTCTTTTTCTTAGAAGACTATTTAATTTGTCTGGTCTTGATTTAATTTTGGTAACTGGTATTTATCCAGAAAATTGTACATTTCCTCTAAGTTTTCCAATTTTGTGGAGTACAGGTTTTTGAAGTATGACCTGATGATTCTCTATATTTCCTCTGTGTCTGTTGTTATGTCCTTCTTCTCATTTCTGGTTTTGTTAATTTGGGTTTTTCTCTCTCTTCCTTTTGGTTAATTTGGATAAAGGTTTGTCAATTTGTTGATTTTCTCAAAGAACCAACTCTTTGTCTCATTGGTTCTTTGTATTGTTTTCTTTGTTTCTGTGTTGTGGGTTTCAGCTCTCACTTTGATTGTTTCCTGCAATCTATTCCCCCTGGGTGAGTTTGCTTTTCTTTGTTCTAAAGCTTTTAGGTGTTCTGTTAACTCACTAGTGTGGGATTTTTTTCCAGCTTCTTTATGTAGGCATTTAGTGCTATGAACTTTCCTCTTAACACTGCTTTCGTTGTGTCTCATAAGTTTGGGTATGTTGTGTGATCATTTTCATTGAGTTTTTAGGAAGTCTTTAATTTCTTTCTTTTTTCTTCCTTGACCCATTGGTGATTCAGGTGAGCATTGTTTAATTTCCATGTGTTTGTAGGCTTCCTGGAAAGAGTGTTTCTGCTGAATTCTAATTTTAAGCCATGGTGATCCGATAGGATATATGGGGTTATTCCAATTTTTTTATATATCTGTTGAGGTTTGCTTTGTTACTGAGTATGTGGTCAATTTTTAAGAAGATTCTATGAGGTGCTGAGAAGAAGGTATATTATTTTAAGTTTGGATGCAATGTTTTATAGAAGTCTGTTAAGTCCATTTGAGTCATAATATCTGTTAGTTCCCTTATATCTGTTAGGTTTCTGTATGGCAAATCTGTCCAGTGATGAAAGTTGAAGTCTTCCACTATTACTGTGAGGGATTTAATGTGTGATTTAAGCTTTAGAAGTGTTTCTTTTATATATGAGGGTGCCTTTGTATTTTGGGCATAGATGTTCAGTATTGAGATTTCCTCTTGATGGATTTTTCCTGTGACTAATATAAAATGTCCTTCTTTGTCTCTTTTGATTGATTTTAGTTTGAAGTCTATTTTGTTAGATATTGGGATAGCTACTCCAGCTTGTTTCTTAGATCCATTTGATTGGAACATTATTTCCCAACCCTTTACTCTGAGGTGATGTCTGTCTTTGAAGTTGAGGTGTGTTTCTTCTTTTTATTTTTTTTTAGTTGTTGCAAAAAAAATTTCCCATTTCCCTCCCCCTCCTCGCACACACTGCCCCCTCCCCCTATCCCCCTCCCCCCCACTCCACTCCCCCTCCCTCTGGAGAAAGAAGAGCAGTCCAGATTCCCTGCCCTGCGGGAAGTTCACGGTCCTCCCACTTCTATCCATGACCAGGAAGGTGAGCATCCAAACAGGCTAGGCTCCCACAAAGCCAGTTCATGTATTAGGATTGAAACCTAGTGCCATTGTCCTTGGCTTCTCATCAGCCTTCATTGTCCGTCATGTTCAGAAAATCCGGTTTCATCCCATGCTTATTCAATCCCAGTCCCGCTGGCCTTGGTGAGCTCCCAATAGATCAGTTCCACTATCACAGTGGGTGGGTGCACCCCTCGTGGTCCTGATTTCCTTGTTCATGTTCTCCCTCCTTCTGCACCTCATTTGGATCTTAAGAGCTCAGTCCGGTGCTCCAATTTGGGTCTCTGTCTCTATCTCGATCCATTGCCAGATGAAGGTTCTAAGGTGATATGCAAGATATTCATCAGTATGGCTATAGGATAGGGTCATTTCAGGTTCCCTCTCCTCAGTTGCTCAAGGTACTAGCTGGGGACATCTCCCAGGACACCTGGGAGCCCCTCTAGAGTCAAGTCTCTTGCCAACCCTAAGATGGCTCCCTTAATTAGGATATATATTTCTCTGATCCCGTGTCCACCCTTCCTTTATCCCAACCATCCCATTCCCCCAAGCTCCCCCCATTCTCCCCTTCTCACATTTCTCACCCCATTCACCCTTAGCCCCATCCCACCTCACCCCCAAGTTCCCAGGTTTTGCCCTGAAATCTTGTCTACTTCCCATATCCAGGCAGATGACTATATGTTTTTCTTTGGGTTCACCTTCTTATTTAGGTTCTCTAGGATCACAAATTATATGCTCAATGTCCTTTATTTATGGCTAGAAACCAATTATGAGTGAGTGGAACAAAAAAAATCTCCTTACCATATAATAATCAAAACACAAAACATACAGAGGTGTGTTTCTTGAATGTCGTAGAAGGATAGATTCTGTTTTTGTATCCAGTCTGTTAGTCTGTGTCTTTTTATAGGTAAGTTGAGTTCGTTTATATTAAGGGATATTAATGACCAGTGATTGCAAGTTTCTGTCATTTTAGTTTTCATTGTTGGTGATGTTATTGTGTGCATTTTTCCTTTATTTATTTATTTTTTTTTTTTGGAATTTGCTGCTGTAAGATCATCTATAGTCTGTGTTTCTGTGGGTGTAGCTGACTTCTTTGGGTTGAATTTTTCATGCTAATACTTTGCATAGGGCTGGGTTTTTAGCTAGGTATTGGTTAAATCTGGTCCTGTTATGGAATTTCTTGTTTTGTCCATCTATATTGATTGAAAATTTATATACCTATATCTATCTATCTGTCTGTCTGTCTGTCTATATTGTAGTCTGGGCTGGCATATGTGGCCTCTTAATGTCTGAGTAATGTTTATCCAGAACCTTCTGGCTTTCATTGTTTCCATTGAGAAGTCAGGTGTAATTCTGATAGGTCTGCCTTTGTGTGTTACTTGACCTTTTTTCTTTGCAGCTTTTAATATTCTTTCTTTATTCTGTATGTTTGGTGTTTTGATTATTATGTGGTGAGGGGACTTTTTTAAATCCAGTCTATTTGGTGTTCTGTAAGCTTCTTGTATCCTCATATGCATATCTTTCTTTAGGGTAGGAAAGTTTTCTTCTATGATTTTGCTGAATATATTTTCTGTGCTTTTGAGTAGGACTTTTTCTCCTTTATCTATTACTATTATTCTTAGGTTTGGTCTTTTCATGGTGTCTCTTATTTCCTGGATATTTTGTTTTAAGCTTTTGTTAGATTTAATGTTTTCTTTAACTGATGAGTCTATTTCCTCTATTGTATCTTCAGGGCTTGAGATTCTCTCTTCCATTTCTTGTGTTCTTCTGTTTATGCTTGCATTTGTGGTTCCTGATGGTTTTCCTCATGATTTCTGTTTCTATAATTCCCTCGGTTTGAGTTTTCTTTATTGTCTCTATTTCAGTTTTCAGGTCTTGAGTTGTTTCTTTTATCTGTTTGATAGCTTCTTTTTGGGTTTTTTTAAAGGATTTTTTTGATTTTTTCCAACTTTTTGTTTGTCTTTTTCTCCATTTCCTTGAGGGAACTTTTCATTTCTTCTTTAAGGGCCTCAAACATTCTCCTAAAGTTATAGTTTATGTCATTTTCTTCTGTTTTATCTATATTTGGGTGCTCAGGTTTTGCTGTTGTATGGTGTTGTGGGAGCTCCTTCTGCTCCTTCAGCCAATAGCCACTGAGATGCCAGCCCACTGGGGTGTAGTCTCTCTCCCTTTAAAAAAAGCAGCCACTTCCCTCTGCTCTAGCTCTGGCTTCCAGCTCCGCTTCTGGCGAGTAGGCTCCATTCCTGATTGCGCAGAGGGCTGTTGTCTAGGACAGTGATCTGTAAGTTTTTCCCCCTTAAAATAAATAACCTCTCTAATAATCTAATTCCAAACTGGTGTGGGATTGTTTGTGACTTACGCCTTCAATTGGCAACCAATGTGGGGCTCGAACCCATGACCCTGAGATTAAGAGTCTCATGCTCTACCGACTGAGCTAGCCGGGTGGACAGGAGCTGGGCGGCAGGAACACAGCCACAGCTCCCTTCAACAGTATGGCCACTAGTTTTTATTGGTGTAGTATTGATCTTTGTGGTGTTGAGTGTGTTCTTACCTTGTCTACCCATCTTTTCCTCTGATTGGTGTAGTTGGGGCTGTGTCTCTGGTGGTCAATCTTCCAAATGCTAGTGGATCCAAGGCTCAGGTGGTTGCCCCTCATAGTGCAGTCAGGGCCATGGTTTCAGTCACCCTGGAGGTACCAGGATGTGTTCCTGGAGGTTTCTCAGGGCTCCCAGGTGTCACTCTGCAATACTGGGGTTTGTTCAGGTCTGCTTGCTTGTGTGTGTGTGTGGGGGGGTTGTCTCCTGCTGATGAGGTCACTGCCTTGGGCCTGATCCAGCAGAGGCCACTGATTCATACCAAGAGGTCTCTGGCTCAGGCCTGCTCCCTCAGAGGTGGCTTCCTTGTACTTGCTCCTGTGGAGGTTGTTGCCTCGGGCCTGCTCTGGTGGAGGTCACCGGCTCAGGCCTGTTTCCGCAGAGGTCCCTGACTCATGCCTAGATAGTAGCTCCCTTGACCTGCTCCTGTGGAGGTCGCTGCCTTGGGCCTGCCCCTGCAGATGTCTAAAAGTATCTTTAAAATAGATTCAATATGATTTCAACTCAAATCAAGGGTTTGGGCATAGACATATGAAAATAAAAGATTTTGAACTTCAGATAGAATTTTGGAGAACCTAGGATAGGTGGTGGTAACATTTTGAAAAGGAATAAAGTTTGACAACTTATACTATTTAGTTTTAAGACTTTCCAAAAAAATTTATTAATTAAAGTAGGAATGTATTGTTCATTTTTCTCATTGATTTGATGCATTACTGAAGCAACATAAGGAAAAGTTCATTTTATTTCAAAATGCAAAGGGCCCTCATCATGGTGGGGAAAGCATGGCATGAATGATGAGAGAACAATGCAGCTGGTCACATGTGTCCAGGCAGGAAGCAGGGAGATGAGTGCAGCTACCTTTCTCCTTTGTCCTCTGTAATTGTGTCTGTGAGCCTAGCCCATGTGCCAGTGCTGCTCACGTTCAGGGTGGGTGTCCCCTCCTCAGTTAAACGTCTAAGGAGACACCAACAAAACCATACCCGTATATGTATCTCCCAGGTAACTCTAAATCCTGTCCATTTGACAAGCAAGACCAACCGTTACAAGTATGATAATAGTGTCAGGATAGACACAGAGACCAATGGAACAAAAGAATGAACCAGAAGTAAATCAGTATATACTCTTGCTGACAATTTCCCAAGGTAAGTCAGAGGTAGAAGGGATGGTATGTTGTCAAACAATAAAACAACTGGATGGCCAAATGAGAAAAGAAAAGCTAACAAAACTAGCTGTGGCAGTTTGAATGTTATTGACCACCATAATCTAATAGGGAGTGGCATTATTAGGAGATGTGGCTGTTGAAGTGGGTGTGGCCTTGTTGGAGGAAGGGTGTCACTGTGGGGACAGGCTTTGAGGATTCCTGTTCCTGTTGCCTGAAAGAGGGAGACCTCTCCGCTACTACTCTAGAACTATGTCTGCTGCAGGCTACCATGCTCTTTGCCATGATGATAATGGGCTGAACCTCTGAAGCTATAAGCAAGCCTTCCCAATTAAATGTTTTCTTTATAAGACTTGCTGTGGTCATGGTGTCTCTTCACAGCAATAAAGACATTATAACACTACCTTAAAATAGATGTGAGATCTAGACATGAAAGTGAAAATTATAAAACTTTAAAAGGAAATAAGGGGAAATCTTAATATCTTAAGTTAAGCAAACAATTCTTAAACAGATCGTATAAACATGCATGCTATGAATGAAAAAAAATCACTAAGTTATCTTTGCTAAACTTTAAAGATTTTGTTCTTCTAAATATACTATTATCAAAATGAAAAGGCAACACATAGACTGCTAAAAATATTTGCAAAGCATATGAAGGAGAACTTGAAATCAAAATGCATAACAAGTTCTTACAATTCAATCAGAAAAGGATTACCTTTTTTAATGTATAAAACATTTGAATAGCTGCTTCAGCAAGGAAGATCTTCTGTAGACAATTATACAAATCAGGATGTCTTCAGATAAAAATAACTGACATAAATGTAGAGATGTGTATCTGCTGGGACTGTGTTACATGATTTCTAAAAATATAAAATTTTAGAGAGTTTGGAAAATAGGTTGGCCATGTCTTAAAAAGTTAAGCATCCATTTAACTATAATTCCCAGCTATCGCCTTATTTACACAAAATGAAAACGCAAACATATATCCACACAGATGAGTATGCAAATGCTGGATCCAACTTTATTCATGGTAGAGAATATCAAATGCGACTGTCCATAAACAAGTGAATGGGTGAACAAATTGTAACAACAACACCAAACAGTTGAGGACTCATCCATAAAAAGAACACAGTGTGGATATGGCACTGTGCTGAGAGAAAGAAGTCAGAAGCAAAACATTATATACCATGGGGCTACATGTATAGGCAACTCAACAAGAGACAAATGGGATACGTGGTGAGAGGCAATAGACCAGAGGTTGTGTGATGCGGGGGATGGACTGAGATGTATGCGAGGGTTAACGGGGAAGAGTTAGCACCTGGTGATGATAGAAATGGTCTATAACTTCACTGTGGCCAATACGGCAGTGTATACCTTTACCAAAGGTCACCCATTTCATTATGGGTGCATTTTAATGTCTATAAGTTATATGTAAAATCAAAATTGAAGTGATATAGATTCTGGGGTTGGGGGAGGAAATTAAGGGTGTTCCTGGCTTGTTCATTTTTTCAACCTTATCAAGTATTTATTATATGTACGTGAAGAAATGCATATTTTGCAGGAAAACAAAAAATCCATACTATCTCTCTTGTATAAGTAGGAGTGTCATCAAAAAGAGGATGCTAAATATAAAATAAATAATCAAACTATTAAATATATAATTACAGGTTACTATGGGCTAATCTAAGAAAAGAAAGCTAAGGAAGAGTTAGGAATAAGTTCATCATTTATTTTATTTTAAACTAATTTTATAGTGTTGGGGATTGAACCAAATATCTTGCACTTACTTGTCTGTTGTGTGGAGACATTGCTGTCCTTTAGAGTCCTTTTGTGCTTACTTTAGCACTGAGCTATACTCCAACTATATATATATGTATATATATATATATATATATGATGAATCATACATATGCTTAAGAGAGTTTTATTGGGTGAAAATGCTGAGCTGAACACAAGGGCAAATGAAAGTTAGCTGCTAACTAAATAGAATGATGAAGCAAAGACCTTGAGGCTAGAAAGAGTTTGGTATGTTCTGATATTAAAAAAAAATAATAATTATAGAGGCCTGGGGAAATGGCTTAGTCAGTAAAGTGCTTGTCATTCAAGCATGAGGATCTGACTTCAGATCCTAGCACCCATGTGAAAAATTGGTGGTATATACCTGTGATACCAGCACTGGGAAGGAGGACATGGGAGGGAGCCTGGGACTTGCTAGCCATCCAATCTAGGGCTCAGTGAGGAACCCTGTAAAAACAAAACAAAACAAAACAAGGTGGGGGACATTTGAGGAAGACACCCAACATTGACCTCTGGTCTCTATACATTCTAATGCACCTCACACGTTCATGCAAATACATACACAGATATACATATACAAGAATTACTATAGATGGGTTTTAAAGAATTAGTGTAAGGATGAAGCTATAGAAACTTATGGGTAATATTGGCAAATATTTCATCACTAGAAGATTTTATCTGAGGATATCTAAAACATAATAATATGAAGTGGAAGATTTTCTTTTAATGCCAAAACATTTCAGTAGCCAAACACAAAGGCACAAGAAACCAGAAAATAGTTGGAAGCCAAAGGGCTTTCATCCTTACTTTATAGAGAAAGTACATCAAATTTTAGGAGAAACATTAAAATATGGGTATACTATAGTCACTATTAAATGGTTTTTCTGAAACAATTTGGTACTTTGGTTAAGTAGGTAAGTTTATAGAACTTTATAGTTTATATACACATAAAGGGAAAATATCATAAAATAAAAGTAAATGACACTGTCAAATATTTTATAGATGAGAAAACATGTGTAATCCTATGTTGTCTGATATATGACCACCTCCCTCACCCCTGAGACATTTTAGTTTCCTTCTGCTGGAAACAAAAAAAAATAAGTCTGGAACCATTTTTTATACTAATTTCCCCTGTTTTGAGGTTTTAAAATTTTTTAAAATATTTTTGTATGTATTTATGTGTGAATCTATGCCACATGAGTGTGGGCACTCTCGGAGGCTACAAGAAGGGATGAGAACTCCTGGCAGTGGAGTTATAGGTTACAGGGGTGCTGGTAAATGAACTCAGGTCCCTTACCAGAGACACAAGCATTCTTACCCACTGAGCCATCTCTCTAGCTCCTAGAGATTGTCCCATCACTGAGGCGGTGCGGCAGGGAACGTTTTTCTCCTGCAGAGGAATGCAGCTGTGTTGAAGGGTAAGTTTTCATAGAGTGGCTTAGTGGTAGGTCTCACTTCTCACTGGCCCTCTCCATAGGACTCATGCATTTATCTCTTGGGTCTCATTAGTGCTGAGGCAGAGGTCTGAGCTGGAACCTTCAGCCCTGGCAATGCATTGTCACACGTTTCCTCTCTGGGATCATGTCCTATTTAGTTCCCAGTCCTGTTGAATGTCTTTCTGTCCGGTCTACTTAATTATGCACTTTGGATAATTTTGTTTTGTTTTACCTAGAATTCTTTGAAACTGGAGTATAGAGATTTTCAGGTCTATTCCACCATGCCCAAAGCGAAATTCTGAGTGGATCTTAGGAACAGGTTAGATTGCTGTTGCTGGTTGGTGCCCTCCATCTAAAGAACTATTCTTATTTTATGCAGGTGAAAAGATGCAGCTGTTTTAATTGCATGAGTGTTTATTAGAATGATGTCACAGAATTATTATTCTGACTGAAATGTCAGTTTTACTAAACAACAGCAATGTGAAGCCAAATCAAACCACTAAGAAATTGATGGATGTTCTGCTTCTAAAAGGGAAAAACAACCACTAAGTTTAAAACAAAAGTAAATGCATTACAGGTGGAATTTCCCCTTCTCATTTCAGAATACATAGAAATTGGGTTGTCTGGGAGCCTGGGAATTGTGGGACAATACTGTAGACCTGCTTCATCCTAGGTCTGGTCTTTGTCCTTATAAACTGTCATACAGAATAGACAACTACAATCGCCAGCTGGGGCCCAAGCGAGGTGAGGAGGCGGTGGCACAGGATGACAAGGAGACACATTAAAACAAAGAACCATCAGAAGAAAAGAAAGAGCCCTGGAAGACACAGGTGACAAGGCGCTTCACAGAACTCCTAAAAATCCCATGCAATGATATGGAAAATATTCTGTTGCTTAGGAAGCCATTGGTTTCTTGAAAGGCCTCATTTACATATTTCCAATCTGGTAGCTGTAGATTCAGTGGATATTAAAGGTTGTAATAAGGAAAGGATCTTAAGCATAAATATCACAAGAACAGCACTTTATATTTTCTTTCAGGAAACACTATCTGTGTGCATAAAGTGAGTAAATACACCAAAGTGAATGTTCAAAGAATTCGCTCACATTTTTCATGATAGAAGCGCTTACACTAGGGAGCATCTGCTCCCGCCACAGAACTCATCTGAGGAGATACAGGGAAAGTCTAATAACAGGCAGATGCGCACCCCAACACCTCCTTCCTGGAACTCTTCCCTGTTATTGATAATGCATCTATAGTAAACGAGCACAGCCCGGGTCCAAGAACAATCAAAATGACTGGAGAATGAATCAAGAACAGTAAAAGCTCCAGCAGAGCCCTGACAACTACAATTGCTGTTATATCATTGATTTTCACTTATTCCCTGCCTTAAAGCCTCCACTTGTCCTATTAAAAACAATGTCCTCACTCTGGCCACCAATAGCCTGCAGTTTGTAAGTTGTCAATGGATGCTCATGGCTCCTGCCTTTGATCTAAAGAGAATACATTATTTTACATAATAGGGTGTATAGAATTTTGGCACAATCCAGACACAGACTGACCAATTGGTTCCATGACATCATTAAAGATTCTTGTTTTTTTCTACCTCTTTTTTTTTTCTGTCGCTCTCTGTGAAGTGGCTCTGCCTCAGGCTGGCTCCTTTCATGGATGAGCGATGATGGCATATGGATATTTATGATCCTATGGAGTATAATGTGGGAACATCTTTTTAATAATTCTTTTTTTATTTATGGTTTGCCTGCTTACACTTAAGTGCATCATGTGTGTGCCTAGTGCTCATGGATGCCAGAGGCAAGTGTCAGGTCCTTGGAACAGGAGTTACAGATGGTTGTGAGCTGCTATATCAGCACTGGGAACCAAATCCAGGTGTGCTGAACCACTGAGGTATCTCTCCAGACCCAGAGTCATCTTTTTTCTCTTCTCTTCTCTTCTCTTCTCTTCTCTTCTCTTCTCTTCTCTTCTCTTCTCTTCTCTTCTCTTCTCTTCCCTTCCCTTCCCTTCCCTTCCCTTCCCTTCCCTTCCCTCCCCTCCCCTCCCCTCCCCTCCCCTCCCCTCCTCTCCTCTCCTCTCCTCTCCCCTCTTCTCTTTCTTTTTTTGTTTCCTTTTATACATTTCAGCCATTTAAAGTTTGTGATTCACTAGTTTGAATATAGTCATAGAGCTGTGCAGCCACCACCACGTTCATATTGAGAACATCTTCCTCTATATACATATTCAGAACAGTCGTTTCTCATCCCCCCATACCCCAGCCCAACACCTAATCCTTTTCCATTCCTATGTGTTTTCCACATCTGGATGTTTCATGCATGCAGAGCCACACAACATGCAGTCTTGCCCCTGGCTTACTTCACCTAGAATAATGCTCTTAAGATCGATCACTACAATCTTGTCGAATCCTCCAAAGTAGGAACGAACATTTTCTTAGAGATCTCTTAGCAGACTTCCCCTCAAGACTTTTTGGACTCAATTGGGATGCACAACCAAATTCCTAGTCTAATCAACAGCCAAAAAAAGGACCTTCTATGGTTACTGCAAGAGAGAGTGAACCGGTGGGGTCTGGGTGAGAGAATCACCTGTGACACAGTCACAGGTAAGCAGGGCATGGGAGGGTGGTGGCCTGAACAAAATTAGGTTCCCATAAGGAATAAGGTTGAGATAAATGGAAGCCAGAGAAGGAAGTAAAATGGGAACCACACTTTCGATGCAACACGGTGGTTACGAGTGGAGCTATGAATCAACACTGTCTAGGGTTTCTATTGCTGTGAAGAGACACCATGACCTAGGCAACTCTTATAAAGGAAAACATTTCATTGGGGCTGGTTACAGTTTCAGAGGTTCAGTCCATTAGAATCATGGTGGGGAGCATGGCAGTGTGCAGGCAGACATGGAGCTGGACAAGTAGCTGAGAGTTCTACATCTGGATCATTAGTCAGCAGGAAGAGCCCTGGCTTTAGACCTCAAAGCCTGTCCCCACAATGACACACTTCCTCCAACAAGACCACACTTATTCCAACAAGTCCACCCCTTCTAATAGTGCCACTCTCTATGGGCCAAATATTGAAACACATGAGTATAGGACACTCCTATCCAAACCACCAGAAACAGGAAAAGATGCTGAGATTTTGGTTTGTTTATTTTAACAGACAAATCTTCATATTTTATTTTCACATATAACCTTCAAACTCTAGGACAGTGAGCACCAGATCCAACAAATCCCCTCCTATAATTGATTCTATGACCAGGTTTCGCAAAGCTGACCTACTTCAGAGGGTTCCAGGGAGCAGTAAAGGCAGGAGGGATAACTGAGGTGTAGGAGCCTCCCTATGCCCAGGAACTCATGACACACCAGTTTGGAAAGACAGCTTTGCTTTTAGCTTTATGTAGTTGATGAACGTATGAAATGGTAAGAATGGGTGTGTGTGACAATATTGATTTTCAAAATCTCATTCATGGGGAAAACTGAGACATGGAGCTTTTTAAAATCATGGTTCCTTCTCCCATGGTGTAGCCACATGTACCCGCATTCTCTTTCCTCACAGAGGTTGATGTGGGAGGTCACCATTCTTCATTGTGACAAAATATATCACAAAAGTAAGTCTCAGGCTAAAGAGCTGGCTCAGTGATTTTGCTCAGAGAACATTTGCTGCTCTTGCAGAGGACCTGGGTGTAGTTCCCAGTACTTATACAGTAGCTCACAACCACCCATAATTCCAGTTCCAGGGAATCTAACACCCTCTTCTGACCTCTGCAGGCACCATGCAAGCATATGGTACACACACAGGCAAAACAGACACACATGAGATGAGTAAATTTTTTTTTGTTTTTTTGTTTTGTTTTGTTTGTTTGTTTGTTTTTGTTTTTCGAGATAGGGTTTCTCTGTGTCTTTGGGGCCTGTCCTGGAACTAGCACTGTAGACCTGGTAGGTCTCGAACTCACAGAGATCCGCCTGCCTCTGCCTCCCAAGTGCTGGGATTAAAGGCGTGTGCCACCATCGCCAGGCTTAATATTTTTTTTTAAAGAGGCTGGAAAACACACACCTCCCGAGTGGGAGGACTAGAATCTGAAAACCCAGAAACTCACACAAATGCTAGTTTGGTATGATAGTCCTTTATAATTCCAGTCTCTGAAGACAGAGATAGGGTATTCCTAGACCCAGCTGGCTAGCAAGAGTCGCCATGGTTAAGAGCTCTGGTTTTGACTGAGAGATCCTGACATCATAAATATGGTGAAGAAACAATGGAGGATGATTACCAGCATTGGCCTTGGGCCTCTCAGACATGTATACACCCCCACACATATATGTGAGGCACCCCCAAAACCATCCATATGCACAAGCACATCACACACATGCATATGGAAAATGGAAAAAGTAAGTTTAAGAAGCAAAGATTTATTTATATTCATGAATTTGAAGGTTTGGACCTTTAGTCACTTGATATCATTACTCAGCCTCTAGTAAGGCAGAACTTTACAGTTGTGAGGCCATGTTCATCTCATTGTGACTAGGATGGCAAGGGACAGAGTGAGGGTTGGGGGTCCAATAGGCCCTTCACAGTCACACCCACAATGCTCTACTTCCTCCAGCTAGGTTCTGTGCCTTCAAGTCCTACCATTCTGACAACATTTTCAGGTGACGTTTCAGAGCCAAGCCACAATGGCAGGGTGGGGCGTACCAATTGGGATGTAAATGCTCCTTATTGAATGGTTGTGCCACTCTTGCCTCAGTTTCTTCCCATCCTACTTTTAGACAGAGGTCATTTCTCTCTAATATCTTCTGAGCCAAGAGAATGGAATCTCAGGGTTGTTCTGAACTAACTGCAAGCTACTGCATTTCAAGATGGTCTGTGGCGGTTTCCTACTGAAAGACTACACTTCCCAGCTTCCCTTGCTGACTATAGACCTCCTTTCTGTCTCCATAAGGAAAGCATCCCATTTTCCAAAGATGCCCCCTCGCCATGAATAAGCATAGTCTCACCTAAAGTCATACCGAACCTCTCTTTTACTTTCCATCTCTCTACAGCTGCTTTTAAGTAATCCAACAGTCTGAGATCACTGGGGAGGGATCCTACACACACTGAGACCCATTAAGACTCTTCTGATTCTGGGACCTACAGGATATCTCCAATAACCAATATCATAGTCCTTCAATGTCTTCATTGGAACACGGATTGATTTTATAGGTAACAAAAGCCCATGCTTTCAATGTGTAGCTCATGTCCACTATATAGAAAGTGCCTGTGTGCCACAGTGCCTGATGTGAATAAGAGATTCTAGTCCCTATCTTTGACAGTGTAAAATGTTCCTTTCCAAAGAGTCCAGGCAAGTGCTGACTGTTTTTGTTCCTCCAGTCAGCTCTGTTCCATCAGCAGGCTTTCAATAACCACACAGAGCCTTATTATTATAATTGCTCGGCTGATAGCTTAATCTTGTTACTAACTAGCTCTTATCTCTTAAATAAACCCATATTTCTGATCTACGCTCTGCCACATGGCGGTATCTTTTTTTCTGCATGGTGTGTTCATCTTCTGCTTCCTCTGCATCTTACTGGTGACTCCTGTTGATGGTGCCCTTCTTCCCATCATCCTCTTAGTTTAATGTTCTTGCCTAACATCTTTCTGCCTCACTGTTGGCCAATCAACTCTTCATTTAACCAATGAGAGTAATACATAATCACAGTGGAAAAAAAAGGATTATTCCACAGCTTGTTGGGGCATCTTCCAGTAGCTTTCAAGGAACACTTTCCTGCTCTTTGAGAACTTCTTTCAGTGATTTCACAGTGGTCAGAGAACACGGGATTGGAATAGCACAAGCCAAGCCTGTCTTTTCATCTCCATGTCTCTTTGGCTTTTCCTGTGGCACAGACATGTTTTGAACCCAGGATCTGTGCCTAAGATGCTTCCCCAGGTACCTAAAAGCCAATCGTGTCAGACACACATGCTCATTTTGTTCCAGGGAAAGCTCTGCCAGATGTGTCCAACTTTGGATACTGTGACAAGACACTGTCATTTACAAAGTGTATACTTAGGAACCATGTCGTTAAGATACAAAAATATCAGAAAAAATCATATTTTAATTAAGTTTGTGATTTCATGTTGGACGACATTCATGGCTATCCTGGGCACATGTAATCTAGAGGAGGCAAGTTGGTCATGCCAGTAAGGATTTCCACAACTGTGAAAGGAGGCTAGTCCTCAGTCCTAGAGTAACAAAAGGTCTTGGGGCTAAGTCAGTGTCTCATAGACTGCAGAATATCATGAAAAGCTGGTTAGTGTTAAGACTGATGATTTTATAAGGTGCATCTTGTTGAAACAGGACTCGGAATACAGTAGAATTGACACGGGTCTCCAAACCCAACCTTCTTACCCACATGCAGGTGAGCATTCAAAAAGATCAGGCATGTTCATGGTTTTATGGTCATAGACTTCAAGTATATATTTAGAAATTTGTCCATTACCTTTGATGCCTTCGTTCTTATTAAAAAAATAAGTCACATTTGATACCTAAAGTGAGTGATGCACACTAGAAACATCACCTATCACCATTGTTTGGAAAGGGTTGGGTCAAACACCACATAAGGAAGGGAAGCCTGGATAAGGGTATAGGCATGATGGTATTGTCAACGTATTTTCTGTGACTAGACAGAACACCGCAGCTATAACTGATACATTTAAAAATAAATCTGTACTTAGGCCATGGATCTGAAAGCTGGGGATTCCAGCTGCTGAGAGTTTTTGGGTAGTAGGATAGGCAAACACTCATGAGAAGAAAAATCAGGCCTAACTCACACCTGGCCAGCAGGAATCTGCTCCTTGCTAATGGCATCAATCCATTGGTGAGGACAGAGTTCTAATTCTACTTACTTCATTAAAGATGTCATCTCCTCTCACCCTTCCAAAATAGTAGTGAAATGACAATTAACCTTAACATGAGTTTGCAGAGGACACTAAATCCATAGGAGATGAATAGAGAAGGGGCTGGAGACACTATTTTGTAGTGGGGATGCATGCAGGAACCCACAGATGGCCTTATGCAAACAAAATGCCAAACATGAATAATTAACTACAATACTAATCTACTGAAAGTGCAATATCAGTCTGGCACAGCTTGGCTTTCCTAGGAAGCATATTCCAAGACAATGCGTGCTAATCTCTTGTGGCTGCTTAACAAATTGCCCTTGTTTAATAGTTTAAAAACAGTCTTGGAAAACAGAATCTAAAATGCATCTGTGGAGTTACATTCCTTCTGATTCTTGGAGAGAATTACAAGCAAACTTAGAGTATTAGAACATTCCATGTAGTCAAATTCACACTCACACGGAATAATCATGTGGTAAAGATCACATTCACACAGGAATGTGATTTAACATATTAAATGTAATAATGTGATAATTACATTTAACATAGTAAAAATAGCAATCTTACTGAAAGCAATCTCCAAATTCAGTGGAGTTTCCATCAAAATCCCAGCAAAATTCTTCACAGACCTTGAAAGAACAGTACTGAACTTCAATACGAAAAAGCAAAAATTCAGGATAGCCAAAACAATCCTTCTAGAGGCATCACAATCCCTGACTTCAAATTTCCCTACAGAGCTACAGTACTGAATACAGCCTGGTATTGGCATAAAAACAGACAGGAGGACCAAAGGAACTGAATTGAAGACCCAGATCCACACACTTATGAACACCTGATTTTTGACAAAGAAGCAAAAAATATCAGATGGAAAATAGAAAGCATATTTAACAATTGGTGCTGACATAATTGGATATCAACATGTAGAAGAATACAAATAGATCCATATTTATCACCGTGCACAAAATTCAAGTCCCGATGAATCAAAGACTTCAACATAAAACCAACCACACTGAACCTCATAGAAGAGAAAGTAGGAAGTACACTTGAATGCATTGCCACAGGAGACAACCTTTTAAATATAACCCCAGTAGAACAGACACTGAGAGAAACAATTAATAAATGGAACTTCCTAATACCGAGAGGCTTCTGTAAACCAAAGGACATGGTCAACAAGAAAAACAGCAGCTTATTGAATGGGAAAAAATCTACACCAACTACACATAGAACAGAGGGCTGATCTCCAATATATACAAAGAACTTAAGAAATTGGTCATCAATCAACCCAATTATAAAATGGGGTACTGAGCTGAACAGAGAATTCTCAACAGAAGAAGTTCAAATGGCTAAAAGACACTTAAGGTCAATGCTCAACTTCCTTAGCGATCAGGGAAATGCAAATCAAGACAACTTTAAGATACCATCTTACACCTGTCAGAATGACTAAAATCAAAAACACCAATGATAGCCTTTGCTGGAGAGGTTGTGGAGTAAGGGGTACCCTCATCCATTGCTGGTGGGAATGCAATCTTGTGCAACCACTTTGGAAAGCAGTGTGGCAGTTTCTCAAGAAATTCGGGATCAACCTACCCCTGGACCCAGCAATACCACTCTTGGGAATATACCCAAGAGAGGCCCTATCATACAACAAAAGTATATACTCAACTATGTTCATAGCAGCATTGTTTGTAATAGCCAGAACCTGGAAACAACCTAGATGCCCTTCAATGGAAGAATGGATGAAGAAAGTATGGAATATATACATATTAGAGTACTACTCAGCAGTAAAAAACAATGACTTCTTGAATTTTGCATGCAAATGGACGGAAATAGAAAACACTATCCTGAGTGAGGTAAGCCAGACCCAAAAAGAGGAACATGGGATGTACTCACTCATAATTAGTTTCTAGCCATAAATAAAGGACATTGGGCCTATAATTCGTGGAAGCTAAATAAGAAGGTGAACCCAAAGAAAAACATATAATCATCCTCCTGGATATTAACCTTCATCAGGCGATGAAAGGAGACAGAGACAGAGTCCCACATTGGAACACTGGACTGAAACCCCAAGGTCCAAATCAGGAGCAGAAGGAGAGAGAGCACGAGCAAGGAACTCAGGACCGCGAGGGGTGCACCCACACACTGAAACAATGGGGATGTTCTATGGAAAACTCACCAAGGCCAGCTGGCCTGGGTCTGAAAAAGCATGGGGTAAAACCGGACTCGCTGAACATAGCGGACAATGAGGACTACTGAGAACTCAAGAACAATGGCACAGGGTTTTGATCCTACTGCACGTACTGGCTTTGTGGGAGCCTAGGCTGTTTGGATGTTCACATTACTAGACCTGGAAGGAAGTGGATGTCCTTGGACTTCCCACAGGGCAGGGAACCCTGACTGCTCTTCGGGCTGATGAAAGAGGGGGAGTTGATTGGGGGAGAGGGAGGGAAATGGGAGGCGGTGGCGGGGAGGAGACAGAAATCTTTTTTTTTTTTTGGTAAATAAATAAATAATTTAAAAAAAGAAATTGGTCATCACAGAAAAAATAATTCTATAAAGAAATGGGATGCAGAGAACTCTCAACAGAGGACTCTAAAATGACTAAATGACACTTAAAAAAATGCTGAACATCCTTAGTCATCAGAGAAATGCAAATCAGAATGACTCTGAGATTCCATCTTAAACCTGCAAGAATGCCCAAGATCAAAAACATTGATGACAACTTACACTTGAGAGGATGTGGGGAAAAGGGAACACTCCTCTATTGCTGGTGGGTGTGCAAACTGGTACAGCAATTTCTCAGAAAATTAAAAAAACAACCTTCCTAAAGACCCAGCAATACCACTTTTGGGTATATAATGAAAAGATGTTCCATTATACCACAAGGATATGTGCTCAACTATGTTTATAGCAGCGTTGTTTGTCATACCCAGAACTTGGAAAGAACTTAAATGCCCCTTGACTGAAGAATAGATCAAGAAAATGTGGTACATTTACACAATGGACTACTACACATTGAAATGTGTGGGCAAATAGATGGATCTTGAAAACAGTATATTGAGTGAGGTAACCCAGACTCAGAAAGACAAATATCATATGTACTTACTCATAACTGGCTTTTAGACATAAAACAGCCTACAATTCACAATCTCAGAGAACTTAGACATACATGGACCTAATCCACATGGGAAGTAGAAAAAGGTCTACAAGAGCTAGTTCCAGGACAGGCTCCAAAACCACAGAGAAACCCTCTCTCGAAAAACCAAAAAAAAAAAAAAAAAAAAAAAAAAAAAAAAAGAAAAAGGCAAGATCTCCTGAGTAAATTGGGAGCATAGGGTCTATGGGAGAGGATAGATGGGGAGGGGAAAGGAATGGTGGGAGCAGAGAAAAATATATAGCTCAATAAAATCAATAATAAAAATGATATGATACTTTCAACCCTCAATCCCAGCAGATGGAAGGGAGAGACAATAGGATCTCTGTGAATGCAAGGCCAACCTGGTGTACACAGAGAGTCTTAGAACTTCCAGGGATACAAAGTGAAACAGAGACAGCTTGGGAAAAAAAGATAAATAACCCTTCAACAATATTGAATTTACATTCCCAAACATGATATTAATCTCTGTTTATTTAGATACCACTTAATTTATTTCAACAATGTTTAAGGGTATGTCTTACATCCTTAAGTATATTTTTACTTTTCGATATATATATCATTTTTATTATTGTTTTATTGTTTTCAATTTCAATCTCTAGTTGTTTGTTGCTAGAATATTGAAATAAATTTTTATATTTACTTTGGAGACCTACAATGTTACTAAGCTAAACTAGAATTTATAATAATTTTATTGTTGGGTGGATTTTCTGTGTATACAATCAAGTCATCTGCATAAAAATGTTACTGGTGACAGGACAGAAGTCTGACTTTAGGGGTCCCAGAAAACCATATTTAGTCACATGTAAGCTTAGAGCCAGGTGTATTGCAGTGTGAAATGAACTTAGTCTGGGAACACTGTGAAGGAAAGGAAGGACCAGGCTATTAAGCCCTGCTCTGGAGGGACCAGCATCCTAAGCTCTGTTCTAGAGGGATCAGTTTTCTAAGGTCTGCCCTGGAAGGACCAGCATCTAGACCCTGTGCTGGAGGAACCATCAACCTAAGACTTGCTCTGGAGTCACTGAGATTTACAGGGTTCTGCAGAGGAAAGGCAATGAGGAAAACAAAGTTATACTTAGTCAAGGCTCTGTGGTCATACTGTTCCTGACTGACCATTATCTCAAGTCTGACTCTATGAAATCCTGTTGGTGTCTTTTTTCTGCAGTTGCCAGAGGGACAAATTCCATTTCATCAAGAGAAATCGGTCTACAGTTTCCCTGTTCCAGGAACCTGAGATAACTGAGGAGAAATGACTCAGACAGAGATCATGCAAGATGGGAAAATGGAGTTAGTTTGGATAATGACTGGGTCCCCTTTTATTTCTCTTACAGGAGTCCCCGTTACAAAGGCAGTTTTAATAATAATCTGAACACATGCATGTTTTACATCTATATCTCCCCACGGCAATATTAAGTAGAATTGGTAAGTGTGGCTACTGCTTTCTTCTTCTTAATCTAAGAAAAAAGCACCGAGAATTTTACCATTTAAGTGAGCATAGCATACATTCCGAGGTGCTCTTCATGTTCACTAAGTCATTAATATTTTCTAATTGTGAAGCGGTTATGAATTGTTGTTTACGCCTCCCATCTGCTTGTGTTTCCTTAGGACTGGACTGTAAGTTGAAGCATCATAATCTGTTATATATTCCTGTAGAAACACACCTGAGCACAATGCCTATGCTCAGTGTGTGGCACCTCCACCAGGACACACACACACACACACACACACACACACACACACACACACACACGGCATTTATTGATCTCATGATTCCAGAGGCACAAGAATACAGACAACTTATAACTAACAGCAGCACATCTCATGACAGGGCCCCTCGGCTGCATTACAAATGCCAGAGAAGTGGAAAGGAAGAGCTGCAGGCAGAAAGGGCATTTGTGTCAGCAAGGAAACAAGAAAGTGGGGAAATATCAGGCTCCCTTTTAAAATAGCGTGAATCCATGGGAAATAATTCACACAAACTTGACTCACTCCTATGAGAGAGCATTAATGTATTCATGAGGGTAGAAACACAGACTTCATTACTCTGTCTCTTAAAGGTTTCTCCACCAAACCACCACCAAGTTGTGGTATCACGATTCAAGTATTCTTCTTCCTCTTCCTCTTCCTCTTCCTCTTCCTCCTCCTCTTCCTCTTCCTCTTCCTCCTCCTCCTCCTCTTCCTCCTCCTCCTCCTCCTCCTCCTCCTCCTCCTCCTCCCCTCCTCCTTTTCTTCTTCTCAAGACAAGTTTTCTCTGTGTAAGAGCCCTGGCTGTCCTGAAACTCACTCTGTAGACCAGGTTGGCCTCAAACTTACAGAGATCCCGAGAAGATTCAAATCCTATTTGAATGAAAGTACTCAGCACAGGGTACTGAGTCCACTGGCATAGGCTGAATGTTTGAGGATAAAGAGTTTTACATTCTCTTAGATATTATTTCTTCCTAATACTATTTCTTCCAAATCTCATTAAAACCTTCCCAGTTAGAGGCTACTCAGGCATTCTGCATATCCCCACGATGCACAAGGGACCGATAATAGAAAGGATAGAGCTTTGTTTAGATTGTTTCGCTGTCATCAAACTGACAAACACTAAGAAAACTCAGAATAGGCATGAGATGAATGGATGAAGACGGCTGCTGGAGTGGGAAGAAGCCCAAGAGGAGGGCACAACAAGAAAGGAGGATAGAGGGAGTCTGAGATGCATTGACATCGTCATTGATGATGCCGGTGACAAGCACCAAACCTCTAAAATTCTGTTCCCTTATATTATTCTTTCTTCCATAAGGATGGTTACAAACAAGTACTTGACATGAAATTATGCTTTGAACTATTTTGGCGAGTATGTCCTAGACCTATTTCAGAAGACTAGGTGTTTGTCCCGTTCACATTCAATCTTTCTAAATCTGGACCTCTCCAGGAGATTCTCCAGCCTATGGCCCTGCAGGCCAGCGTTCTCTGAAGTATCCTTTATAGGGGATGATTGCAGAGGAAAGTTAATAGACACACACCAGTACTGCAGCCACAAGCACCAGCAGCACCACCATCACCACCACCACCCAACACCAGCACCACCACTACCAGCATAAGCATCACCACCACCACCATCATCACTACCACTACAATCACCACCAGCAGTGCATAATCACCACCAGCAGCAGCACAACCAACATCACCAATACGACTACCACCACCATCACCATCACCACCACCACCATCACCTCCACCACCACCATCACCATCACCACCACCACCACCATAACCTCCACCACCACCATCACCTCCACCACCACCATCATTATCACCACCACCGCTACCATGACTAGCGTGACCAGCATACCCACTACCACCACCAGAACAACCAGCAGCAGCAACAGCAACAACAGCAGAGACAGCAGCAGTGATTCTGTGAGCTAATATGTGCCTTCTATTAGAACTCAGTAGACATCTCACATGCGGACGAGCATGATGGGTTTGCAAAAAGATGTCGGTCATAGTACAGAGCATTGTATGTAACACTAAAGCTGAGTATAAAACAGACTTCTGGATATTGGGGTCCGTTGGAATGAAGTAGTATAATAAAAGGGCCAATAGAGTTCAAGACAGTAAATATAAGTTTAATTTTCGTCTTTTCCCCTTAATGTCCAACTCTGAGGGTGTTTGTTTAAAAATTCTGAGTCTCTGTTATTTGATGTGGGATGTCCTTCTATATATGTGTTGCTCTTATTGGTTAATGAATAAAGCTGCTTTGGTTTGTGACAGGGCAGATTATAGCCAGGCTGGAAGAGATATATAGAGAGAGTAGGTGAGTCAGAGAGATGCCATGTAGTTGCTGAGGGAGACATGCTGTACCCTTACCAGTAAGCCACATCCTCATGGTGATACACAGATTAATAGAAATGGGTTAATTTCAGATGTAAGAGTTAGTTAATAAGAAGCCTGAGCTAACCGGCCAAGAAGTGTTGTGATTAATGTAGTTTCTGTGTCATTATTTAGGTCTGGACAGCCAGGAAATGAAAGCACAGCCTCTGTTTACAGTTATTCATCACTATAAACATTATATTATGATTGAACAAATCAGTAGATGTCAAATCACCTAGTCTGATATCTGTAGCCAAAAAAGTACAAATTCTTTTAATTCCATGCCAGATATTTGCTAAAGTGGATTTTAAATATTCTTTATTAATAGTACAATTAATATAATTATCATTCATTAGCAGTAACTTCCAGGATTTAAAATATATAGGGGCTTGGAAGATGCCTCAGAGTTAAGAGCACTTATTGCTCTTGTAGAGGACCTGGGTTCAGATCCCAGCACCCACATGATAGCTCACAGCCATCTGTCACTCTGAGCTCTGAGGGTGTCAGCATGCAAGCATGCATATACTCAGGCACACACACACACATGTAAAATAAAAATAAATCTCAAAAATAAATATAGAAGGGGAGATAAATTTTTGCAGGAAATAAAGAAGACAAGAGCCACCATTATAATTAATGTGTGTTTAACAAGAGTAATAAACTTCTGTTCACATTATGAGAATTCTAGGTCCTGCCTGAGAGATAGTGGCCCTGTTCTTTGGGAGAGTAGTTTTAGGTTCAGACTGAACTAAAGCTGACTGACCCATCCTTAGACCATCAAGGCAATTTTGGTAAAGCACGACAATTTTGGAAAGGGAACGGCTACTTTGAAGCATTAATGCAAGAGACCAAAGGCACTTCACTCAGTTGGGGTTCTCGTCTCATTTCCTGGACATTGGGCCTTGGACATTTAATGAAGGCTTATGCTGGGTCAGATTCTCTTTTCGACTTCTCAGCTCTTCATTGTCAGTGCACAGAGTAAATGTTTGATCTTGGCCTCATTGTCCAAAATTGCCCAATTTCCAAATTTTCACGATTTGTACCCTTATAAACTCCTGCTACTAATTGCGCGTGTAATGGCTGAGATTAAGTCATGTGACTTAAAATTCTGTGACCTTAATCCTAAAGCTCTTGATTTCTTCATTACCATTTGTTCTCTTCCTTAAGAGGAAGGCTTTCATCCCTGCACCTTTAAACCAAGGCATCTGGAAGCGAGTCAGCTCGCTTTGTGAAGGAGCCAGATTGAGAAGCATACCACGAGGTGGCGCTAAAGACCCAGCAGAAGCAGGTGGCTGGAAGACAAACTGCACTGTATTTTCCTGTGTTGACCAGCATGCCTGGGATCTTAGGAGAAGTTTTGGCTTGAGTCTGATGGAGTCTGGTGCAACAGTCTTTCCACAGTGCTCGGCATCTAGCGAAAAGGTCTTGAGCTTTGCAGTAGCTTTCCAGCATCTTTACAGGATTGTGAGTGACCCATTCTTCTGCCTCTCCTCCCTTTTCTTCAGTTCCCAAGTCTGGGGACGCAGCTGATGCATCTCACTCACTCGTGTGAGTATCTACAGCCCGGAAGTATGTGTTATCCACGTAGTCAGGAGTTTGATCTCAGAAATCCAGGTCTTCAGTTATTCATGGTTTTTTAACCTGTTATCGGAAGGAGGCTCGGGTATCATGGAGTAAGGGTGTGCTCAGGACATGCACTTGGGAAACAGGATTCTGGGAGCTGAGCTGTGCTCAGGAAAGGGGCATAGGGAAATGTTGTGATTCTTGTATTTATGGCAAGTCCACAATTTATCCTCTGCCAATACACACTATCTGAATCCACAATTCATCTTCTGCCAACACACACTACCTGCATCCACAGTCAATCCTCTGCCAAGATGCACTAGATGCAGGAAACCTTATGTTCTGTCTATTCATTCATTTACACGAAACCTCCCTTTTATCCTTGTTTTTTCTTCGATGCAGTTCTTGGACATTTAACTTAATTCTAAGGCAAGATAGTCTCTGGTCATTTCTTTTCAAGGAAAAGTTTTTGGGAATGCATTTCTAAGTATTTCTAAACTGGAATATTATTCAGCAGCAAAACAAAATGAATTAGGGCTGAAGAGACGGCTCAGTCAGTCAGGTATTTGCCATGTGTCTTGGTAAGGTTTCTATTGCTGTGATTAAAAAAAAATGACGAAAGTGACTTGGGGGGGAAGCCTTGTGCTCAACATGAGAGCTCATCATCGAAGGAAGTCAGGACGAAACCCAAGCAGGGCAGGAACCTGGAGGCAGGAGCAGTGCACAGGCAGAGCAGAGGGCTGCTTCCTGCTCGCTCCCCATGGTTTTCTTCCCTCTTTTCTTCCTTTCTCCCTCTCTCCCCTCTTCAACATTTTTCAAGATTTATTTATTCTTATTTTATGTGCAGTGGTGTTTTGCCTGCATCTATGTCTGTGTGAGGCTGTCAGATCCCCTGGAACTGGAGTTACAGGCAGTTGTGAACTGCCATGTGGGTGCTGGAAATTGAACCCAGGTCCTCCGAAAGAGTAGCCAGTGCTTTTAACTGCTGTGCCATCTCTCTAGCTCCAAGGCTATGTTCTTATAGAACCCAGGGAAGGCACCACCCACAATGGGCTGGACCCTCCCCCATTTAATCACTCATTAAGAGAATGTTCCACAGGCTTGCCTATAACATGATCTTACGGAGGCATTTTCTCAATCAATGTTCCTTCCTCTCGGGTGACTATAGCTTGTGTCAAATTGACAAAAACAATCCAGCGCACCATGTGTTTGGGTCCCCAGCTATGTTAAAATAAAAATCTGACCACAGTGTGTGTAGCTGTAATTCTAGTGCTGGAGAGGGGGAGACAGGAGAATATCTGGGGTTCAGTGGCCAGCTGGTCTTGCAGAGTCTGTGAGTTCCAGGTTCAATGTGGAACGCTGACTCGGAAAGTACGGTGGAGACAGCCAGCATCAACCTCTGAGCCCCGTAGGTGCATGGGCACCTATAGACACACCACACACACACACACACACACACACACACACACACACACACACACACACACACACAATGGGGGTGGGCTATCAAGTTTTCAATGAAGAGGCAAGGGGGAACATTTTAGGCAAAGGAGCCAATCTGAAAGTGTAATATTTTGCAGGATTCTGACAGTGGCCCTGATGAAGACTTGACTTCACCTTTCCAACCCATAGAACTTGAAAAGGAGTTCCTACTGTCTTAGCTTTGCGGTTGTGGTTGAACAAATACAGTTCTCATCTGACCAGATGCTTACCCTAAAGGCCCCCTTAGTTCCCATGGTTTAGAACCATTTACGGATAGGCTGTGCAGTAAAACTAAGTTAGGCAAAGTTCAATCCAACTCACATAGCAAAGAAAACAGTTCCTACTTTTTCCATATTCACATTCCATGCCCATAAACCAGAATCTGTTTAACCTTGTTCTGGGGATGATGGTGTTGGCGAGGTGAATGTGTGGTATTAGTGGCCACAAAGCAAGAAGGAAAGCAAGCTAACTTCTCGTGTGTGAGCTTCTAGGAACTATGGTACAAAGTTCTGGGGATTTCTATGGGCCTTTTCTAAACGTTTGCCCCTGGTCTTGTATGCTGACTTAGAGATTAAACCTGAGGTCAGGTGAGTTTCACTAATCGTCCCAGGCCCGATAGCCAAGCCTTATGTGTGTTTACTTGGACTTGGATGTGAACATCTCATACAAGGCGTCTTCTCCTCCTCACCTGTCTCCCACGCTGTTCAAAAACAATCTCAGGGACTACAGAAATTGCTCAGTAGTTAAGAGCACTGGCTGCTCTTCTAGAGGATCTGGGTTCAGTTCCCATCATGGCACCCACATGGCAGCTCACAGTCATCTGTAACTCCAGTTCCAGGTAATCTGATGTCTTTTCTGGCTTCCATGGACATCTGGTGCACACATAGGTCACATTTATACATGCAGCCACCCCCACTGACAAACACACACACACATACACACACACACACAAAAAAAAAAAACCCTGGAAAAAATAGTCTCTGGGAGTTCCTGTATTCAGTTTCTCCCCTACATCTAGTGTTACCATAACAACACAGACATTGTGATACTGTGGAGGAAGTAACCAGAAATAGCCTCAAAGCGATCCCTACTCACATTGGCCCCTATGGTGTCCATTTGTCATACGACAGCAGGTGTGTCCTGGCTATGCTGTTTAAAATACTGAAAACATCTCTCAGTGCCCTTCATACCATCTCTGAAACCCTTCCTGGGCTTGCAAGCTGCAGTGCCAACCCCTGGCCTGCTCCCCTACTGGGTGGTGGGTCACCTCCCTATGGCTTACTGCTATGCAGTCTGCCTGGCTCTTTTCCTTCCATGTCAGACTCTTTCCCACCCAGTTGCCTCTGTAGGCAGGGAGGACCTCGTGTGCAAAGACATTTCCATGGACGGCTTCTCCTCAACTTCAGGGCTTAGTGGGAACTCACCTTGTGGAAGGCATGCCTCCACTCCCTAGTCTTTCTTCGGAGTCTCACCCTTCTCTTGGCACCTTGTCCTTTCCTATGAGCACTGACTGCAGTTTACAGTTAGACATTCAGGAATTAGTTTCTTTTTTTCCCTTCCTTTCCTCCCTCTCTCCCTTCCTCCCTTTTTTGAGACTTGTATTACACATTTCCCATACTGGCCTCTTAATTTGTTATGTAATCAATGATGACCTTGATCTTCTGATCCCCCTGTCTACATGACAGCTTTGATTATTGAGGTTCACCACCATGCCTGGTTTATGTGAAATATTGAGGGCAGAACCAAGGGTTTTGTGCATGCTAAGCAGGCTCTTTCACTGAGGTATATCACCAGACACTATTAGTTTCTTATAAAATGTCTGCCCCATGGGGCCTGCATCTTGTCCAAGCTGTAAGTTTTATGGGGTTAGGGGCATTACCTGTTCTTTGTCATCATTGTATATTTAGTATTGGTCACATAGTAGACACTGAAAAATTAAAACCCAACAATTGTGACAATTACTGGGAGGGACATTTTTTCTGAAGACAAGTATAAGCATGGATAGACATGGGCTGAAATTATTGGAGAGCTGGTCTGAGGAAACTATGCTGATGTGCAGACCTGAAAGATTGTAACTGCTGGATAGGCCAAAGGATCAGGGCTGGGTAGAAAGCCTCCAGGCCTAGAGGGAGCAGTGAGTTTGAAAGCCCTGAGCTGGAAAGGGATATAGCACACGCTAGGATCTGAAAGATAGAGCTGAAAGAGCAAGGAGAATATTCAGGAACAGGCTCCTTCAGGTGGGTCCTCTGTAAAGAAGATCTTTATTTAAATGCCATGTTCTATAGATCTTTGAAGTGGTTGAAGATTACCTATCTGTGCAGAATACAATCTCTATGTATCTAAAGAACCTAATTAGTCTGACTGAAAGTATAATAAACATGAACGACTATTGACCTATAATACCTAATAACTATATAACTTAAAGATATTAATATCTTCTTCATATCAGAATATTAAAAAACTCTTTAAATAACAGTGCAAAAAAGGAGGACAATGACCTCAAAATGTAAACAATGTATAAATATTTTGATCAGAGGTAGAAGTATATAACAACATGGTTGGATTTAGGAAAAGATAGTTCATATTCAACTCCAAAGCCAGCTCTTATTTTTAAGCAGAGATGTATATGCATGTCCAGATAATCAAAGTTTACCATGCAGACAATACAGCATCATAAGTCAGATTTCTCTTTGCATGTTGATTCTTTCTGAATAGCTATCTTTTAATCTTTAGGCATCTAGTTGTCCAAGGTCTCTCAACTCTTTGAAGATGAATATTTTTCTGCAAAGACAAGAACAAAATCCTGCCCTAACCCTTATAAGGCTTTCTTACCACATGCATGGTTGTCACCTTTGTGAATGAGCTGTCATTTTCTCTTTCTCAAGAGGCTTCTCTTTTTCAAACCTAATCTTTATTAATTTTGATGGTATCCATAGCTTTTCTTCTCCTGTGGAAACAAGAGCAAAACTCCTTCCCCAATGTAGCACATTTCCTGGTTTCCATTATGAAATCAGTACATCCTTGAAATAAACTGACTGATTTAATTCAGAAGTTTTTTTCTATTATCCAATGTCTCTCTGCTGCCATTGTTCCTTTCTCATTAGTATTAAGAAAATCCAAGGTTGGAGCTGGAGAGATGGCTCAGAGGTTAAGAGCACTGCCTGCTCTTCCAAAGGTCCTGAGTTCAATTCCCAGCAACCACGTGGTGGCTCACAGCCATCTGTAATGGGGACTAGTGCCCTCTTCTGGGCTGCAGGCGTACTCACAGACAGAATATTGTATACATAATAAATAAATATTAAAAAAAAAGAAAATCCAAGGTTAATAAGGCATTATGCAATCTATTTCTGGAGGTATTTTCCATCCCTTTCTGTTTGTTTAACATATCATTTATAGTTTGATTTGATCTTTCTATAACTGCCTGACATGTAGGCTTGTGTGGTATACCTGTAATATGCTTTATATTATAATAAGCAAAAAACTGTTTCATTTTCTTAGATACATATGCTGGACCCTTGTCTTTCTTTATTTGGGCAGGTATACCTGTGATGGCCATGACTTCTAATAAATGCATGATTACTGAATTGGCCTTTTTTGAGCTCAAGGTCATTGAAAACCTGAAGAGGTGTCAATGGTGTGGTGTATATATTCAATTTTCCCAATTCTGTAAAGTGGAACACATCCATCTGCCAGATCTCATTCCATTGAGTACCCTTTGGGTAGTGGTGTTTGGTTATAGAAAGAGCAAGTATGACATCTATTTATAATCTCCTTAGCTTGTTGCCATGTAATAGAAAACTCTTTCTTTAAACCTTTTCTGTTGACATGATATTCCTTATGAAATCCTTAGTCCTTCAGCACACTTCCAAACAATAGTTGATCAATTTCTGCATTACCTCTGCTAGAGAACCTGGCAGACCTGTATGAGATCGTATGTGTGTTGTGTATATGGAACAAAGTCAATTCTTGATTGTATCTTGCACCTGGATAAATAATGAAGTCAATTCTGTATCATTTGGTATAAATTCAGTGGTTTCAATATGCAAGACAACTCTTTCTGCATATTGCAAATCAGTAACTATATTGAGAGTCCTTTAAAATCCCTTAGTAACATGAGAATAGCATATAATTCTGCCTTCTGGATAGAATTATAAGGGCTTTGTTCCACCTTACTTAATTCTTCTGATTTGTAACCTTCTTTCCTGATTTATCTGCATCAGGATAAAATGCACAGGCTCCAGTTATTGGTGCATCATGTACAATTTGGGAAAGAATCCAAGTAGTTCTCTTTATAACTTTAATTCTATCACTTTTGAAATGACTGCCATTAATTTCTCCCAAGAAATTAGCACAAGCTCTTTGCCATGGTTCATTGTCTTTCCATATTTTTTCAATTTCATCAGCATTAAATGAAACTATAATCTCTGCTGGATCTATACCTGCTAGTTGACAAAGTCTCAGTTTTCCTTTTATGATTAATTCAAAGACTTTTCCACATAAGCTTTTAATTTTTTGCTTGGTTTATGTGGTAAAAAGACCCATTCTAAAATAATACCTTCCACCTGCATTAAAATTCCTGTCAGGGAAATTCTGGAATGAAATATCACTAGAATACAATTAAGATGTGGATTCACTTTATCTACATGTGCCTCCTGTAATTTCTCTTCAGTGACCATCAATTCTTTTTATGCTTCAGCTGTTAGTTCTCTGGGACTAGTTAAGTCTTTGTCACCATCTAAAGTTTTGTTTAAATGAACTATTATATCAGGTGTTATCCTCACAGCTGGTCATAGACTGGAAATGTCTCCTAGCAACCTTTGAAAGTCATTAAGAGTCCACAGTTGGTCTCTCCTAATTTGTGCCTTTTGTGTTCTAATTTTCTGTAAAGCTATTTTATAACCTAGGTAATTGATGGTATCTCCTCTCTGTATTTTTTCAGGAGCAATTTGTAATCCCCTGTGGGTTCTGGATGGGGATAGAAGAGGTATTTAGCCATCACTTAATGTGAGGGTTTAAACATTGATGGGCCTGTTTTCCTTTGGTGTGGGCAGGTGCTCAGTGAGCCAAGGTATGATGAGGCACATGGGCAAATTCTTTTTAGCAAGAAGAAAATATTAGTGATATTGCTTGTCTAAATAACATATCCTGTAGACTTACATCTAATGTCTGTGGAGTTGTTACCAATTCTCTTAGTCTTTGGTTAAACTTTCTTCGGAGTGCTAAAGACCATGCAGTTGGCCAACATTAAGTTTTCTTTTTGTGCTGTCAAGATCAGTTGAGCAACTAGTCCTCAGGGGTCACTTGGGCTTGAGAGGAACCTCAAATTTCTTTTAGCCCCTCACTAGTTGTCCATCAATGTGAGGATAAGCTAAGGGCTTTGCTTTATGTACTGCAACTCCCTTTGAAGCCTCGAGGAAATCTTTCCTACATTGAGCCTCCTTTTCTAGACTGGACAATGTTTCTGATTCATTGAGTGGGGTTTCCATGGCCTCCATGAACAAGACAAATGACCAGTGACCCTAGTCCCCAGTGACTTAGACCTCATTGACCTCATAGTGAAAATGGAGAAATAGTCTCCCATTTTAGTCCCTCTAACCACATTAGAATAACCTCCAAGAATGATTATTAAACACCCAGATGATCAGTTTTACATGAATTTGTACTTTTTAACTACTGTATAATATTTTAATAGCCAAACATTACTCAATAAACTTTTGTTTAACAAACATTTTAACCAGTCCTTGAAATAGTTGAAATAGTTGCCAACTTTAATACAGTATATCACCTCTAAATCTCACTTTTATGTATCTTAAACTTACTCAGAACTTCATAACTTACAAAACCTTTCCAATCTTCATTTTTCTGGAGCCATCCAGTCATCATCCTCTTCATGTATCTAAGTCCTTAATAACTAAGGCTATTCCCACATTTATATTCTTCTAACATGTTCTTTTATGTGCTGGGTCCTTTTGCTAATACCATGAGGCACAGGAACATTAACAAATATAGGTATGATCAGTTGTGAAACTTTTCACCCTGGTGGAGGGGGATAAAACAGTGTCTGTCCCATTCCCATAAATCCCAATGGCAATGCAAAGTACAATTCACCAAAGTCACCTTTACTGAGCTTACTTACTGAATATAATTGAGGAGACACTTACAGGAGTTTGGATACTGTGTGGATTGATTAAAAATGGCCCCCATAGTCCCATAGGGAGTGGCACTGTCAGGAGATTTGGCTTTGTTGGAGGAAGTATGTCATGGTCACTCTCTGCTGCCAGCTGATAGGGATGTAGAACTCTCACCTATTTCTCCAATACCATGTCTGTTTGTACACCACCATGCTGCCCGCTTTGACAATGCTGGACTAAACCCTCTGAAAGTTGAATTGAAATTGTATAAGAAAATTAGTATTTCCTAGGTGTAATCTGCTAAATTAAACCTTTGAGAAAACACAAGTTAGTCTTCATATAAATACATGATATCACTACTATAATCAGGCTTTTGGTTTTAATGGGTGTATGTAGGCAATAGAAAAAAACCAGCAAAGAGATAACAAAACATCGAATTGATATGTACAGTGTCTAGTACAACACAACTAGAAATCCCTCTTAAAGCTGTGATGCTGCAGATGACTATAGAGAGATCTACACATAGAGGGTCTCCCCATTCCCTCTGCGTATGAGCATCCATTAGCTGTTTTAACCACAGATACGTATACCAATAATGGTATACATAAAGGGTGAATAGTCATTCATATCCTAGCAGCCTAATCTCTAACAGGCCTGGTTAACATACTACTTTGGGGTATTTTAGTGGCAGCCCTCTGTTAGCTAAATTCTCCATTGTGTGATTCACTATCTCCCAAGCATTGGTAAATCCTTTATACCACCAGTTTTACTCTTGTACAGTAAAGCTTCAAAATGGAGTGCTACCCAGTACCTGAGATGCCATTTACAGCGTCCACAAAATTAACTCCAAATGGATCTTACACCTAACTGTCAAATTCGAAGTGCAGAACTTATAGAAGATACTTGAGTTTGGCCAACTGTCTAGACCTCTGGAGCTTTCCTTACCGGTCTAATGCATAGAGAAAAAACAGAGCTCCTTCTCTAAAACTAGAAATATGCTTGGGAGAGCTGGTCAAGGGCTGGGCCAGGGCCTTTGGGAATGGGGTGCTTCAGACCCAGAGAACTCAAGTCTTTTCATACATGGGTCTGTCTGTGTTATCAGTCCCAACACCATTGTGGAATATATATATACATATAATGTTCCTGAGATACCCTTTTTCTTCTTGTGTGATATTTTCTTATTAGCCTCCTTCTGAATTTGCATACTTCCCCATGGGGGGGGCGGGGACAGTGGTGGTGCACAGCTTTAATCCCAGCACTCGGAAGGTAGAGGCAGGCAGATCTCTGTGAGTTCGAGGCCAACCTGATCTACAGAGCAAGTTTCAGGACAGGCTCCAAAGCAACACAGAGACACCCTGTCTAGAAAAATAAAAAATAAGCCGGGCGGTGGTGGCGCACGCCTTTAATCCCAGCACTCGGGAGGCAGAGGCAGGTGGATCTCTGTGAGTTCGAGACCAGCCTGGTCTACAGAGCTAGTTCCAGGACAGGCTCCAAAGCCACAGAGAAACCCTGTCTCGAAAATCCAAAAAAAGAGAGAAGAAAAGAAAAATAAAAAATAAAAAAAGAAAAAGAAAGAAAAGAAAAGAAAGAAACCCCCAAACACCTGAAACCATTGGTTTACATTAGCCAGAGATTTGCTGTTCAATTTGGCAGGAATCTCCCCCCAATATGGGATAGGTTATGTGTCGCGGTGAAGCCAGGGTTGGGTAGCACTGCCTTGTGTCCTTTCAGCTCAACAGTCCTGTCATTCAGGCCTCACAAGCCAATCAGAGCCTCCATCAGACCCTCCAGTCAGATGGGAGGGTTCTTCCGGACGCCAGGCTCAGCTCCTCTGCTCAGAAAGTCGGAAGTTGGCCTGTTTGCTGTCTGTGTTGGGCTTCCCTGTGGGGAGTGTGCGAGCGAGCTTGTCAGCAGCACCCTGGTGAGTGAGGGGCTGTCCCGAGGCAGGGAGGTGTGGCCGACCGTGGTGAGCGAGGGGCTGCTGTCCCCAGACTGGGAGGAGTGGCTGGTTGAGCCGCGGGAGTCGGTGTGGTGGGTAGGAGCCAGCGGCCAGACGCAGTGTTCCTCGTGTTCCTGCCTGGTCCTGCGTGGTTCTGCGTGTCCCGTGCATTCCTGTGTATCCCGTGTGGTCCTCCGTGTCCTGTGTGTAGTCCTGCGTGGTCCTGCGATGTCGTTGCAACTCCGTGGGCCAGGACGGTAGGCTCTGAATAACTTCACTCCGTGGGCAGCGTCTGGGCAGGGCATTGGGAGCTGACCTGTCCTTAGGAATAGCCTTCTTGTTTAGGTCACTCTGAAATGCTGGCGCTTGTCATGTTTATATGGTCACTGTGGCAGATTTGGCAAACTCCAAGAACCCTTGTCTCTCTAGAATCTTCCAGAAGTTCTGCACTTGTAACATTTAACATTCAGGTTTAGAATCCTTCTGGAGTTAATTTTGTGGAGCTCGTAAAGGGTATCATCTCCTGTGTAGAATAGCGCTCCACTGCTAAACTGTGAAGTGGAAGGGTGGATTTGATGCCATAATGGTTTATCAAATCACAAAGTAGAGAGAAACTAAGAGAGGGCTGGCTCCCAGGTACCTCAAAGATAAGTACTATGATAACCAGGCCTTGTAGAGATTAGTATAAACTGTAAATGTTTGTTCACCGGGATTAACCAGCCAGTATACTACAATTCCCATAACAAAGGAGGAAATCCCGATTTACTACCGGCCAAGAGTCCCATCCCCCTATCAAAGAACAGGCTCTAACGTGGTGGTGCTCAAGGGACCATTACAACACCACCAACATTAAGCCTTGGTGTGCCATGAAGATTATATATATGCACACACATACGTATATTGGTTTTGTGTGTTTTTTCGAGACAGGGATTCTCTGTGTAACAGCCCTAGCTGTCCTGGAACTAGCTCTTGTAGACCAGGCTGGCCTCAAACTCACAGAGACCCACCTGCCTTTGCCTCCCTACTGCTGGGATTAAAGGCGTGCGCCACCACCGTCCAGTTCAACCATGAAGATATATTAATTCTAGAACAGCTGCATCTCCAGTCTTTTTAAAAGCAGGTTTGAGTCAAGATCTTCTATGTTGATTGAGGTGGACTTGAACCCTGTCTGTATCCCTACGGGGCATTGCCCTGGCTATATCCTCCTGGCTACTACCCTAAATTCTTGGATTATAGGTCTGCAGCACCACAGTTCTAAAATCACCAGTTTGAGTCATGTAGTGGACTGTCCGCTGCAGTAACAGGGAAAGGATCTGTGTATGTGCGTGGCTTGTCCCTTCAGACCAGAAGAGGAGGAACAGTGTCCTGTGTATACTGCAGGGGAAACAGACTGGACAGTTGTTAGATCAGAGACTGAAGGTGAGCTGCAGGGCCTCCATCGTAAAGAAGGGCCTGATGGGGCAGGTTGGGTGACTGTGTCATTTCCAAGCCTGTATTAATTCCTTCCATGGAATGAAGACAGAATTAGTCGTATACAATTTAGGGAGAGTAACTTGAACCACTGGGGTATTCAGTTTCCAGAAAGGGAACTCTCACTTGCAGATATATGCAATCCTGGTTGACACAGTTAAAGTCAGCTGAGAGGTTTGAGACACAGGCCATTGGCTGTAACTCTGGGACAATTTACAACACTCAGCAGCTTACATTTTACATGGGACAAAGTCATACAATATCTTAATAATGGCATTCTCTCTAGCGGGGACGTGCCTACTCTGTTTCAGAGTCAGTGTAGCTGAGTCAGTGTTCTTTCGATTAGGTTTATCATTTTAAAGTCAGTTATTAGTTTCATTTTTAAAATTTTATTCTCTCTCTCTCTCTCTCTCTCTCTCTCTCTCTCTCTCTCTCTCTCTCTCTCTCTTCTTGAGACAGGGTTTCTCTGTAGCTTTGGAGCCTGTCCTGGAACTAGCTCTTGTAGACCAGGCTGGCCTCGAACTCACAGAGATCCGCCTGCCTCAGCCTCCCAAGTCCTGGGATTAAAGGCGTGCGCCACCACTGCCGGTCATTAAAATTTCATTTTCTTTAAATTCATTACTGCTCTAATCTCTATTTGTTTATATTTTCCAATGTTTCCTTGTCATTAAGAATTTCATTGCATTTTTTTCTTAAGCACTATTTATTTATTTGTTCATTGGTTTATATCAGTTTAGAACAGTGGTTCTCAACCTGGTGGGGTGTCTAGTCTCTCTTTGGGGGATCAAAGAACCCTATCACAGGAGTAGCCTAAGATTATTAGAAAACACAGATATTTATATTATAGTTCATAACAGTAGCTTGAGGGGAGTCATCACAACTTGAGGAACTGTATTAAAGGTTCACAGCATTAGGAAGGTTGAGAATGACTGGTTTAGATCAATGTCTCCTATAGCTCAGGCTTGCCTCACACTGTCTAACTGAGAATTCCTATGAACATTGAATCCTTCCTCTCCTCAGCGCTGGGAAGACAGTCCTGCAACTCCTTCCAGGCTGGGCCTTTACTGGTCAGTGAGAAGGAAAAATAGATCAGTGAAAGGGTGTGGTTAAACTTCTCTGACTTATATTGGGAACTTAACAAATGAAGAGGGACCTGTGCAATAGCTGAGTTCACTGACCAACTGTAAAGCAGGGGTAGTCACAGAACAAAAGGAGAGGGGCAAGAAGGAGGACAAAAGCCTTCCTGCTTTGACCGTAGTAGACATTAGCCATGAGTACTGAGGTAGTCAATTTTAGATGATCAATAAATGTCCTGACAGGCCATTTCTCAGGTTCACAGACCAGGCCATCAAGAATCTAACTGAAGAACTAAACTTTCATGAAACCAAATTACTGTAGTCACACTGGGTCAGTCGAAATAGGTGAACTGGATAAGATGGTGCCTAGCGTGGCTGTGTTCTCCAGGTTTAAGATGAACAGTCCGAGAGAAGTGGCGTGAGTAGTACATGCTGTGCTCTAATACAAATCCCTAAGCTCTGGAGCACATGGTTATAAAGCCTGTTTCAACTTCTTAACATGATTTTTGGGACTATAATGACATCATTTCCACTATCTCTTTCCTGCCTCCAATCCCTCCCAGTGACCCTTCATGTTGTTGTAATCGATGGCCTCCTGTTGTTTTAACAACAGGTACAGTTTGAATGTCATGTGTGTTAGGCTGAAGGACGTCCCAGCTGTGAAGCAAAGGGTTAACCACACTGGACATTGAGTGTGTACTGGAATGTGCTCAGAGAGGACCCTATCCCCTGGAAGAGGAACAGGAAGTGCTCTAGGAGAATGGAAGATTCTACTAACCTTCAAATTTCCCAGACTAGGTTCCTGACTGACCATAGTGTGGAGGGGCAGAGCTGGGAGGACTTGTGGGAGCTGTCATTTGATCTCTGCTCGCCCAGCAGGGGACCTGCTAATGTCCTGAGACCCAGTTCCCCATCCAAGCTAATGAGGGACTCTGGAAGGCTTAGTAATCAGGAGCAGTGGGAGGTAGCTTACAGGTACTTTCCAGGATTCTCCTTTAGTTCTGCTGTAGAGAGCTGTAAGGAAGACCACAAGCCATGCCACCGTGAGTGTGGGGGGCACTGTCCACAGACCAGGAAGAGCAGATCGGCTGAGCTGTCAGAGTCCTAGCTGTTGGAACTAGGATGGACCATGAGTCAGAATATGGTTCTGTTGGTTCCTGTGGTGACCTGGGCAGTGGATATTGGCCTCTAAGCCTTGCTGAGTGTGGATTCCCTGGGGAGGGGGAGGCTCTGCTACCCTGGCATGGGATGCTTGTAATATCACTGTCCAGTGTGCAAACACAGGCACTGTTTTGTTGTGCAGTGGGAAGACAGATTGGAAAACCAAAGGCCTAGTTTCTAGAAGTTCTGAATGTTGCTTTCCACTTTCAGGTTTGTCTTATAAATATTCCAGAGTTTATAAATTGATAGGAAGGAGGTGATGGGGTTTATCCTTCAGCAAAACATGATTAGAATGCTTCTAACTTCTGCTATCGTCAGCCACTATGGTGTGATTCTGTGAAGTTTAGTTCCAGGGGACCAAAGGAGTTTCTGAGCTCCAAAAGCATCTCAGGTTTACATGGTATTGGGCAGGTAGATAAGGCATATTCCATATTTGTGCCACAACATATACAGTAATTGCTCAGCCATATTTTCACAAGCAACTTATCAGAGCTTATCAGTGGCCCTGGAAAAGGTTAAACCAAAAGGCAAGGATTTTTGGTGTTATTGCTTTGTGAATAAAGTGACTGTACTTTGCTGTAGATTTTTCTCTGTAGCTGACTTCCCCTTCTGTTACATATTTGGGAATTAATTTCCTAGTTCAGAACAATTTCCCACACCCAGACCTTGCTCCTCTCTGCTATATAAAGGCAGAGATCTGCCTTCCTGCAGTTATCTTTATCAGCAGGAATTTGGTCAGAGTTTAGGGTCCAGGCAAAGAGCATCCACCCCATCTAAGATGTTCACAGATCTTCAAGGACATAGAATTACTACCTGCCCAAGCTGCTGCTCTGGATTTTCCCCACAGCCAGAATGGCTGATAATAGCACAGCCTGGAGCTGACTATTAGAGGCCTGGGTCTCTTCTTTGCTTCAAGCAATAAGTCTAACTCCAGACCTAGGTCTGTAGAAACTGCAGCCTCTGGTGTATGTGCTATCTGATACAGAGCTATGGCTTCTCCCTGACTGTTTACATAGGTTGCTTGGTTACCTGATTCTATGCATGCTGGGAGAGGAAAAAGCAATGCAGCAATGCGCTAGAAATAAACTCTTTAGCTTTTTACTAACCACCTAAAAATTTAGTATAGCACACTAACCTTCTCCTCTAGAATTCCCCGATGATTTAATTCCCTCTTGACTAACTTTCCCCATTAGGGAGTTTACCAGACATGTACTAGCCACTCCCACGGATCTCTCTCTCTCTCTCTCTCTCTCTCTCTCTCTCTCTCTCTCTCTCTCTCTCTGTGTGTGTGTGTGTGTGTGAAAACCCTCATCTGATTTTCTATAGGGCAAAAGAATTCAGGCCACGGAACCTGCTGGGGCTGGGGTATTGCTGGTTTTAAGGATATATATGACTGGAAACTTTTGTAATGGGGAGGACAGGGAAGAATGATGTAGAATTAAGAACAAAGTAAAACAGGGAGAACAAGAAGGAACAATGAGAAATGGTGGATTAAAGAGAGAAGAATAAAGAATTATGGATAGATGGAACCTGTTGTAAGTAGACTTCCTTACCCTCAGATCCTTAGCCCCCCTTTAGCTGTTTGTGGCATCTTTAATTGAACCCTGTTAGTTGTTCACACCCCGTCCTGCTCTGTCAATAATACATGGCGTCAAGCTGCCTTCTTTGAATTCACAGGATTTCCACCTTATGGGAAAGACATATCTCATATCAAATTGGGGTCCTTTGTACAGAGTTCCTGAATGTGATATAATGAGCTTGGTCTTATGGGCCACAAAGTCTCCAGTGCCCCATTCCATGAACAGTGGTATTTGAGGAATCATGTAAAATTAATAGGGAAGCCTGGGTTTGTATGCTTTCACGATTCCAGTTTGGAAAGATACATACGCCGTTTTCCACCAATGTAAGTTTCTGTGTCTGCTTTTTGATGTGATTCCTTGGCACAAAGAAGCCATAGGATCTAGGGCATCCTTTGGTTGCAAATTGTATCATGTCCACTCTTGGGTTGATGTAATCAGTTCAGCAGCTAGTATAAGTCCAGGCTGGAATTTCTGCAGACTGGGAAGTAATGTTCTGTCTCTGTGAAGAAAGAAGGGTGTGATGTCCCTGGCATGTACATCCAGAGGAATTCGGAAGTCTATTGTTTCATTGGCATGGAATCACAGCTAAAAATTCTTCCTCATTTAGCAAGCTTATTTTTATTTATTTTTACTTTTTGGTTATAAAGGTGGGTTCCAGTATATCATTGATGATTAGTGGATTCCATTGTTGCTTTGGCTTCATAATTTTCCTTAAATATGTGTGAGGATGTAGGGATAAGTCCTGCCCCTTAGGGGGCGTGTTCGCCTCGGGCTAATGTCTGCCTATAAATTTGGCGAGCGAGCTCCGAGCTGTCGCTTCTGCTTTCCTGGTCTCCGCGGGAACGGTGGTTCTGTAAGTCTATTTCTACATTAAAACTATATATATTTTTACAATCTGTCTGCATTCGTTTACGCCGCTACATGAGTAACTAGTTGTCAAGTGGTAAATCTTCTGAGAGTGGTGTATGAGAAAGACTGGAAGGTCAGTTAGGTTGCTTCCTTCTCTAGTCTACCACTTAGATGTGTTGTTTTGGTGGTGTTGTGTTAAACCTTGTATAGTGGTGGTCCAGTTAAAGTTGGAGCCCTTGATGAACTACAAGGAAATTTGTACATTGAGCATATGGAATATAGAATGCATTCCTGGTATATGTGAGGTTTAGGATGAAGTCTTCATGGTCCCAGTTTTCTGCTAAGAACCCCTCCAAGGTATAGTAGAGTAAGTCACCAATATCATATTTTACTCTTTGTTGCGGTGGTGGTTGGTATGGTGGATGTTTCATTCATTGTTCCTTTTGCTATAGGTATTTTTGTGGATGAAGGTGATGATGTCTCTAACTTTCACTATCTCAGTGCTGTTGGTGATGGTGAAGCTAACAATGATGCTGTTGATGAGCCTGAGCATAACTCACTGGGCAGAGTTAAATTTAGAGTACTCAACAGGAGGAGTCCCAGGAGCAGTGTCTTGGGTACCTTAGCCCACCAGATTTCTACCATGGCATTGTTCCATCTTGTGTTCTCTTTTATTTTCTTTTTAAACTTTCTGTTAGGCATAGCGTGTCCGTTGTTATGGCCCTGCCTTGCCATATTCTGTTTCCCTCTCTTTCTGGGGTGAAGGTATAATGATCTGTTAGCACCAGTGCTTAGTAAAGTAATTCTAAGACTATTACTATCCTTATGAAGGTGCAAATCCAATACACTGGTTTAGCTACATTATGCTTGTAGATCATCTCATTTTATAAGGTGTTGGTTTCTCTTCTTTTTGTGGTCCAGATTGTATTGCCTGTTTTGGGAGCTGTGACTTCTATCTCCTTTAATTCTTAAGTATTTCTGTCCCTATAAACACATTTATGGGGAATTATTCTGCATGGTCAGTTTGTTAGCCAAATGCTGTGGTTCCCATAATCCAACAGATCTGTCTTTTGGGTGAGGGTGAGAGGTTTAGGGATGGGGACTATAGGCAACCGAGCTATTTCCTCAGTGCAAGAAAGCACAAAGATGGAATGCAGATAGGTACCATTTCCATGGTGATACCTTTTGTTACATGGATAAGCCTGCAAAGGATGCGGCCTTGAGCAGAACCAGTCTATCATTGAACAAGTATCTAAATGCCTGTTCTCAAAGGTTCAGTAATTCCACCAAATGCCCTCTCACATTGGTGGAAGGTCCACGAGGTCTTCCTGCTAGGAGAATGAATGCTTTTAGCAAGCAGGAAATGGCCTTAAGCTCCCAAGGAAATGGAGGTATTTATCCAAATATTTGACTTTGGGTAAAGGACTTCCTTGGGGAACAGACACTCCACTACAGTCAAGAACGATGAAGTGTAAACGCTGAGCTGTTCCCTGATTGTGTTTCCTTGAGTCCTAGTCTTACTATATGGGTCTGTTCCCCACATAAGCTCCTCAAAGGGAAGGTCCTGATATCTTACCCTTTTGCCATTATACCATATTCTGATTTCTCTATACTTACTAACTGAGCCTTTCATGGCCTCAGGCTCTCCCCCTGCATTACCTGCTTTTTACCCTTGGGGTCAGGTGTATCCAGTTAGTAAATCTCTAACTTACCTGGAGGGCACAGTGGGGATTCCTGTGTGCGGAGTCATCACATTGTATGGTTCCATGGTGACAGGAAGAGTTTCCAAAGAATTATTTTGTTTAAGGAGACTGCCATTGTATATATTTTCATTCTTTAAAACCAGCACAAAATTTCCGAAAGGAAAAGACAGAAGGGCACTCCCATAACACATAGTGAGAATCACCAAGATTAAAGTAAACAGGTGCTGGAGAATTGTGGTCTGCAGTGGTGAATGCTGGAACTTTGTCAAGCAGCAGTGGTCCTTGCCACTCATTACCATCCCACTTTAATGTTCATGCAAGAAAACATCTGTAAATTATGTCATCAGTTGATAGTGAAGCAGTGAGTTCCTTTAGAGCTGAAATTATTCCTCGCTGAATTCTGTTGCTTCGTCTTTCAACAAATGTTGGATATGTGCCAAGAGTCGCATGATACTCTTGCAAGTCAAGCTACAGTGTCATCTTTTGCTTGGAAGTTTCCTTAGAATTTTTGCCTGGATGTGGGCCTAGTGGTAGTTTAGTTGCTTGCATTTTTGTATTTTTCTTTTTTTTTAAATTTATTTATTTATTAAAAATTTCTGTCTCTTCCCCCCCACCGCCTCCCATCTCCCTCCCCCTCCCCCAATTAGCCCCCCCCATCAACCCGAAGAGCAATCAGGGTTCCCTGCCCTGTGGGAAGTCCAAGGAACCCCCACCTCCATCCAGGTCTAGTAAGTTGAGCATCCAAACTGCCTAGGCTCCCACAAAGCCAGTACGTGCAGTAGGATCAGAAACCCATCGCCATTGTTCTTGAGTTCTCAGTAGTCCTCACTGTCTGCTATGTTCAGCGAGTCCGGTTTTATCCCAGGCTTTTTCAGCCCCAGGCCAGCTGGCCTTGGTGAGTTCCCAGTAGAACATCCCCATTGTCTCAGTGTGTGGGGTGCACCCCTCTCAGTCCTGAGTTCCTTGCTCATGCTCTCTCTCCTTCTGCTCCTGATTTGGACCTTGAGATTTCTGTCTGGTGCTCCAGTGTGGTTCTCTGTCTCTGTCTCCTTTCATTGCCTGATGAACGTTAATATTCAGGAGGATGCCTATATGTTTGTCTTTGGATTCACCTTCTTATTTAGCTTCTCTAGGATAGTGAATTATAAGCTCAATGTCCTTTATTTATGGCTAGAAACCAAATATGAGTGAGTACATCCCATGTTCCTCTTTTTGGGTCTGGCTTACCTCGCTCAGGATAGTGTTTTCTATTTCCATCCATTTGTATGCAAAGTTCAAGAAGTCCTTGTTTTTTATTATTTCCCTTCCTAAATGAGCTTCTGATATTTGTTGGCTTTTGTTTCCTGTTATGTGTATCCTTGTTGACTAGTTCCATTTGCAAGCAGTTTGTTCGACATTCTTCTCAGTTTTTAAGTCACTTCCACTGTGTGTGTCTCTTCTCCTGGAATGAGACAGATACCATATCCCCATTCTCTCATAGTCCTTACAATAGAAATGGAATGTCCCATGCTAATCTTTTTTTTTTTTAAATTCAGGTTTTGGTTCTTACTCTAGAACTGGCTGGAATGAATCTTGACTGGCCCAAGCCCACTGAGACTCACCTGTCTCCCATAAAATCACCCTTTATTCTTGAATTCAGAGTATATCTTTGAAGTTCATTATACATGCTTATGTACTGTATAATTTTTTCTTTGTCTCTTTTTGAAAAAAGGCCTTACCCCACAGCCTCAACCTGAGCTATAGGCTTAGAGGAATGATCCACAATTCCTGGATCCACAGTTTTATTTTCATTGTGTTCAAAAACAAAAGAAGAGAAAGTCTTGAGAGAAGCCTTACAATTTAAAATAAACCTCATACTTAAGAATGGTACAAATAGGGGCTGGAGAGAAGGCTCAGAGATTAAGAGCACTGGCTGCTCTTCCAGAGGTCCTGAGTTCAATTCCCAGCAACTACATGGTGGCTCACAATTGTCCATAGTGAAATCTGGCCATCTTCCAGCCTGCAGGAATACGTGTGGGCAGAGCACTGTATTCATAATAAATAAATAAATCTTAAAAAAAGGGAACGGTACAAATAGTGTGGGAGAGAAGGCTGCGGAGTCTTCATAGGAATTCCATGGAACTGTTCCAGAAGTCCAGTCTTGGAGTACCCATTCCTATGCTGCAGTGGTGTGAGCAAGTGATTTGGAGGATATGGTAGATACCAATTTTAATGTTGAACAGTGTCTCAATTGAATATTTATAGTTCCAGACTTTGTAGGATTTTAGTAAGTTACATATTTCATCACTTAAGATTGGACATTGTTTAAGTAGGTAAGAAAACTTCATGTTTTAGAGACTAGGCATTGCTTCTAAGGACTTTGAAGTTTCTAGCTATATGATGTTTCTTATCCCATCAGTTCTAAAAATGTGTTTTCATCTTCTAATATATTCACTGGGTATGTTTAAAATGCCTTGTTAGAAAATCTGAAATCCTGTCAAAATGTTGATAAGCATTTTGGATGAAAGATGCTTAGCTGGTAAAATCTAAAGAGACACCTAAACGTCAAAAGGTTCTGAAATTTTTTTGTTTAATACACTAACATCTTAGAGATGTTAATGTTAATGCTCAGTAATGTTTATTTAAATGTAAATAACTTTAATTTTCTAGACATACTCTAATAACATCTGCATCTTTTTATAATAGCATTCAGTGTGACCTTATGCTTATTGAGGTTCAGTTAAACAGGCTTTGAAATTAACAATAGAAACTACTGAGATACACTTGGCCCTTGTGCTGACAGTCTAAAGTAGCATAAATCGTATCTCTATTTTTACAGTTTTACAGAGAAGGAAATAAAATGGTAAACTATTGATAGGTGAGTCAGGAAATTCTCTATGACATAAGTTCTAAACTCAGAAGTGAGAGGAACTGAAAATTTGTTTGGTAGTGTGAAATATGGGATGAATTAGTAAAATATACATGTTTAGCTCTAGGCCAAGTTGTTATATACTAATGTGTATGTACTAATATTTTCTATTTTTACTAGATATTTTTTGCTGCATACATAGGTTTATGTGTATGTGTATGTACCACTTGCTTTTCTGGTACCTATGGAGGCCAGACATGGATGTCAGATTGCTTGCAACTATTGTGAGCTGCGATGTGGGTGCTGGGAATCAAACTCAGGCCGCCTAGAAAAGGAACCAGGGCCAGTGTGAACCATTGTCACAGCTGTCACACGTCCTGTTGGTGATGTGAATGCAGGGCAAACACTCTACCAACTAGGTGAGCTACAGCTCTAGCCCCATTATAGTGTCTTAATAGCAATGCGTGATTTTCACGTGTGGTTTATATACTATACTATAGGCTTCTGGTAATCAGAGATTGTCACTGTATTTTGTCCATCCTTAAAAATGCTGCCATGTTGTGCTCTATGATCTTCATTCTTGAGAATCACTATTCTAATTTAATCCCGCGGTTTATCTTGTTGGGATTTTATTCCTGAAGGGACTAATGTTAACAGGGAGTCCCTTCGAATCAGAACACAGTACTACATGGGTAAACCAGCCCTTTCTTACACATTTACATGGGTAAACTAGCCCTTTCTTACACATTTTACATGGGTAAACCAGCCCTTTCTTACACATTTTACATGGGTAAACCAGCCCTTTCTTACACATTTTACATGGGTAAACTAGCCCTTTCTTACACATTTTACATGAGTAAACCAGCCCTTTCTTACACATTTTACATGGGTAAACCAGCCCTTTCTTACACATTTTACATGGGTTAACTAGCCCTTTCTTACACATTTTACATGGGTAAACTAGCCCTTTCTTACACATTTTACATGGGTAAACCAGCCCTTTCTTGCACATTTTACATGGGTAAACCAGCCCTTTCTTACACATTTTACATGGGTTAACTAGCCCTTTCTTACACATTTTACATGGGTAAACTAGCCCTTTCTTACACATTTTACATGGGTAAACCAGCCCTTTCTTACACATTTTCACAATAAATTGACTTTTGAAAGTAAACCCATAAAAACATAAAAGTTCTCATTCAGCCATGGCTCAGTCTTGGAGACTGGTTTAACTGAGTTATGTTGCAAAGCTACTTGTCAGATAAATCAGTGTCTCTTTTAAGTCTCATCTGCTTGTCACATGAAACACAGTAAACCAAGCTGCCTTCTGTTTCACAGTGTGTTCACTGAGTTCACTGTTTTCAGTAGGCAGGCGTGTGTTTACTGATACAGGAGCTGGGTCATATTTGAAGGTGTAATAAATACTGTAAGAGCTGGTGTCAGCATTCTTACTGTCGTGTCTTTGTGGTTTTCCACTACTGTTTTGAATATTAATCTTAAAATAATGTTTACTTCTCAAAAATCAGAACACCGGTCACCTTTTCAGTATGTTCTTATGCAGTTTTTTTTTTTAAAAAAAGGCTGTTTTCTGGGTTTAAGAAGCATTCATTTGCTTTATAGGTGCTAGTGTGGTAGTTTATCATGTTGCATTTGCTCTTCTACCTAGGCTCATAAAAATATACAAAGCAGTAACAAAATGTATATTTGAAAATAGTAATTCAAGAACCTTATACATTAAAAATAAAATTCCTGTTAATATACTATAAATATTGTAACTGTTCTAAGTATGCAATGACCAAGCATTAAAATACACACTATGCAAGAAGAGATTTCACAAAGATTCCCAGAACTAATAATAAAATACAATTCTGGATTTTAGTCTGCCTTTGAGGATATTTAAGAGACTTGAAACTATGGTAGCATATTTTGATAGATATTAAAATGGCTATACCAACATGCTTCATAAGACCATTTGTTTGGAATATCTTTTCCCAACCCTTTACCTGAGGTAATGTATGTTTGTTTGTTTATTTATTTATTTATTTGGTTTTTCTAGACAGGGTTTCTCTGTAGCTTTGGAGCCTGTCCTGGAACTAGCTCTTGTAGACCAGGCTGGTCTCGAACTCACAGAGATCGCCTGCCTCTGCCTCCCAAGTGCTGGGATTAAAGGTGTGCACCACCACCGCCTGGCCTGGTAATGTCTATTCTTGGTGTTGAGGTATGTTTCTTGTATGCAGCAGAAGGATGGACCCTGTTTTCACATCTACTCTGATAGTTTGTCTTCTTATTGGGTAATTGAGACCATTTATATTGAGGGATAAAAATGACCAATTATTGTTGACTCCCGTTATATTGTTGTTGTTCTTGTTGTGTGTGTGTGTGTGTGTGTGTGTGTGTGTGAGAGAGAGAGAGAGAGAGAGAGAGAGAGAGAGAGAGAGAGAGAGACAAATTGACTGACAGAGACAGAGATCAGATGAGTGAGTTTCCTATCTTTTAGCTTTACTGGTGTGAGATCATTTATTTCCTGTGGTTTCATGGTTGTAGGTTGGAGTTTTCCTTCTAAGACACACCTTCTGTAGGGCTGAATTTGTAGAGAGATACTGTTTATATTGGATTCATCATAGAATATCTTATTTTCTCCATCTGTGGTAATTCCTAGATACAGTATTCTGGGCTTGCATCTGTGGTCTCTTAGAGTCTGCAGCACATGTGTCCAGGCCTCTCTGGCTTTTAGAGTCTCCATTGAGAAGTAGGGTATAATTCTAATAGGACTCCTTTATTTGTTACTTGGTGTTTTCCCTTGAAGCTTTTAATATTCTTTCTTTGTTTTGTATGTTTAGTGTTTTGATTATCATGTGGTGAGGGGACTTTTTTAGTCCAATCTGTTTGGTATTCTTTATGCTTCTTTTACTTTGATAGGCCTCTCCTTTAGGTTTATAATATATTTTTTCTTCTATAATTTATTGAAAATATTTTCTGTGCCTTTGACCTGAGTTTCTTTTTCCTTTATTTTTTATTAAATGTCCTCTATTTTTTATTATTCTTATATTTGTTCTTTGTGATAGCCCAGATTTCCTGGATTTTTGTCAGGAATTTCTTTTAGATTTAATATCTTCTTTGACTAATATTTCCATTTTTTCTATCATATCTTTAATGCCTGAGATTCTTTCTTCCATCTCTTCTATTCTTTTGGTGAAGCTTGTATCTGTAGTTCCTGTTTGTATTCCTCAGCCCTTTTTTTCCCAGAATTCTGTCAGGTTTTATCTTCTTTATTGTTTCTGTTTCCATTTTCAGGTCTTGAACAGTTTTAGTCATTTCTTTCAACTGTTTGTTTCCTTTTTCTTGGCTTTATTTAAAAGATTTGTTTATTTCCTCTAATATTTTGTTTATGTTTTCCTGTCTTTCTTTAAGGGATGTATTCATTTCCACCTTAAGGACCTGCATGACCTTCATATAATTTGTGTTAAGGTTTCTCTCTCTCTCTCTCTCTCTCTCTCTCTCTCTCTCTCTCTCTCTCTCTCTCTCTTATGCTTGAGCTATGCTGTTAGAATATTCAGGGCCTGCTGTAATATGATAACTGGGGTCTTGTCAAGACATAGTGCCTTGATTGTTATTGATTATATTCTTACACTGGCATCTAAGTTTGGGATGGTTATATAGAGATCTAGGTGTTGATTAAAGGGTTTGTCTTAGTTGGATGGGTATTATGTTCTTTGGTTTTTGCTTCCTTTCTGGATTTTTCTAAAGTGTGATGGCTGTGCATTGTCTGATTTATTGGCCTGCTCAGCTGGTGTGTTCACAGTGAATGCCTGCTGGTGTTGGTGACTGGAACACAGCAAAGAGTGTGGGGAGGGAGGTGTAGAGAGGATGGTATGTGAGGGTCCCAGGAGATATGGGCTGTGGGAAGGGAGCCTTCATCTTCTGATTTCTTCCAGCACTAGGGAAAAGCCTTAGAGGATTGGGACTGGGGGAACAGAGCACATCTCTGCATTTTCTGCTCTTCCTGCCACATCTTCCACAGTGATCCCTGAGACTTAGGAGGGGCTTGTATTATAAATGCTGTTTTAAGACTGAACATTCCCCAGTCACTTATTCTCTGCATCTTGGACACCTAGGTACCACCATGACAATCGCGGTCTACTTCAATTAGAAGCATCTGAGTTGAGGGATGGGAGGTCCGTTGATCTATGGATATAATGGTAAGTTATTTTAAGTCAGATTAATACTGTGTCCACTTAGCAGCATAATAGTAATCCATTCTTCCCTAAAGCCAATGACCTGCCAATCCTTAAGTTCTAAGTCTGCTAATGGTGCCAGATATGTGTTTAATCCTGCGGAGAGGGACTGGGATACAGTCAGGAAGTGGCGGCTTACTCCCATGATATCTGTGCTGCTCTTATCCCAGTGGGCGGGCCTTGTCAGATCAGTCATCATCACAGCTTGAACTGTTTGCAGGTGGGCATGACTTAGGCTTTCTTGTCTCCTCCAGTAACTTGCATAGCACCTTCCAACACTGTGAAAACCAGTCAGTGGGGATGAAGCCTTTACTTCTTTACCCCTTTGATTTTGCCATGTTCTATGACTCAAGCATATGGTGTCTTCAGCAATAGGTCTCATCGTCAAGTTCTTGATCACCAAGAACAATAGGAATACAGTGTTGTAAACAGAAACTACTCTTTTGTTCCCAGCCACCCAGACCCAAATAATCACACAGGAACTATAGTAATTATAATACTGCCTCGCCAATAGTTCAGGCATATTCCTACCTAGCTCTTACATCTTAGATTAACCTATTTCTATTCAATTGTGTATCACCACGATGCTGTGGCCTACCGGTAAGAGTTTCGGCATCTTTCTCCTTTGTCAGCTTCTGGCATCTCCCTGACTCTGCCCCCCCACATTCAGATTTCCCATCTGACTTTGCTTTGCTAAGCCATTGGCCCAAACGACTTTATTCATCAACCAATAAAAGCAACACATATAAAGACTGACATCCCCACATCACAGTGTACTGTTTGAAGAGTCTTTGGGACCTAATTGGCAAGAACTTCAAAAGAAGTAACTTAAACATTGCGCAGAGTTTTTATTTGTTACCCTTTGATATCTAGTAGGGACAATGCTGCTGTTTCAGAGTAACTCCATTTTATTTATTTATTTACTTTTATTAAAATTTTCTGCCTCCTCCCCACCTCCCATTTCCCTCCCCTCCCCCATCCCCCTTCCCCCTCTTCTCCAGTCCAAAGAGCAGTCAGGGTTCCCTGCCCTGTGGGAAGTGCCTCCATCCAGGTCTAGGTAGGTGTGCATCCAAACAGACTAGGCTCCCATAAAGCCAGTACATGCAGTAGGATCAAAACCCAGTGCCATTGTCCTTGGCTTCTCAGTCAGCCCTCACCAGGGCCAGCTGGACTGGGACTGAAAAAGCATGGGATCAAACCGGACTCTCTGAACGTGGCGGACAATGAGGGCTGACTAAGAAGCCAAGTAACTCCATTTTAATTAACAATTTGTGAGAATTTGGAAATCAAGTTCACTATGTTTGGCCATTGATTTATATTGCGGCCAAGCTGTTAAAATCCATGTCCATGGGAAAAGAGAGAGGGTGTTGACAGAAGTTTCTGTCCCACCTGGTCCCACAGTCATTCAGTCCTGAAGAAACACACAGTAGCCTACAATAATTATAAACTGGTTGGCCTATTAGCTCAGGCTTTCTTATTAACTAACTCTTACATTGTACATTAACCCATAATTCTTGTCTGTGTTAGCCACATGGCTTGGTACCTTTTATCAGCAAGGCATTTTCACCTTGCTTCCTCTGTCTGAAGACTGAGTCTTCTTTCCAAAATTCTCCTGTACTAGTCACCCTGCCTATACTTCCTGCCTGGCTACTGACCAATCAGCATTTTATTAAACCAGTACAAGTGACAAATCTTTACAGAGTACAAGATCATTGTCCCACAGCAAGAGGGTATCATAGCAGAACACGGTAGGGGTCATCAGACTACAAGGCAAGAGAATACCAGGAGGAAGAGAGAAGGAAGGTGTCCACATGGGTCAGCAGGCAAAAAGAGCCAGAGCCGTGTGGTGAAGGGTTGTTTCAGATCCTGAGAACCCAACACTTCCTACCACATGGAGCTGTGGTTATTAATCTAAAAGCCATTGGACTTAGTAATGTTCTTGAGATACCCTGTGTTTCCCTTTTGCTACATTGTTTGATTAGCCTTCTCTTGATTCAATCCATTGTATCTGCTGACTTCATAGATGTCTCCAATTTGCTTACATTCCCCCCTGGAAGTTGTATACAATGTTAACCCTTCCCCAAACTTCCTGGTCCCAGTCCATTACTAGTTCTTTCAAGCATATTTCTAGTTTTATAGATTTGGTTTTTGTTTGTTTTCCTAAAGCACTTAGCGAAAGCACCTGAGGCCTAGGCCCCAGGCTGTTACTGGTTCTTCAAAGCATGTTTCTTCTCCCTGCATGAGGCCCTAATAGAACAGTCTTGCTTGACTAGTCAAATCCTCAACACAAAGAGTTGTCATGTAGAGTCATATTGCCCATCAGTCAGAACTATGCTATTTTCAAAAAGAAAACTGGGCCTTTAGGGCACATCAGTCTTAACCTACCTTCCTTCCTTTTTTCCTTCCTTCCTTCCTTTTTTTCTTCCTTTCGTTCTTTGTATGTATGTATGTATATAGAATAACATATGTCTTACTTGGCATAACACATAGCTTCTGCAAAGCCCCCACATCCACCTTTAGCTTTTATACTTTCTACTTTCCTGTCTTTATTATTCTCTGGCTGTTGTCATTTAGGACCTTGTCACTGAAGGATGACCTGCCATTTCAGGTCACTGGTGTACTTAAGAAATAGTTCTGGTAATATCTTTGTTCTGTAAGTCTCCCATCTGCCTGTGTGTCTAGACTTGGAGTCTATTCAAAATTTTCAAAGCGTAACCTGTAGCCTGAGCCTAAGAGACACTTAAGGATAATAACATATGTCTATGGAGTATTACTTAACTGTTAAAAAAAATAACATCATGAAATTTGCAGGCAATGGATGGAAGGAGGAAAAAATCATTTGGAGAGAGGCGACCCTGATCCAGAAAAGGAAACATAAGTACTCACTAATAAGTGGATCTTAGCTGTTAAGTCAAGGATAATGACACTACAATCCACAGAGAGAGTAACACGGGGGGCTCTCGGGAACACAGGAAAAAATGTTTTTTCATCATCATCTGACATAGTGACCTGGGGCAGAAGATGTAAATGACTGAACAAAAACCTCTCATATAGGATGATATATATGAACTCTTGTCTCTCATTCATGACTTTCTTTGTGGTTCTTATGGAATCTTTAGTAGGAGGAGCCTTCTAAAGGACACTCCTCTTGGGAGATGTGATTTGAGTGTCTATAGCCTCATCCCATTTCCTGTTCCTTGTGTCTACTTTTCTTGTGGTTGAAATTGATCAGCCAGCTTCCGTCTCATGCTGTCATGGGTTCACCACATTATAAATCTGTCCCTACGTAACATAAGGTACAGTACAAGCTTTTGTTTTTAATACTAAGCCTTTTTGATCACCTGTTTTTATTTTGTTGTTTTGTTTTTGAAGACAAGGTTTCTCAGTATAGCACTGACGATCCTGAAAATAGCTCTGAAGACTAGGCTGGCCTCAAATTCAGAGATCTGGCTAACTTCTGCCTTTGAAGTGCTGATGTTAAATGTGTGGGCTAACACACCCACTTTTTTTTTATATTATTGGCTGGTGAAGCTAGAATGTATATTTTTTGTACATTCCAAGCATGTGCTGATATGCTGAGCTTCACCAACATCTTGACTTCTAAACTTTGGCAAAGGGTGTCATTTTTTCCTCCTTGGATGGCATATATTCATGACATTAATAATGTCTGAGGGTCATCTGTCAATAGATAGCAATTTTGTGACATTCTTCCTACTTGTTGTGTATGTTGAAATGTTTTTATAAATATGAGCATTTTGTCAGTATGCGGGGATATGCACCGTATGTGTGCCTAGTGCTCCTCGTAGGCAGAATATGGTCTCAGAATCTCTAAACTTGGAGTTATGGATAGTTGTGAACTATGTACATACTTCCAATTGAACCTGTCTCCTCTACAAGATCAGCAAGCGCTGTTAACTGCCGAGTCATCTCTCCTGTGCTAGCTTTTTATTTGCATTTACAATGCTTACATTTCATCTGTACATCTCTTAATGGGTCAAACATGTATTCCTTTTTAATAGCTCTTATGTTACAGTTTTAACTGTGACACTTCATGTTTCTAGGAGATGAATATAGAACTGGAATGAATGCATGTCTCTTTGTAGGAACATCAGTGAGAACCTGATTGGTTAGTTTTTTTTGGGGGGGGGGGCTCCAAATATGTATCCTTGGCTACACTGAACTCATTTCATAGACCAGGTTGGTTTCCAACTGAATGAGATTCACCCACCTCTACCTCCTGTGTGCTCGGGTTAAAGATATGAGACAGTACACCCAGCTTGCCCATTTTATTTTAATTAATTTATTTCTTATGTATATACATGCCAGAAGTGGGCACCAGATCTTATTATAGATGGTTGTGAGCCACCACGTGGTTGCTGGGAATTGAACTCAGGACCTCTAGAAGAGCAACCAGTGCTCTTAACCACTGAGCCATCTCTCCAGCCCTGCCCATCTTTTTTTTTATAGTTAGTTATTGTTCATCCAATTTCTCTGACATGTATTTAGTGCTGTTGATTTGTTTGTTTGTCTCTCTGTATGTCTGTTAATAGTCATTTCTCTTTCTTTTTTGTTTTTGTTTTTCAAGACAGGGTTTTTCTGTAGCTTTGGAGCCTGTCCTGGAACTAGCTCTTGTAGACCAGGCTAGTCTCGAACTCACAGAGATCTGCCTGCCTCTGCCTCCCGAGTGCTGGGATTAAAGGTGTGCGCCACCACCGCCCGGCAAGTTGTTAGGCCGAGCCAGCCAGGAGTCGAACCTAGAATCTTCTGATTATCCATTGCGCCACTGGCCCGCCTCATTTCTCTTGGAAGGGCAAATCCCATTCAAAAGGCCAAGAAATATCATGTGCGAATCTTCTTTTCAATTTCTTTCTAAAGTAATTTGGGATTACATTATAACTTCTCTGTCATTGAGTAAGTGTGGGAAGCTCCAAAATTATTCAGATATATTGACAAAGAAATATACATTTACATTGTGATCAATATCACTCTTTCTGTTGTACACATGTATGGGATATTTTAGAATTCAGTGACCTATGATGATGTGCATGTCGACTTTACTTGGGAAGAGTGGGCTTTGCTGGATGCTTCCCAGAAGAGTCTCTACAAAAATGTGATGCTGGAGACCTACAGGAACCTTACTGCTATAGGTAAGACTGTGACTTTTCTTTCAACTTTTAAAATAAGGGGACAGATGTTTCTTGGCCTTTGATGCCTTTCTGTAATTTGGATTGATAAAGGGAAAGAATGTGGTAAATAAATCAGGTATGGTTTTTAGGTTAATATATATATAATATTATATTTAAGTTAATATAATATATAATATACTGGATATATTAACTTAAATTTTGCATAATTTCCAATAATATAGCATACATTTTCTGTTACTGTATTTTAGGCTACAAATGGGAAGACCACAATATTAAAGAACTTTGTCAAAGATCTAGAAGAAATGGAAGGTAATTTTTATGTGCAAGCTAAAACAAATGTTCCACAGAATTTTTTTTTTCCTCGTCTTTCAAGACAGGGTTTCTCTGTGTAACAGTCCTGGCTGTCCTGGAACTCTCTTTGTAGACCAGATTGGCATTGAACTCCACAGAAGGATTTAATGTGCCCTAAAAGTTATAAGGAAAAGCAACAGTGTAATAAGCATAGTTTTGAGTGTATTGATCATTACTAAATTCTCACAACACTATGTACCTCAATATCAGGCAGATTATCTGTGTTTTTAAGGTATTCCTCTAAGAAAGAAGACAGTAAAACAATGCTCCATGTTCATCATCACCTCGCGAGAGCCAGGCTGTGCCAGGCTGTAGAACTGTCACTCCATATAGTTCCGTACCATTCAGGCATAGCAAAAGGCATACCTATTGACTGGCTGATAAGTATATGCCCCAAATCTTCAAATCAGCAAGGACTTCATGGTAAAGCTAGTGTTACTGATATACTTGTGAGCTATACCAAAGTATAGTAAGGGGGTAGTTTATGAGAGTTAAGAAAGCTGTTGTGGAGAAAACTGAATACCTATACCATATGTCTGTGAGGAACAAACAATCAACTGTGTGAATGTAATATGGGACCCTTTTATTTGTTATTCTTTCTTTAATGTTGTATCATATGTTACTTAGGGAATAGGCCAAGTGTTCAGATGATATGGAAAGAAGCAGTGTACCTTGCTCTTTCCCAGAACAATGAGAAGATATGCAGTGGTCCCCACTTTGAGTCTTTCTGAATGTGATGTAAGTTTACAGTTAATTTTTTCAAACCTCATTGGAAATGCATCAGTACGCCACAGAAAAGCCCTTTCAAGTCCAAAGTGTGTAAATCCTTTTGTTTGTCCTAGTTCACTTTGCAAATGTATGATTCACGGTATGGGAAAATGTTATGAATGTCATCCATGTGGTAAAGCTCTGAGTTCTTCCAGTTCTCTTTAATTATATGAAAAACTCATGAAAAAGGATGTTATAAAAATAAGCCGTGTACTAAAGGCTCTCACCATCACAGGTATCTTCAGATAACCAAAAGAGCACATATAAGAGGAACGCTATGACTCTAAAGAACGTGGTAAAACCTTATTATTGGACTCCTCTGTCCCATTAGACCACACTGTAAAATTAAGTTATACAGATAAAAACATTCATCTGAGTAGTGACTTTGTTCAAGCATTTACTTGTGCCAACTATCTTTACAGGCATGAAAGCCATCCTACTGGAGAGAAACTCCATGAATGTAATCAGTGTGGTAAAGCCTTCTCACAGCAGAGTCATCTCCAAATACATAGAAGAACTCATACTCGAGAGAAACCCTATGAATGTGATTATTGTGGGAAAGCGTTCATACGTTACACTCATCTTGAAAGTCATAAAAGAATTCATACTGGAGAGAAACCCTATGTATGTAATCAGTGTGGTAAAGCCTTCTCACAACAGAGTCATCTCCAAGTTCATACAACAACACATACTGGAGTGAAGCCCTATGAATGCAACCAGTGTGGGAAAGCCTTTGCATGTTACAGTTATCTCCAGAGTCACAAAAGAATTCATACTGCAGAGAAACTCTATGAATGTAATCAGTGTGGAAAAGCTTTTGCACGTCATAGTAATCTTCAAAGGCATAAAATAACTCATACAGGGGTAAAACCCTATGAATGCAATCACTGTGGGAAAGGCTTTTCTCGACAGAGTTATCTCCAGATACATATACGAACCCATACTGGAGAGAAGCCCTATGAGTGTAATCAATGTGGAAAAGCCTTTGCACGACAGAGTTATCTCCAAATACATATACGAACCCATACTGGAGAGAAGCCCTATGGATGTAAACAATGTGGTAAGTTTTTTGCAGATTACACTTATATTAGAGTACATGAAAAAATTCACACTGGAGTGAAACTGTATGAATGTAATCAGTGTGGGAAAGCCTTTTCACAACCGAGTTATCTCCAAGTTCATAAAAGAATTCACACTGGAGAGAAACCCTATGGATGTAATCAGTGTGGAAAAACTTTTGCACGTCACAGAAATCTTCAAAGGCACAAAAGAATTCATACTGGACAGAACCGGCATGAATGTAATGAGTGTGGAAAAACCTTTTCACAAGAGCGTCATCTCCAAGTTCATAAAAGAACTCACCTGGGAGAGAAGCCCTGGGAATGTAAGCAATGTGGTAAAGCCTTTGCGTGCCACAGTAATCTTCAAAGGCATGAAAGAATTCATATTGGAGAGTAACCCTATGAATGTAATCAATGTCATAAAGTCTGTATTTCACCATAGTCTTTGAAACCATGAAAGAGTTCATCCAAGAGTAAAACCTGTCATGTTTAATCACTCTATCTATTAAAGTCTTCATACATTATAGTAGTATTAAGGACACAAAAGAACTTACACCAAAGGAGAATCTATGAGAATAAAGACTTTAGCCAGCAAATTTACATTTAGTTACACAAGATTATTTATGGTGGAGATAAAACTGACAGATGTCAACAATCTATTCAAGCATTATAATGTCTCTATTTATTTATTTTTTACACCTATAAACTCATATGGACAAAAGCCCTGTGGATTTAACTCATAAGCCAAACATTTTAGATATCACACTTCTCTTCAATTACATGAAATAATTCATCCCAGAGTAGAATTTATGGATGTGTACTATTCTTCTTTTCCTGTGATAAAACACCATGTCTAAGGCAACTTAAAAAGAGCTTAATTTTGGCTTATGGTTCCAAAGCTAAACAAGATCATTATGAGAGAAGCATGCAACCAGTGTCAGACCTGACAGCTAAAGCAGGAAGCTCGGGGCTCACATCCTGAGCATGAAGCATGGGGCAGAGAGTGGAAACCGGGAGGGGTATGAGAATTTTATTATCTCAGAATCTACCCCCAGTGACAGTTTTCCTCTCACGGGCCGCATTTTCTAAGCTTTTCCAAATGGTACCAACAACTGAAAAGTATTGCTTCTCTGATTTTGAAGCCTACATGATTGCTTTCTGTTATATGAACCAATCCTTGATGAAGAAAAAACTCTGTAGGGAAGCCTTTAGATGCCTCAGCATCTGGGTTACAGGCAAGAATGCTTATACAAGAATAATATTCATGAGGGAAAATGGTTGTTTAATGATTTGTTTTAATTTTTATCTTGTTATGTCAGTGTGTCTTTGGATATAGGCATTGTCTGATGGTTCCAAAGGATAGACTCTGCAGTCTTCTGGATTTCTAGCTGGGGTTACAGGAAATTGTCCAGACTCTCACCTGGATTCTGAGCATAAACTTTTCTTAACTGCTTGGCCCTGTCTCTAGCCCTGTAAATATTTTAAAGCTTTTATATATAATTGTACCATTAGGAAATAGGGAATAACTCATACAAATGAGAAACCCTGGGCATGTAAACACTATGGTAAAGTCTTTAGACATCAGAGCTATCTTCAGTTTCAAGAGAAAAAAATCTTGTTTCATCTCTTTGTTAGCAGAGCCTTGAAGCAAGTAAATTGTTTACTATGTTCACTGAAGTCTGATGTTGGAGATCACAGTATTGTGGTTTGTAGTTTGAAACTTTTGGAGTAGGTATTGAATTATATATGGCAAATTCACTTACTGAAATTTATCTGGTGGTTCATATAGTCCTTTTTGACTTCTCTTCATCTTCTCTTGTGATCTGACTTGGAGGTAGGTATTTTTTCTGCTGAAATGCATAGAAAGAGATGCCCATCATCTAAGTGGTTCATTGTTTATTTAAATACCTGGCAGAAAGCAAAGGTGTCTGTGAAAGGGCAGTGGCTTGTTGTTCCTGGTTTGGTTTTTCAAACTTTCACAAACTCCCTTTAGATGTTGTTTGTTATCTAGCCTGGCTCGGATGCCAGTAATTCATTGGAACTACATTTGAAGTCATGATTCTCATGTGTCAGCCTTCTCAGGACAAGTCCGAGTGCAGAAGATAGATCTCTAATGTGTCCTGTTTTGACAGTGCATTTTAGCAATGTTAATGTTAAAATGCTTAGTAGAAGTGAATGTAGGAAACATTAAATACCTCATGTGTGTATCCAAAGCAGTATTTTCATCTATCTGATAGATAAAATAAATTAGAATAATCAGCAACCAACTGTATATCTCACACATAGCTTGATGTGCTATGGATAGGTATAGATTATTTGGACATTTCTGCCTCTTCATGATCTAATTTTTACTCGTTTGGCACTCCATCTTGAAGTATTGCCTCCTAAAGCAATTTTCAGAGAGGCCAGATAATGTAAGGGCAATGAGATTTATTTTCTAAAACAGTTTTGTTATGTCTGTGGTGTAATGTGATTATAGGTTTGAATGGATGACAGATACGTTGGGACCAGAAGAAAACTTTGTGGGGTTTCTTTTGGCCCTCTTCACATGGATCAAGGTCAGGTTGCCAGCCTTGCACACCTGAGACATTTTTTTCCTGATGAGGCATCTCATTAGTGCTCAAATAAGATTAGTAGAAACATTATATCATAAAACACCTAATCAGATTGTAAACATATTGTCATTTAATAAGGATAAAGGAACAGTATAATTTGAATAATGAATCCTATTTGCAAATAAATATATTTATACTGCTATCTTTTTGATTGCGTTATTTTATTCTGAGGACTAACCACTTGTCGATAAAACTTTGTCAGAACCACAAATGAATTCCAGAGAATTGCCTCAGTGGGTAAAGTTGCTACTAAGCACAGTGACCTGACTAAGCCTGATGACGTGGGTTCAGTCTCCACTACTAATTCTCCTCAGTAATAGTTCACGCTACTTGAAAAATTTTCCTCTTATTTCTACACTTGGACTCTCACATTATTTTTCTCTTATTCCTATTCTTGGTCTCTGGCATGTGCACAACACAAACACATAGAACAATAATTTTTAAACCCAGATAAGGTCAGTGAGGTCACTTGCAACCAAACTTGATTACCTGCATTTGATCCCAAGAACGCACATAGACAAAGTAGTAATCGACAGCTGTAACCTGTCCTGTAAGTGTTACATGCACACCAAGGCACAAGTGTATACACAGTTAAACAGTTTAAGAAGTTGAAGTTAACAAAATAAACAAAATATTGAGATTATATGAAATGACTTACCAATGGAAACTAATACATTGTAGAATTTTAAAAACATTACTGTTCATCAAAACAATAATGGTTCCTGCTTAAATTTACATTATCTTTTCTTTCTGATTCAGAGATAGGTCATTTAAACAATATATCCAAACTTGGTATAGTAGTGACGTGTATATATGGTGGAATAGATGACTCAGCAGCTAAGAACACTGGATTTTTTTTTTTTGACCAGAGGACCTGGCCTTGATTCCCAGCACCCACAAGACAGCTCAGAATTGTCTGTAGAACCAGTCACGGTGGATCTAACACTATCTTCAGGTCACCATTAGTACCTGGTTTGCAACTAGTATACACATTAGCAAATTTATACACCTAAATTAATTTTATTTAGAAAATAACATTCACATGAAGAACACTTATTTTTACAATATGTTGTCACGTATGTATCTCTTTTTACACCATTTGCATGCCGTGGTGCCCAAGCAGGCAAACAGTGCATCCTATCTACTGCACCTGGCATGTAGATAGCCCGAGACATCTGATGTGCTAGGAAGCGAATCTGGGTATCTAACATGATCATTACTACTGAGCCAACTCTCCAGCTCCCACATATGTCATTATAATGCAGAAGATGAAGATGCCCCATTATTCCTGTCATCTGTCACTTGAAGGTAACGAAAGTTCCTGCTACACAGAAGGATGCAATGGATTTCTAGTGCTGTTAGAGGGCTCTCCATATTGCTTCTTATTGTCATGGTTAACACACTTCTCTTGAAGTGAATAAAGATGCGAATGACTTTTTTTTTTTACTTCATCTTTACCTCAGCCCCAATGACCCCGGAGAAATATAAGATTGATAACATCAGAAGTTAACTTAGACTTGGTGCTTCAAGAAATGTCTGAGCCCAGATCCCCACAAAATGAGGGAAGCATGCAAAGGATGCTGAAGAGAATATGACAATAGAAGCCTCAAAGTTTCTGTCCACTTGACCGAAGCCACGAGAGTGAGTTTATTCCAAATGTGATAAATAGGCAGCAAGTGGTGCCCACAAGGACAGGTCAGGTGTACCTCAGCTGGAGTTTCTGCCTCCTTCATGGAGGACAAAGGAATTTGCAGGCATAAAGGTTGACTTGTTGGAAAGGGATTGTATTCTGCTTCCCTGATGCCTGTGAATAGAATGGAAATACAAACAAAAACATTGTTTTAGAGCATGGTTGGGCAAAAGTGGGCAGCAAACATGTACCAAACAGTTCCTTAAAGAAAAATTCTTGGAAATTTCAGGTGGGAAGCTGTGGCTAGGCAATAATGCCCAGCACAGACTCCATCTCCAGCCTGCAGCTATAACACCTGCCTTCTGGCAACGGCTTCTTTTTAGCACCTGATGTCCATTTCTTTTGGTTCTGGTATGGCCTGGGCTTTGCCAAGAATGGTTCTAAGCTGATGGAAATTTGACAGGAGCCTTCCAAGCCTAACCATTTAAAAGTGTCAGATGATGCCTTGTTAGTTTTGGAAGGCACATGACTAAGAAATTTCTTCACTTGCCTCTGAAGCCATTAAATAGGTCATTAAATATTAACTATATCAACCATTAAATATATCATTAAATATATCAGTGTGTCAAAATCAAAGCTAACACACACTGTAGTAGTCTGGTGTCACCTCTTTATTATAAATGTGGTAACCATTGACAGATGTTTTTGTCCTACCAGGTCCCACAGCCGTTTAATCCCAAATAAACACACAGAGGTCTACATTAATCCTAAACTGGTTGGCCTAGTAGCTCAGGCTTCTTATTAACTTTTATAACTTATATTAGCCCATAATTCTTGTCTGTTAGCCATGTGGCTTGTTTCCTTTTTCAGTGAAACATTCTAATCTTGCTTCCTCTGTGTCTGGGTGACAACTACAGACTGACTCTTTCCTCCTTTCAAAATTCTCATCACCCTGCCTCTACTTTCTGTTGGCTACTGGCCAATCAGCATCTTATTAAAAATAATAAAAGTGACAGGATAAAAGACCATTGTCGCACAGTTGTAATCCTGAGGGCTCAGTTGCACAAAATTTCTACAGGATGCAAACGTATCATAGGTTAAATGTTTACTGTCGCTCCCTAAACACAATCCTATTGAGCAATCCATAGCTTTTCTGCTTTCCATATAACTTTAGAAACAACTTTTCTTTCTTTTTTTCTTAGAAACAACTTTTCGTTAACAAATAGTTGAGAGTTTTCTTTGAGTGTGTTGAATTTATACTGCAATTTAAACATGTCTGATATCTTACTATTGAGTCATCATGTACACAGGGATCATCAAATGACTCACCATTTATTTAGTTCTTTCTTTTTGTGAAAATGTGAAAGACTTAGTTTATTGCATAAAATGTACTTTGGGGCTGGACAGCTGGCTCAGCATGCACTCTTCTTGGGAATACCTATATTCATATAATGGTACCCATGATGGGAGGCTCATATGTGTGTATCTGCAACTCCAGATTCAAAGTATCTGACAAACTTATTTCTTCGGGTGTCACCTGTATATACATGAAAGATACTCTCACACAAGCAAACATAAAAGTGCAATTTAACTTTTTTTCAAAAGTGTTTATGGCTCATAAAGCAATTGGAGCACAAGTTGTTTTCAGTGCATAAAACAAATCATACAAATTTTCTTTTAAAAAAATTTTGCTTTTGGTTTTTAAAGGCTTGTTTTACCTTACCTCACTGTGATGGAGAAATGCATCCAGTCACTAATCATGGGAAACATAAAATATTTTCTAAGTGATCATTTCCTTTACCATAAGAGAATGAAATAGATTTTATTAGTTAAAAGTATCATCTACAATGTTGAAACATCAGAGTTATTGAGTAAGTCTCAAATTTGGAAGAAGAGCCCCACAAACGCACCATTTCTATGACTGGCAGAGCAGGGTACTAGAGAGCACAAGAGTGAGTCCTGGGCCTATGGTTTGTTCCTGTTGTATTAGATTCAATACTTCTTTGCTTAAAAGACTATGATATATTTGTGGGGTTGTGTCTTTCATCAGTTGTATTTTTTTTATTTATTTAATAAGGATTTCTGTCTCCTCCCTGCCACCGCCTCCCATTTCCCTTCCCCTCCCCCAATCATCAGTTGTATTTTATGTTGCATTTAAAAAATTAATTATACATCTAATTATTTTTTCCAGAAAAAAGTGGACTTCCATGTTTTTTTATATTCTGAAAATTGACTACAGTAACTTAGTAGTCCCTCGGAATTTGTAGAATTGGAGGAATTTCTGTAGAGTTGTATTATCCTCTTCTCAACTCCAGTGGCTTCCCTTTCCCCGTTTCTTGGCATATCTGGGTATATGCCAAGATTTATATTTTATTTGTATTTGAGTAAATAAAGCTTTCTTGAAGATCAGAGTACAAAGCTAGCCATACTGGTCATCTATACAGGCCAGGCAGTGATGGCACACACCTTTAATCCCAGCAACCACACTAGTTAGCTGTAGAGGCTGGGCAATGGTGGTGCATGCCTTTAATACCAGCACAAGCGAGGAATAAAAGGCAGGATGAGACTGGAACTTGCTGTCTTTTCAGTCTTAAGATTTCATAGAGGCAAGAGCTTTCTAGTTGTTGCCTTCTCTGATCTTTTATCTTGAACTCCAATACCTGTATCTGGATTCTTATTATTCATGCTACATCTGGCACCCAACTTTTGGGGTACAAATTCATAAAAAACCATTTGCCTGTGACTTTGCAGTCACCAGCATAGACTGGAGCTACATGCATCCCGAGTTATTGGCATACCAGAAATTTTCCTTCCTTCTCTCCTGGTGGGCTTTCCCTGAATCATATTCTCAGGCAGCTGCCAAGCTATGTAGCCACCTTGAAAGCCAATCAGGCTTTTACTGTTATGCAGCAGTAATAAGCCTCTCGTCATCATTGGCAGCAGGTAGTAGATCTGGTGAGAAAGTTGGGAATTCCTTAAGGAAGGAATTAGTTAAAAGGCAGAAGTTTTTTTCCCATGTTAGAAAAAATGGGAAGCACAATTACAATAAAGATAGGTCTCTGCATGGTTATATAATGCATGATTTAAAATGGAACATCTAAATGAAGGAATAATCAACTGGGATTGATGTACTGTTAATTATTACTTTGATAATCATTGTTACTTGACAATTCTTAGTTCATCTCTTGAAAAGTTGTTTGGTTTAACTGCCAAGATACAGGCCTTAGAAAAACTTAATAAAAGAGATCATAGAGATATTTAGGTCCAGACAGAGGAATTTTAAGTTAGAGAAGAACAGTTTAATGTTTTCAAACAACCAACCTTAATATATCCAGTAACCTTATAGGGATTGCCAAATGATAGAGGCTCTGTAAGAGCTAATTGGACTCCTATACCAGTGTTAGATTTAAGGAAATTCAAGGAAGCAGTAGTTTCAGATGTGAAGCAAATGTTCAACTTGTGGTCAGTTTGTAATAGAATTATCCCTAAAGACTGGATAGACTTGGTTAAAGCTGTTTTAAAGCCTGGTACACAACTGCAAGGTAGTACTTGGTTCAGAAAAGAGGCTAAGACTATTGAGGAGCAGAGTAAAGCTAAAGGTATAGAAATCTCCCAAGATCAACTTCTTGTAGATTATACTACTAGAGAAAGACAACCTTTATATGATGACCACATCCTGACTTTATTTCACACAGCAGTTTTGAATGCTTGGGACAGAATTGGAAATAGGAAAAAATTTTTGAGTTATTTACTAAAGTTACATAGGACCCAAAGGAAGCCTTCATGGATTTCTTATAAAGATTGACTTCAGCAGTGAATAGAATGATACCAAATTTATAAACTAGATAAATAATTCAATCTCTGGCTTTTGAAAATGCTAATTCTCATTACAAAATGATAATTAGGCTTTTAAAGGCAAGGTCAGCATTCCTTAAGGAATGGTACTCAGATATAATCAATATTGAAACTCATGACCAAGATGATGCTTGGATAGGAGTAGTGTTTTCCAGAGTTTTGAGGGGAAATTGAAATGTCAAGTGTGGCAAACAAGGTCACCTTAAAAGGGATAGTAAACAGGGTATTCCTAGAAACAATTTTTTTCTAAACTTAATTCAAGCCCCTCCCTTCTGGATTATGCAGAAGATGTGGCAAATGCAGGCATTGGGCTAATGATTGTAGATCAACAAGAGACGTTCAAGGTAACTCTTTCCTGTTGGGAAATTCCTTGAGGGGCCTCTCGCAGGCCCCTATGCCAAATCAGATTCATTCATTTCCTGCCACTGTAGAGGAAATTCCTCCCCAGATCATTTAAAGAAACTAATGCCTATTTTAAGAAACGATACTACTCTGGATAATAGTACAGCTGTAGAACAGAGAACAAAAATTTCAGGAAAAACCATGAAGCCAGTATTTTGACAAACTTCTATTAATGAACAAAGGCCAAATTAGAAAAATGAATAAGTGATGTCATTGAATGCCTCTTAGACACAGGTGTGGATGTAACAGTAATTTCACCAGAATCTTGTCATCCTAATTGGCTTCTTCAGGAGGCAAATGTTCATGCTTAGGGATGGGAATTTTGTTTCAGGTAAAACAGCACAAAATGGGTTGAATGTATAGGTCCAGAAGAACAGAGAGGAAAATTAAAGCTGTATGTGTCTAGGATAGCAATGAATTTGTGGGGGCATGATTTGTTCCTGCAGTGGAATACTCTTAGAAACAAACCATAAATTAATGTATGTTTCTGGGGAAAATATTAGAAGGTATTATAAAGAATAATAACTGACCATTCAGGTTTTTCAAGAATGGCACAATAGTTGCTAATCTTGCAAGGCACCAACAGCCCTGCCTTTAAAATGGATGACAGACAAACCTATATGGGTTGCACAATGCCCTTTAACAAGAGAGAAACTGTAGGCTTTAGGACAACTGGTAAAGAAAGGAACAACTAAATGTTCAGCATATTGAAGGACCAACCAGCCCTTGGAATTCTCCTCTATTCATTATTAAAAAGAAATCTGGAAAATGGAGACTGGTAACATTTAAGTGCTGTTAAAGGTGATTCAGGTAATGAGCAGGTTTATTTGTCTGATACTTCCAGATAACAACCCCATAATCATGGGAGCTTGGAAAAGAAATTCAAGCTAGCAACTGAAGGCAAAAACCATGGGGAAACTTTGTTTACTGGCTTTCTCTCTTGCTTGGTCACTTGTCTTGTGTTCAGTTAGCTCTCTTATCCATCTCAGACCCACTTGTTGAGGGTATTGTAAAGTCAGTGGAAGAGCCCTCCCACATCAATCATCAATCACCAAAATTTCTCACAGAAATAGTAACTAGTGATTCTGATCTGGGTACACTATCAATTGATGTTCCCTCAGATAACTCTATAGGCTCCATCATGCTGACAGCTGAATCTGATTAACACAAACTATAATATATGACAAAGTTTTACAATTCCAAACTTGATGTATTAACCATATTACTAACACTTAAAGGGCAAAAATACAAACAGGAAACTAGAAACAATCAGAAAACACAGATATGCCAAATATGAGAGGTAAGCCTATAAGATCAAAAGAGAACTAAAAATACCTTTCCACAGAAAGTTCCCAAACCAACAAAATCTCAAGGAACTCAACAAAATATAGTAAATTTTCTGAATGCAAAAAATTGGTGAAGGTCTATCATTTTCTAGAGAAATAACAATAACATTAGATGATAATTAGTAAAATCAACAACATAGATGGCACCACTGGAATGAGTCACAAAGACATACAAATATATATCATGGTCCCTTAAACAACTACAAAATTCTAATCAAAATCAGCCTTGAAGAAATCACTGACCAGCACTTATACTGTGCACTCCATTGCTGATAACATAAAATGTGTTGGGTGAGGAGGGCCGTTCTGTAGGCAGAGACTGCTCATTCACTCCCAGCTGCCCTGACCCAAAATAATCAAACAGAAACTATTTTAATTGCAACACTGTTCGGCCAATATCTTATGCATATTTCCAGCTAACTCTAACATCTTAAATTAACCTATTTCTATTATTCTGTGTATCACCATGAGGCTGTGGCTTACTGGGTAAGGTTCTGGCATCTGGCTTCGTTGGTAGCTACGTGACATCTCTCTGATTCTGCCTTCTTTTCTCCTCTATCTCTGCTTGAAATTCTCACCTTGCTCTATTCTGTTCTGTCATGGGCCCAAGCAGCTCTTTATTCATTGACCAATAAATGCAACGCATCTACAGAAGGACTTCCCACACCACTGTTCCAGTAAAATTGGAGAGATTCACTTCAAACGATCTAATGTTTTAACTTTGTAGAAAGCAGCTTCGAGTAGTAAAAGAAACTCATTCTCTTAAGATAAGGAAAAGGATGTCTGTTAGGATCATTTAGAAACCATTTGTTTCCTATGATTGATGATTGCTTGTAAGTCTGCACCAGAGTGAGAAAATTAAAACTTTTAAAATATAAATGCAAGGTAACAGATTTTGAAGGACACAGAGTATGATTTGTATTGTACACCTAAAGCACCTTGTTTTGCTCCAATTGCTTTATAAGTCATAAGCACTTCTGAAACAAATTTATCCCTGTTTTTTATGTGTATGTTTGTGTGTCAGAGAGAATGTCCTCCATGAGTGTACAGGTGACACAAGAGAAGAGGGTGTCAGAACATCTGGATCTGGAGTAGCAGGTGGTTAAGAGCCTCCCAGCTTGGGTGTTTGTATATGAACTCAGGTCATCCCCAAGAAGAATATATGCTGAGTCACCTAATAAGCCCCTTGGTACTTTTTATCCAATAAACTAAAAATCTTTCACAATTAACAACAACAAAAACAATAAAACCTATATAATAAAGTAAATAAATGATCTCTGGGAACATTATGCATCAATATTAAGATGTTGGCTATGGTAAATTTGCACCATGAATTGAATACAGTCTCAAGAAGAAAACTGAACCTCTATGGCACACCATGCCTTCATGTTTGTTGTGACCCTGTAATGCTCACTTGAGCAGCTTGTTAGAGACCTGTTCTTTAATATAGGGATGGTCCTAGTAACTCATTGTGAATCAGAAGAGTCTCCTGTATCATGAATTGGCACCAAAATATCTGCACAATCCTGGAGAACAAACATGTATATCCTAGCATCCTAATCTCTACCAGGCCTGGCGAGCATACTACTTATCTTTGGGATATTTCAGAGGCATGCTCCCTTGGCTAACTTCTACTTTGTGTGACTTACTGTCTCTTAATGTTAATCTCACTGATTAAGAATAAGACCACAACCACAGTTTAAAAGCAAATTTGAAGAAAACTTTAAATGGCCCCATGTTTTTGCAGAGCTTATAAAGGCAAAACCCATAATTCACCACACTTCCCTTGAAGAGCAAGCAGGGACAAGCATATATCCTGATGTACTTCCTGCCCATATACCTCCTGCCCACATGTGGTCAAGCACTTCCAGTGCATATGGGTCAACAAACTTGTTTAGGGGAGTGAAAACACATGGCTTGTTACTTCCCTAAACAACAGACTCCAGCATTTGTAAATAGAGACTGTGCTTTGATTTCCTGGCCACCCAAACCCAAGTAATCACACAGAAATTACAACACTGTTTGGCCAATGGTTCAGGCATATTTCTGGTTGGCTCTTACATCTTAAATTAATAGATTTCTATTATTTTCTATTTTACCATGAGGCTCATGGTTTGTTACCTTACATCTTGCTTCTTGGAGGGCTACATGTTGTCTCTCTCCTTTGGCAGCTACATGGCATCTTCCTGACTCTGCCTTCTTTCATCTTTCAGTTTAATTTTACCTCCTACATGTATTTTGCCCTGCCATAGGCCAAAGCAGCTTCTTTATTAACCAATGGCAACAAAACATTCATAGTGCACAGAGGGGAACCTCACATCAAGCATTTCAGGAATTACCTCTCTTTGAAACAAGAGGTTGGCAGATCAGCGGCATTTGTGTTTCGTGGATCTCTCAGGTGTCAGGAGCCAATTTCCTCCTAAAATCATTACAGGAACCATCACCCTGGGGAGTCTGCAGAGAACCCCACACCCCTAATTGTGTTAAGAATGGTTCTATTGACAGAGCCTACCCCACACCCAAATTGGCTGTTAATGAGAGCTATCTGTTAGCGGAACCCACCCCCCATTCCAAACTATCTAAAGAACTAGGTGTGTCATCTCCTAGTTGTGACTTCCAGGCCTACTGTGACTTGACCAAAGATAACCTCCTGCCTACGTGACCAACGAGGACCATGTGACCAACGTGAACCACGCGGCAAGAGCCCAGAACCCTGTGCCCATCCCCCCAACTCCTTACCCTATAAAAGGTTGTATCTCGTCCCTAATAAACGGAGGCTTTGACAAACTTTGCATGGCCTTCTTCCTGTCTCCTAGCCCATATCTTCCAGGTAGTGCCTCTCCGTGACCCTGGAATAACTCAACTGCCAGGCGGGCTACTAACCCTAGACTAAGTGGCCCGCCAAGGCAATCGACACTCAGGCATAGTAATTAAAATTAAAATATAACTTTGGATCTCATACTAAGCATTGGTAAATCCTTTACATCACCCATTCTACTCTTCTACATCACAGCTTAGTGATGGAGTGTTACCCAACACATGGCATGCTCTTGACATCCTCCACAAAATTAACTCCAAGTGCACCTTAAGCCTGAATATCAAATGCGAAGTGCAGAACTTCTAGAAGATACTAGAGACACTAGACCTCTCTGAACTTGGCAGCCTGTTTTCCATAGATATATCAAGAGCATGGTGACCTTGATTACTAAGATGCTTCTGCACACAGCACCATACTCCCAATGCTCTACACAGATGCAGCCCACAGAACAAAGTGATTCAGCGACAGGGACCTGGGTTCACGGACTTGAAAAGACCTCATGGGACTTCACAGGACAGGGCATCTGGCTGTGGGTTCTTACCCAGCTCTGGGGAGGACCTGCCACACTGGTGCCTGTGCCTCACAGTCCACTCTTCCCCGTCTGGGAACAGCAGCCCCTTGCTCACCAGGCATAGCTTCCCAGTTCACCCATGCTCACCTCACAGCTCCCTGAGCAGCATTCACAGCACAGCACACAAAACCGTGGTGCCTGCTTCAAGATAAAACCAAGCCTGCAGCCTGGCTCCCAGAAGAGCCCTGCACCCTTTCACTTGCAGGTCAGACTAGAGATTCTGACTGGCTAGTGATGCCTGAGTGACAAGAGTACCTCCCCAGGGTTACAGTGTGTTTTAAGGCACGGCACAGTGGCTCCTGGTCCTGCTTTCCACTCCAGACCCAGACCTTTTCCAGTTCTGCAGAGAGATGCATTTCCATAGCACTTGCCCCTGGTTCCAGTAGCTGTTATCTTCCAGGACTCCATAGGCACTTCCCCTTCTTCTTCCTGGACACAGTGTGGCTAGCTTGCACACCCATTACACAAAGTAGAATGGGGTGTCTCCTGTGTCCCATAATTGGAAGTGTGCCCCAAATATTAACAATTAAAGAGAGATTTTAGTATACAAAAGGAGTTGTTTGTTCTGTGACTTTATGCTGGGAACAAGTGAAATGCAGGTTTTTTTTTTTATCTGGTTGTCACAGGGACTTCAGAAAATCGGTAGACAAAAGCAGGAACCAGATCACAAGCAAGATAATAAATAGGTCTTTTTTTCCTTCTGAATGATGGCTGGATAATGGCTCTATTGCTGTTGGAATTTTCTTCTGGAAATTCAGGTCAATCACTTGACAAATGAATAATAATAAAAAGCACAGTCTTCATGGTAAGGGAATTCTGAGAGAGAAATGGAGCAAGGAAGAATGACTTCATGAGCACTATTGTTAGTCAGCACATCTTCCTCAGTGAGCAGACAGAGAAAGAACAATAAAACCTCTGCAGTGTTAGCCAAGTTTCCCTACTTGACAGAACTAATAGGACAAGTCTATGCATGTAGAAAGTAGATTTATTAGACTGTCTCACAGGTAGTCCAACAATGGCTATCTACCAATGAAGAGTGGAAGAATTCAGTATTTACTCAATCCATAAGGCTGCATGTCTCAGCTGATCTTCAGTATACACCACAATTCTTAAGAACTTGGCTCTAAGGAGAGTAAATCCATAGTCAAGGCAATAAGGCAAAGGAGAGACAGCGTTCTTCTTCAATATCCTTTATATATGTAGGGTACCACTGATGTAGGAAGGTCATCTGTCTATGTGCTAATTTCATTGGTTAATTAATAAAGAAAACTGCTTGGCCTGATAGGGCAAAACTTAGATAGGCGGAGTAGACAGAACAGAATACTGGGAAAAAGGGAAGTGAGGCAGACGCTATAGCTCTTCTCTCCAAGATGGACACAGGTTAAGATCCTTTCTGGTAATGCACCACCTCGTGGTGCTACACTCATTAATAGAAATGGGTTAATCAAGATGTGAGAGTTAGCCAGTAAGAGGCTACAGATAATGGGCCAGGCAGTGTTTAAAAGAATACACTTTGTGTGTTGTTATTTCGGGTATAAAGCTAGCCGTGCGGGAGCCGGGTGGGAATGCAGACCGCCGCTCTTCACTACATACCACCAGAAGGACTACCAGGTTAAAGGTAACTCTTATTACACCAAAAGATCCAGATTAATGAAGGGTCTTCTCATTTTAAAACCTTCAATTAAGAAAAATCCCTCATAGGTGTACCCAATTCTTTGGGTTTTAGATAATTCTTGAGGCAGTCAGTTTGACTACCAAGAATAGCCATCACAACAGCCAAGACAGAAGACCTGAGAAAGATTTCTTACCTGCAGGAGGCAAGGAGAGCATGGGTGTTACTTCCAAAGCAAAGCTTTTCCTAAATGAGAAGCATGGGATGCTACTTTGGGAGTCTGGACACATTCTTGTAGAGTTCTGCCTATTCCTAAGCATGCTCACTTAAATTCAATTCTGAACATGATCACAATGTAAAAGCAGAGAGATTCAGGGGCTATTATCCTCCCTTTTCTCACATCTCCTGACATTACTTTTTATTCTTATAGACAATTTTACATTGTTCATGGCACAGAGACATACATGCCTTTACACATCTGTACAAAATGTAGGAACATACACACATTGAGTAATAACAAAAATACATTTTTTTAAATTTATTTATTTATTAAGGATTTCTGCCTCCTCCCCGCAGCCGCCTCCCATTTCCCTCCCCCTCCCCCGATCAAGTCCCCCTCCCTCATGTGCTCGAAGAGCAATCAGGGTTCCCTGACCTGTGGGATTTTTAAAAACTCATGCAGTCTTTTTTTTTCAGTACTCATTAACATATGCTTTTGCTTTGATTTTTTCTACAGTTCATGCAAAATAATTAGTGGCCAATCTGCTTGAAATTATTCTTGGTAGTGGTTTTTTCATTAATGTCCTTAGGGTTTTCATAAATGCTACCATACTAACTCCAGAAAAAAGATTTACCTCTGTCATTTTCATTCTTATGCCTTTACATTAGTAAGTATCAACAAAAGCCTTCAATATAACATTACACAATAGAACTTAATTTTCTTTAAAGTTTATTCAATACGACACAATCTCCAACGTCACTGAGGTGGTTGGCCATGTTCCCTGACCAGAATTGCCTCTAAACTGGAATTCAGTTGCTGAGTCAGCCCCAGCACAGCGCCCCTTCTGTAGGTGTCTCTGTCTGCGTCCTGTCTTGTGACTTCTAGACCTTTGGACCAAGGCCTGCCGGTTTCAGGATAGCTATGGCACAAGGTGGCAGGCTCACTCTCCAGATGTAAGTGGAGGTCATCTCCAAGATCCTGGTTGCCCTCGTTCATAAGGTACCAATAGAAATGTCTGCAGACAAACTGCTCCTTCACTTAGCCTCAAGACTGCACAACCTTCATTACGTTAAGGCTGGATACATTCTTGTCTGCCAGCTCTGGATGTGTGGGCATATGGACATCTTTCTTGGCTACCATCACTCCTTCCTTAAAAAGTTCCCAGATGGTAATTTGGTCCTTTAGGCATTAACATAGCTGCAGCTGCAAGGTCCGAGACGGAGGCTGGAGCCATGCCAACTTCTAATTCACACCAGTGAGAAGGAATAAAACACCACTTCCCTCCATGCTGACCGCAGCACCGTGTGTGTAAGTGAGCTCTGTGGTTCCATTAAACAAGTAGGAAAGAGGAGGGTGGTACAGCTGTGATCTCTTCCAGCCAGATGTCTCACTGTGCTGGTCCTGAATAAATGAGGATGTGCATACCAGGTGTGGTGCGCCACCTTGTGGAAGTAAGAGTTTAGTGCACCTGAGCAGCGTCTCCTCCCACAGTTGCCTTTGTCTGCTCCAAATCTGAGATTAGGGGTAGACCTGAGTCACCCTAACAACAAGCATGGCTCCTCTCTCAAAAAGAAACCCAAACTTAGTCATAAAGGAAAGACACCCTTGTTCTCCAGTGAGTTTCGTGCTCACTCCACTACCTGGCAAAAGTCCAAAGGTCTTTCAGACCTTTGGGACACTGAATATCATTGGTCAACTCAGGCCATTGTCTTCTGTCTAGACCTGTGGGACACTGTTCTCCAAATACCCAGCTAAAAGTTATTACTCTACAATCCATGTCAGATGCCATGATAGAAATTCAGTCAATATTCTGAATCCCATAAATGGATGCCATATTTTATAAAAAGCTAATAGGAACTTGTTTATGGTTGTAGAACACCAAGAAGGAACTGCTTGCCATGGCGATGCCCAATATTAGTCTGAGAGCTCAAGGAGGAGGGTAGAGGTAGGCAGATATCAGGGAGTAGAACATCCTGGTTTACATAAATAGCTACAGGTTAAATATAAATGCAAAGAAACCTGTCCCAAAATACAATTTCAGTCTTTGGCAACCTAGATGAACATGTCATTGAAGATAATATAATGTTGAGTTCCTTCTGGGTGCAGAATATAAAAGCAAATGTTGTCATGCCAAGAAAACATACATGACAAATGAAAAAACCAGGCAACCTGGCAGAAAACAGAGATGTTTAAAACATTAATATGAAAATGTAGCCAGATAGTGGTGGTACATGCCTTTAATCCCAGCACATAGGAAGAGAGGAAGGTAGATCTCTAATTTGAAGGCCAACCTTGTCTATAGAGTGAGTTCTAGGACAGCTAAGGCTACACACACACACACACACACACACACACACACACACTTCTTTGGTAAAACAAAACAAATAAGAAAGTAAGATTACATTTTACATATGTTCTTTTGAAAGCCAAAGTAGCTGACCTTATACTATTATTTTTAAAAAGCAGATTAGAAATCTACATATATTTTGTATAGAAGTGCAACTGTATCCATAAACTCTGCTGCTATATTACATCAATACTCGGGATTCCACATCTTTCAAATTTAGAATATTCTATCACTTCTATGTCTCTAAAAAATGCTATTTGTAGACAGAACTTCAAGCTAAATCATACTATAGATCACTGCTATTTAAGGCTGGAAGAGATACACTTTGAGAAAATAAACTTGTTCTCTGGGTAACCATTTGAAATGAGTCCTCTTAAGGGTATGGTGAGCAACTTTGCTTACCATTTCCCATTACAAAACTCTCTCTATGTAAAGGAGGACATTTCTGTGGGGTCTGGGTGCAGGTAGCTCAGACTGGCTGCATGACCCTGAGATTTTGTGGCTCTAGTTGAGTAAAGAGAAACCCTGGGTTTTCTGCCTAAGGAATTCTTTTTGTAACTTATTTGAAACTTAGACCTGAACCGCATCTGTGTGTGCTCGCTCTCTCTCCCTCTCAATTTTATTTTCTTATTTTGTGTCTATGAGCGTTCTGCCTGCTTGTTACCTGGATGCACCACAGGCTTCCCAGGTGTGTGCAGTCTAGAAGATGGCATTGCCATCTGGAACTGGAGTGCAGGTGGCTGTTAGCCTCTATGTGGGTCCTGGACACCAAAACAGATCCTCGGGGAGAACGTCAAGTGCTTTTAACCGTTGAGATATCTTTCCAGCCTCCCCCTCATTCGACTCTGTAATACTCATAGCTCCTCCTCTACATTCTGTCTTTCTGTAGCCTCGTTGGCTCTACCTGTCATAACAAATCAACTTCCAGGGATACACCATGTATAACAAAGAGGAACATTCCTGTGGCCCCGGCTTCCTCCAGACATAACTATGGCTGAGCACCCATACAGTTTTCTTTGGTTTTATCACGGCCTTTTCACCCAAAATGACAGGAGGGAGACAGTGGAAGCAGGAGCACAGTGTCACTGGTTAACAGACACCTCGGGATCATTTTAAGGTCTCTCTCTCTTTTTTAATTGACCAATGACATTTGGGAAAAAAAAAAGGCAGATAGCATGCCCAGTCTGTTGGGAACCATCTCATTTCCTCATGAAGACAGATTTGTCAGAAAAAATGGCCAAAACACTATCTTTAGATTTCATCAGTTCAATTGGGACCTCTGTTTATTCATTTGTCTATTCGTTTGTGAGTTCGTTCTTTGTTAGTTCATTCATTTGTTTGTGAGTTTAGTTGTTCTGTCGGTCGTGAACTAGTGAGTCTGAGTTTCTGATGTCATGAGTTCATTCCTTCATCTGCGAGTTCATGAGTTTGGTTGTTCAGTAGGGCCTGAGTTAGTGAGTTCATAATTTCCTGAGTCCTTAAGTTGGTTAATTGAGATATGGCTCTGTATAGGTCTACATACACACCTTTAATCCCAGCACTTCAGAGGGAGAAGGTTGGTCTGTGTGAGTTTGAGGCCAGCCTGGTCCACAGAGCAAGTTCCAGGACAGCCAGGGATATACAAGGAGAAATTATGTAAACAAAACAACCCCCCTTTAAAAAAAACTCAAAATCAAACCTAAAGAGTCTAGCTTTTATTTATAAAGAACTATTCCTTCTAGTCCTATTGTCTGTAGAACTCTGATCATGAAGGCATGGTTGATTTGATCAAAGAAAATTTCTGCATTTTATATTTCATTTTATATTTATATTTATAGTTTCCGTCCCGGAACTAGCTCTGTAGACAATGCTGGTCTCGAACTCATTGAGATCTGCCTGCCTCTGCCTCCCGAGTGCTGGGATTAAAGGCGTGCGCCACCATCGCCCAGCTCAAAGGTGACATTTTTAAAAGATCACATGTTACACAAATGAATAAAAATTATTGTTGTTAAACTGTCACTGTTATGTCATTGTTTCTGTTAACTTTTGAAGCTGATTTCTTAAAAAGAAAAGGTTGGTTAGCTAGGCAATGGAATTCTTTATTAACAACTGATAATGGAATAGTCTTCCAAAAGTCATGGGCAAAATTCTCCTAGCCCTACTGCAGTAACTTTGGATCAAAATACACAACGTATCAAGGATGTATAAGATGTTACAAGGCCACATTAGAGTGGCGAATAAAGGAGTTGGCTTTCTTTTAGCTTGGAAAAGCCCCTCAGAGCCAGAAGCATCAAAAACAAGGCTGTGGTTGGTATTCCACAGCTAGATTTACTCTGCTTGTATGATTTAGCACATCTTCAAAAATTCAAGACCCAACAACATGGGGGTTGTATGTGTGTGATATACATATATAGACATATCCACTTATAGATAGGTCCATATACTTATAAACATTTACATATAAACAAATATGAAAACCCCAGTTGATTTCTATGCATTCTTCATTAAACCCTGCCACTTTAAGTGAAGCAGTTCAGGTTCATGTTCCTGCTCCTTTAAAAAAGGCACGCAAGTTTTTCAGCATTTGTTATTCTGAAATGCACATTGCACACCCCTAAAAACATCATAAACACAGTGACTTATCTGTACCGTGACACTCAATGGGAAGATCAAATTCTACATGACTACACAGTCCAACAGTACGGAGAATACAACTCAAAACATGTCTGGTGTGGAGAGAAGCTTAGAGTAGGACAGTGTTCTCCTGACCTGTTTACAAAGCAGTAAGACCCAAATGAAAAAAGGATTCACTATTATTAGCTGCTGAGATTTTCCTTGAGAGTTATGATCATTTGCATATATATATATATATGTATATATATATATATATATATGTATATATATATATATATATACCACTAGCCTTTGCTTGATAGGCTGCCAAAACAAACATATCCTATTGATTTGGCAAAGGTGTCATGACAAAAACTTCAATGTGTAATCCTCATTAATTACACCGACGGAGCAAAATATTCTGAATTGTCTTATTTATCTAACACCCTTAAAGATTTATTAAGCACACATAAGTGATGTTACATAGATACACATTTCAGAAAAAGCCCTAGTAACCAACCACAACTTTTCCCAAAATGAAGCCTTCAAGTCAGGCATTAACAGATAGCAAGAAGAAAAACAATAATTAATCATCCAGCATAAAATGACACTGTCAACTATTCGGTTTAGTGCCCTAGTTCAATTTATTCAACTTGTGCCCTTGTAGGAGGGAAGGATGACTTGCTGGGCCGGGTCCCGGGGAGGGGGAGGAGAGCCATGGGTGGAATCCTCAGCTGTCCCAGGCTTGAGCCCTTGCACATCTTCTTGCTTGCACCTTCCCAAGCACTCCCCCTCCAGCCTCTCCTTGCTCCCTGGACCCTCGGATCTCTGCTCTTTCACTCCCTCACTATCTTAGCCGCTGCCCCGCCACTCCAGCTCCTTCAGTCAGCAATGATTCTTTTATAATTAAGAAATTTGTAAGCAGGCTAAATATATTTCAGCCTGTTCCTTCTGTACTGGCAGGCAGCTGCTTGTGGTTTTAGTGTAGCAGGTTTCTATTATTAATTCTACTCTAGAGAAACTTTAAAATAGTGGTCAGTTTGCCATCTATTTTCCGTTACACACAATAGGATCATTTAATTTCCTTTTACAACTTTTTTTTTCAAGGGTTATGTAGGGCCCAGGGCAGCTTGGTATTATCTGCCTGTCAAGTTCCAACAGGAATCAGCAGGGGGTACTGGGAGGGAGCCTGAGGTTTAGGAAATGGCAGATTGAGAGAAATTGAGACAGAAAACACATGATAGACCTAAAGGTACTAAAGGTGAATACCAAGCAGACCCGAGTTATTTCAGAGCCTGATTACATACAGATTAAAGGCAGAAGGCAGGACAAAGAGCAGTACTGCCAGCTAACCACCACCCTGAATGTCCTTAGGAGAAAGTGCAAGCAGATGCATTATCTCTCACAAGAATTCAGCTAGGGGCAAGCAGCTTCTGTATCTAACTGGATGTGCCTCAGGTTTGGCATTAGCAGTATTCTTTCTACTAGATAGAGTGTTCTTTCTGCATGCGCAAAATTTTCTTTCCTGTGGGCTTAATCAGAACATTCTCACAGCCCTCAAGGATGCAGGCAGAGCAGGCAAGCTTGAATTCAAATTACTTATGAATCAGAATTGACTACAGATGGAAACTGAGTCATACATAGGCTCCCACACCTGCCAAGACAGACTGTATAAAGACCAACCAGAAAATAGGCCTGAGTCTCAGTTTACCCTAAGGCAATACTTGACTCCAGAAAGACCACAAAGTGGGAACACCCAGGCACCAACCAGGAATGGGCCAATGAGCATCCAAAGGAAATACCTAAGGTTCCAACCATTGTAGATAGGATCGCCTGCTATCTCTTAGCCCAGCACAAACCTATCCTCTTTCACCAGGAAACCCTGGTGACTGACAAATGTCAGTCAATCATGGGTCCTGAACCTTAGAAATCTCTCACCCCAAACTCTGATATTATAAAAACCCTACCCCAGTTGAGTTCAGGGCTCTCTGATCATACCAATGCATTGGATACATAAAGAGTCTGAGTTCGAACTTGAATAAGAATAAAGGCTCTTTGCTTTTTTCATATGGGACTTGGTCTCCTTGTTGGTTTTTGGAGGACTCCCTGATCTGGGCATAACATCTGGGAGCTCATCTGGGATCCACCAAGCCAACAAGGACTACTTACTGCCTGTAGAGCTCTCAGCCTCAGTCAGCTGCTAAGTTTTCCATGTTTCATTTCATGTCTTTTTTTGATATCCTTCTGTAAGTGATGTAAGATGTACTTCTGTATACCTGTTGCTTTTATTGGTTGATGAATAAAGCTCTTTTTGCCAATGGCTTAGCAGAGTAAAGCCAGGTGAAGCAACCAGACCAAGAGATTGTTTATGAATGTTTATTTTCATTTTAAAGGATTAATTATAAATGGTTAATGGTCACAGTCAAGGTGTTTCTAAAAACAAAAGGGGGATATGATATAGAAATGAATATGATAGTATGGACTTTGAGCTACTGATACAAATTTAAGGTCAATTTTGTATTATGTTTATGTATAAACATTTAAAAATATAAAGTATAATTAAATATTATGGATTAATAGATAGTCATCTATAATAATTAAACTGTAGTTGTGTTAGGTTTTCTAGAAGTACAGAGATATATTTCAGATGGATAGGTATTCTTCAAACCTTTCAAAGGCGTAAAGAATATAGCATTTAAAATGTTTTAAGCACTTAGACTTTTCTCAACAGTGAGACTTGTCTGCTTTTGGCAGCATCAATTACTTCAGAGAGGTTGATCATCATCAAAGAAACTCATTATGGAATTTGCCTCAAATACAACAAGTTTGTCATTTGGGCAAGAATCTGCTCTTGCCTGGACTGCTTGATGGTATGCTGTATAAAATGGACTTGTTCTATCGGGAACTTACCAAGGCCAGCTGGCCTGGGTCTGAAAAAGCATGGGATAAATCCGGACTAGCTGAACATAGAGGACAATGAGGAATACTGAGAACTCAGAAACAATCGCAGTGGGTTTTTGATCCTACTGCATGTACTGGCTTTGGGGGAGCCTAGGCAGTTTGGGGGAGCTGAGCAAAGGATGCTCACCTTTGGAGACCTGGATAGAGGTGGGCGGTCCTTGGGCTTCCCACAGGTCAGGGAACCCTGATTACTCTTCGAGCAGATGAGGGAGGGTGACTTGATCGGGGGAGGGGGAGGGAAATGGGAGGCGGTTGAGGGGAGGAGGCAGAAATCCTTAATAAATAAATAAATTGAAAAAAAAAATAAAAAAAATAAAATAAAATGGACTTGCAGGACCCACAGGAAAGTGACTGCTAAACTTTCCAAAAGATGGAATGGTACTTTAGGGCTCCTGCTTCATGAAAGAGTCTGCCAGCCATTCTGCAGGACACAGAAGAAATCAACTAATGAACTTTGCCAGTACAAGGCAAAATAGATCTTTCAAATGTCCTCCTTCATGGATAAGTCTGCCAGATAATATAGGCCTGTAGACTAAATATGGATGCCACAATGTTATAGAAGAACTTTGGGTGACTGTCCAGTCAGTGAGATGTCTCTGTTAATTCTAGAGTTATAGAAATTGCTTATAATGCACTTTCTGCTTACGTGGTTCTTTGATGGAGTTGAAGACAGATAGTTATAGTTATGATGAAAGATAAATTAGACATAAAACTTTATACTCACAAAGATAGGATAGATGATAGAGTATTTTCCTCTTATAATTAATTCAAAGACCTTTTCCACATAAGATTTTAATTTTTTACCTGGTTTATGTGGTGAAAAGATCCATTCTAAGATCATATCTTCCCTATGCATTAAAATTCCTGTAGGGAAATATTTGGAGGGTAATATGACCAGAATGCAGTTAAGATTCAAATTTACATGATCCACATGTACCTCCTTTAATTTCTCTTCAATCAAAGTCAATTCTCTCTCAGCTTCAGCTGGTAATTCCCTGGGACTATTTAAATCTTTGCCACCATCTAAGGTTTTGTTTATATTATTTGAGCAGTCCACTGAAATCAGGAACAAGACAAGGTTGTACACTCTCTGTATATTTATTCAATATAGTTCTTGAAGTCCTAGCTAGAGAAATAAGACAACAAAAGGAGATAAAGGGGCTACAAATTGGAAAAGAAGAAATCATACTTTCATTATTTGCTGATGATATGATAGTATACATGAGTGACCCCAAACACTCTACCAGGGAACTCCTACAACTCATAAACACTTTCAGTAATGTAGCAGGATACAAAATTAAAAAAAGTCAGTAACCCTCCTTTATACAGATTATAAAAGGGCTGGGAAAGAAATCATAGAAACAAAACCCTTCACAATAGCCACAAATAAAATAAAATATTTTGGGGTAATTCTAACCAAACAAGTGAAAAACCTGTATGACAAGAACTTTAAATCTTTAAAGAAAGAAATTGAAGAAGACATCGGAAAATAGAAAGATCTCCCTTGCTCTTGGGTAGGTAGAATTAACATATTAAAAATAGCAATCTTACCAAAAGCAATCTACAGATTCAATGGAGTTCCCATCAAAATCCCGGCAAAATTTTTCACAGAGCTTGAAAGAACAATACTGAACTTCATATGGAAAAACAAAAAAATCAGAGATAGCCAAAACAATCCTGCACAATAAAGGAACTTCTGGAGGCATCACCAGTCCTGACTTCAAACTCTACTATAGAGCTTCAGTAATAAAAGCAGTCTGTTATTGGCATAAAAACAGACAGGAGGTCCACTGGAATCAAACTGAAGACCCAGATATCTATCCACACACCTATGAACATCTGATTTTTGACAAAGAAGCAAAAAATATAAAATTGAAAAAAGAAAGCATATTCAGCAATTGGATATCAACATGTAGAAGAATGAAAATAGATCTATATCTATTGCCATGCACAAAACTCAAGTCCAAATAGATCAAAGACCACACTGAACCTCAAAGAAGAGAAAGTGGGAATTACACTTGAATGCACTGGCACAGGAGACAACTTCCTAAATATAACCCCAGTAGCACAGACACTGAGAACATCAATTAATAAAGGGGCCTTCCTCAAACTGAGAAGCTTCTGTAACGCAAATGACAAGGTCAACAAGACAAAATGGCAGCCTACAGAATGGGAAAAGTTCCTCACCTATGCCACATCAGACAAGAGGACTGATCTCCAAAATAGATAAAGAACTAAAGACATTTGACATCAAAAGAACAAATAATTCAATAAAAAAAATGGGGGTAAAGACTTAAACAGAGAACTCTCAACAGATGAATCTCAAACGGCTAAAAGACAATTAAGGAAAAATTTCAACATCTTTAGCTATCAGAGAAATGCAAATCAAAACAGCTCTGAGACTCCATCTTACACCTGTAAGAATGACCAAGATCAAAAACACTGATGACAACTTATGCTGGAGAGGATGTGGGATAAAGGGAACACTCATGCATTGTTGGTGGGAGTGTAAGCTGGTACAGCCCCTTTGGATGTCAGTGTGGTGATTTCTCAGAAAATTAGGAAACAACCTTCCTCAAGACCCAGCAATACCACTTTTGGGTATATACCCAAAGGATGCTCAATTGTACCACAAGGACATGTGTTCAAGCATTGTTTGTCATAGCCAGAACCTGGAAACAACCTAAATGCCCCTTGACTGAAAAATGGACAAGGAAAATGTGGTACATTTACACACACAGCAGAAAAAATGACATCTTGAATTTCGCAGGCAAATGGATGGAGCTAGAAAACATCATATTGAGTGAGGTAATCCAGACCAGAAGGACAAATATCATATATACTCACTCATAAGTGGCTTTTAGACATAAAGCAAAAAAAAAAAAAACAGCCTACAAACCACAGTCCCAAAGAACCTAGACAACAATGAGGATCCTAAGAGAGACATACATAGATATAATCTACATGGGAAGTAGGAAAAAAAAGATCTCCTGAGTAAATTGGGAGCATGGGGACCATGGGAGAGGGTTGAAGGGGAAGGGAGAGGAAGGTGGTAGCAGAGAAATATCAATAAAAAAGTTATTTTGATTAGGTGTTATCCCAGAAGTGGGCCATTGATTGGAAATGTCTCCTAGCAATCTTTGGAAGTCATTAAGAGTCTGCAATTTGATCTCTCCTAATTTGTACTTTTTGTGTTCTAATTTTCTGTAAACCTTTTATATCCTAAATAATTAATAGAATCTCCTCTTTGTATTTTTTCAGGAGCTATTTGTAATTTGCAAAGAAGCAAAACTTTCTTTACTTCTTCAAACATTCTTTCAAAAGTATCTACATTTAAATCAGATAGCAAAATGCCGTCCATGCAATGGTAAACTATAGATTCAGGAAATTGCTTATGTCCTTTCCAAAGGCTGACTCACAAAATATTGGCACAGGATGGGCCTATTTAGCATTCCCTGTGAGAGAATCTTTGACATGTTTTAGCAGGCTGAGAATTGTTATAAGTAGACACTGTGAAGGCAAATTTTTCTTTGTCCCCCCCCCCATTTTTTTATAAAGGTATAGTGAAGAAGCAGCCTTTTAAATCAATAACTATAGAAGGCCATCCTTTAGGCAATAGAGAATGAAAAGTAATTCCAGACTGTATAGGGTCCATTGGATGAATCACCTTATTAGGTGATTCTTAGATCTATTACAATCTCCATTTTCCAGATTTCTTTGTAACAACAAATACAGGAGAATTCCAAGGATTGGTTCAATCTTCAATATGCTGAGCATCTAGTTGTTCTTCTACCAGCGATTCTAAAGCCTGCAGATTTTCTATTGTTAAAGGCTATTTTTTAACACATACAAGTTTCTTAGTTAATGATTTTAAAAGTATGGACTTCGGTACCTCTGAAAATTTTCTAGTTGTTGTTCTATGTTTTTGTATAGCCTGAACGGTTGGTGACTGTTTTTTACAGTACCTTATAATATCCTTCCCAGAAACATGAGTTGGTTTATGGTCCATTTCTGAGACTGCAGGAATGTTAACCTGGGTATTCCATTCTTGCAACAGATCACAAACCCATAGACTCACTGCTATATTAGTCACATATGGCCTCAGCCTTCCTCTCTGTCCTTCTGGCTCTATGCATTCAACCCATCTCGTGCTTTGTTTTTACCTGAGAAAGGGTTCCAATTCCAATAAGAACTGAACATCTGCCTCCTGAGGAGGCCAATTCAGATGCCTTGATTCTGGAGTAATAATAGCTACATTTGCACCTGTGTCTAATAATCCTTTCATTATAATGTTATTTACTCATACTCTCAACTTTCGTGTTTGATCATTTATAGAAGTCTGCCAAAATATGTTTTCTATTTTCTGTTTGCATTTTTGATTCATCCTCCATGGTTATTCTATCATTCAGAGCAGTACAATATTTTTTTTATAACAGACATTGGATTTTCTGATTTTCCTGGTGAAGCATGTCCTCCAGAGTGACTGGGAATGACTGGAACACATTTGACCTGGGGACCTGCGATAGGCCCCTCAAGAAATTTCCCAATGGTAATGGGTTGCCTTGTTTTTTTCTTTTTGCTCTACACTGTCAGCCTTTGCTACATCTTCTGCATAACCTAGAAGTTTGGGGCCTTCTATTTGGGTGATTCACAGAAAAAAACATTTCTAGGAATGCCTTGCTACAATCCCTTCTCAGATGGCCTATTCTATCACAATTAAATCATTTGGTATTTTGACGTCTTTTCATACCTTTGGAAATCACTTCTCCTACCCAAGCCTCAGTGTTATTGTCATAGGACTCAATATTGGCTTTGTGTAGGATCCATTTATCCATTGGTGCTGATCTGACCTTTAAGGCCCAAGTACCTAAATTAGCATTTCAAAAGCAAGAGCTGCAATGAATACTCACCTAGCTTCTGGATCTGCTATACCTATTTGTACAGCTTTAGTTAATCTATGTAAAAAGTCACTAAAGGGTTCTTTTGGACTTTGAATAACCTTAGTATATGATTCAATTATTTTTCCTGGTTTATGAATCACATCCCAAGCATTCAAGGCTGCTGCTGTATGGCATATGGACAAGATGTGTTCATTGTATATAACTTGTCTATCAATATCAGTAGAAGGGCCCTCACCAAAAATTTGATCTTGGGAGGCCTCAAAACCTCTGACTCTACCTTGATATTTAAGGGCCTTAGCTTTTTTTCTCCAAAAACTCTTCCACTGAATCTGTGAACCATGGTCTAATACAGCTGAGACTAGTTGAAGCTAATAATGTCGACTAACCTTATTTCTTGAAGTCCATGTCTTTACCATCTCCCTCACACATGGTGAATGCATGCCATAAGATATTACTGCCTGCTTAATATCTTTTAGATCTTTCATACATATAGGTTTCCATTTGCATTCTGTATATGTTTTGGGTATTGAGTATTTGCCGGCTTTTCAGAGGTTAAGCAGCTAAAACATGATAAGTAGTTAAAACACTTGGTAAGTCATCTCTGACTCCAAGAGGACCGGTGATGCTAAATCTTTACTATTGTCTTTGGCCTGTACCTCCTCTCCTTGTTTATCAGTTCTGACAAGTTCCTCAATCAGTTAAAATCTTTTAAATATAAACATTTGGCTTACTTTAGAATGAAATGGGGTAAATCTTAATGACATCAAGGGAGCGTAAAAGAAGAGAAACTGAAATGTTAGTGATACTTGGAAAATGATTAAGGAGAAATGATTTGAAACTGATCATGCTTGAATGCATTAGAACTTGTATAAGAAAAGACAGCCTGAGCTAGTCAGGGCCATCAGTTTGAAAGACAACTGGCGGTCAGACTCTTCATTCTTCACCGACTTTACACATCTGTCCTGTGGAGATGGGCTCGGGCACCACCCCATGGGTCCAACATGTATTCCCATGTCCCTGGAGGTAAAGAGGGAATCATCCCTCACATCAGGTGCCTCATGAAACTAGGAACTCTGGTCCCTTACTGGTCAGCCTGGAATACTTAGCTGCTCCCTGTTAAAAAGCCGAACTCAAATGATTACTAGCCCATGTCGAACCTTAGGGAGATCAATTGCAGGGTTATGTATGTTCACCCCACTGTGCTGAATCCATACACCCTTTTGTGCTCATTTTCTCCTACCCAGGCCTGGTATATGGTGTTGGATATCAAAAATGTTTTCTTCAGCCTGCACTTAGCCCCAAAGAGCCAATCCTTGTTTGCCTTTTAATGGCATGACACTGTAAAGGGATACAATGGACAGCTGACTTGGACCAGGCTCCCCCAAGGATTCAAAAACTCCCCATTCATCTTTGACAAAAAAGCATCAGGGGAGTGTCAGGCAGCCTTGGGCCTCTGGGGTTCTTGCAAGGGTTTACAGAGCTGGTTTCCTTGGGACCCATAGGTGGATTATATTCCAGTTTGGTTTTCTGTTCTTCCCTGGAGCACATTTGCCCTCTTCCTGCTGGTATTTTCCAGGTACCATGGAGATAAAACCACAGGTGGGGGACATTTCCTGTTACTAGAGATACAAGGATCCCTTTTGTTGTCAGGGTTTCCAGAAGTAAATTGAGTCTTTCCAGAATTTTGCTGTTCTCTGGATTTGGCCAGCCTTGAAGCCATGCTGGCATGACTATTGTAGGCTCCAGTCTGGGGCTATCCTGCTACCTGGCATCTTGCAAGGATGATGGTACTTGGAGGTGGAGGTGGCAGATGCAAGTTGCCTGGGGCTCACCACTTTTTGGTGGTGGTTCAACATTTGTTGGTGTTCAGCATCCTCCACAGCCAACTTCTGAGTGAGTGGCCTCAGCTGAAGAAAATAGCGAAGACACGGAGACAGGAGAACAGGAAGCTGCCAAAGGAGCAGATTTTGTTGCAAGAGTTCTATGAGGAGGTAAAGAGGTCCTGTGAGAAGGCCAATGAGAAAATCTGTGACCTCTGGGCCAAAAAGCAAGAGGCAGGCTAAGACATCTTGGGCAGGCTGGAATTTTTCTAACATACACATCCATCCACTTATTCAACCACTCCCCTACATGCCATCCAATTGTTTGTTTGAGTGATCATTCACAAGTCTTTCTGCGATGTTAGCCTCTTGGGAGAAACTGGATGATTGGCAACCCAACCCTCTTGCTCTGCTAGAAGCCACAGTCAATTGATAAAGTCAGGTCAACCCCATATCACACACATACATGTCCTTATGGTAGGATGGGTGCTGTGTGGGAGCCAGTCAAGGAGTAACACAGAGCTTTGAGTGATTGAGGCCCGCATATTGTGGCTCACTTACTTTTCAGAGTTTATGTGAAATCACAGGTGGGAAGCAGCTTGTAGAGGAGAGCACCCTATAAATGCCAATCGAGTGGCTCTCACTGTCATCTTTTTGGGAGACATGTGGCCTTTCTCCCTGGTCTCCAGAGTGAGTTCCAGGACAGCCAGGACTGTTTCACAGAGAAACCCTGTCTTGAAACACACACACACACACACCTGGATTTATTAATTCAGTTTGACTTATTGCATTGGTGGTGGAGGAATCCAACAATCCAGGATCCAATACCTATCATCTGGTGTGTTGGGCCAGGATGAGTCAAGTCCTTCTGTGACTATGTGGCATGGCCATGAAAAGCCACTCACTCCCACCCCACCCCTGCCACACCAGAACTGTTCGGTAAGCCTCCCATTCCTAAACTAAAATGCCTTAAGAGGTCCCAAACCTCTTCCAACCTGCAGATTGCTTGCCAAGTCACTGCAATGCCAAAGCAAATCTGGCCTTCTGGAGCAGAGGCAGTTCTTACTCCTTGGGATTCCTCTGTACTAGAGATGTCTTGCATGGAGATAGCCCAACTCCCTTTGTTTTGGGCCCAGGCTATCTCGGGGGATGTGTCACCAAACTCTCCCACCTCCCAGCTAATAGCTTGTGAACAGGTACTTGCTAAGTCCAAGTTCAGTCTCCAGAACTCCTTGGGTTGTCTCCTGTAAAATTTCTCCAGGGTTGCTCCTTTCCTCTCCTCTCTCCCCTCCCCATTTCCCGTTTCTCTGTATCTCCTATCCCTCTAGACATCTCATGCTCTCTCTTCATGGTTCTCCCAGTTCCCCTGAACTGCTGCCTTCTCGCAATGGCACCCTCCGGTAGGACCTGCTAAAGGATGGCCACTCCGACTTTTCCTTTGCTTCCCTGGCACTCAGGCAGGCCACGCTGGGATTCTCCCCACAATAGATGTGTTCTCTGTTCTTGTCTGAACTACTATGAAAATGTCTTGCTGCTCTGTTGTTCTGTCTCTGTTCATTCCCTCTTTCCCTCTCTCCTGCCACTGTTGCTGCTACCACACCACAGGAGGTCCCTCTTTCCCATACCCTCCAAACTGTGCTGAAATTCTACCCTCCAGCTACAAATCCCTTCTCACCCAATAACTCTGCTACAGCTTCCTCTCTCCTAAAAATCTCTTTTTCCATAATCCTGCACTTGCGGTTCCAACTGTGTTGCTACTCTGTTCTTCAGTTTCCCTGCATAGCACCTTCTCCACACTCCGGGCAGCGGGCCGCCCTGTCTGGCATCACTGCCTCCACAACCATTGCCCAGAAACATCTTTCATTCTTATGGTTCCTTACATGCTGCTTTATGCTGGGAACTCTTATTTCAGGATATTTTTTTTTTTTGAAATAGGGTTTCTCTGTGTAACAGTTCTGGCTGTCCTGGAACTAGCTCTTGTAGACCAGGTTAGCTTCGAACTCACACAGATCCACCTGCCTCTGCCTCCTAAGTGCTGGGATTAAAGGCGTGCGCCACCACTGTTCAGCTATTTCAGGATTTTTAGTTGGTTATCTGGCACAGTTTCCCAGAAAAGTTTTGCCCATCCTTCTGTTAAAAGTCCCATCTATATTGTGTGTATGAATCACATGTGGCCACATGTTTATTTGGATGTCTGACTTTGTGTGTTCCATGTATTTTTGCCTCTAAGCTTTGCTGAATCTGATATATGAGGGCAGAAATAGTTATTTTATGCTGTTCTACTTTACTAAACAAAAACAACTAAGAAATTGGGTATGATTAAAATCTCCAGTGAAATTTATAGCCAACCACATGGAGAGCCACTGTTTTAATAGAGGTTAAACAGAGACTTCACACCATCTTTAGTAAGGGTGACCACAAGGATTGGCCCCACCAAGGAGACATCAGGTCTCTAATATACTTTGGGTTAGGATATATTTCTGTATGATAATTCTTGTCTTTTCCTAAAAACAACGTTTATAAAAGATAAGGCTTAAAACAATGCTGGTTTACTCTGACATTAAAGTTGCACCTCTGCATTCATGTACAGGGATAATCTTGCTGGCAGCCAGATTTTGTAACCTACGAGTAAACCCCTTGATTTGGTACAAGAGATGATAGTTCAATATACTTGTCTTGACCTAGCTTATCAAGTGGGATTCATGGTCCTGGCCACTCATTTCATTTCTCAGTCAGTGCCAGATAGCAGAAAGAAATGTACAAAGGCTGAGGAGGGTCCCCAACCCCACACAGGAACTGGAGAAGATGGCCTTTAAGGTTTTAATGCCCAAGAGGAGGCAGCGTAGTCTTCCCAACAAGCTAGGTTGCAACAGAAGGCTACACTCTGAGCCCACACCTGAAACCACCAGCAGCCCCATGATGGGAACAAGGGAAGCCCATGAGGCTCCATCCTAATAGAGCTCAAGCCAAGTCAACTCTGCCAGAAGCCTGCTACTAATGCGGTCAGGAAGGCCAATGATTATGGTATTGTCCTGACCCCCGCCTGCTGACGAGGCCATGCTCCATCTGCCGACAGCCTGGGCAATGGAAATCGGAATGGCCCCAAGGGCGGCTCATCCCCTATGCCACACCAGAGGTCCAGACTCACTGACACTGGCTTCTGAGACTCTCCAGCCTTTGAGTTCCTCTGCTTGGTGAAGGACTGACATGGGCTAGACTTGGTGACCCCCATCACCCTCTCTGAGCCTAGGGTAACGATCCAGGTCGCTGATAAGTCCATTGTCTATTGGACATGGGAGCTAACGATTCTGTTTTAATCTCTCACTTGGGTCCTACAGATCTCTCGCCAGTTTCTGTATCAAGGGTGGGACTGGAACGGGACTCCCTCCTTCCTGCTAAGACCCTCTCACTTCCCTGCATTCTTGTAGTGTATTCTTCTCACACTCTTTTCTAGTCATACCCACCTGCCATGTAACAGCTCCCCTGACCCCCAAGGGTACAAGCATCATGGTAGTTCACTGGTTAAGTCTCCTGTTAAAAGTACAGACAGGTGTGCCTCATTCACGGGCTTCATAGTTCAGGATTAACAGGTTTCAGAGGTAACTTCAGAGGCTCAGAGTTTAACAGTGATGGATTCAGTTTTGATAAAAATGATAGTATTGACTACAGTTTTCAGGAGTTCTTAAGTTTTTCTGAGTTTTACTGGTCCCGGTTTTGAGGACTGCATAGAGGCTTTTTCAGCATTACTGCACCGTGTCCAGTCACACCGGACAAGCCTCTGCTGAAATGCCAACTCCATCCCCTCTGAAACAGGTTAGCATTAAACAGGGTAGAGAATCCCATAGGCATGTTGAGATCCCTCCTCATTCACTTGCCCAACCTTTTTTGTTCGGTGAATTTAGACCGAAAAATGTTTATGCCTTTTAACTCAAAGCCATACCCTTTTGTTATGATACCAAGATGTAAATCTGTTCCAGCTGATACCTGCAGCTTCCTGGGAAAAATTCTGCTACTGGGCCAAGGCCAACTCACAGAGGCCCTCCATATATGGCAGCCCCTGCACCAGCTCTGAGGCCAACTGGGTAATACTAATACTTACAGGCCAACGTCCCCCACATGCCCATTTCTCCTAACTTGCTGACACTTTCACAGATGGATAGAGGCATTTCTCACCCCCAGAGAAACAGCAGATGTGATGGCTCCTGTACCCCTGAAAAACACACCATCCCTTGATTTGGTGTACCATCACCCCAGGCTCCTGGGACTTCATCTGCTGGTCCCACCTCTCCAGTCTCACCTGGGCACCTCTCCAGCAACTGGAACCTGATTTTCAGATGTCCCCATGAAGGGCTCCTGTGTCTCACTCATTCACCCTTGCCTCTTGTGTCCAGCCAAGGCACTTCTCCATCTCACCCTTTCTGGCAGTCATCAGTCTTCCCATGCCTAGCCCTGTTCATAGGGCTGGTGTTAATAACCTATTTTTTTCTCCTAGCCACCTGCCTTCTCAGCTTCCTCAAGGAACAGATGCCTGAGGTCTCCAGGATGGCAGTTAACAGAATGCTTCTCCACCCATACCCCCACAAAGCATGGCCCACTGATTCCTGACTGCCCCTCCCCACAATGTCCCTTCTCAACAGGAAACAGCCAGACTTGAACCTGCACCCATAAATACCCAAAAAAGTTGGGATGTTTGGAATCTCCACTCTGGGAGGGGGCACTCCAGATTCCACCCCTGAGAAAGCCTTCCATCGGTGGCTCCTCACCCAGAGATGCCTGGGACCACATCTACTGGCTGTTTAAAAACCAGCCCATAGATCTGCCTTGTGTGCTCTCCTTTCCTGAGAGTCACCCGGGAGTGCTCTGGTTTGCATTGCCCTGTTTATTACATCCGGATTTATTAATTCAGTTTGATTTGGGTTATTGCATTAGCGGCAGAGGAATCCAGCAACTGAGGATCCAATACTTACCAGCAACAAACAAAAGTTTGCCCAAAAGTTCTTGTCGACTAGACCAGCACAATACTCCTAATGTTTTCTTTCTCTGGCTGTGGCTGGGAGCCTTGCCAATGAGCAGAAGCCCACAAAAGACAGATTTCCCAGGTACAGGATCCACTTAGCTCTAAAACTTCCTCCAAGCCTGGGCTCATCAGGGAGACATCTAGGTGATGCTGTAGTTTTTCCACCAAGTCCTCTGCTTCAACAGAGATTGCAGCTTTTCCTCTGCTCCATCCCGTGCTATTCCTGTGCATTAGAAGATTGTGTTGTTAGTGGAGGCTTGAGCCCATGCATCCACACACTGTCATAGAAGCACAAACAAAGCACATACAAAGGGTCCCAGTAGCTTGCTGGTCAGCCAAGCTAACCCAAACAAGACGCTTATGGGGAAGAAAGAAATATTGTTTCAAGGCACAGACTGACAAAGAAAGACACCCAGTGTTCACCTCTAGACAGTGCACACATGTAGGAAGCTCTGCACAACCCATATACCTACATACACACTCACACAGACACACACACACACACACACACACAGAAACACGGACACACAGACACACACAGACACACAGACACACAGACACACACACACACACACACACACACACACACACACACACACACACAGTCAGCAAAAAGCAACCTGATTGATAAGGAGGTGAGTTTAGATTAAACATATTAGCTTTTTCAGAAGAGTCTCACAACTCTGCTATCCATCCCGTAGGGACTGAAAATGCTGTGGGGGGAATGTACCCTGCTGGGCCAGACTATGCTGAGGTGGTTGGTAAAATTTTTCTCTTGAAGAACCAAATCTCTCAACCTCTTCCCCTGGCCTCTCAAACGCCCTTCCCCCACCCGTGATCATCCAGTCAGCTCCAGAATGTAAGCTCCAGAAGAGGAGGTCTGTTTAGAAGCACTCACAGAAAACAGGGCTGACAGCTACTACTCAGGCTTCTGTCAGGATGAACCAAGAGCTGAGGATGCAGGGAGCACAAGGGAAAAAGGCCACAAAAAGAAGACAATGAGAACCACTCAATTGACATTTGCACTGGGATTTCCTCCTTGCAAGCTCTCACATGACTCCTGGTAAACAAATGAGCCAGAGGTGAGAGACCTCGCCCACTCTCACCTCTGAGCATACCACCCCATGGTATGTGGTATGTTATTGACCTGTCTCCCTCTTTGAATGATAGCTTAAAGCAGAGCAGGAGGGTTTCCTGCCAAAAATTCAGTGTCTCACAGTGGCTCACTTGCCAGAAATACTGCTGCATAGACACGGCAAGGAAAAGTTGGATGGTGTGATGTGAGTCTCTGGACGGGTGAGCGGATGAGCACTGTGATGAAGAAAGTCAAGGGGAGAGGATACAGAAAAATGGGCAAATGGCGCAGGCACACATACACAAACATACACCTAATCATATAAACACACACACACACAAACACACACCTAATCTCATATAAACACACACACACACACACACACACACACACACACAAACACGCACCTAATCTCATATAAATCACACACACACACACACACACAAACACGCACCTAATCTCATATATAAATCACACACACACACACACACACACACACACACACACACACACACACACACACGCCACTGCAGCCACGTTTAGTTTACCAGTTAATGCTGATGTAAAACGAGATCACCTGGGATACCATGGAGAAGAAATTTAAATTTTGTTGAATGGGAGAACACAGTGGGCAGGGGAGACAGCTCAGTCAACAAATGCTTGTCCTCTAAACCTAGTGCACAGACAGTTGGACCCCAGGGTTCCTTGACCAGGTACCCAAACCTGCCTAGCAAATTCCCAAGTTAGCGCAGGAAAGGCTTGGTTCCCCAGTATAGGACCACTGAATGGTGGTGGACTAGCTTCTTGTTCTCACTCATTGCTTTTGTGTTGCCTAGAAACAAGTAGCTTTCTCCAAAAAGGAGCTCCCTTAACCACAGGCTGCAAATCTCCACAACGAGAGGCGAAGTAAACCTTTCATCTCCACAAGGGGATTGTGTAAGTGATTTGTTTGAGCTACAGAAGGCTGACTAATGACTGCATTTACTGTTTCATGCTGAACACTGTCCACTGAAGGGCGGAATCACATTCTACTTTTTCACTCATCAGTGATGGACAACTGGATAGTTTCTACTTCAGGACTGCTCTGAGGAATGATCCCAGGCTGATGTCCCTGAATTTCTCTGTGGACACCTATTTATCATTCTGGAATCTCTGGGTCACTTGATGACTGCTGTTCAACTTTCTGGAAAATTGTACATAGTTTCTCAGAAGCTACACTATTCGTCTGAGGGTCTACATTTCTCTCAACACTCCATGAGGCCAATTTTAACTCAGTGTGAAAACCTTTGGAATAACAGCAGCTACTGAGTGCCGAAGACACAGCACAGGGTGGGTGCTTTAGACTATGATAAGCCTAAGTGGACTGCACTGAGACAGCCTTATTCTCAAACCTCAGCACAGCTGTGGGACTTCTGCTGGCCTGAGAAGCAACCATAGGCACACTATCCTTCAGAATCTCTAAGAGAATAAATTCAGGTCAAGATCCAAGGCCAACATTAACTAAACCAATATTCAGCAAAGGTAGAAAAGAAGATGGTCACAGGCAATGAGGATAGGAGCAAAACAGGGTGCAGATAAGACATAGCGAGTCACCTGACTATCCAGTGGGCAGTTACCATTCAACCAGCCAAGAAGAGACACAATCCCTCAGCCAGCCTTTCCTGACTCTCATGCATCTTGATTGGCCTCAGCAGCCCCCAATCCACCCTCATGTACTCCGTTCCTCTAGTTCCTCCCAAAGGATTTCTTTGCAGATAAACGTTTGTGCCTCTTCAAACATCTGCAAACCTTTGAGTTTAGAGTAGTTCTTGTGTCCTTTTATTCTAGGGAACAAGGTGGACATGAGATGTTTGATGGATGCACAGTGGTACTAACCAGAGAGGGCAGAGAACTTTCTCATTAAAGATGGTTTCCATCATTGTTAAAGATGTACCATGAACAAGTGAACAGATGTACATGCATCAGTACACACACACAAACACACACACACAGGTACATGCCCCCACCCATATACATACAGGCAACGTGAACACACACTTTCCCAAAACAATGAACATGCACAAACATAGGGTTATGATCATGCACATGTGCATCTACACAGACACTCACACACACACACACACACACACACACACACACACACACACACACACCTCCTCAACTTGCAGGTTGGAAGAGGTCTGGGACCTCTAAAGGCATTTTAGTTTGGGAATGGAAGGCCCACCAAGCAGTTCATCTGGTGTGGCAGAGGCAGAGAGGGGAAGGGAGAGTGAGTGGCTTTCCACGGCTACGCCATGCAGTCACATAAGGACTCGATTCATCCTGGCCCCACACACCAGATAGTAAGTATTGGATCCCAGACTGCTGGATTCTGACACCACTGATGCAATATGTCAAATCTAACCAAAATTATAAATTCAGATTTTTTTTTTGAGACAGGGTTTTTCTTTGAAACAGTCCTGGCTGTCCTGGAACTCATTCTGTAGACCAGGCTAGCCTCGAACTCATAGAGATCTACCTGTCTCTGCCTCCTGAGTGCTCGGATTAAAGGTGTGTGCCACGGATTTAATAAGTAGGGAATGCAAAGCAGAAGACTCCTGGGTGACTCTCAGGAAGGCAGGAGACAGAACACGAGAGCATACATGGCAGATCTATGGGCTGGGTGTTAAATAGTCAACAGGCATGGCAGATCTATGGGCTGGGAGTTAAATAGTCAACAGGCATGGCAGATCTATGGGCTGGGTGTTAAATAGTCAACAGGCATGGCAGATCTATGGGCTGGGTGTTAAATAGTCAACAGGCATGGTCTCTGGGGAAGAGTCTCTGATGGAGGGTTTTCTCAGGGGCAGAGTCTCGAATTTCCCACCCCAGCTGAAGATTCTAAACAGATACTCAGTGTGTCCGAGGAATTGTGTGCCCCTTTCTCCCTTCTGAGCTCTGGTATGTTCTGAGCAGGCCAACCTTGAACTCACAGCGATCTGCCTGCTTCTGCCTTCCAAGTGATGTGCTGTAAGGGTGTGTGCCCCCAGTCCTGGCTGAAAATACATTTTTATTTAGGAGCATTGTTTATAGAGATAAGATCTCCACCCCTCGACACTGTTGTCTGCAGTGTTTACCCATTTCTGATGAAAGGGGTTCTCTGGATAGGATAGATTTAGGAGTCCCCAGGATGGACTTGGGCAGAAGGCTTTGCTGCAGGGATGATGGGAACTTTAACTGGAGTGTTCTGTCACAGACTTTTCTGTTTGGTACCAGAGCCCTGCCAGGATCATTGTTCTTAGGCAAAAACCTCAGGGGGTGCTGCTCTAGCACTACAAGGAATATCTTGCACGCTGCCTCGATTCAGAATACCTCCTGGGACCTCCTGATAGCGAGGGGTCTAAATTTGCCCCATTTTACAGATGGATCTAGGTTTCAGTTTTTTAACAGCCAACAAGTTTCAGTTTCTTAAACAAAGGGCTATTACTCAAACAACAGCTCTGACAGCCAGAATGAGAGAGAGTACAAACAAGGTTTGAGTTAGCCCTGCAGTATTACAAGAGAGTGACCAAAAAAGGCCAGTTCCTGTAACCCCATAAACAAGCCCGGACTCGCCTAAATATGTCAAAATATAAGAAACTAGAACCCTAGTCTATTGAAAATACACAGTCAATTATTTTTCACATAACTTCTGTCCCTGAAATTCCCCAAGCTATGCTTAAAAGGACCAAAGGACCTGTGCACCTTTTTTTCCCCCCAGGAGAAAGGGAGTCTTAGGGTTTCAATTGCTGTGAAGAGACACTATGATCAGCTCAACAAAAGGAAAACATTTAATTGGGATGGCTTGCCTATCGCTCAGAGGTTCAGTGCATTGTCATCATTGTAGGGACATGGCAGTATGCAGGCAGACATGTTGCTGGATAAGTAGTTGAGGCCCCTTGTATCTTGCAGGCAACAGGAAGTGTTCTGAGATACTGGGTGATGGTATCTTGAGCATATATGAGACCTCAACGCCTGCCTTCACAGTGACACACTTCCTCCAACAAGGCCACACCTACTCTAACAAAGCCACACCTCCTAATAGTGCCACTTCTTTTGGTGGCCATTTTTTTTCAAACCACCAAAAAGGGGGAGAAAAACTAAAAACATAGTTACATCCAGAATTTGCTTAATTGCATTAAGCAAAAAGGAAGGTTCCATAGAGGCTTTAGGTCCCCCAGCCTCTAGCCTTCGTACAGCTGTCTACATGGACTCTACTTATTAAAAATGCATTTTAAATAATGCAAACATTACTTTGACTGAAGATAGTCATAATGCTATGAACTGTCCTGGAATAGGTGACAGGGAATAAAAAGAATCACCAGGTCAAGAGCCAACAAACAACTAAGCCCTAGTTCAACAGACTGAGATACTGAACCTATGGACAGTTATGCAAGTGAGTAAGATGAGGCCCATCTGTCTTCACTTCCTGCCACTGAAATCAAGGTGTTAGCTGAATTTCCTGAAGCTAAGCAGAAAATCTATGCTCATGTCTGTCAGCTCTAGAAAATTCCTGCCTTCTTTGGTGAATAACCCCTTCTCTTTGCAATGGAAAGAATAGCTGGTCCCTCTGGCTCTCTCTTGCACTTAAAAGCAGCATTATGATTATACTTGGCCCACATAGATAATCCAGCAAAGAAACTGTTTTGTTCCAAGGGTTGTCTAGTTCAGCTTTCTTTCACCTGCATCTTTAGTTCTCCCAGATTATGTGCTAATCTGCTCTGCAGCATCTGCTCCCTCTTCCGGGGGTCACAGAAGAACTGCAGTTTCCTGGGCAGCAGCGTCACCTCCACAGGCATGGCTTCATACTCCTCGCTGTCGATGCTGAAGGAGCCCTCAGTTCCCTGCAGAGAGGAGGGGTTCTGAGTGCACCTCTGTGGCCTCATGGATGAGGAAGCATCTCTTCTGAGGTCAGTCTAACAAAATCTCCCAGGGCTCACTGGTCTCTCTCCAGCTCACTGTAGGAAGTTTAGGCCCTACCAGGCCAAAAGGAGCCAACCTGGAGTCTGCCTGTTGTCAGAGGCCCTGACCAATTAGGAACGACCTAGTGATGTTTCCTGAGTGCCTAGCAACAGGCATTGTCAGAGATACTGATCGTGCCTAGCCAATGAGAGACAAGCAGGAGATGCCAACTGTAAATGGATCAGAACACCTGGGTGCTGGGAGGGTTTATAAGCTTTTCCCTGTTGTTAAATAAGTCTGCTGTAAGCCTTCTACCTGACTCCCAGTGTCTAGGACCTTGACACCTCACCTTTTCGCCCCCTCCCCCGAGGAAGATGTTAGGGCCCGGGAACATCTGGCATCCGGAAACAGGGACTTCTAACACAGGGTTGGAGCTTGCCTGGTCAGAGTCCTTTTTTTTTGTTGTGGCTGTAATTTTTGTGTTTTTCCCAGAATAGGTTCTAGCCACCTTCCTCTCCTCAGTCCCAGTGCTGCACAGTGTCCCCAATATGGTGTATTTTCAGTGAAAAGGTCCCTTGGTCCCTTCGGCAGGTGAGCACAGGGACCCCCATCCTCTCCTTCTTTTGAAAGGCTCCTCAGTCCCTTTAGCAAGTAAGCACTGCGATCCCCATCCTTTCCTTCTTTTGTGTTGTCCGTCAGCCCATTCAGTCAGGAAGGCACATGTTTTTCTGTTTCGGTTCGCCTGGCATCTTCACATAAGGGCTGACCCACCAGGAGGTGGACCGAAGGCTGGGCTCCCGAATGCCGACCCTCATCCAGAGACATCATGTGAGCATATGGCTGTGGCCTAAAGAACCACAGGAAGTCCCCACTAATCACTAGACGCAAAGTGATAACTAGTGTCCGATGATTTCCCACCCCTGTTGACTGTTGATTGCCAGCTGTCCCTCTCAGAGGGATGCTGACAGGAGGGGTGGGGTGACCTGTCATCTGTGGGAGTGCCACATTCTCCTCAGCAGGGAGGCAAGGGAGATGAGGGCCTGGAGGCTGGCTGTCTAGGCTAGAGGTGTGAGCTGTGACTGGTGCAAGCTTCCTGCTTGACTGAGGTCTCAGTATGCTGTCTGATCCTCGCATGGCTGTCTAGGCTAGAGGTGTGAGCTGTGACTCGTGCGAGCTTCCCGCTTGAACTGAGGTCTCAGTATGCTGTCTGATCCTCGCATGTAGGTGACACTCGGAGGCATGGACTCGGAGGTAATAGGCTTCCCTAGCCTAGCACGCCATTTCTGGTGCCTGGCTCCCCTCATGTGAGCAGCATAGGCATCTGCCCTGGTGCGGGACAGAGCACACAAGCCCCAGTAAAGCAATCGGGCACAAATACACTTGACCTCAATGCATATGTACCCCATTTCACTAGTTATATATGATAAATATAAAAAGTGGGGAAAGTAAACAGGCAGGAGTTTAAGGCCAGCCTGAGCTACCTGGGGAGTTAAAGGCAAGCTTGGGTCTAAAAGACCCTGTCTCAAAAAACAAACAAAAAGAGTAAAAAGTCTATTATCTATCTTTATTTGGAAAGAATTCTTTCCTGTATAGATTTGTCATCAGCGTTTCAAAAGCTGCTTCCCCATGTTCCATTAAGATATTTGTTAGGGTCTAAGAGAAGCCCCCAAAGAAAGATCAACAGCCACATATACAATAATAAGAGCACTTTATTGGTTCCAACACTAGGGTGGCAAAATGGCAATCCCCCCACCCCCCAAAGAAGTTTACAGGCTCCATTTAAGTAGAGTTAATGGAATTCGAGGAAGGAGGGATATATCTGGGGTTGATTGGTGGAGGAATCAGTCTTGGAGCTGACTGGTGAGAACTGACTGGTGGGAGGCCAGGTGGTTAGGTACTTTCTGGTGGCAGGGTAGGGAAAGCTATCTTTTGCTTGTGGAAGGCTGGGGGGCATCTGCTGAGCTAGCAGAAGGGCTTTGGGACCCTGATGAGCCTGCAGAAGGACTAGTCGGGGTACCTGATGGCCACCCTTAAATTGTGGTTTTCCTGAGAACTGCTTGCTTTCCTCATTCTAGTGAACTGAAACTAGGGTCTGGTCTCTGTCAGGGCTCTGGTCTGCTGCGCACCTCCCCTCTAGCCTTTTCAGCAGTGGACACATGAATTACACAAATTTACTTCCCTTAGGAACCAAGAGGACACTTGCTGATAAGAATGCTGACTACATACTGTGCTGAGGATTTCTCACTCCCTGATAACTAGCCAGTCTTGGAGGTGTACCAGAATGGAGCTGCACAGTGCCAAGTTTTGGGACTGTACTGATTGTACAGTCTAGAGTTTTATTTAATAAATAGAGATTATTAAAAATAATCTTTTAAAAGTAGGCACATTCTTTAAGCTTTCATGAAACTTGAAGTATATTTCAAAAGGTAATTGAATATGCTCATATTATTATATGCAGTTGAATAATTTTTGAAAAGAGATTTGAAGCAACAAAATAAAGACAATAAGAAGGAAAAAATGCTGACTACAGCGCCATCTAACTGAGGGACACAGGGGAGGTTTTGTTTGGTGTCAGTTTTATAAAGGAGATTTGAATATGGCTGCCACCACTAGCCACAATCACTCAAGAGACAGTGTGATCTGTGCACACTGTAGAGAGACAGCCTTTTCCTTCTTCCTTTTCTATACACCGAGAATAATCAAAGGCTGCAAGGAGCCATTAGAATCTGAAGAATTTGTATCAAAGGCAAGAACAACACAGATTAATGAAAGCCATTCTGCTGCCCACGCTGGAATCGATAATGACGCAGCCATGGAGACGCAGCTGCAACAGCAGCAAGGTCCAATCCCTGAGTGGGCAGGAGAGGGAGCACCAGGACAATGCAAAGGCAGCCTAGCAGATTGCTGGTTGCCATGGGAACACACAGCTCCACAGATACTTGGGTTACAGAATTCTCAGCCAACGAAGTTCCAGCTGAGGCAGGACTTAACAAATCAGGCAGGACTCTGAGGAGTCTACTGGATTACTAAAGGGAAACCTGGGCAATGTCCAGGTACGCGGTGTCCTTTCAAGTTTGTCCTTGATGCTCTGGGAACAGGGAGACTGGGGAATGCATGAACAGTAAGAGATACTGGGAAGTGAGGCTCACTGTCAAAAGCCTCCTGGAGACTGACAAGCAGTCCTGAGACAGTAGACATGATTTCTTCTGTTTTACAGACGGCAAAGGATTCAGACAGACAGACAAGGCCTTTGCCGGGTCTCCATCTGAAGTAGGCAGCCCACTCCAAACAGAAAGGGTTGACAACACAAGTTATTTCATGAACCTCCATTTCCCACAGGCAAGGCACTTACCCTATGGTTATGAAATCTCCTTTGCTGACAGTATCAGGCTCGATGCAAATGTTCGTAAAGTCTTCTTTGCTCTAGAAAGATGAAGAATATGAACGTTAAGACATGGAAATTGGGCTAATGCAGCTCTCACCCACAGAAGTCTGTGTTCTTTAAAATGTTCGAAATGTAAATATGACAAGCAACCCTTTCTGTTCCCCAACAATCACTGTAAAACTTTGTGGTTCTATCCATACAAAACCCTGAAAGATTAATCTGTGGCAAGAGGCACGATTACTGTGCCCTCCTCATTTTGCTCCTAGTTATTAACTAAGAACATTAGCCCAGCTTTGTGAAACAACCCAGCACTTCTGTGTGGCTTTCTTGGAGTTCAAAACACGTAGGCCCAGGAGAAATACACAAGTCTCTGAGCCCTTGCCAGAGCATCACAGGTACCACCAAAGCACAGCTCAATCTACTAGGAATCACACACACGATGCTCTGACCTAATGACTGCTCAGAGTTCTCATTTCACTCTGCTACCTGCCGAGTGCCAGCGGAATTTCAGCAATCCCCGAAATGTTTGGTTTACGTCACTAACAAAAAAACACAAGGAGTTTAACCCACAAAGAACTTACATTTCACAGTAGAGAGTGCAGGGAGCAGATCAATAAGTATATTTCAGAATACAGTAGAAAATGGGTATACTAGAAGTACATCAGAATATATTACAAAATGTCATAAATAGACGAGCCTCAGATGACATTGGTTGTAGTAACTTTTAAAATATTTATTTACTTTATGTATTTTGTTTGCATGTATGCCCATATACTACATGTGTTCAAGATGTCCATGGAGGTCAGAAGAAGGTATCGGATCCCCTGGAACTAGAATAAACTGGTTATGAGCCACTGTGTGGGTGCTGGGAATTGAACCTGAGTCCTCTGAAGACCTGGATCTTCTGGAAGAGTAGAAATATCTTCTACTGCGGAGCCATCTCTCCAGCCCCAGTGAGCAATACTTTAAAGAGAGCAGGAGCCCAGGAGGTGAGCAAGAAGAAATATCTTCATCTACAACAACAGTTTTCAAACAGCAGGTGCGCAGGGGGGCTGGAAGACATCAGGATCCTGTTTGTATTTGCTGGCTAGACATTAATTATTATACAGAGACTCAGACTCTGCTATTGTTCTCAGAGTTCCTTGTTGTGGGAGGTCCTTCTGTCTATGTGTTGCTTTTATTGGTTAATGAATAAAGGAACTACCTTGGCCTGTTGATAGGGCAGAACTTAGGTAGGCAGAGAAAACTGGACTGAATGCTGAGAGAAGGAAGGCTGAGTTGTGGAGACACAATGGCGTCACCATGGGAGACAGATGTGCTGGATCTTTGCTGCTAGGCCATGACCTCGTGGTGATACACAGAATAATAGAGGTTTAAATTAAGATGTAAGAGTTAGCCAATAAGAAGCTAGAGCTAATTGGCCAAGAAGTGATTTAAATAATACAGTTTCTGTGTGGTTATATCAGTTCTGGGCGGCCAGATGAACAAGTGAACTTTTCACTACAGTTCCTCACTCAGGGGCCTTCTGTGAAGCTCAAGAATTTTTATTTCAAACCATATCCAGGAATCTGATGATGCTGATCATATGTTGGAAACCACTATTCTAGGAACAAGCCATCCACACAAAGGGAGTGCCCAGCAGAGGCCTTCAGGTGGCAGAATCCCTGAAATGTACAGAGAATGGAAAAGAAATCCACGTGTCTGAAAGAGACTGAGTGGCAGGGCCAAGAGAAGCAGATGAAGATGGGGAAGAAAGCATCTTGTTGGCAGGGCTCTGCAGACCACTGTAAGGAATGTGTCTTTTAGGTTGGGTGAAATGGAGAGCCGTGCAGGGCTCCAAGGAGGTAATGTTGTGGCTTTTGTAACAGGGCCACTCTGCCCACTGTGCTCTACCTGCAGAGGCAGGTGAGAGCCAGGGAGGAACATGACAGAGAAATGAGAGGGAGCAGCAAAGGTTCAGCAGATGCCAGGACAATGATATGGGGGGATGATGGGACATGGCATTGGGAGCTGGCCGGGAGCAGGAAGAAAATGATCTATTCACCAAGTCTAATTAATTCACAGAGGATAAGGGGAAAGAAAACAGCATATTTAAGCTTGCAACATGTGTTTTCTGGTCACAGCCAGAGAGAGTTACCAGAAGTCTCTATGACCGCACTAGGTTCTGCAGTATAAAACAGCCATGCAGTACTTAATATGTTAGTGTGTTCGCATTCCAACAGAATCCACAGAAACTTGAATCTGTGTGACTCCATTAACCCCTCGCTTGAAGGCGGCTGGCGGGGTGGGCCTGTGGTTAGCCGCCACTGACAGCTACTCTGCAGCTTTGTTCGAGGCAGTGATGTGGCCTGGAAGTGGCGCCTGCTGTTAGTCTCCAGATTTTACTAGAGGAAATGTCAGCCTGGACTCAGACTACTTTTGTCCCATTACTGAGGAAAAGCCTTTGAAAGCATCAACACCCCAGAACTGACAACTATGTTCACGTTTACCTGGTCTAGTTATGTGCCTGAATCTCCTAGGATGGGCCAGGTTCCTGGGAGGAGTTCTTTACCTCAGGTGGCTTCTCATATGCATACATCAGTGAAAATGCAGACGAAGGCTACAGACGTCTGTGGATCCCTGGCTTACCCCTCAAGGATGCATTCTTTTACTTTGCCCTGCATTCTCATCGCCCCGATGGCCCTAAATTCTCAAAGATGCCTTCCCTAAGGAGACCTTGGGTCCCTGGTGAGCCCTGTCTCCATTCAGTGGCCTCTGTCAAGCAGGGGGCTGGCAGAGACATCAGGCACAGCTCAGGCTTCCTTTCCGGGATCCCTGCCCTACGCTGTTTGTTTCTGGCCAGTTCTGCCAACAGTCATTTCATTGATTTTTCTTCAGTGTTTAAGGTGCAAAGGTAAAGCTATTGCTTGTTGTATATCTTGGCCATCTCCATCTCTCATATCCATTCAAAAATCAACTCAAATTGGCAGGTTCAATGAGAACCTGATTGTCTTAAAGGAAGATGAAAGGATATTTGATAGAATTTAATGTCTAAGATATTTAAAGTTAATAAAACTCTTGGCAAACCTTACAAGTTTTCTTTATTAGAAACTTCCTTATCTAATAAAAGATATCCAAAAAAATTATACCGAATTCAAGAATAAAGCAACGGCTCCCATAGGGCAACGGCTCCCATAAGCACTACTCCTGTGCAGCACGGAAGGCCCCACAGGAAGTAAGGAAAGACAAGGGTGGTAAAGGTGAAGACTTTAAAAGGGAGAAACAAAACTGGCACTGTTTGTGTTGATATAGCAAATCTAAAAGAACCCATAGGCTACACAATAAGAACTTAATTAGGATGCTGATTCAGCATCAACACACACACATACAAAGTCAATTACATGGCTGTTTCCTTAGTCAGTTAGAGAATGAAATTTTAAGAGCTATATTGATAATCGCATCAAAAGTAAGATAACCAGCAGTGCATTCAGTAACAGGCAAATATTATAGAGAAAACCATAAAACTCCATTGAGAGAAATTGAAGACATCAGTAAGTGAAGAGATACATCACATTGATATCCCAGAAGAGTCAATACTATAGAAATGCCATTTCTCCTCAAATTGATCTAGAAGTACAAGACAACCTTATGAAATTTTTATGAGGAACCTAGTAAACACTCTACAATATTTACAGAAATCATGGAGCTGAAGAGATGGCTCAGGAGATAAGAGTGCTTGCCGCTCTTCCAGAGGGGCTGAGTTCAGTTCCCAGCACCCACACTGGGTGGCTCACAACCACCTGCGCAGCTCTGGGGGAAAAGATGGGCGGCACTCGAATAAAATGGCCCGAATAACTAGCTACTGAAATGAGTAAATAAAATTGGAGCCCTGTCTTCATCAATTACCTCCACAATGCATCAGTTACCTCCACAATGCATCAATTACCTCCACAATGCATCAGTTACCTCCACAATGCATCAGTTACCTCTACAATGCATCAGTTACCTCCACAATGCATCAGTTACCTCCACAATGCATCAATTACCTCCACAATTCATCAATTACCTCCGCAAAGCTCACTTTCAGGTGGCAGCTTTTCTCTTTTGAATAAAAATGAAACCAATCACCTCATGAAAATCAGTTTAAGTTGATTTTCGCTCAGCCATATATGATTAGCATTTTGCCACATTCGTAAATACAAAGATCACATATTACTTTAAATAAAAGCATAATATTCATTTAATCAACCTATTGAATGTCTTGCTGTTAAAGAATAAACATGCTTTATTAAGAGACATTAAATTTCTGACATTCTACACTCCTAAAGCTGTTTCCATACTTGGAGATAATATTTTATTAATGATAAACATTTCAAGCTATTACATCAGCTACCGTATCTGAATATTTACTGTATTTGCTTTGCAAAGCGGTGAGGAAAAAAGAAGAAGAATGTGCTCCACTAGTGACAGCAGCAGTGTCGCAGACCTTTGTAATTAGCACAGAGATAAGAGCAGTCGGCGTCCTGAATGTGGCTCACCCAGAGCTGCAATCACAGCTCACTCAGTTCAATGCATCACAGAGATTCACTCATCAGAGAACAACGGCAAAGGAGCACAAGCAATATCCTGGGAATACACTGTCACCAAAGACTAAGAATAAAGAAAATGTGTAATAGAGATTTTGTCTTCTTTTCAAAAATCCCCTGAACAAAGGACTTTCCAACCTCATCGATTCACGGTGGTTTCAGAATTCTGTGTAAGTACACCAAGAATTTAACTGTTCACGCCCACAGCTAAACAACTATACTTGTCAGGACAAGGGGTATGCATGGGTTCTAGACTCTTTATAGACACTACCAAAAATAGTGTTACAACTTACAGTCTCCTGAAGGCTAGGAGAGAGGTCTGTGCCATGCACATCACCCTGAGTGCTACTGTGCTGTGTAACACATGGAGATTTCAGGTGCTGTTTCTTTGGAATTGAACACTTTTTTAAAACCTTATTGTAAAATGTGGTTAAATGTTCTCACATAGCCACATGTGGTATATAGTCTGAGGGTAGCATAAATAATTTATGTAAGATTCTTCAGGAAATGACTCAAATTGTGGTCTACATGAAAGATGAACACAGTATAGTTCATCTATTGAGTGATTTTCCTGTTTGCTTTTTCAGTAATATGAAATAGTCGAGACTTTTTTTCTATGCCCCCTAGTCTCTCATTGGTAATCAAACCTAGGACATTATACATGCTAGACAAGAACTCTGCCATTGTACTATGCTACAACCTCAGACCTTATTACTTTTTAATATATTCTCTATAGAGCACAGCCCAGCAGAACTTTGTGATGAGGGAAATGTTCTGTATCAGTACTGTCCAGTATAGCAAGTACTACAGTAGTACACTTATTTAACCAACACAGTTTCAAATCTGGTGATATGTGTTGTGTGTGTGTGTGTGTATTCCCATATAATTAATATAATTAATTTATCGGTAATCCACTACAAATCTTCAGGCCATTCCCAGATACTAATATAGATATACATATTAACGATCCAGACATTCGGGTCACTTTGTTCAAGGCTTGTCTGGCAAGGGTGTGTGAATGAGTAGCAAAGGCAAGCATCCAAGACAAATAAATACGGGTTTTTTTTTCATGAACAGAATGAGCATGGATAGATGGATGGATGGATGGATGGATGGATGGATGGATGGATGGATGGATGGACGGATGGACGGACAGATGGACAGGCAGTCAGACAGACATGAGGGGTGCTTGTCTATCAAAACGAGAATGTTTTCTGTATATATGTAATTCAAATGCCCCCATGTTAGCGTTGGAACATGTGATATGGTTCTGTATCAAGGAATTAATATCTCAAATACACACATCACAAAGAAACATTGAATTAACTAACATAGGTCAGGTTCTAAATTGTAAATCGCTTTTACCTGTAGAGTGCTGAAAAAGTGGGCTGCTTTGATCTTCAGTGGACCGAGATACCAGTACCTTAGGAAACCAAGATGAAAATGAGAAGAGTTAGCAGTGTGTTAGAAATCATCTAGGACAATCAATGCGTCAGGATTGTACCTCTGCTATGACTGGCTGCTCTTGAGGACTGGCTTGAGGACTGTAGCATAATACAGCCATAATTTAATATAAATTTTAATAGCACACAGAACAGTATGCAATTAGATGGTAGAAAGATTCTTGTAGTTAATAAGAGATGTACAGCCTAAATTTACAAGTCATTATAATATAGACTTTTACCCATAGAATAGATTGAGTATACAGTCAAAAGATCAACAAGAAGAGAACAATAAAGCCACATAGAGATAGTGTATTATAGATGCTGTGTGACCCAATGTGTTAAAGATAGAGAACTGGGTCGTATTACTCACATTATACAGCTTTAATATGCCAAGTATAAAGCCGCAGCATAAAAATTAATTACATACTGTTAAGTGTGTAAAAGCTACCAGAGAGAGGAAGATGCCAGGTTGCAATCAGAAAGTGATATAAATGCTACTCTTTAGATGTAGCTGTACCTATTTGACTGCTCCTGACTGATTCCTGTCTGAAGGCTTTTATTTAGCTCCTATTACATACATGGAGAAAAATTCAGAAGAACACTGTAAAATTCCTACCTTTGCACCCATGATTTGAGAAGCTAACAGCTCCCAAATAATACTAATAAGTGACGACATATGTTGTAGTATAAACTGATCACTATTTACTGGTAAGAAAAGTAAAGAAGAAAAAAAACAGTGTGGTCACTCTGTGAAATAAAAGACACAGGATAAAGCACAGGTATGGAGCAGAAAGTGACTGGAAGCAACCCAAATCTAGATGATGAAAGAGGAAGGAAAAAACTTCAGATCAGAAGAGGAATCGCAGTCAGAGAAAGGGCAAGACTTAAAAATAAAACAGAAAATTGGCCATTAGGGAAGATGGCACCATAAATTGGGCCCAAATCCCAGAACAAGGAAGTCAGATAATGCCAAACTGGAGCCATTCTAAATTATCATTCAGATTAATACTGTGAGGGTATCTATGAGGGCCTTAGATATTTGGTATCTTACGGTATTTTTGAAGTCCTCTCTCTATACTCCCTTTTCCCAAACAGAAAGACGGCCCTGATTCAGGCTGTCCATTTCTAAAGTATCAGCAGTCCCTTGCACCTTTTCCAGTAGTGAACTTGACTGTGGTTGTAGTCTTCCAGTGGCCAGCAAGGGAATGGTTCTTATTTTACACCAGAAGTGACTCAGCAGTCAGTCCTAGCCAAGGTGTTATGTGACACCTGCAGATCTTAAAACTCAAGGTTCAGAAGGCAGCCCAAATATGAGCAGGGAGATGAGCTGTTCCTAAGACAGCTGACCTGCACTAGTGCTGAACTGCCGACCAGAACACCGGGAAGTGGTTTGTTCTGAGCAGACTTTCTCAGAGAAAGCTAAGCAATTCTCCCAGCGATCTGTGGGAATCCGAGATGACAGATCAAACCCAAGGTAACCTGGGGCATCAGCATAACCATGGCACACTCGCAAACAGAAAGACGTGAAGCATTTACGACTGTGGTGCAATGAGATACAGCAGGACTCTCCTCCTGACACTCCGCTCTCAGGAATCCATCACCAGGGACAACAGAGTGAAACGTGTGAGAAATCTCTGTGAAGAATGTTTAGCAGTCTGTCCATAACTGCGAGAGAGGTTCTTGATGAGAGAGCTGTACACTAACTCAATCTTACCTCAGTGCCTCTCCTACAACCACAAGCCCTGGGCTCTAGGCTAAGGAAGGACGGCACCTCCCTTAGAAATGAAATGAACCTTGGATGTTGTCTCCTTCAGTCCTGCCTCAGGCAGCTGGCCCACACTTCTTTCCTAGGCAGAAGCTTCATTCCACATGAGTCTCCAAAACTAATTCTATCCCTATGAGAGCCAGCCTGCCAGTCGCTCCTCCTGAGCCTGTTCTTGCAGTCAGCAAAGCCTTGACCCTAAGATACATGTGTGCAAACAGACGTGCCCTTCTCTTTATGGCTATTTCTTGTCCATTCAGCCTATAGGCTCCAAACTCTTACCTGGGTACTCGCTCCTATTTCATTACCAAAACCCAATTCAGGTATCTGACCCAAAGGATTTACTTGCAGACTGTTGTTTTACAAGCTCAAAAAAAAAAGGATAAAACTTTTAAAGAACCATCATGTATGAACACAGCAATCCTTTACTTACTAACTTTGACACCAGCATCTCTGAAGGATCCCCATCCGAGGCCAGTCATTGCAAACACAGGTTTCTCCTTTTCACCCTGGAAGTTAAATACAATTGATTTAGCTTCAGGAATATAGCAAATTCATAGTATCCAGAAAATGTTCTAGGTCTACTTCACACCAAGCCAAACATTTTATATGTAAGTTCAAATACTAAGGCAATTAACCCTATGCCATGGTAAGAGTGTCTGAATGATCCACACTTGCATTAGTTCTCATGAACCTACTGGCAAGGGCACATATTAGCTGCAATTTGAGTAGTTAAATTCCAATGGCTGAAGACTGATAGATACCAGGCCCCACATTCCAAGAGAAGTACAATACTACACACAACTCCAGAGTTTGCTGGAAGATAAAAGGACCAACTTAGATTCTCTCATACCATCAATTCTTTGCCATGGCCAATATAAGCTAGGATCAAGACCTGGGCAGGGGGGATGGAGGGAGGATCTTTGGCACGAGGAGTTGCTGTCCTGGAGAAAGTACGTTGCATCTTGTGCTCATGGGATCAAGGGCTCCTTCAATCCCAGCAACAGCATCATTTCACTGTGTCCAAGCCAAGCCAGGGAATTTGATAGAGAAACACACAGTAGGAGAACCGTACAAGGAGACAGTGACCGCTCACCCATCTGCTGTGCACCTGTCATGCAGTAGAATGGCATTGCTACTCTCTGTACTAAGACAAGCATGGGAAGAATAGTGGAGAGAGAGAGCAGAGCAAGCAGAGAGGGGCTGCTGAGGCACCAGCTGACTGGCACAGTAAGGACATGTTTGTCTCTGGGTGCTGAGTAGAGAGAACTTCCTCTGAGAGCAGTGGGCCAGGGGCTAAGGCACTCGGGCATGAAGAAGCTTTGAAGAACACTCAACCTGAGAATTAAAGGAGTTCAAATAAGAGGCTAAAACAGATTTCCAAACTCAAAATGCAATGCCATGGGGAGCTACACAAAATTCACATACGAGCCCATTAGAGACCCAGCAGTGAGGCACTGGCAGGTAAAAGGGAGATAACACTACCAGGTAAGCAAGAGTTTCTGCTATCCTGCTCCTAGGTTCCCACAAGAGAGAAACTAGAAACAATATGGTGAGAGGACAGTGGAGCCAAAATAAGTATTTCAGAGATACCGCTAGGAGGATAAATGACTAGTTAATATAGGGATGAGAGAAGATGCAGTTGATAAGTATCATTTGAACAGAGACCGAATCAGTACCATCCAGATGGGGAACCAGATCAAAGACCTTAAAGGCTGTTATTCAGGGAGGAGACACTACCGAAGCCTTAGAGCAAAGAAGTGATGTGCCCTAACTTGTGACCACACACTGGTTGTTACAAAGCAAAGGCAAGGTCATAGTCAGAGAGCTCTGAAAAAAGATAAAGGCCACCAGAAAGGGACAAGAGACTGAAGAAGAGATGCTGGCCTCTAGATAGGTTTTGAAGATGGAGCCCACATGGTTTCTTGCTCCTCTCCTACCTGTGGTCTTCATATCATAGGAGGAAACACATCTTGACTTCCTTACCAAATTGAAATGTTCAATGAGATGTGAGCACACAGCGAACAGTGAACCAGCCAAATATGATACCATTATAGTTGGTGATTTCTTGAGATTTGGAGAATCTTTAGTTCATATTAGCAGGTTATGGTGCTTGTGGAAGGAAGGACTGGCATCTAGCATTGCCTAGAACGCTTATGGCTTTAAGCTTTGTCTACAGAGCTTTTTCTTCAAATTCTGAATGCAATTTTCAGCAAGAAGGAGAATAGGGAAAATATCAATTAAACTAAATTGGTTCCTCAGAAACTAGGGTAGAAGGCACTGTTCCACATTTTCTAAGAATTTATTAAAATTTTTCTATTTTCTGAGCTGTGTCATTAATATACACAGATTATGAAAAATCTGACATCAATTTACAAAATCAGTATATATAAAAAGGGGGATTGAGATGAGACATTTAAGTACAAACACAGCAAGAATTTCCATTTAAATTCAATTTACTTTGTAATAAATCACTTCTAATACATGAAAAACAAATACTAAATCACTGAGTTATTAAAATAAAATCTATTGATTCACCTTGTTTGGTAATGATCATATTTTACAACAATGTCTTCATAGCCAACAATCTCTCCTAGTTATATTTTAATCACAGTCCTTTTGCTTTTTGAAAACAATTTAGCTGTATTATACACTAAAGATCAATTGCAATTTAGAGTATGATTAATGAGATCATGACGGTAAGTCTAGACATGGCTGCATGTAGAAAAATTAAAGTAGATTTGCCTGTATACTTACAAGTTTACTGTTGTTGAGTTTTTTGTTTTGTTTTGTTTTTTGTTTTTTTACTTTTGGGGGCCATTCACCCAGCTCCCAAAAATACATGGATATTTATTTATATGAATACTAACCTTATCTTGGTTTATTTCTAGCCAGCTTTTTAAACTTAAATTATGCCATTTCCCTTTAACTATGTTTGCCTCTGGGCTTTTTCGCTTTCTTTATTCTATATATCTTTCGTTCCTTCTTCTCCGTGGCTGGCTGTGTGGCTGGGTGGCTGTCTCCTGGCATCCTCCTCTTCTCTCAAGCCTAGTCTGTCACGGCCACCCTCGACCCACAAGGATGACGCGACCACCGGAGCTCTTCTCACTACAGTTTATTCCAGGACTTTATTCACAGCAATCTATCTCCTTCTCTTTCTCTCTCTTTCCCTCTCTCCTCTCTCTCTTTTCTCAGGCAAACCTCTCTCTCCTCTCTCTTTCCTTCCTCTCTCTCCCTCTCTCTTTGACCTCTCTCCTCGGGCAAACCTCTCTGAGCCCTTAAGTAGGCATGGGCTGCCAACCCCGAACTGCCAGGTGGGCACTGCCCATAGGTTCACGCATATGCAGGCAGCTGATAATCATTGCGTGATCATAGCATAGGTCAGGCCTTAGCCATCTCAGGAGTTGATTATACATCTCCATCAGGTGTGACACCACGCAGCTCGCTACACTAGTCTTCTCCTATTTATTCTCTCTGACTGCCAGCCCTGCCTATCCCAATCCTACCTTGCTGTCATCTCTTTGTTAGACCAATCAGTTGGTTTAAGGAGGCAAAGTAACAGATTTACAACAGTCAAACAAATAAAACATAAAAAATGTAACACATCTTTGCATCATTAAACAAATATTCCACAGCATAAATGAATGTAACATATCTTAAACTAATATTTCACCATAGTTCACCAATTATAAAGATGAACTTGGAAGCTTCATATGGGTTAGGTATCCCTAGCCTAAAAGCATAATGCTAGAAATGTTCCCCATTTTGGAATTTCTCAAATTTTGAATATTTGTAAAAAACTATTGATTGAGAATTCCTAACGCCAAATAAAAAATGTGGTTTTCTAATTTTGGACCATTTGGCATTTTGATTGTCAGATTAGGGATGTTCAAGCAGTATAACATCAACTTTCAGGGTGAAAGTTGGGATCATGGCACAGTATATAGATACTTAAAAGTTCTTATAAAATCACAAAATGAGTGAATTTTAAACACTCATCCAGAATGGAGCTGGCACATCTTAAGGTCAGTTGTACGCAAACACACAAGGGTCACAGTTGCAGGATGACTTAACTCTGCAGCTCTGACTTTTGAGCCATTTTTGTTCTGTTTTGCTTGTTCTTTTTGCTTGTTTATTTGGTTTTTTGAGACTGGGTTTCTCTGTAGCTTTGGAGCCTGTCCTGGAACTCACTCTGTAGACCAGGGTGGCCACAAACTCACAGAGATCTGCCTGCCTCTGCCTTCTGAGTGCTAGGATTAAAAGCAGGCACCACCACCGCCTGGCTTTGCTTGTATTGTTTTTAAGTGGGATGAAGAAAGAATACTTGTTTAACTCCTACCCCAATATGCATATTTTTCTAGGACTTTTAAAAGCTACTGACTAAAAACAGAAATTACTAATGAACTATTTCTTTCTCACCCCCATTTGTTTTTATTTTGGAAAACAATGTAATGGCAAAACTGTAAGCAGTACAATGAACACCATCTATACCTCTCACCCAGGGTCACCAATGCCAAAGTCTTCTCTTTATACTTAGCTGTTTTCATTTTATTTCTGTGTATATTTGCCTGTTTGTCTTGCACACCACATACCCGCAGTGCCCACACTGGCCAGAAGAGAGCATCATGTAGTTTGTTGTGAGCTGCCCACCCCCTGGGTGTGGAGAATCAAATCTGGATCCTCTAAAAGGACAGCTAGTACTCTTTCTCCTGCCCCTGTGTATGTTGTGTACTGTTGCTAGGTTTGCACTTATAGATATTACCCCAGAATCAGCAATTACTTACCTGAAATAGGGGCTTACCTAGGTGGAAACGCAATACCTAAATCACTCTTGAAGAATTGAAGGTTGAAATGCAGTATCTTCAAATACAGTCCATGTACAAGTATCTTTACTTATTCTAACAAAGTCCATGATTACAACTGGTTTTCATTCTTCAAAGCCAGGATTCTTTACTAGATTCGTAGGTTTTCCTCTGGAATAGACCACTGACTTTCTTCTGAATTTTCTGACAATGCTGTTTTTGAGAAGGACAGTCTAAATTGCCCACAGTTTGAATTTTTTTCATTACTTTCTCTTGGTTAGGTTTAGATTTACTGACATTTGGGACAGAAAACTATACAGTGACATCATTTTCAGAAGGCAGACATGGTCAGTTTTCCTCATGATCAGACAAAGGAGCATACGCTACATTTCTCTATTTCAAATACACATCTGCCCCTTTAACAACTAAGTAACGAACTTTGGGAATGCTTGCAGATTTGTTTCCCCAACAGATTTCTACCCATTGCATTCAGTTTCTACAGATAATCTTGACCTAAAACCAATCATCAAAACGATGACTGAAAAATAACAAGGTTAATATACTACCATTCCTTCTATACTTACAACACGGCAATTCTTCAGTACTATCACCTGGACCTCAGGAACTGTTCATTTTTATGTAGGACATTATAATCCATAACGATTAATAGTTTTTATAGCCACGCACCAATAGGTTGACCTTTAACATCTGTGATGTCCCCATCATTTTTTTTTGAGTGATTTTTTACCTGAGATTTACCTACCCTTTGGTAATCATCCTTTCACTGAGTCCTGCTAGAGTTTCGTTTTTGTTGGTGGTGGTGGTTTTTGTTCTTAAGATAGCAGTAATTGAAGACCAGAGTTTGAGTGCCCAGCAATGTGTCAGGCTTCTATGACCTTTAATTGGCACAGTCAGCAAATATATTTCTAAATCAAATTATTCTTTGGATATATACCCAAAAGTGGTATTGCTGGTCTTAAGTAGATTGTTTCCTAATTTTCTGAAAAATCACCATACTGATTTCCAAAGCAGCTGTACAAGCTTGCACTCACCAGCACTGGAGGAGTGTACCTCTTACCCCACATCCTCTCCAGCATAAGTGTTTTTTGATCTTGGCCATTCTGGCAGGTGTAAAACAGAATCTCAGAATTGTTTTGATTTGCATTTCTCTGATGGCTAAGGGTATTGAGCATTTCCTTAAGTGTCTTTCAGCCATTTGAGATTTGTTAGTGGAGAGTTCTCTGTTCAGGTCTATACCCATTTTTTTTTTGTTGTTGTTGTTGGATTGCTTGTTCTTTTGATGTCAAGTTTCTTGAGTTCTTTGGATATTTTGGAGATCAATCCTCTGTCCAATGTGAGATTGGTAAAGATCTTTCATCATTCTGTTGGCTGCTGTTTTGTCTTGTTGTGTGTCCTTTGCTTTACAGAAACCTCTCGGTTTTAGGAGGTCTCATTTATTAATTGTTGCTCTCACAGTGTCTGTGCTACTCGGTTTCTATTTAGGAAGTGGTCTCCTGTGCCCATGTGCTGTAGAGTACTTCCCACTTTCTCTTCTATGAGGTTCAGTGTGGTTAGTTTTATATTGAGGTCTTTGATACATTTGGACTTGAGTTTTGTGCATGGCGATAGATATGGATCTATCTACATGTTGATATCTAGTTATGGCAGCACCATTTGTTGAATATGCTTTCTTTCTTCCATTTTATATTTTTAGCTTGTCAAAATCAGGTGTTAATAGGTGTGTATTAATATTTGGGTCTTCCGTTCGATTCTATTGGTCCTCCTATCTGTTTTTATGCCAATACCAGGTTGTTTTCAGTAATGTAGCTCTATAGTAGAGTTTGAAGTCAGGGATTGTGATGCCTCCAGAAGTTCCTTTGTTGTACAGGACTGTTTTGGCTATCCTGGGTTTTTTTCATATAAAATTGATTAATGTTCTTTTGAGGTGTGTGAAGAATTTGGCTGGAATTTTGGTGGGCACTGCATTGAATATCTAGATTGTTTTTAGTAAAATTTCCATTTTTACTATGTTTACTTAATCAAGAGCAAGGGAGATCTTTCTGTTTTCTGGTGTCTTCAATTTCTTTCTTCAAAGTTTTAAAGTTCTTGTCATACAGGTCTTTCACTTGTTTGGTTAGAGTTGCCCCAGGATATTTTATGTTATTTGTGGCTACTATGAAGGATGATGTTCCTCTGATTTTTTTTCTGAACCCGTTTATCATCTGTAAAAAGGAGGGCTCCTAATTTTTTTTGGTAGTTAATCTTGTATCCTGCTACATTACTGAAGGTGCTTATGAGATGAAGGAGTTCCCTGGTACAATATTTGGGGTCACATATGTATACTATCATATCATCAGTAAATAGCGAGAGTATGACTTCTTTTCCGCTTTGTATCACCCTTGATCTCCTTTCCTTCTCTTAATGCTCTAGCTAGAATTCCAAGTACTATATTGAATACATATGGAGAGTGGACAACCTTGGCTTATTCCTGATTTCAGTGGAATCACTTTCAGTTTCTCTCCATTTAATTTGATGTTGGCTGTTGGCTTCCTGTATATTACTGCCTTTATTATCTTTAGTTATGTTCTTTGTAACCCTGCTCTCTCCAAGACTTTTATCATGAAGGAGTTTTGAACTTTGTTGAAGGCTTTTTTAGCATGTAATGAAATGATCATGTGGTTTTCTTTATTTGTTTATGTGGTGGATTACATTGATAGATTTTTGTATGCTGAACCATCCCTTCATCTCTGGGATGAAGTCTACTTGGTCACTGTGTTTATTTTTCTGATGTGCTCTCGGATTTCATTTGCCAGTACTTTATTGAGTATTTTTGCATGATGTGTTCATGAGTCCGATTGGTCTGTAATTCTCTTTCTTAGTAGTGTGTTTGTATGGTCTGGGTACCAAGGCACTGTAGCCTGGTAAAATGAGTTTGGAAATGTTCCTTCTGTTTCTATTGGGTGGAACAATTTGAGGAGTATTGCAATTAGCTCTTCTTTGAAAATCCTGTAGAATTCTAAGCTGAAATCATCTGGTCCTGGGCTTTTTTTGGTTAGGAGACTTCTGATGACTTTCTATTTCCTTAGCAGTTATAGCTCTATCTAATTTGCTTATCTGGTTTTGATTTAATTTTGGAAAGTGGTATTTATCCAGAAAATTGTCCATTTCCTTTATGTTTCTAATTCTGTGGAGTACAGGCTTTTAAAGTATGACCTGATGATTCTCTGGATTTCCTCCATGTTTGTTATGTCCCTTTTTGTTTCTGCTTTTGTTAATTTGGATATTTTCTGTTTGCTTTTTGGTGACTTTGGATAAAAGTTTGTCTATTTTGTTGATTTTCTTGAAGAAGCAACTCTTTGTCTCATTGATTCTTTGTATTGTTTTGTTTCTATTTTGTTGATTTCATTTCTCAATTTGATCATTTTGAGTCATCTAGTCCTCCTGGGTAAGATTGCTTCTTTTTGTTCTAGAGCATTCAGATGTTCTGCTAACTTGCTAGTATGGGATCTTATCAGCATCTTTCTGTAGGCTTTTACTGCTATGAGCTTTACTCTTATGACTGCTTGCATTGTGTGTTATAGTTTGGGGATGTCATGCAGCTATTTTTGTTGAAATTTAGGAAGTCTTTAATGTCTTTATTTCTTCCTTGACCCATTCAAGGTGAGTATTGTTCACTTCCTATGTGTTTGTGAGCTTTCTGAAATTACCGTTGGTGTTGAATTTTAACTTTAAGACATGGTAATCCGATAAGATACATGGGGTTTTTCTAACTTTTTTGTATTTGTTGAAGTTTGCTTTGTTACTGAGGATGTGTTCGATTTTGGAGAAGGTTCCATGGGATGCTAAGAAGAAAGTATATTATTTTATGTTTGGATGTAATGTTCTATAGATGTCTGTTAAGTCAACTTGAGTCATAACATCTGTTAGTTTCCTTATTTCTTTAAGTTTCTGTCTGATAGACCTGTCCAGTGGTGAGACTGAGGTGTTGAGGTTTCCCACTATTAGTGTGTGGGGTTTAATGTTTGATTTAGGCTTTTTCATATGAGGAGCCTGTGTATTTGAGGCATAGATATTTAGAACTAAGATTTCTTCTTGATTGATTTTTCCTGATACAAATATATCCTTCCTTGTCTCCTTTGATTGATTTTAGTTTGAAGTTTATTTTGCTGGATATTAGAATAGCTACATCAACTTTCTTCTTAAGTCCATTTGATTGGAAATTCTTTGTCCAACCCTTTACTCTGAACCAATGTCTGTCTTTGAGGTTGAGGGTTTTTTTTCTTCCCTTTTTTTTTGGAAGGGGGGGAATTTGAGACAGGGTTTCACTATAGCTTTGGAGCCTGCCCTAAAACTAGCTCTTGTAGACCAGGCTGGCTTCAAATTCACCAAGTTGCGCCTGTCTCTGCCTCCCAACATGTCCTTATTACTTTGATTCCTTATTTAAAATCTGAAAGAAAGATTTTACCTTGATCTGCAAGATATCAAGTGGAACCGTCTCTCCTTTCACAATGGCAATGTGGCGTCTGTAATGTGTCTAAACAGGGAAACATGGAGAAGGTCCGGTTGTAAAAGGTAAACACCACCTGCTTGAAAGCACAGCACACACACACACACACACACACACACACATGTGCATACACACCCACCCTCACATACTCAGAAGCCTAGGATAGATGTCAGGAAAAGCTAGACTTTTGAAATATTACTTCTTAATATTCTAAGAAAGCAGAAGGAAAGCATGTGAAAGAATTAGCAATCAGAACAGTACAAAGTTCTTAGAGATTCATAGAGAAAGATTTGGAGCTTATATAAGATACTGACCATTTCTTTATGTAACATTGACTGAATCACTCCACTGTGCCTGTTACTGGGAAATGTGGTACTTAAATACACAATGATAACACAGCACCCTTTAATCAGTGTAAGAAATTCAGTCATTTCCCCCTAAGAACAACTTCCTTCTCAAACAGCCAGATGGTAACTAAAGGATAGGACTTAGAGTTATCTTAGCAAACTATAAACCAGGACCCAAGATATATTTCCTTGTTTTCTAGAACTATAAAGATGTTCTGCATGTTTTTACTGTTGATTCTTTCATTCAAGATACAAGACTCTTCTTACGTACATTCTGACAATCTCTTGAAAATTATACACACACACACACACACACACACACACACACACACACACACTATTCATCAAAAGTAAATACTATGTATTACACATACAGGCAAACCATCTTTGAAGGAATTGGTTTGTTCTGAGGTCATCAAACTTTTGGGCCTAGAGTTACCATCCTTTCCTTCATAATCTTTTCCATGTTCATAGGCTCAGCAGTGACATCATCTCTTTCATCACTAAAATTAAGCATTTGTGTCTTTTCTAGTTTTTATTTTTCCAGGCTAGAGATTTGTTGACCTATTTATCATTTCCAAGAACCAGCTTTTCCATTGACTTCTGTTTTCAATTTATTGAATTCTTATTATTTTCACTTGTTTACTCAGGATATAATTTGTCTTTCCTTGTGTTAATTCTAGATTAACTTGCTTTGCTTTTCTTCCTGACTTCAGAGGCAATGTCTGAGTGTGTAGCCAGGCTGATCGCAAACTTACACTCCTCCTGAGTCACCTTCTCATATGAATGCCTCTACAGTGTGACATCACACTTAATCTTGCTTTGCCTCTGTTATAATGCATATACTACATGTTTTAAATTTCCTCTAACCACAAGTATCACTGCCTCCCACATGTTTTTGGAAGTTTTTTTTCATTTAGTTCAAAATACTTTTAAATTCTCAAGATTTCTTCCTTGACATTTGTGTTATGTAGAAGCATATTGTATAATCTACAGAAATTTGAAGACTGTCCAGTTACCTTTCCATTTTAATCTTCAACTCTTTTCTACCCCAATAAGTTAGGGAAGGGCTGAAGAATAGGTTGTAGTTGGGTTATTTTCCTTCCTTCATATAGAAGCCCAGAACCAACTAGAGTCCAGCAATCCTGTTGAATTCCAATACTATTTGAGAAGCTTGGGGTCTGAATAAATAGTTTCTCCTGATGCAGACTTTGCAAGATGACTGCTTCAGAGTATTCCAAAACCCTTCATCTCCCCACTTCTAGTACTTAGTGTAGGATCATTATCAAACTCCTGGAGTTATATCTCACACTATTATAGGAAACTCATATGGCTGGGTGCCAAGGAGATTAGAACTTCGAGAATTGACGACTCAGAACCTCAGGTTTTGCTACATCAGTACTGGTTCCCACAGCTGCTTCCATTCATTTAAGTTATGACTCTGGGACAGCTGTTTGTCTTATGTCCTCCCCTCCTATTCAGGTCCAAGAAAGTTTGTGGTTTGTATCGTATTGTTTTTGCACTGTGGTGCTGAGGATTGGGCCAAGGGTCTTGTGCATCCTGGGCAAACACTCCTATCAGTTTTCCATTTGTTTTTCCTACAAAGCTCCTCAAATGCAACCCTGAAAATTGAAGGGCCAACTTCTTTTTAAAATCAGACTTACTAAATTGGAATCCACATGCAGTACAATCTGTCGTTGTAGGCATGCCTTTCCATAGATTTTGTCAAATGTATTCATGTAACCGATACCATCACCAGAATACATATTTCTAACATCCCTCCAAGTCCTTCATCAATATTTGTAGCCAGCCCATTCCTATTCATGTAGCATGAATAATAAAAACCCAGACACAGATACTAGGGTTCAACCTGAAGATTAGAAAAGGAAAGCGGCCAGCTACTGGCTCCTTAACTTTACCTCAGACTGAAAGTGGGTGATCCTGCCTCCATGAATCCTCAGATCCTCCCATCTTATATTCCTCTCTGTGCTGGGATTAAAGGTGTGCACCACCACTACCCAGCCTCTATGGCTCTTGACTGTTGGGATTAAAAACATGTGCAATCACTGACTGACCTGTATGGCTGACTAGTGTAGCTGCTTTATACCGATCTTCAGGCAAGCTTTATTTAGTAAAATGCAAATAAAATATCTCTGTATTTCTCTTTTTGTCTAAAATAGAAAGGCTATAATAAAGCAAAACTATATATAGTAAGTACAATAACTACAAACAATATATACAGGCAGTAAATACATCAACAATATCTAGTTCACTTGAATTTGACAAATTTAGGGAAAATATTCCATATCTACCCTATCTTGGTGAATCCAAAGTCTTGTATCTAATTTACTTTCTTGGATAACTTGCTTTCTGTGTCTGGTAAAATAAGGAAAACTATAATTACAACTATCTAGTCTTCAACTCCTTCAGAGACCCAAGAAGAAAATAATATTAACTGAGTAAGCAGGAAGTGCGAGGAAGCGACTTCCAAAAAATGTAAGTAATGACAGAAACAGCTGGCTGCCTGGAAAGTCACCCAAAGTTCCTCTGCAATGCTGGGGCATCCATCTTCGATCTACAGGCCTAACATGTCCAACAGACTTTTGAGTGAAGCAGGATATTGTGAAGGGTTCTCCCTCCTTGTCTTGGCAATGTTTGGCAGTCACTTTCTTTTGTGTCCTACTTGTCTGATTAGGACAGCATACTGTCAGCAGTTGAAGCAAGGGCATTTTCTTGCCCAGTGGCTTACTTTTGCCAGAAAGAAAGCAAACTCCTTGTGGAGTTTCTTGATGCCCATTATCTTCTATGAAGTAGATTGGTGATGCCAGGAGTAGACATATCTCATTGTCATAAAAAAAAAAAGAGCCTATGTTATAAAAAAAAATCTTAAATGCCATATTCTGTAGATCTCTGAAGTGTTTGAAGATGGCAGGTCTATCTAAAATACATCTTTGTTTGACCTGGAAAATATACCCAATGTTACTATGTTGTAAAAGGAACAGCGGGCTGCATCCCACCACCCGGCTAGCTTAACCCCCAACATAACCACATGGAAACTGTATTACTTAAACACTGCCTGGCCCATTAGTGCTAGCCTCATATTGGCTAACTCTCACATCTTGATTCAACCCATTTCTAATAATCTGTATGTCACCACAAGGCTTACCGGGAAAGTCAGCATGTCTGACCTGGCAGCTTCATGGCAGGTGGCTCTCTGTCTCTGCCTCCTTTCTCCCAGCATTCTGTTCTGTCTACTCCTCCTATGCCCTATCAAAGGCCTAGGCAATTTCTTTATTTGACCAATGAAAGCAACACATAGAAAGAAGATCCTCCTACACCAATACTAAAAGTTCGATTATTAACCTGCATTTTCTTATTATCCTAAACAGTTTGTAATCACAATTTTCGAGAATTAAAAATTTGCATTGTTAAATGAACTGTATAGATACAGTAACTTGAACAAGATTAGAAATGCATGTAAAGTATGTTCTATCAAAATTAATCCAAAATTGTATCAATATACAAAATTTCTATACAATATGCAGAAATTCAACCTAATGTAAAACATTTAAAATAGTTGCTTTTTAAAAGTAGATTCAATAACCTGCCTCTTTATCTTAACATATCTATACCTTCTCTTTTTTCTTTTCAGAGTAGATTCAATAATCTACCCTTTTATCCTATCATATCTATATCCCCCTTCTTTTCAAAACAAGAACCTTGAATCTAATTTCATTTGTTGAACTTTCCTCCTGAGCAAAACCCATAACAACATGTAACCAACCCCCCCTAAACAATGACAATCCACAACCCATTGAACAACCAAAAACTACCCACCCTATCTCTTGGGAATGTGGGCATTGTATTCTTAAATTTACTTCCTGTTCTCTGGGGGTGATGGCATCTTTAGGGGGTCCTGAAAAGAGAAATGTGGGTTAGTTGTCAAGATCTGTGAAAGGTAGCTGTATCATTTGTTATCCAGTCTCTGCATAATGAGAAAGGGCAGGGCTGGCTAGAGTAGACTGTTAGGATTGATCATCTCAGCTATTGATCTCAGAATTGTTCTGAGCAGTTTTTAGTGAAAAACCAACCTTTAGGTGGTGCTTTTCAGCATAGTGATAGTGGAATAGTCATTGTGGGGCCCCATCCTCCTTATGGAGACTTCAAAGGTCGCTGTTAGGCATGCTCATATTCATTGCAGAAAACTGATAAAGATTCAAACCCGAAATAATGTACAGGAAGATAAATGAAACCTTTTTCTAGAATTAGTTAGTACTCTATATGACCATTAATATCATGATGGAAATTTTATATTTAAGATTATATATCTTATAAATCTTATACCTTCAGCAAAGCTGTTAAAGAGTCAATATGAAACCAAATGATTATGAGATTAGTGGCAATAACATAGTCCTTAAATATTTGTTATTCCTCTCTCCTACATCAGGTGGCTCTACTGATATTAAACAGATTATGGATTTCACTTTAATAAGCAGGTTTGGGTTTAGAGCAAGAGAGAGCCACACTCCAACTCAAAAGTCAGTTTTAATCTTTAACTGGACCAGGAGTACAAACAGATCATTTCCATTATATGTCTGCAGAGAACAGCAGAAACAAACATTTGGGAAGATTTATGAAATTTTATCCTGTTGGAAATAGAATATAACAATACACCAATTTACTCTTTTTCTTGAGACATTTTTTTTCTTGATGATTTTTCCTTTTTCTTCAGATGTCTCATTTGTCAGGTGGTGGTATAGGAGGTTCTTCTGTTTATGTGTTGCTTTCACTGGGTAATGAATAAAGAAACTGCTTTGGGCCTGATAGGGCAGAACTTTGGTAGGTGGAGAAGACAGAACTGAATGCTGGGAAGGAGGGCAGAGTGGGAGATGCTATGGATTTCCTGCCTGAGACAGATGCTGGTTAGAATCTTGCCAGTAAGCCACAGTCACATGGCGATACACAGATTAATAGAAATGGGTTAAATTAAGATGTAAGAATTAGCCAATAAGAAACTAGAGCTAATGGACCAAGCAGTTTTTTAATGAATACAGTTTCTGTGTGGTTAATTTGGGGGGCAAAGCTAGCTGGGCAGCCAGGACAAACAAAGGGCCCCCTCCTTATGCAACACAGTGGTCTTTGGATTCCTTAGCTGGATACCTTTATTCTCCGGAAAAGATAAAAACAACCCCCCCACCCTAATTTTGGGGAGACTGCTTTGTAGCAAGCTATATCTGAGTAAATTAGGAGCATTTGTTAGTTTTATAAGTTAGTTTAGAATATATAGCCTTAGCGATTAATGAACTATCATCTCTTTTAATTAAGAGGTGTTTCTTGTTCAAACAGAATCTTTATCAATTTTGATGGTTCCCAGCTTTTCTTCTTCTGTGGAAACAAAACAAAACCCCTTCTCCAACACAGCAGTTCTTGGTTTCCATCTGAAGTGTACATCTTTAAAGTATATTGACTGATTTACTTCTGTAATTTTTTTCTACTATCCAATGTCTCTCAGCAGCTGTTGTTCCTTTCTCATCAGCATTCAGAAGTTAATTAAGCATTATGCAAGCTATCTCTGGAGTTATTTATCATTCCTTTCTGTTTATTTAACATATCCTTTAGAGTTCAATTTGGTATTTCTAAAATTGCCTGTCCTGTTGGATTGTGTGGTATACCTGTAATATGTTTTATATTATAACCAAAAAAAAAAAACCTGTTTCATTTTCTTAGAGACAATGAAGCATCGTCTGTCTTTATTTGTACAGATACTCATAACAGCCATAACTTCTAGCAAATGTGTGATTACTGAATCATCCTTTTCCAAACTCACAGCACTTGCCCATTGAAAACCTGAAGAGGTACCTATGGTGTGGTGTACATATTTTAGTTTTCTAAATTCTACAAAATGGAACACACCCATCTGCCAGATTTCATTCCTTTGAGTACCCTTTGGGTTACTTCCTGCAGACAGTGAAGTTTGGTTGTATAAAGAACAAGTAGGATGTTTTCTTATACTTTCCTCGGCTTGTTGCCACATAACGGAAAAGTCTTTTTTTAAAAAAAAAAACTTTACTATTGACTTTATGTTTTTTTATGAAACTCTGTTCAGCACATTTCCAAATAATAGCTGATCAATTTCTGCATTACCTTGTGCCAGAGGACCTAGCAGACCAGTATGGGATCACATCTATATTATGTATATAGGATGACTCCTATTCTTGATTGCATCTTGTAACTGGATAAACAATAAAGTGAATTCTGTATCTTCTGGTATAGATTCGATGGTTTTAATATGTAAAACAACTCTTTCTGCATACTGCAAATCAGTAACTATGTTGAGACATTCTTTAAAATCCCATAGAACTATGAGAATAGCATATAATTCTGACTTTTGGACAGAATTATAAGAGCTTTGATCCACTTTACTTAAATTTTCTAATTTGTAACCTGCCATTTCTGATTAGTTTTTATCAGTATAGAATGTAGGGGCTCCAGTACAATGAAAGGAAGGATTAAGTTGGTTTTCTTTATAAGTTGAATTCTCTTGCTTCTGGGATAGTGGTTGTTAATCTCTCTCCCCAAATTACTACAAGCTCTTTGCCAGGGTTCACTGTTTGCCCATAATTTGACAATTTCATCGTTATTAAAAGGTGGTATAATTTCTGCTGAGTCTATTCCTGCTAATTGATGAAATCTCAATTTTCCTTTTATAATTAAGTCGGAGATATTTTCCATATAAGTTATTTATTTATTTATTTATTTATTTATTTATTTATTTATTTATTTATTTATTTATTTGGTTTATGTGTTTAAAAGATCCATTCTAAGGTAATATTTTCCCTCTGCAATAAAATTACTGTAAGGGAGTGAGGTGGTGGTGGCGCACGCCTTTAATGTCAGGATGCAGAGGCAGGCAGATCTCTGCAAGTTTGAGACCAGCCTGGTCTACAAGAGCTAACTCCAATACAGGCTTCAAAGCTACAGAGAAACCCTGTCTCAAAAAAAAAAAACAAATACAAAAAATTCCTGTAAGGGAATAGTTTGAGGGTAATATGACCAGAATAAAGTTAAGTTTCTGATCTATACAATCTATATGATGTGCCTTATGTAATTTCTCTTTTATCAAAGCCAATTCTCTTTCAGCTTCAGCTGATAATTTCCTGGGACTATTTTAGTTCATGTCACCATATAAGGTTTTGTTTAAATTAATCAGTTCATCAGGTTTTATCCCAAAAGTGGGCTGTAGATTGGAAATGTCTCCTAGAAATCTCTGAAAGTCATTAAGTATCTGCAATCGATCTCTTCTAATTTGCACCTTTTGGGGTCTAATTTTTTTGTAAACTTAATTTATAGCCTAAATAATTAATAGAATATCCTCTTTGTACTTTTTCAGGGGCAATTTGTAATCCCCAATAAGGCAAATTTTTCTTTACTTCTTCAAGCATTCTTTCTAAAGTATCTATGTTTGAATCACCTAATATGATATCGTCCCTGTACTGGTAAACTATAGATTGAGGAATTGTTTATGTATCATTTCCAATGGCTGCTGCACAAAATATTGGTGCAGAGTGGAACTATTTAACATTCCCTATGGGAGAACCTTCCATTGATATCTCTTAGAAGGCTGAGAATTATTATAAGTAGATACTGAAGAAGGTAAATTATCTTTTTCTTATACAGGTATAATAAACCTTTCTACAACAGCATAATTTTCTTTTCCAAGAATTAGATCTTTGGAGATTCCCATCCTCTAGCTTTACTCCAAGTTCAACAGTCTTAGGTTCTTCTCTGAACCAGCTACTCCATTGTAATTGTGGAACAGGAGCTAAAACAGTTTTAGTCAACTCTCTCCAGTCATCATGGATTACAAACTGACTACCAGTTTAACATTTGCTTCACAAAAGCTGAATGCATGCCATATGAGACTATTGCTTCCTTGAATCTCCTTAAACCTAACATTGGCACAGGAACCCATTCAGCTCTAACTCTATCATTGGACAAATCCTGTATGGTTGGTTACTGGATATATTAAGGATGGTTGTTTGAAAACCTTAGGCTGTTCCTCTCTATTCTTATAATGCAACACAGAAATTGGTTCTCCATTAAATTTCTTTGTCTGGATTTGAATATCTCTGTCATCTGTTTTATTAAGTTCTTCTAAGGCCTGTATTTTAGCCCTCAGATTAATCAACTTTTTTAGTGATACAAAATAAATGATAATGCTGATAATGTTTACAATTGCATTACATAAATCCCATCTAAATTAGTTATCCCCTCCTTTAGTTGTTCCATTTTCAAACTGTCCAGCATATTATCATACAGAGATACAAATCCCTCCAATATAATGGTGTTTCCTATTTTTTAATATGAAAAAAACATGTCTCCCTTTCAACTAATTCCTCCTTTAAGAATTCACAACTGTCTCACCAAATCTGCTGATGGTGTTCATGAAGATGTGAGGCTTATTGCTGCTGCATAAAACAGTAATATCCAGCCTGAATTTTAAGGCAGCTACCTAGTTTAGCAGCAGCCCAAGAAGGGAGTTCAGGGAGAGCCCACCAGGTGAGATAAAAGAAAAACCTAGCCAGTAGGGCTGTGACTCTGGCCGCGCATAGCCTTTAGGCTATGCCCATGGCTGTAAAGCTAGAGGCAAATGGCTTTTTGTGAATGTTGTGAATCCAACCCCAAATGTTGGATGCCAATATAGCATAAGTAATAAAAACTCAGAGACAGATATTGGGGTTCAACCTGAAGATCAGAAAAGCCAAGCAGCCAGCCACTGGCTCTTACCTCTACCTCAGACTGAAAATGGGCAACCCTGCCTCCATGAATCCTCAGATTAAGACTAAGCATGAAAACTGTCTCCTCTCATCTTATATTCCTCTCTAGTGCTGGGATTAAAGTCATGTAACGCTACCACTTGACCTCTATGTATGGTTGCTGGGACTAAAGGTGTATGTGCAACCACTGTCTGTATGGCCTGTATGGCTGACTAGTGTGACTGCTTTGTACCAATCTTCATGCAAACGTTATTTATTAAAACACAAATAATATATCACCATACAGCACCATCATTGCTTCCTGGCAATGACCATGTCCAGTTTAATCTTTAGTAGGCACTGTCATAGAATAGAATGAAAAAGCTTGAGTTTGCGATTATTCATGCTACTGACTGTATCAACATGGTAGTCAGAGTCTTTCCACGGTTAAGTAGCACTCTGTGTAACTGGAGGTTTCTCTCCCACCTGTCAATTCCCAAATAACCACTCTGAGGCTAAATATTAATTACAAACAGTATAGCCAATGGCACAGGCTTCTTACTGGCCAGCTCGACAAATAAATTAACCCATTTCCAATAATCTGTGTATTGCCACGTGCCACGCAGCTTACCAGCAACGCTCTGCATCTTACCCCTCTAGCAGTCGCTGACGTCTCTCTCCCCTCTGCCTTCTTTCTCCCTGGATTCAGTTTGGCTTTTGCATCTAGCTATACTCTGCCGCGCCATAGGTGTTGTGATTCAGCATGAGTTGGGACGGTGGCAGGTCCCATGTATGTGAGGACCTCAGGCAGGAGAAAAATATGCCATAGGGACAGAGCTTGAGTGTGGAATTTGCTGAGAGAAGGGTAGAAAGGAGGGGAGAGAGAGAGAGAGAGAGAGAGAGAGAGAGAGAGAGAGAGAGAGAGAGAGAGAGAGAGAGAGAGGCCAGCTTGCCTCTTTAGAAGAACAGTGGGAAGAAGAGTGGGAATAGGTGGGGCTTGTTTCTTAAGGGACGGGGTACTGTCTGCCATGCAACACAGGCATAAAGCAGGGCACAGAGTGTGACTCACTGAGCCAGGTTCCCAAGGGGCAGGGCTAAAGTGTACCTCAATCATAACAATAGGCCAAAGCAGCTTTATTCATCAACCAATGAGAGCAACACATAAACACACACTCATAGTGTACAGAAAGACCATCCCACAGCAACTCTGATCTATGGATGTACCACAATCTGTCCAGCTGCTGATTCAGGAACTGGCTGACACGGGCACTAGTCCTGATTTTTGACAACTTGCAACAGATTCTACAAATGAGGTTTAGGTTGTTGTCTGGATCTGTATGTTTGCATTTCCCTTAGGTAAATGCCTAAAGAGTATGACAAATTTATGTTGAATTTGGTAAAAGACAGTCATATTAGTTCCCATCAAGGCTGCACTACTGGGCATTCCTGCCATTGATATAAGAATTTCAGTTCCTGAATATACATAGCAGTGCTTGTGCCTTCTGGAAGGCCTTTTCCTTTTATTTAATGTGAGCCATTGTGAGTTGGAGAGATGGCTCAGTGGTCAAGAGTCCTTGCTACTCTTATAAGTAACACTGCTTCAATTCCAAGCACCCACATGGGGTGTACAACCATCAGTATCTCCAATCCCAGGGGATTTAATGCTCACTTCTGGCCTTCTTGAGCATCAGGAATTCTATATGCAGACAAACACCCATATTTATCTATGAACCCATTATTTTCCTTTCAGTAGAGATGTTGCCTAGGGAATGGGCAGCAAACTTTTTAAAAGTGAGTTTCTACTTGGAGGAAGCAAGAAGGACACTCACAAGTCTAGCAGGTTTGTTCTGAGACGATCTGGGTCGTGAAGGAAGCACTGCAGATGATGCATGCATTGTACTTAATCTGAACAGCACCTGGCACCCAAACTACTGCAATCCAAAAGGACTGTTTGCATTAAATGGCTTCCCTGAATTGCTTGGCAGAAGACAACTGAAATGCAACCTCCAATCTCTCACTCCCTGACAATAACTAAAGTCCTCAGAAAGAAGCACTGGGCCTGGCATTGAGGATTATTTACCTGCAACAGTCCACAGTCGAAGAAGAAAGACGTTTTTCTTCTTTAATAATTCTGCAACAGAAAATTCTGACAGCAGGGCAGAAGGCAAAGCTTTGTTTTTTTTAAATACCACCAGGCAGCAGCCATGTTAAAAAGTCTGCAAAATTCTGAGCCCAGAGCAGAGTTACTGATTACCTAAGGGCCCTGGGGCATGGTTATAGATTAGATTTTGCTAATCTTTAAAATATAAACAGAAGCAGCAATAACAGTAGTTTAAGAACATGGAAAAAACTTGCTCCTAGCCTAGGCAGTTTGGATGCTCACCTTACTAGACCTGGATGGAGGTGGGTGGTCCTTGGACTTCCCACAGGTCAGGGAACCCTGATTGCTCTTCCAGCTGATGAGGGAGGAGGACTTGATGGGGGAGAGGGAGGGAAATGGGAGGCGGTGGCGGGGAGGAGGCAGAAATCTTTAAGAAATAAATAAATTTAAAAAAAAACTTGCTCCTAAAATTCAGAAGGCTCTCAGATCCTGGGGGTGTCCACATGTAAGTGCAAATTGGCTTCTGGACAGGAAGGGTTTCTGCAAGGAAACCTGTCTCTGATCACTGATGTGCTTCTGGAAATGCTGGCTGAAGCAGTTCAATCATCTCTACCGATACAAGGAGAGGCAAACTAGCTAAAGGAATAAGGTCTCGAACAGTACAGCATTTATATCAGACCAGCAAAAATGCTCAAGCCATTCATCTGCTGTGGGAACTGCTTCAGCCAGTAGCCTTTAAGATACCAACCCTCTTGGGCGTGGCCTCTTATAGCATAAATGTCGATGTACAGGGCATGCTAACTCTTCCAGCTGCTGGGTTGGTTCCTGTTCCCATTCCTACAGAGGACTATGATCTGTGAATCTACCACTAAATAAATAACCCTTTATTATACTCCATTCTAAAATAGTGTGGGATCTCTCTTTAGCGTCCATATTCATCTATTATTATCTATCATCTCTCAAAAATTCCAACGTGCATCCAAAGAAAGTATGGCCCATTATTAGGTTTCCCATGTTTGCCAGGCCTCAGGCTGGAGAATGGCTGAAGGATCCTATAAAGGTGTGACACCTGAGAAATAGTAGAATGAGGGTACGAGAAATATCTACATGCATGTCTGGGCTTTCCTATACGCACCCAGGATTGTATGAACAACACAGAATTGTTAGAAGATATAATTGTTGGCCCTCAAAATTACAATAAGGAAAGTCAATCTATAAGAACCAGCCTAACAAAACACTCTAAAGTAGAAAAAAATTTAATCAAAATAAACAAAAATCACTTGAGTATCATTATTATTGACTTAGAAGGTCATAAAATAAATTCTGAGAAATTTTTAACTAATTCATTCAGCAAATATTTGCTTTCTGGTGTCTTCTGTCGCAAACCTTACACTGCATACGGTGTGCTGATTTCTCAACACTGTCCATTTACTTATGTCTTTTGACAACAATTTACTCAAGAGTATACTATTAATTACTGTGAATTCAAGATTACTACCTTTATGAAGGATTTAGGCTCTGTTCCCTAAAGCTTTTAAGAAAAAAGAAATTTTAAAACAAAAAAATAGGCAGAGAGACAGATACAGTCCTTTGAGATTCTGCTCTTCTGCCTTCTCTTTGAGGAAATCATTATGTTAGGTTGGTATGACTTTCCCAACTACATTACTTTTTTCTTAATACATACTTACATCCCAAATAACACACAGTGGCGGTACTGTTTCCTGCATTCTAAAACCATGCAGAAACATACTCCAGAATCTTACTCTGTAGTTACCATTTCTAAGATCTAAAGATGTAGATACTCATACATCTAGATCATTCCTGTGTATGCATACACCTCTTTCTGTGCACAGGTGTGTGGGTGGTGCTGAGGATACACAAAGAGGCCAGAGGGCAACTTCCCGGCCTGCTCCCTGGGCACTGTCCACATTTGTCTTAGACAAGTCTCACCCATGGCTTAAAACGTGCAAATTCGGCTCTCCTAGCCAGCCAGCACCCAGTTACCAGCAGCACCACCGACTACAACCAACTGATTTTATATGGATCCTGGGGAACAAACTCAGGTTCCCGTGCTCACCCTTAACTAAATAAGCCTAATCCATTCATTTCAGTGCTATCTAGTTCCTCTTAGACGAACACATCACTATTAATTTATGAAAACATTCATTAAAGAAAAGATTCTACAGGAAATTTTTCTATAGTACAGACTATTGTTAAAAGGTACTGGGTACTCTAGATTACCAACACAGCAAGTCCACCATGGGTTCATGAGAGTGACCTATGACAGAGGAGCCAGTATTGCTCATCTGCTCAAAAACCCAATCCCATCACAACTGCACTGGACTGAAACTATAGCACAAGAGTTGAGCATGGTGGTCTGTGCCTGGAATCCCAGAGACTCCAGAGACTGAGGGAGGAGAATCACAAGTTCAAGGCCAACCAGGGCAACTTATCAGGACCATGTCTCAAAATAAAAACTAAATGAATAAAGAGCTGGAGGTGTAGCTCAGTGGTCCAGTGCTTACCCAGCATGCCCAAAGCCCTGGGTTCAATCTGCAATACAGCCTATATTTGTATGTGTATGCTGATATATACATATATACATTCATATAAATACGTATATTATGTAAGTATAATGTGTAAATATGTATTCATGAATCATAAGGAGCAAAAGACAAAAGCATGACAGCAAGTAAAAACGTAAATTTATTGTTACAAGCTCACCTCATCTGTCCAGTAGCAACCTATGAATGTGAAAAAATTATCATAAACAACATGCATTTCCTTTATCATAACAAAATTAGATTCAAACTTCATGGACCACAAACTTACTTGTTTTCTTCCAGAAACAATGTTAAATGATGTCCTAGATCTTAAAAACACATCATTTTCTCAAATAAGATCTAGGCTAAATTGGATTTCATTCTTAACCTAGAAGTAATAATAAAAACTAAAATAAATTATAAAGATTCCATATTACATTAGGAAAACTATATTTTAAGGTCTACAAAACATAGCTTTACTAATGTTTATATGTTGTAGGTTCAATAGAAATCTGAGCTCTTTTCAATTATACAGAAAAGTTTATGTTACCCCCTTGAGATACATAGACAAAACGATGCCTTATTATATTCAGAAATCTATACTCGAGTGTTTCTTCCTAAGGGCTATGAAGACAAGGGGCTAAACAAGTAGTGTTAATCACTTCTTTATTTTATCTTATCCATTTTTTGAGGCAGGGTCTCATTAGGCAGCCTAGACTCACAGCATTCCTCCGGCGTCAGCCTCCTTGTTCTGGGAAGCAGGCGTGAGCAAGTGTGAGCAGTATCCTTACCCAATTCTTTCTCTTGTTCTCAATTCCTGCCCTCCTCCTGTCCCACCTTTCACCTATTCCTCAGAAAGGGTAAGGCTTCCCATGGGGAGTCAACAAAGTCTAACACATACCTTGGAGGCAGGACCAAGGCTCTTCCCCCTATATCTAGGCTGACCAGGTATCCCTCCAAAGATAATGTGCTCCAAGATGCCAGTTCAAGCACTAGGGATAAATCCTGGTCCCACTGTCAGTGGCCCCACAAGCTGCTCGAGCCTCACAACTGTCGCTCACATTCAGTGGCTCTAGGTTGGTCCTATGCAGGTTCCCCTGCTATCAGTCCAGAGCCCGTGAGCTCTCACTAGCTCCGGTCAGCTGTCTCTGTGTGTATCACCTTCATGGTCTTGACCCTTTTGCTCATATTATTGTTCCTGTCTCTCTTGGACTGATCTCTGGAAGTTCGGTGCTGTGGATCTCTGTATCTACTTCCATCAGTTGCTGGATTAAGGTTCTTTGATGACAATTTAGGTAGTCATCAATTTGATTACAGGGGAAGGCCAGTTCAGGCATCCTCTACAGTGTTCCTTAGAGTCTTAGCTTGGGTCATTCTTGTGGATTCCTGGTAATTTCAATAGTGTCTCGCTAGCACCTAATGGCCTCCTCTATCAAGATATAGCTTTCCTTTCTCTACGTCTCTGTCATTCCTCCTTCTTGAGCATCTCATTCTCTTATGTTCTCCTCCTAGCTCTCCCTGTCCCCTCCTCCCCTTCTTCTGTCTCTTCTCCCCACCCCTCATACACACTCCCCAATTTTCTCAGGAGATCCTGTCTGCTTCCCCTTCCTAGGAGGATCCATGTACGTCTTTCTTATGGTTCTCCTTGTTAGCTATCTTCTCTGTGATCATGGACCATATGCTGGTTATCCTTTGTTTTACATCTAATACCCACTTATAAGTGAGTACATAACATGTTTGTCTATCTGGGTCTGGGTTACCTCACTCAGGATGGTTTTTTCTAGTTCTATCCATGTGCATGCAAATTCCAATGTGTGATCATTTTTTACCACTGAGTTAGTTTTCCATTATGTAAATGTACCACATTTTCTTTATTCATTCTTCTGTTGAGGGGCACTTAGGTTGCTTCCAGGTTCTAGGTTCCAGTCTTATGAAAAATACTGCTATGAACAAGGCAAATGTCTTTGTGGTATGAGTGTTCATCCTTTGGGTATATGCCCAAGAGTGGTGTTGCTGAGTCTTGAGGTAGACTGATTCCCAATTTTCAGAGAAACCGCCACACTGATTTCCAAAGTGGCTGTACAAGTTTGTATTCTCACCAGCAATGAAGGAGTGTAGTCTTTACATGCTTTCTTTCACTAAGTAATAAACACTATGTTTCCTCCGAGTCTTGGTAAAACTGGATAATTCTTTTTATCGTTTTTCATGCTAAATAATCAATTACTTGGGTATGCAACTCTACTTACCCACTGACCTATTAAAGGGCACCTTCATTTCTTCCAAGTTTTGTCAGTTATTTATAAAGACACTATAAACATCCATGTGCAGATATTTTTCTATGCATAATGACTGTTAACTCTGTTGGATAACTTCCAGTGAGCACAACTGCTTGACTACGTGGTATGAGTAAGTTCAATTTTCTGGGAAACCTCTCATTTTCTATTTTGGTTATCCTGGATTTTGGTTATTCTAATAGGTAACATGACCAAACCATTTGGCATTTCTACCATCAATGAATGACAGTTCCTATCGCTCCACCCTTATCAGCATTCAGTATCGCCCATGCTCTGGCTGCTGGCCACTCTAATAGGTGTAACATCTGACTAAAGGTAAGCGATATTAATATTAGAACAAAGACAGGGCTAGGGATAAAGATCAGGAGTGCGAGCTTGCCCAGCATATAAGAGGTGTGTTCTCTAGCACTGGCTGCCAAACAACCTTAAAAGCAACATAAAAATAGAGAGACTCATATATCTGAACAAGCAGCACCTCATCCTATAAATGCAGTACTAAGAGTAAGCTTTCTACACAACAGGGGTGATGTGAGTGGGCAGAGAGGTGTTTTCTTGAGAGACTCCGTCATCTGAGAAGACCTTGTCCTCAGTGAACCCACGAGGCCATCACAGAGCTGCTGTGCACCAGGATGAACAACATAACAGGTTCAGCCTATCCGTACCCATTCTGCCCCCTGGCTCAGTCAACGTCTGAGATCTAATCTTGCTGTGTGGTCCAAGATTAACTGCAACTCAAGATCTCCCACTTCATCCCAAGTGCTTACATTTATAGAGCCTTGTTTGTTTTATTTAATTTTGTCAAACAAAATTTATTGCATATAATCCCTTCTTTTTGCTGGGAGGAAGGTTTACCAAAAGCAAGGAAGGAAAAGTACGGGAGGAAAGCTTAGGGCTGTATTAGCTGTGAGCAACAGCCCTAAAATAATGAACTCCAACAGTTTCCTTAATTCTTGTTGCCACTGTTCTAGAACTTAATTTTTATTTTTATCCCCTTAAAAATGTTCCTGGATGGGGAGGGGAGGATCCTACCTCCTGCAGTGTCCCATCTCCTCCAGCAACGATGATCACATCTGTGTTTTCCATCAGTTCCAAGAGCTTCTTGGCCTGTCCCTCATAATCTGTCTGAAATGTAAAAGAACGCTTTGGTAAATCTGTCACTGTAGGAACACAAGTTCAAAGGATGAAAAGATGATATATGCTGTCTAAAGTTTAAATTGACTCTATTTTCTCAAGAAAATTCTATGAAAACAACTAGGTATGGATTTTTATAATTGTATACTTTCTGAGTCAGGGTTATAATTCAGAAACTATCTACTCAGCTCCTTATTTTAAAAATAAATTCAAGCCCAATAACTTGTTTCAGTGATACAGCTAGCCAGCCAGCGGGGTCATTTCCAGTCCAGTGTGGCTTCTGTGACACTGGTGACAGGAAGTCAAGTGCACATGCAAATGGGGAAGCAGATGTAATGGAAAGAGCACAGACTGCAGAGCCCGAGAGACCCACAGCAAATCTAGGCTCTGCTTCTTTTCAGCTGAATGGGCTTAAACTCACTGGATCTTAATTTCCTCATCAATGAATTTCCATGCATCAAGGGAGGGGTAACCATGGCTTCCTGCACTATTGCTGCACAGCACAATCTAAGGCAGCTAGAAAAGTGTTTGCAACTGGAACTCTGCTAAGGACATGGAGACTGGTTTTGTTTGTTTTGTGTTGTGTTGTTTTGTTTGCTATGATATTACATAAAAATGCAGGTGCGTTTTCAAGTCCTCACAGAGGAGCACTTCACCTTCCCATTTTTAAGAATGCTCATCTCAGATACACACATACATGTAAATGTACATTTCAGCCACCACCAGGAGTGCATTGATATATACGGCCCTGAAGACAAATGCTAAGAGATTAAAGGGCATAAAGCCAGTGAAATAGAAATATTACCTCCAATCCAAAACACACTAGACACACCAGGAGGCCAAACCTAAATACTGAACATCAGATGGGATAAAACACCTGTAGTATATTTTGAACTATCTGGGCTTTGTGCCCTGTTCTGGTAGATAGCTCTGAAGATACAGAAGATCTCCATTTCTCACAGGAAGCGCCCCTCACACCCCAGACTATGTACTACAGAGGTAGCTTTGGGAGGATCCCTTGGTGGCTTGGCGATGGGAGCTGGCCACCAGAGAGCAGCAGATGATTTAAGGGTTAAACTGTGAGCTCCTCACCCTGACTTCCAGGGAAGAGAGAGGAGCCCAGGTGAGCTCGTTCATCAGGGCTCAATGATTTCATCTGTGGTGTTTGAAAGAAAATGGCCTTCAAAAGGGGTGGCACTATTAGGAAATGTGGCTTGTTGGAGGGAATGCCACTGCCGGGGTGAACTTTGAGGCCTTTTTCTCAAGCTTCACTCAGTGTGACAGTCAGTCTACTTCCTGTTGCTCTGAGTCAAGATGTGGGACTCTCAGCTCCATGTCTCCTGTGCCGCCATGCTTCCCTTCATGATCATAAAGGACACAACCTCTGAAAGTGTAAGTGAGCCACCCTCAACTAATGTTTTCTTGATAAGAGTTGCCTTGGTCACTGTGTCTCCTCACAGCAATAGTAAACCCTAGACTTCATCCATGAGCTCCACATAGGAACTCCTACACGTACATTTATGTCAAGAGAAATTATGCACAAACAGTAAAATGTTAGTACTCTGGGCGAAGTAGATAAATATATATGTTTTGTTTTTGTAACTTGTTTTGCATATCCAAAATTTTTTCCAAATAATACTTAATATAAAAGATAAGAAATCAACCTTTCAAAAACTAATAATTTCAAGTAAACTATAATAAGAAAATATTAATATTTCTAGTAAGATTAAAATTTCTAATACCTATTTTCTGAATATGTAAGATAAATCACATGATAGTTTTCATATGTAATTGCTGAGTATCTTAAATTAGAAAAATCATAGGCTTTTCGTATTGAGAAATTTTTAAATTTGTTTGGTCTGAAGATGCCATTATAGGTACGAAAGAAACTGTCCGTTCTTGTTAAAACATATACAGTCAAATGTTTAGGGAAAAAATGTGACAGTGTTTTATTTACATCAGAGAACGCAGCGACTTGTTAAATGTGGGTATTTTATGGATGTCCAAAGAACAAGTAGATAATGAAACCCAAGTCCTTAAAGGAAACTAGGGAGTAGCCACCCCCCATCCCCTGCCAGACAGGGTTTCTCTGTAGTCCTGGCTGTCCTAGAACTCACTCTGTAGACCAGGCTGGCCTTGAACTCAAGAGATCTGCCTACCTCTGCCCTGAGTGCTGGGATTAAAGGTGTGTGCCACCACCGCCAGGCATGTGAGTAAAATTCTTGATGTGGGTCCAGTATCTTTTCCTAACCACGTGGCACTTACGGTTAGACTCTGCAGCTACATGGTGTTCTAAGAACGAACACTGGATTCTATACTAGTCCTTCATGCCGTTACAGAAGCACAGATTCTTTTATCTCCTTACAACAGAGCAGCTCTTATCCTCCACAGCTGGCTCGGGTGAGTGATGCATGCTCATCTTCAGACTCACCTGTTGCTGATAAAGCAGAACATTTGCCTCCACCATAAACATACAGAAATAAACAGACAAACCTTATTTTTGTATTCTTCAATTGAGGGCTTTCTTGTAGGTGCTGTCTGTCTGATCCATTCATGCACTGATTTTACTGGAATGGGACATGTGGATGGGTATAACACTGTCTTTAAATTTTATCTTCCTCAAGTTCCTGTTGCTAATGCTGTCACTTTCCCTTTCAAGACGACAAGGGCTCAAGCCAACTTCAGACAGAGTAGGCCTTCTAAAGTTCAAGGTCTTCTGGGTATGAGCAAAGGAAATGCCCATGCTAGAATTAAAAGTAAATGGTACTGGGGCTGGAGAGATGGCTCAGTAATTAGGACCCAGGTTCAATTCCCAGCACCGACATGACAGCTAACAATTGTAACTTCAAAATCCGACACCCTCCCACAGATATACATGCTGTCAAAAGACCAATGCACATAAAAAATAAATAAATAAAAAGATGTTTTTAAAAAAAGTTGATGGTACTAATGATCTGGCAGGAATCCATTATGGAAAGTCAAGTGCTTTTAGTTCTCAGCTTGCAACAGACTAGAGGAAGATCTAATCAGATTGTTAGTTAAAAGATCATTATTAATATTCATGCAGTAGTATGCTTTTTCCTACTAATTTCAAAGCAATTAAAAATGATGTTATAATTCTTACATCTACTTTGTGGGCTCATGAATAATAAAAATAAAAAAGGAATATAACTGATACAGAATATCCTTGTCTCACCAAAAATAATATTTATGTATCGTATAAATGAACTAGTTAGGAGCAACAACATTCTAATAATATAATTTTTAATTACCAAAAATTCATTACTGCTTTAACTATTTCTAATAATATATAACAATAATTGTTAGAACAGTTGTTCTGTAATGAATTAGCACTTAAGCTATTTTTGCTGAGAAAAAGCAATTGATAGACAGTGGTATAGAGATGTACCCAAGGGAGAGAAAAAATAATTTAAAAATTTCATATAAAAAGAGTTCACTAGTTTATTTATATAAATAAATGAGGGGTGCATTTAAATTACACTGGATATGTTTAAAAGAATGATGCAACACTTTATTTGTAAACAATGGTATTTACACAACACTAGAAAGTACACTGACAAGTCTTTAGCTTCCCATGAAAAATGATAGATGTCAACATGAACACGTGATTTTTTTAAAAAAAAATATATAATACATTCGGGAAAAGCAGGAGTTTTGAAGTAGTTTTAAAATACATTCTCCAGGTCTGGTTGATTCAGCTGTGAAGCAGCCGTTTAAAATGAAGATTCCTGCCAGATTGAGCTACACAGCTTAGGGGTGGGTCCCAAGTCAGTTAGTTTCAACATGTGCTTCTGTCATATACATGCAAACTAACAATGAAGAAGCACAAATTTGTCTTTTAATAGCATTTTATAATATGTTAGCCAGGGCTGAAAAGGAAACAACCTCACGTCTGCTTTCCAGATTGAGACCAACCAATTGGAGCACAGAGGAACAGCACCCATGAGAGAGGCACCCAGAGAAGGCAGCTGCTTCCCTTGGATGCCCTAGGATGGTCAAAAAAACTGGAACAGTCTCCATATTTCACTCTCCACTGTGGGGCAATCACAAAATTCTAACCCTTTCCAACTCACTGAGCACAAGAACTCTTCGAACCGGCCTGAGCAAACCACTACGGAGGAGGGATCGACTACCACAACACAGGAAAGCAGGACTTAAGGGATGCTGGTCACCAAGTGGGTGAGGGTGACAGGGTATGCTCACTAGGAAACACTACAGGTCAGGAGAGGTCAGGACTACTTGCCATGAAAATTCCCTTGGGATCCTGTGACAACACTCTGGGGAAAGATGAAGCACACCCATTCCCTTGTGGTCCCACTGGTGGCGTGAAGGGCAGCCCGCCAGTGCCGTGCTGCAGCTGGATCACTGGGATGCGCTCTGCAGCATCTGCTCCCTCTTCCGGGGGTCACAGAAGAACTGCAGTTTCCTGGGCAGCAGCGTCACCTCCACAGGCATGGCTTCATACTCCTCGCTGTCGATGCTGAAGGAGCCCTCAGTTCCCTGCAGAGAGGAGGGGTTCTAAGTGCACCTCTGTGACCTTCATGATGAGGAAGCATCTGCTGAGGTCAGTCAAAACAAAATCTCCCAGTGCTCACTGGTCCTGGAAATACCTCAGTTCTCTCTCCATCCATGAAAAGGGATTTTTCTTTTTAAAACTTCTATCTCAAAAAATAATTTTGTAGCTTAAATTTTGTAGGTTAAAATTTTAAAATATTTACCAAAAGACAATAAATTATCAAAGAACTAACATGATACATAAGCAAGGATATCCATTAGGAGAAAAAATAATGACCATGTAACTGAGGGCCAGGGACTATAATTCTAGGGTAAAAGAAAAAAAGTCAGGTAATTTTCATTTGAGGGACATTGTGTCTCCTGACTCATTTTCATTATCCCCCAGATGTGGATGTGCCAACACTAGTACCACTAGAGACTCTTGGGGCAGGCCCAGCTGTAGCCCAGTTAATGTAGCATTTGCTCCATGAAGTTGCGGTGGCAGCACATGCGGACACCTCCCATTGGCCTAGAGTTCAATGCAGTGCAGCAGCACCACGGCCACGGCTCTTCAGAGACTGCAGTAAACTGTGGGGCAGCAGCAACCACATCACCTTCAATTCCTCATCTCCACGTTTGAGTCCTACTTCAACAGGTTACTACTCTAAGCATAGCACACAACAGCATACTTTACAGGAAAAAGTAAAACCCACTGCTTACCAGCTAGAAAATTCCTAGACAATAATATGATTATAAATGTCTTTTGCATTATTGGCATGAAGAAGCAAAGGGCAGGGGAGGTAAGAATCACTTTGAAGGAGGAGCCTGGCTTAGAGACTCGAAGTCCTCAGAGGCCTGATCCACATCAGTAACTTAAAGCCGTTCTCCTTTACCTCAGAACTGATAATGAGTTTGCCAAACAGAAGGTGCCTAAATGGAGGTCAGGTAATACGAAAGAAGGAGGAAGAAATGGAGGGACAGACAGACCAAAAGAATGGTTGCCCCCCCCCCCTTACCTCAGGAAGGAGGAGAGTGCAGTGGCTGGCCTGGAGACACTCAGTACCAGCTGCGCGCAGGTCGGGGTCTCTCATCTTCTTACTTCTGTTAGTGTAAGAAAAAGCGAGGTTAGAATCCTTGATGGCAGTTGCATTAGGCTGCAGAAAGCCCAGTTCTCCCTTATGAGGGCAAGGAAACCACTGAAGACCAAGGCTCAGTGACTAATTTCCTAGGATTCTGGCCCAGTGTTGTCATAGGTTCCAGGCCAGTAGACTGACGTTCTTGCTGCAGGGAGCAGCATAAAGCTGAGGCCAAGTTTCTCTCAATTGTTCTACATCTATCTAGTTTTTAAACTGTTAACCTCACGTTTCAAAATTAGGATATAATTAAATCCTCTGAGAAAAGCACCACACTTCTGTGACTCTTTATTAAAGACAAAGTAGTCTTATTCTATATTGTGGTAGATACCTCTTTAATCTCGAAAGTCCCAGATAATTTCTGATAAATCTCCATATGTAACAGCCTGCTTTGCACATTTACCTTTATTAACTGGCCTTGGAGTAAAGCAATCGGGCACAAATACACCTGACCTCAGTGCATATGTACCCCATTTTGCTAGTTATGACAAATACAAAGAGGGGAAAAGAAAGGCAGGAGTTTACGGCCAGCCTGACCTACTTGGGGAGTTAAAGGCAAGCTTGGGTCTAAGAGACCCTGTCTCAAAAAAAAAAAAAGGTAAAAAGTCTACTATCTATCTTTATTTGGAAACAATTCTTTCCTGTGGGGTTGTCATCAGCATTTCCCTTTAAGATATGTTCCTTTAAGATATGCAGGACACATGGATTGCACACATTCACACATTTACTTCCCGTAGGAACCAAGAGGAAACTTGCTGATAAGAATGCTGACTACAGCGCCATCTAACTGAGGGATACAGGGGAGGTTTTGTTTGGTGTCAGTTTTATAAAGGAGATTTGAATATGGCTGCCACCACTAGCCACAATCACTCAAGAGACAGTGATCTGTGCACACTGTAGAGAGACAGCCTTTTCCTTCTTCCTTTACTATACACCGAGAATAATCAAAGGCTGCAAGGAGCCATTCAGTATCTGAAGAATTTGTATCAAAGGCAAGAACAACACAGATTAATGAAAGCCATTCTGCTACCCACGCTGGAATCGATAATGACGCAGCCATGGAGACGCAGCTGCAACAGCAGCAAGGTCCAACCCCTAAGTGGGCAGGAGAGGGAGCACCAGGACAATGCAAAGGCAGCTGAGCAGATTGCTGGTTGCCATGGGAACACACAGCTCCACAGATACTTGAGGGTTACAGAATTCTCAGCCAATGAAGTTCCAGCTGAGGCAGGACTCTGAGGAGTCTACTGGATTACTAAAGGGAAACCTGGGCAATGTCCAGGTATGCGGTGTCCTTTCAAGTTTGTCCTTGATGCTCTGGGAACAGGGAGACGGGGAATGCATGCACAGTAAGAGATACTGGGGAGTGAGGCTCACTGTCAAAAGCCTCCTGGAGACTGACAAGCAGTCTTGAGACAGTAGACATGATTTCTTCTGTTTTACAGATGGCGAAGTGCTCAGACAAGTAGATGACCCTGGAGTTACAGGGCCAGGGAGGAGCCACTCAAGCTCCTGCACTGAACCTTGAGTCCTTGACTGTGCCAGAAACACGGAATTCTTTCATTTCAGTTGAAAGGCAGACTGTTCCATTCTCATTTCCCAAAATGAGCAGAGGAGGCAAAAGCATTCAGGCACCAGAAATGCCAGCCCCATTCTAAAAAAGAAGAGTTCTCAGACAGGCAGGCAGACAGACAGACAAGGCCTTTGCCGGGTCTCCATCTGAAGTAGGGAGCCCACTCCGAACAGAAAGAGTTAACAACACAAGTTATTTCATGAACCTCCATTTCCCACAGGCAAGGCACTTACCCTATGGTTATGAAATCTCCTTTGCTGACAGTATCAGGCTCAATGCAAATGTTCATAAAGTCTTCTTTGCTCTAGAAAGATCAAGAATATGAACGTTAAGACATGGAAATTGGGCTAATGCAGCTCTCACCCACAGGAGTCTGTATTTAAAATGTAAACATAAGCAATCTTTTGACAGGTTTCTCTGCCTGGTTCCACAGCTGTTTCCAATAAAACACACAGAGGCCTATGTTAATTATAAACTGGCTGGCCTATTAGCTTAGGCTTCTTATTAACTAATTCTTACATCTTAGAGTAACCCATAATTCTTGTCTGTGTTAGCCAAATGGCTTGGTACCTTTAACAGTGAGGCCTTCTCATCTTGCTTGCTCTTGTCAGGGTGATGACTGCAGATTGAGCTTTCCTCTTCACACAATTCTCCTGTTCTCACCGCCCCACCTCTACTTCCTGCGTGACTACTGGCCAATCAGCGATTTATTAAAAATAATGTTTTATTAAAAATAATACAAGTGGCAAGATAAAAGACCATTGTCCACAGCAAGCAACCCTTTCTATTTCCCAATAATCACTGTAAAGCTTTGTGTTTCTATCCATACAAAACCCTGAAAGATTAATCTGTAAGGAAGCACTGTGGCAAGAGGCACGATTACTGTGCCCCTCCTCATTTTGCTCCTAGTTATTAACTAAGAACATTAGCCCAGCTTTGTGAAACAACCCACCACGTCTATGTGGTCTTCTTGGAGTTCAAAACACATAGGCCCAGGAGAAATACACAAGCCTCTGAGCCCTTGCCAGAGCATCACAGGTACCACCAAAGCACAGCTGAATCTACTAGGAATCACACACGATGCTCTGACCTAATGACTGCTCAGAGTTCTCATTTCACTCTACCTGCCGAGTGCCAGCGGAATTTCAGCAATCCCCGAAATGTTTGGTTTACGTCACTAACAAAAAAACACAAGGAGTTTAACCCACAAAGAACTTACATTTCACAGTAGAGAGTGCAGGGAGTACAACAATAAGTATATTTCAGAATACAGTAGAAAATAGTTCTACTAGAAGTACATCAGAATATATTACAAAATGTCATAAATAAACGAGCCTCAGATGACATTGGTTGTAGTAACTTTTAAAATATTTATTTACTTTATGTATTTTGTTTGCATGTATGCCCATATACTACATGTGTTCAAGATGTCCATGGAGGTCAGAAGAAGGTATCGGATCCCCTGGAACTAGAATAAACTGGTTGTGAGCCACTGTGTGGGTGCTGGGAATTGAACCTGAGTCCTCTGAAGACCTGGTCTTCTGGAAGAGTATAAAGTATTCTTCTACTGCGGAGCCATCTCTCCAGCCCCAGTGAGCAATACTTTAAAGAGAGCAGGAGCCCAGGAGGTGAGCAAGAAGAAATATCTTCATCTACAACAGTCTTCAAACAACAGGTGCCCAGGGGGGCTAGACGACATCAGGATCCTGTTTGTATTTGCTGGTTTAAAGTTAATTATTGTACAGAGACTCAGACTCTGCTATCGTTCTCAGAGTTCCTTGCTCAGGGCATGCTGTGAAGCTCAAGAATTTTTATTTCAAACCATATCCAGGAATCTGATGTTGCCGATCTAAAGGCCATATATTGGAAACCATTATTCTGTGAACAAGCCATCCACACAAAGGGAGTGCCCGGCAGAGGCCTTCAGGTGGCAGAATCCCTGAAATGTACAGAGAATGGAAAAGAAATCCACGTGTCTGAAAGAGACTGAGTGGCAGGGCCAGGAGAAGCAGATGAAGATGGGGAAGAAAGCATCTTGTTGGCAGGGCTCTGCAGACCACTGTAAGGAATGTGTCTTTTAGGTTGGGTGAAATGGAGAGCCGTGCAGGGCTCCAATGAGGTAATGTAACAGGGCCACTCTGCCCACTGTGCTCTACCTGCAGAGGCAAATGAGAGCCAGGGAGGAACATGACAGAGAAATGAGAGAGAGCAGCAAAGGTCCAGCAGATGCCAGGACAATGATATGGGGGGATGATGGGACATGGCATTGGGAGCTGGCCGGGAGCAGGAGGAAAATGATCTATTCACCAAGTCTAATTAATTCACAGAGGATAAGGGGAAAGGAAACAGCATATTTAAATTTGTTGGCACAGGCATGTTCATTTGTTCCCTGGCTGCGGAGACATGAAATAATCACTCAGAAACTATATTATTTGCAATACTGTTTGGCCAATAGGTGTCTTTCTAGCTCGTTCTTTTATCTTAGTTAACTCCTTTCTATTCTGTGTATCACCATGTGGCTGTGGCTTACAGGACAAAGTTCCATAGGTTATGTGGCTTCCCCCTGACTCTGCCTACTCTCTATATCTTTTCCAGCCTTGCCAAATTCTGTGAAGCCATTGGCTGAAAGCAGCTTCTTTATTCATTAGCCAATAAAAGTAACACATATACAGAGGGACTTCCCACACCATAAACTTGCAGCAGGACAGCACAGCCGTCCTCCAGTTGGAACAGACACCAGCATGTGTTTTCTGGTAACAGCCAGAGAGAGTTACCAGAAGTCTCTATGACTGCACTAGGTTCTGCAGTATAAAACAGCCATGCAGTACTTAATATGGTAGTGTGTTCGCATTCCAACAGAATCCACAGAAACTTGAATCTGTGTGACTCCATTGACCCCTCGCTTGAAGGCGGCTGGCGGGGTGGGCCTGTGGTTAGCCGCCACTGACAGCTACTCTGCGGCTTTGTTCGAGGCAGTGATGTGGCCTGGAAGTGGCGCCTGCTGTTACTCTCCAGATTTTACTAGAGGAAATGTCAGCCTGGACTCAGACTACTTTTGTCCCATTACTGAGGAAAAGCCTTTGAAAGCATCAACACCCCAGAACTGACAACTATGTTCATGTTTACCTGGTCTTGTTATGTGCCTGAATCTCCTAGGATGGGCCGGGTTCCTGGGAGGAGTTCTTTACCTCAGGTGGCTTCTCATATACATACATCAGTGAAAATGCAGACGAAGGCTACAGACATCTGTGGATCCCTGGCTCACCCCTCAAGGATCCATTCTTTTACTTTGCCCTACATTCTCATCGCCCTGAGGCCCTAAATTCTCAAAGAAGACTTCTCTGAGGAGACCTTGGGTCCCTGATGAGCCCCATCTCCATTCAGCGGCCTCTGTCAAGCAGGGGGCTGGGAGAGACATCAGGCACAGCTCAGCCAAAGGCCTCCTTTCCGGGATCCCTGCCCTAAGCTGTTTGTTTCTGGCCAGTTCTGCCAACAGTCATTTCATTGATTTTTCTTCAGTGTTTAAGGTACAAAGGTAAAGCTATTGCTTGTTCTATATCTTGGCCATCTCCATCTCTCATATCCATTCAAAAATCAACTCAAATTGGCAGGTTGAATGAGAATCTTATTGTCTCTTAGAATTTAATGTCTAAGATATTTAAAGTTAATAAAACTCTTAACAAACCTCCCAAGATTTCATTATTAGAAACTTCCTTATCTAATAAAAGATATCCAAAAAATTTATACCAAATTCAAGAGCAAAGCAACGGCTCCCATAGGGCAACGGCTCCCATAAGCACTACTCCTGTGCAGCACGGAAGGCCCCACAGGAAGTAAGGAAAGACAAGGGTGGTAAAGGTGAAGTCTTTAAAAGGGAGAAACAAAACTGGCACTGTTTGTGTTGATATAGCAAATCTAAAAGAACCCATAGGCTACATCATAAGAATTTAATTAGGATGCTGATTCAATATAAACACAATCAGACAAAAATCAATGACATGTCTGTTTCTTTAGTCAGAGAATGATGTTTTAAGAGCTATATTGATAATCGTAACAAAAGTACGATAACCAGGAGTGTATTCAGTAACAGGCAAATACTAAAGACAAAACCATAAAACTCCATTGAGAGAAATTGAAGACATCAGTAAGTGAAGAGATACATCACATTGATATCCCAGAAGAGTCAATACTATAGAAATGCCATTTCTCCTCAAATTGATCTATAAGTACGAGACAACCTTATGAAATTTTTATGAGGAACCTAGTAAACACTCTACAATATTTACAGAAACCATGGAGCTGAAGAGATGGCTCAGGAGATAAGAGTGCTTGCCGCTCTTCCAGAGGGGCTGAGTTCAGTTCCCAGCACCCACACTGGGTGGCTCACAACCACCTGCGCAGCTCTGGGGGAAAAGATGGGCGGCGCTCGAATAAACTGGCCCGAACAACTGGCTACTGAAATGAGTAAATAAAATTGGAGCCTTGTCTTCATCAATTACCTCCGCAAAGCTCACTTTCAGGTGGCAGCTTTTCTCTTTTAAATAAAAAGGGACCAACCACCTCATGAAAATCATTTTAAGTTGATTTTCACTCAGCCATATATGATTAGTATTTTGCCACATTAGTAAATACAAAGATCACATATTACTTTAAGTAAAAGTATAATATTCATTTAATCAACCTATTGAATGTCTTGCTGTTAAAGAATAAACATGCTTTATTAAGAGACATTAAATTTCTGACATTCTACACTCCTAAAGCTGTTTCCATACTTGGAGATAATATTTTAATGATAAACATTTCAAGCTATTACATCAGCTACAGTATCTGAATATTTACTGTATTTGCTTTGCAAGGCGGTGAGGCAAAAAGAAGAAGAATGTGCTCCACTAGTGACAGCAGCAGTGTCGCAGACCTTTGTAATTAGCACAGAGATAAGAGCAGTCAGCGTCCTGAATGTGGCTCACCCAGAGCTGCAATCACAGCTCACTCAGTTCAATGCATCACAGAGATTCACTCATCAGAGAACAACGGCAAAGGAGCACAAGCAATATCCTGGGAATACACTGTCACCAAAGACTAAGAATAAAGAAAATGTGTAATAGAGATTTTGTCTTCTTTTCAAAAATCCCCTGAACAAAGGACTTTTCAACCTCTCGGTTCACGGTGGTTTCAGAATTCTGTAAGTACACTAAGAATTTAACTGTTCACGCCCACAGCTAAACAACTATACTTGCCAGGACAAGGGGTATGCATGGGTTCTAGACTCTTTATAGACACTACCAAAAATAGTGTCACAACTTAGTTTCCTGAAGGCTAGGAGAGAGGGCTGTGCCCATGTACATCACCCTGAGTGCTACTGTGCTGTGTAACACATGGCGATCCAGAAGTTACTATTTCAGGTTCTGCTTCTTTGGAATTGATTTTTTTTTAACTATAGTATAAAATGCAGTTACCTGTTTGCACATAGACTCATGTGGTATAGTCTGAGGGTAACATAACTAATTTATGTAAGATTCTGTGAACAATGACTCAGTCCCATGTAATAATATCAGCAAATATGAGTTCTCTTTCCTCAAAATTTCCCTTTGTGCATTTTCTATTTTTAGCCTTTGGACCATTGTTTAATATTGTCTCTGTTCACTTCTTATTGATTTATTTGAGGAGTTTATGATAAGGAGACCTAATAAATGCTGGTCTGTCATACTCAAATATTCTCCCTAATTGTCACTCCGAAGTTATTCTTTTTAAATAAGTAGATTAATTCATCAATATAAAATTTTCCCTAGGTGTCATGCTTAGAAAAACTTTTGTACTTTCCAAGTTTATGCTGATAATCATTTAAACTTAACTCAATACTTACCAACACCAGCCAAAACAATTTTCTACAGCAATGGACATGTTCATGTCTGTACATTTAGTATGGTGATAAGCTACATATGGCTATTGAACATGATATATGTCTACCATGACTAAGGAACTGCATTTTAAACTTTACTTTAATCCCATATACTTTACTGCCACATAAGGTTAATAACTACTGCTTTGTACAGTGCATTAAATCATATATGACAGCCTACACATGGCACACTGGCCTGTAATTTTACCATTTAGGAGGCTGAAGCAGGAAGATCACAATTTGAGGCTAGCCTATACTACAGAGCAAGACTCTGTCTCACCAAAACCAAACAAAACCCCCATATGTGTATAGCTATGGATTATGTGTTTCTCCTGGGGAATCTGAGTCTATGCATTTAATATATTCACAAAAAAACACATGTTTACTCAAGTGAAAGTTCAACTTTTTCTAGCTTTACACTTTTAAAGCTTCTGTCCCGAGTCTTCCAAGGTCACCCAAACAAGAGTCAAATACTTGTCCAGAGATCCCTGCGCTCCTGTGCCCCAATGCACTCAGCTACCACTTCTCAATGCTATTGTCTCTAAAGGCACACGACAGCCTCCTTTACTTCATCCTTTCATCTCTGTGCCCACAGAGTAAAACATAAAAATACTGAATTAATGCAAGGAAAGCACCCATCCTTTTTCCCCAGACGCCAAATTTCTTTTTAAAAAATGAGTGCACTTGCCATCAGGTCAAGCTGGCTGTTTCTGGTTGTGATGGACAGCTCAATCGTGGACAGTTGTACATCTTTCCAGATCTTTGGGCTCACTTCTCGGGAGAAGGCTGTGGGAATCCATCAGACATGGGTCAGTGCTTCTATTGACATTTCACACACACACACACACACACACACACACACACACACACACACACACGAGATATACCATCAGACATGGGTCAGTGCTTCTATTGACATTTCACACACACACACCAAGACTGTGCTTGGCTTCCTCAGCCCTTTGTCCAGCTCTCTACTTACTCTACCTTTCCTCTATGAAGGAATACACACTGGCTCTGTAACCTAAAGCACGCTCACTGAAATCAGGCACAATAGCACAATGTCAGTGACAAAGAGCACACAGAACCTGCTGTGCCCATTCACAAGGCTTTGACGCCTGCCCTGGAAACACCCAGAAGTCTGAATTCAACTGGAATGGCTGGAATGGCTCCTGCTCCACTTAGGTATCTAGAACTGATTCTTGGTGTCTGCTCCAGGGCATTTTTGAAGCAGAGCAGGGCTAGTAACCCACAGTCACCATGTTGCTCACCATCCTGTGGCTGTGCCCAGAATGAGGCAAGCCTGCGCAATATTCTCCTGTACAGAGAAGGTCGGGGAGGGATCTCTTCAGGCTCACTGGGAGGTCGCTCTGTAGGTCCCGTGTAAGAGATGGAGGCCTGATGAGTCTGAGGCCACTCCTACCAATGAAGAAGAAATCAGTTTAACCAAATCCAAAAAAATTTCTACCTCTGGGGGCTTTGCTTTGGAAGGTAACCATCTCTTCAATGGGTAGAGTTCTCTCTGCTTTGAAATGTGAAACCTTCAAGCTTCCTTTTCTTCTTAAAACCTTGCCTTAAAAACCATGAACACAATGGCCCATGGTCTCTATTACTTCCCTAACATACAGCAGGGAGACAGCCAGGTGGAACTGACAACTACTGCTAATACTTATCCAAACAATAGAAATCAGTATGAATGAGCAGGGGTCCCATAATAAACTGTGTAGACCAGGCTGGCCTCAAACTCACAGAGATCCGCCTGCCTCTGCCTCCCGAGAGCTGGGATTAAAGGCGTGCGCCACCACTACTGGCTGTCTCCATTTCCTTTCCTCTCATTTATTTCTGAGCTTTCTTTGTTATAATCTAACACTATTACTTTGGAGCTTGACAAACCTTTGGCAGCTAACAAGTTCAGAGAACACTCCCTGTTCTTATTTACACGCCTGTTGTTGCTTCCTAGAAGTTGTACTTCTTTCTCACTCTTGAAATACCTCTTCTATTGGCTGCTATATCGATCCCTTTTTTCGGCTTTTCTCTTAGTACAGTCATTTTCTAAACATTTACAGTCCTTTGTGCCATTCCTGGTCATCTGTTCTTAATGGCACTTTTACCAAACCCATACGTTCAATGGCAGTTACATCCTTAAGACATGGAAACAGATTTCTTTATCCTAGAATCTCTCTGAGGTTCCGACAGATATGCTACCCTCACCACATACAAAATAAAATTTCATCTTCCTCCATGAACTGGGTCTTACCCTAATATCATCAACATTAATGAAAAGCTAAGTTACACAACTCTAGCCCCTCAACTAGAAATCGGGATCTAATATTCTTCAGCTTCCCAGCAACCCCAGTCTGCACCGCAGCACTTACTCTCTCCCTGTCACTGGATGACCTGGTCAGTCTTCTATCTGCTGTCCTGGTCTATAGCTACTCATGCCCAACTCCTTGTGCATGCTGACGCCAAACAGGTTTTCCACAATGCAGATCTCTGTGTGATACCTGCCCAAGTCAGACCTATTCTTCCAGCTCCGTTTGCAGACAATCTACTGCACCAACCTGAATTAATGACCATGGTTTATCACACTGACTTCACACAGTCCAGTTCACTATCCCAAATGTCCCTTATCCAGTTCTACATAGTTGCAAATTTAGCATAAATGTCACCTCTCTCAAGAAGGCTTTGTGACCCTCGGTGAAGCTGGGAGGCGCTCCGCTGTTCCTGTCTTACCATCTACACTTCTCTCCTGCCATCTGTGAGTCCGCTGGTCCACTGCACTTCTCTCTGGCTCATGATGACGTCCTGAGGCCAGAAAGCCTGTGCAGTGTGTGCTCTGTGCGCCAATCACAGCAACAAGCACCTGATGAGTACTGAGCAGGGAGTGTTTATAGATCTAGAATGCCATCATCTGAACCCATGGCTACTGCTTCTCCCTAGGCGTTACCGCTTCTCCAGGAAAGTTATTCTCCTTAACAACAGTAGTTTTTACTAACCAGTTTGCTTTAGGAGTAGAAAGACCTTGGCTTTCCTGTTTGATTTTTTTAAATTATGTGTGTTTTCTCCAAGTATTTTACTGATGTTCGTTTTAGTTTTGTCTATTTAATTTTTTATCCCAAGTGGAATTTCTTAAAAGGTTAAGAGAACTACATTTTTCAGTGTGTGTGTGTGTGTGTGTGTGTGTGTGTGTGCATACAAATACCAGATAACTCTAAATATTAACACTGGAGCCTACTTTCTTACACCAATTTTCAGATTAGTGAACCAAATTTTGGTCTGCATGAAGAATGAAGATAGTATATAGTTCATCTATTGTGTGACTTTCCTATTTACTTTTTCATCTATTTGACATAGTTGAGTCTTTTCTATGCCTCCTACTCTCTCATTGGTAATCAAACCTAGGGCGTTATACATGCTAGACAAGAGCTCTGCCACTGTACTATGCTACAACCTCAGACCTTATTACTTTTTAATATATTCTATATAGAGCACAGCCCAGCAGAACTTTGTGATGAGGGAAATGTTCTGTATCAGTACTGTCCAGTATAGTAGGTACCACACTTATTTAACCAACACAGTTTATAACCTACTGATAATATATAGACTCCAATATAATTAATTTATCCATAATTGACTCCAAATCTTCAGGTCATTACCAGGTACTAATAGATACACATATTAATGATCTAGACATTCTGTTCAAGGTTTGTCTGGCAAGGATGTGTGAATGAGTAGCATAGGCAAGTATCGAAGACAAATAAGAAAATTTTTTTTTCATGAACAGAATGAGCATGGATGGATGGACGGGCAGACAGACAGACATGAGGGGTGCTTGTCTATCAAAACAAGAATGTTTTCTATAAGCATATAAATCAAATGCACACAAGTTAGTGTTGGAACATGTGATATGGTTCTGTAGCAAGGAATTAATATCTCAAATACACACATCACAAAGAAACATTGGATTAACATAGGTCAGGTTCTAAATTGTAAATTGCTTTTACCTGTAGAGTGCTGAAAAAGTGGGCTGCTTTGATCTTCAGTGGACCGAGATACCAGTACCTTAGGAAACCAAGATGAAAATGAGAAGAGTTAGCAGTGTGTTAGAAATCATCTAGGACAATCAATGCGTCAGGATTGTACCTCTGCTATGACTGGCTGCTCTTGAGGACTGGCTTGAGGACTGTAGCATAATACAGCCATAATTTAATATAAATTTTAATAGCACACAGAACAGTATGCAATTAGATAATATAAAGATTCTCATAGTTAATAAGAAATGTATATCCTACGTCTCTTTGACCCCTAAATTTTTTTTTTTTTTTTGGTATTTCGAGACAGGGTTTCTCTGTGGTTTTGGAGCCTGTCCTGGAACTAGCGCTCGTAGACCAGGCTGGTCTCAAACTCACAGAGATCTGCCTGCCTCTGCCTCCCGAGTGCTGAATTTACAAATCATTATAATACAGACTTTCACTGATATAACTGATTCAGTATACAGGCAAAAGAGCCACAAGAAGAGAGCAATAAAGCCACACACACATAGTGTATTATGGATGCCGCTTGACCTAATATGTTACAGGATACAGGACAGAGTCCTGTATTCCATGGCCCCTCCCACATAAAATGTGCACATTCATATACACTAGTATAGCTCACATTACTCACATTATACAGCTTTAATATTCCAAGTATAAATTCTCAGAGTAAAAATTCATTGCATATTGCTAAGTGCATAAAAGCTACTTGAGAGATGTCAGGTTGCAATCAGAAAGTGATGTAAATGCTACTCGTTACATGTAGCAGATACCTACATGCTACTTGACTGCTCCTGACTGATTCATGTCAGAAGGCCTTTATTTAGCTCATATTACATATATGGAGAAAGGTATGTAGAGTATAAACATGCAGAAAAACACTTTAAAATTCCTACCTTTGCACCCATGATTTGAGAAGTTAACGACTCCCAAATAATACTAACTAATAAGTGACGACATATGTTGTAGTATAAACTGATCACTATTTACTGGTAAGAAAAGTAAGGAAGAAAGAAAAGAGGGTGGTCACGCTGTGAAATAAAAGACACAGGATAAAGCACAGGTACGGAACAGAAAGTGACTGGAAGCGACCCAAATCTAGACGATGAAAGAGGGAGGAAAAAACTTCAGGTCGGAAGAGGGATCGCAGCCAGAGAAAGGGCAAGACTTAAAAATAAAACAGAAAATTGGCCATTAGGGACGATGGGACCATAAGTTGGGCCCAAATTCTAGAACAAGGAAGTCAGATAAAGCCAAACTGGAGCCGTTCTAAATTATCATTCAGGTTAATACTGTGAGGGTATCTATGAGGGCCTTAGATATTTGGTATCTTATGGTATTTTTGAAGTCCTCTCTCTATACTCCCTTTTCCCAAGTAGAAAGACACCCTGATTCAGGCTGTCCATTTCTAAAGTATCAGCAGTCCCTTGCACCTTTTCCAGCAGTGACCTTGACACTGTGGTTGTAGTCTTCCAGTGGCCAGCAAGGGAATGGTTCTTATTTTACACCAGAAGTGACTCAGCAGTCAGTCTTAGCCAAGGTGTTATGTGACCACCTGCAGATCTTAAAACTCAAGGTTCAGAAGCCATGGGGCAGGGAGATGAGCTGTTCCTAAGACAGCTGACCTGCACTAGTGCTGAACTGCGGACCAGAATACCGGGAAGCGGTTTGTTCTGAGCAGACTTTCTCAGAGAAAGCTAAGCAATTCTCCCAGCGAGCTGTGGGAATCCGAGATGACAGATCAAACCCAAGGTAACCTGTGGCATCAGCATAACCATGGCACACTCGCAAACAGAAAGACGTGAAGCATTTACGACTGTGGTGCAATGAGATACAGCAGGACTCTCCTGACACTCCGCTCTCAGGAATCCATCACCAGGGACAACAGAGTGAAACGTGTGAGAAATCTCTGTGAAGAATGTTTAGCAGTCTGTCCATAACTGCAAGAGAGGTTCTTGATGAGAGAGCTGTACACTAACTCAATCTTACCTCAGTGCCTCTCCTACAACCCTAAGCCCTGGGCTCTAGGCTAAGGAAGGACGGCACCTCCATTAGAAACGAAATGAACCTTGGATGTTGTCTCCTTCAGTCCTGCCTCAGGCAGCTGGCCCACACTTCTTTCCTAGGAGGAAGCTTCATTCCACATGAGTCTCCAAAAGTAATTCTATCCCCATGAGAGCCAGCAGCGGCCTGCCAGTCGCTCCTCCTGAGCCTGTTCTTGCAGTCAGCAAATCCAGATCTCACCTTTCTCCACCCAAACACAGTCTGCTGGCCAACTAGGACCTTACGTGCTCCCTGAGGCTAAGGTGCAGGCAGCACCTTGGAGTTCATCTAAGTATGCTGCTGTGTGATAAGCAATGCCAGTTCTTTCTTCTATGTAGCTTGAACCTAAGCTACATGTGAGAAAACAGACGTGCCCTTCTCTTTATGGCTATTCTCAGTCCTTAGCTTATAGGCTCCAAACTCTTAGCTGGTGCGCCTATTTCAGTATCAAAACCAAATTCAGCTACCTGGCCAAAAAGATTTACCCACAGACCATTGTTTTAAAATCTCAAAAACAAGGTTGGAATAAAACGTTTAAAGAACCATCACGCATGAACACAGCAATCCTTTACTTGCTAACTTTGACGCCAGCATCTCTGAAGGATCCCCATCGGAGGCCAGTCATTGCAAAAACAGGTTGTTCCTTTTCGCCCTGGAAGTTAAATACAATTGATTTAGCTTTGTGAATATAGTAAATTCATAAGTATCTAGAAAATGTTCTAGGTCTACTTCACACCAAGCCAAACATTTTATATGTAAGTTCAAATACTAAGGCAATTAACCCTATGCCATGGTAAGAGTGTTTGAATGATCCACACTTGCATTAGTTCTCATGAACCTATTGGCAAGGGCACATATTAGCTGCAATTTGAGTAGTTAAATTCCAATGGCTGAAGACTGATAGATACCAGGCCCCACATTCCAAGAGAAGTACAATACTACACACAACTCCAGAGTTTTCTGGAAGGCAGAAGGACCAACTTAGATTCTCTCATACCATCAATTCTCTGCCATGGCCAATATAAGCTAGGATCAAGACCTGGGCAGGGGGAATGGAGGGAGGATCTTTGGCACGAGGAGTTGCTGTCCTGGAGAAAGTATGTTGCATCTTGTGCTCATGGGATCAAGGGCTCCTTCAATCCCAGCACCAGCATCATTTCACTGTGTCCAAGCCAAGCCAGGGAATTTGATAGAGAAACACACAGTAGGAGAACTGTACAAGGAGACACTGACCGCTCACCCATCTGCTGTGCACCTGTCATGCAGTAGAACGGCGTTGCTACTCTCTGTACTAAGACAAGCATGGGAAGAATAGTGGAGAGAGAGAGCAGAGCAAGCAGAGAGGGGCTGCTGAGGCACCAGCTGACTGGCACAGTAAGAACATGTTTGTCTCTGGGTGCCGAGTAGAGAGAACTTCCTCTGAGAGCAGTGGGCCAGGGGCTAAGGCACTCGGGCATGAAGAAGCTATGAAGAACACTCAACCTGAGAATTAAAGGAGTTCAAATAAGTGAGGCTAAAACAGATTTCCAAACTCAAAATGCAATGCCATGGGGAGCTACACAAAATTCACATACGAGCCCATTAGAGACCCAGCAGTGAGGCACCTGCAGGTAAAAGGGAGATAACACTACCAGGTAAGCAAGAGTTTCTGCTAATCCTGCTCCTAGGTTCCCACAAGAGAGAAACTAGAAACAATATGGTGAGAGGACAGAGGAGCCAAAATAAGTATTTCAGAGATACCGCTAGGAGGATAAATGACTAGTTAATATAGGGATGAGAGAAGATGCAGTTGATAAGTATCATTTGAACAGAGACCAGAATCAGTACCATCCAGATGGGGAACCAGATCAAAGACCTTAAAGGCTGTTATTCAGGGAGGAGACACTACCGAAGCCTTAGAGCAGAGAAGTGATGTGCCCTAACTTGTGACCACACACTGGTTGTTACAAAGCAAAGGCAAGGTCATAGTCAGAGAGCTCTGAAAAAAGATAAAGGCCACCAGAAAGGGACAAGAGACTGAAGAAGAGATGCTGGCCTCTAGATAGGTTTTGAAGATGGAGCCTACATGGTTTCTTGCCCCTCTCCTACCTGTGGTCTTCATATCATAGGAGGAAACACACCTTGACTTCCTTACCAAATTGAAATGTTCAATGAGATGTGAGCACACAGTGAACAGTGAAGCAGCCAAACATGATACCATTATATTCAGTGATTTCATGAAATTTGGAGAATCTTTAGTTCATATTAGCAGGTTATGGTGCTTGTGGAAGGAAGGACTGGCATCTAGCATTGCCTAGAACACTTATGACATTAAGCTTTGTCTACAGAGATTTTTCTTCAAATTCCAAATGCAATTTTCAGAAAGAAGACAAATAGGAAAAAAAATCAATTAAACCAAACTGATTCCTCAGAAACTAGGGTAGAAGCCACTGTTCCACATTTTAAAGAATTGACTTGATTAAAATTTTTCTGCTTCCTGAGCTGTGTCATTAATATACAGAGATTATAAAAAATCTGATAACAATTTGCAAAATCAGTATATATGAGAGAAGGGGGTTGAGATGAGACATTTAAGTACAAACACAGCAAGAATTTCCACTTAAATTCAATTTACTTTGTAATATATCACTTCTAATACATATATAACAAATACTAAACTACTGAGTTATTTTATTAAAATAAAATCTCCTGACTCACCTTCTTTGGTAATGATCATATTTTACAACAATGTCTTTATAGCCAGCAGTCTCTCCTAGTTATTCTTTAATCACAGTCCTTTTGCTTTGTGAAAACAACTTAGCTGTATTATACACTAAAGATCAATTGCAATTTAGAGTATGATTAATGAGATCATGACGGGAAGTCTAGACATGGCTATACACTTGTAAGTTCACTGTTGTTGAATTGTTGTTTTTTGTTTGTTTGTTTGTTTGTTTTTTTCGAGACAGGGTTTCTCTGTAGCTGTAAAGTGTATTGTTTCTATGCCCTTTCACATATTTCTAAATCAATTGATCCTCTACACATCTACAAATAAGAAAATGTTTCACAGTTCAATAGAAAAATGAAAGATGCAGGAAGCTATAGAAAACCTTATTCACACCCTAAGAACAAGAAAGGTTGGACAGATAATCAACAATATCCTAATTTTTTGTTTTTGTTTTTTCTAGACAGGGTTTCTCAGTAGCTATGGAGCCTGTCCTGGAACTCGCTCTGTAGACCAGACTGGCCTGGAACTCACAGAGATCCGCCCGCCTCTGCCTCCAGAGTGCTGTGATTAAAGGCATGTGCCGCCACCACCAAAATAAAATCCTAAATATTCTTAAACCAAGACTTGGCGCTAAAACTCCAAGACAACCAAGTGAACTGAAAGATAAAGACCGGCTACTCCAGAAGGGCTTGAGAAAAAGTTTACCTGTCGCACAGCATGAAAGAAAGATGCAGCCAGCATTTAAACAGGTACAGAAATCAGTCATTGTTTTAAATACTTTATGAGCTTTTTTCCTTTTATAAGACAGGGTTTCATGTGGTACAGGTTAGTCTCAACTAGCTGTGTAGTTGGATGACCATGAAAGCTTCATCCTTGTGCTTTCTCCAGAGAGTAGGGATTATAGATAAACAACACAATGTCTAGCCTTGAGGGTTCTTCTCATGCTCAAAACAACAACAGATGGATTTCTTGTAGTAGGTGTAGGAATTAAAAACTAGATATAATTATATTAGGAAGTTACGCAGAGAGATTTTTGTGAGTAACAAAGAGGCAAAGAGGCAAGTTCAAAGCTAAGGTATCAAAAGGTAACATCATACATTTAACACTACTGAAGAGCAGACTTAAAATGACTACAGTTGTCAGTTTTATATCACATGATTTTCATCACAGTTACTTTTGGCGAGGTCTTAGGGATTAAACCCCAGACATGTAGACACACAATCATTTATCTATGCCTTCAGCCCCATACAATGGCATTTAAAGATGCATTATAAACATATTAATTAGTGATAACAGAATCATGAACATTGCTTTCCTCTGGAGACTAATAGTGGGGATAGGGAGAGAAAGGGACTGCCATGTTCACCACAATCCCATGTGAACTGTTGAAACTTCATCTTCTTTAACATGTCCTTATTACTTTCATAGTTTTTTCAAAATCTGAAGCAAAGATTTTTACCTTGATCTGCAAGACATCAAGCGGAACCGTTTCTCCTTTCACAATGGCGAGTGTGGCGTCTGTAATGTGTCTAAACAGGGAAACATGGAGAGGGTCTGGTTGGAAAAGGTAAACACCACCTGCTCGAGAGCACAGAACGCATACACATGTGCATACACAGCCACCCTCACATACTCAGAAGCCTAGGATAGATGTCAGAAAAAGCTAGAGTTCTCAAATATTATTATTTTTTAAAAAATATTGTAAGAAAGCAGAAGGAAAGCATGTGAAAGAATTAGCAATTCAGAACAGTACAAAGTTCTTAGAGATTCATAGAGAAAGATTTGGAGCTTATATAAGATACTGACCATTTCTTTATGTAACATTGACTGAATCACTCCACTGTGCCTGTTACTGGGAAATGTGGTACTTAAATACACAATGATAACACAGCACCTTTTAATCAATGTAAGAAATTCAGTCATTTCCCCCTAAGAACAACTTCCTTCTCAAACAGCCAGATGGTAACTAAAGGACAGGACTTAGAGTTATCTTAGCAAACTACACTCCAGGACCCAAGATATATTTTCTTATTCTCTAGGGCTACAAGGATGTTCTTCATGTTTTTACTGTTGATTCTTTCATTCAAGATACAAGACTCTCCTTATGTACATTCTGACAATCTCTTGAAAGATACACATGCGCACACACACACACACACACACTTCATCAAAAGTAATTACTATGTATTCCACATACAGGCAATATAAAATTATGCCAGATCTGCAAACAAGCCTAGAGTTTGTACTGGAAATTCAAAATCAGACATATATAAGACACAACAGAGGGTCAACAAGGGAAACATGAAGTGGCTAGACAGAAAGACATCTGCTCTCATGTGAGAGGATGCATAGACCACATCAGATACCTGCTCGGAATGGCCGTCAACCCTTCCGTTCCTCTCATCCCTCAGTCTGGCAGATGATACCACCCAGAGGGCCCACTCCTTCCAGCCTAGCAGAAGGTCTTTCACTGTGACCACTGACCTGTAGCTGTCCTTTCCTAACCACAGTCTGAACTTACTAACATTATCATTGGCCTCCTGGAGAACAAAAGTTCCCCAAAGCTAGTACAATTAGTGTACAGACCATGAACTCTCCATCAGCACAGTGCAGGTCGGACAACAGGCACTCAGTATTTGCTGAGTACAATACTTTATTCTCTAGAATTTCCAGCACAGAAACTGCAGAGAACTCCTGTATATTCCTCACTCGTATTCAACAACCATCACCTCATGACCAATCTTACTTCACAATCCAGTAAGGCTTAATCAATGAAAGAAAATGCAATACCTTAAGAGTTTATTATGTATCTTCATAAGAGACTTTTATGAGATATTATTATACTTAAAATACTGGCCCACTGTGTAACAACATATTTATTCAGTTCTCAAATTTTAACAATTAATATACACATGTATATGTTACCTCCTTTGTTCAAGTCAAGTTTCAAACAAGACACATAAATAGTGACGGGCTTGTGTTTTAAATCTCTTTCACTCTATTAACTATTCTATTTTGTTTCCCTATTTATTTAAGAAATATGCCATTTGTCTACTAAGTTTCTGTGACCTTGAACCTTAGCAATTATATGTGTAAGGCCCTGGTATATGTATGCATGTATGTATTATTATATTATTATTACATCAATATATTATTAATTACATTATTATTACATTAGTATATAATAAATTATATTAAAATGTATTTATATATAAATTTTATATATTTTCTGAGCTAGAATACAAAATTTATATCAATTCAGCCTTGAGATGTTGGCAACAATAATCCCAATGTGGAGTATATACTTTTATCAGAAGATAAAAAAGCACCTGGTTGTCTTCTGGTGATGATGGGAACTAATGAAAATAATTACCTAGATCCGTTCCAAACTAATAAAAAAAAAAAAACCTAAATTTTCTCTCCAGTCTGAATTCTAACATTCTTTCTACTTTATCTTCTATCTACCAAAGAACCTTCCCCTCATTAGCAATCTGGATACACTATAATGCAGGTCATATAAGAAAGCCAAGATTAGCCAGATGTGGTGGCACACGCCTTTAATCCCAACACTCAGGAGGCAGAGGCGGGTGTATCTCTGTGAGTTCAAAGCTGTTACATAGAGAAACTGTGGCTTGAAAAACCAAAACCAAACAAACAAAAACAAGAACAACTTAACCCTGGAAACTGAAAGGTCAACTTTGTTTTTAAAACCAGAGCTGGAATCCACATGCAGTACAATCTGTCCTTGCAGGCATGCCTTTCCATACATTTTGTCAAATGTATCCATGTAAACAATACTATCACCAAAATAAATAATATCTCTAACATCCCTTCAAGTCCCTTATCAATCTCTGCAGCCAACCCACTCCCACCACCATCATTGGTTCCTGGCAATTACCAAATTCAGCTTAATCTTTAGTAGGAACTGTCATAGAATAGAATGAAAAAGCATGAGTTTGAGATTATTCATGCTACTGACTGTATGCTCACTTCTGGTCTTCTTGGGCATCAGGAATTCTATATGCAGACAAAACACCCATATTTATCTATGAACCCATTATTTTCCTTTCAGTAGAGATGATGCCTGGGGAGTAGGGAGCAAACTTTTTAAAAGTGAGGTTCTACTTGGAGGAAGCAAGAAGGACGCTCACAAGTCTAGCAGGTTTGTTCTAAGAGGATCTGGGTCGTGAAGGAAGCACCACAGATGATGCGTGCATTGTACTTAATCTGAGCAGCACCTGGCACCCAAACTACTGCAATCCAAAAGGACTGTTTGCATTAAATGGCTTCCCTGAATTGCTTGGCAGAAGACAACTGAGATGCAACCTCCAACCTCTCACTCCCTGACAATAACTAAAGTCCTCAGAAAGAAGCACTGGGCCTGGCATTGAGGATTATTTACCCACAACAGTCCACATTCCAAGAAGAAAGACGTTTTTCTTCTTTAATAATAATGCAACAGGAAATTCTGACAACAGGGCAGAAGGCAAAGTTTTGTTCTTTTTAAATACCCACAGGCAGCAGCCATCTTAAAAAGTCTGCAAAATTCTGAGCGCAGGGCAGAGTTACTGATTACCTAAGAGCCCTGGGGCATGGTTATAGATTAGATTTTGCTAATCTTTAAAATATAAACAGAAGCAGCAATAACAGTAGTTTAAGAACATGGAAAAAACTTGCTCCTAAAAATCAGAAGGCTCTCAGATCCTGGGGGTGTCCACATGTGAGTGCAAATTGGCTTCTGGACAGGAAGGGTTTCTGCAAGGAAACCTGTCTCTGATCACTGATGTGCTTCTGGAAATGCTGGCTGAAGCAGTTCAATCATCTCTACCGATATAAGGAGAGGCAAACTAGCTAAAGGAATAAGGCCTTGAACAGTACAGCATTTATATCAGACCAGCAAAAATGCTCAAGCCATTCATCTGCTGTGGGAACTCCTTCAGCCAGTAGCCTTTAAGATACCAACCCTCTTGGGCGTGGCCTCTTATAGCATAAATGTCGATGTACAGGGCATGCTAACTCTTCCAGCTGCTGGGTTGGTTCCTGTTCCCGTTCCTACAGAGGACTATGATCTGTGAATCTACCACTAAATAAATAACCCTTTATTATACTCCATTCTAAAATAGTGTGGGATCTCTCTTTAGCACCCATATTCATTCATCTATTATTATCTATCATCTCTCAAAAATTCCAACGTGTATTCAAAGAAAGTATGGCCCATTAATAGGTTTCCCATGTTTGCCAGGCCTCAGGTTGGAGAATGGCTGAAGGATCCTATAAAGGTGTGACACCTGAGAAATAGTAGAATGAGGGTACGAGAAATATCTACATGCATGTCTGGGCTTTCCTATATGCACCCAGGATGGTATGAACAACACAGAATTGTTAGAAGATATAATTGTTGGCCCTCAAAATTACAATAGGGAAAGTCAATCTATAAGAACCAGCCTAACAAAACACTCTAAAGCATAAAAAAAAATTCACCCAAATAAAAAAGTCACTTGAGTATCATTATTATTGACTTAGGTTATAAAAGAAACAAATTCTGAGAAATTTTTAACTAATTCATTCAGCAAATATTTGCTTTCTGGTGTCTTCTGTCACAAACCTTACACTGCATACGGTGTGCTGATTTCTCAACACTGTCCATTTACTTATGTCTTTTGACAGCCATTTACTCAAGATTATGTTATTAATTACTGTGAAAACCAGGCCTCAGATTAGGCTTTGCTCCCTAAAGCTTTTGAGAAAAAAGAACTATTAAAAAGACAATTTGCCTGACTCCCAAAGACACTGTTAGACTCTCAGCAATTCAGTTTAGATGTCAGGACTTCGCTACTTTCCTTATCTGCTCCATCCTGCACTACCTACCACTCCAGGCAGTCAGGAAAGGACCTGAGTCTACTTCCTTGTTTTACTTACACACCACCATTCAGTTACCACAGGACACATGCTCATTGTCAGCACGCATACTTAAAGGAAACCATCAGTGCAAATCTTCCCTCCCTTCATGAAAGGGACTTACAATGCAAAAGCAGAAAAACTGTATGGGTCAGAGATGCCATCTCCGTATCAGCTCCAATGACATTAAGTACTCACCTCCACCCTGACTTTGGGAATTCCTATTAGATTAGGAAGGCACCACAACACAATTGGGAAACACCCCAATTCTCTGAAAGGCTGGATACTCCCTCCCAATAACGTGAAGTTTCAAACTACCAAATTTGCAAAGTCGACTGTATCATACATGTGGATCTCTGTCCTAGGCTCTATCACCTACAAAGGTTAGCATTCCATAGTGACAACCTACTGGACTTTGTTTCCACTTTCGGCAAAGAGGGTGTGACTCAAACTACTGGTCTGTCCCAGCGGGATAAATCCAATTGGAATCTTACTGAAGGTAGCCTGGTAGAACAAAAAGAAGAGAAAGTTGTACTGTTATAGTCAGAAAATTAGGTTTAACAGAGAGGCATCTGTGTGTCCTCTATGTCAAAGCAATTGGCCTGTGTCTTCCTCCTCATCTCCATGCCCCCTCCCTATGCCAGTGAGCAAGTACTCGAAGTGAGCATTTTCTAAAACAAAGCAGTCCATGAAAACACAATGATGCAGAATTTAGAAGATATCCTTGGGTGCTCAGTACTTGCAATTATTAGTATGAAACTGGGCTAAGACAGCGACAGTCTTACAGCTACTGGATCAATTAAGCAGTGTGAGAGTTGCTAAGCTATCACACTTCGTAAGACATATACAGACAAAATTCAACTAAAATATCTACTATTTCTACAGTGATGAGTGACCAGTGACAGGGGGCACTGTTTCATAAGCTATATCAAATACAAATGAGGCAAAGAATAAGTCAAATAGCTGTCAGTTAATGACATACTAGGTGATTTAACTAAATGTCACATATGTAACAGATACTTAAAGATTCTTAAAGACTATTTTCAATAAATTTCTAACAAAATCCTATAAGCCCACAACCCAGATTTAAGAATATTTATCGTTTTGTTTCTGATGTTTTATGAAATAAATTGGATCTCAAAATTAAAATAAATAAGTAAATAAATAGGCAGAGAGACAGATGAAATCCTTTGAGATTCTGTTCTCCTGTCTGCTCTTTGAGGAAATCATTATGCTAGGTTGGTATGACTTTCCCAACTACATTACTTTTTTCTTACTACATACTTATGCCACAAATAACACGCAGTGGCGGAACTGTTTCCTGCATTCTGAAACCATGTAGAAATATAGACCAGAATCTTACTCTGTAGTTACCATTTCTAAGATCTAAAGATGTAGATACTCATACATCTAGATCATTCCTGTGTATGCATACACGTCTTTCTGTGCACAGGTGTGTGGGTGGTGCTGAGGATGCACAAAGAGGCCAGAGGGCAACTTCCCGGCCTGCTCCCTGGGTACTGTCCACATTTGTCTTAGACAAGTCTCACCCATGGCTTGAAACGTGCAAATTCGGCTCTCCTGGCCGGCCAGCACCCAGTTACCAGCAGCACCACTGACTACAACCAACTGATTTTATATGGATCCTGGGGAACAAACTCAGGTTCCCGTGCTCACCCTTAACTAAATAAGCCTAATCCATTCATTTCAGTGCTATCTAGTTCCTCTTAGATGAACACATCACTATTAATTTATGAAAGAATTCGTTAAAGAAAAGATTCTACAGGAAATTTTTCTATAATACAGACTATTGTTAAAAGGTACTGGGTACTCTAGATTACCAACACAGCAAGTCCACCATGGGTTCATGAGAGTGACCTATGACAGAGGAGCCAGTATTGCTTCATCTGCTCAAAAACCCAATCCCATCACAACTGCACTGGACTGAAACTATAGCACAAGAGTTGAGCATGGTGGTCTGTGCCTGGAATCCCAGAGACTCCAGAGACTGAGGGAGGAGAATCACAAGTTCAAGGCCAACCTGGGCAACTTATCAGGACCATGTTTCAAAATAAAAACTAAATAAATAAAGAGCTGGAGGTGTAGCTCAGTGGTCCAGTGCTTACACAGCATTCACAAAGCCCTGGATTCAATCCGCAGTATAGCATATATTTGCATGTGTATATTGATATATACATACATATAAATACATACATTATTTTATACATTATATAAACATAATGCATAAATATAAATATGTATGCATGAATCATGAGGAGCAAAAGACAAAAAAATGACAGCAAGCAAAACGTAAATTTATGGTTACAAGCTCACCTCATCTGTCCTTCGAAGGACTCCAGTAACAACCTATGAGTGCAAAAAAATTATTATAAACAACATGCATTTCCTTTATCATAACAAAATTAGATTCAAATTTCAAGGACCACAAACTTACTTGTTTTCTTCCAGAAACAATGTTAAATGATGTCCTAGATCTTAAAAACACATCAATTTCTCAAATATGATCAAGGCTAAATTGGATTTTATTTTTAACCTAGAAGTAATAATAAAAACTAAGATAAATTATAGAAATTCCATATTACATTAGGAAAACTGTGTTTCAAGGTCTACAAAACATAGCTTTACTAATGTTTATATTGTAGGTTCAATAGAAATCTGAGCTCTTTTCAATTATACAGAAAAGTCTATGTTACCCCTTTGAGATACATAGATAAAACGATGCCTTATTATATTCAGAAATCTATACTCGAGTGTTTCTTCCTAACGGCTATAAAGACAAGGGGCTAAACAAGTAGCATTAAACACTTCTTTATTTTATTTATTCCACTTTTGAGACAGGATCTCATTAGGTAGTCTAGACACACAGCATTCCTCCAGCCTCAGCCTCCTGGGTTCTTGGAAGCAGGTGCGAGCAGTCATCCCTATCCAATTCTTTCTCTAGCCAATGTCTACTTTAATGTGTAAGAGCACACCAAATATACAAAATACTGTCTTTCTTTAAAATTATTTTGTAAAAATAAAGGTTGACACATCTCATCCCTTTATCTTGTCCCACCCAGCTTACTGGGTTTCAGTATTAAATGGGCTGTCAGTGGTCTACCTCATCCATACAGAACTCTTCACATCTCATCAGTAAGCTATAAAAACTGCAAGATCGTTAGCACAGACTTTTAAAAAAGGTTACTGAGGTTCAAATGACAGCCAAATAAAAAACAGGACAGTCTCTGCTGTTCCTTTCTGATCCCTTACAATGATGAAGCAACCAAAGAGAGTTCAGTCAAAGGCAACCATAATGTAGTGAGGGTGTACAGTACAGTATCTGGTAAAACTGATGAACCTGCATTAAAATTACAATCTAAACTTTATTGTTTAGATAGGTGTTCACGCCGTGCCGTACACATTACAGGTTTCAATAAACAGGTAATGACACCTAGACATCAGTATCATCTCCACAGTATTTTCATTGCCCTAAAAGGCCGGTGTGCTGACTGCTCATCCTCCCCTTCTCCTGACTTCAGGAAACCTCTTCACCTTTCTACTCTTTCTACACTTGCATGGCCACCAGTCAAACAGTGGAACTGTAAACTATGTCTTTTCATGCTTTCTTTCACTTAGTAATAAACACTATGATTCCTCCAAGTCTTGTCATAACAATAATTCTTTTTTTTCCCATGCTAAATAATCCATTACTTGGATATGCAACTCTACTTACCCGTTGACTAATTAAAAGGCACCTTTATTTCTTCCAAGTTTTGTCAATTATAAATAAAAACACTATAAACATCCAAGTGCAATTTTTTATTTGTATGTACAATAGCTGTGAACTCCTCTGGATAACTTCCAATGAGCACAATTGCTGGACTACAGGGAAAGAGTATGTTCAGTTTTCTAGGAAACCATTCATTTTCCATTTTGGTTATCTTAGATTTGGGTTATTCTAATATGTAAAGTGATTAAACCATTCGGCATTCCCACCATAAATGAATGACAGTCCCTACTCCACCACCCTTATCAGCATTCAGTATTGCCTGTGTTCTGGATGCTGGCCATTCTAATAGGTGTTAACATCTGACTAAGGGTAAGCGATATTAATATTAGAACAAAGACAGGGCTAGGGATAAAGCTCAGGAGTGCGAGCTTGCCCAGCATATAAGAGGTGTGTTCTCTAGCACTGGCTGCCAAACAACCAACTTTAAAAGCGACAGAAAAATAGAGAGACGCATACATGTGACCAAGCAGCACCTCGTCCTATAAATGCAGTACTAAGAGTTAGCTTTCTACACAACAGGGGTGATGTGAGTGGGCAGAGAGGTGTTTTCTTGAGAGACTCCGTCTTCTGAGGAGACCTTGTCCTCAGTGAACCTACGAGGCCATCACAGAGCTGCTGTGCACCAGGATGCACAACATAACAGGTTCCGCCCATCCGTACCATCTGTGCACCAGGATGCACAACATAACAGGTTCCGCCCATCCGTACCCATTCTGCCCCCTGGCTCAGTCAACGTCTGAGATCTAATCTTGCTGTGTGGTCCAAGATTAACTGCAACTCAAGATCTCCCACTTCATCCTAAGTGCTTACATTTATAGAGCCTTGTTTGTTTTATTTAATTTTGTCAAACAAGAGTTATTGCATATAATCCCTTCTTTTTGCTGGGAGGAAGGTTTACCAAAGGCAAGGAAGGAAAAGTACGGGAGGAAAGCTTAGGGCTGTATTAGCTGTGAGCAACAGCCCTAAAATAATGAACTCCAACAGTTTCCTTAATTCTTGTTGCCACTGTTCTAGAACTTAATTTTTATTTTTATCCCCTTAAAAATGTTCCTGGATGGGGAGGGGAGGATCCTACCTCCTGCAGTGTCCCATCTCCTCCAGCAACGATGATCACATCTGTGTTTTCCATCAGTTCCAAGAGCTTCTTGGCCTGTCCCTCATAATCTGTCTGAAATGTAAAAGAACGCTTTGGTAAATCTGTCACTGTAGGAACACAAATTCAAAGGATAAAAAGATGAGATACGCTGTCTAAAGTTTAAATTGACTCTAATTTTATGACAACAACTAGGTATGGATTTTTATACTTTTATACTTTCTGAGTCAGGGTTACACTTCAGAAACTATTTACTCAGCTCCTTATTTTAAAAATAAATTCAAGCCCAATAACTTGTTTCAGTGATACAGCTAGCCAGCCAGCGGGGTCATTTCCAGTCCAGTGTGGCTTCTGTGACACTGGTGACAGGAAGTCAAGTGCACATGCAAATGGGGAAGCAGATGTAATGGAAAGAGCACAGACTGCAGAGCCCAAGAGACCCACAGCAAATCTAGGCTCTGCTTCTTTTCAGCTGAATGGGCTTAAACTCACTGGATCTTAATTTCCTCATCAATGAATTTCCATGCATCAAGGGAGGGGTAACCATGGCTTCCTGCACTATTGCTGCACAGCACAATCTAAGGCAGCTAGAAAAGTGTTTGCAACTGGAACTCTGCTAAGGAGATGGAGATCGGTATTTTTTTTTGTTTGCTATGATATTACATAAAAATGCAGGTGTGTTTTCAAGTCCTCACAGAAGAGCACTTCACCTTCCCATTTTTAAGAATGCTCATCTCAGATACACGCATACATGTAAATGTACATTTCAGCCACCACCAGGAGTGCATTGATATGTACGGCCCTGAAGACAAATGCTAAGAGATTAAAGGGCATAAAGCCAGTGAAATAGAAATATTACCTCCAATCCGAAACACACTAGACACACCAGGAGGCCAAACCTAAATACTGAACATCAGACGGGATAAAACACCTGTAGTATATTTTGAACTATCTGGGCTTTGTGCCCTGTTCTAGCAGAGAGCTCTGAAGATACAGAAGATCTCCGGAACTCACAGGAAGCGCCCCTCACACCCCAGACTATGTGCTACAGAGGTAGCTTTGGGAGGATCCCTCGGTGGCTTGGCGATGGGAGCTGGCCAACAGAGAGCAGCAGATGATTTAAGGGTTAAACTGTGAGCTCCTCACCCTGACTTCCAGGGAAGAGAGAGGAGCCCAGGTGAGCTCCTTCATCAGGGCTCAATGATTTCATCTGTGGTGTTTGGAAGAAAATGGCCTTCAAAAGGGGTGGCACTATAAGGAAGTGTGGCTTGTTGGAGGAAATGCCACTGCCGGGGTGGGCTTTGAGGCCTTTTTCTCAAGCCTCACTCAGTGTGACAGTCAGTCTACTTCCTGTTGCTCTGAGTCAAGATGTGGGACTCTCAGCTCCATGTCTCCTGTGCCGCCATGCTTCCCTTCATGATCATAAAGGACACAACCTCTGAAAGTGTAAGTGAGCCACCCTCAACTAATGTTTTCTTTATAAGAGTTGCCTTGGTCACTGTGTCTCCTCACAGCAATAGTAAACCCTAGACTTCATCCATGAACTCCACATAGGAACTCCTACATGTACATTTATGTCAAGAGAAATTATGCACAAACAGTAAAATGTTAGTACTCTGGGCGAAGTAGATAAATATATATGTTTTGTTTTTGTAACTTGTTTTGCATATCCAAAATTTTTTCCAAATAAAAGTTAATATAAAAGATAAGAACTTAACCTTCCAAAGACTAATAGTTTCAATTAAACTATAAGAAGAAAATATTATTTCTACTAAAATTTAAATTTCTCTCTAATACCTATTTTCTGAATATGTGACACGAATAATATACTAGTTTTTATATATAATTGCTGAGTATCTTAAATTGTTTTATATTTTGTAATATAATTTGTAATATAAAACAAAAGGCCATAGGCCTTTGATATTAAGGAAATGTTAATGTCCTTCCTTATTAAAACATATATAGTCAAGTATTTAGAAATAAATGTGCCAGTGTTTTATTTACATCAGAGAACGCAGCGACTCTGTGAGGATGGCTGGTGGAGACATGGGCCACACAACCGTCACCTCAACCTAACATGGGAGTGGGGCCATCAGAAGTATGCTCTACCCAGTCCACTAAGGATTCCAGAGGAGACTAACACCGACTGTTGACCAACAAGATCCTGATCAGGAAATCAACATCTGAGCTAAGGCGCTGGGTCCTAATGCACAGCTAGCAGAGAAATGGGTTTACACATATATGCAGTTGGCAGGAGAGAGGGCTCAGTCACTAAGGGCTGAGGTCCACATGCAAAATCTACCAACATAACAAACGTTTATGGACCAAATTGTCTTTAAACTGTCTTGTGTTTATTCCTTGAGAATTAATCATCTGAAGACGTAAACATAAAAAGCAGACAAAACTGTCTATAGAAATGGGCAAATGCACAATCACGCTAGGAGATCTGCAACTCCCTGGCAGGATAGCTTAAAGTTGTTATTATCAATAAAAACAAAATAAAAAATTAAAAAGGGGGGGAGAAAAGTTTGCAGTACACAGTGAACAGACTATAATGCAGGTCATAAACAGAACACAATTTATCAGTTGATATGAATTACTCTTAGGCATGCACAGAACACTCATAAAAACAGACACAAACATGAATCCCAATAAGCTTTAAGATCCTGAACTTATATAGAATATGTCTTTGACAATGATGCAGTTGATTCAGAAATCACTGACAAAATGATTCCCAGAAAAACTTAGGTCTAGAAATAAAATAGCTCATAGGCCAAATAAAAATCACGATAAAAACGAGAATATAGTTAGAAATGATAATGAAAGAACTGTGTCAGAGGTCATGGGACAAGGATACACAAATGAAGCAACAGAGTTTAGAGCTTTAAATACAACTGGGGGGGGGATAAAATCAACTAATGAGAGCAACACAACAGAGAACAGAAAAACTAAATACATACATACGTACAAACATAACTGAAGAAAATAATTTTTAAAGAAAGACAGAAATGAACCAACCTTGTCAGTGAGAAAATCAACAGGCAAACTGGGTCTAGAGCAGGAACTAACTAAACTGAAAACCATCTTGGGGACTACAGAGCAGGCGCAGCTAAGGTGGGGGGTGAAGTGGACACCACACAAGCTACAGAAAGTTAAGAGATGACAGGAGCACATTACGGACACCTGGATGACAACTGACTTGAAGACCAAGGAGGAGGAACAAATTCCCTGACGAACGTACACTGCCCAAGAGAAACAGAACTTCCGCACTGGCTGTGCTATTTGGAAAGCCATGCAGTGTCTCCCCTCAGCAAAGCTCCAGGCCCAGAGTTTACCCGAGAGTTTCATCAAATGATAAGGAACTACTATTGGTCTTACAGCATCACCCTCAGGGCTCTCATCCCTAGACTGCGGCACATATAGATGCTCATGAAAATGGTTTCTCCTTTCTCCTGACCCCAAAGGCAAACAACTATAAGATCAAGCCTGACAAGTTAGAAAAGAGAATTCAAAAGTGAACAGTTACAGGACATGACCTTCTAATGACCTTCTAATTGCTGAGAGACACTCAAAGTATAATTTAGAAATCGATTACTATCAGTCCAGTCAACACTCTAGGATGGAGAAGGAGGGGCTTAGGAGCTGTCACCACTAATTAAGGAGCTAGTGCTAACTGGTGGCTTCTCAGGAAGAAAGAGATAAGTTGTCATTAAGGGGCGGTCCCTGTAGGTTCACTACACTCCAATGGAGGGCAGCAAACAATCCACTATATTATTATTATTATTATTATTACTATTTTGGTTTTCTTCGAGAGAGGGTTTCTCTGTAGCTTTGGAGCCTGTCCTGGAATTAGCTCTTGTAGACCAGGCTTGCCTCGAACTTTTAGAGATCCGCCTGTCTCTGCCTCCCTAGTGCTGGGATTAAAGACTTGCGCCACCACCACCCAGCTACTGAATTATTTTTTTTAAAGATATAAAAAAGAAGGGATTGGGGATCTAGGAGGTACAATTGAGGAACAGATCTGAGATGAGGTGGGGAAGGAGTAGGGGATGAGAATTATCAAAATACATTATATGAAACTCTCAAAGAATTAATAAAATACTCTTAAAAACAGTACTTTAGCAAGGAGGCATATATGCAAGTGTCTAGAGGGAAGAAATGGAAGGGGGAAATGATGCAATTATATTATAATTTCAAAAATAATTTAAGAAGAAATAAACCCAGGTTTGAAACACTGGAGGGGGCAGGGGCTGGCGAGATGGCTCAGCAGTAAAGTGCACTTGCTGCTCTTCCTGCAGAACTGGTTTGAGTCCTAGCGTCCACATGGTGGCTCACAACTGTCTATAGCTCCAGTTCCAGGGAACACAACATCCTCTTCTGGCTTCTGTAGTTACTAGGCGTGTGTGCAATGTACGTACACACAATTCTCTTTAATTATTTAAATATAGCAGAAAGCTGTTTTGGACTAAATGCTCACCCCACACATACATACATATGCCACCTGAAGTTCACCAAAATACCTTCTATAGATACAAGGTATATGTGCAATGCACAAACATAGAAACAATTCTCCTTAATTAATTAAAAATAACAGAAAGGTGGTTTTGAATAAATGTACTCCCCCCCCACACACAAACACAAACGCCATTTGAAGTTCACCATAATGGAAACCTGAGACAGAACCTAAAATTTACAATTTCTCCTAAGTCATGTTGCCTAAAATCTCAAACTCTAATGATATACTTTTTAAAATTCTCAGTCACAAATAATTCTTAAAAAGGAAGAAAATGTTTACCTGCTAATGGAACTATGAAGAAATTAAACCACTCAAAGTGTACGGCTTTGTACTTTGGGGAACACAGTCTGACAACTAAGAGATAATTCCATCTGCTGCCTCTCAGATGGAAAGTATAGGGTCCCCACACACCCACGTGAGCCTGTGCCCCACACACCCATGTGAGTTGTATTCCACACACCCATCTGAGCCTGTGCTCCACACACCCACGTGAGCCCGAGCTCCACACACCCATGTGAGTTATATTCCACACACCCATGTGAGTTGTATTCCACACATCCATGTGAGTTGTATTCCACACACCCATGTGAGTTATATTCCACACACTCATGTGAGCCTGTACTGAAATGAAGCAGACAAAGTCAGGAGAAAAGAAAACTTCTTTGAGTAATTAGTAAAACAAGACACAACATTGATTTTCTTCTTGTCTTAAATGAAAACATGACTTCTGTTTAGAAGGTAAGAGCAAAGGACACATGAGAAGTGGCCTTGTACAAATAAAGACTTGAGAGTCATTCTCACCTTGACAACAGTCACATCCATGCCAGACAGGTGTAAAATTGGGGCAGCATTTTTCTCAAATAGAGTTCTGGCTTTGCTGTAAACAAAGTGGGAAAACCACAATTATATCAAGACATATTCTACAGCTGAGAATAAAAAATGTAACCATGTGCCCTAAAGAACAGACTTGATTTGTTCAAGAATAGGAAGTTCACAGTGAGTTACCATAGGTAGAAAAACAGATTGTCCCTTGTCTCATACAATCAGCTTGTATACATTTGGGATGCTACATTCTCTAGACAAACAACAGTCAAACAACAAAGCCTGACCCCCTCAGAACTCCCATGGCAGGCCCAGCAGAGGAAGAGAATGGACAGACACAGGGCTGGCCTGCAGACCTTAGGCTCTTAGGATGGATGACTAACAAGGATAACTAACAAGGGGCTGGTCTACATCTCCCGAGCACAGACACCATCTCTGTTCCTCAAGCACTTGATACATCTGTCCATCAACAGTGCTTTCAATGCATGATGAGGACAGCTTTCACACTGTCTTTAGCACAAGACAGGAAACTTGCAAAAACAGATACCAGTCCTTAGTAATTCTTGAATCCTCCAACTTCTAGGAGGGGATATTCAAAGGTATTTACTAAGTATCTGATGAATTAGTGTAAGAATGAATCTGAATAAATCCCCACATGTAGGCAGGTGAATTCTGAGGAAAGGCAAACATGATTGTGATATCGTACTGGCTGTAATATCTTACAGTTAGAGGAATCACTAAGCAGCCTTGGATGGCTTTGTGCATTTCTCATGAGCATCATTCCATCAGTGCAATCCCGTCCAATCCAGGTCGAGATTCAGAAACGGTCTGGGGCTCATGGGCAGAAGTAGCAGAATGTCTCTTCGCACGAATGGTAGATTTGAAATCAAATAAATGTCAAAATGTATCAACTAGTTGGCCTGACTTTTACCCTGGTATTTTCAACTATCACACCCGCACACAGTATTAAAACATCTCACTACTACCTACATATTTACTTAGCTCTTTTCCTAAAACAGTTTCCTTAAAAACGAGTGATGTATACCTTACCTTTCTTAAGGATATTTGTATGAGAAATACAAAGGCAGCTAAGGAGGAGCACTTAAGGACTGAACACAGAACAAATTCACCATCTTTACTGAAAGCAAAACCACAAGTTGCACACAAAAGGAAGATTATCAGCAACTTCAATGGAAGCTGAAAAGACTGCACAAGATTCCACAAGAACCATCAAGGCTCTAAGTGGGAACAAAAGCAAGTTCAATATTTGCCACCTTTCCTGGTGCCTGAATAATTATCAGAAGGAACATAAAAAGCTACATGGAAATGAGTCCCCTCTTTCCCCTCCACCCCTTCTGCACCATAACAAAAGGAGAAGCTGGGGACATTGTGAGGGATGCCTTCACTGCTGGAATGATAAGAACAGAACAGCGGGGAGTGGATCAGACCATCTCCTAAAAGCAGGACTCTGATGGTCTCAATCTGTCAGATCAATCACACCAAGTCTGTAGTCTCTATGAGCTCCAGAAAAAGGACTCGAACATTTGCTGTTCATTTACATCTTTACATCAGGTCACAGGTTCAGAAAACCTCTAAAATAAGCAAAGACTTTTCTCCGATTGAAAAACACTGTTGCCAGTAAGAAATACATTACTTATTATATAATTAAGGGTGCACTAGCACCAGGCCTGAATAAAAACTTCATGTACTTACAGCAATTTCTAGACTCAGGCCCACACAAGATAATTACGCTTTAATGTATTATTTATTAACACTAAACACACAGTTATCTTATTTCTTAAGGTTCTCCTGAAGGTTTTTTTTTTTTTTTTTTTTTTTTTTTGTGAAAAGGAATCCACTTCTCCATTGCAACTTCTTATACTCATTTAGATAGGGTGCTGTAAATCCCATGCTGTCCTTGAACTGATTGTGTAGCTGAGACAGTTAACTTTAAACTCCTGATCTTTCTGCTTCCCTCTGTAAAGAGCTGAAACCACAGGTGTTGCTACCAGGCCAAGTTTATGCAGTACTGGTGACTGAACCTAGGGAAGGCCTAGCATGTGCTGGGCCAACACTCACCAATTTATTCTGATCCATGGCCCATTCCCTAGGGAATTTATAACTTAAATGTAAGCTGGGAATTTAATGTAAATCAAAGAAAGGTTTAGGTTTTTATTTTTGTAACATCATGTAATAGTAGCTTTTGCTAAAATGATTTTTTTTTTTGAGTAACTTTCACTTAAAGTCAGGGTTTGGAGGCATGTTATGAATTCAAGGTCAGGCAAGTTCAGGTGGGGAAAGCTTTCTTTCCCCACTCAGATGTTAATAGTATTTGGAGTTGTTGCTTCTGGAGGTAATTAGAATAAGATGGAATCAATAATAACATTAGTGTCTGTATGAGAAAAGAAACAGACCCAAGATAGTATGCTTGCTGTGTGTCACCATGGTCTTGTTAATACCTTGGGAAAAAAAGTAAAATTTACTTATACCCTATTAATTAGAGGGTCTCTACAATTTTATGTTTAACTGTTTTCTTGCTATTTTTAACATTTCATTCCAAATGCCCAAACAACTGCTTTTTGATGTTTTTCTATGTTTTATCTGAAACTGTATCTGTAAAGTGACCTTGATTTATCTGAAAGATTTATTGTTATGACTACTATACCTGGCAGATTTATGAAACAGCTCAGACAATTCAGTTTGCCACCTCCTTACATAGAAAGTTGCTCATCTCTGGTCCATTATTTGGATAATGCTGTATTTCATTTTATGAATTTTCCCTTTATTGCCTTGGGCTAATGTGCATCCTATTAGCTCATCACCTCCCAGGGCTTGTTCTGGCTTTTGCCTGAATTAAGTTACTATGAGGACTCACTTGAGTTATTAATGTGATTTCTTCATTATACTTTTTATATATACAGAAGGACTTTCCACACCACTTACCTACTAGGTGAATTAGATTTCAAGTCTAATAGGGAAGAAGGAAAGACCTCCTTGCATGCAAGCTTCTGGTGAATGCAATGTAGGACTTATGTTACAGTTTTAACCAAGGCAGAAGCATCGCTTTCATATTTATATATTAATGGAACTGCAAAGCTTAGGTTAAAAATATATTGAGTAAAAATATAATTAACCCATTTTCTCTCAAGATGAATTCTGCTATTCTTAGTTACTATGTTGACATGATAGTAATCACATGTTGGAAGCTGAGAGGCAAATTTGGGAGGGTAAAGGTGGTGGAGACTATCTTGTCTACAACTTCCTCAGAGATCCAAGAAGGAAATAATGTTAACTGAGTAAGCAGGAAGTGGAAGCAAGGGAGTTCCAAAAAATGTGAGAAAAGACAAAAACAGCTGGCTGTCTGGACAGTCATCCAAGGGTTCTCTGTAACATTGGAGCATCCATCTTCAGCCTACAGGACTAAAATTCCTGATAGACTTCTGTGAAACAGGATATTCTGAAGGACTTTCCTGCCTAGTCTCGGCAAATTTTGGAAGTTTTTAAAGAAATTTTTTGTGTGTGTGTCCTGCTTGTCCAATTTGGACAGTATACGGTCAGCAGCTGAGTCAAGAGCATTTTCTTGCCCAGTGGTTTACTTTTGTCACAAAGAAACTAAACTCCATGTGGAGTTTCTTCAAAAATTGGTGCTGCCAAGATCACACAAGTCTCAATGTCATAAGAAAAAAGAACCTATGTTATTAAAATATCTTAAATGCTACATTCTGTGGATCTGTGAAATGTTTGAAGATGATCTGTCAATCTAATATATATTTGACCTTGAAAACATATGACCGCAAATTTGATTGTAATAGGTAAAAAACTACTAACATGTATTACTTCATTATCCTAAATAGTTTGTAATACTAATTTTCAAGGACTATAAATTTGCATTACATTGTTAAATGAGCTGTATATGTACAATATCTTGAACAAGATAAAAAAAATCTATGTACAATATTCCCTAACAAAAATAACCTAAAATTTGTATCAATATACAAAGTTCCAAGCCAATGTAAAATATTTAAAACTAGTAGTTGCTTTTTAGGTTTAAAAGTAGATTCAATAATCTACCTTTTAAATCCTATTTTTATATCCCCCTATTTTTCAGAGTAGTTTCAAAAATCTACTCTTTTATTCTATCATGTCTGTATCCCCATTTATTGTTTTGAAAACCAGACTCCCAAATTTAATCACTTTCATTTAGCTTTTTTTCTGACCATTAGCAATAGCAACTTGTAACCAAGCCCCCTAAAAATTCACAAATATCCATAACCCAGTGAAAGGCCAGAAACCACCCAGCCCACCTCTTGGAAATGTGGGTCTTGAGTTCTTAAATTTACTTCCTGCAGTGTGGTGATGACATATTTAGGGGATCCTGAAAAGAAAATGTTGGGTTGATAGTCAAGTCCTGGGAGTGGCAGCTGCATCACTTGTTGCCCAGTCTCTGCATAATGAAAACGTGCAGGGCTTGTCTGTGAGGCTGGGTCATTTCAGCTAGCCACCTCAAAATTGTTCTGAGCAGTTTGTAGTCCAAAGGTGATCTTTAGGCAGTGTTTTTCAGCTCAGTGGTATTATCATAGTCCTGTTGGAATCTTCCTTGTGGGGGTTCCATCATCATCTTGGAGACTTTAAGCAGCTACTTCTGCTTCTGTGCATGCTCCCACCCTCCCCCCACCCCAAGCAGTTATTTCTGCTCCTGTCTAGACCACAAAGCTGGATGGCCAGCTGTCAGGAATAGTTGGTTTTTCCAACTAACTCCTACAATGGTGAAAAGAGCTCAAGGCATGTGTCTTAATCAGCTCCTTAACCAAGCAAAGCTTTTTAAAGTTTTCCATGTCCTTACAGTATAAAGAACAAGTAGGATATTTCCCTTATAATTTACCTGGCTTGTTGCCACATGGTAGAAAAGTCTTTTTTAAACCTTTCCCATTGAAATATTTTTATGACATTCTGAGTGCTTCAGCACATTTCCTATTAATTTCATCATTATTTTGTGCTACAGGGCCTGGAGACCCAAATGGGATAACTCTTATTCCCGATTATTTCTTGAAATTGAATAAATAATAATACCAAATCTGCATCATCTGGCATACATTCAGCAGTTTCAATATGCCAAACAAGTCTTTCTACATATTATAAATCAGTAACTATTCTGTAAAATACAATAATATCATCATAATAACACATAATTCTGACTTTTGGACAGAATTGTAAGGTGTTTAAACCACCTTACTTAAACTTTCGGATTTATACCTTGTCTTTCCTGATCTATTTACATTAGTAAAATCTTTTCCCATAATGAAATTAGAAATTAGAATTCCCTGGTGTCTACTGCTTCTCTAATTGTTAAGCAAAGGGAAAGAAATAAATGTCTTTTAAAATATCCGTATTCCTGCCAGGAAGGCAGGTACCAGATGGTGTGGGAAGTCCTTCTATATATGTATTAATTTTATTGGTTAATAAAGAAGCTGCTTTTGACCAATGGCAAATATTGCCAGGCTGGAAGAGATAGAGAGAGTAGGTGGAGCCAATAAGAAGCCATGGAGCTGCCAGAGGAGGAAGATGAGAGTTGCCAGTCAGAACCCTGCTGGTAGGCCATGAGCCTCATGGTAAAATATAAAATCATAGAAAGGTTTTAATATAAGATACAAGAGCTAGCTAGCAATATGGCTTAAGTTATTGGTCAAGCAGTGATTTAAATAATACAGTTTCTGTGTGATTATTTCATGAGTCTGGCCAGCCAGGAAATGAACAAGTGGCCTCAGACTACAACCAGGGACTGATGGGGTGGAGACTTAGGAGCTTTAAGTTTGGAACTCAGGCTATACCTGAAGCTGTTGAGGAAAGGTATCCTGGTTACCTACAGCATTGAAGCAAAAGGCAACCTGACTGTTGTAAGTCAGGCTATACTAACAGCTGTGAAGTGAAGGTATCATGAATACCTAATGGTGAGGAGGAAGACATCTTGACTGTTGAGAAGTGAGGTTATTCCTGAAGCTGTGTTCTGGTGGGGAATGGTCTACCTATAGAATGTGTCTATCCTGCTCTCCTCCAATAGAGACCTTACAACTGGGTTCTGTTCCACCCTGCTAAGAGCCGGTCCCAGGAGAGATGTCCATTTCATCTTAGCTTTGGACCAAGTTGTTACTTCTTTACCTTACTCAAATAATGAGGAAACACCTACAGAAATGTAGCCATCTGCTCTGGGTCCAGCAAAAGGTCGCTACTTCTGCTCTGCTGCCCTAATGGAGTTTCCCAGCAGAGGTGACCGTTTCTCCTATGCTCTGCTCCACTAGTAAGTTTCCAAGCAGAGATTCTGCTTTATTCCAGCAAAAGTAAATCTTCACCCAAAACTCATTCAAGAGATTTATTTGGGAGGAAAAAAATCCAGATTACCTGTGTCTGCCAGAGTGAAAAAGGACAACTGTCAACTGAGTAAGCACAAGTTTTATATGGTGCTTCTTAGGGTTGGAGATTTTCCAGGGAAATTTTTAGGGTGGGGATTGGTAAGATCTCAATCCCTCAGTTTGAACAGCTCAGAGATTTGCTGGAGTTTGTGTTCAGGAATTCATTGGTTTTCCTGCTTGGGGATTGGTTGGGTTCACACTCAGTTGTTCAGAGGTAGAGATTGTTTCTTTTACCTTGGTTCCAGGGCCAAAGTGTAGGTTTTTTACTGGTTCTGGTTTCAGGATCACCATGTGTTTCTTTCACTGACTCTTTTAATCAACACATAAGGGTTCATAAATTCATTTTTCCATGAGTCTGTGGGAGCAAACACTGTAAACAATGGACACTATAAAGTTTGAATAGATTTTTGCCACTGTCAATTTTTTTCTACAAAATACGCTTGTGTCACTGAATTCAAGTTTGTTGTATAAAGATCTTACCAAATACTTTAAAATAATAAGACCTCATTATTTTTTACAGGTACTCAAAGACTACTGTCATAGTAACTGTTTTTCAAATGTTTACTGTACACAAAAATTTTACTCTTGTCTAAAGTACATAATTTTACCACAATCACTATATTTTTGTTTTCTCTGCAGTATGACTTTTTCTCATTATTTTGAAGACTATCAATTATTGTAAATAGTTTGCCACACTGATTACATTCATAGGGTTTCTTTCCAGTGTATGTTCTTCTATGTACTGCAAGATTTCTGTGATGTGCACTGATAACATCCATAGGGTTTCTCTCCAGTATGTGTTCTTTTATGTATCTGAAGATAACGGTGTCATGCAAAGGCTTTCCCACATTGATTACATTCATAGGGTTTATCTTCAGTGTGTGTTCTTCTATGGCTTTGAAGATAACTGGGTAAAGGCTTTACCACACTGATTACATTCATAAGGTTTCTCTCCAGTATGTGTTCTTTTGTCTTTGAAGTTGACTATGACTATGTTGTGTAAAGGCTTTACCACATTGATTACATTCATACGGTTTCTCTCCAGTATGAATTCTTTTATGTATTTGAAGACTTCTGCGTTATATAAAGGCTTTTACAGACATTGATTTTACCACATTGATTACATTCATAGGGTTTCTCTCCAGTGTGTGTTCTTCTATGTATTGCAAGATTTCTGTGACATGCAAAGGCTTTACCACACTGATTACATTCATAAGGTTTCTCTCCAGTATGTGTTTTTTTATGTCTTTGAAGATGACTATGTTGTATAAAGTCTTTACCACATTGATTGCATACATATGGTTTCTCTCCAGTATAAATTCTTTTATGTATTTGAAGATTTCGGCGTTCTGTAAAAGCTTTATCACATTGATTGCATTCATAGGGTTCCTCTCCAGTATGACTTCTTTTATGTCTTTGAAGACTTTTGCGTCGTGTAAAGGCTTTACGACACTGATTATATTCATAGGGTGTCTCTCCAGTATGACTTCTTTCATGTTTTCTAGAACATTGACAACATTCATCAGTATTATGGTCTTCCCAACTGTATCCTATAGTAGTGAGGTTCCTGTACGTCTCCAGCATCACATCTTTGTAGATTCCTCTGTGAAGCATCCAGCAACATACACTCTTCCCATGTGGAGTCAACATGCACATCATCACTGCATTCATTTTGCGGGATCACTGCTCACCCATGACTGCCTCACAGCTCCCTGATGCAGGACTTGAAGTACAACACACAAAAACAATGGTACCAGCTCCTCTGCAAATCCAAGCTATTTCCTGAAGTTTTAAACCAGTCCTACATAATGAGATAGCTGCACAATAAATTATACATTGTGTTAGTGCATGGACATGATGACAAAAACCGTGCCATTAACTAGTAAAAACTTTGAAACAAAAAGAGCTGGAGAGTTTAAGAGTAACTGTGTCCTACATGCATGTGGAGATCTACCTTGTTATAGGAAGAAATGCACTCAGGAAAGGCCATCTGTGGCAGCATCTTAACCTGCCTTTAGATAAAGTATTATACTTGCAAACAAGAATCTGCTTTAACTTCAAAAATTTAAATCGGGGCTGGAGCGAAGGCTCAATAGCTAAGGCACCTGAAAAAGCTCAAGTGTGAAGACCTGGAGTTCTGATCCCAAAACTCACGTAAGTGCCCAGTGGATGTGATAGCAGCCAGGCCTCTGAAGACAGGGCTGGGATCCCCACAGCAGATATATTGGCAAGCTCTGAGTTTGATTGAGAGACTTTACCTCAATGAATAAAGTGGAAGAGCAACTGAAGACAGTCCCTACATCAACCTCAGGCCTCTATAAACATGTGCACACATGTGCCCACACATATGCATGCAACACACACACACACACGTTTGTGAAAAAAGGAATATTCAAGAAGCAGAACAACACACACACACAGGCACGCACGCACACACATGCACACGCATACACACTGAACTCTCTCCTGCTTTCGCCAGGTCACAGTGACTGATGGACTGGGTATTTTGGCTCTGCTGTTTAAGGACCTAGCATATGGTTTATTACTGATGTGAAACCTGGTATTTATGAAGAAGGGGAGAGGCCTAAACCAAGCTTAGCAGTAGTCTATTAAGCAAGGTTAATCTACTTAATCAGGCACAATTTACGGAACGGGTGCATACACCACTTAGTGTGGAGTCAAGCTCAAGCTTCCCCAAAAGATCATAGATATCCCCCAAACTGACTTTGGGGCCCCGGCTCCTTTTTGCTCCACATTTTGCCTGGACATTTAAAACACGACCCCAACTACTCATCACCAATGTCATGTGACTTCAATTTTATAGCATCCAACCTAATAAATATTCACAAATTACTCAAGACTCAGAAAGCACAACTGATCTAGACACTGGGAAAACAATAGGCATCATTTTTTTCCTCTTCAATTCTTTCATTCGATTTTATAAAATGTAAATCTTAAATTGCTTTTTTCCAAAATGGTCAGTGTCTTTGTATTGATCTCCCCAACTGCCTAACTAACACTGTACACTTTCTTTTTTCTGTTCTGCATTTTCCCCTCACTTATAATCACTTTGATTCCTCCGCACCCTCTCCTCGCCTTCACAATACCCCTCCATTTCATTGAGTACACACGACCAAAAAAGACAGCATTGTAAACAAAAGCCCAGCTTTCCTCACACTGAATTCCCTCCGCACAATCCCTGAGGCACACGGTCATTCTTCTCCCTATCACTGCCCTATAGGCCACATCCTCGTTTGGGAATAATGAACATGCTGCTCCAGGACCAGCTGAGGATTCCCTTCTCTGGAAAGAGCACACTGTCCTCCTGAGTCCACAGTGCTCTTGGTCATCTCTGTACATCTCTGTCTATGGTGACAGCCTGACACAATTAGTAAAGCAGGGCAACAATCACTCCCAAGAGGATCACTCCCAAGAGGATCACTCCCAAGAGGATCACTCCCAAGCTGACACAAAGCCTCGGTGTTTGTTGAAGGTCGGATCACCTATGGTTACTTCACAGGAACCTGCTACTTCCACTTTGAGAATAACTCAGAAGCTAAAATACCATTTGCAGGCCGCAGGATTGAGAAAGACTGTGGCTCTCTTCACGTGTGTGTTGGGAGAAATGAGGTGGTTACCAAACACCTGAAAAGAATAAGAATATATAATTAGGAAATATAGGTTGTTAATGGATAATCATCAATAATAGTCAAGCTTGTAGTCACGTTAGTTAGATTTTTTAGATATATAGAGATATATTTCAGTTACATAGGCATTCTTCATATCTTTCAAAGACTACAGAATATGGCATTTAAAATGTTTTAATAAATTAGGACTTTTCATGACAATGAGACACGTCTGCTCCTGGCAGCACCAATCTACTTCAAGAGGAAGATGGGCATCAAAGAGGTTCCTTATGGAGTTGATTAGCTATTAGAGCAAGAAACTGCTTTTGCCTGGACTGTTGCACAAACTGAACATCAAGAACCTGCAAAGAGAGGACTGCTGAACTTGCCTAAAGGTGAGATGATCCTTCAGGATTCCTGATTCATAAGAGTCTGTGAGACATTCTGCAGGACACAGAAGAAAGTGATTGAACTGCTTTTGAAATTTCCTGCTTCATGGAAATGTCCGCTGGAGACTATGGACATGTAGGCTGAATATGGATGCCCCAACGGTACAGAGGAACTTTGGATGACTGTATAGGCAGTGAGATGTCTCTGTCATTTCTAGAGTTTTGGAAGTTGCTTACTTCTTGTTTACTTAGGTAATATTATATCCTTCTGGAGTCTTTGATGAGTTAAAGAATGGTTAGTTATAGTTATAGTTTTTCTTTGTTATGATAAAAGATAAAATATATCTAAATATTGTAACTGTAATTCTTGCTTGATAACTTTTGTTATATGTAATTTTACTATGTTAAAATTAAAGCCTTTCTTTTTTTGTTTAAACAGAAAAGGGGAAATGGTGTAGGAGGTCCTTCTGTATTTGTGTTGATTTCATTGGTTGAATAAAGAAGCTACCTTGGCCTTTTGATAGGGCAGCCCTTAGGTGGGCGGAGTATACAGAACAGAATGCTGAAAAGAAGGGAAGTGTGGCAGACACCATGAAGCTCCTGCCTGGGACTGACACTGGTTAGAATCTTTCTTGTAAGCCATGACCTCATGGTGAACATAGATTAATAGAAATGGGTTAATCAAGATGTGAGAATTAGATAATAAGAGAGTAGAACTAATGGGCCAGGCAGTGTTTAAATGAATACAATTTCTGTATAATTATTTCGGGTGTAAGCTAGCCGGGTGGCGGGATGCAGCCCGCTCCTAATTACAACACCTTTTACTCAGATGAATATCTGAATAATTATCACATATTAATTATATGATCATCACCTACATTTTTTCAACCCCTAAAGAATTTACTTCTGGCCAAAGAACAAAAGTTCATTCATGATCTCCATAATAGAATCCACAAGCAACGTAACACAGGGACACTGCTATTCAGTGACAGTAAGCCATTTTATGTTAGGATAAAAACCTTGCTTCACTTACCAGAGGCAGTATCTTCTAGAAAATATTGCTGACTTTATTACAAGCATACAATATGCAAGGCCACAGGCTATGAGAAGGGAAGTTTAACCCATGTGGCTTCAGTTTTCAGTGGACAATCCTTTCTCTTCCAGTTCATTACTAAAACTTATCCTTCCCCACAGCTGTCAAAATCTATGTTACCAGTGAATTTTCACATCTGCATACACAAAAGAAACCCATTACTCAAGCCTTTTCCACTCCACTGGTCTAAGGCTGAGTGGACTCAAGAAGCAGAGAAGTAAATGTGAGCATTCAAACCGGCAACAGGAAGGCAGCTCAGACTGTGCTGTCTGGAGCTGAGAGCTGGGGAGAACGATAGGAAGAGCAGAAACGTGAGCTGGGCGGTGTTGGTGCATGCCTTGAATCCCAGCACTTGGGAGGCAGAGGCAGGTGGATATCTGTGAGTTCAAGACTAGCGTAGTCTACAAACTGAGTTCCAGGACAGCCAGGCTGTTACACAAAGAAACCCTGTCTCAGGAGGGGAAGAAGAAACAAAGCTGGGCTATGACAGCAGAATTCTAGAAGAGAATTAAAAAGTAAAGATTAGAGAAAAAAGTTATACAAAGATACTGTATTAAATAACTCATTCTAAATCTACCACCCTCCTGTTTGTCCATTCTTGCTTCTAAATAAACACCCTCTGAGCTGAGGAGAGGGCTCAGTGGGGAAAGGAAGAATAAAGCACTTGTTGTGCAAGCCTAAGGAACTGAGCTCAATCCCCAGCATCCAGGTGGAAAGTGGAGAGTGTCAATGTAGTCTACAGCCCCAGAGCCGGGAGGTGAACAGGTAGGTCCTAGGGGCAGCGGGTCTGGCTGGAACAGCAAGCTCTGAGTTCAGTAAGAAACAATGAATCGGAAATTAGGTGGGAAATCTACTGAGGATGACATACCAATCCTAACCTCTGGCTCACAAAGACATAAGTGCACAGACATGCACACACACACACACACACCTACCTTTCCAAATACTTCAAAAAGATATTTTCTTTATAAAAACAACTACCTGGCCCATCATCAATTCTGTTTTCTTTTTACACTTACTCAGATCTTGAAATTTTGCTGCAAAATCTCCAAATATCATAATTTGGTTGGTTCTACTCCATTTTAGAATTTCACTATCTGTGGTGGTCTGAATGAAAATTGCCCCCTTAGACTTAGAGGGAGTGGCATTATTGGAGGTTGGCTTGTTGGAGGAAGTGGGTTACTAGGGGGTGGGCTTTGAGGTTTCAGGTGCTCAAGCCAGGCCCCCATGTGGCACACTCTTCCTGCAGCCTGCCAATCTGGATGTAGAACTCTCAGCCATCTCTCCAGCACCATGTCTCCCTGAGTGCTGCCATAGTTCCCACCATGACAGTGGACTAAATCTCTGAACTGTAAGCCTGCCCAAATTAAATGGTTTCCTTTCTAAGAGATGCCTTGGTCTTGGGGAAGTAAAGGCTGGTGGGTTTCAGAGTTCAAGGCCAGCCTGGCATACAGAGGAAGTTCCAGGACAGTCAAGCTTAGGCAGTGAAGGAAACTATTGAAAACAGAAAGCTAGTGAAAATGAATTTCAACAAGGGGCCATTTTCCAGCCCCAGCAAGCAGCAGAACTTGGCAGCTTCGGTCACATAGTTCTGGCTTTAAAGATAAGCATAGAAGAAATGAGTTATGGATCTCCCTACTCAACTAAGGAAAGCTGCGGATGCCAGGATGCCAGGGTATCCCTGCATGGAGGCCTAGAGAGGTCATTGTGTGAAGCTGTAAAGGTGAAGCCTGGATTGCCCTGGAAACCCAAGATGTTGGAGATGCCAGAGCCATGGGAAACCTGACAAAGAAAGCTGCTGACATGGAGTTGAACCAGCCCAAGAGAAAACAGTCTTTCAGTCAACAAAGCTATCGAGAGCTGAAGATCTGAAGAGCACGTTGATATCAAACATGGAAATGCGGAGTTTGGAGTTTACCAGCTGGTTTTCAGTCTTGCTTTGATCCTGTATTTCCTCACTATACTCCCTTTCCTCCATTTTGGAACGGGAATGTATATCCTGTGCCATTGCATGTTACACGTATGTAATCTACATTTTTTTAAATTTTGATTTTTCATGGGCTTATAGTTAAGAGATTGCCATGAGTATCACAGACTTTGGACTGTGGACTTTCAGACATGGTTGAGACTGTGATAGACTACAGGACTTTTGAAGTTGGACTAAATGCACTTTGCATTGTGATGCAGCTACAAGCCTATGGGGGCTAGGGCATGGAATGCAGCTGTCTGAATGAAAATGGCACCCACAGACTGATAGGATAGGGCATTACTGAAGATGTGACCTTGTTGGGGGAGTGAGCTTTGAGGTTATAGATGCTCAATCCAGGCCCAGCATGGTGATCTCTTTCTATTGTCTGATCCTCTCTTCCTACTGTCTGTCCACCCAGATGTAGAACTCAGCTACCTCTCCAGAATCATGTCTATCTGAGTGCTGCCCTGCTTCCTGCCATGATGACAATGAACTAAACCTTTGAACTGTAAGGCAGCCCCAATTAAATGTCCTCCGTTATAAGAATTGCTGTGGTCATGGAGTCTCTGCATAGCAATAGAAACCATAAGACACCAGATTCCAGAGCCACAGCACTAAATTACCCCTCCTTGTCCTCATTTCTCAGTTCCTAGAGTTGCTAACCATACTTATAACTTAGGTCTAGGTTCCATAATGGATTAAGTGTGAGACTAGAGTTGAATTACATGACTTTTATTTTAGCCATTCAGTAATTTAGACTGTAAAAAGAACAGAGGAAAAGTCAAGAAAGCTGTGAGGATCAACCCACCGTAGTCACAGGGGAGGAGCTAAACAGGTGCAGGGGAGTGGAGGACTAGAACAGTAAGGAGGTCAGTACATGGGGAAAGTACCCAACAAGACCTTATTCCTGGGAAAGTATGAGGGATGGGATTCAGAACAGAGGCAGTGGAGGGTGTATCAGCACAACTACCTGGAACTCAATATTAAGTTATATTCAACAGTTACTGGATTTGATTATTAAGTATTGCATACATGTACTGGAGTAGCATACTGAGACTGAAACAGCTATAAAAATATTGGGTCAATTAAAAAAATAACCCAAAAGCTTATTTTTTGGAAGAGGGTCTCATAGTACAGTTCAGACTGGCCTGAAACTCATTATGTAACCCAGGAGGTAAGCTTGTGATACTCTTCCTGCCTCAGCTTCCCAGAAGCTAGAATTATAGGTTTAAACTACCATGCTGATCTTTAAAAGAAAATTTAAAGTTTATTTAAACTGATTTTTAAACAACTCTAAGCTACACTAGATGGTCTATCTGTGCAGAAATAAAATCAAATTCTTAGAGCATATTTAGAACCAAAGAAGGATTTATTAATAGTATCTATTGAAGTGAAAACACTTCAGAAACAAACATGAGGTCTGCCACTCACTTCTACTAAATGTGTTCTCTTTGTCATTTTAACTTTCACACATCTCTCTAGACAATTCTGACGTCATAAGCTTAAATGGCACAGAACAGCAGGGTATAAACTACACATTGGGAAGAGAGCAAACCAGGGTCTTAAATCTGAAAGGTTTGCAATTCAACTATCATCGCCACAGTCAGAGAAACGATGCTAAAGCAGAATCCCAGGGAACTGGAGAGCAATGCAAAGCCATGGATCAGCCATGTCAGGGAGACGGGCTTTAAAAGGAGGAGGAAACAACTTTAACAAGACTTGGCTCTCAGAGGAACATCTGCTCTGAACTGTTATCCCTGGGGGCGATTCAATCAGGAATGATTCAGGCTTTAGCCAGATCTTCAGGGGTAACTTCAACAGGCGCCAATTCCCAGCTCTTCAGCCAGTCCAGTTATGTGTTCTTGGGGGTGATCCCGAAGTAAACAAGTCTAAAAGGGTGGGTGTCAGAACCGCTCTTCACCAGATGGCTGACTTCCCCATCCTACTCAGAACTGGCTGACAGCCTGACCCATCTGGAGGTGAGGGAAGAGTCAAACTACATTGATGCGAGACTCCATGTGAGTCCCTTGGAGGAGCTGTCTCTCCTGCACCACGGAGATAAGGGACGACTTAATTTTATCACAGGAAATGGCTTTACCTGAGCTTCTTGACAGGCTGCTCTTCTTAGCAGGTTATCACTATCAAAGCAAACAAAAGAGATCCAGCATTAGCATTGCTAGAGATTAAGACCCAAACTGAATTGGTAGGTTCTTAGGTTGGGGAGGTACCTATAGTGAAGATTTCTTAAAGACCTGATAGCAAATCAGAAGCACATTAGGGAAATACATTCTGAGGGAAAGCTTCTGCTAGCTATTCCCACATTCTGGTGGACAGAACAATGGCCTAGACCCCGAAACACCTACAGCCCAATTTCCAGAACCTGAAGATCTGTGACCCCGCATAGCAACAGGAAAATGCAGGGAAATTGAGGACTTCAGGACAGGGAGGACATCTTGCATTAATCCTCAGTTCTGTTAGGCAGAGCAGCCTTTCTGACCATGGTCAGAACTCACATGACTCTGGGAGGGTGGTCACTTGCTGCTTTAAAGATGGAAGGGGCTATGAGCCCGGGAATGTTGTGAAGCTGGAAAAGTTAGGAAGCAGCTTCTCCCCTGAGAGCCTCAGGAGGAATGGCAGGCCTATCAACCCTTGGACTTTAGCCCATAAAATAGTAAGATAAACATCAATGGTTTGTTAAACTGTAAGTTATTAGGTAACAATAGGAAACTAATAGACGTGTCTTGTATTTTCTTATCCAAAGGATACTACTCAGGTCATTTGCCAAAGCTAAATTTGATGTTTAGCTGCTTCTACTACTATTTTATCTAAGTCCCCTATTTTTTATATCACTATCAGATACTCTATTATATCACAAATGGAAATAAGAGGCAAGAGTTTGGCTTCCAAAAATGGAAACATTCTATCAGAATGCAGTCATGTGTCTAATTACAGAAAGTTCTCCACGATGTGTGGTGAGAGCACATTACATGACTCTGATGCCTGAGAGGCCAGTCTTCAAAACCTGCACTTACACACTTCCTATTGCTAAGGAAACAACTGAAGGGTAAAACCAAACATGACTGTTCTAAAAAGCAAAAATCAACAAAACCATTCTTAATAATACTCTGCTGTACTCATAGATCAGTCGGTGCCTTATCCAGACATCAGAGAGGTCTCCTCCTACAGCAGATGGGAACAGATGCAGGGACCCCCCCCCAGCCAGAAATTATGTGGAAAGAGAGTGGAAACTTGAGGTCTCCCTCAGATCCTTCCCCCAGAGCTCAGGGAATCCTGGAAAGAGGAGGCCAAAAGAGTAGATGGAGGGAAGAGAGGACACCAGGAGAACAAGGCCGTCTGAATCAACTGAGCAAGGCACATATGAACTCACAGAGACTGAAGCAACAATTACAGGGTCTACATGGGTCTGCACCAGGTCCTCTGTATATATACTACAGCTATTAGCTTAGTAATTTTATGGGATTCCTGAACGTGAGAACAAGTGGGTCTCTGACTATTTTGCCTATTCATGGACTCTTTTCTCCCTATTGGGTTGCCATGTTCAATTTTGATATGATGGCTTTTGCTTTGTTTTATTACATTTATTTTGTTATGTTTGTTGTTATCTGTTATAGGTCTGTTCTTTTCTAATGAGACAGAAATGGAGTAATCGAAGGAGAGGGGAGGTAGGGAGAACTGGGAGGAGTAGAGGGAGGGGAAACTACAATCAGGATATATTGTATGAGGAAAGAATCTGTTTTCAATAAAAGAAAGATAGATAAAAAAGGAAAGAAAGAAAGGAAGAAAGAAAGAAAGAAATAATAGAGGAAAAGGGTTAAGTTTTCCTTATTTCCCATCATCCCTTTGATATTGCTTTATGTTTCTTGTTTTGCTTCTCCTAAAAGGTACATGTGTTCAGACCTCTAAGAATTTGGTCATTTTTTCTCTCCCAGATGTTATGATTTAAATATGAAATATCTCTAAAAGGTCCATGTTTCAGACACACAGTTCCCAGCATGGGGTGCTGTTTTCAAAGCTATGATGCCTTAGGGGGTGGTGCCTACCTGAATGAGGGTTCACTATGGGGTCAGTCTTTGACAGTGATCCTGTCCTTGGTCCAGCTGCTCTTTCTTGCCTTCTGATTCATTACCATATGTTCCCACTGCCATGCCTTTCCCATCATGATGAACTGTAACCCACATGAAACAGCAATTCAAAATAAAATTTCTGTCTATTGTTACAAGTTGTTTCTGTTTATTATTTGGGTAATAGTGATGAAGAACAACTAACACAATATGGAGAAAAACAAAAGACCAAATATAAAACCAGCCCTGCTTTCACCTACCACACATGAAACTTCCCATATTGTCTTTCTTTCTGGATTATAAACTTCTTTAAATAATGGATAATTTGCTAGTATTTACTCCTGCTAAACCCACAGCACAGACTCTTGCAGACAGTGGGAACTCAATGAATACTTGTTAATAAATAAGTGGCAAATGTTTGAACAGGAAATTGACTCACTGGGCTCAAAAGGCACACTTTATGCTTCAAGGGAAACTGAAGGTTATTCTTGTATGAGTACCTGGCAATCCTGAACCAGCAGATTAACCGAGACAGCTCTGCAGTGTAGCCAAGGGCAAGGATGAAAACCCACACTCAGGGTTATGCTGCCAGGTCAGAAGGACCTCAGACTGTGTGAGCAGGCACATGCAGCACCGTATGCACCAGGACTCTTCAAAACCAAAGCAGGGAGTTCTGACCTGATACCACGGAGCCCAAGAACTGTTCTAGTGTCAGAGATTTCCAGATACCTAATGGATCTAGAGTCTGAACGTGAGCCAGAGACCTACAGAAAACAAACTGTACATCAGTTGGCAGCCCATGCTCTGTCTATACAGCAAGGTACCTCCTAGGCACTAATAGTAAATACAATTTACAAGAGGTGCTCCAAAATGTAGTCATACCAGGAAGGGGCCTGAAGACATACTCAGAAGCAAAATGGAGGCTCTTTGACAGAAATGAATTAGAAGCTTCTGGGTTAGAAAATAAGGAAGAAGAAGTAGTCTGTTGATGTTACTGCCTGAGGTTTTAAAAAAAATATGAACTTGCCTGCTACTACAGGTAATAGGATGCTCTCAATTTATTCCAAGCCATAAATGCTTTATTTCTTACTTTAGGACTGCAAAATACAATAAGTTGTTACTTCAATAACAGCTTTACATGGAGAGAAGAATTACATTGATCCATCTTATTTCCCAAAAAGAGTATTTCTCACTACAGTTAGAGGCAAATTGTTCAGCAATTTCTACCACCAGTTTTCCCTTGGTGCGCGCAAACACTGTCTTTGCTTTGCACAAAACAGATTTCAAGTTTAGATGTTTACAGCGACCATGGAGACTTACTCAGGCTTCCTAAAATAATTAGTCATCACATTGCCAGGGGCTCCGCTCACTGGTGGTCACTGGAGAAGGAGAGATAGGGGGAAAATGGCAGCAAAGCTACAAGTGACTCTTGTGAAGTGACCACGGAGGGGAAGCCATTTCCAACTACACATTTCAGCCCCTTCCGCAGGCCCAGATACCTTCCAGACAGGTAAAGACTGCGCAGGGGCCTCAGCTGCGTGGGAGAAAACAGTGGCCACAGCACTTCTGCCGAAGAGACAGACCTCGACCCAGCAGAGGGAAGTGCAGCCTGCTGGGAAGATGTCCAATCTTTCCTTCCTAAAGTATGTCCAGTTCTTTAGGGATCAGAAAAAATGGTCAATGTGACAGGTTAGAAAACCAGGGTGACAATCCAAACGTTAAAGATTCTTGAAAGGATATGGGATCCTTCACTCTAGTATTTCTGTTTTCATGGACATCAGCTTTCCTTGTTCCCTGGCCTCTCTATGATGGACACCAAGAAAATCGTCTCAATTCTCTCAAGCACAAAATGAGAAAGAAATTCCCTAAAGTCCTGAAAACATAAAGGAGGAAAATATTCTATGGATAATAATACTAAGTGGCAACTGTCTGCATTTCAATGCCATGAAAGTATATAAACTTATATTAATAAAGTATATGAAAGAAAACAAGGAGCCACACTGACAATGGTTGGCATCAAACCCATCACAGTCATATTCCTGAGTAAAAATGGGTAAAGACAAAAGTTAACAAACTCAGACAATGTGTGTACAACAGCCTCCTGGGCTAGTGAAAAGTGAGGCAGCTTTTTGGTTGGTGTCTTAATTCAATAATGGAAGAGACATTTCTATAAAGAAAGCCAAAACCAGTTCTCCAAGAATTATCATTTGCAGCTGGGCAGTGATAGCTCATGCCTTTAATCCCAGCACTCAGGAGGAAGAGGCAGGTGGATCTCTATGAGTTCAAGGGCAACCTGGTCTACAGAGCAAGTTGCAGGACACAGAGAAGAAACCCTGTCTCGGAAAAAAAACAAAACAACAACAGCAACAAAAAAAAGCATACAATTACTTGTTAAAACAGAAGAGAGAGAAGAGATTTGGAAAAAAGTTCATAGAACACAATGAATTTAACACAATAGGTATACACAGAGGAACGAAGAAGAAGCCAGCAGGAGGATGTTCAACGATGAACTAAACACTCCCAACAAGTCTTTGCCAAATGTGTGAACCCACTTACTAAATGAGATTTGTGATTCAGCCCAGAATTTTGAATTTGCTCACTGTCAAAGCAAGGATTCCTGAATACTGGCAGCAATGTTTATTTAGGTCTGCAATCCCTGCTTTATCATCTTTGTTCTCTGACAAAGCACAAAAAGGCAAACAATAAATATTTGCAATCACAACAAATCAATGCTTTTGTCCAAAGGTGTCCACGCCCAAGCCCATTTCCTAGAATTCTGCAATTTTAAGGCTGAAAGAGTTCTTTAGAAAAGATCCAGCCCATGGCATTACAATCTCCCTCCACAGAGCCCAGCCCCCATCAATCAAATGTATGACACCACTCTACTAGTAACAGAGTTCTACAGCAGTGAGTCTCATCTTGGTAATGATATACATCCAAAGACCAACATTATACACTGACAAGTGTCACTGAAAGTAAATACACACTGAGTCTCATTATGTGCAAGGTATTCAGGTCCAGAGAAAACGAGAAGATAAAGTATTACATAGAGATTATGAAGGTATTCAAGAACCAAGAGAAAACCTAACAGTTCCTCTATAAACATCCCCATGAGATGGGATTCACTGTGGCCTCACAGCTCCACAACACATCTGGACAACTTCTGACCTAAAATCAAGTAAGTTAGTAGCTACTAATATCAGGGCTCTGCTGTTCTGAAACATGCTCCATTTGAAATGCTGGCTACTACCTAGAGAAGAGCTGTTCTCAGCACAGCTAAGATTACTTTCTGTACAGGCCTGGGAACAAGTAAAACCACTAACATGAAAATCTCCCCAATTAGGTGAAGCCAAAAACACAAGCTATAACTTAAATATACCTCCTGTCTTCCATCTTACATATAGGAAAGTACAGATACTGATTTTTTTTAAGGAAAAAATCTATTTTCTACATAATCTAGCAAAAGAACTCAGAAAGAAAGGGCATATAATTAATTTTCATTGCATTTAAAAAGTTTTTAAAGAAGTTTTCTTATTCCCTATCAAATATGGAATAACAAGCATGCTATTTAATTACCTACAAATGAACTTCTTTAAATAGCACTGATTAAAATCCCACTTTCAGCATCAGCCTGTGCACAGGCGTGGGGAGCTTGATTCAGAATGAACTTCGAAATGACAAAGTAAACTGCCTTATCAAAATTTCAACTAATGTGAAACAAAGAGAAGCTAGGAAGGGGAATAAACCTCCTGCCATCAGCCATCGGTAAGGCAGCTGCGGCAGGGGAGGCGGCCAGATCCCAGACACCTGTCTCAGAGTAAGAGGCTGCTCTGAAGGGTATCGGGATGAAGCATCTCCTCCCAGACATCCAGAGATACTGGGAACCAAAGCACAAGACGTTCCTGAAACCATACTCTCCACCAAAAGAAAACTATCAGTCTAGTCAAGTGTGGCTCATACATAATTTACCCCTGGGAGCTAACACATTCTCCTTGCCTCTCCTGTCAGGGTCTCAAACTCAGTGTGCCTAAAATAGAATATAGAATCTCTTCCTCAAACCAATTCTTCCTGGTGACTTCCTTCTCTCTGCATCACCAATTACACCAGTCTTGAAGGCCGAAGATGATTTCTCCATGTTCCTCTGCCTCAAACACCCAGTCAGTCTCCAGGGAGTAAGCTCGGCCAGCATGGCAGGGGCTAAACTGAAGCACAGTGAAAGGCATCTGACCCACACCTCCTCACTGTCCCTGAAACTCAGCTGCAAACACATAGACTTACGCCTCCTGTGGGGACAAGGAGCTGAGGCTCAGAGGTAAGTGGTTTAAGAACTTGACAAGGCCATGCAGCTGACAGGGAGCAGATCTGAAACCGGAGATGTCTGCACCTTCAAAGCTGTATTGGCCACAGAGCCACAGCTCACAGTTCCTGTGTTCTCCTTTCCTCACAACCCTGTGTCAGCCGTCAGTAGTTTTGAGGTCAACTTCTGAATGTTCCATGCACAGGAGAGTGAGTTAAACTTCTAGAATGTTACCTTGTTCATAATATTCTTTTCCCCTTACCATCTTTACTTGCAACTCAAACACAGGTGTCCTCCTACAACCTGGCTTTTCCACGGTCTGATGAAAACATGGAACTTCACTCACGTTCCTTTTCTTCCTGAAGATGGCGTTACAAGGGGTTGTGAAAGACTATGTCAGTGCTTGCAAACAGATGCAGGTCCACTATAAGAGCAGCAAGTACTCTGAACCAGAGCCACCTCTTCAGCCCCTACATCAGACTTCAGACTAGATTTTCAGACTGTCTCATCACACGCAGCATGAGAAATGGAAACGGCTCAGATCTTGTTCAATCACCTGGTAGGTCCTTGTCTTCCTGCCCCACTGGATAGCTCTCACGTCATTCACTGCCCAGATGCCATCAACACTTTGTTTTAACTCTCCTAGTCCTGAGTAGTTATTACCTCAAATTACTTGGAGCATTTATTTGACTTCATGTCTAGAATACCGTCAGCTAGAGTTTTGCAGTTACCTTATTCTATCTTCAGTGACTCACAAGACACTACTATGCCCATTCCACAGTTGAAGAGTGTCCAGCTTCAAGAGCCCAGCGTCACTCTGCTAGGACATGTCAGGGCTGACTGACTCTAGAGACAACCTCCATACTACACTACTCCCCTTCTCCTGCTACTTGTTAATCAGCAGGCTCTTTCCCACCAAAAGGGCTAGAAAAAATGGAAGACGATTGCAGGTAAATGGCTGACATGATGAACTAGCAGCCTGGAACACAATCTTCCCCAGGGATCAGAAGGCTCAGCAAGAGCAGCTGGAGAGGAATGAGCAATACTTAAAGTCCCTTTACTCTCAGCACACGGGGTCACTGCCTGCTCTTCAATTGCTCTCACAAAGCTGTGCTGAGAGAGACTCACCCGTGCTGCTCCTGACTACTACAGCAGCCTGCAGCAGGAAAATTATACAGGAGAAATCTTGAAAAAAACAATACTTTCATCTTTGAAGCTTGGGAGAAGAGAGAAAATAGAAGGAATTCTCAAAAGAAAAAAAATTTATAAATACCATAAAAATGGAATATATCCTGAAAATAAGTATGTGATATCAAAATATTAATAAGAGAAGGCAATAAAAATTAATTATTGGCAGATAAAATAAATTAAAATCTGTCTTTCCCCCACACCTGCTATAAATGCCTCCTTACCCCTTCTATTTACCTGGAACCCAAGAGAAGATGAATGTCTAAAGAAACACAATGACCCCAGAAACTATGTCTCTTACTTGAGAACAGCCATGTCATTGGGGGTCACTTACAAAATATGCCAAGTAAGGGTGCAGTCTGGGGGACACCAGACTGAAACAAAACCAAAAGATATCCGGAAAGTAACTGAAATATATCACAAACTACTGAATCCAGCAAGTAAAGACTGAAAGGTGCTCACTCATTCAACTAAACGGCTATTCATGACTTTTTCAAGAGCAAGCTCAATCAAATGATGAAATATAAACCAAATTTTACTAATCTGGTTTAAAGTGGCAGAAAAGGGTAAGAGATAAGCATTAAAAATTGGTATAAATGGAAAGATAGGTAGGACAGTAAACAAATACAATTGTCACTTGAATGGAGATAAGTTTAAGTTTCGAATGATTTTGATCAACAAGGAATAAATCTGAGATTAGGGATACAAATGAAGGAGCAGACGATGAGGGGCAGGAACAAAGGAGAGGCAGAATGACTGGCATTGGGCAGTAGGACGGCTGCCTACCCAGTGAAGGAGAGGGCACAGGTGTGCATGTGGAGAACTGCTGTGGGACCATGATCTTGTACCCTGGAAAGATTTATCAGTTGTATTGCTTTAGTAAAACGCTGATTGGCCAGTAGTCAGGAAGGAAGGATAGGCAGGGCAGCCACGCAGGAAGTATAGGCGGGGCAACCAGGCAGGAAGTAGAGTTGGGGCAACGAGAACGAGAGAATTCTGGGAAGAGGAAAGATTCAGTCGGCTGTCCTCACCCAGATGAACAGGAGGCAAGATGAGAAAGTCTCAATGATAAAGGTACCAAGCCACCTGGCTACCACAGAAAAGAATTATGGGTTAAAATGTAGGATGTAAGAGCTAATAAGAAGCCTGAGCTAATAGGCCAACCAGTTTATAATTAATGTAGTCCTGTGTGTCTTTCTTTGGGACTGGACTGCTATGGGACAGGGCAGGACAGAAAGGTCTGTCAACAGAGCACTGCCCTGTGCTCTGTAATTTTCTCTTTAAAATGGGAGTTTAGGTTGCCTGAGTACAGAGAAGGCAGCAGATGAAACAGAGAAACTCATGAATATTTCAAGACACATTTGTGAAGATGGACGAGGAGCCTGACTAGAGATGGAGCACACTTGTTTTGGGGGAATTCAACAGCCTGGGTGTGTGGGCTCAGAAGGGGCAAACACAACTGATACTTCACTCTGAATCCCGTCCTTTCATCCTCTCCAATAAACAGAATGTGTAAGGAGGAACAGAGGATGTTCCAATATCTAGGGAAATAAAATGATACTGAGTAATACCAATAACTGAGGAGCAGGTTGGGCAAGGGGCTTTTGTTTTTAGGATGCTGGGCCAGAAATACCTGTGAAACAGTGGTGTGGGAGGTCCTTCTGTTTGTATGTTGCTTTCATTGGTTGAATAAAGAGACTGCCTTGGCCTTTTGATAGGGCAGAACTTATGTCGGTGGAGTACACAGAACAGAATGCTTGGAAGAAAGGCAGTGTGGCAGAAGTCTTGACGCTCCTGCCTGAGACTGACGCTGGTTAGAATATTTCCTGGAAAGCCACAACCTCGTGTTGATACACAGATTGGTGGAAATGGGTTAGATCAGGATGTGAGACTTGGCCAAGAAGAGGTTAGACATAATGGGCCAGGCAGTGTTTAAATGAATACAGTTTCTGTGTGGCTATTTCGGGTGTAAGCTAGCAGGGTAGCTGGGACAGAATAAGGGGCCCTGCTCTCTTCAACTGTTTGGCACTCCAACATGATAAAATGACTCCAAGTAAAATCTGAGAGAGCTTCAAAAAGAATAGAGTTTAACACAGCTTCCTGCTGTTCGCTGGCAGCTGCTTTAAAAGAGATTTTTCTGATTCAGCTGTAGTAGAAAAAAAGCTGTGCAGTTTTAAAATGCTGGCTTTCTGGGCTATGCTCCTAGCACAACTTCTGTCTTTTGTAGGAGACAGAGCATTTAGATGGGTTTTGTAAATAAATTTCTATGGTGTGCCTAAAAGGGGGACATTGCGTGCCAGGGCTTAGAGATACAAGTGACTCAGAGGCACAAGCAGCCCCAACATGTTGGACTAGGCGGGGCAAGCAGGCAGTACCTGTATTCGACCTGGGATTGTCGCAGCTTAGATTCTTAAGAGCTTAGCATTTCAAAAGCTCTTCAAGACAGTAGAAAATTGAAGACAATGCAATAGGACAGATACAGACATAAAAGACCTCTAAATGGGTCATAGTGTTAGATAAAGTACCTAGGCTTAGGAGAGAAAAAAAAATATACAAAGCCATAAAATAAAGTTAATGCTTAAAAAGGGGGGGGGGGGTTAAAGTCTTTAAAGAGGCAGATTACAGATAGTCATAGCTTAAAAAAAATAAAGAAAAATAAGCCAGTAAAAACAGAAAATTCACTTAGAGTCTAGATTATGTATTTTATTGTGTTTTCTTTGAATTTTTTAATATAAAAAAGCTAAGTACAAAGAGATATTTCATTGTATGGGCTAAGCTAAACCAGCATGTATATTATAAAGGTATTATGACTTCAGAATTTGGGACTAAGGATATTATGCTTTGGAAAAGAGGTTCTTTTGTTTTCACAGAGGATGAGACCCTACGGATTGCTTCTAGACCAATATGTTACGATAGACCACGCCCTCCTAAAAGGCTGTTGTAAACACCCTCAAAAATTTCTTTGCCCAACTGCTGACTAGGATAAACTTAGCACACAGGATAGACCATGAAAGACCTGATTAACAACGCCCCTATACAGCACAAAGCAGTTTGGAAAGAAATAACTGCACGTATATTCCCAGATATTATTTACATTTAAAGGGAGATATGATATAGATATGAATAATTTGCATTGTTATCAATCTTGATTTATTGATATAAGTTTAAGGTCAATTTTGTTATATGCATATTTCTAATCTTAATTAAGTTATTGTTTAAAAATGTAATGAATATATAATTAGGAAATATAGGTTGTTAAGCATCAATAATAGTCAAGCTTGTAGTCACGTTAGTTAGACTTTTTAGATATATAGAGATATATTTCAGTTACATAGGCATTTTTCATATCTTTCAAAGACTACAGAATATGGCATTTAAAATGTTTTAATAAATTAGGACTTTTCATGACAATGAGATACGTCTGCTCCTGGCAGCACCAATCTACTTCAAGAGGAAGATGGGCATCAAAGAGGCACCTTATGGAGTTTGATAGCCATTTGGGCAAGAAACTGCTTTTGCCTGGACTGTTGCATAAACTGAACATCAAGAACCTGCAAAGAGAGGACTGCTGAACTTGCCTAAAGGTGAGATGATCCTTCAGGATTCCTGATTCATAAGAGTCTGTGAGACATTCTGCAGGACACAGAAGAAAGTGACTGAACTGCCTTTGAAATTTCCTGCTTCATGGAAATGTCTGCTGGAGACTATGGATGGACATGTAGGCTGAAGATGGATGCCCGAATGGTACAGAGGAACTTTGGATGACTGTACAGGCAGTGAGATGTCTCTGTCATTTCTAGAGTTTTGGAAGTTACTTACTTCTCATTTACTTAGGTAATATTATATCCTTCTGGAGTCTTTGATAGAGTTGAAGAATAGATATAGTTTTTCTTTGTTATGGTAAAAGATAAAATAGATATAAATATTGTAGCTATAATTCTTGCTTGATACCTGTTATATGTAATTTTACTATGTTAAAGTGAAAGCCTTTCTTTTTTTTTTTTGTTTAAACAGAAAAGGGAATATGGTGTAGGAGGTCCTTCTGTTTATGTGTTGCTTTTATTGGTTGAATAAAGACACTGCCTTGGCCTTTTGATAGGGTGGAACTTATGTGGGTAGAGTAGACAGAACAGAATGCTGGAGAAAAGGGCAGTGTAGCAGATGTCATGATGCTCCTGCCTGAGACTGATGCTGGTTAGAATCTTTCCCAGAAAGTCACAACCTCGTGGTGATACACAGATTGGTGGAAATTAATTAGATCAGGATGTGAAAGCTGGCCAAGAAGAGGTTAGACATAATGGGCCAAGCAGTGTTTAAATGAATACAGTTTCTGTGTGGTTATTTCAGGTGTAAGCTAGCAGGGTGGCTGGGACAGAACAAGGGGCCCCACTCCCTTCAACAAAGCAGCTGAAAATAAGCACTTGTATTGGTTCCTTTTTTGCTCTTGGGGTAAAATACCAGGCCAATGCAACTTAGAGAAGACGAGTTCATTTTACCTATGGTTCCAAAGATTGAGAGTCCATGACAGCAGAGCAAAGATGTGGCAGGAGGACACTGAGGACTCACACCCTGACCTACAAACAGGAAGCAGAGAGAGCAAACTAGAAGAGTGGGACCTCGAAAGCCACCCCTATTGAGACAGTTCCTCTAGCAGGGCCACAACAGCACCACTAACTGGGGACTGAGTGTTCAGATGCCACAGATAACGGGGACTCTCATTCAAGGCAACACAGCACTTGAATACACATTTAGGTGTGGAGCTCAAAAGATGTCTTTATAAAGACAAACAAAAACCTGGAACAGAACATCTAGAGATGGAACAGAAGACAGTATGGGCAGGTGAGATCACTCAGGAGAGGGCATGACATGAGAAGAGAGCCTAGGGCAAAGAACTCCCTCCCCCTAAAGGAAGAGGTCACAGAGAACGAGAAGGGGAGTGGCAAGGGGAGAAAGAGAGAGGAAGGAGAAGAAGCAGTTGGGAGGGCAGAGACAATGGGGAAATGTGTCTCCCTGTGGTAAGAAAGGTCATGAGAGTCTTCAAGGCCAGGAGGTACAGGTAAAAGGAATGAGCCAGAGCAAGTATGGAAGAAGAATAAATTACAAGTGCTAGGGGGCAGCAAACACCTACAATCCCAGCACTTGAGGCAGGAAGTACTAAGGCCATGGCCAGCCTGGGCTACAAAGAAAGACTCCATGGAACTGATGGTTGGGGGAAAAGGAAGAGAAATAAAAATAATCTAAACAGAAAAGGAAAAAGAAAATTATCTTTTTACAGATGACATGATCTTTTATACAGAACACCAGAATGGTTACACCTAAACACAGAAGTGTTAGAACCATAAAACAATGTCAGCAAAGCTGTCAGAGAGAAAAAGAATTAACAAAGAAAGCTGTACTTCCATACACAGAATGAACAATGTGTAAAGGAAATTAAGAAATCAATTATGTAAGACAACCAGAAAAAATAAATATTCATAAATAAATTTAGGTAAGTGAGAGAAATGTGTTCCACAAAAACCACAAAACAGACAGGAAGATGCCATGTGCTCAAGGATTGGAAGACAACGCTGTTAAAATGGCCACAGTACAAAGCAGTCTACCAAGTTCATGCAATCCCTGTCAAGATCCCAATGGTACTTTTTGCAGAAATAGGAGAATGCCACATCAGAACTGATATGAAATCTCAAAGAGCCTGAATAGCAAAAATAATCTAGCAAAATAACAAAGTTCGAAGCTTCTCACTTAGTAATTTCACAACTTCTTGCAAGGTTAAAATAAAACTATAGTTCGGGCATACAGACTTATATATACAGATACATGTATGGACCAGAAAACCTAGAGTAAACCTCCATTTTATATGGTCAAAATATCTTCTACAAAAGTCCCAAGACCACATGGCAGAGAAAGAATACCTTTCTATAAACAGTGACAGCCTGATACCTACATGCAAACAGTAAGGCTGTACCTTAGTATTATACCATATACACAATTAAACACAACAGCCTAAACGTGACCTAAAACTATACAGCTCCTAGAAGCAAACATGGGGGAAAGCTTTAGTGCCGTTGGATTTGGCAGTAAGTCGTTGGATGTGAGAGTAAAAGCTCGGGCAAGGGCTGAGGAGATGGCTAGGGTGGTAATGCGCATGCCCTGAACGCATGAGGACCTAAATATGGAACCCGTGCACTCACGTGAAACGCCAGTGTGACAGCTGCAATCCTAGCACTGACAAGCAGACACAGGGATAACGAGAACCTGCCGGCCAGCTAGTGTGGCCCAGTCAATGAGCCCTGGGGCTGATGAGTAACGGTCCCCAAAAATAATGTGGGGGGCAATTAAGGAAAACACCTAACACTGACTTCTGACCAACATATATATGCAGAGACATTCACCATACACAAATCTACCCAAAGCACGGGCAACAAGAGCAAAGATAGACAATGGGACATGAACTTTAAAAGCTTCTGGACACCCTAAGACACAACAACAAATTGAAAGGCCAACATATACAATGAGAAAAAAAAACTGTGAATGATGTGTTTCATAAGGGGTTAATATCTAGAATATATAAAGAATTCATACAATTCAACAACAAACTTCAATTAAGAACTGGGCAAAGAGCTTTACAAATTTTTCTCCGAATAAGAAATATAAGAGGCCAAAAAGTATGTAAAAAAAATCTCTATATTTTTAGAAAAATGAAAATAAACACCACAAAACCCATCACAACCAAACATAAGTTAATGCAGATGTAGAGAAATTGCAACTATTTTGCACTATGGTAGTACTGTAAAGTTGTTACCAAAAACATTTTGAAGGCTCCTTAAAAAAAACAAAAATAGCACTTCTTAACGTATGATCCAGCAGCCATTCTTCTAGGTTATGTCTCTAAAGGAACTGTAAAAAGAATCTAAGAGGTATTTGCTCTCCCAAGGTCACTGCAACGTTATTCACAATGGCCAGCAGACAGAAGTAACCCAATCTCCACTGAGAAATGGGTAAAGTATGACGTACACGTGCAGAGGAACAGTAATTACTCAACCTTTGAAAAAAACCTGACATCCTATGATGTGGATGAATATTAAGGACAGTGTACAAGTGCAATAAGACAGTCACAAAAGAGCAAACACTGTATGATCCTGCCTACACTGCATGTCTCTATCAGTCAAACTCATGGAAAAACAAAGGGGCTGGTGGCTTCGAGGAATGAAGGAAAGAAAACAGGGAGAGCTCAATGAGTATAGTTTCAGTTCTGCATGAACAAAGGAGTCCAAAAAATCTTTTGCACAACAACATGAGTATACTCAACAACACTGACCTGCGCATTCGCTCACAAAGGATCAAAGTATGCAGAAGAAGTGTGAGAAAGAGAAGAGGGAGACCCGAGAGCTGCATCTGTGCCTGTAACCTTGGATTTCAAGGGTGGGGAAGGAGCACGTGAGGCCTTCAGTCAAGCTGTTTCAAACCTCCTTCAGAGTGAGGCCTCTTCATGCTGGAGAACCAAAGGGTCTTTTAAAACAACTGAAGACTTCAGGGAGTATCAGAGGACCTCTGAAGACACAGTAGCTCTTCAGATCTTCACCTGGTGGGGACGGGGCACCCCCAGTGAGCCAGCATCAGTGTGCTTAGAGGCCCTGCAGTCTGTACAGACTCCCTGAGGCCCAGGTTAGAAACTGGAAGAAAGGCCTGCTAACTCTTTTCTTACCTTACAGATGCTAAGCTGTGCAGATACTAGCTAACAGAGCTTGGTGCCTAGCTCTGAGAGTACTTGCAAGGAAAGAACCACTCCGCTGCAGATTATCAGACCACACACTACAGTGTCAAGTTTTTCGTCAGCAGCAAACTGAACACTCATTAGAGTATCAAGTGTGGATCTCTTTTCCAATACAATTTCTACCTCTTCCCTGGTCAGCAAAGCAATATGGAATATATCTGGATTTCTGTGTTGGTATACATACACGTAGCACTTAGTTACATAATTATAAGACTACAATTAGGTTGATTTCTTAAGATTTTATGATTTTTATACAAAAAAAAAAACCTGCTTATGTAAACTTACCATACAAAGCCAGAATAGAAAATCTGGCACTTTCTTCTCCTGCCATGTCTGAAGGCTGATATAACACACTAAATTCCTTATTCATACACAAAGGGTGCCAAGCTGGGATCTCATTTAAATTAACCCAGACTAATGAAATAGATGAAGATAGTCACAGGGCATGGAGAAAGCAGAGCCAATGAGTACCCAGCAGACAGGGATGACAGATACAGACAGACAGAGATCACAGTAAGAAAACCTGGGCAATAATCCCAAGGAGATAAATGAGTTACAATTTCAATTTACTACTTGCAGTCATCTTCTACACATTTGATAGGCAGGAAAAGGAAAACAAATTACGCAAGATAAGCATGGAGCATCCATTAGTCATTCCTCTATGGTATCCCCTCCCCTTTTCCTTTTGTTTTCTCTTATCCACTTCTGCTGTGGTTCTTCTCCTCTTTCCCCATCTAGTAACATCATCAGCATCTCTCATCCACTCACAATCTTCACTTCCTTCTTTATTCACGTATTTCTACCTCCACTCTCCTCCTTCCTTATCCAATCACCTTTCCCTATCCATATCAGAAGGAAGGAGGAGGGAGGTAAGTGGAGAAGATTTCCAGGCTTCCTCTGATGTCTGTCTTCACTGTTCCACTACACCACTGTTGAGTATTTGTCCATTACATACGAGGAATTCAAAATACCAGCAACAGCTTATTCAAAACAGAAGAAAACACCAGGTCTTTGATATGAAAATGAGCACAGAACATGCATACAAAGCTCAATGCACGTGGCTAAGTTTTTTATGCTCATCTTCTTAATCAAAGACATGTAAATTACAAAGAGCTATTATTATTCCCATATAAAATTCAGATTTAAATTATCATTCACTGATTCACCGATGACAAAATACAACAAGAAAGATACTCTTGCCTACTCCTGTAAGGAAGGTAAATTAGCTCTATACGGAAAAACAAAATGGCTCAATATATTTATTCTGTTTTTATATGGCATCATTTGATGATATTTATATTTATCAATATGTTACCTAGCTTATCCACTAAAGTAAACCCTGAGAATGTAGGGCTTTGGTCACTGCTAGAACCTCCACACCAAGTAAGATCTGGCACATGATGGGTATTCTAGAAACATCTATCAAGTGAGTGAGTCATATAACAATTCAACTTCTTAAATGGGGAATTTTCAGAAATGTAGAAAAAACTCAAAATACAAAGTAAGTAAACATAGCAGGGAAAAGATAATCTATAACCAGCATTATCCCAATTATGTTCAAACAGGACCACCAATCAAAATCCCAATAAACAAAAGAAGAAATTTTACAAAATTTCCTCTAAGCTGTAGGATGGTAAATGACATCTTAAAATTGCAACGTACATGCAATGCTAACTTTTCTAAAATAAATTATTATCTAAACAGATGGAAAATATTCCTCCCTTTAAATATTTTTTCCCTTGGTTAAAATCCCTCCCATAGGAAGAAACATCCACACCGCAAACATCAATGAAGCAATCCAGGCTAGTGCACACAAAGTCCCAAAGGACCATGTAATCATTCACGAGGTCTTTAATAGACAACACCTGCTCTGTGTTAAGCGCAAGGGCAGGGAAGGGTTAAGTCCCACTCTCAAATGCTCATAATTGTTAAATCCCTAAGTGCAGTACAACCACATGAGCTAAGTTGCAACACAGTAAGATAAAGGTTAGGAGATGAGGACAGAAGTCCACAAACACTGGCCTAACTGGGATGGACCTGCAGGGCCAGACAGAGCCCTACGGATCAGGAGTCCACAAACACGGGCCTAACTGGGATGGACCTGCAGGGCCAGACAGCCCTACGGATCAGGAGTCAGAGGAAAGAAGTTAGGAATACGCTAAGGCCTGAGAATCTGTGTCTCTGAACTTCTAAGTGAATCTCCTAATTCCAAGTGAAATGGTATTAGGATGTAGAAATAATGGGGCAATAAGGGTGTTGCCCTCATAATAGGATTAGCACCTCTCTAAGAAGAGACACCAGCCAGATGTCACATCCCATCCATCACAACCCTCCCTCGGAAGACACAGCCACAAGACAGCCACCTGCAAACTAAGAAGAGTGTACCACACCAGTGCAACCATCTTGGATTCATAGTTCCACTTTGCACATTGTGAGAAATACTTTTGTTATTTAAGCCACCCCAGTTAGAGCAACCTGAGCAAAGTATACAAAGGCCATAAATATATTTGTGTGTGTGTGTGTGTGTTAAAAATGGGAAGGTAGTAGATTGAAGAAGTAGTTTCTCTTTTCACCCATGACTAAGACTCATATAACAAAACATATTAACAAACAAACAAAAAGGACATAAATCTATGTAATGAGTTTTACCTGACAATGAACCTTCAGAAATAAAACCCTGTGTATGTTAAATTTGATGAAGAGTAGCAAGTTGTACAGAAACATGACAGAACAAGGTGCCATGACAACAGGTCTGTTTGTTCAGGTCCTTGTGTAGCCCTTCATCTTAAGAAATAAAGGTGATCATTTCCTGCAGGCATAAGATGAGGGCCTTATACAGGAAGTCCGCTTCATGTTAGAAGAGCAACAACTTCCTGCTTCTGCTGCTTCCTTGACTGCCAATGTACTATGTTGGAGATTTAACAGGCCTAGCACCACCAATAGAGTGTAAGTACAGGATAGCTTCTAGAACACTGGTTCTCAGTCTTTAGGGTCCTTACTAAACCTTATTAGAAAGCAGAAAATATGCTGGAATTGTGTATTCTTAGTTATTACCTCCCTTCCCCCAAACTCCTTTGTTCCAGAACTGAGTATCATCTCATATTTAGTTCATTAGCAATTGCTATCATAATTTAATGTAGGTGACAAACACACCGGACTTTGAGAAACAGTAGTTTAAAGATAAAAGATGGGAGTGGAGGGAAGATATGAAAAGACTGAGTCCTCACTAAGGGCATTGGACATTATGCTGGAGACAACAGAAAGAAAAAAAACTTGAGATTTTTAGCAGATAAAGGACATAATCATATCTGAGCTGCAGAATAAAAAGACTGTGAGAACCTGAAAGGTAAAGCTTAAGTGGGGGGAGGGCTGGGGGAGAGGCTGCCATAATCTTTGGTCAACTAAAGGGAGGAACAAGAGTCCTCTTGTCTCAAGGGAGGTCGCGGTCTGGCAGCACTTGGTGACCAACTGATTGCAGGAGGTGAGAGATGAGGAAACAAACTAGGATTTGTGCTTAGGCAATGGACCAGAATGAGATTTCAAACCTTTGATTGATATTGCAGGTTTGTGGGAAAACAGTGTGCGGCTAAGGAGACTCTAGACTGTTACACCTGCCGGGCACTCTCAAGGGAACCCACACAGATGTCTGGACTTGGCTGTTTGGAAACAGGAGAGATTGGACACAAACTACAGAACTGGAACTCACGTCTGTGAAAGCAAAGTATGCGGGTTGCTAAGACCATCCAAGTGGAGGGTGTGAGACCCTCACCCCTTATTTTCAAAGCACTAGAAAGGAATTTCCTAGCAGAATGTTTTAAAATTAGAAACTAGCTTCTTGTTCCCAGAAAGATAGTGGCCTTTTCCCTCCCATTCGGGAAATTCCAAAGCACAAGGACACCCAGCCACCTGGCTGGTGGAGACTGATAAAGATGGCCTGATTCAGGGGTGGGGTAGCCTTGCTCTGAAAACAAAGAACAAGCTGACAAAGCAAGATGTTGAGAGGGAGCAAAGACCTTCAAAAAGTTACACAGTGCTAAACCTCCCTAACAACCCTAAAGGGCTGCTTGTGTTTCCTTTGCCTTTAAAAACTAACCCGACAAAGTAACTTTTAACTCCTCTCTACAACGCTGAGACGGGGTGTTGGAGACTGGTTCCAAACTAGTTCGTATTACGCTAACAATAAAACCTTGCTTATTGCAGTCTGGGCTTCTCTGGTTTCTGGTGTTCTCTCTGGGGGTAGCATGGGAAGAACATGTCAGTCGAGGGCACTCTGAGAGGACGGTCTTTACAAGCCACCTCTTCCCCATCAACTCCCTTTTTTGTTATAAATGATTCATCTGTCACTGAAGGTCGGGGAATACGCAGGCAGCCTAATGTGCAAAGAGGACTGGTCCAGCTGCCTGAACTAAATCCCAGCTTTGTCACTCACAGGTAGTTGGACCCTGGGTAAGTCAATTAACTTCTTCACTAGTAAAACGAAGAAACACCATCTGCCCTGATTACTTAATTTAGCTGTGAAGATCAGCTGTGATGGGGTTGTGACAAAATCTGTACATGTTTCCGTATCTAAGTTGTCTTCACAAATATGTACGGCATTAACAGTGTATATTCCCTTCTCAGCAGCCAGAATTTTCATTCTCATTAGCGTCAGTTAAAAACTCTCAATTCCATGTTTAAATCAGCATATATTTCCCTTTAAAGCGGGTTGTCCCCAACCGCATAAGCTCCCAAATTCTAACTGCAGCCCCTCTCCTGACCAGGAAGGTGAGGATTTTCGCACGAAAGCAGCGCTCCTTGGGGGGTTCTAGCCATCTCCATTAGCAGAACCTAGAAAACGGAATGAATGAACAGACCTGTCCATCAAATACTACTGGTTCCGTTTCTGTTCCGGGGGACCCCACTGCCCAAGGGGGTGGTGACTGAGGGGGCCACAGATTAGGGACAGCTCTGGGACTCGAACCAGCACACCTGATTCACAGGGACCAGAGGCGCGCGCACCACACCGGCCCGGCCCAGCCCCCTTCTCCCACCGCGCCGCAGCCAGCAACTGTGCGGCCGATCCCCGGGCGCCAGGAGGGTTCCCAGGACGCCCCGCTCAACCCAGCCACCCGTGACTGACCCCACACCCGGGTCACACACACCCAGCGGCCCGCACTCGCTCCCCAAACTCACCGCTGCCGTCGCTTGGCGCCCGGCCTTTCCTGTGTGCTCTCGCAAAACTCTTCCTCCCTCCAGAGGGAAACCGCGACCACCGTCCTCCGGTTCCGACAGGTGGGCTGTGCCGGCTGGGTGGGGCCCAGCCCTCCAGTGGTCCTGAGAGGTCACTGCCCTCTCTTCCTGTTCTCCCACTTGCTCATTCTTTCAATCTCTCATCCATCCACCTTTCCATCGCTTCTGGAAAGTTCACAATATATAATACGAACAGTTTTACGATTTGAAACTAAATCATAAAGTCATTAAAGGAGTAAGACAATTTTAGATAGTGGTCAATGAAATCAAAACCACACTGGTTGATAGAAACTGTGGCAAGGAGGGGCTGAGTTAAACTAAACAGCTGAAGTTTGGGATCCCCGAAATCAGGAAAAAGAGGATCAGGTCAGAAAGCACAGAAGATAGAGCAGGGCACAGAAGAATCAAGCACAAAATCAGAGACGCACTAGGCCAGTGTGAGGAAGGCAGAGAGAGGTAGAAAGAGAGACATGAGGCAAAAGAGGCCATGGAGGTGTAGGGGCACTAGAAAATGTGTCTGTTCAAAATATAGCCTGAAACTGAGCTGCGCTGCAGATGAGGGACAGATGCAGGCGAGCTTCCTGCTTTCCTTTGGTGTGCTTAAGACCCAGGCAGTTAGTTGTTAGTTAGTTAGTTAGTTAGTTAGTTAGTTAGTTAGTTAGTTAGTTACAAGACTTTGTATCTTGCCATCTCTGACTATCAAGGATATGTCAACAGAACAACACAGACGTTGATATAAAAAGACGTTGTGGAAGTCTGTTTCGAGGGCATGACATGGCCATTGGTGTCTTGAAATGGGAACAGCTGTGATTACTCGCCAAGTTCATCATAAGATCGGACACATGGACACATTCACATTTGATCCCTATTGGCCCACCTCTTCACCTGCTATAGATGCAAGGAAAGGTTGCTGGGATCAAAAGGTCTGAGGAGTGTTGGGGACAGCAACTTCTTCAGTGCTGTTGTCTTCTGTGTGCCGCCCATGTTCCTGTTGGTCATCCCTCACCCATGTGGCTCTAAGTAACCCCGATCAAATTCATTGATTCACACATCTAGACTTCGGGGGAATCATTTCTTTGGGGTCTGTCCTTGTCACCCTATCTGGAAAGAAAGGGCATTCATTTGCTGGTGTCTCCCTAGGGAAAGTCTACAGGAGGTGAATTTACTCTGAGCCAAATATGAATGACCATAGTTTTGGGAGATATATTCAAGTTGCCCTGAATGACATGTTCCACTGCAGAACAGGTTAGTTGAACATTTATAATCACAGAATAAAATAAAGTCATAATTTAATTTGGATTGTCAGATTGGTAGGTTACAACAAAGTAGAGAAATCTCTTCCATGGGTTTTGGATGCTGTGTGATGACCTTCCTAGAGTTGGGTGGGCAGAAGCTTTCAGTTGTATCACTCCTAATGTCTTACCTAGTAGAATAAACATGGGTCAGGAGAGAACTTGGTGGCAAATGGCTATTAAAGGTAAGACAGAATACTTGGGCTATCCATCTGGGACACCCCATCTCTCCATTGTGAAGTTCTAAGGTCTGCTGGTCTATACACTCCTGAACACCAATGTATCTTTTTTTTTCTTGGAACTTTAGTCCACAGACAATAAAAGCTAACTGCTTTAGGTCCTCATCAGCATTAGGAGGATTATTTAACCAGTCTTTATCTGCCATGTGTTTACCATCCCCTAAATCGTTGCCAATAAAAAACAAAATCAAGATCAGCTTCCCATTTGGTCTCCTCTCTAAATGCTATTGTTCTTTGTTGCAAGTGCTATCTAAGACAGAGCCCTAAGCCACTGCTTTGAGCTTTTTGCTGGTGTTCAAATGTTAAGAATTCTGCTGTTTCTCCTTAATCTGCTTTTTTTCTTTTCCATCCCTCCTTCCTTCCTTTTTTTTTACAGAAATGTCCCTCAAGGGTAGAAAAATTATATTCCTTTCCATGCAGAGGAAAATGTTTTACACATGCCATTAGTGGAATAGGATCCAATCAGCAGAATTGGGGCATCTCTAGTAACAGTACCAGTGAGAAGATTCCAAACAAAAAGCTACATGAACACAGTGCTGATGCCAACTTCCAGAGAGTTTAAATTTGGTGCCAGCAACCCCCATATTCATGTGGGGATCAATCCAAGCAATACAGCTTTCTTCTTCTTCCATCTCTCTGTCAACCAGCATCAGCGGAGAGGTGTGTGACGGGCCTCATGGAGAGCTCTGAGGCTGGGCTCATGTTTAGTGCCCTGCAAAGTGCCCGCAACCTTGGGGCTTGCGATCTACTTTCCCGGCCCTGTTTCCTCTTCTATAACTTAGACTCCACACGAATGCTTGAAGGACAATGAAAACATCTACGGAGGCTAAGTACAGTACAGCATATACGATGTCCTGCTTCTCCCTGGGACAGTGTGAGCTCCCTACCACTCACTCTCTCCACTCGCAAATTAGAAGATGGACGATGGAAGCACATCAGACTGGTTTTTTTTTAAATCCCTTAGAGTCTAAAATATATTTTTGAGTCTAAAATATTTTAATACTGAGGGAGTCAATGAATTATTTTCAGAATTTCTTTTCCAACTAGCTAAAAAGTTTGTATTTGGAAATGGGTTTGTGCAACTGCTTGACTTCAGGCTGAAAAAAACTGAGATTTGTGGCATGGTCCATACGCTTTAGGAACTGGGCAAAGGGAATTCTGAAAATGAGAGCAGGTAAACTTTGACACATTTTCCCACCAGGAAACAATATTTTTAAAAGCCTAAAAAATAATTTCATGTGCTTGCGGAGTGTGTGAGTGTGTGTGTGTGTGTGTGTGTGTGTGTGTGTGTGTGTGTCCTTTTTTAGAGCTTATGTCTTGTTTTGGATCTTATATATAAAGGGTACATTACACTCACTTCTGGGTTTAGGACCTATCTAGACCAGAATCCAATATTAATGCCACATGGGCATCCCATGTGAATGTGAACTTGACCACATAATCATCTCATGTGAGCGTGATGTTCACCACGTAGCCATCCCATGTAATGTGAACTTGACTTCATGGAATGTTCTAATACTCTGACATTTGCCTGTTAGTTTCTCCAAGAATCAGAAGGAATGTAACTCCACAGATCCATTTTAGATTTCTGTTTTCCAAAACTGTTTTTTAAAACTACCGAACAAGGGCAATTTGTTAAGCACCCACAAACGATTAGCATGCATTGTCTTGGAATATGCTTCCTAGGGCATCCAAGCTGTGCCAGACTGATATTGCACTTTCAGTAGATTAGTATTGTAGTTCATTATTCATGTTCGGCATTTTGTTTGTGTAAGGCCATCTGTGGGTTCCTGCATGCATCCCCGCTAGAAAGCTATAATGTCTCCAGCCCCTTCTCTATTCATCTCCTATGGACTGAGTGTCCTCTGCAAACTCATGGTAAGGTTACTTGCCATTTCATTATCCGGTTGGAAGGGTGAGAAGAGGTGAGCAGAATGAGAAGTCTCTCCGCATCAGTGCATTGATGCCATTATCAAGGAGCAGGTTCCTGCTGGCCAAGTGTGAGTTAGACCTGATTTTTCTTCTCATGAGTGTTTGCCTATCCTTTTACCCAAAGTCTCTCAGCTTCTAAAACAGATCTATTTTAACTGTATCAGTTATAGCTGTGGTATTCTGTCTAGTCACATAAAATATGTTGACAATACCATCATGCCTCTATCCTTATCCAGGCTTCTCTTGTTGCTACGTGGTGTTTGACCCAACCCTTTCTCAAACAATGGTGATGTTTCTAGTGTGTGTCACTCACTTTAGGTATCAATTGTGACTTTTTTTTTATAAGAAGAACGGCATCAAAGGTAATGGACGAATTTCTACATATATACCTGAAGATATATGGTATATATCTATGACCATAAAACCATGAACACGCCTGATCTGTTTGAATGCTCACCTGCATGTGGGTATGAAGGTTGGGTTTGGAGACCTGTGTCGATTCTATTCTATTCCAAGTCCTGTTTCACCAAGATGCAGTTTTTAAAATCATCAGTCTTAACACTAACCAGTTTTTCATCATCTTCTGCAGTCTATGAGACACTGACTTAGCTCCAAGACCTTCTGTTACTTGACGACTGAGGACTAGCCTCCTTTCACAGCTGTGGAAATCCTTATCAGCATGTCCAACTTGCCCCTGTGGATTACATGTGCCCAGGATAGCCATGAATGTGGCCCAACACGAATTCACATGCTTAATTAAAATATGATTTTTATGATATATTTGTAACATAACCGTGTGATTCCTAAGTATAGGTTTCGTAAATGATAATGTCATGTTACAATATCCAAAATTAGACATGTGTAACAGAGCTTCCCCTGGAAAAAATGGGCACCTTTGGTGGTAGAGATTTGTGTCTGATGTGATTGATTTTTAGATTCCTGGGGCAGCATCTTAAGCACAAACCCCAGGTTCAAGAACATGTCCTGTGTCACAGAAAACACCAAAGAGACATGAAGATGTGCACATCCAGAGAGAAGCTTGTGTTTTTCCAATCCCATGTTCTTTGATCACTATCAAATCACTGAATGATGTTCTCGAAGAGCAGAAAATGTAATCCCTGGAAGCTACTGGAAGTTGCCCCTACCTGCTGCAAAATAATACGCATCATACACTGTGATTAAGTATTACTCTCACTGGTTTAATGAAGAGCTGACTGGCCAATAACTAGCCATGAAGAAGTTAGGCAAGAGAATCAAACTAAGAGGATGCTGGGAAGAAGGAGGAGGAGCAGGAGGAGGAGGAGGAAAAAGAGAAGGAGGAGGAACAAGGAGGGCAGGGTCAACAGGAGTCACCAGCAAGATGCAGAGGAAGCAGCAGATGAACATGCCATACAGAAAAAAGGTACTGCCATGTGGTAGAGTGAAGATAAGCAATATGGTTTAAGAGGTAAGAGCTTAGTAACAAGCCTAAGCTATCATCCGAGCATTTATAATTAATAATAAGTCGTTGTGTTATTTGGTTATTAGTTATTAATTACTTGGGAGCTGGCTTGTGGAACAGAGCTCTTGGTGGAACAAGAAAGAGTCAGCACTTGCCTGGAATCTTTGGGAAAAAAAATTGCACTGTCAAAGATAGGGACTAGAATTTCTTCATATCTAACACTGACACAAAGGCACTTACTACATAGTGAAGAAAGCTAAAAATTAAAAGTATGGGTTTTTGCCCATAAAATCAATCTGTTTCTCTTGAAAACCCTGAAGGAATATGATATTGGATATTGGGGATATCCTCTAGGTCCCAGAATCAGAAGAATCTTACATCTGTCTCAGTATTTGTAGGACCCTTCCCCAATGATCTTAGACTGTTGGATTATTTAAAGGAAGCTGTAGAGACATGGAAGGTATTCTATATGGTGTGCCAGCCAGGCTATCAAGCCATACTTCCCCACCTGAAATGCTCACCTAACCTTTCAGACAGTCTGTCCCTTCCAGAAAGGCTGTCACTAACCAAACAAAAGGTCAGGATGTTGTTTTGCTCCTTTCTTTATAATTTGGAGGATGCCTGATAGAGATGCTAATTCAAGCCTATGTGACAGCTAGCATACAGAGCAGATAGGTAGATGTGGACCTGACAAAAAGCCATTCACCTGGTTACCTAGGAGACAGAATGCTAATGTATTTCCCCCTCAGTTAAGTTTTGATATGTAAAAGGCTATTTGGAGAATAAAGCAGGAGGAATTCTACAGGAGGTGAACTCAGGATTTCGTAAGGGATCACAGAGAATCTCCCTCCCCATGAAGCCATGTGAGTTGTGTATTTCTGCCCCTCAATGCCAGTCCAGAGAGAGATTTATGTTGGGGTCTGGTCCAGAGAAATAATTTATGGTCTGGGCTAGTACCGGACCCCCGACAGAAAGGAAGAGAAATTTGGCTGATTTTAGGAGAGATTATGATTATTCGTGGCTAGGGGGCATCTTCAGAAGATTGGATGTGGTCCTTAAAGGGGCAGAAAGGACTTCTATAGTCAGCAAGGGAAACTGGGAAGTGTAGTCTTTCAGCAGGAAACTCACAGACCATCTTGAAATGCAGTAGCTTACAGTTAGTTCAGAACAATCCTGAGATTCCATTCTCTTGGCTCAGAAGATATTAGAGAGAAATGACCTCCGTCTAAAAGTAGGATGGGAAGAAACTGAGGCAAGAGTGGCACAACCGTTCAATAAGGAGCATTTACATCCCAATTGGTACGCCCCACCCTGCCATTGTGGCTTGGCTCTGAAACGTCTCTTGAAAATGTTGTCAGAATGGTAGGACTTGAAAGGACAGAAGCTAGCTGGAGGTAGTAGAGCATTGTGGGTGTGACTGTGAAGGGCCTATTGGACCCCTAACCCTCATCCTGTCCCTTGCCATCCTAGTCACAATGAGATGAGCATGGCCTCACAACTGTAAAGTTCTGCCTTGCTAGAGGCCGAGTAATGATATCAAGTGACCGTAGGCCCAAACCTTTAAATTCATGAATATAAATAAATCTTTGCTTCTTAAACTTACTTTTTCCATTTTCCATATGTGTGTGTGTTATATGCATGTGTGTATGCATGGTTTTGGGGGTGCTTCACATATATGTGTGGGGGTGTATACATGTCTGAGAGGCCCAAGGCCAATGCTGGTAATCATCCTCCATCGTTTCTCCACCATATTCATGATGACTGGATCTTTCAGTTAAACCAGAGCTCTTCAGCATGGCTACTCTTGCTAGCAAGCTCGGTCTAGGAATACCCTATCTCTGTCTTCAGAGATGGGCATTATAAAGGACGACCATACCAAACTAGGATTTGTGTGAGTTTCTGGGTTTTCAGATTCTAGTCCTCACACTTGGGAGGCATGTGTTTCCACCACTGAGCCATTTTCCCAGCTTCTTTTCTAAAACATATTTATGCATCTTCTGTGTGTCTGTTTTGCCTGTGTGTGTACCATATGCTTGCCTGGTACCTGCAGAGGTCAGAAGAGAATGTTGGATTCCCTGGAACTGGAATTATGGATGGTTGTGAGCTACTGTATAGTGCTGGAAACCAAGCCCAGGTCCTCTGCAAGAGCAGCAAATGTTCTCTGAGCAAAATCACTGAACCAGCTCTTTAGCCTGAGACTTACTTTTGTGATACATTTTGTCACAATGGAAGAATGGTGACCGCCCACATCAACCTCTGTGAGGAAAGAGAATGCGGGTACATGTGGCTACACCATGGGAGAAGGAACCATGATTTTAAAACGCTCCATGTCTCAGTTTTCCCCATGAATGAGATTTTTAAAATCAATATTGTCACACACACACCATTCTTGCCATTTCATACGTTCATCAACTACATAAAGCTAAAAGCAAAGCTGTCTTTCCAAACTGGTGTGTCATGACTTCCTGGGCATAGGGACGCTCCTACACCTCAGTTATCCCTCCTGCCTTTACTGCTCCCTGGAACCCTCTGAAGTAGGTCAGCTTAGCTACACCTGGCAATAGAATCAATTATAGGAATGGATTTGCAGGGCCTGGTAAACTCACTGCCCTAGAGTTTGAAGGTTATATGTGAAACTAAAATATGAAGATTGGTCTGTTAGAATAAATAAATCAAAATATCCACTCCTTTCACTGTTTCTGGTGGCTTGAATAGGAATGTCTCATAGACTCCTGTGTTTCAATATTTGGCCCATAGGGAGTGGCACTATTAGGAGGTGTGACCTTGATGTGTCCTTGTTGGAGGAAGAGTGTCATTGTGGGGGCAGGCTTTGAGATCTCAAGCAGAGCTCTTCCTGCTGACTAATGATCCAGATGTAGAACTCTCAGCTACTTGTCCAGCTCCATGTCTGCCTGCACACTGCCGTGCTCCCCACCATGATTCTAATGGACTGAACCTCTGAAACTGTAACCAGCCCCAATGAAATGTTTTCCTTTATAAGAGTTGCCGAAGTCATGGTGTCTCTTCACAGCAATAGAAACCCTAGACAGTGTTGATTCATAGCTCCACTCGTAACCACCGTGTTGCATCGAAGTGTGGTTCCTTCTCTGGAATCCATTTATCTCAACCTTATTCCTTATGGGAACCTAATTTTGTTCAGGCCACCACCCTCCCATGCCCTGCTTACCTGTGACTGTGTCACAGGTGATTCTCTCATCCAGACCCCACCGGCTTACTCTCTCTTGCTGTAACCATAGAAGTTCCTCTTTTGGGCTGTTGATTAGAGTAGGAATTTGGTTGTGCATCCCAATTGAGTCCAAAGAGTCTTGAGGGGAAGTCTGCTGAGAGACCTCTAAGAAAGTGTTCGTTCCTACATGAAAGGATTTGACAAAATTGTGGTGATCGGTTTTAAGAGCATTATTCTAGGTGAAGTAAGCCAGGGGCAAGACTGCATGTTATGTGACTCTGCATGCATGAAATATCCAGATGTGGAAAACACATAGGAACGGAAAAGGATTAGGTGTTGGGCTGGGGTATGGGGGGATGAGAAACGACATAGGAACGGAAAAGGATTAGATGTTGGGCTGGGGTATGGGGGGATGAGAAACGACTGCTCTGAATATGGATATAGAGGAAGATGCTCTCAATATGCACGTGGTGGTGGCTGCACAGCTCTGTGACTATATTCACACTAATGAACCACAAACTTTAAATGGCTGAAATGTATAAAAGGAAACAAAGAAAAAAGAAAGAGAAGAGAAGAAGAGAAGAGGGAAGACGAGAGGAGAGGAGAGGAGAGGAGAGGAGAGGAGAGGAGAGGAGAGGAGAGGAGAGGAGAGAAAAAAGATGACTCTGGGTCTGGAGAGATATCTCAGTGGTTCAGCACACCTGGATTTGGTTCCCAGTACTGATATGGCAGCTCACAACCATCTGTAACTCCTGTTCCAAGGACCTGACACTTGCCTCTGGCCTTCATGAGCACTAGGCACACACATGATGCACTTACGTGTAAGCAGGCAAACACTCAATAAATTAAAAAAGGATTATTAAAAGGATTATCCCACATTATACTCCATAGGATCATAAATATCCATATGCCATCATCGCTCATCCATGAAAGGAGCCAGCTTGAGGCAGAGCTGCTTCACAGAGAGTGACAGAAAAAAGATGTAGAAAGAATGAGGACTTTTAATGATGTCATGGAACCAAGTGGTCAGTCTGTGTCTGGATCTTGATTGTGCTAAAATTCTATACATCCTATTATGTAAAACATTGTATGCTGTTTATATCAAAGGCAGGAGCTGTGAACACCCATTGACAACTTACAAACCGCAGGCTGTTGGTGGCCAGAGTGAGGACATTGTTTTTAATAGGACAAGTGGAGGCTTTAAGTGAAAATCAATGATAGAAATAGCTGGCAGACGTCAGTGCTCTGCTGGAGCTTTTACTGTTCTTGATTCATTCTCCAGTCATTTTGATTGTTCTTGGACCCGGGCTGTGCTCGTTTACTATAGATGCATTATCAATAACAGGGAAGAGTTCCAGGAAGGAGGTGTTGGGGTGCGCGTCTGCCTGTTATTAGACTTTCCCTGTATCTCCTCAGATGAGTTCTGTGGCGGGAGCAGATGCTCCCTAGTGTAAGCGCTTCTATCATGAAAAATGTGAGTGAATTCTTTGAACATTCACTTTGGTGTATTTACTCACTTTATGCACACAGATAGTTCTTTAGACTCCGTGTTTCCTGCAAGAAAATATGAAGGGCTGTTCTTGTGATATTTATGCTTAAAATCCTTTCCTTATTATGACCTTTAATATCCACTGAATCTACAGCTACCAGATTGGAAATATGTAAATGAGGCCTTTCAAGAAACCAATGGCTTCCTAAGCAACAGAATATTTTCCATATCATTGCATGGGATTTTTAGGAGTTCTGTGAAGCACCTTGTCACCTGTGTCTTCCACGGCTCTTTCTCTTCTTCTGATGGTTCCTTGTTTTAATGTGTCTCCTTGTCATCCTGTGCCACCGCCTCCTCACCTCGCTTGGGCCCCAGCTGGCGATTGTAGTTGTCTATTCTGTATGACAGTTTATAAGGACAAAGACCAGACCTAGGATGAAGCAGGTCTACAGTATTGTCCCACAATTCCCAGGCTCCCAGACAATCCAGTTTCTATGTATTCTGAAATGAGAAGGGGAAATTCCACCTGTAACGCATTTGTTTTTGTTTTAAACTTAGTGGTTGTTTTTCCCTTTTAAAAGCAGAACATCCATCAATTTCTTAGTGGTTTGATTTGGCTTCACATTGCTGTTGTTTAGTAAAACTGACATTTCAGTCAGAATAATAATTCTGTGATGTCATTCTAATAAACACTCATGCAATTAAAACGCTGCATCTTTTCACCTGCATAAAATAAGAATAGCTCTTTAGATGGAGGGCACCAACCAGCAACAGCAATCTAACCTGTTCCTAAGATGCACTCAGAATTTCGCTTTGGGCATGGTGGAATAGACCTGAAAATCTCTATACTCCAGTTTCAAAGAATTCTAGGTAAAACAAAATAAAATTACCCAAGGTGCATAACTAAATTCGCCAGACAGAAAGAAATCCAACAGGACTGGGAACTAAATAGGACATGATCCCAGAGAGGAAACGTGTGACAATGCATTGCCAGGGCTGAAGGTTCCAGCTCAGACCTCTGCCTCAGCACTAATGAGACCCAAAAGATAAACGCATGAGTCCTATGGAGAGGGCCAGTGAGAAGTGAGACCTACCACTAAGCCACTCTATGAAAACTTACCCTTCAACACAGCTGCATTCCTCTGCAGGAGAAAAGTGTTCCCTGCCACACCGCCTCAGTGATGGGACAATCTCTAGGAGCTAGAGAGATGGCTCAGTGGGTAAGAATGCTTGTGTCTCTGGTAAGGGACCTGAGTTCATTTACCAGCACCCCTGTAACCTATAACTCCACTGCCAGGAGTTCTCATCCCTTCTTGTAGCCCCCGAGAATACCCACACTCATGTGGCATAGACTCACACAGATATGCACACATAAATATATGTAAAAAATTTACAACCTCAAAACAGTGAAAAATAGTATGAAAAAAAAATGGTTCCAGACTTTAAATACGTTTTGTTTCCAGCAGAAGAAAATGGAAAGTTCTCAGGGTAAAGGGAGATGCTCCCGTATACCAGACAACATAGGATTACACATATATTCTCATCTATAAAATATTTGCCAACATCTTTCGCTTGTATTTTATTACATTTTTCTTTACGTGTATGTATGCTATTAAATTCGATAAATGTACCTACATGACCAAAGTACCAAATTGTTTCAGTAAAACCATTTAACCGTGACTGTAGTAGATCGATATTTTAATGTATCTCCTAATAATTTGATGCACGTTTTTCTGAAGTAAAGATGAAAGCCCCCTGACTTCCAAATATTTTCTGGTTTCTTTGCCTTTTTGGTTGGCTACTGAAATGTTTTGACATTAAAAGAAGATATTGAACTTCATATTGTTAAATTTTAGATATACTCTGATCAAGTGCTCTAGTGATCAATATTTTCCAGTATTGCCCATAAGTTCCTAATGGCTTCATCCTTACATTAAATCTTTAAAACCCATCTATAATAATTCTTGCATATGTATATCTGTGTATGTATTTGCATGAATGTGTGAGGTGCATTAGTATGTATAGAGACCAGAGGTCAATGTTGGGTGTCTTCCTCAAATGTCCCCCACCTTGTTTTTTTTTTTACAGGGCTCCTCACTGAGCCCTAGATTGGATGGCTAGCAAGTCCCAGGCTCCCTCCCATGTCCTCCTTCCCAGTGCTGGTATCACAGGTATATACCACCAATTTTTCATGTGGGTACTAGGATCTGAAGTCAGATCCTCATGCTTGAATGACAAGCACTTTACTGACTAAGCCATTTCCCCAGGCCTCTATAATTATTATTTTTTTATATCAGAACATACCAAACTTTTTCTAGTCTCAAGGTCTTCACTTCATCATTCCATCTAGTTAGCAGCTAACTTTCATTCGCCCTTCTGTGTTCAGCTCAGCATTTTCATGCAAGAAAACTCTCTTAAGCATATGTATGATTCCTCAAGTTGGAGTATAGCTCAGTGCTAAAGCAAACACAAAAGGACTCTGGAGGACAGCAATGTCTCCACACAACAGTCAAGTGCCAAAGCCCTTGTTCAATCCTCAGCACCATAAAATTAGTTAACAATAAAATAAATCATGAACTTATTCCTGACTCTTCCCTAGCTTTCTCTTCTTAGATTGGTCTCATAGTAACCTGTAATTATATATTTAATAGTTTGGTTATTTATTTTATGCCTAGTATCCTCTCTTGATGGCATTCCTAATCATACAAGATAAATTTTTTCCTGCAAAACATCCATTTCTTCATGCACTTATAATAAGTATTTGATAAGGTTGAATGAGTGAACAAGCCAGGAGCATCCTTAATTTCATCCCCAGTTCCACATACAAAGACCATGTGTATTCAATCAAACTTCATTTCTGACGCCACTCTCCTCCACTGCAGAAAAGAATGCAGCCTTCTCTGATGTGGGAAGGTCATCTGTCTATATGTTGCTTTCATTGGTTAATTAATAAAGAAACTGCTTGGCCTGATAGGTCAGGACATAGGGGGGTGGAGTAGACAGTACAGAATGCTGGGAAGAAGGGAAGTGAGGTCAGATGTGATGGAGCCAGCAGCCAGGTCAGACATGCTGAATCTTTCCTGGTAAGCCACCACCTCATGGTGCTACACAGATTATTAGAAATGGGTTAGTCAAGATGTGAGAGTTAACCAATAAGAGGCTAGAACTAATGGGCCAGGCAGTGTTTAAATGAATACAGTTTCCATGTAGTTATTTCTGGCATAAGCTAGCCATGCGGGAGCTGGGTGGGATAACAAGCAGGCCTGCCCGCAGCTCTTCACTACACTTCTCCCTTCCATGACCTCCACCCACCCACACTCTCGAGGACACCTACTCCCACATTAGAAGACATCTGCTCATGGGTCTTCTTTTTCCACGGTCTTTCCTTCTTAACAGAGAACCTATTTAAGACATCAAACAGAGATACACCAGAATCTACCTCACTTCAATTTTGATTTTACATGTAATTTATAGACGGTAAAATGCACCCATAGTGAAATGGGTGACCTTTGGTAAAGGTATACACTGCCGTATTGGCCACAGTGAAGTTATAGACCATTTCTATCATCACCAGGTGCTAACTCTTCCCCGTTAACCCTCGCATACATCTCATTCCATCCCCTGCATCACACAACCTCTGGTCTATTGCCTGTCATCATGTATCCCATTTGTCGCTTGTTGAGTTGCCTATAAATGTAGCCCCATGGTATATAATGTTTTGCTTCTGACTTCTTTCTCTCAGCACAGTGCCATATCCACTTTTTGTAGAGTTCTTTTTATAGATGAGTCGTCAACTGTTTGGTGTTGTTGTTACAATTTGTTCATCCATTCACTTGTTGATGGATAGTTGCATTTGATATTCTCTACCATGAATAAAGTTGGATTCAGCATTTGCATACACATCTGTGTGGATATATGTTTGTGCTTTCATTTTGGGTAAATAAAGTGATAGCTGGATTGCATACTTAATGTTTTAAGATATAGCCAACTTATTTTCCTAATCACCTGAAAATTCATATTCCTAGCAATTGTGTACCACAGTCCCAGTAGACACACCTCACTACATTTATGTCAGTTATTTTTATCTGACATCCCGACTCATATAATTGTCTACAGTAGATCTTCCTTGATGAAGCAGCTTTTCAAATGTTTTGCACATTTGAAAAAGGTAATCCTTTTCTCATTGAATTGTAAGAACTTGTTATATATCTTGATTTCAAGTTCTCCTTCATATGCTTTGCAAATATTTTTACCAGTCTATGTTTTGCCTTTTCATTTTGATAATAGTACATTTAGAAGAACAAAATCTTTAAAGTTTAGTGAAGATAACTTAATGATATTTTTAATTCATAGCATGCATGTTTATGTGGCCTGTTTAAGAATCTTTTGCTCAACTTAAGATATTAAGATTTTCTCCATATTTTTTTAAAGTTTTTATAATTTTCACTCTTATGGTTAGATCTCACATCTGTATTAAGCTGGTGTCGTAGTTAGTGTTTCTATTGCTGTGAAGAGACACAGAAACTCTTATAAAGAAAGCATTTCATTGGGTTGGTTTGCTTATAGTTTCAGAGGTTCAGTCTGTTATCATCCTGACAGTGAACATGGTGACCCGCAGGCAGCGTGGCTCTAGAGTCCTACATCTCGCTGGCAACAGGAAGGAGACTGAGACACTGGGCAGTATCCGGAGCATAGGAAACCTCAAAGCCCACCCCCACAGTGACACACTTCCTCCAACAAAGCCACACCTCCTTATAGTGCCACTCCCTATTAGATTATGGTGGTCAATACCATTCAAACTGCCACAGCTAGTTTTGTTAGCTTTTCTTTTCTCATTTGGCCATCCAGTTGTTTTATTGTTTGACAACATACCATCCCTTCTACCTCTGACTTACCTTGGGAAATTGTCAGCGAGTGTATATACTGATTTACTTGTGGTTCATTCTTTTGTTCCATTGGTCTCTGTGTCTATCCTGACACTATTATCATACTTGTAACGGTTGGTCTTGCTTGTCAAGCGGACAGGATTTAGAGTTACCTGGGAGATACACATATGGGTATGGTTTTGTTGGTGTCTCCTTAGACGTTTAACTGAAAAGGGAAGACCCACCCTGAACGTGAGCAGCACTGGCACATGGGCTAGGCTCACAGACACAATTACAGAGGACAAAGGAGAAAGGTAGCTGCACTCATCTCCCTGCTTCCTGCCTGGACACATGTGACCAGCTGCATTGTTCTCTCATCACTCATGCCATGCTTTCCCCACCATGATGAGGTCCCTTTGCATTTTGAAATAAAATGAACTTTTCCTTATGTTGCTTCAGTAACATAAAAAGCAATGAGAAAAGTGAACAATACATTTCTACTTTGATTAAAAAGGTTTTTTTTGGAGAGTCTTAAAACTGGGCATAAGTTGTCAAATTTCATTCCTTTTCAAAATGTTACTACCACCTATTTTAGGTTCTCCAAATTTCTACCTGAAATTTGGAGTAATTTATTTTTATATGTCTAGATACTTTCAACCCTCAATCCCAGCACTTGGGAGGCAGAGACAAGAGGATCTCTGTGAGTTCAAGGCCAACCTTGTCTACATAGAGAGTCCTAGAACTGCCAGGGGTACAAAGTGAAACAGAGACAACTTGGGGGTAAAAAGATATTTAACCCTTCAACAATATTGAATATAAATTTCCAAACATGATATTAATTTCTATTTATTTGGATGTCATTTAATTTATTTCAGCAATGTTCAAGGGTATATCTTATATCCTACGTATACCTGATTTTTTAGTTTTGGAAATACTATAAATGGTGTTTGTTTTATTGTTTTCAATTTTAATCTCTAGTTGCTTGTTGCTAGAATATAGAAATAAATGTTTACATTTACTTAGTACTCTACAATGTCATTAAGATGAACTAGAATTCATAATAATTTTGTTGTTGTGTGGATTCTTCTGTGGATACAATTGAGTCATCTACACAAAAATGTTACAGGTGATAGGACAGAAGTCTGACTTTAGGGGGCCCAGAAAACTAGGTTCAGTCACATGTAGGCTAAGAGCAAGGTGTACTTCAGTGTGACATGAACTCATTCAGTGTGGGCACACTGTGAAGGAAAGAAAGGACCAGGTTATTAAGACTTGTCCTGGAGGGACCAGTATCCTATGACCTGTTCTAGAGGGACAAGTTTTCTAAATCCTGCCCTGGAAGGACCGGCATCTTGTCCCTGTGATGGAGGGACCATCAGCCTAAGCCTTGCCCTAGAGGGGATAACATCCTATGCCCTGGGCTGGAGACACCAGCATTCTAAGGCCTTCCTGGAGGGACCATCATCCTAAATCCTGTCCTAGAGAGATCAGAATCCTAAACCCTGTCCAGAAGGAACCAGTATCCTGAGCTCTGAGTTGGAAAGACAAGCATCCTAAACCCTGAGCTGCAGGGACCAGAATCCTTAGCCCTGAGCTGGAGCGACAAGCATCCAAAGCCTTGCCCTAGAGGAACCAGCTCCCTAAGCCTTGCCCTGGAGTCACTGAGAAGACTTACAGGGTTCTGTAGAAGAAAGGCAACGAGGAAAACAAAGTTATACTTAGTCAAGGCTCTGTGGTCATACTGTTCCTGACTGATCATTATCTCAAGTCTGACTCTATGAAGTCCTGTTGGTGTCTTTTTTCTTCAGTTGCCAGAGGGACAAATTCCATTTCATCAAGAGAAATCTGTCTACAGTCTCCCTGTTCCAGGAACCTGAGATAACTGAGGAGAAATGACTCAGACAGAGATCATGCAAGAGGGGGAAATGGAGTTAGTTTGGATAATGACTGGGTCCCCTTTTATTTCTCTTACAGGAGTCCCCGTTACAAAGGCAGTTTTAATAACAATCTGAACACATGTGTCTGTTTTACTTCTATATCTCCCCATGGCAATATTAAGTAGAATTGGTAAGTGTGGCTACTGCTTTATTCTTCTTAATCTAAGAAAAAAAAGCACCGAGAATTTTACCATTTAAGTGAGCATAGCGTACATTCAGAGGTGCTCTTCATGTTCACTAAGTCATTAATATTTTCTAATTGTGAAGCTGTTATGAATTGTTATTCATGCCTCCCATCTGCATGTGTTTACTACACTAGGCTTGGGACTGGGATGTAAGTTGAAGTATCATAATCTATTACATATTCCTGTAGAAACACACCTGAGCACAATACCTTATGCTCAGTCTGCAGCACCTCTACCAGGACACACACACAAACACACATTTATTGAGCTCATGATTTCAGGGGCACAAGGATCCAAACAACTTATAACTAACAGCAGCACATCTCGTGACAGGGTCCTTTGACTGCATTACAAATGGCAGAGAAGTGGAAAGGAAGAGCTGCAGGCAGAAAGGGCATTTGTGTGAGCGAGGAAGCAAGAAAGTGGGGAAATATCAGGCTCCCTTTTAAAACAGTGTGAATCCATGGGAATTAATTCATGCAAACTTGACTCACTCCTGAGAGACAGCATTCATTCAGGAGGGTAGAATGCAGACTTGATTACCTTGATTCAGGCCCTCTCTCTTAAAGGTTTCTCCACCAAACCAAAACCAAGTTGCCGTACCAAGATTCAAGCTATATTCTAATGAAAGCATTCAGCATGGGGTACTGAGTCCACTGGCAAGGGCAGAATGACATTAAAAAATCCGACAGAGAAGTATGAGGATAAAGAGTCTTACATCCTCTTAGATACTGTTTCTTCAGAAGGTTAGATACTATTTTTTTCCAAATCTCATTAATAACTTTCTGAGTTTTCCAGTTAGAGGCTACTCAGGCATTCTGCATATCCACACAATGCAAAAGGGACCGATAATAGAAAGGATAGAGCTTTGTTTAGATTGTTTCGCTGTCATCAAACTGACAAACACTAAGAAAACTCAGAATAGGCATGAGATGAATGGATGAAGACGGCTGCTGGAGTGGGAAGAAGCCCAAGAGGAGGGCACAACAAGAAAGGAGGATAGAGGGAGCCTGAGATGCATTGACATTGTCATTGATGATGCCGGTGACAAGCACCAAACCACTAAAATTCTGTTCCCTTATATTATTCTTTCTTCCGTAAGGATGGTTACAAACAAGTACTTGACATGAAATTATGCTTTGAACTATTTTGGCGAGTATGACCAAGACCTATTTCAGAAGACTAGGTGTTTGTCCCGTTCACATTCAATCTTTCTAAATCTGGACCTGTCCAGGAGATTCTCCAGCCTATGGCCCTGCAGGCCAGCGTTCTCTGAAGTACCCTTTATAGGGGACGATTGTGGAGGAAAGTTAATAAACACACATCAGTACCGCAGCAACACCAGCAGCAGCACCACCATCATCACCACCACCACCACCCAACACCATCACCATCATCACCACCACCACCACCCAACACCACCATCATCACCACCACCACCACCCAACACCATCACCATCATCACCACCACCACCACCCAACACCATCACCATCATCACCACCACCACCACCCAACACCATCACCATCATCACCACCACCACCACCCAACACCATCACCATCATCACCACCACCACCACCCAACACCATCACCATCATCACCACCACCACCACCCAACACCATCACCATCATCACCACCACCACCACCCAACACCATCACCATCATCACCACCACCACCACCCAACACCATCACCATCATCACCACCACCACCACCCAACACCATCACCATCATCACCACCACCACCACCCAACACCATCACCATCACCACCACCACCACCCAACACCATCACCATCATCACCACCACCACCCAACACCATCACCATCAGCACCACCACCATCATCACCACCACCACCACCACCCAACACCATCACCATCATCACCACCACCACCCAACACCATCACCATCATCACCACCACCACCCAACACCATCACCAGCAGCACCACCACCATCATCACCACCACCACCACCACCCAACACCATCACCATCATCACCACCACCACCACCCAACACCATCACCATCATCACCACCACCACCCAACACCATCACCATCAGCACCACCACCACCACCCAACACCATCACCATCATCACCACCACCACCCACCACCATCACCATCAGCACCACCACCACCACCCAACACCATCACCATCATCACCACCACCACCACCCAACACCATCACCATCATCACCATCACCACCCAACACCATCACCATCATCACCACCACCACCCAACACCATCACCATCATCACCACCACCACCCAACACCATCACCATCATCACCACCACCACCCAACACCATCACCATCAGCACCACCACCGTCATCACCACCACCACCACCCAACACCATCACCATCATCACCACCACCACCCAACACCATCACCAGCAGCACCACCACCATCATCACCACCACCACCACCCAACACCATCACCAACATCACCACCACCACCACCCAACACCATCACCATCATCACCATCACCACCACCACCACCCAACACCATCACCATCATCACCACCACCACCACCACCACCCAACACCATCACCATCACCACCACCACCACCCAACACCATCACCATCATCACCACCACCACCCAACACCATCACCAGCAGCAGCACCACCACCACCCAACACCATCACCAGCAGCAGCACCAGCAGCAGCAGCAGCAACAACAGCAATTCCATGAGCTTGAGAACCACGAGGCTAAATATGTGCCTTTTTTTAGAACTCAGTAGAAGTCTGATATACAAACGAGCATGATGGCTTTGCAAAAGAATAATACAGAGTATTGTATGTATCCTAAAATCGAGGATAAGACAGACTTCTGGACATTGTGCCCATTGGAATGAAGTAGTATGATGAAAGTACCAATAGAGTTCAAGACCGTAAACATAGATTTAATTTTCATCTTTTCCCCTTAATGTACAACCCTGAGGGTGTTTGTTTAAAATTTGTGAGTCTCTGTTTCTTCATCAGTATAAATATCACATTCAGATTAAACACATCTATAGATCTCAAATCACCTAGTCTGTGTCTGTAGTCAAATAAATATAAATTTTCCTTTTAATTCCAAGCCAGATGTCTGTTAAAGTGAATTTTAAATACCCTTTATTAATAGCACAATTAATATAATTATTATTTGTTATCAGTAACTCACCAGGATTAAAAATGTATAGGGGCATGGAAAGATGGCTCAGATTAAGAGCACTTATTGCTCTTGTAGAGGACCTGGGTTCAGATCCCAGCACCCATACGACAGGTCACAGCCATCTGCTGCTCTGAGCTCTGAGGGCTTCTGCATGCAAGCATACATATACTCAGGCACACACACATACATGTAAAATAAAAAGAATTTCAAAAGTAAATATAAAAGAGGAGATAAATTTTTGCAAGAAATAAAGAAGACAAGAGCCACCACTATAGATATTTCATGTGTGTTTAACAAGTGTAATAAACTTCTGTTCACATTATGAGAACTCTAGGTCCTGCCTGAGAGACAGTAGCCTGGTCCTTTGGGAGAATAGTTTATAAGTTCAGACTGGACTAAAGCTGACTGACCCATCCTAGACCATCAATGCAATTTTGGTAAAGCACAACAATTTTGGAAAGGGAACGGCTACTTTGAAGCATTAATGCAAGAGGCCAAAGGCACTTCACTCAGTTGGAGTTCTCGTCTCATTTCCTGGACATTGGGCCTTGGACATTTAATGAAGGCTTATGCTGGGTCAGATTTTCTTTTCGACTTCTCAGCTCTTCATTGTCAGTGCACAGAGTAAATGTTTGATCTTGGCCCCATTGTCCAAAATTGCTCAATTTCCAAATTTTGACGATTTGTACCCTTATAAAATCCTGCTACCAATTGTGCGTGTAATGGCTGAGATTAATTCATGTGACTTAAAATTCACTGACCTCAATCCTAAAGCTCTTGATTTGTTCATTACCACTTGTTTTCTTCCTTAAGAGGAAGGTTTTAATCCTTGCAACTTTATTTTTTAATTAATTAATTTATTTATTTATTAAAGATTTCTGCCTCCTCCCCTCCACCGCCTCCCATATCCCTCCATAAAAAATCCTTGCAACTTTAAACCAAGGCATCTGGAACCCAGTCAGCTCCCTTCGTGAAGGAGCCAGATTGAGAAGCATACCACGAGGTGGCGCTAAAGACCCAGCAAAAGCAGGTGGCTGGAAGACAAACTGCACTGTATTTTCCTGTGTTGACCAGCATGCCTGGGATCTTAGGAGAAGTTTTGGCTTGAGTCTGATGGAGTCTGGTGCAACAGTCTTTCCACAGTGCTCGGCATCTAGCAAAAAGGTCTTGAGCTTTGCGGTAGCTTTCCAGCATCTTTACAGGATTGTGAGTGACCCATTCTCCTGCCTCTCCTCCCTTTTCTTCAGTTCCCAAGTCTGGGGACGCAGCTGATACATCTTCACTCACTCGTGTGAGTATCTACAGCCTGGAAGTATGTGTTATCCACGTAGTCAGGAGTTTGATCTCAGAATCCAGGTCTTCAGTTATTTGTAGTTTTCTTAACCTGTTATCGGAAGGAGGCTCGGGTATCATGGAGTAAGGGTGTGCTCAGGCCATGCACTTGGGAAACAGGATTCTGGGAGCTGAGCTGTGCTCAGAAAAGGGGCATAGGGAATGTTGTGATTCTTGTATTTATGGCAAGTCCACAATTTATCCTCTGCCAATACACACTATCTGAATCCACAATTCATCCTGCCAATATGCGCTATCTGAATCCACAATTCATCTTGCCAATATGCGCTATCTGCATCCACAATCCATCCTGCCAATATGCGCTATCTGCATCCACAATCCATCCTGCCAATATGTACTATCTGCATCCACAATCCATCCTGCCAATATGTACTATCTGCATCCACAATCCATCCCTGCCAATACGCACTATCTGCATCCACAACCCATCCTGCCAATATGCGCTATCTACATCCACAATTCATCTTGCCAATATGCGCTATCTGCATCCACAATCCATCCTGCCAATATGCGCTATCTGCATCCACAATCCATCCTGCCAATATGCACTATCTGCATCCACAGTCAATCCTTTGCTAGTATGCACTATCTTCACCCACAATCCATCCCTGCCAATATGTACTATCTGCATCCACAATCCATCCCTGCCAATATGCACTATCTGCATCCACAATCCATCTTCTGCCAATACAGACTTTCTGCATCCACAATCCATCCCTGCCAATATGCGCTATCTGCATCCACAATCCATCCCTGCCAATATGCGCTATCTGCATCCACAATCCATCCCTGCCAATGCACACTATCTGCATCCACAATCCATCCCTGCCAATATGCACTATCTGCACCCACAGTCCATCCTTTGCCAATACACACAGTCTGCATCCACAATCCATCGTCTGCCAATATGCACTATCTGCAGGAAGCCTTGGGATCTTTCTATTAATTCATTTACACTAAACCTCCCTTTTATCCTTGTTTTTTCCTCGATGCAGTTCTCGGACATTTAACTTAATTCTAAGGCAAGATAGTCTCTGGTCATTTTTTTTCAAGGAAAAGTTGTTGGGAATGCATTTCTAAATATTTCTAAATTGGAATATAATATTATTCAACAACAAAACAAAATGAATTAGGGCTGAAGAGATGGCTCAGTCAGTCAGGTGCATGCCATGTGTCTTAGTTGGCTTTCTATTGCTGTGATAAAAAAAAAACCATGACGAAAGCGACTTTGGGGGGAAAACCTTGTGCTCAACATGAGAGCTCATCATCGAAGGAAGTCAGGACAAAACCCAAGCAGGGCAGGAACCTGGAGGCAGGAGCAGTGCACAGGCAGAGCAGAGGGCTGCTTCCTGCTCGCTCCCCATGGTTTCCTTCCTTCCTTTCTTCCTTTCTCCCTCTCTCCCCTCTTCAACATTTTTCATGATTTATTTATTCTTATTTTATGTGCAGTGGTGTTTTGACTGCATCTATGTCTGTGTGAGAGTGTCAGATCCCCTAGAACTGAAGTTACAGGCAATTGTGAACTATCATGTGGGTACTGGGAATTGAACCCGGGTCCTCTGGAAGAGCAGACGGTGCTCTTAACTGCTAAGGCATGATGACTATAGCTTGTGTCAAACTGACATTAAACAATCCAGCGCACCATGTGTTTGGGTCCCCAACTATGTTAAAATAAAACTGACCACAGTGGTGTGTAGCTGTAATTCTAGTGCTGGGGAGGGGCAGACAGGAGAATATCTGGAGTTCCACGGCCAGCTGGTCTTGCTGTTTCAGTGAGTGACTCAGAAATAAGGTGGAGAGTAATAGAAGACATCCAGCATCCACCTCCTCTGACCTCCACAGGTGCATGGGCTCCTATAGACATGCACCCACACACACACGCACGCATGCACACGTGCACACACACACATGCATGCATACACACGTGCACACACACACATATGCATGCACGCACCCACATACAGACTCGGTAGGGGTGGGCTGTCAAACTTGCAATGAAGAGGCAAGGGGGAACATTGAATGGGTATTGTTAGGCGAATGAGCCAATCTGAAAGGGCAACATTTTGCGGGATTCTGACTTCTTGGCATTCTGGAAAAGGAAAGCCATGGAGATGGAAAATGAGCACTGTTTGCTGAGCTCCAGGTGAAGGAAAAGGACATAAGAGAAACACCAGGGAATTCTAGGGCAGTGAAACTGCTCTCTTTGTTACAGATTTATCAAAACCCATGGAATGTACAACACAGAGTGATGTCTCTTGTCAACGATGGTCTTTAGGCAACAAAAGTGTGCCAACCCTGGCTGCCAATTACAACAAACTGATGCAGGAGAATTGGTGAGCTGACAGATAGGTGTTCTCAGTATCTTCTGCCCTATATTATGGTAAATATAAAACTGATAAAAGTAGACTCTCTAGCAAACGGCACCAACAACTAGGGTCCAAGTTGAACCTAGGGAAATTTCTCATTTAAATCACCACAATGCACAAGGTAAGACTGGCACATGGAGACACAGATGTGTGATCAGAGGACGCCTTGTGGTGAGGAAGCAGACCCTGAAGTGATATTTCTACAAACTGAGAAAGGCCAAGGAACTCAGAGGAGGCGTGGCCCTGCTCAAGCCTTGACTTCACCTTTCCAACCCATACAACTTGAAAAGGAGTTCCTACTGTTTTAGCCTTGCGGTTGTGGTTGGACAAACACAGTTCTCTTCTGACCAGATGTTCATCCTAAAGACATCCCCATGGTTAAGAACCATTTACTGTTAGGCTGTACAGTAAAGCTAAATTAGGCAGACAGTAGTTCAATCCAAATCACTTAGCAAAGAAAACAGTTCCTATTTTTTCCATATTCACTTTCCATGTCCGTAAACCAGAATCTGTCTGCCCTTGTTCTGGGGATGACAGTGGTGAGAGGGAATGTGTGATATTAGTGGTCACAAAGCAATCAGGAAAGCAAGCTAACTTCTCATGTGTGAGCCTCTAGGGACTATGGTCCAAAGCTCTGGGGTTTTCCATGGACCTTTTCTAAACGTTTGCCTCTGGCCTTATGTGCTGACTTAGAGATTAAACCTGAGTCAAGCTAATATTCCCATGCCCGTTAGCTATGCCTTGTGTATGTTTACTTGGACTTGGATGTGAACGTCTCATACAAGGCGTCTTCTCCTCCTCAACTGTCTCCTATGCTGTTCACAGACAATCTCAGGGACTACAGAAATTGCTCAGTAGTTAAGAGCACTGGCTGCTTTTCTAGAGGATCTGGGTTCAGTTCCAATAATGGCACCCACATGGCAGCTCACAGTCATCTGTAACTCCAGTTCCAGGTAATCTGATGTCTTTTCTGGCTTCCATGGACATCTGGTGCACACATAGGTCACATTTATACATGCAGCCACCCCCACTGACAAACACACACACACACACAAACAAAAAAACCCTGAAAAAAATAGTCTCTGGGAGTTCCTGTATTCAGTTTCTCGCCTACATCTAGTGTTACCATAACAACCAGACATTGTGATACCATAGGGGAAGTAACCAGAAATAGCCTCAAAGCGATCCCTACTCACATTGGCCCCTATGGTGTCCATTTGCCATACGACAGCAGGTGTGTCCTGGCTATGATGTTTAAAATACTGAAAACATCTCTCAATGCCCTTTGCATCATCTCTGAAACCCTTCCTGGGCTTGCAAGCTGCAGTGCCAACCCCTGGCCTGCTCCTCTACTGGGTGCTGGGTCACCTCCCACTGGCTTACCGCTATGCAGTCTGCCTGGCTCTTTTCCTTCCATATCAGACTCTTTCCCACCCAGCTGCCTCTGTAGGCAGGGAGGACCTTGTGTGCAAAGACATTTCCATGGACGGCTTCTCCTCAGCCTCGGGGCTTAGTGGGAACTCACCTTGTGGAAGGCATGCCTCCACTCCCTAGTCTTTCTTCGGAGTCTCACGCTTCTCTTGTCACCCTGTCCTTTCCTATGAGCACTGACTGCAGTTTATAGTTAGACATTCAGGAATTAGTTTCTTTCTTTTTCTTCCTTCCCCCAGCTCTTCTTTCTTCCTTCCTTCCCTCCATTCCTCTTTCCTTCCCTCCATTCCTCCTTCCTTCCCTCCATTCCTCCTTCCTTCCCTCCATTCCTCCTTCCTTCCTCCCTCCATTCCTCCTTCCTTCCTTCTTCCATTTCTCCTTCCTTCCTTCCTCCATTTCTCCTTCCTTCCTTCCTTTTTTGGGACATGTTACATATTTCCCATACTGACTTCTTAACTTGTTATGTAGTCAAGAATGACCTTGATCTTTTGATCCCCCTGTTTCCATCTTCTGAGAGCTTGGATTATTGAGGTTTACCACCAATCCTGGTTTATGTGAAATATTGGGAGCAGAACCCAAGGTTTTATGCATGCTAAGCAAGCTCTTTCACATGAGCTACGTCACCAGATCCTATCAGTTTCTTATAAAATGTCTGCCTCATGGGGCCCTGCATCTTACCCAAGCTGTAAGTTTTTGGGGGATAGAGGCATCACCTGTTCTTGTTCACCAGGGTACATTTAGTATTGGCCACATAGTGGGAACTCTGAAAAATTAAAAACCAACAATTTTGACAGTTACTGGGAAGGACAAATACATTTTTCTGAAGACAAGTATTAGCATGGATAGACATGGGCTGCGATTATTGGAGAGCTGGTCTGAGGAAGCTATGCTGATGTGCAGACCTGAAAGACTGTAACTTCTGGATAGGCTAAAGGATCAGGGCTGGGTAGAAAGCCTCTAGGCCTAGAGAGAACAGTAAGTGTAAAAGCTCCAAGCTGGAAAGGGATACAGCATGTGCTAGGTTCTGAAAGACAGAGCTGAGAGAGCAAGGAGAAGATTCAGGAACAGGCTGGTTTAGGTGGGTCCTCAGGCTCTAAGGGGGTTGAACTGATGAGAAGCCATTTTAAGCTCAAAATGACATGAATCAGGTTTGTTAAACAAGACCATGTTGGCTTTGGATACTTTGTTAAATTGGAATTAAGTGGGATGCAGCAAGGTGTGTGTGTCTATATGGGGACTTAACAAAACTCATGGGAGGTATCCTGAGAAATTAAATAGATCGATGGGAGCAGAGATTAAAGGGCAATTCCTGAGAATATTTAGAAATGATTGGGCTTTGCCATAAAAATGTACTTTTCCTGAATATGAGAAGCCATGTAGAAGAAGGGGAGGAGAGTAGACATGAGAGGAAGAGCTGGCAAGAAGAGATCATAGGACCTGTCCTCATTCTGGTGACCTGTCTCCAGGGTGAGCAAATGGGGAGAAGCCCGCACACTGGCCGTCCCTGACAGATATTAAGCAGACACTCCCTTGGCTTTAGTGTCAAAGGCTGAGATCATTTTTGCTTGACTTAAGGCCACTTTTACTTACATGAAGGATTAGATACAGAATCTATTCATGTCATCATGGTCTGGTGGTTTTAAAGAAAATGGCTCACAAAGGAAGTGGCACTATTAGGAGGTATGGCCCTGTTAGAGTAGGTGTGGCCTTGTTGGGGGAAGTGTGTCACTGTGGAGGTCAGCTTTGAGGTCTCATATATGCCCAAGCCACACCCAGTGAAACAGACTACTTCCTGTTGCCTGCGAGTCAAAATATATCACTCTTAGCAACTTCTCCAGCACCGTGTTTGTCCACACGCTGTCATGTCCTACCATGACAATAATGGACTGAACCTCTGAACTGTAAACCACCCAATTAAATGTTTTCTTTTATAATACTTGCTATGGTGTGGTGTCTCTTCACAACAATTACCTAATGAAGACAGAGACTGGGGTATTGCTGTGATTGGCCGGACCCTTTTTGTTTTGGAGTAATATAAACTTAGGCAGTTGGGTTAGGAAAGCAATGGAATGTTTTAAGCACTGTTTAATGGACCATACTAGCAGGACCATGGAAGACAGTGGTGTTAAGAGTTACTTTAACTGTGGCTCAACAAGTTTCAGAGGAAAAGAATATTAATATGTGGCCTAGAGATCATTCTTGTGATATTTTGATGAAGGATCTGGCTGCTTTTTGCCCTTGTCTGAAGAGTCTGCCTAAGCTAAAGTAAAGAGATTTGGATTAATTCTGTTGGCAGAGGAATCTGAAAACAGCCAAGTATTGACTCTGTTGTGTGGTTATTCCTGGTCTCTTTGATACAGATTTATAATGAAAAGGAGCAAACTGAGCAAGGAAAATCACAAAATGTACAATTTCAGGAGAAAAAGAGCACCAGGTAGTAGAATGGAGCTAAGTCCTGTAATCAAGGAGATCAAGAAATGGAATAAAGGGAGTGATGACCTCAGGCTAAGATCCCACTCTGATAAGTTTTCCACTTGTGAAAAGGAATTAGAGAAAATCTTAAAGCACTGTGTGGTGACACACACCTTTAATGCCAGCACTCAGAAGGCAGAGCCTAGCAGATCTCTAAGTTTGAGGCCAGCCTGGTCTCTAAGTTCGAGGACAGCCAAGTTTAGGCAGTGAAGGAAACTGTGGAAAACAAAGCTGGTGAAGATGTAATCAAACAAATGATCACATTCCACTCCCAGCAAGCAGCAGAATTTGACAGCTTCAGCCACGTGTTCCGGCTTTTGAATTAAGGATAGAAGAAAAAAGTTGTGGAATTTGCCTCTGCAACTAAGGAAAGAGCTGAAGCCAGGCCTGTTGGAGAGGTGTACCTGATTGGAGGCCTAGAGAGGCCATTGGCTGAACTGTGAAGTTGAAGCCTGGATTGCCTTGGAGACCTCAAGATGTTGGAGATCTCAGAGCCATGGGCTATCTGCCGGGGAAAGCTGCTAACGGAGTGTGGAACCAGCCCAAGAGAAAGAAGAGTTCTGCAATCAACAAACTCTGATGGAGTTAGAGTCCCAAAGAGCGTTTTGACATTAGACATAGAGATGCAGAGTTCAGTTTTCAGTCTTGTTTCATTCCAGTATTTTCTCTCTATGCTCCCTTCTCTGTTTTTTGGAATTGTAATATATATCCTGTGCCGTTATATGTTGGAAGCATGTGATCTGCTTTTTGATTTTGATTTTTACAGGTGATTACAGTTAAGAGATTGCATGAATCTCAGAAGAAACTTTGAACTTTAGACTTAAAGTTTGAAACTGTTATATGTGACTATGGGGAGTTTTGAAGTTGTACTAAATGCATTTTGCATTATGATATGGCCTTCGGGCCACGGAATGGAACATGGTGGTTTAAAAGAAAATGGGACCCAAGGGAGTGGCATTATTAGAAGATGTAGCCTTGTTGGAGGAAGTGTGTCACTGTGGAGTCAGGCTTGAAGTCTTATATATGCTCAAGCCATGCCTAGTAAGACAGACCACTTCCTGTTGCCTATGAGTCAAAATGTAGGACTCCTGGCTATTTCTTCAACACCACGTCTGCCTGTACACTGCCATGTCCTACCATGATGATAATGGACTGAACCTCTGAACTGTAAGCCACCCTGTAGTATAAATAATAAAAACCCAGAGAAAGATATTGGGGTTCAACTCAAAGATCAGAAAAGCAAAGCAGGAAAGTCACTAGAGAGCTCTTACCTCTAAAAAATTTTCAGACTACTAAAAGATAATGAGTTCGTGTCTCATTCCAGCTTATATTCCTCCCTAGTGCTGTGATTAAAGGTGTGAGCCACTACCACCTGCATTTGTTTCTGCCTTGATCTTATGTAGCCTGGGGTGGCCTTGAATTCACAGAGATCCAACTGCCTCTGTCTTCCAGATCCTGGGATTGGAGGTGGGTGCCACTACTCCCTGGCCACTATGACTAACTGGTATGGCCTGGCCTATGGTGGCTTAGATTTATCTTCTGGTCTGCAGGCAAGCTTTATTTATAAAACATAAATAAAATATCACTATATCACTGATGTGGGAAGGTCATTTGTCAATCTGTTGTTTCATTGGTTAATCAATAAAGAACACTGCTTGGCCTGATAGGTCAGAAAATTAGGTAGGTGGAGTAGACAGAACAGAATGCTGGGAAGAAGGGAAGTGAGGTAATTGCCATGCCTCTCCTCGCTGAGGCAGACACGATGAAGCTCCGACCCAAGATGGACGTAGGCTAGAATCTTTCTGGTAAGCTACTGCCTCGTGGCGCTACACAGATTTTTAGAAATGGTTTAGTCGAGGTGTGAGAGTTAGCCAAGAAGAGGCCAAGCAGTGTTTATATGAATACAGTTTGTGTTTTGTTATTTCGGGGGCTAAGCTAACCATGCGGGAGCCGGGCAGGACGAAAAGCAGGCCTGCTCGTCTCTTTCTACATATCACCCTAGTAAATGTTTTCCTTTGTAAGAATCGCCATGCAGACACACAGGAAGAGGACCAAGGTAAGCCTCAAATATTCCCAGATGGAGGCACCACTGGGAGAAGTTTTGCCACCTTTTATTCAGAGGTGGGAAATGTGTGGCCTGGCTCACAGAAATATGTCACTAGGAGCTGACCTTGAAGGTTGTGCCTACCTTGAGGTTTTGAATTCTGGCATATCTCTGCTATCTGGTCTGGGCTGTGTGTACAAGCCACTACTGCACTCTACAGATGCTGCTGCTCCATCACAGTATGGTACCTTTCCAATTGTGCACACTGAAATCCCTTCAAGACTGTCTACAGATGCTGCTGCTCCATCACAGTATGGTACCTTTCCAATTGTGCACACTGCGCGCTGCCACCTCTACAGATGCTGCTGCTCCATCACAGTATGGTACCTTTCCAATTGTGCACACTGAAATCCCTTCAAGACTGTCTACAGATGCTGCTGCTCCATCACAGTATGGTACCTTTCCAATTGTGCACACTGAAATCCCTTCAAGACTGTCTACAGATGCTGCTGCTCCATCACAGTATGGTACCTTTCCAATTGTGCACACTGCACGCTGCCATCTCTACAGATGCTGCTGCTCCATCACAGTATGGTACCTTTCCAATTGTGCACACTGAAATCCCTTCAAGACTGTCTACAGATGCTGCTGCTCCATCACAGTATGGTACCTTTCCAATTGTGCACACTGCACGCTGCCATCTCTACAGATGCTGCTGCTCCATCACAGTATGGTACCTTTCCAATTGTGCACACTGCACGCGGCCATCTCTACAGATGCTGCTGCTCCATCACAGTATGGTACCTTTCCAATTGTGCACACTGCACGCTGTCACCTCTACAGATGCTGCTGCTCCATCACAGTATGGTACCTTTCCAATTGTGCACACTGAAATCCCTTCAAGACTGTAGCTCTAAATAGACCCTTCTTTCCTTAAAATGTGGGATTCTGGGAGAAATATTTAGGAGTAGTGGACGGATGAGAATCAGGGTTACCCTGCCTCGTGTTTTCCATCTGATGATCTCAAAGCCCCCATGTCACACAGGAATCCCGTATGGATTCCCCACTGGAGATAGCCGCATTTTGCTTTAATGGTTTTGGCTTTCAGCCCATCCCTGTGCACTTTCAGATCTGATTGGTTTTTTACTACTTGACAGATTGCATTCTTGGTTGCCTTTTAATTATTGAATTGCTGTTTTCTCTGCAGCCTCTGACTAGTAACCTTATTACAACAATTGCCCAAGACTCAGAACTGAACACTGTACAATGAAAGTGTGCAATAATGAAAATTCTTAAATTAAATAAAAGCCTCTTCTAACATGGAGTGGAGTGTGCTGGAATAGATTGTGTGCGTCACTGACTGTATGAATGATTTATTTCAGGAGTTATATCAGCTGAAGAACACTGTGTTTCCATCTTAACATCAAATACATAAGCCAGTCCTAATACACCCATCACAGAGCCTCTGCATGGAATAGTCTCATGCAGAGATTATTAATCTATAAATAATGTGCTAATGGTCTGTTGGCATTAAGATGTATTTCCAAGTGGCTGTGTTTCATGCTCCATACATGTTTGTAACTCTGGGTATATATGGCGTCCGTGTGTGTGTGTGTGTGTGTGTGTGTTTTATCTGGTGAGATTGTTAAGGTAACTATACTATGATATCCAAGCATGAATCTGCTTTTGTTTGCTATAGGGTTTTAAGAAGAATAAGGAAAAGAAAAAAAACCCTCATACAATATTAAAGAAATTCCTAATTTTGTGACTTTAGAAGGCAGAAGGTTTTATGAATAGTTAATGAGAGAGTTACATTCTAAATCCTACACCTCCTTTACCACAACAGCACAAAGAAATCACATGGTACTAGGAAAATGTTGGTTTTACTTCGAAATTCAACATGTCTGATGCCAAATGTGTGGGTTTTCCACATAAAACAGTGCCGACACTGTACCCCTGGAGTCGGCTCAGATTTAACAGGCCAAGGCCTCAGTCTTAGATGAGAATCACAAGTAATGATGCCCAGGCTACCCACTTCTGTCTAAGTTATCTACAGTCAGGGGCCCTCACACCCTCATTTCTCATGCTCCATAATTTGCTGCAATGGCTCACAGAACTCATGGGAACGCTTGACATTCCTGGTTTATCTTAACAAATGTTGTGAAGGGTATAGATCAGCAGTTCTTAACCTATGGGTCATAAACCCTTTGGGAGTTGCATAGCAAATATCCTGCATATCAGGTATTCATATTACAATTCATAACAGTAGAAAAATTATAGTTATGAAGAAGCAATGAGAATAATTCTATGGTTGGGGTCACCACAACATGAGGAGCTATATTCCAAGGGTCATAGCATTAAGAAGGTTGAGAATCACTGGTCTAGATGAAGTCAGAAGAAAAGGCACAGGGATGAGGCCTGGGATGGCTTCAAGCCCGGGAGCTTGTGTCTCCATGGAGTTGAGGGGCATCACCCCCTGACATGCAGATGTGTTCACTAGTCAGAAGTCACCACAACTCTGTTTCCTGGAGACTTCTATGGAAGCTTTATCATAGGGGATGGAACATCTAGTTCCTTCCCTTCCTGGAAGATGGGGGTTAGGACTGCAGATTCAAACTGCTAACTGCGACTTCATCTTAACCACCTTAGCGACATCTAAGAGCTCAACAGGTGTCTTCTCATGTGAACAAAAGATGCTCCTGTCAACCCCAAATTCCAGTAAGGTAGAAGCTCTATGTCTAATGACCAAGTATTAGATTCCATTATACCACTATTCATATTAAAGAAATTTAAGAAGCTTTGTAGTAGGAATGGAAGATAGAGAACACATATATGTGTGTTTATACATGCATATATATACACATACATATGTATTTATATATGTATGTACATCACATAACATACATACATACACACATCATAGAATCCTCCTTTCTCAAGATTGATTTGGCAAGAGATTTGAAGAGGTCCTTTACAAAAGAATAGCCCCAAAAGACTAAAATCATGGGAGAAAGCACTCAACCTCCCTGGTAACTGGAAGAACACATACCACGACAGAGATGAGGTGCCCTGTGTTGTGGCTAAAATTACAGAGATCAGTGATTCCAAGCACTTAATGTGGGTATGGAGGCAGGAGAACATGCAGACACTCCTAGTGAGTAGAGCTGGTATACCCATGATGGACATGTGTTTCACAGGATCAGTGTTTGTTGGTAGCTTGAGTAAGTGTCTTGAAAGGCCCATGTGCTAAAAGCTTCATTGCCAGTCCGAGTCGCTACTGGGAAGTAATGAAACTTTTCATAGATGGGAACTATTAGAGAAAAGTTAGGTCACTGGGAGCTATCCATTTAAAGGGAGTATTGTGTCCCTTCCCTTTGAGTGGTTAGTTGGTGGGGTCTGGAGCTCAAGCTAGGTTTGAACTGGTAACCTTCTCCTCCAAGTCCTTTAAGTGCTAGAAGTGTGGGTATGTAAAACCATGCCTCCTGTTTTCTATTTTCTCTTCTTTCTTTCTTTTTTTTATGTTGAGATAGGGTTTCTCTGTAGCCTTGGAGCCTGTTTTAGAACTAGCTCTGTTGTCCAGGCTGGCCTCAAACTCACAGAGATCCGCCTGCCTCTGCCTCCCGAGTGATGGGATGAAAGGTGTGTGCCACCATTGCCTGGCTACTTTCTAGTTTCAATGTGGTGAATAGATCCTCCCTGCCACTTGCATCTGCCAGGACACATGTGCTACCAGAGGTCCAAAATAACAGGGCCAAGTGAGCATAGATTGAGACCATTGAAACCAGAAGCCTAAATAAATCCATTATCCTGTTCAGCTGATTATCCCGGGCATTTTGTCACAGTGGTAGAAAGTTAACACAATCTAGACAAGATGGACTTGTATATACGTAGTGATCCAATTTATAAGAGTTTAGCTGAATTACCTTTCTATTATTTCTACAACCATTTCCCACCTAGTGCTTCACAACTATATAAAGAACTCAAAGTTCTACAATTCCAAAATGACAAGTAGTTCCCCAGAGTAACCTCAAGGTATCAGCAAATCTGTGTTCTTTCTGGAAATTAAGAAAAAATCCTTTTCTTCAACCGTTTCCCATATAGAGGCTTGACGGACAGACCAAACAAGTAAAGGAGGTGCGCCTTCACATTTCATCACTCCGAGCTTCTCCCGACTGTTGCTCTTTCCTGACTAAGATTCCTTGTGACTATCCTGAGCCTACCTGGGAAGTTCAAGATAATCTTCATACTTTAGTCATGAAATTGACTTCCACCAGCTGCCTGACGTCACCCTTTTCATGAGATGTAACACATTCTTGGGTACCAAAGCAAAGGATATAGCCATCTTCAGAGAATCAAAGATTCCAACAACAGAAATGCAGGCATGTGAGCCTTTCCTACACCTGATTAAGCAGTCTGGCAGAGGGTTGACACCAAAGGTCATCAATTATCCCTAAAGGGTTTGACTTAAAGGGCTCCCTTTAACCCTACGGGGTTCCTTCCTCCCTCTTCTTTGGGGCAGAAACTCCATGGCTCAGTGTTGGAGGAAAGAGCTAAAGTGAATAGGGTTTAGCGAAAATTGAAAAACAAGTCACATTAATGAAGTCTTCTTCTCACTCAGATTGTCTACATGCAGAATACCTGCACATCTAAAAGAGAGGGCGGGTCAAGGGCCATTGCAAATGGGGAGAGTGTCTAGATCACTCACTGGCTGGGTAAGTGAGCCGGAAAAGGAGGCAGAGTGGGAAGGGTGTAGACAGCAGACAGCAGGGGAGGAGGGAGGGAGAGGCAGTGGCCAAAACCTTTAGGGTCCTCCTCCAGGCTAGGGATGGGCCAGGTATAGGTAAGGCGTATTTCTTAATATGTAAAGTCCAACTTGGAGGCAGAGCTGGAGAGTAGTTCTGTAGTCAGCAGAGGGAAGCTGTGGGGAGTTGCCACTGAGTCCAGAAGAGATTCAGCCCATTGATTTTTTCCCCTTTATTTTTTCCTAGGTACTGTGGTTTGTGATTGAGTGGAGAAGTTGGAGAAGACAGCCAAGGCTTTTAAAGGTGCCAATACTCCGGCAGCAAATAAGGAATAGTGGTTGCTAAAAGAGCCTAGCTGCTCCATTCTATCCTCCCAGGCCTCGTTTTTCTTTTCCTCTTCCCACTGTCTTGGATGACCCTGTCTGTCAGAAAGGCAGTCAGCATGGTGGGGAGGAGCAGAACTGGGGGGAAGGACTTAGCACAGGAGTCGAGAAGCTGTGTCTGAGTGGGGAGGAGCAGAACTGGGGGGAAGGACTTAGCACAGGAGTCAAGAAGCTGTGTCTGAGTGTGGGCTGATTGTCGGGCTTGAGCTTGTTGCTGCCCAGTTCTTGGCACCCTGCTTGCCTACCTGCCTGCTTTCTTTCAATCTTGTATTATAGAATGTATATTATGCAATTGGTACTAGGCATACAGTTGTGACAAACAGACAAGGCCTACACTCAAGGGGTTATACCCAATTATGATAGATAATGGTAAATTAATGGCAAAGGAGAACAAACAGGTGACTCCAGATAGTGCCAACTGTTGCATAGGAAGACAGGCATGCAGGGTGAGAAAGAACAGGTGAAGGGCTACCCTCCTTAGATGGTTGTCAGGCAGAGAGATGCTTGCCTATAGCAAGTGCTATCTGAATGCATCTTGTTCTTGGTCCATGAATGAATGCATGTGCACATACATACATTAAGCTTCTTGATAGCATGAATACTTTTATTTTACAAAATAGAGCTATGAAAAATGAAATAGTTTGTGAACTATTGTAAACAGAGTCTGCACATTGCTTTCCCAGCTGCCTAGACCCAAATAATCACACAGAAACTATATTAATTACAACACTGTTTGGCCAATGGCTCAGGAATATTTCTAGCTAGCCCTTACATCTTAAATTAACCCATTTCTATTAATATGCCAAGTGGCTGTGGCTTACTGGTAAGGTTCTGGTTTCTTTCTCCTTCAGCATCTAAATGGTGTCTGCCTGACTCCACCTTCTTTCTCCCTGCATTCAGTTTAGTTTTTCCACCTACCTATATTCTGCCCTGCCATAGGGCAAAGCAGCTTCTTTATTAACAAATAGTAATAAAACATTCACAGCATACAGATGAGAATCCCACATCAAACTATATATTATGATTAAGATTTAAAATACATATTATGGACTGGCAAGATGGTTTAGCAGTTAAAAGTGCTTATCACCAAGCCTGATGACCTGAGTTCAATCCCCAGGACCCATATAGCAGAAAGAGAGAGCTAACTCTGCATGTTGTCCTGTAACTACATATATGCAATGTAATCCACGTGCCTATAAGCATACACACACATATATGTGTGCACAAACATATAAGTAAATAATTTGCAACTTAAAAATTCAGAATACAGCCGGGTGGTGGTGGCATACAACTTTAATCCCAGAACTTGAGAGGCAGAGGCAGGAAGATCTCTGTGAGTTCAAGACCAGCCTGGTATACAAGAACTAGTTCCAGGACAGGCACCAAAGCTACAGAGAAACCTTGTTTTGAAAAAAAATTCAGAATACCTCTTACAACACAAATGCCAAGAGTCACAGATACGTTTGGTATTGTCTTTCTCATTTTCATTGGGGAAGCTCCCAATTCTTTTATAGACAATAGGAAATTGAGTGTGTTCCTAAATCTTCTTTAGGTAGTGGTAACATTTCCATCTTGCGGAGTTTGGGCAATCACCATTGAAGGTCATTAAAATCACACTATATTTTTGGACTTTGATAGCATGTTCTTTGTATTCTTCCCCAGTATTTGTCTGTAACCAGTCACTCAAGAAATATTGACTAACACCCAGTGTGTGCCAGGTGAGAAAGTCACAGTGTGTAGGACAGAACATAACAAGCTGAGCCCTTCTCATAAAACTTATTGTTCCTGAGGAGAGAGAGTCAACGAATGAATAGATCAACATGCAATGGCTCTCTGGAGGCAGAGGGTGGCAATTCGTATGTACATCAGAGAAGACAGTGTTTGGACAGAGACTGCAGGGCTTCGATAGAAGTGAATTTCAGGCTCAGAGAATGGAAGATAAAAAGACTTCAAGGTGGAGCTGATGTGTCTTCTAGGAACTGGAAGTTGTATGGCCAGAGTCAGTAGGGTAGCTTAGCTCAGACAGTCTGTGAAACAAAGTTTTTGGTGGAAGTGATTTATTCTTGAGATAAGTGTAGGGAACACTATGGTAGAATGGGGGAAGTTAGAGAGTGAAGGAAGGAAAATTAATAGATGGAATATGAATAAATGGGTTGTGTTTTAGAGCTTTTATTGCTATGAAGAAGCATCGTGACCACAGAAACGCTTATAAAGACTCTTATATTGAAAGCATTTAATTGGGGCTGCCTTACAGTTCAGAGGTTTAGTCCATTATTGTCATGATGGAAAGCATGGGAGCATAGAGGCAGACATGGTGCTAGAGAAATACCTTAGAATTCTACATCCCAAGGAAGCAACAGGAAGAAGGAGTGAGCCAGTGGGCCTGGCTTGAGCTTCTGAACCCTCAAAGCCACTCAAAAGCCCAGTAACACACTTTCTCCAACAAGCCACACCTACTCCAACAATGTCATGCCTCCTTATGCTACTCCCAAGCATTCAAGCCTATGAGTCTATGGAGGCCGTTCTTATTCAAAACACCACAGGTTGCTACTATGGGGAGGCAAGATTAATTTTCCTGGAGGCCCCAGGGAAATGTATGGAACACGCTTCAGACATGTCCTATTAGAGGGCCAGGTAGATTCATCTAAAGACATAAAATATTGCCTGGTAGACGCAAGACGGTCCCTCAAGAAGAGATCAGAGGCCGCAGGTAACCTCTTAACACACCAATGGACGTGAGTGGGGCACTGGCCATAGATGCTGGAGGATAGAGAGGCTACCTCTTAAACACACCAATTGATGTGAGTGGGCACTGGTCATGGATGCTGGAGGATAGAGCAGGTACCTCTTAAACACACCAATGGATGTGAGTGGGGCACTGGCCATAGATGCTGGAGGATAGAGAGGCTACCTCTTAAACACACCAATGGATGTGAGTGGGCACTGGCCATAGATGCTGGAGGATAGAGAGGCTACCTCTTAAACACACCAATGGATGTGAGTGGGCACTGGCCATAGATGCTGGAGGATAGAGTGGCTAGAGGTGATTGCCATTAGGAGGTAGACCCCAGAGCATGGAGAACACAAGAACAACTTTGGATTTTATTTTTAGTAGGATGACAAGCACTGGGAAAGTTTTGGGAAATATAATGTAATTTCTAATTTTTAAGTAAAAAAAATGTTATGACTTCAGTCAGGGAAGGCAGTAGGCAGGGATTGAAGCATGGGGGTCATTTGGAAGTATGGGAGAGAAAGCAGCCTGAGAGTAAGAAGTGGCTGATTTGTAGGTGTGTGCTGAGATAGAGCATCCTGAATCCATTGGTAGCTTGCATGTGGGACATGAGAGAAAGAGAGGAAAACTGTGGTTTCTGGCCATGAGAACTTGAGAGAACATGTGCTTATAGAGGTGGCACAGACGTGGGGGGGGGGAGAGCAGACACTTGCTAAATAAGCAAGAGGCCACTAGCCCAGGACTGTTTCCACACCATGTGACAAACTGCAGCCTAGATGAACACACAATCCATGTGGTTAATTTTGACTGTCAACTTGTCTAGGAGACAAACCTCTGAGTATAGATGAGTGCATTTCCAAGGAGATTTAGCTGATATGGGAGCCAGATTGTAGCTAGAAGGCATCATTCCATGAACTGTGGTACAGGATAGAATAAAAAGGACAAAGCTGAGAAGATCACCAGAATCCATTTGTCTTGGTTCCCAATTCTGGGTGCAGGGTGACCAGCTGCTTCATGCTCTTGCTGTCACAGACAGCAATCTCTCCCCATCACCCATTTCCCCGACGTGATTGCCCTCAAACTGTGAGCCAAAAACCTTTGCTTCCTTAGGTTGCCGTTGCCAAGGGCAGGAGAAAGGTAATGCACAAACAAACTGGATGCCGAACTTCAGGAGTATCCATTTGCAATAGACAACCAAGCCCTAGCCAGTCCCAGCAGCTAAACTTCATGCAGCCACTGGTGGTCAACTAACCAGACCGCATACAACTTAGTCAGACACTTGTAAGCCCTGAAGAATCACACCACTTCCCCATTTTGCTTTCATTTTCTCTATGCTATACTCGTTGTCTAACTGGTAGGGTGGAGCTCTCTCCACCTCCTGCTCTGAGTGTTCCTCAATTCATGAAATGTTTCTTGTTCAAAGAAATTCTGCTGAATTTAATTTGTCAAATGCCTGCCACATCTATTAGCTATCTGGTTGGAAACATTGATGAGGCAGAGAGACACATGTATGTCTGGCTGGACCTAGCACTGCCTTCCTGTGTGGCTTTGGCTGAGATTTTCTTGGCAGGCCTACAGTCTTCTGGACTTGGCATGATGTACCACCAAGCCTGGGTAGTCTCATGCTCATCCTAGACTTCTGAGTAACTCCAAGCTTTCTGGATTCTCACACTCTTTTCTCTCCCTGACTCTAACTGAAAAGACGAACACCTTGTTAGAAAGCTCCCCACACTTGGAGAATGACAGCTATAAAACATTACTTTACGTTTTATTTTACGTATGTAGGTGTTTACCTACATGTACACATGTGTACCATGTGTGTGCCTGGTGTCTGTGGAGGACAGAAGAGGCCACCAGGTCCCTGAAACTGGAGTTAAAGATGGTTGTGCGGTGCCATGTAGGTTCTGGTAATTGGACCCAGGTCTTCTGCAAGAGAAGCAAGTGCTCTTATCTTCAGTGCCTGCTTTTTCTTTCCAGAGAATGACAGCTTTAACATCTCCTCTTATCCAACTCCCACCAACTCTTTTCCGATATCTTCTGAATGGAGGCAGTGATGTTTCTTTTAGTTGTAGTGCAGTAAAATACATGAACGTTGAGGTCTTTATTCCATCTCCCCCTCACCAAGCAAGCTCTGACAAGGCTGGTAAAGTGAGTATTAGGAATACTAGAAACAAGTCTTCTTCCCCTTAGAAATATATACTATTATTAACTAATAAAGCAGATTATCTCTACGGCTCATTGTCTTCACACAGGAAGTTTTGCCACTGCCTCTATCAGAGTCCAGAGTGGTTAGGCATTCTTCCTGGTGGCGCTTCCACGTGGTGACTCACAAGGACCCACAATCCTTCCATCATATGTCTTCCTTACAAAGCCCTTCCCTTTCGGCACTTGGGGCATTTTATGACTACATTTAGATGTGGCATGAACCACTTCTGCCCAGGTTCCCTTGGTTGGAATTCAATCACATGTCCCTAAGTCCAAGCAAGTGAGGCTGAGGAAGACAGAGCAGAACTAGGGAGCACCTGGATCATCTCTGCTACACTTTATTCCTCCTGGTGAATAAGTCCCTGCTACCTGGTCCCATGTTCCTTCTCTTGTGCATACTATACTGTGACTTTGTTGCAAACATGTGGTTGCTCCTAGTGACCCAAAATACTGTTTCTGAGTCTTCCAAATGGAAGAGCAAACTACACTAACCCCAAGTTACACCCACCACATCTCATGTGGAACACTGTCTCCATGGGTTATTAAATGATGCAGTACGTTATCTGTCCTCTGATTCATATGTCAATATAGTCATTTATGTCTAGGATTTCTATATGCCCCATACGCAGGCCACTAAGCCAGATTCTACTGCTGTAACCTGCTATCCACAGCTGGGAGATAGCTGAGGAGAAGGGATCAAAAAAGAATGAAGAAATGAAAAAGAGGGAGAGAGTAGAATAGGAGACAGATTGGTCTGAATAGTGGTCCCTAAAATCATATAAATGAGGGAGTTGGGAATGTAGCTCACCTGGGAGAGTCTTTGGTTGGCATGTACAGAGGCCTGGGTCAAGTCCTAGTACCCCATAAACTGGGCATGGTAGCACACACTTGTAATCTCAGCACTGGGGAGTTGGAGGTAGGACAATGGGCAGGTCAAGATCATTTTGGGCTACACAGAACTCAAGGCCAATGTGGGCCACAGAAGACCCTGTCTTTTAAAAATGGAAATGAGTGAAAGGAAGGGAATTTAGGGTCAAAGTCAAAACGGGGAAAGAGCAAAGGCTGGGTTTCCTTCAGAATGTGTCAAAGCTCCCACCTCTGCCTGGATTTAAAACAAACACATCTGCCTACCAAGAACCAGGCTGTTGCTTCACATCTCTGAGTTTCCTGCGCACCTAACTCTAGGCAGTCTTGGCCAAGGCTTTGCACACCAGACTGCTGCACACCTGCATCTCCAGCTATCCTAGTGATCTTGGGAGCATCCATTGGCCGGACAGTGAGGACATTCTGGAGTACAAGGTGATGCAGATGTAAATAGGGCACACAGGAACAAGATGCTGTCCTTGGGTCACCACTAGCCACATAATTGGTTATGCAGGTCAACTGGCTTCTATCTGTTTTCTCCTCTATTATACACTGCCAATATTTCTCAGTATGAGGTTATTAGCAGCCAGCACTTGTGCAGAAGTTGAGGATTGAGTGGACATATATGCTGACTTGGAAATTACTCCCAGCCACTGGCAAGTAGGACAGAGGGGCAATTCTTCTCAGGGCTATGGCTCCACAGGTGATCTCCCATGGCCTCAAAACTCATGGAATAGTTCTGTATTCCACTCGATCCCGTCAGTCTCCATTTCGTCTCTTCTTTCCTTCACTTTCTCTGCTCCATTTTGTTTTTGTTTTGGGGTGATGGACATTGCCAAATGTACAGGGCACTTAATACAAAGAGCATCCCTTGGGACCAGCCCAAAGGAAGGGCTTCCTTCTTTGGCTACATTGGGAAACTACTACTGCATAGACCCCTCAGCTTTGTACTGATGCCATTAGTGAATGATCATGCATTCATAGCTGCTGTATGCATCAGTGTGGATCAGCTGATAGGCACAGCACAGTTTCAAAATACTAAAGCTGATGCTGCAGGCTGCACAGGGAAACCACCTCATCACTTTAGTTCCCTCTGAACAGCGGCTGAAATGGTCCAATGCTGAGCCTCTCAAATATATTCAGATGGGCTGGATACCTAGGCATTCCCATTGCCATCCCTCCTCTTGGTCCTTTTGGACCCAATTGTGAGGGGAAGTGAGTGGGTCTAGTCCTACCCAACTTTCAAAGCTTCAGAAACCAAAGCTTACCAGACTGGTGAGCCCAGGTCCAAGAGCTTCCCAGGCTGTTCTTATCAGCTCTTTCTTGCAGCTCTTACTCTATTCCTTCGGTCTCATGGGATTTACTGGCCCCTTCTTCATTCACCCAGCTCATTTAAGTTGCCCTACTTTCTGAAGTAACTTCTCTAGAAAGAGTTCTTCAAGCTCTGGCTTCTGGCCTTGGCAGTATTGATTGGGTCAACATGGATAGGATGGGGTTCAGTTATGCACCACATTATCTTGACAAACTTGATAAGCAGGTTTCAGAAAGATAGCAACTTCTGCTGGCGCATGTGTTGGGACTCCTATTATAAACATTTGTAGCAAGTCGGGAGGCTGGGGAGATGCTTCAGTTGGTAAAGCGCCTCTTGTGTAAGAATGAGGACCTGTGTCTGATCCCCAGAACCCACATAGAAAGGTTGTTTGTGTCATCACGTGTCTGTAATCCCAGTTCTGAAGATACAGAGACAAGAGGATCCCTGGAACTTGCTGGTCAAGCAGTCTAGCCAAATCAACAAACTCTGTGTTCAGTGAGAGACCCTGATTCAGAAAATAAGGTGGAGAAAGATACCAACATCAACCACTGGTCTTGTATACACACACTCAGAATGACACACGCACAGTCACATACACAGACACACAGATACATACACACATATGCACACAGATGTACACACAGATATACACACACACAAATACACATTCTCTCTCTCACACACACACAGATAGACACACACAGTCACATACATAGACACACAGATACACACACAGATGTACACACACAGAGACACACAGGTATACACACACTCACAGATACACATTCTCTGTCTCTGTCTCTCTCTCTCATACACACACACACACACACACACACACACATCATTTCTCTTTCCATCTTTGATCTCAAATCTCACACAGGCTACCACCACTCTGAAGGAAGACTGTGGAGCTGGCCTTTATGTGCTGTCTTTAAATAATAAAATTTCCTTTACACTCTCAGAATTGGATTTGATCATAGAGATTGTATAATGCAATGTTTCCCAAAGGAGATGGGGAGAATTACCAGAGCTGAAACAAGGCCTGGGAAGGAACCAACAGTATCTCAAGTATCTGGCATTCCTGGTAGGAACATGTCTTACAGCCTATACTTTCAGGATTACAGGGTATGAGCTAGAAACACTTCTGCTGGGTGGATCCTTCCCTGAGAGAATTGGATTCTCTACAATAATATTTCCTTCTGACTCTTTGTTCATGTGTGACATTTCTGTGTTCCCAACTACTGATTTAATCATTTTATCTTCCTCTTCACTTAGTTCAATAACAGTACCTCTAGTCTGACAAGTTGAGTCCCACACCAATGCTACAGAACAGCATGCACACATATATTTAATATTATATATTTACCATATAACTCCATATTTGTTCTCATTTGAGTTGTCTCCTAACGAAATGAGATCCAGATCAATTCTTCCCGTCTTGGGCCAGCGGGCACACAGAAGAGATTTCTGTGTGTACTCGTGATGATATTGTTAGTACCAGTTTTCCTGAAATCCATTTGTCTCTGAAGAGTGCTCAAAGGTGGGAGTCATGTGACATGCCATGTCCCCATCTCCTGACAGCTGTTGGACCACATGTAGTATTCTGGCCCTCACTCATCACTCACCTGCGTCCTATAAAACAGGAGGCTTTAAGTGAATGGAAGGAATCATTCCGCCACAGAATTTTGGTACTTTACTCCCCTTCGAGCAGGAGTGATAGGGACCATTTAGGAAGCCTGATATGACTCTTGAAGGATGTTGGAGATGTGTATCTACTATATCTGAAAAATACAGGCGCAAAAAGCTCAAGATAGCAGAGACGAAACTGTTTGAGGAACTGAAGAGCCAAATGTTTCCTGAGGAATCAAAGATGTAAAAGAGGGGGTCTAGAGTCACCTTCAAAGGGACCTGGCTCACAGCACTGCTTGGGGGAGGGGTGAACAAACCCATCGAAAGCCTGAGTGTTGGACGCAGCCACTAGGAGGGGAGGAGTCTTCACTTGACTTATTGGAACATTAGAGGGTTCTAATGGAGACTCTCACATAAACTGCTGAAGCGAGCCCTGGGGAGAAGTCTGCTCTGAAATCCCGTCAAGGTTAGAGCACCATTGTTAATAGAAGTTGCACATTTACTCCAATCCTTTCCTGGACCCTCAGCAGAGCTTGAAGTTTCAGCTAGCAGTGATAGTGAATCTGGAAAGGCTAGTGGCTCTCCTGTCCCTCCTGCGGGCACTGCAGAGCTGGGGACAGGGACACTAAGTTCTAAGTAGCACAGATTATTACATAGGGATAGACACACGAACTATGAAAAGATATCTGCTCTTGTGATGAAAAGGACCAGAAATACCCTAAGACATGCCCAAGATTTGCTGGCCCCAGGGCAAAATCTAGCCCACAGAGCAGATTCAAAGGGACAGAGAAGAGCCGAGTCCCTCTCATGCGCTATAATATAGAACACGCATAGAGGAATGTAGACAGTGATGGGCAGCTGAGCAGATAGGAACATGGTGAAACATTCACTGACCTCCAGTTAAAATAATTGGAAAGGATGTAGTCCTTACATTTGAACTCGGTCATTTGCTCTGTGGATTCTTATTATCAGTTTGGGCTTACATATCCAGAAGTGGATGGTACTTTTCTCCATCCAGATTTCTGCTGGTCATTAGATACACTGCTATTTACGAGGAACAGGGGTGATAGATCCAATGGGTTTTTAATGCAAACTGCTATAATTTCTATAGAGTACAGAACTGCAAGCTTTTCTGTTCAGTATAGTACAAGAAGAAAGAGTTCTATTGAAGTCACATAGAGATTGTAATGGTTAATATTGTCAACTTGGTGAGACTTGAAATTACCCATAAGTCTCTGAACACACGTGGGAGAGATTTTCTAGAATAGGCTTATTGAAATGGGAAGAAGAACCATAAACGTGGACAGCATCTTGTGGCTGCAGCCCAGATAGAAGAAAGTCCCAGAGAAATGCTGCTTGCTGTTTGTCTACTTGCTCGTCACCTCTACTGGTGAGTTCACCCACCCTGCTGCCGCCACCACCACTGCCTCTGTTGATGCTCTTGTCATCCTTGCTGACGTCAAGACTCAACGACTTTGTCCTTCTGAGGACCAGTGGGTTTCCATCAGTCCTTCAGACTGTTAGTGCCAGAGGCAGGCTGCTGAGTGAGGCATCCAGCCTCAGAGGCCGAGAAGCTACAGGACTCTCAATTTCCCAGTGTGAAACAGCCATTGTTGGACTACACAGATCCTATCATTTAAGTGACTCTAATACGGTCCCTTTTGATGGACACTCCTATCAGTTTGTTCTCTTCGAGAATGCTGACGAACATAGGTATGAACTAGCACATAAATATAGCCATAAACTACTACGTAAATACAGGTGGGAATTTGTGCTAGCCCAACGTAAATTATTACTGTAAATTGTGAGTCCTCTATTTCTATAAGCAAGTGGTATACCCAGGTCCTTCCTTCCACTCCAAATGTTTATTGGTACTTAAGACCTGGCCTAGAAGGCCAGTAAGATGACTTGGTGGGTAAAGCACTTGCTGCCAAGCCTGAGTTTACTCCCCAAAATCCACATGGGGCAGTGGTCCTCACCTTCTCAATGCTGCGACCCTTTAATACCGTTCCTTATATGTGGTGACCCTGACCATAAAGCTATTTTCGTTGCTACTTCATAACCATAATTTTGTTACAGTTATGAATCATAGTGTAAATATCTGATATGCAGGTGACTTTAGGTAAACCGGTAAAAGGGTCATTTGATCCCCAAAGGGTTTGCAACCCACAGGCAGAGAACGATTGATACAGTGGAAGGAGAGAACCGATTCTGGCGAGTTGTTCTCTGACCCCCTGCCTCCTCTTCACACATAAGATCTGGCTTAGAACTTTGTTTAAATGCAGAGTCCCAGCCTTTGCCCTCAGACTTCCCAGCTTAATCACAGCTCGCTTTAACCCCATTTCCCCCACACGGAAAAGGAACTTAACCACCTATTAACCTCCTAGCATGTCTCTCGTGCAGGAAGCAGATGTGTTAGTTCTAATTATCTGCCTCTAGCTTATTAGAAGAATATGTACTTGTCTACTTAGTGTCTCCTTTCCCTCAGGTGACAGGAGCAAAGGACCTGCTAACTTGTGGGGTCACACTGGTTTCCCCACCAGAAGCAGCGTATCGATCGATAAAACGCTGAGGTTTATTCACTAAACGCTTTCCAAAGCAAAGATCACACAGGGGGATTAGACACAAGTCAGCTTCCCACGCAGCAGCTGTAAAAGCTTGGGGTTTAAAAATTTAAGCCATCAAGGCCCATTTAATTGGAATTTAGGATGATTTTTAAGCAGATAAGGTAATTTCTTCACACACTCAGAGATAATCAGAAACAGATGTGACTAGAATAGCTAAAATCCGGAGGGAGAAACCCCTTCTAGTTTAAAGGTTTAATCACAGGCTCCAGGCAAAGACCTTAAAGGTCCTGTTCTTTCAAGATTCTGTCATTTGTTTTTCAGTTAAATTTCTTCTTGGCTTTAGCCCATCATTCCAGCCTGTTGTGAACATTTGGAGCCTTGATTTTTCTCTTGGATCAGTCATAACCACCCCTCCCAACTTTGATTCAGATGCAGTTTTATTCACAGAATCATGGAGAGGTTCAAGCTAGTGATAAAAAACCAGGACTGAGACAGGGCCATAACTTTGACAGAAGATAAAACTCATATATATGTACACTTAGAAGATCCACATTTGAAAGCGATAATGGTAACAGCATTGCTTGAAGGTTTAGGGGAAATGTAGGGAACTGTAACTAACATAAGAGATGAGTCTTAAGTTTAAGGGGTTTGGTACTGAGCATTTGCTTCATACATAGAACAAGTCAAGTGGTTGTTGGCTGGGCTACTATCATGTGAAATTTTAGAGTCTTGTGTTTCTTCCATTTCTTGATCATGCTAGCTGCTAGGCATGGAAAACCCTTCTTGGGGATGTTACAGAGTGAAAAAGAAGGAATTATATTCTTTGTGTGTGTGTGTGTGTATTTATGTGTGTGCACACACTCATGCATGTCTTGTGTGTTGTACTTTTTAAAAAAATACCTAGAATCCAGTCACATGAAGTTTCTCAGTGAAAGTAAGGTTGGAAAATGGAGTTCACGAAGAAACCAATTTGTTGACTTCTACACCTGTTGTGACATAAGACATTAAGTCTCCAGTGCAGCATCTGGCTTACAGTCAGTGATCAGAAATGACACTGTGCCTCTGTGGCACCGGTGCTGCCTACTGCTTTGTGTCTTCCCAGGTGTCTCAGATGTCTTCATCTTTTACTTTTAGGGGGTCCTTCACACCATCTGCCTTTGGATTTCTAATGACTGGAGCTTGCTCTGTCACTATGGGAGACCTCCAGGTTTTCTGTGGTGCCAAAGTCAGCATCTTCTCTGAACTTCAGAGGTCGTCTTAACTCTAGCGGGATGTGAGAGGGAACAAGAGAAGCGGTATGAGTCTTACCTCTTCCCCGAAGTCCTCTTCACAGCAAATGTCTGCCCCAGCATGTTCTGCATGTTTCTTCAGCAAGGCTAATGGGTCCTTCACAGAAACTTCTGCAGGAAAACCTATGACATAAAAGTTTGTCTCTGCAACCATCTAATCAGTGTTCACAAGCAACAGGATGAAGCCGCTCCTCTTCTGGTCCCCAAACTCATAAACATCGTCTGATTAAAGTGTTGGAAGGAGAATGGGTGCAGAGTTTCTGGATGTGATAATACAGGTTTTTATTTTCTATCTTGATGAAATAGCTGTAATCCTCCATTTTATTTCCTATCTTGATAGAATATTTCCCATTCTCCATGTAACCGAATTTGACAGCCTTGTACAGAGTGTTTTCAATGAGTGTGGTATTGGCATCAAGGAGGCAGGCTGAAGGATGATTTTTCATTCTTGCAGTTTATGTAGTGGATATGATAAACTAGAAAATATCAACAATGCTTCTGTTATCAAGATAAGATCAAAGAGATCTAATACATTTATGAGTGGGTACACACCATGTTTGTCTTTGAGTGTGGGTTACTTCACTCAGAATGGTATTTTTCTAGTGCCAATCATTTGTATGTCAAGATGTCATTTTTTTAACCACTGAGTAATACTCCATTGTATACATGTACCACATTTTCTTTATCTTTGGTTGAGGGGCATCTAGGTTGTTTCCAGGTTCTGGCTATTACAAATAATGCTGTTACGAACATAAGTTGTGTAAATATCATTGTGGTATGAATCTGCATCCTTTGGGTATATGCCCGAGAGTGGTATTTTGCTGGGTCTTGAGGTAGACTGATTCCCGATTTTCTGAGAAATCACCATACTGAAAGTGCATATTAGATGTAAAACAAAGAATAACCAGTCTATAGTCCACAATCCCAGAAAATCTGGGGAACGAGGAGACCTCTAAGAGAGACATACATGGATTCCCCAGGGAAAAGAAAATAGACAAGGTCTGCTGAGAAAATTAGGGGGGGGAGAAGGGAGGGCAGGAGGGGAGGAGGAGGGGAGGAGAACATGAGGAAACAAGATGGTCAAGATGTGGGAAGGACAGAGAAGGAGAGCAAGGAAGGAGATATCTTGATTGTGGGAGCCATTATGAGGCTGGTGTGAAATCTGGCACCAGGGAAATTCCTAGGAATCCACAAGGTTGACCCCAATTAAGACCCTAAGCAATAGTGGAGAAAGTGCCTGAACTGGCCTTCCCTGTAATCAGGTTGATGACTACCTTAATTGTCATCATAGAACTTTTATCCAGCAACTGATGGAAGCAGATGCAGATATCCATAGCTAATCACCGGTCTGGGATTCTGAGACTAGTCAAAGAAAGGAAAGAGCGATAATATGAGCAAAAGGATTGTGGGAACACCCATAGAAACAGTTGACCTGAGCTAATGGAAGCTCACTGACTCTGATCTGACAGTAGGTAAATGTGCACAGGACCAAAACTAGACCCTCTGAATGTGGGTGACAGTCATGTGGCTCGAACAGTCTTTGGCCACTGGCAGTGGGATCAAGATTTATCCTTACTTCTTGAACTTTTTTGGAGTTCATTCCTTTTGGAGTTTTACCTTGCTCAGTCTAAATATAGAGGAGAGAGCCTTGGTCCTGCCTCAAAGTGATGTGCTAGACTTTGTTGAAGCCTTAACCTCTCTGAGGAGCAGATGGGGGTGGGATGGGGGAAGGTGGGGAGAGCAGGGGGTGGGAGTGGAATAGGTGTTCAAAATGAGAAAATATTTTAAAAAATAAATTAATTAATTTAAATAAGAAAAATTAAAGAGATCTGGACTTGAAGCCCAGCTCCAAGTCTTACTAGCCTTGTGACTATGGGCAAGTTATACAACCACTAAGTTTGTATCAATATTTGTTGCTTTTCTTGTTGCTGTGACAAGATACCTGGCAAAACCTGTTGTGGAATAGAATATTTTATTAACTATGTAAAGATGTGTTGCAATTGCCTATGCTGCATTTGCTTAACTATGTGTTGCTGTTTTACCTTGCCTGCCTAAGGCACTTGATTGGTCTAATAAAAAGCTGAATGGGCAATAACTAGACAGAGGAAGGATAGGCAGGGCTGGTGGGCAGAGAGAAAAGGAGAGCCAACCAGCCAGCCAGCCAGCCAGGCAAACAGAGAGGGAGCAGGAAAGTAGGGTGGACGGTACATGGATGAGGTAAATGAGTCTCGAGGCAGCACATAGATGAATAGAGATGGGTTAATTTAAGTTACAAAAGGAAGTCAGCTAGAAACAAACCTGAGCTAAGGCTAAGCATTCTTAAGTAATAATAATTAATTAATAATAACCCCATGGTTTGGGGGCTGGTGGTGCAAAAAAAACCTGCTACCAAAAAAAAACCCCAACAATTTGTGTGGTTTATTTTAGCTCATGGTTTGAGAGAGTAGTGTCTATGATGGTAGGGAAACCATGGTACATGGGGATAGAGGCAGATGTCTGGGATTCCTCAGATCTCAGTGGATCATGATGCAGAGAAGGAGCAAAGGTATTACTAATCTGACCTTCTTCTTTCCCTATTTTATTCGGCTTGAGACCCTAGCCAAAGTGACCACATAATTCAGGTGGAGTCTTTCTTCCTCAGTCAAGGGCTCTCTGGAAAGTTCCCAAAGACACACTCAGACATGTCTCCTAGGTGACTCCCAAATCACCATGCCAGTTGAAGATCAACCCTCACAGTACCCGTGTTTTGCTAAAAGAAGGTGATAATCCCATACTTGGATGGCAGAGTGTTTTTGCATGGTACCTGGTAGCAATAAAAGACTGTTACTCTTGTTCCACATGTACATGTGCACACCCAAACACAATTTCCTTCTCTGTGACACTGAAGCAGACACACATGTACTTTCTCCTCCAATGCTGGGAGGACCTTATGTGGATTTTGAAAAGTGGTTTTTGAAGTGATTGCCTGAGACATTCTAACTACATTTTCTGAAACCTTCATGGAAGCACACATTTGCTGTGTCTCTTTTGCACATATACAAAGTTTGTATGACAGACAGTGAAGGTCTACCTCTAAAGAGCCCAAGGGCTTCAAAAGAGAGATGTTTGAAGGGTATGAGGTATTGATAAGAGGGAGGCTTCCCAGGAGAACCCTAATTAAGGCTAGGAGTAAAGATTCACCAGTGAAGTGGATTTAGTGGCATGGTGAGAGGACGGGGGTAGATTATAGCAAGTTGAATAATAAATAGGAGGTGATACTAGAATAGAAGCATCGAGGAGCTTTGCTGTGAAGGAAAGAACTGAGATAACAGATTGCAGGAGATTCTGCTTCCTTTTGTAAAATATGAGCATATCTGAATGTGTTTTTAGATCAGAGAGAAGGGGTGCTTGGCTCTCAGTACTATAAAGAAGAGGGCTTCAGACAAAGAGCCTAGGTAAAGAGACCAATCCAGACTAATGGGGAGACAACTTTTCTTCCCTTCGGAAGTAGGCAGCAAAGGCACATGGGAACTCAGGTGATTGCTTGAGTAGAGGAGTGGAAAGCTGAAGGCGTCTATGTCTGGAGCCCAATTGTTTGGGTCAAGTTGTGAGCGAGGTTATTTCTGAGGTCAAAGGAAAAAGTGATACAATAGCGTGACCCATTGTTTCTCAAGGGAAAGAGTGTGTTGGTCAGTTGTCTCTAGAGAAACAAAATCAATAGAATAGGTCTGCTTCTATATCTCTCTATATATCTATATCTGCATCCACATTTATATGCTTATATGAGAGAGGGAATGAATTTGTAAAGAATCAATTCCCCAGTGGTGGAGACTGGCAAGGCATCCATAAGGTAACCTGTCAGAGGTACTTGATCCAGGGGAGGTTGTTGATCATGGGTCATGGGTCTGGGACAGAAGTTCTTCTTCTTTCTAGGGACCTTACTCTTTTCTCAGTTAGGGACATCAATTGATTAGATAATTCCCACCATATTATCAAGGGTACTCTTTTTAATCTTATCTAAAAAATAACAGCAATATTGAGTCCAGTGTTTCCTCTTAGTATTTTGTTTTCTTGGTCTATTCAAATTGATATATAGAATTACCCAGCATGAAGAGTATTATGTAAGATAATCTTATACTTACCGAAAGCAAAGATAAGAGAGGATGTAGATAAGGACTGGGCTATAGAGTGTGGAGAGAGCTCTCTGGATTGTAGGAGTCTAAGATTCTTAGTAGATGCTCTCTTTATCATAGGGTTTCTAGTGGATCCTGTACTGGAGAAGTAGCATGGAGAAGCATAGAAGCCCACCTTAACTTCAGAAAGAACTATCATTTGAGCATAATTGGATAAAGTCTATGCATGTAAACCTTTTCAATTTGGAGATTGAAGCTCTGGTCAACTGAACAGCTGGCTGGATACTCCCCTGCCTATTTGTCATTAGAATGCAGATGCTCTGGAGATTACAAACTATGTGAACTATTTTTCATATTTCCCTTTCCTTTATTTTTAACTATAGTCAAAGACATATACATTTATTTTGCTGAGATCAATCCAATTATTTACTTATTTCTAAGACTCCCTTTTCTCAGTGTAATAAAAATTTCAGTTCAGTATCTTCACTTTACTCAGAAAAGCCCAAGATCTTTCCATCCTGTCCTTGGCAAGAATCCTTGGAGAGTAGCCTGTGCCATACCTAGTGGTAAGCTGCCCTCTCTGGATTGAGGGTGGATCTATTCTAGTCATGGGCTTTGTGATCTGGACAAAGGAGCTGAGTATATGCCTGTCAAATTGTCAGGCAATACTAAATTTGGCGGGCCAGCTGAATTCTAGCAGAAAATCATGCAAAATAAAGGTTAGCAATTGGCGAAAAATTGGCCCACAGGAAAAAGAATTGGAGAAAATTCAGTAGGAATCACATGACTACAGAATTCTAACTTGAGAACTGCAAAGTGACCTTGAGGATCAGGAATCAATGGTTCTGAGCTGGAAAATAGAGAATTAAGCTGGTCAGGGTGGCTCACAGCCATAATTCCAGCATTCACAAGGAATAATGCAGGGGTTCACTAACAGTGGAGGACAGCCTGGGCTACATAATGAATTTTGGGTCACCCTAAGATATAGAGCAAGATCCTATCACCAAAAATCAAGCAAACAGAAATGCAAAAAAGTGCATATGGGAGGGTTATCACACACACACACACACACACACACACACACACCCCGACATCTTACATAGCAGAGGGTCTTTGAAAAGACCTTTCTGCTATTTTATATGAATTAGAGGAAAGGATTTCATCTTGTCTGTCTCTTAATTTTCAAGGATAATTATGCATGGTCAATAAATTTTGGTTGAAAAATAACAATACAAAGAAACCCCACATATTTCCCACCAATGTCTCTGGATGCTTGAGTCTCTTTTCTGTCCATGGCTAGGTGATTCTGTGGGTGCAGAATCTATCTCAGTTCTGGAGGGATAGCTACATTATGATAATTATCTTTCCCACCTCAGATGCTTGACTCTATACAAAGCCTAACCCAGAAACTCTATTAAAACTGTAAAAGGACAGAAAGTGAAGAGTTCTTCAAGACTTGACCAGTTCACGACTTAGGGAGAAAATTGCTTTATGTCTGCTCACTTCAACTTGGAGAAAATCTAGTATACAATGACTTTGTTTAAAGCCGCAGCCTAGTAAGCTTATAGTCAGCTGATATACGAAGATGGTTTTATGTGTCCTTTTACCAAACAGCACCTCTTCTTTTCTGTATCTGTGAGATTGATCTCACTCACAGTGTAGGACTTTGTATTTCATTTTTTTGAAGTCCAAGCAGGGTTGCTTTGAATTTGACATTTACTATGATCACAGTAGTAATCCTTTTAGGTTTTGGGTCATGGGCAAAATGTGTATGAATATATTTTCTGTTTTCATCTTTGACAATGATGCTGAAGAGACTGGGGCTAGAATGAAGCTTCAGTGGTAACAACCTTTATCCAGAATGACCCAGATTCACTCATAAAATATGAGTACCAACCGTAAGCTGAAAACACATACCAAAGAACTGCCAATACCCTTCATTTCACCATATTATCCATTGAGTTATTAGAGACATTTTCATTTTTTTCCTAAAACATGACAATAGTACAAGCTTATGATACAACTTCTTGGCATGTTGCCAGAAGTCTTCTCTTTAAATTCTCAATTTCCCCCTTGCATACCACTTTAAGAGGGAGCTATGTTCTAATAATCTTACTAGGTGATTTCGTAGCTATGCGAATAGCAGAGTGCACTTTACATAAGCATGCAAGGGATAGCCCATGATATACCTAGGCTGGACAGTGTTGTCTGAAGTTTGTAGGCTGTAGACTTGGACTGAACTAAATACTGTAGGCTACTGTGGCAAAAAAGTAAATATTTATAAAGCTAAACAAAACACATAGAAAAACATCCACATAAAACATACAGAAAAAGTTCAGCAATAGTAATTTTCAGTTCCTTTAAAACCTTATGTAACTACTGTCATATATGAGGTTCATCATTGATAAAGACTGTTCATTAATTGCATTTGCCAAAGATCTAAGATAGATTATAACCTGGCATGAACATTGAGCTGACATTCCTCGATGGCAATGCTATTGGATGACTGTCCCCAATCTTATTTCCCTCTTTCCCAATTACTTTGACATTACAGTGGAAGTTTTCTCAACACCCTCAGGTAGTGTAACTTAAACTCAAATATAAGCTTTCTGAGGTTGGCCTTCCGTGGTAGGTCTCTAAACATGGTAAAGTCATCATGAGTTCCTCAGGCATGAGTTGTGTAATAGGTTGGAGTTGCCAGACAATTATTCTTCTGATGATTGCTTGATCAGGCAGAAGGAGAACATCCTCATTTATAAAACAGCTACCTGAGGGAGAAGCTGCTTTTCCCATCTCATGAAGCTTCTTCTTTCCCTGGGAAGGTTGTAGAGTCTTCCCAAAGATTCTTACCAGCTTCTGCTGCTCAATATATGAGGACCCTGAATCCGTGGTGCCAAGAAGTCAATGATATGGTTCCAAGATGCTCAGTACCATCCATGTCAAATAATCCAGGCTCAGAGAAGGCCACAGGGCAGAAGAAGAATTATCCTTCCCCGATAATTGCTCAGGTTGTTCTAAAGTAGAAGTAGAAAACCGTAATGCACTAGAAACTATCTCTAAGACAAAAGGGATCTTCCTCTGCTTCCTTTCATCCCTGTTTCCAGTGCCAGCCTTGGACTTGGTGGAGGACACCCATGTTCTTGTTTCCTTGGTGCGTCCTGCATGATGAGTTTCATCAAGCATCCTACATTTTATAGAACCACATCAGGCTTCATCCTTTCTGTCTATCTCCAGGATTCCAAAAGTCTTTCTAGAAAGGGGCCAGTTATAAACTCACTTCAGGAAAGAGTATCAAAGTCTGGGACTTTAAGAAGTAGCTTGGTGATAGAGAGGTCAAAATTCCTCCTTTTAGATCAAGAAATTGAACTTGGAGAGATTCTGTGCATTAGCACAAGGTTACCCACTCAGTAGTGAATAGAGCTGTCCTCGAGCCCAGGCATTTGCAGCCCTGGCTCCCTTCACTGTAACGAGCTGTTGCTTCTTTTACCAACAAGTTGTACTTTCTCTGTCAGCTTTTCTTTCTGCCTTTTCTAACTTAATTTTTCCCTCCCAAACAATAGTGAAATAAAATAGGGTTTGAATAATTCTGGCTTCTGCTGATATCCTGCCCGCCCTCTAAGAGTGGGAATACATAAGGTGATAAATTTAGACATAGATGTTAGTCATAGAAAAAGAGTGTGGAGGCAGAGCAGCACAGGTGTAACACAGACAGAGTAGAGAGGTCACAGTTGACCACAGGTGGAGGAACACAGCTGGGAAGCATTAGTACTAAAAAGCCCAAATGACAGCGAGATGTATTTATAGAAAGATGGCATACAAAGCACAGGAAGAAAGCCTTAGGCTTCAATCTATATTAGTCAGATCTCCATTAAATATGATGCTCAGTTTGTTAGAGTTTGAAAAGAGAGCTCCCAGAAGGAAGAAACAAAGCAATAGGAAATAACAACTTAGAGCAAATGTTGAGGAATTTGGGCTGCTGTTGGCAATCATTTTCACATGCTCACCCACCGTCTGGTTGCTGGAACAGGCAGGATGGAAGTGGGGTAAAGGGCAGGGCACTCAGCCAGAAATGTGCCAACCTGCTGGCCTCTCAGCACAGGATTCTTTTTATTTATTTACGTTTTTTTTTCATTTTAGAAACCAAGCCCAGTTCCCCCTCCCTCCCCTACTCCCTATTTCTCCGCAACCCTACCCTCCATCCACTCCTTAGAGGAGTAAGACCTCCCTTGGGGAGTCAATGAAGTCTGCCATACCAAGTTGAGGTGGGACCAAGCCCCTCCCCGCTGTATCAAGGCTGAGCAACATATCCCTCCATAGGGAGTGGGTTCCAAAAAGTCAGTTCATGCATTCAGGATAAGTCCTGGTCCCATTGCCAGTCCCTGCCGCAGCAGATCAAGCCACATAACTGTCGCCCACATTCAGAGGACCTAGTTTGGTCCCATGCAGGTTTCCTAGCTGTCAGTTCAGAGACCACGAGCTACAACTAGCTTAGGTCAGTTGTCTTTGTGGTTTTCCCCATCATGACACCCCCTTGTTCATACTCCCGAGCTCAGCCCAGTGCATGACTGTGGAACACTGCATCTGCTTCCATCAGTTGCTGGATGTAGGTTCTATGATGACTATTAGGGTAGTCACAAATCCTATTATAGGGGAAGGCCTGTTCAGATACCCTCTCCACTATTGCTAGGCGTCTCAGTTGGGGTCATTCTTGTGGATTCCTGACAATTTCCCTAACACCAGGTTTCTCCCTAATCTAGTAATGGCTCCCTTTATCAAGACATCTGCTTCATTGCTCTCCTTCTCTATGCCTCCCCCAATTTGTCCATCTGGATCCCTCATGTTTTCATCCCCTTTCTTTTACCCAGGAGATCTTAACTATTTCCCTTTCCTGAGACCCTTCATGCATGTCCCTCTTAGGATCCTCCTTTTCACCTAGCTTCTCTGGGGTTGTGGATTGTAGCCTGCTTGTCTTTTGCGTTATGTCTAATATTCACTTATAAGTGAGTACATACCATGTTTGTCTTCCTGGGTCTGGGTTACCGCACTCAGGATGGTTATTTGGTTATTTCTAGTTCCATCAGTTTACCTGCAAATTTCAAGATGTCTTTGTATTTTTACCACTGAGTAATACTCCATTGTGTAAATTTACTATATTTCTTTATCCATTTTTCAGTTAAGGGGAATCTAGGTTTTTCCCAGGTTCTGGTTATTACAAATAATGCTGCTATGAACACAGTTGAGCAAATGTCCTAGTGATATGAGTGTTCATCATTGCTGGGTCTTGAGGTAGATTGATTCCCATTTTTCTGAGAAACTACCATACTGATTTCCAAAATGGCTGTACAAGTTTGCATTCCCACCAGCAATGGAGGAGTACTCCCTTACTCCACATCCTTTCCAGCATAAGCTGCCATCAGTATTTTTTTTTTTATCTTAACCATTCTGACTGGTATAAGATAGTATCTCAAAGTTGTTTTGATTTGCATTTTCCCAGTGGCTAAGGATGTTGAGGATTCCTTAAGTATCTTTCAGCTGTTTGAGATTTTTCTGTTAAGAATTTTCTGTTTAGATCTATATCCCATTTTTTAACTGGATTATTTGGTGTTTTGATGTCTAGCTTATGGAGTTCTTTATATATTTTGGATATCAGTCCTATGTCAGATGTGGGGCTGGTGAAGATCTTTTCCCATTCTGTAGGCTTCTGTTTTGTCTTATAGACAGCGTTCTTTGCCTTACAAAAGCCTTTAAGTTTCAAGAGTTCCCATTTATTAGTTGTCTGTATTACTGATGTTATATTTAGGAAGTAGTCTCCTGTGCCAATACATTCAAGACTGCCTCCCACTTTCTCTTCTACCAGCTTCAGTGTAACTGGGTTTATGTTGAGGTTTTTGTTCCACTTAAACTTGAGTTTTATGCAGGGCAAATGCTTTCTTTTACATGCCACCATCCAGTTATGCCAGCACCATTTGCTGAAGATGCTTTCTTTTTCTATTGTATAATTCTTGCTTCTTTGTAAAAAATCAGGTATTCATAGATGTATGGATTTATGTCAGGGTCTTTGATTCAATTCCATTGATATCTGTGCCTATTTTTATGCCAATACCAAACTGTTTTCATTATTAAAGCTCTATAGTGGAACTTGAATTCATGCATGGTGAAACCTCTGGAAGTTCCTTTATTGTACAGAATTGTTTTAGCTATCCTGGGTTTTTTTTTTTGTTTTTCCAAATGAAGTTGCATATTGTTCTTTTGAGGTCTTGAAAGAATTGTGTTAGGATTTGATAGGGATTGCATTGAATCTGTAGAGTACTTTTGGTAAGATTTCCATTTTTACTGTTATTCCTACTGATCCATAAACATGGGAGATCTTTCCATTTTTTGATCTCTTCATTCTTCAAATACTTAAAATTCTTGTCATATAGGAGAGAAACTCAAAGTGATTCCATTAAAATCAGGAACAAGACAATGTTGTCCACTCTCTCCAAATGTATTCAATATAGTACTCAAGGTTCTAGCTAGAGCAATAAGACAACAAAAGGAGATCAAGGAGATACAAATTGGAAAAGTCAAACTTTTACTATGTGCAGATGATATGATAGTATACATAAGTGACCGCCAGAATTCAGGGAACTCCTAGGGCTGAAAAACACCTTCAGTAATGTAGGGCTGGATATAAGATTACTAAAAAAAAAATCAGTAGCTCTCCTATATACAAATGATAAATTGACCAAGAAAGAAATCAACACAGGACTTTAAAATGCAATCTTGTCACCTACCTTCAATTTAGGTCATGGTGAAGACCTCTGCCTGGGCTTCCTCTCTGTGGAGACTTGGAAGTTCTTTCACAGATGGCCACTCTACTTGTGTGGGGTTCTTTGAACATAGCTTATCTTGTCCATGTGCCATTTATAAGGACTTCAAGAGCAGTCATGACTCACCACAGCCTAAGCTCTGTAGTCTTTGACTTGCACCTGGCTTCTGAAATGTCCCCAACCTGCTGGTCTCCAAACACAGGGCTGTAGAAGGCTATTTTTCACATATGTGTGAAAGATTTTCTCATTAGTCTTTAAAACCGCACAAATACCTAAACCATGGCAATCTTTTCCCTTAATTTTTTATTTATTTAAATATCAACTACAGTTTCCCATCCCTCTTCTCCTCCCATTCCCTCCCCCATCTCCTGTCTACCCACCCCATCCACTCCTCAGAAATGGTAAGTCTTCCCATGGGAAGTCTACAAAGTCTGGCAGGACTGAGCTCCTTCCCACTGCATCAAGGCTGAGCAAGACATCCCACCTTTGGGAATGGGCTCCAAAAAGTCTTGATCCCACTGCTAGGGCCTTACAAACAGACCAAGCTACACAACCGTCACCCACATGCAGAAGGCCAAGGTCAGTCCCATGCAGGCTCCTCGGCTGTTGATCTAGCGTCTGTGAGCTCCCACACGCCTGGGTCAGCTGTCTCTGTGGATTTCTTCCTCATGATCTTGACCCACCGTGTTCACATAATTCCTCCTCCCTCTCTTCTATGGCAATTGTGTTCCTTCCTTCCATTGCTTTTAAGAATCAGAACGTTGATATTGCTCTGCTGGGCCATATTTTTGTCCCTTCTATGGCTTAAGTCCAGGTGATTATTTTTTGCTATAAAACATACAAACAAACAATGTTATAATGAATATCCTTGTATATTTATCTGTATTTGAATATAAATGTAGAAAAATTCCCAGAAAGAAAATTTCTGTCAATGTCTTTAAATTTTTGATACTGTCAAATTGTTCTCTAAAGAACCTCCACCAATTCACCTACCCATTACAAGTGCCAGAAAGGCTTCTTTAAGACAAGACACTAAGAAATAAGAAAGGATGCCAGGCAAGTCATGGAAAGAACATGCTTTTTGTCTTTCATACTCCCATGAAGCACTGTTGGTGCTATTTTGGGGGTCCGAGGGCACCATAGTGGAGAGGACAGAACAGTTACGCTTTCCTCAGAGGGGACATCTCTTAGAATCTGGACTTATTTTTGGCCACTTGCTGACATGTATCTTCATTTGCTGGGGACTCAGGGCTTCCCTCAGAAATGACCCATTTGCTGCTGACGCTTTGGGTGGTCTCTCAGCTCTCATGGTTTCCTGGAAAACTATAGGACGTAAACCACCAAGCTAGAGTCACATGCTATGTTATTTGGGAAAGCATATGGGCCAAAATGTGGTTTTCGTTTTATTATTAATGTTTAAATTTTTATTACGCAGAAATTTCAAGCATATAAAAGATAAATAGTGTGAGATGGTCCCGTGGCTCTATCTACCCATCGTCCATTGTCACCAACTCATGACCTGTCTTGTTCCTCTATACCCTACCAATCGCCTGACTCCTAAACTGTATTAAGGCAAACCCAACACTCATAATTTCATCCATAGCCTAATGTCTCAAACATATTTAAGTGTCTATTTTAAATCATATGCTCTTTAAAAACTAACATATTAACATTGCCATTAGTATATGTAACTAATTTTAGTGTGCTCAATCCAGCGAGTGCTCAAATTTCCAATCACCTCCCACAATTTTTTTTATTAATTTATTAATGATTTCTGCCTCCTCCCCGCCACCGCCTCCCATTCCCCCCCCAATCAAGTCCCCCTCCCCCGTCAGCCGGAAGAGCAATCAGGGTTCCCTGCCCTGTGGGAAGTCCAAGGATCACCCACCTCCATACAGTTCTAGTAAGGTGAGCATCCAAACTGCCTAGGCTCCCACAAAACCAGTACGTGCAGTAGGATCAAAAACCCATTGCCATTGTTCTTAAGTTCTCAGTAGTCCTCATTGTCTGCTATGTTCAGTGAGTCCGGTTTTATCCCATGCTTTTTCAGACCCAGGCAAGCTGGCCTTGGTGAGTTTCCCATAGAACATCCCCATTGTCTCAGTGTGTGGGTACACCCCTCGCGGTACCTCTCACAACTTTTAACCTGATTTTTAAATAACAGAAAAACTAATATTCAGGGTCAGAAGAGTTGTGTTCACATCCCAGCTGTCACCCCTTTCTCCTTTGGTAACTTTACATAATTGTCATGGTCCCTTTGCCTCTGCCTATGAGAATTTTAAGGCGTTCTAAAGCCAATTAATCTAAATACTATGAGCTGCTGCTGATGATGATGATGAGAAGAAAAGAAGAGCAAAACCCCACTGTAATAACGGAAACCAGTGTCACCTTTTATATAACTTCTATATATTACTGACCAGATCAATAATTGTCCACTGAATTCAATAAAAGTTACAAAAGTCTGTCTACTCTCATCCCCGTGAAAGAGACAAGTTGGGGCCAGGAGATCGTTGTTGTCTGTTCTTGGTAGATAAGTGTTTTTCAAAATGAAGTAGAGATTGGAGCTTCTTTGAATTCAAGATCCATAATTTCTTTCTTGCCGTGCTGAGGATAAAGCACAGGCAAGCACTCTGGTACTGGACTATACTGTTGGCTTCAAGGTACTTACACTTAATATAGTATTTGTTTAAAAGTTACAGATACTCCTTTAGAATAACCTCCTGTAAGCTAGGAGCCTCCGAGTATGGAAGAGAGGGGAAGAATTTGTCCATGATTCCAAGCGAAGTCACAAGTATCCCTAATGTCCTATGAGAAAATAGACAGATATCAACTATGAAGTGCTAAACTGGACCCCATTTCCCCCCACTCAACTTCTATTAGCAGCAGTTTGCTGTTATAAAGAAATAAGGGGCCCTGCTTTGAAATTTTGAGGACAGAGTAAAAACAGAGAAAATAACTGTGCTGTTTTGCTTTCTGTTTCTACAACAAAATAATTTGGTGATTTTATAGGTAGGTAATTTACAAAGAAAGAGTTTATCTGCCTTATGATTCTGGAGACCGAGAAGCCCAAGAGCTGGCATTGGCCCCTTCTCTGAATCTGGTTATGGCCTTCCTGCCGCACTGTGACATGGTGTAAGAAATCACATGACAAGACAGAGCACATACATGTACCAAAGGTTCACTTTTATAGCAAACACACACCACTGATGCCCACGGACCCTTTAACTATGAGTGGATCAATCCATTTGTGTAGGTTCTGTCCTTATGACCCAGTCCTCTTTCACAGGTTCCATCTTAAAATAATTCAAGTCCATTTAGGGAGAAAGTTTCTAATACACAAAGTTTATGGAACCAATTCAAAGTATAGCGAGATAAATAAAGACATACGGACAGGACAATGAAAGTGTTACTGAAAACTCCCAGGAAGTTGACAAAACACCAAAAGGCGATCACCATAGTCTTTCTTTGATCCCTGTGGGGTGAGGTGGGGTGGGGCATGGTGGAACCCATAGGGGGAAAGAGGGAGGAGGAGGCACTGATTCTAAAGGAGTATCTATCTGCGTGTCTCCTCTGCTCTAACGAGGACCGTGGAGAGCACCCATAGTGCTCATCTCTCTCTAGAAGAGGCAGCTGACAGCAGAGAAAGTGTTGGAGAAAGGAGAGGAGCAGGGGCCTTCTCTTTCATTTGAAGTCAATACTCTCAGAGTCTGAAGAGGCTGGAACTCTGCTACCCTGATAGTTTTCCGCATTCCTATCTCTGCCCTTCGTCTGAACCCATGTCAAGACAGGAATCCAACATCCAAGACTTGTTGAAAGATCACAAGCAAAATACCTGCTGCTTCCCAAGGGGTCATGGGGAGGAGAAAGATGGGGAGGAGAAAGATGCGGAGGAAGCAGACATGTGTGTAGGAGGGTCTTTATGTAGATGGCCTTGAGAGAATTTGTGTGGTTCTGTAGGGAGACTCGTGACTAGGGACCTTGCCTGACCGTGACTGGCTCAGAGCAAGCAACTGGAGATTCATGATTACCTTGGCAACCAGATAACAGGAAAAGCTGTTACTTGGCAATTTTTACAGCCTCCTCTCTTCTCCCTGCATGTGATGTTTAACCCACTGCAACACATATATCAACATTCTCCCCTCCATAATAAGCTCCTAGGATCACAAGACTCTGCATGGAGAGAAATGAGGGGGAAATGAGGAAAACAGAGACCACAGACACGGAGGCAGAGAAACCATGTTTTCCAGACACAAGTGAGAGGTCAGAGATAAGCCTTTTCATTGGCAACAAGATTCGGAATGGAGCAAAGCAAAGCAGGAATAACCTGGACCATGCCAAGTAACGCAATGCACGTATTTGCAGAGGAATGAGCAGAACTAACTGCCTTTTCTGCCTCTGTCCTTTCCCTCCATGAGGGAAAGGCCATACTGTGGAAACTCACCTTAAGCCGTCTGTGTCCACAGGGTTTCTGGCAGGCACAAGCCTCCTTTCATTTCTTTACTGATGTCACACAGTCTTGCATGTCTACGGTTTCTCAGGCACTGTGCTAGGCCTTGGGGCTTCAAGTCAAACACAGAGTTCTTGCATCACTGAATGTAGCCTGTCAGTAGGGGAGACTCATTTTTAAAAAGGGAGCCAAGAGAGCTGACCACCTGGTCTTGGATAGCTAATTGGGAGGGCTCTTCCCTGGGAATGACTATTTTCTCCCACTCCCAGCATTCCTTAGTGGCCTGGAGTTCCGAATCTAAAGCTGTGCACTTGTTATTTCCATCTTCCCGGGTAGCACCTCAGCTGGAGTCATCTTTGTTCAAGTCTTGTTTAGGCAGTCATGTTATTGTGGCTTCATGGGCATAGCTTCCAATACATTTCTAAGAGGCACCACCTCACAGCACATTTCCTGTTCCTCTGGCTCTTACAATCTTTCTACAATATTCCCTGAGACTTGGGTATGGGAGTTGTGTTGTAGACGGATCAGTTGGGGCAGGAAACCACAGTATCACTTGTTCTCTGTATTTTAATTGGTGGTGGTTTTCTGTAATAGTCTCTTGGCCAACCCTGAAATCATATATATATATACAAACAACATTATATTGACTGAGAAGATTATATTTATATATTTAGGACTATGTATTGTTTTAAAAATTAAGGAAAAAACATATCATAGGTCATGAATTTGAGAGAGATCAAGGTAAAAGGGTATGTAGGAGGGATTAGAGGGGAAAAAGTAAAAGGGGAAATGATGTAATTATAGTACAATTTCAAAAAAATAAGTGAGATAATATAAGAGTTTCACGTTAGAATCAATGCATACTGCAAAGCAAGGCCCAGACTCGCTTTTGTTTGGAGGTCAGGGAAGGGCTCTGAGGAAGTGTCCGTGGAGTCCTCAGGAGAGGGATGGTTGGGTGTGTGGGGTGGGGAAGGGTGGTGAGGTAGGGAAGCTGAGCACTGTTTGAAGAAATGGAATTAGACCGAATGGCTTCCAATGAGTGTAAGGAGAGTTACAAGAATGAGGGTCCATAGAGAAGTCAGATGAAGTAAGGGCTTGGCGGTTCAGAGGTGTTTGGGTTTATTTTCAGCCCAATAGAAAACCACTGAGAGGTCTTGAGCTTGATGAGATGGGATTTATAATTTCAACGTGGTTGCCAGGGGATAGATCAGATGGGAAGTACCAGGATGGAAGGATGCAGATTTCTTGGTGCATTATTTTGATCCAGATGAGAGATAATGGGGACCAGGTGAAGAATCATACATAATGGCTTTCCCACCACAAGGCCTGGACCCAAGCTCTTTCATGTTTGCTTGTCCATTCTCTTTAAAAGGGAAAACATAATATACAGTGTAAACAAGAGACGAACTCTTCAGGTGGATCCTGATTTTCTGCTCCCCATGTGATCTTAACAAGAATGAAGGGGGCACAGATGGTGATCTCGTGTTGTTAGTGTGATGCCAGGTATAGAGTCACGGGTACAGAAAATGAATGGTACTGTGGTCAGTTACTGAAAACTTCAAATTTTGGTCGCTGTTTTCTGCTTTTATGGGGTTGTGACAGGAAGGCATTTCCCTCTCCTCAATAAGAGGAATGAATCTAGAACAAAATGAGATTTGGATTTGTGGAAGGAAATCTAAAAGTAGCCACTAGATACTAAACCTAACGACTTTTAAACATTTTTGAAGTTATAAACTGCAAGTTGGAAAGAAAAACATACCATGGTTACTCAAAACCATTGTATTTTGGAGCCACAGAAATGTGGGTCTAGAAACCTCTTTCTACATTCCAGCTGGGTGGACCTCAAAAATGACAGCTACCTCTGTGAGTCATTGTCTCACCAGCAAAGGTGTGTAAAAGTCGTGCTCCCTACACAGGATCACGGTAAGAGGTGGCCGAGAAAACACTAATGGCCTTGCTTGGAGTCTAAGCTGAGCAAGCCTAAGTGTGTGGCTGGAAACTCCTGGAAAAGTGACCAAAGGTGGCTGCTGCATCAGGCCTTTGAATAGCTGGCTCTGAAGGAGGCAAGAATGGCTGGCAATGGAAAAGCGAGAGTTCATGGTCACTGGGATTCTAGACCCTAAAAAGTTTAAGTTTGTCACAGCAAAGTAGCACGTACATTGGGTGGCTTACACAACAGATTTTTTTTCTCTTGCCTCCCATTTTTGAGGCTGGGAGTTTTGGTTCAAGATCCGATAGGATGATTCTTGCTGAGACTTCAAGGGAGAATCCAGCCCAGGCTTCTCTGCAGTGTTTGGAGTGTGTTGGTTGTTCTTGGTGCTCCCCAGCTTGTAGAATTGTCACCCTGACCTCTGCCTTCACATTCCTATGGCATTTCCGCTATGTGTGTGTCTTTGTTCTAGTTTCCTGATGGAGGTCGGAGCTCATTTGCAAAAGCTTTCTTTCTTTCCCTCTGAAATAGTTTAAAAGCCATTCCATATTTTAATTTCAAAAAAAGCCTTTAGTATAAGAAGAACTGGGTTATTCTAGAAGAAAATGTATATTCCAGGACATGCAATATTCAATACGATGAATCTACACTTGGCCTTCAAAATAGCTAAGGATAGATTTTATTTTTGCTTAGTCCTAATTTTAGTGTAGATGAAGCTCAATCCTTCAGCATTTGGAAGTTATATTATATTAAAAGGAAAGCCTTAGGCCTCTGGGAGCTAGAATCCAAATTCTCAAGCCCAGATAGATAGCACACTTTCTGAAGGCCATTTAATTTTATGACCAATCAGTTCAGAATTAATGAGAACTACTTTGCATAGCTATCACTTTATCATCTAAAACTGTACCTTGTGAGAATTCTCCCCAACTCACCTTGTAGATATAGATTATCAAAGTCAATTTTTCTTTGGTTCCTAACTCTTTACTGTTTTAGCCTATGAACCTCAGACCTCAGAGATAATTAACTTTTAGGACCCTCAATTTTGGAGCATTTATCAGATTAAATTAAAACCACCAGTCAAATTGGGGTTATGGCTCAGTGTTTCAGTGCTTAGGTATGATGTACAAGGCCTAGATTCGATCATATAGCAGAATTTAATTAAGAAACAAAACCAATGATTACTCTGGTAAACACTCACAGCACCTGGAGACTGCTGGGGGCTTTGCCAAACTAACTTTGGATGCTACTGTGGGGTAAGGGACTTATAGGATAAGAAAAAAATCATGCTGACTACCCAAATAGCTTCATCTCCTGAAGTGTTGCTTTTTTTTTTGTTCTTGAGTGATTTTCACTAGAAAAACATGTACAAATGTCTGTCAAGTTAGGTATCTCCCTGATAGCAAACCAAAGAAATCATTCTACTCAAGCCCAGCTTGGTGAAGCAATGAATTCCTTATGGTTACTTACAGGAGCATGGACTGACACATGCAACTATATCATCTAAAAATTTCCCCCACCAGCATGTGTGATGACTCCTAAAAGCTTCATCCCTGGAGCTCCCCACACAGTTTTCAAGAGGTCCAGATTCTTCTCTCCCCGCAATTGTTTTCTGTTTGCGTAATCTTATAGGTAGGCATAGGATTCCTATCTGCTCCCTGGGCTCCTTGAGTTGAATGAGCTTCCATCCTCTCTCCAGGTGAGTATGGTTCAAGGAGGAGGAAATAGCCACACAAGACTTCTCGGCACATAACAGAGTTCTTATAAACAAGATCCTCAGATGACAAGTAATGATCAAGTTTAAAAATTGCCAGTTTTTGTGGTACTCAAAGGCTCTTCAGTCATGAAAACTATTTGTGGTCTCTAAAGAACAGAGCAATGAAATTTTATTGTCATAAACAAAAACCTTGCAGTCTTGCTCAGATGGCTGAAGACTCCTGTTGGCTTGGGGGCCATCAGAGTAGAGCTATTAATGTTAATTCCATTCAAAACTATGTTTGAATGGCAATCTCACTGGTTTGTCTGAGGGCTAAAGGGCATCAAAGGAATTTCAATTTTATTTGGTAATTCTAACTCTAAGAAGTTAATTTGGGGGAGAAAATGAAAACAATGACTTATCAATACGACAGTGTGATAAAGCCCTTGTTTTGAATTCCATGCTTCATATAATCAACATGGAATAAAATAAGATCAATCAGAATGTATTCAGCTACAGAATATTTGTTTACTATGTAAAGATGTGTTACATGTGTTTATTTTGTGGAATATTTATTTAACAATAAAAATGTTGCATTTATTCAATTATGTAAAGATATATTACTGTTTCATCTTGCCTGCCTAAGGCACCTGATTGGTTTAGTAAGAAGCTGAATGGCTAATAGCGAGGAAGGAGGTATAGGCAGAACTTCCAGGCAGGCAGGAGAAATATAGGCTTAAGGATGAAAGAAAAGGAGACAGGGAGATGCCAGGGGACAGACAGACAGACATGGAGGAAGCAAAAAAGTAGGACATGTGAATGAAAGAAAGGTAAAAAAGCCCCACAGCATAATATAGATGAATAGAAATAGTTTAAATTTAATTAAAAGAGCAAATAAGACAAGCCTAAGCTAAGGTTGGCTATTCATAATTAATTAATAAGTTTCTGTATCTTTATTTGAGAGTTGGTTGGTAGCCCAAGAAAATTCCAACTACAAATGGCACTCAACATGGGTGCTGAATTTCCACATAGGGCCTGAAAAAGCTGGAAAAAAAGGATACAGCTCATTATGAGGAGCTGCTGTGCAGCAGAGCACTTAAGCAGCCAGCATGCTATGCAGAAAAAGCAAGCTAAGTAAAAATGCCTGCCACATGTGGGCACCAACTTCCTAGAGTTGGGATATTATATGCAGCTCTTGGTTAAAGAGGGCTCTCAGTTAAATTCAGCTCTTGGCCAGGCCCTTAAGTTTAAGGCTCAACTCTCACAGACATAAGGAGGGGGCAGAGCCAGCCACCAGAGCCTCTAGGTGGAGGGTCTAGCACCTACTTAGATCACAAGATCAGAGAATGCTACAGGTGCACAGTAAAACAAATCCAGATTGAAAAAGACCTTTAAAAAGGTTACAGCGTGCATAGATGCTTAAGAAAGAAAAGAAACTAGATATAGGCAGTCATAGAAAAAATAGTTTAAAAATAATTAAGTGAAGTCTTTAAAGAAGGAGTAAAGTTACATAAAAAGTATAAGCTATGTAAAGTTGAAAAATACACAGTGATTCTGGATCTTCTATGGTGCTTTGTTGACTTTGAATTTTTTGAATGATGGTGAATGAATAACAGCTGCTGAGAGACAAGGGATTGTAAAAGAAATTGCTGAATTAAACCAGCCTAGATACTTTAGAGGTATTTTAACTTTAAAATGGAATTCGGAAAATGTATTATTGCATTGCGGGAGAGTTTATGCTTTTGTTTCCATGGGAAATAAAACACTGCGGATTCCTTCAAAATTAGTAGAGACCAGATTTGATCTTGGCTACAGACATAAAGAAAGAAATCTAGAAAAACTGCAAGACAGGTGACCTATATGTTGATCCCGTCACATGGGAACATCTCTGAAATTGGATGAGACCAGATAAATCTTGTTGGTTACAGAGTCCTCATGACTTAATATTACATTCCATCCTCCATATGGCATGGGTAGAGGTTTGGTTATACAGTTCAAATGAACTTATAAAGTTGAGAGACATCTTTTAACTGCTCAAAAATAAAACAAAAAAAAATCTTTGACTGGCTTGTGTACAATGCACAGCCCATTCTTGTGTTAAGACAGATAGGTATGTTACCTTTGAAAGTCTGTGTGATTTCAGAGCAAGGGGACCAGTCATCAATAAAAATGGGTGACCCAGGTGATCTAGTCTTTCAGAGTGCCTCTGTTGTAGTTTCCTCAGAGTTCTGTGTTCAGAACAACTTCAAGGCTGCTAGCTAAGATGGTCTAGCTTCACAGACTATTCTAGCCAGTACTTCAGATAAGTCCTGTACTCCCATTACACAGAGATTGGATGTGGTGGTTTGAAAGAAAATGGTCCAAAAAGGGAGTGGCACTATTAGGGATGGCCTTGTTGGAAGAATTGTGTCACTATAGAGCAAGCGTTGAGGTCTCCTTTGTTTAATTTTCACTCAATGTGACAGTCAGTCGACCTCCTGTTGCCTTCTGGTCAAAATGTAGCCTAGCATCATGTCTGCCTGCATGCTGCCATGCTCCCCATCATGAATATATTGGACTGAACCTCTGAAACTATAAGCTACCACTTCAATTAAATGTTTTCTTTGCAAGAATTATTGTGGTCATAATGTCTCTTCATTTTCTTACCACTCAAGGCCACACCCCAGTACTTCCCATCCAGTTCTGGTTCCTTGTTAGCAAATTCAGTAAAAAACTTACATAAGAGATGTAAAGTTTATAAGGTTGAGAAACATAAAATCTTAAATTGTTTATCTAAAAAATGTTTTGAGGTCTAAAAGATAATTTTAGGTTGGTAATACAAGTTACGATGGAAAAGAAATTAGGTACACAACTTTGGACTCACCATGATAAGATAGATAAGATAGATAATGGAGTATTTTCTCTGAGTTTGCCAAATACAAACGAACTGGATATTGTAAATTAATTCTTACTTGATAATTGTTATTACTGTATATAGTCTCACTATGCTAAAGTTAAAACCTTTCTTTTTATTAAAAATTGGGAAAATGTTGCAGAATATTTGTTTTACTATGCAAAGACGTGTTGCATCTGTTTAACTATGTAAAGATGTGTTGCATTTGTTTAATTATATAAAGACATATTGCTGTTTTACCTTGCCTGCCTGAGGCACCTGATTGGTTTAATAAAAAATTGACTGACCAATAGTGACAAAAGAGGTGTAGGCAGAACTTTTGAACAGTCAGAGTAAGTAGGAAGAGGAATTAGGGAAAAAGAGAAGGAGACAACAGGGAGATGCCAGAGACCTGAAAGTCAGACATGGAGGAAGCAAGAAATTAGAACATACAGAAAAAAAGAAAGCTAAAAAGCCCTGAGACAAAACATAGCTGAATAGAAACAGATTAAGTTAAAAGAGCTAATAGCCAAAGGCTAAGCATCCACAATTAATAACGTATTTATTTGGGAGCTAGTTATATCCCCCAAAAGTTCCAACTACAGGACTCAGATGCCCCCTCTACCATTCCCCTTCTACCTTGTGTTCAGAATCCTGACCCACAGATCCAAACCTGTGTCTATGGAATGCAGATTGTTCTCACTTCCTTCCCTCCTCTGTGTTACTAGGGGACATCATTTTCTTACCACTCAAGGCCACACCCCAGTACTTCCCATCCAGTTCTGGCTTCCTTTTTTTTTTTTTGATAACGTATCTCCATCCTGACTACTGCTTTTTCGTAAGCTGTCTCCTCCTCCTGGACTCTGCTGTCAGCTTGAAACACTGTTAGTTTTGCTCACTGCTCCACCCATAGAGCCCAGGACTATGTCTGACACAACATATGGGCTCAAAAAACCATTTCATTCATAAGTAGCATTGTGAGTTTGGGAGGGGGTTTGTACTGTTTTATTTCTTGACGATTGGGTTGGGGAGATGGTCTCTTTAGTCTTGTGTAACACAAACAAACTGTAAAGTGTAGAGAGAAATGAGAAGGAAAATGTTGATGAGATTGCCCACCCTTTCCTCTGCTGGAGCTCCCGTGATAAACACCAATGTCAGCACAAGAAGGCCTCACATATGGTGGTTCTGGTCACACTTCTCACGGCCTGATTGGGAGTGAGTGAGGCCCTAGCCAGGACTCGTAGCCCTACCCCCAAACATCTGAGAGGCTCATGCACAGAGAAACTATCAGCTGTAGATTTGACCAACAGACAGGCTGAACCATGGACAGTGTTCTTATTGCCACATCAACCCAGGAAGGGCCAAGCCCCAGCCAATGATAGTACTGGAAGCACCTCGGCTTTCCAGCAGCACCCCCAAAAAACCTCCTTGCCACTGCAGTCCTTCGGGAAGACTGATGGTGTTCATTCTCAGTGCCACCCCATCTGGCTGGGTTTCATTAGCCAGCAGGACTTTCAGCAGACCATTGCACTTTTAATTATTTAATAACGAACAATTACCTATAATGCCTACTATATGTCAATAACTCCTTTAAGAAAGTGCTCATGGGCAAAGAGGTCAAGACCATGAAGGGTTCATCCACTGAAACAGTTTACCTGAGCTAATGAGAGCTCACCAACTCCAGCCAGACTGGGAAGGAACAAGCATAAGACTAAACTGGTCCCTCTGAATGTGCTTGACAGTTGCATGGCTGGGGCAGACTGAGGGGCTATTGGCAGTGGCACTGGGATTTATCTCTACTGCATGTGCTGGCTTTTTGGAATCCTATTCTCTTCGAATGTATACCTTGCTCAGCCTAGATGTAGGAGGGAGGGCCTTGGACCTTCCACAAGGCAAAGTGCCTTACCCTCTCTTAGAATTGGAGGGGGTGGGGTGGGAGGGGGTGTGGAAGGAATGGGAGGAGGGGAGGAAGTGGGAATTTGGATTGGTATTTTTTTTAAATAAAATCTAATAAAAAATAAAATAAAAAGGTACTCATGAACTGAAGAGGTGGCTCAGTGGTTAAAAGCACATGCTGCTCTTCCAAAGGACCTGGGTTCAGTTCCCAGTACCCACACGATGTCTCACAACCATCTGTAACTCTAATTCTAGGGGATCTGATGCCATGCCATCTTTTTGCCTTTCCTGCATACTGCATGCACACACATACATCCATTCAGGGGAAATATTCATACATATAAAATAAAAATAAATAAGTCAAACTAGGAGCCCTTTTTAGTCTCACAACACCCTCTAGGGCAGTGGTTCTCAACCTTCCTAATGCTGCAACCCTTTAGTATGGTTCTTCATGTGGTGGTGACCTCCCCAACCATAAAACTATTTTCATCACTATTTCATAACTGTAATTTTCTACTGTTATGAATAGTAATATAAGTATCTGATATGCAGATGGTCTTAGGCAGTCTGTGGAAAGGTCATTCAAACCTGAAATGGGTCGCGACCCACAGGTTGAGGACCACTGCTCTCAGGTCAGCGTCATTCTTATCCCCATTTATAGAGGAGAGTGAGACTAATTGCTTTGCTCAAGGTTAAGTGAGTGCGCGTGCATGGTGTGAATTCTGCACTCAAGCAGCCCAACTGTTTACACCTGTGATTATAAGGCCATTAACTAAATCTTGGCCCATAGTTCATAGAGCAGAGGAACTAATGTCAAGGTGAGAGGTTTCTAATCTCCTCACCCCTCAGCTGGCCACATGGCCCAGTGTTTCTTAGAAAGAGACAAAAAGCAAACTCCTCACCCAGGACAGTCCAGTTCTGATCTCCCATGTGACTGACAGCTGTGTGGTGTTACCTACACCTGCAATGGAGTTGATGTCTCCTAAACATCTGTTCACTGGGAGAAATAGTACCTCATTACTTGGCCTTGGTCTCCTGGTCCTTTTCCTCAACTGCCGAGGAGAGACCCAACAGAAAGATGCTTTCTAGAGATACCAGTTTAAAAATATACCCTAGCAAGTCTGCTGAAAGTTCAATGGTGTTACTAGATATGGGGGCGGGGTAAAGGGAAGCTGGATTTGATCAGCACATGCTATTTGGAAGTGAAACTGCACCAATATGTACAATTGATGCATGCTAATCAAAAGCAAAAAGTAAAAAAAGCTACTTGGTGATGGCTCGGATGAGAATGACCCCCCAGGCTCATATATTTGCAGGCCTAGTCCCCAGCTGGCAAACTGTTTGGGAATGATTAGGAGGTGTGGCCTTATTGAAGAATGTGTGTCACTCAGGGTGGGCTTCCTAGAGTTTTTCTCTCTGCCTGCTGCCTGTGAATAAGGAAGTGAAGTTCTCAATTACTGCTCAGTACCATGTCTGCCTACTGCAGTCATGATGATCATGGACTAACCCTCTCAAACTGTTAGCAAGCGCCCAGTTAAATGTTTTCTTTTATAAAATTCCCTTGGTCATGGTGTCTCTTCACAGCAGGAGAACAGTGATTAAAACAGTCTGATCTGGCTTTGAAACCTCAGACTGGATTTTATTTTTCATTATTCTCTGAAATTCTACTATGGTCTTGGTGACAGAGCCTTAAACTTTTAAACTACATCCATGGAGCAGATGAGTGTCCCAAATCAATGTATACCAGCCACCAACCACCTAGTACCGTACTAAAATTCAAGTTCTGGTTCTAGAGATGTGAGGTTGGGCCTGAGATTCTCATTGCCAGCAAGTTCCCTTGCAGTGCTAATGAGCTAACCAGGAGCCACTCTTAGAAGATCAAGACCATTTATGTTACTCTAAGAAAAGGAAGACATCTACAGAGGGAAGATAATTTTCAATATCAATCTTTTCCTCTCCTGGATTAAAAACAATTCAGAATGTATTTATTATATATCTTTGTGTGTCTGTATATGATAGTTGCAAAGACTTCAATGACTAGCCATAGTAAATGAGCACATTTAAATTATCCATGTATCAACTGCATATAAATTTTTAAAAAGATTATTTGTGTATTGTGCGTGTGCGTGAGTTTCTGTGCACTATGTGTGGGTAAGTACACATAGAGGCCAGAAAAGGGCACCACATCCTCTGGAACTGGAGTTGTAGGTAGTTAGGAGCTGCCAGGTGTGGGTTCTGGAAACTAAGTTTGAGTCCTCTGCAAAACCCAGAATGTAAGTACTGTTAACTGCTGAGCCATTTCTCCAGCCCTTGTGTATCAACTTCTGATGTAGTAAGAAAGTGGTACCTGTGGGATGCTGAAGTGTGAGCAAATTTCAGTTCAGAAAGCCTTCTTAAGTGTATCAACCAAGAAAAAAAGACACATAACACAGAGGAGGTAACAGGAGGCTGCAAGGTTCTGAGAAGCAATTACTCTCTTATCTCTCTTGTGTTTATTAACTTTCCCTTTTCAAAGGTATTCTGAGAGGTAGGTGTTGCTACACCCATTTTATAAGGACACAGGTTAAAGAGATTGCGTGACCCAGTTGGTATGGAGAGGATTCAGATTCAGATCTGTTTAAAGACTCATGCATCTGTGCATCTTTTGCATAACCATTCTCCTACTCCAGCATCCTGTGAAGGTTCAGGGGACCACCTGAGAAGAAGCAGATAGAAAGGAGACACTCAGACAAGGCACATCAAGTTATTGGCACATGAGAAGGCCAAGCTAGGTTGTCTGTAGCAGATGAAGAAGGCCAAGGCTAGGTTGGTCTGCAGCAGATGAAGAAGGCCAAGGTTAGGCTGGTCTGTAGCAGATGAAGGAGGCCAAGGATAGGTTGGTCTGTAGAAGACAAAGAAGAAGGGATTTGAATAGTTGAGAATGAGTTTTAACATGGACAGAAAATATGTTTTTTCATTCTAACTTATAGCTTTAGTGTGCAGTAATTGTTGAAATAGCAGGTCTGAGTTGACTAAACACTGCACATTTCAATAAAAGATCTGGCCTTTGGCTGACTCCTGGGAAACAACCTCCAAGCCCTTAGGATGTCCTGTCTGATAACAATGCCTTCCTTTGCCTGACGTATTTTGAATCATAGGAGATCATTTATGCAATATTGTGGTAGATGGTAGAGACCTTGACTGTGGGTTACCAGTTTTACCTCTGACTTGGTGTGGTGGTTTGAATGAGAATGTTCCCCATAGACTCACACTTCATGCCACGCCTACTCCAAGAAGGCCACACCTCCTCATCCTTCCCAAATAGTTTACCAAGTGGGGACTAAGCATAAAAATATAAGAACCTATAGAGGCTATTCTCATTCAAGTCACCACATAAATCAAGTATCTTTTCTATTTTTTACTTTCGATTAACATGCATTAATTATAAATGATGATGGAGTTCCATGTGACCTCCATACAGCATGTGCTGATCAAACCCAGCTTCCCTTTCCCCCTGCTGTTACATCTAGTAACACTACTGGGCTTTCTGCAGACCTTGCTAAGGTATATTTTTTAAACCAGTTTCCTAGAAAGCTAAAGTCTTGCTACAGGAAATTCATCACTGGAGGCAGGCTTTGAGCATGTATAGCATCATCCCGCATCTGGCGCTCTCTCTCTCTCTCTCTCTCTCTCTCTCTCTCTCTCTCTCTCTCTCTCTCTCTTCTTTGTGGTTGCTACCGAAGATAGCGATCTCTCAACTTCCTGCCCCTGCTGCCATTCCTGGTGCTTGCTGCCGTGCTTCCCCACCATGATGGGCTTTATTCCTCTGGAACCAGACCCAAAACAATCCCTTTCTTTTATTTTTTATTTATTTATTTTGGATTTTCGAGACAGGGTTTCTCCGTAGCTTTTGGTTCCTGTCCTGGAACTAGCTCTTGCAGACCAGGCTGAATCCCTTTCTTTTATAAATTGACTTTGGTCATGGTATTTTATTATAGTAAAAGTAACTAATACACAGGGCTGGAGATGAAGTCACATTGATGATTAACATTCTCAGAATCACCATGGAAATGTACCTCTGGGCTTGTCTATGAAGGTGTTTCCAGAAATGCTCTGCAGAGCAGGGGAGACCCACTCTGAATGTGGGAGGCGCCCTGCAGTGGGCTGGAGTCCTGGACAGGATGATAAACAAAACAGAGAAAGTGAGCTGAGCGCTGTCGTTCCTTTCTCTATTTGGCCACTGTGGCGGAAGTGGGATCAGCTCCCTCATAGCCCCGCCTCTATCTTCCCTTCGCTAGTAGGCTGTGCCCTGAAACTGTGAGCCGAAATAAACCCTTCCTTCCTTCCTAAAGTTACCTTTGTCAGGGATTGTGTCAAAGCAGTAAGAAAAATAAGTAAGTAATAAAGTCGGGCGAGAGTCATGGGCAGTCCATATTTCCCCAGTGAACACTCGAAATGTGCTGGAAGCGTAGGAACGCTCCGTGGTTGCCAGCTCTCCCTGGATGCTGTCATGAAGCACTGCTGAGAGAATTAAATGCTGTTTGTGAAATCTACCAGAGGAAGCAGCTGGAACGTGCATCTGGTCTCTCCTGAACTCTGTCCTGCGTGTCTTTGTTCCTTGCTAATTCGAATCTGTATCCTTCAAGCAAGTCCCTGAACCCAAGGATGGTTGGGGAGATTGCCGCAAAATGCTTAAAAGGTTTAACCCTAGCCAGTGAAGAGCAGCTTGAGTGGGTGAGTAAGGGAAGCCTTGGCTTTTTGAGTCGGTAAGTATTCACTGAGCGATTACTTACACCACGTATTATCGCACCAGAATATGAAAATAAGCCCACATCCCTGCTCTTTAAGAGGGTCCTTTCCTCCACCAGCACTAACTACCACAGACACAGCAGGTGCTATGAGTCTGAGAGAAGGGCTTAGTGAGGAACATTCGGAGAAGGAAGTTATCCCAGAGTGCCTCTCCAGGGACCACCCTGAGTATTCTGGGACTTTGGTTATAGATGCTGGAGCTAGCTACCTTTCTGCAATGACTTAACAACGCTCACCCTAGGGACATGTATGCCTGAAGGCACTGGGACTGAGGTGATAGGGGCGGGGTTGGGGGGGGGGTCTCTCCTACAAACCCAGTTCTCTCCTGAACCCAGTGGGCTACATAATTCATCACAGACACAGGAATCAAAGTTGTGTTTTATTGGAGAAAGAAGGAGAACAGAGTGTTATGGTCTTTGAGGCTTCCCCGGGTAGTCCACTCAGCACTGCCTGGGGTATTCTGTCTTCCATAGCTGCTGCCGCCACCCACCCCTCAGGTCTGAATGCTGCCACATTAAAGTCATGTGACCTGGGAAATGCAGGTTTCCTGTCCTCATGACCCCTGCTCAGTGGGGAAGAGGCCCTTCAATCCCGCATGCCTTCCCTCAGAGATGTTCACTTAAGATTAGTAATCTGTTCATGTTTGCCTCTTCTCTAAGCGACGTCTCATCTATGATGAGTTAGGGAATGACCCGTGGGGATGTGGACTATGGTTTCTTTAGGTGTTTCTGCACTCAGGATACCTTCCCCACGTCTATGACATTTCACTCTCCTCTGACCAGCATTTATTTTTGAAATTTTCTTCCATTTATTTTCATTACCCTCAAGATGCCTTCTTTAAAAAAAAACCCAAGCCATTACTTTATTTTTATCAGATGAGAAGCATGCAGCTATGTAGTGAGTAACCCTGAGCCTTTCACCGTGTCCAGCAGTGAACATATCTCCCCACGGAAGCTTCTAGCTATGGCTGCTCTCACAAAGGTCATGACTTGTAACACTGCCACTTGGGTACTCTGTGTATACCACTACAGAGACACAGCGAGGTTCCTCTCACTCAGGAATCCTTCCCTTTCCTGCAGGGTCCCACTCGAGGGGACTTCTTTCCCTCTTTGGCCACTCAGCTTCTGTTTCCGAGGAATAGTCTACTTCAAGGATTTGAGGGACAGTGTGAGCTACCCACCTAAAAGAGAAGCTGAATAGGACATACACTTTCCCTACCTTCCTTCCACGGTGCACACCTGGCATTGTAAATTAAAAGCTACCATCTTCACATGGGGACATGGGGACATGGGGACAGGGGTAGCCATGCATCCCCAGGGCAGGAGAAGCAGGAAGACCAGCAGAGCAATCTGTGAAGCCCAGAGTCCAACAACTGCATCCCACTGGTCCAGATGACACCAGGATTGGAATCTGGCTACCCAGGCTTCTACCTGACCATGTCTTTTCAGGAAACTCCTTTTCCACTTATACACTGGTTTCCTTCCTTGAAGCCCAGAGATACTGATGGAGAAATGAGACTCTTGCAAACCACTCACCCCCAATTACCTTTGCTTCCTCCCAGCTTTCCTTGTCACACGTGCTTTCGAGGGGCAGGTGGGCAGGGAGACAATGGGACTATAAGTTAGCGACCAAGCTAGGCAAAACTAAGAAAGTTCTCTCTTTGCTGGTATCTAGGAAATTGGTCAAGGGGCTAGGCCCTAATGAGCAATGGCAACATCTCATGGAGCCTTTGAATTTCTTGTTCTTAATGTCTGTGATGGGAGGATAAGAATCAATTTCTTCTTTTTTCTCCTTCAATCCTGCTGCCCAGTTTTGTCACTTCCCTAACCCTCAAAGCAAAGATCATAGGTGGGCACATTATTGAAATATCTGTTGTTAGTTTCCTTCTGGATTAGAGCTTTCAGCTCGCTGTGCAGGAATCCTACGGTTTGTTTCTCTACACACCCCCAGGGAACAAGACCGCTCTCCATGCAATACCGCAGTCTGTACCCTCCCCCTCCCACCGACCCCCAACAGATAGCAGACACGGCCTTCTAAAACACACAACATGGTCTTCTTTATTTAATATTTAATCAGTTTACATTCCACAACTGACAGATTATTTGTTTTTATTTTTTTCCATAAACAAGTCATTTAATTAATTACCAGACACTTTTTTTCTTCAATCGATGGAAATAACAAGATTTCTGCCAATTTGAAAAAGAAAATTGCAAGATGCAGTCAGTTTCAGTGAAGTTCCCAAACGCTCTCTGCTTCCTCAGTCCTTTCAAAGTCACAGGAACCTGGCAATTTCCCTTTTCATCCCCCCCTCCCACTTCCCTGGTTAAGTTCCTCTTAGAATATCACAAGAGTTTCGAGATCTGGTTTGGATGACCTTTCCTGTAATTAATTAATTATGAGAAGAAACAGACAGTACAATAGATCTGATAAGATGTAGCATTCTTGTTAAGATTAAACAATACATTTATTCACATCATATCAGAACAAATTAACATAATATTTAATCTTATTTTTAGCACCAATGACCACAGGAATTGCTACCTCCAAGGGGAGAGTCGTTGTTAGAATCCTGCAGTATACACCACACTGTGTCTAACCAATCAGAAAGCACTATGCAAATTAGAGTGAAGGTAAATAAATTTATATTGACTGAGCAATAATCTGGCGGACCATAAACTCGCCAGCTGTTTGAGAGTTTTGCCGGCGATAGGCCCCGTCTAATGACCACATTTAAAACGTACTCACCTAGTCAGCTCCCTTCCTCCTGCTCGGCAGCATAGGCCTCAGAAGGTTAGATTTTAAATGAATCAAGCCTTATCATACTGCTTCTTTGAAATGATTGGAGAATGCCCAGGGGCTTGCTTATATTTATTCTGTTCTTTGCCCTAAGATCTCACTACCTGTCTTTTTCCCCCCACACGAAAGGGGCTTATTTAGACCTAAGGAAGATCTCTAAGCAGAAAGGAGAGGTAGGAAACGGTGGCTGGAGTTCTTGTGTAAGGACAGAACTTGTCGCTGCCACCTCCTAGGAGATATGGTCTGCCTGCTGCTCTTCTCCCATATCTCCTCTTCAGCATTCAAGATTTAAAAAGAAATTGGAGGATGGATCAAAGAGCTGCGAACATCAGTGAGATGTTCTTAGCAGGAGACTCCACCAGAAGTTAAGAGGTGGGAGAGATGTGTATTCTTAACAATGGGGAGGCCTGTCTATCCCTTATCATGAGATAAAAAGACATCTGGATAGATAGGGTGGGTGGTGGCTGATGCCCCTACCGCCAAAGGGCATGACCTGCGGTCCCCCAGGATTTCTACAGGTCACCAGGGCCATGTCCAGGGATAGCACTAACACCCCTTGAGGCAGATACAACATGTGGTAGGTTCACAGTAGTTCCCTCCCCCAGCTAAGCAAGTGAAGTAGAACTTCCAAAGGCGAGACAGCATCGTGGAGATGGCTCGGCTTCCTACTCAGCAAGTCCAGCCCTCGCCTTTGACCCCCACAGAGAAATGCTCACCAATGAGCGATTTGCCGGCCAGGGCATCCTGCTCAGTCTCTGAAAAGCCTGTGTTTTCCTAGCCAGGTACCAGAAGCCTGATGCAGCTTTTGAGCCCTAAAAATGTGGCTGAGTCAGTTGGAGATGTTTTCTCGGGGTTAGATTTACCTCGGTTTAGATTTTATGTGAACTAGCCAGCACATAAAGCATGCCAGTAACTTTGATATTGGGTCCAGGTCCAAGGGCTAAAAGTATGGAAATTAATTTCATCTGTTCTGTCAGTGCATTAAAATGCAGCTAGCAGGATATTTCAAATTGCATACATATCTTGTATCAAATTCTATTGGGCGGCAGAGGTCTAAATCACCTTCTTTGTACAAGTCTCAAAGGAGGTCACCAAGGTCCATCAGGGATGAGGAAGTTGTGGACTGAAGGAGCCTATACTCATGAATGGAGGGGGTGCTGGCACAGGCCACATTTGTGTATCGTTCTGAGAAAACTATTCTTGTCTGGCAGTCACTTATACTCCGGGATTGATTACCGGTACCCTGTGCTATCCTAATCCCTCTACTCCAGAATTCCCGCCTTGGGGCTATTTCTCTGCCATTCTGCTGAGGGGATTTTGGAAGCACAGAAATTTCTCCATTCCAAAGTTTTCTTTAAGTTCTAAGTTTACCTAACCACGTGTTCTACCCACAGCCTCCACCCCAGCGCCAGAACCACATTTTTTTCTCTCTTCCCATTTCGTCGTGCCTCCTGACCAGGCTCCACTTCTCTACAGAGTAAACCACATTTGTGGAGCAAGCCACAGTTGGTAAAGCAACGCACATGCCTCATCTCCTTTGATGGTCTTTCTCCTACCACAGTCCTAGGAGGCAAGGCTCTATCAACAGAGAGGGCACGATGAGATAATCGGAGTGGGTGGGAAAAGACATCTGAGACCGAAAAGGTGGAGCAAAGGCTTTGGACTCTGTACACAAACGGGCTGCTGGCTTGCGGTTACTTTCTGAGGGTTATCAGCTTGGGCCAAGAGCAGCGGGGAGAAAGCATCTCCTGATTTCTCTCAATGCAGCAGCCAGCATGGGCACAAATAGCAGCAGAATGGACAGGGGAGACCTGGTGTCCCATGAGTCCCCAAAGTCACCCTGCTCCCTATGAGGCTGTGAGGACATGGCGAGGTCACAAGATTCACCCAAGGCTCGAGGTGAGCTATTAACAAACTTTCTAATGTCACTCACTCCAGGTCAGGTCTTTGGGTTGACACTGGCCACGACCTTTGCTCTTCTTACTTTGAGGATATGCTTTGACTTTGGGAGAGAATGACTTAACATTAAAGGCAAATGCCTTCAGAACAGAGAGTGCTTAGCAAGCAGGAGCAACTACCAGGAGAACAACCAGGAAACTCTCTCATAACGGGCCTCCCTCCCTTCAGGTGCCTCCAGGGCCAGGATCCTAGGGCAGTCCTCAGGAGTCCCCAGAAAACTGAGGGCTCTGTTTCAGCCTTTGAGGAGTTGCAATCCCCCTCCCCTTTATTTTCAGCTTTCACTTTTGTTTGTACATTTTTACAGATAGTCTTGGATCGAAACAGTCACACCATGGGCAGTGGGGTGGGGCAGGGGACGGGCACAATTGCCTGAAGGCATGATCACACTCACGACACACACACACCAGCACATACAAATGACAATGGGCCTAGGGGCCACCCCGAGAGGAAAGGAAAAGCTTGGGGCCTAGGGGAGAAAAATACGGGACATGGTCCCCTCACCCAGGGAGTCACAACAGGCCTTAGGCATGAAGAGTAGTAGGCTGGCTTGCAGGTCAGGGAGGCGCCAGGCTGAGCTGTAGCTAGGTAACTCCTAAGTTGGGGTCCAGTTTCTGTTTCTTGGCCCTGAACAAGCTACCTTGTACCCTTATGATTTGCTGGGCTCTAGTCATAGGGAGAGCAAGGACGTGTTATTCTCTGTTAGAAAGTTTCAGGGCAGGCAGGGAAGAAGAAAAGCATGGAGATTCTTTCGGGGGAATCTGTTCTTTTCCCTTTTAGAATCTAAGATCCAAGTGAGTTCATACTGGGAAATGTCCTAACTGGATATACCACGCAGAGGCCCTCCGACCAAAGCTCAGAGGCTATTGACGACGCCACTAGCTTTGCAGCCTGACAAGAGGAAGTGGGCTCTCGCTCTGCCGTGCTTATCCTCACTCTACACACGAGAGAACTTTAATAGCTTTAGGATCTGACTTTCCCCCATCGTGAGCATGTACAGCCAGGAGTGAACCCAGAACTATTAAAACAAGCAGCACTATAAACCCCATGTCTGCTCTAGAGGTGAAATGTCAGAGCCCTCTGTGCTCTTAGCCTCCACGTGGTCTCCTCGTTCTCCATCCCTTCTGGTAATAAGACTAAGCTACAGGAATGAGAGTGCACTTTGCAAAACTGGCCTTGGAGAAAAGGGCATGAGTCTGGCCATGGGTAACAAATACAAAGGAGGCGATTCCTCTGGAGGGCTTGAAGGAAGGCGTGAACCCCATGTACTTCAGCTGGATAGCTACGCTCTAGCTCAGCAACCAAGATGCCCCCCCCCCATATCCCTCTTGGTAGCGCCTTGATGGATCCATTTCACCTTAGTGGCTGCGCTGCTGATAACGGGTAATTTGAACAGTGCGTAATTCATAGACACTTCATGTTTGCAAATCACTCAGCAATTTCTTTGTCACCCTTAATGTACCATGAGGTAAAACGTTATCACCATCCTCATTTTGTAGACGAGGAAGTTCAAGTATAGAGAAGACACAGTGCCCAGAGTCACAAATCATTTTAGGACAGAGCAGAATGAAAGGTACAGCCACCGCTGCATTATACAAGTGTAGCTTAGTTCGTGAGTGTGTACTCATGATTAGATTGAGATGGCACCTGAAACAAAAGGATAAGTAGGTGATAGAGAGATATAGATAGATAGATAGATAGATAGATAGATAGATAGATAGATAGATAGATGATAGATCGGCAGATAGATGATAGATAGATAGATAGATAGATAGATAGATAGATAGATAGATAGATAGATGATAGATCGATAGATAGATGATAGATAGATAGATGATAGATAGATGATAGATAGATGATAGATAGATAGATAGATAGATAGATAGATAGATAGATAGATGATAGATCGGCAGATAGATGATAGATAGCTAGATAGCTAGATAGCTAGATAGCTAGATAGATGATAGATCGATAGATAGATGATAGATAGATAGATGATAGATAGATGATAGATAGATAGATGATAGATCGATAGATCGATAGATCGATAGATCGATAGATCGATAGATCGATAGATCGATAGATAGATAGATAGATAGATAGATAGATAGATAGATAGATTAGATAGATAGATAGTCCTAAATAGTAATCTTTCCCTCTGGCCTGAGCTTTCGAAGGCCTCCTTGCTGTCCTTGGGACTTGTGTTGTTGCCAAGAACACAGAATCACTGGTGCCAATCACAGTTCTGTGGCCATGCCATGTCCTCCCGGCCCCATTTATTCCCTCAGTGACAACCACTCACTGAAGAGGTTCTGAGGTTCTGGCCATTATGGCTGGGCCCACTATAGAGGCCTCAGAGTGATGGGCGGCTTATGATTGGTCTCTCAGTCTTTTGTATGCTATTTTTTTCTAGTTTTCTACAGTGAGCATGTATTCCTCGGGGGGAGGGACTCAATAACTTGTAAAAATCTGGTCTAAGGACTAGGAACAATGTCAAAGAAATGTTTGGGGGCATAGACACATCAATGAAAAGATGGTAAACATAACCCCCGAAGTCAACAGTCTGAGAGATGTCAGGATCTTTTGTATGCATCTGCTCTGCTGAACTTGCTTAAAAAAATCCATCCCTTTCCTCTGTCTGTGTGAGCTGGAAGACAGCACCAAGGCTGGTCCAGCTGAGCTCTGCTTCACCGTTCCTGTCTGTGTGCTCAGTTCTTCTGACTCATCACGTTTCCCTGGAGAGGGATGGATGTGCTCACTGAGGCAAATCAGCCCAGGAGCAGCAGACACATTTTCAGAAAAGAAGATTGCCTTGAACTAGAAGCAACCACTAGTCCACATAGAGACAGAGGGTGTCTGGGTCGATCCCCACTTCTTCCACTAGGTGACTGAAATCAGTGGATGGATGTTCCCCGCCTAAGACAGTTGAAGCCGAATGCTCTGAGCAATGAATTTGACTCCATTATTCCAAATTTTACTAGGCGGGCAGCTTTTGAGACCTCAATGGCACATCTTCCTGAAGTCAGGAAAACACATGCAGCATTTTCCTGTCAGGTCTCTTATCATGTATATGGATGACCAAGGAAATGCAGTCTTAGGGTACCCTCTCTTATGAAGGAAAAGTGACACATTTGGATAGAACCCTCACCTGAGGGACAATACACCAGCATAGTGTCAGGGCCCAGGGAATCATTCAGGGACCCGAGGCTAAAGAGGGCTGATCTTCATCTGGAAGAGCTGTCTAGTTATGCTTTCGTGATCCCTAGAAGTGAGAAAGTGAAACAGACATTTTCTTCCTTATATTTTGATGTCAGTGATTCACACACATCCTTGTGAGACCTCAGGCCATGCCAAACAAGGAGAAGGGGCTTGAAGTCCCTCTCCTCCCTGAGAAGGCAACTGTCACAAACTGATCATAAGGAAAGCCATAGGGAGAAGAAAATAGAAAATGAACCATAACTCCACAGCGAGGAATTACACTTTCTCCCAGCTAGGCCCCAACTTCCCCAAATCTCTGACCTAGGAGAGAGCGAGGAAATGAACAATGAATGTGGAAATTGCGCTCAGGCTGTTGGTTAGCACAGGGCCCACAGCACGTGCAATCACGGTCCTTGTACACACACAGCAGAAAGAATTTGACCTGGGCAGGAGCTGCAGGTCTCGCAGAGGCCACTGGCTCTCAGTCAGCTCAGAAGGCTGGGGTCTATGGTTTAGAGTTAGTGGAGTCCGAACTAGAGTGTGCCCCACACCAAGACTGCTCTGATTTTTCTTCTACTCACTCCCTAGCCACCTCACAGCCAGAAAATTCCAGAATCTGTGTCAGAGTGACTTATTCTAACCAGGGGTCAATAACCTGTTAGGCCACCTAGACAGAGATTGCTATCGCCCATCATTGTGGGGACTTCTGTCCTGATTGGGTGCCATGGCTTGTCTTTGTTGCTAAGTACTACAGACCCCAGCATATGTGTATCTGTGTCTGTCTGGTAGGAATAATGACAAAGTGACCCTAAGGTCCTGTTCTGCCGATTGGGGTGGAATTAATTGAGCCAGAGACACTATCTCCTCACTGGGATCTGTCTATTATGTGCATGCTTCAAAGAAGCCAGTAAGTTTTATTAAGTTTGCCACAGAGTTGGGCAATTGGGTAGAGCAGATGATCTGTTTATGATGAATATGAATTATTTTTTTAAAGAAAACCAAGGCATAAAGGTATAAATGAGAGGTCTGTGAACTTGTTTGTTCAAACAAGTTTACTTAAGAGAAGTTTAAATAGTCAACAGCAAATTGTCCCATTTGGCTTAGCTTCCTCTGTCTTTTTGCAACTGCAAAAGAGCTGGAATTAATATTCCATTCCCAACAAGTTCTGTGCCTCAGTGGATGTTCAAGGACACCTGCTTGTCCCTGCCCAGGTCAAGATACTCTGGAGGAAGACAAAAGCCCTCTCAATCTGAGATACTTCCATTTTCCAGCCCCAAGAATGTCCTTCACCTTAAGAGAAAAATTTATCTTTTCAAAGGAAAAGGAAAAAACAAACTTCTCTGTTAAAAAAAAAACTGAGTTTTTTTTTCCTGAAGATTATTTCCCCTATCATGGAATACACTGTTTATCTTAAGAACAACTCTTAGAATCTCAGTTGGAAGCCAGCAGCATTCCCTAACACCCAGCTTGCCCCTGCTCTCCCGGCACCCCTACACTTGGGGTAGTCACATGTAAGACCTTCTGTAGGATCTGACCAGGGCCCTGATGAGGGAGTCTTGAGAAATGCATCCATACCTCTATATAGGTACACACACACACACACACACACACACACACACACTGCATCAGAAAGATGCACACAAAAAGTTACCCACATGAAGCCCATCAGACATCATACCCTGATAGGATTACACACACACACACACACACACACACACACACACACACACACACAGGGAGGGAGGGAGGGAGGGAGGGAGGGAGGGAGGGAGGGAGGGAGAGAGAGAAGGGAAGAGGGAACGAGGGGGGAGCGGGAGAGAGGGAGAGAAAGGGCAGATGAGATGAATAACCTGGCAGGTGGGGGGAGGGGAGGGAACTGTTGGTAGGTGAGAGGGGAGGCATCTGGTAGGAAAAGAGGTCAGGAACAGGGAGCTGCAGTGGAGCACGTGAGGGAGGAAGGCTGCTGAGTGGTTGGCAAAGTTCCCAAAGCAGACCCATTCTGCAGCAGCTGAGCTCCCCATCTGCATGGCTGACCACAGCTGCACCAGCTCAGGATTCTCTCTTTGCCTCCCCAGGGATGCTTGGCACCAGCAGGGTCCCCAAGGTAACCATGAGTTACTCCTGCCATGTGGCATTCACAGCTCCGGCTAACTTCGCTTCACTTGCTAGCACTCAGTGCCAATTTGCTCAAGTGAGCTGGATGGTCTTGCTCCACCTCAGTTTCGGTGCTAGCCCCTAAAATAGATCACTATTTGGGGATTCGTGGCCTTAAAGATCAAGAGGAAAGGGACAAGAATGGAAAGAGTCGAGAATTCTCCATTAATTTACATAATATCATACAAACTTGAGCCCATGGGACATGGAGGTGCTCTCTCTGCATGTGGCCCATTTCCTGTCATCTGTACAGGGCTCACCCCTAGAAAAGGAGCAGATGTCCAGCGACAAAGGACAGCCCCCATGGCGGGGACCGAAGGTCTTGTTTGGTATATTTACTTGTACATCAGCAGCCAGAGGCAATATTCCTTCTCTTTCCCGATCTGTATGTTCCCCCTCTTCTCTTAGGACTTTTGTGCCCAGCTGTGTCTTGAGCTTCTGAAATTAGTGGACTATATCTTGCAGAGTTCCAGAACCGTACTGTGAAGTGCCACGGGGTTCTCTGGCCCAGTGGTTTTGTTCTTGGTTTTGCCCTCTGGGAATTTCAGTTGTACCAGAAATCATAGAAAAAGTGCAACACAAACAATAAAACCCCCACACTCAGGAAATATCCAGCACACATGCATGCACATACACATGTGCATGGGCACACACACACACACGCACGCACACACATGCACACTTTTGTCTCTCTCCAGGGATCTGCAGCTGTTGCATTGGCACCCATGAAGACCTGCCTTTCAAGATAATTCCTGGATCTTGGGGCCTCCATAATGGGTCGAAAATAATAATAGCGAGAGAAAGAGAGACAACAGAATAAGATGATATTTCCATTCAAGGAGTGGAAAAGAAAAAGGTAACCACCCAACACCTATGCACACGTGCACACACACACGCGCACACACACACACACACATCACAGCATTGCTCAAAGGCTCCATCTGCCCAGAGAACGCAGGCAGGGTAGGACAGGGTGGCCTCTTGTTTAACTGGGTGTAAGGCAGCTGGAAGGTAAGACTGGGTTTTCTGAGCATCCACTGGAATGTCCTTTTGTTGATGCTGATCTTGCCTCTCAGCATGTTCTCTCCCCTTCCCACCTCTAAGACATTGTCCAAAGGTTTGGCCACAAAGAGAAAACTTCCTTCTCAGTCTGTTTTCTCTTCCACTCTTGGTGTGTCGCTGGTGGGCTGGGAAGGAGCTCAGAACAGGAAGGGCAGAGAAGTGGTTCTGAAAAATGGCCTCAAAGATGTGGTTACATTCTATGAACTCAAGGGACTGAGTTTCCCCATGATATGATGGCTGGGTGGTGGTGGCCTTTCCGGCTGGCCCAGAGAGTAGCGCTTCCTTCTCTGTATCTGTGTTGCTCCAGACCACTGCCTCTGTCCCTTCCAGTTCACCGCCACATCCTTATGAGTGACAGGGATCAAGATGCTAGCGCAGGTGGCGGCTTTCACTGTCTTGAAGAAAACATGAAGCCAAAGTCAAGAACTGATGAGAGAGAGCCACGGGATGGGAACACTTTTCCCATCTTGGAGATGAGGCAACACAAAGTCTGATGAGATGCAGGTGCCTGAGCCAACTCAACTCTACCTTGGCACTGGCATCATCTTGATTGAGTTTCATTTTATATATGTATATTATATATATATTTATATATATATATATGTATGGGTTTGTTTTTTAGCACACTGTCCCATTCTCTGGTCTGGATTTAGGGCAGTTGGTCCTCGGGACAGGTTGGACAGAGGGGGCCAAGGTACAGAAGAATCCCGAGATTAGTGTGAGGCCCAGGCCCCCCCACGCACAGAACATGGACCATCCATAGCCGTGGCTGATGTCATCCGGGAGTCCATATAGGTAGCGTGGGTAACGTGACAGCTCAAAGTTGATCCCAGCCACACAGGTGCACAGTGAAATGATGCAGAAGGTTCCTGGAGAAGAAGGGAGGAAACATGGGGCAGGGAAATGGAGAAGGAAAAGGAAGAAGGGAGGAAGAGAGAAGAGAAGTTAGGATTTGCACTTCCTTAAGTGGGAGAGATGAGAAGATTCAGGGAAGAGTGGGCTGCCACCAAGGTCACCATCGAGAGAAGTTCAGGGGAGGGAGGCACTATTGCTTTTGGACCCTTATCTTGGACAAAGTCAGGAAGTTGCTTCTTTGATAAAATACCCCAAATGAGTATCTCATTAGAGATTTATATAGGGTGGATGACTGCAGAATATTTACTTCTTTTTAATTAAGTATTTAAAATATGCTTCTTTCATCAAAAGCACAAATCATCCCATTTGGTGTAGCAATAAAAACATCTATTTTCATTCATACATCCATAGCATCTTTTACAAATTTCAATACTCTTTCTTTAATCTAGTCACCACAAACTCTGGCCACCCAGAGTTTTTTTTTGTTTGTTTGTTTGTTTTTAAACCTTCTCAGGTGCCTGACACTTGAAAAATCTTTTCCACTTTCTAAGGCAACATTTCTGGAAAATACCCCATGGAAAGCGAGCCCTTTAAGATCTTCCTTTCCACTATGGATGGTGGTGAAGTCAAAACACGGGAACTCACACATATGCCTTCTCAGCTGCCATATCCACACGGGCACCGCTTATCTTATCCAACATGCTTCAATGAGAAATTTACTAATCCTATTTGATATTAGGATTCTCTCACCATATACATGCAAACACATATACAACATGTCATACATGTTCCCCACATCAAATCAACCTCCAACTAGAAGATCACATTAGAAGAGGTGAAATGGGATAAAATGTTTCATAATCACAAACTCTGTTAAGCAATACCAATATTTGGTATTGCTAGAGTGAATTCAGTATTTGTGTTCACACATGCCTTATGTGACCCAAAGAAGCAGGTCTCTCTGGGTCAATGAGAAGAAGCAGGTGAGGTAAACTTTCTCATAGGAAAGGAAAGGAGAGGCAGTATGCTATGTTTTCTATCCATGATGAGAAATTTTCTTGCTAACTGCTAGGTTTCTTTACAATCACTTTCTATATTTTCTAGAAGGTTCCTGAAGAACAAGGGAAGAAATGCAGGGTAGGGCAATGAAGTTCCTAAGTCTGTGACCATTTATATGGCCACAGTAATTGCAGCCATACTTAACAGTTAAGAAGTGTGTGACTAATTGAAGTGGAGTGCTCCATCACAAATGGGACATTTATATCATGGCATGGCGGAAGACGGGTGGAAAGATTCTTAGAGCCAGAATTCAGGGAGGACTGAAGCAAAACAGTGTTTTCTGGACATGCCAGGACTCAGGAGCTCACAGCCTCTGGGGTTCACCTGCACAAGACCAAGCCAAGCAACGTTCCAGCAAGAGAGGGAGAGGCTCACAACTCCCCCTCCAAATGAGAAGCTATTGACGGCTTCTGGGGAGGAGAGAGAGTCTGTCCAGTAGGTCAACCACACTCCAGCCGATAGTTTGCATCCATGAGTATGTGGCCGTGTAAACGGGACAATTTGAGTGAGTGAGAGAGCATGCATATGAAAGTACTCTATCGTTGAGCTATATCCAAGGTCTTTTTTTTAAATTTTTTTTTGTTTTTCGAGACAGGGTTTCTCTGTGGTTTTGGAGCCTGTCCTGGAACTAGCTCTTGTAGACCAGGCTGGTCTCAAACTCACAGAGATCCGCCTGCCTCTGCCTCCCGAGTGCTGGGATTAAAGGCGTGCGCCACCACCGCCTCCAAGCTCTTTTAATATATATATATATATATATATATATATATATATATATATATATATATATATATATATATATATATTAGACTTGCTAAGTTTCCAAGGCTGGATCTGAACTCATTCTGAGGCTCAGTCAGGTCTCAATTCTGGGATCTTCCTGCCTCACCAAGTAGCTAGGATGACACTGTTTTCAGCTCTCTTGTGCTATTGAAGACTGGCACCAGGCAGCTGGCTCCTTCCTGTCCATCACCAATTGTCCACCCAAGTTCGGCTGCATTCCATGTTCTACCATATGGCTGCATGAGACCGACAGGACAGATAATGAGCATCGGGAGAAAGGGTCAGCACAGAAGGGGAAGCGAGTGTAGCCAGGCCAAGTCCAGATCACAGAAGACCAAACATGAACGGGCAGTGAAGAGAAAATGTCTTCAATGTTATTCATAATCCAAGAATTAAACATTCAAAGCATAGGGGTTAGAGAGATGGCTCAGCAGTTAAAGGCACTCGCTGCTCATCCACAGGACCCAAGTTTGATTCCCAGCACCTGTTCGTCAACTCACAGCCACCTGTTCTGCCTGTTTCAGGGGTCCTAGCTCTGCTCTCCAGTTTCCTAGGGTACAGCACTCATGCACATATACTCCACACACAAATAAATAATAAAAAATAAATGTCAAAATCTTTAAAAAAAATTAAAGAAAAAAGAAAGCTCGAAGCACAGTGACAAAACATTTTTAAATTAGTTTTGTTTTGGATTTTTTGGTTCTCTCTCTTCTCTCTCTCTCTTTCCCTTTTTCCCTCCCTTCTCCCTTCCTCCCTCTCCCGCATCTCTCTATCTCCCATCCTGTGTGCATGTGTCTGTCCGTCTGTCTCTGTTTCTGTCTCTGTCTCTCTCTCTCTCCCATCCTGTGTGTGCGTGTGTGGGTCTGCCTGTTTCTGTGTCTGTCTGTCTCTCCAGTTCCATGTGTGTGCGTATGTGTGTGAACATGTGTTTGCACATATATGTGTATGTGCATGTGGAGGCCAGAGGTCAACCTTGGATGTCAGGCCTTAGTCCCATTTGCTTTTCTTTCACATGGGATCTTTCACTGGCCTGGTGTGCGCTATGTATGCAAGGTTCTCTCTCTCTCTCTCTCTCTCTCTCTCTCTCTCTCTCTCTCTCTCTCTCTCTCAGAGAGGTATCTGCCTGTGTCTACCTCCCCAGTGCTGACATTACACGTAAGCCCCATGCCTGGCTTTTCCACCTGGGTTCTGGGGTGGAATGCATGTTCTCATGCTTATGTAGTAAGCATTTTAGCATTTTACTGACCAAACTATGTGGTTTTAGTATTTTTGTTTGCTTTTGTGTTGGTTTTGTTGGTTGGTTTTTATCCTCTCCAAAACTAACAAAGGCACTGGAAGACAGACGATCCAGTAGCTCTATGGGAAATGTAGGCTACTGTTGCTGTACAGAGAATGATTGTTAAGACAGTCACGGTCATCCTTTTGATACAGTGATTTCTCACCTGGGAATGAAGACCTAGGTCTGAAGTTGTTTATGTGGCAAGGAGTGGCTGGGAAAGAGGGACCCACATGAGCTCGAATACTGTGTGAGTGCAGCCTCCAGGTGGAGAAGCTTGCCCTCCGGGTGGAGAAGCTTGCCCTCCGGGTGGAGAAGCTTGCCCTTTCTTAGAGGCCTCCTATTGACTGCCACCTGTGTTTCCCACGACCCTGAGAAGTACAAAGGACTATCGAGTACAAGGAGGCAGCTAGGAGGAAGCCGTGATCATCACAGAAGGTATGGGGCATTCTGGGGAGGTGGGCGCAGAGCTAAGAAACCCAGTGAACGGATAAGTCAATGACTGCTTCCCGAACGATCTGATCTTCTGCTTTTATGGGTCTTATTTTTATGAGTGTGTGTTTCATTGTGATCTTGTTTTTTTTTTAATCCCATTTGTTTTCTATAAAGAAAGAAAGGATGTGGAGTTGGGTGGGTGGGCAGCTGGGGAGAATCTCGAAGGATTTAGGGGGAAACTGTGATAAGAACATATTGTATAAAAAGATTTTCTTCAATAAATGAGAAGAAACGATTGTGTGCACAGACAATGGAAAGTAGGGCATCAGGATGACTTGGGCACAAATGCCATGTGACTAAAATGCACGAGTATGTGCCACACTGTGAATACATGCGCTTGTGTGTTTAAAATGCACAAGTATGTGCCACACTGTGAATACATGCGCTAGTGTGTTTAAAATGCACGAGTATGTGCCACACTGTGAAAACATGCGCTAGTGTGTTTAAAATGCACGAGTATGTGCCACACTGTGAATACATGTGCTAGTGTGTTTAAAATGCATGAGTATGTGCCACACTGTGAAAACATGCGCTAGTGTGTTTAAAATGCACGAGTATGTGCCACACTGTGAATACATGTGCTAGTGTGTTTAAAATGCACGAGTATGTGTCACACTGTGAAAACATGTGCTAGTGTGTTTAAAATGCACGAGTATGTGCCACACTATGAAAACATGTGCTAGTGTGTTTAAAATGCACGAGTATGTGCCACACTGTGAAAACATGTGCTAGTGTGTTTAAAATGCACGAGTATGTGCCACACTGTGAATACATGCGCTAGTGTGTTTAAAATGCACGAGTATGTGCCACACTGTGAAAACATGTGCTAGTGTGTTTAAAATGCACGAGTATGTGCCACACTGTGAAAACATGTGCTAGTGTGTTTATATGCTAATGAATGCTCACATCAACACTTGAGTGCGAAGTGTGTATGCATGTGTTCGCAGTTCGCATGTCTATATGTATGCCAGGCTCTCAGCTTGCTCATTCATGTCTATGGCAACAGCTCATGGGAATAGCAGCCCCAGACTGACAGGGGTCAGAAAGAGCCTGGTCCTGTGTCCTGGGGCTCAGAGGATACTCTCTGGTGGCCCTTAGATGATAAAGTCTCAATATAGACTTTCCAGATCAGAATCTTTTGTTCGTAAGAAGAGGAAAGAGAGCTGTGTCTTGACAGGTGTTACACACTCTAAATTCTAACAAATCAAAACTGCCTGCTTGGAAGTCTTCCAGTTGTTGACCTAGAAGCCCTGTCAGGGTGCAATTTGTAGAATTTTCTAACATGTAGGCTTAAGACATGTGCTGTTTTGAATCAGAATGTCCCCCGTAAGCTCAGATGCTCATACGCTTGGTGTCACTGTTTGGGTAGGTTAAGGATATGTGATCTTGCTGAAGGAAATATGTCACTGGGGATAGGTTTTAAAGTTTAAAAGCCATGTGACATTTCCAGTTCTCTCTCTCTCTCTCTCTCTCTCTCTCTCTCTGCTTGTGCTTGCAGAATATCATCGTATCATCTGACAGTGGGGTAAGTTCAAATCTGACCTGCCTTTGGTTTGTTCTGGGCATTGGGAATCATGGATACAAACCAGGACAGAGAGTTCTGGGCTGGAGATGTGGACCAAGTCAGTATCTTATAAACTGAAGGTTTGGCAGTGTCAGGGGTCACAGAGGACTTTATATAAACTTCAGAAAACAGAGATGTCCCTTCTCAACAGCTTCCTCATGCCCCTCCACTAAGCAAATGGAGGGACTTTTGCTGGGAGAGAAGATCCACACAGGGGTCGAAAGCTGCTGGGACTCTCAGGGAAGCCTCAGAAGTGAGTCTGGATTTGGCTCACGCTCTAAGAAAACTGAAGTAGCAGACCCCAGCCTTTGAGGCCGTGCCTGTAGACTTTCTCATTCTGCTCCCAGTGAGCACTTAGTGAGAGGCAAATGGGGAGTCGAGAGAGGCAGCTGGGATTTCAGCGGTGATCAACTGTTCGCTGTGGTTCAAGTAAGGCAGTTGACTGATAAGACCCCTACCCTCAAGCCATCCTTCCCTTTGGCGTGAAGCTTGCCCTGCACTGCCAACACCTAGTGCCTGTGAGTGTAGCTGACTGGTACAGAAGTGACAGGGGCAGAGCGTGGTGGATAACAACAGCAGGTCTGGGGAGAGGAGTGCTTTTGCCATGGCAGTGGGCGTGGTGGAACTAGAACAGCCAATCAGCAAACATTTGTTTAACTTTTGATTGATCCAGTGATGGTGCTGGATGTTGGTGAAAGAAAGGAGAGGATAAGATATGACTTCTGCCTTAAGGAATCTTTAATTAAAACTAAAAGAAAAAGCAGAGGAAAAGCAATGTATGGTGTTGTAGGGAGTATAAGCCATGCATAAGTGAAAAACCGAGATTAAAGCAAAAATAACAGCAGATGGGGGATTAGGAGACGTGGGTTTGTAAGCAACAGCTCTGAGCTGCGGTTCCTCCCTCTGAGAAATCAGAGAGCTGAAGCAGAGACTTTAAGTTCTGTCCCTTGTGTAGCAGTATCTAGTAAACACCCAGGGGGAGTAGTTATCATGACTTCAATATAGACAGTATTGCTAGACAAGGAGAGCTTCAACGGGAAGCAGGGCTTCAGTGGGGAGCAGGAGACGAGCTGGCCAGGGCCCTCATTCCTAGGACTCCATGCCTGATATGGAGCAGCATTCTAGGTACCTGCACACCTCTCGGTTGCAAGGCGTTCACTGCTACAACCCAAGCCTAGTTTCCATGTTATGTCAGCCATCCTACTAGACCACTGGGGTTTTGACTTCTACTTTTCTACATACAAAAGACAATGAAAATGTCAAACTCCCATCAAATTATTGTTCTAGCCTGTTACGAAACCTCTAATGGAGGCAGCAATGTGATCCAAACTGCCCACGTTCTTCATAAGGAGAATCCGGAGTGGATTTTCTTCACCTATCAGAGCAAATGCCTTACCTTGACCACACAGCCATAGCTATGCTGGAGAGTGCTCTGGGATAGGAGACGAGAGAAGCACACCCCACAACCTGGCCTGTGCGCTCCTTCTCTGTGATAAGAGACGAGAGAAGCACACCCCACAACCTGGCCTGTGCGCTCCTTCTCTGTGATAAGAGACAAAAGAAGCACATCCCACAACCTGGCCTGTGCGCTCCTTCTCTTGTCCACAAGGCCTGGAGCTCCCGGATCACAATCCCAATGCTGTCCTCAGAGAAATCTTCCCTGGCTTCAGTGGTTTTAATAGCTTCATGTGGAGATGTTTCTAGAACTGCCACTATGGAAAGGGGGTGAAGCACAAAAGACTCCCAGCTCTCTCTCTCTCTCTCTCTCTCTCTCTCTCTCTCTCTCTCTCTCTCTCTCTCTCTGTCTGTCTGTCTCTCTCCCCTCTATTTGAGCAAAACAGCTCTACTTTGATCCTGTTTCCGGGAGAAATTCCCCTACAAACCGACACCATTTGGAACTCACTGACCTATTTTAGGTGTGCCACTGCAAAGATCATCCTTTGGATAGCAAAATCCAGCGGCTGCTCTATTAATGACAAGCCTTTATTTTTGGTGGAAATGGCTCATAGTCCCAACCCTTCTGTCTGCTGGCCCTGCAAGAAGCCTCTGCCTTTTCAACACAGTCTCTAGGCAGCTGGCCACAGCCGGCTAGTCCCAGTTGGTAGGAATGAGAAACAAAAAACTAATTAGCCTTTCAGTGCCAGGATTCTTGCTGGCCTGGGCTCAGAGTTCAGGAGTCCAGTCAGAAGCAGACATGGTACCATTTCCAGAAGCTGCGGGCTGAGAGAGCTTGCACTAACAAGACCCGCTGGCGTGCAGACAGTGCCACCCTGCAGACCACTATCGTCTAATGTCCCTGTTTGTAAGCTCCATCCACAAGCAGGAAGCCCCTGCTCATGACAGCAACTGGCTGTGCGCACGAGTGCCTCCTTCGATGGCTCGCCCACAGCGCCTTCTTCTTTTCGTGGTTTTCTGCTCAGATTCTTCCAGAAACCACACGTCTAAGGCCACTTAGCGACTTTCCATCCTGCTCTGCACACTCCTGACTCTGAGCCTTGTCATCACCTGGCTGCAAGGATAACACTCTCTCAGGGATCTGAGATTGTTGCTTTAACCAGTGCGCTGTAGTCTAGGGAAGGCAGAGGAGAGGAAACTGGTTTCCTAAGCAGACTCCCGGCTCCTATTCTGACTCCTCCACGTCACTGTCATCTCTAATTATTGTTTCTCTGGTTACCAAATACTAGAGTCTAGTTTTCTCTCTTGCTAGTCGTAATTTCTAGGCAGTCTGACAGTCTCTTCCTGTTTGGATATCTCTGGGTTTTCAAGCTGCCCTGAAGCCAGGCTTCCTCGTACTTCCCTCGCTAATTCCTCCAGTCTTCTAGGTATTTCTCAGCCCCCTCACCCCCCACTTGTTGTTTTAGAGTTGCAAGTTTTTCCTTTCCCCCTTGAACTGTTTTACAAACTCTGGCAATGACTGCTCTTCTCTGGCCAGGAACTGCCCTGATACATGACCGAGTAAAACAAGTTTCCTTCTTAGCTCTCCCTTCCTAGGCAAATGGCACGTCATGGGTGTTTCCTGGGCAAACAGAGTGCAGTGCTACCCTTACGCTATCCTGTGCATCTTTTCACCGATGACTCAAGTGTTGAAAACCGAATCCCTAAATTCATATGTTAGCGGGTGGTGTTTAAAGGTGGAGCTACAGGCAGAGTAATTAGCATCACACAAGTGGTATTCTCATGACAGGAAGAAGCTGGAGAGAAGGCTCAGCAGCTAAGAGCACCTGGCTACTCTTCCAGAGGACTGGTGTTTCGTTCCCAGCATTCACATGGCAGCTCGGAACCTTCTGTAATCCCAGTCCTCAAGGATCTGGTTCCTTCTTCTGGCCTCTGTGGGTATTGCAGGTACTTGGTTCACGGGCATACAGGCAGGCAAAACACCCATACACATGAAAATAAAATGTTCAAGAGAAAAGTGAGTTGAGCGGCCCCATGATGCCCTTCCCTCTGTTGCGATGCAGACAAAAAATAAGCCCTTACTGGAGACTGGTATCGTGGTGTTGAACTCAGCAATCTCCAGAAACACGAGCCAAACACACACCCAATCTGAGGCAGTTATGTGTCACTTTATGGTGTACATACGCCCTGGGAAAGTCACCATTATGCAATAGTAACTTCAAGAATACCAAAACGTGTATGGGGATAGGAGCTAGAAATTTCTCAGTTTCTTCATGATCTTTCAGCACCACTGCCATGTATCTGGCCTGTTGCAGACTACGAAATCAATACAAAGCTGTATTAGTTAACTTTCCTCATTGCTGTAACAGACTGTCTGGCAAAAATAGCCTAAGGAAGGAAGAGTTTTTTGGGCTTATAGTCTGGCAATCCATCTATCATGGCAGGGTAGGCATGAGGAGCTGATGACTCTGTATCCTTAGTCAAAGGATCGGGGAGGGGGAGAGTATGCTGGTGCTCAACTTGCCTTCACTTTATCCAGTTAATGCTCCCAGTTCAGAGATCAATGCTGCCAACATTTAGAGTGTATCCTCCCACCACAACTCAGTCTAGAAAGTTTCTCACAGATGTTCCCAGAGGTTTGTTCCATGATACCTCTAGATTCTGTCAAGCTGACAATCATGATTAACTATCACCGCACAGGACTGTATTCTGTTAAAACATACGAAAATGAACTGAGACAACAACCCAATTCATATCCCCTTAAGTCTCTGGCTCTTTTGCTCCTTCGGGGCCTTACTTTATGTATAGGATAGCAGAGCATCCCAGGTCACCTAGGAGTTATGGGAGGGTGTGTCTGGAATGTGGGACTTTCAGTTTTATCACTGAGAACCCCTAAGAAGACTGTCTGCCCTTCCTACTGAATTCTCGAAGTAGTGCTGTCTCCTTTGAAGTCAAGATATGGACCATAGTGATGCATCATGGGAGTGTAGACCAAGTATGGTGCCTCAGTCAGGACAACATAGAAATACAGATCTGCAGAACGTGTTACCAATGCTACGAAATGCAAGGCCAGGCCAGTACTGCTAGGGGCAGCTAATTCTTTTGTCACCCTGTAATGTGATCAGGAGCCCAGTAATCCTTCCATCCCATCCTTGTGCCACCAGGAAGATTAGTGGGCATGAAGGAGAGTTTCTAAGCTGCTTTGTCCAGCTATGGAGTTAGATCCTCCTTCAGCCCACTTCTAAGCACTCACTGTGCATAAGGACCAGCATGACAGAGTCATCTCTGTGGCTGTTGCTGTGTTAGCCTTTACAGCAAGGGGAGGGTAGCAGGAGTGTTTCCACACTCCTTAATGATGCTCAGAGAAGACATGACAGTCACACCACAGCAATGGACCCTGTGGAGAAATAGCACCAAACTCTAGGCCTCAGGTTAAGCAGTAGAAATGTGCTTACTAATTCAAGAAACCATTTCCTAGGAAACCGAGGCCCATGTGAGGGTTCTCAGGAGAATCCAGATCAGTTACATGGTGTGTGCATAGGCATCTTCCCAAATATCTATTTCTTATGTGACCAAAATGTGCCCAGAACTTCACTGGCACACCATTTCCCCAGCCTTCTAAAGCTGGAGATCCATCTGGGGGACATTTTCTCTTCCCAGGAAGGAAGGATAACATCTTTGTGTCCCCAGCCCCGGCATGTTCTCTGTTGCTATGTGGTAAGAGGGCCTCTGCTCCAACCAGAAGCCCTCAGGTTGCTGCAGAATGCCATGGAGACATGAATGTTGGGGTGTCTTTTCCTTTTAAACATGCATGTTGGGGTGTCTGAGAAGCAACCTCTTCCCTAAGATCACCCTTCACTCTGATCTTTAAATCTTTAAAATCTGATCTTTAAAATCTTAAAGGTGCCAATCAGCAAACGGGAAAAAAAATCCTCCTCCGGCATCCATTCCAGGAAGCTGATGTACACTAAATCCTTCCTTTGCTTAGATTAAATGCCCCAGCAGCATTCAGCTCTCGAGAACACTTTATAGCTGTGTTCAGACCTGCACAGAATATAAATTACCATTGAATTATACACCATTGCATCATCGGCCATCAACAGGCAGGTCACAGGGTTTTCCATCAAAGGTGCCCTTGAGACCCACTGGGATAAAGCAAGAGATGTTGAATGTTTGGGAAGCAGGCATGTTGCAAGGGATGGAGCTCTGCACTGCTTCTTTCTGCAAGCTGTGAAAATCTTCCAGGCTGAGACACTGCCAGGAGTAGAACACAGAAACCATACGTCCAGGACAGAAGGTATTTTTTAATTTCTCAGGCTATATCTTTTTATTACAAGGCTATCCTGCACACCAGCATATCTATGCTATAGTAACACAGCATCCTAAGTCAAGGAGCTATAATTGTCGGGTCATTCATAAACTGCCATTGACTCTAGAGAGAATAGAGTTGGCCATTTATTTTCAGAATTTTATTTTATGTATATAAATGTTTTTTCCTGCGTGTATATATGTATACACCATGTGCCTATTACTGGTAGAGTCCAAACTGGGAATAAGATTCTCTGGAACTGGAGTTATAGGTGCTTGTGAGCTGTTACATGGGTACTAAGAACCAAACCTAGATAATTTGCGGGGGGGGGGGTAGTAAGCACTTTTAATTGCTAATTTATTTCTTCAGACCCCAGGTGGCCTTTTAAAAGATCCATAAGTTGGACATCAGTGAGTATCCCCAACCATGAGCCAAAATGTTTGAAAAAATACTTTGCATGACTGACCTGCCAAGACATGCCCACTGATGCGATAGTGGTTCAAACATCATAGGAGTAACCAACCAGCTTCTGATTGGATTTGAGTCCTGCTCTACAAGATGGAACTCATACCTGGTGCTATTGTTGTGCCAAGAATGTATAGCTAGACGGGTTATTTGTCCTAAGGGAGAATTTACTGTTATTCTGCTAAATGAACACAGTTGTAAACTGGCTTCTAATGACTCATTGTTATACCCATAGATTAGTGCATATCACAATCCTTACCACAAGAACTTCTATTTACAGTAGATGTGATTATCTCAAGATCCACAAGTGTCCAAGGGGCAGAGAACAAGAATACAGAATGTTCAGCCTTAAGTAGAACATCCATACTGATCCCCTCCTCTCAAGGCTCAGGGATCACTGTGAAGAGGGGGAAAATACTGTAAAGAGGCAGCGACTATGAATGACTATAAGGAAACACTGTCCTCTGGACACAACAGGGGAGCTGCATATAGGATTTCACAGAGGTTACGACAGCATGCACAAGATCCATGCAAAGTCAAGCCAGGCCAAACACCAGCATGGAGAAGGCAAGTGGACACAAAGTCCTAACCCTAGCAGAGGAGCTATTAGCAATCGATGCCTGCTGGGAAAGAGAGTTCAGTTTTCCCTAAGGGTGTGGCCCCTGGTAGATCGACCAACCACACTCCTGTGGAAAGCCACACATCCATGAATACATAAGCAGCACAGAAATTGGACTTGATGGGCGGAAAAACAGAGGACATAACGTTGGGTGGGAAAGGATGGGGGTGGATCTGGGAGAAGTTGGAGCATGGAATGAGTATGGTCAAAACCCATTGTATGAAATTCTCAAACTCTTTGGGTGGTGGCGGGAGGATCCTGCTGGTATGGAGTGTGCATTGATGCTCCCCTCGTGGCCACTCACCAAGTAACACAGAGCAGCAGCAGTTCACGCTGCTGACTCCTTGATCTTGAACTTTCAGCCTCTAGAACAATGAAACTAAATTTCTATTGGCAAACCCACCTCACCTGCCTCCTTTTGTTACATCCGTCCTAGCAGGTGCATACACAGTGATTGGTTTAGCAGGATTACATTTCAATGTGTGAAGCAATGTGGTGAGACAAGACTGTCTGGGCTGGGCGGACGAGTCAGTTCTTGCCTCGTGAGCATGAGGGTTTCAGTTCAACCCCCAGAACTCACATCAACATATTGGGCATGGTGGCACAAGCTTGGGATTCAGGCTCTGAGGAAGTAGAAACGGGGGCATCCCTGGAGCTCTATACTCTGCCAGTCTAGTTTAATGGATCTCTGGGACTCATCAATGAGAGGTCTCATCAATCAAAGGAGGTAGAAAGTGTTCCAGAGAATGACATCTGAGATTCTCCTCAGGTGTCCATACTTATTCATGTATGTGTACCTGAACACACACACACACACACACACACACACACACACACACACACACACACACCAAGAATGTCTATTTTCAGTCTTGAAGGCCATCCCATAGCTAGAATGGGCATCAAAATGTACCCCTTTGAAATAAAAGCAGCTTGGGTACTCCGTTCCGAGAATCTCCCTCACCTCTGTTGTCTGTGTGCATGCCTGCACAACATGCCTAGATGGTGTTATAGACTCACTGGCCTGGCGGCATCTACACTAAAGTCAGACCACATGGTGGAGATGGATCCTCCTGGGTCATAAACAGAGGATTTCAGCCTGTGGACTTCCACATGAAATATAGACCTCAAAACTTAGAGGAAAAGAAAGTAGAGGTGTACCTGGTATACCTGGTATGCCACTTAAATTGTGATATTGTTTGTGATATTGATATTGCAGAGGTGTTTGTGACTCTCAGCTTGTCTCTCTCTGTGCCTCTGTCTCCCTCTGTATATGTGTGTGTGCATATCCATGTGTGTGCTTGCGCGTGTGTGTGCAGGCATTCACACACCCATGCCTGAACTGTACCTCTTGTGATTCAATTGGTACCTTGGTGTTTCAGAAAGCATTTTTAGTTGTTTTTTTTTTCAGAAATTCGGCGCCAGAATAATACCTTCTCTGCAGGATTATTTTGAAGAGCGATAATAATACATGTGAAAAAGCTTAGAGAAGTTAAAATTGCTTTCTATATGTAAGGTATAATATTAGAAATGGAAAGCTTTAAGTGAGGCGGAAGAAAAATGGTTCTTAAGGACAGGCAAGAACTGTAGCTGCTGTTTCCATCACAGTCAGCAACTTCATTCTCCACTGGCCTCGGCCCAGGGTAAATGCTAACCCGGAGCGCTGCTCTCAAGAGGAAGCGGGGAAAGACGCTCAGGATGCTCTATTCTGTGCCTGCCTTCCAACCAGAGATCACAAACCCCCCAGCCTTTCTTGGAATTGAATCTGCCTTTGAATGCCCAGAGGTCACCGGCTCCTGTGGGGTCACGTGACAACTCTGGGTGTGTGAAGAAGTCTGCCTCACCAGTGGGCTCCATCAGGAAAACAAAAGGAAGCCGCCTGACAGAGAAACATTGAGAAACCCTACACAGCTTGATTCAGAAATCTTTCTCAAAACCTTCCAGTTCCTTTTTCTTAATAATAAGTCACTGAGGGGAAAGTTAAAATGAATTTAGGGATGTATCTACTACTTGGATAGATGTGTCAAGTTCCCTTCCTGATGCTCCTACCCTTCCCAGCCACTAGAGCCACTGCCTGGGCTTTCAGATATTCTAATATATACACGGGCATTTTCCCTGCAAATTCCCTTAACTCTTCTGCACCTTCAGCCACCGAATAGGCTTTTTGCCAGTGTTCAGTGTTCATACCTAAATCAGTATGTGTGTGTGTGCATGCGTGGGTACGTGCACATGGAGGCCAGAAGTTGATGTCAGTGTCTTTCTCAATCACATTCCATCTTGGCTTTTGAACTAGAGGCTCGCTGAACCTAGAGCTTTGTTGCTTGGCTAGACTGGCTAGGCGGTGAGCTCCAGAGATCCATCTGGCTATGCTTCCCCAGCACCATGGTCACAGATGTGTGTGGCCACAGCAGGTGTTTATGTGGTTGGCAGGGATTCAAACTCAGGTTCTCATGCCTGGTAGGCAGCAGGCACTGTGGAGATGGAGTCAGGCACTCAAGACCCATCAAATCTTAACAAGACAGTGTCTGACACCTGTAGAAGGAGTAGCGGGCTGCTTCCCGCCACCCAGCTCCCAGCCACGGGCTAGCTTTACCCAAAATAATTACACGGAAACTGTATTCTTTTAAACACTGCTTGCCCCATTAGCTCTAGCCTCTTACTGGCTAACTCTCACATCTTGATTAACCCATTTCTATTAATGAGTGTAGCACCATGAGGTGGTGGCTTACTGGGAAGGATCTTAACCTGCGTCCATCTTGGAAAGGAGAGCTATAGCGTCTGTCTCACTTCCCTTCTTCCCAGCATTCTGTTCTGTTTACTCCGTCTACCTAATTTTCTGTCCTATCAAAGGGCCAAGGCAGTTTCCTTTTTTTTTTTTTTTTTTTTTTGGTTTGTCGAGACAGGGTTTCTCTGTGGTTTTGGAGCCTGTCCTGGAACTAGCTCTTGTAGACCAGGCTGGTCTCAAACTCACAGAGATCCACCTGCCTCTGCCTCCCAAGTGCTGGGATTAAAGGCGTGCGCCACCACAGCCCGGCTGGCACTTTCTTTATTAACCAATGAAAGTAACAAAAGAACAGATGACCCTCCTCCATCAGACACCATGTTTCCACAGATGAGAGCTTGTGCTGCTTCAAGGTTTTCAGAATTACAAAGAGTCTGGAAATAAACATCCAAGCTGGAGCTTGCAGAACAGCAGTGTCATAGAGTAGTTGACCCCGGAGTTCTTCTCAAATATAGAGGTGGCCTTAGTGGCTATCTACACTTATTTGTTAAATGATAACAATGGATGACGTTCATAATTTTTACTCTATTAGCACAGTCTCTTTTTCTCGTCTTTTGGCTAAAATGCCACCACCACCCTTTCTCATGAGGAAGCCATTCTATGGTCTCAGTGGTGAATTCAGGAATAGCCATTGAAATCCAGTCTCACTTACTATGACTTCTGTATTCCTTGGGATGGATGCAAGATTTTATATCCAAATGTGTATCCATATGTATATGTACAAGTTTATATGCAGTGAATATATTAATATATACATAATATATCAATGACTAATATATTAATATATACAGTGAATTAATTTTATATTCATGAATCAATCCTATGTTGAATTAAATTATTTAATCTGAAGGTCTCAAGTACACAACAAATATTTGACTTTGGCGTTCAGCCTCCAACTACTTCCCCGCAGAACGAACTGAGAACTATCCATTTCATTGTCTTCCACCACAGGCACTTGAACACAAGTCCTCCAGGTGAAGCAACCACAGGTCTGGCCTGCTTGGCCCCCTGACCTCAAGCAGCTCATGAATTATGAAGGAAGATCTGGTATGAGCATTCACACCAAGTTGGGAGAAGCGTTCTGGAAAGGAGACGAGTGAAGAGTGTGGCGCCACATATTTTTCCATGGGAATCTTTGCAGCTTCTCATCCATCTGGGCCTTGGTGTAGAGCTGAGAATTAGTGGGATCCAACTGGCTTCTCAACCGAGTGGCAGCTGCAGCTGTGCAGAAAGGAACATTCTCAAACTGTGACTCATGAGCTTCCACGAACCACTCGGAGCATGCCTTCTTCCTGCCTGCTTCTCTTTTCTCCTCTTTTTGATGAGAGTGGTCCATGACTCTAAACTGGAAATCTCGGGGCAGAAGGTAATCCTGCCTGGGTTTCTTAAGGGGGACAATGCTTGAAATGACAGCTTCCTGCAGATGTTTTATGCCCCTGATGCTTCTTGCTTGTTCTGGCCCTTCATCTTAAATATCATCAAAACTTTTTCAGAGAAAGCCACATTGTCTGTGTGAAACTAAGTACATGCAACTAAATCACTGTATGTATCATGTTTGGTAGTCATGTGACTCTCCTATTCCAGATGTATGTAGGGTCAACCCATGCCAGCTTCCAGATAGGATAGCTGCAGCATATTGGGTGAAGTGAGTTCTCCTCTAAGAATCAGAAAACCTGGGTCTCTTACTTGGATTTTTATTGCTGTGAAGAGACACTATGAACAGGGCATGCAAAGGAAAACATCTAATAGGGGCTGGCTTACAATTCAGGGGTGTAGTCCATTATCAACATGGCAGGAAGCATGGCAAGGAGCAGACATGGTGCTGGAGAAGGAGCTGAGAGTTAGTTCTACATCTTGATCCATAAGCAACAGAAAGAGACTGAGACACACTAGCAAGACTTTAGCTTTAAAGATCTCAAAGCCAGCCCCCAATGACCCTACTTCCTCCAACAAGGCCACACCTACTCCAACAAGGCCACACTTCCTCATAGTGCCAACCCTATGATCAAGCATTCAAACACATAAGTCTATAGGGACCATGCCTAGTCAAACCACCACACTGGCTCCATCCTGTCCCATAAAATGAGAAGGTCACTTTACCTCTCTTGGCTGTGGGATAATGGTCTTTTATCCTGTCACTTGTATTATTCTTAATAAAATGCTGAGTAGTAGGCAGGCAGGAAGTAGAGGCAGGGCAATAAGAATGCTGGGAAGAGGGAAGCCCAGTCTTCAGTCATGACTCAGCCACAGAGGAAGCAAGATGTGACTATCTCACCGAAATAGACACCAAGCTACGTGGCTAACTCAGACAAGAATTATGGGCAAGTGTAAGTTATAAGAATTGGTAAATAAGAAGCCTGAGCTAATGGGACAATCAGTTTATAACTAATGTAGACCTCTGTGGAATTCTTTGGGACTTAATGGCTGCAGGACCGGGCGGAACAGAAAACCTTGGTCATCATCTCTGGGCTATGATGCCCTCAACAACAGGGGTAGGACCAGACCTTCAGGGCCTTTCTACACAAGTGACCTTACAACTCTAGGCATTGGGATAAGTAGGGGGGCTATACTCTGACTTGCCCTAGGACTGGCTGTAACTAATTCTGTCCAACATGAACTTCCTGGAGAGATGACTCTTCTTTTCAACAACTGACACGTCCAGAAGGTGCATGTGTCTCAGCTCCAAATTGCCTTATTTTGAAACATGGAAGGATAGAACCCAGCTGTTTAAGTGTCTGGAAGAAATTGGCTCCTGAAAGAAATCTCTCTGGCTTTTGTCCTATCCAATCCAAGCCAACGCCATGTTAATTAGTGCAGGAAGAAGCCGGCGTGGGAGCCAGGAGATCAGTTGGGCTGGCCACCTGGTTTACTTGATGTTTCCATCTGCCTAGTACACACAACTTGGCCTTGGCCTTCTGGGGAGAAAAACTATACTCAAGTGATTTTTTTCACATCTTCACTGTTAGTTACTGAATATGAACATAGCTGTTTATGTATAAAATGTTTACATATGTCTATTTAGATAAACACATATACACACATACATTATATATATATGAATGTATATTTGATAAGCTTTATTTCATGTGTTTCAGAAATATTAGCCTTTTAAATTCTCCAAGAAATTTTATGAGATTGCCATGAGGAAACTGAGGCACAGAGTGTTTCCATGAATTGCTGAGGTTATGTAACTGAAGGTATTCCTCCCTGCTTTACCCCCTTGCTATGCTGTCTCTCTGTGTTCTTGTGTCTTGCCCGTTCAGATGGAGTGAAACTGATGTTAGCAGAAAATTTATGTTCCCCTCATAGTCCACATCCCCAGTAATATATATTTAAACAAAATTTGTCATCTAGCTGACGAGAGCAGGAGAAGAAGCCATGTCTTTATCACCCGAAGAGGTTCAGGGTGCCCTTTACACAGAGGGGCTAATTTATAAACATATCTGTACTGGTTTCTTTCTAGGACCAAGAAACCCCTCACAGCCACCCTGTAGTGATATTTTATTTATGTTGGAATAAGTAAAGCTTGCCTAAAGATCAGAAGGGCAAAGCTAAGCCACTAGAGGTCAGGCAGGTGTCACACACCTTTAATCTCAGGATTTGGGAGACAGAGGTAGACGGATCTCTGTGAGTTCAAGGCCACCCTGGGCTACACAGAATCAATGCAGAAACAAATCCAGGTGGTAGTGGCTCCCATTTTTAATCCCAGTACTAGGGAGTCAAATGCCTTTCATCTCAGCACTAGAGGGAATATAAAATGGAAGGAGAGAGAGGCAGAGTCTGCTTAGTCTGCCTTAGCCCAGCCTTGGTAGAGGTAAGACTTCTCTAGTGGTTTGGCTGCTTTGCTTTTCTAGTTTTTGGGTTGAGCCCCAATATCTGACTCTGGGATTGTATTATCATGCTACACCACCACTAACTTTTCTCACTACCTGTGTTACCAGGTGGGCAAATGACTCTCATTGGGAGGAATCAGGAGCTCCAGAAAGAGGAAGATGGAGATCAAGAAAGAAAATGCATTAAATGCAAGACAATAACATTTTCACTGTAGCTGCTCAACAGGCCAGGAACTAAATCCAGAATAAGTGGGTGGCCAGAAGAGAACCCACTGAAGCCCCAAATTCCTCAGCACCCAGAAGGGTCTGCTCCCCACCAGGCAGGCTGGCTGGAAATAGACCTCTACCCAGCAAGCCTGCTTGTTCTATTTACCTCCCCAGGTTCCAAGGTGCCCCTTGTTACCCCAATTCTAACACCAAACTGTGACAAGAGGCGGCACCACAGAAGAGGGGTGGGCTGGGAACTAAGAGCACTGTGCTCGCTTTCTTTCCATTATTATTATTTTATTAATTTCTTGATTTTTCTGTGTAGCCCTGGCTGTCCTGGAACTTACTCTGTAGACCAGGCTGGTCTCGAACTCAGAGATCTACCTGCCTCTTCTTCCTGAGTGCTGGGACCAAAAGCCATTTGACACCACTACCCGGTGTACTGGCTTATTGAAAGTCTGGTGGGCAACTGTGGCTTGACCTGGCTGCAGCTAAGCTCACAATACCTGTCTCCACATTTCCGTTTAGGGTGATTTGTCTGAGGGGACATTTGGATCTACAGAGCAGGTATCATGTAGGTACGAGAAAGCCAGGGGAGAGAGAGAGAGAGAGAGAGAGAGAGAGAGAGAGAGAGAGAGAGAGAGAGAGAGAGACCTTCACAGAAGTCTATGCCACTGTGGAATGGAGGTGTCTGGGCTCCATACCTTGTCCTCCACACCAGCTCACAACTTAGGGAAGGCAGTCAGTTCTTCTCCTGTGGGAAGGAGAGCCTCCTTCCCCCAGCAACCTCCCGAGATGAGCAGAGATGTTTCCGGTTCACGTGTCGTAAATGAGAAGGCAGACAGGAGCGCACCACCCCAACAATGCTATCAGCCACGCTAAGTCAGGAGCCCTAGGAAGCTGTATCTCAGAGGTTTCTGGGAGATGTGATTTTCACGGAGCTTAACTGCTAATGTTAAAAGCTGAGCCACAGAGAGCATTTTAATTAATTACCTGTGATTTTTAAGTAAATTAGAACCGAGAGTGTGGTCGCATCTTTGAGCAGAAACAGCTGGGTTTTGTCAGGGTGGAAGGACACAGCGTTGGCATTTCTTCTGCATGGGGGAGTGTGGGGGTCAAATACCATACAGACTCACACTTTAGCTTTATAGAAAGCTTCCTAAGCACTATTTTTTTGGGCAAAGGCTTCATTCACCACAGAGTTCAGTTATACTGTGATATATCAGAACAGAAATGTATTAATAACACTGGGCTGAATGAAGACCTGGGCCGCTCTTCTGGAAGGTTGCCAGTCCAGGCCCAAGAGCAGCTTCATCTACTGAATGGATGTGGGAAGCCTAAAGGGAATAAAAGTGGGAGCGTTTCCTGGCTTCCCTCTTCAGCCTCAGCACTAGCTCCCCGTCAGCCTCTCCGGATGTCTTCACACTGCTCTGTGGTAAGGCATCAGCCCCCAGTCATCTTCATCCGAGAACCTGTCTGTCTCTGGGAGTCCTTTAAGGACAGGGGCCAGGCACATTTGTAGTTGTGTCTGGGTGACAGTGGCACAATGCTTAACATACAAGTAGGCCCCCAATTAATAGTAACTGAGTTGAATTCAGTTGTAAAATCAAAGAAATTATAGACACAATACTGTTCAAATACTAGAAAAAAACTGTTAAGGAAATGACTGACTTTGATTTATGTCATTTTTAGCAGAAAGAACCCAAATCAAATCTACCTGAAACCATAATGAGGCTTAAAATAAAGATGACAAAGTGACAGCTTGGAGCAGCCAGCAAAGAAGGGGCATCCTGCCGCGTCAGAGGTTTTCACCCCCGTGTGGTGGAAATGGGTAGAAAGCTGAGCTTTGGGACCCTCCGCATAAGATCAGCGCCACCCAAAGTTCTGCGTTCAGGTGAACGGTTTCTGCAAGATGCTGGCCATACTCTGAGCCTTGAGGAACATAGAGGACTCCAACAAGCAAAGCAAGGGTGCCCAGGTCAGGTGGTGTAAGTGGTCTGTCTGAGTGTGACCCAGGACATGTGGCTGAGGGTCCATGACACAAGATTGCTCCTGACAAGAACTCCAGGCTGGGACACTGAATTTTGTTCTGTAAACATGAGGGAGCCACAGAAAATGTTTCATCAAGAGATGCTATGCAATTAGCATCTTTTAGGAAAGTAGTATGTTTTGAAGGATGAAATCCGTGCAAAGTAGGGAAATGAGCATTTAGGAAATTCTTGTTTGGGGGCGAGATGCTTTTGCAATGTATTATCTCATTTCATCTTCACAAGCATCCCAACAGGGTTGGCAGCGCTGCCTCAGTTCCACAAACGAGAAATGCAGGCTCAGAGATTGGCAACCAACCGGGGTGGGGTGGGTAGAGATTTCTACCCAGAGCTAAATGACTCCCAAAATACTGCAGTTTCAATAACAGCCCAGATGGAGCTCGGGGAGCGGAGGCAAATGAATGGGCCGCAAAGAATCTTGTGAGGAACGTGTGTTGGCAGATGTTGGCAATTGAGGGAAAGGTGAAGGAAAAAAGGGGACCATGACAAGTGACACAGGGGACAGCTGAGGATGTCTTCAGCTGTCGGAGAGAAGGAATGCGCTTCCTTGGGGGAAGGGGAAGATGGGGGAGTGACATGTACTGGGTGCCTGTAGTAAGCCAACTGTTTTCATGTGTTTAAAAATTAGAAAGCGCGTGTGATGTGTGCAGAGAAAAGACAAGTCTAACTGAAGGCATGCCTGGATTCCAGAAGGAGAGAAGCGTGTGTAACAAAACACACGAGGCCTTCCTGTCGCGGCCGCCATCGGAGAGGAGCAGCCATGGCCCTGCGCTACCCCATGGCCGTGGGCCTCAACAAGGGCCACAAGGTGAGGAAGAACATAAGCCAGCCGAGGCACAGCCGGCGGCGCGGGCGCCTCACAAAGCACACCAAGTTCGTGCGGGACATGATCCGGGAGGTGTGCGGCTTTGCGCCCTACGAGCGGCTCGCCATGGAGCTGCTCAAGGTGTCCAAGGACAAGCGCGCGCTCAAGTTCATCAAGAAGCGGGTGGGCACGCACATACGCGCCAAGAGGACGCGGGAGGAGCTGAGCAAAGTGCTGGCCGCCATGAGGAAGGCGGCGGCCAAGAAGGACTGATCCCCTCCCCGTTCTCAATAAACGTTGCTGTGGCGCAAAAACAACAACAACAAAAACAAAACACATGAGGCCTAGGTTCAGTCTGTTCCACACATTTCACGTGTGTGTGTGTGTGTGTGTGGTGTGTGTGTGTGTGTGTGTGTGTGTGTGTGTGTGTGTGCAGTGTGTGTGCATGGTGTGTGCGTGTTCCCGTGAGGGTTGTGGAATTTTTTGATAAGGAAATCTGTTTGCAGAGGAAATGAAAGGCAACAGCCCACATTTAAAATTTGGCCAAAAAAGACACTTAAGGTCATGCTCAACTTCCTTAGCGATCAGGGAAATGCAAATCAAGACAACTTTAAGATACCATCTTACACCTGTCAGAATGGCTAAAATCAAAAATACCAATGATAGCCTTTGTTGGAGAGGTTGTGGAGAAAGGGGTACACTCATCCATTGCTGGTGGGAATGCAAACTTGTGCAACCACTTTGGAAGGCAGTATGGCGGTTTCTCAGGAAATTCGGGATCAACTTACCCCTGGACCCAGCAATACCACTCTTGGGAATATACCCAAGAGAGGCCTTATCATACAACAAAAGTATATGCTCTACAATGTTCATAGCAGCATTGTTTGTGATAGCCAGAACCTGGAAACAACCTAGATGCCCTTCAATGGAAGAATGGATGAAGAAAGTATGGAATTTATACATATTAGAGTACTACTCAGCAATAAAAAACAAGGACTTCATGAATTTTGAATACAAATGGATGGAAATAGAAAACACTATCCTGAGTGAGGTAAGCCAGACCCAAAAAGAGGAACATGGGATGTACTCACTCATATTTGGTTTCTAGCCATAAACCAAGGACATTGAGCTTATAATTAGTGATCCTAGAGAAGCTAAATAAGGAGAACCCAAAGAAAAACATATAGGCATCCTCCTGAATATTAACCTTCAGCAAGCAATGAAAGGAGACAGAGACAGAGACCCAAATTGGAGCACAGGACTGAAATCTCAAGGTCCAAATCAGGAGCAGAAAGTGAGAGAGCACGAGCATGGAACTCAGGACCGCGAGGGGTGCACCCACACACTGAGACAATGGGGATGTTCTATCGGGAACTCACCAAGGCCAGCTGGCCTGGGTCTGGAAAAGCCTGGGATAAAACCGGACTCTCTGAACATAGCGGACAATGAGGACTACTGAGAACTCAAGAACAATGGCAATGGGTTTCTGATCCTACTGCACGCACTGGCTTTGTGGGAGCCGAGGCAGTTTGGATGCTCAACTTACTAGACCTGGATGGAGGTGGGGGTTCCTTGGACTTCCCACAGGACAGGGAACCCTGATTGCTTTTCGGGCTGGGGGGGAGACTTAATTGGGGGAGGGGGAGGGAAATGGGAGGCGGTGGCGGGGAAGAGACAGAAATCTTTAATAAATAAATAAATTAAAAAAAAATAAATAAAAAAAAAATAAAATTTGGCCAAAGGGCCAAGACAATTAAACAGGCACAGAGAAATGGGGGAACCTTAGCATGTTATCACAGAAGACTAAAGTTCAGGGAAGGGAGAGACCGAGAGCAGTAGAGAAGCCAGCCAGGGGTGTCTCAAGAGTCCGGGGCAGGTGGGGTAGGCAGGATTAGCACGTCACTGGGTGGACAGCACAATTACAGAAGTTATAAGTGGGGGCTATACTCTTTTAAGAGCCCCAAACATCGCCCTTTGTCTCAGAACCTAAGGAAAGACAGAGCCCTGTGCCTGCCCCATTTTCCTGTCTCACTGCGGCATGTTTCATGAACACTGGCCACTTCCTCTTCTGCCTCCTCAAGAACACCAGCCTTGGCGCATATCAGGCCGTATGTGGAAGAGGGGGTGGCATCTCTTCCTCTACCATGTCACAAATTATTTGAGGATCATAAAGGTGCTAGTTACTCTTTGCAGGACAGAACTTTATGATAATGAAGAGAAAACCCCAGGCTTCAGAGTGAAGTAAGTTTGAGTCTGACCCACAGCTCCAGGAACTATGTGTCCTCAGGCAACACCCTTAAACTCTTTCAGCAAGGGCTGGGAACTGCCAAGAATATTGGGGCTGGTGACTGAGTGAGCACTTCCACATCCATGTCCGGAGGGCTCACGAGGTGCCTGGCAGGGCCTTAGCATTTCACGCAGCAAAGCATTTCATTCTCGTAACAACCCTGTGAGGCACACACCATTTTCCAAGGGAGGGGAGACAGCTGTGTGAAGGCTCAGACTGACTCCAGTCACAGAATTTTAATTTGGATTCTCACCCCAGGTGACCTTCGCTGCATCTCAACTTGACATTACTGGCGACACACTCTGGTGGCAGAAGGGACTCCTGCTACTATCCCATGGGAAGCAAACATCTTGCTTCTGGCTGGTGAGAGTGGAGGGGGACCCTCAGGTGGATGGATGTCAGGGATTCTTCAGTGTTTAGCCAGATACTGAAGGCTGCAGGCCCATTTCCTCATCCCAGATTCCTCCCCTCAACCCCGTACCTTTCCTTTTCTCCTGCCCCAGGTAGGAACACAGAAGAAGAAGACCCAATAGTCTGGAGACATTATAAGGCTCTGCCATTGACTTGACCACACAAATTCTCAGCTAGTTTGAGGGCTCTCCAAGTTGATCTACAAAGAGAGGGTGGTAATGCTGACTTTAAAGGCTGCTTGCAGAAGGGAAGAGACCATGTCTGAACTCTGAATGGTGATCGCGTTAGCCCTAGTGTGGTCATGTTAGACCCAGTGCTGTCTACTAGCCCCAGTGTGGTCATGTTAGACCCAGTGTGGTTGTTCCACTTCCCGTTTACCCTCTGTGCCTCCTGAAGTTCAAATGAGACCCAACCCTGTCTTTAAAGCCCTACAAACTGTAAAGTACTGCCTGGCTAGTGAGAGAAGGGAGCCTCAATTGAGAAAATGCCTGCATAAGATCAGGGTGCGGGCGAACCTGCCGGGCATTTTCTTAGAGGAAGGGCCAGCCCATTGTGGGTGATGTCATCCCTAAGCTGGTGCTGATCCTGGGTTCTATAACAAAGCAGGTTGAGCAAGCCAGGAAGAAGAACTCCTCCATGGCCTCTGTATCAGCTCCTGCCTCCAGGTTTATGGCCTGTCTGAGTCCCTGTCCTGATTTTCTTTGATAAACAGCAATATGGAAGTATAAGCCAAATAAACCCTTTTCTCCCCCAAGTTGCTTTGGTCATGGTGTTTCACCATAGCAATAATAGCCCTGACTAAGACACCAGGTCATATATGTTCCCTCTCCGCCCTTTTCAGGGGATCAGCTCCTCCTCAGAAGACTAGAATTACTTAGCATTACCATAATCATCTTCTTTTTCTTCGCATTTGTATTTAAAGGTATTGGCAATAAAAAGGAAACCAGCTAGCTTGTTACACTAAGTGATCTAGGTAGGTGTCGATTCCTCTCTAACTCCAGAAGCAACTCCAAGGCTAGGAAGACTTCCATCTTCTACAGTATGCATAATTTAGTAGGTATTTAATAGCTGGTTGTCTATTGGATGACAAGCGTTGGTGGGCTCAAATGGTTCACTGAAGTATAGATGCTTGCCTTTGCATACCCACATTTTGGATAATCTTGACCTTTTGATAGTGTCCATATAGAGTATATATGTTTCCAAGCCCCAAGTCAGGATATGAGGTGTAAGCAAGCTACAATACTAGGAAAAGGTCTTGGACATGGCAAGTCTCCTCACACTCATTTTCTAATTAGTTTTTGACATGATAACACAATACAAACACTAGCCATCCATCCCAGCAATCCAAATTTTGTCAAGATGACGATGTTTGTCCACCAGAGCAGAATCCACATGGACCTCCAGGGCCAAGCTCCTAAAAATCTTTCCAAGGTCATTGTCCCCTAAGGCTCCAAAGGTCTTAGAACAGTATGGACTACTAAACAGACTGGGGTGCTTTGATCCATCCACTTTATCCACAGTGATGGGCAGATGTACTTCTAAGTCCAAGGTGGACGTTGTTATCCAAGGCCTGGGCTGCCTTCAGGTCTTACCCCCAAGCTCTCTAGTTTCAGCCAGTCTCTAAATTTTCAGTAGCATGGGGAGCAAGAGACCCTAAATTCTGTCTGAATACTCTACCCGCCGGTGGTGATGTACTTTATCTATCACAGGGGCTTGCTTAACGGGGTCTGGTCTGGTTGATCCGATGTCTGGTATGATACCCTCAGTCTCTTTTGCAGGTTTTGGTATGCACAGTGCATCTCAGCCACTCAAGTAGTGGGGATGACGAGGAGCCACAGGAGAACAGATGACCCAGCCTGGCTCTTTGGGGCCACTTGTCACTGGCTTTAATTTCTTCACGGTCATATCTGTGTCTCCCTTCGACACTTCCATTCCCAGTGGACAGGAGAGAGAATGCACCCTCTCACTTCCCACCCGTCCCTCCCTCATCGCCATTTCCTCGGAGCAGCTTTTAAGCCCAATGGGTCTCCATTTACTTCAGAAACCGTCATTTTTCTTTGATTTATGATTTGTTTTAAGGACTAGAGCTTGGGTGACAAGCTCCCTTTCCTTGAAACGTGTCCATCTCTGTAGGAACAAGCCAGAAGAGCAACAGGGAGGGAGTCTTTTGAAGTTGCTTTAGACTTCCTAGGTTTCCATGGTAACTTGTCACTATGGCATCTCCACTACATTCTGGGGCTTTCTCTTCCACTAAGAGTGGGTAGAGCAACCTGTTCTTTCTCAACAGCCACCCATCAGAGGAGAGGGTATTCCCAGTGCCCTGCCTCTCCTCTTCTCATGCCTGTCCTTAATCCTACACTTCGGTCTATGGGAAGTTCATTGTGTGGCGTGGACCAAGATTCAATGCAGTGGTGGTGGTGTTTCTATGCCTGGACAGGCAGAGCCTTGCTTGGTACTTAGAGATGAAATCATAGGGTATCTCGGCCCCAGTCTGGACCATATTTATTCACCAACTCAGATATTTCTGTGTTGGTACAAGAAGGCCAATGAGGGAAGGCTCTGGTCTATGGAGAAATTATCCATCCTTTGAGAAGAAGGGCAAAATCATTTACCCCACCCTCATTCTGGATACTGAGAACCAATACTAGGCCTCATAATAGTTATGAATGTGTTTTTGCTATCCCTGCTCCTGGGCTGTCCTGCTCCCCAAAACAATTTAACTATTCATTAAAGAAACTTCTCCCCAAAGACACATCACGTGTTCCATTAAAAAGCATCCACAGATCTGGTACACCCTAAAATGCTTTGAATCTTTCACCTCCAAACCCTCCCCTGGCTGTATCCTTCAATTTTGATGCATTCTTATTCTTACTCAGTCTTGGGGCCACCATTCTTACACTGCTCTAATCAAATACCACATTGAAAAGATGCCTTAATCCAAGATTCTGGTTATTAATACATTTGAGTTCACTTCTGTGGTCCAACCAGAATGTGTGAGTTTGTCTTCTCCCTTACCACTCAAGCAACTGAATCAGTTTTCTCTTCTTGATGGGTTGCCTTTTTAACACCTGCAGTCATCTTGGGACATACAAAAAGGGACTCACAGGATGCTTATTCAGCCATCATGACAGCAGACTTGGTCTGTATTGTAGAGAAAGGAAGCTGAGAGCAGGCTAGAGAACAGATATGTTCTTAGAGGATTTCCTAGAAGCTCCGCAACAAAACATCCTTTTGTTCCAGTTACAGGGCGTTTGAATATTCTGGACAATGCCGGAGAACCAGATGGCTTTGTGGACATGCTCTTGAATTCTCGGTGTCTACATAAGAGGTCATAGGTTTCATTTTTGTGCTGGGCCCCTAGTGGTGCAGAGGGAGGCTCTTGGATATATAATGCTGTAATGACTTCTGGAGCACAATGTTAGCACCCTAAGCCTAACTTGGCCAACCCAGACATGGATGCAGTACTCCCTACCTCCATGGAAACTGGGAGTGCCAGGCTATAGAGTCTCCAACAGTACACATCCCAGAAAGCAGCAGGGAAGCAGATAAACTCATACAATATTGAATGTCAATCGGTGAAGACTCCTGGGTGACTGTGCAATGGATATATGACAGGGTGGAATGGAAACTGATGTCCCTTCAATAAATCAAGTCTTTGGCCATGACCTTAAAGGCCCTTAATGATGTCGACCTGTTTGGTATCACCTCCGTCTCCGTCTCACTCTGTACCATCACAATCATCCTCATGATCAATTTCTCCAGACCTAACAGTTTCATCACCAATCATCCTCATGATCAATTTCTCCAGACCTAACAGTTCCATCACCATCCCAAGCGCTTTGTTCATCTTGGGGTTCTTTTTGTAAGGAATGATGTTTCCCATGTCTTCCTAGAGCCTTCTACCCTCATGATGCTTCCTCCCCCACATCTTCTTGGAGCCTACTACCACCCCTCACGCAGGATCCTGTCCCATCCCCACCATTGCTAAAAGGCCTTGCATGTTCACCCGTATCTGCAATGTCCCATCACTTTCTCCTTCTTGTTCTCATTTTACTCCACACTTCTCTTCATCCAACACAATTTGTATAATTACAGTACTTGCCTATTTTTCTGTCTTTCCAACTAGAGTGTGAGCTTGCTTCATGGACTTTCTCTGCTTCTCTACTGTATCCCATGAAAGCCGTATGTGGCACATAGGAGGAACTCGGTATTTACTGAATGAAGGAATGAGGGACTAGAGTAGGGATTAAACTGAGAAGAACTACCTGTATGAGGATTCATTTTTTTCTATCTCCATAGCACATGCCATAAGGTGTCTTGGTGGTACTGCAGCAATGACATAAAGCCACTGAGGTAGGAGACCAGCATCACTGAAGGTAGTTATTTCAAAAAGAAATATCTCAAGGACTGGAGTGATGGCTCAGCAGTTAAAAACACTGGTTGCTCTGTCTTCCTGAAGCCCAAGGCGGTTCAATACCCAGAACCAACCATAGTGGCTTACAACTATCTGTAACTTCAGTTCCAGAGGATCTGACACTGCCTTCTGCCTCTGCGGGCACTGCACACCACATGTTGTCTACAAACATGCGTGCAGTAAAACACCCATACACACAAAAATATTAAAAAATGAAAACGAATTAAGAAAAGAAATATCTCACTGTCAAAATAATAATATCAAAATTGTTATGAGAACAATGGCCAGCATTGTTGTAAGTCCTTCAGATGAGTTAACTCTAATTCTCACAGCAATGCTTGAAGTGAGAACTATTTTTAGCTCTTTTTAATAGATGAGAAAATTGCAGCAAGGCATGAAAGACAGATAAGGGATGTCCCAATGTCACATGGCTAGTGCAATGTTTCTTTAGTCCTGGACTATATCTTCATGAAAAACGCATAATTATCTTTTTTTATTGGGTGACTCCGTTTCCCAGGCAAGGACTCTGGGCCCCCAGTTAGGAAGCAGGCTATAGAAGGTGACTCCTACAAGCAAGTGTGCCTGGGAACATCTCAGAGGTGAGGGTTGAATTCCCATACCAACTTTCTCGATGCCTTCACCAACCACCCCCATTTCCATCTCCTTCCCCATTCTGTTCCAGCATTTTATTTTGAAATTCAAGAATAAAGTATTCCCGTGTCTTAGTCAGGCCACGGAAGGGTAGCATTCTTCAGTGCTTTGTGAGCAGGTGATAGAGCCTCCTGGTGTGACCATCACCGACCACAGTGTGCATAGCCAGGAAAGCTTACTTTTCTGTTCTGAGGCCAATATTTATGACAGGAGCGGCAGCCCTGCTGGGCAATTCTACAGCCCATGGGGGTCTGAAATCTCCCTGCTTCTTGGATTGCTAGAGTGAGCCACCCTGGCCACAGGCTCTATATAAAGTACACCTGGAGGTTATTTCCCAATCTTCCCGGCAACGTGTCTCCTCCTCTAAACGACATTTGCTGTCAAAATAGACCCTTCAAGAACATGTTTTGAATGCAATTATCAAATGCTAATAAATATTCAGGTACGTGCCTTGCAAGGGGTGAAAAACATTCTGGGTGTGAGCTAGACTGTAAACATCTGTTTGAGATTTTGAAAGACTGTAAGGCAGAGAGTCTGGGGAAGAGCTGGGATGTCCTGGTGAAGGCTCACATCAAACTACAAAAGCAGACTAGCAGCATAAATGTATGACTTTTAGACCAGAGTCATTTCTGATTGGCTGTGGCGACCCTGAGCTTGTCTCGGCCTGTGAAAATGGACTTTTCTCAGGGCATATACATCATAGTAAGAGCCACCATTTATTATAAACTTTGCATATTTCCAAGTCACTTGCTTATTGGATTTATTCTCTCTTCCTGGAATATCTAATTTACCTGGTCCTCTGCTTTGTATCTTCTCTCTCTGACCAATGAATTTTGAAGTCATGACCTGGAGGCATGAAGCTTAAGATTTAGTGTCTCTCTTGACCTTATAGGAACGCCTGCTTCCAAGCAGGCCAGAGCTAGGGACTGGAAATGGTGAGAGGCTGGGAGAGAAGGCTGATGGGAAAACGTGAATGCTTATAGGACTCCTTCAAATCACCCTCGCGCCTGAATGAAGCAGTGTTCAGGACACGTCCCTAAGCCTTTGCCATCGCGCCAAACTCAGGTTTTCAAAATGTCTGCCCTTAAGCAAGACCTCCATCTGCCAGAAGATGGGGGCATCGTGCTGAGTGTCTGGGGCCTTGATGCACGGTTGGCTACCTCTTCCCATCATATGCCATCACTGATTCATATATCACAACACTCATTCCAAACTGATAGCTTGAGCTCCTCCAGAGAATTCTCTTCATTCCCCCCATGGAGTGGCAAGGTAGAAGAGGTCACAGCAATCACAGATGGTATGAAAAGAACCTTTAACTGTTTCCTTTCACCCATTACCATTCATGCCCCAAATTCTGGTCACAATCTCCTTCGTATGCCCCCTAATTGCTTTGAGAAGGGGGAAGAGGAAGCCTGTGCAGGGGATGTGTGCAGAAGACATGAAGAGAAATTGTGGAGATACTGGCACTTGCTGAAAAGCACAGAACTGGAGTTCAGTGAGACACAGAGGTGTTCAGCATGGGTACCCAGGTCAGAGGCAGCAGTCTAGGCTACAAGAATATAGGCCAGTGTCACAGTCCAGGCTTAAGATTCATTTCTGCCCGCTACTAGCTGAATGATCTAGGATAACACACATGACCACTCTTATCTATACCACGGAGTGTCTGGCTGGATGGTGTCTAAAGTTTTTTCTATTTCCAAAGTTCCCGGACTCCAGGTTAAGGTCATAAACTCCATGAATTCAGGTATCTTTCATATTCTGCTTTCTAAAGGAGTTGAAGATGTTTTGTTACACGGGAAGATAAGTTCTAGTACTGCTCGGTGAATGTGAAGAAGACGGTGAGGTCCCATAAAAGGGGCTACTGTCACAGTAGGGGCTACAGATAAGGCAGGGCGCCTTAGAAGACGGCTGCGCAAAACCAAAATATACAATTTGCTTTTCTAACACAGTCGCTCTGCAGCTATTTATCAAGCTGCAGACATGCTCCTGACCCAGGAGATACCTGAGGGGAGGCATTCTGTAACTAAAGCAGACTGGCCTGATGCCCGTGGCTCATAGGTATCAGAGCAGGTGGAGAAACGAGCAAATACAGAATCCATTCCAGACACCTAGTCCCCAGATCTTGGTTCCTAATGTCATTATCTAATAAAAGGAAACCGAGCTTGGCAGAAAGATTGTGCAGGGAGGGAGCAGAAAACACACAAGGCGACCTAGAGCAGCTCAGGGTGTTCAAAAGTCAGCGTACAAACAAGGAGCCAACCAAACACAAAACAGCAGAAAACAAAACCCCACATATTGTGGTATGTCAAAGGGCACAAGAACCAATTAGAAGACTTCTCAAACGCCAAGGCTGGCAGAATAGAGAGACCAAGAGAAACAGCACTGGACTATAATTCAAACGACAAAATCAATGCCCTCGGGTCCACACCAATATAAGCGAGTGACCAAGTGAATCAAATGTGGAGAGCAAGAGGCAAATCCTCGATCTAGGATAACTCCAAGTTAGTTCTGTGGCTGCTCTACCCGACAGGGGTGTTTCCATCCTAGCACCCCAATCCTCCTGGGTGGCTACACACGTGACTGTCTTCAGGAGGAATATAGCATAGAAATGGGAGGAAATAATTTACAGTGGAGAAACACAACCTCTTCCAACTGATCAGGGCAGCATTGGCAGTCACGGGTACAAGTCATGCTGAAATGATGAGATATCAATGGACCTTTACATTTGTGATCTCCCTTCCCCGAACCAAAATCTTAACAGAGGAGTATCCTATAATATGCTTGGCCAATATTCCAAACTGCCAGGGTCATCTAAACTCAAGAAGACTTAGGGAAGACTTAGCCAAGAGAAACCTAGAGAAACAGCAACATTGAATGCATCTTGGTGCCAGGGATGGGATCCTAGAACAGAAAAGGACACCAGATAAACCTAAGGGGATCTGGGTGAGCCATGAGCTTTAGTTAATAATAATGCACCAACATTCATTCAACCACTGTAACTGATGTGTCATGATAAAACAGCGATATTAATAAAAACATAAAAATAATGCCTGGTCTGATCTTGAAACATATCCTTCCCAACACATATGTTTTTAACAAGACCAACTGAGCATGACTTATTTTCATAAATCAGAGCATGGGTATATGGACTGAGTGTGATACCTTAACTATTTATAATGCTTGCACAAGTTAAAAAATTAATTTTAAAAGTTAATGCTTGTGTTCATGCACACCACATCACACATGGAAGTCAGAGGAAAGTCTGTGGAAATTAGCTCTCATCTTCCATTCTATAGGTCCCAGGAATCGAACACAGGTCACCAGACTTGTCTGCATCTCACCAGCTCTCAATTTTCCTTAAATCTAAAAGTGTTCTAAAAATTAAGTATTTACTAAAAAGCAGGGAGCCTCTCTTAGTGGTTTTGAAGAAACAAGCTTCCATGGGTTCTACCCCTGCATGGAGAGGAATTCCATCATCACCACTGTGACGCTGGCAAGGATCTTAAGACTCAGAGGAGAACCCAATCACAAACGTGAGCCCAGTTTCTAAGACCCTCAACTGAGACCCCTGTTAAGCTGCATCTTGAATTCTTACTCAAGGAACCTATGAGATAATAAATGTTAATAAAAAGCAACAAAACACAAAATAATATCTATCTAGGCAAGAAGAGGCATACTCACAGGGTGGTTATAGCACACGCCTTTAATCCCAGCACCCGGGAGGCAGAGGAAGGTGGATCTCTGTGAGCTCAAGGTCAACCTGGTCTACAGAACAAGTTCCAGGACAGGTTCCAAAGCTACACAGAGAAACCCTGTCTCAAAAAACAAAAACAAGTAAACAAACAAATAAATAAAGGGGGGAGGGAGGAAGGGAAAAAAGGAGGAAGGAAGGAAAGAAAGAAGAGGCACACAAACAAAATTTAAATTAATTACACTGTAAAGCACACTTGGCGTGTTCACTGAATTCTGAGGGGGAACATCGAAGCAGGGATCTGAACCTAAATAAAGAGATATCCACGAGTTGTTCCTTGGTCAAAGATATCAGGCAGCTCCAGGGTCTGAAGAAACCTTTGTATGTGTTGGAACAGAAAGGTAGCCAGTGTGACTGGAGAGGCATGAGTGTGTGCACAGGAAGAAACAGAAAGGGAGCTGAGAAAGGCAAGGTCAGTCAGGATGTAGAGACTTTCAAACAAAGTAAGGAGTTTGGGTTTTAAGTTCAACTGAAAGTCAGTAGACTACTAGTGACAGGAGCTGACTGGCATATCTGATTCACAGTGTAAGCGATTTATGCTGGGATGGCAAGATGACGCAGTGGGAGAAGGCACTTGCCACCAAGTCTGACAACCTGAGTCTGATTCCTGGGATCCATGTAGTGGCAAGAACCCACTCCCCAGGGTTAGCTTCTAGTCTCCACATGTATGCCAGAATGCACGCACACACAGTAAAGAACATTTCAAAGGATAAAAGATTCATGCTAACTGATCTGTTCAGAACTGATCAAGGTATAGCCATAGTGGAGTCAGGGTGGCCAGTAAGGGACTTGAGTGTTGTTTAGACAAAAGATGGTAGAGCCTTAGCCCTGGCTGCATGTAGAGAGGAAGGAAGGCAATTCAATCCAGCAATTACTGGAGGACTGTGAGAAGGTTCTTGATGCTATAAGCATGGACTAGGGATTTCAACTCATTTTGTAAACCCTTGTACCTAAGAATCTTCCAGGGAAGGGTCACATGTGAGCAGGGTAGTCATGTGCCCCTGTGCCACACAGTCTGTCCCTGTGTTATCCTGCTCCTGAGCCTCTGAATACCCCTATGATTCATTCCGATGGTTGCTTGCACCCACGTGGGGCTGTGCCTATCTGGGCTACATCTTCTGTGGAGGTGCTGCCAAAGGAAAGCTGGATCCTACCCACCACCCCCAGCCTCCTGGGCCAAATAGTGCTACCCTGCTTAATTAATAGTTTCCTCTGGCTTGAACATTCGTTTAACAGTTTGTGGGTGGTTATTGTATGGTGCGTGAGGCACCCTCTCTTTATCTCTGAAACAGTCAGATATAGACCAGAGAAGTGCCCAATGAAGGCCATCTTCCTGTTGGAACAGAGGAGAGGATGTGAAGACAATTCTTTAGCCTTCATTTTGGTCTTGCTAAATATATAATATATATTTATATATAATATAGTTGCATACTTATATACAATATAAATGCATATACTATATATTTATAACTCATAAAAACACATATCCAACCAAGAAGTGAAAGAGTACAAAATTTAAAATAATTAAAATGTAGAACATGCCTAGTATGTTTGATGAATTGCTTTACTTAGAGTTACCAGTCCCCAGGAACTCAGTCATTGGAATCTTGATTTCAAATATACTTCCCCACTTAAAAATAATTGCGTGTAGTATGTATGTGTGCACATGTGTGTTGTATACATGCATGTATGTGTGAGTGTATAGGTGTATGTACATATGTGTGCATGTGATGTCATTTGTCAGGAGCTGTCTATGTTGTTTTTTGAGACAGGTCTCTCAATGGCCTGGAACTTCCTAGTCAGATTAAGCTACCTGGCAGGTGAACCCTAGGGAGTCACTTGTCTCTGTCTCCGGGACTGGTATACCAAGTTTTTACCATCACACCTAATCTGTTTAAATGGGCTCTGAGGACTGACCTCTGGCCCCCACGCTTGCAAAGCAAGCACTTTACTGACTGAGCCATCTTCCCAGCCCAAAGGTGTTCTTTTCTTTCTTGCTGAATCTTCCCTTTCTACCTATTTACCTACTCACATCTCGTCAGTCCCAGATACCACTGCTTTTGGTTACTACCTGCTTAGCTTCCAGCCCAATACAACCACCAGGGACCTGGCTCAGCGCAGCTACAGATACCCAAGAGAAGGCTACAAGGTCACATCTGAGCAGTTTCAATGACTGACGGTGCTGTTGTGTCTTGGAGGTGACCAGAACAGGTGGCTTATTCCCTAGGTTCTTTGGCAGGTCATGCATAGGGAATTGACCCCCCGGAGAACAGACTTTTCAGGTTCTGAGACAGGCTCATCTTATAATGTCTCTGACATGTAGGGTTCTATAGGTCCATACATTTCTTCCGGGTTCATGTCTGGTTCCTCAGTTTAGTTATGATAACTGCACAGGGCCAGGCCAGGCATTCACTCTCTGATCTTGAACCATATCCACCCAACACACATGTGTTTAAGAAGACCATCTGAACATGACTTATTTACATGAGTCAGAGCGTGACAGTTGCCCCGGGCTGCTGACTGCCCAGAGCCGAGTCTCCCCCAGTTGCAGAGGACGCTAGCTGGAGAAGGAAGGATATGGCAGAACTTCCACAAAAGAAAACACCACCATTCAAGGGATGAGAAGTCAACGGCTTTGCTATTAACTCTCTTGTTAGTTCAGGGCCTGATAGTACCAAAAACTGTATGGATACCACTTCCCTTCCCACCCCAGCTTCATTTAGTAGCATGTTGCTTTACCTAGGGACAAAGATTTTTTAAAAATACCTCTAGGGGGAAGAGAAGGCTTTGTGACCTGAGGATAAATTAGACTCTGTGTAGCCTGGACTGTACTCTGATCAGCAGGAAGTGGCTGTGGGAAGCGCAGCTGCTGCAAAGCTGGCTGTCACACCACTACTTCATCACGAGTATGGATTTGCCATTTTAAAGATACATACATATCACGTATCCAAGAAAGGCAGATATGTGTGACTCCCAGGAGTCAGGGATTGGGTAGGCCTCCCAGCTACAGAGGCCTGTGGGCACCATCTTATCTCTTGTTGTATAACTTAGACAAGCAGTCATAAAGGCCTAGGCGTGTGTGTGTGTGTGTGTGTGTGTGTGTGTTCCCAGGTACCATACAAGGTGGGAGCTGGAAGGACTTCCAAGTTCATCTGTCTCACTGATTCTTGGCTCTCTTTGCAGAGGAGGTCTGTGGGGTTGGTCTTGATTGGTCTGCATTAACATTTAATCAAAACTTTCCAAGAAGTTCTGACTTGTAATGGGTGAGGACTGCCGGGGTGAAGAAAGCAAGGCCCCCACTCATTCAGTCTTCAGAACAGAGTTTGCGGCCCCTCACCTATCCTGGAGGTGTCCCAGCAGTAGGAGGGCAGCGCTGTAGGCACCCCCAGACCATCGCTTCTGTCCTCTTGTCTTTTGTCCTGAGGCCTCCAGTAGGGGGAGGTAACCCAGTTCCTCACTGCAGGCACAGCTTTTGGCTTAGCCATTATCACTTAATTCTACTCCTGCGGCCTGTCTAGGAAAGATAAGCTAGCCAATGGCATTCTGGCTGTTAGTCTACATGTTAACTGAAGTCCTTTGGAAAGCTCTCAGGGTTGAAAGGTCCCAGGTTCTAAGCCTTGTTCTTGCCCAAAGAGAAGGGCCATTGAAGAAGGCATCCAGCCTTAGCAAATGCCAGCAAGAAGTAGAGCAGAAAGACTCCTGCCTGGGTGCTTAGTCTGAGACCTGTTTGTTCAGCTTCTCTGGAATACCCGGGAGACCTCTCTCCAGCCTCAGGACAGCCCCTCATCAGAGTCCGTTTTGTGTCTCCAAAGAGCAAACAGGGTATGGCCTCACTGTGAATAGGATAGAACCTTACTTCAGACAGGCTCACTACAAACAGATATGACCTCACTACAGACAGGACACAGCCTCACTACAGACAGTACACAGGCTCACTACAGACAGTACACAGCCTCACTACAGACAGGACACAGCCTCACTACAGACAGGACACAGCCTCACTACAGACAGGACACAGGCTCACTACAGACAGGACACAGCCTCACTACAGACAGGACACAGCCTCACTACAGACAGGACACAGCCTCACTACAGACAGGATACAGCCTCACTACAGACAGGACACAGCCTCACTACAGACAGGACACAGCCTCACTACAGACAGGGTACAGCCTCACTACAGACAGGATACAGCCTCACTACAGACAGGACACAGCCTCACTACAGACAGGACACAGCCTCACTACAGACAGGACACAGCCTCACTACAGACAGGACACAGCCTCACTACAGACAGGGTACAGCCTCACTACAGACAGGGCACAGCCTCACTACAGACAGGACACAGCCTCACTACAGACAGGACACAGCCTCACTACAGACAGGACACAGCCTCACTACAGACAGGGCACAGCCTCACTACAGACAAGACACAGCCTCACTACAGACAGGACACAGCCTCACTACAGACAGGACACAGCCTCACTACAGACAGGACACAGCCTCACTACAGACAGGGCACAGCCTCACTAGAGACAGGACAGCCTCACTACAGACAGGACACAGCCTCACTAGAGACAGGACAGCCTCACTACAGACAGGATACAGCCTCACTACAGACAGGACACAGCCTCACTAGAGGCAGGACACAGCCTCACTACAGACAGGACACAGCCTCACTACAGACAGGACACAGCCTCACTACAGACAGGACACAGCCTCACTACAGACAGGACACAGCCTCACTACAGACAGGACACAGCCTCACTACAGACAGGACACGGCCTCACTACAGACAGGACACGGCCTCACTACAGACAGGACACAGCCTCACTACAGACAGGACACAACCTCACTACAGACAGGATACAGCCTCACTACAAACAGGACACAGCCTCACTAGAGACAGGACACAGCCTCACTACAGACAGGGTACAGCCTCACTACAGACAGGATACAGCCTCACTACAGACAGGATACAGCCTCACTACAGACAGGGCACAGCCTCACTACAGACAGGATACAGCCTCACTACAGACAGGGCACAGCCTCACTACAGACAGGACACAGCCTCACTACAGAAAGGACACAGCCTCACTACAGACAGGACACAGCCTCACTAGAGACAGGACAGCCTCACTACAGACAGGACACAGCCTCACTAGAGACAGGACAGCCTCACTACAGACAGGATACAGCCTCACTACAGACAGGACACAGCCTCACTAGAGGCAGGACACAGCCTCACTACAGACAGGACACAGCCTCACTACAGACAGGACACAGCCTCACTACAGACAGGACACAGGCTCACTACAGACAGGACACAGGCTCACTACAGACAGGACACAGGCTCACTACAGACAGGACACAGCCTCACTAGAGACAGGACACAGCCTCACTACAGACAGGACACGGCCTCACTAGAGACAGGACACAGCCTCACTACAGACAGGACACGGCCTCACTACAGACAGGACACAGCCTCACTACAGACAGGACACGGCCTCACTACAGACAGGACACAGCCTCACTACAGACAGGACACAACCTCACTACAGACAGGATACAGCCTCACTACAAACAGGACACGGCCTCACTAGAGACAGGACACAGCCTCACTACAGACAGGGTACAGCCTCACTACAGACAGGACACAGCCTCACTAGAGACAGGGCACAGCCTCACTACAGACAGGATATGGCCTCACTACAGAAAGGACACAGCCTCACTACAGACAGGACACAGCCTCACTACAGACAGGGCACAGCCTCACTACAGACAGGGCACAGCCTCACTACAGACAGGACACAGCCTCACTACAGACAGGGCACAGCCTCACTACAGACAGGGCACAGCCTCACTACAGACAGGACACAGCCTCACTACAGACAGGACACAGCCTCACTACAGACAGGACACAGCCTCACTACAGACAGGACACAGGCTCACTACAGACAGGACACAGCCTCACTACAGACAGGATACAGCCTCACTACAGACAGGACACAGGCTCACTACAGACAGGACACAGCCTCACTACAGACAGGGCACAGCCTCACTACAGACAGGGCACAGCCTCACTACAGACAGGACACAGGCTCACTACAGACAGGACACAGCCTCACTACAGACAGGACACAGCCTCACTACAGACAGGACACAGGCTCACTACAGACAGGACACAGCCTCACTACAGACAGGACACAGGCTCACTATAGACAGGACACAGCCTCACTACAGACAGGACACAGCCTCACTATAGACAGGACACAGCCTCACTACAGACAGGATACAGCCTCACTACAGACAGGACACAGGCTCACTACAGACAGGACACAGGCTCACTACAGACAGGACACAGGCTCACTACAGACAGGACACAGGCTCACTACAGACAGGACACAGCCTCACTACAGACAGGATACAGGCTCACTACAGACAGGACACAGCCTCACTACAGACAGGACACAGGCTCACTACAGACAGGATACAGGCTCACTACAGACAGGACACAGCCTCACTACAGACAGGGCACAGCCTCACTACAGACAGGACACAGCCTCACTACAGACAGGGTACAGATGCTTCACTTTTTATCTTATTTTATATTTTGGAGGAGCACATAAAAGGCGGATTACAAAGGGGAAACCAAGGGGCTGCACTGGTAAAATACGGTGTGAGAAACATCAGCGAATTTGGGTCCCGTTTCACTGAAGAAAGGGGGAGCCCACAGAACATAAGTGTATGCTGGGGGGTGGTGGCTTCTCTATATAGAATCTCCATCAAGAGCCACCATGCCCTCTCACTCTCCCAGCCTCTGCCTTCACCACAGGTGTGGGCCCCAGGGGTGGCAGCTCTGACATGGGAACGTCCTGACTCGGATGACAAGTGAGTCACCTAAGTATCAGCTCCATGGAAAGCCTGTATCGTGTTTGGCACAGAAAGGCTTCAAGGAACAGAGAAAAACTTCAGGGCCCAAGTCCTTCCCGCATAGCCCTCCCTCCCCTAAACCAGAGCTTTCTGCATCCCAGATGCCTCTCTGTACACAGCGAGGGACAAGCTTCTCCATCCCTCAGCTTGACCTGCAGACAGAGTTCCACAGCCCACTCATCCTTCTCTCCTCTGTTTCAGCATGAAAGAGACTGGAGCCAAGCATCTGTGCAACGCCTGAAGTCGGGCTGATGTCCGCTTCCTCCTGTGGGACTCATTTTCTCTTCGTCTCTCAATTGTCAGTTCTGTCTGTCCACACTCATTCCACAGAATTCATCCATCCACCTGTCCCAGGCAGTTCAAAATGTAAGCTCTAGGCTGAGCCCCCAAAGCAGGAGACTTCAAAGGAAAGGCAGATGCCTGCGTAGATGGTGAGAAAGCTTTTACTTTGCTCGGACCAGAGCCGAGTCCCTCATAACTCCACAGTTCTCTCCACGTACAGTCTGCTATAGGCCACAGGGCTGACTCAGTGTAAGGAAAGGGAGCAGGGACGGGAGGAGCTAGTCTTGTCTGACTGCTGCCTTGTTTTAAACCATAAGTCAAGGACGAGCACAGGCCTTTGGAGAAAAAACACTTCCTTCCTGGGTTTAACACAATACAGGACATGGAAGTGTAAAAGGCCCAACATATCCTGGTTTTATGCTTCTGAGTCTGAGGTCTCCAACTGCTGTCATGTGGGTGTCTTAGCCCCAGGCCCCCTTCCATCTAAGCACGGAGATGTCCAAGGCTCTAGACACTGAGGACTGTATCTCATTTCCTTTCACATCCCTAACAGCCAGTATAGTGGTCAGTAAGTGACGGGAATAGACTGTTGATGAACCAAGAGATGAGGGAGCGGAATGAACCCTACGCGCCATGCTCCGCCGCTCTACCCTCTTACCGCTTCCCCGCTGGACCTCCCCAGCCTCCCCCGCCCCCCCAGCGGCTTTCAGCCTTACCTCCCATGAGGAAGAGAAGCCCTGCCACATACTGCATAAGGCCTCGGTCCCAGCAGCAGCCCAGCACACCGATGATCCAGCCGAAGAGGATGATGGCCACCGCCATGCCCATGAAGCCAGCCGTCATTCTGCGCAGGTCTGTGAGGAAGCAGAAGGGAAGAAGTTAGTCTTAGGAGCTGTGACAGGATAGGGTCAGGTGTATCTTGGAGCAAGGAGACGCGGGTGACTACACTTTCTACTCAGACTCCTCTATGGGAAAGTCGCTGATGGTGACTGTCTTCTGTGCAACGTGCCGTGAAGCTGGGTTGCACAAGACAAGCACACGATCCCTGGTGGCTGGTGGCTCAGTTTATCTGTGCCAGGCAAGTGCTGCCCTTCCTGTGGGTTAGCTCACCCCTAAGATGCAGGTACTGTCTGTAGTCCTGGGTGGAGAATGGAGCCAACTGCTAAAAGGAAAACCGTAAGCGGAAGAAAGGGTGCAAGTCCAGATGTTGTGGCTGCATTAGTCACAACTGCATCAAAGGAGTGAGAGAGGGAGGTGGGCTCCCGGAGCAGAGCGGGGTCTCTGCAGGCAGGCTGCCTCTACCAGGCCCACCGTCCTTTAACCCAGGGTGGGTCTGCTGCACTGTAGGACAAGTCCCATGTGAAAATCTAATGGGGCAGGTGGGGGAGAGGCTGGTCCTCAGCCAGATCCCAAGCTGGCTCTTAGGACCTAGTTTTTCCATGAAACTGTGGAAACAGAGGAAAAGCCTCCTCTTCCTTCCTGAGTCTGAGCCCTGGTGCAGCCTTTTCTTTGCATTTGCCTGTATCTGTCCACTCTCGAGTCAGCCCCCGCTTCCGGGTAAGGGCCGTGTCTGCTCTATACCTCTACAACCTGTCAAAGCCAAGAACGAGTTGGTGAGGAAGGAGGTTGCTGGGAAAATGCTGTTTACAGTAGAAGGGAGACGGCAGAGCCGGTCCATGTCTCCGCTGGCTACTTAGCATCTTGTCCAACTCCGCTTTTTCACTGGCTCCTTCCCTCCTGTGATCAGATGTCCCCAGAGCTACTCCTGCACCCTCCGTCTACATGCGTGGCTCTGACCTGGGCTTGTTCCCCAAATGGTTTCCTTCTCTTACTCTCTTTTTGCCAGGCTGGCTTTTACTTCCTTCTGGGGAGCACCTCACCCACCCCAGTATATTGGTCATTCCTTCCTGAGACTGCCTGCACTCTCTCATGCCTGCCCACATTTAAGCCAGCGACAGGAGCCCCAGCCTGCTAACAGGGCACTAAGCAAAAGCAAATCCATGTTGTTTGGCCTCTGCCCCAGGCTCTGACTCCTCTGTAACACCACAGACCATCCTAGAGAATCTCAGGGACATTTTACCCTCTCAGAGGGAGGGCAAAAATGTCAGGGTGATGGAAAAGGTGCTGGCTTGAAATCAAAGTACATCACATGCACCGCTGCCCCAACTATCTCTTCTCGTTCCAGAGGAACAGATGCAACAGAGCTTCTGTCTGCCTGGGGACCTGCGAACTCATCAGGACACCACCCCTCTATTCTTTCCCTCTCATATAGTCTGTCCACTCTGATCCATCCAGAGTCGTGCATGGCGGGAAGAAAAGACCTCTGCCCATAACAGAGCACAGTTTGAGTCAAGGTCCCTCTACTGAAGGATCTAGTCTCTTTGTTCTGACAAGGAAAATCAGACATTGTCAGCCCCAACCAACATAATCTGGTAGAAGAGTGGGAGGCACAAACACAGAGGGAAAACAATGGCTGGTCCTCCCATCTGGGGAGGAGGATCCTGCAGCAGCTGGACAGTTCCCTAGCCCCAGAGGCAGAGATCCTGAAAGGGGCTGCAGAGCAGACTCCCTACCCCCACCACGCCCTGGCCCTGCCTGGTTCTCCTTTGCTGTCCTGAGCACCTAGAAGGCCTCCCCCAGCCAGGAGGGAATAACACTCTGAACTCACTTCTGTGAGTTGCCAAGGAAGCCTCATTATCACTGAACACTGAGCAGATTTCTCAGATTGCCAAATGAGTCAAGCGGAGCTATGGTGGAAGAGTCATTCGATGACAATACTAACACAGGAGCCACGCCTCCTGCACAGCCAGCCAGAGCTAGAAAAGAGGAATACTCCTGCCAATGGGCCAGTCCCAGTTCCTATGGGTCATTTCTGGGCGGTGCATTGTTTGTCCTTTTATGTCCATGACCGCAGTCACACTCACTGCCACCAGCCCCAACTGGGATCCCTGCTCTCCTCACCACAAGGGCCTGAGCTGCCGGGTCAGTGGGGAGAGTTCTTGAGTGGATATCTGAGGCCATGCGAATTGATTCTTTACCCTCTGCTTTCTTGAAAGGCAAATGGGAAGGAAGGGAAAAAGTCCAGCTCTCTCACTGGGGAAGTTTAGTAACTTAAACAGAAGGTACTTCAAGTCAGTACCCTTTCCTGGGCTCTTCCCCTCTTCGTCCCATGAAGGCTTCTGAATCCTTTTCACTGTGATCCCAGTAAGTTTACTTATTCTTTCCTCTGGAGGCCAAATTCTCACTCGACGTTAATGCCTGTAAGTCCTATATTGGCCCCTGGCTCTATAGCCCCTTGAGAGCAAAGATTCTGCCTAAGGAACTGAGTGGAAAGGTGGGTCACATCAAGTGAGTCCACGCTGGCCAGAGATGGACCCGTGGGTTGCTGAGGCAGGAAATCTAAAGAGAATGCCGACCAGAAAAATAGGAGGTGACATTTATTGAAGGATAAAAACAAAGTGTTTTACTTAGAAGAAAATTGGAGGGGGCAGAAAAGCAGGGACACGGGAAAAATAATGCTCTTCCAAAGGTTTTCAGAAGGGTCAGGCCATCTAGGTCCCAGTGAGGGAGAAGTGGTTGCCTTCTTTCACTCAGCTCAGGTAAACTTCTGTGTCTCCCACGGGGTCTTGTTGACTGAGGTAAAGGGTTGTTCTAAGTTGTTGATGTGGAAACATGATGAAAAGCAGAGATCCTGACAGTGTTTCCATTGACCCAGGGAAGATTTTCACAATACCCTTGAGTCTAACTTTGTCTAACCTCCGCATGAAAAAACGGCTCTTTTCTCCTTGGAAAGTTAACTGGGTTATCTATGTGATAGCTCAGGCAAGCTGCTATACTAGGTCAGAAGGCAGGCAGGACAAGAAATATTCCAATTTTACAGATGAGAAAAAGGCAAGATACAAAGACAAATAAATAAGTTATTGACAGTTTCCACGCTAGTGAGCTGCAAATAGAGTTAGCAGCTGCCTTCCTGAGCTGTGTGAGAACACAGGATAAATAAAGGAATTAAAATTGATGAGAACAAATGCACTTGGTATTTCTTCTTTCATAATCGAGCCAGAGCTATACCTAAGAGATGGGGAACAAAGGAAAGAAGAGAACAAGGAGAGTGGAGGCTGTGAAAATGGGCCAAGGCCAAAGGAATCAGGAATCTGCAGGACTCCCCACAGACTCCCCAGCTCATCATATAGGACCTTTTAGATTAGGTGGTAGACAGAAAAGGGGTGGAGCAGGTATTTTGAGGGAGTGCTCTGAAAAAGAATTTGAGTCTCAGATCTTCTGACCACTCCACACCACTGAGGGGCACCCATTTCTCCCAACTTCCAGGACATTGAACGGAACACTTAGGAATGGGGTAGGGACAGCCCCCACTAGGGGTTGACTAGCACAGGCGGAGGGCAGGGTTCCATATTGAAGCTCATGAGCATCCCTTGATAAGTGACGACTAGATGTGAAATCTTACCACTGACACACACCTCAGGCCCCTTCTATGTGGTTTCCGGAAGATGAATGTTAGAGCCGCGCCTCCAGCCTACACTGAGTGAGTAAGGTTTCTCCTGGGAAATGAACAGCCCCATTGCACCATGGGACTCTGAAAGCAAAGGCATTGCCTAAGAGACCAAGTGTATGGTGGGTCCCAAGTCCCAAGCTGACTTCAGCTTCCCTCACTGATCCAGTAGGTCCTCATAACTCTTTAGCATCCTACTTTCTAACTTGGGCAGGTGAAGGCGCTTGTGGCCAAGTCTGATAGCCTGCGTTCAAAGAAGAAGGAGAAGGAGGAGAAGAAGGAAGAGGAGGAGGAGGAGGAGGAGGAGGAGGAGGAGGAGGAGGAGGAGGAGGAGGAGGAGGAGGAGGAGAAGGAGAAGAAGAAGAAGAAGAAGAAGAAGGAGGAGGAGGAGGAGGAGGAGGAGGAGGAGGAGGAGGAGGAGGAAGAGGAGGAGGAGGAGGAGGAGGAGGAGGAAGAAGAAGAAGAAGAAGAAGAAGAAGAAGAAGAAGAAGAAGAAGAAGAAGAAGGTGGCATAAGGATAAGCTTGGGCTAGACCTTGTTACCTAGGTAAAGGCTGCATACATATGGGGAAAGAGAGCACACTGTACTAATGGCTGCCTGGGAAGAGCCAGGAGGGCTGCCTTGCCTCTGGAAGCTCCCCCTTCTGTATGACAGAAGCAGGCAGCCCTGGTTACAAAGGCACCACCCTGGGAACTACATGATCACTCACAAATCAACCAGGTCCTGGGCATTGCTGGCTGAGCGAAGTGCTGCGGACAGAGCCCCAGTGTCTCCATACTGAAGGGTCAGTCAGCACGGAGAGAAGAAAAGAGGGAGTAGGGAGAGGGAAGACCAATGAGACGGAATTGGCAATGAACTTCCTACCCTTGGGGCCAACTCAGGACAGGCTAATTCAGAAGACTGGGAACATTCCAGAAGCCAGTCATTATCCCCAAAAGAAGTGGTATTGGAGTGGAGATGTGGGAACACATGAAAAGATTTTAAAATGGTGTCTCATTCTTCTACCCTTTGGGCCCTGGGACACGGGCAAATTAGCCAGTCTCTCTGGATCGCCATTCATGCATATGGCAACCGGAGGCTAGAACAGCATTGACATCCAAGAGTTATTGGGAGTTCTGCCCGAGCTATGGGTGCAAACACTGTTGGGGCCGAGGAGGACGACAGGGTGTGAAGTCACCTTGGTTTAAGCAACCATTCTCTGTGCACCGCGTCCCTCACATTCGCCATCCTTGTGCACAGAAGGAGTGGAGCTGATGCTGGGGCGTGCTTCTCATTAAAGACGTGTGACTCCAAGAAAGCACGTGGAGTCTGTTCCTTTTGTTTTGCAGGTGCTGGAGCGGCTGCGGCCAAGAGATTATTTATTAATATGGAGATGTGCACACCCTGGAGGGCTGTTGCTCTCTATCCTCCGAGGACTCCAAACAGCTGGAGGGTACAGCAGCTAATGGCAGAGGTGCGGGTGGCCTTCCAGGGTCTTTCAACCCTGGGCTCCCGCAGTGAGCACTTCAGGCTCGTAGGAGGAAGAGATGTGGGGCAGAATATGATGATGTGTGTGGGGAGGGATTCGGTGATTTAGGTGAGAAAAACAGGAACAGCTTTTGCCTCTGACTCACACAATGCAGGTTGCTTCAGTATCACAGCGTAGTTAAATTTAAGGAATTATTTTAGTGAAAACAGACTAGTACCTGGGTTTCCATGAGGAGTACCAGATATGGGGTTTTGGTCTCTAAGATGCGCTCCAGACAGCCTTCTGCCTCATCCCCTGTCCCATCCTTCTCCAAGCCCTTCATACTCCAGTTGTCCAAACTGCACTTCTTTCCCCGCCCTTCGTGCTGAACAGCATTCCAAAGCTTCCTGGATGCTCTATGAAGCTCCACATCATCTTCGAAGGCCTCCCTGGAGTGTGTGTGTGTGTGTGTGTGTGTGTGTGTGTGTGTGTGTGTGTGTCTGGCGACTTCTACTATGGCTTTAGTAGACCTCACAAGTAGCACCCAGAACTGCACTTGGCTGATCTCCCTGCCGGATCTTACTGCAGTTACTTGTTTACACCTCTCTTCCTTCAGTAAATTCAAGCTGGTTCAGGGTTGCATTGGTGTTTGATTTATTCTGTCTTCCTAGTCCCTAGCTCATTGCCTGACACAAGCAGGTGTTCGACAAATATTTGCTAACTATGATCATCATCCAACCCTGTAGTAATTATCCAAGCCGTGTGTGTGTGTGTGTGTGTGTGTGTGTGTGTGTGTGTGGTGTGTGTGCGTGTGTGTGTGTGATAACACCAGGGCCAGGAGAAAATACCTTCACAATCCAATCTGCTTCAGTGACCCAAATGTCATTGTGACTTGAACTCTGCTTTTTTCTTCCCTAATTTTAGGGTTTTTTGCTGTTGTCATTGTTGTTTATTTGTTTGTTTTGTGTTTTTTAAAAGCCAGCATTAAACAACTTGACCTTATTGCTCACTGCATACAAAGGAAACATCAGTATGAATTTGGGTTTCCGATAGTCTGACGAGTGGGGTTACAAGGACAATTGCTCCCCTTCAGATTATGAATGAAGCAGAGCCTTCTGCACTGCCCATCCCTATGAGTCAGGATGAACGCCCGTGGGAGAAGACAGTTGCTGTAGAAACAGGAGGCAGTTTCTGGGTCAGAAGGCAAGCTTGAAGCTCCTTCCTCCTCAATCTTGCCCCCAGATTAGGGAGTTGCCACAAATAGGGATATTGAACCATGCTGCTAAATACAAATCACATTCATTGTCAAAACAATGGAAGGCAAATTATGAAATTCGTACTTGCCTGATGAAAGCTAGGTTAGCAGTCAAAGCAAGTCCAGGAGGAAGTGAAAGGAAAGAGAATTCAGAACCAAGGAGAAGCATCCCAATCCCCAAAACCAAAATGTTAAAGCCGCAGTAACGGCCCTTGCTGCTGCCACTGCCATGGCTGTCAGCCAACAGCAGAAAAGCGAGAAGGGGATTGTAGCTCAGCCATGCTGCTACTCCTGGGTGGAACTGGCAATCTGCTCTTCCAGCCGAGAAAAGAGCCCATTTCTCCTTCCCGCTGCAGCAAGTCACTGACAGCTGCTTGGAGTCTAAGGTACAGCAATGTGCTGCTTGGCAAGCACAGGACCCCAGAGAGACGCCACAAAGCAGTCGGAAGACGCGAGCATCAACATATACAGGCACCTTAGAATTCAGCCAGTGCCGGGGAGCTAGCTAAGTTAGCTTTGCGAAACACGGGGATCAGCATTGTCTGTCTGTTTTATCCAGGTGGGTGATGGAGAATATGTGTAGGATGGACCAGTTCAACTTTGATTGCCCTGTAAGGAAGATGCACTTTTTTTTCCAATTTAGAAAGTGGAACATGGGGATTTTAGTTAACTAAGGTTCCACAGCCTCTAAAAGTCACCTATGAGAAAGGGTCCCATTCTGAACATTCTTTTGTCGTTCTTCAATGCCTCTCATACCCTGTGCTATTTCAAAGCCCAGAACTGTACTTAATGTTCACTAAAAGATAATGGAATATATTCACTCATCAAAACCATTCTATTGAAAATGTCAATGACATGAAAAATGAACAAAAAGCAATGTTCAAGCTCATGTATTTCTATATTGCATGTATGCATACATACATATGCACTTGCCCACATATAACCAAAAGTTAATAAGGAACCTTTGTGGATTGTGGGTGTGTGTTGGGGGGTTCTCTTTTTTATAATGGGAGTAAAAAGAACTTTAAGAATCAGGTTTTGAGTTCCTTAAGAGATAAAAGTTTTATTGACTTTACAAAGTTCTAAGCACAAATGAGCCAACCTGCTAGGATTGGTACAGTGATAAAAGATAGTGGTTACAAGCCTTCAATTCCTTCTTAACAGTACCTAAACTCTACATCCTGGTTCCACATATATTGGCTGGAATGCATTGCGCAGGTCATAACCTCACTGTCTTAGTTCTGAGGCCATGGAGGCAATGGTAGTAGAGGAAGAGTTTGTTCTGCATTCAGAAACTGCAGTGTGCAAGACAGCATGTTGTGGAATATTTGTATACTGTGTGAAGATATATTGGTGTGATTGGCTTAATAAAGAGCTGAAGGGCCAACAGCTAGGCAGGAAGAAGTTAGGTGGGACTTCTGGGGACAGAGAGGATTCTGGGAATGAGAGAGGCGGAGAGATGCCTGGGAGACTCTAAAGAAACAGGACACATGGTGCAGAGCAGAGGTCACAGAGTCACGTAGCAGAACACAGATTGATAAAAGCAGGTTAATTTGAGTTATAAGGGCTAGTTGGCGACAAGTCTAAGCTAAAGGCAAACTTTCAGAATCAATAATAGGTCTCCATGTCATTATTTATGTGTTGGCAATCCAAAGATCGTCCAATAAGAAAGTTTGCTACAGTGGCATCCACAAGCCTTAAACGTTTTATTGAGTGCTTGAACTGAAACGTGCCTGAGTGTGAGACAGATATCACTGTCGGATGTTACAGACTCAGCAGGAATTTCTGTAAGGCATTTCTTAACAATTGTTGTTTATATTGATTACATGTTGATGTGACATTTTGGACAGATTGGATTACATCATATTATAAAAATTAATTAGACCTATTTCTATTCATGTCTTTGATATGAGTAATAAAACATCTAAAATTGTGAATGTTGATTGTGCTATGCTCTGTTAGGATTGCAGTGTTTTAGGGAGAGGTGGAAGAACTTGTGTAGACCTTGCTACAAAAGGTACTCCAGCCTAATTCGGCATTCTGTAGTACCCATCTTCATTTCATATAGAACAAGAGAATAGGAGACTAGGAAAGGAGTCTGGGGGATGAAGGCTTCTTAGAAGAGAGTTATTAGGGAACTGTGTATTCCCATTTCCTCCCATGTGGGCATCTCTACTCTTACCTACCCAGGTCAAGGACCTTGAGAGAGTTATTTGGAGAGCAGCACTGGAATGCTGCATAGCTTACAGGACACAAGATGGTATTTACTTGTGGCCTCAAAAGCTAAGTAAATGGCGGTCTGGAGCTTCCTGGGGTAATAAAGTTAGAAAGAGGCATACATACAGAGGTTTTCTGGGGGAAGAGCTCATGCTTTCTCCACAGGCCAAGCTTAAGGGAGTGAAATCTAACAACCTTGGAAAGATTCCATCATTGTGCCTTCCTGTTTTGATGACATGACTCCACCAGAGAGTCTCAATAGAGGATAGTGCCAAAACTGGGAGTTGAGGAGGAAGTAGAACCAGATCCCCTGGACAATGGCCTGCTCATCTCAGGAGATAATGGTGCATCGTCAGTTCCTACAAAGCATTCCCAGAGAAATTAGAAATTTCTTCTGTGAGAGCCAGAGCCGGTATTTAGAACCTGCCACATGGAAAGCACCAACACTGAACATGGGAGCACCAAGCATTTTAGACCTCGTTGGCATATCACTTGCCTGCCTTTCCCCAACTCCAGACTGAAGGAACCAAAACAGGTAAAAAGAAAGAAACTGAACCTGCCTCTTTTTACAGGGAGGTTTCTTATGCATGCCAAGGTTTATCTGGGAAAGAAAGAGGACAATTTAAGACACAGGGTTCAACTGGGCAGTGGTGGCACACATTTTTAATTTCAGGACTTGGGAGGCAGAGGTAGATGAATCTCTGTGAGTTTGAGACCATCCTGATCTACAGAGTGAGGTCCAGGATAGTCAAGGTTACACAGAGAGCTCCTGTCTCAAAAAACAGAGGTGGTGGTGGGGGGAGAGATCAAGGGAGGGAGGGACCAAGGGAGGGAGGGAGGGGGAGAGGGAGACACACAGGGTTCAGAAGTTCTCAGATTTCGCTAACTACAAATAAAACAAAAAGAATGAAATAACTAACAAGGTATCCAACACCCATTACAATCTCCCATATGTATTATCTAGGAATGGAGATGAAAGATCATTAGAACAGGTTTAAAAGGTTATGGTAAGAAAAAAAAACAAACTGTATAGTCTTTCATAAATGAGCCACAGATACTCTTGTACAAGCCAAACCTGAAATCAAAATGATGATTTATTATTAATGATGATGATTATTTATACAAGGATGCAATTAGCATTTCATATACTAAGCTCATCCTAAACACTTTATATATACTTTATCATACATAATCCCTTCTCCCCTTTTATTGATGGGATAATAAGGAACTTGGGGGTCGAGTCTGCTGCTTGAAAGCAATAAGCTGAGGTAGAGCATTCTGCTCTGACTCCAAGGCTTTTTGCTTTTAATCACTGTGTTCAACAGCCTGCGAGAGTCATGGATCAAGTGAGATCTTTGAAAGCCCTTTGTAAACTGTAAAGTGCTACTACAAATGTCTTTCATCACTTATGTTCACTGCAGGCTCCAAGACAGAACGCAAGTACAATGGACTCTGTAGCTACCATCAGCGTCATTCACTGTGTGTTTAACAGCCCCAGGGTGTACTAGTCTTTCCAAACAACACGGGAAATACAAGACTAGCACATTTTTGCTTCTGTCCTGGAAAAGCTTTTAAATTATGCCATGCCAGCAAAATTGGTTTTCTGACTTCCAAGTATGCTAGTAAAGTGGCCTCAAAGAATATTCACTTGTGCCAAGATATTTCCCCAAGTCTGTGCATATGGAGTGATAGGAGCAGGCACTGCGGCACGTTTAGAGCAGAAAGGACATGGGATATGGTGTGGGCAGTTGCCAACTGGGGTTGGGGGATGGTTTCTGCTTCTTTCTGCTAGTTATAGCACTTCAGAGAAGTCACACAAGCTTTGCATTTGTGTGTCTGCTTTGGGAAGTGGACCTCCTGCCTGGCAGTCCTGGGGTAGAACAGATGACTCTGCTCCTATAGCTGTAATTCTCAGTGTTGCTTTGCAGTATGCTGGCCTGTCTTTATCCGGAGAGGCACAAAAAAATGAAAATTAAGAGCCCATTATTAAAGTCCTAATAAGACACGATGGAGCCAATTTTTAAGAATGCTAATATATCATAAATCTAATAGATGATAACAAGGCTTGCGCATCCCACACAGCTGGGAGAGACTGTGCACATGAGAGCAGGGTCTGCTTTCTTCCTTCCTGGTCACATTTCCTTCTCCTCACTATGGACCCCTCTCTGCAGTAATGATCGGGAGACCCAGGGGGCCTCTCTTTTCCCCTATGCCTTCTCTGTAGTTCTCCTGACCTACTGTGGGGTCACTTGACATTTATTTAAATTTTTTAGTGAAGGATTTCATAAGGATATTTTCATGTAGCCCTTGTGCTCTAACCATGTTCCTACTATACGGCCCCCTCTCCTTTCTCACCCCTCCCACTTCCCCTTTTTTCTAGATAGTTTGCTTCTATTTTTATGCCGTATATGCATATATTGTTTTTTGTATTTATATAAAATCTAGGACTCTCAAATGAAAGAACATGAGATAGTTGCCCGAAATTCACTTAATCCTCTTAATATGGTAGTCTTCCTTTCCACCCATTTTCTTGCAAATGATATAATTTTGTTTTTATAGATTAATAAAAGATGTGTATATATATATATATATATCACTATTATTTTTGATTACATACATACATGCTTGAGTATGTGTGTTGGGGCAACAGCGGTAAAGAGAAAAATAAAACATGTAATTGGCAGGATTTATATTTCTACCAGATACATATGAGGGTTCCCTTTCTGTATTCAGGCCAGTGTTTATTGTTTGGGTTTTTTTTTTTTAGGATTATCATTGCTTCTGGGGTAAGATGGACTCTCAATGTGTCTTAATTTGCATTTTTCTACTGGCTAGTGAAGGAATATCATCTTTTGAGAACTGCTTGTTCATTTCATTAACTCATTTATTGACCAGGCTGTTTTATTTCTTGGTATTTAGCTTTTGGATGCTTTAAATATTCTAGATAGTAATCCTCTTTCATATGTGTGGTTAGCAAAGATTTTTCTCCCATTCAGTTGGCTGCCTCTTCCCCATGTCGTTAGCTATACAGAAGATATCAGCATCTTCATCTACTCCATGTACAGTAATCAAGCAACTGCTGTGGGAAGAAATACATTTGTGAGCAAAATAAGTCACTGGCTCTTTAAAATTCCCCTTCCAGGTGAAGAGGCAAAGAAACACATGCTCACGTGACATATATGTACACATGTCAGGGAGGGACAAACTCAATGAATTACAACGAAGCAGGTAAACCAAAGGAGGTACAGTGGGATACAAGGGGCTCAGGACACTTCCTTTTACCTGCGGCATTTAAAAAAGGAGGCGACAGGCTTCTGGGTATCCCAGGCAGATGCAATCGCAAGTATGAAGGAAATGAAGCAGGAGTCTACATGTTCTCCACGCACTGTGTAACATTTTCACCTAATGATCAGCCACACATTGACTTAGAGCGGCGTAACCAGGCTTTGTGTTCTGTTACAAACAAGAAAGTATTTGCTATGACTGGCTCTTCTAGGAAACAAGCATTCCTTCCGGTTCTCCACTGCAGCGACTTGGGGAAAGAATATGAAGACTCTTAATCAATTTAACTGCATTTGTGAGGAACTCAGTTGGTCAACAATGGCCAGCGGTATCATTCTTACAGTTTAGATCTCACCTGGAATCAGGGGGAAAGGGGGTTAGAATTATACTCAGCCTATAAAGAGGAAGGCCAACCGTGAAGGAAGGAGACAAGACAATTGTTTCGTGATTCTGAAAAGCTACATTACAGCAGAGAACAAGGATTAAAGGAGGGGACAAGTTACAACAGACACCGCTGCAGGAGCTTGTCAAGATGGAGTCGGATGGCCGCCAAGAGAGGAGGACTTCTGCATGACTCCAGATGCCTCCTGGGAATGTTCTAAGTGTAGCCATTTGGAACGGATGCGTTCTGCAGAGAGGACACTCATCCCTAGTCTTGGTCCATAGGCCTTACTGCTAGGCATGTCCTCTCCTTTGACCCTGTCAGTCACAAAGCCTCTGCCATGCAGCCCCTGCGCTTCCTTCATCTGAGAGACAGCTCTCTAGAAAGGGGTGATCTCAGTTCCTCAGAACACTGACGTAGAGATCCCTAAGTCCACACCTCCCAGACTACAGCTTCTAAGGCTCTGCTTTTGCAGTTTCTGAATTTGGACACAGAAAGCAGATGTACTGACAACTCTTGGTGACAATATAAGAAATAAAGGTATGAGGTATCTACTGCTCAGGACGTCCAGTCTTCTGTATCAGGTGACAGAAAAAATGTGGACACCATCAGCTAGTATACAGAAGAGACATGGAATGTTTTGAATCTTTCCTTATTTGGGGGATGGGTTGGAATAAAGATGAAAGGATAAATATTATGAGAAAATATAAGATTCAGATAATTAAGTACCCAGTGCACTGATAGATAATTAGAGACACCTGCCTGTTGTCATGTTAACTGTCAGGGTCACAAGTATAGAGAGGGAATTAGTGCTTGCTTGATTCTGATTTGAGACTCGGGTAACCGAAATAGCCCATTGAGTTCCTGCTTCCTAAAGATGTACACAGGGATAAAGGAAGGTCAAGGGTGAAATCTGAGCACAAACCATATTAGCTACTTTTGTTATCACTGGGACCAAAATTCTTGGTCACAACTTGGAAACAACTTATTGGAGGAAAACTGATTTTGGCTCATGGTTTCAGAGGACTCAGTTGTACATGGCAAGAAAGGCATAGTGGAGCAGAGCAGTTCATGTCAAGCTGAAATCCCAGGTTTGACAACCAAGAATAGCCACCGCAGAAGAAGAGGACACCAGCTCTTCCCTCGAGGTGGTTGGTTGTAAAGCCTAGGATTCTCTTATCCTGCTCTCTTACAGTCCTTCTACATCTTCTGGCAATGCTCAGTCACTTTTCTTCTTTGTGTCACTTCAAACAGACGATCTAGTTCTCCATGGAGTGATGGGGACACAAACAAGTAGGAGCCCAGTGTCTCTCCCAGATTGTCACTTAGCAAGGGAGGAAAGGTACACACATTTACCTGGCACTTGTCACGTGCTGGGCATCACTGACAGTGCACAGTACCCAGAGCACACTCTGAACTAGGCAAGGAGATGCTGTTTCAGTTTGTTTGACTGAACGGTGATGCCTGATGGCTTCCTGTTTATATTTTCAAACGTTTGCCATTTTCTGAGGTCTGATTGCTGTGCTTGCTCAAAGAATCTCCTAAAGCCAGAAATGTTTTACATGCTTCACATGATGTAGCCAGTCACTTTTGAATTTTGCTGGTGTCTTGCAGTTGGGTCTTTTGTTAAGCAAGAATTTTTATGTCCTTCACGCCTTGTTGTACAAGAAACAAGCATCTCGATCCCTTTGGCCCCATGTAAGCCAATCTCTCCTTTAACCTTCCCCACTGTCGTTATTCTGGCAGCTCTCTGAGCCAGCTTGAAGAAGGCACTCACTAATGAGAACAAGGTTGTTGGTAGATATGCGAAAACCCAAAACAAAATGAGAAACTGTTGGGCAAAAGTTTTTTTTTTCTCCAGTTATCTCAAAGGAATTCTGGTATTAGATTTATCAAGCTAGAAAAAAAACTAATTGGGATTAAGAATTAAAAAGTAAAGATGACAGATAAATATATAAGGGATGTTTCTGTACTGACACCTCTGCTACCCAGATGGTTTCTAAGGGAACAAGAGGCATGCCATTCATCTGTAAGTAATGTATCAGATTGTCACAATTCCTGTGTCTTCACACCTGGCAGTGCAGAGCAATTCCCAAGTTCAAGGTTTATTTCTGCCTTCTGGAGACCTAGTCTCATCAGTAGAGATGGGAAAAAAAGGTCAAAGCTTTTGGTGCTTTTAGCACTTGGATATACAGGTAGTGGCGATGTCTCTGACTTGAGACTACACCTCACAAACGCCTGATATACAAACGTTTTAAAGATACTGTATTCTCTTTATCAAAAAATTAAGAGGATAAATTTCAAGTTATATTATGATTCAATTACATTCAAGTATTTTTTTTATTTTTTGTTTCATGATTTATGTATTTAATGTTTTATGAGCATTGGTGCTTTGTTTGTAAGTATGTCTGTGTCAGATCCCCTGAAACAGACAGTTGTGAGCTGCCATGTGGGTGCTGGGATTGAACCTAGGTTCCCTGAAATAATACTCACTGTGCTCTTAACCACTAAGCAACCTCACCAGTCCCCAAATATACTCTTAACCTTCATTGATCAGAACAAGATTAGCAATAACTCAATGTCTACTAAGTCCCCATTGTCCATGCAGAACCTTCTTCTGAGCCTGGCCTGCAATGTTCAAGGTCCTCTTGATGAGCTTCAGAGTTCAGATTTTGAGCTTCAAAGCGCCAGTGATGCTCATGATATCATCAACCTCTGGATTCCCAGATGTCAGTGATCTTTTGAGCTCTCCTCATTTTCATTTTCTTTCTGATCAGTGTCCAAGTCCATCATATTTTGTTAGCATGGTAATTAATGCATAGATCTTTTTTCTCCATCCTTGGGGACATGGCCTCTGCTCCGGTCCAGGCCCTCCTTCTCTCACTACTGGGTAACTCAGAGAAGTCAAGGAACCTGACTTTCATTTTAGGGTTAACATCTGTGACCATTTCTCCACAACATGCTTCCCTGTGCAGTGCCTTTGAGGAGGAGCTACAACTCCTTCCTCCTCGTGGACTCTCCCCAGGGTCCTGCTGCCCAGAGTTTCTCTGCTCTGGCCACGTTGTGCTTTGCCAGGTTAATAGTAACCCCGGAGCCTTTGTGCTAAGGTCTTCATTTCTGATCCTCTTTATGGGTAGCATCGCGTTTCTCCCTCCCTATGCTCCGCCTGATGGTCAGATGAGCAGCTCACTCCTCTGCAAGACAGCTTTGCCCTCAAGTCTCTGCCTCTGTTTGTGTCACAGACACACCTGTGTCCCAGATCTTCCCACCCCTGTGTCCTGTTCACCCCGCCCAGACCTTAACACCTCCCAAAGAATTACTCGACTCCCTTGACAAGGAACCACCAGTTTAAATTGGTTGTGATAGAAATAGATTAAGTAAAAACACACGTATACAGTTTCTAAATTATGACACTCTGCAGGATTATTTCATTGTCAAAGTTACATAATGTTTATGTTAAGAAGAAACCCAAATACATAATTTTCAACTTATTTCTGAATATGTGGGTATAGAGAGATTAAATAAATATAGAAGAAGAATAGAATTAGATAAGAGCTAGATACTGCCTCTGTAAGAAAATCTCCATCTTTATCTGAAATGAGTTTGAGAAATAAAAGTCTTTCACAGATATTCTCTCGTGAAATATTAATACCCAAATGTTACAAGCTGACCAACCATGTCCTTTTATGTGAGAAGCATATTGCTGATATTAGAAGCCATATTTATAAAAACAACCCAAACTGTTCTAACAATTGGGAAACAGTTAAACAAATGATGGTATGTTCGCATTAAGGGCTATTATGTAGCCATAAAGCTGATGTTTTTGGAGAAATTAAATGATGTTGGATAAAACAGATGCAACGTTGTGTATTTTATCTGCTCCGGGATATACAATTTCAATGATCATAAACAATGATGATGATGATGATGATGATGATGATGATGATAATAATAATAAGTAAAAAAAGACAAAAATATATCAGGGTTACTGGTGAAAGAAGAGGAATAAAAATGGTTTCACACAGTTCATTATAAATTCTGGTGGTTTCTAAAATTATGCAATAAATATAGGTTGCATTTACAGTAAAGAGGAAAATAAAAGTATTCGTTTTTAAAAAAAAAAGCAACAACATACACAATATCCTCGGGCTTTAGTGAAGGATGCAGTGATGGAGGATGTTCAAAGGCTCCTTTCAACATCATCTCACTAGAAGTCATCCCTCCCGGAGACATTTGGTTCATCAGCAGCCACTGCGAACTAGAACATCTGCGAAGATGCAACACAGTGACTGCATGGGTGAGATGCCCCCAGAATGCCATGGAAACAGACTAGAAGTCATCCCTCCCGGAGACATTTGGTTCATCAGCAGCCACTGCGAACTAGAACATCTGCGAAGATGCAACACAGTGACTGCATGGGTGAGATGCCCCCAGAATGCCATGGAAACAGACTCAAGCACTCACAGAAGGACAGAGCATCTTCTACAGCATCTCTGCTCACTACTGACATGGCATGCTGATAGAAGTCTTTTATCTAGTTAGATTTTCAGAACCTTAGTGGTGTGTGTCATAGGCACCCCCGGCAATCTTTGAGTCAGTCTCTTTCAAGAATCAGAATAAACAAGGAACACTCTGAAAGAAGCAACAATGTTGGGACGGAGCGGGCGGAGCAAATAGTGTGTTATGAAGTCAGCTTTCTGTAGAAAAGCAGAAACAGCAGGTGGAGATGCTCTGAACGGTGTAAGAACAATGAAACCCAGGGATGGAGCCACCAGGATGTTATTCTGAATACGACACCATGAGTGACATCCAAAGGTGCACAAGTCATATATGTTGTTGGCTGACACTGTTCTATGACATGGAAGACAATAATGACATTGCCATAATGACATTTCTTTGTGAATAGTGTCAATGCTGAGAACACTTCCAATGGCCTAAAGAAAGGCCAAAGACTTCAGTAATTACAGCGGAAGTCTAAACACTGAGACTAAACACTGCGAATTTTGAGATACAATTAATGAGTTTGAGCATTGGCTCTTGTCTGTCATGGAACTCTGGCCATCCCCAAGCCTCAGTTTTCTTCTCTTTAAAATGGTGCTGACAACCATGTCCCCCACAGAATGCAAAAATTAAAACACCTTGTTTAGGTGCTGTTTGAGCTTGTCCTCCAAGGTGTCACACACTAAAGGCTTGACTCCCAGTGCAGTGGTGAGAATGTACGACACCTTAAGAGGCATGGGTTAGGAGAAGATGGGTAGGTCATGGGGACATTGTTCTCAGAAGGGATTAAAGCTCCCAGACTAGGTAAGTTCTGACCAAAGCTGGTTGGTATCAAGTAAGTGTCCTTGCTTCCTATCTTCTGATACAGTCTTTTCTCTGAATATGCCTGCCACCATGACACCACCAGTTCTGAGATTTTCACCAGAGCAGGGCAGATGCTGGTACCATGCTCTGAGATCTATAGAAATGGGAGCTAATTAAACCTCTACTTAAACAACAACAAGGTATTTTGATACAGCAACACACACACATACACACACACACACACACACACACACACACACACACACACCACCAACCAGATCCCACATGGCATAAGGCATATACTCCACAAAGGGGAGCCAGTCAGACAACTGAGTCCAGGATGAACTCACTAATCACCCCACATCACTGGGGAAAACAAAACAAACATATTTTTTTTTCATTCGGCCCTCTGAAAATATCCACATACTCTTTAGTAAATGGCTCAGAACAAATAAAACCCAGCATCTTGCAGAATGGTGTGTGTAAGTGTCACTAAGCAGCATGGGCTGTATGGTCCACCAATTCTGGCTGCTGTGGACGTCCTGGACACACCATTCTCAGGCAGAACTATAACGCCCCGTCACAGCGCCAGGATACTTGTCTTGATTCCAGGGCACGGTGGAGCAGACTGATGGGCAATTTGTCTCTGAAAAGGACGTCTATAGAAAGCACAGCTTCAGTCAGATTTGCATTTTTCCACTCTTATCCTCTGAGCATGACACTGTGCCCTGCGACAAAGAAATGACATCATGTAGGCAGCACTGACCACGTGCTGTGCTTGGAAGGACTTCAACTTCACTCAGTCTTTGTAACAACAGTGTGCTTCAGAGACAGTTTGGAGGTCTCGTTGCTTACTGATAAAGGACAAGTTGATGCCATCAGACGGTCACTGGGGATACAGGAACGCGACGAGTGGACAAAGACGGCAGATTAGACAAGCTCATCTTGAAATCTAAGCAAAACTGAGACAGTCTTGGAAAACCTGTGACCCAAGGAAGAGTTTTGCTAAGAGCAGGGCTTCCCCCATGCTTTGTCTTCCACCCATGTTTGCATAAGAAAACTCCAATAAAATGTGGTAGCCCTACCTTCTCTTTGCAACCTAAATGACCCATGAGAATAGAGAACATCTAGTTCCCTGGGTTCACAGGCTTGGCTCTACTTATAAAGATCATGTCGACCTTTCAAAATCCAATGCAATTAGTGCATTTGCACTGATTGTTCTGCTAAGTGCCAAGCACTCTGCCTCCCAAACAGCCCCATAAACATGCAGAACGAAAAGGGGAGCTGCCTGAGTTACACTTTTAAATGCAATGTATTAAATACGATGATTTCATGAATGGCCAAAGTTGTACATAAGCCATATCTATATCCTAAGGCTAGGAGAATGACAGAATCAGTAAACTGATCTTTTAAATAGTTATTTTTATTTTGTTGGTGCTTTGAAACGGGGTCTTTTGAAATTTCCCCGGCTTGCCTCCAACTTGCTATATTGTCTAGGCTGGCCTCAAACTCATGACAATCTCCCTGCCACACTCCCCTGAATCCTGAAATGACAGATCTTACATTTCCCCTCAATTTATTTTTAATTATTTATTTCTGCTTAAATCTTTTTCATGATGGTTCCTCATCCTGCTTTGGCCCTTGTGCTCACACACACACAACACAAAATTTAGAAGGAAACCGCTTTTAAACAGAGTCACGTGCCATTAGCAATTTAATTCTGTCGCTATCACGCTTTCCATCTCAGGATGCTGCTATTTTAATTCTCCACCGTTCCCAGTCCCTGGAAGTGACCATTTCACTGTCTGTCTCTACCCATCTGAGAACTCAGCTACTCTGGTGAGTGGAAGCACGCTGCATGAGGGACTTGGGGTCTGGATGATTTTATTCAGTGATATCCGGGTTCCTCTGTGTTGCGGCACATGGTAGAATATCCTTTCTTTATAAAATTGAGGTAAAACGCACAGAGAATTCATCATCTCGATTTTTACATGGGCAGTTCAGTGGGTATTATGGCTCTCTTTAAACGTGAGAGAACAGTCATAGAACAACCATAGCTGGCCAGGCATCAGTCACCAAAAATGAGCTCAGATTGTCAAGGTTAGAACATGCCGTTGGTGAGAACTTCCCATGCCATCTCACCTGTATGAGCTACTATGTTTCAGGCCCCTTGGTGACTAGGTACCAAGCAAGTGTGTGTGTGTGTGTGTGCGCGCGCGCACCGTTCTGTGGGTGACACTGGGGAGATGGGGACAAGAAGGTACCTGGGGGTTTCTGACTGTCCTGATGAACCTAGTTGATGCTTTTCCAGGCCAATGAAAGACCCTGTCTCAACTGAGGTAGACTGTTCTCTGAGGTTGATGTCTGAGGGGCCCTCTTGCCTTCACAAATATGCACATACTTGTGCACCCCCCCCCACACGAGCACATTTATACATGTTCACACATGAAAAAAGAGAAAGAAGAGAAAAAGAAGTCTTGATCCAAGGACAAAGCGTCAAGGGAATCAGTGGAGTGCTAGGAAAGACGAATCCAGTAGCTCCGGCTACGAATGCTCCCCTGTGTTTGGTCATGGAGTTTGTTGGATCTGCATTAGCCAAATAGGGCTGCTCCAAGCTGGGTGCTGGTGTGCAGAGAGGCACTCTTGAATAGCCCTGTGTAGCCGAACCCAGGAAGACAAGCCAAGGCAAAGCAAAGCGTTCAAAATAGAAAAACACATCCCCGTTCACAACAGGGAGAGAGTAGGAAAGGGTCCAGAAAGTAGGCGAAGGGAATGTAGGATGAGAAGAAGATAGCAGACAAGACTTGGGTCCCCAGACTGTAGAGTTTAGGGAGGACAAGGACAAAGGGGCGGCCCGAGGCACACTTGTCCCCAGGGCTCCAAAGGGAAGAGAGGCCACAACTCAAACCCCAAGTGAGAGAGGGAGCTTTGAAAGGAACTGAGAGCTGGAATCCCACATTGAGTTAATTAACAGAACTGTGATTTGCCAATGAATGCCCAGCAGGGCCGATCATCTGCTTGATAGAGGGCCCAGCTTTCCTGATGGAATCTCAAGTGCATGAGCCATGAAATTACTTCTCAGGAATGAGACAAAGACAGTCAGAAACGACAAGCACTTGTGTTTGTGGACGGGAGGACCCTTGCTGTTCTCTTTCTTGGGAAAAAAACAGGCTAATTACAAAGACCAGAGAGGAGACAGAAATAGTCAACCATATCAGCTCTCCTGGGGACACGGAGTGTGGCACACTTAAAATGTACTTGGCGCCATTTTACTTACACTGTCGCATGCAATCCTCACAATTACCCATCACGGTGCTCATTTCACAGATGGAGAAAGACGGAGCACAGAGAGTTGAAGCGATTTTCCCAAGGACACAGAGCAAAGGAGTGCACATAAACATCTCATCTTCCATACTGAGGCACTCCTTAGCTACCTTATTTATTTTTTTCAATATAATAGTCTAAAATAACATTAAGTAAAGGTCCCAAATAAATCACTTAGTTTCCTTTCTTTTCCTGGGCATCTGGAATGTCTCCCCCATTTCTCTTGCAGACACTGTGTCAACTTTCTTAGCAATGATATGTGGTCATGTGATGCTTGGTCTTGAATGTCAACTTGGTGGGATCTGGAGCTACCTAAGAGATAAACTTCTGGGTTGTCTATGAATAAATTCTTAAGGAAGAATAATTGAAGAAGAAATACCCGCTCCAACTGTGGGCATCATCATCCCTTAGGCTGGGGGTCCAGGACTGAAGGAAAAGAGGAAAAGCCAGGTAGTTGAGTGCCCTTGTCTCCCTCATTGCTTCCTGCAATGTCACTGGCCATTCATGCTCCCGCTGCCATGCCTTCCCCAACATGATGGACCTAAACCATACCCTTCAACTGTAACCTAAGCCAATCCTTATGTTCGCTTCTGTCATGTATTTTGTTTCAGCAAAATAGGAAGACATTCCAGCTGGAGTGTCTATAGAGAGTCAACGTCTTTCCCCAGTGCACAGCTTAGCTTGCCACTCCACCATTTAAGATCCTCTAGTGGCCCCTCATGTCTTCAGGATAAACTCCAGCTCTCCAATGTGTCACACTTTAGAGATATGGTTGTTCCTGGCTTTCTAACCTTCTCTTTCCCCAAACTGTACCTATCATGCCGGCCGTATCCATCCATCATCCACGGGTAACTGGTGGATCATGCTGGACTTAAGAGTGCATGCTCTCCTACACCAGGACCTTTGTTCTGGCTGCTCCTTGAGCAGAAGAACATCTTCACTTTCTTCCTGGATCTTCAGAATACATCCAGGGCTCTCTGCTGCTGTGTCTTCTATACCTAGCCAGACTTTTCACTTACTTCTCTGTTGCCTACTCTGCTATGGCTTGAATGTGTCCCTCAGGGTCATGTGTTGAAAACATTCCTAACACCACAGCACCTGAAATCACCTTTAAGAGGTGACCAGGTCAATCAGGTCATTGAAGCAGGGTGTATTAGTGTGGTTATGAATTTAGTCTATATAGAAGTTTGTTCAGGAACCTCGTGGTCTCTCTCACCTATGTGACATCTTTTGGCACTTAATGATACAGCAAGAGAACCCTTGTCAGCTGCACACTCAGCCTTGGACTTCCTAGCTTCTGTAATTATGAGCCAAGAAGTTTCTGCTTATTATAAATTATCACCCTGCCATATTCCGCTGTAGCAGAAAAAACTGAGACTCACACCTATCTTCATTATAGCTCTTCTATACTATATAATAATGGTCTCTGTATTTACTCATTCCTGCAACTTATTCATCCATCCACCCTACCATCCGTCTGTCCATCCATCTATTCACCCATCTGTCCATCCGTCCATCTTGTCCATCCATCCACTCATTCCTACATACAAGTTCTGCTGAGAGCAGGACTTACAATCACACATGTTTAGAGCTCACCATAGCTCTCAAGCCTCTCATAAAGTAGTCCCAGGCATCAGCAAAGTCACCCAAAGAATCTGTTCCAGACCTATTGCCTGGGAAGCTATGGGGACGGTCTATTTTAATGAGTTTTCCAGTTCAAGAATCGCTACTCTAACATGGGGCTTGGTGTGTCTCATTCTACAAGTGTAGAACATCCCAAGTATGAATGAACTACTCAACACTCTAGAAACTGGCTGCCTGGAGCTTCTGGGGACCTCACAGTACCCTACCTTCCACGAGAGAGAACCTGACTTTGCTGGACTAATCTCATCTTATCCAGGCGGTCCAATTCAGTTTTATCCCTGGTGTCTCTGGATGACGAAAACAACTTAAGCCAGTGAATCTTAGGGCCTTTTCAAAATATACTGGACCTCTGAGTCAGAATCTCAGGTAAAAGACCCAATCCTGGCTCTTCTGGGTGCTGTGTGAATCTCCCTTTGTCCTTCTTGTCTCTTCTAAAACAGGTAACGGATTGGTAGACCTGAAGTGTGTTATGGGCTCTATTCTCAGTGTGGCATTATTGGGAAGTGATGACACCTATAAGAATTGTCCTAGAAAGATGTTTTCCAGTCATATTGGCATGCCCTTGAAGGGGGTGGAGAGAATCTAGCCTTTTTCTCTGTCATGTTTGCTCTCTGGCTATGTGGTGAGCTGTGCAGCTCTGCCATACACTCGTCATCAAGGAAAGCCACAGGACCAATGAATCTGCCTGAACCCTCTAAAACTGTGAGCCAAAGTAACCTCTCCTTCTTTATAAGTTGATGCCTTGGGTATGTATCATTGTAACAGAAAGCTGACTAGTCCCCCCACCAATGCTGTGGACTTGGCAGGTAAAGAGATGCATAAGAGACCTTCTTCATTTCCCTAGCACCTTTTCCTTACCTGCTGGCTGCTACTAACAGAAGTGAAATATGTCAGGCAAAGCATACCAAAGTGTTACAGCTCTGAAATTCCTCATGGAATGATATCAGATGAACTCCCAATCCAAAAAAACACTATCAAAAGATGTACTTTCATGGACAGTGATAGATGACATCAGGTTCCGACCTAAGATGGCGTTCTAGCCAGCTTTGCTGCTCCCATGTATTAGTCACCCTTTCTGCACTGCTCCCATCTACAGCATAGGTCGCCAGGACCACTCACTTCTCAGCATTCTGTGAATATGTGTGGGAGTCTTGACATTTTGGTTGTGAGCCTAGCTTTAACGACTGAATTATCTCTTCAGCCCTGAAAATGTGCAAGATTCTTACAACACATTTTAAGCACTCAGTAAACGTTGGGGACCAAGATATCAATGAACTATTGGTACTGTTAGTGGAACTATCTTTAGTTCTGAGGTGAGGAACACGAAGTAGGAGAGCATCTGGTGGCAATCCATATACAAAAACTAACTCAAATGAATTCTGTTTTTTGACTAGGTGACCGACACTTGGATGCGTATCTTGTATTCCATATAGACTGAGAGCTACTGTTTCTTTGGTTGGGTTTGACTTGTCTTGGTGAGTTCACTCACTGAAGAGGGCAGGATTTCAATCCTTTATGAATGCCAAGAGTTTATCCGTGGATGTGAAGCAGCGCAGAGGTATCTGGGAGCTAAGAGCGGGAGCCTGCATCTATCCTTTGTAAAGGACCAGGAAGTGAAAACTTTAGGCTTTGCTGGTTTTATAGTTTTTGCTCCTCACTCGGCCACAGTGCATAGCATAAAGCACAGTCTGGAAGGCAACAAGTCTGCCAGTGTTTGGCCCATGTGTGATCATACTTCGTTGGCCTCTGCCTTAGAAAACACAAGGAGCTAGAGGTGATAAAACCACAGTCCCTCCTTTCCCAGCCTTATCCCAAACCCTTCATCATCATCATCATCATCATTTTGTTAATTAATTATAAAGAAATTGGCTATCAACTCTATCTCCAGAATGTATATCTTGGTGGAATAAGTTCTGGAAATACATGAATTGTAATGTATTCTTGCTTTAACTCAGAACCCGAGCAATGTGGACTAATTAAATGTCATTTGAAGGTGTAATACTATGAAACCCCACTATCTGCCCACAGAAACGGCTCCTCCTGCAATGTTCGAAGACAGGACATTTTATTCTCTGAAAACTTAAGCATACTACATGCATTTCCATGAATCCTTATCTTCCTATGAGTGTTTAACATAAGGAAACACTGTCCCTTTAACCCAGCATATACAAAAAATGTGTAAGGACACTTGGATTATGACAAACAACCAATGAGATACCTCTCTCTGAGGAAAGTGGGGTTGAATGGGTGGTTCCTTTGCTCTGGGAGAATTCCTTAAAATTCCTGAGTGACAGATGGTTCGCATTAAAAATTAAAAAATTGTGCATGGTTTTGTGTGGGCAGGAACATACATGTGCCACAGTACAGAGGTCAGAGGACACGTTCTCTCCTTGTGCAGCAGCTCTAAGGCTCTATCAACTCCAGTCTTCAGGCATGTGCAGCAGCTCTCAGGCTCTATCAACTCCAGTCTTCAGGCGTGTGCAGCAGCTCTAAGGCTCTATCTAACTCCTGTCTTCAGGCGTGTGCAGCAGCTCTAAGGCTCTATCTAACTCCTGTCTTCAGGCGTGTGCAGCAGCTCTAAGGCTCTATCTAACTCCAGTCTTCAGGCGTGTGCAGCAGCTCTAAGGCTCTATCTAACTCCAGTCTTCAGGCGTGTGCAGCAGCTCTAAGGCTCTATCAACTCCAGTCTTCAGGCGTGTGCAGCAGCTCTAAGGCTCTATCAACTCCAGTCTTCAGGCGTGTGCAGCAGCTCTAAGGCTCTATCAACTCCAGTCTTCAGGCGTGTGCAGCAGCTCTAAGGCTCTATCTAACTCCAGTCTTCAGGCGTGTGCAGCAGCTCTAAGGCTCTATCAACTCCAGTCTTCAGGCGTGTGCAGCAGCTCTAAGGCTCTATCAACTCCAGTCTTCAGGCGTGTGCAGCAGCTCTAAGGCTCTATCTAACTCCAGTCTTCAGGCGTGTGCAGCAGCTCTAAGGCTCTATCTAACTCCTGTCTTCAGGCGTGTGCAGCAGCTCTAAGGCTGTCTAACTCCAGTCTTCAGGTGTGTGCAGCAGCTCTAAGGCTCTATCAACTCCAGTCTTCAGGCGTGTGCAGCAGCTCTAAGGCTCTATCAACTCCAGTCTTCAGGCGTGTGCAGCAGCTCTAAGGCTCTATCTAACTCCTGTCTTCAGGCGTGTGCAGCAGCTCTAAGGCTCTATCTAACTCCAGTCTTCAGGCGTGTGCAGCAGCTCTAAGGCTCTATCTAACTCCAGTCTTCAGGCGTGTGCAGCAGCTCTAAGGCTCTGTCTAACTCCTGTCTTCAGGCGTGTGCAGTAGGTGCTTTTACCCGCTGAGCCATCTCACCAGAGGAATCTGTGTTTCCTCATCCAACTCTGCTACAATCTGGGAGGAAGTGAAAGGGCCAAGGGCTGGGGCAGGAGCAGGGTCTAGGTGGAAAATCAGGAACTCCTTCCAGGGCAGAAAGAGCAGTGGAATGCCTAGGGTAGTAGCTTCATGGAGCTTTTGATAGAGAAGGGGCCAGAATACATAAGCAGGAAACAATGGCCAGAGACTTTCCTGGGAGAAAAGCAGAAATAGCCCCTACATGCTGCTAGGAGGCCAGACAATCAGATTTCGGAGGTATTGCTCAGGGCTCTCAACACTCTTGTAATATAGCATTTAACATACAATGTGCAGAGCACAGATATGAGCTGCAAAATGACAGGGTAGAGAGAGGTGGGTGGCAATTTTATCTGCCATTTGAACCTAAACAGCCCAGTTTTAGGAAAACAGATAAAGATAATAATAAATAATGCAGCACACCTCCTCTTTGCCGGTGGCAATGGGCTTCCATCTTAATGAGGATTGGACACAACATAGACATTTTGACACCCTGACATGTGCATTAAAATGGAAATCTATCTGGAGAGTCTGTCACAGAGGCTTTTCAACACCAAGAAACCCCATCCTCACTCCAAACAGACTAAAAGGTTTCCATGGCAGTAGGAGAGGGATCCTCATAGGCACTGTCATGGCTCCTGCCTCCTCTGTCAGGCTCACCTCTATCCCTTCTGACTGGTGGGGCGGTGGCATTGGCTCTGGGGATGTGGGTAGTAACTACATACAGCTTCCAAGGGATGTGGTTAAGTTCAGCGGGAAGAGAAATTGTGAGGGTTATAACAAAATAACTAATTGTTACACTTATATTAAAGCCTGATTTCAGAGGAAGACAGAGAGACTGGGGGGAAGCAGGTTTGTGGGGGGGAGGTCATGAGTACCCGTGTACAGTGTGTATGGGGTCTAAACGTCAATGTCAAATGTCTTCCTCTATCACTCTTCCCTGTTTTGAGACAGACTCTCCCATTGAAGTCGGAGTTTATTGACGGGACTGGACTTGGGTCTGCTGTGCCTAAGTCCTAAGATCCCCCAAGAAGACCACCACGGAACCACACTCTTCCAAATGCAAAAGCAAGGTGTTGTTTATTGTATACGGGCTAGCACAGTCCTCCACCTCACAGTCTGGCACAGCAGAGGGAGGGAGAAGGACCCTATCTGTAAGGGGTTTATGAAGACAAAAACCACAAAACAGCCACAAGATTACATTTTCAGAGCACAAAATTACTTATCCTGTATCACAACTGGTTAAAGGTTAGGTAAAGCTTAGCTGTTATTCTCTGATAGGCTGTCGTTGCCTAGATGGGTTTGTTTACCCATCACAACTTCCCCTGGTCACATCCTCAGACATCTGCTGACCCTTTGCTAACCACAGGGCCTGTTTGAAAACTTATCTGATTGGTTCATTGTTAATCAACTGATAGGGGAAGTTAGGTGTTGGAGGAAGACCACTTGTTAGTTCCTGGCTGCTCAGCCCCAAAATAATCACACAGAAACTGTATTAATTAAATCACTGCTTGACCCATTAGCTCTAGCTTTTTATTGGCTAACTCTTACATATTAATTTAACCAACCCATTTCTATTAATCCATGTATTGCCACGAGGCTGTGGCTGACCAGGAGAAGTTCCACCCGGCTCCAGCGGGGCTACATGGCTTCTCTCTGACTCCACCTTCTTCCTCTCAGCATTGAGTTTAGTTTTCCCCACCTGGTTCTGTTCTACCCTATCAGGCCAAGCCAGTTTTCATTATTAATTAGCCAATCATATTTACAGCATACAGAGGGAATCCCACATCAGTTAGGTAGTCAGCATCTTGTCAGTAGTTTTGTGTGACTTGGGTTTTTCCCACTAATTAAGAAGGGGGCTAGTGAACCATAGCTTTTATTATGAGTGGGGGTGAAGTTTGAAGTCCCAAAAGGTCCCAGCACTAAAATGGAATCTTTCCCAGCTTCAGTTTTTCTGGTCTCACATTCCCCCTCTAGGAGTTCTAGATGGAGTTCAATCCTGAACTCTAGGTTCCTCAATATGAGGGGAGTAACTTGCATGTTCTATTTCATCCTTATTCAGGAGGGGATAATAAATAGAATAATATACATTAGCATTAGTATGCTGAACCATAAGTTGAATACCGTCAAGCCTTTGTCTTACAAACTGTACCAGCCTTTTCAGGTCCTCACGCTTACACAGCAAGTTCTTTGCAGACTGAGCCATCTCCCTAGCCCCACAAAGCACATTTAGAGATTTTGAGCCTCACTGACTGGGAGTCAAGTGGGGAATATACTTTACATTTTCAGTCCAAGTCAGGCAAGGTCAAGATCGAGGTGAGTTGTATAGACAGATACAACTTCAGGGAAGACTTCCAAGATGGGGACATTCCTCTGACTCTGAGACATGTAATTGATGATGCTTTCCTAGCCAGTCCCTGTCTTTGGCATGGATATAGGCCATCATCTATCAAGCATGTGAATACTCAGGAGTCAGAGGACCAGCAATTCCTATTCCAAAACCCTTCAACTGGGTTAAGACTCAAAGCTTGAAGTTCTGGCTGAGTACTATAGAGGCCATAGAAACAGGTCGGCTTCTATCATGAGGAATTTGAAGACACCAGCATCCCACAGAAAGACCCACCTAGAAGTCTGCTGATAAGGGTGGGAAGAAACTGGTAATGTCCAATGCAGAAGGACTGGGGGTGAGTACACCCTGCCACAAGGGAGGGTGCTGGGAAACTGAGCCTGCAGTCGTGAGCTGACCAAATTGGATGGATCGGAGTCAGGGGCCCAGCACAGGATAAGATAATAGCAATTTTGTCACACATCACCTCCAACTATAGAAAAAGTAGGAAATTTCTTTTGGCCCCTGATATAGGTGTAGTGGGTTGAATTATGTCTATAAAAGGTACACGAAGGTTCTGAGTTCCAGTGTCCACAAAGGTGTCACTGTGTGGAAATGGATCTGGCAGCTACAGATGCAGGTGACACTAAGAAGTGAATCTCCAGAGGAAACCAGCCTGGGCTCAAGGTGGGTCCACGAACTCAAAAACTTTGTCCATTTAAGTAGGTGAAGGAGAAGTGAAACTTAAGACTCAGAAACATAGGAAAGATCGTATAATATCAAAACAGTGATTTCTTTCAAATGGCCTCACCTAGAGCAAATGAAACCAGTAAATCAATGAATTAGTGTGTGTATGTGTGTGTTACATGTATGCATGTTCACATGTAAGTGCACTAATATATGTGTGTGGATTACATGCACATGTATGTACATGTTTGGATGAGCATGTAGATGTGGGGGGTGAGCAGAAGTTAGGATTTTCTTTTTTTTGTTTGTTTGTTTGTTTGTTTTTCGAGACAGGGTTTCTCTGTGGCTTTGGAGCCTGTCCTGGAACTAGCTCTGTAGACCAGGCTGGTCTCGAACTCACAGAAGTTAGGATTTTCTTTGAGCACTCTCTACTTATTGTAGGATCTCTCCTTGAACCCCGAGATCACCAATTAGGCTAGTCTAGCTAGGGCGCTTGCTCGATGGATTCTGTGTCCCTGCCACCCAAGTCCTGGGATGAAAGGTGGGCCACCACACCCACTTAGCTTTTCTATGAGTGTTGGGGATTTGAACTCAGTTCCTTGCTATTGGCATAGCAAGTGTTTTATTCACCGTATCTCCCAAGTGCCCCAAATGAAATTTTTACCAAGCACGCAGGAAAGAATGGCAACATTCCCATTTCTGGCTAGCAGCCTATGATTACAGAAAAAGAGCATTCTGATAGTTCTGCCAAGGGTGGTGGGCCCCTCTTTAGAGAGACTAAATGAAAAATAAAGGAAAAGGATGTCTCTGCCATACGCCTCTTGCTTCCCATCCAGAGCCCTCTGTGGTTTTGAGCTCGCTGGCAACATTCAAGCATGCTTTGCTGCCTCGGGTTCACCTTGGCATGGCTAAGTGCCTGTAATAACAGGCTGGTTGGAGCTTGGGTAATTACACAGCCAACTAGCCAGGGTTGTGACATTTGTCTCCAGTAGCCCATCAGTCTGCTTCTATCCACCTGTCTCCAGGCAACTGCTAAGGTATCGAACCCCGCCCTAACCCCATTTCTCCTCTCCTCCCCCTCATTTCTGTCTTTGCACAGAGTACCAACACACTTGATCCTAGGAGGCTGGCAGCGTGGCACTCCAAGTGACACCCTCGTGCCCCCCATAGAGCACAGTATTTGATCAATGCCAAAGAGCAGCTACCAGGATGACAGGTGAAAAGTCGGTGGAATGACAGGCATGGGAGGGAAGAAGGGAAGGATCACAGAGGGAATTCAACTCCCTTCCCTGCAGAATGTGCGGAGGGATCCTCCACCTCTGCAGGCAGACAGGCAGACACCTACGCCCCAGACAGGGGAAGGCGAGGTTAGCTACACAGGCATTAAGGAGCTTCCTTGAGAAGGCTTTGCACTCTTATGAGCCAGAATAGATTTCTCTCCCCACAAATCTGAGTCATAGCCGTTGTTTGTGGTCTTGCCTCCATTTAACTCTTGCTTGCAGTGTCTGCTCAGTGTGATGGCCAGAAGAGTGGGGCTATGCCTGCGTTGTGACCACAGCACACAGGGAGACCTCCCATCTTGAGACGCTCAAGAAATAGCGGCTAGAATTAGTAATTCTTTGGAGAGTATATTTATTTTTAGTGTGTATGTATGGGTATTTTTCCTGGCTGTATGTCTGTGCACATGCATATGCAGTGCCCACGGAGGCCAGAAAGTCAAATCAGACCCTCTGGAACCAGAGTTATAGGTGCCGTGTGAGGGCTGGTAACTAAATCTGGATCACCTGGAAGAGAAACCAGGAATCTTTTTTTTTTAATCTAGATAGTTATCATTTCCAGTGCTTTTAATTCCTTCTTTTGTATTCTATATCTTTTTATTTTATTGAGCTATACATTTTTTTCTCTGCTTCCCTCCCCTTCAACCCTCTTCCATGGTCCCCATGCTCCCAATTTACTCAAGAGATCTTGTCTTTTTTTACTTCCCATGTAGATTAGATCCATGTATGTCTCCCTTAGGGTCCTCATTGTTGTCCAGGTTCTCTGGGATTGTGATTTGTAGGCTGGTTTTCTTTGTTTATGTCTAAAAACCACTTACGAGTGAGTACATGTGATAATTGTCTTTTTAAGAAGCCAGTACTCTTTCTCACTAAGCCATCTACCCAGACCTGTGACTGAAATTACTACTCATGAAGAAAAGTTTCCTAAGTCCACCTGTTCCGCTGACCAACAAATTGTCCAAGGTTTGGAAATAGAGCACAGGAGTTACCAGGGGCTCTTTTCTGAAGTGGCACCTGTTTGGCATTAGCAGATTCTTTAGGGATACATGAGGTAGGGTTGTTGTTTACTAGTAAGATGTTTACAGCCTACCAGTGCTGTGATAGTTTATTTTTACTGCCAACTTCCCTGGATTTGGAATTGCCTAGGAGACACACTTCTGGATGTGTCTGTGAGTGCATTTCCAGAGAAATTGAACTGATGAGAAAAAACTCACAGAATGTAGATGAGACCATTCCCCAGGCTGAGGTTCCCACATGAATGAATAGAAGAAAAGGAGAAACCAGGCTGAAAATAAGCATTCGTCTCTCTCTGCTTCCAAATGCAGTCACAACGTGACCCATTGCTTCATGTACCCAACGCCATCACTTCCCCTCCATGATGGACTGCATCCTCTTAAACCACGAGCCAAAATAAGCCCCCTTCCTTAAATTGCTGTTGTTATGGCAACAAGAAAAATAACACAATAGGGGTTGTTAACTTTTAGGAAAAGGGTAGGAAAGAAAATGGTTCTGTCCAATGGTGAAGCAAATGAATTCAGTCCTGTAGGAGCACATCATTTCTGTCTTTTGTATTAAAAAGTAAACAATGCTCACTGTATACCTCCCTGTGGAATATCATAGCTCACCTAACCATCTTATTCTAATACATTTTAAATGCCTTCCCCTGAGGGATCTATAAATTCTTGTCTGACTCTATCCTCTTACTACCTCCCCCAATGAATAATGAGCTGAATTAATTTTGAAACATACTAATCCAATGTACTTATGAGAATCATGCTTTGAGCTTCTGAAAAATTATTCTTTGGCCCTGGATAGAATTCGACGAGGGAGACGTCATGTCTATCATGACCCTAGTGAATCAATGGCTGTTTCGAGGCTGGTTCTTGACATTGACTGACACTTTGAGTCTTCCTATCATTGCTTTCAGGATGGTCATGTAAAGGGAGGTTCTCAGAACTTTGGACAAGGGCAAAAGAAAAGAAATTTTGAAAATCAAAATAACCAGTAGCACTGAACTGCGGGTAAAAGGGTAGACCAGATGGCAAAAGCTTCCCACTCAGACCTTCAGACCCATCCCAGAGCCTACTTTTTCCTGAACTCTTCTTCAGACTCTGCTGTCTAGGGAGATCAGACTGCTTGCTTCTGATTTGGAAGGCCCTTGGTCCACACCAGAACTTCAGCATCTTTTCTCACAATCATCAAAGACTTAATTCAGAGTAGAGTGGCCAGTTGACTAAATGAGTATGGGGGAAAGACAGTTTTTGAGTGGAAGGGGCGTATCCCCAGCCTTGAACAGAGTAGAGGTGATGAAGGCATCCAGGAATGATGAAAGAGTACTAGAGTAAGAAGGGTAAACTGATCCAAGCTAGAAGTGCATGTCCATCCCAAGGATGGAAGAAAGCATCAAAAGGTAGGTGTGTCTGTGGGAACAACCTAGTGAACAAGGCCAGGAGGGATGAACTGAAGAGAGGGCAGAGAAGGTGCAGAAACTTCTCTCTACTTCTGAAATTCTTTGTTTATTTGGATAGATCTTGGTTCTTGCCATTTAGCAAACAGATGCAGGAAAGAATTTTTTAAGATTTATTTATTTATTATGCATACAGTGTTCTGCCTGCATGTATGCCTGCAGGCCAGACAAGGACACAAATCTCATTTTAGTTGGCTGTGAGCCACCATGTAGTTGCTGGGAATTGAACTCAGGCTGGAGAGATGGCTCAGAGGTTAAGAGTACTGGCTGCTCTTGCAGGAAAGATTTAAAAATAAATAAAAGAATCAGAAAGCTTTACCAAGCTTGGTCTTAAATACTACAACTCCCAAATGCTCAATGGGACCTGTTACTTGCTTCTAGGAGGATGCCTGTGGTGGGCAAACAGAGCCCGACAGCACCTGTGACCTCATAGTACTGTGTGCATCTGTGCTTACTATCCCCTGTTGACCACGGACTTCTCCGGATCTGACACTGGCTTATGTCCATTGTTAGAGACCTGCTAGTGAACAAAGAGATGGACAAATAAGAGGCCTAAAGTTTTAAAGCTCTATGCATGTATTTATGCTTCTTGCTGCTTTCTTTGCAAATGGAGAAAACCTATAAACAAGAGGAAATGAGCAATGAAAACCCCAAGACCTGAAGTAAGATGAAAAGTTCAACAGGAGGGGCTGGAGTATGGCTTGGTGGTTCTGAGTACTTGCTGCTCTTCCAGAAGACCTGGGTTTGATTCTCAGAACCACATCAGGTAGCTCACACTTAACTGCTGGTTATTCCAGCTCCAGGGGATGAGATCCCTCAGGCCTTGGTGGGCACCTGCAAACATGTGTGCATCCATATACGCAAGTATGACTCTACATGATTAAAATTAATAAAAGTAGACGTTTAAAATTCAAACAGATGGTAAAGCAGAAATTGCCCAGGGCCATGGAAAGACAAAAGGGACCTACAGCGAAGTCTACATGCCCTAGAGGATGTTAGAAGTACAGAAAGCACATGATTAAATATTTTATGTAGGTCAATGCATAAGCAAAGAAGGCCAACATGTTAACGTCTATAACTATCTTCCTTGAAAAGGCAAGACACACCCCTAAAAATAAAAGATGAATTTAGTCCCTGGGCAGACGTGCAGAGGTGTATAGTAAATATACTACAGGACAAGTCTCCGCACAAGGACATCTGTGATTATAGGGAACATGCTACTGTAAACTCCACAGCCTTGGTTACAACCCTGCACTGGAAAGGTGAGGGGGCACACACCTGGAGTAAGACAGCAGAACGCTTCTTGTAATTCTGCCCCAATAGCAGCTGTATGTCCAGATGCGATTCCACCAAACCCCACATTTCTCACTACCTTCTCCAAAGGGCTCATTCCGTCGTGGAGCACAGCATTGCCTAAGTCAAGGGCAGATCAAGGTCCTGGGATCCTGCTGAGTGACTGAAGGCAAAACAGCAGTAAGGAGAGCCTGCTCTGACTCTGGGATGGAATCCAGGTTAGAGTGTAGCTGTGGGGTGGAGAGACAGTGAGAAAACCAAGGGAAGCCAAGACCAAGGAGACAGATCTGGTAGGAATTTGCCTTGGTGTGGAATCGTTCCACAATTACTAAAGAACAGCGAAGAAGGGGCACAGGTGCCGGATTTGTATCCGGAGCCCACGTATCCGGAGCATGCGGATTGCTGTTTGATGTTTCCTAATTCAGAACAATTAACTGGGAGTCGGGGTGCCTCCTGGCTGATGAGGGTGCCCTTTGTGTCAGCGCACCTCATCACCCACCTCCCAGGAATTGTACAAGGCATTTCGACAATGACAATTGTCGAGTTTTCTGCCCTATCTCTGTTATGCCCTGACTTTGTTATCTCAGGAAGCCAGCTCACCTTCCCAGGGTCTCCGCTCCCTTGTGTTTAGGTTGAGTGGGCTGGCCAACAACCACCAGGCTCAGCAGCCAGAGCTGGGAGCTGCCACCAGAGGCTCTCAGAGTGGCTCAGCCGAGCTTCTCTAGCACCCCTGCAGCTTCCAGAAAGCTCGGGACCCTATGACAAACCATTCCAGCAAATCTTAGCTTCTGTTCCTGCCTAATAGTCTCATTTGCCTCCCATGTGCTCTTGCAGATGGCCTAGTGGGGAGGTGGGGGGAGAGAGAATCACGCCATTGTCGAGATTTCAAGCCTTGGAGACAAGAGAAACCTCATGTGGTGGAAACCAGGCGGGAGAGAGACAGAGGTAGGAGTGAAGAAGGTTGCCCACTGCTGAGCTGTTTCCCAGGCTTCAGGGCCTAGCGTCTAGGTCTCTGCAGTCCAGGCAGTGGAACAGAACTACGTATCCATATATATCAGTTTACTAAAGGGTGTGGGGGAGAGCAGACTCACGGAGTTAGGGATCAAGGGAGCCACACGCTGCTTCCCGCCACTTCACTTGGTCTTCACAACCCAAGAGAGCATGGGAAACTTCTCTGTCTCCTTTTAAGAGATGGTGTCTGCAGACAAGAAGCCACGGCTTAAAGCCAGTACCCCCAAATTATTATTATTATTATTATTATTGGTTTTTCGAGACAGGGTTTCCCTGAGGTTTTGGAGCCTGTCCTGGAACTAGCTCTTGTAGACCAGGGCCCCCAAATTATTGACAGGATGAATTTCCACAACAACAAAGGTTTCTTTGAAGTTCCAAATGGTCAAGAGGCCTCTCCCTTTTCAAAACTTGTGTCCAGAACTCAAATTTACTCCTCTCCTGGAAATCTCAGATGTTTCTAGAAAGGTCCAGAGTTGACAGTAAAACCCAAGCAAACATCTCCTCCAAAGCCAAAGGCTTTACTTTGGTACTACTTCCTTACTAAGTGATGTCAGAAGATCCTGCTGTGTGCCTTAGAGTACCAGCTGTGGTGGTTTGAAAGAAAATGGCCCCCAAAGGGCTGTGGCCTTGAGGCAGTGGGTGTGGTCTTTTGGAGGAAATGTGTTACTGTGGAGGTAGGTTTTAAGGTCGCACATGCTCAAGATAGCACCTGGTGTCTCAGTCTACTTTCTGTTGCCTGTGCAAGATATAGGACTCTCAGCTGCTTCTCCAGTACTATGTCTGCCTGCATGCCACCATTTCCCACCATGATGATAATGGACTGAATCTCCAAACTGTAAGCAAACCCCCACAATTAAATGCTTTCCTTTATAAGAGTTGCCTTGGGAAATTCTGTCTCTTCACAGCAATAGAAACCCTAACTTGCCTTAATGGCCTCTCATTCACATCCTTTGGCCCCAGTTTCCTGACCCTGAAAGTGTCCCTGACCATGACACTTTAATAAACAAAGATCCTTCCTGATTCCTCTGCTGCCCTCCTCTGAGTCTCCACCTTGTAAAAGCTACGATAGGCAAGTCCTGCACCTCTGGAAGGCAATGTGTGCAGGATGTTCCCTTCTGTCCCCGAAGGGAGGAAAGAGAGGTACTCCCCCGCATCTTTCCTTAGAGATTTCCCATGGAAGTACTCACAATGTGATTAAATTCTATTTTATCGAACATAGAAAAATAAATCTTCAGGTGAGAAAATCAAAGGCAGCAACTGAATGACTTCCCCACAGTCACGTAGGCAGCTAATGACAGAGCTGAAACCAGAGCCAGGATTCCAGCTCCCAGTTCAGTGACAGAATGAATAGAGGTGCATTTACTCATTGCTCTGGGGACCTGCTTACTATTTATAGCATGGCTCCTCTCAGAGAATGTGTTCTGAGTTCTAAATCAGCACGCCACTGAGAATATGTAAACACGACTCATTCTGTGCTAGAGACCAGCAGTCCTCTTCACAACCTGTGTTTTCTAGGGACTTTCTGGAGGGGCCAGAAGCATGGAAGCGACATTATGCTGATGGTGATATGTCAACAGAGGGGTAGTCATTACACATAGGTCCCTAGGGCTCTAGCATTAAAAGAAGTATACAAATTACCTGGGAGAAGATTCTTCTCTCATCTCTCACGGCCATGCTTAGTTAGACTAGTGTTCTCGCTGTGCTGTGTCTAGGCAAGAGAAGCTGAACACAACGAGTAGTAACTGTGATTTTGGAGAGAAAACCCCCTGATCTCATTACTTCAAGCACCAATTGAAGTTCATTGCTTGTCCAACCCTCGACCTTTAAGGAAAGGAAGCTGACACCTGGGGCTCTCAGGGTGACGGCAGCAGCAATGGTGACACCATCCCCGCTCTTCCTGTCCCCTGGTCAACGTGGCAAGGGACGGAAAAATAAATCTAACTTGATATTTTGTCCTCTTGACTTTCTCTCTTTCTCATCTGAATGACGACAATCATATATATCCGAGGGTTATTGTCCCCCTGCAAAATTGATGGAGAGATCTCAACAGCACCTAAATTGCAGGGACTATTGAGGTAAGTGGGCTTTCTCTGCCTCCATCCTTACTTCGTCTCTCGCTTTCACTCTGTAATAACTGCCTTCTTTATCTTTCTCTTGGTGTCATGTGAACTTCTGAAAGACTGCTAAGTGGTCACTACACATCTCTCTATCTTAGAAAAACATACTTTGTTCCTCAGCCTTCTCCACATTTCTCTTCTTTGAAGTCGCATGGGAGTAGTCTCTTGACTGGAACTAGACATGGCTCCCATGAAGAGGCAGGAGGGGCCGTGGGAAGCTGTCAGTTCCAACTTTTTCTAGTCTCAGTGTATCCCCTCATCTTTTTGAGGCTCTGTTTTCTTTCCATTTCCTGAGTGCCTAGAACCAGCTGATCCCCAGATTTTACTATTTTACCACACACCATGGAGGCTCTGGAGCAGCAGGCAGGAGACACTAGAGATAAAATGTGAGCAGTATGGGATGCCTTGGGGAATGAGGCTGGACTGGGGACAGATAGGAACCGATGGTGGGACATTTGCCTATTTGGACATTTTTAAGGAGAGTCCTTTTCCATTCTTTGGAATGTGGGCAGCAATCTCCTGAGAGAGGAAGCACTCAAGAAGATTGGAAAAACTTAACAAGCAGATGGGGAGTGCTCGTCTGTCTTTCCCAGAGTGGTGATATTGCTCTCCTCCATTAGAGGCATAGCCTCATTGTCTCCTCAACCAGGAGCTGTGGGCATCAGGAGCTGAAGGGGTCCCCACATAGTGTGTGCCCTCCTTTCCCACAGGACATAGCCAGCCTCACAGCTGGGAAGATCCCTACATCTCCAGGATGATTAGAAGGGTGCAGATAATTCTATTACCAGTAATCGTACGTTGTAAATACTCTATCTCCACCTGTTAATTAGCGCCACCCCCTCCTCGCTCCTCCTGAATATGAAGCAATGCTGTGTAATCATGGCATTTCGCGGGTGATGTATTTATTATATGTGGTATTTCAATGGTTTGTGTGGGAGAAAGGATTAATTATAGCTCTCTGGTTCCAACCAACTCCCAACCCCCAGCCCGATCCTCTGTCCCATTCTCCCAGTATAGAAAGCTTTGTATGCATAAATAAGCAAAGTAAATGCTTAATTCTGGTTTTCCAGGTGAACAGAGCATCATGGAATGAGCACTGAGCTACAAATGTGGACTCTGCTCTGATAACCCCCGCAGTCCAGGAGAGAGGACTTAGAGAGACAGCAAATGCACTGAGCCTCATCTTCCATGTCTTAAGTGACAGGGAAAAAAAGCCAGGCCCACTGTTACTCAGAGCTTATTAGGCAGCTCAAGACTGTGCCAACAGGAAATTTCTGTCTACACACGGGTTCCAACTCTTCACAACACCCTACAAGCCTATGGATCCTTTCTGTGATTTCCCCTGCAGTGTGCGGGTCCCGAGGATGTCTGTGCATTCATAAACCAGAATCATAATTAGATGCAAATAAGCTGGTGAGGGCAAGGGCTGCTTAGACTCGGGTCGCAGTGACAGGATGCAGGGCTGCATGCACGAAGGCAGCAGAAAGGCCTAAGAGTCAGAAGGGAGTGGGAGAGAACAGAAGATGGAAGGCATCGCAGCCTGGGAACACACCCTTAAAGCACGGGGTGATGGTTTCAAGCCGAGCCATGTCCTAGAAGAAATCAGAGTAGAAAGGGAAGGGGGATTTGGAGTGAGATGTGGCTAAAAGTAAAACCATGAGACTAGAAAAAAGAATTGTTTATGCCATTCTTCTCATCTATGTCTTAGAATCTGAGAATATGCAAATTAGTGGAGGCATCGATGCAGCGCAGAAAATAACAGACCTTGCTGAACATACCATGGGTACTGCGTGTCTGAAACACACTTGTTGCTTGACTTACCCAGTGTTCTTCACACGCCAAACACAGCTCCCTGAGAGAAAACCTGTGTGGTCTCGGATGACCTCAAGTATTCTCTCAGCATCAAGGAGGAATGAGATGAAGGCTGTCTTCCTACCAGGAGAACATCTTTTCAGATCTCTGACGTGTTTGTTCTAGAGTTTGTCCTCTTCAGGGAACTGGTGCCTGGCCATTCGTGGATGGTTGCCATAGAAACAGGGAAGGAACTAAGCTGACCCCACATGTTCTTCTCTTCCTCCTGATGTCCTAGCCGCACACAACACACCCTCCAAGACCCCAGCACCCTGGAATTCTACTGTTTTCTTTATTGCTCTTGTTTAATATACTTATTAACTTTTTGAAGTTAAAATACAATTACATCATTTCCCCCCTTCCACCTCTTCCTTCTGACCCCTCCACTGTAGCCCTCATTTGCTTCCTCTCAAATCCAAAGTCTCTATTTCTATAACTGTTGTTATACGTATATTATTGCTCTTTTGTCTTACCCTTCTTTGCACAGCTGCCACCCCGAGCGCACGTAGTTGAAAACATCCATTCTGTAATGATGTTTCTAATAGTTTTATTTTCCTTGATTCTGAGTTCTTTATTTTTCCTTTGACTCCCTCTCAGTGCTGAGTAAATAGCTATCACTCAGTAAATATGCCACTGGCTTGGTGGCAGATTAAGGATGTAAGGATGCTTAGTTTTGTGGTATGGAAGATAAAGACTGCATTGCCCCAGGGGAGAGAAACACCCCCATACAAGCATCCTGGGGTGTCATCTTTCCAGGGAGCCAGAGAGAGGAAAAAGAACCCTGCAGGAGAAAATGAGTTGTCATACACATGGTGAATTCCCAGCATCGGATGCGCCACAAATGCACAGTTGAGTCTGCAGCAGGCACATTAGTTACTGAGATAACAAGACTTGGAGATGAGGAGCACACAATGTCTGCTTGCTTGGCAACGACTCACTATAACTTGCAGATACATTGAAGATCTGGCCAAAGTATAGGCCAGGACAAAGTCATAACACCGTCTGGATGTTTGTCTCAGAGTAGAAAACTCAGCCGTCAGTCCCTTAGGTCACTCCTAGGAGTTAAATGTGGCTTTCAAAGGCCTAGAAAAAACAATACTTCATCCCAAAATGACCTTATCTCTTGCCTATCAGGACCTCCAGTGGCATCTTCTTATCTGTTGGACATACTAAAAGCCCTGTCCTGTGTCATGCTTGGTTATCAGAGTCAGGCTTGGAAAAGAAATCCATACTGATCCCCAGGGGAAATTTTAAACAACAGGACACAAGCAAATGTGTAAGCGCTACTAGGAAGGCATCGTTGCTGCTGATGCATGTGCTGGTACTGGTGGAGATGGAGGTGTGTGCGTGTATTTAGAAAAGAAAGGTCATGCCCTTTGCAAATCACAGTCACATGATTCACAAAAATAATCAAACATTTCAGACATGGAGGAAGAGATGCATGTAAATTAAATTAATTAAGTAATGAATTAAATTAAGTAAACATTGGCAAATGGTTAGCAATTCTTAGATTTGAGCTTTGGGTTTTCTTTCAAATAAAGAAATACCAGAGTTTTGTGCATGGTAGTGGGGTGAGCACTTGGAAATTATGAACCTCATATCTCAATCCCAAACTCTATGCCTCATATCTAGTCAGATGGCACTCTCAGACTACAAATATTTGAGTGTTTTGTTTTGCGTCTGAGTGTTCATTATACTTTTTTTAAAAAATTGTGAATGTCTAAATTTCATAATAAAAACAATATGGCAGCTTCTCAAAAACAGGCTCACACCTCCAATTATATAGAGTAAAGAAGAAAAAGCAATCCAAAATTCAAAGCAGTGTCAGTCACATAAGAGCCAAAGGGAGAAGACAACCTAAGTGTTCATTAGCAGATGAGCAGCTAAACAATACTGTGTGTGTGCATGTATGCACACCATACATAATGAGATGTTCTTATAACATATTATGGAAGACGCGGTTATCTCTTATCTGTTACATATTATAGAATATAAGCTAACCTTCAAAGGATGGAATTTCTGCCATTTGCTACAACCTGGAAGACATGCTGCCAAGTGAAACAGGACAACAAAGGGACAGATAGGTACGGCTCTCTTTATATGAAGTGCCCAGAACAATCAAATTTACAAAAATAGAAGGAAGGTTTATGATTCCAAGGAAAGGGAGTGCATAAGTAGATTTCTGTTTAACAAGGAGTAAGTTTTAGAAGGTCAAATGGTTCTAGAGGGGCTAGGAAGAGGGGCTCAGTTAGTAAAGTGCTTGCTTCCCAAGCATAAAGACCTGACTTCAGATTCCCAGGACCTGTTAGAAAGCTGAGTGCTACAGCACACACCCATGGTCTCAGCACTAGGGAGGCAGAGCCGGGAGGATTCCTGAGGTTTGCTGGCCAGCTGCTCTACCTGATCCTTGAACTTCAGCTTTGGTAAGAGACCTGTCAAAATTAAGATGGAGAAGTGATTCAGGAAGACATCAGTGCTAACTGCTGGCTCCCACGAGCATCCGTACAGAGGTACAGATGCACCCACATGCATACACACATGTACCACACATGAATACAATCACACCCCAAAATTAAATAAAGTGAAATAAAAATAAATTTTCTGGAGATGAATGGTGCTGAGAGTTGACTTTGTTGTCCTGCTGAACGCTACTCAACCACACAGTGAAAAAGGAGTAAAATGGTAAATGATTCTGTATATTTTATTATAATAAAAGAAAATTTATAGTAAAGAGAAGGAAGGGGAGAAGGAGGGAAAGAAGGAGGGAAAGAAGGAAGACAAGCAATGACCACTCTGGTTTTTAAGGCCTTTTCAGCTCTCTAACAGGCTCCCCTAAACTCTTTTCTCTCCCTGACCCTGGGATCTGATCTCTCTCTCTCCTCCTTGTCAGTCAGAGTCAACTTTTTCAATCAAGCTTAGACACCATCACCCTTTCAGCCTCTTCCTGCACACAAGTCTCCAACCACACCTGACTATTTCCTTCTTTGATGCCTACTGCATTTTCATCCCCATAAATGCTTGTTTGCTGTTTAAAAAAAAACAGAATCAATATTCAGATATTGACCAAGGCCGAGTACACTGTGTATCTATAGATCACCTGAGATTCTTTTCTGAGCTAGAGTGGCATAAATTTTCTCATGTGCATATTAGAAAGGTTATTCGTCACATGGGATTGAGAGCTAAAGGTCAGAACTGGGAAATTATGATCCGTACCTTCAATCCCAAACCATATATAAAATTTCTAACCAAATGTCATCTCAGAACAGGCTAGGGAGTTTGAAAATTTCCAGTTTTGAAAACACAAAGACAAGGTAAGCCATATTATAGAGTGTAGTGTACATCTCCAAGACCCCACTGAGACATCAGACAGACCTGTAAGACTGGGGATGCGGCCTGTCTCATCCCGGAAAGACCCCACTGAGACATCAGACAGACCTGTAAGACTGGGGATGAGGCCTGTCTCATCCTGGAAAGACCCCACTGAGACATCAGACAGACCTATAAGACTGGGGATGTGGCCTGTCTCATCCTGGAAAGGGGATCTCACCAACAAGAGAAGCTCCCCAGATCAAGAGTGGGAGTAGCTCTCTCTAAAGCTACAGCACTGCATTTTTGTACAAGAAGATACAGTACAGGAAAATATAAATAAACAAAAATGTGTTGCTTGGGAACAAGGACTGCTGAAGCAGGTGCAAGCTGTGAACCCAGAACTCTGAATAACACAGAATCCTGTCCCCAACTTCAAAATGATGGCCTGGGGGCAAAGGAAAGCAAACTGAGGCTAGAGAAATGGCTTATACCCTGTAACTCAATTTGGCCTTGCCCTCTCTTTTAGTTCCCCTTTAAACTTAAATGCTTCTCAAGCACCTCCCCTCCTTGAAGGGAATTTTAACCTGAACGGAAATGGATGTTAGTGCTTGTGGTATTGCTAGGCGGGGTGATAAATTGTCCCTTAGTAGTAATTGCTTGGGTTAAAACAAGATGTTTTCAGCATGAGCTTGGTCCCCAACGGCTACCTTCTGTCGCAAGCTGCTCACTTCCCAAAGCGGTTGTGATTTTCAAAATAAGAATGGGTGGCTTTTCTCCTTATTTCCCAGACACCCCTGGCAGGTATGCACAACACTCATCCTCGTCACCCCTCTGGAAGACTGAAGCCTCTGGATCTCTCTCTTTCCTCTTCAAAGGCTTCGAACACAGACCCGCAGCTTCCTTAGAGACTGTAGATCTCACACACTCCTCATCTCGATTCATTTAGACACCTTCCGACGATGAACGCTTTCGACACTGATCAAGGACAATTTTGAAAGTAGAGGGGATTGTCTCCTATTGATGGCTTTGACAGCATGGTGCTGCCTGGTGACAGCTGGTATAATTGGTGTGCTAGTGTGTTATTATTGGCTAATCGGAGATTTTTAAGATCAGAGGAACATCAGGGCCTCCTACACCCATCAATCTTCTGGAGCGCTAAGTGGTAAATACATAACAGCTATCACTACTACATCTCTTGCTACTTTATATAAGTTGTACAAATGCAGCTTCTTTCCCCATTAGGCTATATAAATGGAAGTCCATGTCTAGATATAACCCAGCTTCAAAACCAATTTCCTAGAGTTGCCACTTTACAGTCCAGGAGGGGCTATTAGGAGAACAGATATGGCTTGCTTGTGGCAACCTGAGAACAGAGAAAGCTATTCATTCTTATGTGTTACCCATGTTTATTGGCAGAAGTGCCAAGAATAGCTTTTCATTCCACTGGGGATCTCCTAATTATAGTTTCTGAATCTAATGTCGTATGGTATCAGAACATTCTTTAAAAACTGATTAACTTGCTAGTATGATCCTGCTAACTGGATGCAAGATGGCAGCTTGTGTCTTACAGCTCAAGGAACCCAGGTAGACCCAGTTGCTAGGTTCTGGTAGTTTAGAGGTGGCGACATAATACTAGATTCAGGTAGACTTTGGAACCTAGAAAGATCCATGGGAATCTTACTGCTGCTAGGAAGTCAGTAGGTATAGAGGTCAACCTTTGAAAGATCCTAGAGCATGATGGGATGTTTACAGACGTGTGTGCATGAGTGATCTAGCAAAGCCATTTCCAATACAAGTCTTAGACTCCTTAGGATAGAATGTTTGTTAAAACTTTAGGATATGTTACTTGCTTAATATTGTTTATGCTGGTTGTAATTCTAACTTTATACTTGATATCTGTTCCCAGTGTACATAGTTTCGTATTGGGTTTGGAACTCTCTTATTTAAACATTTTAGCCAATAGCCTTTAAGATACCAGCCACTTGGGCATGGTCTCTTATACTATACATGCAGCTGTAAAGCGTGTGCTCGCTCTCTTACTTCCAGCTCTCACTTCCGGCTGCTATATTCTGTTCTTGTTCCCCATTCATGCAGAGGACTGTGATCTAGGATAGTAATCTGTGAGCCTCCCGTAAATAAATAACTCTTTATTATATCTAATTCCGAACTAGTGTGGGATTACTTTGTATCTTCCACCATCATTTTGCATGTGTGTGTGTGGGTGTGTGTGTGTGTGTGTGTGCATGCATGCATATCTTGTTATATAGCCAAAGCTGGCCTCAAACTTGGAATCTTCAGCCTCATAAATCCTGGATTTACAGGAATACAACACCATGTCCAGCTTAGACATGACATTGTCTTAAACCTTTGTTACAGGAATTTTTGGATGGCTGGAGCATTTGATTTTTTCTTTTTATATCTTTGTTTATTTGGGAAGATCACTAGAAATAAGAGCAAGTCCTGTTGACCCTACCTATATTAGCCTCAAAATGTTCGTAAACTGTCCAGCCCCGTGAAACTTCAGAATGGCTGTGGAGCTCAGCACATAGCTTAGCGTATGTGCTGAAATGACTGGTGGGAAGATTCTGTGTTAGAAAAGACCTCTAGTCTTTTCTAACGAGCTCTTCAACCATTTGGAGAAATGGGTTTTGAATAACTCGATATGATCAAGAGGAATATTGGATTTTAAAAAATAATCCCAGGAAAAAGAAACAATTAAGTGGCTTTCTTGGCATTTAGAAGAATTGTTTGAATCGATTAAAATGACAAGACTATTTCTCAGCTTGGGAAACGCTGCCCGAGAGTTCGTAGCTCTACTCAAGTGGACGTAGGGAGTCGTACTGACTTTTAAACTAGAAAAGCATGCTTATCATTTACCTTGGGCAAGGGACCCATGCAAAGTGTGGCTGTCTAATCAACATGGTCGAGGAAGCTCAAGGGGAGGTCTTTCGACATTCACAACTCCGGCCTGGCATCGTACCAAGTCTGGGAAACCCAAGACACACCTAGACTGCTCTCTGTTATCCCTAGCACTTTAGAATTGCCTGGAAACACATTAAGCTGCAACACATCATATCTGATTTTTTAAAAAAAGATGCATCCTGGCAGAAGGATCCTATGTGGTCATCTAGATGTAACCTATTGTTCACGAGGACACAACCTTACATCTATGGAGGCACACCTCACAATCAGCTGATGAGAAACTACCAAGAGTTTTGACTTGATGTCATAAGAAGGCAGAAGTAGGCATCAATAGCAGGTAGACAGACTGCAAGAGGGTGGGTCTCCTGCAGAAAGCAGGTGTGGCCAGAAAGATGACCACAGGGGAGGGGGATCTGCCTGAGTTTTGGGTTATCTGATGGAGGAACAGAGCAAGAGTGGGTGGCTGAGAGGCCCAGAACCCAAAAAGGGAACAGTTGTGGGTGAGCCATGTGATGAGTGAAGAGAAGTGTGAGGCCGCAGGGAGCCTCTGTAGGAGGTGGGCGGGTGGGCAGAGGGAAGCCACCCACTGTGTGACAAGAAATGGGGGCACGCAGCGATGTGAGGGCTAAATGCTCTCCCCTTTACTGAAAGGAGTCTGCTAAAGATAACCTCTCCACAGGAGAACCTCTTCCAAGCCCTTGACTATGCTACAAGCAAGGGTGGGCCCCAGGGGGATTTGTCCACCCTGAATCTACTGTCTGTGGGAGGGAAGTCTCATTCTGCAACTTACCTCTGACCTGTTCAGGTAAATGAAAAATAAAACCTAGAGCTCCAAGAACCCAGAAGCAGGGGAAAAGCTGATTGTAATCATTTATGAGCACCAGTTATAAGGAGCTTAGGGGACTGCAAACTATCCTATTATATGGGATGTGTTTCCTCATCTGTAAAATAAAAAAATAATACACACCTGTCTTATGGAGTTGCTATGGTCAAGGACAGAGCACACACAAAGTATTTGGCCAAGTGTCTGACATGTTACTGTAAGTAACAATGAAATATACATATTAACTAATCATGATTATCCAAAGTCAGTAATCTCAGAGTTTAGGGAGTCTACTAAAAGTAATATTATTTTCTTCCAGATCAGAAGAGGTGCCCCAATGCTACAAAGCTCATGGGAAATGTGCCTGCCCCACTCATCATGACTTCCCCACAACTGAACAGCCCGCACAACGTAAACTGAGCCTTTGACGAGCATCCCCCTTCCTGGGATAGTGCACAGATTCTGACTCAAGCTAGGACAAGGAATGTATTTCTCCTGGGATTTTGAAAACTGGCCGCTGACATCGCTGAAGCTGAGATAGGAGACAAGCCTAAGCGAAACCCCCACATGCCACTTACTGGACTCCCAGAGCAACCTGGTTCTTCCTTTGACCTCATCTGGGCTGCATATCCCTTACTGGAGCCCAGTGGGCATCCTGCTAGCTTGTTTCCATGAGCCAGAGCAGATCTCACTTGCTCGTACATCAAGCGCAGGCCCGTGATTTGTGCATATACACAATCGTGTTATTAGGAAAGAGTACTAGCCCTGCCCTTCCAGAAGGGTTAAACCCAAGCATCCGAGAGCTTCTCGTAGTGGGGTTGAGGAAAGGGAGCTCTTTGAGAACCAAAGTACCATTTCATTTGATCCGCTAGAGAGCAAAGTTCTTGGAGCGAATCTTAATGCTTCTGACTTCTCCCATAATTTGGAGTCTGGGGAATGGTGCTGAAGATCCTGCCAAGTCCCTAAACAACCCTTTGTACTAGCATGCCACCAACAAAAAGATAAGATTTTTAATCGAGTCATTACCCAGGAGGGAAAAGAGCTGAGGTGGAAATAGGGAATGCTAATTAAATCCGTGGCAATCCAGGGCCCAGAAGATGAGGGCAAAGTTTTAAAAGCATCTCAACCCATCAAAATCCTTATTTATTTTTACAGGCCACCTGCTCTCCAGGCCCAAAGTTCCTGGTCCTCATATCTTTGAAATACAAATGCTGAGACAGTCTGAATGGGAGAAAGTTCAGGAAAACACACACACACACTCACAAACTTTTACCATTATTATATAATATGAAGAAGAGTCCTATTTCCCTCTGTTACACAAGCAAGACTGGGTGGGGCCGAACAAAGAGATCATAATTCTTGTTTAAAATAGGATGGTATGCAGGAAAGAGTTTCAATCTTGGCAAAGTTGCTCTTTTCCTGATGTTTTCTTTTTGAGGAAGGATTTCTCTATGAACACAGTGTAAGTAACAATGCAATATGCATATTAACAGATTGCTATGACCCAAGGTAAATTTCTCAGACTACATGAATTCTACCAAAGTTAATGTTCTTTTCTTCCAGAGCAGGATGCCTGGGAACCCTCTGGAACCACATGCAGAACTCTAGTGTACTGTGCCTGACATGGTGAGTGACTGTGGTGAGCTTAGGTTCGTCTGAAATTCACCCTGTAGCCCTGGCCAGCCTCACACTCCTGACCTTCTAGCCTTAGTTGGTATTATAGCTGAGTTCACAACACACAGTAGAGAAGCTCTTCTTCCAGCAATGGGAGTGGAGCGGAGGATCTCCTGGCAGCTGTCCCTAGATACAAGAAGCCAAGACTGATTAAGATCAACCAAAGATGATAAGAAACTTTCTAACTGGATAAACAGAATGTTTGCCTTGCAACACGACTGGGAATAAGCATAAAAGGGAAGGGAGTTTGAGAAAAAAAATTCGTGGAGGCCCTACTAGAAGAGATTACTGGAGTCTCTTGTTTCAAAACTACAGCAATAGTACACTTCTGAAGCCTGAATGTCTGCTTGCTTTCTTTATTTGCTCTAAGGTATCAGGCACTTATAAATGGGGTTCAAGATTACGTGTAAAACTATTTCTGATTTTTTAAAAGAAGTTGCAAATACCTGAGCTTTCTAAAGTATCTTCACAATTTTTAATTGGGCTAAAAAAAAAATTCTGTCTATCGCCCAGAATGCCTTAGAAATGACTGTTTCATGGCTAGGTGTACCTAGAGCTAGCTCATCTTTAAGAGCTGGTCATGTGGCATGTGATTTTATTTTAGTGACAGACACATTGTATTTGCAGAGTCATGACATAATTAAGGCTCCTGGAATATGGGAATGGTTTGCGAGATTTTTCTTCAAAATACAGTAAGTAGGGGAGATAGTGTCTTCAGAAAGCCGGCATTAAAAAACGAAGGTTCAGTTTACCTGGTAATAAAGATGTGGAATATAGCAACAAGGGTAGACGCATGCTCCATAAGAGAAGATAAGTAGATGGATGGTGTGTAACGGATTTCTACACTATGCATTGGTCAAATGAAATCTCAAGCAGAATCTGACCAAGAGAAAGCAAATTCCTAAGGACATGTTTCACAACATTCAGGAGAACAAGAAGTTGTGCTGCTGGAGAGTGTCTTGCACCAGCTAAAGCAGAAGAAGTTCTAGGGCTGGGGACTGAGTTTAACAGTAGAGCTCTTCCCTACCATGCATGAGGCTCTCGGTTCAATCTCAGGGACGGCAAGGAAAGAAACAGACTAGAAGTACTTCTAAAGCATTGATTTGACACCAGCGTGAACTCGAGGAGGAGAGGACATCAGCAGTTACCAAGGAAGTAGTGCTGGGGCTGCAGTCTCCTGCCTGGAGGCCTTGGTGTTGGCATAGCAACAAGTTTCCTAGCTAAACTCCAAATTCCCAAGGGGAGAGGGAAAGGAGATGGGGCATTGCTTTTAAAGATACCTGAACAGAAGCTGAGGTGTCTTCTGCAGGCTCACGTAGATAAATGTTGCTGTGATATCTACATTACTCATAGACGCGATGGGCACAGGACCTCAGCACTGTTCTGAGGCACAGCCTGGAACTATGTTTCATTAGGTTTGTTTTAAAACCAAATCACTTGGTTACTGAGGATGGCTACCACAGGCCCAGTTCATCACAGTAGTGTTTTCTCGTTATGTTATGGGTCTACTCACCATCAAAAAGTGGTTATTTAACTTTTTAAAGCATTTTATTAGTTCGTTGAGAATTTTCTACAATGTGTCATGGACAGACTTAGCACATTCCCCAGCTCCTCCCAGATTCACACCCCCTTCCCTACTCAACCTAACTTGTGTCCTGTTCTTCGGTTGTTTTTTACACCCATTAAGTCTGATCTGTGCTATCTTCCACTGGGGTGTGGTTAACTCCTGAGAGGTAACATACTTTAAAATACTGACTGTCAGCCAGGCAGTGGTGGCTTGCACCTTTAATCCGAGCACTTGGGAAGCAGAGGCAGGAGGATCTCAGTGAGTTCAAAGCCAGCCTGGTCTACAAAAACTAGTTCCAGATAGGCTCCAAGGCTACAGAGAAACCCGGCCTTGAAACACAAAAACAAAACAAAACCTGACTGTCCCAGTACCCATCAATTTCCAATAACTTCTCAGCGAGGGGTGGGATTTTGATCCCGCCTTACCTGTCCTTGTGGGGACGGCTTCTGGCTTGAGCTTCTGCAGGCCTCGTGAATGCTGTTAAGGCCAGCATGAGTTCTTAGGTACCATTTCCCTGCTGTGTCCAGAAGACAGTTGCCTTGCGGTCATCTACCACATCTGGCTCTCGCACTCTTCCCAACCCTCTCTTCAGAGATGATCCCCAAGCCTTGGGATGGAGCAGTGTGATATACATGTCCTACTGAGGGCCGAGTATTCTGCAATCAGCTATTCTCTGCACTGTGTTAATCAGCATCTACCGCGAGAAGAAGCATCTCCGAGGAGTGCTGAGAGATACCTTTTGAAGTTGCCTGTCCTGTAGAGGGGAAGAAATCCACTGGAGAAAGCCACTTTCTAATGCTGGTAATAGAAGGTAAGTCTTAAAAGGTAGTATTTTATATAATGTTAATAGTGGACTATTAAATTTGACAGCACATCAGATAAGCAAGGCGGTTTATATGGACCACACAGTTTAAAACATGTAATTTATGGGTATCCCGATTGGATTATAAGAAATGTGTAGTATTGCAGTGACATTCACAAATTAGTCAACTCTCCAGGGTCTTGAGATTTGTTATATAGGAATCTCCCAAGATTCAGCTCCAGAAGGTCAGACTCTGGCACCTCAGAGAACCCTGGGTTTAGTGATTCTTGCACAGGAGGGGAAGACAGTCCACAGTCGATAAGCGTCATGCCTAGGGCTCATACGCAGAATTTGCCCATCATGTTCCCCTACAGCATCGGGGCTAGCACACACAGACACTCATAGATTTTTATGTGGGCTTTGGGGTTCTGAACTCAGCTCCTCACGCTTTTACAGCAAACACTCTTGTGCACTAAGCCGTATATGCAGTCCTCTGATGTCTGTTTTAAAATCCTACCCCACCAGAAGAGAACAGACGGCAGAGGCATGGAAAGAGGCGGTAAGACAAATACAAGCAGGTGGACCAGGTATCTGTAGGGAAAAGGCTCCTGAAATCCACCGCACGAGGGAGGAGTCAGAGTGGCCTGGATTCGGGGTTGTTTGTTGACTAAAGGTAAGTTGGAGGCTAGGGACAGAAGACTTACTGATGTCTGGGTGGGACTGAAGAGAGGAGGATCATGCAGAACTCACAAGATGGGTTTGGTGGTTTTACTTTCTGTAATTACCAAGTGTAAAGAAGAAACTTGTTTGCTGGACAAGAACATGGTTTTCAGAGGTGTGCGGAGTTTGAGCAAGAACTAAGCACGATGCGGAGCAGTCTCTCAAAAACCAACTGGACAGCAGAAATGTCTGAGCCTGGACTTCAGAGGGGTCCACAGTGCTTCAAATTTGACATAGAAAATTCACCACAGATGTCTAAGACTTATTTCTGTATTACAAATAGAAAACATGCCATCAAAGACAAAATGAAAAAACTGAAATCACCGATTTCCCCTCAATTAAAAAAATATATTTTCCTTGTAGGCAAAACCAAGGGACTCTGAACTGTCATTGTCTTCAGATAAGAAAGTCCCTCCTACACTTATCATCCCTAATTACACAAGACCTCAAAGAAGTCATTAATTTGTTTTAATGTAGGATGTTGGGTACCACGACCCTCATTTTCTTGATTCATTTAAATATACTTGAGACTCATTATGTCTTAATCAGACAAGGTCAAAGGGAGATCAGGAGAGAGGTAAGGCAACCAGGGTAAACTTCCAAATAATGAGTTTAAAAGTGGAGTTGCTGAACCCGAGAAAGAAAGAAAAACATAAAAATTGAAAGAGTCTTATAAGGGAAGAGAGACCTCATACAACCCTTAGCTCTGAGACAAACCAACTCTGGGACAAAAAAATCAAAAGGACATTCTGTCTACAACTGGGGCAAGAACATCTTAACTCAGAAGGAGAAGCTGAACCATCAGTGTCTTGGCTTAAGGATCTAGAAGAAATTAGGAAGAATGAGAGCTGGAGAGACGGCTCAGAGGGTATAAGCCTTCTGGGCAAGCACAAGGGCCTGGGTTTCTATCCTCAGAACCCACGTGGAGAGGCAGGTATAGTTGTCCATGTCTGTGACCTCAGCCCTAGTATGATATAGACCCAAGAGGAAAAGTCAAGAGGAACTACTGCGCAGTTAGCTATAGAACTGAAACGGTGTACTAAGGTCAGATCACTAATTACAGGTAAAGGCCACAGCCACACCAGTGCTGCACTTACTGTGACCTCTGGGCAGGGAAACACTTCTTCCCTTACTCCCTGGACTAATAAGAGGAAGTGCGGCAATCATGCCAGGGAAGTGGCCCGGGTATGCATGAACGATATGGACTGTGTTGTGGCTGGGGAGGAGAAGCACACGGCAATGATGGATTTGTGCTTTCAGTGGCTACATTAGCCTCTGTAACTCTTGGATATGGGTTTGCTTTTTTTCTAGGTATTTGAATCTGAAGTTTCCTGATATTCTGCTCACAGGTAATACCTGACTCTAAAATACAGTAAAATAAACATGTGAAGACCACTTCCCCCATCACGGTGTGACCATCTGCCGACGCCTAACGGTACAAAGGGTGGTCATGACTTATGTGAACAGGACTTGAGGGTTGAGGTAACAAATGCATTCAGTTAATAACCGCATATGGAAAGACACAACTATCAAGCAAGCATGCACACACATATGAAGCAACAGTAAGCAGGTGAGTTTTTCACTGCTTTTTCCCCTTTAGGGAAGGAAACATATTGTTTTTCTTCCTTTCTTAAGGTTTAATCAAAACCACGAATAATCTCTGCAGCACACAGAGTGCATCATTCTGTTTCAGCGAGACACCGGGTAAAATACATGTTGCAGCCAAGAAGGGAAAAATAATAATAACTTTTAAAAAGTTGTTATGGATTCCATCAAGTTTGGATATTACAAAGAAGGACCGTGGGATATCATTTTCTTAAAGTGCAGAGAGGTCCCTGCCTTGGAATGGAAGCAAGATGGTGTTTCCTAGGCAACAGCCTTAGAATGTTCTTGACAAAAGGACCAGGACATGATCAAAAGATTCAGATGTTTCAAATACTTCCCTGGAAATGTAAGACATTCTGATATCTGACATCGATTTTGAACAGTTAATAGATATTGACATAATCTACATACCTGCTGCCCACCAACCCATGCAAAATACAATCAGTGCTGGGCCACTGAGTGATCATCACAGATACCTAGGGGTTTTGATCACCATGCCCCCACCCGCACATCTAGCCCTAAAGATTTTTGTCAATGAAATGTACGGTTCTGAAAATTCAACTAGAGTTGTTTTCGTACTTATGTTTATAGGAAAGGGTGGAGCGCTGTGTAATTTCTTAGTTTCTATCTAAAGAAACAGGAAAAGATGGGTAGAAAAATCCACTCAATTTGAAATTTTATAAACTTTACACTTACTTCCAAATTCTCAGAAGGAAAAGGAAATCTTTAGTAGAAGCGTAATGAACATCAACAATCCTCCAGTTTACCGAGAGCTTCTCTGTGTTCTTCAGAAATGGAAGCCTTCGCTTCTCACACCACGATACTGGTGATGGCAGGGAAAGAAAGCGAGAAAAGGGAAAGGCTAAAAGAGGAGGGAGCGGGAAGACACGGACCACACAAGTACTTGTGTCTCTGTGTTTGTGGAGAAGACCTCATCTGGGTAGCAAAATGATCCTCGAATTGCAGACAACTAAAGAAAGGCACAAAATTCTGTGAATGGATGTTGTGGAGGTCAGAGGGGCACAACATTAAAAGATACAGGTCAACATTCAGAGCTGACCATGGGGTCCCAGCCCCAGCCGATACACCTGCAACACAATTCCTGTACCTAAGACCCCAGAGTACGTTAAAGAAGGTGGAGAGGGATTGAGAGCCTGGGGGTCAGAAAACTGCTATGAGATTGCACAGCTCCTAGAAATGACAGGGGAGCTACACTCACAAAACCATAATAGTATGGCTGCCTAAACAAGACCTGAACAATGACAACAGACACGCTAACATGGAAAGGGGAAGTCGCACAGAGCCCTATCCCTGGGCAAAGATCTATAGACAAATAAGGAAAAATCATCCGGCCAGCGATGGGAAGAGCCCTCTAATTGGTTATCTACTACCGAGCCGTCAGCTCTAAAATCAGATACAACACTAAATGGCCTGAGCAGAGTGTATTTATCTATTTATCCACATATGTTTAACAATAGCAGTTAACAAAAAAGAGGGATGGACAGGAGAGGAAGTGGGGGGGCTCATAGAAGGAGTTGGAGGGAGAAAGGGGAAGGGAGAAATTGTATTTTAATTTCAAAAAATAAAAACTTGAAAGAAAAAATTAAATTTTAAAAATGAATAAGCCCACACAATGTGAACAATGTGAACGTCTGGTTAGAAGGTTCAGGAATGCCTGCAGCTGGCAGTCTAGCAGCTTGCCAGCTATAAAGCCGGCAGTCTGACCAGAGAACCGAAAGAGACAAGATGTGTCAGCATGGCTCTTAGACTTTGGTGCTCTTCCCCTTGGCATGCGTGTGTCTCAGAGTGGCAGCTCTGTCCCCTGGCACCCTTCTCGTTCACTCCATAAGAGACTACAGTTAATTCTCAGGACTTGGACATCCATGGAGCCCCAGATGGCAGTTCTGAAATGTCACTTGGCTAATGGCAGCTTAGCCCACTTCTCAAGTGTGAAAGGGTGCTTGCAGGGGAAGGGAAGTTGGCTGGCAGTTTTCTTTACTGACTTCCATCCCTTCCCTCCTTCTTCCAGCCAGCCTTCTAGAAGGGAACGTTCTAAGGCTGTCAAGAAACACTCCTATAAGGGTGGGTCTTTGCTTTAATAACCAAACCCACAAAATTTTCTCTTTCTACTTTTAAAGATTTATTTTTTATTATTCATCTTTATCTGTGTGAATACACGACATGTATGTGCAGGTGCCCACAGAAGTCAAAAGAAGGTACTGGATCCCCTGGAGCTGAAGTTAAAGGCGGTTGTAAGCCACTAGTTGTGGGTCCTAGAAACCGATTCCTGGCCCTCTTCTAGAGCAGCAAGATTTCATAACTGCTGAGCCATCTCTTCAGCCCCAGGAACCACAGATTTTTCAGACTGAGCATAGGAAGGGGAAATTTTGAATTATGGGTCAGTATGGAGAAGCAGAAGCCAAACCAAGAACCCAGGGTTTCTCCTCTCAAGCCCTGCTTCTCCATGGCATCTCTCATTTCATTGTCCCCTCCTCCAATATTGTAACCCTACTGTGTATTGTTATCAAACCCTACTGTGTGTTATCAAACAAACATTACAGAATATTTGTTTACACCGTGAAGATGTGTCTTCACCAAACTTCTGATTGATTTAACAAAGCTGAAGGGCCAATGGCTAGGTAGGAAGAGATTAGGCAGGGCATCCCAGGGACAGAGAAGAGTCTGGAAAGAAGAAAGGCAAAATTCACCAGCAAGACATAGAAATACTGAGACGATGAAATATGGAAAGGAAATAGGAGGTGTGGGATGGAAGAAAGGTAATGTCACATGGCCGAATGTAGATTAATATAAACAGGTAATTTGAGCTATAAGCACTAGTGGGACATGTCTAAGCCGATGGTCAAGCTTCCATAATTAATAAGAACTCTTCTGTGTCATTATTTGGGGTGAGTGGTGAAAATGAAAGTCCAGCTACAAACAAGGCTCTTTGAAACATGGACAAAATTAACTTCCTTGGTTTGGTTAAAATTAGCTGATGCTCTTGTTTCTTTTGAGGCTTAGCAAGAACCATATGGACTGGACTCAGTGACTCACTTTTAAAGTATAGGATGGAGAAAATAGTAACTTTAAAAAAATTACCACTATAAAATAACAGAGGAATGTGGCAGACACTACTGCAACCAAGTGAGCCAAGGCTAACCTCCCCAGTGCTTCGTCACAGTGCTGTGGTATACTTTGAATACACGAGATAAGAAGGGCGCCAGGGGCCAGTGAGGTGGCTCATCCAGTAAAGGAAGTTACCACACCTGACCCCAGAGTCCCATTCCCTCTGACCCATACATGTGCTTTGACATACGTGCAAACACACACACACACACACACACACACACACACACACGTTCCCTTGCCACCCACAAAATTCCTCCACAAAAGCTAACAGAAGTCAAATTCCCCTCTGGTGAGAGCATCAAACGAGTTAAAAATGAGGAACATTGTACAAGACAGCTGAGTAGTGTCTTTAAGCACTGTCAAGATCGTGGCCAATAAGGAAAGATGAGCAAACTGGCATAGGCCAAAGGAGACTTAGAGATTTGATGACCAAGTGCAATGTGGCATACTCGATCAGAGAAGGGACGTTAGTGTGGGAAACAAAAATGATAAAATTTAATGAACTTGGAAATTTAGGTAATAATAACATACTAGTGTTGAATTTTGGGTTTTGACAAATGTATCAGACCCGGGAGAAGGAGGTACAAGTGTTACAAAAGAAAGAAAGTATCATAATAAAAAGTTAAATGTTAATTTATTTTGATGTTTTTCTGATGGTGAGGTGTGTGTGTATGTTGTGTGTCTATGTCTGTAAAAACATAGGCAGGGTTGAACAGATGGATAAGAGGTTAGGAGTATTGGCTTCTTTTCCAGAGGACCTGATCTCAATTCCCAACACCCACATGGTAGCTCATAACTCTATGTAACTCTCGCTTCAGGGGATCCTACATACTCTTCTGGGCTCTGTGGGTACCCTGCATGCATGTGGTATACAGACATACAGGCAGGCAAAGCAACTAAAAAAAAATTAAAGACCAGTAAAAAGTTGCAGCTTAGAAAACATAAGCAAGTCAAAACAAAAAAAATCAAAAATAAAACATCACAATTCTATCGCATGAGAATCAGCTGTTTCTATCTCAGGATATTTTCTCCTCTGGTTTGGCTTCTCCTATGTGTGGACTAGTTTATCTATCAATGTAAGAGTACAGTCCATCTATCCAGCAGCCCCTTTTGTATTCAGTCAGTAGTTTATTTTCCATTTCCATACATTTTTACATTACCTAAGAATTTTTACCATATTCAAATCCTTTCCAGGCGAATTTCAAAGCAGTATCTAACCTGGGATGCTAGGTTGGACCTTTATATCTTTTTTAGTCTATCGGCCTCTGCCTTGGGAGTCTCCACCGTGAAGATCCCAGGCGAGTCATCTTGTAGACCTGTTTCCATGTCCAGATCTGTCTGATCACTTCCTGGTAACAGCACTCAACTTGTTCCTGTCCTTCCTAGAAACTGACAGATCTACTTAAAGCCTAATGGATTAAGAATAAGCAATTTTGTCTGAAAATGCCATAAGTGATATGGTATAGCTGTATTCAATGATATCAAATTCACTTATCATCAGATTGTCACATCACCCGTGATGCAGTGTTTGGCTACCAGATTAGGATGACGGTAAGTAAGTTCTTCTTTAACTTACATACCTATCTAGGCTTTCCTCTTCAGATAAAAAAAAATGGTACCATGGATAGCCAGTACAAGCTTGATAGCATAAAAACTATGTCATTTTCTCTGGTAGCTACACATATAGTGATTTTCAGAACAGTAATACTTTCCTGGAGTGATAATTTCACTGGTAAAAGAAATACTTTTAAATTATTTTTATTATTTTAAGATAGCTTTCTTCTGTAAAGTAGAACGTTCCCAAGTAAACTAAGGCTGTTTAGTTACCCTGAAATATAGTTCCTTGATGTTCTAGCTGACTTCCTGCTGGTATGACAAACACCACTAACCGACAGCAGTTTCGGAGAGGAAAGAGTTTGTTTGGTTTACACTCCCAGATCATAGTTCATTATTGAGAAAAGTACATCATGAGGGGCAGGAACTCAATCAGAAACCGTGGAAGATGCTGCCTACTAGCTTGCTTCTTTGCCCATTCTTAGTCAGCTTTCTTATATACCTCAGGACCACCCACCTATTAAGAATGGTGCTGCCCACAGTGCACTGGGCCTTCCTGAATTAGTTAATAATTGAAATATCTCCAATGGACATTCCTTGGGCTGCTCTGATCTAGAAAAGTCTTCAGTCAAGGTTTTCCTTCTGATGAATCTACTCTGTGTCAAGTTCACCATTAAAGCTAATGAGCATACCCACCAACATGACCTGAGAAATGGTAGAAGCATTGCAGAATTTTACTAAGTAAAATGGGAGAACAAAGAGGGAGATGAATGCCCAGGGCACTACAAATAGCAATGGATGCTTATAAAGATTAAGCTAGGTCCCCAGCCCTAGAGTCACCTGTCCCTGGGCAGCTACTCTGGTTTGGTCCCATCTGAACTTTGAAGGCTACGGGCTCCTCCTGATGCTTAGGGCATGCCCTCGCTCTGACCTCCTCCCCAAGGATAACCTCCATCATTTTTAAATGAGCACCCTCCCATATCATAATGGACACCAATCAACAGTATGACCATTTCTAAACATACCTGTAGAACCCCAGGCTCTTAAATATAAGACAATAGCCATGGCTTCCAATAACCAAGAATGTGTAGAGTAACTGGGGTTCATCGGTTCTTAAGGCAAAATACTAGGGGAAAATCTGGAGTCAAACTGTTTCCCCTGGAACATGACTGTTACCTATGGGAGTAAGAAATAGAATGCAAACCAGTCTGTCTCTAGCACAGATGTTGGTCCTGTCAGTTAAAATCACTATGATCAAAGGTTTCTACTATATTTTTAACTCCTTGTCTTTTTTCATTTAACAGGAAAGGTCTAATGTTGACAACCTCTATGCAGGTGCAATCAAGATGGATGTAATTTGGGAGATGGCTTCTTGCAATTCACATGGCACATTACAGTGAACCCGGAATGATGGGTCAGGATTTGCGGGCTACAAGTGGTTTTTAACATAGACTTCAACTAAACCTCTTCATTGTGACTGCGTCCATTACATAACCAAAGGCCTAGTTTATTCTTGTTAGCTATGAAAATCACAGGGAGCTAAAACAACAGTTAAGTGGTTTAAAGGAATTAAGGAAAGCAAATAGTTAGCTCATGATCCAATACACAGAGTGAGAGGTAATGTGTCAATCAAGTCTGCAAAACCTTGTAGCAAAAGTACCCATCAGTGTCTAAGGATGCACCAAATTAGGAGCAAGGAACGGCTTGAAAACAGGAAGACAGACTCTCAAATCCCAGCCATGGGATGTGGGGACATATATCTTTAGACAAACAGAAAGTGCATACTGAATAAGATGCAGGCCCTGGGGTTCTGTAACCGCAGCTGGTATGTTGCCTCATTATGTTTGGCCTAGGAGGAACCTCTAGTTGAAGGTCTCTAGTAATGATCTAGTCTACCAAATTAAATGTTTACAAATATAGTTCCAATACCAGGGATGAATCTAGAGGCACACACAGAAGATTGCCTGCGAAAGTAAATACCAGAGGAAACGTAAGTCACAACCCAGTGGTTTGGAAAAGGAAGTCCCACAAATGCTGAAGTGATTGTCACATGGGTTGGCACATGCAGGAGATCTTGGAAAGAGGCAGTGCACAAATGTAAGGGACTCTTGTACTAGCCTGGACCACTTTCTCATTCCCCATCCTCCAGCTAGCCTGGTTTCTGACATGAACAATCACTCTTTCCCACCTACCGATGTGTGTTCGTCTCTCCATTGTGATACACATAGCAGACAGAAGTGAGAACTTGTCTGCAGAAGACCATCTGTGAGTCCACAAGGCCTGCTGGTGTGCACGTGCCTACACAGGTCATCCTTTATATAGTATTTAGTCAGAGGGCTCTCTGGCTGTACCAACTGAAGTACTAAAGACATCATCGAAAGATACCGCACACTCCCCACTAGAGTTACAGATTTCTGATAGAGTCCCATCCATAGGCAGATTCCTAGCCAATGGCATGCATTACACATCACTAGCATCTGGAGGCTATGAGTAGGAAGTCCTGGTTCTAGGCATTTTCCAGGACTGGGTTGCACTGTGTAAATATTTAAAACACTAGAAAGGACTGGTGTACACTTTGGTGAGCCAACTCGGAGCTTCTCCTCCCATCAGCTACAAAGTACGCCTGGACTTTCCCTTCAAAACGGCACTGGAAGGCATAAAATCAGAGGAAGGAGAGTCCTTTAAAAATCATGGTCTTTGCATCATTGTTTAATCACAAAAAGAATGAAACTTGCCCCTTTCAGCCGGGAAAGTGGGGCATTCAATGAAACAAGCCGGGCATGCGAAGATAAGGATTTTATGCTCTCCCTTATGTGGAAGCAAGAAGGGGGGCAAGGATTAGAAGTGTAAAGGATGGCAAAAGATTGGCTACTGGGCACAAAATAGTCGGAATAGCTTGAATAACATAGTACAATGCAAATAGCTATTACTGAAAACTGAACATTTTATTGACTATTTCAAAACAGCTGGAAGAAAAGATTCCTAATGTTTCCAACATAAAGAAATGATATTCTTGAGGTGATGAATATGCTAATTACTGTGATCATTATGTATTACTTACGAGCAACAAAGTAACATGGTCCCCTATAAATATATATACTACTATGTGTCAAATTTGTATTTATGTGGGGGATATATGTATGGTGCACCTGTGTGCAGGTGAGGCAGCCACAGGACATGTATACTCCATCACTCTCCCTCCACCTTACTCTCTAGATGCAGAACCTGGAGCTCACCATTCTTTGGGGAGGCTGCAGGCCAGCCAGCCCCAGGAACCTGCTGGGGTCCACATCTCCAGTACTAGCATACAAGTGTATGTGGCCATGCCAGGCTTTTGATCTGAGAGCTGAGACTCCAAACACACGTCTTCATGCTTGCTCAGTAAGTGCTCCTCCCTACCGAGTCAGCGCCACAGTCCAGTTTGTTTTTTAAAATCATGGTCATTTTCTTCCTTGTCTGCTAGAGTCTGTCCCACGGAGATGAATTTAACGACTAACCAAATGTGTATTCTCCGTGAGGAACTTAGAGCCACAGCTGGAGTTTTCTGGCAACAGATTTCAGGTTCATGTTCTGATTGCCGAGCAGATATTCAAAGACCTTCAAACGCCTGCCGCTGGACTCCAGTAGAAAAACAGGAAACAGTTCTGTAGTGGATACTGTAATTCTACATACAGCTAGTAAGCTGCCCAACTAGCATTTCTGGGCCAATCCCTCCATTGTTGTTGGTGTGCTGGCTCAGGCAGGTCCCACAGTGGCGGAGGGAGGGGGCGTCATTTCCTAGGAATTGCCCAATCAGAGGCAAGCTACCAGAATCCTCTGGGAGTAGACTGTATCTCCAGTAGCTGGTACTGCAGGGTTAAAAGCTGACTTCTGGAGTCTCAGCTGGAGTCGCTCTGAAGACCCACCCAAGCTATAGAGCACCATGTAGGATGCTAAGGGCTTTGAGGGAAACTGCATGGTACTTCAACTTTCCTGTGCCCTGACCTCCTTCCTTCTCTCACTCCTAGGAAAAGGCCCAGAAGACCTCCTTATGTAAATCTCATAATCTCAGTACACTTCCAAAAAAAAAAACAAAAAAAAAACTTGACCTATAGCAAGCCCCACCGCCAACTGTGGGTTCATCCCATCTACCAGGCTTGGCTGCTGACACTGTGCTATTGTTTATCTGAGCTTGAGGAGCATCCGCGTGGCCATATCCATAACCTTTCACCATCTGCTCTGGCCTCTGCTGTTCTCAGAGCCTGGACAATGGCAGGAACACATGTGTTCAAGTGTACAGGGCGCTCCCGATGTGCTGGGAACTGCAGCGAACACTGCGTATGGTCTTATTTAACCCTTGGCATTTCCAGGGAGAGGCACACCAGCTCTGGAATTTTGTTTTGTTGCATCATGGGTGTTTTTTCTTGTTTCTTCTTTTCGTACAAAGTGGCCAAGGCTTAGGGAAGAATAGCAACTTGCCCGAAGTTACATAGCTATTTGGGTTGGGCTCCAGGCAATCTTGACTACAATCAGAGCTTTTGAGTCCACAACCAGGTCCTTCTCCTACCTTGTCCAGTGTTTCTCTAACGGCTTTTTAATTTTTGTCATCTCCACGCCAGTTCTCACTCCTGCTGTGTCTGGTCCTCTCGAAGTCTTGGACCACTGCTGTGTGCGCATGCCGTGTGTCTGTTCACACAAAGTCTTGCTGTCACATCAGGCCCAGTCTCCAAGTACTTGTGTTTACTCGGTATTCTCCTTCAGGGCCAAACAAGGCGGAATTTTCAAAGCAGTTGTCTGAATTTTTAAAGACGTTTGCTTAGATTTTCTTCGTAATTCTGAAGTTATGAAGACTTAAAATTCTCCATGTGAACACAGACACCTCTAGCCATTTCTCAGGAGTCCCTGTCATGCACACACAGATGAAGAGGGGCAAATGGGCTCTGCCTACCCTCTGGGATTATGGAAAAATGGATTCTGATTAGGGTAAGGACATGGGCTGGGGGCAACAGCGCGCCTGGGGCAAGGGTACTTCTTAGTGTAGCTGTGTTATGGGTAGTGACCCCACTGAGAGAGTGACATTTGAGTAAATACAGAAGATAAGGAAAAGGTCCTGTGCTTTCAGGTGGAAAGGGACACCTCCAAAGAGCTCCTGCACCAAGGGTGTGCCCAGCCACCATGAAGAACAGCGATGAGTCCAGCGTGGCTGACTATGAGCAGAGTGAGAGAGAGGAGAGCAATAGGTGATGTAGCCAAAGTTCACAAATGAAATTGATCTATGCTATCCAAGAATGCTAACGGGTCAGCCAAAAAGAGGGCTGAGGCTTGACTATTGGACTAGCAATATAGGGGCCAATAGTAACTGGCCATGGATACATTTTATGAGCTGGGCTGAGATGAACTGAGGGAGAACAGGAAGAGAAATTTGAGACAGAAACTGCACAGGCATCTTGTGCGGCTTTGCTAAAAGGAGAAAACATGGGTAATTTGCTGCCTGGAAGACAGGTTCAAGGCGAGACCTTCCGAAGAGGAAGAACAGTGGGTATTTGGATGCTCAATGGAGGGAGAGGAAAGAAGAAGGCAAGCAGAAAAGAATAGTATCTTGACAAGTCAGGGGGAAAGCACCAATGGGCAACACGAAGAGAGGGGACAGGCTGTCTAGAGGACCTCAGCCAGTAAACATTCGCTAGTCTGGCTCTGTTGGTAAGGGCAACTTTAATGTACCATGGAGACCAAAAATAACCCAAAAGGGGTGTATCAGTCTGTTTCAGCTACTACCTCCCCACACACTTCCCTCTATGTCTGCTTATTCCACATTTGTATAATGGCTCATATTGATAATTCATCTTTGTTCATAGATCTGCCTACATAGAGGAAAAGAAAGGCGGTTTCATGAGCCCCTTAATATGCCTGCTTGCATTACCATCCATCTGCACGGTGACTGCACAGGTCAGCTCTGGTTTATCTACCTCAGTCCCACAAACTCGGCAGCTGTGCCTCGTCTCAGGGAAGGTGGCCTTACGGTGGCCCTCCTCCAAGAAAACACCATGCTTAGTAGCCAGGTCACTGGGAGTCAGGAGCAGGCAGAGACCAGTGTGCACATCCTCCATGTTTACCATGTGTGAAGAGGAGGGCCCATTTTTTTAAAATTTAGGAACAATTAACTAATTTCTAAGGGGATAGTCCTGGAAAAACAAGAACAACAACAACAACACCCCGCTGCACATTGGCAACTACCATGGAGCCAGAATCTGATATGCCTTGGCCTTCCTGCCCGGATTTCATTCTCTCCCAGACCTGCTTAAGTGCTCTTTTTCTCCAGGAAATCTTCAGCGACTCCAGTCTAATCTGGATTCTCCTTCTGAGAGCAACAGGGAAGCTCCCCGTATGCTGTCCACAGTGCAACACTTCACGTGAGATTTCCCCAACTCTCCGCTGTGAATTCCTCCCCAGTTGTAGTGTAAGCTTGTTCAAGGAAGAGAGTATGACCGGCTCAAAAACGTCTCGCGATTGGTCATGCAGAACCCCAGCCTGGCCCGGCCACAGATCAAGGTTTTTCCAGTTGCCATCTCTCTTCCTCATAGGCCTTGGGTCTGTTGACTGTATCTCCTGATGATGCGCTAGTTTGAAACTTCCCTCTGCTCCATCTTGCTTCTCTGTTGTGGCTCCTTTTCTCCTGTAGTTCAGCGCCACACCTGGGGGGATCCTCACATCTCCACCAGACCCTGGACCCCCAAACCTAGGGCAGACTATCCTTCCCTTAGGCACGGGTGGAGTGACTGAAGCTGACCTTCTGCCGGGAGAAAGACAAGCGAAGTAAGCAGAGGTGTGTCCCTTGCGTTCGCTTGTGTGCAGTTTCTTTGTTTTGGTTTTGGTTTTCTCCAAGTTATAAGATTCCATTGGCCTTTTCAACCAATAGGAGAGTCTCCGCTTGGCAGGCATACTTCCATTTTATGGTTTATTTAGAAGTCATGTTAAAAAGTAGTCATGGTAAAGATGATGTAGGAAGTCATCCTGGCTCCAAGGGACAGATGGAATGACCCACTGGGATTGTGCCACGTCTGTCCCCAAGAGAGAAAGTGGCAGAATGGATTTGTCTGAAGCGACTTTCTGTCAACCTGGGCTCGCAGCCAGTCTGCAGAGAGCAAAGCCCCATTAGTAACGCCTGGTAGAAGCTCTTCCCTGCTCAGCATTCTTGCTCAAAGAAAAAGCAAAACACCTCCCTTTGAATTTTCCATTTTGCTCAGACATACAAACAAGGAAGAAAACAGGAGAGCAGCCATTTTAAATAGCTGGAGGAGCCCAGAACCCTGCCAGGAGCTGAAGTTTGGAGGGAAAGGCAGAGACGGAGAGATCGGCAGAATCTTACTTCCTTCACTTGCTTTTTCTTTCATGTGTATACACACGTACACACACGCATGGAAGAGAGGGGGAGGGGGAGATGAAAAGGGAAAAAGAGAAAAAAGGGGAAGAAATAGATGTATGTAAAGGGAGAAGAGACAGACAGGGTGCAAAAAAATTTAGAGGAAATTCTTAACGTAAATTATGAAATGACATTTTTATTAATCCAACAAACAAATTCTGAACACCCATTCCTTACAGCTTATGGACAGGTTCACTGGGAAAAACAATAGCAGGAAGAAGCAATTTAGACACCAGGTTCAGTCTGAAAGAATGGGTAGGTCTTTAAAAAAAGACCATTTTAATTTTACTATTTTATTTTCATTTATATTTATGGGTGTGTATGTGTGTGTGCGTATGTGCACATATACATGTGTGCAATTGCCTGTGTAGGCCAGAAGAGGGTGTCAGGTCCCCTGCAGCTGGAGCCACAGGAGGTTGTGAGCTGCCTTATGTATATTCTGGGAACCAAACTCAGCTCCTCAGCAAGATCAACAGTTGCCCTTAAGCACTGAGCCATCTCTCCAGCCTCAGGAATGTCTGACTGTTTTAAGTAAACATCTTTAAGTGACAGATGGGAAGATGGAGAGCAAAGGCTCAGGCCTTGTCCCTGGCATCCGTCCACCTGCAGCAGGGGCCCTGGAACCACAGGCCAGCCTCGCCCTCCACAGCTAACACTCCTTGATGATCCCTTCGTTAACAGGAGTGGCTCTTCCTTCCACAAGACACCTAGATGGAGGAGATCTCAGACAGGGTATTCAGGAATTCTCTCCCACCTTGGGGTTAAAACCCCCCATTTTGATGATCTGATAAAATGTATCCAGAGCCTCGTGGCACCCACCCCTGTTTTCTGTCTAGGCCTGCGAAGATGATAACCCGGCCCACGCCTACATTTATGCACAGTCACGTTCCATGCACAATGCAACAGGGGGAAAGGAAAACAAAAGAAATGAACAAACTGAAGAGACGCGAAGAGGTGTCTATGCCAGAGCCGCGTTCAGTTGGTAAATATCAGATTCTAAAGTACTTAAAGTGCGCGATTGTTTTGATGCGACGTTATGTTAAAAAGGAATTGCAATCTTTATGAGCGTGAAGTCTACTCACATAAAGAAAATATCCAAGAAGATAGACACTTCAGATAAATACACTTCAGGTACTTTACTATATGTATAGTTCAAAAAAACCTTAAAATGTACAAATATGGTATGATAGCAATTCTGAAGAGTGGCTTAATAGTATTTCAGGTGGTTTTCACTTTTTAAAATGTTTTTCAATATTTCCATTTCTATGCTTTCCCAGGGGGAGCGTGGCTTCAGTCCCTCCCTCTTTTTCCATTCAGATCACACTGGGCTTTAACTCTTTACATGCCCCACCCCTGTCCTCAAAGGGATGAGGTCCCTCTGGCTGTAACCCTGTCCCCTCTACCTTCCCCTCAGTTGGCCCCTTTCCACAGCTCTCAGCTCAGTCACTGCCCCTCAGGAATCTGCCAGTCATCCCATGGGAAGAGGTTGGATGCTGACCACAGCCTGTAGCCGGCATGGACTCTACAGCTGTCAGGATATTGACAAGCCAGATCTAGTGATGTAAGCAGAATGGATGCGCTAGCACGGTGCACCTGTACCTAGTATAATGCCGAGTCCCTAACAGGATCTCAAAAAGTGATTCTGAGCCAAGCAAGGTAGAATGTTGCTTCTCTGATGTCAAATAACAAATTTGTAGAAGGAGCTCACAGCTTCGTACAAGAATAGGAAGCAGCTTCTCTTCCCTTCTTCCAGAGCAAGTGGGCTGGTGCTGGCTGGGGTCAGGTGGGCTCAAAGGGGCCAAGAAGGAAGCCTTGCCCCTGTCCTCCATTGCCATGTGGTGTCCTGCCTGGGAGCAAGGCCCCAAATCTCGGCAGCACAAATCAACCACCGCACAATAAAGGCACATAAATAAGCAGCTGCCCATAAAGGAACAGTGCCGCCACCAAAACCCTCCAGATTCAATTTAGTATCTGCAATCTTCCTTTAGGGGGCAAAGGGATTGAATAGTTTTTAGGTCCATAAAACAGATTATAAACTGTCACAGAAGAGTGGCAGAGTATACTGTGCTGGACTGTGGGGACGCTAGAATAAAGATAGAGCAGAGCTGAGGCCAGAATATCATGCAGACCCCATTAGTAAGAGCATATGCATGGGCAAGGGGGGGGGGGTCTGAAGTGAAGATGATGGGAGGGGAACGTGGAGAGGAAGAGGCTTTAAGAAGAAAAGTTATGCAAAAACAAACAAAACGGTGCATTAAGAGAATAAAGTGAGGATGGAGAGATGGCTCAGGGGGTAAGAACACTAGTGACTCTTCCAGGGGACCCAGGTTCAATCCCCAGAACCTACATAGTAGCTATGACTGCCTGTAACTCCAGGGGATCCTGTGCCCTCTCCTGACCCCCATAGCAATACACATACATGGTGCACATACATACACGCAAACAAGATACACATATAAGACAAAAAAAAATAAATACATGCTTAAAAAAGAAGAGTGAGCCGAAAGGGAATGATGTAGTAGCTTGGCACTGAGAAGGTAAACACGCAGAGCACTGAGGCTAGGGAACCCTGTAGCCTCTTCCTTTCCTCAAGACAAAGGATCTCTGAGAAGGTTTTTAAACCCTCAGAAACACGCAGGTCTTAAACAAGGAAATCCACCCCTCTGCGTATAAGCGCATATTTGAAAACATGATGCCTTGGCACCAACCCACTGCAGCCCTCGTGGAACGTTTCTTTTCATTGAGAGGGGAATAACACGTTTTCTTTCCATGCCAGAGTTCACGGGCATCCTTTCCATGGGGAGGAAGGAGGTAAGCACTCCGCCAAAGAAAAAAGGAGAGGACTGTCCAAGGATTCCATCAGCAGGCCCTGTGGCCTCCGGGGACCCGGCAAGCAGGTTATTAATAATAAATACTACAAGCTTTTATTTTTATGATAGCTCCAGAGGAAGACACACATTCAACAAACATGTCTGACCTTATCATATCCCCTCCAGGGTGAGAACAAACTCTCGAGCCGTTATGAAGTGTTCTGTGCTTTACAGAGGGTTCCCCACATTATTGCATTTGAGCTTCTGAACAGCTCCAGGAGATGGGCAAGGCAGAAAAACAGGAGTGACCTTCCGAGGGTTAACCAGTGTGCCTGAGGTCACTGTTGTGGGTTAACACGTGTCACCTACAGAGACATGTTGATGTCCTAATCCCTGGACGCCACCGTGTGATGTCATTTGGAAGCGGGGTCTTTGAAGGTGTAATTGAGGTGTGAAGGTGAGGTGAAGTCACACTGGAGTCAGGGTGGCTTTTAATCCAATATCGCCGGTATTATAAGAGAGAAAACGAAGAAAACAGACGGGCAGACATAAAGGAGAAAGCCGGGAGCAGGAGAGGCAGAGACTGAAATACCCAGTTGCAAACCAGTGAGTGCCACAGATTACCCAGCAACTGACAGAGGCTAGGAAAATGGCCTCAGCTCTGCCTTGATTTCGGACTTCTAGCCTCCAAAGCGGTAAGCGAATCAATCTGGTATTTTAAGCCACACAAACTAGGACTTTGTTCAACAACCCTATGAGAGTCACAAAGACAGTAGCCTTGGGGATGCTACTGAAATCCCGGTTTCCACACCTAACAACCAGAGATTTCCTAGCGCTCTGCTGGTAGCCGTGACCTACAATTCAGATGCCACGCTGTCCAGGCTGCTCTACCTGAGCTGAGCCGCTCCACTCTCCTCTCCCAAGCCGCTGCTCTCCATAGCCCTTCCACACAGCAATACAGTCTCCTCGGTAAAAATAAAAATATCCCCCTGTTGGCTTGGCAATGTTCCCCTCATGAATTCTATCTCTGTGAGAGGTGTGATCATCTGGTGACCCCCGTTGTCATAGAGAAAAGATTCTGATATTTATACAGCTTTTGTAAAATAGGAACTTACTGATGGTGTTTACTTAGTATGGTGTCTTTATAGACATTTCCTCTGGATCCTTAAATGTCCTTACGAAATCCACTTGGAATTGCTAGCTTCTCTACATGATACATGAAGAAGCCGAAGCTCAGAGAAGCTAAAGAAATGTGCTCCAGTTTATGTAAGGAGCCAGCATAAAACCAGCGATTCTTACTCCCAAAGCCCATGGTTACCAGCGGAGGCCTCCTGGTTCAGATGGGGGAAATATCTGAGAACGTTGCCAAGGTCAGGCCACAAGTTAGAATTCAACTCCCATCTTGAGGGCCAGTTTGAACCCAGAATGTTTCTAGGAAGGGTTTACATCAGCTATTCAGTTAACAGGGAAGTTTTCAAAGTGATGATTACCAAGTATCACATGAAGCCGAGAAAGCACCGCCTCCCTCTATTAAAGGAAGGGAGATGAGACGGGGCTCCCTGGATGGGCCTGCAGGCTCCCCGCGTCAGTCCTTGGCACCATCACTGAGACGCAGATGCATGTTATTTGGTTTCCCGATATGGCTAGGATTTTTAAATGACTTACAAAATCAAAAAGTCAGGAGATATTACCTTCACGTTTTGGTTTTCAGATTTTATTGAAAAAGAGCCAAAGACTTGGTTAGAATTAGGCCTGCATGCTCACAAACCATTGTGAGCTGAAGCGGAAACGTAACTGTAGCATGTTATTCTCGGTCTCTATCATTCCCCATCATCGCAGACAGGGCCTGAGTGACGGCTGCCTTTCATGTAACAATAGCAGGGCTGCTTTTTGCATGTTCAAGTTTACCTAGTATTTTGTGTAAGTCCTCTGGGCACCACCACCCTAGGGAAGCTGAGGTCCACAGAGGTTAAAGAAATGGGCTTCTATTCATATAAGGTGGCTGTCAGTCAAAGTATCTTAGCTCAAACGATTAAAGTGGGGAGCAGTTTCAAAGCTACAGGGAGGGTAACAAAGAAGCCACCAAGGCCATTGCTTAGAGGCAGCTCCTGCCATCTTTTGTGTTGTCTGCCTGGCATAAACAGTAGATATTTTTGTTGATAGGTTTTTGTTTTCCAAGATAGGGTCTTGTCATCTAGCCTAGGCTAGCTCACAGTCCCCGCCTCAGCTTCTCGCGGGCTAGGATTAAGGCATGGTAACCACATTCAGCTAGAGTGTATGCTTTGATATGTGGTCACTGGTCTGACTTTTTCCAGTGTCCCTAATTTATAGGAACACGGAGTTGGGAGAGCTACTTTCTTTTAAAGGGTAGAGAGCTCAGATGTTCAGCACAAATGACTCTGTACTGAGACAGTATAATTACTAGGTTATTATTTTAGGACAAGACGTGGAGATTTTTCCCCTTGTGAAGAAGGACCTCAAGGATATGCAAGACAAATCAAAAGAAGTCATTTTTTATAGTTGTGTGTGTGTAGATAAACTATTTATATGATAAATAACACTGCAACTAGATCCTTCCACTCGTGGATGTTACATGCATAAAGAGCTATTAGGAAGCAATCTGGGTATTCATGGGCCTTGTCAACCTTGGCCTTGTCAACTACCACATCTTCCCCAGCTCTGTCATTTGTTTAAAGAGCACTTTGTTTAGCATGAAGAACAGAAAGGGACCTAGCTACCACACACATCTCCTTCTCCTAGGCCCACGTATGATGGGGACATTCTCACACATTCTTGGGGACACATGAGACTGTTCTGAGAGAAAGCATCATCTTCACACGGCAGAATCAGTGCTGCAAACAGCCACAGAGGACTGGGCACAGCCGTGCAGGCTCCCGTGTTTCTCATGACTTGGGCCAGTCACATGCCACGCTGACCTTCGGTTCCCCCCACTTGAAAATTCAGTACTCCGTTGTCAACACCAGAAGTGTTACAAAGACAGTTCTCTGCAACTGGAAGTTATTATATCTCCAGCAGCTTCACCAGTCAAAGGAGCATGCACTTATCCCGGGGAAGGAAGGGATACCTACCGCATTCTGTGCAAAATAATTTGGTTCCTGATGCAAGATCCTGGAGGATTCCTGGCTGTTTACTAAGCAGCAAAGGCAATTCTCCACGGTTCCAGGTCGGTCCCATCCATGAGTCATAACATTGTGACTCAGGCTATGGTTCGCTCGCTCTTTTCCAAGCGCTAATGAGCTACTCTGTTTTAGGCCCTTGGGACCCCACTGATAATTTTGTCCCTCTAAATTTTCTGCCCTGCCAGTTCTCCAGTTCCACTGGAGAGTTCAGGAGAGTGTTCGGTGTGTGCTGTCCACACAGAACAGAGTCACACCTGCTTCCCCAGGGCCTATTATATAAACAATTTGCCTCTTTGTCTTCTATGGTTCTAACCACGTCCAACTCTCCATGGTCTTTCTAAATGGCAGAGGATGGCTAGGTATGGATGGCAGGAGCTGACCTCTGAGCACTGGCCTTGCCACCTTCCCTCTAACCCTTCAAGCTGTGTATCTCTGCCCAGCCCCACACAGTGGACCCCACTCCCTAGAGTCAACTGCCCGTGTCCAAGAGCTATGGTACCTTCTTCGACTACCTAGGCATCCTTGTTCCACGGAGCTCTTTTATGTTCGTGGACAAATTAACAGTCTGGCTAATTAACAGGTCTTTTAAAAAATTGCACACGTGTTAAGCTTTCACACTTAGGAGAGAACTGAAGACGAAAGCAGCCGTTTTATAGGTATCCTGGGGACAGCATTTTACTCTGCGGTGAGAGATGATCAGGCTAGAAGCAACATGAGTGTACATTTTAAAACCCAAACAGATCCCTTTTTGCGTCATGTTTATATCCATATATGTATACCCTTGTGATGGCACTGAGTGCCTTTTGTCCTAGCAAATGGGCCAGACAGAGGCTTAGCGGTCAGTTGAAAGTGAAGGTCCTCCTCCTGCCACTCAGGTCTGCCTCTGTGCCAGGCAGAGCTCACCCGTCATGTCTTAATCTGTGGGTCCTAATGAAAAGCCGTAATTATGACCAGCAGATAGCGAGTCCCTCCCCTACCTCGGTGCACTAATTAGCCATGACATTTGTCAGACGCGCCGTCTCGCAGCAAAGGGTCTGCGAAGCAGAATTAATGCAGCCATTGCCATGCACTGAAGAGGCTCTGCTTGTAGGGAAGAACAACCTTCTCACCTTCTCTCTCCGAAGAAGAATGAGTCTGAAGGTGGCATGAAGACAAATTTCCCTCTGTGGTCTGTACCAGTCAGCGTCAGGTTTGCAAATTCGAAGGCCTACAGGTGCGGGTAGGCAGCTAATTTTAATGATGAAGTGAGCCTGGTGTAAGAAACACACAGCCTACTCAATCCATTCTTTCGCTTTCCCACTCTTTAGAGAGAACAACACCGCAAGAGCGACGAGGAGCCGATTCTTAGCCTTGGTGTCATGGAGGTAATAAGGAGCGGGTGACAGTCGCCAGAGATCATCGGACAAGCCATGCGACAAGTGTCCTCTGCTCCAACCAAACATCAAGCAGACACAAGTCTACTATTGCCAGGATGGTTGATTTTCTAATAGAGGCCAGAAGTATGATTATTTATGCAAAATCTCCTGGGTTTTAAATGTTGATAAGTCATCTTTTAAAATATATGATGTCTTCACACTGCGAACTCCACATCTTAGCCAGTCAGGAGCTGTGGAGGGATCTCAGTCTCAGCTCAGCTCAGCCTAACCACTCTCCTGATCCCCAGGATGTGACTGGGCACTGGGGTTCAATATGATCCCACTTCAATGTTTTTTTGAGTACTGGTTTTCCAAAACAATCTCCAAGTTGTGTGGCACTCCGGTTGGGTTGCTCATCACATCCCCCTCCCTCATCCTAAATCCTAGGAGGATGGTGGAGACGAACAGCCATATGGAACTCACAGGTAGACAAGCAACGGGAGACATAGTTTTGGTAGACCAGCCCGAGTGGTACAGTCATCCCAGGCTCAGGAACAGGGTTCACGATCACATACCGGTTTACTTCCCTTGAAATGGTACCTCATGCTGCCATACAGTCCTGGAAAATGCCCATGAAAGGCCCTATGCCTTTCCCAGTTAAGTGGCTTTTGACCTCTTTTCCCTTTCTTCTTCTTGAAAGCCTGTCTAGTTGAGCAGCCTATGGTGGTTCATGTTCGCTCTGCTGGATGCCCTTACAAGCACCTTTTTTTTTCCTATCAAGAAGGATTAGATGATATTTTTCTCCCAAAATACCCTCTAAACTGCTTGATTCTCACTTATAACTACATCTAAAGACCAGAACTTGATTCTAACCTAAATCCCAGATGAAAAATACATGTGGTCAAAACATGTATTTTAAGCCCAAGTCAGTCAAAAATGTGCTTGAGTACAAGTATCAGAAATCTGACCCACAAGGAGCTGGTTCAGGCTACGCAATACTAAGTCTGGAAGGGGATTATGACGGAGTTAGCGCGGGAGCACAGAGTGGCAGGATGCTGGGTCAGAGCTCTGCCTTGCTCTGTGCTATCCTGTCGCGTTCACATGACATAGCAGCCACACACAGTCTACACTGGCATGCTGAGCAGGAAGGAAGGGACAGAGAAAAGGTTCGCCCTTCCTGCAGAACTAGGCTATCATTCAGATTCAAAACTGTTTCCCCAAACCTCCAGAAGGTGTCTCCTTTCCTCTTATTTTCCATGACAGTTCTAAGGATGCCCCAAGGCCAGAAAAGAGAAAAACTGTCAGGTACCCATGGGATTAGCACGGTTGGCTTGCATCCATCATAACTTAAGTCTCCAAGGCTTCTAAAGGCCAAAGCATCTCTACTTTTCCCAACCTATCCTATCAAAAGAAAGTGATGCTCATGTGGCTACCATTAAAGAGGCGGAATCTGACAGAAAATTAAATTTAAAATAAAGTAAAGCTAGTTATCAAGGGTGGGGACATATAGGCACTAGTTCTGAAGGAACCCCCATAAATCATCACCAATTCTGAAGACACATCAAAGCACCTTCAGGGTGGAGCTGGAGGAATGGCTGCTGGAGCCTACATTAAGTGGATATAGACCACTGTGAGCCAAGACTTATTAGCGGCCTTTCTAAGAGTAGGTTATTGCTGTGGTTTTTACAGTCATTGTGGTTAGAGTAGCTAACAGTTGAATTGGTGATAATGGGTCAATTAGGAGAGACTAGAGTTCAGGTTAGCGTAGTGTAAATACAGGAGCTGGAGGATAGCTTAGCAGTCACTAGGAGAAGATGCTGGAGAGAAAGCCCATCCACAACATCAGGTGCATTAATTATGCAAGACCCAGCTCTAAGGAGCATAGCAAGTCGGCAGGCTGGGTGCGGGGCAGAGGAGATGAGATTACTGCGCTGAGGCAAGAGATGGTCTGCAGAGGCGGGAAGAGAGCCGAGCACACGTGACACACACCCCTGATGAAGGGCTGCAAGGCCTTTGATTTTACACGCTAGTGCAAAGGCCCTAGGTTTCGTACGGAAGAATCTCCTAATATTTTGTAGCCATTTTCCATTCAGTGTATCTGCCTATAGCTGGCTACAGAGTCAGGCATTGTAACAATGAACGGTCTGCCCAGGAATGCATGCGTAAGGGTGTATGTGCATGCATGTGAAAGACTGGACATCTGAGATTTATTATTAAGGCTCCTAAAATTTTGAGTCTATATATGTTGGTGATTAGTCTAAACTAATCTTAATTATTAAGATATAATACTCAAAAACTATTCACTTTGATGAACACCTAAAAACTAAAATTCTCCCCCAATTAATGGGAAAAATCACATAGTTCAAACAATCACATCTAACTATACAGAATTTTGTTTTTAAAAGGAGCATAATTTCTTAGTCATAAATAAAAGTTTCCTGTTTTCTTGACTTTAACTGAATTAATGAGTTGTCATAGGGTCAGGGTACAGGGGTTCTTATAAAAGAGCTGACTTCATCTGAGCATGGCTCGGTGGTAGGGTGTTTTGTCTAGGATGAATGTACAAGGCCCTGGTTTCGAGGGATGGAAGAGATGAGGGTAGAGAGGCAAAGAGGAGGAGAGAAAGGAGGAAAAAAGAGCAGATGAGAGAAGGAGAGAGAGGAGGATGAACTGGCTTAGAAAACAAATTTATTATCAAGTCTCTCTCAATCTTCCAAGTCTCTTTCTGTGCAGGGAAGCAGAAAGGGAGGGGGCAGTCTTAGAGAGGAGCACCCTAAGAAAGCTGTTTAACATCTTTAAAACTAATGATGAATAGAAAACCGTGGGGCTATCTTACAGATGACAACAAACTGACGTGGAGTTCTTGGGCCAAGCTATTGAAAACGGATATGGGAAATTCTTTGAAATCTATCCACACAAGGTAATGCATGTCAATAGAAAAAGATCCACACTTCCCATGTGGGATTAGAGGCTATTAGGCAGTAGGTGGGTCTCTGAGGCTCTCTAGGCATGGTGACGCCAAGAACAAGGCCAGGAGAAGGCTGGCCAGCACGACACGCACCAGAAAGAGGCAGAAAGGCTTGCCTTTCCCTTTACATAAGTTGAGGCATCTCAGTCTTTAAAATGCTATCATAGAACTGTATTCCCAGATGAAACAAGAAAAAATGGCGTATCCAAGGTATATGAGCTGAATAGGAAGACAGAACTCCAAAAGCTGGATTCTAGATGGGGTAGTGTCATAAGTCTGTGGCTTCCAGTCTCAAAGCCAAACTCTTCACTCGGTTTGGTTCAGGGCGTCACTTATAGTCTATGGTGCTATAGATGTCATTTCAGAATGATGTTGATGATGAACAAGACAGAATACAGCACACCAGTTAGAAAAGGATACACACAGTGCTATCTAGTTATCAAAATATTTTACAGCAAATGAAGAAAATGAAGACTGTTTTGCTCCTTTCGTCATACAATAAGCAACAAAGGTTCATGACTGGCAGAAGAATTCTATAGCTACAAAGCTGTAATAATAATAAATGATATTTCAATATATAAGAAAATGTTGTAAAATAAAAATACCTATGATGTCCAAGGTGGTATTTGTAATGGGATACAATGCTAAAATTCAATTAGTTATTAATGAGAATAAAGATATGATTTTCCCAACCAAGTTCATAAAATTCTTGCATTTTTCCCACAGGCTCTGTGGGTATGTGGGAACCCCAGAATTTCATTCCTTCTATAATTGCAGGGATTGAGAAAAGACTTTAATCTAAGGTTATTATGTGATAAACCTGTATTTACTATAAACATATATCACATGCCCATAAACACAAAGGTAAGTGGGGAAAAGAACATAAAAAAATTAGCAAAGTGAATTTAGGATAAGAAAAAAGAGTAATTTACCACAAGAGTTATAAATATGTATACCTCATTATCTCCAAAGGTGGCATTGACTTGAAATAGAGAAATATCCAAAATGGGCTTAGACAAATTTGTCAGTTTTCGCTATAAAAAGCTCCTAAGAAAATAGGGCTAGATGCAGTCTAATCTTTAAAGTCAATAACATAGAATGCAATAGAATCTTAAGAATCACTTGTAGTAGAAGACAATGGTAGACACCATCGGTCTGACACAAAAGTTTCAATGGTTTCCTTCTTTAAGATTCAATTTCATTTCAAATCAGTAGACTGGAAAGAAGGTATGAGGTCTTATGACCAAAGTAGCAAGATTCAAGATTTGAGTTCTAGCCAGGGGCAAGTCTATAATCACAGCACTTAGGAAAAGTTCAAGGCTAGCCTGGGCTACACAAGTTCTGAGGCCAGCACGAAGGAAGGAAGGAAGGAAGGAAGGAAGGAAGGAAGGAAGGAAGGAAGGAAGGAAGGAAGGAAGGAAGGAAGGAAGGAAAGAATCAAAGTCCTGGCACAGATCCAGGATAAGTTCACTGGCAGAGAGAGGATATGACATCACATCTAGGGAAGTATCTTGGCCAGCTCAGCCACAGACTGTATCCTTGTATACAGACTGTATCCTTGTATAGCCTTTGTTCTGAGTATTTAAACCAGTGTTGAAGGTCTCACTTGATCTACCTGACTCTCCCTTCTTCGCACCCATCATCCGGACACCCCATGTCATTCAAACATTAACAGTTCTTGGCAGTGTTCTTACAGCATCTTTTCTTCTAAGAAGATCAGTGACTTCCAATCTACACTGGATCTGCCTCCCTCCATCTCTGTCAGATGCATGACTTACAAAAGGGTTGTCAGGAGTCCGTGGTGGTCTCTATGCTTCTCTGAAGCTCCAGGCATAGAGGGAAGCCCAGTTGGCCATGGTTCAATTTTTCCTCCTCATAGTTCCCATCCTCTGAACTCCTTCTATTTCCTGAGTTAGTCACTGAGTCTGAACAGCAGCCAAAGCCCTGGCAATATTAACAAGAACATTTGATTCCTTTCAATAAAGTTGGAGACAGCCCTGGAAAAGGATAGGCATTCACTGTGTCTGTCCCCTTGCCTTCCCTACCCAAGGAACAGTCCTTCGTCTCCTCTCTATCCCATTCAGCCCTGCAACACAGAGCCCACTTGAGGAGGTTGTTTGCTTCTGTGTGCCTTCCATTATTACGTGTTTTCATGAACATGAATGACTATTTCTTCTAGGCAAAACAAAGAAGAGAAAGTAGAAACTCAAAGTGGGGATCTTTAAGTCTAAAGAGAGAACTATTAGAATCTCTTAAACCTGTGAGGACGTTCAAAAGCAGTTCACAGAAAGCGTGGACAAGACAGAAGACCTGGGAGTCCATTGCAGTGAAGGAAGTGAGAGAGAGAGCAAAGCAACTTCTTGGGAAGAGGTGGTACAAGTGATTGGCACAGGAATAATGTAACAGGAATAGAATTGAACGGTCTACATCAGTAGGAGCCACAGAAACCATCACGGAAAGATGGGGAAGGGGGTGATGGGAATAAAGATGGGTTGCCGTAGGAAGCATCTAGGGATGGAAGAGAATTGACTTTGGAGACTGGTAATGGGGGAGAGATGGGGAGACATGGGAAGAGAGTACCAAGGAATCAAAAGATGCCCCCCAAAGGAAGGTAACTTAATGTTGGCACCCACACTTCTACACATAGACTCCAGAGTTCATTTTGTTCACTGTACTAGGCTGTGGAGGGCACTTTAATATTTTGTTAAAGGGCATGATAAACCCTAGCGCATGCCTGTAAGCCCAGTAGTTACTGGGAAACTAAGACAGGAGGATCCTGAGTTTGAGGTCAGCTTGAATGCTATAAGACCTTGTCACAAACAAACAAGCCAAGTGGCCTAAGGGCATTTCATACCAAACTCTGGAGCTGAGAGAGCGAAGGGAACTCTGGGCACCGTAAGGCTAGCAAATCACCAGGAACATCTCTACTGGGTGCAGTATTTCCCCGGCAGTGGAAAGTCTTTAGCATTCTTTGAGGATAGCTTAATCTTAGGGAAAGCAAAACAAACAATAATCCTACAGTATTTAGATTATATTAAACTCGAGGAAAAACATTTGTTAGTGCACAAATTTTATATATTGCTGCTGCCTCCTGGTGATTTTATAAACACAGACTGCAGACCGTGCGTCGAGGGAACACTGGGGGTGGGGGGAGGACCATAGATCTCTGTGAATCGGCCACGAGGAACCACATTAGTTCTCAGTCTTGCTCTGCGAAAAACTCAATGCTCACATTTCACTCCCTCATTTTATCCTCTATGAGGTAGAACGGGTAGGCTTATTCTTGTTTAGCTAATGAGGAAATTGAGACTACAAGAGGTAATGAGACTTCCTCAAGGTCAAATGGCCATTAAGGGGCGAAGCAGCGTCTTCTGGCATCCAGTCCGATGATCATTACACGATATTTTGTCCATCGGTGTAACTAAAATGAACCTAATATCTTCCTCTTCTTTCTGGTTTGATTTCATCCACTTAATTAATATTTATTAAGTGCTAGAGGCTGGAGAAAGGTCGAGAAAGACAGGGTCACACTCTTAGAGGAAGATACAGAAAAGGGACAAATGACAGCGAGTGATAAGACAGAGCAATTGTAATGGCAAAGGAGCCATGGGGCTTACAGTTCGCATCAGAACAGAGTCTGAGGCCTCCAGAGACAGCAGTAATAGCTGTTTTGAAGTCTGTGCATGCTTCTAAATAATGTAAATATCTTTCGAGAATAATCAGCCCTAAAAATAAGTCACTGTCTTAGGAAGACAAGTGGGAGAGGAATGAACAACTTGTAGAAGGTAAAATATTTGCGCAATATTGGCATTTTCAAGAAGCTATCCGTGGTTCCATTTCCCGCAAGAACTAAAAAAAAAAAAAAGATGTGAACCGAACCTGAATAGAGGTGAGATAAGAGCATGTCGGCTCACGGAGACTTTGCTTAGCATGGAGAGATCATCTACAGTGAGCTCATAGGTTGCGGGGATCTACAGAGGAATGCCCTGGTGCTGCTGATATGACCAACTCCCTGTGTTCCAGAACATTCTGGCAGCAGCGGGATTTAGCTATTAGCTTAACAGAAGAGACACTGGGGTGGGGGAACCAGCAAGAAGGTTGCACTGTAGCCATGGCAACAGATAAAGAGGACTGAAGTGAGGGGGTGGTGGAAAGGATGCATCCAAGGAAGCATTTAAAAGCAAAAGCCACAGGGCTTTATGTTTGAATACAGCATAAAGGGAGGAAAAAGCCTACCTGAAATGATGCTGAATAATTTGAGAAGAAGGGATGCCCAAGAACAGAGCTTGCACGGTGCTCTTTTCCAGACACACCTGAGGTGCCCAGCGAGCCTCTGTTGTCCTTACTCTCCTCGCTGGCTTTCATCCATAGCAGCACAGCAATGATGAAACACAACACTTGGTTGTTTCTTAGCCCTGGGAATACCTGACTCTGGGATCTAAAACTAGGAGGTACTTGAAAAGGTTATGAAATTAAGAACATTTTCATATTGAAGAAGAGGAAATGATGCTTATGTATGTAATATGAAAGTAGACACAAAACTGCCCGTGGAAGAAAAGGACTATCGGGAGTCGGGCAAGACTGTGAAAGATTGGGGACATACGGGGCAATGAACTCGATCTGTAGTATATGCTTGAAGACAAATGCCCCTTGAATAGTCCACATAGTAATGTGGACTATGAGAATGGAAGACAAAAAAAAAAGTAGACTCATAGACAGAAGCAGTAAGATGATGTCAATTTTTGGGCAATTCTTATTAAAAAATGCTCTGTTTTGCCCTTCAGCTCCACTCCTTTAAAGGTGACCTTGAAGCTTGTACTCTGGGGGTGGAGTCTATTTCTTCACCTTTTTGATCTAGACTAACATGACTTTATTTGAGCCATGGAATGCAATAAAAGTGGCCATGTCCTTACACACTCATGCCTTGCACACTGCAGTCCTTCTCAGAACCGTGCTAGGCCAGCATGTAAATAAGCCTGGGTTGGCGAGCCAGCAACCAGGTGGAGCAGAAGGTAGCTGGTCCAGCAGAGGCATGTCTGAACCAGCTAACCCAAGCCAACCCATCTGACTCAGATACACAGCAAACCCCCAAAATGAAAACCACCCATCAGAGCCCAACTCACAACGTCAATTCAGAAATATGTCAGCTGAATAAGCAATTGTTCCTTCAATCTAATAAAGTTATTAGTGGGAAAAGCTAATGGTAAATTGACATTAGAAAAGGAATACATAGTCAGGTATGGTAGCACACGCCTTTAGCCCCAGCATTTGGGAGGCAGAGGAGGGTGGATCTCTGAGTTCAAGGCTAACCTGGATCAAGTTCCAGGACAGCCCGGACTGTTACACAGAGAAACCCTGTCTTGAAAACCAAAAAAGAAAAAGAAAAGAAAAGAAACATGTAAGATAATTTCTTTTTTCTTTTTCTTTTCTTTTCTTTTCTTTTTTTTTTTTGTACTAAGGATTAAATCCACACCTCACGCATTAAACATATGTTCTACCACTAAAGCCATATCCGAAGTACCTGGTCCCTACCTTGAAAACAAGAGGTGAAGAAGAAGATGGAGAGGTGGCTATGGCTGTGGCAGGGCTAACACTATTGCCTGCTGAATATCCCTCCTCCCTGTTACCAAAGATGGGCACATTCATATGAAACATGGAGACTTGGAATACAGCAGAGGAAGAGGAAGGGGATAGAGAGAAAGAGAGAGAGAGAGAGGAGAGACAGAGAGACTATTAAAAGTACGTATAGACATTTTACATATTATTCTGGATGTCTAACACATTTTATAATTTAAAATTAAAATTTTTAACCTGGTAAAAATATATTACATTTTCTTGCCTTAATAGCATTACTTTCATCTCCTCTGTTACACTGTCTCCAGGGCATACTGTGTTAATATTGGTTTTTCTGTTCACCATGATGCTAGGAGACACAAGGTCAGCAGTACCATATTTAATATATTAATATATTCTTCTTCTGTAGCACTTCATTTATTCATTCAACAAATTTTATTTTCTCTTCAATAAACAAGGTATTATTAAAGACAGTAAGGATACAGCAATGAACAATGTCCCTCTCTCAGAACTCAAATTATTGTGGAGGAGAATAAAAACACCAAAATGTCCTGAGTGATACGCCCCATAAAGAATAAACTGAAGCCTAGTCAAGTTAGAAAGATGCCAAGAGGGTTCTTCTACGTAGAAAGGTCAAATTAAAAACACTTGAGCTGAACTTGAGTGAGAGAAGAGAGAATTCTGGTCGGAGTTCTGTAGCGCCATCGTGGGTTTCCTTGTCTACGCACCGCTCCTCCTCATAGGTCTTGAAGAGAGGGACCACAGCTTCATCCTTAAAATGTGAGTCTGTGTGTGCGTGTGCGTGTGTGTGCAAACGTGTGTGTGTGTAAGCACATTAATTTATCTGAGTAAATACTAGAAAATAAACCATTGGTTTAAAAGTACAAAATTAAATACATTTTTAAAAACTTGGCTGTTGTTAAAAATAAAATACATTTAAAGTAAGTTTTATTATAACAGAGTGCCTGGCTCCTGTTCTCAGACAAGGTCACCTAGAGAAATCTTACAATAGATGGGGAAGGGGAAGGAAACAGGAGCTTCAAGGAAGGAAAGAAAGAAGAAATTGGGGAGAGAGGGAGGCAGGTTCTATTCTCAACTTTAACTTTTTGTCTTTTGTTTTTGAGATAGTGTTTCCTGTAGTTCAGGCCAGCCATAAACTCACAGCGCAGCTCAGAATGGCCTTGAACTCCTGATCTTCCTGCTTTCCAAATTCCAGGATTACATACCAGGGTCTTTCTCACCCACCTGCATTCCATCTGGATCTGCAGGACCTTTAGCCTAGATTTGGTTTCTTCTGAACTTCAGTTTACACTGCCAACACTTGCTATTGTCTTTATGTGCATATGTATGGGTGTGCATGTATGTATATGTAGTTCATCTCAGCAACTTTAAGTCCAGTACAGGGCGAAGCATCCTGGATGGATGGATGGATGGATGGATGGATGGATGGATGGATGGATGGATAATGGATAGGTAGATGGATGGATGGATGGATGGATGGGTGGATAATGGATGGATGGATGATGGATGGGTGGATGGATAGATGGATGGGTGGGTGGGTCGATGGATGGGTGGGTGGATGGATGGATACATTCTTCTTCAAGGGTCTGCAAATAGTAAGAACCCAGTCAACATTGTGAGGTCTGACATTATAGGGAAGTTATCCAATATCATTTTCTGCTCTACCCTCATCCCTTCATCCTGTTAAATATTTCCTTTGCTTTATAGTATTGATTGCCTTCTACTATGTCAGATAATTAACCAACTTGCTTTGCCGATGGCTTGCTTGGCTTTCTCAACAGAGCTGGAGCTGCTGGATGATAGTGGTTCATATGTGTTCCTCCGTTGTAACCCAAGCACCTTATGCAGTCCATAGAAAGAGTCCACAGTTGTGGAATGCCTGGAAGCGACTCAGCTCAGCTTGAAGCCTGATATGAAGTCTGTCTGACTTCCATTCCTGTCTACGTTCTCTCAAGAGACACCTGCTTTGGGGATGACCCAGCAGTCACTTGTACCCAGAGTCTGAAACTCACCCCCATGAATAGCCAACATTTCAAAGCACTAGTATGTCTTGGCAATCTAAAAAGTCAAGAGAATGCCATACAGGGAGAAACTGCAAATCAGAAACAGGATGCTTACAAATAGAGAGCAAAATACAAAAATAAGATAAAAATAGACAGCTATTCTGACTTATAAATTAACATTAAATCACTTCTTTATAAACCAATAACAATGGTGATTCGCTCTAAGATGGAATGCTGAAGGAAACTTGAAAAATTCTGTATCCAAATTACTGTTTTGTGGGCCACTCCCTTCGCCGTGGGCATGCTTCCTGGTCCTGTCAATCAGCCATACCCTGTTGCCAGTACCTGCTCAGGGCCTCTGCTTTTCACTCTCAACAGGACTCTGACAGCCCTAGGAGCAGTGGCAAGGCTCGCTAATGCTCTGCTTTCTCCGTAACCTAGTTAAGGTTTCATTAGCTTAACTAGGGTAAAGATATTCTTTTTCAGACAAAATCAGCCTTCCACTCGGGGTGACGCACATTAACTGAAATTGCTCCTTTGCTTTACAGGTCCATTGGAAGCTCATACTCTGATTTCTTTGTAACCTAGTTAAGGTTTCATTAGCTTAACTAGGCTGGAGATATTCTTGTCAGTTGAAAAGCACTTTCGGCCTGAAATTACCCACACTCTCTTGGAAATGGCTGCATTTTCCTTCGTCTAAATTAGATTAACTAATTTCAGACTGTTCTCCTTCTGCATTGCAATTTGCCAAAATGGTCTCTTTCTTCCAGATACCTCCTCTCGGTTAGCATTTGACTCCCCAGTCAGGATGCTAGCTTCCTCGAGGCAGCCATATGGCTGGGTGAGCATGTGCCCACTTGCCCACCAGAACTGCGTGGGAAATGTCACACATCATGTCAAGGTGTCAAACCATTGGTGCTTTAGTTACAAAAGAGACCCTGACTCTTTGGTTTGGGCTCCTTGTTCTTAAAAGAACCAAACAGCTGCACAGCTTAGCAGTAAACAAAAACAGCCAACAAAATCAACCTGCTATGGCAAAAGTCTAGATTTTAGGTATGGTCAAAACAAAACAAGATAGAGTGATCAGGTTGCAGAAGACCTCGTGAGGAAGCAACAGCATACCTGACATTGTTGCTAAACATGGCATATGTCTACATTCTTCCTAACCCTCTAGTGAATATTGCTTTAGTGGATTCTGTCCTTAAAGACTCTGACCTTTGGAAATGAAATTTTGAAACCATGGTTTGTCATGGGGTCATTACACATACATTTTCCATGTCACTGAGTTCTACCGTTGGCAAGAGTGGTGGAGGAGGAGAGAGGTGGCAGGAAGAGGTAAGGTGCAGAGGGCAGGCAGTGGAGGGTGGGGGAGACGCAGGCGAGGAAGGAATAGGAGGAAGGATGGAGACTAAGGAAACTGGCCTATGGCTCCTACAGAGACACGTGAAGATTCTACATCAATTAGGAAAGAAGAGAGTCTGGTGCTAATGCTGGGTCAATGAATAACTTCACAGAACCACTGCAAACAGTTTCAAACTGTTCCTACATCTTCACTCCCCACTCCCGCCCTTCATGCCTCTCTCAGATTTTTTTAACAGGATTTAGTCCTATGTTGGTAAGGAGATTTTATTATTAAAACAAATAAATGAATAAGAGCAGGGGAGATGGGTCAGTCAATAAAGTACAAACAAGAGGACATTTGCTGCATTCTAAGAACCCACATTAAAAAAAAAAAATACAGGGCATAGTGGTGCAAGCCTGCATTGCCTGAGTTTGGAGAAAGACACAGAAAGACACATGGAGCTTCTGGCCAGACAGCCTAACTGCATGAGCAAACCCCAGGTTAGTGGGAGACCCTGTCTCAAAAATCAAAAAGGATGGCCCCTGGAAAAGTAAGATGCCTGAAGTTGTCCTTTGTCCTATGTACACACACACACATAAGACAATAAAAAAATATTTGAATATAAATTTTATAGTTAGACTCCAAATTACATGCTCCCTCCCAAAAAGGGAGGGGGGATTCCTTCAATTCCTTACCTACCACTCCTGACAACAAGCCCAAATTGCAGGTGTTATTTAGGTTTAATCTCTTCATAAAGCAGAGGGTTTTTTCTTTTATTTTCTTTTGTTAGTCATTAGTTCAAGTTCATGAATCAGTAACGGCTCATCACCAAGGACATTGGAGAGAGGCCCTGTTTGTGTCTGTAACTTACACTTGAGGGTAGTGAGGCTTGGCTGGGTGCGGTGAGGAATGTCCTGACTTGTCCCCAGGTCCACAGCCAGCTGATGCCAGAGTCACATTCAGGCCATGAAGCTGAAGACTTTCTCCAGGGACTTCCAAACCATTCTTTGCATCTCCAGGTTCTGAAGCACCATCCTCCTGAGTGCATCCTTATTGTGTTATATTTTAGCTGTTTTTGTAAGGGTTGTTTCACTAAAGTAAATGGGTAAAATCCATGGCTTAAGAACATCTTAAAATCTTATTTTAAAACTGATTTCAAATTCAAAGAAATGCCTCAATTATGCTGGATGTTTATCATAATTCTTCATTAGACAATGGATTAGAAGCTAGATTTTTGAAATACTGTCTGAAGAAGTCTAGTGATTGATGGGCTGGCTACAGGATCAGAGATTCTGGCTTGGGCCTTGCAGTCAGAGACCTGAGACCAGCACAAAGTGGTGTCACCACTCTCTTGCCCTCAAGGTTCTGACCTGCACAACAGCCAGCCTATTCTGTATTTTTGAATTTGCTACAACCCAAGCTGCCCTTACCTTTATAACAGGAAGCTGTTTTAGTTCATGCTCAAGGAGGTTTGAGAGTCAAAAGGCAAAAATCCTAGGCCCTGTAGAGCAAAGAGCCTCAGTGTCATCTCTAACATGCAACCGGAAGGGGCACAGAAGCTCAAGAAAGTTCTCCCATCCCATCTATGGTCCATGATGAGCTTGGTGCTGATCTGAGCTGCTGTCGGGATTAAAGATCCTGAACATCTGTCTACCCTCCTATTCTGATGTTGCAAATGAGTCTAAGTGTAGACCGTGGATATGAGGTATACCGAACCATAGACCCCTTTTGGGGGTGCTATCTAGTTTCAGAAAATTGCGAGTCAGAATCTGAGGACAAGTCTTGGAACACAGAGAGCTCTGTAGATGCATCACCAGGGGGCAAGGGTACATGGATGAATTAGGACCACATGCTCCAGTGATGTGGCTCAAGTCCAGGGCATCGCCTCTTAAAGTACTGTCCCTGGACCAGTAGCATGAGCGTAGCCCAGGAGCTTGTTATAAAAGCATATTCTTGGGTCTGGGCCCAGATCAATGAATCACAATCCTGGGGGTGGACCCCAGCATCTGTGCTTTCGAAAGCCCCTCGGGTCAGACTGATACAGCTTAAGTTGGCAAATTGGAGCTTGAAGACGCACTTAAGAGGAGCAGCTAGACATGAACAATGAAAAACAAAATAATGACAGGAAGTTGGCATTCCATCAGAACAGATATCAGGAAAACACAGCGTGAAGAGCCGACCAGCGGTGGGCAGAGTAGTCGATCAAGCTGAGAGAAACTGAAGGCTGACACACCATGAGATAGGTCAGAGTTTCACACCTCACTGACTGCGGAAATTCAAATAAAAAACAAAACAAAACAGAATTGACTGAGTCGTGCCTCTGTGTGTGTGTGCATTGGTGTGAGTGCATGTGTGTATAAGTGCGTGTATGCATGTGTGTGTGTGTGTGTGTGCGTGTGTGCACATGAGTATGTGTATGCCTACATACGTGTGTCCATTTGTGAGAAGAGTTTGTTTAAAGTGGCCGCTATGCTTGCTCGTCCCACTGCCTGGGAGAGGGACGTTTGTTTAAACTCACCCAAGTAGATTCTTTGTCAACAAAGGACAGACAATCACCTGAACTGAGGGAGCCTCAGACATCATTCTGAGTGCACTGCCCTCCTAAGTCAACAGGCAGAAGGGGTTTGATTCTAACTATAAAATGAGCATTTGTAAGGCCTGCCCCTTGACAGTTCCCACTCAGAAGATCTGGGGGTGGCCTCCATAACTAGAAAAGTTTATATATGCATATTTAATAAGAGATTTCAACTCTGCCAGCTTCAGTGGTCCTGTTGAGAACTGGTCAGTGATTCACTCATCCAACCACAGGAGGTGGGAAAGGGAAAGACCTCTCACCTATTCAGTACTTACTTGCTTTTAAGTTGTGATTTGCTGTCATTTGTAAGTTCCCACTACAAGATATTAGAGAAGTCGAGACAAATTTGTGAAGAATTTAAAAAAAAAAAAACCACTGGAATCCCAAGAGTAGGGACTAGCCTACTAGTCGTGGTAGAATGCAACCAATAAAAGGCAAGCTTGGGGCAGGGTAGTGGTGGAGCATACCTTTAATCCCAGCACTCAGGAGGCAGAGGCAGGCAGATCTCTGTAAGTTCGAGCCCAGCCTGATCTGCAAAAACTAGTTCCAGGACAGGCTCCAAAGCTACAGAGAAACCCTGTCTCAAAAAAAAACAGAAAGAAGAGGAGGAGGAGAAGGAGGAGGAGGAGGAGGAGGAGGAGGAGGAGGAGGAGGAGGAGGAGGAGGAGGAGGAGGAGGAAGGGAAGGGAAGGGAAGGGAAGGGAAGGGAAGGGAAGGGAAGGGAAGGGAAGGGAAGGGAAGGGAAGGGAAGGAAGGAAGACAGACAGACAAGCTTGCTGGAGTCTTTGCTTTTAATTTAAAAGAGGGCTATTTTTTCCCTAAATCGGGTAACTGAAGGCTGGACCACCACCAGGTCACTAGATATTAGAGTTTACAGACCATTAATGTCCCCTGTGCAGCTTCTCAGTCACTGCAGGCAGTTGCTCCTTGGTCCTTGGGCGTTAGAGGACATCATTCCAGTCAGAAGGCAGGCAGAAGTCAGACATGGGGGCTGCTATCATTTAGGCAATTGAGAAAGGAGGGTTACTAAGAGTTCAAGGCCAGCCTGGGCTATATAATGAGTTCGGGTCTGCCTATGTCTCCTATGGAGAGACTATCTGCCTCAGAATTCAAGCAAACAAAATGGCCAACACTCTATTGGGCCTGAGCTGGCCCTGAAGGTGAGATTGGTGATTGGATGCTCCTCTTAGAGAGAAACAAAGACGGGTATGCTACCTTTGGGCATGGTTTCCTAAGACACTGTTTTCCTAAGAGGTGTGATGGGAAGGAATTAAAGGGGATACCCTTAATTGGATTAAGCAGCTAGCAAGGGTGACAAGTGATATGCTAAAATCCTGTCCTTCTCCTCCCCTGGGCTCCCCTCTCCACCCTGTAGTGACCTAGCAAACCACACGTTTACTAAGGCACAGCGGCACAGTGTAGAGGAAGGAAGGAAGGAAGAAAACCCCATTTTGTTTTGTTTTGTTTTTAAATCCTTAGATGTCATCTTATTCCTTCATTTTTGTGGCCTTTTGTCTCTGCCAGTTTCCATAGCAACAAAAACCAGCAAGTATTTTGCATCCTTCCCATTTAGCGTGTGCAGATAACTCCAAATGGAGTCGAAAACAGCGCTAGGTTGAGGGAGACCCCGGCCTTCTCCTCTGAGCTTACATGGGGCTGTCAGGATTTGTCCAGGTTTTGGTCTCATGATATTTTTGTCTCTAAGCATCACTGTTTGGAGCACACCTTTGTTTCTGATCGGGGAGAAGGGAGCAGTAAATTCTATGTTTAGGGACATAGCTGAGAAGATACAGAAGGAACAAAATCCTGAACATAAGAACATCAAGTGATCTTGCAGAGCTAACATCCCATGCTACTCTAGGGGTCCCCAAGAGGGACCGAGACTATTTCCTGAAAAGGTATCACTCTCTTAGAACATTTATCCAAGCCATCAATAATCCCAGACTCTTAGATACAATTCCTTGTCAGGACACGCTGCTTGCTTTGAGTAAACACACGGCCCAACTCTCACCTCCCAGGGTGGCTACTGATCTCCTTTCAAGCTTTTCCCCCAGGTTCAAAACTGTGTCATCAACAGGCTGTAGTGTGGCCACAGTTCGGCTCCATGCAGATGCAGGTGGCTCTAGGTTGAGACTAAGGTGTGCCTTCAGCCCCTTTTCAGCCATTAATCTTTATTATGTACCATGCTGGCAGTACATTATACAAACCAAATTATAACAAGAGAATTAATAGACAGGATTTCTAGACCAAGCTGCTAAAAGAAATAAATATATTTCAGGGAGATGAGTATATGTGTTAGTTTTCTATTGTTGCTATGATTAAAAACTCACAGATCTATAATCTGAAATAACACAATTTATTAACACACAGTTTCATAAGTCTCATGTTCCAACAGGGTTTTACTGGGCCAACGTTAAAATGTCAAAGTGGTGGCCAGGCTGGGTTTCCTTAGCAGTCTCTATATGGTTTTTTGCCTTGTTTCAGCTCCAGGAAGCGGTCTATATTCCCTTCTTCCATCCTCAAAGACACAGTGGAGCATCTTGAAGTTTCTCTTAATCACCTGTAAAGGCCTTCAGCTGTTAGGCACATGCTCAGGTTCATTAAGACACGGAAACAAAGAGGGGCTAGTATTCTTTATTAACCACAAGACCCCTTTATTCCTCTCAGCAAATCACACCTAATGCTAATTACGTTTCAATTTGATCCTGGTCTAAATCCAGTATAAGATAATCTTTTTCAACTTGCCCTAAATCCTACTGACAGTCAAATGTGCCGTTTTTTGGCTTCTGGCCAGGCAGACAGCAAATGTTTTGCAAGGGTTGCCCAGCACGACTCTGTCCACTCAAATGGCAGCCTGCAGCTGGGCAGTTTCTCCTTGCTTTTCTCCCTCTGCCTCCGTCGGCCGTGATCCCAGACAGGTACACCTAGATGGGAACGCTTAGAAGACAGGGTAAGAAATCCCCCCAGTGCGCAGGCTTTCTCTCTCAAGCACAAGAACACCTTGCTTTCTCATCTGTTTGGACATCTGAACCTGCAACATTTTGAAATCCCTGTGGTTTTCATCTCCTTTGCACATTGTCATCCCCTTTATTAGATCTTGATCAATCACAGTCATGGTTTTTCTGGCCTTCTGCAAAGTCAGACTTCCGAAATCTGAACTTATTGCAGCGGCTGGGTAGCTGTTCCTGGTACCTTTCCCATCCTATCTGTGTGAGCTAGCTACAATTTAAATGTTCCAGCCCTGGCTTCACACACACACACACACACACACACACACACACAGAGAGAGAGAGAGAGAGAGAGAGAGAGAGAGAGAGAGAGAGAGAGAGAGAGAGAGAGAACTGGATAGTTTTTTATGTCAACCTGACACGATTGTGGGTCATCTGGGAAGAAAGACTCTTAATCAAGAAAATGCCTTCATTGGGTGAACCGCAGGCAAGTTTATAGGGCGTTTTCTTGGTTGATGATTGATTTGAGAGGGCCCAGCTCACTGTGGACTGTGCCACCCCCAGGGCACAGGCCTAGGGTCCTAGGTGCTATAAGAAAGCTGACTGAGCAATGCATGATGGGAGAGCAGTAGGTAGCACTTCTCCATGGCTTCTGCAATTGCTCCTGTCTACTGGTTCCTGCCTTGACTGCCTTTGATGATGGACTGTGAGGTAGAACTGTATGTTGAAATAAATCCGTTCCTTCCCAAGTTGATTTTTGGTCACACACACACACACACACACACACACACACACACACACCTCAACACCTCCCATGGGAAGCCCCACATTTCTGAAATTTAAAAAAATGGCATTTTTAAATGGTAGCTCCAGTTTCTTGTTCGGAGGTAGCTCCTCACTGTGGTTTGAGAGCGGGAGGAGAAATCCATCCAGGCAAACATTTTTCCAAGGCCCTCTTTTCTGATATTGGAAATCAGCTGACTTTTTACAGAGCCATGCCATCGCTGACCAGCCTGCAGTGCTTCTGACAGCCATGAGAGGTGCAAGGATGGAGCCCACTCTCATCGCCCCCAGCACACACCATCTTCCGTACAACCGCATGGCCCAGTCACTGGTGCTGGGACATTTCAACCACTGTTTCCCTGCAGCTTCATAGGACATCGAATGTCATAAACTCTCTCACCAGGCTAAGCAGTCCAGACCTGACAGGCAGTGCGGGACTGATGTCTGGAACCACTCAGCCGGAACTTTTCCTCCTTTTGTTCTAAACAAGGTAAGAAAAGAGACATCACCTGTCTTCCTTTCTACTTCCTTCCTATCCAATGTCAAGTAGAAGCTCACACTCTGGGGCCGTAGATGCTTTCATCACTGACCATCTTAATGCAATGTTTCTCGCCAGAATAAGTGTGCTTACTACTCGAACCTCAAAGATTATTTGTATGTGCCTCTTTGACTCCCAGGAAAGAAAACAAAGTTGAGCATGAATAAAAGAAAAGGTTGAAAGTTCGATTATATAATTATATTTACATTATAAATATACATTATATGCTTATATCAGGGAGAACCTAATTTATATTAAGGTTTTCCCTGATATAAGCAATTTTAAACAAAATGGACTTACTGGTGAAGGTTTAACAGCATTATAACCAAAATTGTATTGTCTTTCTCCCGTGGAATGCAGGGACAGCCCAAAGACTGAGAAACTAGGTGTGAGGGACATAATCTGAGGGGTGTGGGAACAGAAGCAAGAGGAAGAACCTCCAATGATGTCACATGACTTAGAGCAAGGCCAGCCAGACCCAGTGAGCCCTGCTCAGTAACAGTGACTCTCCAAGTCTGCCTATAGCAAGAGACAATTCCTCTTTTTCAGCTGAAGAGACCGTCAAACATTTTAAATTACAACTGTCAGTAGCAAGACGACGTTTCATCATGTGAAATGATCTAAGGCTGCAAAGCATAAAGCCTTCTTTAAACAGCCAGGGAACGGCTCCCTGCAGAGAGCTAAACCTCAAGCACAGAGAAGCCGCCCTTCTCCCAGAGACAGTGGGAGTAAAGGCAGCAAGTTTTCACCAGCACAAAGAGAAAGAAAGAGAGAGAGAAATTGGTTTTGAAACAAGTTCACACACAGACAGAGGGGAGACATGTACCATATACACACATACTCCCCACATACACAGACACAGAGAAGAGGAATACACATACCCTACATATACATACACATATATCATACACATAGGCACAGAGGGAGGAGACATATCACATATATGCATACTCTACATATTCATACAATGCACACACCATACACATAGAGAGGAAAAGAGAGAGCACATAAGCACACACACCACAGAGAAGTATATGCCATATTAAACAGACACTGCACACACGCACACACACAAATCTCACAAATACATATCATGCACCACACACACACACACACACACACACACACACACACACGAAGGTAGCACTTTTCTCTCCAATTTACTTAGGATGCTCACTTAAAATGCCAAGATTCCTTGGCACGGCCATGAATCTACTACACACACTTCAGGATGCAGACAAGACTTTGTCCTGTGGTGCTAATGGGGGAGAGGCAAGGCCACGAGAAGTTTCAAGGGGGAAAACAGCAACCCCTAGCTATGTGTTGTTACCACTGGATTCACGAGCATCTCTCGCCAGATGGAGGTTACTAATGAGCAGCAAAACTGTCTATCTATGGGTTCCTTTCTTTTGCTCTTCCATAACCACTGAAGGTACAAATAAGCCACCAATCCGCAAAGCGCCAGGAAGCAGGAAGAAAGAGGGAGGGGAGACCAATGACCTGCCTCGGTGCATGCCAGGTCCCTGGTCATGCTAAGACCTCTGGGGAGAAGAAAGAAGATAGAAGGGGTGGGAGCTTCTAGGGACGTGGGAAAGAGGATAAAGGTCAGCTCCGGGCTTTGATTTTTGTGACTTCAGGCTGCTTCTGGACCATCTGTGCCTGTCTGGGGTTCCTTCTGTCCCAGCTGTCAGGAGTTTCCAAATGACAAGAGGCCCCTGGATGCCAGGTCCTGAGGCAATGCCAAGCATGCTTCAGTTTAAAGGGTTCTGGATAGTTCCGAGCACCAAGATGGTCTTTTTTTCTCCATCGTTCCCTCCGCTTTAACCCTGGGAACCTTAGAAGAACTAATCGAGATGCAGAAGGAAGGAGCATTGCTAATTCCATACATATTTGTTGAGCCCTGTCTTGTTCCAGGATGCATTGTAGACACTAGGATCATGACCATGGAGACTGAGAGGGATGTAGACCATGGACTTCAGCTCGGACTTCAGGGATGAAGCACTCATGGAGTCTCTCAGCTATTCTTCATGGCTTCCTTGTAGGGACCTGTCTAGTAGGACATAACCAAAACACAAAAAATGACCCAGTCCAATCTGCAGGAAAGAGGCAGGGAAGGGAGCAGCCATGGGTCCTGGCCACAGAGGTGGGGCTGATGGAGTATTAAAGTCATCTCAGTAGACAAACTGAACTTTTGAAGCAAAGACAGAACTTAAAGTTAGGTCAGGATCTACCCCTTATCAGAACCATGTGTCCCCTCCAGGAGACCTATGTAGTCTTCTGACATCAATTCCCCTCCCCTGTGTGGGATTCTATATGGGCCACCCAGAATATCAACCGTGTTCATAGGGGTTGGATCAGTGTCACCTAGACAGTACAAGCCAAGCAACCTAGGCCACAGTTTGCTATCGATCGATTCAGCAGCCCTGGAAGAAACTGCAGGCACTTCACCTGGTTTGGCTTCCTCCCCCTCCCTAGGACCTGCCCTGGACTGAGAACCAGTTTCCCAATCTTTACCAGCTGTCTGGCAGCCTGCCACAGATCAATAAGTCTTCTTCAGAGTTCCAACTTGCAAAAATATTTACCGTACATAATTTAATAGGCCCCTCTCCTGGATGAGGAGCTGACACTTTAAATTACCTGCATCAAGTGCTCTTCTACAGGGCCTAGTGTGCATGGGCCTCCAAATGCCAAGCGCGAGCAGCTCTTAGGGCTTTGTCACTGATTTGGAAGGAAAAGAAGGCTCCATGCGATGATGACCTCCAGGTGGTGGTGGGGGGGGTGAGGGAGGGAGGCAAGGATAGCCATAGATGTCCTAATGGCTTTCTTTCCTGGGGAAACTCCCTACCCCCACACCTGCCTTATTGTTTTCTTCTACTCCCTCCTGATAATCACATACTCAAATACAGGCCTATTGCTTTTCTAAAAGCTATTCCCCAAGTCTTTTGGACCTTGCCTATGGTGGATGATCCCTAAGATTCATCTTTACATCCTGAAGATGCATGCCTGTCCAGCACACAATGAGAGCCATTAGCAAGAGCCACACCTCCTGTGTGTCACGCAGGTCCCAGCCTCTCAGTATACTCACTCCACTTCTGAGCTGTGTGGACATGATAATACACCTATTTTTCAGATGAGAAAAATCAAGGTTCTAAGATGCGTGTGACTTATCCAGGGTCACATATCCCCCCGGGCTCACGAGCCTGAATCCTCATTCCCTGATAGGGATGGGTGGGGAGGCTGTGGAACCTTTTAACATGGGGCCTAATTGGCAGACACGGAGCTGCAGGGGTGGGGCCAGAGGTTGTAAGCTGCCTGGTCCCATCCCAAGGTTTCTTCTTGCTTATCCGCCAATATGTAATAGGTCATACAATAGACTCTTACCACCATGGATGGAGACCTGGCTGCCATGCCTTTGTTGCCTTGAAACCATGAGCTAAAATAAGCTCCTTCTTCCCTTAGTGGCCTCTGTTGGACATTTCATAACAATTATTAATTAGTACTGGTCTCTTGTGAGTATTGGCTTGAGTGAAGGCCTGTTCTGTACCACTTGTTCATTCTGTAGAATGAACTTCCGGGGAGCTACAGAAATCTATCCCTAGTGTCTACCCCATGGCCCTGTGGGGTGAGACTGAGAACGTAGGATGGTTTAGGAGTCTCCTCAGGCCTCCTCCCCATGTACTTGGTTCTCTCTCCAGTACTGTCTTTCTGGAACCCTGAGGAGACTTCTGTCCAGCACATTGATGAATGTCTCTTTCCGCATCTAACTATAGCCCATTCTGGTCAGTGTGCACCATCTCCATAGCTGCCTCTCCAGCACGGTTCACCCTTTCTGCCCTGTCCAGCATGATCGGGTGGTCACAGTGGAAGAACATTTCTCTCAACTGCTAATTAACTTCCTTTGGCATCTTAGACAAAAAGCAATCCCCTGGCAACCGTGCTCTGCATAGCACCTAAAAACTTGTGGGTGTACAATAAATATTCAGCTCCTCACAATCCCCACACTTGCTAATGATTGTGTGGGCACATTTGGTTTCAGCTGAAGAAAAGCCAAATAAGAGACTGCTAAAACCAGGAAGGGAATTATGATCCCAAAGTAGCTGTGCTTGGCTATGACAAAAGGCTGAGACTCGGGAGGCAGGGAGGGTGGAAAATGGAAACCTCAACACCTACATGAATCACGCATAATCCCAGACTGGCCAAGTCCCGCCATCTAATATTCGATTAAGCCACAGGAATGCTCATGTCTAACACTGTTTGCAATAGCGCACAATCACATAGCTGGATATTTAACTGGAAAGCCGCCGGGATATGGGGTGGAGGAAAACGTGTTAAGCCGAGTCTCCTCTAACAGCTGCTGACCTATAGGAAACAGAAAAGCAAGCAAGTAGGCAGCCTATGAAGGTAAAGAAGCTCGCACGTTTTCTAAAATTCAATTCAAAGTAGATGGGGACTAGTTTTCACCCACGCATTCTTGGTGTGCAGAAGAAGAATGCATGCTAAGAAAAGGGGGGGAAGAGAACAGCGAGACACATGAGCTCTTAAAATGCCAGATGGGCTAGTCAATGCGGAGCAGAATCAGCACACAGGACACGGTGCCGAGGGATATGCTGAGGAGCCCTGACACTGTACATTCTGCAGGTGAGATGGTCAAGAGGTGTGGCTTTGTGAAGAAGGATGCAGCTTTGGGCAGGCAACAAACTGACCTGCATTTCACACTCCCATCCGCTGGCCAAATTCAACTGTTAAGGCTCCTGCACACAGGCCGGTGCTCTCAACAATCTGAAAATGCTGTTTAGAAGAAATTCTTGAAAACCTTCATGGACATTTGTGTGACATCTCCATGTCTCAAGACGGACGATACTTCTTTGAGAGGAAACTGTATAGCCGGGACTTTACCAACAGAGCCGCTTTCCTAGCCCTCTCTCAGCTTTAGTAACATAATATATAGTTTGGTAATTAAAAGAATGAAGTTAAAAATATTTGAAAGATGAAGTGAGCATTGAACACCTTAACCTTGTATTAATGAATAAAACCCCATGGGGGATTTGCAAGAAGGTTTTAGATTTTGGTACTCAACACTCATCACTCAGACAGACCGCACGTTGGAATGATGTGTCTGAAGCTGAGAGCTGTATATATGGGAAGCCAAGCAAGGTGGCCATGCTCCTGCCCCCTGGAAGGACAGAGATAAGTATCCTGAGAACACAGGGTAACGCTGATCCAGAGGACACAGGAAGGGAGAAGAGGAAATCAGGAGGTCCTGAATGACAACACACATGAGTTAAGCCAGAGAAATGGCCTGAAACTGTTCATCAAATACCAATGATTTCCTTGACCCCTTCCCACTTCCAAAAATCCCTACCTATTTCTCTCCTCTGCTTGCAGCAGAGTTTTTCCTTGTAGTCACTATAGCCGATGTCTCATCTGCTTCCTCCTGACACCAACACACTCACCTCTTTGTTTCCTCTACTTCTCCAAAACCGTTTTTATCAAACTTACCCCTACATTTGGACCACTGAGCTCCCAGAAACTCAGCCATCTCTTTCTTACGTCCCCATCCACATCATTTGCAACAGTCCATCACTTTTGCATGTTAAACTGCTTCATGCTTGTGGTTCCAAGCAGCACACTGCTGGGTTTTCCTGCTGACCCACAGGCCAGTGTTCCCATCTGCTTTGCAGTTGTCTCCTCATCCCCTTGACCTCTTAGCACTGATGTGTCCCAGGAGTCCGTGTGATCTCTTTTCTTCTTACATTTGCTCCCTTGGTAATAGCATCTACTCTGTGCTCTTAAAGCCTAGCTGCATGTCAGAGACTCCCAAATTTCTACCTCTGGTCTTTCCTCACATTGAACACGCTTGCACTCCTTTTGCCTGCTTACTGTCTCCACTGGCATATCTGATAGACATCCCAGACTTAGCACACCCAGCCCTTCCACCATAAATCCAGTCTGTACCACTGTCCTCATCTCAACGGATGTGGCCTTGGAGTCGGCCTTAGCTTTTCGTTCAAACCTCCTATCTAGTGTGGGAGCAAATCCTATTGGCTGAATCTTCTAACTAAAAGCAGAATTTCACCAGCCCTGGAAAACGCCATCACTGCTTTCCTAGTCAAGGCCTGCCATCCTTTTCCCGATGAATGCAATAGCTCCTCCTTCTGGCTCTGGTATGTACTCAGATGGCGGCCTTGGGTCATCCTATGAGACCGTAAGTCATTCTTTCTTTCAAACCAACCTTCTTATGGTTCCCCATTGGAGACGTTCCCTCAAAACCATCCGTTTCTTTCTATACGCACTTTGCTTCAATCCTCCCTTCCTCACTCTGTCAAGACTACCCTCTCTCACACATTCCCACATCACTCTCCATCCAACACCCAATGTGATCTTTCAGGAAAAAAATATATAATCATGTTTCTATCTAAAGGCGGCCTGCAGGGTCTAAGCTCCCTGGCTTTCTCGGGGAGCTCAGTCTGCCTCCCCACCTCGTGCAGTGAAGGCCACATGCATCTCACTAACAGCAGCCCTCGTGAGCGCCTTCAGCAAGTGCTGACTCTGTGTGTACTCTATTCATCTGTCTGGTGCTGCTTTCTGCTGAGTTTCCCTGTCTGGCTGAATTTGCTCTCTCCACACAGTGTTTTAAGCTCTCATGGGCTGGGATCATACATCCCCTCTCTTGTCCTCTGTTCCTTTACCAGCTCCCTGATTAAGGCAGTTCACTTGATGCTTGTCAGATTAATGGGCCAGAACAGACTGTGCAACTCGTATAAAGGATACTTGCCAAGGGTTTCTGGGCCGCGAGTTGATTTTCTTCCACTAACACATCTACAGTGGCTATAATAAAATATGCTGTAAATGGTTGATGGCTGATATATTTAATCCAACTGGCTTTTCAGTCCCTTTGGGAAAAGGCACCAAGGGGGGAAAAACTTTACTTGAATGTGCCATGATGTCAGAAAAGGTTCATCCCTGGGATAAGAATAAAGGGCAATGCCGCTGGCTTGACAGGGGTGATAATTTGCTACGATGCTTCAATAGCATGTCTGGTGGCTCGTAGAGGCTTCTGTGTGGTAAGAGGAAGAACCGGTAATGATGATGCAACCAGGTAACCAGGGGCCAGGCTCTTGTTCTTGTCCTCCATGGGTGGTTGCCTGAGGTTCTGTGCAGAGAGACACTGCTATCACCAGCATCCTGGGAGTGGATATGGGGGTGCTGTCACTTCATTCACTGATCATGGTATGTTTGAATAAAACTTTATGAAACTTCTTGGCGGATATCAAATCAAACTGGCCGAAGGAGAGTGGTTATAGTTCCCACCGTAAAGAAATTTTATTCAATGTCCATGCCTCAAACATTCTTTCTGCCTTCTCATTTCAGGGGCACAAGAGATAGAAACCCGAAGACAAAGATTTGGAGGTAACATGTTACATAAATAAGACTGATCTGGGGCAGAGCATGGCATATCAGAGTGGCATGCAAGACTCATGTTATGATTCCCTTAATCAGCTCCCTACAACTCTAGACCCAGGACCTCTCTAAATACCATGTGTGCAAAGAAGGAGATGGAAGTGCAACCAGTCATAGTCTGGCCTCCAAAGCCCTTGGCAGGCCAATGAGCTTAGACTGCTTATAGGAAAAAAAAATAAAAGCATCTTTACCCTGGTTCACTGAACCTGGAGATGGCCAATGACAGGGGCCAAGCTCCTGGGCCCATGTCAAAGAAGATTCAGGACAACATTCATCCTCTTCTCCTGAGTAGACTACAGCAGGATTCAGCAGAGGAGGAAGCCAGACCAACAAGAGTGTGAGGATGCACACAAACTCAGGCACAATTCTCTTTTGGCTCCTTCATTAGATCCAGAGAACCCAAGGGAACTGATCACGTTTTTAACGGTTCAGGTGTCTTGTCTCAGGCCAGAGCTTTTCCTGTCACCTTCTCTAGTTGCTATACATTTGAAACTCCTTAGCCTCCAAGCTTCCAGCCTCCCCTAGAGGAAAAGAAAGAAGCCCATTTGTCTCTCTTCTTACTAGAAGAAGCCAAGTCTTACAGTCCTTTATAATATTCCTCTAACAACAACAACAAAAGTAGTAGATGTAAGATACCACTTGAGCAAAGTTTGGAACAAAGACAACAACAAAAAACCCTTGGCTGAAATTCCTCTCCACCACACCAGTCATGGTGCCTGTACTTCCAGAGGAAATGTGGTTCCCGGAGAAGAGATCAATAGGATATCTGCTAGCACAAAAGGGACCTCAATCTTCCCTTCCTGGGAAAGGGAAATCGGTATGCAATTTAAGATCTTAGAATGCACTTTTGGATGAAGTGCGGTCTAGTAGGGACACAATGCTATCTTTCTGCTTGCACCTTGTCGTTCTTAAAGGGTTCAGTATTCCAGGAAAGTTGACTGTAGGTCTGCAGTAGAAAGTCCTTTAGGTCTGTGCCTGAAACTCACGAGGAAGCCAAGGAATGCTCAGCTCAATGCCTCTGCAACGCATTAGCTCCTCTCCCTCAGAGTTCTGGTTAAATTACTCATGCTTTATAGCATATGGGTGTGGTGCTGGTTCAGGAATCGCCTTCACTAGCAGCATTCCGGATCCGCTGTTTTCATAGTTTAGGATGAATGGGCGTCATTAGGGAAAGATAAGTTGAGCCACCCGGGTTTACAGGTCACATCTCACACATCCTATGCCGGTTTTACTTTGCCTCCACCTCACTTCTTGAAAATGCATTAGAGATACTGAGAAGCAAAGCCCTAGAGTCTCTAGTAGTGATATAAAAAAAAGCCTAATATCATTCCTGAAAAACACTGAGGCCATCTGGGGGATACTGAGAATCTTACAATGTCTTTCTAGCATGATGCACTAATAATGAAGAATCAGAAGGGAAGGTGTTGGTGGGAGTACAGGGCACTAGATCACTACCAACATCTGAAGTTCTGAATAAGGTCCACACTACTTCCTTTAAAAGAGTACAGCATGTCTCCCAAAATGGTGATCTCATGGTGAACTGCAAACCCCACCTCAACCCAGGGCTACAAGAAGACCACCTGGAAGGGGCGACTCTAAAGGACAAGCTCGCCAGATATGATGGCGCTGTCTAGGGTGAACGGCATTGAATACAATTTGGTTTGGAAACAGAGGTCAGGGAGCTCCCAGGAGAGTGGGAATCACCTCTGGGTTACACACGCCTTCCTAGGGAAAGCAGGCTGGCTGCTGGCATCGCCAGCACCGTTCTCTGGTAGTTACTGAAAGCACCTGAGATACTTAGGAGAGACCTGTATTCCATCTTTAACAAGGCCAGCTGCCAGAGTAGGCAGGAGACAACCGACGAGGATGGAGCTCCTATCCACATATGCTCACCTGCTCATCTCCAGCTTGCAGAAGAGAAAAGGAGTCACGAAATTGTACAACAACTAAATGTATCTCTGCCCTCTCCTTCCCCTTCCACCCCCCTTCTCCCAGAATTTCCTCATTGGGATCAAGGTTGGGAATCATACAGAAATGTTAGGGGACACACCCAAACTGTAACATGCATCTTATCTTTTTTTTAACCCTGTAAAAGAGATTAGAATGCAACATGTATTTGTCAAAATCTGTAGGATGCCCAACACCAAGGGTGAAACTCACAGTAAGCTATAAACTTTGAGTGCCAACTCGATGCCAATGAAGGTCCACAAATGTCATGGTGCTGTGATGCGAGTAGAGGGGGAGGCTATGCATGCATTGGCACGGCGGGCATACAGAAACCCTAGGTACAGTTCTGCTGTGAACCTAATACTTCCTGAAAAAAAAGGTTCATAGCCTGAGGAGATGACCCGGTAGGTGAAGTGCTTGCTGCACAAATATGGGATCTAAGTTGTTAGTCTCTCAAGTAAAAACTGGATGTCTTTGTTACTCACTGACCATTGTTCCACAAAGTGCTACTAGATGGCGCAATTTCAGAACTGGGACCCACAGGTTTGGTCTGTCAGTAAAGGGTCAGATAGTACAGTCTTCAAGCCACTTGTTAACCCAGTTGTGTGTGAACAACCGTGGGCTATATGGATATGAATGGGCATGGTTGTGTCCTGATGCAACCGTTTACATAAACAGCATGTGGTTTGTGAGCCGCAGCTGCAGAGCCCTGGTTTAGAGACAGTATTCCTCATCTAAGGACAACTGAGTCCCAAGAGGCGTGAATTACCACGAAACATCTGCTTGTGTGCACTAGTCAAAGCCTGAGTAGGTAACATACCCACCACATCCCTGGGCCTTTATCCATTCAAACACCTATGGAATATTACCATGACTGATAAAATACAAATTCATTTTCAAACCACACAGCATGACAAGGAACACTTGTCATTGCTTCTTAGTCTTAAGAAAGAAACCATGGGTTTTATCTCTTTTCTTTTGTTTCTCTAGTATAAGTAATGCATGTTTGATGAAGGAATATGAGAAAGGAAGATTAAAAAAAAAAGAAAGTGAATTATTTGAGTTTCTACTGAGGAGATTTTTATCCATTGTATTGATATGTAAATATAAAGGTACAGTTGTCTTCGTTTGCTGCTATAGACTTAGTGCCCAGAACAGTGATGAATGCACTCAAGACAAACTGAGCAGATGAAAAAGAGAAACAACAACAAAATCCCCAAACTTGTATTAGAAAAGTAAGAGTGTCCAAGGATGGGCTTCAAGCATGGTGTAAACTTTCTGACTGTGTTGGCTGTTGAAATATGAGTGGCGGGGCTGTGTCCCCGGCACCCGGCCGCCCACATGGCTAGCTTATGCCCCGAAATAATTACACAGAAACTGTATTCTTTTAAACATTGCCTGACCCATTAGTTCCAGCCTCTTATTGGCTAGCTCTTACATATTGATCTAACCCATTTCTAATAACCTGTGTAACCCATGAGGTGGCTTACCAGGGAAGATCTTAACCTGCGTCTGTGTCGGGTGGGAGAATCATGGCAACTCCTGACTCGGCTTCTTTCTCCCAGCATTCCGTTCTGTTTACTCCATCCACCTAAGGGTTGGCCTATCAAATGGGCCTAGGCAGTTTCTTTATTAATTAACCAATGAAAGCAACAGATTAGAAAAAAATCACTCCCACATCAGTTGGCAATGCTGGGGATACATGAACTTCTGCCTGCAGTTTCCATGGGTTAGCAAAGAGGTCTAGAGCACAAAATGAAGAATTCCTTGGCTATCCCAGGGCTGAACTATAAGACACAAAGTTTATCTACAACGGAGTTCCCCGAGAGACCAACATTATTTTCCTGGGCAGTCTTCCATGACTAATCAAAGGCATGTACCTGAATCCAAACCACCCCGGGTGGAAAAGCTGCTTGGCTTGATTGTGGTGTCCAGGGAAAAGATGGAAGAAGGAAGGACTTCTGATGTGGCTTGTCAAAGTCAGATCCCTGGTTTTGCCTTCTTTGGGTTCTGCAGATTCAGCAGATTTGAATGTGACCCTAACAAAGTCAGACCAGAGCCTGGTCTCTACAAGGACCAGCAAACAGAGATGCTGCTGTTGGCTTGTCTAAGGGCTAAACAGCAGACCCTGGCCTCTGATCCCCAGCAGTGGTGGGAAGATGAGCAAAGACTGTTCTCTGGGCCTAGGGATGCCCCTCTTGTAGGTAGGCAATGCCCAGGTGACCGACAAAAGATGGCAGCGCTATCATTCCAAGAAGGAGTTAACACAGAAGTGCTGGGGATGTTTCATCCTCAAGCAGTTTTATGATCTAGAGGGGGTGGAACCACTTGAGATTTATAGAGCCCATTTAGAGCTTTCTCAGGCATTCTACCTGCATCTGTTCAATAAGAATGCGAGTTTGGCTTTCTCTCCTCCAGCTCATAATACAGCATAGGCAAATGAGTGCCTTTAATTGCTAAGTGCAAAGGGCTTTCTGATGCCTAATGAAATCTTGAGGAAAGCAGTCTCCTCAGAAACAGTTCTATTTATAGATCCTAACATTCCTGGCCTCCTTCTCTTATCGCTGTGAGCATGGATAGGGAGGCAAGGATTCTTTTCTCCTTGCTTCTAAGAGGATGACCATCTGTCCCTCACACTTGTTCTCCACCTGGCATCCTGATCCTGATTGTGACATCCTAATCATTTCCCAGAGCAACCACTATGCTGTCACAAAGAGCAGATTATGACTTCAATGTGAGAGTTTGGCTAAACCGTTATCGTCATTTAGGACACAAAAGGCCCTGTTTTAATGCAGAAGGCATAGCTATGAAGAATCTTCTGAGACAGTCAACCAAAAACGTAATCTATGGTAAAGAGATTTATGGCTAAAACAAGATGTGTGCTTACACCAAAAAAAGCAGCAAATGATTCTTGAGAGAGATTATATATTCCGATTTAAAACCACAATGAGGAAATCCCCTAAAACCAAACAGTTGCATCTCTGAAAATTGGGAGGCAACCTGTGCCTTCTGAGACACAGCAATCTGTCAAGAGGAATCTTTTGAAGACATGCCTTGGCTCACACATCTTTAAATCTGAAACCCGGCTTCTGCAGGCACTTGAGCTGCAGCTTTAATATGGCTTGTCTACTCACGTCTCATGCTGGTGTTCAGTCTCTACCGTAAAGGATTAAGACAACAGACAAGTCACGTGAACACAGTGTTCAGAGACAAGGCCTTTGGATTATGACCAGATGAAGTCATCATTAGGGCAGCTGCCTCATGATTGGATCTTGTGGTTGCCATAAGGAGAGAGAACATAGAGACCATATTCACACACGAGTATGCACGTACAACGTACATCCCCTGTCTCTCACCATGTGGTGTCCAGCACTGCCCCAGAATGCTGCCAACAGCATGGTCATCTTCAGAGGAAACCACTCAACTCCAAATAGAACCGTGAACAAAATCAACCTCTTTTCTTCCCAAATCATCAGCTCTGTGGTCTTGTGTTATCATTAGCAGGACACAAATGAATACATCACGCCTCCCCAGCCCTCTGTGCTCACTATGAGAGCAGCGAGCTCAGTTGTTTTCCCTGAAAACCTGGTGTGTCCTCCCTCCAACGCCCACTCCACATTCACTCTGTTAACTCCAGCTGGTTCTAAGCACATCTAAGTCCTATACTTCTTACCTTCCCTCAGACACCGCTTGACCAAAGCCGCAATGTTCCATAATCTAGGATATTTACATAGAGTGGCTCCTGCCACTGAGACACATATGAACTCAGAGACTGTTACAGCACACACGAGACCCAGACAAGTTCAAACCGGACACAATCCCAGGACTGAGAGGGGGAAGCAGACCAAAAGTCCAGTTCCTAACCAAGAAGTTATTTGTAATTGTTACACCTATTGGGAAAGAGAAAAATCTATTTTCTCCAAGAAAGTGTCACTGGGTCTACCAACCACACTCCAGGGCAGGCCCTAGAATAGTTGGCCAACACAAAATTGAGTTCATGTGTTTATATTGTGACTTTTTGTTATGTTTTGGTATTTTTTTTTTGCCTTATAGGGTTTTGTTTTGATTTTTCGGAGGGGTTGTCTTTTTGTTTATTTTGTTTGAGAGAGAGAGAACAAGCTAGCAAGAGTTAGGTGGTTAGGGAGGTTGGGAGGAGTTGGGGAGGGGAAAGAAAATGATCAAAACATATTGTATTAAGAAAAATTTTAATTAAAAATGAAGTCACTTGTTCCTCTGTTCCAGTTTGCCTTCAGTCCAGGATTCCCCTAAAATACAAGATTCTTCTGAACAAAATCTTCCATAGTTTTTCTCCCCTCAGGAACCAAGCACCCAATTATCTCACTCCTCCCATCATCCCCCAGTAATTCCCCCAGTCAGTCTACTTCAACTGACTTCTAGACATTTTCTCCCTCCCTCCCTCCCTCCCTCCCTCCCTCCCTCCCTCCCTGTCTCTTTCTCTCTCTCTCTCACGCATGCATACACACACACAACCACACACACACACTCACGCATGCACACACGCACGCACACACATTCACAGCTCAGGGCCTTCACCCTTGTTGGTTCTTCTGGTTGGAGTCCTTGTCTCCTGACACTTCCCGGATGCCTTCCTCCTGCCCACCTTTCTGAAACTAACCTGATACTTCTTACAAATACAAATTTCTAACTCTTCCTCTACTTAATTTTTTTGGCCTTGCTTTTTTCCAACTTAGCACACTCACCAAAACTCAGCATGCTCTGTCTTTTATTTAGTTAGTTATGTTGTTTATTTTCTGTTTTATAACAATTTGAATTCGTGTTTTTCATTATTTATTCCTGGGTTGATAACTACTATCACGTCTGTCCCCAACGTACAGCACTCAGTGAGCATTTGACTATATGAACACTGAGAGTATAGTAGCTAGTACTCCAGTTGTTAAATACCAGGAATAACCAAAAATAATTTAGAAAAATGAAAACTGCTTAAAGGTCCAGGAAGCAGGAATTACTTAGATAATTAATAATCCAGCCATTTAAAAGAAAAAGTACTTTGTGGGGCATAGAGATGGCTCAGTCAGCAAAGAACTGGCCTCGCAAGTATGCAGGTTGATTTCCATCCCCCAAACCCACGTGACCATGCCGAGAGTGGCATGCACCTGTTATTCCAGGACAGGGGAAGCAGAGACCAGAGAATCCCTGGGTCTTGCTGGCCAAGTAGGCCAGCATAATTGGTGAACTCCAGGGCAACTGAGAGTTCCTATTTCAAAAACATTTTCTGAAGATAGCACAAAGCTGTCCTCTGGCCTTCACACACAAACTAACTAACTAAATAAATAAAAGCACTATACAGCCCTGAAAACAATGGTTCTCAACCTGTGGGTCACGACCCCTGTGAGGGTCAAATGACCCTTTCACATGGGTCGCCTAAAAACATCAGAAAGCACAGATGTTTACATCATGATTCATACAGTAGCAAAATTACAGTTATGCAGTTCAATAAAAATAATTTTATGGTTGGGGATCACCACAACACAATGAACTGTATTAGGTCACAGCATTAGGAAGGTTGAGAACCACCGCCTTAAAATATGTAGAATTTACCTGGTTTTGTGAAAGGAATATCATAATTCAAATAAGAAGGGTGAAAAAAGGAGTCTGTGTAATCTTATCTGAATATAAAATGCTGCATGCTTCCATGACTGCATCTCCTGTGGTACCTACAGAACTTCCCGTTGCTAGGCATCATGTGTGAGTGGTCAGCTGCTGTGGGAAGAGAGATGCAAATGAGAAAGGAATAAGACAGATCATTTAATCCTGGTAGGAGGATTTTTCAAATATGTTCGCTTCCTTTATTCATTTTGCATTGGATTTTTCTACCAGGAGCAGACTTTTAAACAGCATTTCTTCGAGAGCTTTCTCTTTAACATTTACCAGTGGTTAGCTACCTGCAGAGAGCCGAACTAAACTTAACACCCCATAAAAAGCGTCGTTCAACCCATTGCGGGTCAGCCTTCCAGAAGCGATTTGGCAGCTCGTTCTCCAGAATTCCAAATGAAGACTTGCCTCCTCCCTTAACAACAAGGGGCGGGTGCAGAGAGAGATGGCAAAATACAAGGAAGAATTTTAAAATTCAGGACCAGGAAAAGAAAGAGCCAGAAGGCTAATCTGGTAATTCAAATTTCCTTAGCCCAGACCACACAGTACTGTGAGGGCGGGGCAGCGTTCAAAAATAGGGGAAAGGATGTCTTTACGTAAACCAGCCTTCTCCTCCCACCACTTGACACACACTCACCCCACCCTTCAGAACTGAGTGGCTGACTGATGATTGATTGATGGATTGATGGATTGGTTGGTTAAGGTGATTGAGTGGTTTGTTGACTTTCGCATACTGAGGACAGTGTCCCGCAATGTCATGTGCGAGTGTAGTCACGGAGCTACCCCCCAAGTCTCTCTCTCTCTCTCTCTCTCTCTCTCTCTCTCTCTCTCTCTCTCTCTCTCTCTCGTACATAGATGTCGCTGTGTGTGTATATCCTGTGTATATGTGGGAGCTGGAGGAAAACATCAGGTATCCTCCTCTATGGCTTTCCATCTTATTCCCTGGGAACAGGAAACCTGGAGCTCACCATTTTCAGCGAGGCTGGCTTCAATACCCCTGTCTCCCCCCCCCCCCCCAATCCCGACCCTCACACATGTGCTGGCAGCCATTCCTGGCTTTTCACATGAATGTTGTGAATTCGAATTCAGGTTCTCTCGCTTGCACAAGTATTTTTTTCCCACTAAGCTACCTCCCTTGCCCTCAACAACAGCTTTTGACCCCAGATTCCCAAACTGTGCTCTCACAGATGCTCCAGCTGACACTGAAAATATGTTCCTTAGCGTGGTTGTTTGTCATTCTTCACTATTAATAACAACATAAATAACAGGTGACATTTATTGAGCCTTGGTGACAGGGCAAGGTAGAGAAACATGCAAAGTGAACAGTCTGGCCCTGTAACCTGGATCATTTCAGATGCCCAGTCAGTCTGTAAGCTTCTAAATTGATTTCTGCCAGCTGTTTCCCAGCACAAAACAGAACACTGTGTACAAATGAGGAGCTCCCGAAACCACGCTGGTCTTGAGGAGGATAATCAGCCGGTCCCTGTGGTCAGGGAAGCCCTTCTGCCTCTGTTCTCATCTGTGGCTCCTGAATGCTGCAGTTCCGCGGGGGTGAGGCTGTTTCCCCGGGAATCTCCATCCCTGGTTACACACCCAAGTCAACTAGGAAGCACCAGCATTTTTAAAATGCTGGGCAAACAGACCAGAAACCCGAGGTTAGAGCTGAGGAACTGGTGGCTTTGTAAGAGTTGATTTTTAAAAGGGCTGGAAACCATTGCTCTGACTCAAGGCCATTCTACCAAAAAGCTGGTATGAGCAGCTGTCTTCTTTCTGTGGGCTCTGTGAGGCCCTTGTACTGTCTGTAAGATGAACAACAGGCTAAAAAGGACAGTGTGGGGCCCTAGAAGTCATACTCAAGTTGTAGCAGGTACTGGAGCAATGGTGAGATTGTACCTGTCCTCTCCTCATTGACAAAGCCTCTTCAGGAGTCTGGGACTCCTCTTTCACCGGGACTCAATGACTAACACTGTGTAGGGGCATGCAGCTCGCCCACCAAAAGTCACCTGTCACTCTGCTCTGTGTGCAGTGCTGGTGGACATAAAGAAAATATGTCCACCCCACGAAAGGTGGGTTGCTTTGAAAGACTACCGGCATCTTGGGAGCACAAGCCTGTTAAACCACTAGAGGATACTGACAGCAATACTGATGGCCACTGGAGCATCTTTGCTAGTTGGGAGTTCACCAGGACTGTGTATTCACCCTTAACTACCTCTAGATGCTTGGAAGGGAAACAAGAGAAGCAAGTATATGGGATGAAGCCCTACCAACCAGCCTTGCATAGGGTGTTTTCTCAATCAGAGCAGCCCTAAATGGGCTAGGACCAGGAGCAAGTTAAAAAGCATCCTAATCTCTGGAAGGCTACCCCATGGAGTTAGCAAGTCAGGGCCCATCTGACTTTCAAAAAAGATGCTAAGTTTTAGAGATTGAAAGCAGCCATGACTGAGTGCCGAGGTCTGACGTTCAGATTGTTGATTAGCTGTGTAGCACATTATTTAAGCTCTCCATGCCTCAGTTTCCTTCTCTGTGAAATAGAATAGGAGGGCAATTACGAGATGGCCTCTCTCATCGAGTCAGACTGGCACTCGAATTGTTTTATAAATGTCACAGTAGCACTGCACCGAGCAAATGAGTGGATTGGTGAATGAATGAATAAGTCAGGTACCTCTCAGTTATCTCAGGATATAGAACGAGGCTGAGCTTCCAAGTATGTGACATTTACTGGGATGCAGGAGATAGAAATAAGACAGACCACAGTAAGACAAGCCAGCTGCTGAGGCTGGGAGATTCTGAGTCATGTTCCTCACTCAACCTTTCCAACTGAGCAATGCATGCTGGGTAATGGTCCCTTAATAACCATAAAGGCCAACATGTGACGAATGCATATTGAATGCTAAGTCCCTTGATACTTCCTATCAAACCCTAGCAAATAAAAACATTAAACCCTGGAGTTAGATATGAGCAAAAGCAGAGGCACTGGGCAGTGAGGAACATACCCTAAGGACGCCCAGATGGAGATTCCAGACTGAGTCATCTTGCTCCCAAGCCTATTGTTCATCCCCCAGATGGCATGAAGACAAACCAATCAACATAACCCAAAACAGAACTCTTCGCTCCTATCTTCTGAAGTGAGCCTCTGTGTTAGATCATCTCGACATCACAAAATGCCCGGCATTCCCTCTAAGTTGAGGCAAATGAGTTCAGATTAAACTGGGCAACAGGTGTCTTAGCAAGTGGCTGAACACATTGCAACTGACCAGTTCCTCTGTCTTCTGAAGGCTACCAGAATACTTGAGTCCTCTGTCTCTCATCCAAATCCTTGCTACAAGCCCACCGCTTCCAGAGTGGTCCAGGCACAGTCTTTAAGAAAATCTGATGTAGCCACCACTCTTTGGGACATGTTTTCCAAGGGTGATATTTCTAGAGTCACCCCCCTGCTTTCTTGTTTTAAATGAAGTGGCCCACTAGCATCATCAAGCCTCTTGATTCTGTGACATTCCTATACCTTCTGTCTTTCTGAAGATCAGCTCCAGTCAAGCGTATTTTGCAGAATTTGAAGATTCTTTCTAACCATCCCAGTTACTTTTTTCATCAGTTGCTTAAAACTTGGTAAAATGGTTCATTTGGGACAGCAGTATCTCAGATCCATGATAAGTATTTCTGACACAAATAGTTTCTTTAAAAACAAATCCCTTTATCTGAATTGAGAAAGCATGGAAAGCACACATTCCTTTATCCCTTCTCTGAAAATTGACTTGTAGTTTAACAATACCAGATAGTGCTATTCTTGGCAGATGTGGAGGGGTTGTTGTGTTGCTGTCTAGAAGGTAACACAATGCAAGATCAAGATGGGCTGTCAATCAGAGAAGCTAGAAAAGCTCTAAGTCTCTGTCTAGGCTCCTGAAGTACGGTGCAGGGTTAGCCATCAAACAGGCAACTTAGCACAAGTCTGAAGAAAAGTTTTCATGCCCTACACATCTGTATTTCTCATTAAACAACAAGTCTTGTCTGTTCTACCAAGCATGAGTAAAGATTTTTAACATTAAGTGAAACACTCATTTAAAGAAATGACAACTAAGGAAAACCACGGTCTTCTGAGTGTACATGCTTGGGCTTTCCTTATTCTAAATGAACTCAAGCTAGCTGAAGATGTGCACACACCCAGGCTTTTTATATAGAAACACAAGGTTATTTTCTATCCCATTCATACCCTCAAAACGAGCTGGAAGGCGAACACCAGCCAGCATCACAGTGTGTTACAGATGAAATGTTTAGAAACTTTGTGTCATGGGGACTGCCGTGTTGTAGGTTCAAGGAATTATTATTGGATTGGTAACCTGATGAATTAGGTGGGGGTGGGTGGATGAATGATGCCTACATGGATGGATCATCACATAGCATCCCAACTGTGAATACCTTGCAACCAATGACCCAGCATACAAAAAGAAAGCTTGTTCCATAAGAGCCCATTAAAATAAATCTGTAGCTTCCTCCTCTAACCCATTTTCTTCCTTAAAGTTAAAATATAACGTAATAAAACAATAAATAACCATTAGGAGTAGATAAATACTGCTGACATTTTTTTAGAGATGTTCACAAGAATTCGCTTTGGCAACCCGACTTAGCCATCACAGTTGCTCTGTCTGCAGCAAATACAGTCTGATACTTTACCACTAATCCTACATTGCTGGCAGACCCAGACTCTAGTAAAATGCTGTTTTAGCTCACTTGAGTCATGTCTTTGAACAGAGATCACTGAGGACTGGGATGTGCCTCTGCTCTTCCCAGTAAGTTTTGTGCCTGTCTTTCTGCAACGCATCTTCCTTACTCCTGTCAAACTCTTCATCTTGGCATTGATCATTCCTGGACAGACGTCCTAGGAGCTCAGCTCTGGGAATTAAGGTCATCTTGGCATCCAAAGTCTTCCCTGTGATTGCCAGACACCAGGAGGCTTCTTCCAATTCTGGTGACCTTGCAATCTGGGTTAAGTTGCTTATACTAATTAAGGAAGCAGCTTAAGCCTACGTTCTGTCTCCACATCAGTTAGAAAATGCCCGTCACTTTGGGCTTCTCGCTAGTACAGCTGTTCCTAGGTGGGCAGCGCAGAAACAGTGGGATTATCCCCACCTAAGGCCTTTCTGTGCTCCAGCCTGAAACTTAGCCATCTTAGCATCTTGTCTTATGCCTTCCTCATAAGAAGCCATGCTCCTACACAGAACGGGGAAACTTCAATCTTATTGTTTGTAGCTCTGACGCTAAAAGGTGAGGGGGGAATGAAAATATTTGGATTTGACAGTCTTGTAGACTTTTCCTCACACACCCGTGATGAACAAGAACAACCACATCGAAACCAAAGTGGAGCAACAGTGACCCATACACCTGGCCACAGCCTTCCCAATTCTGTCAGTGTTACGTGTGTACGGTAAGAGTGCAGTCCAGAACTGGAATGTCACCTCCAAAACAAGATGGCATAGAACTGATGTCGCGGACAACTAGAAATGGCACTTTCAAAAACAAGATGGTACAGAATTGATGTCATCAGCTGGTCTTATAAACAGATTAGCTTTAATGATTTTTGAGACACAAAGGAAGTGACCATTTTGCAAGGAGTTGGGCGGAAAAAGCTGATGCATGAGCTTATTGGGATTTATCCGATATCATCCAAAAGACCAATACCTGTCTGTGAACTTCATGGGTGGGAACAGAGCCTGTGCCCTCAGAATTAATGGTTACTCAATAAATGTATGGAAATCATAGTATGTATATATGTATGTACAAACATATGTATAAATAGATAGGCAGGAGTGAGAAAATATATCGTATGTTGTGTTGATGTGTACACATAGTACATTCACATAGCAAGCATGTCAGAGCCCATTCTCCAGGCTCTCCCTGGTTAAAAAACAAACAAACAAACAAACAAACCACTCCCTGTATTGTTTACTTTTCTCCTGGCTATCACCAAATGCCTGGAGGAAGCCACACAAATGAGAAAGACTTTATTTTTGAGTTACAATAAGAAGTGATATGGTTCATCATGCCAGGGGAGGGATGGTGATAGGGCCAACTGGTCATAACATGTCCATTGTTCAGAAGCAGAGGGCAGGCAGGAAGTGGTGTCAGGCTCTTCAACTCAAGGCCCACCCCCCAGTGATCCATTTCTTCTGGTTAGATTCCATCTCCTAAAGGCCTTTTTGCCTTCTAAACCAGCACTACCAGCTAGGGAGCCAGCATTTATACAAATGAACCTGGAGGGGGGCATTCAACATTAAAACCACCAACCACCCTTCCCCAGACCTTCTGCTCTGATTTTCTTGTGGATCATAAATCAATCCCCAATGATAATTAGGCTGTCTGGATCTAAACATCTTTCACACATCACCATGAGGAGAGTAGATGTAACCCTAACTACCCTGCAAATGTGCACGTCATTGATGAATTATTACAATAGAATGCTTCTTTTACACGTTTACAGGTTTGAGGTTTGGCGAGTACCAATCTCTCCCTCAGAAAAAGGCAGTGAACCATGAAATCAAGTTTCTGGATTTGCCAAGCTGAGAAGCAGGCCCAGGCTCAGCCGCCAGCCGTTCCCCTATTATCCTCTCACAGAGGAGTCAGCAGGTCCGATCTGGGCTTAAATTAGGCTTCGTGTCTGCCGCCTACAATGCTGCTATCCTTTCCTTCTCTGAGTTTCAAACATGTGACCTCAGGAATATTCGGCTCTGGGCATCACTCTCCAGGCTCATCAGAGAACAAGAGCGAAAAATGTATCCCTAAAAACAAGGATCATATTAGTATGTCTCAGCTGTCAATCATCTACAATCAAGCTCATAAACAATAAACAGAACATTTTTTGATGAGTAAAATTTTATTTTTACATGCATATGGTAAATTAGGAGGGCTGAATAGGTTAATAAATAATTTGTAGAGAAAAAATGGGTATTTTAAAAATAGGTTCCCTTGATTAAACTACAAGTTCCAGGTAACCTTAAATATCATTCTGCATACTGTTGCCAGATGCCTCATACATACTGAGCCCCGTGCTAGACAATGGGGACCCAAGAAGAAAAATGAGCATCTTTGACCTTCAAGAAACACATGGTTATGACCTATGCAAATGAAAAAACTTCTAAATCTAGTGTAAAATTGAACTATCAATCAAAGAAAACACTGTAAAAAATGTCAGTTGCAGAAGTATGTAATTTAATGGAAGATAGAGTATCAGTGCTCGGATGACAATACTGGGTTCCTATGACTTGAATATTGAATATTCATGGAAACGTTCAAGAGAAAAGTAGAACCTGAGGTGTATGTTTGAGGAAGAGCCTAAGTTCTGGACAGGAACAGGAAAGAATGAGGTCTTCAGATAGGGCAGTCAGCTTGAGTTCATGCTCATGTTCCTTCATATACACATGCCTCCTTGACTGGAGGTATAGATTCACGTCAGACCGGGTTGGGAATTCTTTAAAGACAGGCTGTAAGTATTTACACAGTGTCTGGTGAAGGAAAGAGGTATTTCTGAAAAATTAGTCTGGTAGAGGCGCACAGAACTCAGGAGTTGCTTCAAACCTTGTGGCAAGGTCAGCTCACAGGCTATAGCAAAATATCATGTGTAAACAGATTGAGATGGGTAAGGGACATGGGGACAGATGGGGAGGGACATTTAGAAAAAGAAATTCAAGCCTGAGCCACTGATGGGATACATGCCCAAAACACAGTGGAAAAGGAGACTTAGTTGTGCTTGACCATCTAGGAGATTAGACTGTGGACGTAAAGAGATTGATCAATGTTAGGCAGAGTGATGTGAGACAATGTGTACCTGGATAGATGTGACCATAAAGAAGAAATTCCATAGTCTATTGGACCTTCATGATACCAGAGCATGGCTGAGAGTACCTGAAGAGAGCTGACAGCGTGACCAGGTGGGTGATGGACATTTCAGAGGGAGAACAGAGCTGGAGAACAGCATAAGAGGGAGAGTCTTGAGGGCCATGAGAGGAGGTACAGTGGTCGTCGAGGGGGGAGGAAAGCATGATCGGGTGCCCGCATGGTGGCCACAAAGGAAGCATCAAGCATTGCTGAGCAGATAGAAGGGACAAAGATACTCAAGGAAAAGGATCATGGGTCATTGGATTCCTCAGAGTGTTTCATCCCAGGATGCCACTGAAGCCAGGAGTGATGGGGCATGAGAATGAGCCATAGCATAGGAGGCCAGGAACGTGAGCAACCACCATGTGTTTATATGGCCAGTGGCAGTGCAATGAATCATGAGAGTTGCCTGGCCAGTCAAGGACCTTACTCCTGTCCTTCAGAACAAACACTTCCCTATCCCCAGCAGAGTATCAACACTCTACCAACAAAGCCTGACTCCACTCTTCCCGGCAAAGCCAACCTTAGATTTTGCAGATGAATGAACAATCAATTTATCAAACAAGCAAACAAAAAAAGAAAGAAAGAAATAACTAAATATTCTTCCAAACCAACTATGTGTAGAGCCTAAAATTTGTCATTCTGAGAGCGGAACCATATGGCTTGCTCCCCAAACCTCACCCAATGCTGTCTCCAACTGGCAGAGATGAAAAGGTCCTAAGAAGGGGAGAAATGAGAAAAGGAATCTCCAGGGTTTCCAGGCAAAGCACCTAGGGCTGTTGCAGCTAAAAGAGAAGGAGGTCAGGTGGCGGCGATGCTCGGTGGAAGCTGAGGCTAAGGGGCTGCTCCACAGGCAGCCACAAGTTTTCTGGCTTAGTTTGTTTTCAGATCATTGCCTGCAGATCTCCCTGGCATCGTTTCAGGGAAGCTCTCTCTGGCTCCTGTCTACTCCCTATCAGGAACTGGATTTGAATCGGTGGTTTTTGCACTTAGCAATGCCTTTCTCTCATCACAGGGGGCTAGGACCTAGAGTCTAGCCAAGTGCATCTTGATGTCTTTCTGAAATAGGACTTCCCCTCCCCAAAGGCACACATTGATAACACAGAAGTAAAAATGCAGATCTTTTCCCAAAGCATCTGCCAGAATGGCTGCCTCTGCCCCCATGAAATCCATGCATTGTGCATGGGTGTATGCCTGTTAGCTTGTAGAATGAACTTGGTAACAACTTGACCTGTAGAGAAGGTAGCAAAGCATTGTAGTCAAGGCCATCCACACACGGAGTCAAACTCCTCTTGGGCCAAACCTTCTCTAGTCTGTATATAAGATGGTTGCTCTTGGGGCTGGAGAAATGACTCTGTGGTTAGAGCACTGGTTGCTCTTCCAGAAGGACCCAGGTTCAAGTCCCAGCACCCCAGGTTGCCTCACACACACCCGCAACTCCAGTTCCAAGGAATCCCACACCCTCTTCTGGCCCGTGCAAGCACTGCATACACATGGCACATATGAATACGTAGGCAAAACGTCCAAGAGAGTAAAACTAAAATCATCATTTTCAGAAAAGGAATTGGTGTTCTTGCGTCCAAAGGTCCACAAAATAAAATGATTGAAATAAAACGGTTCCCTTTCATTTCCACAAGTTAGGAGGAAGATAAGGGAAAGTACCCAGATGAGACACTGAGAGAAAGTGTCTTAGGCAGGATTCAAGGGGATAATCGTGAGCCTAAGGGCAAACTTGATGTCCAGGAGGACCTGTGAGTCGGGGGCAGCTTCTCTGATGAGCTTGGAGGTCGCCAAAAAGAGCATGGAAAGAATGGCAAAGAAGAAAGTACAAGGCTTATGCTGTACCCTGCAGCAGTTAGTACCAGAGAGAGACAGGGTGCTGTGTCACCCCTGATTTTTTCTTAAAGTGAATTTAATACCACCAGATGGAAGAAAAGGCTTGCTTCCTTTATTTGCCTTCTCCTTCAAACACTTAACTAGCTCCACCTAGTTAAAACTAACTTGAAGCTTTATGGTGCTTATCTAAAAAGAAATGGCCCCATTCTGATCAACCAGTTGTGTCTTTTGTTAATAAAAAAATGCAATTAAAAGCCAATTCCATTCAATTGGGATGTCTGAGAAGTTTCTCTTTAAGAGCATCCACCTGCATTAGAAACTGCCTGCAAGAGACACCCACCTGCATCAGAAGCTGGATTGGGTACCCTCTGTAGACCACTGAGAGAGGATTGGAATTCTACTACTTGGTTGCGGCTCTACATGATCTGCAGGTGCGTCTCCTTAAAAATGCAAATCTGAGAAGCTAATTTAGACACTGTTTTGGAGGCTGTAACCTTTGGAGACTAAGTTGCAAGCTAAGGACTTGGGAGACAGGGGTATTTACAGACTCTTGGAGGAATTCTCAAGAACTTTTGCTCCCAAATGACTTCTCTGGGCCATCAAAATAGCTGACAGTTTCCCAACTCAAAAAACATGGGTCCTCATCCTTAGGATTCCTCAGATTAAAATATCAGAGACTTTATTTCCCAGATCAAGAAACACGATTCCTTGTCCTTAAGATTCCTCAGAAGTTACCCTACCAAGTCCTCTTTCTCAGCCACAGAAGACATTCATATTAAAGTTTCCCTGAGGTAGGGCTTCATTCCTCCTGAGCTTGCCTTTCTGTATGTGAGTTTATTTGTAGCTTGTCAGCAAACTCACTAAGCTAAGGAGTCCTGGGAGAGCAGATAGCTGGACTTAGGGGTATGAGGAAGATGCTGGGTCCAATGTAGATCATTCAGAGTATGAGGTGAGATATCCAATGGTCAGGAAGATATCCGTTCCCTTCAATTCCAGGGGAAAGAGTCAGGGTTAAAGTGTGAAATGTGCATCATGGGAGGAATCCTCACTACTGAGGTATGAAAAATGAATGTCCACAGGGAGAAGAACACTCGGAGGTAAACCCAAGAGGGTGGAGGGCCCAACCTAGAGGTGGAACTAGCAGAACTGAGTTCTCTCTCTCTCTCTCTCTCTCTCTCTCTCTCTCTCTCTCTCTCTCTCTCTCTCTCTCTCTCTCCCTTCCTCCCTCTCTCTCCCTCTCCTTTTCCCCTCCTCCCCGAGTTTCCAATGGTGTCGAATCTGTGCAATATGCATCACCTGATCCAGAATGTCCAGGTAGCTCCAGCCTCTCCCCTCTGCCCATGTGGGAGCCATACGCTCGCTTGAACTTTATTCTTCTCTCCGTATTCGTCTCCTCTACTAGGCATCTCTGTCGGTTTAAGATTCCTTCTGAAAACAGTTCCTATCCTGATTTCAGACAGTCTCCTCTACTAGGCATCTCTGTCGGTTTAAGATTCCTTCTGAAAACAGTTCCTACCCTGATTTCAGACAGTCTCCTCTACTAGGCATCTCTGTCGATTTAAGATTCCTTTTGAAAACAGTTCCTACCCTGATTTCAGACAGCCTCGCCTCAGTCAGGTGACACAAGAAAATATTAACAGACCTGAAGCCAACTGAACAAAATCAAACCAGAGGAAATGATTAAGAGAAAATACTGGGACCGGTGGGCTGGCAGTAAAGGCTCAGTGGACAAACCTAATCTGAGTTCAGCCCCCAGGACCCACACAGTGGAAAGAGTCAACTGAATCCCCCTGGCCTACTGACCGCCATGCACACACATCTACACCCGTACATAAATAAATAAATGTGATTTAAAAAGAAGAAAATACTTCACAATGCATAAAAATGTAAAGAAAATCACAAATATGTTTAATCATTTAGTCTAAAATAGTAAATAAAACTAAATTAAATGTAAAATTTATATTCATGGCATAGGGTCAGAAATAATTCATACCAAATAGTACATTGTTAATATCTTGAGTTTATTAAGATCTTAATAAACTAATGAGAATGCTAACAACCAATTGAGAAATGCGCAAACAAACAGTAGCAGCCAACAGACAAAGCACCCAGATACAAAAATATAATTTAGAATGTGAAAAAAGTCAATCTTTCTAGTTATCAGAATAACTAAAAATTAAGAGTCCGGAGGCTGGAGGTGTGGCTCAATTAATCACGTGTCTGCTATACAAGCACTAAGAGTTCAGGTTCCCCCCACACACCCATGTAATAGTCAAGCATGGAAATACATGGGCTTCTGTCAGTCTGTCTGTAACCCTGTACTAAAGGGGTGGAGACAGGTGGATTCCTGGAGCTCATTGGCCAGCCAATCTGACATAACTGACAAGCTTCAGGTTTAGTTAGGGATCCTGTCAAAATGAAGGAGGAGGAGAGTAATTGATGAAGATGCTGCATACTGACATCTGTCCTCCATGTGCACATGCATACACACACATGAACACACACAGAGTACTCACAAAAATAGAAGAGAAGATTATTTTACCTATTAAATTGGACCTATTTTTTAAATTATACTGTTATGCTCGTAATTTAGAGAAATATCTGCTTATATCAGCTCCTGGCACAAAGTAATTCAATAAATCCAATTTCTATGAATTGATTCCAAAGAAGCAATGCAGATAAAAATCAATGGGCAAATACATTACGGGTACCATCTTTTATAATAGTATAAATTTGTGGGTAACTTAAAGACACTTCAGTAGAATGATTAAACTATGTGATCTAAAATCAGGTATTTGGTATTTTCAAGTAGATAAGAAAAGAGGGAAAATACACAAGTTTAGTATTTAATGACACATATAAGTCAGCAAAAAATCTGTAGGAATGATCAGATGTAAACAAGAAATTCACAGGATAATAAATAAATAAATGGTAAACTATTTTAATAAATCCTCGAGGAATAAAGAAAATAAAATTAGTATGTATCCCTAACCTATCACACTGGACAATACTAAAATATATAAAATTTACATTAAGAATATAGATACATGAGTCCATATAGTGAAACAAAAGATGCAAGGAATGCTCACTAAAATACTACAACAGTTATTTCTGAGTCGGCGATTTTTGTGTGCGTCTTAGTACTAGTCTATATCTTAAAACCATCTTCTCCAAGGAATACACACTGCTTTTGTAGTAAGGGAGAAGTGGCACATTTTCAACAATAGATTGGTGAATATAGAAAACACACATAGCACAGAGCAAAATACATACAATGAGAAAGCACATAAGACAGCCTGAGTTCACTTAGGTTGTCTGTACTACGCACAGGAAAAATAAAGGAAGGATGTGCACACTCCAGACACCGAGAGGGCATGCATTGTTTGTAAGGATCTAAACAAGGCTTTATCTCCTTATTTTACTGTTTCTATGTTTTACAGGTTGTTTAATAATGTAAGTATAGTACAGTCAGATCATCAAAACATCTCATGTGAGAATGGAAATACTTTGGCTACGTTTCCTCAAGAACATTCACATGACCCATTTCCTACACCACGTTTATCTTATTCATTTGGTCTGGAATTCTGTTGAGGGGCACAGACAGAACAAAGCCCAATGGTTTTAAGGCAGCTTAGAGATTTGGGAGACTGGTTCCTCATCTCTCTCCCACAAGCTCTCCATCCAGTCTGTGACAGGTCACTGTGGCTTCTTTAAAACAGGGACGATGAGTTGGAGGTACAGAGGAGGAGGGGGTATTTAGAAGGGAGCAGCTATGGGTGATGGGGAGAATAAGTTGGGTAGAGTTCAAGGCTCAAGGCCCACCCTCAACCAAAGCAGCTTCCTGTTCCCCAGCTTTATATTGGGGCTCATGTAAGATATGAAGGTTGATAAGAATGGTCACACTCACTTAAAAACAAGTTTGGAAGGTCTGGGTGGAAACTCTTCAACACATTTCCAACATTCCCAACCTCCACCTTCTCCTGCCCTGCCTGGGAAACTGGCTTGGTCTCACCTGACAGTCTGGTCTACAAGTCTGGGGCATCAGAATTCATGCTTTCAACTGGAGTTCTAGTTCGTGAGAGGAAGATAGATAGAGAATAATTTTAGAATTGGAGAATCCGATTTCAAGTCTTAGTTTTGCCCCTAACATTTATTTTATAGTTAATTCAGGGGAAATCAGGAAGTTCTGTACCCCAGATTCTTCATCTTCAAATGGGAGTACAAACTGGATCTCCATCATCACCAGGAATAAGAAACCATAAAAATGAGGAACTTTATATAAAAATTTGCTGACACAGTTAAATTCTCCATGGGAACAAATACCTCCAAAACCGCATTTATTTTTGCCAACAAATATTTACCGATCACCAGTTAGAGGTAGTCTCCTACTCTCATCAGTATGTCCAAACTTTAAGACCTGTTTGCTGACATTCAAGTGCGGACTGAGTGAGTAACCCACAAACAGTCCTCAGGACACTGCCTACAGTATAGGGAGCCATCTTCCCCAACTCCACCATGTTCTGAAAATGGGGTGATGTACTTACTATTGCTCCTATATTGCCATGTGAAATGCCCTAGCAAGGGCAACTTAAGGAAGGAAGGGTTTGTTTTGACCCACAGTTTCAGGGAGTAGTCCATCATGGCGGGGGCATCATGGCGGTGGCGGGACAGTGACAGGAGAATGAGTCAGCTAGTCACATTGAGTCTTCGGTCAGGAAGTGGAATCTGAGAAATCGCAGCATAGACCCCTTCCGGGACCCCAGACTATATTATAGAGCCACCTACAAGTAGGGTGAGTCTTCCCACCAGAATACACCTAATCTACAAACTCCTCCCAGACGGGTCCAGAAAGTCGTTTCCATGGTGATTCTAAATCCCATCAAGTGACAGTCAGGTTTAACTCCCACTGGTGGCTTTTTAGATCATGAGAGAAGCATGCAGTTCTCCCTTATTTCCCATTGATCCCATTTTCCAGAGGCAAATCTGGGACTTCCTGAGGAGCCTTAGTAAAGAACACTGAGATACCCCACACCCTGGCCAAGCACACAGATTAGTTTAAGATGCTGTGCATCTTTGAAAAGGCTTAATTCATAAGAGATATGAGAGGAAAGGCACATTGAGAGCCTCCCATTGGGCAGGGAGCTAGAGTTGTAAGAGGGAAACCCTATGGAAGAAGTGACCAGTGTGGCCCAGTGAAAACCTGGGGTACCTGGGCCACTAGCACCCGTGACAAGATGGCCTCTTAGGAACTACTTGATATTCAAATAATGTGCATACTAAATTAATTCACTTTAGATTTCCTTTTTAACATGCCTTTCAAAAAACAAAAATATCTCTCTCTCTTAAAATGCAGGAAAATATGATTTTAGTAATCAGGACAAAGCTGGCTGCAGTCCAAACATTATCATTCGGAACAAAGTTACAAAAATTACGACTCTACTGTTTAATCAATCGATCGATCAATATCTAAAAGGAAGAAAAATTCTGTTGTGTCTATTCGGCATGATCCAAAGGACTCTGAGTCAGAGTGAAAAATACGACAAATGTCACTGCCCCTGTGAAAATCCCAACCCATCTGTGAAACAAAATCATCCCCAACATGCAGCAAATAACAACATGAGAATATAATGGATGGATAAATTGTATAGTAAAGATCACACTTTGGGCAGGAGTCTGGGAAGGAGGAAGAGACGCCAATGTGGACTGTCTGTCACGTCAGTTCTCAGGGTCTGATGTGTGCTTTGAAGCCGATCTATATGGTGAAGATATGAGGAAGATGGACGTTTCCATCACTATGGCTGCTTTAAATGAGAGAGCACACAAAGGCAATAGCGTATAACAAAAATGGTGGGAACTAGAACGGGCTGAATTAAGGGGATCAGAGAGATCGGAAAAACAAAAGCAAAGGCCAGCTCTGGGACTCTCACATACCCATATGCTGTTGTCTCTAATTTCCTTTTTCTATTGGTTGGAAAGGACACTGCACCATTGTTCACTTGCAAGAATAAATTCTGCTAATAATACCTGATTCCTCAAAACTAAGTAAACATGGCACAAGCAAGACACACTCACACTGAGGGTTCTCTTCTGAGATGCAGAATTTCCTTCCTGCTGCTCATAGGAAGGATTTGCCCCTTCAAGTCCCATGTGTGTTATTAACAGAGCCACAGAACACATCCACTCTCTCCTTCCATTCAGACAAAGGGTATCCTCCACCAGGACCCCGCCCACGTGCATCTTTTAAAGAGCACAGATAATCACTGAATACTAATGAGCAAGTTAAAAAGGGTTTTTGTCTCCGTCACAGTGAGACATCTTCATTTTTTTCCAATTTGATTTTGTTTATCCAGACTTACAGCTAGAAGGCACCAGGCAACATGAGCGACATCAAGCACAGTCAGAGATTCTGGCATATGAATTCAGTCCTATTAGCTTCCATTTAACTGACCAAACAAAGTTAGCACCCAGTATTTCAAATTACTTTCGAGATGCTGCTGGAGGTACGGTTCCAAAGGACATGGCGACTAAAATGAGAAATCGTCCCCATAGGTTCCGGTGTTTGAGGGGTGGTCCACAGTTGGGGATGCTGCTTGGGGAAGTTATGGAACCTTGAGAAGCCCAAGCCTTTCTGGAGGAAGAATATTACCAGGAGTGGAGCTTGAATGTTCATAGTCTCGCCCCACTACCAGTTGGCTCAATTTTATTTTCTGTTGTTTGAGATGTGCTCCTTGTACCCCCTGCTCCACTTACCACCAGGCTGCCTCCACCACGAGAGATTGTAACTCCGCGAACTGTAAGCCAAAATAAACTCTTTCTTCTATAAGTCGTGTTTGGTCATGGCACCCTAGCACGGTGACAACAGTGACGAAATGTGATTAATCCAATGCCCTTGAGATTCTTAAGAAACTAGTCCAAACAGCCCAAGTGCATGCACGCTCACATCTGGCAGAACATGCAAAGTACAATGAGGGAGAAGGAAATGGGGGGAAAGGCCACCTGACAGGGAGCGTCACGGGAGGCAGCAGGCAAACAGGGCCTATGAAAACTCTAACAGTGAGATTTAGGGACAACGTAAGAACAGTTTGGATGGGGGCAAGAACAAGAGAAAAGGTTCACAAGAGGAAGCACAGGGCATGGCCAGCGCCAGCAGGAAATGCCTTTAGAAAAGAAGAGCACCCGCCCACTGAGTGCTTGTGAGGGTTGACTTCACGGATATAAAATCCACAGAGCGGTGGTCAGCCCAAGGAGCATGCGCTATGCCTGTAGGAAGGAGTAGGAGAGAAGTCTGGGAAGTGCATGGAGTCAGTGGAGCAAATCCACTGCCCTTGTTTCTAGAGTGCCTAGACCACGGTCAGCAGAAAAGAGCCCTGCCTTCCTGGAGTGGACTCTGCTCACCTCTCCCTGCCAATCATCTACCCTTCCCCTCTGCTGCCAATATTTAATGGCCACTGCAGTACAGTGTATAAGATGACCTCGGTGGGCAAAGAAGGAAAGTTTGCAGCGATTTATAAGAACAACATCGTTTGACTTTGGGCTTTGGCCCTCAATATCTAGCATTTATAATAAGCTGCAGTCCCTTCGGGGCTGTGCCCTGTGGACAGAATGGAAATTCACATACAAAGGCCTCACTGGAATCCTGCAGCTATGATTTACTGACTGTGTACTCTGAAAGATATCAACAACCTTCTCATTTCTCTCATTTGTAATATGTAAATAAGAGCCATACTCCCGTATTCATAGGGATACTGCGAAGGTTAGATGAAGGAGTATGTTCTGAGGGTCAGCATAGTGCCTACAACATAATAGACTGTAGCTTTAGTCTGTGCTCAATATTGAAGGAGACCCTGACAACAAATAGTAGTTGTTCCTTTTTCTCCTTCCTTTAGGAAATATGTCACGTTTTTCTTAATCCCAAGACTTTCCTGGTGCCTTTGCTCCCGTCAGGCAATGAGAAATGGAAAGAGGTGAAGCTCGGGAGTCAGATACTCAAAAGATCTCTGTCCACCGAAGGCTGATGACACAGCTCATACGACCTGAAGTAAATAATGACAAGGAAATAATGGCAGCTTAGCCCTCACCTATGAGTTCATGAGTTCCCCTCCCTCCACAGAAAAGTGTGATCCATTCAGAGCTACTGGACTATGGAGAACACTCTCTCTGGGGTTGGGGAACAGGTCCTACCAAGGTAGCAAGAGACTGTGTGAACCAAGTTCACATGGCAGTACCCCACACAGATGGCATCTGGAAAGTTCTGGCTCCTGTACTGAAGAATAACTGTCTTATCTTCACTCATCACCACTATGCATGGAAGACGCTTCAAACATGGTGCTTGGCCTTGTACCTTCTAGAGGCTACACGATCCCACTAACATGGGTAATCACTCCAACTAGACACATTTCCAATCCCACAGAAAAGCTACAAGGTCACATGATTAAAGAGCAGGAGGTACCGCGATTGGCAAAGGCAAGCGAAAGTCCCCACAATGATGTGCACATCCAAAGAGCAGCCTGGCTCCTGGCAGGAGGGAATGGCACTGCATAAAGATGTAATACCTCGCGGAAGAGCCTGGTTGCAAATTGGCTCGCCATTTAAATGACCAAATTACCCAAGACATAATTAGGACAGCATCTCTCCCCCTGGAACTCCTATATGTGAATTAATGGACCCTTCTCAGTAAGCCAAGCTAGCTCTAATAGCATTTTCTTTCCCTCAGACCATTTAAATCATTAATCCCTTTTCCAAGCTGGCATTTGTGTTTGTGTCTTCTGTGCCCAGAGGTCAAGTCTCTATCAGGCTGCCTTTTGCTCTCTGGCTTGCCATAATGGTAGGCATCTGTCAGGACAGTCTTCCCTAGCTCTTAGGTACACCGCATTCCTGGGGAGTAGTTAGCACTAATCAGAAGAGCACTGGGCTGGGACAGGACACAGCTTTCTTGGTACCTTGTAGGCTGCCAGGGATTCTTCTCTGTGGCGGTAAAGTACATAGAATTTACCAATTTAACCATTTTTAAGAGTACAACTCGGCAGCATTAAGCAAATTCTCTTGACAGATAAAACTGTACACATTAGAGAATAACTCTCCACCCTCCCTTCCCCAACCACCGTTCTCTTTTCTGTCTCCATGAATTTGCCTCCCCTAGGAATGTCATTGAAGACAAGTCAGGCAATATTTTCCCTTTCATGACTGGTTTGTTTCACTTAGAGCTGCATCATCCGAGTTCACTCATACTGGGAAATGTAGCAGAACTCCCTTCTACTTAAGGCTGGAAGATATTCTTTGTACACATGCTGTATCGGTTATTGTTGTACGGTGGGACCAAAACACCCGGCAAAAACAACCGGGGAACACTTGCTGTGGTTTCAGAGAGTTCATCTGTACTAGCTTGGTCCCTCACACTGGGGCAGAACCTCAGAGCAATGGGGACATGTGAGGACTCTATTCACCTCTAAATAGACAGGAAACAAAAAAGCAGTTAAGAACCAAGGACAAGGTATAAAATAGATAAATCTGCTACAATCTATCTGTCCTAGTGAAGTCCCACCCACCTTCTAAAGTTTCCAAAATCAAGAGCTGGGGACCCAGCATTCAAATCAAGAGCCTGTGTGGAAAACTTCGTCACAGGCACAACAGACAGCCGTGTGAGGTTTTGCCCCTTTAAACTAACTACTAGGTGCTATGGAGGCATCTCCACTGTGAAGCATGCAGGTCAGTGGTCACCGTCATCCATCCAGAACTTGCCTCTTCCCAAACTGAAGCTTTAAGCCCATTAAACATGACCTCCTTACTCAGCTTTCCCTCGAGCCCCTGCCAAAACTTCTACTGTTGAGGGCCAACCAGGGCATTTTCACTCAGCGTGGGTTCATTTCTCAGTGGAACAAGGCTCCAAAGTGTTCTTCTGAATTCTCTTCCTGGGTTGGTACTCCCAAGCTGTCTTGATGAGAGATCTGGATGAGATCCAATAAAGCATACAGGTCCTCCGCATCACAGGAAAGGAGGCCAGTACTTCCCACCTGCGGCAGAGTGGGGTAGCTCCTGGTTTTTACACACACCTACAAAGCAATGATCTTGGGCTAAGCAAACGTACTTAGCTAAGGTTGAAACACCAGGCACAATGGGAACAATCTGAGCTTCACTCCCCATTTTTTCCATTTTGATTTCAGGGTTGTTTTTTCAATGCAACTTCTCTGGACCCAACCCTTCCTCTCAAAAAAATAAGTTTTGTTACCCATATCTTAAGAAAAAAATGACAAATATCACCCACCCAGTATTAAACCTCAAATACACAAAACCATCATTTTCTTAAAAAGAAAAAAAATGTTCCTGTTCAAACTAAGAATCTCACTTTTGGAGGCACAGCCAGTTTCAACTTTATCTACTGTGTGTATTTATTAGAGCTTTACAAAGAAGAGAAATTTAATATAATTACTCACCAGAGGATACCCACACAACCCCATAAATATAACAGAAGCATATTGACAGTGGCATAAAAGGAAATGCTAATTAAATCCCAATTTCCTGCAAATATTGCCAGATCTTCCAGGTATCAGCTCGCCTCCCAAGCTGTAAAACACCCTCTTGGATGTGCTGATTTCAGAGTTGGTGATGCAGAACGCAGAAGACTCTGGACAGAGCATCTCATGTGCAGAGTGGAGTGTTCCTGAACATAGTATGTGTCCCTTCCCAGTGTGAACATACCCCACCTAGAGTAGGAACGTAAAATGGAGGTCAATGAAAAATAGCGAGTACAGAGAAGTGGATTGGGCTGGCCAAGGAATCTTCTGGAAACAGGAAAATGCAGTAAAAATGAAAACCGTGGTTTGGAAATAAGAGTGTACTGAGATGGGCAGAGAAAGGGAAGAGAAGAATGGTCCAGCAAGGAGCAGAGGCAGTGTGTACGTGGGGTAGCCTGGGACAAATTGGGCCTCTGGGCTGTGCCATACAAGGCAGCCACCCTGGTCTACCTTAGAGATCACAGCTTCTTCCTGCCATCTCCAGGACGCCACTGAGCATCGGGACTGGCAAAAGCTGCACATCCAGAAACACTGTGGTGGAAGAGGATGGGTACATAAGAGTCCAAGCCCGAGGAGAGGAGGAGCAAGGGTTCTTGTGCTTACCCACTATCTCATCAGAGAGTACAGTCAACCGGGACATGCGGGTTGTCGTTCTGGTGTGCTAAGTGCATGCTATCTTTTTCACCACTGCTTCCTCTCATCTCTCCAACACTAAGAGCCCATCAAATGAACCTTGTCCTTCTCCCTGAGGACCATCAGCATTTGATCAAGAATTCATTCATCATCACCTGAGGCTCTGCTCTAAGGGTGGCCGGGTAGAATCCAACTGGACCACCTGCTTGGCAGGTGCAGCATGCAATGCCAGCATCAGAAGCACAGGTCATGGAGTTCTGGCCAAGAAAAGCAAATGCATCCCAATGAACATGGTCCTGCTTCTTACCTCCTCCTCATTGCTCCGCCAGTAATCAGAGATTGTGGGTTTTATGTGAACCTTGTCCAGGGTTGATGGCAAATGCAAAACAAATCAAAGAAACCACTGTGTGGAGTTCATAAAACTGGTCGCAAAGTTCCAGGTTTTCACACACACACACACACACACACACACACCCTGTCTGCCTTAGGTGGAACTTCTGCAGAGAGCCAAAGGGAATGATCCTATCCTGCTTAGAGTGAAGAAGGAGAACAGGGTCAGGTGGATGTGCACTGTAGTGTGGTGCCTCTGGAGGCCAGGTGAAGGGATCAGATCCCTATGGAGCTGGAACTAGAGGTAGGGATGAGCTACCCAGAGTTGATTCCCCAGGCCCCACATGATGGAAGGAGAGAACCAAGTCATATGCACTGCGGTTCACATACCAACATACAAAACAACTTAAATTGTAATCAGGCCTCAGCTTCCCAAATCCTTGAAGACAAAGAACCCATGACACTAAGAAGGAAGGAGCCAGGCATGGTAAAGGAATCCTGGGAACGATGCTAAAGATGCCCACAGGAACCAGCTGGGTCTAGAAAATGGTCTCTCATCCCCACCACCAAAGAGGTCTGAGGAACCAGCAGCAACAATTCTTGGAATCCACTTATAACACTGGAAAGCAAAGGCCCCACTCCTAACAGAAGAAACCAACGTGCTCTTGAGCCCAAAAGAGGCAGTAGAGAAGCCCTTCTCTGAAGCACCGTCCAGCTCCTCTGTCAACACAGAGCAGCGTTGCTTCTCCCAACCTCCCCTCTCTGTGACAGTCCTCACGCCCGCCCCTCCCAGAAGCAACCTCCTCTTCCCATCTCCCACAGTAAAATCCCACCTGTTCCCACAAATGCAGGTGTGTGTGTGTGTGTGTGTGTGTGTGTGTGTGTGTGTGTGTGTGAGCTGAGTGAGCCAGGAAGTGATCAGGAACAAGCAGGTCAGTATCTTGCTGAAGAGTGAGGTCATCTCTCGAATGTCTATTCCGCTTCACTCGGCCTCTAGGACTTTCTCGGGAATAAATAAGCAACTGAAACACGAAATCAGTATGTGGGTTGGACATCTGCGAGTGGAGGGTGGCCAAGCACCTAAGAGGAGCGGATCCCCTTTCTGCTGTACTGACTTGTTTCTCAGACCCTCCCCGTCTAATGGGTTATAGCAAAGCTCATATCATCCCGGTCCTGATACTGGTCACCATAGCACCAGATTTGTGAGATAAGAACTACCAGGGAAGCTTATTCATATGAATTTAAGAAGCTTAAAAACAAACTCCTAGTGAAGTCTTCCCAATATCAGGACTCATATATTACGATCCTAGTTCAATCCCACTGCTCAGGGATCTCCAGAGTTCCTATTAAAATGATTTTGAAGGGAGAACCAGGAGCCTGGGGAGACACCTCAATGAATAAAAATAAATAAAAAGCTTGCTGAACAGGCATGAGGGTCTGTGTGTGGATCCCCAGCACCCACGTAAAATCCTGAGTGTAACCGTGCAAGTCCCAGCACCAGGAGATGAAGACAAGAGGATCCCTGGTGCTCACTGGCCAGCTGCTCTTTTCAGTTGGTGAGTGCCAGGTTCAGTGAAACCTTGTCTCAAGCAAATAAGAAGGTGACTGACTGACAGAAGACAACTGAAGTCAGACTCTAGCTTCCAACACACACACACACACACACACACACACACACAGAGAGAGAGAGAGAGAGAGAGAGAGAGAGAGAGAGAGAGAGAGAGAACCAGGCTTAAATTTGGGTTAAAGGTGGTAGTGAAGAGAAACTATGACTGTGGAATGCTTTGAGGGACACCTGAGAGTCCCTGTCATACACAGGACACAACCCCCACAGCACAACCAGGGCTCCTGAGAGTCCCTGTCATACACAGGACACAACCCCCACAGCACAACCAGGGCTCCTGAGAGTCCCTGTCATACACAGGACACAACCCCCACAGCACAACCAGGGCTCCTGAGAGTCCCTGTCATACACAGGACACAACCCCCACAGCACAACCAGGGCTCCTGAGAGTCCCTGTCATACACAGGACACAACCCCCACAGCACAACCAGGGCTCCTGAGAGTCCCTGTCATACACAGGACACAACCCCCACAGCACAACCAGGGCTCCTGAGAGTCCCTGTCATACACGGGACACAACCCCCACAGCACAACCAGGGCTCCTGAGAGTCCCTGTCATACACGGGACACAACCCCCACAGCACAACCAGGGCTCCTGAGAGTCCCTGTCATACACGGGACACAGCCCCCACAGCACAACCAGGGCTCCTGAGAGTCCCTGTCATACACAGGACACAACCCCCACAGCACAACCAGGGCTCCTGAGAGTCCAGGCTACCAATTTATTCATTTGTCAATATGGAGGTGAAGAGCGGAGGCTGTGGACTTGGGCAATCTTGGCTCTGCCATCAGCAGCTCTGCCACTCAACTGCCCAGCCTCCTTGGGGGATGGTCGTCGGACTACCCACATAGAAGTGTTCCAATTATGAAGATATTTATCATGGGAAATTCATATGAAATCCAAGGACAAGGTCCTACCCATACTAAAGGCCCAGGCATGTTACCGCTAATATAACAACGTCCATTACTATTATTCCTCCTAAGCTGGTGACCCTCCGTCCCCTGGGGATGCACCGTGGTATACAAGGTAACTAGGTAGATAGGGCAGAGGACTACCATCGTCTGCATCCTCTGTCTAGAAGTGTGCTCCGTTCTTGTAGATGGCCGAGGTAATAAAAATCAGCGGATGCATTCAGTGGCTTTTCCTGACTGCAGAAACCATGCTGCACGGAACGGCTGTGGTAGTGATGAAGACCCCCCTCAAAGGGGGGAGGAAATGTGGGTGGGAGACAGAGCAGAGAGAACACACCCAGAAGCCACTGGCCATGCAGTCAACACTGGAAACAAATGGGACACTGAGTGAGAACACGGGGATCTCTCTGCGTCCTTTCTTGTAGGACCTGTGAAGCAGTACAAGTACTACCCGGGGTGGCGGGGTGGGACAACACTCAATATAAGATTATTCCTAAGAGTCCACTAAAAACTACAGCCCCTCAGATTCGATTAAAACAAATCCATGCGCCCTCAGGAAGCTGGCTTCCCTACCCTAACGCTTTGCCACAGCCTTCCCAAGAGCAAAGACTGTCTTTCCACCCCTGCATTGCCAGCCTAGCATTGAGCGTGGTTACCACAGAAGCGTGAGAAATGTGAAATCAACCCATAAAAGAATGAAGCCTCTCTCCCGAACCCCGAACCCCCTAAAGGCTAGTCACAAGTATTCACCTTTGGCTGCAGTGCAAATGTTAGGGGTTCACTGCATTTCATTAAAACAAAAAAATCAACCAGAAGAAGCATGTCTGCGCTTCTGTCGGCGGCAGGCACTCCACTGCCTAGTGGAGGTTAACGGGAACGCAAACCAGCCACCATTATCATTCGGAGGTTAATGGTAACAGGGCTGCGGCCAGACCGTCTTCCAATTGCTGGAAATGTGGAGCGAAGGTCAGCTTCTTCCCTGCGCTCCTGTTCCCTCTCTGCTCTTCTGCCTGCCTGCCTGCCTGCCTGCCTCTGGTTTGGCAGCCAAAATACCCACTCTAATTTCATTCCAGGCTCTTGGCTGGGCGCTTTGTGAATTGCCTCTCTTGACACGCGATAAAGTGAATGAGGAGAGGAATTGGCCCCCTGCAGAAACCAAAGGCAAGGCCAAGTCTGTTTGCGAAGGAAACACTCCCCTGTTCACCAACCACAGCTCAGCAGGTAGCTGCCGCTTTGGCCTCTTCTGAGGGTTTCATAATAACCCTTAAGCATCTGGGACCCACTGGCCCCAGAACTAAATATGCTCAGGAATAAGGATGTCATATGTCCTCCTGGGAGGGAGAGGACCACAGAAGCTGCGAAACAGTTAATGCCTGCAGAAGCCGAGAGAAACAAATAAAGCAAGCACCTGCCGCAGGTCAGAGGCTCCAAGCTGCATGTCCCCTGATCCTCTGAGCCTGCACTGGGAGCTTGCTTTCTTTGTTTTTGTGCATCCTCCTGAGCCAAATATTAACTTGAATTTCCCTTACTATACTCGAGGAACCGTAACTTGCCCCCACAGTGGCAGAACCTGGATGCTGTCACCATTCATGCGCAGGGCCTGACACCAAACAGCAAAGCCAACATACAAGTGTGGCGTCTATCATCCCCCACACTGGCTCCCAGGTGGGCAACTCTTTTCGATTTTGGGATTCCACAGAAGGGAAAGACATTTCTCACCACATTATCTCTGAAGGAAGGAGGATCCCAATAGTTCTTCCATGTAGTGAGAGTAAAACTGCAAAATCCCAGGCCAGTAAGATGTCTGGGAGCTGAGATGTGAGTTAAAGACACTTGAGGTGCAAGCCTGGGAGCCTGAGTCCATTCCCAAAATTCATGTCAAGGGCAGAAGTGGAGAACCAACCCCATAGCTATCCTCCGACCTCCACACAAGTACTGTGGCATGTGCACACTGCCCCAGAGACATAACGTGCGTACCTGCTGCAAGATTATACAAGCAAGAAGAGCTCTACTGTGAGCTGGATTGTGAGGACCCTGTGTTTGCCTGATGGATGTTCACAGATGACTGTTCTATACCTGGTGAGGGCACACCCACCACGCCTTCGAACAAATGAAAGTGAAAAGGGGCGGGGGCTAATACAGCAGATTGGCCTTGATTCTCATTGTGAGAGAAGTGAGAATAAAATACATTACATTAGGCAGTAGCGGGGTGGGGTGTGGTTGGAGGACTGGGGTGTTCTTCCATGCTTTTCTCTGTACCCTTGAGGAGTCTGGCAGGGTATCCAAGTGATTGTCCCACTCCCGTTGGTTTCTGTGAGGTCAGGCAGAGCTCAGGCTCTCTCGGGGAACACCAGGCTCAGCTTGTCCTCCTTACTTAGGAAGGACTTAATTACGAGTCTTGGTTCATTGACCTCCTTTCAAAAACTAATACGTGGGATGGGGAGACTCTTCCTAAACTCCAAGAGGCTCTTTCAACCATCTCTGCTTCTTTCTGTTGAACTTCCTAATCCACCACTCTGTAGACCTGTAAGGTCTGTGAGCTCCAGATGAGCCCTGTTGCTTCTTACTTTGGATCTGAGACCCTGGACCTCAAAGCAAAAGGTATGAGTTTCTTAGAAAGAATTGTGTTCTCTGGTTTTAAGTCATTGTGATCAACAAAAGAGTGAAGTCATCTTAAGGACCCTAAACTATACCTTTAGGGTTGGTGATCACTGTACCTCGGATTTGGAGTCCTCTTTTGAAATCCCTTCGTTCCTCCAGGTTATATTGACTTATCTTTCTGGCACCCTGGGGAAGGCAGAATCCTGACGCACAGATTGGAGAAAGGAACAAACTTGCTTATGGTCTGCAGACTGCTGAGAAGTCAACTCAGGGTTCTTGCCAGGATGCTCTAAGTCCTCTGGAGCTGTTACTACCATGAACCCTCTGCCGGCTGCTCCCTGGCCCTCAGGGGTAGAGAGATCAAACAGAAGCATCAGTGTGGGAATTAGAAGGAAGCAAAAGATTCTAAGGGAAAGGACAAGAAAGGGTAATGGATTGCAAGAGTCATGGAAGCATGAAGGAAAGCTTCTTATAGGAGAACAGAGAACAGAAGGAGGGGATGGAGAAATCCAGGACAGTGGGGAGGAGGAGGAGAACAAAATACAATTACACATATGTGCGAAAATGACGTAATGAAGCAAATCACTAGAAGCTAACTTTAAAACTTAAATAAAGCCAAGAACCTTTGCCACCTGCCAAATCAACTTCCTACCCTCTTGGATTTCTGAAAACCAAAACTCTGCCAGACAGGCAGCAAGATGGAAGTAACTCTTACTCCAGATTCATGAAGACTTTCCTTTGCCATTCTGCACACCAGGCACACTGCCGGATACAAGCATGTAACCTTGACCGAAACTGCACAATGGTCTCATTCTTCCTTTGCTCTCTCAATAGCAAATCAGAGAGAAGGAAAGGGTAGCTGCATTGTGCACATTGTCCATTGTCCACACCACAGCAAGAAGGGCCTGACAAATATTCCTCTGGATCCTGATCCAGTTTGTCTCCCTTGCTCTCCAACTGCCCTCCTTCCTTCCTGTCTTCACTGCCTGTATCCTTCTCTTTGCCACCATCCCACTTTGCCCTGCTCCTGGGGCTGAGGGCTGCAGGTGCAGTTGCTGCATCCAGGCTCCTTAGCCCTTCCCTTTGTGAAGGGCAATTTTTTTTCAACCCAGGAAAGAAGAAGAGAAAACACACAAAGCAATCATCACAGCCAACAAGGCACAGTCAGGGGTCTTAATAGCAAAACATATTTTTCTAAATGAAAGGGTTGCCAGACCAGCATAAGCAACCTGGGGAGGGAATGCAAGATGGGAACCCAGAACACAAGGTCTGGTCATGGCTGAAACAGACAAAGGTACCCTTAGGCAGGAATTTTTATGGCAATCCACTAGGTGAGTGATGAAAATCAGGTTTCTTGAAGCCACGGGACCCTCAGTTTAACATAACTGAAACCATTTCAAGTTTGTTCACGCCCTCAACCCCAACTGAGTCTGCCTTCTCAGATAATAGTGATTTGAGGCTTCCTGAGTCTTGCCTCCAAAAATACCCCAGCAATCTCTGAGACAGAGGCAGACCTGCAGGTCTGTGTAATATTTTTATTTCACTGGCTCCTTTTGCATGATCCTACCAACGCTAATGTCATGGCTCCAACCTTACCCAAAGTAATAGCAGTGGACCTCAGCAAGAAGATCTGAAAGCAAACTGGCCAGGGAGTATTTAAAGGTGAAATACAGGCAAGCCAGGAAGAGTAACGGTTCACTATCGGTGTGAACATGTGGGCACTCATCATTGCTCCCAGGGCGTGTACTGGCTGCCCTCCGGTTTTTCTGCCTGAGGATATGAACTTGCCAGCTCTCACTCTTTCCTCTGCCCCCACAAGATGAAAAATGCCTGAGGGGTGATTCGTTATAGTTTGGTTTATTAGGCAAGATGACAGGGGAGAGATCTTTCTAAGAAATTAGAATAAACCAAAGGATAATGTTGTAGAAGATGACACAGTCGCTCAAGAGAAAAGGGAGAAATTCAATCTTTGCAGCTCTGTCGAATATGCACAATTCTAGATCAGTTCAATAATAGCAGAATTCCATGCTCCATATAATATTTAGGGAAACCCCTGTACAGGTGGAGGACGCTCATCGGCGACCCAAAGGGGACAGGATCTACATGGTGTTTATATACCTTCTAGGGGAAGAACAGTGTGGCTGTTTGTAACTTAAGGAAGTGGTATCTTTCTGAAATGTGTATCTGAGTTGAAATATCGATGCTAAGACTAGAAGTAAAAATGACAAGAAGGGCTTTGGTGTTGGAGAAACATACCCTGAAGATAAACAAATGGGGCTGGGAAACACCAAAGGGAGTAGACATTTAAGCAGAGTAAAGGAGGCAGGAAGCTGGTGAGCTGTCAAATCCTGACTTCCCTATATTGGACTGAACAAAACTATTTTTCCCCTCCTACCAAGATGGAAATTTCAACATCCTTCACCTAATAGAGGATTTGCTGAACCTAAACTTCCCACCAACTGAAGGTGGATTCCTTGCATAATTTCTGCAATTCTCAACACAGGGCTCTTGTGCGCAATACCAGAAGAAAGATGGGAAAATAAATGAGGTATTCTTGCCTGTTTTTACCCCATCTTGGGGCAGGAATCATGGACCCTGGTTGTCAATTTTCTACCTCAAAGTAGGCAGTGAGGGTGCATTTCCCTCGACAAAGCAAGCCAGCCAGCACGATTACTAAACAGAGAGTTCCCAAAGGAGCCATGCTGTGATTATGGGTCCTCACTCAGGGCAGTTCTGCCCACGTTTTCTTCTACCAACAGGGACATGAATCTTGGCTTAACCTACTTAAGAGTATCAGACAATAGGCACTGTTTGCTAATTCCAACAGTATCCCATAAAAAGGAAGTCTGCGAGATCGTGATGTCAGAAGGCCTCAGGATCATGCAAAGATTTTCCAGAGGGTCTCCTAAAATAGGAGAAGCAACCACTCACTTGGCTTAAGTCAATCAAGTCCAGAACACTCCTCCCACCGTAGGAGATAAATAACACTTTCTCAATACAGATGGTACAGAAGTCCTCAGAATCTAGCTATAGCAGTGATACGAAGGCCCCTGCTATCTACCAGAAGCCCAACTCTATTACATGGAGAACATCAAATAGATCCTTGCCTGTCCTGCTGACAATTTTATCTCTCAGAAGATAGAGAAAGCAATTAGGGAAACTGCTATTCTTGACACAATTCTGACATCAAGGAAGAGCCAGCTGGCAGTATGTAAGTGGCAGGCATCTCTCGAGTAACTGACCATTTTGTCTTGGCCCAAAGTATAACAGCTTGGGAATGAACAGTGTATATAGGTGAGGAAGGCCATCATTCACAGCCATCAGCTATGAAGTGACCCCAATGACATCTCCTGTCTTCCACGGGCTGACAGTCTACCCAGTAATACCCAAGGCCATCTTATCAGTAACAAAGAAAAGGCAGAAGGGGCAGAAAGGGCTAGTGGCAGAGGAGGAGTACATCCTGTGGGCTGGATGAGGTAGGAGGAAAGCTACAGAAATCTGACTTGGGTTACTGGATGGAGAAAGAGAGAGAGGGAGGGAGAGAGAGAGAATATGGGATGGTGAATATTCAAAAAAGTGGTTTGGGAATCAAGATGTTAAAGTCTATATGGAGGGCATGCTATTTGACCCAGTGGAAAGCCCTTATGAGGACAAAGTAAACCTGATGCTGAAGAGAGTTTTGTCGGGGTTCAGTTGGCCCCTCCCATCTTCTCAGAGCACCCATGGCCACATCTGTTCTGAGAGCCATTACATCTCACATTGCCACAGCTGCTCAAGCTGACATGAACTCGCGGCACAAGCTGAAGCAAACAGCTCCTACTTTCTACTAGACATCTGAAACCTGGATCCGATGCTGGTCAGAGGCTTGATGGGTATAGAGAACTCAAGAGCTCTGGGAAACCATCTGCTCTGGAAACCAGAAAGCAGCAAAACGCATCTGCAGTATGGAAGGAAGGAAACAGGAGAAATGAGCCCTTGGAAGTGAAGGGACCAACCCGCTCCCTGCGTGCTCCATCCTGTGTGCAGGGCAGGCTGCTCTCCTTGCGCTGGAGTCTTATGGCAGCCCAGAGCTATGATGCATTCTCCTTATTAAAAAAAAATGTTTTTATTGACTCTCGAGAATTTCACAGAGATAAACAATGAAATAAAATCATATTTACCTCCCCACTCTCCCCCTTCAACTTCCCTCATTTTCTCTCTAACATATACCCTTCCTAACTTTATGTCTCTCTTTTTTTTAATAACACACAAAGTCTGGTTAGAGATGTCCATATATGAATGGGTGTTGGGTCATCCACGGGAGCATGACAATCCTACCAGGGGCCATATTATCCAGAAAGAATGATTCTCCCTCCCTTAGCAACTCTGAACCGCCAATGGTTCCTCAGCAGGGGATGGGACCTGGAGATCACCTGCCCCATCTATGCTACGATTTTGGCAGGCTTGATCTTGAACTTGTACAGTTAACTAGAGCTGCTGTAGGTTCATGATTGTGACAGCTATCTCACGTCCAGAAGGAAGCCTTTCACAATGGCCCTCCCTACAAAACGCCGTTTTGCTGTCTTCTCTTCTATGATGTCCCCTGAGCTTTGTTGAGGACAGAGTTGACACAGGTACCCCACTGGTACAATAGTGGTGTGACTGTTAAGAAGTAACGATTTCCTGATTAAACCTGAGGCCTGCTCCACAGGAGGGGACTGTATGCCAGGCACTGTAATCCTAGGTTTAATGGCCAGGGAGGTCACATAGTGTTATTTTGTTAACCGCTCATGCTGTCAAATTGCCTTCTAAATGTTTATGTCTATATGCATTGACCCAGTCTACTCTCAAGGATCATCAGGAGAAGTTTCTTTTTGCAGTAGGCAGCCGTCAACAGAAAATGCCTAACTGGGCAAAGTGCAGAGTGCATTCTCCTTGTATTGCAAGACAAGCCACCTGGTATGGCTTGAATGTTAACTGTCCCCCATAGGCTCAGGGGTTTGGATACTTGGTTTCCAGATAGCCTCACTGTCTTAGAAGGCTGTGGAACTTCTAGGAGATACAGGGTTCACTGAGGGTAAGCCTTAAGGTTTATAGCCATGTGCATCCCTAACCACTTCCTGTCTGTTCTCTGCTTCCCTCCGGTGGAAGCATCAGAACCAACCACCTTATGTTTTTGTAGCCACGCCTTTGCCACCAGGATGGACTCTTCAAACTACAAGCCAAATAACTACATAACCCACATAATCTCCTAGCACAATGGCAGGGCCATGTCTGAGACACAGGCCCTCTGACTCTGCACTTACTGCCATCAAAGCCACTACTATTCCGCCCCAATGCCAGGAACCCATGGGGCAGTTATCTACAGATCTACTAAGTTTAATTGGGAAAGCAGTGAACAAAACTGGGAGCCGAGGCAGTTAGCCAGGAAGCGAAGAACCTGTCAATCTGATGGAAGGGCAGAACAGGGGATGGGTAAGGATGCTGAGTGGCTATCCAGGTCAATACCCAGGGAAGATTAAGCACTCGAACAAGGTAAGGAAAGAGCAGCACCAGACAGCACAGAGAGAGGTGTCCCTTTATGTGGAGCCCGATGGGGCTGCTCTCCAGAAGAACCAGACTGAAGCTCTCAGCTTCAAAGACAACAGGGGACTATAAGTCTATCTCCAAAGGCCACAAAAAGAGAAGGTGGGGACCAAGTGACAGGGTGGCAGGACCAGCAAGGGATACGTTTGCAAATGGAAAGGATGAAGACAAGTGTGACAGGCATGGGGGAGGGGCAAGACAAATGGGGTTATTTCTAGCTCCTTCTTTTCTTTCATTTTAAATCTCTTTTTCTTTTCTTTTTTTGGACAGAGAAACTACTTATCTGTGTAAGCGGTGGATAAGGAGGCAGCAAGCAAACAAAGAATGAAAGACGATGTTGAGTCCAGGAGTAGACACCTAGGCTCAGGAAAATAAGCAGAAACCACTATTGGTGAGAAGCAGAGACAAAATGTCATGTCCACAAGCAAATATTTGTGCAAGAGAGATGGTGAGGGGTACCATTTCTGCAGAGCAATCGGGTGCTATCCTAGAGAAGGGAAAGGGGAGGCCACACAGGCACCCCAACAGCTGTCTCAGAACAAGAGCATGAAAGAGACAGGTGCAAATACGGGGCGGGGAGGCCCCCAAGCACAGAGGCAGGCAGCCTTCCAGCAGGAGATTGGGCCACCCGTCAGAAGGGCCAAGGGCTCAGAATTGGCCTGTGTGTAAAAGGACTTTTGAGTCGGTCTGAGGGGGAAACAAACAAGGAGAAAGGAAGCCACTGCTTGGGGAAGACAATTTACTACTCACAGATGGCGATAAGAAGGCAAGACTCCAACGCCGTTTGCCTTTCCCTAGGAAAATGATCTGGAGAGGCTGGAAGGTAAACACCATGAAGAAGTGAGTGAAGCACAGGAGAGTGGAAAGATAATAACGGAACAGTTGGCTTCCTTAAATGATCCAGCTATGCAGGCTCCCATGAAGGGCAGCTGCGTCACGGCACGGGGAAGTGAGTTCCAGGTGTGTGGGGGAGAGGCATTTCCAAAGCAGGAGCAGAGCTGCTGAGGAGGAGTGGCTGCTGTTCAGACCAGGTGGAGAAGGAGGAGGACAGACCCTCCCAAGTCCCAAGCTGTGCTTTCCTGTGCAGTGGATGACGGGACTGGGGGGGGGGGCTGTGAGCGCACAGAAAAGAACGCGCTGATTACCGAGATGTATGTAATGAACTGAGCTCCATCACCTTATTTCTGAATTTTATTTAGGACAGAGACGAGCAGACTGCTAGGAGCTGTTCATTGGCGCCCTGTCGTGTTCCAGAAAGGATTGCAGGTTGACTAAAAGAATACCAATGTGTGTGTGTGTGTGTGTGTGTGTGTGTGTGTGTGTGTGTGTGTATCACCAAGACACCACAAACTACAATAGCTAAGGAAGCAATGGTTGGGGAGGGCAGCTGAGAAGCATGAAAGGGAACAAAAAGGACCAAACGTTAAGATGCACAGCACAGGGTTTCTGTTCACCTGCGCATGCGGATTCTTCTCATCTGCTAACAATGAACTAATCTACCTCTAAGTGTTCAGGAAACAGCGACAGAGAAACCTGATTGGTTATTCACTTCATAGTATCTATGAAACTTTAAAAGGGGAGAGGGGAAATATGGAGACCAGGAGGTGGAGCATAGAGAGGGAGAGGAAAGACAGAAGGATAGAAAGAAACAAAGAGGTACAATTCTTCCTGAGGTTAGACCCAAAAGAAACTTCAGAGACGCCTCAGAAAAAGGACAGTGATGATTGTAATAAACATTTCAAGGACTCTCTTGAACTCAGGTGTGACAAATAGCCCCCACAGATCCCTCTACCTCTCTGCCTGTGATCATTTGTAATTTAGATTTAAGTCAATTTCATTAAAATTCCTGCCACTGTCAAAGTGCTCTCAGTCTCCAGAATCAGCCTGATTATCCCACGAATACGCAATACAGATCAATCGTAGGACAAGCCAAGTCTGGATGCCGCACCCCACAGGGGATTTGGCTGCCACCTTGGGGTCACATCCCCTCTGTACTGGTCTACCCAGGACACAGCTTTGAGAAGACTAGAGGTCCTCCCATGGGGATTAAAGACCAGTTTTTTTCCCCTGAGGTTGGGAAGTGTCATATGAGAAAGTCAGTGAGTCACGTTAGGAAGGATTATGGGAAGTTATCCTCCCTGTCTGACAGTGATCATGAGGGAAGCTCATTCTTATCGAAGAGTCTCTGACGGTAACTCTTGTAAGTTACTGTGCCATCACTAAGGAAGAAGGCTTCACATTATCCCATCTGGAACTGGCACAATATACTAGGAAAAGATTAGATCACAAAGAAATGTAGAGTCCTGGCTATACACCTACATGACGTGAATTTATCCAAGTCATTTCGCCTTTGGAAGCCATTCTCCGTGAAACAAAGGGGCTGCATACATAGACAACTGTTATGCAGCCTTTCTGTGCTAACATTCATGTTTAGGCATATGAGATGAAAAATGTGTTTCAGTATATCCTATAATTATAAAATGTCATATAGATAATATTGGTTATCTAAATTTTATTACATAAATCATCTGCCTTATACAAATGCAATGTGTACAAATATCCCCGGGAAGAAATGGATTAAAATGTATGGACTAATAATCAAAATGAGGTGGTTCTAAGAACATTATGGTAATGTGAGTTAAATCTTAGCATGGAAAAAGGAAATCAGTGTAAAAACTATCATACCTGAAAAGTGTATTAGTTTAGAATTCGGGGGACAAGGTTTCACATACACTATTCAGTCTGGCAGAACTGCACTTTTACTTCCCTGCACAATTAAAGGGGTAACAAAACTATAAGCAGAGACCCAATCAGGAGGTAAGTGGTACTGAACTCGTTCGGAGGATAGTCTGAGGTCAATCTAGGAAAATGGATCCCCAAAAAATAAGACTCAGTGGCTGGCTGGTGAGAATCCTCACCTCTAAAGTGGTCCATCCGTTCTTATTGACCTTCGGCAGCCCTCTACAGTACCCCTCCCCCCACTATGCTCCCAACTGGGTCTCTCTAATAGCTAATCACACAGCCCAAATCACCCTTGACACCTTTGAGAGAATTCTGGGCCACCTCGATGCTAGCCAATGGTCTTTCTGATTCATCCCTCATCCCGGCCTCTAATAGTGGACATTCTCCTGTCTAATGAGGCTCACTGACCCATGCTACATTCTACCCTAAGAAACGTTGGAAGAAGACCGGGGTATTCTATGATTAATGCCCCTTTGGGCTCAGTTCTTAGGGAAGATAATGGGGTCAGAAAGGTCTCAAGATGGACAGCTAAAATCATCGCAAGAGGGAAAGGGCTCCTTCTGAGAGATGAGTTAATGGAATTAGGAGTCTGCAAGACAAGTAACAATGTTAGGAGGAGACAATCTTACAGTTTCAGAAAGTCACAGAAAGAAAACAGCAGATTCAAGCAACTCCAGAATACTCAAATAAGGCATTCTCTCCTGACTCTTTTGGGAAGGGGCATTTTATATAACAATGACATTTTGTATGTTTTAATAAATAAAGCTTGCCTGAAGATCATAGGGTAAAACTAAGCCACTAGAGGCCAAACAGGGGTGTCACATACCTTTAATCCCAGGATTTGGGAGATAGGGACAGATGGATCTCTGGGAGTTCAAGGCCACCCTGGGCTACACAAGATCAATGCAGAAACAGATCCAGGTAGTGGTGGCTCACACCTTTAATCCCCGTACTAGGGAGTCATATGCCTTTAATCCCAGCACTAAAGGGGAATATAAAATGGGAAGAGACAAAGGCTCAGGGTTCAGTCAGTCTGTAGTCACCCAGCCTTGGTAGAGGTAAGACTTCTCTAGTGGTTTGGCTGCTTTGCTTTTCTAATCTTCAGTTTGAACCTCAATATCTGTCTCTGGATTTTTATTATTCATGCTACAGGCCAGGGGTCGGGGTGAAACAGGATTCTCTGTGTATCTTTGGAGCCTGTCCTGGAACTCGCTCTGTATACTAGACTGGCCTTGAACTCACAGAGATCTACCTGCCTCTGCTTCCCAAGTGGTGGGATGAAAGACTTGTGCCACCACCGCCTGATTCTCTCCTGACTCTTAAAACATGTGAGCTTAAGTCAATCAAAAAGAAATAACTAACAATAATGATGATAATAAAGTGGTGATATGAGAAATATAAAACTAAAAAAGGTGATTTGGAAGGTTTGGTTTTGGTTTGTGGACTTTGGTTTTTGAGACAGGATCTCCTCACATAGCCAAGGTTGGTCCACACCTATGTAGCCTAAGCTTGCCATGAATCCAAGATCCTCCTGTCTCAGCCTCAGGGTGCTGAGATTACACACACGCATCATCATGCCCATCTTAAAATATAAGTTTATAGGGGGTTCAAACACAGCCACAGAGTTCTCAATGTCAGCAGACCATAGGGAAACTGAGTATCTCCAGCTCTAGAGAAAACTGAACTTCCAAGTTATGTGCCACACTGACTATCAGCAGTGAGTGCACCTTCCTGTAGGGCCTGGAAGGCATTGCTTCTTTACTGAAGTGGGTAACTGGCTCCTTTTTCTGAAGATCATTCAAGCTAAGGTATCTAACCCGGTGCCAAATTCACCCATCCTCAAAAAACAGAGCAGTAAGAGCCAGTGGGAATCACTGTGTAATTCAGCTGAATGAGTTTGGATTGAGCTCACCATAGCGGTTCCTCTGCACATTGTCTCGTCTTCTATAAGTTGATGATTGCCATTTTTCAATAACCAGATCCTGATCAGGCCCCCTTCAGTCAACACTTGGGGTGTTCTAAGCTCCTCCATGCTTAGAAAGAGGGTCTGCTCTATAATTTTTTAAAAGATTCATTTATTTTCATTATTTCACACATTTATGTGTTTGCATGTTGCCTGCATGTATGTATGTACATCATATTCAGGCCTGCAGAAGCCAGGAGGTATTGGCCATCCTGGAACTGAAGTTACAGGTGGTTTATGAACCACTGTGTTGGTGCTGAGAATTAAACCCAGGTCTTCTGCAAGAGAAACCAGCGCCCTTAATTTTTAGGGCATCTCTCCAGCCCCTGGTTCTAAATATTTTCCAATGTTAAGACCATGAGGGTCCCACAGAAAATGTTTTGGAAAGAATGGAAACACCTTAGACAATTATCTTTACTATATAGCATGTCAAAAGTGAAAGGTTAAAAAAAGTAAATAAGAAAAAGTACATTTCCAGACAGAAGAAAAACAAAAACAATGTAGAGTTCATCCAAGAGAAGGGTCACTCCTCACTACAAGAAGCCAGGTAAGAAACTTTAAGGAGAGAAAAATCTGCAGAGATTTTCATAGCCTACTGGTGTACCACAAAGAGCCAAGAAGCCAGCTCTTGTCATGGCTAGACCACATTGCTTGGATTTCTGGGGACGGGGCAAAAGAAGCAAGCAACAAGAGGAGGTGGTTGGATTTTATATCGGAAGAGCACCTGGAGGTATGTCTAGGTATTAGATCCCTTTTGCTGATAAATAGTTAAGGGGCAAGACACATAGGAATGAACTAAATCCAAGCCTGGCTCTTATGTCATGCCAAGTCTGTCTGTGCCCCATTGTTATGACACCTTGGAGCCAGTCTCATGACCAGTTCACATCCTCAGTACAAAAATGGGCATTCTTACCACAGGGTCGGGTGCCATCCAAGTGTGCAATAAGCCACACGTATAATTGTGGTGGTGGTGTTTTATGTCCTTTACTTCCTCTTCTCAGTGCAGGTTGGAGGAAGAACAAACACCAAGGTGTTCAGATGATCTGTTCCCGCACTGTCGAACGGTCACTGACTTACTAGGCTATGCCTTGATTACAATCCTACATGCCTTTGGCTTTACATTTACAAGTAAGCTTGAATTTCACAAGCACGCCTCTCCGGGGACTCATGCTAAGTCAATACCTCTTATCCGATAAGGCCTAAATTGGTGTTGTAAACTACCATGTGCACTCGGAACAGAATCGCTAATGGAGCGATAATTAACAAATTCCCTAATTATTCTCCTCTATTCCAGATTTATCAGCCATTGCGTCTTCAGAGTTGTCTTTCACCTTCAGGAGTGGAGGCTGAAAGTAACGGGCAAAGTGGCTGAAAAGGGAGCACCCTGAGGATCATAGGCGAGTTGTTTAAGTCTACGATTTGTTCTTCAGGATGAATAAGACCTCAGCTCCTTCCTTGCCATCCTGTTGTCCACCAAAGTCATCCATTTCTCCCTTTCATAGTAGAACTTGTAAAATTATTCAATTAAAGGGTGAGGCTACGGGATGGGGCTCATAATTGCCACACCTGGGGCTACTTTTTAAGATTTCCAACAATTTCCTTTAAATTTTCTCATGGGGTTTCTCTGACCACTCCACTTAAGTCTGTCACTGCTCTTCTCGTACCTTCTAAGTATCTCTATTTTCCTTATGATATGGTCTTACTGTGTGGTCCAGATTGGTCTTCAATTCCCAATTCAGCTTCTTTAGCACCCAAACTGTTGGGGTAATCATCACATGCCACCAAATCCAGCTTAAAGAAGCTTTCTATTAGTTCTTCATAGCCAGCACCCCAGGCTCATCCAGACATTTGTCGCTGCTTACCCCGAGTGCTGTCATCACTATCAAGCAGGTTTCCTTAGCAACTCAAGCCTCTTCCAATGCAGTTTCCTACTCAACCAGCAAAATGGTCATTTAACAAAGCAAATCCACTTCCACTGCCCTTGGCACCACATGCATTTTCATCTACTGAATGGCACTGAGACAACTCCCTGTCTACGCAGGTCTCCTCTTGATTTGACCCCATCAGGTTTCCGTACTCCATTTCCTACAGCTTTCCCATGCTCTCTTCTTGTTCAGCTTGCCTCTTGCCAACCCTAGGCACACATGCCGTTCCCTCTGCCAGGAGTACCGCTCTTCCTTTACCCACTGAAGAATTCAGACCCATCTCTGGATCCTCCACCTCAGACCCATTCCCAAGCACACGGCAGTCATGGGAGTCATCACATCACCATGGTGCATCTGGACTCTTGGGCGGAGAGCAACAAGGACCACATCCTGCTAGTCCAGTGTCAAGCATCGCAGTTCTGGGCTGCCCCATGAAGGCAACCGGCGCTTGTTAGCTGCTCCATAGTCAACCACAGACTTGATAAATGACTAGAGAAGACTGACAAGTATTCCTTCCCTAAGATATTTTTAAACCCCGGAGAGGAAAGGATGACAAAACACGTGTCTGCTCACATGAGTGGCACTCTGCAGGGCTTTCAAGAGGAGAGAGAACCTGTGGGCCTAACCGATGGCATCAGAAGAACAAGCCTGTCCCTAAGGCACCATTTAAATTCCACTCCGTGATTTTCTTTTTAATTCATTTTTATTCCAGGTGCAGCCCTGTAGCTATTTTAAACCTGAGACTTAAAATAAAGTAATACTAATAGCAGGAGTTATCACAGGCTCCCGCAGTAACAGTGCGCCTTGAATCTCAGGGAGGGAGAGAAAAAAAAGCTGTATACAGAGTTTTGACAAACCCCAGTATCCCTTTCCTGGGAGAGGGTGGAAAGCGGAACAAAACAGGGTCTCCACCATCAAAGGATTGTGCTTCCCTAAGCAAAAGCATTCAGTCCAGCGTGGCCTGAAATAGTTCACTTTGTACATTTAACTGTTCCCTTTCAAAATGAGCAGTCTGAAGGGAAGATGAGAAGGCAGGGCAGGGGAGCAGAAAATGCCAAGCAAGACACGCTTTCCCCCAAAGCAGCCAGCTGACAATGTGTGACAGTCACCTGAGGTCCGGGGGGCGGGGGGTGGACTGTGGGCAAATGCAAATTCCAGGTCCCCATCCAGACACACAGAGCCTGAAAGGAAGAAACGCCCTTTAAGTGCCTGCTCCTGGGAAAGGGACTCCAGGCTCGGGAAAGCTGCCCGGGAAATGGAGCACGCTGGTGCCCAGAGGCACAGGCCGCCCCTGACCTGCTTGTGTCAGCAAAAGCCAGACTTGTTTCTCTCGACTCATTAATGAAAGAAACAAAGTCATGCTTTAATTACTGGCCTGAGCCAGTAGGGAGTCCACAGCATTCGTGCAGCCCAGACAGAGAACTTCTCCAAAATGGAACATTTACACCCATCATTTGGTCCTTTCCTTGTTCTTAGGAGGACATTGACCTCTCTGTGTGAGCTGGGGACGGGGGAGGGGGGGTTCTCCTCATGTACCTCCCAAACAGACACCGTTACTACAAAAGGCCAACCAGCATTGACTCCTCTGAATGCAGGCAGAGATAAAGGAGGAAGGGGGGTAACTGGTCAGAGTCCAGCCCTAGGATTGGGAAAATATAGGAAGGCAGTGAGCAGGTTCCCCCGACTCCTCAAATGAACTTATGAAAACTGAGTTCACCCAAGCTGAGTCTCTGCCACACCCAAAGGGCCCTGGGCATTAACTAGGTCCTGACCCAAGTTAGCATGGAATCCAGCTGAAGGTTTTGGCCTTGAGCACACCAGAAAGGAGGAAGATGAGAGCGAAGCCACACAGGGTGCATGGGGAGCCTCCGAAGGCTGCATAGGCGGATCTTGAAGAAGAGGCGCCACACCACACCACACCGCTTACTCACGCTTGGCTTCCGCAGAGGCAGCCTGGGTATTTTCAGCAGGTTGGTGGCTGCGGTTGCACTCACGATGTGGGACTGAAGGGAGACCCAGTGCAACCTTGCCTCGCCTAGACTACACCCCCGAGAGCAGCTGAGCCTAGACTACACCCCCGAGAGCAGCTGAGCCTAGACTACACCCCCCGAGAGCAGCTGAGCGGACACTTTGTCAGGGCATTTCATTTTGCCCAGGAAGAAAGAGGCCGGCTCTCCCCAATGGCTCTCCATGGCCTTCTCTTCCAACCACTCCTTTGGTTCTTGTTTACAATCGAACCTTTTGTGTCAGATAATTTCACATTGTTTCCCAAGTTTTAAGTTTTCACTGGCCTACAGATTCTGATAAAAAGTAACATCACTTTAAAATGCACCTCCCACAGGGCAGGGAACCCTGATTGCTCTTTGGGCTGACAAGGGAGGGGGACTTGATCGGGGAGGGGGGAGGGAAATGGGAGGCGGTGGCGGGGAGGAGGCAGAAATCTTTAATAAATAAATAAATAAAAATGCACTATAAAAGTCAGGCGGTGGTGGCGCACACCTTTAATCCCAGCATTCGGGAGGCAGAGGCAGGCAGATCTCTGTGAGTTCGAGACCAGCCTGGTCTATAAGAGCTAGTTCTAGGACAGGCTCCAAAGCTACAGAGAAACCCTGTCTTGAAAATCCAAAAAAAAAAAAAAGCACTATACAACCCATACCACCATTCTATCCTAACTCATACTCACAACAAACAAACAAAAACCCAAAATAAAACAAAACAAACAAACAAAAAAACAGAAGCCACCTAAAAGATGTAATCACAGAATAAAGTATTCTATTGTCTCTTACTCTCTTCCTACTCTGCTTTCATCTGTTTTGGTTTGGGCCGGGGAAATTTCTTCAAAACATGCCTCAAAACACGATGATAAGGGACTAAACCTCTGAAACTATTGCCAGCCTCAATTAAATGTTTCCTTTATAAGAGTTGCCATGGTCATGGTGTCTCTTCACAGCAATAGAAACCCTAACAAAGACCCTGGCCATGCCTCTTGAGAGGTATTGAGATCTTTTAAAGTACCTTCTAGAGTGCTAAGCACTCAGTGCCAAGGGCCCTCTGACCTCCTGCCTAGATGCCCAGCTTATGTTTTTGTTTTTGGGAAAGTCGTTTCATGCTGCCAACATCTGTGCTTGAAGTCAAAGGATGTTCTTAAATGTCCTCAACTCTCATTCTCTTCGCTGGCCCCTTAAACCAAGAACAGCTCTTTGATCTTTTACTCCTATCATGACACACACATTGTTAGTTTGCAAAGTCTATGTCTTCTCTCATCTGACCGGTCCCATCTTCCTGCCTTGTCTTTACAACTAGCTTATAAGGTCTTTAGTGTGACATCGTACAGATGTCCGTATTAAAAATCAATGTAAATGCTTAGCGAGGTGACTTTCCATGCATATTCAATAAGCACGTGTTAGCACTGAGCTCCATTTTCATCTGAATATCCCTTTGCTCAGGGCATGCAACTGCTGAAGACTCGTATTGACATCTCCAGGACTAGTGCCTGAAATCTTGCACCCACTGTCTTTCCTGCCCACGAATCGAAGCTCTTCCTCTTGCTTGTCTCCATGGAGTTGGTTGGCTGTCCTCAAGGCAATCTCTGACCTCTCTGGGTAGCCTCCCCTTACATCATCACTGCCTCCTCAGACTGGACTACTTCTATGAACCTGACCACGACATGACACCATGTTCCCTCGGCTTTTATAGCACACTCCACACACAGGATAATATCAGAGCCCTTCAGAGAGCATTCATGTAACCAAAACAGAGTTAGAATAATTTTTTGCCTTCAAGTAGGGTTCTCTTAAAAAAGGATTTGTCAAGGATTTGTCTGTCTACTAAGGACCCTCTCTGAAATACAGTTTGATTGATCAACATTCAATCATCCATTTTAGAAGGAGAAGACTGTGACCATCAAAAATAACTTTCCTGCAACAATGCTCTCTGCACATGAGACAATGGTGCCTAGGAATGCTTTGCCATTAATTGAGTGACAATAAAATCTATACAACAAAGAACCATCTGAGAAGTGTTACCCCTGGATTTTATATATCAGTTGGCCCACAAATCTTATATTAAAGTAACCACACACTCTAGAAGGGACCTTGACAGAGTTATTTATATCACAGGCCAGGAGAATTAAGCCCAGCAGAGAAACTGGCAATTACAAATGTCCCTCAACTTCCAGTGGGTCAGTTCCAAAAACCTCACTGTACACTGAAAGTATTCTAAATTGAAAATGAATTTACAACACCTATGCCACTAAACATCATAGCTTAACCTAGAACACTTTAAATGTGCTCAGAACATGCCCACTGGCCTACAATGGAGCACAGTTATCTAACACAGGACCTATTTCATAACTAAGTGTTGAGTAGCTTATGTCATTTATTGAATACTGTGCTGCATGTAACCAAACAGAATGACTGCATGGGTCTGACTCCACACAACTACAAAGTTGGGAAAAAACCATACTGGGTTGTTCAAAGCTGGGTCTCATCTCCACTGATCGGCAAAACCAACCATGAGCATCCCTTTGTGGGGGCTAAAGGTGTCACCCCACCCTTTCTCTAGAAAGCTCAAAAGATCATCACAGGGATTATTTCATAAGAGAAGATGGACAGCACCCCTTGTTTACACCTCCTGCAGAGCTCTGGAGGTACTCCATGGAAAGGTGCCCAAGTTTCCAGCATTCCCCTAAAATAACCCAGAAGCCTCATTATATATATATTAGTAAAAGCCTCAGCCCTGTCTTTACTTCTTTGAATCACGCTTTCAGGTTCTCTTCACTGGGGAGAGGAGCTTCTTGGGATGCTTCAGAATCCCTGGGACAAGGAAAATTTTGGCAATATTGTTTGCATGCTTATAATTTGGAACTGATGAGAAAGTGAAAACAAACACACACTCTCTGTAGTCATAATTACTGCTCAATTTACTGAAAAAGTGTCTGTTTATATGGCTAATAATCACCGTCCTACTGTTGATAGAATGCTCTGTTTGGGCTTTTTAATGATATATTAGGTCAGTCTCTTATGTTTGTCTTAATGTATCTTTTAAAATGCTTCACTGTCTTACTTGTTATAGCCTAAGAGTTTGGGTAAAACAGTTGTATATATATAATTTTTATATTTAATTGACAAATATTGAGCCCATTCAAGGTGTATAATGTGAAGGTTTGGAAAATATGTACATAATGATTATCACGATCAAATTAATTAAAATTAATCCATCACCACCCATGCTCCCCTGAACTTGTCCATCTTATGGTAAAGTCTGTGGCCCTGGATCCACGTGTCTACATTTATCCCAACCCACAGCCTCTGGAAGCACGATTCTACTCTCCACTTTGAGGACTCTTTTCTTCTTCCTTTTCAGTTCCACAAATAGATTACATCATACACGCTTAAGTCACTTTTCCATTTTTGTGACAAAACACCTGAGCTAGGCATGCTTTAAAAAAGAGGAAAGTTTTATCTGGGCTTAAAGTCTTCAGTCTACTGACAATTAGTCCTGGCGACAAGACATACCATAGCCAGGAGTGCGTGACAAAGGAGCTCTGCTTGTCAAATGGAGTCCAGGAAGCAAAGACAGATCAGGAAGAGGTCAGGGTTCCAACCTGGTCAAAGGCATGTTTCCACTGACCTGACATCCTTGCCCTATGCTCTACCTTCTAAAGGCTTGCCATTTCCTAGCAGTGTCGCTGGCTGGTAACCAAGACACTGAAACACGGATCTTTGAAATTTCCAAACCAAGCAGTACAGAATTCACCTTTCTTGGTCCACATAATTTCATTTTGCAGCATGCCCTCCCAGTTCACCCAACATTGTTCTAAATGGCAGGGTTTTCTTTTCATGGTTCAACAATGCGCCACACTTTCTGTTTCTATATCATTCTTTTTACATTCATTTGTTTTTAGATGCATTTTTATTGCGTACCCTCTTGCATATTTTGGCTGTGATGAACATGGGAGTGTGGATAACTCTTGAGACACGGATATCATTCCTTTTGGATCTATTCCTAGGAGGAGGATTGCTAAGTCACGTGGTGGTTCTGTTTTTTAGCTTTTTGAGGAAGCTTTCTACCGCTTTTCATAATGGCTGAAATATAACTGCTATCATCTAAAAATGATGTTTTAAGTCATAAAAGAAGAAAGGTACCTGTGTGGCTCAGGGAGGAAGGCAAGAGGAACCACTTGGCAGAGATGAAGGTGTGCTCTTGGAATTTCTGTCTTTAGAGCAGTAAAGAGACTACACCTACTGATACCCCCCCAGCACTGGGGGTCCTCGTGGCTTCTGATGAAGCAACCAAAGGTTAAATTTCAGAAGGTGGCCTATTTTTTATGCTATTATTTTAGCAGAACTGGAAAGGAGTGTTATTCACAATTTTGACTTGACAGATTTAATCCATTTTTCTTCTTTCCAATGTATCAGTTCTGGATATAATCACATATCATTCCTTCTTTGCTTTATAACTAAGTTATGTACTATGCGAGGCGGGATTGAAAAAGTGAATTATGTTAGTGCAACCCTCATATTGCTTTTCACATCAACAGTTCAGAGAGATGGATCCCCACCCTCACAGTATCAACTACAGGACCAGTGTTTACACAATCAACATCCAGGGTTCGGTGAATGTATATTAAGGGGAGATGTATGCTTATCACTGAAAATGTAAAATTTATCAAGAATTATATTGTGCAAATATGCCATCTGACAAGAGAGTAGAGATATCAAAATCAACTAGAGCACAAGGTGTTGAACAGCAAGTCCACTGAGCTATGGAAGCTAAGAACAGAAGAGCCCTCATGTTGTGGAATATTACTAACTAGGCAAAGATTGCTACATATGTTTATGTTGTGTTTAATGATGTAAAGATGTGTTGCTTTGCCTGCCTAAGGCACTTGACTGGTGGAATCAAAAGCTGAATGGCCAATAGCTAGGCAGCAGAGGGATGGGTAGGGCCAGCAGGCAGAGAATAAGTAGGAGGAGGAATCTAGGCTCAAGAGAGAACAAGAGAGAAGAGGGAGAAAGAGAGGAAGAGGCCTGGGGCCAGTCAGACAGATATGGAGTAGGACATACAGAATTAAAGAAAGATAAAAAATCCCGAGGCAAAATGTAGATGAAGAGAAATAGGTTGAAATAAGTTGTAAGAGTTAGTGGGATAAGCATAAGATAATGCCGAGTACTCACAATTAATAATAAATCTCCATGTCATGATTTGGGAGCTGGTTGGTGGCCCAAAAGAAAGCCTGCTACACCCTCTCTGCCTAAGGCATCCACAGAAAGGGAGAATTTGAGTTAAACAATGAGAGCCTAGAAAGGAGCCTCAAGCAAGGAGACAACGTACACATGAAAGTGTGGGACTGTTTACATGGTGGGAAAACAGATTCAAGCTCCTAGGTCCTCTTAGTGTCCCAAAAGAGGACCACTGACTGGATCCCAATCATTCAAATTTGAGTTTGCAGGGTCCATTTCACACCACAGTCTTAGGGAACAAGGGAGCCTACAGTGCGGCTACCTGGTGGTGATCTACCAGGTTAGAGTGGTGATCCACAGTGCTGCAGACAGTGTGGGAAATATGCACAGAAAGAACCAGGAAGCTCAGGAGGCGTGGGGCACATGTAGACTAAAGGGGTGATTCGTCGGAGCTCAGGTCACATGGTTAGCAAAGTCTCTGCACAGCCAAACTGAAGTGGCACCTTCTTGACTCTCTTTACAAAAACTTTTAAGGAAATGATGCAGGTGTTTTTCCTGCATGCGTCTGTGCATAACCTGCATGGAGTGACTGCTTAGGGAAGTCAGAAGATTGCAATATGCCCCCTGGAATTGGAGTTATAGATGGTGTAAGCTGCCTCGTGGGTGCAGTGACTCGGGTCTGCTGAAGGAGCGGTTGGTGCTCCAGCTCCAGAACCGTCTGTTTTAACATAGACACCATATCCTCACTGAAGACACAGCGGCACTCGGCGGCAGAGGCAACAAGAGCGCTAGCTTTGCTTTCTAGAAGGCTTGTCAAGAGTATTTATCCTCATTTGCACCATTTTGATTAAGCTTCAACTTGAATCGTGCCGTGTTTTTGAAAAATTCCATATTTTAACTAGAAATGAAACTTCAATTGAGTTTGGCAACAATCTCAGCAAAGAAAAAAATTGTTCGAAGTAGTAGAGCAGTTCCTGAGGACACTTGACAAACACAAATGATGTTGAAAGATGACTGAGTGGTGCTGTTTGCACACTGCATGAATCTTTAGGCTCAGAGGAGAATCTGCCCAAAGAAACGTCCTGATCCTCTTGCTAAACCCCTTCCCTGACAACCTGTGCACGGGGATTTGAATCAAGAGCATCCAGGCTGGAAGCAGGTGCTGCCCAAGCTACAGTCCCTACACACAGCAGAGGCTGAACCAGGGGCTTCCTCAATGCCTTTACTCCCATAGACTCTAAGACCACGTGACCTTACAGTACTTCAGGCACCAGCACACTCTAAGCGAAAGGCATGAAGCCATCAGTATCTAGAGGAATCTGTCGAGGAAGGCCATGAATGTCTAGCCAGTTGCTGTATTTCATATTGCTGACAAATGAGAAACATGAGCCATTTAATTCTGTAGCTCTGGATAGACTGAGAGACTTGGGAGCCTGGGTAAACGGGGTAAAAGCACCACACATCCTTCTGAGGGGCAGCATTGGCTTTCAGGGTGAACGTGGAGAATCCTTGCTGAGTAGTTGCTGAGGTGTGAATTCTAATTGGTCTTAATTATAAAACCCATGGTCAGATATCAGGGTAAAAGCCGAAAGATCAGAGAAGCAAGGCAGTCAGCCGCTAGTCTTACCTCCACAAAATCCTCAGACTGAATGGGGCAGCCTGTCTCTACGAGTTCTCAGACTGAATCCTGAGCTCCTGTCTCCTCCTGTGTTATAGTCCTCTCTCCACCCAGCCATATCACTTCTGTCTCCACCTCCCTAGTGCTGGGATTAAAGGTGTGAGATACCTTCAATCTGTTTCTCTTTTAGACTGATTCAATCCCCTTTAGCCCAGGATGGCTTTGAACTCACAGAAGTCCATCTGCCTCTGTCTCCTGAGTGCTGGGATTAAAGGTGTGTGCCACCACTGCCTGGCCTCTATGGCTAACTAGTGTGGCTAGCTCCATGCTCTGATCTTCAGGCAAGATTTATTTATTAAAGCACAAACCAAATATCACCAAAAGCTGCTAAGTCTGGGGGACAGCAAGGTCTGAGGAGGAGATGTCAGTAAAATCCTTGGCACCAAGGCCAAGAAATCAGAACAATAAAGACCTTGAACAGCACCTGCGGGGAATCTCAATCCAGTCAAAAATACACCACAAATTAAATATAAGAATATCCCAAATGCCAAAGCCAGGGTGGGGTGGCAGTGCTAGCGGAACCTGGAGCACAGAAGGTCCAGCTATGGGCTCTGTCACCGCTCCAAGCAGCTCTGCGTGTGAGCTTGGCTCCTAGCAGGATGCTCCACGGTAGTACATAAAGGGGCTGCCTACTTTAAGGCCTGTGCCAAAGACAATTTTTTTTAAATCACCTTTTAAATAGCAAGGGAAACACCCAAACAACACACCAGGAGTTTAGGTTCACCACAGTATTTGTCACGATGACTTGAATCCGGTTACAAACAGATCCTCAAGTTAGGGAGGCCTGGGTGTGGATTCTAGTTTTACCACCTGCAATCTTTTGACATTTTTAATGGACTGATCTAAGACTCAATTTTTCAATATATAGAACCCAGCTAATAGTCACAACCCCATTAGAGATATTCATGTAATTAAATGTGATAATGGCAGTGAATAATTCAAGGTCTGGCACAGGGAAGGACGCTACAGATGGCAGTCATCATTACTTAAGATTATAACAACTATTACTATTGACGCGTTCAAAAAACACAATCCACTTCATCCCATGTCCTTTGATAACTCTACTGCCTGAATGTGTATATACAAAGAAGAAAAAAGAACTTTATTGGCTCTGAAGAAAGTTATTTCTAATCTACTACGTCCTGCCTTTTTGGGAAAACCAGCTCTCAATCTTCAAGGTTAAGAGATAATTTATCTTTGGTTAAATACCCAACTGACAGACAAAATAAAAGAATAAATTACAAACTAAAATAGTATTTCATTTAGCCATAAATTCATAGGGTTTCATGTCTCCAGCCCCATTCATGCACAGTCTCCCGGTATATTTCTTCACAGAAGGCCCCCTTTCTTTGCCAACTACAGCTTTCCCCTCACCTCCCCCCAGCTCCCGCATTGTGGTTGTCTCACCTCCACCATAACCAACTGTCTCCCGCAGCTCCAGGACACCTCGCCTTCACTGAAGATGTCTGCAGTTGGCAGAGACATTCCATGGAAGACAGACTATTCGAGAGAAGCTGTGTGATAAAGAATCAAGCTTGCCCAGGCTTCTGAGATGACACCCCTAAGCCAGAGAAGGAGATCCCTCATGGAAATCCTCTGTTACCTGAGGACCTTGGGTCGTACAACATCAACAGGATGTAGAGTCAGGACTTTTGATCTTATCAAATCAGCTGCCTTAGTCGGGGTTTCTATTGCTGTGAAGAGACACCATGACCACGGCAACTCTTATAAAAGAAAACATTTAATTAGGGCTGGCTGACAGCTCCAGAGGTTTAGTTCATTATCATCCTGGTGTAGGAGGTCCATCTGTATTTGTGTTGCTTTCATTGGTTATTAAAGAAACTGCCTTGGCCTAGTTGATAGGGTGAAACTCAGGTAGGCAGGGAAGACAGAATCGAATTCTGGGAAGAGGGCAGTGTGGAAGATGCCATGAATCTGCTGCCTGAGATGGACATGGGTTAGAATCTTGCCGGTAAGCCACAATCACGTGATGAAATGGGTTAATCAAGAAGTGAGGGTTAGCCAATAAGAGGCTAGAGCTAATGGGCCAGGCAGTGATTTAATTAATACAATTTCTTTGTGATTATTTCAGGGGTTAAGCTAGCCAGGTGGCAGGATGCAGCCTGCTCCCACTTACAACATCATCCTGATGGAAAACATGGCAGATGGCAGTACACAGGCAGCATGGTGCTGGGGAAAGAGTTGAGAGTTTTACCTCTTGATCCACAGGCAGCAGGAGAAACTGCCACACTAGGCCCCATTTGAGGATAGGAGACCTCAAAGCCCACCCCCACAGTGACACACTTCCTCCAGCAAGGCCACACCTTCTAACCCTTTGGGCTTAGCATTCAAAAACACGACTCTAGGGGCGCCATTTCTATTCAAACCTCTACATCAGCCCAAGATCTAAAGGGGCTGGAGACTAGAATAAATCCTGCCTACAGGACAGAGCCTCCCTCCTGATGTGTGTGTGTGTGTGTGTGTTGTGTGTGTGTGTGTGTGTGTGTGAGAGAGAGAGAGAGAGAGAGAGAGAGAGAGAGAGAGAGAGAGAGAGAGAGAGAGAGAGACATGTGGGGCTCTCTGGCTGGCAATATTCTCTACATGATGCCATGGTAAACCAATGCTAAGAAAGTGTGGCTTTCCACTCCTCCTCCTCCTAAAGGGGAAAACCAAAGGGTGCATTTGGAATCTCCTGAGCTCTGCCCTATGCAACTCATCTTACGGAGATTTTTTTTCCCTATATTCTTTAACTGTAATAAACTATAACCATGAGTATATTCAATCTAAGTCATGCTGTGAACCTTTCAGTGAATTATGGAAAATAATAGTGATTCTTGTGGAGGCTTGAACTTGCTGCCATCAGAAGGGAAAGAAGTCTTGAGTCTGCTCCACTCCCACTGCAGAAGCCAGTGGGAAACCCTACAGATGGGCACTCACCTTCCCTGTGTGAAGGTCCTGCGGCCCGGACGTGAACCACCACATCCTTGGAGCATTCCCTGCTGTACCAAGTGAATCCCAAAGCCTGCACATTCCCCACACCCACTAGTGAGTCTTTCTGGGGTCTCAACAGCTGGCACTCCTGAATGAATGTGTTCGGGTGGATCTTCCCTCATCCCAGCCTCTCAATATCCTCCCATCTCTAAGCACAGCCCAGGAGAGGCCCCGCCTCCACGTCACTCAAGCTTCCCAAGCCTGACATAATCACAGGGTGCTAGAGAATAAAGGGAAATCATGTGGGAGACTGTCCCTAGGAAACTGCTCCTGTGTCCACGGGTCACACCTGCCTGGGGATGTTACAGCCCTGTTCTGTTCAGCCTGACCCTCAACCCCAGGAAGAGCACTATGCAGATGAGAGAAAAAGGGAAAGGGGGATCCAAAGGTCTAAGGTCAATAAGAGGGCCACAGTAGTGCCTGGGTGGTTCGGGAATCATCTTCCTTTGAGGGCATCCTCCCCCAAGATAAATAGCCCACTCTAAGAAAAAGAAAAAAAATTCCAGTCCTTTCCATGGGGCACTACTATTTGCCGTGGTTCTGAGCACCGGTGACTGCAAAGAGGTATATTCCCAAGTCAAAACTTGGGGAGGAGGGGACAGGAAAAAGAAATGTAGGTACTGTGGGTATCAATGGGAATAGAAAATCCAAAACTTAGCAAGAAGAAAAGAAAATGTATTTGGATGGAACGGGCAGAGTGAACTGCGGCTGGCTGGATGCTGTATTAGATCTGAACTAGCCACACATCTTTCTTTGTTTACCTTGCATCCCAAACGATGGCCCCAAGAACGCCAAATAAGATGGAGGGAACATACTGGACCACATATGATGAAAATGAAGAAGTTTCAGAGCTGTATCAGTCACTTAAACCTAATATTTGGATTTCCTTTAAATTGCATTGTCGTCCACGGCTGTTCAGGCTGAGTTGCTTAGACAGTAAATTCCAGTTCTAGCTGCCATTTCACATTATGCTAATGTATGTGAGAAGCTGTCTCCCTGGATACCGCAGCAAATTGCTAGCTGAATCATAGAAATGCTGTCAACTTTTTTTTCCCCCAAGTTTTCCATTTTTTTGCTTTGCCATTGTGTGTAGTCAAGAGAAACCAAGAGAGACAGGGAGGGACGGATACTTTTTTCCCCAAGCTTCCCTTGGAATGATTTTCCTCTTGAAGAAAAAGCTATAACTCCCACCCCCCATTTCTAAAGCAACCACGTGTATGCCTCCATTTTATTTGAAGTCATGTCCTCGCCCAAATGCCTGTGTTGGTTTCAGAGAATCAGCAGGGAGAACCAGCAGAGGGAGAGAGAGAGCAGACCACCAAATCCTGATTTTTCTACAGATTCTGCTTAAAACCAGAGCCCGAGCAAGCAAGCATTTGCTGAGCCCCAGAAGAAATATGCAAATCAAATAGATTTGCTAGGTGAGGCTGTTTGGTGAGTGTGTGTGTGTGTGTGTGTGTGTGTGTGTGTGTGTGTGTGTGTTTGTGTGTGTGCATGTTTAAAGATGGCTTGGAGCTGTGGTATAGGTGCAAACTGCCTTTGGTTTGCAAACTGGTTCTAGTTTGAGCATTCCTTTCCTCACTCCTTGGATGGCCCTAGGGCTGGAAATGCTTCCTTTGTCAGTGCAGTAGGAAAGGAAAATGGATGCACCCTTGAGTTCCCTTGTGATTCTGACAGCCTAAGTCCCTAGGGCTCTTCTCGGGTTTCTGCAGCCTGCCTGAGTGAAGATTAACAATACCTTCCGTTGGAATCTGAGGCTGGACCTAAAACCCTAGTAAGGTTCTTCCAGGTTTGATAGCTAAGATTCTGTGAAGGCCCCGGTGGTAAGATGACAGAAGAGAGAAGGCTATGAACACAGTCGCAGGGTATGTTAGGAACTGGAGTGCCTGGAAGAGAGCCAGGGACAGGGCAGGAGCTCAGCTCACCATAAAAGCCATGATGTCAATCACATTCACTCAAAGTTCCCAAACACTTTCTGCTTGAGACCCCTATCCTAATGGATTAGTTGTAGGGCCCCGTACGACTGGCCATCCCTGTCCTTGGAATTTCCCTCCGCATCTGTGAACCTTTGCCAAATCTGTCCTGTTTCCCACCACCAGAAATTCTACCTACACCCCAATGGCTACTTTCCCTGCCAATGGCCACTCTGATTTCTATCCCCTTTGTCCTAACACTCACCTAAAATTCCAACAAGGCTTTAGGATACAATCAAGAGCCCAAACCTGTTTTATCCCATGCTTTTTCAGACCCAGGCCGGACTCGCTAAACATAGCGGTCAATGAGGACTACTGAGAACAATGGCAATGGGTTTTTGATCCTACTGCATGTACTGGCTTTGTGGGAGCCTAGGCAGTTTGGATGCTCACCTTACTAGACCCGGATGGAGGTGGGTGGTCCTTGGACTTCCCACAGGGCAGGGAACCCTGATTGCTCTTCGGGCTGACGGGGGAGGGGGACTTGACTGGGGGAGGGGGAGGGAAATGGGAGGCGGTGGCGGGGAGGAGGCAGAAATCTTTAATAAATAAATAAATAAATAAATAAGAAAAAAAAGAGCCCACACCTGTGAGGCAGCCCAGTTTACAGCAACGGGAAAGCAGGACCTTGACCTCCAGACCCAATACAACCTTTCCTCCCTTTCCTATAAAGGCTGAGTTCTGATTGTCAGCTTGACAGGATCTAGAACCACTTTGGAGGAGACAATGCCAGCCATGTTTGTGAAGACATTTGTAGACTGGATAATTGAGCGGGGAGACAGTGATTCTTGACTCTGTCTGCGTCCAGCTGCCTCACTCCTATCACCATGCCCTCCCCGCCATGTGGGACCACATCACTTCAACTTTGAGCTCAAGGAAGTCCTTCCTTCCATTGCTATGTCAGAGCAACAAGAGAAGTAATTAATAATTAGTAAAGCAACACGAGACGTAATCTTTGAATCTCTGAAACAAGGCACGGATTAACCATTTTAAACCTGCGCGCCACTTGGGCTGGAGTTGTAGTTCAGTGGTAGAACACATGCCTCGCATGTGCCAAGCCCTGGGCTTGGTCTCTAGCCCTGACAAACAAAAGAAAACCCCATGCCATAAGCAAAATAATCACTAAAAAATTTAGATCTTGTTCCATCCACTCATCACTACAATCTGATCATTAAATATGGATTTCTTTTTAAATTCAAGAACATACTAGAGTTGAAAATTCATAATTCTTTTCGATGACTAAGGCTGAACTAGGGTTAGCATTTATATTGTTACAAAATGGCCCTCTCTTTAAGCTTAATAAATCCAAAAGCTTTCTAACCGTAAAGCCTATATGATCTTTTATTAACTGTTTTAAGCTTAGTATCTACAAGATTTCTGTACTTTTTCAGTGAAAAGTCTCTCCTGAGGATGAAGTTATATCTGTAGGGTTACCACAATGTGGCTCCATTTAGGGGTAAAATTTTCTGAAGAATTATGGTTTTATCTTTCTTTGAAGATTAAGTATTTTATGAATTTCATGTTCTATTATTTAACTATTTAATTTGAAAATAATCCTTTTTTAAGATTATTTACTGCCTACTTAAGTCTTTGGTCCAACTCTTTGAGCAAAATGGTTATTTCTAGAGGGTTACATTACATTTAGTTTTGCCAGGCCCTGGAAAGAGTCTAAGTTTCCTGCCTGCTTCTTGTGGCTAAAGGAGGGGAATGGGCTTCTACAGCTGTATCATAGTAAAAGGGAGTTCGACAGGGGAGGAAGAGTTGCTTCAGCAAATCCTCTCCTCAACAATGATTTGAGAGAAAAATTGTCAAAAAATAGCAACATGAGAATGTCAGACATCAAGCGAAGACATACAGCAAATCAGAAAACATTTATCTAAGATCTGCAGCAGGAAGCCAGGAGTTAGTCTGGGAATGCTCCCACCTGCACCTCATGAGCCAAAGATACACTAGCTCTATTACAAGAGGATGCACCAAGTCATCAGCTTTGCTGATGGGAGCAGCTGAGCAGATTGTGAGCTCAGGGAAAATGCATGCATGTATGCATCCCCATGCAGTCTTGGTAGCAAATTCAGGAAGAAGCTATATATCTAAAGTATACTAAGAATGCTATCTTGATTGAGGCCAGCAACCAAATGGAAGGCAAGAAACAGAGATCTGGAAAACAAAACAGCTACAATGTACCTAACTAAACACTGTTCATGCATCCTCCGTGGTCTGAAAGGCTGCATGCAGTACAAGGTAGACACACACCCAGAAGAGACAAGGCCTTAGCTAGAGTGATCTCCGTATCTCTAGCAGGCCTTGTGTCCACCCAAAGGAGACTCAGAGGGCCTAAGGCAGCAGTTCATTGGGGTCAAATGACCCTTTCACAGGGGTCACCTAAGACCACTGGAAAACATAGATATTTACATTATGATTCATAACAGTAGAATAATTATAGTCATGAAGTAGCAATGAAAAAATTTTATAATGGGGAGGATTACCACAACATGAGGAACTATATTAAAAGGTCACAGCATTAGGAAGATTGAGAAGCACTGGCCTAAGAGAAAGTAAACCATGCCTAAGAGAAGGGTAAACTGACTGAACTTGAATGTAAGTTCCATTTTCTAATCTCAACAAAGGGAGAGGATTTGCCACACCGTGTACTAACCTCTGGCCACACCCTGACTAACCACTAAGCCATGCCGCCCAGAAGCAAGCCCCAGCATCAGATTCAAACATTAAAATGAAAACAAATATCAGCAGCTCCATGTTATGAGGGAGAGAGTCCCTTCTTAGCCTAAACAAGTTACTAGGAGAACAAAAGCAACAACCATCTCCAGTGAAATGTTAGACCCCGGAGTTGCTACAATGCATTTCACTAAAAATTGTGAGACATGTGAAAATAAAATTGGAAAATGTGGCCCAGACGTGGGTGTAAAATCGTCAATATAAGTGTCTCTGGGGTGTCCTAGAGTCTAGAATGATCACAGAGACTTCCAAGTAACGATTACAAAGGAAACCATGGTTAAAGACTTTTCTAGGTATGACAATTACTCATCAGACAGCAGCATAACATGTTTTAAAATTGGGTTTCTGGAGACAAAAGACAACATTTTTTAAAATTTTTTCCTAGAAGGGCTTAAAAATATATTTGAAAGCCAAGATTGGTAGCCTATTCCCAGCTCTAGAAAAGACAAGAAGATCATAAATGCAAGCCAAGCTAGGCTACATAATGAGATTCATGAACACTAAAGATTAGGAAAAGCTTAAATTACCTAAAGTCTAAAACAAATAAACATAAATTAGGAAAGCCCCAGGAACCAGTGAGACGTTGTCTTAGTTACTTTCCTATTACTGTGAAGACACCATGACTAAGGCAATTTCTAGGAGAAAGAGGTGGCTTGGGGCTTACAGTTTCAGAGTGGAAATCCATGACTGTCATGGCAGGGAATGTGGCAGCAGGCAAGTAGGCATGGATGGTGCTGGAGAGATTTTATACCTTATCTGCCAAGTGGGAGGCAGCGAAAGCTAACTGGGAATGGAATGGCATGGGTTTTGAAACCTCAAAACCAGCAACCATAGCATATCTCCTAAGGCCATACTTTTTAATTCTTCCCAAATAGTTCCACGAACTAGGGACCAAGCATTCAAATGTACGAGCCTATGGAGGTCATTCTCACTCATACCATCAAGCACACCTTCAATGGGAGTGTCAGAAGATGAAAAGGGAAATAAACAGAAAAGATAATTGCACACCCCTGTCATGAGCTATTGTGGGCCATGACGCAAATACAGTTTATAGAATTGTTAACTCAGATGTCAGCCTACCAGAGGAATGATTCTTCCAGAGAAACCCATCCAGGCAAGACTTGCAGGACCACCATCTCTGGAACCTGTTGTTCCTGTCTGTAATTTCAGATGTGCAAAAGCAGCTATGGTGTTTTCCCAATACCTGCACTGTATTGTATAATTTCATATGATATGTATGTGTAATCTCATGATTGCACCTCAGTCTTGTGGGCGTATATACCCGTGGATAGTCAGGAAGATGACTACTCGTGAATCTGTATAATTTTGATATCCAGAAAATATACTAGGATATGCATCATAACTAGATCTATTGTTCCATGAGGACTGTAAGACACTTAAAAGCCTGCTTTTGTTCCTTTTACTCAAACTAACATAGAAAGCAATACTTTCCCCCCAGTCTAAGACAAGTTACCTATATTTAACTGACTTGAAACCCCAGATAAGTTTCAAACTAGACTGAATATTTCCTTAAATAGATCATAAGTTAAAAACTTTACAGATATGAACAAGGACAGAGCTGCAGATGTCTAACCAAGGTTATTAACACAAAGCAAACTAAGAGACTTATGCCAATTCTTGGCTTGCTAGAGTCTGACTGATAAAGACCTGACTCTGTGCAGATCTCTCTGCAGCTTGTCTCACTGGGCACTGTGCCCCGGCCTCTGGTCACACTCTTACACCTGGAACCTTGAAACCTTGCGTTGCCATGGTAAATGACTCTGTCCCTTATCATTTACTCAAGGAATGTGTTATGACCCCCAGAGTAGCTCTGTAACTCTTATTATTATTGCAAAAGCCTCCTGTTAAATATGTATATAGCTGTGTAGGACAAAGGAGAACTAGAAAGAAGTGGAACTTGGAATTAGAAACTAGCAGGAATTATAACTTAGATGCTGTAGAGGTAGGATCAGAGCTAGAACAGAAGAACAGATGAAAGAAATAAAGAGCATGACCCTCAGATTGTATGTGAGACTATTATAGAAATCTTCCTAAGCCTCACTTTTGAGAGGTCGCCTTTGACTCACCCTGGGTAGTGGCTTGGGAGCTGAACTTTCAGGCCTCTAAACACCACCCCCCAAACTAAAGCCTCCCAAATTTGATGAAAAACACTGAAGACATATTCAAGAAGGTCAGGAGATTCCAAGCAGGAGAAACACACGCATGCCCACTCAGGCTCATAGTCGTTAAGTGTTGAAAGCCAAAGAAAAAGAGAAAAGCTGGAAAGCAAGAGGAGAAGATGAGTCATCACATATAGGGGAACAATAACCTGTTCAACAGTGGGCTTCTTATCAAAATCAGCCGGAGCCAGAGGCAGGGGGAAGCCTATCTAGTCAAAGTGATGAGAGAAAACCTTCATGAAGAATTCTGTATTCCAGCCAACTATTTCTCTATAGTGAAATCAAAATAAAAATATTCCCAGACAATTAAAGATAAAGACTGAGAGATTTCATTATATCAGGTGTGTGCCGTTCAGGAAATAATAAAAGCCCTTTGGGATGAATGAAGATTGGGATAGTGGAGGTGAATCCACAGTAAGAAAAGAGCATAGAAAGGTAAATACATGGAGAGTGTAAGTACAGTCAGTATTTTTTCTTTATTTTGTGTGCTTAACAACTATAAGACTTATTAAATAATATTATTTCATTTTCCTTCCCCCCCCTTTGTGCTGTTATTATCATATGTGTATTGCCTTCATACGTTATAAACCCCTCGTTCTCCTATAAGTGGCTAAAGAGAGAGAGAGAGAACTATTCAAAAACATAGCCCATAGATTTTGGGAGTAACATCATAGAAATGTAGTTCTACACAGTAAGAGCCATTTGGAGTAATGTATGGGCAGAATTTGAAGAGAAACCAGAGAAATGGTAAACTGTGGGATTTATTTCTTCCTGTCATCAAGAGAACATTAACAATAGGCCGAATTCTGAATTTCCTGGTCTTGATTTTCTTTTTTTTTGTCTTTTTTCTTTCTTTTTTTTTTTTTTTTTTTTTTGGTTTTTCGAGACAGGGTTTCTCTGTGGCTTTGCTGGTCTTGATTTTCATATGACTTGGACTCTTACTCCATCTGAAGCACGGAATACCCACTCTGTCTTTAAAAAAAAGATCAAGATCTCCTTCACCAAACTTCTGTGTTATTAATTCCCTTCCCTTCTACATCACTGGATTCTTCTTAGTCTCTATCTCAAATACTTGCAGTTTCTGGGACCCTAAGTTGGGGTGCCCAGTATCAGTTCTTGGACTGCCTCCTCATCCTCTTTCCTAGATCACCTCAACGATCACCAGGAGGACAAAAATAACCCCTCGCTGGTCCCTATCCTGATCACCCAGCTCATATATACTCATCATTCAAATCTGAACTTCAAATAGATATGTCTTTATTCTGAATATCTCAGAAAGTAACTCCCATTCCAAATTCCATATCATATCTTGTCAGCACTACCCTGGAAATCTATCCATGATCCAACTGCTCTTTCCAATCTCCAGTAGTGCCTGGTCCAGGCTGCATCATCCCTCGTCTGGTTGAGCATAATACCCTCCCAGTGGGTCCCTACTCCCTTCCTTCTTTTAGACAATTCTCCTGGTGTCTTCTAAGTACAAATCCAGTGATGTCAGCTCCACATGCAAAACTCTCTATTGCTTTCCCAGCATGCTTAGAAAACACCCAAAAACTGGCCTTTGTGTAAGGTTCTATGAACTTGACCTTGGCTATTCCAACCATGTCTATTGCCCCTCTCTTCTTTGTCCACTGTAGTCCAGCCATAGCCCCGACGTCCCCCTGGAGTTACTCTACACACCCTACGTACCACCTGCACTTACTCTGTAGCTTATCTGGAATGTTATTTCCTCAACTGCCCATTTGGTTTTCCCCCACATTCGCTCAGGCTCCCCATCAACTCACTTCTTATCTGTTTTAAAGAAACTCTCCTGGGTTATTTTTTTCTAGATCCCTATTATCCCTTTAATTTAACTGCTTGCTAATTTATGATATTTTATTTCCAATGAAGTTTATGATAACTACAAATGTCTACTGTGTCCCCAATTAAAACCCCAGTGTGCAGGACTCTCTAACCACACGTCAGCACTTACTAAATGTTGGCTGAATGAATCCATGAGTGGACAGAGAAATGTAAGTAGTCTCAGATGAAATCCCAGCTCCCTCCATATCTGATTTTTCTTGAACTGTTTTTCTAGTTAAAGACTCCAGATAGCAATCTGTACACTCGTCTTGGCACATGAAGTGTTCAATCACCCCAGGGGACAAAACTGGAAAAATTTAAAAAAAGACTGTTAACTGTCTCATGAGCTAAGCATTTTAAAGTGTGCTTTATTTTGAAATCGTCCGCATACTGGTAGACACCTTGAAAAGAGTGGGGGGTAAGAGAAGCAGGCAGAGCCTGACATTATGCTCCTGAAAACCATACACAGAATAAGCTCCTGTGTATTACATCCTGTCTTCACACTGGCCCTACAGTTACTTCTCTCCCTTCATGGCTGCCTTTCAGAAAGACGACGACATGTGAACTTTAAGTTTTATCACCTCTTTTGAGAACCAGTGATTTGAAATACTTGAGAGTTGAGAGAGATAAGAAACTTTTTATATTATAAAGTGAAAATCATTTTATACAGAGAAAGAATACCCCTTCCAGATCCCTCTATCTTGTGATTTATTGCTGCTGTTAAAAGTGGGTCACCTTTACTTGGGCTCTGAAATCTAAGGAATATGCACTCTGAAGATCACTTCATGGCTCAACATCACTCCTTTGGAATTATCCTTGCAGTAAACAATTTCAAAACCAGCCAAGGAGAGCACTGGAGAGATGGCTCCGCGCTTAAAGGCACTTGTTGATTTTTCAGAGGACCCAAATTTGATTTCCAACGCCCACATAATGGTTCCCAACTTCCCACACATCAGTACCAGGGGATCTCACACTCTCTCTGACCTCCATAGAGACTAGGCATGCAAGTAGTCCACAGACAAACATTCAGTCAAAACACTCATGCATAAAACAAAATAAATAAATCTTAAAAATAAAGTGAATGAGAATTGAGCTGTCTCCTGTGCAATGGCAGTCATCTCAGTGAATGAGCTGTTCGGGACCCTGGAAGCCTCAGTGACAATACCTATCTTATCTCTGAAGGACCATTTCTCACACGCATTCTCTATATGCCATCCTCAGACGCCACGCAAGAAAGAATGAATTATAACCCTCTTAGGAAACAAAACAGGCTGGGTATGATCATGCACAATTTTAATCCTAGCACTCAGGAGGCAGAGGCAGGTGGATATCTGTGCGTACGAGGCCAGTCTACACAGAAAGGTCAGGGCCACAAGTGAGGTCCTGTAAGAAGAAAAAACGAGGAGGGAGAAAGATGGGAAAGGAGAAGGAAAGGAGCCTGGTCAGGCAGAAACCCTGGGGTGCAGAAGACACACCCAAGGGGGTTCTGTGAAAGATGGTATACAGAAGAGTCATGTGGAATTAAAGGAGTCTATAAAGGAGGTGAAGGTCCCAGAGATTGCCAAAAATGTAGTGCTGTTACTGCCTGAGGAAGGAATCGTATGCGAGGAGACTCACAATGGCCAGGACTGTGAGAGAAGAACCATCTTGCACAGGGTTGCAGCTGCAGAGGAAGGAGAGGGTGGAGCTGGCACAGGTAAGATTGCCACCTGGCCCATTATACCTCTCAATGACCAAACCTAAGTATAAGACAGAGAGCGAGGCAGCCCAGACCAGCACGCCAGGTCTGCCTCCAAGAGCCAAGGACACACCTAATACAAATTCATCAAAACTTGCAAATAGCTCTGGATTGAAGGTCAGGACAGTTGGGCACCTGGATCCAGCTGAGCCGCCACCACCTGTGTGACTTGGGAAAACCCTCCGCGTACTTCTAGAAAAGCGTACACTACAGAGCCTCTCCAACAGGGTCCCAGTCTTAACTATGACAGCTTACCCTAGTGATGTAGACCTGAGAATTATCCACTTCTAAGAGAGATGCAGAATCAATAGGTACAAGTTAACTATTGTAGTCACCAGAAGGCTTTAACCCAGAGCCCTTTGATCTGGGAAACTGTCTTAACTCCTAAATCTAGGTAGATGTCCGGTCCATAGGCATTAATACACTGTAAGGAGTTCTCATCTCTTACATCTCAACAACGTTATCATAAGATGTGCCTCACACTTCTTGCCTGCTTGCCTCATTCCTTTGGAGAGCAGCAAATCCAGCTCTGTTAGAAGAGGAGGCGTCTCGGACTCCCAAACCTCAGAGGCTCTGTACATGGGAGAGTGTGTAAACACACGGCATGGTGTAAAGAGGCCGGAATGAGCACCTGATGACTGCAGGCAACCTCTTCCCTCTTTCTATAAGTGCACTGACCTGCCCCCTGCCAGTTAGTGGACCCAGCAGCCTCTGGTCTAGAGGGTTTTTCTCTGGGACCTCTAACGCAAGGGCTTCCACCATTTCCTTGTCTCAATATTTCTGATGACTTCATCCATCCCTGCAGCCTTACAGAATCTTCCTCTTGTTATCACGAAGCAAGGGAGAAACAAGTACTAGCAACCCATATAAGAGAACCATGATAACGAGCAAAATGCTAGGGATGTGACTCCCCTGAACCCAGAAACAGTGAACGGAGTTCACCTTCAAAGATCCAATCTAAGAGAATGTAGTTTTTGCTTTGTTCTTGGTGTAGAGGATTGAACCCAGGGCCTTGTGTGTGCTATGTTCTACCAAAGAACTATATTCTGAGCACTTCAGAAAATGTAGTTTTATGGCCAAAGATACCAGTAAGATAGAGCTTCCTAACCTTGGAGGCAGGGCTATAGACCGAAACATACTTTCACAAACAGTTAAGTGCAGTACAGGATAGATGAGTGGGGTAATAAAAGTCCTAATTTTGTTTTATAAGTTTCCTATGGAGTTATTATGCAATGTTTTACTTAATAATTGTGGCTCGGTGTGTTAATAATTTATACCTAGGCAACAACCTAACTGGCTAAAGTGGTTACCTGGGAATTCTATATCATGCACCTAGTAGGTCCTGGTAATAAAAGTTAATTGCAACGTTTCTGGCTGCAAAACCTCAGGGGCGATGACAGTAACCCCATCCCTTTCTACACCTCCTCATGCTCCTAATCCCTTCACAGTAGCATCTTGTGTTAGCTCTGGCCAATTTCCAGGTAGAAATTGTGTCTCCCTAGCCTTCCCACTTGTCACTTTCTAATTCACCAGACTCCTGGAGGTGGTGCTATGATCTCTAGCATAGGAGTTTCCGGCAGAGACTACATCTTTCTTGGGGATTGGGGGAATCACACAAGTTAGACTGTGTCTTTGGAGATGGGGGCATCCTCTCTCACCCATCACTGTGTCCTTAGAGCCCAGCGAAATCCCCACAGATGATGCCCCAGGAAAGTTTGTGAAGTTGTCCTGAGTATTCCAGCCCAGTTGAGTTTTCAGAAAAATATATATATATAAAGCTGGATACAGTACTTGAGGCAAGACAATGCCTGCAAATTCAAAGCCATACATACTGAATTCCAGGACAGCCTGTACTACAAAGGGGACCCTTGTCAAAACATGAAAGACAAGGCTAACCATAAGTGATGGACCAGGGACAAAGCCTCCTGGGCTCCCATCCAGGCTTTCTGAGAGAACAACCTTCTGGTACAAACTGGGAAGATACAGGTGATGCTTGGTGCTCCGTGCTTCCAGAAAAGAAAGACAGGGTGAAATTAGACACATCAGATTCAGAAGGATGGGAGAGGGTCTAGAGGGAAGGATAGGATGGTTGCTCAGGTCCCACATTGGGGGGTGAGGGTGTCTGTAAAGTGACAGGAAAGAACACATGGTTCTGATGGCTCTGTGCATCTTGGGGAGGGGGTACGGGGAGAGCCCTGGGTACCAGGTGCTCAGCGGGAGCCTCTTGCTGAGCTGAGTTGATTATGGTGAATGTCAAGATGCCTGGAGGGGACTAAAGAAGAACTGGGAGAAACTCCTGCTCACTCAGGAAGGCATCAGACACTGCCCGGCAGGCTCTCCTTTGAGCTCTGAGACAAAGCGGTTCTGCTTCCTCTCTAACAATTCATTTCTTTTCTAGTCCTGTCTCCGTTACACAGATAGGGTCGTTGTCATGGAGAGCACTGACGGCGGAGCTGCAGTGTTCAGTTTGGATCTCCGATCTGCCATTCATTAGCTGTGCAACTTTGAGCAAGTTGTTTAACCTCTCTGTATTTTCATGTTCTTACCAATGATGATAATAATGGGGAAAATCCAGAATGAGCAGGTGTTGTAAGATCAACCTAGAAAGTTCACTGTCCAGGAGACTGAAAAACTCAGCTTCCACATCCGTAACACGTGTACAAACTGGGTGGTTAGAAATAGTCACTTGTGCAGGTGTTTAAGAGGAATGAATGAATTCAATATAAAATATCAGGCATAATTGCTCATCACATCATCATTTTATTATTACTGCTATTTATTAATACTACTACCACCAACTGGTGAATCCTTTCATATGTAAATACTTTCATTTGGTTTTATCATGTCGTGCCCCCACTCCAAGACAGGGATTCTCTGTGCAACAGCTCTGGCTGTCCTGGAACTCGCTCTGTAAACCAGACTGGCCTCAAACTCACAGAGATCTGCCTGCCTCTGCCTTCCATTGGTGGTGGGACTGGGATGCTGAGAAACAGATGGCATGTTCAAGGATCCATTTGGGAATTTTTATTTATTTCTAAAGAATCTTGGGCTGAGGAAGGATATAGCTAGTGGTAGATCACTTGCCTAGAATGAATTCTGGATTCAAGCTCCAGAACCAGAAAAAGGAGACAGAGTGGAAAGGAAGAGTTGGAGGAGTAGGGGGCGTCCTGCGGGGAGGAGGAACAAAGGACGGAGAAAACAGAATCTCCACGGACAGGTTCTTGCTATGGTTGGTCCCCACCAAGACACATGCTGAATGTGTTGGTGTTGAGAGGTGGCATCTCACAGTAGGTATCTCATGCATGCATCTGCGGGTGCAAGAACCGCGTGTGTGCACATGCGCAAGAGCATGCATGGGGCTAAGCCTTCTGGAGTGGACTAATGCCTTTCTATTGAGTGAGGGCTTGTTCTCACAGTTCATGCTAGAACAGGTTGTTGTAAGAGAAGGCTGCTCCTGCGTCTGACCCCTCGTGGTCTGCCTTTCATCACATCTTCACCCCTTCCCCAATATGAACTGATGTGGTGTGGGACAAGAGAAGCTGAGAAGGCGCTGACCAGTGATTTTGTACTTTCTAGGCTGTAGTCCCACGAGACAAAATAAACCTAGTCTCTTTATAAGCTACCCAGTTTAGGGTACTCTGTTATAGTAACAGAGAAAGAGCTGAGTGACTTGTGTAAGTTTAAAAGTTTGTTTCCTTTAAGAACAGAATTGTATTGAGTTAACCTCCACTAGAGCTTGCCTCTAAGTAATGAAATTGATGGAAGTTACAGCCACATACAACTTCCTTGTAAAATTCTGTTTCTGAAATCCATCCTCAGAGAAAGGGATAAAAAAAATGTCAACAACTGTTGGATGATGGATGATTTTCCATTTAGAACAGAGAGGGGACTCTGGTCACATGACCCCACCATGAGACTCAGACTTCTTTGTGATCACCCATGGGACAGTTTGTTGTCAGACTGCAGCTTAAACCCTCTCTGAATGGGGCTTCCTCCTACCCTCTCAGCCACTTCTGCCCTGTCCGGCTATGCTCACTCTTCACTCTTTCCTGTAGAGCCAAGGACATCCAGTAACCATGTAACTTGTAGCTCCAGAATCTCAGCAGAAGCTCCAACACGCAATAAATAGTTAAACAGCAAACAAATAAGAGATTCCAGCTCTGTGTACTCAGTGAGGAATCTGTGATGTAAGACAGAGGCCATGGAATGGGCACCAAGGAAAAGGGAAGCAGAAGACGGGTCACATATACACTAGCAAAGGACTGGGTCAGACAGGCTTGTGGGAGGGTCTTGAAACCCCCTGACTAACGTTGTCGAATTAAGCGGGAGTGTGGGGGAAGAGCAAGAGGGATTGCTCAGCAGTTCTTGCAGAGGATCCAAGTTCAGTGCCCAGTACCCACATGGCATCTCTGCATCTCCACCTGCTCCTCCAGTTCCAGGAGATCCAGCTCCTACTGCCAGGCTAAGTGGGCACTAAGCACACATGTGGTACACAGACATCCATGCATGTATACATCCATACACATAAAACTGAAAAAGTTTAGAAGGGGTGGGTGTGTGAGGGTGATCTGGCTGCCACGTCTGTCACCCACTGATTGCCAGGGTTGATTCGGCTGCTCTAGCTAGCTAGGCGGGTGTCACCTTCCTTCCTCTCCTCTCCATGTTCTGGGAAGCTGTACACCCTATCGAAGAGGATGAATTTCCCCCAATAGAGGAAGGCCAGTTTTCAGTCAAGGGTACCCAAGTAGCTATGCTCCCCTGCTAGAACCTCCAAACGAGCTCTCGAGAAATTGGCGTGGGGGATAGCTATTAACTTTAAATTTTAGACAAGCAACTAATCTTTATCACAGTATGCTCCAAGTATTTGAGGAGAGACATCTTTATGCTAAAAAGAAAGTAATCAGTGGTCATCTAAAATTCATATTTCACACAGCATCCTAACGAGCCTGGCAGATACACATCTGTTGCATCCTGGTATTAACTGTCCCTGCCTCTTGGAGAAGCTGCTAGAGGTCTCCCCCTCACCACCACCACCATTCACCTTCCATCACATTCCCCACCAGAGGGTCAAAGGTGAATAAAGCATGTTGCCCTCATCTTTCCGTGTTCCCATGGGTATCATCATCACCATCATCATCATCACCATCATCACCACCACCACCACCATCATCATCATCATCATCACCACCACCATCATCATCATCACCATCACCATCACCACCATCACCATCATCATCATCACCATCTTCATCATCATCACCATCATCATCATCATCATCACCACCATCATCATCATCACCATCACCATCACCACCATCATCATCATCATCACCACCACCATCATCATCATCACCATCACCATCATCACCATCACCATCATCATCATCACCATCTTCATCATCATCATCACTATCATCATCATCATCATCATCACCATCATCATCATCATCACCATCATCACCATCATCATCATCATCACCACCATCATCATCACCATCATCATCATCATCACCACCACCATCATCATCATCACCATCATCATCACCATCATCATCATCATCATCACCATCATCACCATCATCATCATCATCATCACCACCATCATCATCACCATCATCATCATCATCACCATCATCACCATCATCATCATCAACATCATCATCACCATCATCATCACCATCATCACCATCATCATCACCATCATCATCATCATCATCATCACCATCATCATCATCATCATCACCATCATCATCATCACCACCATTATCATCATCATCATCATCACCATCATCATCATCATCACCAGCATTATCATCATCACCATCATCATCAACATCATCATCACCATCATCATCACCATCATCACCATCATCATCACCATCATCATCATCATCATCACCATCATCATCATCATCATCACCATCATCATCATCACCACCATTATCATCATCATCATCACCATCATCATCATCATCACCAGCATTATCATCATCACCATCATCATCACACCACCATCATCATCATCATCATCATCATCACCACCATCATCATCATCATCACCACCATCATCATCATCATCATCATCACCACCACCATCATCATCATCATCACCATCATCATCATCATCATCACCATCATCATCATCATCATCACACCACCACCATCATCATCATCATCACCTCATCATCATCATCATCATCATCACCATCATCATCACCATCATCATCACCATCATCATCATCATCATCACCATCATCATCACCATCATCATCATCATCACCACCATCATCATCATCATCATCACCATTATCATCATCATCATCACCATCATCATCAAGAAAAGCCTAAAGAAAATATCTTCCCGGTGTGACAGAAGGGGAAGAATTTGAGCTCGTCTAATTTCTGAGAAATCTAGGGACGGGCTGCAGGGAGTGTGCTGCAGGGAGAATTTTCTTCTGAAGCATTCATATGTTAGAAACTTAGTCTCCAAGGCAACAGAGGAAAGAGGTGAGGCCTTTAAAGGGTAATTAGGTCATGAAAGCAGAGAGAATAGATGAATGCCATCCTCCTGGGGAGGAGCTCATCCTTCAGCGTTTTATCCCTAGTGTGTGTGTGTGTGTGTGTGTGTGTGTGTGTGTGTGTGTGTGTGTGGTATTAGTGTTCTCTCCCTCTTTTCCCTCTTCTCGCTCTTCCTCCCCCTTTCCTTCTCCTCAACTCTTACATTTTTATTCTTCTACCTTTCCCTCACAGAACAACACAACCCAGTAGCTCTGACTAGACACTGGCACCTTGATGTTGGAATTCTAGTCTACAGAACTCTTATTTTTAAAATATTTTTACTTATCAGGTGTGTGTGAGTGATGCACACAGATGACATATAACATGTGGAGGTCAGAGGACAGCTTTGTGGAGCTGTTGTCTTCAACTACCTTCACATGGGATTCAGGGACAGAACTTGGATCATCAGGTTTGTGTGATAGTTTACCCACGGAACCACCTAGCCAGCCCAAAGCAATGAAGATGGACATTAGCCAAATTAATTTTAAAATACTATTAGTGGGTGATTTTCATCTTTCTACATAGATTAGCGCTTCCTTGAGGAGGCATACTACTCTAAATACCCTTTTCTGCTCTCAAACAAACACTGCAAATTGTTCTGGGCCTAACAAATTCCTGAAATAGTGAACAAAAGAAAATGTCACTGGCATTAATGTGGGGAAATGTGTCATTACCCTGAAAGATTTTTCCAATTCCATTGTATTCAGGAAATAGTACATATATCTGAGAACGGGATTTGGTCTGAATTACTAAGAATGTCTCTATCAGGACAAACTATTGACAACTCAGAGCAATCTGTTGTCATTCCTGGTTATGGTCCAGGACCTGAAAGAGAGGGACTCTTATCAGAATCATCACCTCAGAGGCAAATGAATCCTGAACAAAATCCAAGTTGTGCTGGACCTCAGCTAGACCATGAGCATTTGCTGCATCCCTAGAAATCACCATGCCACAGGCTTGATTGGAATCTAGAAACAAATACAAAAAAAAAAAAAAAAAACAACTCTCTCAAGCTCTACTGCTCCCAGCTCCCACCCCACCCTGGGAGCCTCTTCCAGTCTGACCTTGCTTTTGTAGCACAGAAGTGAAGTCTGACGCTACAAGGCCATCCAGAACCTTGAGGACATTCCTGGGGCCATTTACACAACAAAAGCAATGCAGACCCCCAAAGGTCTTGGAAGAAGCCCGGCACAGCAATGTTGAGTCCCTTGTCTCTGTTTCAGTTACACAGACATTTCAGGTTGAGCTCGGCAGAAGGAGCTGACTGCTGTGTACAGTGTGGCTGGACTTGAGCTTGGACATAAGGAGACACAGGTGAGCACTGCTTGCAGCGACAGTCTACAGCGGAGGCTCCCCCAAAGACAAGGGAAGCGGTTCTGACTGCAGCAATTACTCTCCTTGCTGGAAACTCAACGGACTCTCAGAGACTGAAGCTTTTCAGTTTCAAACAAAGACTCTTCCTCAGTAGCCTAAGTTCAACATCCTGAGCCAAATTAAATGCAGATGTAAAATGAAAAACAAAAACAAAGCCTCTCTACCCACAAATCGCCTTTCTCAGTCCTCAGGAGGCAACAGAGGGTCTGACTGATCTGGCCTCTGTGAGGGTCTGATTCTCCTCCCTATGTGGGCTGGTGAGGCAGCAGTCCACACTGGAGGCAAGGGGAGCCCATCCCAACCCCAAGCCCTCCACACGATGCCCCCTTCCTCCCCCCCTTGTGCTTTCTGTGGGCTTTTCCTCCTTCCCTGTAGCCTGGGTGACTGCCCACCATCCTGGCCTCCTGCTCCCCTTTCATTTAGGATCCTGTTTATGATTTTATCATCCATCCTCTCTATTCCGCGGCTTCACCTCATCCATAGTTCGGTTTCTGTGCCCACAAACGATCTAATTGGGCATGTCACTTCCACAGTCTCTACCTGTCCCAAACTGAGAACATTATCCTGTTAGTGCTAACCCTTTCTGCCCTTTTGTTCACGTCACAGCCACTTCTTTGCCATGCTGTTATCTGAGAATGTAATAAAGCCTTGAACTTTACCTGCTAGAGGGAGACAAGCTGTAGACCTAAGCTATTTTACATATGCACACTCCCAAGCTCTCAGGACCTGACGTACACAGAGGTTTTAGACTACGCCTGCCCTCACACATAGTGAATGGCCTGATCTTTATTTAAAACAAACAAACAAACAAACAAAAACCTTTACTATCTTGTGAGAAACAAACAAAAACCTAACTATTCAGGCTGTGAAATATGACAAGCCCTTGGTAAAATGAATAAGACTGAAGTATGCTCCCCTAAAATAGCCACCCGGCCTCAAGTTCCCCCCTCCTGTCGGCTGTAGTGGCAGGCTAGGAGCACTGAGTCACGACTGGCACTGGTGTTCTAGAGGACTTGGATGCCTGGATGTGTTCAACAGTGGGCACAATGGTCTTGACGGATCCCGTGAAAGGACACCGAGCTCTTGACTTATCTGTGGAATGTAAATGCAGCATGTGAATACACTGTCCCCTCCTTCCCCATCACTGTTAATAATACAAATGCTTGGTTTACCTTCTCAGAGTAGTACCTCCATAACTGCCTGGCAGTGGGAATGGGACACCGATCTGGACTCATGGGCCAGCACAGTAGAGGAAACCACAAAGAGTACAGTTGACTCCAGCAGTGAAAAAGAAAGCAGAGGCCTGCAAGGCCCACAGCCTGGCCAAGGTCACACTTTTTCTAAGGAACTTGTCCCACCTTCATCTTCATCCAATGACATCATCCAGCGCCCTCTGATGGCATCCCTACAACCTCCTCAGCTGAAAGGTGTTCTTACTCCTCACAGCAATTATGGCCATGAAAAGCAGAAAGGATGGAGCAACAGGAGGCTGGAGGCAGGGTTGTTCATTTTATTCTTGAACAAGAATCTGATTGCTGGGGTCAAAGGACAAAGTAAGTGTCCAGCCACTTCCAGAAAAACCCAGTGTTCCCACAGAGCTCCGTGGGCTCAGTAGCAAAGGCAATGCTTCTCCTTTGTAAGTCAGCACTGGAAAAGGAGATAAATCCAGCGCCATGTGAAATGTGTAGCTGTCTCCCTCTTGAACTACTATCAAAGCTATTCGATATTGAGAAAAATTAAAGACATACAAACATTCGGTGAGTTCATTAGCAAGACCAAAGGTGAAAGGAGAAGTCAAAAGTTTGAATAAAAAGTGAAGCGGGAAACGCCATCAGAAAGGCTGACAACAAAATCCAGAGCAATTAAAGGCTAAACAGTGGTTATCAAGCGGGATGAAGACTCAGGAAAACTGCTAAGGAACACACACACAAACACACACATACACACAAACACATCACCATTGCCATCACCAGGACAGCCACATAGAAAGATACTGTGATCAAGCCTCTATTGTCCCAGGTATACTGCCATCTTTGTGATTCAACAATACTTTAAAAGACTCTAAAGAAGCCCCCTGTGGTGCTTCTTTAGGTGAATCCCCACTACTGTGATTTTCTAAAGTAAGTCAATCTGTAAATGTTCATCAAACCTAAATTTGAATTTAAAAGGGAAGCTGTGTGAAGCCTCCTTCCTCTATGCCTGACTCCATCTGATAGGACCACTTTTCATTCCACTTCAAAGTCCAATCAATTCTTCCAACAATAAACCAATATTAAACAGAGCAAACTTCTTTTCTGGCACTCAAAATAGTTATTTAAAAACTTTAAAGTATGTTTGGAAGTTCAGCCATATATGAATGCACATTTTCAATTATAAAGTTTTACAAACCAAATATCGATAAAGAATTTTGTGTGAACACTTGGTACACAAATTCAGGAGCATTCCCAGTATAAAATACACACCAGATTGTAAAAGCTTAGCACCAATAGAGAATGAAAAATATCTCATTAATAATTTTTGGCATCAGGGCTAGGGAGGTGACTCAGCTGGTTAAGAGTCACATAAGCATGAAGACCTGAGTTCAATTGGAAGCACTCAAGTAAAAGCAGGGCACAGAGGAGGGACTAGAACACCAATCCAGTCACATAACCTTCAACCTACAGTCTGCCTATGGGATATGCTAGGAGAAAGGCGGCATAGAGATTGTGGGAGTGACCAACCAATGACTGGTCCAGCCATAAGAGCAAGCAAGCCATGCTACAGTCTGGAGCACCAAGGACCCATAGGCTAGATGGCCCAGAGACCTAGGATAGAAGCAAACATGACTGGAAGGGGGAAATGTCAATGTAATGATGTCTAATGATATTGTGCTATACTCATAGACTGGTGCCTAGTCAGTAGTCAGAGAGGCTTCATCCAGCAACTGTGGAAACAGATGCAGACCCACAGCCAAACATTAGGCAGAGCTCAAGGAATCCTGCCAAAGAGAAGGAGAAGGACTGTAGGAGCCAAAAGAGTCAAGAACATCACAAGAAAACCCACAGAATCAACTAACCTAGGCTCGTAGGGGCTCACAGAGACTGAAATGACAACCAGGGAGCCTGCATGGGACTGACCTGGGCCCTCTGGATAGATGTGACAGTTGTCTTTTTATGTGACTCCTAATAGTGGGAACAGAGGCTGTTTCTGACTCTCTTTTACTGGCTTTTGTGACCCTAGTCCTCATACTGGGTTTCCTTGTCTGGCCTTGATACAAGGCAAGTTGCTTAATCTTACTGCAGCTCGAAAGGCCATGTTTTGTTGATATCCATGGGAAGCCTGCCCTTTCCTGGAGAGAAACAGAGGAGTGGTTGGGGGGGTGGAGGGTGGTAGGAGGAGGGACTAGGAGGAGAGGAGGGAGGAGAAACTGTGGTTAAGATGGATGAATGGATAGACAGACAGACAGATAGGAACAACAGTTTGGGGCCAGCCAGTCTACCCGAATCTGTTATCTCTGGGTTCAGTGAAGACTTTGCCTCAAATTATAATAGGAAGGAGAGATTGAGAAAAACACAAAACATCAGCTTCTGGACTCCACAAATATACACATACATGCACACACACATACACAATCATATACAAACACAATACAAACATGTACATACATGCACACACACAATCATATACAAACACAATACAAACATGTACATACATGCACACCCACATACACAATCATATACAAACATGTACATACATGTACACACACATACACAATCATATACAAACATGTGCATACATGTACACACATACACAATCATATACAAACACAATACAAACATGTATATACATGTACACACATACACAATCATATACAAACATGTACATACATGTACACACACATACACAATCATATACAAACATGTACATACATGTACACACACAATCATATACAAACATGTACATACATGCACACGCAAATAATGCTTTGCTTTAGTTATGGAAACAGTGGTATTTTGGAATATATAGAGTTTAAAAATACATTTTTTAATTTATTTTTTACTCTTAAAATATGGCTATCATTTAAATGATAAATGCATCTCATCTGTTTCTATTAGACTGTGTTATCCCAAAGGAAGCAAGGCAACGCTATTTTAAAAGGTCTAATGGAAAACCCCATCACTGTGTACCCCCAAATCCTACAAGAGCTTTGGCAGTTGAGGAGAAGGATAAATTCTAATTAATCTACCATTCCTCTCCCAGGATGAGATGAAGCAGGAAAGCAGAAACCTTCTTCAGATCACGCTGGATCTCAAAGAACAAGCCAGTGTTCTCTGTTCAGGGAGGGCCTCCATGGGCTTCACCACTGGGAAGAACCATTGAGGCTGAAAGTGGGGCCAGCCTAGCACCCACCTGCCAGGGAATTTACAAATCCCAGGAACTGGAGAGATGGCTCACCGGGTAAAGGCATTGGCTTTCAAACCTGAACATCTGAGTTCAATTCCCAGGACCCACAAGGTAGAAGGAGAGAAACTGCCCCTGCACATTGTCCTCTGATCTACACACACATGCCATGATGCGTGCACACAAACACACACTAAACAATCTCAAAAGTAAAATGTGACCAGGTGTGGCAGCCATGCCCATAAATGTCCTCAGTTGATGGAGGAAGGTCACTGGTTAAAAAATAAAGAAACTGCCTTGGCCCATTTTATTGGTTAGAACATAGGTGGGTGGAGTAAACAGAACAGAGTGCTGGGAGGAAGAGGAAGTGAGCTCAGAGACGCCATGCTCCCCTCTCCCGGGCAGACACGATAGCTCTGCTCTCTGAAGCAGACATGATGGAGCAAGCCGCCAGGTCAGACATGCTAAGTCCTTCCCAGTAAGACCGGTGCTACACAGTTTATTAGAGATGGGTTGATCGGGATATCAGAATTAGCCAGTAAGGGCTAGAGCTAATGGGCCAAGCAGTGTTTAAATGAATACAACTTGTGTGTTGTTATTTCGGGGCATAAGCTAGCCAGGCGGCCGGGGTGCTGGGGACGCAGCCCTGCTGCTCATATTACTACACTCAGTCCAATACCCTGGAGGCAGAGGTGAAGGGACACTAGACCACAATATCAAAAATCAAATAAGGAATAAGGTGAAATTTGTAACTTCAGAGATTCTTATCCTTATTTGCAAGCGAGAAAACCATTAACATTTTAACCCCAGTTAAAATAGAAGTTATTGTCAACCACAAGAAAGAAAAGATTGTCTCCTATCTGTGCAGCCTGGTGCCTTAGTATGGTGTGGGTTTTGAAATGTTGAGTCTAACATCATTAGGTCCAGCTGTCAGTGGGTGTTTGTTCCACTCTGAATCATCATCATCGAGTCCTGGGAATTAGCCCTGACCAAAGGCAGCTGCTTCACCACACTCGACTCTTCTAAGCAGTAGCCTACACCCCAAGACTGGTCAAAGGCCAGCTAGGTGCCTCAATCTGGGAAACTCTGGGGCCAATTCCAGCTCCTGTGCTTGCTGTGGGTCTGGCTGTGGTGTTCACTGAAGACAGCGCTTCAGCTGTCCCCTCTGCCCAATGCTGCCTCACCAGGACACCCCAACAAAATTTCTGTATGTGAAGCTCAATTCCACAGCTGCTTCTGGTTAAGTCTAGCTAATGCCACCAACATGGAAAGCAGGTTAGAGCAAATGAGCACACACACACACACACACACACACACACACACACACACACCCCACAGGCTCCTACAGGCTCTTAGCTATGAAAACAATTGTGAAATATTTAGCAATCCCTTCAATGTTGTACAGAAGGGGAAAGTCCTAACTACCGCTCTACTGGCTCCGGCTGGCTCTGGCTGGCTCTGACTGGCTCTGGCTGGCTCTGGCTGGCTCACCTATTTAGAGCCTTTTACTAGTAAGTCCAAAGATGGAAACTTCAGCTGTCCCATGGGGGCTAATTAGTTTCACTCCATTCCTTGACCACAGACTTCACCCCTAGCCACTCAGACTCCCAACAGCACCCTCTGTGTGGTACAGGGAGACTGTACAAGAAGAATGCAGGCTTGAGTCGGCACAAACTATGCCCAGGTCCCTTTACTCTCAAAGGCCCTCTCCACAGGGGCCGGCCCCAGCTTCCTTTCCGCTGCCCCGGGTCAGAACAGTCTAAGAATGGAGTCCTGAGAGAGCTCTGAACGCTGGTGAGAAAACTCCAAGAAAGCAAAACAAGAGGCTTGTGACCTCAGTTTCTTCAAAACACAGAGTTGTTCTTGGAGTGTGTTTCCACACTCCTCCCGGGTGTAGCGGATAGGAGTGAGTTCACCTCAGCGGCCGTTATTCATGTGCCTTGTGGAAAAATGTGTTCCTGCCACGTGTGGTTGTCCTTGTGATTGAACACCTGACTCTGATACACGGCCTGCTGCTCTGAATGCCTCTTACATGAGTCTTTAGTCTGCGTCACGCGTAGGCCCTGCTCTCCCAGGCTCGTGAACTAGAGCGGCAACAGCACCCTCTTCGGCTCTCCTCCTGTCCCACCACTGAAGGGGTGATTTCTCTCCCAGCAGTGATTCTCCTGGGCTCCTGCTTTTCCCACGTTTTCACTTCTTCTCTGGACAATCGTGTTCCTGCCTGGCTCACTTCCACCAATTGTTCAATAGCACAGGTATTTCCCCACACATTTGGAGGCCATATTGACAATAGAGACCACAAGTACAGCTTTTAGACAGTATTCTGAGGCTTGCCGTGGCCTTCTCCCAGGCCCTGGGGACCAGAGTCTTTGTTTATGTATGTTCTGTTATTTTTAACAAATACTCAAGTATATAGACACAACCTGTCTACCCTCTGCCACCACTGAGCTAACTCTGTGGACTTTATAATGAAGTAGGTATCCGCCATCTGGATGGAGAATTGATGCCTGGAACACAAGTTTAAGACCTACCTCCCGCCATTACCTGTCCCACTGCCCAAGCTCAGAGCCTGGGGAAATAATGGATCTTGTTACTCAGGTCCTCAGAATGAGTCTCTCCCAAGTTATCCTGCTCCCTGGCTCTGTTGTGACTACAAACCTATTTACCTCCTCCTGCCCTTAATTTCAAACTAAGCTCTCTGGGTTTGCTGCTAGTGTTCTTTCACAAATCATATACACGAGGATAAGTATTTTTTAAATTCTTTTTTATAGCCACTCATGCAGTTGGAGAAATGCCTCAGCAATCAAAATTCCAAGCTGCTTTTCCAGATGACCCAAGTTCGACTTCCAGGATCTATGTGGTGGCTCACAACAGTCTGTAGCCAGTTCCAAGGATCTTCTTCTGGCCCAGTCATGTATTTGCTACACAGACATACATGCAGCCCAACCTCCCCTATGTTAAAAATGTTTATAATAGCCATAATAAACCTGCCCATAATCATACCACATAGAGATAGCTACTGCTTACATTTTGATGTTTTTTCTTCCTTTAAGTCTTTTTCTTTTCCTTTCTTCTTTTTCTGAGTATTTAACAAATGTATGTGAATGTGTGTTAGTGTGGGCACATATGTACCAAGGCACACATGCAGAGGTCAGAGGACAACCTTGGGTCAGTCCTCATCTTCCATATTGTTTGAAACTGGGTCTCTCTTGGGCACGTCCCCACACACCAGGCTAGCTGACCTGTAAGATTCCCATCCTTCTCCTGTCTCCCATTCCCTTCTCCCAGTAGTAGCATGCCAGGGTTCCAGACACATGTGTTCTATTGTATGGGGATCTCAGAATCCAATCTGTGTATTAGGCCTGTGTCCCCAGCCCTCGTACAGCGCCTTTCTGCTTTTGTGTACAGAGTTACTCATAATATCCTAGTTGTATAGATAATTTATGTATGTTCTGTTATTTTTAACAAATATTCAGTATATAGGCACAACCTGTCTACCCTCTGCACAAATGTCATCTTTAATGTCTACAGCATACTTTAAAAAGCACCATAATTTGTAAAACCATCATCTTAATTTTTCAGCATTAAAATCATTGTCACTTTTACGGTGAACAATTTGAATATAAGATTTTTCTACGCACTTTAGAATATCTCCTTAGCATATAGACCGTTAACTGAAATTACTTACTGAAAGGGTATGAACATTCTAAGACTCAACAAATATGGCCAAATTGATTTCAAATAAAATTATACCAATACACCACAATGAGTGAAATTTCATTAAGAAGAGAAAAGGATCTGCTCTTAATATATGTATCAATTTGCACATCAGATCTCTTGGCAAATAGGAACACTTTTCAGGTCTGTTGGAAATGTCAGTTTCCCCTTTCAACCTGCTCGTGTCCTTTAGGCACTGATTCATCGGGCTTTATATCTATCTGCATGTTGTATTGATTAAATCTTCTCGTTGCTGTAATAGCATACCTGACAATGCCTTACGGAACAGAATGTTATTTTGGTTTGCAGGTTGAAGGTACTGTCCACCCTGGCAGAAACAGCATGGTAGAGGCATGAGGTGGCTGGTTGCATTGCATCCCCAGTCATGAAGCAGAAAGAGACAAAAATGGCCTGCTTGGCTGGTTTCTTCCTTTTTAGTCACTCTGAGACTCAGGCTCATGGATGATGCTCCCCCTGCTCAGCATGGATCTCCCCATCCCAGCTAAAGCTCTCCCACACCTAAGGTGTGTCTCCTAGGTGATTTCCAAGTCCAGTCAAATTCACCAGAGAATCAACCACCACACATGTCCTCTTAACATAGCCAGGAAGTTAACCTTTGGTCTATCTTGTTTGTTAGAAATATTCTCCAGTTTCTTTGCTTTTTAATTTTTATAGGCATTAACAATTTTAGATTATTTTACATTATTGTCTGAGTACATGCCTGTGCACTACATGCACACTGGTTGGGTTTCCTGGCACTGGGGTTATAGATGGTTGTAAGTCACTGTGTGGCTGCTGGGAATCAAGCCTGGGTCTTCTTCAAGAACAACAAGTGCTCTTAACTGTTGAGTCATCTCTTCAGTCCCAAATTTTATTAACTTTTCGTATGCACGATTTTTCATCTAAATAGACAGGCTTACCAATGTCATCCTGTGTAACCACCCTTAAGCTTAGAAAGTCTTCCCCTGTCAGCATCAGGTACCTATTCTTTCATTTCCTTTAATAGTTCCATGTTGACTTCTCACTCTTGGGGAATCGCTCATCAGCTTCTTTCCTTTCATCCTAGTTCCTTCCACATCCCATGAGCTTCAATTACTCTTTAAAAAGGAACACAGACAGTCCTCTTAAACTACCACATGTATTTTGCAGAGGATGGTGGCCCCCACACATAGACTTAGCTCTGCAGTCCTCTACTTCCAAAATTGTGGAGTCTTGGAAATGTCCTGGAAGTCTCCTGCCTACAACTCCTGTGGGCTAGGTGTTTGTGTCCTGAAAGCAAGAAGAGAGGGAATAGAGTACCCAAGGCTTCTGGAGACCTCAGAAAGTCTGGGAGCCCACAGTATGCACATATACATGCAAGAGCGCAGAGAGACAGAGACAGAGACACACACAGAGAGAGACACAGAGAGAGAGACAGAGAGACACAGAGAGAGACAGAGAGAGATCGATCTTCTCCTTTCCCATTCCCAACTTTCCTTTTGTCTGCTCCCCCTTGCCTAACCTCTGCAACATCATGGACTGGGGAAGGGTGTGGTCAGTGATGCTGGGAAAACCGTTCTGGTTCCCCTCCTACTTAACAGCAATGCTGTCTGGATCCTGGATTCTCTCCACCCTGTATCTCCCAACATTTACAGGGATCGAACTCCTGGGATCCATTTGTTGGGTTTGCATCTCAGAATATTTAGAAGCTGAAATTAAGAAACATCACAGCAGCTCTGGACTGGTTGGTTCTGTTGCTCACATCTCTTGATGGAAACAGTTCTTGTGTTTGTTCTCATTGGGATATCACACACCTAGGGCTGACCCAAGACCAGCAGACAGGTAGTCGATATCTGAGAACAGCTAAAAGATCTGTAGAGACAGAGTTATGCCTGCCCTTGTTCACTGCACCCTAAGGCTTAAGGATTACCTTGAAATTCCTAGGACTCAGTCCATTATGTATGCCTATGACGTATGGTATCTAAAATATGTATACATATACATATACATCCATTGTTTTTAATTAAACACAGGAGGCTTCTGGGGGTTGCTGTTTTTGTAACAAACATACTCTTTTTTATCTTTAGCTAGTCGGTGCCCCACAGAAACACATTTAGCATTTTCCCTTGAAGTTCCTTAACATCCTCTGGGCCTCATCACAAAAATTGATAAAGTTAGATTAGATGATCTCAAATGTCACTTCTAGCCATAAAATTCCATTATTAAATTAATAACTTAAAGATGAATGCTTTTATTGATGGTTATAAATTCTGTTCGGCCTGCGTATCGGTGTAGAGTACAGGCTATAATTTACATCTGACTGTTCTTTACTGGAAACTAAAGTTCAGAACGGTATTAAAACCAGGAATGCCTTTTGCTGGCCTGCCATATGCACCAGACAGCTACACAAATCATGCTTTGAGGGGCTAGGGAGCTGGCTCAGTGGAAGAGATTATACTGCTTTTGCAGAGAACCTGAGTCCAGCTCCAGGCACCCAGGAGGCTCGCCACCACCTATCTCTCCAGCTCCGGCTCCAACTCTAAGGGAGCCCAATGCCTCTGGCCTCCATGGGCTCCTGCAGTCTACATGCACATTTACACACACACACACACACACACACACACACACACACACACACTTTTAAAGCTAATGGCATTTGATAGCTGCTGGGACTCAGAATCGGTTTGATTTAATTATGTGACCCTCGTGGCCTACCACGTGCCAGGCGGGCCCTACTCCCAAAGCTAGTTAGGCAACACAAACTGGACTCCATTAGGAAAAGGAACAGAAGAAGAAATCTACAAGTTGGGTAGAAAGAAAGACAGTATGGAAAGGGTAATTATGGGAGGAGTTGGAGAGTAAATATGTTCAAAAATACAAATATAAAAAGTGTTTAATTTTTTATCTTAAAAAAACAGAAAAGAGGCCATCCTTTGAGAAAATAATCTACAGCAACCAGGAAACCATCACTGATATAATAACCTTCCCCTGACTGCAATAAATAAAAGTCTTTATTCAATGACTCTGACATGTGGTAGCAGTTGGCAGTTGTCACCAGCTTAGTGAAAAGCCAGTGACAAAGATCTGAAGACAGAAACTCATTCACTGCAGAAGCCACTGTAACGGAAACTTCTTAATGCTAACCCTGAGTGTTCTAACTAGTATTAATGTCAGTAATGAAAAATAACAAAAATTGATCACTGGGTTTCTTTTTACACAGTCTTTGGGTTGGGTGGCATGTGTTCAGAGAATGCCAGCTCATTTGAATATTTGCCTAATTAGGAAGTTAAATGTGCTGCTCCTGCTGCCAGCAATCACATCATGGGTTTTGAAGCCAAATATAAATGCCTTTTTAGTCACCCACTGACTTGGATAGCTCCAGCTTCATGTCTGCACAGACAATACGAAACTGGTCAAACTCTTCCTTTCTTGGGTATCCCTCTTTTGTATCAAAGCAGCCACAAAGAATATTGCAGTGGCTCAGAGCTATTTGGGGGAGAACTGGGTCTGAGAGTCATGTGGGAATATGATTTGATTAACCAGGTACGAGGAAATGCGATGGTCAAACTCCTGGGCCCAGTTCTGGATCAGAGAATGTGACGAGGTGTAATCCTACTGGCAAATCCTGACATGCCTAAATCTCCTGTGTTGGCCTCTTCTCCCACAGTAAACCTCCACCCCCTCCGTTCTAGCTTCATGAGATACCAATGTCCCAGCTCAGGCCTCCAGTGTCTTTGCTCCAGTTCTGCTTAGTCTCCGAAGTCATTATTTCCCATCTAGACCTGCCAATCATCATCCATTCTTCAAAGTCCACCCAATCTGAATCTACCTCCTAAAAAATATCTCACTGGATCATCCTAACCCCAATAAAATGATCTCTACTGCTCGCCATCGTTGGCCTTTGCTTTCCCCTAGGATACCCCTTACTGGAGTGACTTGTCTATGAATATACATACTTTTAGATTTTAAGCAACGGAGGACAGATGCTGTGCACTATTCTTATTTTATGCCCAACAATTCCTATCATGGTCTTAAAATATAACTACAGACCTGCTATTAGTGTCCGCTGGCCAAAGAACCTCTAGGAGAATAGTCAAAGACCATTGCTGCAAAGGAGGTCAGTATCTTCAAAACTCATTAAAATACAAATTATTAAGTCTGCTTAAGATTTTGTGTTGCTTTTTAAAAACATTTTATTTAGGCATTTGGGGGTTACCATGGCACATAAGGGAGGCCAGAGTACAACTTGTAGAAGTTGGTTCTGTCGAGCAGCAAGCACCCTCGTGTGTTTAACCATTCCACCGTTCCTGCTTCAGACCTTGACTTACTTCTGGGAAGGAAGGAGTCATTGTCTTTGGTGATATAACCACTAATAAGTTACCCATCCATGCTCCCAGGGAATGGCCCACAGCCGTGCTCATGTGGAGGGGTGAGGAGTGAGGACTGGCTAAACTCAGTGGGTCATAAACAGAAACCAAACAAATAACAAGATGTAATAGTGGAAGGGGGGGTGCTTGTTGGAAGAAAGGGAGCTTGGTGGGGAGAAAGGGAATAAGGGTGGGGAGGACGGCAAGTGTTACCAGAATGTATTATACATGCATGTAAGAGTGTTGAGGGACAAACTGATTAATGAAAAATAATTAAACAAACAACAAATGGGTTTTGTCCCAGTCATTTGGACTGGCAGATCAAGAATCTGGAATTCTCACAAGTCTCTCATTCCCATTATGTGTTGATATCAAAAGCATTGGATTTGAAAGAGGAATAAAACCATGTCCCTTTCCTAGGGTAGGAAAGCAAAGCCAAAAATAATGACAATGTAAGCAGAAAGTACGCTTACCACAAATACGCAAGCGGTGCCCAGAACTCGCAGGGGAGACAGGAGGAGGTAACTGAGACGGGACAGGGATCCCATCTCAGAATAGGTAGGCTCCTCCAGGGTGACCACATCTAAATCAATATGTTCCCCCTCCATCTGCTCCAATTTACAGAAGAATTTTCCAACTCAAGGAACTGACATCATCTAGGGCCCTCTGGCTGTTATGGAGGGCAGCTCTCAGCAGGGCCCAGGCAGTAACCTCAGGCTTCCTTGGCTGAGCTATATGATGCCATCATTACTAGCTCTCTGCTCAGGGATGGGGGGCCCCAACAGACCTGGTAGCAGGGAGCCAGGCCCCTAATGAGGCATGGGCCTGCCTGCTGCCACAGGCAGAATGGCTGAAGAACCATGAACACCACCCAGTGAGAGGAAACCTTTTGGAAAAAGAAAAACTCAAGCTAGAACAGGAAGAAGCAAAGAAGCTGAGCCCCTAAGTTTACATGAGCCAATTAGTGCTTGATTCCCACCTAAACTGCTGTTTCATCCTGTTGTTCCTTGTCTGCATGAACACGGGGTGCATGTATGTGACATGTGTGTAGATGCAGGTGTGTGCATGCTGCAACACACATGTGAAGCACAGAAGACAACATCGGGTGTTGACCAGCACTTTTCAGTGTGTTTGAAGCAGGGTATCTTTGTCATCCACCACTGTGTATACCAGGCTAGCCCTTGGGCTTCAGAGATTCTCCCGTCTTCCCATAGGAGCACTAGAACTCCAGACATGAACTGTCATGCCTGGCTTTATCTACATTGTGGGTATTCAAACTTAAGTACTTACACTTGCGTGGCAGTTATTTTACCCACTGGGACGTGTCCCTGGTCCTTCACTTCTGTTTCAAATAAAGGTGGAGCTAGGGAGGTGACTCAGTGGCTTGATAAAGGCAGTTGTGGTACAAGCCTGATAACCTAAATTCACATCCCCTGTAAAAGCCAGACACAGTAAGTACCTCAAGCATCTGGAATCCCAGCATGCCTACACAGAAATGAGGGGTGGAGACGGGAAAATCTCTTAGATGCTCACAAGCCGATGTGCAAAGCAGTGATGTGGGAGTGTCATATATCAATCTGTTGATTTCATTGGTTAAGTAATAAACAAACTGCTTGGGCTCATAGCTTAGAACATAGGTGGGTGGAGTAAACAGAACAGAATGCTGGGAGGAAGAGGAAGTGAGGTAAGACGCCTCAGAGAGACGCCATGCTCCCCGCTCCTGGGCAGACGCACGCGATGAAGCTCCGACCCAGGATGGACGTAGGCTAGAATCTTCCCGGTAAGACCAGTGCTTACAGATTATTAGAGATGGGTTGATCAGGATATCAGAATTAGCCAGTAAGGGCTAGAGCTAAAGGGCCAAGCAATGTTTAAATGAATACAATTTGTGTGTTGTTATTTCGGGGCATAAGCTTAAGCTAGCCATGTGGGCAGCCGGGTGCTGGGGACGCAGCCCCGCCACTCTTATTACTACAAAGCAGCAAGAAGATTATGTCTCAAACAAGATGGGAAGGTAAGGACTGACACCTGAAGGGCATCCTCTGACCTCCATGTGAGCCTCTGTCTGTCTGTCCATCTTAGAGCTAAAGTGTAAGGACAAAGCAATGCTGACCAGTTGCTATAGTCAATTATATGAGGCACCTGCCAGCCAACCATGGGAGAATTGTCCAGGATGGAGCCATGGCACTGCAGGCCTCACCGGACATCAGCGGCTCCACACCCTGTAAGGAGGTATGGATCGGGCTTTGCTTCTGTCCCTAGAGAAGATGTTAGAGGAGACGCCACGTCAAACATGAGAGGGAAATGCAGAAATGGCTGCCCTGGGTGTGGGATTGTTTTACTAAGCAAGTGTTTATTTTTATGAGGCATCTGCAATTTTTCTTAAGGTTACATTCTGAGTGACTGCAATTATTGATTACATTAATGGATTACCTCTGGAGACAGAATCTAATTACATTTTTGCACAAATTGCAAAATGTAGATTAATTCCTGTGTTCTGTTGTTCCTTCCTTGAACTTGGTAATGTGGCCGTGGCTCAACAGACCCCAAAGACAGCAAAGAAGCTACAGATGCTTAGCCAATGTGGCTGACTCACTGGGAGATGTTGACAAGAAAGAGAAGTGCAAATGATTCTAACACCTCAAATCCAACTCCCATCCTAATCACAGGAATGAAACTTTCAAAACTGAGAGACTATTCTTCATCAATTGAGTAAGCATAGGTCTGGAGGCAGAAAGGCATTTTCAATGTAGATAAACTATATAAGACTATACACTAACTCAGCCTCTCTAAAAATCAATTAGGCATTACTTATCAAGAATCAAAAAAAAAAGTGGAGTTGGAGAGATGTCTTAGTGATTAAGAGCATGTGTTGCTCTTACAGAGGACCCAGGTTCAATTCCCAGCACCCATATGATGGCTGTCAGCCATGCATAATTCCAGTTCCAGGGAACCACACTCTCTTCTGGCCTTTGTGGACATAAAGGATATAGATGGTGCATACATACATACATACATACATACATACATACATACAGGCGAAATATTCACATGCATGGAATAAATATAAAAATAATTTAATGAACCTGACCTCAATAATTCTATATTTTGATCTAATAATTCTTACTTTCAGAATTTGTCTTAAACAAATTATCAGAAATACAACCATTCATTCATGAGGACTATCATTATAACATTATAGTCACTCAGAAGTAGCTAATGTATATATTTAACTTTCTAGGAAAGGCTAAATAAGTTATGTGTATCCATATGGTAGAATATTGTGAAGCCATTTAAAATCATGTTTATGAAGAGCCTTGATGACACAGGGAATGTTTGTCAATCATATAATTTTTCTTATAATTATAGATAAAATATGGAATGCAAAATTAAATATAAAGTATTATTTGTGCCATAGAAGAAATGGATTTACCCCATGGCAATTATTCATCTGTTGATGGTGACAAGCTGGGTGACTCTTTTTCCTCTTCTTTCATATTTTCTATCAAAATTTTCTGTAATAATCACGCCTTAGTTGATAATCGGGAAAAAGAAGGTGATGGTGGAAGAAAGTGACAATAGAAGAGGCGCAGATGCCTGAGGGTAACAAGGAAGGGGGTGGGTTCTCACGCTTCTCGGTGGACCCGTGACTGCAGGGAAAGATTGCAGGGAAAGACTGAACCCAGAGATGTAAAGGAGTCACGATGGCCAGACGCTTGTTTTCCAGAGTACCATTTAAGGATGACATCTGTTTCAAATGCCCTCTTTCCTTCCAAAATTAATTGGATTTACTATTACATTTCAAACTCCTTGACACCTTCTCAATTAACTCGGCCTTAGTCCGTGGGATTTCAAGCCTTATTTGCTTCACACACATACCCTTTTTTGACCACCAAGTTGAATCCTAGTTAGAAACTATATATACTTTATACCCAGACCCATGTAGGGAAACTGTTTCAAAAGAACCATGGCATCTTTAAAAATACATTCACTAATTCTTAAAGTGCAATTAGGTATTCTATCCCCCAGCCCCAAACAAATAATACCAATTATAGCCAATTAACTCCTGCTTAGAGATTCTGTCTCAGGAGACTATCCCTGAGAAGGAGGTGCATTAGACAGTCTTGGGAGGCTTCTGAAAGGGGTGCCCCATCTGTTCAACAGTTGCCTTTCACTCAGCAGCCCATAAATACTTAATGATGAGGCCAACTATGACGACTAAGCTGATCACTAATAAACATGGAGACAGAGCTCCATCCATGCACTTCCTGGGGGATGCCCAGGGAGCCTAGGGAAGCCACGCATCCAAAGGAGGCCTGGCTGCTCCTCCCTTGCTTTCCTTGCTCACCCCTTGGTCGTCCCCAGCTGAGGAAGCCTCCAATTCCCAGAGGCCTGTGGAGGTTGTTAAGAGACCACACTAGAGGACCCTTAGCTGATCTAAAAGACATGAGCCACTCCTTTACGCGTCCTTTGCCATGAAATTTTTATAAAGCTCAACCTCAAGAAAGAAAAAGGGAGTCTGGGACCGTGCTTAATTATTCACAGCTCCAACCCAGGAAGGCAGCAGAACCCTTCTTCTGGGGTAAGTGATAGCCACCATTGACTTTCCCCTCTCATGACTCCGAGAGGAGAATCACACTTAAAAAAAAACAAAAACAAAAACAAAAAAACAAAACAGGAGAAGAAAAGCTTCTTAAATCTGAATTCATAAACAACTAGTGCATTTATGGATTGTTTCAGTTAGCTTTTTTTTCACCAATCATTTTAATATTTTTCAGCTGATTAGAAATGGAAATGAAACACCAGGGCTTGGACTTGGTGTATCTACTTTTATATAACTAAAACACACATGAAACTAATTTCATGAACTAATAGCTATGATAAAAGGGAATTTGCTTAACAACAGGGATTTTTTTAAGGGTCAGCTTTGAGACTTATGGGCCAAAAGTTTCATACTTCATGCATGTCTTAGAGACTTGTCTATTTTCCATTGCTATAATAGAATGCCTGATACTGATTAATTTGTAAAGAAAAAATATTTACTTATCCTATGATTCTAGTCCAAGAGCATAGTGCCAGTGAGGGTCTCACGCTACTTCAATTCACAGTCAAAGGGGGTGTGCAAAGGGATTTGGAAGAACCTCCACTTTTATCGTTTTTAGGAGGTATGAGGTAGCCAAAGTTGGCCTGGACCTTCTGATCCTCCTGATGCAGTTTCCAAGTGCAGGAATTACAGTTGTGCACCAATACTCACAGTAACACCCCACCTTTGTGGTAACAAATTGTCTTAGCTTGGGTTTCTTTCACAACATGACCACGGCGGCTCTGACAAATAAAAAATGTTTAATTGGGGCTGGTTTACAGTTTCAGAGCTTTAGTCCATTAGCCTCTTGGTGGGTGGCATGCAGGCAGACATGGTGCTGGAGAAGGAGCTGAGAGTTCTACATCTTGACCCACAGGCAATAGGAAGTGAATTGTCTCGTGCTGGGTGTGTCTTGAGCATCTATGAGAATGCAAAGCCTGCCCCCACAGTGACACACCTTCTCCAACAAGGCCACACCTCCTAACAATGCCACTCCCTATAGGCCAAGCATTCAAACACATGAGTCTATGGGGGCCATCCCTATTCAAACTACCACACTAATCCAGTCCCATGAGAAAGGCAAATCCCCTCAGTAGATCATAATCTAGTATATCTTAGCAGCACCGCCCTTCCAACATTAGCATAATTGCAATCGAATGTCAACATGAGTTTTGGAGAGGACAACATATTTAAATAAATGATTGATGTGTTTGGATGCATTTTAAATGCCACTGTTATAACCTGGGTTCAATTAACTTTTGAAAGTATTATTTCTGGATATAAAAAAAGAAGTATCAGCTCAACAAAAATATCTAATTAGTTCAAGACAGCCTGTGTTCTAGAAGTTTCCCGTGTTCCTTGCCCATAGGCATTACTGGTAAATATGGTTCTCAGATGTAAGAACCAGGAACTGTACACCTGCGAGGAGGTTACAAAACAGCCACAGGAGCTAGTGTGAATTTCGTGAGTCTCAGAACCTCAGCTCTCCCCACATTGCTTACTTGCACGTCGGTATACTCATTTCCTTAGCAAGTGGCCTCACCCCCTTATCCTATGAGTCTCGCATCTCACTGCTAAAGGTCTACGTTAGAAACATTATCTGAGACTTAGGATGTCATCCGCGGCTTCTCACAAAGGCCAGGTTCGCCTCCTCCATCCACCCCATACTAAGGTATCATAAGTCATACTGCTCATACTACACGGCTCCTCGATGAGTTCTTTAACCTCTACTAGCCTGAATCTCCTCGACTGTCAAACAGATACAGCCTGTGTCTCATGGTAGTTGGTGTTTCTATGACATGTCCCTGGCACATCTGTGTTAAGCACTCTCAGTATTTGGTCATTTTATTATCACACAAGATAGAAAGCTCCATGCGTGTAGGAACTGTGGCCTCTTCCATCTAAAGCTAGAAGAGTTCCTGGTGAACAGGAGAAGCACAATACGTCTTATTTGTGTAAGCGATTGTTGTGTTTGGGTCCATCTTACATACCACTCTTACAACCTGCTTTCTTTTCCCCCTCTGAATGCTACGATGACATTTTGTCTGTCATCCTTTGGCACTGGCATTCGCCGTCCTCACGCCATGCCCGTTTTCATTCTCTCAGAGACTCTGGTTCCCCGGTCACTCCCACTGCTGCCTTCTCTGATGTCTGTACCGCATGCCGTCAGTGTGGCACCAGCAGTGAAGGCAAGACCCACAAGGTCATTCTAAGAACCACCAAAGATAGCGCCCGGTTCCACAGCTCTGACTGGAACTTGTAAACACTCAAGATCCCAGCTCCTCCATCCCCGTTTCAAGAGGAAACATAGTGGGGTTGGCGGTTTTTATTATGTTGTACGTTTCTCGGCTGTGCTATCAACCCTTCACCATAAGCCAGGCATTCCTGCTCCTTCCAATGTGGAATCATTTTAACTTCCTAGAAAGGAAAAGCTTTCCTTTAGCTCCTAAGAGTAAAACTAAAAGCAACACAGGCGAGGAGGGTGGTACTTCTCATGTGACACTCTGAAAAATCTACGCTGGTCGAGTGGGGAGGAACTCCATTAGCAGGCCAGGGTGGGAGGAAAGGAACAGCTCGGGAGGGGCTGGCATGGAACTTGGCATCAGCACTACACCGCGTCCACACTTTGGGACAACTCCCTGAAGGACCTTTCTCTTCCCCTCTACCCATCCCCCTGAGAGGATGCTCACCCCTGAGCTTTGAGGAGGAAGTAACTTGTGTACCATTGCAGTTCCTAGTTTCCATGGCAACCAGACAGGCTCTGAAAGGCTGGGAGTGAGGCCGTGCAGTGGGGTGATGGATGGAATAGAGATGTTGATGTCAGTCAAACGTGTCACCTCCACGCCGTGTTTAGCAGCCTCTCGGCTTCAGAGGTTTACACACATACCTCCAGCTGCTCATTGCTAATCTGGTGTCAGGTGCCCAAGCAGAGAGCCTCAGGGAACTGTATATTAATTAGTTTCATTTTACCAATGTGAACTAAGACTGGAGGCGGAGACTGAAAAAAACCCTAGCACCAAGGACGCTTGATGTTCCTCGCTGGGTTTCTGGGTTTCATTCATATGAGCCCACAAAGGGCACATCATGGGACATTCATTAATGTTGTGTCAGCGCTAGTTATGGGCTGAGAACAGGGAATGGGGAGTCAACATTTGCCAAGGGGGCTGGGCATGTCAGCCTTGGGGGAAGGCGAATCCTGCCTAAGAAAGGCAGGTGGAGGCAGAGTGGGGATGGCAAGTTCATTCAGAGGCAAAATTGCCTAGAAAGTAGAAAGATGCAAAGACTCTAGCTTTCTATTCTAAAAACCTCATTTGTGAGTCACTTAGTTAGAATTCAGAACCCATTTCCAAAGAAGTCCTGTCTATTATAAATGATGATTGGGTTTTTAGGGTAGTCCACAAAAGCCTCTTTAGCTCATAAATGTAGATGAAATACTATACATTTGCAATGAAAGGCAATAGAAAAAATCCTGTTGTGATACCAGTAATTAAATGAAAAAGAAAAACAGAGAAGTGGAAAATAAATAGCTTTCTTTCATTTCCTTTGAATGTTTCAGCTCTTAGATGGGGGGGTGCAGCCAGCTTGCTCATTGCCTCGTTTACAATAGGCAGTGGCTTAGAAGAACAGGCAAGGTGGGGAAGGGGAGAAGACGGAGGGGAGCGATCCACTCGGAGAGAAGAAGGGGCATGGGCCTGGCTGGTGAGATGTGGGTACCTCCCAAGGGTGGGTGGGCAGAAGAGTACAGACTCTACCATCACAGCATCCTGGATTTAATCTACATTTCTCTCTCCCTAAAGCTTGGCACGGGAAGGTGGCCGGGGGGGGGGGGGGGGGGGCTTCTTACCTCTTACATCTCAGTTTCCTTTCTAGAAAACTCAGCAGCTTGTGTCAGAAGAATGCTTACTTGGTGGATTCTGGGACCCAGAACAGGCCCCCTTCACCTCAGGATCTGTTACCCAGGTTCTGAGAGAGTCATAATGGCCTCCAGTACTAGCCTCTTTAGGGGTCCCTCAGACATAGAGAGCCGCATATTCCAGATCATTCCACTTTAATGGTCCATATTTAAGAAGTGATCAGTGTGGGAGAATCAAGGTCCAGCCATTTCAGCCTGAATCAAGAGACTGTGCAGGGCCACGCCTAGGCCAGTGTTTCCCAGGGGGGGGCCATCACACAACCATCTCAGCCTAGACTCTCCTTCCCTCTGCAGCTACCTCCCAGAGGACATTCTTGTGACAGCCTGGCCTAGGTCAGGCACAGGTAGATGCTGAGAACTTTCTTCTTCTCCTTTCCTTCATGGAGTCAAGGTCAGAAAAAAAAAAGACCAGTAATGTCTCAGAGAGTTCTGGAGCTGTGGGTACTGGGAGTCCAAGCGTAGAGTACAAAACCAAGGTCTGATTGACATAAAGAAATATGCACTCTTCCTTCTGTGAAAAGGGTTACTTAGACTATCTAAGTAACCTACAAGGATGTGCTTTTAATATGTGCATGGTCAAGTTAGAACTTGGAAATAGCATCCATATAAGAAACACAAGGATTGCTCATTTGGAATGGCTGTGTTCAATAAAATAGCCACTGGCCATCTGTGACTATTTACATGTAAATTAACTCAGATCAAATAAAATTTAAAACTCAGTTTCTTGGTTAAAGTAGTCATATCTCTTTTCTTTTTAAATCTTTGACAATTTCATACTAGCATATAATAAATTTTGGTTAACACACACACTCACAAACCCCCTGCCTCTTCCCATTCTTCCCAGTGAGTCTCCCTCCTACTTTCATGTAAAGAAGTCATATATCAAGTACTCAGTAACTGTAATGGTAAAAGTAAACTGCTGCAGATTCCTGAGTGGCTGCAGCTGGAAGCAAGTCCAGAGAGCATGCCACAGGTGTGTGGTGGCAGGTAGTGGGCAGTGGTCCCGAGAGCAGCCAGTCCCAGGCAGGGATGGCACAGTTCCCCGAGTGGCTGCAGTGGGCCACGAGTCCCAGGCAGGGAGCTACATGGTAGGTGAGAGACCTCAATAGGGCAGCCAGTCCCACAAAGAGAGACAGACAGATGGGCATGCCACAAGACCATACCACAGGTCTCTGAAGGTGGCTGGTCCCAGGCAGGGAGCCACACAGTGGGCAAGAAACATGGATAGGCACGCCATGTAGAGTGAGGTTGGATGTTTATTTAGTGGGTTATGGAAGGGAAAGGGAGAAGGGAGAAGAGCAGAGAGAGGGACAGACAGACAGACAGAAGGGGGAAAGGGGAGAAGTGGGGAGAGACAGAAGCTGCCTCTTCCAGAGAGAGACTGGGAAAAAAAGGAAGCTAAAGATCAGCTTTCCTTAGCCTCAGGAAGGGAGTGGGTGTGGTTTCTCTCTTAAAGGGACAGAGCAGACCATTACAGTAATCAAATGCAGTTTGTGGCTACCATGTCGGGAAGTGCAGACACTTATCACAGCAGGAAGTTCCTTTAGACAGTGCTAATTGGAATACTGAGTTTGAAGGGACATACTAAGAATGTCTCATTGCATCCTATGCTAATTTCCATGACATATATAACCTGAGATATATATGCAAGGAGAGTGAAGCAAGCCAGATACCATTAAGTCTGCATTTTCTCTCTCAAGACCTCTAGACCAGATTCCATGAACAACTACTTCAGGGAGGCCACAATGACCTGGAACCATGCAGACCTCCTGGCTTACTATGACCTCCAAGTTCAAAGTAGAATTAAATACTAGGGAAAAAAGAGAGAAAACAGGGGAGAACACAAGGCAGGAAGGAGACAGCTCCCAAAAATCATCTGTAGCTTAGAGGCAATTTGCAAGGCAGCCCATCACCCTGAAGTTTGGGTCCTCCTCACTAGGCAGTTCAAATGTGTAGAAACCACACTCACAGCCAAGACTTTCCCTGCAGACCACGGGGGAGGGGGGGTTGAGGGGGTTGCAAACAGAGAGAGAGCACCCCACCTACACATCTGCATACTTCCAGCAGGCCTTCTCTAAGCAGACAGCATTCTCCTAGGATCCTCCTCTGTAACAAGCATTCACTTTTTCACAGTACCTATGAAAAATGCATATATCCTCCTGGAAGGCGGGGCTGTGCTCCAGCAGGAAGACGAAAGCTTTCTGAAGAGCCTAGACAATTTTCGTTACAAATGCATTCACACTGTTTGTCTTCAGAGCTCAGAAGTGTTCCTTTTTAGACACTGAGTACATAAATCTTCTCTTAGAAGCATGTTGTTGTCTAAACAGCATTCTTATTGGACACAACTCATAAATTAAGGGTTGCTGCTATGCCACTGAGGATCTCAAACACTCAGGATTTTCTGCTCCAAGACTCTTTTCACAATATGCCGCTGTCACAAAATAACACCCTCAGTCATTTCCCACTCCCACGCCATGCACACCTGATGTGAGCTCCCAGTATACACACCTGTGCAGACAGCAAACTCACAACAAACGACTGGCACAGCCTCATGCGAGCCAGGCCCATCCATGCAGGCTTCCCCGAGTATAACAGAAGAGCAGCCTTATCAGTGCCATTGCAGAGGTATTCATTTCCCCTGGGTCCCACCAGGACCTCAGCGCCTAGGATACTGCCTTGGTTCCAACATTAAAGCATCTAATATTGGTTGGCATCAGACTCTATGCAGTTACCAAGAGATCTTTCATGAATCATTTCGTTCCATTTAAACCTTATAATAAGTCTCCAGGCAGGAATTACTACCTCGGCTCTTCAGATGACATGTACTAGGTTCAAAAAGCTTAAAACTGTTTGCCTGGGGTCAAATATCTGAAGATGCAGCAGAGCCCAAACTCAACCCGGTGTCCCAGCGTGAAGCCTGCTTCTGAGTAATTTAGCACTTTGTAGATCCAAGACATAGATTGAGGCCAGGAATTTAAACATATAATGGAAAGAGAGAGAGAGAGAGAGAGAGAAAGAGAGAGAGAGAGAGAGAGAGAGAGAGAGAGAGAGAGAGACCTCACCCATGCTTCTTTATTCAAAGCACAACTTGGGTGGATGGGAATTAAACCCCCAAAGTTATACACCGATACCAAGACAGCCCGTGTGAGAAGACATGCCAAAGCAAGCTCCAGCTCCCAGCTCCCAGATCCCAGATCCCAGGGTTCATGCTCTCTTCTGCCCTGAGCTACCTTTGATGGTAACAGCCCATAGCATGCCCCTGAGTCTAAAAGTTCTCCACCTTGAATGTGTTACAGGCTCACCCAGGACTCTGGAACCCATCCCTGCAGCTCCCAATTCAGTGTCTTGGTCTGCTAGCTAGAAATTTGCATTTCTATTTCCAGATGTGACTGACTGCCTGGTCATGGACCCAGAACTATAAGACTGGGTAAGACTTTGACAGACTCCATGTTAGAAGGAACACTGCAACTCTTTCTGTTATGCTCTGTCACCTCCCAGACACCTGTCTGAAATTCCACCCATGTTCAGAACCTCTTTCCCCAGTCCTATCACCAAACCTAATGGCAGTTGAAACTATTGCTCTGTGTGGCCTTACATCTTGTGGGCATAGCAAACCCTATGTACCCCAGTCTTCTCTTGGACCCTATTCTCTATTGCATATTTTCCTTCTCTGATTCTTAATGTTTATTGGAAAACTAGGACTTTATTCCCTTTGGCTAGGCCTCCTCCCAAGAAATTGCATGGTGCCCCAAATCCAACAGTCACCCATCCAATTTCATTGTCTCTGTCCTGGCCTTGATGCTAGAAGTCTGCGTGCCTACACCCCTGCCTTGCTCCAGCATTCCATTTGAGCTGTCCTTGGTGCTGGCACACTGAGCCAGCACCAAGCGCCTCCTCGTTACTATAGCAACCAATGCTGGATGCTGAGCTCTGATTGGTTAATTTTTGGAAAGACTTTACCTACAGCACTGAGCTTCCTGGTCAGCACCTAGAGCTTGGACAGCTCCCAGAAGAGAGACCAGACAGGCAGATCCCGCACAGACCCCAAGCACACCATGCCTCTGTGATCTGGTAACCTTATGCTAAATTTTTCCTTTATTTTCCCCACAATGAGTCCTTGCTGATTTAAGTATGGAAGTTGGGAACCACGACACATATAAATTGGCAACACTGTCCTGTACACTCCTTGTAGTCAATAAACACCAAACAACCAGCGGTTTGGTCTCTTGCCTGGCCAGCACTTAGAAATATATTATCCAATTTGGGAAGCAGAATATCTTTTAATATCCCTTCTAGCACCAAACATGGGAACTCTCACAGCAGAAACACCCTATGGATATTGCGAGAGTAAATGAACAAATGGATGAAGGAAGCCAGTGGGCTGTGCCCAGTTCCCCTGGTGGCATCCAGAGCAGTCGACTTGGCCAGCGGGAAACAACTTCCAATCTGCAGATGCTGTGAGAACGCCTCCAGGTCAGACTCCTGACTAATTCCCAGTGCAAAATTGGACCTGCACATTCAGATGTATTGTGGATTGAGTGCTGAAGGCCAGCACAATAGCTCTCAGGTGGCTCTTAGTGCATGGGTGTCGTTAACACAGAAGACTCCTCTCCACTCCTACTCCAGACCTCTGTCTTTCTCTTCAGCTCAAGAGCAATCTCTCTCTCTCTCGCTCTCTCTCTCTCTCTCTCTCTCTCTCTCTCTCTCTCTCTCCCCCCCCCCCCCCAGCCATTTTCAGCATTGACTTTCACTAGACCAACTAGCTAAGCAGGGGAATCGGTATTTACATATACCTCCACGTTCCTGGAATCATTTCCTTACTGTTGAGTAAGACCCCGAAAAAGTAAATTTAGAAAATGCTATCCAGGGAAGGTCAGATGGTTCATCTGACTAGGTGACCTGCTTTATGGCAAGATCCCGAGAGAGTGGAATGAAGAAATACATCTGGACAGAGAGGAGAGCTGTCCTTGAATGAGTTGAGCTGAAACAGGGTGAGGGTCTAAGTGCAATGTCCTATTAAGGGGTTTGTGCTCCCTGCCTTGCATGTTGCACTAACATCACAGGGGTCTTAGGAGAGCAGGCTCAGGGCAGCCTCTGGGCTGCAGGCTGTTTGGATGTCCCAAAAAGGTTTACAATGTTCCCTGCAGGACCTAGGTCAGAGAGGCATGCAATGGTTTGCAAAAAGCAAGGACTTTTCGTTACCAGGCAACATATAGCAAGGCTCTGTTGGCTGGATGTCTGAGCTACCAAGCTTTTCCAGTTCCAGAGATGGCATCTTGCTCCTAAAGGCCCCTCTGGATGCCACTCTTGCAAGCAAGAGACAGCTCACAACAGATTGCACACAGTCAGAACCTAGCACCGGCTGGGCCCAGAAAGCAGAAGCAGAAGAAGGAAAAGGGTTGAACTGCAGGGGACCTAAGATGCTAATGTCGGGAATGTTTACCTCATTAGGCTGCTTTACATAATGTAAGCCAAAAACAGAAATGGGAGAGAAAGATTGCTGGAGGGCCAAAGTTCAGGCATGGGTTCTGAGGCTTTCATCTGAGGCTCCTTTGAGGCTGAGATGGATCTCCAGGTCGCTCCTCGCTGCCTGGCCTGGTTACTTTATCTGCAAAGGAGCCATAGCGACAGACTAGATTCCTCTGGAGAAATAGGACAACACTACAGCCCATGTGAACAAGAGATGGTTAGTGTATCACCAACGTTGGTGGTTCTAGCCCAAGCCCCTTGATTCACAATATTTATCTTACCATGCATGGCAGAGGAAAAAATGGACCAGGAATCTGGCCTGCTCTGAGATGCGGAAATCTGCAAAGTCCAAGTAGGAAGAAAAGACTGGAGAAGAGTCATTTACAGAGGAATGGACTGGCTTGAGCTGCCATAAAAAGGAAGGTCGGGTGCCACTGAGCGAAGACCTAACATAATGCCAATGCCACGGAGAGAGGTGGTAAGCCACCCTGTGGCGCAGGACTGGGGGCAACTGGAGGAAGGCTCAGATGGAAGACAGGTCCTCTAATTCTAGGAAGAGCAAATGGTGAGGAAGAGAGCATAGGAGAGGCAGGGTGAGGCAGGCCAGGTCTGGCCTACCCTGGAATAGTACTGCTGCAGTATCGTCCCAACAAGACTGAGCTGACCTATACGAGCTTTGAGGAGCTGAGCATCCATTTGGTGTCTGCTGTGAGCATAAGAGCTCTGAGCTGTAATTTCTTGACCCTCTTAGCAGCAGGTCCACGCTGTCTGGCTGTTTGTGGGGAACGTGAACAAACAGCCACTCACCCCAGATAGCGCACCCCAGATGACAACAAAGAAACAGTTCCACCCAAAGTCTAGCTTAGTGTACCCATACGATTATTGGGGTGACTTATTGCACACAGCACAGACGAGGAGTTGTTTAGCAGAGCGTAGGTGACTCAGATGAGGCTAAATCACTGAGATGTTCACTCCAGCATAGGTGACAGCCCACAAAACTGCATCCCTGGGGTTCCCTCCTTGCACAGCTCGCAGGCAACTCTGATGGCGGGAGCAGCTCCTTTCCGCAGCAACTGGTGCTGCTTATGTAAGCCGGGTAAATCTTGCAACTTCCTGGGCTCCCAAAGCCTGATAAGTTGCAAGAGCTTCTCTCCTCCGGCCAGGATGGATGTTTCAATTCCCAGGAATTAACTACATAGCAGATGACTACAATGTCTTGTCTCCCACACTGTCTAGGTCTCCATCCCTGCCTCTCTCTCCTCCCTCCCCCACCCCCTTCTCTCTTCTCTCTTCTCCCTCTCTGAGACAGGCTGGGTTTTCTCTGCCATGGCCCACTCCTCGCTGATGCATGGATAATTGCGGCACAAATGTTCTCTACACACTGATAAGGTGGCTGCCACACAGGCTAGGGGTGAACACAAGCCTGTCTGGGTCCTGCATCTGTTCTAAGTACCTGGGGCATAGCTTCAAGGCCAATGTGTGTGAGGTGGTAGCCTGAGGCCAGGAAGTCAAGACAGGGATGAATTCTCTCCCTTTCCCCTCCCCGCCTCCAGTTCCCTCCCAGCCAGCTGGAAAGGTGCAAAGCAGGCATCCAATCTAATTAGTTAAACCCTCAGTTCTAACAGGAGGAGGCTTAAAGAAAAAAAAAAAAATCTAGCTTTCTTGGCTCTCAGCCTCTCAAAAGATAATGAAGAAGATAGGATTTCAGGAGTGGAGTCCCAGTGCCTTGATCTTCACTGCCGGGGGCAACCATCTGTGAGCTGAAACCTTTATCTTAGATGCCCACACGAAGCAGAATGGCAAAACTGTGAGCTCACAGACAGACTGACTGAGTCTCTTGGGGCTCTCACCTGGGGACTTCAGGTACAACGACCTGCTAAGTTCCTGCAATGTAGATCAGGAAGTCAGAACCAGGAGATCCAGCCTTCTCGCCTCTCAAGCGTCTGTCTGTCTAGCAGTTTCTGTCATGGTGCTTCTGCCAACCCAAGCTAGCTGCTGGGTCCTTGTTTCAGGTCACTCAGAGACACCCCTCACCCACCCATCTGCCCGGGCTATCCCCTGAGCAAGTGTGTATGATCCTAGCTATGCAGACAAGACAGGTCAGAGGCCATAATAACAGGAAGGACAGAGGTAGAACCTTTTGGGGTGGCCTCCAGGGTTATGGGTGGGGGTGGAGTACTTGAGGACACAGAGTCACTAAACAGGTGTTGCAGCCACAGACTGAATTATGGGCTGTGAAAATCTCATGGCAGTGTATTCTAGTAAGAAGAGGGAGAGAAGCCATTGCAATGCCCTGGCAGTGCCAGCTGCCTTCCCCCAGCCACTGGTAATCAGACTCTATCATGTGTTGAGTATTAAACCAGACAACTGACCCAAACAGCGGCATTTGCTAAGTTAATCTCCTGAGGCCACTGCTCACTCCTTGATGGCCAATGACACTGTCCTGTCCTTTTCCAGCCCTAGAAACGGCAGGAGACCTGATGGAGGAGAGCAGCACACCTCCAGTCCACAGAGGCAGCTGCCTGGCCCCTGCCTCCTGCCTGCGCTGGGACTAAAGCAAGCTGACAGCACTGAAGGGCAGCCAGGATTGAGTGGACCAAGGACGAAGACTGGAGCTCTAGGAGGAGTCTTGTCATTCCCCATGGTAAGGAAGAAAACGAGACACCTATGAGACCTTCCTAACACTTGCCATTCAAGCCAGAGTCACAACTTCATCCCAGCTCACCCGGAGCACTGGAACATGAAGGCCACCCCTCTGTTCCCCTCACGATTGCACATGCAAACATGTACCAAGACCCCTCCTTTAGCTCGTGGGGCAAGCACTTGACACACTGGGATCTGGAAGCGCAGTGCCCTATCATTTGATCCTTTCAACTGCTGTTCATATGACCATGAGATGGGAGAGCCTAGAGCCCCACAGTTAAGCTTTACGTTGGTGGGTTAACTTTTCAAAATGTGCGACATAGCTTTAAGTCAATTGTGCCTTTTCCTACTAGAAAGCTTTTTTTTTCTTTCCTATAACAGGCCAGTGATCAGGCCACACGCAAATTCCCAATGAAAAGTGTATGATCCAAAGTGAACCAAAGTTCATATGTTCGTCTTAAGTTATTCCATAACAAACAAGTTACAGCCCCCATCCTATTTCTCCCTTTAAGAAAAAAATAAGAGAAAAAATATAAGATATTATGGTCACACTACAAAATGATAACCAGATGAATTTATTTTGTCCCCTTTGGATTATTAGAGCACTCAATGATGCAAAATTGGCATGAGCTTTATCTCTCCAGCTATGGAGATAACTACTTGGCTTACATATATTGGTTAGGTAAGTACTCTATTAATGAGCTCCATCCCCAGCCCAAGAAGTCAGGTTTTGGGTGGGGTCTTCCCACATTTTTCAAAGCTAATCCACAAACTTCCTAATGTTTACTTTCTTCCAATATATTTCTTTTTTTCCCCACAATGTAAACTCATCTTTTATTTTTGTTTCCTGTTGACTTGAAAATAGTGATGTAGGACATTGCTCTGGTAGTAATTTCAGATCATAAGATGATTCCTGAGAGGCGTGGCAATATAGCACAGTCTCCAAATAGAGCAGTTTCAGATTCCCCGTATGTTTAACACAATATATTTCCAAAGAGCTTTTTGTGCCTATTTCCTACCTCATGTTACCAAAATCTGACCTCTGAAAATTAACATGGACATGACCAAGCCTCCCCATCACGCCAGTATTTCCAGTTATACTTAGGACCAACTTCAATTGTGACAGATGCTCACTCGCCCTCTGGCTTAAAATAGCTGTCATAGATGTCAGGCATGGCAAATGCTCTCTGCCAGCTTAATAGCCCATTAGGCCACTTCATGAAAGAGGCAAATGAATCCATCACCAAAGGGGAGCATCAGCTTCACCCACCACCACGGGCTAGAGACCTCACACGAATCAATCGTTGAAATGGCTTTGATTTGTTAAAAATAGAAGTCAGCACACTGCTTGGCTATAGAAGCTGCCTGCTAGATTTTTCAGAATTCAACAGCACTATGCTTGGAGAATGAGCACCCCGGAGATACACAGAGTTCAAAGAGGACCCCCACAAAGCCTCCCTCCTCTCTCTCTCTCTCTCTCTCTCTCTCTCTCTCTCTCTCTCTCTCTCTCTCGGATGATGCCATGTGGCATACTTCCAAGGATGGCACGATGGGAAATCTCTTGCAACTCTAGACATCTACCCTGGCCACAGCCAATAGAGTTCATCAGGCTTCCCTTGAAGTGTCTGCAATTTACACTGAGATCATTCTCCTTCTGGCTGGAAAAAAACACCCCACAAACTATTTTAATTGCTTGAAGCAATTCTACTATGTTGTAATTATCACACTGCCATGTAATTATTTGCTTTGTGAATGTCTCTCTCCAGCCCCAGCCTTCTCCACCCCAGACTCTGGCTCCTTAAAAGAGCTCCCCACAGCCTTGATATCCAGTATATGCCTGGTATGCAGAGAAACTTGGGAACTTCAGACAGACCAAGTCCATTTGAATTGGAAATGTCAGTAATTTTTCCTCATATATTCTGAATACTATTATGAATCCCAGAATCTATTATGCTTGTATGGCTAATCAACAAGACTTATGCACCTTGAGCATCTCTTTAAGTGATATTCACTAGACAGGTGTATTGTAAGAAATTGGAAATTATCACCATATATTTCTATATTTGGAGTCTTCCATGCCTACCATCCATAGAAATTAATAACCCTGATTACTTGAGTCTCTAAGGCCAATCTCACATTAAAATTAAATATGTATGTGATACACTTAACTCAATGGCTAGCACATGCGAGCACTCTTTGAACATTAGCGCTCTGTCCCTAGCTCTCGTGCTACTTAGCGCCTCTAAAGTGACAACAGTATGGCTTGCAGGGTCATCCTCTGGCACCTACTCTGTCATCACAGACCCATTTTTGTATAGTTTCCCCCTGAAACCAGTGGCTGCTCTGTTTAATTTTACTTACTCTCTTTTACCTCTCCCTTCCCCACTCCAAGCTGTAGATGCATAAAATCAAGCCACCCTGTGGGCTCTACGCATGCAATGATAACAAGGCAAGAAGATAACAATGAGACAAGAAGAATGTTCTAGCCTAAAGGACTGTCTTCTTCAGAGTTCATCAACTAAGGGAGTCTGCCTATCGAGGTGTGATAAAAGAATGCTCACGTTTATGCGGCTATAAACTGAGCCCAGTCCTTTGGCTGTTGGGTGAAAAAATGACACAGGAAGAATAGCTGGCAACCCCAATAGAAGTGTGTCATGGGTGGGTCAACATGAAGAATGAGGCCAGCAGTGAGCGAGAGCTCCCTTGCCACAGACAGGCAATGGATTCCCATGGAGAAGTGTAAAAATAGCTAGCCGTCTCTGTTTGCTCATTAAGTCACTCTCTCACCGTAATGCAAGTCTCTAAGGATCCCTCGACTGAAAATTCCCAAACTGATGGGCATAGATATTCACCTCTTCGCTGACTGATCACACATGAGCCAGCTGCTATCATCTGAAGGCACACAGACGCTTGGAAGCAGAGTCAACACTCCTTCTTAATGACCTCCACCTAAGTGCAGATCCCCGAGGTACGTGAGCATGCCTCGCCCTTTACAAATAACAGCACAAGGGACGAGCAGGTTGCCACAATAGTATTATAAGCAACTTAGAGATGTGCCGGAGTTAAGTCCCCAGAGCAGATCCCGTCGGGTAGGTGGAATTTCAGATACCTACCAGAAGAACGAATTAAGATCACTGTCTAAGCAAGAGTGGTTTGAGTTTGACTTGATTGGTTTGGTCTTTTTTAAAATCTGAAACAAAACGCCACAAATCTACAATGCCATCAGAACCAACTCAGGCAATTCTGACCTATAGATAGTAGATCCATGCCAGTGTTCTGAAACCATCCGCAGTTCTCAGAGAGTACATACAACCTCCCTCCCCCACGCCCTCCAAGTGACATCACGGACAGTCACAGGAACGCAGCTGCACTTACGCAGGGCATGCCACTCATCCTGGCGAATGGTCTTCGTGATGTTGAATGTGAGGTTCCTGGGGATGGTTGCTGAGGAGTAGTGGTACTTGATGTACGTGCATCTCTCAATTTCTCCTAGAAGAGAGAAACAGAAAACCAAGTGTGAATGAGGCAGGGACCACCTCTTCCGCATCCTGGGATCCACACACCCATCCTGAAGAAACAGACATGTTTCATGTGGAGCCTCATGAAAGTTACAGTTTATGCTATGCAATAAGCTTGACTCAAAATGAACAAGAGAGTAAAACTACAATCAGATGGAATGCCTTAGAAAGGAAACTGCATCTAGGGTCATGAACGGAGTGGAAGAATCAAAATTTGGACTATTAGAAGTTTTTTTTTTAAGTGGTGTCCATGTTTGCCTAGCCTTAAGAAAACATGTTTAAAAAAAAAAGAAAAAACAAACAAAAAAGAAAACCAACTTTCAAAGTTTAAAAAGTTGATTGCACCTGAGAGTAACATTTATCAATAACACTGAGGGTGTCTTCTTGTCTACCTACGCATGTGAACACACAACTACACACATACCTGCACACACACATATGCACACACACATATATATACACACACACATGAACACACCACCTTCAGGTTAAAAGAGGAATTTACTCTTTACAGACCTTGAAAGAACAATATTTAACTTCATATAGAAAAGCAAAACACCCAAGATAGCTAAAAGCAATCTTGTACAATTAAGGAACTTCCAGAGGTATCACCATCCTTCATTTTAAGCTCTTCTGCAGAGCTACAGTAATAAAAAACAGTTTGGTATTGACATAAAAACAGACAGGTGGATCAATAAAATCGAATAGAAGACCCTGACAGAAATTAACGCCTATGAACACCTGATTTTTGACAAAGAAATCAAAATTATACAATGGAAAATAAAAGCATCTTCAATAAATGGTGTTGGCATAACTGAATGTTGGCATGTAGAAAATGCAAATAGATCCATCTCTATCGCCCTGCATGGAATTCCCTGCACAAAATGCAAGTCCGAATGGGTCAAAGACCTCAACATAAATCCAGTTACACTGAACCTGATAGAATAGAAAATGAGAAATAGCCTTGAACACATAGGCACAGGAGACAGCTTCCTGGATAGAACACCAGTAGCACAGACACTGAAACAAACAATTAATAAATGGGACCTCATGAAACTGAAAAGCTTTTTTTAAGGCAAAAGACACTATCAGTAAAACAAAACAATAGCCTACAGAATGGAAAAAGATCTTCACCAACCCCACATCTGACAGAGTCCTGATCTTCAAAATATATGAAGAACTCAAGAAACTGGGTATAAAAACCCAAATAATCCAATTTTTAAAATAAGATATAGACCTAAACAGAGAATTCTCAACAGAGGGATCTCAAATTGCTGAGAAACACTTAAAGAAATGTTCATCATCCTTAGCCAAAGGGAAATGCAAATCAAAATGACTCTGAGATTCCAACTTACACCAGAATGGCAGAGATCAAGAACACGAGTGACAGCTTGTGCTGGAAAAGATGTGGATCAGGAGAACACTCTCCACTGCTGTGGGTGTTCAAACTTGTACAGCCACTTTGGAAATCAGTATGGCAGTTTCCCAGAAAATTGAGAATAATCTACTTCAAGACCCAGCTATATCCTTGGGCATATGCCCAAAGGATGCCCAATTATACCACAAGGACACTTGCTCAACTATGTTCAGAGCAGCAGTGTTCATAATAGCCAGCACCTGGAAACAACCCAGATGCCCCCAACTGAAGAATGAATAAAGAAAATTTATTTACATTTACACAATGGAGTATTGCTCAGCTGTTATAAACAATGACACCCAGAAATTTGAAGGCAAATGGGTGGAACTAGAAAAAAAAAATCATGTTGAGGAAGGTAACCCAGACACAGAAAGACAAGCATGGTATGTACTCACTCCTAAGCGGATAGTAGCTGTAAAGTGAAGGATAATCATGCTACAACACACAGTCCCAGAGAGGCTAGGTAACAAGGAGGGCCCTAAGGGGATACACAGTTTCCCCGGAAACGGGAAACAGAGGAAAGCTTCTGGGCAGAGCGGAGACAGGTGAGCATGGGAACATGAGGAATTGGTCTGAGGGGTGGATGGAGGAGGAGAGTAACAACAGTGCTGACTTGAGAGTGGGGGCATTTCAGGGTCAGATGGTACCTGATGCAAAGATCTCCCACCAATCTATAAGGACGATCCCAGCCAAAACTCCTAGCAGCGGTGGACAGGTAGCCTGAACTGGCCATCTCCTGTAATCAGATTGATAACTACCCCAATTGCCATCAGAGAGCCTTCAGTGACTGATGGAAACAGATATGGAGATCCACAGCCAATCACTGGGCCACGCCCAGGGAATCGTGTTGAGGGAGGAAGGATTGTACAAAACCAGGGGTGGGGGCTTAGGGTCACCATAAGGGAACTCACAGAAGCAACTGGCCTGCTCATGGAATTCACAGACCATGGACTGATGACTAGGGAGCCTGCATGGGGCCAGCGTAGGACCTCTGCATATGTGATGGTCCTGTGGAATGGTCTACTAGGGAGATTCCTGGCCATGGGAGCGGGGCCTGTCCCTACTGCTTTGACTGGCTCTTCGGAAGATATTCCTCATACAGGGTTACCTTGCCCATTCTTAAAACAAAGGGTGGAGCTTAGTCCCACTTCAACTTACTATGCTATGCTTTGTTGGCACCCATGGGAGGCCTGCTCCTTTCTGAACAGAGGTAGAGGGAGGGTAGATTGGGGAGGGGAGGCAAAAGGGAGGAGAGGGGAGGGGAGAGGATGGGAGGAGGGTGGAAGGGAAGCTGCAGTTGGTATGTAAAATGAATGAAAAATTTTAATTAAGAAAAAAAGAGGAATTTTTCAATCAAATAAATTTAAGTTTCCACACAGACCAAGGGCTTGTTTCCACCCTAGTGGCACTGTGTGTGCTTTCAGCAGACAGTCTTCTGGAATGTGTAGGGATGGAAGGCAGCCTTCCTTTTTCCTTTCCATCCTCCTAGCTTCATTTCTCAACACAAGGCTTTCAAATCAACCTAGTTTTCATTGCGCCATTCTCTTCTCAGGTTTCATGAATAAAAGAACGTGATGACCCTGGCCTCAGTACCTGGTTCAGCATACAACCCTAACTACATTCTGAATATTGTCCTTATACCCACAGACGAGTGTAATCCTCACCCGGGATGAGGTGAACTTCTCTTAGAAACAATGACCATTCTAGAAAACTGTAGTTGATCAAAATGCAGAGCTGTTGATGAAGTCCAAATAGATGCATCTATAAAACGTCTCCCACATATAAGGCTCAAGGAATATTTTGAAAGAGGGGAAGGAAGATTGTAAGAGTCAAAGGATTAGGAAGTTTGCTGTGAGGCCATGTCTCCTAGTAATGCCAGAAGCCACACCCCTATTGTATTTATCAAGCGCTAGAACGCATCACAAGACACACAACGGAACCCACTTTAAGAGTTTATTAAGATTACCAAGGCCAGCTGGCCTGGGTCTGAAAAAGCATGGGATAAAACCGGACTCGCTGAACATAGCGCACAATGAGGACTACCGAGAACTCAAGAACAATGGCAGTGGGTTTTTGATCCTACTGCACGTACTGGCTTTGTGGGAGCCTAGGCAGTTTGGATGCTCACCTTACTAGACCTGAATGGAGGTGGGTGGTCCTTGGACTTCCCACAGGGCAGGGAACCCTGATTGCTCTTTGGGCTGAGGAGGGAGGGGGACTTGATTGGAGGAGGGGGAGGGAAATGGGAGGCGGTGGCAGGGAAGAGACAGAAATCTTTAATAAATAAATTAATTAATTAAAAAAAACAAAAACAAGAAAAAGAGTTTATTAAGAGGTGAAGAGAAGAAAGTGGAGCAGGCGTGTTCAGTTTTTAAATGTTTTCTAAAGTTGCATACAGGGGCTTATGTGACCCGTCACACGCAGATCACATGACCATTCTTCGCGTGGCCTGAACACTTGATGATGCATGCGTGGCCATGGAACCCGGAAGTGACAACAATTAGGCTGGCTAGGCATTTTGCCAGAGAGCTGGCAATTTTGGGTGATGGAAATGATAACACATATTTTTCTCTGCTCCCTTCCCTTCCTCTTCCCTTCCCTTCTACCCACTCCCATGATCCCCATGCTCCCAATTTACTCGGGAGATCTTGTCTTTTTATGTTTCCCTTGTAGATTAGATCCATGTATGTGTCTCTTAGGGTCCTCTTTGTTGTCAAGGTTTTGTGGGATTGTGAATTGTAGGCTGGTTTTCTTTGCTTTATGTCTAGAAACCACTTATGAATGAATATATATGATAATTGTCTTTCTGGGTCTAGGTTACCTCACTCAATAAGATGTTTTCTAGCTCCATTCATTTGCCTGCAAATTTCAAGATGTCATTAGTTTTTTCTTCTGTATAGTACTCCGCTGTGTAAATGTACCACATTTTCCTTATCCATTCTTTGGTTGAGGGGCATTTAGGCTTTTTCCAGGTTCTGACTATGACAAATGATGCTGCTGTGGTGTGTGTTCTTGCGGAGTAACGAAACTGTTGATTAGGTAACCAATAAGTCACCCTCTGAATGGAAGCCAATGTACCTGGATTAAAGGATGGGGAAGGACTCCATTTTCTTTAAGGGGCTGGCCACTGGGAGTTTGATCATGCTCCAGTGAGCAGGGTAACACAAATTGAACATTCTATTTATTTATTCATTCATTTATTTTTTTATTTTGTTTCTGTTTCTCCTCTTTGGTGGGGCAGGTCACAAGGGTGGGGAGCTGACTTGGGACGACTGGAAATTGTAAGGGGTGTATGATGTAAAATTCCCAAATAATAATCAATAAAAATATTACATTGGGGAGAGAAAAAATGATAGCACATATAGTTTCACCAACATAACTGTCTAAGCATGAGCTGAACAAGGACAACAGCAATAGATATATGGATGAATGGGGAAAAGATGGCAGACTCTCAGCTACTGAAAGACAGCTAAGGAGGGCTGAGCATGGGAGAAATAGTCTTAGCCATGGAAAAGCACACAAATTAGTTATCCAGTATCAAATTATCAGCCCTAAACATACATATGAATAGCATATGCAGACTGAGCAGGTTATATTTAGGAATATATGTATATTTTAAAGAGAGTAAACAAGGGTATCTGAAAAGATTTAGAGGAAGGAAAGGCAAGGAGGAAATAGTGTAATTATATTATAATCTCAAAAAGTAAAAGAAAAAATTTTAAGTCACTATTAAATCAGCTCACTGTGTAGTCAAGTTACCAAACTGTTCCTACATCTTAGGGCACACATCCTTAAGGGTGGCCCCAGGACCACTAGCACGAGCATAGGAACTTGCTAGAAAGGTGTCTTCTTCCACCTAACCCCGAATACACAGAAACTCCAAGCTAGAGCCTGGCTGAAACATTAAAGCCTTCCAGGTGGTTCTTGTCTAAGTTTGAGGACTGCTCTTTTGGAATCTAATTGCCAAGGCATTAATTAGTTCAATAATTTACTAAATTTGCAAGTTTCCAAAGAGGCTGGATAGGACTGCTTTGCTCCTCACTTTCGACCTCCTGAGGTTGCTATTGATGTTTGCTTATCTGGGGGATATTAAAAACTTAGTGTCGGAGCATTGTGAGGAATCGGGAAGGGGGTGGTTTTTAAAGGTTAGGGGTTTTGAAATTTGGTTTTTCACCTGAATGGATTTTGATGGTAATCCATTTTGCACCCCACTGATTTTCAATTTATAACTAGTGGCACCTTATTGAATTGTTTGACCTCCTGGCCCACTGTCAGCAGGGAACCTGGCAATTGGTGGCGTGCAATAATTTACAGAAAGCCTTGTGAAACTGATGCTTTATTGTAAATCATATTTGGACAACTGCCCAGTTGCCAGCGATTGTCGGACATTTCTCTAACAGGACAGTCTCCATCCGGAGACAAAGTTCTGGGGACTGTTGTGCACTCTTTCCGGGTACCTTCAGTTTTTAGGCCCTCTACAAAGCCCCTGTGGCTTTTCACATGCCCTGGCACTCCCCCCCTCCTCCTCTCCACACCTTCTTACACCTCAGCCTGCCCTCCTCTCTTGACTGGTCCAGAAAACAAACCTACCAGACAATCCCCCCTGCTTCAACTCAAACCCACCCCACAGGCCTGCACTAGAGTTACATAATTTCTATTAAAAGCATCATCTTCCCTCTATCTATAACATCATCCCCGAAGCCACCTCCTCCCTGGGAGACCCTTCTTTCCTAGTCATCAAATTCTGTCTACCCTACTTCAGAAATGTCCCTGGGATCTTATCTTTCTTCTTTACACCCACTTTCTCCATGCCGGTTATCCTAATAAAGTCATACGCAACACAGTGCTTCAAGCAAAGCCAGGCCACAGACAGGATAAAGGGTCCCCTAAGATAACAGCACCTGCTGATGTCTGATGTCATGGCAATCTTAGTTCGTGTAAACACACTCTACACAATTCACAAAGTAAATCAAAATCTCCTGTGGACAGATTTTTCAGAATGTATCCCCATTGTCAGATGACAAAAGTAAAATAAAACCTAGCTAGGCTAACAGTACAGTTATGTGATTTCCAACCTTACGTATGTCACAGCACACATGGCGATGTATAGAGAACACCCTGGGATGAACAGCTGAGACACCCTATCCAGGCGCCCTGAAGCTGGGGAAACCAGCATTCTCAACACACTTAGAACTCATTCCTGGTCTCTGTACTTGTCTCAACAGCGCCAATAGAGATAATATTCCACAGAATCCACTGTATGACATCACTGAGTAGGTTATACCTATTATCGTTGTCTCCCTATTTGGCGCATGGTAAGGAAGTGGTGAGATAAGACAGTTACGTGACTTGGACAGGATAAGAAGTCAGGGTCGTCTACCCAGAACCTCCCTCCACTCAGCTACCCTGCCCCACATTATAGGAAGGAAATGTGATCACCTGCTCTGTCAGAGGCTTCTGATGACAGTTTCTGAAAGGACACTCACTTGGCGACTTCCAGGCAAAGCCTTCCCTACCATCAGGGAAGCACTGCGGCTGGGGCCTGGACTCGCCTCTCCTCTTCTCCACCTTCTCAGGATGGGAAGACACCATTGGCTGTGATTTATCTGTTTACACTCCTCACTCTCCCACTGTGTGTCTCAAGGGCACAGATACTGTCTTCTCCATCCATCTTTAACTCTCCTCCCTCTAGCACAGGGCATACACCAATGCCAGGCACTCTGGAGACAGGCATGACTTGGTACCACAAAGCACCCTTTGGTACCACAAAGCACCCTTTGGTACCACAAAGCACCCTTTGGAAGGCCACAATGTACAGAGTCTTACTGAACTTATTACATGCAAGGAACTAAAGCAACTGGGGCAAAATGAAATGGTGATGGTTACAAGGAGGTAATGATTGCAGAACTCTGGGAGACTAGCATTCACACTCTGTGAACAAGGAGAGACTTGTCAATCACAGAAAGGCAGAAGCTAACCACATCAATCATAGATCCATGCCTTGATATACCTGGCAAATGTAGGTCAACTGGTCTTTCTTTTTGCTGAGGTGAGGAAATAGAAAAGGACCAGATGCAGATATAAAAAGTAGAAGATTAAAAGAAGAATTTCCAGCAATGAATTGAGTAGTTACAGTTGGGCAGGTTGTGTCTGCATAACGGAACCTCATGGAGTACCTGGGTGCCTAAAGCCAGCTGCTGCACTATTTGTCAAACCCTGCACTATGGTGGGACAAGGCTGGGGAGACCCCGCCCCTACCAGAGGGGCTGCCCTGATCTAATTTGCACAACAAAAATGCTATGTGATCTAACTGTACCCCTACATGTAATCATTTAAAAATCAAACAAACTGTTCTCTTGGAGCCCAAAACCAGAAGCCATTTGTGATGAGATTGGTGCCTGTCACTCGTGTCTGAGAAGAGCGCCTGATTTCTTAGCTGAGGTCAGATTTTCTTGGCCTCAACAAAAGCCCAGCGAATTGCTATGGGTTATAGGAGAACTGAAATGAGCTAATGCCCCTATGGCCTCTCCACCTGCAGCCCACCTAGCCAACGAGAGGAACCTCATAACACTCAGAAAGACCAAGAAAAAAGGTGGTGGCTAAAGAGCCAGTCTGGAACAGCAAGAATGCCCCCCAGGAACCCCCATTGTTTGCTTTGTCTCAGGATTATAAGCATCCTGGCTTTGACAGCAATTAAATTGGAAAGATTCAAATATTGCCTAAAAGGAAAGGCAAAATATTCATCCATGTGTCTGCAGGTCCTGTCAGTGTGCTGGGCTTTCATAAATGCAGGCACCATCTGGGTACCCAATACATGTGCCCAGAACGTGAGCTTCTAGCTACAGACATGCGGTGAGTGTTGGAGAGGGCTATCTGAAAGGCAAGAGGGCAGCTGAGAGTCTCATCAGAAAAGGAGGACAATGGTGCCTTCCCACCAGTTGAGTTCCATCCCTGAGATTCCAAGGCCCTTAAAAAGTGGCAACTGAGGGAGACTTGGCCAGTGACCAAGGTGCAGCCACCTCCCTCCCCAACTCCACCCCCATGGCCTCTTTCATGGCCCTCCTACCTATAGACCAGTGTCCCAGTAAGACACAAAACACTCTAACAGATGACAGAAGAGAGTTTTTAAAAGACAATTTCACACACACACACACACAAACAAAAACCTTATTATAAAATGGGCAAAGACTTGAGTGACATTTTGCCAAAGAAGACATTTAAATAATCAGCAGGTGCCTGGAAGAGGCTCAGTATCACTAACCATTAGGAGTGATGCACATCCAAAACATGATGAAGTATCTATCACCTTACACCTGTTCAAATGGCTACTACCATAAAATAGAAGTGTTAGCGAAGAGAGAGAGAGAGAGAGAGAGAGAGAGAGAGAGAGAGAGAGAGAGAGAGAGACAGTCGGCTAGGTGTGGTGCTCCATACATTTAATTCTAGCACTCAGGATGTAGAGGAAGGGGGATCTCTGTGAGTTCCTGGTCAGCCAGGGCTATGTAGTGAGATCCTGCCTCAGCAAGAAATGGAAACAGAAATTCTTGCATACTAGGGATATAAATTATTCAGTTAGTATGGAAGGCTGTATGGAGGGTCCTCAGAAACTTTAAAACGGAGCTACCATAGGACCAACTAATCAATATCCAAAGGAATTAAAGTCTGTATCTCAAAGAGACATCTGTTCTCCTGTAGTTATTACAACATCATTCGCAACAGCTAAAGAAGGAATTATGGTCAATGGATAGATGCATGGATGGGAAAACTGTGGTATATCCATTTTATCCATGTAAAAATGCTATTCAGCCTTTAAAAGGTGATATCAGAATGTATGGATACATGGAAGAACCAAACACTGCATGACCCAACTCACGTGAGGGATCTGAATTAGTCAAGCTCACACAAATGGAGAGGGGAATGAAGCATTGTTCAAAAAGTGTGAAACTTCAACTATGTAAAAACGAATAAGCTCTAGAGATCTGATTACAGCATCATGCCTGTAAGAAACAATGCTGTATTGCCCTCAAAAATCAGCTTAGAAACTAGAGGGGGATAGTAGAAGAAATCCGTGACTGAGAGCGAAAGAGCTAGCAGAACCTAGGCCGTGAGGGGCTGAGGAGGTCACTACAACCAAAACCTGTAGACGGTGGCCATGTGAACAAAGAGTACTAGCCAGAGAGCAAGCACATACCCTCTCACTGCTCCTGCCTGCAGACTCCTGACAGCACCCCCAGTGTCTGAATTCAACTGGAAGTGAGGGAGGAGCTTCAGCCTGGGCTGCTTAAGCTGCTGGGGAGGGGTGAAGGCTAAAGGTGCGGGCTAACTGGGAAGGGCAGAGGGAGCACACACCTCTTCCTCTTTCCTCTCTTCCACAAGCACATCCCTAGATCTAGCCCCTTCTAGACACACCCCTCTCCTTCTTGTTAGCATGATTCATCATGCTCTCCCTACCTCACCTCTGCCTCTAAGTCTTCAGTGGCAAAGGGAGTGCTGGGAACTGGGAATGGAACAAGACAGTTCTGTTCATTCTCGACTGTAAATCCTTCCTTTAAGACCCAAGGCATGCATGTCAAAATTCACATCAGTCCTGAGTGTCATCCCTGCAAGTAACAAGAATTCAGCAAATAAGAAAGTATTATCAGTGTTGACCCTGAGACTGATGGAAGGAGACAGCTCGGGCTAGTCAAACATGGTCCTACCAAGACACAGAACAACATTTAGAGATCTACGTGATGACTGACCAAATGTCACACTATGATCTAGGAAGCTGGCAGAGCATGAGCTCTGAGGGGCAATGAGCACATGAAGAGCAGGGACAGAAAAGCAAGGATGGAAGAGTAGAGCATCAGCTACATCTGTGCGCTCATCAAAGGTGTCCTCCAATGAAGAGCGACATGTGGGAAGCATTGTGTAGAAGCATGTGTGTGCATAGAGGCCAGAGTGCAATCCTGGGTGTCTTCCTTAGTCACTTTGTACTTTATTTTTAGAGACAGAGTCTCTCTAGGTCTAAACCTGGAGCTCATCAATCCAGCTATTGCAATGGCCAGCAAGTCTCATGGATTCTCCTATTGCTACCTCCCCAACACCATGATTACAAGGGCACACTTCTGTGCTTGAAATTTTTACCTGGATTCTGGGGCTCAAACACGATGCAAGGAAAGCAATTCACTGACTAAGATACATTTCCAGGCCCCAAAGGTTCTTTTTTTTTTCATACTTAGCACAGGTTAATTACTCTACCATTAGCCCATGTTGACATCACACAACACCTCCATGAGGGAAACACCCTGCTTTTCGGAAGAATAAAATGAATATTTGGATAAATGAAGCTCCATCCCTGAACACCCTCTAGCGGCCAGGAGGTGACCAGATGTAAACTGTGGTCCCCATCCCAAGCCTCCAGACATCACTATACTGACTCCTGATTGGTGGAAGGTTGTGTCAGGAGGTTAAAGGTTTGAGACTGGGGATGATAAAAAGGGCAGACAGAAAACCAGGGTGACTCCAAGGGATCAGGAAGACAGGCTGGCCCGGAAGATCCCACACCTCCATCAGCCCATCCCCAAAGAAACTGATGGAGGAAGTGGGCAGGGCCCACCTTAGACAACCAGCTAGCAATGTTGGCAAGAACTCTACTAAAGAAGCAACTCTCCACAGAAGCTCATCACAAGAAACACCCCTGCCACCTCCCCCGTGTCTTCTATTCAGCACCTTCTGCTCCTCCCAGATGTTCTGCTATGAAAGATTTGCAGGGCTTCCAGCTGCTGCCAACCCAACCTAACTGTTCTCTTCTTATCAAGGAAGTGTTTGCTGCATCTTTACTTGTGATGCTTTTTAAGGCATTCCATTTTTACCTGCTTTAGTCTTGAGCTTGTGGTATCAGTATAGCCTTTTAATGTTGCTTTGTATGCACTACATAGACTGAATCCTAAATATTTAATTCCTTTCCATCCTGTGTTACATTGGTGTTGGTTATGAGTAGTGTTCAGGAGCCCTTCTGATTGCACATGCAGAATTTCGTTTTTCAAAATCATCATGTCCCATTCCCCCCTGCTGCCACATTCCAGGCCCTGCATACACCTTCTCTTAACCTAGCCCACTCTCCATTATGAGGAAGAAATGTTGAACAGCTATTTGTATAAGAATCATGTAAGAATCTTAAAGCTCTAGTAAAAGCTTTAAGATAGAAGAGTATATAAACTCCATCCACAGTGAGCAGCCAATAAAGGCTCACCTTGTTTACTAATATAATGGTAAAGTTGGTGCTTGACAATTTACACTTACTTTATATCAGTTATTGCTTAGTAAGTGCTTTCTGTGTTTGGTACTGTATGAAGTACAAAAGTCAGGCACTATCATTTCCCCCATTTCACAGATGAAGAAACAAAAGTTTAGTTAGAGAGACACCCTGCTCAACACACACCCCTCAGGTAGCAAAGCTGGGATTCAAATCTACCATGCACACTACTAAGTGTCACACAGTACTCACGCATGAAAAAAAAACAGAGGAAATCAAAATCTTCTGGAGAATAGTGGGGACCCTCCAAGGTTCCACAGTGCTTTTTGTATAAATCAGAACATTTCCATTTGTGGGGATTTGCAGCATAAACAGACTCTACTGTTCTTATATCAGAGAAAGATGAAATGTTTGCTTCCATAGCTCCCTCAGAGGCTGCAGAGAGGCTAGCATTGAAGTAATACACAGGCACAGAAGACAAAATGCTGGCAGTATCAACTCCACGCTAGAATCTCAGCCACATTCCAGTCTCTATTTACTTGACAGCAGGAAGCTTTGAGACAACTGGTCAACCTCCCAGTGCTTCCATTTCTTCCACTGCAAAATGCAGATATTGGTGGTGATCTGCTCATAAAATTGATGAGAAATAAATGAGATAGCCCATGTGAAACCTGCTCCACAGTGAGCATTCAATAAAAGTTCTTATCATTTATTAGTTATGCCTCTGGAGACATGCATCCTGCTTCTTACAACAGTCTGTAAATATTTGAAAACAACTCTCATGCCCCACCCCAACCCTGACTCTCCATTCCTTCCAACTGAAGAGTCCCAAGTTCTCCCACACATATGCAAAACCCATCACCACACTGATCACTTTGAAAGCCCAGCCTATGGGTGAGACTCTCCACCAGTGCCATAGAGTATTGGCAGTCATCCCCACAGACAGTCAGATTTGTGTAAGTTGTGTGACCATGGACTTCCAATCTAGGTGCTCTCACTGCAAAGATGATCAAATATTTCTTTGAGAAAAACAAAATATCTAGCCAAAACATACAAGAAACAATGAGAAAGTCTTTATTGAGCCTTGGAGGGTGTTCTAGTTTCTTTCTATTTTGTGATAAACACCATGACCAAAAGTAGCCTGGTGGGAAAAGGGTTTGCTTTCATTTCTTCTTGGCCTTATGAATAGTCTAATCACAGAGCTGATCATCCCAAGGGATATGCCAAGCAGTTTTCAAAAATGGACTTAATTGACCCAAATCCTACCTATGCCTGTGTAACAGTCTTTGTGTTTTTTGGTTTGGGTTGTTTTTTGGTGGTGGTGGTGATTTTTTTTCTTTTTGGTTGGGTTTTTTTTTTCAGTTTATTAGCTTGGTGCAGAATCTTCTATTTATTCCAGCCCCTGAAGGAATTTTTGGATCATGATCTTGTCATTCTACAAATTAGCAATTACGACCACATGTTCTATCAGCAGGCTATCCCCATTCTCATCCAAGCCATTGCTAAAAATCTCCCCACACAGTGGGGTTGAGGGGAACTCTGCCCAAGCATGCACAAAACCCCCATGTGAGCAGAAAGTAAGCCATTATAAGAAAGCTCTCTGTGAGTCTGCCTATGCCCCGCCTATTTCCTCACTTTAGCCACCATCATGAAAGACTTTGACTTCCAAACCCTTCACCCTGATCAACAAACATAAGAACGAAACCCCTAAAGGAGACTACGGCAACTTGGCACATCTCGTTTGACCTCTCAGAATCTTGGTTCCTGGATGAGCAGCTCCTCCACCACATGCTTAATAACACCTTAGATGACTTTCCAGAGCTCCCTCCCCATGGCTTCTGGTCTGTGTCCCTGGAATCTGTTAGTCTTGAAACTCTGAGCATGGGTCCTAGCACCTTGGACCCCACTGTGGCCTCTTAACCATCCTAGATACTCCTTAAATAGGCAGAGCTACACCGAATTACATGGCTTGTACTGTCCTCCACTTCATCTAGTCACCGACTTTCCAACTCATAAACCAAAAGGAAGGTGACAATTCTACCTCTCTCATAGCAGCAGAGGACACCACAGTCTGTGGTTTCCATTCCTCCAGCATCTCCCTCCGTTGCTCACCACCGTCTTTCTATTGCTTTCTAAAGACACTCTGCCTTGACTAAAGATCGCAGAATCTAACATTCTGCAACCTTCTGGACTAAAGGTCGCCTCATTTTTGGTGCAAAGTGTGACCTTTTTAATACTACTTCTTCATTCCTGGACACTGGATGTCTTTTTTCCCCATCTTCTAAATCCTTTTGTAGGTTTTAAATGAGACTTTTTAAAATATCATTTATAGTCAGTTCCTCACAAAAGAAAATGAAGAATGAACTGTCACTGTGATTGCCCCATCAACCCTGCTAGCACAGGCCTCCTGTTCTCTATTTGGTTCATGTATTTTCTAGCCTGAGACACACTTTATGGGAAAGAATGAGAAGGTGAGGTATGGCTTTAAATTGCCACTTAGGGTGCAGTAAATAATCTGTTCCTGCATTCCCATCACACCCCTAATAACCTTCTAGAAAGTTCAACCCTGCAAGCTGCCACTGCCCTAACCATGGTGCCCTCCCCAGCAGCACACTGACACCCACACGAAGTCTGCAGCTCCCCCATGAACACTTTCGACTTGTGGAAGGAACATCCATCTCTGGGCGCTGACAGACAAACGAGGCGAGAAGGAGACCAGATCTGGTTTTTCATGGAAAACAATGAGCTCATGCTTTCTCTCCAGGGGCTCAGAAGTGGAGACAGATCTGGAGATGGGGAGACAGTGATGGAGCCAGGCAGCAGCTAGAAAGAATGGGCCTGTGAAAGGGGGGAGGCCAGCCTGATACTTTTTCCATGTCACTTTTGATAAGAATCCCCAGCTCCTGGGCCACAGGGAAACATCCATTTCCTTTACATTAAGAATTCCACATGAGGTGGCCGTCTTAAAGGGAGGGACGCGAGAAGATAAACAGGGTTGGGGATTTGTCATCCAGGCTTCTTCAGACAAAAGTGAAATGGTTGTTCGTGAGTCACCGGAGCCACAGAAGGCAGGAGAGGGGCAATGCCGCTGCTCCCTCCTCTGGGTGTGAGGTCAAGATCTGATGACAGAAGCTTGGACCCACTGATTCCACTGGGCATCTGCCACCTCCATGTGCATCTCCCTAAGAAGCCAGGGGAAGTCAAATGGAAATCAGGTGTTTCTGACCACACCCTGAATTCATTCAGGTGTTTCCTGAATGAATACTTGCTTTCAGCTATGGGGGGGGGGGAGAGGTCCAGATGCCTTGGTTTTTCACTTCTTATTCAAAAAAGGAAGTTGAAATATGGGATACTGATTTAGCCCTCTACTAAACAATTCAGTGGGGAGGGTATGTGTGTGCAGGGGCATCTTTGTGTGTTTGGGTCAGAATCGGGATGAACTGGGGTGCACATGAGAAACCAAACCCAAGTGGTTGTTTTCCTTCTCATGCCCTGGATACCTTGGTTTGAAACCGAAGCTAAATGCCATGGTAAGGATAGGAAGAGACTGAACAGAGAAATTATGTTTCTCTTCATATCACTACTCACAGAATAAACTGCCTGCGTGTTTCAGTGGCTAGATTAAAAGTGCTAAAGTGGCCATTTATTCTGTATCAAGGAACAGAAATAACAGTAAGAGTAACGACCGATTCATTCATTCTCTTTGATGGCAACATCCATGGTCATAGACAAGAGCCTGAGACATGGGCCAGCATGCCTGCACTTAGACCCTGGCCTTGAGACTTTCTGAGTGTGTGATTTTGGTCAAATTAATGAAGCCCTCTATACCTGAGTGTCTTGCTTTGAAGGAGTGGGCCATCTACTCCTTGAGATACATTGTGATAATGTGATAACACAGGCAAAGTGCTTAGTACCCAGCAAACGGGAGGCGTTTCATAATGACAACTGCCACCCTTACCCTGCAGTCCCATGGAGGACAAAGGTGTATCTAACAAGTCAGATACCAAGTCTGCCCTTTAAGATCTGCCCTACAGCAAGCACATACCTGCACTAGTTTAACTAGAGATAAATAGCCCATGGCACAGCCTCTCCTGTCAGTCTGTCTTCTTGCTTGGTGTGCAGATGCTCAGCTTCTTCTCAGCCATGTCTCTGGCATCTTTCCTCACTCCCAGTCCCAACTCTGAACACCTCTCCTTATACCCTAATTCTAGTTACATCCTGAAACATGTACTTGGCCTAAGGACCAAACTGACTACCCCCTTTTTCTAGCCCTTTGAATATCAATTACACCAGTGATCTTGAACGTACCTCCTGACCTCTGTCTGAGATGTTCCCAGGCACAAAGGCGGAACATGGAATGAAATATAGTTTGATGCTTGGCACACCCAGAAAAATAAGGTGTAAGACTCAGCTTTGACCTATAACAATGATATTTAGTGGTTGAAGTTGGGTCTCCAAATCTCTAACCTAATGGAATACACCCAGACATCCAGGCTAGGTGAGTGGAGAGGACCTGCGTATTGTGGTGAAGTAACTAACTGTTTGTCTCCCTAAAAGCACTGTTCCTCCAGCACCTGGGCTCCTTCCCTCCCTCCATGCTTCGCCGGGATCAGCATCCAGCACACAGAAACAGGGCAATAAGGTAGACCACTGTCTCTAATCTCCTTTTGCAAGACCTCAGGGAGCCGCTCCAGCCACTGGAATGAACAGAACTGGTGCCATATAGCCTGGAAAGAAAGCTTCCTCAAGGGACTCAGGCTCTAGGAAGCGGAGCCAAGAGTGGAATGGTTCCATGCAGGGGCTGGAAGAAGGAGCAGGGCAGATTGAGAAGGTAGGGGGCAAATTTGAAGGGAAAGAGACCATGGCAGGGATTGGGCGATGAAATGGAAGAAGGTTTGGGTGGTTAGCACTGGAGAATTTTCTAATTGCTTATGTTTTCATGCCTAAAGAAACAGAATTTGTGAGTATTTTTTACTTCCTTTTGCTCTGAGATATCTCTCTCTTCCTCGCTCTTTCCCTCCGCTTTGTCTTTCTATGTCTGTCTCTCTGTATGTGACTCTGTGTCTGTGTATATGTCTCTGTCTCTCTGTCTCCCTCTCTCTCTGTCTTTTTCTGTCTGTGTGTGGGAGGGTGGATGTGTGTGTGTGGGTGTGTATTTGCCCCAAGCAACAACACCTAGGTCCCCTTTCCAAGAGAACAGTCCTCCACACATCTGGAGCCCTCTGTCTCTTCCTTCTCCAACAGAACCCCGATTACCTCCCCCCACCTCCGCAGGAGGTACGCAACATAGTTAGATGGAAATACAGTTTATATAACCCAGTTCAGCCCAAACTACGTGGGAATTTATATTAACAGCAGCATTCTCAATGGGAGAAAAAAAGATGGATTCTTCAATTAACAGTGTTCAGGAAACTGGACAAACCTCTGGGAATAAATAAAACTAAGTGTACCCTATGTAATTCAAACAAAAATAAACTCCAAATGCATCAAATATTTCTTAGAGGGAAAAAAAATCAAATCAAAAAGTACTAGAAGAAGCAATGAGAAAATCTTTATGAGCCTTGGAGAACGTTCTAGTCGGCTTTCTATTGCTGTGATAAACACCATGATCAACGCTACTTGGGGAGGAAAGGGTTTATTTGGCTCACTTTTAACTGAGGCAGTAACTCAAGGCAGGGGCTTGGAGCAGAAACCACAGAGGAACACTGCTTACTAACTAATTTCTTTTGTTTTATTTTTCAAGACAGGGTTTCTCTGTGTTACAGCTGACTGCCCTGAAACTCTCTTTGTAGACCAGGCTGGCCTCAAACTCATAGTTATCTGCCTGCCTCTGCCTCCTGAGTACTGGGATTGAAGGTGTGTGCCACCACCACTAGGGCAGTTACCTTTCTTAGACAGCCCAGGCCCACCAACGTAGGCATGGCACCATAACTGGATCCTCTATCATGAATTAGCAATCAAGAAAATGCTCCATAGACATGCCCACAGGCCAGTTTGATGGAGGCAATTCTTCAATGGACATTCCTTCTTCCCAGGTATGTATAGATTTGTGTGAAGTCAACACAAACCAACCAATCGGAAAAGCAAAGCCTTTGTCACTTACACTCCAATATCCATAAAAGGAAAGGTTTAAAAATGGACTACAGAAAAAGACAAAATTTCACAGAGCCAAACATGACAGTAGCAAATGAAGAGAGAAGTAGAAGGAAATATTTGCAATGTATATTATTAAAAAAGACGAACTTGTCTTACCCAAGAAACACCTGCAGATTTATAGAAGAAACACAAACCAGTCCTATTTTAAAATGAGCCAAAGAGATGAATGGGCCATCCTTGGAAATAGAACTGTCTCTTAAGCACATGAGAAGATTTTCACAGCCACTCAGTATAAGGGAATCATATGTTAAATCTGCAATGAGATGTCATTTGAAAGCATCATTTTAACCAAAGCCTTGATAGCACCCTGAATGGGCTTGGCGAAGAAAAGACAAGACTTTCACAGGCTGCTGCTGTTGCAGGATAAATTTTGTAAATTTGTTCAACCTCTCTGGGGAGCAATTCATCAACATCTCTCAGAATTACAAAGGCTCAACTTGACCCAGAAATTCCACTTTTAGCAATTTATCTAAGAGATGCGATCTCACAGGTGTGAAATGACATATGTACAAGGTTATTCATTGCCACTCTGCTTAAAAGAATTCGCCGAGTTTCCATCAATAGAAGGCTGATTAAATAGATTATGGAATATGTGCACAAGGGAAGGCTGTGCAGCCCATTGAAAAGAGGCAGAACTCTTCATAAAATGACCTGGAAAGACTTACAAGACAGATTAAGTGAAACGCAGGCAAGGTATAGAACGGCATTAAACATATGGTGTTAAGGGGACGAGAGGTATTGGGTGGACATACACACAAGTCGACGCAGGGGTGCGTTTGCAAATGCATACCTACCTCCGTGTGGAAACATAAGGAGACTAGCACCGGTGGTCATTCATGGCTAGAGAACTGGGAGAGTTTTGGAACTCTGTCCTCCAGTGCCACTGTCATCTTGAAAGCAAAGCACCTGCGGATTATCCCACACGACCCTGACAGACTGGGCCTGCTAACATTCCCTCCTGGAGGCAGGGAGGACTCACGGTGTGGCAAACCATGAGACAGGCACACAGGCGGATACAATGTGTATCATGTTCCTGCTTGGAGATATCTAAGCAGATATGCAAATGCTCATCCACTATGGAGGGGAGAGAGTCGACTTCCCGGTAGTGTAGACACCCATAAGTTTCCATTGTTCCGAAGGCCCAGCTTAGACAATCCTTTTGCAAGGGGAAGCGACTGAACTCCCCAAGAAGGCAGCTGCTTTACTCAGAGGATAGTCATATACAATACACGGACAAGTGCACCCCGGAGCCGAGGAGGAGCCAGCACTATGGTTCCCACACTAACTTTGCTGACTGAGCATAGCTCTTATAAATGGGCCCCTTTCTTATGCACCCTTGACTTGAAGCAGACTGCGGGTGACCCTGTAATTCACCTGTTCCTCCAAGCCGAGGACTCTCTTTCCCCTGCCCCGCCAGATGCCATCAAAGGTGACGGTACACCTAGCCCTACTGGACCATTGGAAGCTCAGTCCTGGCTCCCAGACCCCTCAGGCTACTCATGTCTACTCAATAGTAGACATGGTATCCTAGATGCTGCTCTGCCTGTTGGGATGTCTTCACAGGCTGAACTAGCCCCATCCTACATTGCTGCTATTCCTTGCATTCACTCCTGGCTGTCTCTTGGGAGTCCTATTGGCCAGTGCTTAGAAGAACTGTCTTCATGCATGTGCCTCTCGCAGCCAGCCCATTAGAGCATTGCTCTTAGAAATAGCTCTTGAAGTCCTGCCTCTGGCTATGTGCTACTACATTGCAAGTAAGAGAGTCACTCTTGTCATTTGATGTCCCTTCTAGGTTATGTTTAAAAGGGCTCAGAAAGCCTCTCGTGATGTCCTCAGCCAGCTCTGCATGCCACTGTTGGGAAGATGAAATGCACCTTCAGAGCTGTGCTGGCTCCGTCACTCTCGTCTTTTCAAAAGATGCAGTGACCTCCTCAGTTCGGGATTACTCTTCATTATCAGCTAATTCCACACCAGGTACTGCAGCCCTGGACCTTCCTCAGGCGGCGAGCGGGCTCCAGGATCGCTTCCAGCTCAGTATTACCAACAAATAACTCTGACTGTTTGCCGGGCTTCCAGAATTTGGGCAAGTACGTGACCTTGATTCTCTCCGGGCTTATCTTCAATCCACAGTGCATCCCAGACTTTGCAAAGCAGCCTGTAATTTCTGTGTCCTCTCCTGTGAGTACTTCAAGGTCACAATCACCAGCACAGAGCAATCAGCTCTCAAATGACTGTCTTAATGGATGTTGTTTGCAGCTTATCCCAACTAGAACGTAAGCTTATTTCTGTTTTATCTCCTCATAACACCTAGGGAAGGACAGAGCTGTGCATACAGATGTATGGCGTAAGGGAAGGAGAAGCCCAAGGCTGAAGGCCAGAAGGCCTAGTTTTTAAGTCAGCAGCAAGCCTCTGGATTTCTCTCTGACTCAGTTTCCTCTTATGCAGATGGAGAATAGAAATGCCTGTTTCAAAGAGTAGCTGAAAAAGTCCTCAAGTTAAGGTGCATGAGGGTTCAGCAGGCTGAAGACATGGCCCAGTCACTAGAGTGCCTTCCTGGCATGCATGAAGTCCTACATTCAGTCCCTCAAGTGTGGTAGTGTACGCCTAACATCCTAGCACTGGGGAGATGGACACAGGAGGATCAGGAGTTCAAGGTCACCATCGGCTACACAGAAAATCTGAAGCCAGCATTAACTACATGAGACTTTGTCTCAAAAAAATTTTAGTCATCTTACACAATCCAGAAGCTGCAAGGGTCAATGTTTTATTTTATTTTATCCCTTAGAAACCTGTCTGTTTCCTAAGGAGAGAAAGAAAGGCATAGAAGCAGATGAGAGGGGAGGAGAGAAGGAACTGGAAGGAGAAGAGGGAAGGGAAACCATAAAGAGGATATATTTTATGAGGAAAGAAAATCCTATTCTCAACAAAAGAAAAAAGAAATGAAGTGTACCGAAAGTGACTTCATAAGCATCTCCTAGAAGGATTTCTCTGGGGACAAGAGCTCTTGCCTATCACAAGGATTTGGAATGTTCTGCCATGCTAGCCACAGCCTCTCCTGAGAGCTGCCACAGGGCCCAGTGCCCCTGACATTAGAGTGGCCAGTACCACTCGCAACCCTGCTGAAAGTACTCACTGTGAAGACAAAGCACCCTTCCCACAGCTCCATCTTCTGAGAGACCATGCCTTGCTCAGCCACGAGCTGGAATTTAGCAAAGGGCTTTGATCTTCATGAATGAACAAGAGACCAGAGGCACTGACGGGGCATTCTGCCAGCATAGACACCATGCCATAAGATTGGCTGACACTTAAGGTCATGCTCAACCTCCTTAGCGATCAGGGAAATGCAAATCAAAACAACTTTGAGATATCATCTTACACCTGTCAGAATGGCTAAAGTCAAAAACACCAAGGATAGCCTCTGCTGGAGAGGTTGTGGAGGAAGGGGTACCCTCATCCATTGCTGGTGGGAATGCAAACTTGTGCAACCACTTTGGAAATCAGTGTTTTGGTTTCTCAGGAAATTCGGGATCAACCTACCCCTGGACCCAGCAATACCACTCTTGGGAATATACCCAAGAGATGCCCGATCATATGACAAGGGCATTTCTTCAACTATGTTCATAGCAGCATTATTTGTAATAGCCAGAACCTGGAAACAACCTAGATGTCCTTCAGTGGAAGAATGGATGAAGAAAGTGTGGAATATATACACATTAGAGTACTACTCAGCGGTAAAAAAAAAAACAATGACTTCTCAAATTTTGCATGCAAATAGATAGAAATAGAAAATAGTATCCCGAGTGAGGTAACCCAGACCCAAAAAGATGAACAAGGGATATACTCACTCATAATTGGGTTCTAGCCATAAATAAAGGTCAGTGAATCTATAATTTGTTATCCTAAAGAAGCTAGATAAGAAGGTGAACCCAAAGAAAAACATATAGCTATCCTCCTGGTTATGGGAAGTAGACAGATTGCCGGGCAAAAATCGGGATCTTAAGGGTGGGGTGGGAGGGGGGTAAGGGGAGATGGGGAGAGAAAAGTGAGAAGGGTAGGATGGGGAGAACTTGGGGCAACGGGATGATTGGGATAAAGGAAGGTTGGATAGGGGAGCAGGGAAGCACATATCTTAATTAAGGGAGCCATCTTAGGGTTGGCAAGAGACTTGGACCTAGAGGGGCTTCCAGGTGCCCAAGGTGAGGTCCCCAGTTAGTTCCTGGGGCAGCTGAGGATAGGGAACCTGAAATGATCCTATCCTATAGCCATACTGACGAATATCTTGCATATCACCATAGAACCTTCATCTAGCGATGGATGGAGATAGAGACAGAGACCCACACTGGAGCACTGGACTGAGCTCCCAAAGTCCCAATGAGAAACAGAAGGAGGGAGAACATGAGCAAAGAAGTCAGGACCACAAGGGGTGCACCCACCCACAGAGACAGTGGGGCTGATCTATTGGAGCTCACCAAGGCCAGCTGGACTGTGACTGAAAAAGCATGGGATAAAACCGGACTCTCTGAATATGGCGGACAATGAGGGCTGCTGAGAAGCCAAGGGCAATGGCACTGGGTTTTGATCCTACTTCATGTCCTGGCTTTGTGGGAACCTAGCCAGTTTGGATGTTCTCCTTCCTAGACCAGGATGGAGGGGGGAGGACTTTGGACTTTCCACAGGGCAGGGAACCCTGACTGCTCTTCAGACTGGAGAGGGAGGGGGAGAGGAGTGGGGGGAGGGGGGGAGAGTGAGGGGAGGGGGGGAGGAGTGGGAGACTGGGAGGAGGCGGAATTTTTTTTCTCAATAATAAAAAAAAGATTGGCTGATAGCAAAGAAACTAATCAAGATAAGTAAACTATGTGTTAACGTATAGAAAACATAGGTAGAGGACACTCTAGGTCAAAAGAGCTCATTAGGAAAGAGAAGCAAACGTCCAGGACCAGCTACCCCACACCTCAGCTTCACGGTCCACAGCCCTGTCAGGTGTCACCTCCTATCAGCTGTGTTTATCAGACACAATCTTGTGGATTTCCCAACACCAAGGCACACAGAGTCACAGTCCTGAGGTTATGGCTAACGGTACCATCCTCTCAGGTTTTGGCACTTCCCCACACCGTGGGATGAGTTCTGTTTTCTTACTCGTGACTTTTACTCTTTGGCCATAAAATGAACTGGTCTCGACAGCTAGGGAGCCTGCATGGGACCCACCTGGGCCCTCTACACATGTGTGACAGTTATGTAGCTTGGTCTGTTTGCGGGACTCCTAGTAGTGGGACCAGAGCATGTCGCTAAGGCTTGGGCTGGCTTTTGGGAACCTAGTCCCCATACTGGTTCCTTGTGCAGCCTTAATACAAGGGGAGGAGCTTAGTCCTACCTCAACGTGATATGCCATGCTTGTTGACATGCATGGGAAGCCTGCTCCTTTTTAAACAGAAACAGAGGAGGAATGGATGGGGGCACAGGAGGAGGTGGGGGCTAGGGAACAGAAGGGGAGACAGCAGAGGTCGGGATGTCAAATAAATGGGAAAAAAGCTTAATAAAAATTTTTTTGAAATTAAAAAAAAAAGAGCTGGAATCCATCATATTTAGACAATTCTTTCCTTTTCTGCCACTGCATACACACCCCAAACCATTCCCTTCCCTTTCATACTGTTAAATCTCCATGGTCAGGAAAGAAGACAAGTTTTGAGGACCTAAAAGGTTTTAAGAAATTAACATTTTGAACGGAAAGGATTCTAAAGACAAGCTCATTGCAGGCCAAAGTCCACAATGACATTGCAATTAGGATGGTCTTTGGAATACTGGTCTGTGCAGGAATCTGAATCAGGCTCTAAATAGTGGCTCCCTAGAGACACAGAATCAGCCTGTGAGCATCTACGCTGCCCAGACCAGCAGTGCCTGGGCTTTAGATTTGTCTGGCACGTCCTGAGGGTCAATAGAGCAGCTGCTCCTTAGAGCTGGGGAAATGCTGATTCGAATTCAGAATCTGTCCAGTGTACTTCCAGCCTTACCTGTCTCTGTTCCTCTCCAGGCCTTCCAGAAGTGTGTGTAGAACCAACAAGAGTACCTGGAAAAAATATTCATCCTGACAAAAAGGTCATTACACAAGCTTGGGCCAAGGATTATAAGTCAGAGTGAGTAGCTGGTCGTTCCAAATGCAGAGGGATGTATTGCTTTGAGTATCCAGGCTTGTGGCTCCAGGGCATTGTGCCAGAGCCCTAGGGAAGAGAGATTGAATAAAATAAAGAGCCACCTGCCAGAAGTCTTTGTAAGACATTGCCACATACCCAAAGCAGCACAGCACGAGGTGTGATTTCTCTCTAATGAGCTGAGAACCAAGGGACCTGGAGACCAGGCTTCAGCCAGAAGACACAGTCTGGAAGAGCTGGGAGAGCAAGCAGAGTGTACAGCAGGAAAGCCTGCAGTGAGGCCAGAGAGAGACATGCCCTGACACCTTCCAACAAGAGAGGGCAGAGTCCTCTAGCCAAGAGCATTTGGAGAGCTACGGGACAGCCCAAGGTACCCCCGCAAGCCTGCACTAGGACTTCCCTAAAGAACAATAGCAGAGAGGAAACGCAATGAACATGAGGACACGGAATCCATGCTTAAACTTGAACCAAGACAATAGAGCAGCTTCGGATCTACCCATCACTCACACCAGTCAGATCAAGTGCGGCCAACACACACCTATCAGCTGTGCAAACCACTTCACAGGATGATTGAGGAGAATGCCCTTAAGACTTAGGATGTAACGAATGTCCTAACATTTCCTCAAACTTTGAAATTAATTACTGTTCTCATGAGTAATAGCTAATGATCCGATCTTCTCCAGCAGATTCACTGAAGGAGGACACCAAGAAACCCACAAAAGTGCCTCTCCTTTGTGAAAAACCCTTCAGATGAGAGAGCGTTGCCAGGAAGCGAAGCTGGGGAGGGATACATGACACTGGCTGACGCAGATGAGACCAGTTCTGTCGTATCGAAAGTGGCATTCTTATACCAGGGCTAAAAGTGGCTCTTCTGTGGAGAGGGCTAACTCTACCCGAAAACACACTCCCATTAGGTCAGGGCCCACTGCCCAACATGCTCGTGTTTACTCAAACATTCTAACTTCATACGTGTTTAAAATTATCACTCATTCATGTCACTAAGTATCAGGCACAGCAAGAGGTTCCGAGAAGAAAACTGAATAAAATACAATCTCTGATTCTATGGTTTATAATGTATAGTTGCCAACCACATAACTCGGTCAGTGAGAGACTGCATCTTAGCTTCGGTGAGTACACCCTAGGATGCTCAGAAGCAATGAAATCGCCTGTGACACATTCCCAACTTCAAGCCATGCAGATTTCCATTTGCTTTATAGAAAACAGAATGGAAGAAGACGAGGAAGAAAAGAAGAAAAATCATATCCAAGGAAAAATCTTCTGCACAGACATAAAGAACTACCTGGTGACAAACAAATCATGTTAATGGATAGGAAAAAATTTCTTACTTACAAATTATTGAGATTAGAAAATGATATGTAGTGGGAAGTGTGGACATCTTGATTTGTCCCTGATTTTGAGTTTTATTCTGTTTAGCACGATGCTGGCTATTGGATTGCTGTATATTGTTTATATTATGTTGAGCTATTATCTCCTATGTTCCTAGATTCTCCAGGACTTCCATTGTAAGGGGATGTTAAATTTTGTCAAAAGACTTTCCTGCAGTTAATTAGACAATTGTGTGGTTGCTGTCCTTGAGTCTGTTTATTTGCTGGTTATGTTTATTGATTTACAAATGTTGAACCATCCCTGTATCTCTGGGATGAAGTCAACTTGATAATGGTGGATAATCTTTTTTTGATATATTATTGAATTTGGTTTGGAAGTATTTCATTGAAAACTTCTGCATCCATGTTCATTAGCGATACAGACCTATAATTTTATCTTATACTTGGTTCTTTGGTTTTGGTACCAAGATAATACTGACTTTGTACATTTCTATTATCCTTAACTATTTCTTCCTAAATAACAAAGAAAATTACCAATCACAGTCCCTTTTAGAAGAAGGAAAGGGTATGGGTTCATTGAACACAAATTTTTATTATTTATCAAGTTAATTGTCCAGCATGTTTAAGAATTAAGGACAAACAATGGATGTAGAATTTAAGAGCAAATATTCTGATGTCAGGAGGGGTCAGGAAGGGCCAAAGGGTCAGAGCTGCTTCCTTCTACCCTTATTCTGTTTCAGTATAGGCTGCTGGATGCTTTCCTTCTGGAGAGGTCAGAAATGACAATGTTTAGCAGAGTTTTGCCTCTATGTCAAAGTCAGCCTTGTTTTGATAATTAGAAGTTGTAGCCATTTAGGATACTATTCAACTTCTTTCATTCAATAGCATGTATTTCTTAGGTAAAACATTCAGACCAAGAGACAAAATTCAAACATTTGATGCCCTCTGGTCCTATTGCCTCAGTAACTTACATCAATACCTTGATGAACACCACCTCAGCACACTGGCCACTGTGTTGAAGTCTATATCACTTCTCACTTTTTTCAGCCAGGTGACCCAACCCTCTTCTTTCTCTACCGGTCTGACCCCTGCTGAAACACGACCTAGAAGTGACTTAAACCAAATAGGAGGAGGCTGGACACCTCCCTGGACTCATTGTAGGTCTTCTCAGTAATACTGTCCTGAAACTATTAGCCAGAGAGCAAGCCCTTGTCTCCCACTTTCTTTCTCATGGACCGTAATTCTTCTAAGTCCTGCTTTGAGATAAATTGATTTTTAAAGCTAAGTGGGAAGGATGTGCAAGTAGAAGAAGCAAGCCTGGACAGAAAGACTACCAGCTCAAGGTCAAGCCTGAGTGACCAACAGTCCAAATATCGTCCTGGTGTCAACCAGAGAGGTAAAAGTCTGGGGAGTCGAAAGGTAAGTTCTAGACATACAACTCTTCAGACTGAGACGCATTTCCTAGTCTAGCATCTGGGAGCTCTGATTCTAGAGGAGATGAGAAACTGGAGAGGAAGAGTGCCCAGGAAAGATGACTTGCCAAGAAGTTTTGGGAAATAAGGAGGTAGTTTAGTAGATAAGTCCAAGGACCAGAGACAGAAGAGAGATGTGTGTAACTGTGGCATGGCTGGTCGCAGATCCTGGCTGTGAATCTGAACTTACTGACACCCATAAGCTTGGCGCCGAGAGCTTAGACCAATTACAGATTTTTAAGTGGCAGATATACATTCATTTGCAAAGAAAAGCAGTGTTAATGAGTAGCATCCTTCCAGAACTAGAAGACAGGATACAACTTCCCAACCCACTCAAAGATTTCTTGGAAGCCAGTCTACACCGAGGCCCTGCTCAAGCCAGCCAGTTATTACCAACCCTTCCCTCGTTGGCTAAGCTATCAGGTCGCCCGGAAATATATATTTCTACTTAAGTTTCAGCAAAGAAATATTTAAAGACTCACTGTGCTTTAGGGTCTCAAAAGATTTATATTCTTATCATACATTTAAAGATATATTTACAGACACGTCATGATGTTTTAAAGTCACATTATTTTCTTGTGTCTAGCTATCTAATTTTTACCTTCAATACTGAAATGTGAATTTCTCAGAGGAAAGATTATATCCTCTATTGCTTTTGAATTCTCACTACCATACCTTGTGACAACCACTATCATTCTTGGTGTGTATGGAATGAATGGATGAGTAGATAGAATGGGTGGATGGATGGATGGATGGATGGATGGATGGATGGATGGATGGATGGATATATACATGGATGGATGATGGATGCATGGATGGATGGATGGATGGATGGACGGACAGACGAATGGATGGATGGATGGATGGATGGATGGATGGATGGATGGATGGATAAATGGATGGATGGATAAATGGATGGATGGATGGATAAATGGATGGATGGATGGATGGATGGATGGATGGATGGATGGATGGATGGATAAATGGATGGATGGATGGATGGATGGATGGATGGATGGATGGAAGAAATAAGGGGTGAATAGATGGGTGGATTGGTGGGCAAATGAGTGGACTGGTATTGCTGAATTTTTCTAAGGTAAAACACCACTTGAGTGGGATTTAGAAGCACCAGAAGACAGGACACCTTGAATACTAGAATTTTACAGTTGAAATTACCTTTGGTCTGATTTCTTATTCCACAGATAGAGAAACTGAGGGTCAGAGGAACTCGGTGACAATAGCATTGCCACATCATTACTAACCGGCAATTTTAAAATCTGTGAACTGATGAGATACCATTGTCCTTTGCAAGGTGATATCAAAAGTATTAAAAACACGAGGATAATACTTTGAAAAGAACTCATCATATTGGTTTGGATATGCTGAGGTAAAAGAACTTCTTATGTGTAGCCATGTCTCATATAAGCTCATATCGGCATAGGAAATCCATCTGCATCGTATTATTTTTTTTTTCTTAAGAAGAACTAAAGAAGCAAAGACAAAGTGACCCCAGGGGCAGGATGCAGGTACAGGATGGAACTACAATGAATCTTAGGCTTTTGCACATATATTTATTTTACTCATTTTTTTAATTTTTAGAGGACGATCATCCACTCTACTATCCTGACCTACCAATAAGCACAGGGGGAAACCTACCTCTTCCCATTCTGTTTCAAAGGCTTTTCTCCATGAAGAGCTAAGGACCACCTGCTGTCTATGTCTGTAGTAGCTTAACTAGGTTGCTTTCTTTTTTAAAAAAAAAAAATGGGCCAAGATGAGGGTGATGGAGGTCAGTTGCCAGCAAGGGGCACTGAGGACACAAGAACGTGGGATGAATAGACAGTGGGCGTTTGGACAAACCAGAGGGGTCAAAAGAAACAGAAAAGGCGCTGGAAGAAAGCTATGGTAGAGAAAAAGCGCCTGACCTTGGCTCCTACATGGCCCAGGGGACAAAGGACACTCGTTCAGCGTGACCTGTCCTGACTCCCTGTCCCTAACCACTTAAGTCTTTCTCCCCACAGCCTTTGCTCTTCCTAAGGTCATTTTGAATTCTAAATATGGTCAAACAGATCCTGAACTGCGACTATGTCTTGAGCCCTAACCTCTGGCCTTCAGCAAGTTAAGGAGTTGGGGAATCAATAAAGGGATCAGCTGCCACTGACAAAGGGATGGTCTGTCTCAGGAATTCTGAATGCCTGGCTGCCGGCTAATTGTTACACAACTGCTTCATACAATGACTTTTTTACCAGGAAGCCTTTCTTCACCTTCTGTCCCTCGAATGGAGTAAAATTTAAAAGATTTTAATCTTTTTTTTTTAAAAAAAAAGACTTTTGTCCAAACGTATCCACTTTTCCATTTGACATATTCTGCCACGACATTCCCTAAATTATTATTGACCCTTGAGCACAGGTACTAACCTATGCAATTTTCTGATATTGGTATATCAATTTAGCCAATTGCATAAAATAAATTCTTAAATTATTAAGAAAATGGTCTTTTCTTGTGAATTTTCAGGAAAGTATATCTAGAAAGAATATCTCAAACTTCATATCAGCATCTGAGTTCTCTGAACTTGTAGTTTTTTATTTGAACAGGAGGGAACGCTCAGAAAATCAGCAAATCTCTTGAAGTACATTTATACCTCCATTATCTGGAAGTCACTCATTAGTAACTTCAGCTAAACAAGCGTGAGGTGAGAGGCTTCGGAACAAGGGTGACATCCACACCAAGGAAGGGCGTGTTCTCCCTAAAGTCCCTATCCCTCTGCCTGCAGTTAGAGCCTGCTGTTCCTTCCTGGACCAAAGTCGAGCAAATATAAACTATGTTGATTTGAAGTTCACGAGAAATCATAAACAGAAAATTATAATTAAATAGAACTACCACTAAAAGCTGGTAAACTGGCAGTTGCCAGGAGGTTGTCAGCTCCCATCAGAAGACTCAGGATAAAGACTTAGGAGTTGTGAGCCAGTTAGTGCAGGAACAAAAATCCCACTCAACCCTGAGGACATCTGTGCTAGAGCAAAACCCAGCATTTGACTCTATGATGCTGGCAACATGCTGTCAATCCACTCTGAGTAATAAAAACAAGCCACGTGAGTAGCCACAAGTAGAGGACACTGCATTTCCTTCTAGAGGTATGTCCCTTTGTGTCAGTTCAACAGAAGTGTAAGTAATCTAGAAGCAACTCTGTGGGTCAGTCCTTATCTCAGAGCTTCTAGAACACACGGTCAGGTATTATTACACTGATAAAATATCCATACCCCCGACCTTTTCCAACGGATAATTCCTTTCTGAACACGTGGTAAGAGGGAGCCTCTCCTAGAATCTCCTCAAGCCTGCCCTGTCTCTTCCGCCTAATCAAATGTTTTGTTGCAGAAGATGTGACTGATGAAGAAGGTGCAGTCCACTGCACCCAGGGGCCTGCTCTCTTCCACTTAACGTATGGTAGGTTCTCTTAATGAGAACTTTGGTTTGCTCTGTGCATGTGCCCTTGATGGCTCTCTTGACTAAGAGACACCCAAGAGATGGGTAAGGCAGGCTTCTGAGAGCATGAAAGATGCTTCTGGAGATGACTGCTGGGCACGCAGGTCAGCAACTGCCAGGGTAAGACCTGTCCTGAGTGTCTCTGTCACAGTTCAACAGCCTGCAGGCTCAGATGAAGCTAAAGCTGAAGCAGGGGTAGCCCACCTGTGTGAGCCCACTCTCCTTCCCTCCGCATTCTGGCAGGTTCCTCTGCCATGATCCCATGCCATGATGCTCTACCTCACGTCAGGCCCAAAGCAATGGAGCCAACCAAACAAACGGATATGATGAACCAAAACAAACCCCTTGTTTCCCAAGCATTTTGCAATAGTGACAGAAAGGGTCTAAGAATGGAACTGAGACTTAAGAACAAGCAGGGCTGTGTTTAAGGATCAGAGACTCATCCTGACTTAGACTGCTCACCAATCTAACACACACTAATAAGACTACCAAGGTCTAGGGACCAGTGAGATAGCTCAGCGGGTAGAGGTTCCTACCACCAATGAGGAGCTGTGTTTCATTCCCAAGACTCCTATAAGTTGTCCTCTTTCTCTTCCTCTACATGAGTGTCCTGACTTTCTCCACACCTCTCTATCTCTTAAACACACACACACACCAAATCAAAAAATTAAGACTACTGAAGTCTAGGTTCAGTACACCCATTGAAGCTCTAGAGCAGTAATCAGCTAAATTTCCCAAAGACAGCTACACATATACTTGACCTAGTAGATCCAGGGGTGGGTACTGCACATGCTTGCCCTCAAGAAGCTCAAAACTAAGATCAATGGTGTAAACTGGACTGCCATATCCTGGAAGCCAACAACCACGTCCTAGCTGAATCTTTATTCCCAGCACCTAATGCTGGACCTGACACAAAACTAATAATGAACTTCCTGGTGGAGTTGAATGAATAAAATATCTAAGGTGTGTGAACAGAATGGAACCAGCCACTCTGCTGCCACCTGTCTCCATCCCTCCCACCTTGGTGTCTGGGGGTGGAGGTAGTATTCATTGGAGGTGGAGGTAGTATTTGGTCAATTCATAAAAATTAGCCTGTGGTCATAATTGAAGACATGGTAATGCCAAAAAAAAAAGGTAGCTTGTCCCTCATGAGAAACTCAAAAAGTGAAACCCTTACAAAATATAAATCTATCTTGAGGTCACTTAATTATGACTTATGCCTGGAATAATTTTCTCTGAGTGCTGGTGTGAGTCAGTTCATACGAGGTGACAGAGTTTCTGCTCAGAAAAGCATTCTGAAGCCTTGTTCTCCTCTGAACCGATCGGCCATGTCTGCCATGCTGTGGGAAGGACACTAGCGACACCTCTATCACACACAGCCATTTCCAGAATAAGTCTCTAACCCTAAACACGCTCTTAAGTCTCACTTCCATTGTTAGGCACTTCTAGCCGCTATAACAAAACGCTCAGGAAACAAGGGTCTCTTGGGCTCATCATTACCATTTGTTTGGTTGACTCCACTGCTTTGGGCCTGGGGTGACACATAACATCATGGCATGGGATCATGGCAGAGGAACCTACCGGAATGTGGAGGGAGGGAGTTCGCTCTGGTAAGCTACCCCCTGCTTCAGCTTTTGTGCCATCTGAGCCTGCAGGCTGTTGAAGTGTACCAGTGACACTCAGGACGGGTCTTACCCTGTCAGTCGCTGACTCACGTGCCCATCAGTCATCTCCAGAAGCACCTTGACATGCTCTCAGAAGCCTGCTTTATCCATCTCTGAAGTCTCTCGATCTAATCTAATACACACACTGCAATACATCTCTTCTAAACAATACCACAAGGAATAGTTTAACTAGGATTTAATGAGGAGAACAAAAGAATTAATTGAGAATGACGAGTTTTGCTTTGGGATGGAACTTACACAGAATTATGTGCGGCAAGCTAGCATCACGGCTCTATGTGTGCCTCAGTATCCCAGCCATGTCCTCCCGCATGCAGGCAGCAGGTGACAGTTCCTGCGCTCCTGCTGTGCCTTGTTCTGGTCCTGCTCTAGCCTGGGGACAACTGAGTCCTCACCAGGAACTTCCAAAGGGGCTTAGAAGGAGCCTTTTCTCCTCTCACGGGTTCTGGACAGCTTCACTTCTTGAAGACAAGGAATCCTGAAATTCACTCTTGTTACTATGCTAGGGGCCCCTTCTCGGCTCTCTGTCCTCTGCTTCATTGCCATGTCTGCCACAGTCTTATTAGAATAGCTTCTAGTTTACGTTCAAGCTGATAAACATCCCGACACTCGTATCACAGAGACATGGAGTCTGGTACTTTCTATGTGGCATAATACCCACCCCAGGAGGAGGAGCAAGTAAGTTTTCACTCTCTTTTAAGTTACTTGAAAATCTCATGTGTCTATATAATATGTTTTGACCACATCTGTCCTCACTACTTCCCTCCAGATCTCCCACTAGGACCCCCAACACATCTGCCTCCCCACCTCTTTTTTATTAATAACCCACTGAGTCAAATTATTGCTGTTGTCATAGTTAAGGTCTCTAATTCTGTGATAAAATGTCGTGACCAAAAGCATTGGACATGGTAGTAAGACCCTCGACCTACCTGAGGCATCTCACCGCTCCATAACCTTTGATAGGAGAGAGCAAGAATTGATTGAGCACTACAAGTAATTCTTTAATACACCCCTGTCTCTTTCTTATGCCTCATATCCATTGTAACGGAGGAAATTGTTTATTTAACTTTCACATCCCAGGTCACAGTCCACTGGGGGAAGCCGAAGTAGGAACTTAGAAGCAGGAACTGAAGTAGAAGCCATGGAGGAATGCTTCTGCCTGATTTGGCTCTGCGTGGCTTGCTCAGCCTTCTTGTTTATACAACTAGAATCACCTGCCCAGGGTAACACCACCCCCTTATGAGCTGGGCCTGCCCACATGAAATCATTGATCAAGAAAGTGCCCTACAGACTTCCTATAGGCAAGCTCATGGGGGCATTTTCTCAGCTGAGGTTCCTCTTCCCCAATAATTCTATCAGGATATAAACTACCCGGTACAATTATCCATATGGGCATGAGTGTTCAGCCATTCACTAGGGCATGGGCAGCCTGCCAGGGGCCACACTCCTAAAGAGAAGTGACTCTCCCTCTCTCAGCAGATAACTCCTCAGCTTTGGGTGGGTGGCCTCAGGAACCAGTCCCCTATCCTCTCCCTCACCAGAGAGCTGACCCCATCCCTTACCAGCCCAGGGAAAGTGGACCCAGATGACCCTGGCATGAGAAAACTGGTCCCACCCCCCCTAATAGGAAAGTTGTCCCCGACATGTGGGAAAGATGGCGCCATTCCTCACCAGCGGTGTGGGAAAGCTAGCCCCGCCCCTCACCGAAAGGGAGTGGTCCCAGTGGCCCAGACTAACCAACTCAGCAGCCACCCAGGTACACAACCGGCGCTTTGAGTTGGCACACGCCAGCATCTACCCCATCTCTGGCCTGCTGGAGCGTGTGAAGGGACTGGTCCTGCAGAGCTATGGTCACATGGTCCACATGACTGGGATGACAGTGAGAGGTCCAGGGAGTTCCTGTGGAGGTCCAGTGTTGATGGTGTGCTGGAGGCCAGAGGCCTTGAACCTGACCAACAACACAGTACACAATGAACATTTGCAAGGAAAGCTGTTTGGACAAAGGGGTGTACTGCATGATACACAGCAGCTCGCAATGCCACTGAGATGAATGGAGACAGGATGGAGAGGCAGAGAAGTGTTTGGGATTGTGAGGGGGTGTTCGCTTTTTCTCTTTTCTTTTGTTTTGTTATGTTTGCTTGCTTGTTTTTTCCATTGGTTTGTTTGCTTGCTTTTTAATTGGAATTAATATTTATATTTTTTATTTTATTAGTTTTTTATTATTTTCTTGATTGGGGTGCATCATGTGAAATTCTCAAAGAATCAATTAAAAAATCGAAGAAAAAAGGAAGAAATTTCGAACAGCTTGATCTTGTATAGGTAATCACAGTCACTGCAAGTCCACGTGAACAACGGTGTGTCACGTCCAGAAGATAGCACTTCACAGCTCCCCAGTCCATCCTCCGGCTCTCGCACCCTTTCTGCCCGATCCTCCATGATGGTCCCTGAACACTGGGAAGGAGGATGTTGATACCAATGACCCAACTATGGTTGAACACTCGGCATTACCTATGCTTGGCACTTTGACCAGCCATGGATCTCTGCATTAACCATTCCCTATGGCAAAAAGAAGTTTCTTTGACCAGTGGGCTCCTCGGCCTTCTGGCGGCACGGGCACCAGGAAGATGGCAGCGCAGAGCAAATCTGATCTCCGGTGAGAGACGCGGAGCAGCGTGCATGGCTGGGGAGACACGGAAGCGGGCTGCGCTGGCCTTCGGGTTCCTGCAGGCAGAGCACTGCACGGGTGAGTGCAAAAATGTAGGTATCTAGGCCCAAATGAATACGGGCGCAGCTCCAACTGACCGGAGCTGTAAAGGGCTCTAGGAGTCCCACATTGGGCGCCAAGTGATGGCGCATTCAACTGGTAAGCTAGAATTAACCAGACCAGCTCAAAACAACAGATATAACTTAATAATTGAAAACAGGGAAACTCACACGATGGGGTAAAAGTTCCAATATCCGAAATGGGTCCCACGAACAAGGCACAAAGAGAACAAGTGCACCTGGATTCCCAGGTTTTCTTCCCTGGCCCCAGGTGGCCACACCCTAGCCAAATGTGATTGGCTAAGCTTCCCCATCAGACCAAGACTGACATCAACATAAATCTATGGAAATAAATATACAGAAGACAGTTTGACAGTGTTACCATTTAACAATACAAAAGTGGATCCCATCTAGCACCTATGACCTCCCCAGACAAGGGCTTTGCAGGTTTGCAACAATAGGCTTGAAACCCCCCCTATGGGGCAACCCTCAAATTCCCGTCAGAAAGCAGGTGGGTATTCTCATAGCCATCATGCTAGTATGCACGGACAGGCACATCTTTCCTGGAAGATCCATACTGTTGCACACAGGGTCCACTACTAAATAAGATGGTTGAGGTCTTTTCTCCATCAGCAGCTTGCAGAGCACATTCCAACATTATGAAAGCTAGCCAACAGGTAGAGTTTCCTGATCAGCTCAAGACTCCGTTCTCTATGTCCTGAAACCAAAAATTATGTTGTCTTCAACTGAGTTTTACCATGTTTATGGTAGACAGTCAAAGGCAATAGCAATAGCCTTTGTTGGATTTTGTGCCTTGTCAGGGCCTCCCTGACCAATAACTCATAGAGAGGTATGTTGTGCCAGCACCAAGATTCTCATTTCTTAACCAATCACTTGTGGGAGCAACATTGTGAAACCATGCAGGTTTCACTCGAACACAATAGTGACTGACCAATTCTGCAATATTAGGGAAGGCGTTTGATCTCTCTGTGCCTCAGTTTCCCCGGGTGTGAAAGGGGAACATGTTGCCCTACAGCATCAGAATGGGAGGAAATGTGTATAGATTACTCACCATAAGGCTTGGCACACCGTGAACACAGAGCAAAGGGCTGCAATTCCAGCACCCGTCCAAAGCAGGTGCTTTGAGAAATAGTTGCTAAAAACTGCAGGAAGATTCTGAGCTCTGCAGGCACACACTCCCTTGCTCTCATCCTCTTGCCAAGGTGCACACATTCACACAGCATTGCTCAGCTGTCCCCATCAGCTGTCTTGACTCTGACACCACAGACCTCCAATTCATAGAGATTTGAAAATATCTCTCAGAGGTAGTAACATGAGGAAAAAGGAAGGCTGACAAACGTGTCTATATAGCCCTACTTCAGATAACCAGTGAGCATCTCCCTGAGACAGAAAGTCAAGTCATCTGAATCAAGAAATCAGTTCTCATTCTGTTTCCAGCACTTACCTTCTAGGTAACTATGAGCAACTTATCTGCACTCTGGGACTAGTTCCCAATCAGCACAACAACTGCACGGCCGTACCTACATCACAGCGTTGCTATGTGATAAAATAAGGTAATGCATGTGAAATGCTTAAAACGCTGTCTAGTCAATCACATAGGAAAAGCTCACAGAAATAGGCCTATTACGGAGTTAAGAGTAGACACCAAAATTAAAAACTGGATTTTATGGGGGGGGGGGAGTTGTAACCTGAACCTATTACACCAATTGGCCCATTCACAAATTGTAGATTAACCACTTAGAGAGTGGACTAGAAAAAAGCAAAGCATGTGATGTCACCTTTGTGGCTTAGTATATTGAGGTCAACACAGGCCCCATCAAGTCTGGAATTAATTTTAATCTTAGCCACTTCCAGACCTTTCCCCCATTAACATATACATCTGCCTTCGCCCAACAATCCCCACCCCGTCAAGTGATACACAGCCCAGAGTCTCCATCAGTTGGTAGCAACTGAACAGCAGTTATTCTGGGAAGGGTCGGTCAAAACAGGTATCAAGAGGCTTGAAAAGCAGCCAACGCACACCCTCTGTGACAGCCTGTTCTTGAAGCATTTAAAAAGCAACGACAGAATGCTGCTCCTTACAACAGTCCAGGAGCAACCCATGAGCCCTGTGACAGGCAGCAGTAGGAGGCACACTCGGGCGGTCACTGATCTCTGAGCTCATCACTCATCACATCACAGTAAGAAGACCGCTACAGTAAATCAGGTTCAACCAACCAAGGGAATGATCGCAAGGACCCCAAGAATTATTTATCCCAGATGGAAGGGTCTCATCTGTGGACAACTCACACTTGGTTGGCGATGATAAGTTAATAAAGTCATATTTCAATATTGATGTGGCCATATCTATCAAGAACCACAAACTCTTTCACCTAGGAGCTGCAGCCAAGGGAACTTAGATTAAGACTGTAACCCAAGGAAATTCTGAAGTTGTTGTGGGAAAAAAAATGTACAATGACAAAAAATGTTGAAAGAAAATATGGTAAAGGAAAGCCAAGGCAGAGAAATACACACTCGATGGTAGCTGAGTGACGATATGACATAATATTTGCATACTGTTGAAGAAAATCATAATTTATGCAAAAGAAATTATGTATTCATGTGGCCACAAAGCAAATGGGAACATGGGCTACTGAAAACAACTTGAGTTGGCAGGGAAGGGATTGTGGGTGACTTTTATGTTCCTTTTTTATTTCAGAGCTGTACAAATATTGCTAAACATTATTGGCATGGCATGCAAAGATTAAAAACCTAAAATGAGGGCTCCAGAGACGGTGGAGCGGTTGAGAGCTTGTTCTGCTCCTGCAGAGGGCTTGAGTTAGTTCCATCAGGCACCTCACGACTACCAGCTCTGTGCTGATCTAACATTTCTGGCTTCTGTGACACCTGAATTCATGTGCGCGTGACTCCGCACATTAACTGAAAGTAAAATAAAACCTTTAAGAAAAAGCAGAACAAATGAAATGGTACTGCGATCCCTGGTTTCTAATATGCTCCACGTGACTCGAAAGCCAAGATGGGTGCCAAGAATCCTCAGGGTTTTTAAAAGTGTTAGGACTCCACTAAATGGTTAAGGAAAACGAACAACTTTAGAGGTTGTTCTTGGCTGGTCTGAGGGTCACTAATTCCAACAGAGCCTGAATGACCCTACGGGCCATGTGTCTAGATGTTAATTAGATGAATTAGAATTTTAAGGAAATATCTCAGAGGAACCATTTTCAAAGGAGATCAAAGCAAATCCGAGAAAGAAATCGCTTTATTTAAATTTTCCGTTTTGTGCCCTTGATCCAATTAATTCCACACATTATAGTTTCCAAGGCCATGTTCATGAGCATGGAGCCACCTTAGTTTGCAACCTGTGAGGTCCAGAGGCCTTCTCCAAATCAGAACTCATTTATACAAGGAGAGACCATGGAGTTTACATCACATACAAGGTCTCCAGGACTGGGAAGGTGGCTTGGTGTATCAAGAACTTGCTATCCAAGCCTGGGGACAAAGCTTCAGATTTCCAGTGCTCACATAAACATCCAGGCATGGTGGCAAACACTTATACTTCCAGCGCTGGGTGGCAGAGATAGGAAGATGCCAGGAATTCAATGGCCATTCAGTCTAGCCAATTTGTGCACTCTGTATTCAATAAGAAAGCTTATGTCAAAAACAAGGTGAAGAGTAATCAAGGAAGACATGGACCGCTGGCTTCTCTGACCCAAGACACAGGCACATACACCAGAACACATAAATACACACACACACAAAAAAAATTCAAGGTCACTACAAGGATGACTTGAAACCAGGAGCCAACCAAATCACACCAAGTCACAGCATGAAGCCTCGGAGGCTCTAGATGAGAAGATAGCTTCTGAAGAGAGAGATCGGTCAATAGAGCGCTTGCTCTACACACGTGAGGGCCTGAGGTAGAACCCCAGCATAGTGCCAATGCCCAGTGTGGTGGTGCTGAGGAAATGGAAGCAGGAGATTTCCTGGGGCTTGTCCATCTTCAGAGAAAAACCTCATCTCAGGAAACAAGGGAGAAAGCGATTGAGGAAGACATCCACCATGGACCCTAGCGTATACACCTACACACATACTCTCACAGAAAGAAAGATAGCGTTGGTCTAGCTAGGTAGGTAGTCCATCTCCAACATAAATCATTCACCTTCTCTGGGCCTCCAAGTTCTGTCTAGCCATTGCATAGGAATAGTATGAAAATCAGAAATGTATATGGAAAAGATGATGATGTTAAAGTGCTATTGTAGACAAGCTCGGCCCCAGCAAGATCTCAGAGCAAGTAACTGAATAAAAGGGCGAAAGGGAGCCAAATGATATGCGAGTTTTCCCAGAAATGGAGAAGGCAAATAGGAGGTGGGGTGCTGGTCTGTGCTCAGAGCAACAGAACATGGCTATTACATGATGGGATATCGCTCCCAGATTGGCCACAAATTGGCCTCCAGAGGCGACCAGACTCAGTGTAGCCAGCGCTGGTACAACTGCAATTCTTTGTCAGGGCCTTCTGTGGGGAGCAGCCTCAGATGAGAAGCACTGCTATCCCGCATTCATTAACTATGCATTTGGGAACAGCGCGGGCACAGGCGTTCTCTTAAGTGCCTCCAGTTTAAGGGACAGAAGGAAGGCCATTGTGAGAGCACATGGCAGACTCCTTCTGCCAGCCAAGAGATGAAAACGGGTGAGAGAAATCAATGGCATTGACTGAGGTCCCTTGTATATGATGACATGATTAAAGGCTCAAATCTGCTTTGGAGTTGTTCCTATTAGAACCCAGCCAGAAGGAGACGCCATGAGCCATCAGGGGCCCCATGAAAGACACACTCAGAGCACTTCCTCATGTGGGCCGGCTGTGGGGGCTGCAGGCTGCAGCAATGGGGAGATCGCCTTGCCTTGGAGCTGCATGAAGTCACCCAGAGAAATAGATGGCGCTGAGGGACACTATGGCAAAGACGCGCTCTCTTAAACCCAGCATTGAAAGACAGAGTCGGAGTAGCTTTTGCTGCGTGGGACTTCAGAGCACAGAGGTCAACACCCTCATTTACAGATGAGATGGGAGACCAAAGAGGCTTGAATCAACTCTTGGCTACGGGACAAGCTTCTGACTGTGACCTTGAACACTAGGATTCTCCAAACATAGCCTATTGGGACGCGAATGGATGTAGCACAGTTAGCCCTCGCCTAGAAGGAAATTGTCTGTTCCGAGGAAGGGGAATGAGTGCTTATTAAGAGGCACTTGTTGGAGCCAAGCTTCAGGAAGCGAAGTCGTATTGAGACCTGGGCACAGTGACTGCTGCTATAATTACAGGGCTAGGATTCCATCTGCGGGCGCACAAACCACTCCTGGGTCCTTTTCCTTTGTGTTCACTTCTCAAAACCGAAGACTGGAAGTGATCTAACCCTCTACTCCTGGAGCGACTCTTTGTCCTTCGAAGGAGCATACAGCATGTGACAGATCAGGCCGGGCAAGTTGCAGGTCCTTCCTGCAAAAGTCGTTTGGAGGTCGGACCTCCACATCTGCAGGGATGCTCTTTCTCAGCCGTCCCTGTGGACAGATATTCCAGGGTAGCTCTGATCTCTGCAATGCTTCTAACCCACCCACCTCTCGTGGCAGTCTCCAAAAGCATTGCCTTCCCTATATAGATTCGATGTTTAAAAGAAAGAAAATATCTCAAACACTTTCCAATGAGCACGTGTTGCTTCCAGCGGTGTGTGCCGGTGTGCACCCTCCCGTGTGCCCTCCCCCTGAGATTTGAAGGCAGGGAGGAAAGCTGATTGTTCCCTGATGATCAAATATACCCAGCAAGACCCTCTCCCCACCCTCCCACCCCCTGTGACCTTTTAGCTCTTCTGGCTGCCATCTGTGTTTCTCATTGTCCTGAGGTCCAGCATGACCCCTTAGAAACCAGCATGGATTCTGTCTATGGAGACATGACATTGGGAAAGAGGATTGCCACATCACAGTCCTGTCTACTACAGATCTAGCAGCCAGGAGCCTGAGTACAGCCATCATGGCAGATGCTGCTGGCTGTCTTTAAATATCTAGTCTGCCTTTTCTTCCCTTAGCAACAACATCCCAATATTTATCTAGCTGGGTTTGTTGCTTTCACAGGGTGAGGCTGGACCCTAAATGTCTCAGTCTCACTTGTAGCTAAGCGTGGGCACATAGCATGGCCAGTGATTAGCAGTTGTGACTCCTCACTATGTGCCATGTACAGGGCTGAGAATTTCATATATATAAACTCAGGGGAATGTCGTAAGAGGCATGGCCATTCCTTCCGTATAGAGCAAATGAAGACACAGACAAGTGAAGCAATTTGCCCGGCTAATATCATTACCATATATGAGAGCTCATGCCTGGAGTCTGAACTCAGGCAGCCTGCACCAGCTGAAGCCCTTCATCCCTTACTACTTGACAGCAAATCCCAGCCAGAAAAGCAGAAGTGGGACTTCCATTGTTGAGCCCTATAAAGGAGAGCCTGCAAGAGGCGCTCCCCTGGGTGGGAGCCAAACATAAAGGCCAATTAAGAGTCTAGAAAGGGAAGGTGTTTGATGGCGAGACACCCAGAAGATGCCATCTTCACGGAGTGACGAAGGTTTCCCAAGAACAAGCCATACTGTTGCACACACTGCTGGGAAGTTCTTGCCCAGAGCCCACAATTCGGTCTACTCAGGAGAGAAGACCCCAAAGCCCACTTGGGGGAGCTTTCTACACGACATCTGGCCAGTATGCTATCAAGGTCGTGGAAGCTAAGGAAGGATAGACTGTCACAGACCAAGGGGAACTGAAGAACTGTGAACACAAAACGCGAAGTGGGATCCAGGATGAGAGCTGAAGCCACAAAGGGGCGTGAGCATAAGAATCCTAACAGAGACCACAGCAAGGCCACACTACAGCCCATTGCTAATGCCTCTGCTTTATCAGTGCGCCATGGCTATGTGACATGAAAATGAAGGCCGTGTGGAAATTCCATGGCATCTTTGTGACTGGGCGAAAAAATACGTGTATTTCAAAGCAAGTCTTTCCCAAAGGTCTTTTTCTCCCTCTCTTTATTCAACGATGGTAACTTCCGGTGCTCCAGCAACCATTTTGGTAGGTGATTCAACACTGAGGTTAACTTGGGAACTAAGTCCTGTTCTGAAAATGGCAGAAGAGAAATCTAGAAGCCTGGATCTTTGACGACACTCGCAGCCATCTTACCAACTCAGGACGCGTGGTCCCAGACCTCTTTATGTATAAGAAAAGGAAATAAACTCTGCTTCATGTAGTCACTAATTTGGGATTATCCTGTTCATTGGAGTCCAGATGAACCCCCGTGTGTGTGTGTGTGTGGTGTTTATATATGTCTGTCTGTGTTTGTTTGGGCAGGGATGCACTTGTGTGTACATATGTGTAGAAGGCAAAGAGGAACCTCAGGTATCGCTCTTCAGGTGCCATCCACCTTGTATTCTGAGACCCAAATGTCACTAATTTGAGGTAGGCCACCTAGCCAGCAAGTCCTATGGATCCATGTGTCTCTGCCTCCCCAGTGCTGAGATTACAAGCCACTGCATCCGGTTTTCTTTGTAAGGGTTCCAGAGATCAAACTCTGGTCCTCACACTTTGCCATATTCCCCAGTACTCAAAATGAATTGCTGTTAACAGCCAAACAAACTCCATATAATTTCCATCACTGATATAAAAACTGGACTCTCAGCCTTGGAACTGGCTTTCCACCCATCCCAATCCATCATTTTTGGCATGAGTGGAAGAACCAGAGAGATGAAGCAAACCTTCAGAGCCCATCACCATCAGAAAAGAGCCACGACCCTCCAGCCCTGGCTCAGCTGTGCCTCCCTGCTGGGTGAGAATCCCACACACCATCACTACAGCACTGACTCCCAGGCAGGCAGGGCTGACTCAGTTAACTCCTGACACATTCAGCTGCCAATCTCCCCTAATGATAGGACTTGATCGGATTTTACATTCTACATTTTAATTAATTCTTGAACTCAGTAACACATCTACAAATTACACTCTAATTCTGCATATGTCATACTGTGAGTTCCATGAACAGAAGACTATAGGGTTTAAAAAGTGATGCCATTGCTATGTTTACCTACTTTTATTAAATGGAATGTACACGTTGGAAAATATGTCAAGAAAAATTATATTTGGAAAAAATGCAAGGTTTCCATAGGTATGGTCACTGGTTATCTGAATGTCTTAATCTTAAAGATTTTTCTAGGATTTGATTGCCTCCAAGTTTCCTTCTAACCTAATAAACTATCATCAGAAGCACCAAACTTTGCTCAGCTTTCACTTACACAAAAATGGTTCTCGTAAGTATGGAGCATACCACCTATTACACAGAATGATAGCCTGATGTATGGCAGAGTGCATGAATGGTTCAGATACAGTCCTGGTCACTTGACAACAGGCACACAATCTGAGAGGTGTGTGTGTCATTGAGCATTTCATGATTATACAAGCATCCTAGAGTATCCTAGAGTATCCTTACATAAAACTAAATTGGAACGGAGTAGTTACTTGACATGACCTAGCTTTGGGTGGAGGGATACGGATCTACATGATACATGTGTGTCTGCGGGTGTCACATGTATACAGGTAAATCTCCACTTTATTCACTGAGGCATGGTATCTCACTGAACCAGGAGCGCTCTGATTCAGCTGGTGTAGCTATCCAGCTATCCCTAGAGATCCTATCTCCATTTCTCGGGTTCTCATAGGGAGCTGTCAAGCCCACCCAGTTTTCATGTGGGGGCTAGAGGACCCAAACTCCAGCCCTTGCATAGCAAGAATTTATCTACTGAGTCAGCCCCTGAGGCCACATCCTTGGCTTTTAAATATGTCTGAGACATGGCAAACACAAGATGGGCAAGACTGCTGTTAGTCTAGCACAGCACACTGCCTTACAGTCAGTTTTTGTTTTAATAAACCAACGGCATCGTCTAAAATAATGAGTAAAAGTAAGGTCAACACACCAGTAACAGTCTTTTCTTGTTATTACCAATCTCTGTGTGTTCCCCATAATGGCAGCTTCTGTACTTGGAACACCTTCAAGGCAGAATGTTTGTTTACACCAACAGCATCACTGTGAGGACAGTGGAATCACTAGGCAACTGAACTTCACAGATGTAGTAAAATCTCACAGGAATACTGTCATATCTACAGTCCTCCGTTGCCTGATACATCACTGTAACTTTGGAGTCTGTCTCACTACTGAGTAGGCCCTATTTCCCCGCCCCTTGAATCTAGACTCAGAACTGCGAGAGGTTTGCGCCAACAGCATGTGGTTAATTTCAATTACCAGTTTGGTTGAGTTTCGGGTGCTGAGAGTCACCCTTTTGTGTGTCTATGAGGACGTCTCCAGAGAAGCGTAACTAAGGAAAGAACCCAGATGGCTATGGGGGACACCATTCCATGGATTACAACGCATGCCTGATGAAAAAGTGAAGGGGTAAGCCAGGAGAGCCACGCCATCACCCTGTATCTGCCTCTCGGTCAACACTGTGGACCAAGCCATCTCTGCCAAAATCTCTTCTCAGCTATGATGGGCCACACTGCTCTCAACTGTGAGCCAAAATACATTCTTCCTTCTGCAAACTGCTTTCTGCCAGGTACTTGGTCATGATGTCAAGAAAAGTAATAAATCCAATAGGCCTGATAGAACACCAGCTCCAAACTTAGACTCCAAGCCTACCCAAGCTTCCTTCTACTCAATGCTGTAGCTAGTGCTGGCCCTGTGGGAGGAGAGAGTAAAGGAAGATGAAGAACTTTCTTGAGAGAGGCACTAAAGCAAGCCCCTGGAGGCCCACGGGTGCAGGAACAGGACCACCCAGCTAGCCCAGCATAGGCAGGACCAGAACAGATCCACAACAACACCTTGAAGACATAAGAAAAAAAGAATATTTAAGCCAGCAATGTTTTGTTTTTGATCATCACGCAGCCAAAACTGGCCATATGCTGCCTTAGAACCTCCACTTTGGATGGGGATCTGTTAGAGGTGAAACTTGCTGTCAGTCTTTGGTATAAAATGCTCTGTAGGACATAAGCTTGGTTTACTAGTCAAGGGTGGATTTGCATGCAGGCTTAGCACCACTCACAGCCAGTCCTTGGCTCTCAAACAGGAAGGAAGTCTGCCTCCGTTTATATACACTCTCTTGAGCTCTGTCTCCACTCTGCAAAAGCTGAAAACTGGTGACCGACACAATAGCCCTCTTTTAAACCCATGATTTGAGAACCATTTATACCAGGTCCCATCTTCTGAAGTGACTGATTTCAAGAAAATGTTGCCCATTTTGATTAATGAAATGAAATGTGAATTTTGATACCATGAGAATGATAAGATCCTTTTCAAACTGTGCACTAGTGAAAACCTAAATTACATGTCAGTGTCTACAGTGGGTTAGATATTCCTTTATCCCCAGAGGCAATGGGAGTGAGAAGAAAATGTATGAGTTGGGCTCATTTCGCTTCTTTTAACCTATTCCACAAACACTCATTAAGCATTGATTGCTCTATGCAAACGACATTGAGGTGGCAGGCCTCAGCACAGGCAGAGGCCGACCCAGAAAAGCCAGGGTGTAGCACACGCCAGCCATGGAGCATCCAAGGTACTAGAAGTCCCAGCAGGGGCCAAAGGACGGTCAGGCCACAGAGCCCAGGGACAGCTGAGGGATGTAAAACAAGAGCAGAACAAGGTAAAAGGCACACAGCCGGAGAGAAAGGGCAGGATAAAGCAGTGTGTGTGTGTGTGTGTGTGTGTGTGTGTGTGTGTGTGTGTGTGTGTCTACAGAGCTAAGAGCATCACATGGCAAGCTCCAAGAGGACACAGCTTTCTGCCCCTGTTCCAGGCTTCTCTGTGGTTGCTGTGGGAAAGGGGAATCCTTGGGGAGCTGGCCAAGCCCTGCAGGTGAACAAAGGCAGTCCTGGCACCTGACTGCTGGGCAGCTGGCGAGTCAGCTCCTGGCAAGGGAACTGCTGGATGCTGAGCGGAGGACAGATGCCTGCCTGTCTGTATGCAAGTGCGAAGAAACGAACACACACACACATACTCATCCACACACACATATACTCATCCATACACACACAGAGATACACACAAAAAAAACCATCCACCTTACACACTCAACAGTCACATCCAACATGACACAAAATCATTCTCTTATACACAGGCATCTCGTACACTCTCTCAGTCATAAGCATCCAACACTCTCACACCCAACACTCATCTTCCACACACAGAAACACTCTCCTCTCTCTCTTGCATGTGCGCACACAAACACACATATCCTCACACGCAGACATACACAGAGACACACCCTAACATGCACACACTCATCCTCACGCACACAGACAGACACACCCTCGCCCAGTGCTGTGAACTGCAAAAGAAATGTCCTCACAAGCTCACATTTTGATGGTGCCAGCTGGGGGCCCTACCTGGGAGACCGCGGAGACTTCAGGAGGTGATGCCTAGCTGGAGGAAAAGGTGTATTATTCCTGGCTGCTCCCTGCCTCGCCCTCTGCACTCTCTCAATATGGTGTGAAGAGCTTTATTTGCCCCGCCACACCCTTCCAGCTAGGATGGCCTGGAGCTCCCGAGCCTGCCAGGAGATCCTCTCTCCCTTAAGTTGTTCTGTCGGGTAGTTTGGCCACTATGGCTTGAAAGTCACGAACATTCCCTCATCGCCCGTACAGGCATTCACACTCATGCTCACGCTCCCCGCAGATGGGCTCTATTAGATGCGTATTACTATTAGAAACACAAACACACATTCTAACGTGCAGACGAGCAGTCTAACTCACAGACGCCAGCACACTCCTGTACACAAATAGAGTCGTGCACTCTCTACATTCAAAAATACTCTTTTTAAAGAGATTTATTTTATTTTTAATGATAGGGATACGGGGGAGCAGCACATGTGGATGCGGGTACTCAAAGAGTTCAGAAGAACGCTTCAGACCCTCTGCAGCTGGGGCTACAGACAGCTGTGAGCCACCTGATATGGGTGCTTGGAATCAAGCTCAGGTCCTCTGCAAAAGCAGTACATACTCTCAATTATTAGCTTTCTCCTCATCCCTCAATACACACTCTAATACACAATAATACTCTAATACATAAGCACACACACTCATTATCACACATCCACAACCACAAACCCTCTCAGAGACTCGGACATTTACACACGCACACACAATCATATGCATATTACATATCCTCATAAACATAGCACACAGACACTCTCCCAATGTACTTCAATACACATTTTCATAACAACCCCATACACATTCACATACTCTGTCGCATACAACACTCACACACAGCACACACACTCTCTTGTGCCCTCGGTACGCTCTCACACACAGCTGCTGGTGTCTGTCCAAGGCCCAGACTGCCACCAAGGGAAAGACATCGGGGTCTAATTGGGGCAGCTGTTGCCAGCCTCCAACCCCATCTCCAGGACACCATGCCAAAGTCATACAGTTCAACTCCCATTTCAGCTTCCTTCCGCTAAGAAGGCCCTGGATCCCCCAGGGTGACAGAAGATGGGCCGAGATATGAATATACATACTAGGCCCCCTGCTTTAGAGCCCCAACAGACTGGTCCTGAGTAACCATCCCACATACACCATAGCCTGCTCCACCCCCACATCCACCTCTCTGGCTCAACTCTGAATTACCAGCCGGGCCTCCTCCCACCTGGAAGATCCTTCCACCTGTCCTTCAAAAGAGCCTTTATGGACCCCAGCTGGTTACTTTTTGTCAACTTGATACAAACTAGACATACCCCAGAAGACAGAGTCAACTGAGGAATTGCCTCTGTCAAATAGGTCTATCAACATGTCTATAAAATCTTCTTGATTGCCAATCAATGACCCTGTGGACAGTGTCATCCTTGGGCAGGTGACCCTTGGTGTTTAAGAAAGGCAGCTAAGCACACAAGTAAGCAGCATTCATCTGTTGATCGCTGCTCCTAAGTCCTGCCTTGAGTTATGGCCCTGGCCCCCCTTGATAATGAACTAGGACCTGTAAGCTAAAATAAACCCTTCCCTCCCCAAGTTGCTTTTAGTCATGCTGTTTATCATGGCAACAGAAAAAAGATAAGCTGGGACCAGCCTGAGTTTGTAGGGGTCTGGAGTACTGTAGAAGCATTTGAAACTTGGAACTGGAAAAGCCACTGAATGCTTAGGGTTGAATCAGCTGGTCAGTGGGAGGTTGGGAATTAAGAATGCTGAAAGAGATGCAAACAATAGAAGCCTAGCTTGTGAAATTTCAGAGGGAAGTTTGAGGTTCCATCAGGGTCATGTGCTATATTTGAATTAAGAATCTGTGTCAGGGAAACCTTTGCTTTGCTAGACAATGGATGCTGGTTAGCTGAAGGTGAAAAATCAGCTGTAATTAATAAGAGGCCAGCATCTTTAAGGCAAAATCTTCTGGGAAATATTTCTTTAGGGTGAGCACAAAGAAGCTGTGGGCTTAGCCATGCATGGTGGAACACACCTTTTATCCCAGCATTTGGGAGGCAGAGGCAGGTGGATCTCTTTGAGTTCGAGGCCAGCCTGGTCTACAGAGCTAGTTCCAGGACAGCCAAGACTATCCAAAGAAACCCTGTCGAAGAAGAAGGAGAAGAAGGAGAATAAGAATAAGAATAAGAATAATAATAAGAATAATAATAATAATAATAATAATAAGAAGAAGAAGAAGAAGAAGAAGAAGAAGAAGAAGAAGAAGAAGAAGAAGAAGAAGAAGAAGAAGAAGAAGAAGAAGCCGCCAAGGGAGCCAATACTGCATACCCAGATCCCAACAGAACTTTAAAAGTAATGTTTAAGAGTCTCCCATGTGGTCTTAGTTTTGTTTTGATGGCATGAAGGGGCGACCGAGAGTGAGGTAACACTGTGGGATGGGTTCAGAGTCTCCCTGAAGAGTAGGGGGAGGCCATTGATGAAGGTGTGGTGTGGGAGGTCCTTCTGTATATGTGTTGCTTTTATTGGTTAATGAATAAAGAAGCTGGTTTGGCCTGTGACAGCGCAAAATAGAGCTAAGTGGGAAAAACTAAACTAAATGCTTGGAGAAAGAAGGCAGAGTCAGGAGAAGCAATGCAGCCACCACCAGAGACAGATGCGCCAGAACCTTTCCAGTAAGTCACAGCCACGTGGTGATACACAGATTAATAGAAATGGGTTAATTTAAGATATAAGAGTTAGGCAGAAATACACGTAAGCTATTGGCCAAGCAGTGATTTAATTAATACAGTTTCTGTGTGGTTATTTCGGGTCTCAGCTGCTGGGAACGAACAAGCAACCACCCCCAACAAAGGTATAGCTTCAGTAAAGAATTCAGTAGTATTTTGAAGACGTCAGGATGATAGCGCATCTGCCATTGAGAGCACCAGGTGTGGAGTGGAGCTGGCCTGAGCCTGTGAGACATGCTGTGAGTGCTCTGGATGGCAGAGCCAGGGAACTGGAGCTGTCCAGGCCTTTTGGAGCTAGAAGACCCTGAATGAGTCCCAGAGGTCAGATGCTGAGCTACAGGATTTGAATGACATGGATGAAGTTTGCTTTTGCTTAAGTGTGCTTTTATATCCTAGTTCTTCCCTTTGAAAATTGGAAAATATTTAACTGGATTTTATTTTGTTTTGTTTTATGTTTGTCTGTTTTTGCTTTACAGGATCTCACAGTTAAAAGACTTTGGATTTTTTAAAGAGACACTGGACTTTTCAAGCAGTGGAATTTTTAAAACTGTGGAACTTCTATAGTTATTCTGTCTTTTTTAATTTATCCATTTATTTTCCATCATGATCATCATGATTGAAGCTTCCCCCCTCCCATCCCCCCTCCCGCTTCCCCTCAGTCCCCTCCCGAATCTTCTCCTCCTCAGTTTCTGTTCAGAAAGGGGCAAGTTTTCCATGGGTATCAACAAAGCATGAAATATTAAGCTGAGATAAGACTAAGCACCTCCTCTTGTATTTAGGCTGAGCAAGGCAATCCAGTATGGGGAACAGATTCCAAAGAGCCAGCCAAAGCATTAGAGACAGCCCCTATTTCTATTGTTAGGAGCCTCACAAATAGACGAAGCTACACAACTGTCACATACATGTAGAGGGCTTAGGTCAGTCCCAGGCAGGCTCCCTGGGTGCTGGTTCTGACTCTGTGAGTTCCTGTGAGCCAGGTTAGGTGCTTCTGTGGCATTTCTTGTGATGTCGTTGACCCCTCTGGTTCCTACAATCCTTCCTCCCTCTCTTCAGCAGGATTCCCTAAACCTAGACTAATATTTGACTGTGGGTCTCTGTATGTGTTTCCATCAGTTACTGGATGAAGGCTTTCTGATGACAATTGTAGTAGTCACAAATCTGGTCACAGGGGATGGCCAGTTCAGGCTACATATCTACTATTGCTAGAAGTCTTAGCTGGGATCATCTTTCTTGATTTATGGGAGACAAAGCAGCAGTCAACAAAATGGAAAAATATCTTCACCAACCCCATATCTGACTGATCTCCAAAATATATAAATTCAAGAAACTAGACATCAAAAAACCAAAAATCCAATTTAAAAAGGTGGTACAGACCTAAACAGAGAATTCTCAACTGAAAAATCTCAAGTGGCTGAGAAACACTTAAAGAAATGTTCATCATCCTTAGCCATAGGGAAATGCAAATCAAAACAACTCTGAGATTTCATATTATACCTGTCAGAATAGCTAAGATCAAAAACACAAATGACAGCTTATGCTGGAAAGGATGTGGAGCAAAAGGAACACTACTCCTTGGCTGCTGGGAGTGCAAACTTGTACAGCCACTTTGGAAATCAGTAGGACAGTTTCTCAGAAAATCTGGAATCAAACTACCTCAAGACCCAGCTATACCACTCTTGGATGTATACCCAAAGGATTATCAATCATATCACAAGGACATTTGCTCAACTATGTTCATAGAAACTTTATTTGTAATAGCCAGAACCTGGAAACAACCTAGATGCCCCTCAATCAAAGAATGGATAAGTAAAATGTAGTACATTTGCACAATGGAATAATACTCAGCTGTTAAAAACAATGACATCAGGAAATTGGAAGGTGAATGAGTGAAACTAGAAAATATCATCCTGAATGAGATAATTCATATCCAGAAAGACAAACATTGGTATGTACTCACTCATAAATGGATATTAACTGCCAAGCAAAAGGTAACCATGCCACAATCCACAGACCCAGAGAGTCTAAGTAATAAGAAGAGTTCATGGGGGGGCACACAGATCTCCCTGGGAAGGGAAAATAGAAGGGATCTCCTGGGTGGACTGGGAGCAAGTAGGCATGGGAACTTGAGGGGTCAGGTTGTGGGGTGGAGGGGAAAGATACTAAAAGAGATGACTGGAAAGGGGAGCTTTTTAGAGTCAGGTAGAAACCCCAAGGGAAGCTCCCCCAAATCTACAGCAATGCTATATTTTATACTATGGTATCAACATGTGATCTTGGAGTCAAACAAGGAAAGATTGTGTTCTAATAGTAATGTATTTGTCAGATTGACAGGGGGCTGTTAGTTTTTGTCAACTTAACACAAATATAGGCATACCAGAAAAGAAAGGATATCAACTGCAGAATTTAAAACATTGCCTTCCTCAGATTGGACTGTGGGCATTTTTGTGAGACATTCCTTGGTAATTGATGTAGGAGGATGTAGCCCACTACGAGCAGTGCCATCTCTGGGCAGGTGAGCCCAGGATGTTTAGGAAAGGAAGCTATGTGATCCCCTGTAGTGGTACAATTTTAGTCCCAGCACTTGGGAGGCAGAGGCAGGAGGAGCTCTGTGAGTAAAAGGTCTACAGAGTGAGTTCCAGGACAGCCAGGGATACAAAGTGAGACCTTGTCAAAAAAACAGGAAAGGAAAGGAAGAAAGAAGGAAGGAAGGAAGGAAGGAAGGAAGGAAGGAAGGAAGGAAGGAAGGAAGGAAGGAAAAAGCAAGCCATGGGAACAAGCCAGTGAGCAGTGTTTCTCCATTGGCTCCTGACTTCAGTTCCTGCCTTGGCCTCCCTCAGTGATGGACTGTAGTCTATAAGCTAAAATAAACCCTTTCCCTCCAAGTTGCTTTTGGTCCTGGTGTTTATCATAGCAACATAAGACAAAGTGAAACAGGTTATCTTTCTCAATCTCTTTGGCCAAGGGAAAGACATCTTTTTACAAACCCTCTCAGGACACTTGCCATGTCTACCATTCCCCATGACCTGGCCACTCATGTCTTCATCATGTCCGAACATAAGCATGATAAGACAGATCATGTGTCTCATCACCGACCAAATTTTCTTTCTCTTCCCTAATGCTTTAAACATGAAAGAAATCCAATAGAAAAAATGTGCTAGATTCAAAGACAGTAATTTAATTTCCATGAAAATTAATGACACCTGTCCCATATCAGGCTAATTTCCATCAAACTGAGCCCATCAAAGCTGGTCCAGCCTAACTCAGACACAGTATATGAGGGGATGAGCTAAGTGCGCATGCTTTCCTCACAACCAATCAAAAGCATGCCCAGAAAAATAGCCTAACTCAGCTACATAACACTGTCACATGGCAAGCACTCTCTCTGCCACAGAGTGCAGCCAAATTACAGATCAGAAGTGAGGACAATATCACTGTCCTCAAGACTTCTAAGACTATAAAAGTCAAAGGAAGTTATAAAAAGTAGGAAGGATTGGAGGGTCATGAAGTAAGACCTAACGCCAAGAATGTACCAGCCTTGCAAATTTTCTTTCAAGAAAAGAGATGAGTAGGCCAATAAAACAGCAAATGCAAATAAACATGGGAACCCTCAAGAAAGAAAGCTAATGGGGGGACGGGATCACCAGATCTGGAGAACTGTAAGCCATGCAGAGTGGGAAGGGGTATAAATTGTGGTGAGAAAAACATAACTAACATTTACCATCTCAAGCATGTTTTAAGTATACAATTTGGTAGTGGTAAGTTCATCCACAATGTAGTTGAAATTTGGTCCCAAGTTAATTATATTTTTCAAAACCAACAATTCCCCCACTCCAACTCCTACACTCATTCTACTTCCTGTCTCTGTGAATCTGTCTCCTCTAAGCAGAACAAATAGCTCAACTCACATAGGTAGACTCTTATAACAACGCAGCATATATGCAGAAAGGACTGGCAGTACACGCCTGGAATTCCAGCGATTAGGATGCTAAGGAAAGACAGCCGAAATCTAGAAGTCAGACGGGTTACATAGTGAATCCAAGGCCAGTTTGAGCTACAGAGTGAGTCCCTGTCTCAAGAATAAAGCACTTGTCTTTTATGACTGGTTAATTACACTCAGCATAATATCCATGTTCATCTATGCTGTAACATGTCAGAATGTCCTTCCTTTTTATACCACATGCATTTATCCATTCATCTGTCAATCAGCATTTGATAGGTGTGGCTGTGCAGCTGTGCCCATGAATATGTGCATCTCTTGAAGACCCTGCCTTCGGTCCTGTGGGTGTGTGAGATGCTGCTGTCTATACTTTGGGTGTGTAAGACCCTGCTTTCTATTCTCTGGAGAATGTGAGACCCTGCCTTCTATTCTTTGGGTGTGTAAGACCCTGCTTTCTATTCTCTGGAGAATGTGAGACCCTGCCTTCTATCCTTTGGGTGTGTAAGACCCTGCTTTCTATTCTCTGCAGAATGTGAGACCCTGCCTTCTATTCTTTGGGTGTGTAAGATCCTGCCATCTGTTCTCTGGAGAGTTTGAGACCTGATTTCTATTCTCTGGAGTGTGTGAGACTCTGCCTCTATTCTTTGGGTATGTAAGATCCTGCCTTCTATTCTTTAGAGAGAGTAAGACCCTGATTTCTATTCTCTGGATAGTGTGAGACCCTGCCTTCTATGGGTGTGTGAGACCCTGATTTCTGTTCTCTGGAGTGTGTGAGACCCTGATTTCTGTTCTCTGGAGTGTGTGAGACCCTGATTTCTGTTCTCTGGAGTGTGTGAGACCCTGCTTTCTATTTTCTAGAGTGTATGAGACCCTGCCTTCTCTTCTTCAGTATGTATGAGACCCTGCCTTCTCTTCTTCAGTATGTGTGAGACCCTGCCTTCTCTTCTTCAGTATGTGTGAGACCCTGCCTTCTCTTCTTCAGTATGTGTGAGACCCTGCCTTCTCTTCTTCAGTATGTATGAGACCCTGCCTTCTCTTCTTCAGTATGTGTGAGACCCTGCCTTCTCTTCTTCAGTATGTGTGAGACCCTGCCTTCTCTTCTTCAGTATATGTGAGACCCTGCCTTCTCTTCTTCAGTATGTGTGAGACCCTGCCTTCTCTTCTTCAGTATGTGTGAGACCCTGCCTTCTCTTCTTCAGTATGTGTGAGACCCTGCCTTCTGTGCCCTGGGTTATGTACTCGGAAGTGGAATCTCATCAGCATATGGTGGCTCTATATTTAGTTTTCTGAGGAACCATCACATTCTTTCTAGAGTGAGTAAACATGGAGGCCCTCTGAGTGTTTTGAATGAGAGAGTAAACAATTTTTTTATAATTTTAAATATCACTGTGACTTTGATAACACACAGTATGGGTTACAGGCGAAAAGAGGACTTCAGGGGGGACTTCTAAGGTTAGACAGTCATTTTGGGAACTTTGAACAGAGATAATAGGAGGTAGAGTGGACATGGGAGCTCATCAGGAGGGGGACATTGGTACAGAAAGAGGAGACATAAAGGAGGGTTTGGGAAGGGAGCACTGAAGAGCATTCTCTGGTCTGAGGTCTGTCTCCATGGGTGCATGGTGATGTCAATCACAGAGCTGGGGCAGATCTAGGGATATAAATATCTTGAAACAGTTTATAAAGGGCATCCAGACAGCCAAAGCTCTTCCCTCCTTTGCTTGAGCCCTTCACCCTCATATTTTTATAGCCTTTAATTTCAATTTAGCCTTCATTTTCAGACCTCTCTGACTCCTCAGGAGGTCACCTTCAGGATCAAGCTCTAGGAAAGCATTACCACAGAAGGTTCAGGCAGGGATGCTGGCTCTGCTGTAGGCTCGACCAGTCCAAAAACAGTTGATCCATTGGCATACAGGCTGGCAGGAAGAAGGACCACATGCATCACTAGAGGCCCAAGAGCTGGCCAATCAGTGATCCAGCAGCTTATCAGCACTTCCACAGACTCCTGAGGGTCACGTGAGACCACATCACCAGGGCCAGGCTCCAGCAGAGAGTGACCTTGTCCATGGGTCTGGCCTCTTATCTCAGAGTCCCCTAGAGTCATGTTCTTTCTGCTCGTCTTATTGTCCTGTCATATTTCATAGATAAAGGAACACTTGGAGGAGGCTGAGATTTTTTTTTAAGCATTCAGCAAGTACTTACTAAACACCTAGCATGTTCTTAGGGAAGTGCTGCTGGCAGGGATAGAGAGACATCACACCTAAATGGTGCCTTTGAAGAGCTTTTGGCACACTGACAATGTGAGCGTACATGAGGTTACACACCAAATGGTAAAGAAAAGGAGATGATTGGACTGACGGCTTTTAGCAAAATAGACAGGGACTTCTCTTCAAGGAAAAACACAACTTGGGCAGAGAAGGAAGAGAGAGGGAAGGGGCATTGAGGTGAGGGGGGACTAGAGAATGCAGCAAGGAGGGAAAGGAGCTTCATTCAAGGCCAGAAATATGAAAAGGCAGGGAGCTTGGGAAAGATAGCAATAGGCAGGGTAGAGAGGCAGGGAGAAGGCTGATATGGCACCCGTCCATTAGAGACGCAGGGCAGAGATACACAAGGACGAGGTGCTGAACATCAGGCTTGGAGCTTCATAGCTGTCATCTCATTCGGTGGCCGCAGCCACCTGTGAGGGAGGAGACAGCAGTTCTTATGTACTCAATTTCACATAGGTACTAACCGTTTGTCAAGGCCTAGGGAGGTGGCTCTGTTTGGAAACCCTTGCCTTACAACTATGAGGACTTGATCCCCAGAACCCACACATTAGAGAGCTTGATGTAGTCACACACACTTGTAATTTAGCAGGTGGGGAATAGAGACAGACAGATCTCTGGGGCTCACTGCCTGCCAGTCTAGCCTACATATTAGCAAGTTCTAGGTCAGTGAGAGAACCTATCTCATGCAAAAGTAGACAGTACCTGAGGAACACCTGTGGTGGTCTTCTGACCTCAACATACACACACACACAAACACACACACACACATACACACACACACACACACACACACCAACATATACGTGCACATGGTCAGTTGTAGGACCTGGCCACCAGCCACCGAGCAAATAAGCAGAAGCATTTGCTGCACATGCCCACAGTACTCCTCTCTGGGATATTACGGTTCTTACTGTTGCTGGATCTTATAGTGTAGTTTGCTTCTTAAACAGTTGGGCTATGCACAAGGCAGAGAAAAGGAAGCGTTGTTTCTGGCTGAAGAGAAAAGCGCTTCCTGCCGAGGACTACAGTGTTCCAGGAAGAAGTATACCATCCATTCTCGTAGATGGCCTGGCTAGTGTGAGATCTCCAGACCTCCTGTCCTCAGAGCCCCATAGTGCTGTGATGCTGCAGTCTGTGTGGAGCAAACGCTTCTGCCTAGAGACTTGTGGCTTGGCCAAGTGACTTGCCATGGCCAAAAGAAAATGAACAGAAGAGAGAGAGAGCCTCAACTCTACAGACACCTCTAAAAGCATTGTCTTTTTGACATTGTTAAGAGAGTATGACGAGGGCCATGCAATGACCCCAGAAAACAAATTCCAAGAACTGCATAAAGACCTGAGCCACAATGGCAGCCAGCAGCCAAGTCCAACATACATGCACAATCTTGGGAATGCCCCAACTGTGAATCACTTATCTGCCCCAGCAGACACATCTGAGGCCTGGGCCTAAAAAAGAAAGGTCTACTAGAGCCTTTAAAAAAGAAGAAATCAACCTCCCAGTTTCTAACCCACTACTGTTCACTGTACCACCTGATCTCATCCAAGAGAGTCCCTGCAGGCTGCAAGAAAATTGAGGAAAACTGAGGTTCCCACCAAATAAGTAATTGAGCGTCAAAAGCATGAAGGCAAGATTGGACCAGGATAATCCTCCCATAGTTCAGAACCATCTATCTACACAAGTTCCTGCTGATTTCCCGAGTGGACCTTTAGATGCTCTCACAGGCACCCCAGGTAGCATCAGAGTGGAATCTGTTAACCCTGTCATATTCCAAGGTGTCACTCCCCTGAAATGAAAACATGTTGGCTCCGTATTTGTTTTCTCCTTTTGGAATTGGTATTTTATTACTAAGTTCTGCGTTACTTAAAAATAACAGATCCCTTCCCAGGTGACTTTGCATGGTCTCAACTTGCACAGATGATACATCACACTGACCAATGCCTTATATTGTTCCTATAAATACCACTGTCATTCTGAGATCCATATAATTACAGGACAGGGGGGCTAGGGTAGAACTTGGGGAACGTCAGTTCTTAAGCCCATCATTTAGATAAGAATGTGGATGCCCATGGATGTTCATCTGATAGAGGTCACACAGCTAGTTAGTGAGTGACAGAGCAATCAGTGCCACGGGAGAGACCAGCAGGACCAGTCTAGAAACAGGTAATAATCTCCACTGCTTCGGGGAATCTTTGAAAGAGTGGGTCACTCTACATCTTAAGATGCCCAGTGCCAGAATCGTGCCTGCCTTTAGGCTTCAAAGCATCTGAATAACACAGAAAACAAGCCTGACTGAGAAGAAGTGGAGTTCTCCTCCTGGTGCCTGGAGATGAACCTGGTTCCAAAGAGAAAACAGAGATTTCCTTTCGGCACAGATGCTGGCACCCTTGGAAGTTGTCCCTGCAGTGTGCTGACGCCAGCTCCTGAGCAACGGGAGCTTCATTTTGTCATCCACTTGCTAACTGTTGTGGGCATGGTGCAAAGGCAGCCAGACAGAGAGATTTTACACCACAGAAACTGGCAAATGCTACAGTTTGAAGATATTACGGTTATTGCTGCTTCCAAGAGCCAGTTTGTCAGTATACCTTGGGCTACTCCTCTTCCCTGGGACTGAAAGCCTCCAAGTTAAAAAAGACCTGGACTAGGGGTGTAGCTCAGTCAGAAGGGTGTTTTTCTAGCAGACACAAAGCCCTGACACCCCATAAGCAGGTATGGGACATACCTATAATGCTATAATTTTAAAGATAGACACAAGAAATTCAGTTCAAATAGCTATTAATACTATCTATAAAACAGCAATGTCCACACAGACAGAAATATTCAAAGAGAGGGAACAGGTGCAGAATTACCAAGAATAAAAGAGCTTCTGCCCAGATCCCTACCAACAAGGTCCCATAAGGTTTGTCCCTATGCGGTGAGTGCCTAATTCCCATCTACCTAAAGTGGTCTCTCATAATTTCATCACCCCAGAGTCCCAGTAGCTCAGCATTGCAGACTTTCAGTGTTTTCCAGTTTGGTCAAATGGGGGCAATCCTGTCCAGTGCTAAAAGAAAAAATGGTAAAGAAAAAAATCAGACATTTACATTTCTGTATGTTAAAAATGATAAAAAAAATATTTGGTATATGTCAACATACATAACAAAAAGTCATGTAATATCTTAGTATGTAAAAAGCGAATCCAAATCAATAAGAAAAAGATAAGCATTCTAACAAAAGTAAAGGCAACTGGCAAAAGAACAAATGTTCAGTAAACATAAATTACCTAATATTAATAGTAATCAAAAAGAGATACTTTCACCAGAGGAAACTGTCAAAATTTGAAAGGAATGGTCAGACAATGTTAACAAAGTTGTAAAGAAATGGAGACTCTCAAATTCTGCTAGTGGGAAAATAAACAAGCGCAAACCTTCTGGAAGGTATTTTTGCAGCCACACCAAACCCCTTTCCGGATACATGCCATCTGATGCAGAAAGAGCACTTCTAAGAACTTATCCTCGGGCAGGCCTCTGAGTTGCAAAGACGCAGGCACACAGTTGCTAGTCATGGGGTTATTTATGAGCAATCTAATGCTCCCATAACAGGGGGCGTTTTTTAAAGTAAACTATGGATTCCTCTATAATGAAGTACTTTCCAGCTACTAAAAATCAAGGTGTTAGAAAATATGTTCAAAACATAATGCAAAGTGGGGAAAAAGCAGTCTATAAATTAATGCTTTGAGTCACTTCCTTAAAACTTACACAAATATGTAACTGGGAAAAAATACTAACCGTGGTTCTCTGTAGAAAGACTATAGATTACCTAGCTTTTTTATAACCTGCATTTTTTTTTTAGGATATATAGTTGACTCTTCTGATGTCTCTCAAGCTTTCTTCTAAGAGCATGTCTTTCTATCTCCGTTGGAGGCAGTGCGCATGCTCAGGCCTTGGATTAATTCCTGGCTCCACCACCAGATAATCTCCATGAAGTGCTTAACACCGTTTCTGGAATGTGGAGGATGCCTAGTCAGTGCCGGCTACTACTATCAGAAAATGAAAAGCAACTCTTTCTTCCAAAGATAAAAGGACATATTTGAGATTTGACTTTGGCTCTATGAGGGGTCTACCAGATGCCACCTAAATGCTTATCCAGTTGGAAGGCCACTTGTGCCCAAGGAGGGAAAGACTCCCCTCTGGTTGGAGAGCTCTCTGGGCCCCACTGAGCGAGCCCTGGACCGGAGGGCTGCTCTACCTCTTACTCCGGCTAATGTTCTAACTGTTCAGTCTACAGTGTTGTTACACCCATGACAAAGCCAAGGCCACCTCAGGAAACTACAAAACAGCAACAATTGTTAAACAACACCAAGACCCTTTCAGAAGCCGAGTCAGGCCAAAGGCCACATTGTTGATGTAAAAATGACCTCTCGGGACTTACGGAAATACCATCTCCATAAACCACAAAGCAAGAGAGATGCAATAGTTATCTTTGAAGTGACCCCTACTTTGTGAAGTCTGGAAGAGAAGTCAGGATGACTTGTCAGAACGCTGTGTCCCTCCCTCTCAGAAATGGTGGCCAGTACTGACGCTGTTGCCAAGCCAGTAAGAGTGGCCTCCCTGCAGGGAATGTCCCACATCAGATGGAGACGGAGGGATGGAGCTGTCATTAAGTTGATGGAGTGTTCGCCTAGGTAGAGGCTGAAATTTTCCACTTCGGGAAGAGCATCTAGGCCACTGCAGGACTAAGAGTCATCCCAGGCCCTCTGGGCACACGTCCTTGTGAGCCTGCACCCCATCCTGAATGCTGAGCCTACTGTGCCCCTGGCTAGAACCTTCTCTCCATCTTCTTCCATCTTCTTCCTCCTGCCATGACAGCAGCCGCCACAGGCTTCTTCCAACTGTGCAGTGCCATCCCTTCAACCCACGATGACTCCCTGATTTCATCCCCTAAGAGACACAGTGACACACAAGCCCTCTATCTTAGCTCCCATTCCCTGTTGTGGGACACTGCCCCATGGCTGGACTAGCACGTAGCAGGTCCAAACATGCCATCCAAAAGGGTCCCAGACAGCAAGGAACACTACCAAAGAAGTCTTCTCCCTTACACTTACCACCCACTGGACTGAAAACTAATGCAGTGAGAAAGTTGTACTAGAGGGGGCATTTCTATGTGTGGATGGCTATTTGGTGAAATGGAGTCTTATCCACAGACAGCTGTGGTGATCTGGAGTCACTGGGCCTTTTCATTCCGCTGAGGCTTTCATTCTCCTTGTGCAGAACACAAGGAAGAGATGGAACCCCCATAATAAGGATCACACTTAGCATCAAGCCTGCCAGGGCTATCCACCAGTCCAGTAGAGTGACTCCCTCTACCCTACAGATCCACCATGCTCAATCTGAACCTACAAACTGCCTTGGAGTCAGACAGTGAACTAATGGTCACCAGATACCCTAGTAGAAAACTTTAAGTCTAACAGACAAACAGCTGGGACCTCTTTCTCTTTCCAGCTGTGCATGCCTGACCCAGCCACTTATCCTTACCAAGGCCCAGCTTCCTCGTGTGTGCAATGGAGAATTGGCAGGGCTGGATCTCTGGGGGCTCCAGCGGCAGGACCAGCTTTGGAGTCTCCGCGCATCCCCTAGTTGCTTCCTGGCGGCTACACTTTAAAATGACGAATGTGCAATCTCGGTGGAATAGAGAATAGTCCCCACCACGCAGGTTTGTGGCGAGGCCTAAACAAGATAATGAACAGTGAGTACGAGACCTAGTAAACAGTCGTAAATATCATAAGGAACCCCATGGCCATCCTACCCACCCGAATGCTGCTCACCCTACAGCAAGTGCCATGAGTCATCTGTGTCCCTCACCTACCGTCCTGCCGGGCATACTATAGAGCACAGGGTCTCAAACATTTGTGGAAGGAAAGACTCAAGGACGTCATTTGTCTCTGACATGTCCCTTCTGTATTTTACCATCTCGTGAATGATGCATTATCCTGTGACCTTTTGGATTTCCAGCTAATCATGCAGCTGGGTTTCTTATTTATCCCTGCGACCCTGAGCAGCACACAGCTCTTCCTCCACATTATCCTGCCCACACGATCATAAGCTCTATGTCAAGGGTGTCCCTTTGTATAACTAGCCGCTCTGAAACTTCACACTTTAGGACAGCAATTGGGTGTTCTCCTAACTCTGTGGGCCAGCCCATGGTTCTGCTTGCCCTACCCGCTCTCATTCGATTGCAACTAGACAGCATGAGTCCAAGATGGCCTCCACCTTGCTCTCTCTCCAAATACAGCACTAAGCCCAGGTTTCCAAACATAGTAGCAGGCAAAATCACTAGCTGGAGCCAGGCTTGGAAACATCACTTCAGTAACACTCATCGGCCAAAGTGAATCCCAACATAATACAATACGGAAGAGGGGAGGAATGGAGCGCAATGGAAGAACAAAACCTACCTCTCTGCTTTTGACTGTTTGAAACAAGACTTCATTATACAGACCAGGCTGGTCTCCAGCTCACAGAGGTCTGCTTGCCTCTGCCTCCAGAGTGCTGGGAGTAAAAGCATAGGCTACCGTGAGTGTCCAGACTGTCTCTCTCTCTCTCCCTCTTGATGAAATAAGTTTCAGAAAATTTTGGACGTGTTTTCAAACATGATCAAATAACAGAAATGAAGGCTGAGCTTAACCAGATCAGGAAAGGAAGTACGCACTGAATTCAACTCATGGAGGTATCAGGGGAAGAGTACACTTTCCTACTGGGATCCAGAACAAGTCTTAAGTATCTGAAATTGGACGATAGCTTTCCTCCATACTGGGGCTTTTTAGGCCAGTTGGAAACGGACGCTTCCTGGGTGATTTCATTTACTCTCATTATTTCAGTGTCATCTATATGCTAATGACCTTCAACTATTCCCTCCAGCTTAGCTGCTGACTCATACTGTCACCTTTTGAGTTGTCCCCGAACTTGCTCCATCAACAGTCTTCCCGGTCTTAGGAAGGAGATTCTTCAGCCACCCAGTCGCTTGACCACAAATCAAGTCTGTCCTCAGTTGCTCTCTTCCCTTCACCTCCTACCTTCCATCTATCTATAAACCCCTGTCAGTTCTACCTCCGAGCCATCTCTTCCCAATTTTCCAAGGCTGACATTAAAAAAAGGGGGGGCCTTCCTCAAAAATGGCTTGACAGGACAGAGCTGTATTATCTAATACAAATCCAAAATCAAGGTGTTAGGTAGAGCCACAGCCTCACCGTGACCTACAGGGGTCTCTACCTCCTCTTAGCTTCTGGTAGTGACCTTGGCTTATATTCATATCAGTCTAGCTTCTGCCTCAATGGTCAACACCCAGGGTTCTCCTTAACCCCCACAGGTAGGGGGATTTATATCCCAGTCATGATGGATTAGACTCGCCCTAATCCAATGTAGCCTCACTTTTTAACACATCTGTAGATCTTCTGAGAACATTGATAGGTACTAAGGATTAGTTAGGACTTCAGCATATCTTTGGGAACACAATACAACTCATTAAGACTACTGTGATCTCTTTTTATTTTATTTTTATTATTTACGTATTTATTTATTTTACATCCAAACCAGTTTTCCTCCTCCTTATTCCTCCTCTACCCTCACCTTCCATCTCTCCTTTTTCTCCCCTTCCCCACCACACACACCTCCTCCATTTCTATTCAGAAAAGACAGGTCTCCAAACACAACCGTAGGAAAAAAAATGTCAACACAATGATGCCTAACAATATTCTGCTATACTGTAATCTTAGTCCAAGCCAGTATCGGCTGTCTTTGCGATCAACTCTTTTATTCAACTCTCTGGTTCTCTCTTCCTCTTTACAATAAAAACTCAGGACAGAATCTAAACTCCTTAAATAAATTCAAATCACAGAACTCTGACCTATATAGCCTCTTCCAGACACATCCCCTACCACCTTCCTTATTACCCTCAGGACAGCCACAGGAAGCTCCTCCCTGTCCCCAACAAGATGGGTTTACACAAAGGAAAGACTTTTCCCTAAATGCTCCGTGGACTGCCAACCCCAAATTCTGACCATTCATTGCTCTTGTCACTCAGGTACAGAGAAGCTTAGTTGCCTTCAGAGATCCTCCCAAACCTTTACTTCCATGCTTCTGTTAGCTCAGTTCCTTACAAATCATTCTAAATATATGGATCTTTTATTTCCAATGTACTTCCTGTAGTCCTCAACTAGAATGTGAACAAGGACTTTGTCTCCATTGTAGTTACATTCTCCTTTCCCAGATTACTGGCTGGCACAAAAGAAGTGTTCTGTGAATACTTGACGAAGGAAGGAAATGTTCCTTGATGATCAAATGGACAGCTTCCACTCTTTATCCTGTAGAATATGCTGGCTTTAATATGACCAAACATTCCCTCTACCGAAAATTCCTGACTAAGTCTTTCTACCTGAAGGAATCTCCAGTCTCAAGTCACAGTCTCCTGGTTCTCTCTACTGTAATCTAGCTGCCTCCCTTGCTCACCCCTGCCCCTCTGTCTGCTTTTAACACCATCTGGTCATGGAATTCAGTTTTAGGTCCTTAACACAGATAGAACGATTCCTCCCAAAGATGCCCATTGTACTAATCCTTTGCACCTGAGACCATGATACCTTACACAGTGAAAGATTAATATTGGGGTGTAGTAGGAGTGGCGGGCTCCTTCCTGCCACCCAGCTCCCGGCAGCCTGGCTAGCTTATGCACCAAAATAATAACATGGAAACTGTATTCTTTTAAACACTGCCTGGCCCATTATATCTAACGTCTTCTTGGCTAACTCTCATATATTGCTTAACCCATTTCTAATAATCTGTGTAGCACCACGAGGTGGTGTCTTACCAGGAAAGATTCAGCATGTCTGACCTGGCAGCTGGCTTCATGGCGACTGACCAGAGAGGAGAGGCATGGCAATTGCCTAACTTCCCTTCTTCCCAGCATTCTGTTCTGTTTATTCCACCTACCTCATATTCTGTCCTATCAAAGGTTAAGGCAGTCTCTTTATTAACCAATGAAAGTAGAAGGCCCATCTACATCATTGGGGAAATAATAGAAGAATGAGGATCAGACAAAACAGTGCGGTGATCAAAGTGAAGGTCTCAAGCCCAGGCATGTGGGACAGCCACTAGAAGAGGTTAAGAATCGGCTGTCACCCAGCATGTCCAGAAGGGACTCGGTTTCTCTGCCATCACAGAGGTCATTTCAGGACTGGAAGAAAATGATTCGTCTGTTTTATGTCGCTAGTTCTATAGTAATTTGCTGTGGAAGCCATGGGGAACTAATACTGCTCTCTTTCTTCCCTTTCTACATGGTCTTTGAATAATTTCATGTTCGCCTGTAGCCCTAGAGATTATTTGCAAATGGAAGAATGTTTCTTTCTAAAGTTCAGATATCTATACCCAATAGCTTATTTGTCACCAAAACTAGATGTCCTATGGGTGCCCCAAATTAAATCCATCCTCAGCTCAGCCATTTTCCCTGCATACCCGCGTGTGGTATTTCACCATCTTCTTTGTCTGAGCTAAGAGCAGCTCCGTGTACACCCTCCCAAGCATGGCTCCTAAGGGCCCCTCCACTCAACCCCAGTATCTAGTAGATCTCCAGGCTCTGCTACTTTAAACCTTTCAGTGTGCCCTGTCCCCTCTGCTGCTTAAACTACAACCCTCTCTATCTTTTAAGGATTCTACCTAGCCTTCTGGCCTCTATCCACGAACCCCTCAAATCCATCTCTGCGCTACATTTTTCTTTCTAAAATGCAAATATCTCATCACATATCTCTGCCCGCAGACTCCTCTGAGATAAAAGTCAAGTTGCTAAACATGGCTTACATGGCTTCCCTCCGTCTGCCTCCCACCCCCATCACCCCAGCCTCACCTCCTCTGCACCATACCCCTGCTTCCCACTACCCAAAATGCAACCTTCTTGTGGAAAATGGGGAAGAAAGATTGTTTATCCCTGCCAAGTCTTTCCTTCACTAACTGCCCCCTTGTTAGAATCCCCATTTGGCTGACTCTTGATTCAAGGGAATGAGAAACACCCATTCCAGATCAGACAATTGCACACATATAAATCAGCCCTCGTTTCTCCTCAAGATACGGTGGACAAAGGGAAAATCACACTCCAAAATGCAAATCCCTTATATGCAATATTCATTCCCTTATAGAGATGCCCACCCACAGAAACACAAATACAGAAGATATAGACAGATGCTCTTCCAACTGCAAATGCCTTCCCATAACTCCCTTCGAGTCCTCTTATGCAGACACAGCCTGAAGCCACAAGCAGCATCCAAAGCAGGGGAAGCAAAGAATTTCAAGGGCTTAGGGAGAAAAAGAACAAATAGGTAAGTGGGTGGAAAGGGGAAACAAAAGGGATGACCGTGGAAGAGTCACCTGGGATGAATTCATTCATCAGCATTCCCCGAGCCCTGGTAAGGTCAAGTGGATGCTGCTGCTAAACAATAAAAATACAAAGGCTGCTCAAGGCAGAGGCTCTGGCAGCACTCTTTAAATTCACACACACACACACACACACACACACACACACACACACACACACACCTTGGAGAACTACTGACTTTAAAAAGCAGAAGATTCTTCATGTTTCCTGACCAGAAGCCCAGCTTGGGGGGCATGAGCTCACCTGCGCAGCTGCCAACTCTGAATGATTCTTCTGCATGCAACAAAAAATAAATAAACAAAGCCCCCCCCCACGTTCTCTTCCTGGAAAGCTATAATTGAGGTGTAGGGAGATGGCTTGGTCACAAAGTTCTTGCCTTGTAATCACAAGGACCCGAGTTCAATATCCAGCACCCACACAAGAGTGATTGCCGTGATGCCACTTGATTTTCAGCATGGAGAGGCAGAGAGAAGAGGATCTCACTGGTCAGACAGCTTGGCATAAATAAGAGACTTCAGGCCAGGGAGAAACCGGCATCCAAGGGACTATATGGCCTCCCTGACGATGACACCTGAGATTGTCCTGTTTCCACATGCATGGCCACCCACACACAAGTACACATACAGAAGGGGTTGTTAAAAATAGAGCCAAGAGAAGCCCCTGGGCTTTCTTTATGCAGCTTCCGGAAGCCAAGAAAGCTTGTGCACAGCCAGGCAGGAAGCAGTAACTCTGCCTGACATGGTCCTGAAGGGACGGGTGGGTCTGAGAACAATCCCAAGGCCTGAGTGTCCGGTGGAGAGGGTTGGAAGGCAGTCCCTCATTCACCCTTCCCTCAGAAGCTGGGAAGAGAGCTCTGGTGACCTAAGCTATGAGGTGTGATGCTAGGGGGCAAGCCAAGGGTCTCCTGAGGCTGGAGAAATACCAGTAGTATTTCTGTGGCTAGGGGACAGAGATTTGAGTGACAGACGTGCAGTGAGGTTTGCTGACTGACTCAGCATGCTAGCTAAAGTGACCTTAAATGATTTATTTGGAAAAGTAATTATGCCAGAGTTAAAGGTCAAACAGCAAATAATGACCCTCCAACATCAGACTCATTCCCCCTCTTACCAAGAGGCAGAGTCACGTGACCAACCTTGTCCACCTGACCCAAAAGTCCTTGAAGTCTCAGGCTTCTCTAGGTCCAGTCAGTGAAGCCGCTATAACATCTTAGACTACAGGACAGTGAAGCCTGGAGTCTGTCCTGTGGAATCCAGTCTTGGCAGCATGCCCTTCACCCTGGCTCCTTCCTTGAACTCCACCGATGACAAATGAGCCTTACTTGCCTTTTGCCCAAGTCTCCAAAGTCGTGGCAGCTCTGCTTCTGCTTCTGCCTGTAAACAAATGACTATTCCTGAGCTTCTTGACTGAGCTTGAAGCCTGGCTCTCTACAGGAAGACAGGACTTCCACCCCCAACTGCATGGGCCTCCCAGTACACTCTGTACAGGCTCTCTACAATAGGAATGGGGTGTTCTTGCTTGTGCTAACGTCCAGAAGCTGGAGACTTCCAATCTGGCCTTTCCACCCAGACAACCTGCATAAGGCCCCCAGCACAGCTAGCCTGACCTGTGTTTTTCACGTCCCTTGCCTACCCTTGTTCTACGACGATACCATCGACCGACAGAACGTAGTCAGCACATTCTACTGCTCCAGCTGTACTTCTTTGCACGCGGCTCCCCTACTTTAGTGTTAAAAAAACACCCATATCATCGTCACACCTACCAACGCATAAAAGTGGGTCTCCGCCATCCAGCTATCTCATGTGCAAAAACCAGCACTCACCAAGACTTCCTGAATACCTTTCCTGACCACAAATTCGAATTAGTTGCCTAGAGAATTAATGAGTAATGTGTGTGTATGTGTGCCTCGTTGTCATATGTTCTACCTTTGCCCAGCACAAGCTCTAATACTTGCACATAGATCTCTGCAAAGGTGTTGGTGTGGCGTGCACTACTGGAATTCTAGCATTCTAGAAACCAGGGCAGAAGGAGTGTGAGCCGAAGGCCAGTCTGAGTTACATAGTGAGTGTCTGACTCACCTAGGCAGCATAGCCAGAGGCGGGAGAGATGGCTCAGTGGTTAAGAGCATTTGTGTGTAGAGCCAGGTTCCGTTCCCATTACCTACATGGTAGCACACAGCCTTCCATAACTCCAGTTTCAGGGGATCCAATGCTCTCATCGTTCACCAACACACACAGTGATCATATATATATAAGCATGTATATACATATATATGCATATATAATATATGCAAATAAAACAGTCATAAACACAAAATAAAAGTAAATCTAAATATTTTTAAAACTATGAACCACTGTTCATATATTAAATTTTACCTTTAATTCACCAAATATTGAATGAACCATGGAATTTCTCTCATAAAAGCCCTGTTTCCCATTCATTCTTTCCTCCAGTGAACCCTTCCTGGAAGTTTACTGTATGTCAGGCGCCATGGGAGCAACATTCCATCTCATGGAGCTATGGAGTCAGATGGAGAAACAGGATGAGGAAGCAAGCAAACGGCACCATGTGTGCTGGGTGCTGCGGATGAAGGGATAACGAAGGGGCTGAGAACCGCTAGAGGAGAGTGGTCCAGTGTTACGACACACCTAAGGCCAGGCTTGGCTTCCAATGCCTTTCTCCCAAAGAGCAGGGGCCCTTGGATAACTCTAAGACCACATCAGGAAAGAACAAGACAATTCTGGAATCTTGTGTCGTGACAGAAAGAAAAGGCTCACTTTTAAAGTTAATTAAAGGGGGGGGGGGAGACCTTTAAAAAGAAATAAGGGTGAGACAAGGCCAAGGCATCATGGAATATAAGTGAAAGGGCTCCCTCCCCACAGCCCGAGGTGAAGGAAAGGAAGGAGGAAAACCAAGGCGTATCAGATCACAGCACAAAGTGTAAAGAAGCCTGCGTGCTCATACTGACATGAATGCATTCTTAAATGCATCAATAAATGGAAAGAAGACAAATAGGAATGCAGGAAATTTCTGGGTAATGCATTTAAACCTTTCATCCTAAAAGGCAGGAGAGCGCAGCTCCAAAGAGTGGGCTGTGCTGAGTGACTTCCCTCCTAAGAATACAGTCTGGAAAGCAGGGAGAGAATGGCAGGCAAACTGCAGCCAGGTGACCCAGGTCAATGTATGCATCATGGTGACAGGCTGGGCTTCTAATATGATGTGTTGAAACAGCACTTTGCCTCCGCGGTCCTCCTGCCAGCCCGACCTCATCATGAGAAAGACACTGGGCGGATCCCAACAGAGAACATCCAGTAATATTTCTGAGCAATGCCTCTCTAAACTGCCAAGGTCGTGAAAGACAAGGAAAGTCTAAGAAACCATCACAGCCAAGAGGAGACCAATGAGACAGAAGAACTGAACGCAGCTCAGACAAAACAAAAGGACGCCAGGGGGAGCTTAAGGGAATCTGAACAAACCATGGGCTTTAAAACATTAGCTTGGTCCCTTAACTGAAACAAAGGCAGCATGCTCACGCAGGTGTTAATAAGAAACCACAGGCAGGGCCTACCTAGATATCCCCTGCATATCTGCTTGATGACTCTAAAACTGTTATAAAAGATACATTTTATTAATAAAATATTAATAATATTTAGGCGAGAGGAACCTAGCTTGAACCAAGTGAGCTATGAAAGCCTCACTGAAGAGTTCACTATTAGTCTTCACTTGAAGGCTGAGCCTTGTGAGGAGAAGAGGAAGGATGTTGGGAGTTAGCAATAGCATGTGCAAAGGCCCTGCAGCAGGAAAGGGGGTTGTTGATTCAGGAGCTTAAAGAGTGGTAATAAGCCTGGAGAGCCATGAGCAAGCAAAAGAGCTGCAGAAAATATGGTTGAGGAGGGAAGGAGCTAAAATCAGACAGCTGGAGACAGTGGAAGGGGATAAGACAGAGGACACACATTAGACCAGACCACTGCAAACCTTAGGGCTTCCCTAGCATGAAAATCCCACCCGAGTGCAGTGAGAAGTGACTGAAGGGCAAAGTCTCATCAGGACCACGCTGTTGAGCAGTTCAACCATGGATAACCTTCAAGTCACTCACTGGATAACAGCAAGAGGATGAAATCGTTAGGGAAAAGAAGTGGAGTTTTCATGACGATGTATGAGCCTGGGTAGAAACCAGAAGGTTTACTGAAAGCGTAAAGCCAGACTCCTCCTCAGACTGCCATGGATTTAGGCGTGTGATATAATCAGGAAAGAAGGAATTGAAGATCACTGAGAAGATGCTCAGAGAGCTTCATGGAAGATCGCAACCGGGAGACATAGAAACAGAGAGCCTCTTTGTGTTTTCTCTATGTCCAGCTCCTCTTAGACAACTTGGCTAAATTTTGAAATAAGGCCATTTTTTTTTCAGAGCTTTCCCAACTGCTCTCTGCCTCCCAAGCTCAGTAGAAGTCCACATTGACCTCCCAGACCACACAGCAGGCATTGTCCTCCCCAACACACATTACCACACGCGCGTGCCTACACACACACACACATCATCCACATATCACATGCATACACGCACATACATCACATATACCGCACATGTGTACCATATACATACACACCACACACACATACACGTCATACAAAGACACATATATATCACACATAGGTCACACATATACACACCACATACACATATCAACACACATACCACACATGCATACCACATACACACACCACACACACGTACATCATACAAACACACTTATATATCACACATACATCATACACATACACACCACATACATACCACGTACACACATCACACACACCACATGCACATCATACAAACACACACATATACACCACACATGTCACACACATACATTCATATCACACACACCTTTGCTTTTTCATAAAGTAAGGCCCTCATCTGAACCTACCTTGGCCACCTTCTCATTTCCTGTGTCTTCCTTTCCCAGACTCTAGGAAGGAGCTGGCAATGTAATCTGTTAAACTATTTCTCTATACGGATGCATATGGCTTTTCCTTTCAAAAGAAATCTCAATTTTTGGAAGAGAGCTCATAAAACTAAGAATACCTTATGCCAAGAAAAAAGTCCTCACTAATATACATTTTAGGAGTTGTGCCCACTGGTGGGAGAGATGTCTGTAGAGGAAGTGAGTGGCCCTTTCCTTCACACCACGTGGACAGTTGAATAGCCTGCCAGCACAGGAGTTCCGTCCGATCGGTTACAACTTCAGTCCGGTGGCTTTGGCTATTTCCGTACTTATTTCACCAAACCGCAAGCTATTTTGTTTTTCATGAGGAAAAAAAAATTAAAATATTAGCAGTGGCATTACCAGAGACTTCTAGTAAGCAACTTGCTAAATGTTAACTAGAGAATGGCATGCTAGTTTTAATATGTATTCATTAAACAAATATCACTACACTTCGGTACTGTCCTAGAAGCTGAAGTTACATGGAGACAATGATTGAACCACACAACACCCCTATTCTCACATTTCCTAGTTAAATTTGGTTAAAGCCGGGGGCTGGAGAGATGGCTCAGCGGTTAAGAGCATTGCCTGCTCTTCCAAAGGTCCTGAGTTCAATTCCCAGCAACCACATGGTGGCTCACAACCATCTGTAATAGGGTCTGGTGCTCTCTTCTGGCCTTCAGACATACACACAGAAAGAATATTGTATACATAATAAATAAATAAAAAAAATTGGTTAAAGCCAAAAGTGCAGAGGCTGAAGAGATGGCACTGTGTTTAGGGGCACTGACTGCTCTTGCAGGGCCCAGGGTTCAGTTCCAGAACCCACATGATGGCCCTCGGTCATCTATAATCCCAGTTCCAGCAGACATGGTGTCCTCTTCTGTCCTCTGCAGGCACCAGGCACACGTGTGGTGCACATACATGCATGTGGGCAAAACACTCATATACAAACAAGTAAAATAATCTTTTATAAATGTCCACGAATCCAGCAGAAAATAGTGATGTGGCCTTAGAGTCCTGGTAGGAGCTTCTGTCCTTCTAATCCAGGACAGCACCATCTGGGAAGAGCTAAGTGTCTCAATTATCTCAAGCAGAATAGCTGACCCTGCAGTGAGGGCTGAGTGTAGGAAAAGGGAGAGAAATTCTCTGTCTTGCCTGTCATTCAAACAAAGGCCTCAGGCTGGGAACAGGGGCGCCTAGATCTGTGTTGAAAAGGAAAAGAATAAACTTGGGAGAAATCGGACGTAGTTAAAGCAAAGTTGCATGCCTAAACCAAATGTGGGTCAAGGTTTGAAGCAACTGAACTCTTCACAGGTAGTTGGTGGAAGTGCAAAATAGTTCAGCTGCTTTTGAGAACTTCCAGCTTCTTATTAAACATACTTATCAAATAATCCCATCCCTAGGCATTTCTCGGGAGAAATGAAAATGCTTCTAACAGAGGCTTGCACAGAAATGGCCATAGCAAGACCTAGTATGATGGCACATTCCCACAGTCCCAGAAACTCAGGAAGCTGAAGCAGGAGGGTTGCTTGAGCCCAGGGATTGAAGACTAACCTAGGCGACACAATGAGAACCCTGTATCAAAAATAATAACAATGTGCCAGGTGGTGGTGACGCATACCTCTAATCCCAGCACTTGGGAGGCAGAGGAAGGTGAATCTCAGTGAGTTCGAGGCCACCCTGGTCTACAAGGAGAGTTTCAGGACAGCCAGGACTGTTACACAGAAAAACCTTGTCTTGAAAAAAAATCCTTTATAATAAGGAGGGAAGTGGAGAAAAATATATAGTCAATAAAAATAATAAAAATACTCAAAATAACAGAATCAGGGCTCAAAAATAATAATAAAAATGTCCATAACAATTGCATTTAGTTTGTCAAAAACTGGAAATTACCCGAGTCCATGAACAATACTTAAATAAGCAAATCACAAACTATTCATACACTGGAATATGGCTCAGCAATTCAATGTGCACAAGGGTGAAGAATCTCAAGCACTACAGAAACAAAAGAATTTAGCCACAACATAATGCTGCTATTTTTCCTTTACATGGAGACCAAGAGGAGGCAAAATCAACGCTCCTGAAGGGAATCGCAAGCTGAGTACATGATTTGGGGAAGTGGAGAACTGCGAAAGGAAGAGGCAGGTGACAGGAATGCCCTGCATCTTGTTCTAGCTCTACCCACCTGCCAACACACATCAAACACAAAACTTAAAATCCCAGTGTTTTATTGTTTGCTAATGAGGACTAAATGAAGAAAAATAAGTCAACTTAATAAAATGCTAGCAATAGGAGATACAAAATGCCAGCAAGTTGGAAATAAAGGAAATCTGGGTGGCTTCCCCTTGGTATTCTGGGTCAAGGGTGCCAGGTTAGATTGCCTGATCCAAGAGAACTCCGAAGCAAATACCTTCTGTTATTTACAAGATACTGACTGACAAATAATCATTTAGATAATAGTTCTGTGGTAATTAACATTGGTTGTCAACTTTACACGATCTACAATCACCCAGGAGACAAAACCCTCTCCCTATCTCTGTTAAGATGATTCTAGATAAGGTTAGATGAGCTGGGAAGATCCACCCTGCCTGCAAGTGCTGCTATCCCATGGACTGGGCTCCTGGAGTGAAGGAACAGAAAAAAAATGTCAGCATTCATCCTTCTGGGCTTGCTGGCTACAGATGCAATATGTCCAGCTGCCTCAGGTTCCTGACTTGGAAACTTCTCAGACATGACAGACTTTACCCTCAAACTATGAGTCAAAATAAACCCCTTTAGTCACCTTTAGTAATGCAAGCTCTATCATAAGTGAGAATATGTATCGAGGGCCTAGTAGGTCCACGTCTGGCTCTGAGTCCTGAGAATCCGACCCAATGCTATTAGGTTCCTATTCTATAAAAGATTCGGGATGGCAGCAAAGAGAGCCAATAATTGAAAAGCTTCCATCAGACGATGGAAAATTAGGAGATAGAGGGCCAGGAGCTCACTGACTCTGGACTGACAGCTGGGGAACCTGTATAGAACTGAACTAGACCCTCTGAATGTGAGTGATAGTTCTGTGCCTTGGGCAGTCTGTGCGGCCACTGGCAGTGAGACCAGGTGCATGAACTGGCTTTTTGGAGCCCATTCCCTATGGAGGGATATCTTGCTCAGCCTCGATACAGGGGAGAAGGGCTTGGTCCTGCCTCTACTTGAGATGTCAGACTTTTTTGACTCCCTTACTCTTTCTGAGGAGTGGATGGGGGGGTGGAGGGAAGGTGAGGGGGAGACAGAGGAGAGGAGGGAGGGAGGAAATGTGGTTGGTATGTAAAATGAAAAGAAAAACTTTTAAATAAAAAAAGATAAGAAAATTAGAGAACCAAAAAGTAAAATTAGACCATGATTATGTTCTCAGTTCATACTTAAAGGTCATTGTGCTTTTAAGTTCTTCCTAATTAAGGTAAGAAGTCGGAAGGCAGAATGATGGAGCAATTTTAAAAGGATGCTCCAGCGATGGCTATAGAGCACTCGGTTAATAGCTTGCTATAATTCCTGACATACAGTAAGTTTTCAATAAGGTTCAGTTATTATGATCATTATTATTTCTCTCTGCTCTCTCCCTTCTTATAAGAAAAACATGAACTTTGAGAATAGATGTGCAATTAAAGACATGAACAAAAACATTCATAATAATTTCATTCATAATAGCCAAAACTGGAAACTATCCAAACAGTAGAATGGATAAATAAATTGTGGTATGTTCATACAATGGGATACCTCCCTGCAATAAAAAGAACAAACTGCTGCTTCAGAGCAATTAGTAACTTGGATGATCCCGACAAACATAACACTGAGTGAAAGAAGCCAGACTTTGAAAACCACATACGACGTGATTTCATTTATACAAGGTTCAAGAACAAACAAAGCCAGCTTATGGTGATGGAAGTCAGGGCACTGGTTACATTTGGTAGAAGTTGCTGGTGGGAAGGGGGTCTAAGGGGACTTTCTTGGGCATTAGAAATACTTGTTATCTTGACTCAAGTATCGATGGTTTGAATGTACAATGGGTAAGAGCTGAGCTACACGAACTGAAAGAATCTGTTTTGTTCTCACCTACTCCTTATGACTGTGTTTTAGAGATAATCTCATGTGGTTCTTGTCCCCACAGTACTCATAAACCTCCACTGCACAATAAAAAATATGTGCTTATAAAAATAATGTTTGTGATGGATAAAAGATGCATAATATACGAACTCTGCCAATGGAATGGAAGAGTGTGCCACATTCTCACCCATCTCTAGAAGAAACTCGGAAATCCTCTAACCAGCTTCTTGGCCCACAGTGCACATAAGGCCTCCACTGAGCATCCGGGAGTAAAATGATTAAGTGATCTGTTTGCCACAGCTTGAGCTCCCTACTGCCTGCATCTTATACCTCACTAAAAAAAAAAAAAAAAAAACCCTGACATAAGTAGAACTTACATGGAGTATCTCAGGTATCTCTACCACTGCTCTCTGTAGTGAACGGGAAAGCTACTCATCAGTGAGGTGGTTTGAGAATGACCCCCATAAGCTCATAGATTTGAATACGCCAGCACCAGGGGGTGGCACTATTTGAAAGGATTAGGAGGTGTGGCCTTGTTGGGGACAGGGTGTCACTGGCAGTGGACTTGAAGTTTCAAAAAGCTCATTCCAGGCCCAGACTGCTGATCCCCCACCCGCCACCTCTCACCTCTCTCTCTCTCCTCTCTCTCTCTCTCTCTCTCTCTCTCTCTCTCTCTCTCTCTCTCTCTCTCTCTCCTGCCTCTCCAGTACCATGTCTGCCTGCATTCTGCCATGCCTCCTGCCACGGCAATAATAGACTAAACCTCTGAAACTGTAAGCAAGCTCCAGTTAAGTGCTTTCTTTTATAAGAGTTGCTATAGCCACGGTGTCTCTTCACAGAAGCAGAACAGTGACTAAGAGAAACAGTATATAGCTCCTGAGCACCTCTGATCTACCAAGATCATGCCAAGTATCCAGGACATATGAAACACAGCAGAACATCTGCACGCAGGGAATCCCTGATGGGGCAGTCAGCTTCGTAACTAACTCATCACCCTGGGACAACATTTAAGAAACTATGGGGTCTTTCGGGAGTTTATTGCCAGACACCAAGAAATTCTCAAATTCTAATTCAATAATGAAAATATCACGTATGGTCATCCTCTCCTCCTGAGGAATAATACAATTAACACATCTCAGATCTTGCTGTTTAATTGCAATTGACATTTCTGGGTCACTGGAGGTGAAAGCAAGCAACCTTCTGGAAGGCTTCTTGTTTATGACAACAGCAGAGGAAAGGGGGCTAATTTTAGAGAAGATAACAGACTCTGCCCCACAAAGAGCATCCAATGGGTGAGTCCTCTGGCCTCCTGGCAGCAGCAATGATGTAGAAGTCAAGAAATGATGCTTGCCTCCTACAAATCTCATCACCACATCATGGTCTCCAAGGCGCTACCCTAAAGATACTTTCAGATGCGGCATCTGTATATGAAATATGGTGTGCACTCTTTGCTTCTGTTTCCAGTAGAAAGTAATCACATGTTTAATGCATTTTGGGTTTTGTACTTTTCCCAGGGTCCCAAGTCAACTGATGCTTTAGCCAAACTAGCCCGATTTTCTTGCTTACTGTAGAGAAGCATATTTATAATGCTGAGGGCAGGAATGGGGACAAGTATCTGTGCTATGCCAACGAAATCTGAAGATAACTACCGGGCTAAAAATTCATCTGTAGAGAACAAGCAATCAAGAGGAAGAAGCCTAGGAAAGCCAGGAATTCTGAATGTTGCTCCGGAACCCACTCCTCCTTATAAATGACTTGAATATGGGCAAGAACAGAGAGGAGGCTAATGGGTATTCAGCATCTAGGCACACCCGGGTAGAAGGGTGACCAGATGCCCTACTGCCTGAGACAGTGCCAATAAACACAATGGTCTCAGTTTGAAAAGGAAGCTATGTGTCAGCTCATCATTGGGGACACAAAGGCTGGTGAGAAATTATAGACAGAGGCTTTAAGGAACAGAGACCAGATCTGCTTATGTCCTGAGAGTCACCCTGAACCCACTCTGGTAAATACAGACCCCAGGGCCAACAGGCACTGAGAGAGTATAAAATGGAGAAAATACTGATCTTAAAACATGAAGCTTTCGCTCTGTAGGCATGAAAACTCCTCCCAGGAAAGAAACAACGGAAGCCCCTGAAGAGGGACCAGAGAGACAGCTCAGCAACAGAGAGCACTGGTTGTTCTTCTGGGGGAGCCAGGTCCACCTTCCAGGACCCACGTGCCAGCTCAAAAGTGTCTATAACTCAAGTTCCAAAGAATCCGAAATCCAATTCCGGCCTCCCTGAGCACCAGGAACATAGGTACACAGAATGCATGTAGCCAAAACACCCATGTACATAACAAAATTAAATTTAATAAAAAAAAACTATTCAGATGGGAGTAGATGGGAGGGGAATCTCTGCCCATGGTTTTATATTTTCCTGAGCCTAGCATTGCAAATTATTACAAATTAGGTACCAGAGTTCTGGAGCAAGGCATCTAAAAGCAAGATGTCAGCATTCTGGCTAAGGTCCTGAGGAGAATCTGTTCCTGCTCACTCCTGGCTTCTGTTAAGCTGCCTGAAGCCTCAGTATCCCTGCATCCCAAGCTCTCCCTCTTTTTTGATTTTTGTTTTGTTTTGTTTTGTCTTTTCAAGACAAGGTTTCTCTGTGTAGTCTTGGCTGTCCTGGAACTCACTCTGTAGGCGAGGATGGCCTCGAACTCACAGTGATCCTCCCGCCTCTGTCTCCTGAGTGTTAGAATTAAAGGTGTGCACCACCACCACCCAGCAGCTCTGCCTCTTTCTGCACAGGGCACATCTGTGTGTATCTCTGAATATCCAGAGGCTCTCTCCCTCCACACGGATGTCTGCCATTAGCCACAAGGGCCATCTGAAATGCAAAATGATGTCCTTACAAGATCCTCAATTACAGCAGTAACTGCCCTATTTCCCAATAAGACCATATTCACAGGTTCCAGGGATTAGAACTGGGGCCTAACATTTTAAACATTCAACCCTTTGTATATTTATGCAAAATTATGCTCAAGCAAAGGTCAACAAATATTCTTTCAAAAAAACAAAATCTCTTTCCAAATTAACTTTAAAATAGGAAGAAAAAGAAAACAATCCCCTGCAGGAGAAAGGACTTAGGCAAACAAAACGCCCAAGACAGACACTTCCATGATGACTTTGGTGGCTACTGTGCCCAAAGAAGTGCTTGGTTGGAAGATACTTACTCCTCCCTTCTTTCCTGGACAACTTCTGGGGACTCACTGCGGAGGGTGTTGAGAAGCTCAGCCATGTACAGGGTCGGGGGTGGAAAGTGGCACCCCTGCCATGGAGCTATGCAGCCCCAAAGCCTTTATACTCCCTACCTTTTTGTCAACAGAAATACTGGCGAGCTCCCCACCCATACTCTGGCGAGACACTAGAGAGAGACAGAAACCCCTTCTCAGGACACAGCCACCAGGAAAAATGAGGAACTTCAATCTCAAATTTTCTCGACAAATTTCCTACTGTTCACGTGGTTTGCACATCCAATACCAATCGGACCTAGGGTGTGCTATGTCCACTATAAACAAGACAAAAACAATGTAAGATTGGATATGAAAATAAATTGGTGTATGACAATCGTCCAGGACATTCCCGTGTTGGTCCATTTCTATCACTGTGTTCTCTCAGCGGCACAGAGTAGAAGAAGGGGGTGCTGAGAGGAGATGCTATAAGCTCCAACAGCGCCTCCTCTTCCACCCATTTTATGATCAGCCTCATTAACTCTCTACCCACGCCACACCCTTGGCCTCTAGCAACACTTTACCCCCCAACTTTGATCCATATTTCTCCCTTAACATGTTCCTGCAAACCAGACGTCCTACATGCAGCCCTCCTTGCAAATGTCCTCCTTCTCTATCCTGACCAATGGCCGCCTACTCGTTCTCTGAGCATTTGCATACTAAGATAACCGCATCACCTCAGGACATGTGACTTGGTCCCTTCCTGCTTCTAATCCCCCCAAAGCCCAGTAGGGAGAGGAGCCCTCAGTACCTAGAGCAGGGGTCTCCTCCTCCATAATATCTACTGACAAAGATGAGATCACGGTCCAGGGAAAGTTGCCAGCTGAGCTGGCCTAGGAAAGTACAACTTTGTCTTTGGTGTATTCCTGCTACCTTCCTGATCTTCTAGTGCCAAAAGAACTGTTCTAGCAAGCTGACTTCCCTTGCCCAGGAAACTGCAGATGCCAACTGTAATTAAAACAGCGACTTAATTTTCGAGTAAGTGTTGGCTGAGGTGGCACTGGATGCGCCTTCCTTCCAAGCAGTCAGGAAACAGTCGTTTGGGGTTTTTTTTTGGGGGGGGGTTGTGGTTTTTTTTTTGCCAGATTTTATAACAACCTTCTTCCTTCTGAAGAGATGTAGGAGTATCTGTTTAAGTCAGAGCAGATGAAAATTAATTTTTATTTGAGAATTTTTTTTTAATGTCTTAACCCCTCTTGAGCTAATTGGAGACACCTGAGAACGTCAGCTATCAAAACCGAGGTTGAGGCGGGAGAGAGATTATCTTCTGAATCAAACACAGGCATTCTCTCAGAAGTATTTTTTAATTATTTCTTGGACAAGCAACAACTAATTAGCATCCCAGCAGGGGGCTTTAGATATCTCTTTTATCCTTGGTTAACTTCCAGCAAATCCTCATATAGAAAGGACAGAAAGAGAGAGAGAGAGGGCAGGGAGTCTCTGTAATTCCGGAAGCTTTTGTAAAAATCTATTTCTCTTCCGGACTGGTGAGAAGAGAAATTGAAATTCCAAGGATGAAGAAAGTGACGAGTAGTGAAAACAGCTTGGCAATCTCCTTTGAAAGGTTTTCATTTCGCATAGTATTTTCCCCCTTAGGGAAAATAAAAATACAATACTTACATCCTTACCTTGCTTATGTTGCAATTTCAAATATTCACAATACTTAGAATACCATATGTTCCACATTCAATTCAACAATATTTATTATTTTCCTGGTACTGTGCTAGATGCTAGGGGAAGAAAACAAACAAAATTAACCAGCTTTCTCTTTAACAACCATGGACAGCTCAAAGAACTCTCTAGAACAATACAAAGAGGGGTCCAACCGTTATGGAGGTCAACGGTCTAGGAAACCACGCCACTAGGTATTGGAAAGGGGCTGGGAGGATGCTCACGACTCCTTGGTGGGTGTTAATTGCTGTCAGCTACACCAATCCATGTCCACTGAGACAGAAGTTCATTTGGAAGCTGAGTGCTTAACTTCATTCTGAAGAAGAAATCAGGAAGCTGTGTGAGCACACACATCTGCCCCTAAGCTACACCACAGTCTATGGCGAAGACCAGGGGCATTCTTTACTTTTCCGTTGTACAGCAAAGAAAGCTGAGGCCCACCAAAGTCTGTGTGAATCCATGAAGTCATCGATATGGAAAAGGCTCTGAGGCGAGAGAGACCATGGTCGCTGTTCTGTAGGGCTTCCTTCCCATGAACTCTGAGAGCTCAAGACTCACAGAAAGAACAGAGGGAAAAAGAAGTCCTGTCCTGCCTATCTCCTCTTCCATTCACTACTGAAGGTCACCAAGAGCAGCACAATCCGCAGGAAATTATCTGAGGTCTGAGGTCAGGAGAGTGAAGCGTCAAGGCCATCTAACACTCAGTCTGGACATGCTCAGTTCTGCCTTCCCAGATGTCGATGCTTCAGGAAGTCTCTGTCCCCAACACTTAGGTAGATGCTCTATATTTCCGCATGCCCCTGATAAGGCATCAGAAAAACAGAGAGCGGACCCACAGAGGCAGAAGGCACAAGCATAGTGTGCTCGAGAAAATCATGAAACAAAGAAAGAGTAGCGAGAAAACCAATGAAAGCCAAAACATCCCAGGCAGCACTGCTGTGTTGGGGACAGTCTACAGCTGGACTGGGTTCCAATCGAGTTTTGGTTGACTGGTTGGTTGGTTGGCTTTGTTTTGTTTTTTTGGTTTGTTTTGTTTTGCTTTGCTTTAGTGTTGGTGTTTGGTGGTTTTTCTTTTTTTTTTTTTAAGATTTCATACAGTATGTTTTTGTCATTTTTTGCCATCCCCCGCCATCCCCAAATTCCTCCCAGATCATCCCTGCTCCCTACCCACTCAACTTTATGCCCTTTCTCTTAAAGGATAACCAAAAAAAAACCAGAAAGAAAGAAAAAGTGGAGTTTGTTTGGTGTGGATCAACTCCTGAGCTGGGGTCTGCCCTAGGGTGTGGCTGAAGTACCCGGTGTCACAGGACTGATGAAAACTGGTTCTCCCTCACCTAACAGCAATCATTTTTAAATAGTTCCTTGGGTGGGGTGGTACTTTGTGCTCACTTCCCCTCCTCCAGGCTGGGATTTTGTTTGGCCTGAGCCTCCTGCAGGCCTTGTACATGCTGTCACAATCTCTGAGTTCATTTGCACAGCGACCTGTTGTGTCTTTACTATCTGGACTGGGGTTCTTGGCTGACCAAAACTAGGATGCCATGGTTCAGCCGGTCCTTTTTATGATCTGCCGCCCTGATATCCACTTGCAAGTTGGCAAGAGCAGTATACATGGCTATGCAAGCACTCGCTGTGATGGCTCTCTTCACAGCCCAAACAAACAAGCTATTATTACCTACTGTTCAAAGCTTTCAGATTTACAAAGAAGAAAGGTGGCAAAGGAAGAAAAAAAATGGACAAGATGAAAACGGAAAAATCTTTATCCATAATTCCCTTGCTTCCATCATGCTATATTACACCCACATAATCATGTTCAGAAAGGTCTCACACCTTTCATATGCACTGACGGGGCACTGCCTTTGGTCTTCTAAGAGGCTGGTGGTGAGCCCATGATGGAGGCGGGCCACGCCTCCTAGCACGAGATGGAACTTGCTTTGCATAATCAATGTCCTTTATTTTACAACCTTATGTTCTCAGGTGGCACTCCAGGTACCATGAAGCATAAAATTCTCATATGCTGCAGCACTTTGAAAACAGGCTACAATAATGGCTCATTGATAAATCTCTATCATCAATAATGGATTGGCAATGAAATTCCAACTCCCCAGTCTACAGTGTCCACACAAATCACATTACATAGAGCCAGCCTGGACTTCGGTGTGGTTGGCTTTTCTTTCTTGATTAAGTCCTTTGTTGTCATGAAGTCCTTCATGAGAAGTCAGTGTATGCCCCAACAGCAGAGTGCCTACCTAGTGTGCATAAGATTCAGGGTTCAATCCACGGTACCACAAAAAGCAAAAGAACAGCGCCCTCCATTGATGCCTGACTTCCACATTGAACCCTCTTCTTTCATTCTTCCACTTCTTTCTACACTTGGCCCTGCTCCGTCTCTCTTGTTTTAACCCCAACAAAAGATTTAGGTATTAAGCAAAAGGCCTAAGTGTATTAAGAAATCAAGAAAGGACATAATGAGAGATGGAGAGATGGCTCAATATTTAATCTCTTCCCCCAAAGGATCCAGACTCAGCTGTAAACACCCACCTCAGACAGCTTCTATCCACATGTAATTCCAGGGGTTCCTACACCTTTACTGTGCCTCCTCAGGCATCCTGGTAGACATGCACGTGCACACACAGACACACACACACCCTCAATTAATAAATAAACCTTTGGGGGAAAAGGAAGCGTTAAAGCCTGTGCCCCATAAAGACAAAGAACAGGACAGAAGACATCCAAGAGGAAAAATCTGTGACACATTTTTTGCAGCAGAGAAGGTAGAAGGGTTTCTGACTGAAGAGAGAAGAAATCTACAAGTTCAACACGCAGAAAAGGGGTGTCAAAAGGAAGGGAGAGATATACTCCGCACGGAACCCAGAAAAGAATGGCTCCAAACTTGATGGCACTGAGTTCAGCAGATAGAAATAACAGGCTTCATACAAAGAAGTTAAGAGATATTGTGTCTGTCATTATCGAGAAAACAACTGATTCATGCTTTCAAAATAGACCGTTTCAATTTAGAATTCTCTTCCCAATCAAACTATCAGCCAGGACTACAAGAACAATAGCATCTTTTCATGCAAATGAGAACTCAAAGATGCACACTGTTTAAAGAGGCTACAATAGCGTGAGTGACAGCATTGTGGGAAGGGATGGACACCAGGCACGGCATCCATGAAAAACACAAAAATAGGAGATCTAACCAGCAGAGTGATCAACAGCAGTCTAAAATAACAAGACTGTATGTACTAACGAGCCGAAGAAAAGCCAACTCAAGCAGGAAAAAAGAGGATTCTATCAGGAGAAATGGAACCCACAAAGCATCTGATGTGTTAGGATGTTGGAGACCCTATCTTGACAGGTACTTATGAGGAAGACCTGCCAGAATCTTTGGGAAAGTTAGCAATCAAAAATGAAAAGTTAAGCAAGGACCAGGGAGGGACTCAGCAAGGATAAGGCACTTGCTACCAAACCTACGTGTAAGCCCTGGAACCCACAGGGCTGAAGGAAAGAACTAACAACCATAAGTTGTCTGCCAATCTTTAGATGCATATCACAGTATAAATGTACTCCCCAACACTCTCCAGCAAGCACATACACACAAACGCAATGCCCGCACACACACACACACACACACACACACACACACAAAAACAGGTAAAATATAATTTTAAAAATTGAGCTAAACAAAATTGAGTTAAACAAAATTTTCCCCTTACTTACCCTTAGGAAAATAAAACTATGTACAAGAAGCTAACACAACCAGAGGTCACAATTTGACTCAGAAGCAAATGTTATTTCTACTGTCAGAATGGCATAAATACTAACAGGGGGTTTTGACCCAAAAGTGTGAATTGATTACATTGAGAAAAATCAGAAAGACATAGACAAGGGGTAGATTGCAAGGGCTAGCCTCTAAATCAGCTATCTAAAGCCGTCCAAGAAACAGCAGCATGACTATATTATTTTTAAATATATGATGTATAAGGAAACAAGGAAAAAGCCAAAGCAGCTGTCCCTAAAGAGTTGACCCAGGAAATCGGAGACAGGGGACAGCTTTGTTCTTCGGTGGACTTTGAATTGCATTTTACTGCCACTATTTTGCTTTAATTAAAAAGTATTAATAAAAACAAAACTAAATTTAAAAACCTGTGTCCCAGTAATATAGACTGTGAATTAGCATTTTAGAAAACCTGTAATTATCTTTGTGAGTACCATAACTGTATTGCATTATATTATTCTATTAAAAGCATTTTATTGAATGTAAACATTTAAAGTATTTCATCACTTAAAAGGACTAACAGAAATAAGTGCTGTATAAATAGGTATATTTGCTCACTTATTGTGGTGAGCAATATTGTCATTTATCAGTGGAGTACCATTGTTTTCCTCCAGCGGGTGAAGAAAGGGACAGTTATCTTAGTTGCTTTTCTGTGGCTCTGATGAAATACCCTGAGGAAAGCGACAAGAAAGGACAGGTTCATTTTGGTTCTGGGGAGACAGCATCTGTTGTGGCAGGGAAGCATCTGGCAAGTAGGGAAGGTGAGGAAGGTGCCATGGTAGAAGCAGGAGGCAGCTGCTCACATCCTAGCTCCCCTCTCCCATCAGGAAGCAGAGGGGAAGCAGGAATAAAACCTCAAGACCTGCCTCCCCGCAGTGACCTACATCCTCCATCATGGCTCCACCACCTACAGATTCTGCAACCTCCCAAACAGCATCACCAGCTGGGGACCAAATCTTGAAACATGAGTCTATGGGGAACATTTCACATTCAACCCGCAACAAAACTTGCATTTGTCTAAGGCACAAGATGTAAAAGGAGAGACCAGACTCCATCCAGGGGTTCTGAGTCCAGGCCAGTCCAGCACACCTCTGACGGCTGTCTCTGTTCTAATCCATATTCCTCAATGCCAGTGTCTTTCCCCAACCTAAGGGACCCATCTCCACTTGCCTCACCTTTCACTCCTGTCTAAAGAGTGAGCAGTTGACCATGACAACCAGAGGACCTAATAAAAGCAGACTATACCCCAGCAGCTCTTTAAAAGGCATGGTGATGACCGACCTTAATCCACCCCAACACCAGAAGGCATGTAAAGACCACGGGGCCTTCTATGGCCTCATCGCATCTCATTCATCACTATATCTGAATAAGATGAGGTCTAACCTGGGGCCCCTCTCGTTCCAGGTGCTTCATCAGCCTCTTTGAACCTGCATGACCCTGTCTTCCCTCTCTACTCCTCCCCCCTCTCCCTGTTTTCTCTCCACCCACACCCCAATTTGCAAGGCTGAGCCAAACCAAGATGTTAGAGGCTCAACCCTGAAGACATTCAGCAAACAGGTCTTCTAAATGCATCAAAGTAGGTTCATATACAAATGCCTACTGAGAGTCACTCTGAGTGTTGGGGTCACAGACAGCAGAGGATTTAACAGGATTTATGCAATTGGCAATTGATATCAGACAGAGTCTACCCAAAATAAAAATCACACTAGATCATTCTGTACTAGATGAGGAATGAAGGCTAAATTAAGGCCACTCCCATAGCTGTACTCCGAGATCTTCCCGGGCTCCTCAGGCCTATCTTAAGCCTTCCAGCTCCCACTGCCTGACAACCCAGGCCTAACAACTCTCTCCGGCCACCAAAGCCCACCAGGACCAAGCAGGCAGATCAAAAGTGTCAGACAGTTGAACCTCCGTCTTCTGCAGGCCTCAACAAATGACTGAGGAGAATCAGTTGGTCAGAGGATGGCTACCCAGCACCTCCTCAGGCCGGCTGAAGCAATGAATGAGTTTTCACTGCTGTTTCGCAGAGGACCCAAAGACAGTAACCTCTCCTCCATCTTCCTCCCATCCAGTCTCAGAGCTTCTGGAGGAACTCGAATTACAACGCCTATCTGACTCAGCAAAATGCCTTGAGAGAACCAAGTGTGCCAAATACCGTCCGTGGGGACAAGCCTTGATAAACAGACAGGATACCGCGTAATTAGCACCTCTGGTTTTCAGTGCGAACTAAATGTCAGGAAGAAAGTAAGACTTTCTGAACTGTTCCAGTCAAAGCCCTTACAAATTGTTTGCACTGCGTTTTTCTTCACAGTGTTTCCTTTTCATCCCCCCTTGTGCACACACACACACACACACACACACACACACACACACTTTTTAAGAGAGGATCGAGGGCTGGGTTGTAGGGGTGTGCTACCATTCCTGGCTTCCTTACACCCATGTCTCCATGACTTTTTCTCCTTCACAAAGGCAAATCTCTGACCTCCCTCTGCCCAAGGCACAGGGATCTTCGCAGGAAAGGGGTAAGAGCCAAAGGCGGTGGCTGACTACAAGGGACAGAGCTTTCCAGACACGCAGGACAGTGGCACATACGAAGTCAGCGACTGTGACAGCATATGCAAGGCCAGAGCAAGCTCAAGACAGACAAAGTCCCATCCTGGAGTAGGGAGAGGACACGCTGTCCCACCTCTAGCCCAGGGGCCGCTGATAACTGAGAGCTGCTGAGAGAAAAAGACTTGGATTTCCTGAAGGGCGTGTCCCCCTGGTAAGTTGAGCACACTCGAGAATGGTCCCAAACCTAATGAGATTTGATAGAGTGTGCTTCCCATCCCTTACTTTTGGTTCCTTGAGACTTTCCTACAATGGGTTTTGAGTGTATTCATCCCTCCACCAACCCTCCTTGACCCATCCCCCCAACACCCAACTCGGCTCCCCATTTTCTGTTCTAACACCCACACAAAATTGATCGGCTATAGAATTATAGGAACGTGTCTAAGAGAAGATGAGGGGTAAATATGATGTATAAAATTCTTGAGAAATTAATATTTTTTAATTCAAAGAAGCAAACTAACAAGTTCTGAAATGATGAGGTAAAATCCTTGATGATTTTGGTATTTTCTATCCCGGTGTTGTCTCTTTAGCTGTCTGTACTGGATTAGAAACCATTTGTTCATCCTTCAGATCCTGTGTCTAGACATGTCACATACAGGAACATGTTTCATCCAAAGAAGCAGGCACCACCATCACCCCCAGTGAACACACGAGGAGACTGTGGTACAGATTACCAAGCTTGTCCAAGATGGAAACCCAGGTTGTCTGAACCTCGCCTTACTGGCTTCCACCTCTAGCCTTTATTCAGAAAGTAGAGACAGAGGGCAGGCTTTCAAGCATAGTCCAGTTTGTGCCAGAAGCCTCCTTGAGCCTATGACCCAGCCTCAGAAAAGGGACCCTCTAAGAGCTAGAGCCAATGTGAATGCAGCAACGAGTCTGGAAGCATTTGTCAGGAGCTTGGATTCAAACTTTGCAACGACACTTCCTTTCCCTAAGAGTTTCTCACAGCACAATGGCTTCGCAGAAGGGTAAGAGAGACAGGACATAATGTAATAGCTAGCCAATATTCCACTTCACACCAAGATGCCAGTGGGGGCTACCCAGATCAAAATAATACCTCAGCCTTCACTTTATTGGCATTGAATAGTCGAGCAAGCTCCCTTTCGTTTTCCAGAAGTAAATATTTGACTCCAGCCTCTTCCTCTGTAAGATGCTGCGAATTAAGCTAACGTATAAGCAAAGACTTAAGATTGCCAAGCTCCTTCCCTCCTCTCACCCCCATCCCTGAGTGTCCTCCCGTCTACTCAGTGAAGCAATGTCAGCATCTACCTTTGCTTTACTTATGGTAACACAATTGACAGTACTCCCATTGTCTCTGCTCAGGAGAATAGAGCACAGACAGCTTCAATATGTAAATAATGCATTCAGTCCGAGCCAGACAAATGTTTTTTTAGTGTCTCGAAGAGAAAAACAGGCAGCAGAAGGGTGTCGTTGTGGGACACATGACACCCTGAACCCAGAGGAGAAGCTCAAGCTGTCAGTGGCACCCTCGTTTGCCAACAGCAATTTCATTTCTGCAAAATCCATCATCCATCACATTAAATTAATGTTGTTAATTTGAATTTTATTGGATTTTGTCATTTTATTTGCTTTTAATGTGTGAATCTCTAGTGGCTTTGTGATTATATGAGAGTTTTACGTGCTCGGAGTATTCACCTAGCTTTATTTGACACATAGTTAAATAAGATTATAATAAAAACAGTCGAAGACTCTGGGGGCCATATGAGTCCTTCCTCTCTCGACACAAACCACACAGACAGACTCATCATCTTCTCCAAACCTGGGTGCCCTGGTGAAGGCAGCTCTCCAGTGTGGTCCTCACAAACCTTGCTCTTAGCTGATGCTCTCTGACTTTTGCAACTGATGGCATCACTGGGTTGTCCAGTGTGGCTCAGCCCTTCTGAGACTCCTAAAACATGTCTCAAAACCACCTTGCCAAGGACAGAAGGGCGCATTCTGCTATAAGATCCAAGCTCTCTAGAGTCAAAGGCCAACCTGTGAGCTATTTTCTCTTTGCATCTTCATGTAGGTGACTCACGAATGACGTTCTCTGGGAGTCCCGAGACAAGGGCATAGTTTAGCTGAAGGTAGATGCTGTTCATTTGAATCTGTGAGAGCCTGGCTTCCCAGCCATAGCTAGAGTAAAAGTCAAGCAGAGAGGATGTAAGACAGGACACAGGCAGAGATGCCAGGCATTCTCAGCAATCAGCCTAACACTTCTTAAGAGAAATGCTGGACTTCCTAGTGGGATTAATCCCATATTTCCTCAATGTCTGTGTACTCAACTGTGAGCATCCAACTTCAGTCCCAAAGATTCTAGGCTTCCTCTTTATACTACTCAACGTGCCGTCCTTGATTCCACACCGAAACCCCTTACCTGTGGAAATGACAAGGCTATATGGCCGTGGCTTTCGGATTTCATATAGCATTTCCATATACTAACCATGTCATCTAAATAACCTTCTTTCCCTGCTAGAAGTTGCACATAGCCATACCCAGAGACCTGCTGCTATAAAGGTAATTAAACAATGTCCAAATCAAATAGTAGCTTCTACTAAATTCTTCAAACATCTGTCAGTTTCCGGTGGTAAGCAATGCGTCATAGGAGTGGAGGCGAGATAGTATTGAGTATGTTGTGTCCCTGGACTCAGTCTTTTCCTCAGCCTGGTGACAGAAATGTGCACAAGGGGGGCCTTAAAGAAATAGATGGGGCCTGGAGACTAGATGCTCACATTTTGCAGGGAGGCTGAGAACGACCTGCTGAGGATTATGCGCTCTGGCTGTCTGGCAGGATCCTCTCAGAAAGAGATAGAAAACAAGAAAGGTTCCAACGCCGGTTTTGTCTCAAGCTTTCCATGCCTCTCTAGTCTGATAGTTTTCAAGTCTGATGGCTTCAAGCTGCGTCAGGCTCAGTTCCAGGATCTCGGTGCATAGATGGGCAGCGAGGGAATGGAGCATAGGATTTGGTTGGTCCCCCACCCCCCGCCTTCAATTCAAGCAACTGAGTCAGAACAAAATGAACAATGCCAAGCAAACATTCAAGAAGTCAACATCGGAGCTAGAGATGGCTCATTGGGTTAAGAGTGGATTCAAATACCCAAGACCCACATTACAAAAGAAAAAAAAAGAAAAAAGCACAGCTGCATCTGCCTTTGGCCCCAGTACTGAAGGTGGAGGAGACAGGCGCACTGGCCGGCCAGCCTAGCTGAAATGGAGAGCTTCTGGTTCAGTGAGAGACCCTGTCTTAAGAAAATATGGCAGAGAGTGATAGAGGAAGACATCCAATGCCCCCCTCAGGTCTCCATATGCATCTGCATATGGGAGCAATCAGAATCCTCTGCTTGAATGGAGATCAGAAACCGAAATCCTCAACCGGAACAAAGAGGCCGGACGACTGCTCTACATTGGCATATATAGTATAAGAGGCCACGCCCAGTGGGCGGGTAACCACTGTCCGTAAGACTTCCTACAGCAAGCACGTATCCATACACTTGCGTGCATATAGGACACACACATGCACACACACACATATATAAATAACAAGCAAAAAATGCTGCAAAGCACCAGTCAGGAAATGAGAGAACAGCCCTGCTCTCAAGCAGCCCAACAGCGGGCAGAGCCTGGCAGCCTTGCCAAGCCTGGCTTCCTCCCTCTCATACCGCAGCCACTCTCAAATGTCTCCGAGACTTCCTGCCATCTGTGAACTGCTGGTCAGCTTTAGGGGAAGCTGCCTAATGTTTGGACACCTGGTAGAAGATTTACTGACACCTCGTGGTCCCCCTCAGGCTAAAATACAGAGGAAGCTCTAAGTCACAGAACACCCCCTTCCTTTACTCCCCTTCCCACACGAGCGGCTTGAGCAGGAAGATAAATGAAGTGCGCTTCTTGTCCACTAATCCAGCCGAAGCCATTTGTCACCTTGGCCAAGGGAGGTGAATAGCTATTTGCAGAAGGGGACTTGTGGCTTTGAGAATGTACAAATGAGTTCTCTTCTGGGAGGAACGAGAGGAAACACGGCTCCGTGCTGTTCCTGCCACACTGATCCCTTGGATTCCTGGAACTGTATGCTCATAGAGAATGAAAATACGCCTTCACTCAACATGCAGGAGCGGCAAATCAGAGAAGGGACAGGGGCTAGTCATTTGGCCTGCAGCTCTTAACAGGCGGTTAAATTCTCATCCATGAATAATGCCAGGGGGGGTGGAAGATGAAAAAACACTTCTTCGAGTTGTTTAAATCTTCCCAATTAGAATTAGCCCAAAAAAGCATATGGAAATATCCCTATAAACTGATTATTCTTATGTACTAACACATGTGTGTGCAAAATCTAAAGATCAGACATAAGCAAATAACAGGAAAGGCAATTGTTGACTTTGTAAACGATGCATACTTAATTCTTCTAATCCAGGGACTAACGTTTTTGGCTTTGTCAAGAAATGCCAAGACTGTTGTTTCCTTCAACCGCATCTATAAATTAATACACACGCTTTAGTTTATTGAGGGATATAATCATAAGGAAAATATTGACATAAGCAAACACTCATTTCCGGCGATAGAAAAGTAAATACAAACATGATTCCTGACAGCACTGGTTTATCCTGCTTTTTCCTCCCAAGATTATTATAACATCATCGTCATCATCCTTGTCAGGGGCCACAGCACCATTGCATCTGAGGATAAGATGGCCAGTCTTTTTAGACTACTTTTTTTTCAATCTAGAATTAACATCAGACAATTCCCTCCACTCTTACATGTGTCTACTCTGATCTACGCAAGCTGGCATCTCCACAGTCGAAGCAAGAAACAAGCCGTATTTAAGGAGTATTCCCTAGGCCAATAACTGTCAGCAAGGACGTCAGTTACTGAAGCAATCTCATATTCTATAAGCGGGAAATTAGCATATTAGATCAACAGAGACTAACAGTTTCTGTAGTCTCTGAATGGCAGGCAAGGGTCTCATGGAGGCTACATTAGTAGCTGTGGTCTATTCAACAATGGATGTTCAGCTCTGGAGGCTGAAACACATCCAGACTGATCCGGCTGCTAGTAAAGGCTCTTCTCCTGCCTCCTTGATAAATCCTCAATTGATCTTTCTCTAGTTTGTTTGGAGAGCGAGAGGCTGTGCGCTGTCTGGCACCCCTTTTGATAAGGACACTTATTTTATCTGATCAGAGTCCCACCCACATAATCTCATTTAAACCTCAATCACTTCCTTGCTCCAAACACATGCACTCTGGGGGTGGGGCACTAACATTTGAGCATTGGGGAGACTCACGCTGGCTCCACAATGATGCCTATGGAGAAATTGCCATCCTCGGGATTTGAGTACATAATTTTATCCGCCAGTTATCATTTTTTCACAAGCTCCTACTGTGTGCCAAGCGTTTCCCTGGCAGAGAAAGTGAAGACACTAACAAGGAAAAGGCATATTTAGAAAATAATATGCATGGATAAACACTCATACTGTAGCAACTATCTATTCTTTTCCTGCCTTTGTGGATATACTTTTGAGTACATATTCATAAACTCTCAAAATGCCGCCTCGCCATGAGGAATACGGCACTTCAAGTGAAGCCAGATTGATTTAAATCAGTATTTGTTTCTTCCTCCCGAGTTTGGATGCAGTTGTGTATTCTAAGTTGTATTGTTGAATTTTCACCACTTACTTCCTTATCAAAAGAGCTCTTCCTCTGAATCAACTACTGAAATCTGGGCGCCCTTGAGTGCGGGAGCTTTGTCTCATTCTGAAATCCCCAGTTACACTGTTCCTGAAACATAACGGACCTTCATAAAATTGCCAAATGAATAAAAGGTCAGCAATATCCACAGATAAAAGATTAGTGTTACACCCATGTTTGTTTAGGGATGACCACTTGGATTTGATAGCCTGTGAGAGAGTTTATCCCTGGAAAAGATGGATTCCCCCTCTTTCAGCAGCTAATTGCCTATCGCTCTTCATCTAAGGGTAGGGGCTCCTGAGATTGCCCCCATCCCTGCTGGTATGTCAGCTGGTGTTGTCATTGTGCAGGTCTTGTTTAGATGACCACATTTTTGAGATTTTGTGGGCGCAGCTTCCCTACCATATACACAAGACGCAATCTTGCAGCTGGAGTCCTGGTTCTCTCTGGCACTTAAAGTCCCCCACCCCCGGATTCTTCTATGTCTCCTGAGCCTTGGGTGTAGAGGTAGGGATATAGATTATCAAGTGTGGTTGGGTGCCCCACAGTCAGGTGTACTCTGCATTTTAACCAGTTATAGGTATCTGTGATGGTCCCCAAGTAGGGCAAAAAGAAGGTTTACTGACGAGAGGTGAGAGTTACACTTACCTGTGGGTGCAAGGATAACGGTTTGGGGGGCAGTTAGGAATCATTGCTTTAGGAAAGTGGCAGAACGAGGTTTTGCTCTAGAATCTCAGGATCTCACCAGTCACTCGTATGTGGCTAAGTTTACAGGATTAGATATGAACTACCTTGTACTCAGTGGGCCTTAATCCCTGTTAGACGTAAGTGCCGCAATTGTACCCCTGGTGATATTTTGCCATAAAGGTCTAAACTGTAAAGGCGGTTCTGAGACAGTTTCGCTATGCAGCGCTAGCTAGCCTAGAACTCACTATGTAGACCAGATGGGCCTCAAACTTACAGAGATCTGCCTCCCACGTGCTAGAATTAAAGGCATATGCCACCACATTCAACTATTAAGATATTATTTTAAGTAAAACCACTGAAGATACAAGATTATAAAATCTAATTATCTTTTTCTATTATGTACCACCTTTTCCCATAAGTCAACAGTTTAAATGATATAGGATTTAATTCTTTAATCGACAAATCTGAATTATAAAATCTTACTTAAGAGTCAATTTTTAGATTCATTTTTGCTCAAGTGTGTGTGTGTGTGTGTGTGTGTGTGTGTGTGTGTGTGTGTGTGTGTGAAGAGAGAGAGAGACTCACAGGTGTGCAGATGTCTGAGGAGGTCAAAAGATGACATCACATCCCCTGGATCTAGAGTTTCAGATGATTGTAAGCTGCCTGACGTAGGTGCTGGGAACTGAACCTGGGTCCTCTGGAAGACCAGAAAGAATTCTTAACTTCTGAGTCATCTCTCAACCCTGAGACTCAGTTTTAAACACAGCACCCGGAGGAGACAGCACACCATTTGCTACCATGAGTTCCTCTCAAATTAACCACCAAAAGTGTGAGACTCGCTTTTCATCCCAGGTCGAGCCATCAAGCTCCTCCCAGCTTCCAGGCACTGTCCCAGACAGCAGGATCGAGGGTGCGGAGAACCAGGTGCTGTCGCTGCTCCATGACGCTCACCAGTAAGCAAGTTTGTGCCAGCTAGTGCTTAATTGCAACCCGAATGGAGCACATTGAAGAAGAGGAATGCAGGCCTTTGAGACTGAGGACAGCGGATCGGGTAAGAATAGTTCAAGGCCTTGTCGGTACCAAAGACCACAACTGCTCCATGGTGGCAGTTTTATGAGCCCCACTGTGCCGGTCACCTCCTGAGCTTCCAGAGCACTCCCTCTAGAGATGCCTCTCCACCCTTTGACCATGCAGATTTACAACCTACTGATTGCACCAGCCTTTTCTGTCCCTCACCCCTTTCTAGTCTTTGTTCCCACATATCCTGGTCTCATCTCTTTCTACTCCCATGAGAAACTTCATACTGCATTCCCTCAAACTTCTGGCTCTCTCCATGTTTCTAGCCACGCAGAAGAACACTGCAAGAGAAAAACATGCAATCACGCCAAATTCATCCCCTTTACACTTAAGGACCTGGGTTCACCCACGAAGATCACTCACCCAAGCTCCCAAACTGCTAGCTCACAGTTCTCTCTTCTTTAGTCTTCTGTCACCGGCTTGCCCATCCTCACTCTGGGGTGATGATCTACAACCCTGATGATTCATGCAATGGATGAAGTTCCCACACATTCCTGCTACCGAGTCTGTCTGTCTACTAGCATATGTATAACACACACCTGTTTTCTTGCCTGTGCCTCTTTTCAAGGCAAGCATGTGCACTGGAGCACACCTCTTCGTGCTACTCAGTGACATCACACTAAGGACTCCCCCTTTCTCTCAGCTTGGCAAATCTTCCCTACTCCGTGGCCCATTTCTATTACCACTTAAACACACTCTTGCATCTCCCATCTCGAGAAATCGCTCTCCTGGATAGGGCCCTTCTCATTCCAGCTAATATTTCGGTTTCCTACGCCCTCCGTGGCAATTCACCTTTGCAGTGTACTCTCGGTTTCACGCCCCGGTCTATCTTCCACTGCCCCTTCTTCTACCTGCTTCTGTTAAGACTTTCACTCCTCACCACCACCTCCAGTAACACCCGGATTGCCACACCCACTGATCGATTCTCAGTCCTTATCATTCAAACAACACATCCAACGCAGACCAGTTCTTCCCCTTGTAAATACGCTCTTCTCTTGGCTTTCAGAACACCATAAACTCTGGCCCATAACCAAGCCCTCCTTGTCAGGTTTCTTTGCTATTCCCTTTTTTCTCCAAGATGTTGTAGTACCCTAGACCTCAGTCCTTGGCCCTTTAATCACCTGCACTAAGAATTCCAATGTGTGTGTGTGTGTGTTTGTGTGTGTGTGTGTGTGTGTGTGTGTGTGTGTGTGTGTGTGTGTATCCTAGTCCATTCTGCTTAACTCCAAAACATACCAAAGTGTCATATACAACAGGCATCCACAACTTATTAGCATCCCTAAAACCAAAACCCTTACCTCGCCCATTGAACCCACTTTAACTATCATGGCCCACATCTTGATTCAGCCACTCCATTCTTGGGCAAACAAAACTATAGATCCTTCACTGGGTTTTTTTTTTCCTCTAGAATCTCTCATACCCAGTGCATTTGTGAATTCTACTCACACTACCTTTGACCTATCTTCAGGGCTGGGATATAGTTCAGTGGTGGACTATTTGGGGAGCATGCACAAGAGCAAAGAATCGATCCCCAGTGCCCTCTGTCCAATACAAATAAAACATGTCCAGAATCCAACCACTTCTCAGCACCTCCGCTGCCAAAGGCTGGCCCAAACCACCATCGACCCAACTCCACTGTGATCACAGCCTACCAGCTTGTCTCCCTCACCCTCCTGACTGTCTGTTATCAACACAGCAACCAGAATAGTCCTTCGAAAACACAAAGCAGACAGCATCACCAGTGAGTTCAACATGCTCTGGTGGCTTTCCGTCTCAGGACAAAAGCCTTCCACAGATCCCACAGGAGCACCCCACCTGCTCCTCAGCCCCTACTCCCTCGTCTCCATCCCACCCACCCTTCTAGCTGTTTTTCAAACAGACTGGTCACTTGGGGACACTGTCTGGACATTTTCCTCATTGTTCTCTCTCTTTCCCCACAAATCTATTTTTCAATCCTTATCTCCTTCAGTGTCCACCACACCACACTGGGTTCTTCTCTGCCCAAGCCAGTCCTCCAACTCCTTCCTCCCCACACCCTGACTTCATTCGGTTTTTATGAAATACTCATCAGCTTCCAACATGGTATAATATTCATGTATTCTGATTATTATCTGCCCATTAGAATAAGGCTCTAGCAGGCACAGATCCTGTTCACTTTTCAGATGCCTAGCTCGGTGCTCGGCATACCGTAAGCACCCAGCGAATCTGTGTTAAGCAAATATATTTGATGAGAGACTGTAATGTCAAAACTAAAAGTCAGAATTAAAATATGCACAGTGTATCCACGAGTGAAAGTGGAGATGCAGGGAAAGGACCACTGCGTTCCCATTAATAGGTTAGCAGTTTTTTGCCCATTTACACAAATGTGTTCATCAAATTATCGGTTGCTACTTTGGAAAGCAGCCTGAGGCAGAAAGAAGGCTCCAAATACCTGTGTTTCTGGGAGAGTGTAAGTACTTCTAAAATTTCCTATAATCCATCAAACTCTAAAGAGTAAACGACTACGACCTTGTAGTCCTAGGGTAAAGGGAAAGAGTGCATGGCCCATCGCACCCTAAATTCCCTTTAGAATTCAGGCTTGGGGCTTGGGAGGACGGCTCAGCCAGTGCTTCCCACACAAGCCTGAGGACCGTATTTGATTCCTCAGAGCCTACATAGAAAGGACAAGCGTGGTGCTGTGTACCTGTGCTCCCAGTGCTGGGGAGGAGGAGAAATCCAAGAACCCTAGGGCTTGCTGGCCAGTCAATCTAATCAAACCGATGAGCTCCAGGCTCAGTGAGAATTCCTGTCCCCTCAGGGACCAGCGTGGGGAACAACTGAGGAAGACACCACTGGCTTCCACATCTCTATTCACACATACGCATGCTTCCCCCCACGCACACATGAGCAAATACACACACATACACAAAAGAAGCAGGCTTTTGCTTTAAGTCATATGCATTTCGTAGTCCTCTCCCTAACATATGTGTTTTCATATAAAAGTGACATTAAGCTATTTAACAGTTTCACGCCTTGATTTCCTAGTCTTACAGTAAAACACCAAAAAAGGGAGGGGGAGTTGAGCGTTGACCCTGGACATCGCTCACCAGGAAAACTGAGATCCCAGTATGAGACTCCATGCACACCTTGAAACCAAACAGTAACTATTCGGAATGCAAAGCCAAGTTGAAGCACAGATACAAACTAACATCTTCCCTTGATTGGCCCTAGTGACATGTTCTAAGGGTTTTATTTTTAAAAGTTCCTATGAATTGAGTGAACTCTGGGCATAGTTCTGGCTGCACTTCCAAAGTCAGCTAAAGCCCAGACATTTTGTTGCAGAAGTAGGCAGAGCAGTTGAGGTCACACTGTATGTTTTCCCTTTCAAGTTCTTGGCAGCTCTACCATGGAAGAAGTCCTTACAACTGAGAGAATTTAGGGGAAAGACAATTACAATGATGTTCTTTTCATTCCTAACCAGATAAAAGAAAAAAACTGCTCTATGTTTTAGAACAAAGTTTGGAGTGAAGTTAAGCTCAGCCAAGCACAGGTTAGCCAGCCAGCCATTACTTCTCTTAGCCTGCTTGCTGCTCATAGCCCCTTCTTTTCTTCCTTCTCCTCCTCCATAAAGAATGGGTTTTGGATGAAAAAGTCACAATGGGGTTGAGGGTGATTCTTTGCTAGGTTGGATTTAAATCAAACTTCTGATTCTGTCCACACAGAGTTCAGACATTCAGCCCATGTTATGGCCTGACTCATTTCTTGAAATCCAAACCCCCAGTACATCAGAACAAGACCCCATTTTAAAACTGTGTTTTTACAGAGATAATAAGGTCATTCAAAGGAGCCCTAAGTCAATGTAACTGCTGCTTTTCTGAGATCAGGGCACATGCAAGAATAGAAAGAGGACCTTTGCAGATGCTGGCCAAAGACAGCCATCAATAAGTCAAGAAGGCAGACTTCTGATGAACCCAGCCCTGCAGATACCTTGGTCTCGTACTTTCTACCCCTAAAATGAAGAGGCACTGGGAAGAGTGAAGTTAGCAGATGACTGTGCCCTGAAAAAGAAACAAAACTGCAGGTAGAGAGAACTAAAATCCCAAAAGTTCGATTGCATCTTTAGACCCACAAAGGACACTGGCTTTGTCATGAATGGGTCCCTTTGCATCTACCAATGTATCTCTGCCCCCTGTAGAAGGTTCTCACATCTCATGTTGACAGTAGAGGGCTTTCCAGAGCTCCCCGGGTGGCTCATGTCAGCCTGTGACTGCATGACCTAGGGGGCTAAAATTGAGGGTGCTTTACCCCTGCAGCAGAAGCCAGCTCAGTCAAATCCCATGAGCCTCCAGCTCTACCAGAGTGCAGCTCTGCATCTCGGCAGGCCCAGACAAAGCAAGCCCTGCTTCTTGCCCACAAATTCTATAAAGGTTCTGATTTGGTTCAGTTCAATTAAGAACTGATAAGGTGATCTCTGGAAGTGTGCCGATTTGCTGGTCTTCGCTACACATGTCAGGTAGGTGGGGAAGGAAAGAAAGAGAGAGAGAGACAGAGAGAGAGAGAGAGAGAGAGAGAGAGAGAGAGAGAGAGAGAGAGAGAGAGAGAGAGAGAGAGAGGAATTGTTTCCATTTTGCTATGCCACACCCAGCTGCCCCAAGATAAAAGTTGCATCACTCAACAGGAACAACGCACGGGAGTTTGTTCCTGCGAAGATCCCAAATCTAGTCAACTGTCTTCTTTGCACTGATAAGAGCTTACTGGGGAAAATCCATAATCACAGAACTAATACAGTCTTAGTAAAATCTGCCAATAAATAAATCTTAAAAGGAAAATGTGTCGGCAACACTTAATGAATAGACGGAAAAACATTTATGCTACAACTTCAAACAACACGCCTCATTATTGCACAAATTCAGATTGCTTCCATTTCGTTCCCTAAAACTATGTGATGGACAAACAGTCCTAGCCCTCGTTCCAAGCTTTCCATTCACTCACAGGGAGCCTCTAATCCCAGCGCTGTGGACACTGAAGCAGAAAGATTGCCAAGAATTCAAAGCCAACCTGGGGTATATATTAAGTTCAAGGTCATCCTGGGATGCATACTATAGTAGTTTTTAAAAAATGGTCCCCAAAAGGCCTGTCACTATTAGGAGGTGTGGCCTTGTTGGAGCAAGTATGTCACTGTGGAGGTGGGCTTTAAGGTCTTATATATGCTCAAGGCCCTTCCAGTGAGACAGACCACTTCCTGCTGCCTGAAAGACATGATGTAGGACACTTGGTTACTTCTCCAGCACCATGTCTGCCTGCATGCCACCATGTCACACCATGACAATAATGGACTAAACCTCTGGAAATGTAAGTCACCCCCACTCAATATTTCTCCTATATAAGAGTTGCTGTGGTCATGGTGTCTCTTCACAGTGATAAAAACTCTAACTAAGACACATACCAAAATACTGACTTTAAAATAAATAAATAAAGCATTTAATTCAGTCAGCCAGCGTTAACTGAGTACCTTCTCCTTGCCAGTCAGGGAGACAGATATAGGAAAAAACAAACAAACAAATGAGATACGCTTTCTTCCTTCCAGTAACTCATTGCCAACAGGACACACATACGTACAGATCACAGTAGGTTTAAGGCACACACTCCAACTGAAAAGTGTGAGGAGAGAAACTGACCTGAGAGACACTGTTCCCGAGAACTTGAAAGCACCTGAGAGTTTTAATTTCGTATCAGAGAAGACACGGGTCCCACCGTGGCTGCCCCTGGTGGATTGCAGCCTCAGTCTGGCTGTCCAAATGCAGGACCAATCTTGCCCCCACAGCCTGCACCCGAGCTGGGATCCAGCAGGCCTAGATTGGCTTCTGCCTACGGAAGGGGACATGAGAGGTGAGCCTACGCCTTGGGATGGCAATAAGTGTTTATCCACGCTGGATAGAGAACTGGGTGATGGGAAGAGAAGACAAAGCAGCAGTAGGGAACACCCCAAAGGGGTTGATAAGAAGACTCAGCAGGCAAAGGCACTTGCCACCAAGCCTAATGACCTGATCTGGGTCCTTGGGATCCACGCGAAGGGATGAGAGAAGCATTTGGGGTGTGAGCATCTTACTTTTGCTTTCTAGTGCTGTATTCTGTTTCTATTGTGATAAACACCATGATGAAAGTCAGCTTGGGGAAGAAAGGGCTTATTTCATCCTAAGGCTTGTGGTTCATCCTCCAGAGAAGTCAGGGAAAGGACTCAATGCAGGAATAGGGAGACAGGAGTTAAAACAGAGGCTGCAGAATAATGTCGCTTACTAGCTTGCTCCCTATGGCTTGCTCAGCACACCTTTTTATACCACTCAGGACCACCTGCCAACAGGCGGCCCCACTCCCAGGATGCTGGGTCCTCCCACACCAACCGTCAACCAAGAAAATGCCGCCCTCTGACATTTGTCTACAGGCAATCTCATGGAGGCATTTTCCTAATTGAGGTTCCTCTTCCCAGATGGCTGTACCTTGTGTGACAGAGAACTAACCAGGACAATGGCCTTGGAGAGCAGTGAAATTGGTGACTTGTGATGAAGGGGTGCCCAGATAGAGACCCCTGAAACCTGGCCCCATCTACCTTAGCTGCTTAACTGGACAACTGGATTTAATCCAGTAGGTATCGGTTTTCCCCTCTGTGAAGTAGAAATGCCCTGCCTACCTCAAGGAAGCCTGAGAAACCAAAGGATCTGTGGCAAGTGGGAAAAGTGTTAAGCCTGAAAAACATTGCAAATATAAGAGAGGACTATAATTAACCTAGCCACAAAGCCGCCTCGGGGCGTGATTAAAATATACTGTACCCCTCTAGATCGACAAAGTGTGAATATGGTTAAAAAATAGGGACAGCTACTCCCAAACAGAGACAGTTGGTGTGTGGGCAAAGCCCCATAAGCATCCTCTACGCCAGGAAACCTGCATATGCTTAGAAGCTAGCACGTTTCTGTTGGCCTTATAGCTGCAGTGTAGGAGAGCTACAAAATGAAATCTGTAGTGGCAGGACCACTGCCAAACACAACTGTCCCAACTCCCAAAAACCTGCAGAACGCCAATCTCCATCAATGGAAAGAAATGTGCCCGGTGCTACTAGACAAGGGAAGCCAGGCAGCAGATGCCAGGGGAAGCCATGCGGTAGATGCTTGCCAGGTAAAGGCCAGTGGAGCCTCAAGACTACCTAGACCTAGATGTTTAAATGGGGGGGGGACTCTTTTAATAAGAGAAGGGTTCCAAACAGGAACCCTCCCCATCCTGACAAATGATTTACAAAACCAATACTTTTTCTATCTGATTACAGTAAATTTTCCAATACAATGAGTGCTTTGTTTGGCTGAGCCATTTAATAGTCATTCACACTCTCTAATGAAACTACTAATTACAAAATCTCTGCATTGCAGGCAATAAAAAAAAAAGGATTGCTAACCTCTTTACAGGGCCTCGTGCTGCCAGCAAGTAGCAATTACTCTTCCGTGGCCCTCCCTCCTTCTCACTGATTCTCACCTCAAACATCCCCATCAAACCACTAAAAAAGATTTAAATCGCCTGTGCCACATAAGTAAGCACAGAGTGCACACACACGCGTGCGCACACACACACACACACACACGCACATACATGCGCGCTCGCGTGCACACTAAAACGCTAATCCTCAGTTTGAAGAAGAAGACAGAGAGAGATGATGGCCAGGCTGAGAGAGGACACCTGGGGCCGGCTGCTCCTTTTCTCCAGCTAATTTGATACAATGGGATGTGACTGGTAACGATACCATCATTAAGACAAAAATCCCAACACAAAGAAAATGTTTACTACCTTCAAATAGCACCAGTTACTAAGGGATGTATGTATATGTTTCATAACTGACTGTTATCCACCAGGCTCTGTAATTCTATTTTGTTTGCTGTCATTAAATAAAACGGAAAGGACAAAGGCAGTGTAAGATGCATTTCTGGACTGTGACCCTGACAGCAGCTTCCAAAGCCCCAGAAACACCACTGAACAGCTAGCAAACCCCAGACCTTCCCTCAGCAACAGTGGCATCTTCACCTGGTCCAGAGAAAACATGAGCTGGTCCTTCAGTCGTCTCACAGTGAGGCATCTATCTGAAGAAATTAATGTTACCATGTCAACACTGACAAAATCAGAAACACCAAAGAGGTAAAAATCTATTATTCTAATTTTTAAAGATTAAAGGGAAAAACAAAGACTCAATAAAATATTTTATTGTCATTAATTAACTAATTAACTAAAAATTAGACAACAGGCAACAGATTTAGTGTAATTATGCCAAATCCAAATTAGATTCAAAAGAGCCAAAATATTTTTGCCCAGTTTTGTAGGTGACAGATTTAGAATTTGGTTAGTTACCTAGTATTCCAGAGGCTCAGTCTCAAATGGTTATTTTAATAATGCAGGACAGAATTCAAATATGGGTTTTAGAAATGAATTTTTGTCCTTTCGAGAGGTCCCTGGAATAAAGCAAGAGCCTCGAGAATTCTTTAGTCAAAAAATGTCAACTTATAAAGTAGACAGAGTACATGAAGACATCTGTTTGCTTAAACAAATGCTAGCATGCATGTATTCAGTGGGGTATTCCCTGGGGACATTTAAATGCTTTAAATCTTAGGTCTATATTATAATTATTCCGCTGTTCAAAAAAAAACATTTAGAATTCTTCTTGGGGAACAATTTTAGAATTGGTTTATAAAGTACACAAAATCAGCCTAATGTTATACATGGTACATACTTAAATATACAGACACGCTTCGGAGAGGCTAAAAGTAACTTCTATTTGGTTGAGCATGCTTTTGTGTTTATGTAAGAATATGAGTATTTTGGGACTTCTATAAATTTATGTAAACTAAAATAACACAACCACATGCTGACGAGAGCGCCAGATTGGATCAGGAACATCTCCGAGGCTGACCAGTTGTCCTGTGTCTCTAGCCACAAAGTCCTCCTGCTGTCTCCTCCAAGATGGTTATAGAAAATGTTAGCACTTCTCTTCCTCCTAGCATCAGCGTTTGTACTGACGTAGAGTCCAGAGTTAGTGCTTTAAGGGAGAAAACGATCACTTCACCAAAAGTTCCAACAGAACTTAAATACAGCTAAAATCAGTAATTCACAATCAACCCTTCTGTAGTGGTTTAAATGGGAATGGCTCCCATAGGTTCGGATGTTTGAATACTTGGTCTCCCGTTGGTGGAAAAGGGATCAGAAGGTGTGGCCTTGTTGGAGGAATTGTGTCCCTGGGGGACGGGGGTGGACTTCAAAGGTTTCAAAAGACTATGTCATTACCAGTGTGCCCTCTCTGTCTCCTGCTTGGGCTTCAAGATGTAAACTCTTAGCCTTTCCTGCCACCATGCCTTTTGCTCAACCATCTTGGACTCTAACACTCTGAAACCATAAGCACAATTAAATGTTTTCTTTGATCAGTTGTTTTGGTCATGGTGTTTGGTCACAGCAATAGAAAAGTAACTAAGACACCTTGTTACAAAACACTAGCCTAACCAACCATACCTGATAGATACTGTAGTCTTAATCCGAATGGGATATTAGAACCATGTCCTCTTCCTCTTCTGTTTCCTAGCCACCAGGAAATGAGCAGGTACCTTCATCAACACTCCCACAAAGATGTCCTGCCTCCTCATAAGCCCAAAAGCAGTAAGGTCAAACAATCAAGGACCAAAACCCCCCAAACAATGAACCCAGATAAAGCGTCCCTCTTGTAAGTTAATGCTTTCTGGCATTTTTATAATAACGACAGAACAATAACTTGCACACTGAATTAGAAACCAGTTTTAAAAGATGCTGACGTCTTAAAATCCACATCTTCTTAAGATGCGGGTGGCTATGACCACAGCCTGGAGTGGAGACACCATTTGCACTTCACAGACCAAGGCTTCAAGGGGAAGTGGGAGTCAAACCAACACCATCGGTTTTCAACTAAATGTCATCAAACCTGCAATCAAGGGCAGGAGTGTGCTAACTGGGTTACTGCGTATGACATTGTCACTTGTAGATCTAGAGCAGTGCAAACCAAACTCCTATGCCCAACAAACAGAGTATCACTGAGCATGGAGCTCTGCTCTGACAGATAGCCCTCTCCGAGGGATCTTGGTTATTGTTTTTTTAACAATAACTTGCTGGCTGCATATAAGTCAACCAGGCAAGGTGACAATTCAGAATAAATTTATATGCAAACCCTTAATCAGAGGCAGACATGTAAGAAAGGGAACAGAATAACTGTTTACAATACTGGGAAGAAGTGTGTAACCCCAAAATATTGATCCCACATAATGGCTTAACCTTCGCAATGGGAATGTATTTCTTTACCTTCAATCTTACTCTCCATATCACAGCAACCCTCCTGGCATTGACCAGGCATTGAGCCTTACTGTCATTTACCACTAAAAATAAAGGGTCACATCAGATTACTCCTTGATGTGAAGGGCTATAACAGGAAGGGAAGCTGAAAGGTACTTTAATCCAGTGCAAAGAAAACAAGAAGTTGCAGAGATAGCTTGGTCACACACGCATAAGGACCTGCCTTAAAAAGCAAGTGGCACACATGGAATCCCAGCACTGGAGGGGCGGAGACACAGTGTGCCCTGGAGTTTCTTGGCCAACCACTTAACCTAATCAGTGAGATCCAGGTACAAACGACAGATTCTGCTTCAGAAGAAGAAGAGAAGGAGGAGGAGGAGGAGGAGGAGATCCTGAGGGATGACACTAGAGCTTGACTTCTCTCTCTCTCTCTCTCTCTCTCTCTCTCTCTCACACACACACACACACACACACACACACACACACACACACAGCGGGGTGGGCGGAAGATGAAGGAAGGGAAATGGGGAATATTCTGATGGAGGCCAGGATCTCTGAAAACAAACTTCCCAGTCGCGCCTGGATGGAGCTCTGCCATGAACTATGATGAGAGATGCTCAGTCCAGCTTTAGCACCCGGATCCCGCTCTGCCCTGGAAGTGATGAAAGATGTGCGGAACAAAGACTCTTTCTCCTGTGGCACTTTACCACTTTCCAGGAACTATCCTAAGACCTTTATTTGTGTCAACTCATTCATCCAATTATCATAATCCGTAAGTAGGTTCAAAATATAATTTTCATTTTACAGGTAAAGAAACTGAGGCACTAAAAATTCAGAAACCACTCAAGTTCATAAAGATCATACTCGAAACTAGGTACTCAACACCTACACTCACCTACTCACCCCATATAGCAGGGGTTCTCAACCTGTGAGTCACAATACATGGGGGAGAACGAGCCTTTCACAGGGGTCACATATCAGATGTCCTTCATATCAGATATTTACATTGTGATTCATAACAACAGCAAAATTACAGTTAAGAAGTAGCAACGAAAATAACTTTATGGTCGGGGTCACCACAACATGAAGGACTGTATTAAAGGGTCACAGCATTAGGAAGGTTGAGGACCACTGATGTACAGAAAATATTTTTAAATGAGAGACTAGACCAACCACCTTACATTACCAAAAAAAAAAAAAAGGTTTTAAAATTCAAGTAAGTAGCTGGACAGATGGTTCAGCAGCCAAGAGAACTTGTTGTTCTTGCAGAGAACCAGAGTTCAGTTCCCTGCATCCACATGGTGACTCATAACTACCCATAACTCCAGTTGCAGGGAATCTAAAGCCCTCTTCTGGCTTTTCAGGCCCCAGGCATGCATGTTCAGGCAAAATACTCATACACATAAAATTTTAAAAAATTAAAAAAATTGAAGACACAAATAATAGAAAGACCTTTTATGATTTTGGAGTAGAAGAATTAATATTGTTTAAATGTCCATACCATCCAAAGACAATGCAATCTCAAAATAACAATGACATCTTTTATTTCACTAAAAAAATGAGTCAATTGTGCCCTTTAAAAGCTGTTACCTCTCAAATAGGAAGTCCCTGTTTAATCTGCTGTGAGCAACCAGGGTTAAAAAATTTCCTCACAATACTGGGAACCTTTTTCAATGGCCGAGTCTCAATTAGCACAGATGCTATCTTCAAGTGAGTGAGTAAAGGAGAGAGAGAGAGAGAGAGAGAGGAGAGAGAGAGAGAGAGAGAGAGAGAGAGAGAGAGAGAGAGAGAGTGAGAGAAGACGGACAAGTGCAGGAAAGACCCTTTGAACTGGGAAAAACCCATGGGGATTTACACTGTCGGTAAAGGAATTTGAAGCATGGCTTTTATTTTTTATAATAACCTGAGTCAGAACAGAACACCACAAATAGATAACTAGGCAGGCTCACACCAGAGGAAAGGGTGCTTGTTTAAGGAAGAAATAATGACAGGTATATACTGTCTATAGAAAGAACTTCAGTGAACGCCATGGTGTAAGGTTTGGAGAAGATAATTATAAATTTATTGGATTTTTTTTAACATAACACTTTTCAGAACCATGGAAAGAGCCCTGGCACCCCCACTGTCCAAAGAGTTTCAAAGCAGATAGATCCTTCAGACTCTGAACCAAAATTAGGCTAAACAATCCTTGACAATAGTTAAAAATTTGGAAGGAGAATGACTGAAGATATCTTTTACTTCTCCAAAGTTTGTTACAAATGCATACAGATGAATACACAAATGGCTAAAGCCTGTTACAATGCTGGCACAGGAAGAAAAAAAGCATTTGTTGGACGGATGGTTTCCACATTATCTTAATGGTAGCTGCAATGCCACGTTGAAACTGGGATCTCTAAATGTTCTATGCTTTAGTAAACAATAACGTCTTAACTACTATAACAAATACACTCTAAATTCTCACCAGCTTAAGTGCCAAGTTTATTTCTCACTGAAGTCCCTTTGGCTACCCAACCATTAAAGTCACTGTTTTGTTTTTTTTTAATTCAGGATTTATCATTCCAAGGGTTTACCATCCCAAAGCCATGGCTTCCAAAGTCTCCCAGACTATGAGTATCCAAACAGTGGGTAGAAGAAGAAACTAAAACACAGAAGGACTTCATGGGGCAGAGAGCTCAGCGGCAATCACATGGCCACGTCTAACTTCAGGTACTGCTGGTTAAAATCATCTGGCTTTGAACCTATGGAAAGGTCGAGAGGTTGTGTGAACAGATAGCCACTCTCTGTCCCGTGTACAGTCCTTGACATGCGATTTGAAGTAGAGCGTAGCAAAGCACTCACAGTGCACTATTACCTGCCAAGCTTGTTCTCCCTCACATGTAGGGGAGTGCCAATTATGGAGACAAGGGAAAGTGTCTGTCTGGCTAAGAGGCTAATCATGTCACTTCTTCCCCTCCAGACACCATGCCTCAGGCCATCCATGTCCATGAAGAGACACAGATTGGTTGTGTCAAGCAATCATCAGCACCTATGTCTCTGTTCAGTCATCTGGAAACTTCCATGGATACGATTACAGGCAAGCAGGTAGGTGTGTCAGCACTCCATCAGGATAGCAACATACATGCAATAATTAACTTATAAAAGACAACATTTGTTTGAGCTTATAGCTCTGAAGATCCCAGTCTAAGATCAGGCAGGCTCAGTGCTCTGAGCCTCTGGTGAACACGCTGGATGGCAATGTCAGAAATGCATGGCAGAGAAAACTGCTCAGATCATGGCCATAGAGCCAAAGACAAAGAGGAAGAAACTATGGTCCCCCTTTGAACTAATAAACTAATAACTTCCTGCAAGTTCCTCTTCCTGAAAGTCCCTCCACTTTCCTTAGTGCTGCACTGGGGACCAAGATTGTTTTTTATACATGGTCTCTAAGACCCAACAGTCATGTTGTATAGCAACAGTCATAAACATAAAGAGGGGAAAGCCAGGTATTTCCCAATTGAACCCAGCTCCGTGAGGCAGCATCCTGAAATGTGGTGAATGAAGGACACTGGTTCCACACTACAAGAGCCAAAAACCTGTCAAGTCTGCTTGACTCTTGGAAATACCCAAACCTTCACATGCCATACATATTGCTGAAGTGATTCATAGCTGGATCGTTTTTTAAAGTATTGGTGAAAGGATATGATTAGGAACGGGTAGATGACTCGCTCAGTCTCTGTTGAAGTATGAAGACCTGAGTTCAGATTCCCCAGCTCCCAAATAAGAGCCAGGCACAGCAGTGCTTTCTGTAACCCAAGCCCTGGGGGTAGAGAGGAAGGCTGATCTCTGGAGTTCCTTAGCCAGCCAGTCTTGCTGAATTGAGCTCCAGGTAGGATCTTGTCTCATGAACTGAGGAGGAGAGGGAGAGAGGGAGGGAGAAGAGGGGAGTAGGGAGGAAAATGGGGAGGAAGGGAGACAGGAGAGAGAGAGAGAGAGAGAGAGAGAGAGAGAGAGAGAGAGAGAGAGAGAGAGAGAGAGAGAAAGAGAGAGAGAGAGAAAGAGAGAGAGAGAGAGAGAAAGAGAGAGAGAAGAGAGAACACCAGGCTTCAACTCCTGACTCCACATACACACGCACACACACAAGCACATAAGTGCACTGCACACACACAAACATACACATACAGAGACAGAGAGAGAGAGAACAGAGAGTTGAGGGGAAAAGCAGCTACTGAAAGACTGCACGTACAGCTACTTGGTGGAAGATTCAATAAAGCTCTGTACTGAGACAGCCAAGGAGGGAAGCAGCAGTCACATAACAGGGAACTCATATGCTAGAATGTCCCCAAGAGTTTGTAAGGGTAAAACTGGTCACGACATCCACCTTAAAAGACACTGTATGGCCATTCCAGCAGGCCCTACTTGCTTATGGATAGTTGCAAGCTGTCTCAGGCGCAAGCCAAAAAAAAATAAGAGGGGAGAGTCAAAAGTTAGGTGAAATCACAGGTTCAGTGCGCGATGTTTCTCAAATGGTTTCTAAATCGGGACACTCCCTGCCATTTCTGAGTGCAGAGGCAAAGATGAAACTGTCCTGCCAGCACCTATCGCTGTCTTTAGCACCCACAGTTTCTCTTGGAATTCTGAGTCCCTGAATCCCCAGAGAAGAAATAAAAGACACTAATGTCATCTGCCCCTTTTCAAAGAGCCTGCAGAGTAATTGCCTGTAAATGTAGCCCATAATGTTTGCACTATAGCCAGACTCCCTTTCTCCAAGAAGGGAAGGTATTGTGCCTTTAATTCCTATACTAATTGTGGAAGATATTTGTTGCTGAGAAATTACTAGAAACCCTTGGGCTTTGTTTCCCACTGAAATTTACAGCCTAACAGACAAAGGAGATGACGTCCGTCGCACCGTAGGTCCCCGTTTTTCAATCGGAGACTGAAATGCAGACACACAGGGTGCAGCGTTTCAAGGATGACAAGGCAAGAATGCAGCTATTCGGCCTGAAAATAAGCTGCTTTATCACAAAAAATAAACAAGAGGGGGGGAGCCAGTGTCATCAGAGCCGAAGTACCCTAAAATTCTAATTAAAATGAATCTATTAAATGAAAGCCGCAGAAGCCACTGGTTATAGCTTCCTACAAGAGAAGCAGCCAGCAAGAGAGGCTTAAGGTTTAAGACAAACCATCTTGGCGTCTCTCTGCTTTTTGATGTTTTTCTTTTGTGTGTGTGTTTGTATATGTGTGTGTGTGCATGCGTGCGTGCGTGCGTTGTGTGTGTGGTTTGCATGTGTATGGGGAGGTTACACGTGTGTAGGTGCAAGAGCACATGTGTGCCTACAGAGGCCAGAGACCGGCATCAGGGATCATCCTAAGCTGTTCTTCACACTCTTCACTTTGTTTACTAGGGCAGGGCCTCTCACTGACCCTAGAACCCGTGGATTCTGCTAGCCTAGTTAGCCAGCTTGCCCCCAGGGATCCACGATATGAGTGCCAGGATTACAGAAGGCTGGCTGCACACACCTTCAGCTTTTTAGAATGTTTGTATTTATTCTTTGAGAATCTTACAAATGTATAGAGTCTATTAGGACCCCATCCACCCCGCTTCTACATGCTTTATCCACTGAGCCGTCTCCCCAGACCTGTCTTTTAAAGCAAGGAACCTTTTCAGACTTTTCTGAGTGCCTACTTCAGACCGTCACATTTCCCATCTCAGCTAACACCTAAGGGCAAAACATCTCAGAATGGGCAAACAACCACCAGGTGCGTAGGACAGCCAGGCCACACTGACCATCAATCTGTTTAATAAAGCAGAAAGCAAGCCACCATGGGCCAAGAGGACGTAGTAAACAAGCCTCATCCACATTCCTTCTACTTTCAGGGCTACCAGTAAGGGCCCTTTGTCATTGGTGATGGAAAAAAAAAGCTCTTTGCCCAAATCGGTCCGTTACCTCACAGCATAAGCAAGGTGACTGGTAACTGTCACCAAATCCTCTCCGATTCCCATCTGCTGCCTTACCTAAACCATTGCTTCCCGCTGCCGCATAAATCGCATTTGGACTATTGGGTGCTTGATTGATACAAATCCTGGTGCTTATGGTGTTGGCCAAACACTGAGTAACTTACTATATAACCTTTGTGATTTCTATGTGCATCATGAAGAGGAGAAATGGGATAGACCTCTATGCCCCACTGAAGAAAGCCACTGCACTTTCACTCCTCACGGTCACTTGAGCATACATATACTCATCACAGGCAGATCCGTGTGCACACACACACACTCATCACAGGCAGATCCGTGTGCACACACACACACATATACTCATCACAGGCAGATCCGTGTGTACACACACACACATATATTCATCACAGACAGATCCGTGTGCACACACACACACTCATGAAAGGCAGATCCGTGTGCGCACACACACACACACACAAATATACTCATCACAGGCAGATCCGTGTGCACACACACACACTCATCACAGGCAGATCCGTGTGTGCACACACACACACTCATCACAGGCAGATCCGTGTGTGCACACACACACACATACACTCATCACAGGCAGATCCGTGTGCACACACACACACTCATCACAGGCAGATCCGTGTGCGCACACACACACACACACAAATATACTCATCACAGGCAGATCCGTGTGGACACACACACACTCATCACAGGCAGATCCGTGTGCGCACACACACACACACACAAATATACTCATCACAGGCAGATCCGTGTGCACACACAAACACATATACTCATCACAGACAGATCCGTGCGCGCACACACACACACACAAATATACTCATCACAGGCAGATCCGTGTGCACACACACACACACACTCATCACAGGCAGATCCGTGTGTGCACACACACACACACACTTATCACAGGCAGATCCGTGTGTGCACACACACACACACACACACTCATCACAGGCAGATCCGTGTGCGCACACACACATACACTCATCACAGGCAGATCCGTGTGTGCACACACACATATACTCATCACAGGCAGATCCATGTGTGCACACACACACATATACTCATCACAGGCAGATCCGTGTGCACACACACACACATATACTCATCACAGGCAGATCCGTGTGCACACACACACACACATACTCATCACAGGCAGATCCGTGTGTGCACACACACACACACAAATATACTCATCACAGGCAGATCCGTGTGTGCACACACACACACACAAATATACTCATCACAGGCAGATCCGTGTGCGCACACACACACACAAATATACTCATCACAGGCAGATCCGTGTGCGCACACACACACACAAATATACTCATCACAGGCAGATCCGTGTGCACACACACACACAAATATACTCATCACAGGCAGATCCGTGTGCGCGCACACACACACACACATACTCATCACAGGCAGATCCATGTGCACACACACACACACTCATCACAGGCAGATCCGTGTGCACACACACACACATATACTCATCACAGGCAGATCCGTGTGCGCACACACACACTCATCACAGGCAGATCCGTGTGCACACACACACACATACACTCATCACAGGCAGATCCGTGTGCGCACACACACACTCATCACAGGCAGATCCGTGTGCACACACACACACACTCATCACAGGCAGATCCGTGCACACACACACACACACATACACTCATCACAGGCAGATCCGTGCGCACACACACACACTCATCACAGGCAGATCCGTGCACACACACACACACACATACACTCATCACAGGCAGATCCGTGCGCACACACACACACTCATCACAGGCAGATCCGTGTGTGCACACACACACACACAAATATACTCATCACAGGCAGATCCGTGTGTGCACACACACACACACAAATATACTCATCACAGGCAGATCCGTGTGCGCACACACACACACAAATATACTCATCACAGGCAGATCCGTGTGCGCACACACACACACAAATATACTCATCACAGGCAGATCCGTGTGCACACACACACACAAATATACTCATCACAGGCAGATCCGTGTGCGCGCACACACACACACACATACTCATCACAGGCAGATCCATGTGCACACACACACACACTCATCACAGGCAGATCCGTGTGCACACACACACACATATACTCATCACAGGCAGATCCGTGTGCGCACACACACACTCATCACAGGCAGATCCGTGTGCACACACACACACATACACTCATCACAGGCAGATCCGTGTGCGCACACACACACTCATCACAGGCAGATCCGTGTGCACACACACACACACACTCATCACAGGCAGATCCGTGCACACACACACACACACATACACTCATCACAGGCAGATCCGTGCGCACACACACACACTCATCACAGGCAGATCCGTGTGCACACACACACACATACACTCATCACAGGCAGATCCGTGTGCGCACACACACACTCATCACAGGCAGATCCGTGTGCACACACACACACATATACTCATCACAGGCAGATCCGTGTGCGCACACACACACTCATCACAGGCAGATCCGTGTGCACACACACACACATACACTCATCACAGGCAGATCCGTGTGCGCACACATACACTCATCACAGGCAGATCCGTGTGCGCACACACACACTCATCACAGGCAGATCCGTGTGCACACACACACACACACACTCATCACAGGCAGATCCGTGTGCACACACATATACTCATCACAGGCAGATCTGTGCACACACACACACACACACATACTCATCATAGGCAGATCCGTGTGCACACACACACATATACTCATCACAGGCAGATCCGTGTGCACACACACACACACATATACTCATCACAGGCCGATCTGTATGTCCCCAGCCTTCAACCCGAGAACCTTAACCAAGGAACTTTCTATGCCCTTCCGTACATTTCCATCGTACTACAACTGTATCCATGTGACTTCATTGTCAGGTCCTTCACCTTTCCATTCTCCTTGCTGTGCTGAATGCAAGCTCATCCAAGCCTCTTCAAAATCAGTGTTCAGATTACAAGAATGTTTTTGATTAAAAGAACAACAGAAAAATAACTGCAATCAAGTAATGTTTGATGTCAAGGGAACTGATTCCGCCTGTGTCGGGGAATGATTCTGTGAACGCGAACTAGGTGTGCCTTGGTTTTCAGCTTTCCCAGTGGACACGAGCCCTCCTATGCCTAACATGTTGGAGTCTCATCACCCACAGAGACTCTGCTTCTTTCTTCTAACTCGTAAGGATCTTGAGACAGGAGTATCACTGTTGTCATTCCTAAATGCACCTCACCGCCTGGGAGATGAGCTGTCTTCTGTGACAAAGCCATTATGGTCTCCAGCGCACCTCTCTTTTTAGCAGTTTATTGGTCTACAAATGCCCGCCTAGGACCCACCATACCAATACGGATATGTGGAATAATCCCATGCAGGCATGCTATTGGCACAGGTAATGTCCTCCTTGGAGTTGTAGCAACTCCGCTGACCTAAAGAGAAGAGGAAAATGCCTTCTTCACTTTGGAAAAAGCCACAGGGTTCCTACAGGCTTTAAAATCAATGTACACAAAGGAGTTCTCCAGGGCAAAGGTTACCTTCCATTTTACAAGATGCATAACTCTTCAACCATTTTCATAATTAATCTTTACCACTAAGCCCAGCCTTTCAAAGCACAAATTCAAATGAATGATGTCAGTCTGACGGTCACTACTGAATGTGTAATCTTAATTTTGGTTAATAGCACCTTACGTAACATGGGCAGAAAGGGCTGGAAATTGTTCCCCAGCTTAACCCAGCGTAGAGTTAACTAATATAAATCCAGGATTTATAGTGGTCACAGAAAACGTTTCCTCGATATGAATCATTTATTCAACCCAGACTGAGAAGCCAAGCAATGCAGCTGCGCCTTTATTTATCTGCGGCCAGCCAAAGAGTTACTCTACTTATCTAAATTAGACGGCAATGAGCTGTGCTCTCAGCAGATCTAAAGAAGTCTGTGAGACCTTGACTGTGAGATTACCATTCTTAAAAAATGGTTACTACCATTCCTAAAGAGAATCCACTCCTCTGGATGAGTCCGAGGAAAGAACAACATTCAGCTCCGTTGTTGAGCTAGAGCTGAGGGGTCTTCAGGAGCGCGAGGTGTTAGCTATCCAGGACGCCTTTTTCTCCCCGAGTCCTCTCTTAGGCAATAAATGCTTCTGTAACGCTCACCAACCACAATGGTAACATGACAAGGACCACAGACCTGCTTTTGATTGCTACCTGATGGAGAACCTCTGAAAGGTTTTCTCTCTCTCTCTCTCTTTTTAAGCAAGTGATGAATAAGTAACATGATTAGAGCTGCATTTAAGAAAAATCACTCTGAATAGAAGGCACAGACAAAAGATGAGATTAGGAGGCAAGGAGTCAAACAGGGAGTTCTGCAGGGTGCAGCGAGAGTCCAGGAGCTCAACACAGAGGGCCACAGTAAGACCCTCACGGGCACAGTGGAGAACTAAGAGCGGGCATGCCATGCTTTCTCACCGCCGCTACCCCGCTCCTTTTGAAAGTTGTGAAAGGATGACCGGAGATATGAGTCATGTAGGGGGAATCACGGTAGGTATAGTCTGATCCAAAAATCACTCTGAAAGATAGTATGGCTTGAATATTAAATGTGTCCCATAAGCTTGTGTATTAAATACTTGGTTCCTAGCTAGTGGCACTACTTGGGGTGGTTCTAGAAACTTTCAGAGTTGAGGCCTAGCTGGAGGAAGTGGATCACTAAAGGTGTGCTTTTGAAGGTGATCCTGGGCCCGGTCCTTTATTTCCATCATGAGGTATTTGAGCTCTGTGCTCCCACTGCCATGATGCTCTGTCTCCCTACAAACCAAGAACTGTGGTTTGAAATCTCTGAACATTTGAGCAAAAAGAAATGTCATCCATTCATAGTGCATTCTTGGGTATTCTGGTCACAGCTACGAAAAAGCAAGAAATACATGAGATTGAAGAAGGCTGCCTTAGATGGACACTGAAGATCAATGCTCAAATGGAGACAACCTAAAGACAAGCCTAGTGATAACTATTCAGAAATTTGCAACTGGATCTTGGGACAGTGGTCGGATACACCAGTAAAAGACCTGTGTGTAAGGAATCCATGGGATCCATGGCAGGAACAGAAATAGAGAAATAGAGATGGGCCTCTCTATTGATGTTCTAGATGGAAGGACCAGCCTCAGGGGCAGGGAGGAAAATCAAAAACACGACCAAGATCAAAAAGAGGTTTTGATCCAGGAAAATGGAAATAGTCCAATGTTGTAGAAGGCCTGCTTGTTTGCTCCCGGCTGGTCAGCCCCAAAATAATCACACAGAAACCATATCATTTGCAATACTGTTTGGCCAATAGTTTAAGCATATTTCTGGCTAATTCATATCTTAAATTAACCCATCTCCATTAATCTGTTTATTACCATGAGGCTGTGGTTTACGAGTTAAAGTTCTGACATCTGTCTCTGGTGGGGCTACATGGCTTCTTCCTAACTCCACCTTCTTTCTCCCAGCATTCAGTTTAGTTTTCCCTGCCTTCCTCTGTTCTGCCCTGCTACAGGCTCAAGTCAGCTTTCTTTATTCATTAATGGTAATCACAGCATACAGAGGGGAATCCCACATCAGTCCAAACTTTAAATTCTCCTCTTATAAAATGGGTTCTTTAAGGAACTACCAAATACAGGGACTAGGGAGATGACTCAGCAGTTAAGATCACTGGCTGCTTTTCCAGAGGAAACAGTTCAATCCCCAGCACCCATATTGCAGCTCACAACCAACTCTAACTCCAGTTCTAAGAAATCCAGTACCTTCTCCTGTCCTCTGTGGCCACCAGGCAAATAAATGGTACATTGATATGCATATTAGTTCATTTCCATTGCTGTGATAAAATGCCATAACCAAGGTAACTTATAAAAGGGAGAGTTTATTTGGCTTATGTGGTTTCAGGAGAACAAGGGTCCTTCCTGCGGGGAAGGGAGGCAGGAGTCAAGCATGGTGGCTGGGGCTGGCAACTGAGAGCTTACATTTTGAATCACAAGCAAGACACAGAAAAAACAAACTCAAAATGATACACAAATCTTGAGTCCAGCGAAGTTGTAAGCAAGAGTTCCAGGTCTACTGTGTTAAATGGGCTAGGCCTTCATTCAGTCCACGAATATTTATTACACACCTACTATGGTTGAAAGACCCCAGCTTAGCTGCTGTAATGCTATTTTGCAAAGCCCTTCACACAAACAAATGTAAGTTCAAGGTAAAGTCAGTACTCCTAGGTGGTCAAACAGGATATCTGTGGTCAGATACCAGGCCTAGGAGGGGAACGAACAGTTCTGGGAAAAACTACATGTACCCTAGATAGGGCCAAGTCTGCTATTATTATCAGACCTTCATGTCTCCGGGGAACTTGTCCCCTAAATGAACCCATCGCCTCATTTGAACTGACCAATGAGATCCCTGTAACCATGCATTGCTTCTGTATGCCTGCTTTTGCCACCCTTTTCCTATAAAAAGACCTTCTCCCAGCCTGCAGGGGGACAAGTCCTCCGAAAGGACTTTGCTGCCCACAGGTACCTGTGCCCACCCAATAAACCTCTTGCTAATTGCAGCCAGTGGTGTTGACTGTTCCTTGGGTTAGGGGTCTCCTCCTGAGGGAAGGACCACTCTGGGAGTCTTTCATGGTCCATGAACTACATCTTTGCCTTATGTGAAACAGACAAAAAGATCTTTAAAAGCACTTCAATGGTCTCAAAAATAGAAAAACATATAAGCAAGCAAATAAATGTAAGCAAGTGGCTCTGTTGATCAAGAGAGAGTATGCTAGTGTGTAGCATAAGCCGAAGGGAAATATAAAGCAATCCTACCTTGCAAGTGGGAACCAGGGTGCACCAGGTAAGAACAGGAGGAGGAGAGGTATGTTGACTCCTCTGGGCTTGGCAAGCATTGGTCAGACTCATTTCCCAGCAGGATTAAGAAGTTGTTTCTTGGAAAATGGAACTTCATGAGGAAATGCCCCCCCACCCAAAACATAAGTGAGCCTCACCTAATAAGAGCAGTATCTGCTGTTGATAAAGGAATGAAAAGAATAAGATCTTGGGATAGGGGAGAGGGGAGCAGGTTTGTTCTCCAGACCTGTGCCCCCGTGAGGATTTCAACCCTTATTCTGATTACTCTACCCACGGGAAGCCACTGAAGGGTTTTAAAGATGGAGATAACTGGAAAATGCATTTAAGAAAGATCATTTTAAAAGGAAAACACTGACAATAGAGAGGATTGCAGAATGGGAAAGGCAGAGGGCGATGCAGGAATCCACCTAAAGACCGTAGCAAATTTGGAGGGACCAGAAGAAGAGATGAGCAAGAAATAAACATTGAGAGTGACTCGGGAAAGTCACTATTTGGGCAACGATGCCAAGAGAGAAGAGAGTTGCTGAAATGACCCTCTAGTTTCTGGGCAGGCCAAGTAGAAAGGTGGTAAAGTCGTTCCCCAGTATGTAAAAACTAGAGAAGGGATTGGTCTGGGGAGCAAAATATGCACTACATTCTTTAAGACCCAAGGATGAGGCCAGTGGGAAATCCAATCATCAGGATGCTTATATGGGAGATGCTAGACGAGGAGATGCACAGAACAACTAGACACAAGGAGGAATGATATGGTCTTAGACATGAATGAAATTGATGGTAGTAATAATGATGAAGAGGAGGTATAACCAGGCAAGACTTAGAGTAGAGGAATTGGGACCCCAGCCCAACCACATAATCTCTGACCTACAATTTGCCCCGCCTACAAGATAGGCTAAGGTAAAGGTGGCCTAGAAATTATGGGGGTGGCCAACCAACAACTGGTGCAGCTTGAGCCCCACACCATGAGAGGGAGCCCACCCTTGATATAGTCTGCAGGGCCGGGACCTAGAGGCTGGACAGCCCAGAGACCTGAGACAGAACCAAACCTAACTGGCAAAAACTAAATAAAATATTCAATGAAATGATTCATAAGGATATTCTGCTATACTTGTAGATTGTTGCCTTCCTAATTGCTATCAGAGAGGCTTCACTCAGCCACAGATTAAAACAGATGCAGACACCCACAGCTAAACCTTAGGTGGATCTCAGAGAATCCTGTGGAAGAGGGAAAGAAAGGATTGTGGGAGCCAGAGGGGCCAAGGACCCCACAAGAAAACAAGAGAATCAACCAACCTGGACTTGGAAGAGCTCACAGAGACTAAACTGCCAACCAGAGAGCTTGTGTGGGACTGACTCAGACCCTCTGCACGTATGTTAACTCTTAGGTAGCTTGGTTTTCTGGTGGGACTCTTAACAGTGGGAGCAGGGGCTGTCTCTGACTCTGTTACCTGCTTCTGGGACCCTTTCCTCCTACTGGGTTGCCTAGTTCAGTCTCAATCAGAGAGGAGGTGCCCAGTCTTACTGCAACTTGATATACTATGGCTGACTAATTTACAAGGGAGGCCTGCCCTTTTCTGAAGAGAAAGGAGGGAGAGTGATTGGGGGGGGGGGGGTTGGAGGGGCTGGAGGGAGGGGAAATTGTGATCTGGTTGGGGAGAAAAATAATTAATTAAAATAAATTTTAAAAAAAGAAGAGGAAGAGGGGGAGAAAGAAAAGGGTGGAAATCTGTGGAATACACACACAGGCTGAGAAAGAAAAACCAGATAAGGAGAGAGAATGAGAAAAGAACTGGAATATGGGACTTGGAATTGCTCTGTCGGTTGGGGTGATCCCACCAGAAGAAAACTCTGGTCCATCGTGTGTAGGAAACAGTGAAATTCTCTAGATTGATGAGACATCTTGTCCTGTCCACACTCAGCCTTGTGTCTCACACGTCCTTCGCGCTTCACTTACAACTATTCTGTAAGTTCATGGATGTATGAAAATAAAAGCAATTTTTAAAAAAAGAATAAAGATGGCACAGGAGAGAATGGTACCTGGAAAGCCAAAGAAAGTAAGGTTCTTGGGTTTTTAGTTTGTTTGATTGGTTGGTTTTGTGTTTTGTTTTGTTTACTTCTTTGTTTGGTTTTGTTTTGTTTCCTTTCATTTTTGTGTCGTTTTTCAAAACAGGGTAACAATCCTGGCTGTCTTAGAACTCACAGAAATCTGTCTTCCTCTGTCTCCCAAGTGCTGAGATTAAAGGCAGGCAGTAAGATTCTTAAAGAAGAGTAGTCCCAGATGTGGATGGGTGGAAACCACCCTGAGCCAGGCAAGAGAGAATTCACCTCTCACAATGAGAATGAGCCAGCTCTGAACCACCTTCTGTTTCGTTCATGTTAACGGCACAGAGGGAGGAAAAAGGGAGGCATTGGCTAAGGTAAGTAAGCCTTCTCCAAAGTGGAAGGTCACTCACCTGGAAGAGCAAGGTTCCTTTCTCCCTGCAGACCACAGGAAGCCAGTGACTCAGAGAAGCCCAGCCAATCGGGGATGCCTCTGGGTATCTATCCCTTCCACTTGCACGGTTATCAAAACACAAGCACCAGAGTTATTGGACTTCACACTCCTAAAATCCCCAGGGACTACCATGATCCCTTGCTAAGGTAGGGCTCAGCTTTTGCTTTTTATAGCATTCAGGTGAAAATGGAGTCCTTGTTAAAATTCTGATGGGATTTTTCTGTTCCCGCTACAGTTTGTATAAATAGAACGGGCAGGAACAGGTCACCCTAAAGTGGAGATTCCTGGCTAAAGCTATCCTCATATTTTAAAAATAATCATATATACATCTTGTTTATCAATAATAAAACTATTTAAAGTCTTACTAAATTTTTTTACCCAGCTTCAAAAGTGAACAAAACTTCTCAAGAATAAAAGTACAATTCCAAACCCTTTAAAACCAGTTCTTAACCTTTTAACCTTTTCCTTTACTGGTTTACATTGAAGTGTTTCTCTTGGGGTTAAAGTACCCTCTGAGGAATTTGTATTCGGTCCCTAGTTGTCTCTGCACTCACCAGTTAGTTACACTGTCTCCGTGTCCCGTCTACTGCAAAGCTCCCTAATGATCAGGAGAGCTAAAGGGACTGCTTTAGTTTTCAGTCTAGACCTTGGAATTCTTGATACTTTTTTCTCCACCTAGCAACTGGAAATAGAATCCCAGCCTAGTGACTTGTACATTAGCTCCTATTTCAGCAATTAATCATACAAAGCCTGAATCTTCTTAAGCCACTGCAGAAAGGAACGCAACTTAAATTGTTTCTTCCTCCACCATGATTTGCAACTGTTCAAGCGCAAACTGTTACCATTTACCTGATTCTCTTCTCTCAGTGCTTTTTGTCACTAATGACTTGTTTTTATAAAAAGTCACTCACAGGGAGCATCCTATGCAAAGTGCCAAGAAGTTGACTTGAAAAAAGCTGCAATCTGTAGATTGAACGATAACAATACTCCATGAAGCACTGCTTGCTTCTAAACAGCCTAGAGGCATATAAAGTTCCTGGCAGCCTTCTCAATCCCCTCCTCCAAACACACACACACACACACACACACACACACACACACACACACCGTTTCTTGGAAAAGGTTAAGGCTATGCTTTGTTTTATGTTAATTATCCCAATACATAGTTTTTTCCATACAATGTCAATGTGCTTCTGTAAACAATAGTTAACGTTGTTTTGGCTGTTTTCTGCAGTATGAGGACTTGAACTTGGAGCTTTGCACATGCTAGGCAAGAGCTCTCCCATGGAGCTGTGTCCCTAGCTCTCTTGCATTGATTGTGAACTTCATGTAAATGCCATTCACAATGCTGACTTCACTCAAATCCATGTTCATCCATTTGGAAATATGGATGACACTTTCCAATATTTTTCTTGGTGGATATTCATTGCACATGGTGTTTGGTTTCATGTAGATAATTTCTTTCAAGTATATTACATACTCTGACCATATTCACCTCCTCCTCTTCCCTCTCTTTGGTCCCCCTCCTCTTTCCCATCATGTACATTCAACTCTCATGTCATGTGTGCTAACAAAGAATTCTGAGAGTCAAAATTGAAAGAAAACGTGAAGTTTTGTCTTTCAGCATCTGACCTAGTTCACTTCATGTAATGTACCCATTTCCTAACAAATGACATAAATCCACTCCTCTTTGTGGCTGAATAAATAAATCTCCATTGTGCATATATTCCAGAGGCTGGGCTCTTAAACTGACTGTTGTGAACAATACTATAATAAATATGGACACGCAGGTATCAATGTGATATGCTGACTCAGAGTCTTTGGGGAATAGGCCCAGAAGTGGGCATGTATATTTTAAGTACACTGTGCTAGCTTCCATTGTATTAATATACTATAATTTATTATCCATTCCCTGTTAGTAGACAATTAGGTTTTTGCATTTTTGGTACACTATCCTTATTTTATTGTTACAAACAGAAATACCATGGGCATTCCTGGTCGTTTCATGCTCTCACAGGTACATGGGCGAGTGCGTGTCTCCAACCTTATAACATGGTCTCCTCTTCTCCAGGGTTGAGACAGTTATTCCACACCAGCATGTCAGCCAGGGCCTCTTTCAGGCAAAAACCACCCTACTCCACCCAGGCCTGGGAAGTACCCAAGGCCTTGGGGAAAAGGGTTCGAATTGCCTAAATAGAATCACTGTTATAAATTGAAAGGGAGCTCGGGGCAAAACTGAATGAGATGCTCTGAGGTAAATAAAGTGCCCTAGAGTGAGGGCCTGAATATGAACGAGTAGGGCATTCTAAAGAGCAGGAAGTGATGGAAATGGAGGAGGAGGAGGACCTAATATAAAGTAAATTGCTTTTTCTTGGCAAAATACTTTGACGCCAGAAAAAAATCAATTGAAATAATTCAGATGCTGGAGTTTCCCATAAAAGCAGCCAACCTGTCAAACTCCTCTGAGTGCCACATCAGCTCGCAACCTGACTCAACATCCCCTCCAGATAACTCCCAGTGACTCCTGGGAGAATCCCTTAAACACCATCTCTAAGCACACAAATTTATAAAAGAGAAACATTTTTGTCCTTGAATCGCCTGCTCACTGTCTGGCTTATCTGTCTCAGTGCTATTGTCTTTAACTACTGGAGCACAATATCTCTGATATGATGTATGGGAACCACTAACTATGGCCACCTCATAGTTGACAAAGGACACGTATTGCGTAGTCAGAATCAGTCATTTTTAAATGAAGCTAAAATTTACCCCTGTCATCCCCAGGTGCCTCTCTACAAATGTCTACATTTCTACAAAGCGTGGCCTGCTCTGAAGTGGCACTGAGATGCCTGGGGCCCAGCACCCTAAATCCCTCATAGAGTCCGTCATGGAGCTGATTAATCCCCCCTATAACTTCTCCTCTTTCACTTCTTGAAGAAAGGAACATGTGAGTATTGGATTTTACTCAAGAGCCTCCACCTCCAGATAATGTACGTAGTAGCATGGTCACTGCTCAATGGTCCTTTTTGAACAAGTTCGGTGCAATCTTCCTCATTCAGTGATTCTTCAATGGCCCAAGGAATTTATTCATTGCTTCTACTTGTCTTATATGTCGATGTTTAGAGCTGACAGAGCAACTCAGCAGTAGAACCCTCCCCTAGCACAGACAAGATCCTAGGATTGATCTTCCAAGGAATGGGGGAGAGGTAAGAACCCACCAAAGACCTGTTTGACTGAGTAAAAGAAAATACTCAAAAATGGTTAACCATAAACTTTGTATGGATATGAATTTTATCCATTTAATTAGCATCTATAATATGCATTGTGCATACTTGACCGCTGCCTGGCACATAGTAGGTGCTTAATAAATGCGCTGAATGGGTGGCCTTTGCTATGATGCATCCTCTGTACTAAAGTGAATCAATCTGCTCCTCTACCAACTGTTTGCATTTCTTTCTCTGTCTGCTGCCATTGAGAGATGAATGACCCTCAAAGGCCCAGGTGTTGAGGGTTGGCCCCAGCCATGGACGCTGCAGGGCAATAGTAGACCCTTCCGGACATGGGCGCTACCAGAAGAAAGTTTGGTCATTTGGGGGCGTGTCCTCAAAAGAGATATTAGAACTTGGCCGTCTCCTTCTTTCTCTCGCCTTTGCTTCCTGGCTACTGTGAGAAGGAGCACCACCCTCTTCCACACACGCCCACCTTCACCACAGACCCTAAAACCACAGAGCCAACGAACCATGCATCAGAACCTCCCAAACTGTAAGGCAAACAACCCTTTCCTCTTTTGAAGTGGTTGTCACAGGCAAGGTAACTAGCATAGAGGAAAATACGTGACATAAAATTTACCATTTTAATCCTTTTTAAGTGTACAGTTCAGTAGTGTTGACGTGAACATACCTCCATTGCCACCTATCTCTTCGTGGAGGGGGGACTCAAATTTTAGCTCCAATCTGCAAAATGGTATTTGAGTAAAAGAAAAGGAGGCTTGTTTTTAATAGCAAGAAGCCAGCAGGCTGGTGTTTGGCCTCTTTCTAATCCTAGCACCTGCAATGGATCCCTTTAGAGACTTCTGCCTCTCCATGCTGCGGTTTCCTGTTCTCTCTTCCACGCCCCCAGTTTTCTCTCCTCTCTTTACATTTTCTTTCGGCCATGCATCTATTATCTGTCTTCCATATAAATTTAACTTTTTTACCCTGTGGAAGGGGCTGGGGTTTCTAGAACCTAGATCCATTATTTCACATCCGATGCTCTCTGGAGAATGCAAGGACTCTCGGGGCTGAGGATGGCTCAGTTGCTAAAGTGCTTGCTGTCCATGAGGACCCGAGTTCAATCCTCAGCCCCCACTAAGAAGGTGAGTATAGTCGTGTGCTTATAATCCAAGCACGAGGGATGCAGAGACATGAGGATCTTTGGCTCTCCCTGGCCAGCCAGCCTGGCCTATCTGAAAGCCCCAGGTTCCAATGAGGGACCTTGTCTCAAACAACGAAGTGCACAGCTCCTGAAGAATGACACCTGATGCTGACCTTCCTTACACACACGTATACATGCACACACCCACATACACATTAACACACACTGCACATGGAAGAAAAGAGAGAGAATATTTGCACTATTAAAAACTGCATAATCCAGTAAAGACAGCAGAATAATTTTTTTTCATTTCATCCACAAAGCATCCATCAAGCTATGCTCTTCTCTATACTCATTATTTGGAGCAATTAATTGCAGAAATATTTGCTTCTAGACTATGTGTGACTCTAGTGTCTAACATCTAGGCATGAATGATGGAGTGTGAGTGTGTGTGCATGTGTGTGCGTTTACACGTATGTGTGCATGTGTGTGCGTGTGCATGTGTGTGTGTGGTCAAGCCAGCCCAGCCTATGTACATACAGCATTCTTCCTGCAAGCCTGGGGTTGCCTACTCATAGCAGGAAAAGAGGAAAATACTTTTGTTTGGTTGGTTTGTTGGGTTTTGTTTTGTTTTGGGTTTGGGTTTGGGTTTTGTTTTTTTTTTTTTTTGTTTTTTCAAGACAAGGTTTCTCTGCATAGCCCTGGCCATCCTAGAACTTGCTTTGTAGACCAGGCTAGCCTCAAACTCAGAGATCTTCCTGCCTCTGCCTCCCAAGTGCTGGTATTAAAGGCGTGTGCCACCACTGTCCAGCCTTGGGAAAATATTTTTGACTGAAAATTCCAGTGAAATATACAGACTCATTTTCTAACTGATCTTTACCAGTCCACCAGTAGAAGAACAAGTAAGCTGACCTTCTAGAACAGAGCTAAGGCTCTTGACTTTGTTGACTCAACAGAAAGAGAACAGCCCAGCATTCCCTGACCAATTGACTGCTGATCCAGTTGATCAGTTGATGCTAATGTGAGCTTGAAAGGGAAAGCCTGACCCATTCACATGTGACACTCATCTTGAGAAACCGAGTCAATGGATGAGCGCTCTTGGGACAAGGACCAGCGCACCTTTGTCCCATCCCAAAGTACCTCTTTTGCTACAGACAGCAAGCAAATTTTTCTGAACACAGTGGAGTTCAAATATGTTTCTTTGCCCTGCACATGAACCCACAAATGTCCCACCCAAATCACAAAGCACCCTGCCTGATCTTCATCTCTCCCTGGTTATGTTTGGGAACTACCAAGGAGGGAGGGTCTCACTAAACTGTGTTTACTTATTGCATGTAGACATACATTTAACATATATGCATAGTAATTTATGCCACGTATTAAAAACCATGCAGGTGGTAAGATTTCCCCATCAGTCAAGTGCTTTCCAAGCAAGAAGACTTGACTTCTTCCCCTAGTATGCAGATAAAAAGTCAGGCACAGTGACATGTCCCTGTCATTCCAGCACTGGGGAAGCAGAGAGAGGAAGGACCCTGGAACTTGCTGGCCAGCTAGCCTATCCTAGTCAGTGAGGTCCAAGTCCAAGTCCAAGTCTCAAAACAGGACCAACAAGATGGCTCGGCCAGTAAAGGCACTTGCTACTCAGGCCTGATGACCTGAGTTCAGTTCCTGGAACCCACATCAAGATGGAATGAGAGACCGATTCCATGGAGTTGCACTCCTTCCTCTATACTACAGAGCCGCATGTGCAAGCACGCTACACAAATGAATAATATTAAAACAAAAAGGTGCATGGCTCTGGAGGAAAGACACCTATGATGGACATAGTCATCCTGTGACCTGTACACACACGCACTGAAAGACCATGAGTGTCTCCATGGTTTGTCTATAAACGGTACTATCTTAGGTTTAAAGTTTTTAATCAACGGGTGCCCAGAGCCCTATATGTATCCTAGAAATTAAACAATCTCTGCCCTGCGGGAATGTGGGATCTTCTCCTGTTGACACAAGGTTTGTCCCCTTCTTTTCCAGAGCGCCCACAATCTGCCCATGTTGTAAGATTAAAACCAACAGAACTAGCCAGGTAGTGGTGGCACACACCTTTAATCCCAGCACTTGGGAGCATAGACAGATGGATCTCTGTGAGTTCAAGGCCTGCCTGGTCTACAAAGGGGTTCCAGGACAGCCAGAGCTGCTACACAGAGAAACCAAATAGTAATAATAATAATAATAATTGAATAAGATTCCCTTTAGGCCAACTCATTCTTCCCTTTGTGCTGCCCAGGGAGAGCCTTCAACTTTATGACAGCCACTACTTTTTGAAATTGGACATTGGTTGGCTTATTTATATGTACTGATATGTATTTATTCTCTCTACCCAGAATGTAAGCTTCTCCACTTTGCCCAACATTGTACCTGACGTCCAGCCCATGGGCTCTCACAAAAGATTGCTGAATGAGCATGTGCTTTGTGTGTATAAAACTTCAGTATCTATGACATGATGCAAAATGAAGACAATAAAACATGTAATATGTGAGGTCCACCTTAATTACTTTAAGGTAGAATGGAGACTCTAGAGCAGGGTTTCTCAACCTCCCTAATGCTGCACCCCTTTAATACAGTTCCTCATGTTGTGGTGACCCCAACCATAAAATTATTTTGTTGCTACTGTTATGAATCGTAATATAAATATCTGTATTTTCCAGTGATCTTAAGTGACCTCTATGAAAAGGTAGTTCAAACCCCCCAAAAGGGGTCGCGTGACCCACAGGTTGAGAACCACTGCTCTAGAGTTAATTTGGGAAATCAATATACTGTCTTTTTCCCTTCCCACCTGCCCCGACAGAGTCCATGGGGCCAATACAGGTGGGTGATTTCTCAAATATGGAGCCAGAATGTGAATCCCTCATACACTGCCCAAGAAATTTAACAAATTATATGAGTTTTGTGAGCCTTGATTCCCTCTACTATAAAAATGGGGATTTAAAATAATACTAGTAATATCCAGCCATGAAATCTGACAATTTGGTTGCATGAGCAAGACCCAAGTAATAAACACAGCGGTCAATATGCCACATGGATGGGGGAAATTTTAGAGAGAGACACTTTCTGATGAAGAGCTACAGGCAGCCAATGGCTACTGAGAAAGGGGAAAATGGGTTGTCACCAGGGATGCGCCCCCGATAGGTTATTCAGTCACAAGGGGTCAGTCCTAATCCCGTGCACATATGAGCACCACTAAGTGGACTCAGTAGGGTCGTGTGTATGTGTGTGTGTGTGCGTGCGTGCGTGTGTGTGTGTGTGTGTGTGTGTGTGATAATAGTTAAAGATGAGGTCATGAGTCCCAGAGGGAGTGGGGTGACATGGGAGCGGCTGAAGTGCAGAGAGGAAGACTGGAACTGTGTCAATATGGTACTCTCACATGAAAGTCTCAAAAACTAAAGATACAATAATAGGAATATCAGCACATAGAGTTGCTAGGAACAGTAAATTAATAAGTATATAAAGCTTTAAGATGAGCACCTGGTATCAAGTGGAGCTGTTATTTAAGTGGGAACTTTGAATTTTATTAAATTTAGATAGAGCCTCACTCTGTAGCCCATGCTGACTTCATACTCACTTATGTAGCCCAGGATGGCCTTAAACTTACTGCAATTCCCCTGCCTCAGCCTCCCAAGGGACTAAAGGAAGGAACCACCATGCCTACTTCATAGCCTGACATTTTTCTGAAATTTGGGAAAGAGTGAAGCATATACAAATTCTGTTAACTGATGCTGGACAACTAACAAAACAGGGTCAGAAATTACCCTGAACTAAAACCCAAACAATTCAAAAAGCAAAAAGTCTCCTAAACTGTAGAGTCTGACCTTTACGCCCACGCAATGGTGTGATTATCCTCATCTGAAATACAGCTTTTTATCTTGGAGGCTCTGAGCTCCACACAGAGCTATATGGTGTGATTATCCTCATCTGAAATACAGCTTTTTATCTTGGAGGCTCTGAGCTCCACACAGAGCTATCCAGAAAAGTCTTCTCTAACGGTGGGAACCTTCGCCATAGTCTGCATGGTTCAAAACAGTAGCCAGCAGCCACGTGTGGCTGTTGAGTATCTGTGATGTGGTACGTGCAGCTAAAGACACAAAGAGTTTAGCTTACTTACCTGTGCTTCCTCTATACTCAAACAGACACATGGGGTGGTGCAGCTCTGGGAAGTCTGGTAAACAAGCTCCTGGATTTGGACCTTGCCTGCATTCCAGCTCCTAGGCTGCTCCTCCCCATCCCCATCCTCAGAAACAGCTCTCAGCAGGCTGTCCTGTTTTCTCACCCCTCCAAGGCTCTGCCAATGTCAGCCCCCTGCTGAAATGTCCTTCCCTGGCCACACTTCATCAGAGCCTTGTTCCGATTTCATTTCCTAGGAGCAACTGTCTCTGCTCTCCCACCCTCAGCCCCACCACGAAGAGTTGCCATCACCTCCTCCATGTTCCTCTGGATCTAGTTCCGTGGCGACTCTGTCGTTATGTAGTTGTAATGTATTCTCTGTGTCACCTACATCTATATGAACTTTGAGGGCCAGGTCTTACTCATCTCACAACCTAGCATTGTGTGCCAAGAGATCATATAACACATGTGTTTATTCTAAGTGTTTCCTGATTACAGCATTAAAATTTAAATACGCACAGTGTTCCATTAAAATTATTTTCAAAGCACAACTACTTCATGACCATGAAAACTCCTGGGACCAAAGTCTATTATAAAGCAAATTTTAAAACAATAAAAAGTTCTTTTTCAGTTTAAAGGCTGGTAATGGTGGTGCACGCCTTTGCTCCCAGTACTTTAGAGGCAAAGGAAGGAGGATCTCTGTGAGTTCAAAACTAGCCTGGTCTACATAGTGAGTTCCAGGCTAGTCAGAACTACATAGTGAGACTCTATCTTTAAAATAAGATCAGCTAAAGGTCTGCTTATTTCAAACTTCATCAATGTGGCACTTCAGTACAAACCAAAGAATCCCTGGAACAAGCCTATTTAGAGCTACCTGGATGTCTCTTAGACTTCAAAAATGGGTCTTGTCATTGATCTGCCCCCAGCACCTGTGTTGACTTTTCCGAAAGACCAGGATGAGGTTTAGAAGCAAGGGGACATGATTTAAGACTCCTCGTTGCTTAAGACACATGAGAATTTGGAGTAATTGATGCAATCCAACCTCCAAGAAAAGAATAATTAAAATCTTATCTAACATGGAAAATAATGACTTTGGATGATGAGTGACTGTTCCATGGCAGATGCTACCCAAAAAGAATCGGGAGTTTCCCTTATTCCTTGGCACAGCTTTCTCACAAGAAATCCTTCTTCGGTGTCTCATACAGCATCTGTTAGAATATTAACCTGGACTCGTAGTCACAGTTGTTTCTCTTTTTCTTTCTTTATCATCGGAATTTCCCAACTAATATATTATTTGTATTCCCACACAACTAGAATTGGCTCTGGATAGATGCATTTAGAAACCCAATTTTTATGAGGTGTTTCCCAAAAACCAAGGCTCTGGTGGATGCGCACTCCAAATGTGTGTTTTGCCTGCTATCCAGGGACTCCTTGTTCAATAATGAAACAAGAGGCACTGCCAGAGATACACTCTGGTGTGCACAGCCATGGCCTGAGGCATCAGGAAGAATGCAGAAAGCACACAAATCAGAGATACTTCATCTTCATGTCTGGTAGAATTTGACTTCTGCTTTCTTATTCATTTGCTGGTTTTGTTTTCTTTCAAAAGAACAAACAACACTTTCAATGCAATGACTGACTTAACAAGTGGCTGAACCCTTTAGGGCAATAGAATCATTAAGATACAGCTCATGCCAGGTGGGGGTGGTATACACCTTTAATCCCAGAACCGTGGATAAAGAGGCCACCCTGGTTTACAGAGCAAGTTCCAGCACAGCCAGCACAGCCAGAACTATTACACAGAGAAACCCTGTCTCAAAAAAAAAAGACACAACTCACATTTTCCCATAACATTTTAAATAGACTTTAAACAACCTTTTCTCTGGTTTTCCTTTTCCTTTGCCCAGAATATATCTCACACAATTGTAATAGGATATCTTTTTAAAAAAAAAGAGATAAAGATCTAAGTTCTTTTCAGGGCTTCTAATGAAAAATATGAGACAAACATCTCTCCTTACGATATCTTAAATTTAAATATAGCAGTATCAATGTTAACATCCTTCTAAACTCCACCCATCTAGGACAAATGGTGGTTAAACTAGAAATTGCTTTCTATATGTTATTAGAACTGCCTATAAATTCTATGAATAGAAAATGCACTTGTTTACAAAATATCTATTGCTGCTTGGAAAAGGAAGACCTGGTTTTCGAAGATGATGTTACAAGGTTAAAAAAAAATGAAGCTGGTGACCCAGGTCTCTCAAGATTTGTACGCCCAGCATGCCATCTATCTCAATAATGCCTAACAAGAATGCCAAACGGACAGGAACAACCGTGGTGAACAAGTGCTTGCAGCTGACAGTGATTGCTGTGTTTGAGGTGATGGGGAACAGCATTTCCATTAGTTCAAGTGAAATACAATGCCCTGCCAACTCTGGGTATCAGTGTATTCAATCCCCTGCTGTGTGTGTCCACTTTCTGCTGCTGCAATTAAAAAATCAGTCGATACAAAGTCAAAATGTTGTTCATTCCTCCCCCTATCCCTTCCCGTTTCCAGCTTCACCGGAAGAAAGTGTCACTATGGTAACCAGTCCCTCTGATGCACAGACCAAGTCAACCTCTCTAGTCAGAACTCCAAGCAGACAAAATGGAATAGGAGACCTGGATGGAGCCACCAGAAGCCACAAACCCCATTTCCCTCCTCCTCTAAGTAGGGCTGGCCGATACCAGACAGAGGATACCAGTCTGTTCCAAAAGGCTCAAGGAAGGAAATGTAAGGATGTCCTTCAACAAATCTTGTCAGAGCCCACCAGTCATTATCAGCGGCTCTCCCTTCAGCTAGCTACCTATCGTTTCCATGGTAAAGAAAGCAGAGCACAGATAAAATAACATCGTTAACCTGAAAACAGTTATAAAGCGGCCCCCCCTTGTGAAAAATAATTCTGCTTCCTCTTGGTTTCCTGCTCCTCGGTCCAGCCCCATAATATCTTTTGCATCCTTCCCCGAGTTCCACCTGGATCAGGCCACACTAACAAGAGCCTTGTCAGGAAGCAGGTGGAGTGCCTGTGAGCACTGCCATGCCCATCCCTAGTCAGCCCCAAGAAGCTACACAACAAATGCCAAGATGGACACTCACTCCTTCTCTTTCCTAACTCTCCTCCTCGCCTGCTAACTGTGAAAAGGCCTGGACCATACCCACTACTAATCATTCATACATGGTTGGTGGTGGTGGTGGTGGTAGTGGTCGTGTGTGTGTGTGTGTGTGTGTGTGTGTGTGTGTTCAAATTAACAATTTCTTTTGAATAACCTCAACATTTTTGCAACTCAAAGCACATCAGTTCTCTCAGATATTGTTTTAAAACATCAATGAACTTCACGGTGATGCGAGAAATTAAGAATCGCTTTATGTCTTGGCACATTTGCAAATATTAACACAGTTGTCAACTACTCAGCAGTTGAAGAGAGTGACAGATGAGGGGAGAAGCAAGGTCTGAAATCTGCACATCTTCCAGGGTGCAGCCATCATAGAAAAGAACACGGTCCCCTCCTCAACAAAGCACATGACAGTGAACAGTATTTCAGCGGACTGACGAGACAGGATGGTTCCCAACATATACAGGATTCACAAAATGCATCACGCAAGCAGACTTTCCTATGCATGTGATCATATTCAAGTATCAAGTGTTATTAGCAAATGTTTGCTTATGATCTGTCTTCTATGCCTTGAGTGGTTTATATAAATCTGAAAATAGTATTTTTTTCCTCCTGGTATGCCCACTCAGGTTGACTTTGGGGGCTTACTAGACTGCCGACATTCATTGCAAACCGACAGCCACTTCTGTCGCCCACCTCTCCAAGGAAGAAGTTAAGTACTGTAATGGAATGCTGCTCACTGGCCACTTTGGGCTACTGTAAAACGGGGCTGGAATTTCTTGGTGTTTATATGGCCGATACCTACACCATGACTTCTACAGTGCATTACTAAGTAAATGTTTCTGGGGTCCATACGGCCTTTTCTGGGAGACACCCCCACCCCCAGTTTCCCTTGCTCGAAGCAGCTCAACACCTAAAACAGAAATTAAAATTCGGAGCCAGTTACCCCTGACACATCACCCTTAAAGGGCTTTTTCCAGAAACAGCATTGGAGATTCCCTTCCTTCTCAAAGGCTCTGGATTTTAAGAATAAAAATAAAAATGGTCCAGGAGATTCCAGGAGAATCTGGATAGACAAGAGCAAAACGGCAGGTGAGCAAAGAGAGCGAAAGCTTTACCACAATCTATTACAGCTATGGAGAGGCAAGTTCTGCCCATGCCAAGGCTCAGTCAGGCCGGGATAACTGAGCCACTCAGAACCAGGAGATGCTGTCGCCTGTGGCCAACAGGAGAGGCAAGGGGCTGCAGGGCCTACCTAGAGGCGCCTGGCTCTCTGCAGCGCCACGCCTCGCGCCTGGAGCTTACCTTTCCGGATGAGGGCGGCGATCTCTGGGTCGAAGCCCTGCCGGTGGCACTTCCTCCAGAGGCCCATGTTGGTGGAGTTGTACTGCCTGCTGCACTCGTCCGCCGGGCTCATGGCGAACAGCTGCCGGCGATTCCGGGCCCGGAGGAGTTTGCCCTCCCAGCGGTCCAGGCGCGAGCGGCTCGCGCGCAGAGGCAAGTTGTTGTTGTTGTTGTAAATGAAGCCGGGGTCGACCCGGCGGGTGTTGAAGGCCTTGCACCTGTCCCTGTGCTTCCTGGCGTCCGTCTCGTACCAGTGGTCGGAGCAGATGGCCACAGCCAGCATGCCGAGGGCGCAGAGCGCTAGCGAAAGCCCAGTGTAGAGCAGTAACCTTCCGGCAGCCATGCCTCCGCTTGGCGGCTACACCATGGGCATGATCCGCCGCAGCCTCGCCTTCCCTCTGCACGCCCAGAACAAAGCGGAGGGCGGCCGAGCTGGGGGTGGGGACTGGAGGGGATCTGCGCCGCGGCGACCCCTTGGCCCCCACCTGCGGGTACGGAGCCGGGAGACTGCGGGGATCGGGGCGGGCAACCTATAAAGTTCTGTTACGGAGAGGCTCCCGCGGGGTCCTGAGCATCCTCCGGGCTGGTGCAGCCTTCTCCGGTGGTGGCGAACTCAACACCGCCACTTCTCACCGTTCAGGAGGCGACAGTCCTAAGCCTCCGCCTCGGCCCGCGGCCCGGCCACCGCAAACTAAATACCAAGTGCTCTCGACCGCGGCGGGATTTGCTGGGTTTCTCTGTGCAGCTTGCTGACCGAAGTGACTGTCCTGGCTTCCTGGGAATGATAGGGAGGGCGTGTGAGGACGCAGCACTCCGCCGAAGGAATGGATTGCGCCCGCGCCCGGCTGCCCTGGATCTCGTTCTCCTGGACTCTCCCCTTTTCGATCTGCAGCCGAAGGCCGGGGACGTGCGTCCGAAACTGTTCTTCCTCTCTGCGTCGGGTCTTTTCAAAGCCTCGGTCCTCTGATCATCAATAGGTCCTTGGCTCCTGCTGGCCCACGCGTGCTCTCAGAGGTGAACTGCCCGAGGACGCACGATCTCGGACAACCTTTCCCCGCGAGCTCCCGGGTGGCCTGCCTCTGGCCTCGCCATTCAGACTGTCTAGCTTTTGGACAGCGGGGACACCCAGGCGGCGTTAGGCGACTATTCCCAGCCCGGGGTTTGCAGAGACTGGGCGGCAGCTGCCAGGAGCTACGGGCGGGCTGCACAGAGGAGGGCGCACCCCGGGCTCTCCGAGCTCCTTCAACACCATGGACAGGTCGCTCAGGGGTGGCGCGCAGCCGGCCCAGTCGCCAGCCTCCTCGGTGTCATTCTGCTCTTTCCAGCTCCTTCTTCCTGGAATGTGTACGCCCAGCCTCCTCCAAGATCCCCTCTGCCTCACTTCACCTAGTCTCCCGCAGCCCCGCGTGGGAGCTGCCCAGGTGCTAAGCAAATGCCGCGGGCACGAAGAAAACCCAGGACCCGGCTGCTCGAAGCAACCCGCCCCCTTCGCTGCCACCTGAGCCCTAGCAGTCCAGCACCCGCTTGCTTTGGCCAGCTGGGGTCAGCCACTCTCAGACTGCACCATTTTCTTCGCAGCCCACCCAGGCGATGAGGCGCAGGGTCCCTCGGCCTCGTGCAGAGGATTCCCGTCCCGGCCTCGGCGTCCCGCGATCCGGCTCCCCGCACTGTGGTGAATGGGGCGAGGGGAGGGGGGTAGGGAGCCTCGGTACCTCAGCTTACCCTCCCTATCTCCTCCTCGAGCCACGGAGGCTTCTGGGCCTCTCAGGCTCAGCCGACGCCCGCGAGGAGCGAGAGCCTAGCCTGCGCCCCAGGGGCTCCAGAAATCGCATTGCCCGGGTGTGGGCGCCCTAGGAAGCCGCTGTCACTCGCTCGGCCTCTAGGCGCTGCAGCCTTGGCTAAAACCCACAGCCGAGAACACGGAGCGCGCAGCCAAAAGCTAGTGATGTCATCCGTGCAACGTGAGCCTCATCTCTTATTTTTCTAGCCTTCTTAAAGTTGAACCGCACCAATTTCCCAGGCACGAAATGTCTGAGCCTTATTCTTTGGCCAGGCAAGTGAATGGTGTCTAGGTAGGTATGCACTCCATCACATCCATATTTATGCACATATACATATATGTGGCATGTAGCATGTTTATGTGTATTATTGTAAATTTAGGGTTGGTGCCCACGTCTCCTGTTTCGCTTTTGACCGTGGAAAATTCCCTTAAACTCGCCACAGTTCTTTTTTTAAAAAAGGTTTAGAGAACCGTCTTTAACGAGTTCTGAGTGAACCCCTGTGCCCCGGGTTTCTGCCGTTAGTGTCTCCCGTTCGTTTAATCTTTGTTTCTCCCCCCAGAAAGCCATAAGCACTACCTTACTAGCTACTGTGATTTCCACCTGGAGCTGAGCAGAGAGCAGCGGTGAGGCTCTCGGCCATCCTAAGCCAGCGCCCGACACAACACACACACACACACACACACACACACACACACACACACACACACCTGCCCTGACTCTTCAGCAAGAAAAGCAGACCGCAAGGTCTATTTAAGACCAGAAGAGAATCACAATGGGGTGGAGAAGGCTGTTGTAGATATTTTGGAGGAGAGGGAGAGTTAAAGCAACCTCGGTGTAGGGTTTGTCAGTGATCTCATGACCGCTGGATTTAACCTCTGCAGGACCTCTTTGAGGTGGTACCGGACTCCAGACCTTGAAGGGGTGGGCCCCAGCTAACGGATCCATCCCCACCCTACCCCGCCCCCTGCTTCTCTCACGTGAGACAGCCGCAAAGGCTGGGATCCTCCCATCCAGCTCCACACACTAGGGATATCATTCTAAAGCTCCCCCTTCGGTTTTACCCTCTCTCCAAAGCTGAGGTCCCCCATTGCGGGATAAAGAGCTGCCCTAGGGACCCAGCTTTTGCACAGCAGGGCTTGTGAGTCGAAATGAACGCACCTCCACCATATTCTTTTTGTCTTTAGTTGTTTTTTTTTTCCTCTCTGCATTTTGAAAATCGAGAACAAGGCGTTTCAGTGCCATCTAGTGGGGGAGGGGCGTGCCTTTTTTTTTTCTGGAGCCTTAAATTCTGTGGTGGGATTTACTTCATGCAGAGACAGTCCTTAGGATGCCCGCTTGGTCTGAAAGTTGCAGGCAAGTGCCCTAGTGCGCATCATCCTCAGAGTTCCCCGGGATGCCCTGGTGGAGCTGGGCAACTTTGGCCACAGTGTCTTCCCACCTTCTCCTCTCATCAGTTTTCCTACTTATGCCCTTGAAAGAGAGAAGCACTTGGCATACGTGCAGACACCTTACATTTCTAAAGCTATCTCTTTCTTAAGGCAGAGCAGAAATGCTTTTCCACGACTAGGGTTCCCGCAGGACAAACAGGAAGGAAGCTGAACCTACAAACAAGGTCAGTGGGGAGCCAGAACAAAATGAGTTCTATAGCGCAGGTCTCTCGGTTCCCTCTCCAGTCTTCAGCACCAGGTCGGGATCTTTGGCAGCGGGCATGCATAAAAGCACACGTGTTCCTCTATTCAAACGACCCCAACCCACCCATAGTCCCTTCTTCCTCCACTTTTTAACGTTTTCCCTGGCTTTAGGCCTGCTTTCAAAAGTGAGCTTTGTCCACTCTCCCATGGTCCTCAGGGTTTCAGGCCCAGCCTAGGAAGGGGACCTATGTGGGATACGACCCTCTCCTTTCCTGAACATCACAAACATGCTATCTTGAAGTTGTTGTCCTTGGTGAAAACACAGAAGTCCTACAAAAGGTGCTGCTTTGTGTCCTCCTCGTCGGTGTATAGCTGTATGTCATGGAAACGACACTGATGCCTAAGACTAAAATCGTGATGGACGCTTCATCTAGACATTTTTATTTTAAGATTAAAGGTGTGCCCCACCACTGCCCTCTCAGATGGCATTGTCTTTTTGTTGTGGTTGTGGTTATCTTTGTGTGTGCGCGCTCTGCTGAGAACCAAACTGTTGTACAGTCTAGGCAGGAGCTCTACATTCCCTGTCTTAGACAGTGTCCTGTTGCTGTGAAAGAGACCCCATGTCCAAGCACAACTCAAGTTCATAAGAGAAAGTTAATTGGGACTTGCTTGCAGTTTCAGAGGTTTAAATCATTATCATTATAATGGAAAACGTGGCTGCAGAAGTAGTTAAGAGTTCTACATCAGAATTCACAGGCACCAGAAAGAGACTGGGACTGGCTTGGGCATTGGAAACCTCAAAGCCCCAGCCCCAGTAACATACTTCCGTGTACTCTGACAAGGTCAAACCTCCTAATCCATCCTTCTCAAGTAGTGCCCTTTCCTATTGATTAAGCATTCAAATATATGAGTCTGTGGGATCATTCCTCTTCAAACCACCACATCCCCAGACACACACACATGTGTGCACGAACACACACACACACACACCACTTTTTTTTCAGTTTTATTTTTTTGAGACAATATGGCACTAGATTGCCCAGGCTGGCCTAGAACTTAGTCTTCCTGCCCCAAACTTCCAAGTGTTATTGGCTTCCATACCCCACTGTGATTTATTCTTTTTAACGCTACAACATAGCTTCAAATTCCTCTGCCCTGTTAGCTATAGCATTTCTTTCTCGTGTTTCTTCCTGATCATGCTAATGCTCTCCTAAAGTCATAAAACCTCAAAATCAGAAGTGACCCCAGAGTCAAACATAAAATGATGTGTGAGTCTCGGGAGAGTTCCCCAGAAAGTGAAGACCAGTTTCTGCTTACACACTTGCCACGGTGACAAAGTCCATCTCTGGACAAGCAGTCCACTCCACTACTAGATTATCTGGCCGCACAAACAGCTCTTCCTTATACTGAGTCAGACTCCAGACCCCTCTAACTTCCAGCCACTGGCTCTTACTTTTGCCTTTAGGAGACCCAGGGACCATATCAGATTCACCCTCCACATAGCCATCTTTCTCATACTTGATATCAGTCATCATGAAGTCACTTTTTCTCCATGGAAAGGGGGCTTAGAGAGTTTCCATTTACCCATTCTTTCTCTGAGCTGCATCCAGTTGTCAGGTACACCTAGGAAGGAACTCTGGCATCCTGTCATGGTTTTACATGAGCGGTGTAGAATTCGAATGCACCCCACTTCTCCTTGCAGAAGTCCACATCATCATCTTGTGCTCTCTTAGGAGTGCTAATTTTATGTTTGTGGAATCCACATTTTTTTTAATTAAGAGCTCTGTTTACTCAAGCACACCCCTTTGATTGAAGCAATGTTCATATTCTGCCAGCTTTCTCTAAGTCAGAGGTGGAGTTATCATCAGAGGCCTCCTTCATTTCCTGGAACACAGTCCACCTGGAGCAGAGGTGTTGTCCTACACTTGCTTCACACCTGTTCTGGCTGGTTTTCATGTCAACATGACACAAGTGGGGGGCATTTGGGAAGAAGGACTCCTAATCAAGGAAATGCCTCCATAGGATTGGCCTATAGGAAAGTCTGTAGGGCATGTTCTTGATTGATGATTGATGTGGAAGAGCGAAGCACATTATGAGTGATGTCACCCCTGGGCAGGTGATCCTGGGTGCTGCAGGAAGGAAGGTTGAGCAAGCCAGTAAGCAGCATTACACCACGGCCTCTGCTTCAGTTCCTGCCTCCAGGTTCCTGCTTTGAGTTCCAGCCCTGGCTTCTCCCAGTAATGGAGTGTGACCTGCGATTTATAAAATGAAATAAACTCTTTCCTTCCCAAGTAGCTTTAGGTCATGGTGTTTATCACAGCAATGGAAAAGTTAACCAAGACAACACCTTCCACACTGTCTTCAACTGCCATATTTGTTCTAGCTGCAGTCTGCAAATTCTCTCCTTCACATTGCCAACTAGAAACAAAACAAACTTGGTAAATATATATCAGCATTCATCCATGGAATGGCGCGCGCGCACGTGTGTGTGTGTGTGTGTGTGTGTGTGTGTGTGTGTGTGTGTGTGCAGTTTCACTATGTATCTCTAGATTAACTCACTATGTAAGCCAGATTAGCCTCAAACTCCTAGAAATCCACCTGCTTCTGTCCACTATGTACTGGAGTCAAGAGATGTATCTCTGTTTTCATAATCAGTTTTGCACAATTTGGACATTGTGTGTAACTCAAAGTGAGCTTTGGTCCTTCCTATTGTGGAATAATCTTTTGGTACACTGTGAAGAAGTGTCACTCTGATTGGTTTAATAGAAAAATGAATGGCCAAGGCTAGGCAGGATTTCCAGGCACAAAGGATGCTGGGAAAGGGAACAGAGATGGGAAGAGACACAAAGGAAGCAGAATGGACAGTTTGTAGATGAGATAAACCAGCCTCAGGGCAACACATAGATTAATAGAAATTGGTTAATTTAAGTTATAAGAGCTAGCTAAAAACAAGCCTAGCTAACAGTCAAGCTTCAATAATTAATAATATGTCTCCCTGTCGTGATTTGGGAACTGACTGGTGAAACAGAAAAGGACTCCCTACAAACTGCACCCAAAATGGAGCACATATTCCCACATAAGACCTGAGAGAACTTTTTAAAAGGGTGGGGGTCCAAACACACAAAAATGGAGCCAATCGTGACTTCCTAGTCCTACACGTCTCCTGGTCACTGCATGTGGGCAGCACACCATCAGCTAAACTGTGCAGTGGTTTAATATCTTTCTCAGGTAGCTAAAAAAAGGTTCAGATAATCAGTAAAGTGGGTTCAGATGGGGGGGACTCTTAACAGGTTACGGTGTGTTTCAAAATGTGTGTAGACTTAAGAAAAAACAAAAATGGGTATAGATAGTCTGAGAGAAAAGTAAATTGCTTATAAATAATTTTAAAAAGCCACATAGAAGTGGAAAATACGCATGGAGTCTGGATCCTGTATGGTGTTGTATGGTCTTTAAATTTTTTTATTACTAATGAGCAAACAATAGCTTCTGAGAGACATTGGATTATAAGCTACTAAATTAAATCAACTTATATATTTTTAAATGACTTAACTTCAAAATAAAACTCAAAAAGTATGTTACATTGGGGATGAAGTTATGCTTTTGTTTCTACAGAAAACAAAATAATGTAAATTCATTCAAGGTTAATAGAAATCAAATTTTATCAGGAGAAAAATCCTGGCTACAGACATAAAGAAATAAACATAGACAAACTACAAGACAGGTAATGTATAATTTACGTGCTCAAACATAGGACAAAATGATCATCTTTGGCTGACTTGTATACAACATTCAGTCCATACTTGTATTAATGCAGATATGTATGTTACCTTTGAAAGTTTATGTGTTTTCAGAGCAAGGAGACCAGACACCAATGAAAGCTGGTGGTCCTGGCGATGCAACCTCTCAGAGTGCCTCTGCTGCAGTTTCCTCAGAGTCCTGCTCCCAGAACAGCTTCAAGGCTGCTAGCTGAGAAGCTCCAATCTCACAGACTAGTCTAGCCAGGACTTGACCATTATCCTAATTTTCTCAGGGCCCCTTAAAGATTCCAGAAGCCCAGACAACAGGAAACAGTTTAGAGAACACAACACCCACATTTCCAAAAGGTGAGGTGGGTGGCTTTTAGTCATTAGGTGAATTATGAATGTTTGTCATTGTTTAGGAGGGTTGATTACAAATTGGTTTTGGTCATGGTCAGAAAAAAAAACTGAACAAAGGAGATTAGATTCAGCAATCTCTTTCTGAAGAGAAAAAGGAAGGATATAGTATAAAAAGATGGGACAAAAAGGTGGATTCTTGAGTCTGCTTTTGAACAACCAATAATCTCAAATATTTTACATTGGTATGGATTTTTGTATATTGATACAAATTTTAGGTTATTTTTGTTATACTGTATCTATATTTCTATTCTCATTTAAGATGTTGTACCTATGCAGATCACTTCAAACTGTAATGTAAAGTTTTAGACCTTGAAAGCCATTTAGGATAATAAAGAAATACAGGTATGTCATCTATAACAATAAAACCTATAGTCATGTCGGGTATGTTTTTAAGGTCATGCAAAGATATATTTTAAATAGATAGGTGATCTTCGAGCACTTCAAAGACCTATAGAATATGACGTTTTAATGTTTTAGTAACATAGGACTTTTCATGACAATGAGACATGTCTGTTTCTGGCAGCATCAATCTACTTCCTAAAAGGATGATGGGCATCAAAGAACCTCCTGGATTATGCTTTCTTTGCGGCAAATGGTAACCATTTGGGCAAGAAACTGTCCTTGCCTTGACTGCTAACAGTATGCTTTCCCATTGGACAAGCAGGACATGAAAGAAAGTGACTGTTGAACTTTTCCAAGACAGGGTAAGACAGTCCTTCAAACATTCCTTTTTCACAGAAAATTCTATCCAGATATTCGAGGCCCCTAGGTAAAGATGGATGCCCCAACATTGCAGAAGAACCCTGCAGTGACATCCAGGCAGTCAGATGGCTCTGCCATTTCATAGTTTTGGAAATTGCTTGCTCTGCATTTTCTGTTAACTCAGGTAATATTATATCCTTCTCAGGTTTCTGATGGAGTTGAAGACCAGATAGTTATAGTTACCATTTTCCTCCATCGTGACAGAAAGTAAATTAGGTACAAAACTTTGAACTCATCCAGAGAAGATAGTTAATGAAGTGTTTTCTCTGAATTTGCCAAATACACATGGACTAGACATTGTGAATGTAATTCTTACCTGATAATTGTTCTTACCATAAGGAGGTTGAGCATGACCTTAAGTGTCTTTTGGCCATTTGAACTTCTTCTATTGAGAATTCTCTGTTCAGTTCAGTACACCATTTTTTAATTGGGTTAATTAGAGTTTTAATGTCTAGTTTCTTGAGTTCTTTATATTTTTTGGAGATCAGACCTTTGTCTGATGCAGGGTTTGTGAAGATCTTTTCCCATTCAGTAGGTTGCCTTTTTGTCTTAATGACAGTGTCCTTTGCATTACAAAAGCTTCTCAGTTTCAGGAGGTCCTATTTATTCATTGTTGCTCTTATTGTCTGTGCTACTGGATTTCTACATAGGAAGTGATCTCCTGTGCCCATGTGTTGCAGACTACTTCCCACTTTCTCTTCTATCAGGTCCAGTGTGGTCACATTTATATTGAGATCTTTAATGCATTTGGACTTGAGTTTTGTGCATGGTGATAGATATGGATCTATTTTCATTCTTCTACAAGTTGACATCCAGTTATGCCAGCACCATTTGTTAAAAGTGCTTTCTTTCTTCCACTGTATAATTTTAGCTCCTTTGTCAAAAAAAAAAAAAAAACACCAAGCATCTAAGTCCTCTTTTGGCTCTTTTTTCTTCTCCCTCTACCACACTAATCTTCTCAAATTATCTTTTATTCAAAACTCTGCAGTAGTTACACCCTGGCTGTACAAGAAAGTTCCAGCCTGGATCCCTACTAGAACTTACACAAGGCTCCTGCCTGTTTTCTAAGAGACTTCCACTCACACCCTCTATACACGTTCCCCAAAAGCCTCGCATCATTCCCCCACCCATACATATTTAACCGCTCTGCTTTTTAAAGTTCTTACAATTACAGGTGACTTATATCAATAGGCCAGATAAATACCATTTGATCATCTCACTAGAAGCTCAAAAAAGACTAATTAAGCCCAACAAAGTTGCTTGATATATAAAAACTCTTCCTTAACTCAGAAGAGTTTAAAATTAATAGGATCATCTCCAGAAATAAGAAATGTTTCAAGTTAGTAGGAATAAAACAAATATCACAGCAGACAAATGGGCAGCATTTATACAGAGAAAAGTCACAGAAGAAGGCAATCAAGAAAAAAATTAACATATTAAAATTCAACCTTGTTAGTAATCTGAAAAATGTGATCTCACCATCAGATGGAAGAAGAATAGATAAATCTGTTGCTGGGAAGTGTTGTTGCCTGGGACACTAAGAAATACTGCCTTGCACATCTGGTAGGGGTGAAAACTGATGCATCCACTCAGGAGGGCAATTTGGAGTAGCTGCTAAGATGAAAGAGACACATTTCTTATGCTCACAAAAAGCCTTGTGCAAAGGCTGAAGGTACCTTCAGCATGCTCCCAGTACTCCTCTCTGAGGGTCCCTATCGCCAAGGACTACACATCTTAAAATATTTAATAGTTGTTGTCTTACAGTTCTGGAAGCTCAAGCCCCAACTCGAGGTGTCAGAACAGAAGCCCATTTTTCTAGTCTAGCTTCCCTGGATTGCTGACAATCCTTGACATTTCTCAGTTTATAGACACTTGGCTCCAGTCTCACTTCTGCTTGTCACAAGACTCTCTTCTCCCACGTGTCATCACATCACCACTAAAGACATCGCCTGAATGGGATTGAGTCCCATCCTGCTCCAGAATGACCTTTTTATTTCTTCTTAACTTTTTTAAATGAACAATAACACTATTCCTAAATAAGGTTGGTGATGTGAGATTCTCCCCTGTATTCCGTGAATATGTTTTATCACATAAAGAATCTGATTTGGGCCTATGGCAGCGCAGATTAAAGCCAGGTGGGAAGTCGAACAAAGATACAGAGAGAAAGTAGGCAGATTCAAAGAGAATCCATGTAGCTGCTGAAGGAGGAAGACGCCAATCACCAGCCTCTAAACGAGACACAGTGTGTTTTTTTTAAAAAAAAAAATGTAGGCTTGAGAGAGAGGGTATAGACAGTTATAAAAAGAAATAGTTTTAAAAAATAAAACAAAGTCTTTAAAGAGATAGTAACAATCATATAAAAAAGTACAGATAGTCATAGATTAAAGGAGTAAAGAAAAATAAGTCACATAAAGATGGAACATACACAGAGAGTCTGGATTATGTTTATTATTATGTTTTCTTTTAATTTTTTGACCACAGAGAGACATTTGATTCTGGGAGCTATTAAGCTAAACCAACACACACACACACACACACACACACACACACACACACACACACACACACATATATAGATAGATAGATAGATAGATAGATAGATAGATAGATAGATAGATAGATAGATAGATAGATAGATATTTTAAAGGTGCCTTGACTTCAAAATTTGAGTCTAAGGATATGTTACTTTGGAAAAAAGGTTTTGCTTTTGTTTCCACAGAGGATAAAAAGCTGTAGATTCCTTACCAGATAATATGGTTTGTTCAAACAAGACCCCCTGAAGCAATGTCCCAGATGGTCCAACATCCATGACAGCTTCAGGACTGCTGGCTGAGATGGACCTACTGCACAGGATACCCCATGAAAGACCTGATTAACAACACTCCCAATCAGTGGGATGTAGTCTAGAGAACAATGCCCAAATTCTCTAAATGATTATTTATATATTTTTTTTTACATTTGAAGGGGGATATGCTATAGAGATGAATACTTTGCATTGGTATGAATCTTGGTTTATTGATGCAAATTTAATGTCAATTTTATTATATGTACATTTCTGCTCTTGATTAAGGTATTGTGTTTGTATGGCTCATTTAAAAATGTAATGTATAATTAAGAAATACAGGTTAGCCAGGCAGTGGTGGCACACACCGTTAATCCCAGCACTTGGGAAGCAAAGACAGGCAGATCTCTGTGAGTTCAAGGCTAGCCTGGTCTACAAGAGCTAGTTCCCAAGACAGGCTCCAAAGCTACAGAGAAGCCTTTTCTTGAAAAACTGAAAGAAAGAAAGAAAGAAAGAAAGAAAGAAAGAAAGAAAGAAAGAAAGATTAATAGATAGTCATCTACAGTAGTCAAGCTTGTAATCATGTTAGCTAGGTTCTCTAGATGTAAAGAGATGTATTTCAGATGGGTAAGTATTCTTCAAACCTTTACAAGACAAAAGAATATGGCATTTAAAATATTTTAAGAACTTAGGACTTTACATGACAATGAGACTCATCTGTTCCTGGCAGCACCAATCTACTTAAAGAGGATGATGGGCATCAAAGAGGCTCCTTATGGAGTTTGCTAGCCATTTGGGCAAGAAACTGTTTGGACTGCTTGATGGTATACTGTATGAACTGGACCAACAGAAAAATGACTACTGAACTTACCTAAAGGTGAGATGGTCTTTCGGGATTCCTGCTTCATGAAAGAGTCTGCCAGACATTTTGCAGGACACAGAAGAAAGTATCTGATGAACTTCGCAATTACATGACAAAACAGATCTTCACATTTCCTGCTTCATGGAAAAGTTTGCCAGATACTATAAGCCAGTAGGCTGAAGATGGGTGCCCACAACATTACAGAAGAACTTTGGGTAACTGTTGAGGCAATGAGATGTCTCTGTCAATTCTAGAGTTTTAGTTGCTTACAATACACTTCCTGTTAACTTAGGTAATATTATATCCTTCTGGGGTCTTTGATGGAATTGAAGAATAGATAGTTATAATTATAGTTTTTCTAGTTATAATAAAAGATAAAGTAGATATAAATATGGTAACTGTAATTCTTGCTTGATACTTGTTTTGTTATATGTAATTTTATTATGTTAAAGTTAAAACCTTCCTTTCCATTTAGACAGAAAGGGTGAGGTGGTGATGTGGGAGTCCCCTCTGTATGCTGTAAATATGTTTTATTATCATTGGTTAATAAAGAATCTTCTTTGGGCCTATGGCCCAAATAAAGTCAGGTGGGAAATCTGAACAGAGATATAGAGAGAAAGTAGATGGAGTCAAAGAGATGCCATTTAACTCTGAAGGAGAAAGATATCAGATGCCAGCCAGAACCTTGCTGGTAAATCACGAGCCTCATGGTAAAATACAAAATAATAGAAGTGGATTAATTTACAATGTAAGAGTCAGCTAGAAATATGCATAAAGTATTGGCCAAATATCGTTGTAATTAATATAGTTTCTGTGTTATTATTTGGGTCTGGGCGGCGGAGAAACTAACAAGCCACCTCTGCCTACAGACATTCTGAAGTACTAGGGTAGGACTTCACATCCAGAGTGTTGTGTTGCTATAGCTTAGACGAACTTGAACTTGTGGTACAGGCAGACTAGCCGCCAAGATTTCAATTCTCCTACCTCAGCTTCCTGAGTGCCAAGCTTACAGGTCTGTGCTACCACACCTGACTCAATATATCTTTTGAAGGACACAGTTCAAGAAATAAACACGTAGTTGTTTATTTGTGTGAAATGTGAAACTAATTGAAAACCAGAAACCAAGCAGCCAAGTAGCCATAGCAGAAAGTCATTTTCACCCTGGACAATATAATATTCCATGCTTACCCCCAACACTAAAAAAGCCATGAAAATATACAACTGGAAGTTTGTATGCTTTGTCTGAACTTACAAAGGTTATAATGACAGATAGTTAACTAAAAAAAATGTGTTCTATCTTATAAATACCTTTAGGATGACAAAATTTGAAATATGTTATTATATTTTATTATAAATAAAAGTTGACAAACCATCAACCAAATTGTTGTGGTGTGGTAGTTTGAATGTAATTGGCCCCCATAAGTTCATGGGAAGTGGCACTATTAGAAGGTGTGACTTTGTTGGAATAGGTATGGCCTTGTTGGAAGTTGTCACTGTGAAAGCAGACTTTCTGGTCTCATATATGCTCAAGCCATGCCCAGTATCTCAGACTACTTCCTGCCGCCTACGAGTCCAGATGTAAGAACACTCTGCTCCTTCTCTAGCACCATGTCTACCTGCATGGTGCCTTGCTTCCCACCATGACAATAATAAACTAAACCTCTGAACTGTAAGTGAACTACCAAAATTAAATGCTTTCCCTTATAAGAGTTGCCGTAGTCATGGTGTCTCTTCACAGTAATAGAAACCCTAACTAAGACATGTTTATATGTTGATGGACCAGTATTGTTCAAAATTAATAAAAATATTCACCATTCATATTTCATAAGACTTATGTTTCTTTTCAGTGCTAAGGATCAAAGCCAGAACCTCATACATGCTAAGGAGGTACATACTCCACCACTGAATTGATCCCCAGTCTTTGTGTGTGCACACGTGAGTGTGTGTGTGTGTGTGTGTGAATGTGTGTGTGCAAACTTAGGTGTCAGTCTTCACCTTCCCTAAGACAGGATCTTATCACTGATGATTATACCATGCTCACTGGCCCTTAAGCTTCTGGGGACTTTTGTGTGTGCCTCTCGTTTCTCTGAGGGAGAGATGGAATTACAGATGCTCCCACATGACTTCTGGGGTCTGAACTCAGATATTCATCCTTGTGTGACAAGCGCTTTTGCTCACAGCCATCTCCACAACCTGCCTTTGGTTTGTTTTTTAATTATTATCACCATCTACACGTACGTGTACAATGTTCAGTCAGGGAGACTCTCATGCCGTAGCATATATTGCGGTCAGAAGACAATGTTGTATAATCTGTTCTCTCCTTCCTCCTCTAGGTGATTCTGGGAATAGAACTTAGGTTATTGAGCTTGTGTGGTAAACACTTTACCTACTGGGCCATCTCACTGGCCCCAACTTTGTTTTGTTTTCTTGAAGCATGATTTCTCTACATAGATCAGGGTGGCCTTGAACTTACCATGTAACCCAAGTTCGCCTCAAATTCCTGCCTCTAGCACAGCTGGGTGTCATGATTCCATTTGCAGAAACTTCACAGGAGTCGGAACACTTGCACTGAAGTATCACTAAAATTCTGAATATTTGTCTTCAATGTTTTATATACCAAGCATTGCAGCAATCACATATAAAAAGTGATTAATATTTAAATACTATATGCTTTTGAAATATACCATTATCACATTTACTATTATTTTACCATCTTCTGAAGTAATAGCTACACCCTTGCAATATTTCTGAAGTTCATCTTTAAAATATTTCAATGCTAAGAAAAAGAAAACTAAAAATCAGAAAATATTTTTTAATTTGCTCAAATGTAATCATAATCAAGACCATCATCCTTATCTGTATTGATCAGAAAATGGTTTATATAGATATTACCTTGGGGTTTTAATTGTAACATTTAAAATCATGAAAGTATGTTAATCTCTGGGGGAGTTGTTTATGTGTGTGCAAGTGTGTATGCCTGCATGCGTGCGTGCGTGCGTGCGTGTGTGTGTGTGTGTGTGTGTGTGTGTGTGTGTGTTGGGGTCTTGTTACCTTTCCCAGTATAGCTTCAAACTCCCAGACTTTAACGATCTTCCTGGCTCTGCTTTCTGGTCAGCTGAGACTAGAGGGGAATGCCAGCTACCAACTCTGTCAACTCTAATTCTTTATTACTTTCCCCTTCTTATATTTCATATGTAGTTTATTTCTATTAACAAAAGCATGTCAAATTCTAAGGTACCTTTTAAAATCATTTTAATCTGCTTTCATTTATGTTATTAATAGCATATAATAGCTCCTATTAAGGAATTATGGGCGGCACACATCCTAAGTCAGTTTCATTTTCCCACTGAAATCTACACTTTGCTCTGCATGTAGGCTTCTTCTGTCATTCTATTTAGCTCTCCTAATACTACTTGCATGTTTTCTTAAATAATGATGATTTAGGCATCTTCTATTATTCCATTTAGCTCTCCTATACAATCCATATCTTTTCTAAATTGATGACTTTAGCAGCATTTAATCAGTATTTCTATCACTGTGTTAAAGTAACTGTGGTTTTTTATTTACTAACATGGATTTCTTCTATGATAGATTTGAGATATTAAAACCCTTTTAGTTTCTCTGAAGAATATCATGAGCACTGGCTAAGTTGAGGTTACATCTTCATAACATATCCAAATTATGCGCCTCCATTACTGGCATATTTTTTAACTTAAAACCAAAATTCAGGCTGAATTTGTATCAAAACAGTTTTAGGTAAGAACAACTGTGAATTGATTTTCATCATAAAACACCCTTTGCCCTGTCTAATTGTTACAGAACACCATAGTAACATTGTTTGCCCTGTCTAACTGTTACAGAACACCATAGTAACATTGTTTGCCCTGTCTAACTGTTACAGAACACCATAGTAACATTGTTTGCCCTGTCTAACTGTTACAGAATACCAAAGTAGCAATAAAAAACTCTCCTTCCCAGGGGAAAACATAAACAACCTGTCCCCCTCTCCCAACAAACCAAGTCAGATTCCAGTAGGTTCCACTAGGGAACCATTGAGCTTATTGGGCTTCCTTACAGAGCACAGGTGAGGGGTTACTTAGAGGCGTGTGGGTGCCCCTCACAACAGGAAATTCTTTACCTAGCAGGGAAAGCCATGAGGCTTGTCTACCAAGGACAAACCTGAACCTGATTGCAAATGTACAAAAACTAGACAGATCATAATCAATTTCATAAGTATCTATACTTTAAAGATATGTGGGTAAGTGTGTGTGAGAGGGAGAGAAGAGAGAGAGGGAGAGAGAGAGAGAGAAGTGAGAGAGAGAGAGGGAGAGAGAGAGAGACTTGTGCAGCCTTGGCATTTTGGCTAGAGTATGATGGTTCATATTGAAAATCATGTTGATTTGACCAGGAGACAAAGTCTGGGCATGTCTGTGAGGGAGTTTCTAGATTAGGTTAATATAGCTGGGAAGACCCACTCAACTGCAGGCAGAACCATTCCTGTGGGGTTCTGAATTTAATAAAAAGGAAAGAGAGAGCACCAGCCTCTTTTCTCCTCTCTCTGTCTCTCTCTATCTGTCTCTCTGTCTGTCTCTCTCTGTTTCTCTCTCTCTCTCTCTCTCTCTCTCTCTCTCTCTCTCTCTCTCTCTCTCTCTCTCTCTCTCTCTCTCTCCCCTTCCTGACCACGGATGAACTATGTCCAAGTGACCTCAACCTCCTGCCACCATGACTTTACCACCATGATGGACTGTACCCTGGAATTGTAGGCCAAAATTAACCCTCTTATGTTGCTTTTGTGGTATATTTTGTTGCAGCGGAGAGAGAAGTAATATGTGATGCTAGAGATCTCAAGTGAGGTTCATCTCCATTAAAGATAGCACTTATCAAAGTTTAGGGAAAGTGAGTCAATGGTACTGATGTGGGGATATAGATATATATTGCTTTCTTAGTCTGTATTTTGCCTACAGAAGGATGGGTCTAGATGAAAATTCCAAGTCACCTGGATACTCTACTAAGGGAAACTTTCTTCAGTCCCTCATTTGACCCCCTTATTTTACTTATTTGTTTATTTTATATTTTGGGATAGGGTCTCATGTTGCCTAGGCTAGCCTCAATCCCAAGGGCTCAAACAATCTCCTAGGAGATCTGCAGAGACCACAGATGCAGTGGCTGTAATGGGAAAAGTAAAATGCTGCGGATCCCCAAGTGGCTGCAACGGGCAGAAATGCTGCAGGTCCCCAAGCAGGGGCAGTTAGCAGCAGGTCCCAAGAGCAGGTCTCCAAGCAGGGACGACACAGTTCCCCGAGTGCTTGAGGTGGGACACTAGCCTCGTGATGGGTAAGAGACCTCGATGGGGCAGCCAGTCTTACAAGGAGAGATAGACAGAAGGGCACACCATGAGACCACACTGCAGGTCTCCAAAGGCGGCTGGTCCCGGGCAGGGAGCCATGAGAGACAGAGACATGGATAGGCTCGCCATGCAGAGTGAAATTGGATGTTTATTTAGTGGGTTATGGAGGGGAAAGGGAAAAGGAGAGAAGAGCAGAGAGGCAGAAAGAGAGAGGAGGGAGACAGAACCTGCCTCTTCGAGAGGGAGATGGAAAAGGAAGAGAGTCAGGCTGCAAGCAGAAAGGAAGATCTGCCTGCCTCAGTGGATGAGGGGAATGGGAGGAGCTTGTCTATTAAAGGGACAGTTCAGATCATTACAGTGGCCACAGGTGCATGTCACTGCCCCTAACTCAGCTGCCACCTTTTAGTGAGTGTTCCTGTCCACTGTCAGTCTAATGAAGGCTTTTGAAACCATGGGTAAGTATTTTATGTAAAAGAAATGTACAGAGAACTAAGAAAATTAAGAGAAGAAAGAAGAGGAAAATAGAATTTTATCTGTCACACAAAATTTCTGTATAGGATTTTAATAGATTTAAAAATAGGTACTGATAAATCTACAAAAATCAGTCTCAAGGCACAGTTTTATCCAGTGCTTTCTCTGCATCTGTTTGATATAATTGCATGCTTTTTCTCCTTTATTCTGTTGATATGAAGGATGTTCCTGCATAACTAGAATAAATCCCATGGGATTGCAGTGTATAGTTATTTTCTACATTGGTGGATTTAACTTGATAACATTTTGTTGAGGATTTTTGCATCTTTTTCATGAGAAATGTTGGCTTTTAGTTTTGATTTCTTGTAAATTTTTGTCTGGTTTGGAATAAGAAAAATATTGGCCTCATCGAATATTGGGAAGTATTCCCTCTGCTTATATTTTCTCATAGAGTTGTAGAGAATTGGTTTTATTTATTTTTTTAACTATCTGGTAGAATTTACTGGTGAACAAATCCAGAATTAGTTGGGAGATTAATTACTGACTCAATTTTAATAGAAATAGTCCTATTCTAAGTATCTATTTCTTACTGTATGTTTTAATAGTTTGTATCTTTCAAGAAATTATTCCATATCATCCTGGTTATCAAGTTCATAAGTACAGAGATGCTCACAATACTCCTTTGCAAGTCTTTTTTTCTGTGTGTGTGTGTGTGTGTGTGTGTGTGTGTGTGTGTGGTCTGTGTATTTGTGTGTGTGGTCTGTGTATTTGTGTGTGTCTGTGTGCATGCACATGTGGGTTTGGGCAGGGTGCAGTACATGCATGCGCATTAGCACAGGGATGCCAGAGATTAATACCAGGTGTCTTCCTCAATTCTCTCCACTTTTTTTTAATGAGACAGAGTCTCTCACTGAGCCTGAAGCTTGCAGATCAAGCTAGACTGTCTAGCTGCTAGCCCTTGGGAGTCCCCACTTCCCCAGCTCTGGAATTATAGGCACATGCTATCATGCCTAGCTTTTTACATAGGTGCTGGAGCTTGAACTCAGGCCTCATGCTTGTAGAGCGAGCACTTTACGAGTAATCTCAGCCTACCTTTATAATTGTTTAAATGTGCATGGTCCCTCTTTCATTTCTGGAATTAATAATGGACTGCCATCTTTATCTTAGCCTAGCAGGAATTTATTCACTTTCTGTTTGTTTGTTTTGACTTTGGCTTGTTGTTGTTTTGTTGTTTATCTCTACAAAGTACCAGTGATTCAATTACATTTATTTTCTTCTATTGATTTCCTGTTTTCAGTTTCTCAAATTTCTATGCTATTTTTTTATCATTTCTTTTCTTATGGTTTGGACCTAATTTGTTCTCTTTTTGTTGCCTAAAAGAGTTTACAGTGTTGATACTAGATTATTCTCATATCCTAACACATACACTCAATGTTATAACCATGGCTGTGATGTTTAGTGTTTGCTGTCAGCTAAATAGAATGGAGACTCATCTAGAGGACAGGCCTCTGGGAAAGCATATATATAAAATCATATATATATATATATATATTCTTTATGATTTTACCCCTCCTAATTCTTTTTGGCTCTTGTTATTTACAACTATATTGCTTAATCTTCAAGTACTTAAGCATATTCTAATTATCTTTCTGGATTTTTTTTTTACTTAATCTTTTGTGTCCTAAGACCATACATTGAATGATTTTGTTCTTTTACATTTTTTAGGATTCTTTTATGACCAGCAGTCTTTATTTCTGGTTTTGTTTTGTACTGGAGAGGTTACTTTTGCTGGTTTCATTTGATTGTTTGTTGGTTGGTTTGCAGTTGCTTTGCGGAATAACACATACCTCAGGCTGACTGCCTATGTAGCCAAGGATAATCTTGTGGTCCTGGTCTTCCCTCCACCAACAGGTGCTGCTGAAGAAGCATGTGACACCATGCCACCCTCAGAATGTCTAGGTGAGCATTTTGTATGAGCTTAAGAATGTGCTGTTGTAAGATGAAATATTGAAATACTCTATAAATGTCAATTAAGTTCAGTTGATGGATGGAGCCATTCAGTTTAGTGATATATCTTTCTCCATCCCCTTACCTGTAATCTACTTATATGCTTATATTTAAGGTGAGTCTCTTGAGGGGAAAATGTAGTCTTTTTTAAAAAAATTGCTCATGCAGTCTTTGTCTCTAAATTGATGTATTTGGAACATTAACATTTAAAGTGATTACTGATATGGTTGGATTAATAGCTAATGTATTTGTTGTTGTTTTATAGTCATTGATCTTAATTTCACTTGTTCAAGTGGGGTTTTGTTGCTGTTTTATGCATTTTCTATCTTCTCTGGTTTTGACTGAGCATTTTTTTTTATTTTTGAGACAGGGTTTCTCTGTAGCTTTTTGGTGCCTGTCCTGGAACTAGTTCTTGTAGACTAGGCTAGCCTCAAACTCACAGAGATCCGCCTGCCTCTGCCTCCCGAGTGCTGGGATTAAAGGTGTGTGCCACCATCGCCTGTCTTGACTGAGCATTTTATAGGATTCTTTTTTCTGTTTTCTTAACATATCAATTACATCTCTATTTTTAACTTTTGCATTTTATTTTGGCTCTTAACTTTGCAATATTCATTTATGAACAACCCAAGTTCACTTTCAAATAACTGTATTATTTCATTAATAATAGTAATATCTTATAACACAGTATTCCAAATTCTTCTTCCCAAATACATTACTGTTTGTATTACTTCAGGTAAACTGCCTCCTGTTAGATCAATTAAGAATAAGAAGAGCACTTAGTGTTCTTCCAGAGGACCTAGGTTCAATTCCTATCACCCACATGGCAAGTAACAACTGTCTGTAATTCCAGTTCCAGAGGATCTGGGTGCTATCTTCTGGCATCCACAGGTGCCAGACACAAATGTGGGTTACGGAAATATGTGCAAGCAAAACACCCACACATGAAAGAGGAAGAACAGAGGAAGAAGAAGTGGGAAGAAGGGAGACTTTATCTTTACTTGTTCCATCTCTAGCATGTTTCCTTCCTTCATGGAGATCCAAGCTTTTGATCTACAACATTCCTTCCCTTTCTGAGGAACTTCTCCTAACATTTGTTGCAAAGCAAGTAAGGTATAGTGAAGGGATTTCTTTTACCATTCATTAGTTATAAAACTCAGAGACAAATGTAAGATAAGACCCTACGACAGTCACCACAGCCTCATGCACTCACCACCATTAGCCTTTCAGCTCCAAAGGGCCTCACAACCTCTCGGTTCCATCTATTCTCCCACAGCCATTCTTTCTCTTGTGCTGGGCCCATGAAGGATTAGTTGATCCATTCCAGCCAGCTAAATGTGAACTCCACATCTTGGACCAAATGATCTATTCAACTGGATAACAGACTATGACATAAACAGAATTCCCATAACATTTACCCCTCTTTGTCTAATTAAAAAGGAAAGTGACTACTAAACTTTGCCAAGACAAGGTAGGACAGTCCTTCAAAATTTCCCACTTCTCAAAAATGTCTGTCAGCTATACTAGGCCTATAGGCAAAAGTTGGATGTCCCAACATTACAAGTGGGCCACTGTCTAGGCAGACAGATGTCCCTGTTGTTAGGTAGCATTTCACCCTTCTGGAGTCTTTGATGGAGCTAAAGACTAAATAATTAGACTTAAAGTTTTCCTTATAATAAAAGTTATAATAAAATGTAAATTAAGTATAAAACTTTAGACTCACAAAGATAAGATAAATAATAAAATATTTTCTCTAAATTTTGTCAAATACAAATGGGCTAGATATTATAACTATAATTCTTACCTAACTGTTATATATATATATTATGACAGCCCTAACTTTTCTCCCTCCTGTGGACCCTTTCAGCCACCTACCCTTCTAGCCCAGATCTATTCCTGCTTGTCAGTACCCAAAATCCCCCTTTCCAACTACAGCACTTGGGAAAGTGGGCCCTGCACCTCACCTAGGCAGCAATAGAGTTGACCCTATTGACAGGGGTACTCTTTGCAATGAATACCTGCAAGTAAAGATACATGGATAAAAGTGTTCACTGTGTGACTCACTGTGTCACACTACAGTTTTTGTAACAAGATTGATTTTATTTTATTTTGCAGGGGAGGTTGCAAGGGCAGAGGGTGGATACAACGGGACAGGGAAATGAATGGGATCAAGATGCATGATGCAAAAGATACAAAGAATAAATAAGAAGAAAGTTAAAAGAGAGAAAAGAAAATATAACCTACCCAAACTTATAAGACACAATGAAGGTCATTAAAAGAAAAAAAATGGAGCAATCTCATATTAGTAACTTTACAGCACACCTGAAAGCTCTAGAACAAAAAGAAGAAATAAGGTCCAAAATGAGTAGACAGCAAGAAATAATCATACTCATGGCTGAAATCAACAAAATAGAAATAAAAAAAAATAAGCAAAGAGTTGGATTTTTGAGAAAATCAATAAGATTGACCAACTCTTGGCCAAATTAACTAAAATATGGTAGGAGAAGATTCAAATTAAGGAAATTATAGTTGAAATGGGGACATTAACAACAGACAACAAATCCAAAGAATCATGACATAGTTTTAAAACCTATACCCCACCTAATTGAAAATTCTAACAAAAGTGGATAATTTTTAAATATATACCACCTACCAAAGTTAAATCAAGATCAGAAAAGCTATAGCCCCAGTGAAATTGAAGTAGTAACTAAAAGTCTCCCAACATAAAAATCCCAGTACCAGATGATTTTAGTACAGCATTTTACTAGACTTTCAAAGAAAGATTAATACCAATACTCCTCAAATTATTCCACAAAATAAAAACAAAAGAAACATTGCCAAATGTTTTATGGCTCTACCATTATCCTGATACTTACACCAAAAGACCCAACAAAGAACAGAATTCAGGCCAATTTTTCTTATTCACATAGGGACAACGTTTTCCAATAAAATACTTGCAAACTAAACCCAAGAGTACATCAAAAAGATAATCCACCATGATCAAGTGGGTTTCGTCCTAGAGAGACAAAGATGATTCAACATATGTAAATCAATAAGCAGAATACACCATATAAACAAATTGAAAGACAAAAAACACATGATCATCTCATTAGATGAAAAAAAATGCTTGCCAAATTCCACTAGTACCCCTTCATGATAAAAAGTGCAGGAGAGACTAGGGATATAAGGGATATACCTCAACATAAAAAGGGCAATTTACAAGCAAGCCCATAGCCAACATCAACTTAAACAGAGAGAAACTCAAACATCCACTAAAATCAGGGACAAGACAAGGTTGTCCACTCTCTATATACCCATTCAATATGGTAAGTACTTGAAGTCCTAACTAGAACAATAAGACAACTGAAGGAGGTGGAGAAAATACAAATAGGAAGAAAAGTAAGTCAAAGTATTGTTATTTGCAGATGATGTTCATATAAGTGAGCTGAAAAATTCCACTGGGAAAGTTGGACTCCTGATAAACACTTTCAGCAAAGTAGCAGGATAGAAAACTAATACAGAAAAATCAGTAGTCCTCCCTTGTACAAATGGCAAATTAACTGAGAAGAAGTATCAGGGAAACAACACCCTTCACAGTAGCCTCAAAAAAATGTAAAATATATTAGGCTAACCCAACCAAGCAAATGAACAGCTTGTATGGTAAAACCTTTAAGAGACTGAAAAAAAGAAATTGAAGGTATCAGAGGATTGAAATCTCCAATGCTCATGGATCTATAGGATTTACATAGTAAAAATGGCCATTCTGCCAAAGTAATGTGCACATTCCATGCAGTCCCCATGAAAATTCCAACACAATTCTGCAAAGAACTTGAAGCTCCAGCTTCATATTGTTAATCCCACCAAATGAGAGTAAAGTCCATTACCCAAATTCTTTGGTCGAGTTATGTGAGCTTTATCTTCTGTCAGACAGGGCTATCTCCCTAAAGCTGCTTTGAGAAAATAACATCAAACATAGGAGAAGGTAGGGTTTATATTAGCCCAAAAAATTCAAGATTAGGGGTTTTCAAGGGGTTTTGGTTATATAGCAAGTTGGCAGAACATTTCAAAATTATTTGGCAGGGTGGAGATTAGGGTATAGGGAGAAGAATGCTTAAAATTCCAGAAAATAGATCAAAACAAATGGCCAAACCCAAGTGTCTTTTCGTTTTGTTTTGTTTTTATTTTGTTATTTTTGGTTTGGTTTGGTTTTTGTTTTTCGAGACAGGGTTTCTTTGTAGCTTTGGGGCCTGTCCTGGAACTCACTCTGTAGACCAGGTTGGCCTCGAACTCATGGAAAGCCTCCTGACTCTGTCTCCCGAGTGCTGGGATTAAAGGTGTGCACCACCGCCACCCAGCCTTCTAAAGAAATGTTACAGAAAACAGAAATTAGCCTACTCTGACCTTGTAACCAGGTGGCTTTTAGGCTTAAAATGGAGTTAGGCTGATCCATCAATATGGAAACATGAAAACCTAGGACAGGTGAGACAGTCCTGAACAACAGAAGAACTGCTGGAGGTCTCACCATTACCAACTTCAAGTTGTACTACAAAAGCAACCCAGCACGGTAGCCTGGCAGTGGTGGTGCAAACAGGAGGATGGGCTGCAACGGCAAGGTGGCGGCGGCAGCAGCAGCAGCAACAACAGCAGCAGCAACAGCAGCAACAGCAACAACAGCAGCAGCAACAGCAACAACAGCAGCAACAGCAGCAGCAACAGCAACAGCAACAGCAACAGCAGCAACAGCAGCAGCAACAACAGCAACAGCAACAGCAGCAACAGCAACAGCAACAGCAGCAACAGCAGCAGCAACAACAGCAGCAACAGCAGCAGCAACAGCAACAGCAGCAACAGCAACAGCAGCAGCAGCAGCAGCAGCAACAGCAACAACAGCAGCAGCAACAGCAACAGCAGCAACAGCAGCAGCAGCAGCAGCAGCAACAGCAACAACAGCAGCAACAGCAGCAGCAACAGCAACAGCAGCAACAGCAACAGCAGCAGCAACAGCAACAACAGCAGCAGCAACAGCAACAGCAGCAACAGCAGCAGCAGCAGCAGCAGCAACAGCAACAACAGCAGCAACAGCAGCAGCAACAGCAACAGCAGCAACAGCAACAGCAGCAGCAGCAATAGCAGCTTATCCAAAGGATTGAGGTAGCAGGACTGCACTGAGTTCAAGACAGCCTAGGCTACAGAAAATACCAGGCCAGTCAGGGTTACGGTGTGATACCTTTAAGATAGATAGATAGGTAGATAGATAGATAGATAGATAGATAGATAGATAGATAGATAGATAGATAGATAGATGGATGGATGGATGGATGGATGGATGGATGGATGGATGGATGGATGGATGGATGGATGGATGGATGGATGGATATAGATATAGATAGATGGATAGATTAAAAACTAAAGCCTTTTACGTAAAAAGTTTCAGTTTCTATCTTAGTTAGGGTTTCTTCTGTTGCAACGAAACACCATGACCAAAAAGCAAGTTGGGGAGTAAAGGGTTTATTTGCCTTACACTTCAGCATTGCTGTTCATTAGTGAAGGAGGTCAAGGCTGGAACTCAAACAGAACAGGATACCGGAGGCAGGAGCTGATGCTGAGGCATGGAAGGGTGCTGCTTACTGACTTGCTTCCCATGACTTGCTTGACCCAACTTCTTATAGAACCCTGATAGGGATGCTACCATCTGGTTGGGATGACTGGGTTCTCCTCCAGTGATCAAAAAACTTAAAAAAAAAATGCCTTACAGCTGGATCTCAACTGAGACGCTCCTTCCTCTGATGACTCAAGTTGACACACAAAACCAGCCAGTACAGTTTGTTTGCTTAATTTTTTATTTTTTATGTCTAGGAATATTTTTGCCTGCATGTGTGTCTGTACACCATGCTTATGCAAGCCAGAAGAGGGCATTGGATCCCCCTAGGACTAGAATTACAGCCAGTAATGAGCTGCCACGTGGGGGCTGGGGATTGAACTCAGGTCCTCTGAAAGAACAACCAGTGTTGTTGACCACGGAGCCATCTCTTCAGACCCATCAAAAAGTTTTTAGAGCTGGGTATGGTGATGTATAAGTTTAACTCCAATGGGAGGCAGAGGCAGGCATCTCTATAATTTCTAGGCTAGTGTGCTCTACATAGTAAATTCTGGAACAGCCAGAGCTATATAGAAAGACTCTGTCTCAAAGCAAAAACAAACAAAAAAACCAACCGTTTATAGCACCTTCTATTCCGACAGGAAAAATTTGAGAGTTCCTGATTCATCAAACTGTCACCTATCCTCAGTATAGCAGTTCCTTTTTCTGTTGCTATAAGAAAACACCATGACCAAAAGTGATTTATGTGAGAGTTTATTTTAGCTTATGGTTCCAAAGGGCTAAGAGTCCATCACTGTGGGAGGCATGGCAGCAGGCAGCATGGCCACTGGAGCAGGAAGCTGAGCCATTACATCCCCTTGACGGCAAGTACAAAGCAGAGAGAGAAAACTGGAAATAGGGGAGGTTCTAGACCCTCAAGCCAACACCCTAGTGACATACTTCCTCCAACAAGACTGGACTTCCCCATAGTCTCGCCAAGCAATGCCACCAACTAGGGACCAAGTGTTCAAATGCTTAGGTTTATGGGGGACAGCTCCCACTCAAAACACCACACTCAGTAAAGAATCTTTTTAATCTTCCTCCTTCTCCTCTTCCTCCTCCTCTTTTTTCTCTTTCTTGCTCTCCTCTTCCTCATTGTAGTTCTCCTCCTTCTCTTCCTCTTCCTTCTCTTCCTCTTCCTTCTCTTCCTCTTCCTTCTCTTCCTCTTCCTTCTCTTCCTCTTCCTTCTCTTCCTCTTCCTTCTCTTCCTCTTCCTTCTCTTCCTCTTCCTTCTCTTCCTCTTCCTTCTCTTCCTCTTCCTCCTCTTTCTCTCCCTCCTCTTCTCTTCCTTCTCTTCTTCCCCCTCTTCTTTCTCTTCCTTTTGGTGCTGAGAATAAGATTCCAAACCTCACAAATGCTGAGCAAGCACTTTACTAAAGAGCTGCATTCCCAATCCTCATTTTAATTTTTGTCTCTTTCATTGAAGGGAGAAAAAAACCAAATATAATCCCAAATATGCCTATGTTATTTCCTCAGAAAGCATGCAAAACATTTTTTTAGAATGCTTTTGGAGTGGGGCAGTAGTGGCTCACACCTTTAATCCCAGCACTCAGGAGGCAGAGGCAGCAGATCTCTGTGAGTTTAAGGCCAGCCTGGTCTACAAAATGAATTCCAAGACAGCTAGAGCAGTTACACAGAGAAATCCTGTCTCAAAAAACAAACAAAAAAAATGATTTTGGAAATGAATATACATTATAGAGATTATATGTCTTTGCTAAAATAAAATAGAATGTTTGTCAGAAAACAGACTTATCAAATGATATTGATATCTCACAGAATCATTTATAGAGCTAGAGAAAATCACAGGGTTTGGCTCCTGTATTTCAAAACTGGCCTGGGCAGGGCATCTTTTACCAGCACTACCCACTAAATGCCAGATCAGATTCCTGATGCAGGATGATTGATGGCAAGGGTATTAGAAGGACATCTTGAATTCAAGTTGACTTGGCTTCTAGGTCTTCCAAATCTGAATTGGGGTGGGAATAATATGCTTGCCCATATGGAGGCAGCACAAGGCATTCAACAAGAAATGGAGGTCTAAAGTAACTGACTCAGGTAATGTAAAAGCTTACAGGGTAGTCTAATTTTGACTAAAAATCCCTGTCTGCTCAGCCTCTGATAATGGCCCCCTCAGCCACATCACATGTGCTAGATGGAGTGGAGACACATGAGAGAGGGAGAGGTGAGAGGGAAAGAGCGTACAGTGTGACAGGAAGTCAGAGAGCACACAGTGTGACAGGAAGTCAGAGAGCACACAGTGTGACAGGAAGGCAGATAGTGAACATTGTGACAGGAGGTCAGAGAGCACACAGTGTGACAGGAAGTCCGAGAGCACACAGTGTGACAGGAAGTCAAAGAGTGAACAGTGTGACAAAAAGTCAGAGAGCACAGTGTGACAGGAAGTCAGAGAGCACACAGTGTGACAGGAAGTCAGAGAGCACACAGTGTGACAGGAAGTCAGAGAGCACACAGTGTGACAGGAAGTCAGAGAGCACACAGTGTGACAGGAAGTCAGAGAGCACACAGTGTGACAGGAAGTCAGAGAGCACACAGTGTGACAGGAAGGCAGATAGTGAACATTGTGACAGGAGGTCAGAGAGCACACAGTGTGACAGGAAGTCAGAGAGCACACAGTGTGACAGGAAGTCAGAGAGCACACAGTGTGACAGGAAGTCAGAGAGCACACAGTGTGACAGGAAGTCAGAGAGCACACAGTGTGACAGGAAGTCAGAGAGCACACAGTGTGACAGGAAGTCAGAGAGCACACAGTGTGACAGGAAGTCAGAGAGCACACAGTGTGACAGGAAGTCAGAGAGCGCACAGCGTGACAGGAAGTCAGAGAGCACACAGTGTGACAGGAAGTCAGAGCAAGCAGAAGAGCCTGTCTTGTTCCTTATGTAACAACTCACTGTGGCAAAAATAACTCACTTCTGGCTCTCTGCTCCTCCCTGTTCTGGAGACAGCCGCTTCTCTTCATGCAGTGCCAGCCTCGTTCCAGAGACACGATGGTGAAGGTCGGAGTGAACGGATTTGGCCGTACTGGACGCCTGGTTACCAGGGCTGCCTTCACTTCTGGCAAAGTGGACGTTGTTGCCATCAATGACCCTTTCATCGACCTCAACTACATGGTCTACATGTTCCAGTATGACTCCACCCATGGCAAGTTCAAAGGCACAGTTAAGGCTGAGAATGGGAAGCTTGTCATCAACGGGAAGGCCATCACCATCTTCCAGGAGCGAGATCCCGCCAACATCAAATGGGGGGATGCCGGCGCCGAGTATGTTGTGGAGTCTACCGGTGTCTTCACCACCATGGAGAAGGCTGGGGCCCACTTGAAGGGTGGGGCCAAGAGGGTCATCATCTCTGCCCCTTCTGCCGATGCCCCCATGTTTGTGATGGGTGTGAACCATGACAAGTATGACAATTCCCTCAAGATTGTCAGCAATGCTTCCTGCACCACCAACTGCTTAGCCCCCTTGGCCAAGGTCATCCATGACAACTTTGGCATCGTGGAAGGACTCATGACCACAGTCCATGCCATCACAGCCACCCAGAAGACTGTGGATGGCCCCTCGGGGAAGCTGTGACGAGATGGCCGTGGTGCTGCCCAGAACATCATCCCTGCGTCCACTGGCGCTGCCAAGGCTGTGGGCAAAGTCATCCCAGAGCTGAATGGGAAGCTCACGGGCATGGCCTTCTGTGTTCCTATCCCCAACGTGTCCTTTGTCGATCTGACACGCCGCCTGGAGAAAGCTGCCAAGTATGATGACATCAAGAAGGTGGTGAAGCAGGCATCCGAGGGCCCACTAAAGGGCATCCTGGGCTACACTGAGGACCAGGTCGTCTCCTGTGACTTTAACAGTGACTCCCACTCTTCCACCTTCGATGCTGGGGCTGGCATTGCTCTCAATGACAACTTTGTAAAGCTCATTTCCTGGTACGACAATTAATTCAGCTACAGCAACAGAGTGGTGGACCTCATGGCCTACATGGCCTCCAAGGAGTAAGAAGCCCGCCCTGGACCACTTATCCCAGCAAGGACACAGCAAGAGAGAGGTCCTTGGCTGCTGAGCAGTCCCTGTCCTAACTAACCCTTGACACTGAGCATCTCCCTCAGTTTCCATCCCAGACCACCAGAATAGCAGGAGGGGGCTTAGGGAGCCCTACTCTCTTGAATACCATCAATAAAGTTCATTGCACCCCTCAAAAAAAAAACTCACTTTTTTCGACAGGCATGAATCCCTTTTGAGAGAGATGTTTCCAATGACCTAATTACCTTCCACTTCCCTCCCTGTCATGGACCCACCACCTTTTATGTGGTCACACTGGGAAGTTATTGCACCATGTTGTGGAGAAGGGAGCACTCAAGAAGAGCAACGTAAGTGACCTATTACGTACTACCACCAACCAGTCAGCTTGTAACTGAACAAAATATTCTAACTTAGCTCTTTCCTTGGCTTCCTAAGGAAACTGTAAAATGTATGTATTCCGTTGCATAGTTTACTTAATAAAGTGAATATTCAAATGAAGCATATAAACTTTGTCTAAGTGGAAAATATTTTAAATGTAAATGATAATTCTTTCAAATTGACATTTCATAAATCTTCACAAATATCAGCGTGAAGTGAAACTCAGCTAAACGGCTGAGCTTTCCTACATCAGTGAGTATCCAAGAAATCTAAAGATAAAGGTCAATAAACCGTGGACCTTGGGGAAAGATCAGTGTTGTTTTAAAACTAAAACAAGGAAAAACAGCATTTCCTGCGTTTTCATTTTGCAGTGGTGGCTACTAAATATACGTGAACCCTAAATTCAGGTAGGAGCACTGATATCACCCACAAAATCTTTAGGAAGAAAAAGGTGACTTGCAATGGCAGAGAAAGGGATCTCACTGCAAATGAATAAATTAGCATGATTCTGAGAAACAGCTGCCCTAAGCCCTGGGATTTTGAATTAAAGTTAGTCCAATCTTTTAATAACCATAAAGTCCCTATCACATAGTAATGTAAATTTTTGCTAAAACATTAATTTTCAGAATCCTATACCCCAAGCAGCTGATACATGACTCCCAGCATTCAAATTCTACCACAGCTTTATTTGCCCTTGATATGTGGCAATGGACATGTTCACCCGCAGGTGCATTTAGGAAAAAAATTAGATGGTATAATACTAATGAATAATTAAAGATTTATGAAGGTCTCTGGAAGTTTCCCAAAATATCACAAGGGTTCACCGTATTTTTCTTTGGTTTTTGGTTGTTTTAAGACAGGGTTTCTCTGTGTAGCTTTGGTGCCTGTCCTGGAACTTGCTCTGTAGACCAGGGTGGTCTTGAACTCACAGAGATCTGTTTGCCTCTGCCTCCCAAGTGCTGGGATTAAAGGAGTACACCACCACCACCCAGCTGATTCACCATATTTTTAAGAAATTTAATAAATAAAAATATCTGTAAAAGAAAAGTAAATTTAAAAAACAATAAAAGAAATTACTGTAGCTAATAAAAATCCATAATCTGACTGTTAGGTACAATATAGTTATAACTCTTCCTACTGAGAGTGACAGAAGCTCAGTTTGTCATAGGCAAAGGATTTGTTCTCATTGGAAACTACCAGGAAAGGTTTAGATGGCTGGAGCACATCCTGCTCTTGCAAGGGACCCTGCACCCACTTAAAGGAAACTTAAAACTGCCTTTAAGTCCAGCTTCGAGGGCTCCAAAGTCTCTGCTATACTCCACGAGCACCTACGCTCCCAGTAAATATACCCACTCACAGGCACACACACACACACACACACAATTAAAAATTAAATAAACTTTTTAAAAAGTCTTTTAAAAGTGGAGCAGGGACAAGGCTTGCTACTCTTCCAGATGTCTTGAGTTTGGTTACTAGAAGCCATATTAGGTGACTCACAACCATCTATAACTCCAGATTTAGGGACTCCATCACCCTCTATGGCCTCCACGGGCATCCACTCACAAGCATGCACTTCACATATATGGATGCTAAGAGTCCAACCTAGATCATCCAAGCTACTTAGAGGTTGAGGGAGGAAAGTCACAGGTTCAAGCCTGTGCTGCATAGTGAGACATGAAGAAATTTTTTAAAAGATGAAATGTAAGGGAAGGATGTGGGAGGTTAGGGAAAAGAGAGAAAAGGGGATTGAGGTAAGAACCATAGGTTGGGAAAGACTGCTGCCAAGTGTCTTCTGGACGTGGGAGGAACATTGACTCACCAACTCCCAGCAGTTCTCGTTGCCAGCACAAAGGTCAAGCCACCCACATTCCAGCATGGAGAGGGAAGGGACTCATGAGAAGAGGAGGGGAGGGAGAATGGAGGAGGGACGAAAGAGGGGAACAGATAGAAAAGGGAGGAAATGAAATGGAAGGGAAATCCCGGGAAGAGTGTTAGGGTTGATTTGGTCAGAAGTCCAGACGATTTTATCAGGGCTCAGGTTCTTTCTGTTTCTTTTCTTTGTCTTCGCCCTCCATTGTCTTTATTCTCACTATCTAGCTGTGGCTTGAGCTGCTGTTCCCACAAAGAAAAAAAGACCTTCTGCGATTCCTTCCTCAATATCTTTTGTACCTTCCATACATACGTATGTCTACTCCTGATTAGCCAGACCTTGGACACATGTGGCACCTCTGGAGAGAGAAAGGAGCCCCCACCCAAGCTATAATCCTCATTGACTGACATTGCAGAGAAATTATTCTACAGAAACGTACAATAAATAAATGAAATAATAAAATCAAATGAATTCCAGGTATCCCAATCTAAAAGTATACACAATGGATGACTAAAACAGTAAATTTTTCCTATTTATATTTAAGGCAAAATTGGGGATGGTGGTGTAGCTCAGAGCTCAGCACTTGCCTAGCGTGTATGAGGCACTGGATTCAATCTCAACACAGCGACAAGAAAAATGAAACAACCCAAAAACCAGGGACTCCGATATTTGAGAGCTGGACCCTAAACACATGGCACTGCAGTATTAAACCTTCGTTGTTTGGGAAGGCGGGGAAGATCCCAGGGACTTAGCAAAGGCAAATGCTCTGGGAAACAGGCAGAATGTGACTATTGTGTGGCCCCTCTAAAAATAATCCGAAAGCCTGGTGGAAGCCTGTTGCCTTTCTATGCTCAGGTTCAACCATCAATGTACCGTCATCAATGCAGTACTCTGTACCTAAAATAATGACCTCATTTTCCACTGAGCCTTTAATGCATCCAACATGGTCTTTCTTTATAACAAACACAGGAGTGTCTACATTTGTTAGCTGTCTGCTTTGGGTGTGTGCGTGTGCTCTCAGATATATCTTGGAATAGACAGTGACATCAATTTTAGTTAACAGACTGAAGATACTTGAATTCTTGAGCTAGAATTAGGCTGTGTAAAAGACTGACACTGTGACCTCAGTGTATTTCTCTGAACAAAGTGAATAGATGTTTTCCAAGAATAGTTGTGGTGTTTTGAATGAGAATGGCCCCATGGCCTCATAGATTTGAATATTTGGTCCTTGGTGGAACTGTTTGGAAAGCCTAAGGAGGTTTGAACTTGTTAGTGGAGATGTTTCACTGGGAGGAGGCTTTAAGGCCATATCATTTCCAATTAGCTCTCTCTCTCTCTCTCTTTCTGTGTGTCTCTCTCTGTCTGTCTGTCTCTCTGTCTCTCTCTCTGTGTCTCTCTCTGTCTGTCTCTCTCTCTGTGTCTCTCTCTGTCTCTCTCTCTGTCTCTCTCTTTGTCTGTCTCTCTGTCTCTCTCTTTGTCTCTCTCTGTCTCTCTGTCTGTCTCTCTGTCTCTCTCTGTCTCTCTCTCTGTGTCTCTCTCTGTCTCTCTCTCTCTCTGTGTCTCTCTCTGTCTGTCTCTCTCTGTGTCTCTCTCTCTGTCTCTCTCTTTGTCTCTCTCTGTCTCTCTCTTTGTCTCTCTCTGTCTCTCTCTTTGTCTCTCTCTGTCTCTCTCTTTGTCTCTCTCTGTCTCTCTCTCTGTGTCTCTCTCTGTCTGTCTCTCTCTCTGTGTGTCTCTCTCTGTCTCTCTCTTTGTCTGTCTCTCTGTCTCTCTCTTTGTCTCTCTCTGTCTCTCTGTCTGTCTCTCTGTCTCTGTCTGTCTCTCTGTGTCTCTCTCTGTCTGTCTCTCTGTCTCTCTGTCTCTCTCTCTGTGTCTCTCTCTGTGTGTCTCTCTCTGTCTCTCTCTGTCTCTCTGTGTCTCTCTCTCTGTCTCTCTGTCTCTCTCTGTCTCTCTCTCTGTGTCTCTGTCTCTCTCTGTCTCTCTCTCTGTGTCTCTCTCTCTGTCTCTCTCTCTGTGTCTCTCTCTGTCTGTCTCTCTCTGTGTGTGTGTCTCTCTCTGCCTCTCTCTCTGTCTCTTTGTCTGTCTCTCTGTCTCTCTCTTTGTCTCTCTCTGTCTCTCTGTCTGTCTCTCTGTCTCTCTCTGTCTCTCTCTGTCTGTCTCTCTGTCTCTCTCTGTGTGTCTCTCTGTGTCTGTCTCTCTCTGTGTCTCTCTGTCTCTCTCTGTCTCTCTGTGTCTCTCTCTGTCTGTCTCTCTCTCTCTGTGTCTCTCTCTGTCTGTCTCTCTCTCTCTGTGTCTCTCTCTGTCTGTCTCTCTGTCTCTCTCTGTGTCTCTCTCTGTCTGTCTCTCTGTCTCTCTCTCTGTGTCTCTCTCTGTCTGTCTCTCTGTCTCTCTCTGTGTGTCTCTCTCTGTCTGTCTCTCTCTCTCTGTGTCTCTCTCTGTCTGTCTCTCTCTGTGTCTCTCTGTCTCTCTCTGTCTCTCTGTGTCTCTCTCTGTCTGTCTCTCTCTCTCTGTGTCTCTCTCTGTCTGTCTCTCTCTCTCTCTGTGTCTCTCTCTGTCTGTCTCTCTCTGTGTGTGTCTCTCTGTCTGTCTGTCTAATAGTTACATCTCAGATGTAAGCTCTCAGGTGCTGTTACAGCACCATGCCTGCCTGACTGCTACTATGCTTCTCGCCATGATGGTCATGGACTCATCCTCTGAACTATAAGCCCGCCCCCCCAAAAAAAAATCTTCCTTCTGTAAGCTGCCTTGGTCATTGTGTCAGATCACAGCAATAAAGAAGTAACTAAGACAAGAGTCTATCTCAGAGGCTGGAGAGCTGGCTTGGAGGTCAAAAGCACTTTCTGTTCTTGTGGATGATCTAGGTTGGGCTCCTAGCATCCACATGATGGCTTACAACCATCTTTAACTTTAGTCCCCCGTATCTGGGGCCATTTTCTTGTCTCAGCAGGCACCAGGCATGCATGCAGTACACATGTATACATGCAGGCAAAATATTTAGAACTTACATACATAAAATAAAAATAATAAATCAAAGAGAGAGTGTGTGCACCCCTATCTCAAACAGGCCAACGATTAAACAAGTGCTCAGAATCATAGATCCCTGCGTGCTCATCTAAACAGGCCACGGTGCATGCAAGGGCCATGAAATCAGACCCACAATTTAAACACTAGTTATATTCTATGACCATAAGCAAGTTATCTAGACTCTCTGAGCCTCGTTTTTCTGACCTGTAAATCAAGTTGAAATAGCTCTAACCACGGTGATATGAGTCACTATCAATCAGTAGCTAACCCGTAATAGGCATTGAATGAGTGCTCATTATTAACATAACTACATACAGTCGGTTTTCCTGCTTCTTTCTCTGAAATTTCAAACCTGTGTATGGTGTGTGTTTGTAGGGGCATTTTAAGGTTCATGGAGTCTGTAGACAACATTCATATTGCTCTCCTCCTTATTTTTGAGATAGGGTCTCTCACTGACCCTGGAAATCATTGATTGACTAGACAGACTGGCCAGCGAGCTCCAGGGATCTCCCTGTCTTTTCATCCTCAGTGCTGAGATTATGGGTATGTGCCATTATACTCAGCTTTTTACATGGGTGTTGGAAATCTAGACTTAGGTCTTTGTGCTTACATAATAAATACTCTAGCAAGTGAGCCATCTCCCCAGTCCAAATCCTATTTTATGCCACGTAATTAATCCACAGTTCATCCAACCTAAAAATGTCAATCATCTACCATTTACATAATGTGGGCATATGCTTCTGGAATTATATATGAATGTATACATATATGTGTATACACACATACACACACATATTATATATGTGTGTGTATTATATATATATTATATATATATAATTTGTGTGTTGGTGCTGCAGCTAAATTCTTCTCTTAGTTCTGACACTAACCCTCTGAGGTAGGTTCTGCTATTATTCTTCCTTTATGCGGAAAGTGAACCCCAGAGAAGTTAAGTGACTTACCTAAGGTCACAAAATTGGCAAACATTATTAGATTGAGGGTTGGAACACAGAGAATCTTGTTCCTTCGTCTTTGTGGGGATGGGAGGTAGCTCACTATGTTACCCAGGCTCATCTCTAACTCTTGAATCTTGAGAGACTGGGACTGCAGGCACACATAGCTGCACCCCGATGCCATTTGCTTTATATATTTGCTGTTCAGAGCAAAGATGACAAATAAAGACAGTTAAAAGATAGAGAAAAGAGCCACCAATCCCGTCACTTATTCGTAAACACCTACTGCACTGCCGCTTTGGCTGCAAACCTTGACCCTTGCCAACAAAGCCTCTTTATACAGTGGATGGCAGTTAGAAGGAGGCTCAACAGTTTAGGGTAATAGCAACTGTGGGGTGTTCAGCACTAATTCACATCCCTTCCCCACCAAGGCTCAGAGAACATCACAGAAGGATAGTCAAAGGAAAGGCCATAGGTTGGAAGACCCTGCTGCCAAAGAAGATCCTACCAGCATGACAAAGCCATTGTACTCATGAGCTCATGGAAGCTGTGGTTGCCAGCTCGGGCATGCACAGGATCAAACCAGTCAGTCGGCACTACAACGTGGAAAGGGTAGGGTCTCACAGGCCCTGTCCATAGCTGCAGGGTTATTGGCAGCTCATAGCTGCTGGAGTAGGGAGAGTTACTTTACTTCAGGAGTTGGTCATGATAGGTTTTCCTGGTGGAAGGCACCTACATTCAAGTGAATATTGGCAGCAATAATTAGACCCAGTGAGACAAGAAGAGGAGAAGAAGTTGGGAGGGAGGTGTGTGGGGCGACCCTGGAGGAGCTAGAGAGTGGGGAACAGGGAGTGGATAAGACTTAAATATGTTTGTATTCAAATATGAAGCTACTAAAGAATAATTAAAAGTTATAAATAATTTTAAAGAGCACTTAAATGGCAGCTTATTGTATTTAATATAACACCCCTATGAAGTAGGTGATACTATTACTGTCATTTCAAGCATAAAGAAAACAAAAGTTTAACCTGGGCAGTGGTGGCACATGCCTTTAATCCCAGGCGGATCTCTGTGAGTTCGAGGCCAGCCTGGTCTACAAGAGCTAGTTCCAGAACAGCTAGGGCTGTTACACAAAGGAAACCCTGTTTCGAAAAATAATTAATTAATTAATAGTTAATTAATTGAAAAACTTAAAAATATAAACTATTTCCCAGGGTTGCATGAGGGGCGAATAGTGAAGGTAAGCTCCAATCCTGGCCATCTGGCACTTGTGTTTAAGTACAACCCTCCCCTGACTCCCCGACCTGTGGGGTCAGTGTGGCGATGCTATCACTATTAAAAACCATGTGTCTGCTTATTCAGACTCCATTCAGAGGCCACTGGCCACTGACACTGTTGTCCTTTAAAGACGGTGACGTGTAGCCACTGAGGCTACAATGATGTGCAGCCGGTCTAGTCACTGCAAAAGCAAACTGCAGGCAAATTTGTGAAGCAAATTAACGTTTCCTCTGGGGCTTCCAAACTCTTTCTCAAACCTCTTTCCCTCATCTTTAAGATTCCCCTCAGTGCTATTGGAAAGGAATATGTCCTCTTCAAATTATTATGACTCGATTAAGAACTCAAAATGGGTTAATATAGAAATATCAGTGTGAACTTCTCAGAATGCTAATGCTGTCGGTAGAAAGTTCAAAGGCATGATGCTTCGGTGAAATGTGAATTTCAAACATTCCAGGGTGTAGCCAAGGACAAGAACTCTCTGCCACCCAGAGCAAAACTGTGGAAAAGCTGGAACTTTGAGAGAATTTTTGGTTTAAAACATTAAAATATATGGAGAACATTTTAGAAGCAGACAACTTAATATTAATAAGTGCTGGAAATAGAGTTTAATTTATGGACGTTTTGTTGACAGAGTCCAGGGATGTGAAGGTTCAAGTAACTCCTAGAGAGGCAGGTTCAACCTAAAGCTGAAAGGAACATCAACACAGATAGCAAACACAACAAATCCTCATACACTGTTACTCCTCATAGCCTCCTTGGGTGTCCATGACCAAAATGTTTTATTAATGAGCAAAATGTTTTTTAAAAAATAGTTTGGATGTGAGCTTGAGGCCAGCCTGGTTGGTTTACAGAGCAAGTTCCAGGACAGACCCCAAAACTAAAGAGAAACCCTGTCTCGGAAAAAAAAATAGTTTGGGGTAGGGAAGATAAATGCCTAGTTTTGACTCCACACATTTTTATTCTGTTCCATTAGGCTGCGCCTCTCCCGGGACCACAAAACCCACCCAGGCCAGGGGAACTACAAAAGGCTGCAGAGAAAAGGAAGCAATCAGCCTCCAAACTGTGCCTGTAATTAACATACACCATCACAGCCCTGAAGCAGGAGTTGGCTACCCTAGGCTGTGTCAGTCCGGGCTTACCTCTGTTACGTTTCAGAAATGAATTATTCCACCTAAGATCACTTTTTGATCCCAGCTGATGGAATTATCTAGGGAGGTTCTAGAAACTTTAGAAGATAGGGCCTCACTAGAGGATGCAGATCAACGAAAGTGTGACTTCACAGGTTACAGATGGCCGCCAATCCTTCCTCCTCCACTTTCTATCCAGTACGCGGTGAGGAACATCCCCAGCCACACCGTAAGTGCTGCCATGTCGTTCTGCCAGAGCACATGGGGCCAAGTGACCAGAACGGAACCTTCTCAAAACCATGAGCCAAAACAAACCTTTCTTGCATTAAGTCGTTTAATGAAGTGATGTCAGACACCATCACAGCACCTACTGCTGAGACGAAGAACGCGATGACTACTTGCGCTCAGCGTCCTTTCTCCTTTCTTACACATCACATTCCAATATCCTATCTTGGAACGGGGCTTTCCACAAGAACTAAATCAAGATAACCCTGGACCGGTGTGCCCAGAGGCCTGTCTCACACAGGATCCTAGAGTTAGTCAAGTTGACAATTGAAATTACCCCTCCCATTAGACCAAAGAACCACGATAATGTTGCTCTATTGGCGCCTCACTACAAAGTCTCCAATAGGCCGAGGCGGGGACTGTTTTGTATTTCAAAATAATATCATTGGGAAGGGAGTGTGGCGCCACAGAAGAGCACGTGCCTGAGTGAGGCCTGGCATTCCATCTTCAGCACGTCAATAACAATAGCAATGAAGAGAAGGAGGCGCTGTTCGGGATCCACGTCGAGCAGGAAATACACGTTGATTTTCAAGCTCTCGCGGGGTGCATCTGAAGAAGTGGTCACACTGCAGTTGAGCTCTCGGAGAAAGGAAGGGCTGTGAGAGGGGTGTTACAAATGGAAGCCTGGCGGCCAGAATGCTTTTAACGAGATTTTAGTGAGAATCCCAAACACACTTAGGTATAAAGGGGATGGATAGCCACATCTGTTTGCGACTGACATCAGTCTCTCCCTGAGTTTATGGGGGAAACTCCAGCAAATTTAGCTCAAATAGAGTAGAAAGAAGACAAGATAAATGCAAATACAAAACAGAAAGCAAACATACAGAGATTACATTGTTGCGGAGTGTCCTCCTGTGACTATTCAGACACCAGCTGACGCCCGTAGAAAGTCTTTACCAGCGAGTGAGCTGACAACCACACAAGCGTTTGGGATCCCAAGCCTCTCTCAGGATGAGCTTTTATGCACAAAAACCATATCCTGGGTTGGCACATCTTAGTTAACAAGAACAGTTAGCAACAAGTGGAACTATAAAAACCAAAAGGTTAGTACATTTAGAGACTTCCAAAAATACAGATTTTCATAGTTTAGGTCTTTGGTTTTGTTTTGGCAAGTGGTGCTGTCTATGTGCTGAGTTTTATGGCCTGAATGGTACTTTTATCATGGAGTCAGTTGTGCTAAGGTTTGGGAGCATATCAGAGTCTGGGGACCTACTAAGGTCTGGGGGGCTGTTACAATATCAGTCTGAAGTTGTTTCTTTAAATATTTATTGTTGTTCCTTTGCAAGACTACAGCTCCCAGCGTTCCGCTGGACTCCAGCGCACCAAGCGCGGGACACATTTCCCAGAAGCCTTTGCATTCCCCGTTAAAAAAGCGGGGCCTCCACGAGCCCCTCTCTCTCTCTTCTCTTCCCCCGCCTTTCCTACTGTGTCTGCAAGCCCTTTACCTGCCCATTGCCCCTCCCCCATTAAAGTGCACCCACGTGGGACCGCCGCGTGTCTGTGTCTTTTTCCTCACGTAATGTCTTTACGCTCTAACCCGTAGCCAGCCAGGAATTAAGAACAACATTTATAACCTTTAGTATATAGTGTAAGCACAGATTAAATTTTTTGTGATATCAACAACTTTCTAGAAAATATATATCTTGCCAAAATGGATATAATGACAAAGAAATTTCTAAAAAACATTGTCTTAAATGAGCAGTGAGAATTATCAAAACAATAAAAAATAAAGAATTTGTAATTTAAGGCCTTGGTATAAAAAGAAACTTAGATACAGATAAATTAAATACCAGCAAAGTCTATCAAATATTTTTAGAAGCATCAATGCTACTTTCACAAGTCTTCCAGGAAACACAAAGCAGGGCAGTCTTTCCCCTATTAGTGTGACTTTGACACTGAAACCTGGTGACTAGACCAATCACATCCCTTAGTACACATGCAAAATTCCCAAATAAAATATTCTCAGGCTAAGTAGAGAAAAACATGAAATAATTGAATTTCACAACCAAGCTGAGTTTATTCCTAAATTAAATGGTAAAACAAGCAGTGTAATAGAGAAAAGGATTTTTTAGCTATGTAGTCGCTGCAACTTGTACCCAGAAACACATGTAATAGGCTTCAACACCGATGATGACAATGGTGCTGATGTATAGATGAAGATGGCATCTTCCAGAAATCCCAGGAGCAGAGACAGCCAGGAGTTACAGAGAGGAGATGAGGTAATTACATTGGTAACGATATCTTAACAAAGGGAAGGTGAAAACGCCACCAGGAAGCAAGTGCCTGGAGAGAAGTTTGATATGCCAATCATGCTAGGAGCCTAATTAAGAGAAATGACTAAAGACTCGCAATAAGAAGCATATTTCTAGCATCTGAAGTAGCTAGAGGGGCCTGGGGGCAGGTAAAATGCTTCGTGTGCAAACATAAGGACCCGTGTTTCAGTTCTCAGGACCCACAAAAAGAGCAGGTACCACAGTACAAGCCTGTAATCGCAGCTCGGGGAAGACAGGGACCAGTGGGTCACTGGAACTCCCTGGCCAGACGGCATAGCTGAGTCAATGAGCTCACGGTTCAGTGAGAGGCTCTCTCAAAGGTAAGGTAGAGATGACCAAGGACAGCACCCGACTTCAGCCTCTCACCTCCACAGGTACGCACACACAAACATGTGTATATACATTCACACACACATGCTCACATACACACAGGCAGCTTGAGGAGAGACCTGCAGTGATGAGACTCTGGAGTGTGGAAAGCCATTAGCGAAGGTTGAGGGAAGGACACAGATCTGTACTCCACAAAGGATCCCTGCTACAATGAGGAGCGTCTACTGGTGGAAGGAGACTAGACAGCAGGTCAGCGTGATGCTGTGCCCAAGAACTAAAGGCTAAGGGGACTTGGAGGGTAGATTTGGGAGAAGGCAGCTGGGAGTTCAAGGATAGTAGATGAATGTCTGGTGGGAGCATCTAGATAACAGTGATGTGTTTTGTCAGAACGAATAACATGAAAGGAGGAAAAACGATGGGTAAAACAGGGGCAGAGAATGAAACCAAAGATACACAGTCTGGGGATGGAGAGACGATCTAGAGGATGGAGAGACAGTCTGGGGTGGAGAGACAGTCTAGGGTGGAGAGACAGTCTGGGGATGGAGAGACAGTCTGGGGACGGAGAGACAGTCTGCGATGGAGAGACAGTCTGGATGGAGAGACAGTCTGGGTATGAAGAGACAATCTGGGGGATGGAGAGACAGTCTGGGTATGAAGAGACAATCTGGGGGATGGAGAGACAGTCTGGTGGTGGAGAGACAGTCTGGATGGAGAGACAGTCTGGAGGATGGAGAGACAGTCTGGGGATGGGGAGACAGTCTGGGGGATGGGGAGACAGTCTGGGGGTGGAGAGACAGTCTGGTGATGGGGAGACAGTCTGGGGATGGAGAGACAGTCTGGAGGATGGAGAGACAGTCTGGGGGTGGAGAGACAGTCTGGGGATGGAGAGACAGTCTGGAGGATGGAGAGACAGTCTGGGGATGGAGAGACAGTCTGGGGATGGAGAGACAGTCTGGGGTGGAGAGACAGTCTGGATGGAGAGACAGTCTGGTGGTGGAGAGACAGTCTGGGGATGGGGAGACAGTCTGGGGATGGAGAGACAGTCTGGAGGATGGAGAGACAGTCTGGGGGTGGAGAGACAGTCTGGGGATGGAGAGACAGTCTGGAGGATGGAGAGACAGTCTGGGGGTGGAGAGACAGTCTGGGGATGGAGAGACAGTCTGGAGGATGGAGAGACAGTCTGGGGGTGGAGAGACAGTCTGGAGGATGGAGAGACAGTCTGGGTATGAAGAGACAGTCTGGGTATGAAGAGACAGTCTGGGGATGGGGAGACAGTCTGGGGGATGGGGAGACAGTCTGGGGGTGGAGAGACAGTCTGGGGGTGGAGAGACAGTCTGGGGATGGGGAGACAGTCTGGGGGATGGGGAGACAGTCTGGGGGTGGAGAGACAGTCTGGGGGTGGAGAGACAGTCTGGGGATGGGGAGACAGTCTGGGGATGGGGAGACAGTCTGGGGGATGGGGAGACAGTCTGGGGGTGGAGAGACAGTCTGGGATGGAGAGACAGTCTGGAGGATGGAGAGACAGTCTGGGATGGAGAGACAGTCTGGATGGAGAGACAGTCTGGAGGATGGAGAGACAGTCTGGGGGTGGAGAGACAGTCTGGGGATGGAGAGACAGTCTGGAGGATGGAGAGACAGTCTGGGGGTGGAGAGACAGTCTGGAGGATGGAGAGACAGTCTGGGTATGAAGAGACAGTCTGGGTATGAAGAGACAGTCTGGGGATGGGGAGACAGTCTGGGGGATGGGGAGACAGTCTGGGGGTGGAGAGACAGTCTGGGGGTGGAGAGACAGTCTGGGGATGGGGAGACAGTCTGGGGGATGGGGAGACAGTCTGGGGGTGGAGAGACAGTCTGGGGGTGGAGAGACAGTCTGGGGATGGGGAGACAGTCTGGGGATGGGGAGACAGTCTGGGGGATGGGGAGACAGTCTGGGGGTGGAGAGACAGTCTGGTGATGGGGAGACAGTCTGGGGCAGAGAGACAGTCTGGAGGATGGAGAGACAGTCTGGAGGATGGAGAGACAGTCTGGAGGATGGAGAGACAGTCTGGGGATGGAGAGACAGTTTGAGGATGGAGAGACAGTCTGGTGTAACATGGAGGGCCAGGCCTACTTTTTGTTGGGGTTTTTGTCCTGCCCGGTATCCCCAGCTGTTTAACCCCAAAGAAAATCACACATAGATCTCTATAAGTTATAAAGCTGATTGGCCCATTAGCTGTAGCCTCTCACTGGCTAACTCTCACATCTTGATTAACCCATTTTTCTGATCTATGTTAGCGGTGGTCTGGGCAGAAGTGGGAGGAATCAACTTCCTCCTTCCCAGAATTCTCCCGCTTTCATTACACCATTTCTACTTCCTGTCTGGTTTTCCTACCTATATTTCCTGCCTGGCCAATCAGTGTTTATTTATAACATGATTGACAGAATACAGACAATTCTCCCACACCAGTCTGGGGGATGGAGAGACAGTCTGGAGGATGGAGAGACAGCTCTGTTAGTAAAGTGCTCATGGTAAAAGCTTAAAGACTTGAGTCTGACCCCAGAACATGAGTAAGCAGCCAGCTGTGGTCGGACACACTTGTGTTGCCAGTGCTGGGGAGACAGAGACCCAGTGTCTTAGTCAGTGCTGCGTTTCTGTGAAGAGACACCATGGCCACAGCAGCTCTTATCAAAAATAGCATTTCATTTCTTATAAGAAAGTGGAGGTTTGCTTAGTTTCGGGGGTTCAGTCCATTATCCTCAAGGTGGGTAGCCTGATGGCATGCAAGCAGACTGGTGCTGGAGACTTAGCTGAAAGTTTACATCTTGATCTGCAAATCACACAGAGACAGAGAGACTGGGCCTGGCATGACCTTTGGAAACCTTACAGCCCACCGCCAATGACATACTTCCTCCCACAAGACCACACCTCACAGTCCTCAAATAGTCCCACTCCCTGATGGCTAAGCATTCAAACACATGAGCCTGCGGGGATCATTCTTATTCAAACGACCACACGTGTATATCCCCGGAGCTCACTGGCCTTCCGGCCTTGGTGAATTCCAATTGATGAGAAAGAAACTTTGTCTCAACAAGCAAGGTGGACAGCTTATGGGGAAAAAAATCCAGCAAGATAATTGACATCACACACTATTTATGTTACTACTTGTAATTTAAAATATGCATACTAGGTATTGCTTCCCAACCCTTAACAAGTCTGCTACATGAAATGTTAGATGCACTGGTAGTGGGACATAATCAATGCAATTATGGAAGACTACTTGAAAGTCCGTAAACACAAAGATGACACTTCAGGCCCCTCACCGGAAGACATGCGTATGTATGTACTGAAAGGCAGCTTGCAGGAGGATGTTCACTGAATGCTTCTGATAATGAAAAAAACTAGAGACGAGTATTCCCTTGGTGCAAAATGTTAAATAACCATAATATATTCATATAGTGGAATACTCTACATAAATTAAAATAGATTCATTACATATGTATATATAAAGATGTATGACTCTCAGAAACACAACTTCAAGTGATTAAAACAAGATGCAAAAGATGTATATAGGAAATTCCCAGCTCTGTGCTTTTGAAATGAAAGGCATGGCTTCTGTATTCTATTTATGGCACATATAGATGTCCAAAAGGACAAATGCACACACAGGAATAAGACACACCAATCTCAGAATGATCACCATCTTCGAGAAGACGGAGGGTAAGAGAGAAAGTAGGAGGGATGGAGCTTCGTCTCTTCTGTATTCATATCTGCACAGCAAAATCTAAATTTTAAAGAGGAAGAAGTAGAGGAAGCATTCATTTGACAAGCTATAAAAAGAACACCTCTCATTTTAAAGCTGGTTTTCTGAGTTATCATTTACATACCCCCAGATTCAGCCTTTTCTACATATACAGTCTGATGAGTGTTAGCAAACACGTACAGTTGTGTAACCACTAGAGTAATGGAAAAAGCACATCCACTGCCCAGAAAGTTCCCTCAGCCCCTCTGTGGCCAATTGCTCTCCCTCGTCACTAGCGCCCCCTATGGTCATCTGTCCTGTAGTTTCCAATCCCAGTGAAGCCTCTCCACAATGCTGCCTAAATGGACTAAAAGGCATGTAGCCTATTGGGTCTTACATATCGCTTAGCACAATACTTATGAGACTCACTGACATACTCATATGTTGTCCTAGATAGGGTTTCTATTGCTGTGATGAAACACCAGGACCAAAAAGCAACTTGAAAAGTGTATTGAATGTAATTGGCCCCCATAAGCTCACAGGGAGTGACTATAAGTAGTTGTGGCCTCGTTGGAGGAAGTATATCCTCCTTACCTGGGGTGTACTTTCAGGTCTCCTATGCTCAAGCTGTGCCTACTTCAGTTCACTTTCTGCTGCCTGGGGGTTAAAATATGGTACTCTCAGCTCCTTCTCCAGAACCGTGTCTGCCCTCACATCACCACATCCTGCCATGGTGATAATGGGCTACCCCTCTGAAGCTATAAGCCAACCCCAATTAAATGTTTTCCTTCATAAGAGTTGCTATGGTCATGTGTCTCTTCCCGGCAACAGAAACCCTAAGACAGAAGGAAAGGGTTTATTTGGCTTACACTCCCATATTGTTGTCTGTCTTGAAGGAAGCCAAGACAGGAACTCAAGCAGGGCAAGAACCTGGATGCAGGAACTGTCGCAGGGGCCATGGGGGAGTGCTGCTTCCTGGCTTGCTGCCCATGGCTTGTTCAGCCTGCTTTATTATAGAACCAGGACTGCCTGTCCAGGGGTGGCACCACCCACAAAAGGCGGAACCCCATTCATCACTAATTTTAAAAATGCCATTACAGACTTGCCAACAGATATTGAGGAAGCATTTTTTTTCATTGAGGCCACCTCCTCTGATGACTTTAGCTTGTATCAAGTAGATATATGACTACCCAGCACATAGAATACATAATTTATTCCCTTTTGTTACTTCATAGAATTCCATTGTATAGAGGTACCACCATGCGCTTCTCTATTTATCCACTGATGGACCTTTGGGTTGTGTCTTAGTGTGGGCTCTTATAAATAAAACTGCTATAGTGGGATATGGAGGTTTAAGTCTGTAACTCCAACCCTCTAGAGACTGAGGCAGGATAACTTTTAACTTCAAGGTCAGAAGTCACACAATCACAATACTGCATAAAAGGCCTTTGTCAAAGTTCAATAACTTTTCATAATAAAAATCCTGAAGACAGTAGCAAGAGAACAAACATACCTCAACATAATAAAGACTATGTATAACAAATGTATACCAACATTATACTAAATAGAAAAACAACTCAAAACATCCTTCTAAAATCAGGAGCCAGACAAGAGTGCCCACTCTGATTCCTCCTATTCAATACAGTCTTCTGGATCTTAGCTAGAGAGATAAGGCAAGAAAAATAATAAAATATCTACAAATAGGAAAGGAAATCCTTATTTGCATTACCCTATATTGTAATAGGCTCTTCAAATGTGTGGTCAAATTAAGGGTCTTGAGACAAAAGGCTTCTCTAGGATGAGCCAGATGAGCCGCAAATGTAATCATATATCTCTCTTAGGATCAGTGGGAGCCAGGCGGTGGTGGCGTACCCCTTTAATACCAGCACTTGTGAAGGCAGAGGCAGGCAGATCTCTGTGAGTTCAAGGCTAGCCTGGTCTATAGAGCTTCAGAGAAACCCTGTCTAGAAAAAAATCAGTAGGAAATCACACACAGAGGAAAAGGTGAGAAGAGTAGGGGGAAAAGTATTATTTGAAGATACTGGCCTTGATTGAAATGATAGGGCCACAAACCAATGCGCGCCCGTGACCACGAGATACTAGAAGAGTCAAAGACCTGGTTCTCCCCAAAAGGAGCATATGCTTCCCTAGAAGGAGCATAGCCCAGACAATATCCTGATTTTTAGTTCAATAATACTGAATTTCAACTTCTGTCTTCCGGAAATGTGATGAACAAATGCATGTGGTGTTTTATTACCGCAGCTTCAAGAAAGTAACATGAGCCCCATGAATTCTACTTAATCACAGGCATGGTGCCTACCTATAGCCCTCTACACCTTGTGCTATGGTTTGGACATGGCTTGGGAGTGTGGCGGACTTCTAGACCGGCAAGGAAGAATGACCACCACATCAGGATTCTACTCAGATAACACTTTACTGGAGTGCCCTTGATTGATGGGGAGCAGGAAACGAGAAGGCAGGAAAACGAGGGAGAGGAAGCGGAGGGGCAGGGAGCGAAGGGGAGAGAAAGCAGGAAGCAAAGGGGAAAAGCAAGAGAGAGAGCATAAAGCGAAGGGAAGGGAGAGCATAAAGCGAAGGGGCAGGGGCATTTAGGCAGCTGCTTAAATAGGGAATTGGCACACGGGTTGCCCCGTGATTGGCTGCCACCAACAGCTGACATCAGACCGCATAGGGATAGGCTCAAGGATCCTCATCCACCCCGCATGTGGGAAGCGGGGACGGACTCGCAGCTCTCAAAGGCATAGCCAAATATGGAGTTGTTTATTTCCAACAAGACAGGATGTCGGCGCCATCTTGTAATGGCGATCCTGTCCAGCTCACTACATGGGAGTATCATCCAAGGGCTCATGGGTTGAAGTTTAACCCTCACCCTGAGGTATTAAGAGGGTAGAAAATTAATCCATCGTGGCATTTAGAGATGGGGCCTTTGGGAGGGGATTAGTACTAAATAAATAAACCATGGAATGGAGTCCTCATGAATGAATGCTAATGGTTTCTTATGAAAGAGACCAGGGAAGATACATGCATGATCCGTCTCTTGCCATGCACTTTCTTTACCCACTTAAGATTCTGCAAGCAAGAGATGATTGCCGGAAGCACTGGGATACAGCTCAATGAGTGCAGTACTTGCTGTGCAAGCCGGACAACCTGAATCTCCAGCACCTGCACAAAGGCTGGGTACCAGCGCACCACCACTGGGAGACCAGAGCGGAGAAGGAGCCCTGCCAGGGGCTCCCAGGCCTGCTATACACAGCAGTGTACCGTAGTGATCCTGTCTCAGACAAGGCGCAAGGCAACGACCAACACCTGATCTCTGCCCTCCAGACATGCATGCAGACATCCACACTCACATACATGAATGTGCACGCAAACATTGTGCACAAACCCCAGAAGAGAAAGCCAGTGCAGAATGTGGGCCCTCTCCTCCAGAACAGAACCAAGAGCCAAACTAAACCTCCTTCCAACACACCAAACGTTAGTAACAGACAAAAAACTAATACACCTTGGCGCTCTGGTTTTTTGTTTGTTTGTTTGTTTTACATTTCTTTTCTATTGAGAAATTCTGGAAATAACCACAAAAGTACAGTACAACAAAAAACTGGGGCTAGTTTTTAACAACCTGAAAATTTCAAATTCTAGAACTGTTTTTTTTTTTAAACTAACTTCCAAACAAGATAGGATAAATAATCATGGATGTTCATGACAGTGCCCAGACAGCTTACTGTTGTCATGACACCTTCAGGACAAGGTAGGTAAGGTTTGCTTTAGGAACACCCACAACACAACAAAAGCAACAGTCACCTTAAAAACAAAGGACCTACCGGGAAAGTCAGTCTCAAATGTCAGAGCCGGGCACTCCAGTCCTCCTCACCCGGCACAGGTGCAGTACTGGGCCAGGCTGGCTGACCCTGCTGCTCCACATCAAAGCCTGCAGAGTGGTGGATCGCACTTGGGAAGGGGCGCTTCCTTGGGAGAGCAGCCACTGAGCCTCTGGCCGGGTGCAGGCTGCACTTACAGGGGTAGTTTCTGTACTTCTTTGCATTTGTTTCTTCCTGGTCTTGGTGTGCGTCAGATTCCTCGCTGCCCTCTTTTTATTCATGCTCTTGCTCTTTATGGGAGGGAAGTGTGTTCTTAACTGTGTTAATCAGGAATCTTTTATTTGTTCCAGCAAGAGAACACTTCATCGAGTCCATCAGTCCCACGGTCTCTGCTCTGCTTTCCCCACGTTTTGCCTCCTTTCACATTCTTCTCGGTTTTCCTCTTCTATGGAGTACGGGGCGGAGGCGGGGGCACCTCCAGGAAATCCTCAGGTGGCACTGGCCTAAAAGGGGCTCTTCCCCATATCAGGAAGGGTGTAGGGCAGAGAAGGAAGTAACCACCAATCACCTTGCTGTATACTAAGAAAGATTTATTTCCAGACATGATGGAGCATGCTTTTAATCCCAGCACTCAGGAGGCAGAGTCAGGTGGGTCTCTGATCCCAGGGCCAGCCTGGTCTACAGAGTGAGTTTCATGTAAGCCAGGGCTACATTGGGAAACTCTATTTTAAAGCAAATAAATAAAGGAAAGAAGGATGGAAGAAAGGAAGGAAGGGAGGAAGGGAGGGAGGGAGGGAGGAAGGAAGGAAGGAAGGAAGGAAGGAAGGAAGGAAGGAAGGAAGGAAGGCTTGCACAAAACATATTAATAACACAAATCAGCAGAGATGGCTCAACAACTGGGAGCACATGCTACTCTTGAAGAGGAGAGCCCACATTCAGTTCCCAGATTCCATGTCAGGTGACTCTCAGCCACCTCCAACTCCAGCTTCGGGTTATATGACATCCTCTTCTGGCCTGCACTGGCACCTGCCATCATGTGAACATACACACACATACACATACTCAGACACACACACAATTAAAAACAAATATTTCTAAACTACAGCAAATCACTTAAAATGATTTTTAAGAAGACATGAAGCAGAACCAACAACAAGCGTCATACAAATATAGCAGGCCCTCCATGTTCATGGATCTTCCACTCATAGATTCACTTAATAACTTGGAGGGTCTTGTATCTATAGTAAGTGTAGACAGACATTTTTTTGTCAGTATTCTCTTACCAATACAGTATAACAACTATTCACAGATCTTTTACACTGTATGAGATAGCATAACTAATCTAGAAATAATTTGAAGTATATTATAAGCTGTGCATATATTATATGCAAATATCAGTCTATGAGTTGAGCAACCACAGATTATGATGTCCATGGAACCAACTCCCCATATGTAGTGAGGATACATTTAGAATATTTTATGCCATGAGTCAATTACAAATCTGGCTTTAAAGCTAACAGCCAATATATAAAGGAGCTTGTATTGGTTAGTTTTTATCAGTTTGACATAAACTAGAGTCACCCAGGAAGAGGTGAATTTAATTGAGTACCTGCCTCCAGCAGGTTGGGCTGAAGACATATCTGTGGGACATCTTCTTGATTAATCATTGATGGGGAAGCCATGCTCCAGGTGGGCTGTGTCATTCCTGCGCAGGTGGTCCTGGGTTGTAGAAGAAAGCAGGCAAGCAAGTCATGGGAGCAAGCCAGTAAACAGTGGTCCTCCATGATCTCTGCCCTGGGTCCCTGTGATGGTCTCCCTGGATGACGGACTACAAGTGGAAGTCAAATCAACTGCCCCTATGAAGTTTTTGGCCAGTGTTTCATCACAGCAACAGAGAGGCAAGCAAGGATAGAAGTCTTCTTGTTTACAAACTCTAAGAGGGCATTGGTTAAAAACAACCCAAATCTACACAAACTGCAAACGCAAGGTGAGATTTCTCCAAGGATGGCTGCTGCCCAGGATATGGGGTGGGTAGCTGTAGTTATGTATGGGATTTTAATAGCCTCGGTATAAATGTCTAAAAGATTGCTTACTATAGCATGGTTGATAACATATTAAAACCTGGCAAACAACAATTCTATAGGAGTGGAGACAATGTCAACTGAATGCCCTTTAGATATAGAACTCACTGCTGACTTGCCTTAATTCTAAGATCTATTTTACTGTATTTTTGTAAGGCCTTGATTAATGCTCAGAAAATAAGTACTGGTTTCTCAATCGAACTATCAAGCATTCAATAAGTGTTGTGCAGAATCCCTATAAAACTATTGAAAGAAGATTTGCAAGGGGTGAAAGACTTAGAGTGTTTCTGTTGTCGATGAAAGACTTAGCTAACCACTGAGAAGATGTGCTTTCTTATGAGCGGGGTTTCTCAGCTTTTGTCTTTTCAAGGAAAAATTCAGTGGAGACTCACAGTTTAAGCAGTTTACTTAACAAAGAAAAAAAAGTTGCCAAGAAGTGAGCTGTCCCAAAGAGAAGGGGAGTAGCATAGTACATTCTGCATTGTAAATTTTTTAATTCTTATATTTATGAAGTGGGTGTCACACCAGTAGAGTAAGGTGAGCCTTCTTCCTTCCCAAATCATGGTGAATCAGATTGCCTTTTTTTGCGATATTTCTTCCCAAGATCCTCTAAAAACAAACAAACAAACAAACAAACCTTATAGTAGAGGCCAAAGCCACAATGAAAATGAAGTCTTGGTCTTTTTAACATGCAAACCCTTCACTAGTGCACAGATGGGCAAATACCTCAGTGCCTTAGTTTTTGATATGGTGTGAACAACCCATCTGTGGCCCCAAGGACAGATAACCAAGAAGGGCACTCTGCTGTCAACAGACACAGATAAAACAGTACTTTTCTTACTCCACATATCTGATTTCCTTTCGAGATTGCCCAAGGTCCCATGACTGATCTCACAACTGTCCACTGGTTAAGACATTTTCCTGCCCCACAGTTAAGACATCTTGCTTTTCTTTCTTTTTTTTTTTTACATCGAAACTTTATTATAAAAGCTGGAAGCAGATGTGGCAATTGTGTAGCTTGGTCTTCTTATGGGACTTCTAGCAGTGGGAGCGGAGCCTGTCCCTGACGCTTTGGCAGGTTTGGGGGAACCTATTCCTCATACTGGGTTGCTTTACCAAGCCTTAACACGTGGGGAGGAGCTTAATCCTACTCAACTTGATATGCGGTACTTTGTTGACACCAATGGGAAGCCTGCCCGTAGTAATTTTTTTTAAAAAAAAAAAGCTTAGAAGAGAAGTCATGCCATACAAAGCTCACACTGGAGATTTATTGGAAGAGGAGAGAGGAGTAGAGAAGGGGACAGAGAGGGAGGCAGAGACAAGTCCCTGGGGACAAGAATGGCGGACAAGAAAAAGAGAGGGAGGAGAGAGAGAAAGAGAAAGGGAAAGAGAAAAAAGAGAAAGCGATGGGAGGTGGACAGGCCCACCTTTTAAAAAGGAACATAGAGAATGTGCACAGGAGGTGCTCTTACTAGCTACCGCTGAGGATGCATCCTGTCAGGACCCTACGGGCAGGCCAGCACAGATGCCCAAATAGTAACACTGCCCCTTTCTGGACAGAAACAGAGGAGGAGTGGGTGGGGAGGTGGGGTGGGAGGAGAGGACAGAAGGGAAACTATGGTCAGGATGTTAAAATGAATGAATAAATGTAACTAATAAAACATATTTTAAAGAAAAAAGTTGGGAGCAGAATTTTTTTCTTTATTTTTTTTGTTTTTTTTTTTAGTTGTTGAAAAAAAAATTCAGCCTCCTCCCCATTTCCCATTTCCCTCCTCCTCCCACACATTGTCCCCTCCCCCCACTCCCTTCCCCCTCTCCCCCTCCCCCCCCACTCTATTCCCCCTCCCTCTCGAGACTGAAGAGCAGTCCAGATTCCCTGCCCTGCGGGAAGTCCAAGGTCCTCCCACTTCTATCCAGGTCCAGGAGGGTGAGCATCCAAACAGGCTAGGCTCCCACAAAGCCAGTTCATGTATTAGGATCGAAACCTAGTGCCATTGTCCTTGGCTTCTCATCAGCCTTCATTGTCCGCCATGTTCAGTTGGGAGCAGAATTTTACAAGAGCTTGTCCAACTGTACGAGGAGAATCATAACCTGGACTGTCTTCCAAGACGCAATTCTCTCCGTGCTACCGCCCCGTCTATCTTCCACCCGGCAGTTCCATCACTGCGCCCAGAAGAGAGAAATACAGCTTCAAAGATAACCCCTTGACTAATACAAAGGAATCTTCCAAAGAGGCTCAAAAAGACTCCGATCTAGCATCAACTAGTATCTTTGGAGCACATAGGGCATGAGAAAAAGAAAAGCCAATGAGAAAGGAAAAACACTGCATTTCGTTCTATTATCAAAGAGCAAGTAGCTTCAGAGACGATGGATGCAGTGCAGTGGCCATTCTCAACAAAATGAAGCTTGCGAGCCCTCCAGAACCTTCTGAGAAAGCCGAGCCAGCCTCGCTCTCAGAACCAACCACGGCCGCACACACAGCTTTTCTCACCGGCGGAGGCCCTCGGCGCCGAGCGAGCCAGACCGCTAGGTGTCACCCGAGGCCCGGCCCCCAGGGAACCCTAGTAGTTCCGGGTTGTCCGTGGCTCCGCTCTAGCCGCCAAGCTTCCGCCTCTCCCCTGCTCTCCGGAGCTGGGGGCGGGCGGGGGGCGGGCTTTCCGGGACGCGCGCGAGCAAGGTCAGACGCAGGTAAGGCGCGCGGACAGTCGGGGTCGCAGCCGAGGGCGGCGGCGGTGCGGGGCGATCCAGGTAGCTCCCCTGGTCGCTTGCCTGGATCCAGACGAGTCCGTTAGGGGCCCGCCCGGACGTCCCACGTGTACCCCACAAACACCCTGGCCTTTCCCTGCGTCCTGTGGGGAATTGAACCAACCAAGAATGCACTTCCTCTCCCCCAGTTAGCCCGCCCTCAACACTGTGGTTTTGTATGGGAGGTGCAGACTGTGTTTGTTGCTAGTTTTTATAAATGCAATTAAAATGGTACTTGAGAAAATGTATGATACCGCTCCAGCTCCATCACCTGAGTAGTGACCGAATCAGACAGCGGAGAATATGGGTGGTCCATAATGAACGGAATAAAGTTAATATCTATTCAGTGGCGTTCTTGCCCTGTGACCTAATGAAATAGTTGGCACCAATTTTTAAACACTCGTTCTGATTAGGTTGCTTCTCAGTAACAGCACATGTGCGTTCCTTGGGTCGTGATTGGGCAGGCACCCCGCCTTCAGTTTTGCATCAATCTCACAATCCAGGGAGACCATATGACTGTCTTCATTTACTTGGGGAGAGTATAGTGGCAGATGAGGACGGCAACGACAACATGACCTTTTATTTAAAAGCATAGAAAGGATCCTAGCTTCTCTACATCAAGTTCGGTACACTCTGTACTCTGCTTTGAGGAACTGAAGAAAGCTTCCAGGAAAATGCATGATGCACATCTCATACAAGTGGTTTACAAATTCAGATACAGCACACTTCACCTTTCAAAAAGGAAAAGCAAACCTAATCCAAAGCCAGCTACTGAACTAGAACTGATCTTTTAAATCAAATCTAGAAGCTGGAGAAATGGACCTATGGGTGGGTCCTATGGCTTACCGTGCAAGCATGGGTACTTGAATTGTATCCCCAGTACCCACGTTTAATAAAAACAGACAACAACAAAACAAAAGTGCTGGAATCTCAGGGACCTTTGCTTGGGAGGCAGAGCCTGAACTCACTCCTCAGCCAGTCACGCCCAATCCATGAGCTTTAGGTACGATGAAAGACCTTGTCTCCAAAAATAAGGCAGAGAACAAATGGGAACCTGATGATAACCACTGACCTGCACACACTGTAAATAAATGGAACAAATCAGACCCATCAGAAAGATAAGAAACTTGCCTTTTTATACCAAAGAAAAAAGATAAAGGAATTTTGAATTTTCAGATGTGGGCTTAATGTGTTTTCTTTGACATATTTAAGTAATTTGGTTTTGTTTCTCATTTTTAACAATCATTTTCTCCATAACTGTATTTTTATTTCGTTCACATTTAAAGAAACATGACGTTTCAAGGGGACTAATTGGGGAGCTGGAGAGATAGTTCAGCAGTTAATAGAGCATATTGCTCTAGCACAGGACCCGAGTTGAGTCCCTGTGTCAGGTGGCTCACAACTGCCTCTAACACTGGTCTCGGTCTCGAGCAGCGGTTCCCAATCTATGGGTTGTGACCCCTTTGGGACTCACATATCAAAAATTTACATTACGATTCAATACAGTAGCAAAACTAGAGTTATGAAATAGCAACTAAATTTTAGGTTGGGGTCAGCACAACATGAAGAACTGTGTTCAAGGGTCGAAGCATTTGGAAGGTTAAGAACCACTACTCTGGGTGATCCAACACCGTCTTGCCTCCTCAGGCCCTGTGCTCACATGCACATACTCACACAGATCCACCCACATAAATTTTTAGAAATTAAAATTTTTCACACTATTACGTAACTCCTAGGATAATTATATATGAATTAAAATCTAATTGACATGTAAATTATTTGACTTGATGTCATTTTTAAAAGTCATATTCTTCCATAAAGTTGAAATCCTGTAAGAAAGCATGCTAAGATCTTGAAAAGTCCTAATTTTTTTAATTTTATTTTACGTGTGTGTGTGTGTGTGTGTGTGTGTGTGTGTGTGTGTGTGTGTGCCAAGATGAAAAGGTATCTTGGGGGAGTCAGTTCTCTCCTTTCACCATGTGCGTTCCAGGGATCACACTCAGAGCGCAGGCCAGGTGGCAAGCACCTGAAGCTGCTAAGCCATCTTTTGGGTCTTATTTTTTCTTTCTTTCTTTTTTATTTAAAGTTAGAGATGGCGGGGGGGGGGGGCGGGGGGGGGGAGGGAGACAGCAATGTGTTAGTCTTAGGACTAGTAACTACAGAAAACAATCTTGTGTTTTTGTTTTGAGATGAGGTCTTCCCCACATAGCCCTGGCTGGCCGAAAACTTTTCTTAGAACAAGCTGGCCTTGAACTCAGAGATTCGCCTGCCTGTGCTTCGGAGTGCTAGACTTCAAGGCCACACCTGGCCTGTGTTGGTTTATTTGTGTGTTTGTCTGTACTTTAAGTTTCTCAGACCAGTGAGATAAAGACACCACAGACAAATCTAATGACCTGAGTTCAGTATCAGAGGCCCATATGGCAGAAGAACCCTAAATTGCCCTCTTCCCTCCATTGTGTATTGTAGCACAGGTGTGCCCACATCCTTGCATACAACATGGCACAAAATAAATAAATGAATGCAATTTTTAAAGCGTTTTTTTTAAAAAAAAAAAACACATCCTTTATTTTTAAACTTTTTTTTCCAAGTTCCTCTGTCATTTACTAGGATGTTTGTCTGTGTTATGGACAGAAACTAAAGCCATGGTGCTGGAAGTGGGGTTGAGTCAGGGTCTCGGGTCTAAAGAGGTTTATTCTCTTTCTTTGTCATAAAGACTTTGTCACTTCAGGACATGAGTTTTGTGGTCTGTGTTGCCATGGATTCTAATGTGATCTTATTACTGGTCGTATATCCCACCTGTCTACTACATTGCAAAGTGAGTATGGAATTACCTTAGCATCCTGTGCCGGCTTTGACTGTTTCTAGAGAGCCCTTTCCTCTCTTTCCTACCTATTGGGTTACCAAGGAGCTGGTAGCCCCACCCCCCTCGTCAGGCTTTGTAAATGAAGGTATCATTTCAGGTAACCAGCACACACAGCTACGCCTGAAATTTTATCAGGCGTAACCATGTGTGCGTGTGCACTCTCTCAAGGGAGGACGAGAAATCAACAGATGTGTCTGTGTGAACACACGAACGCCAGGCTTTCGGAGAGGTGTAGAGTTGTTCCTTTTTTGAGTCATCATTCACTGAGTATCGCTGCTCTACTTCTCACAGTATTGCTGCAACCTTTCTTTTCAGAGGAAAGGGAAAGTCAAATGTAGACAGAATGGCGGAGCCAGGAGGCAAAGCCAGGTCTCATACTGTAGCCTCTATTTAAGAATAAAGTGATTGGGAAGTCAAGATTCATTTTCCTTTAAATGCTAGTAACAAAATGATAGTTCCAGCCTGCCATAAAGTATCTCTGTAAATCTTCTGCAGTTACAATGGAAATCTATTCTTGTATTATACTGGTACTTAGACAAAAGAGGGCAAGTGAAACGAGTGCAGAAGCAATTTGTTTGTTTCAAACTTGTGTTTGGAAGACGATTCAAGGTCTTCAAAAAGAAAAGCATGCATAGAAACATGGCTGCTTCTGAAGACTTCTGGATACCTGCAAAGCCCTGGAGGGTTGTCATGCCTGCCGGTCATTATTTTCTACTTTGATATTAAACTGGTCATGACATTTTTTCCCCTGATAAAAATGAAACCCTCATTCTAATAGCACCAGCCCAAGCCCATCTGCAGCCACACAGCCAAGCAAGAGATGGCAGAGAAGTGTGTAAAAAAGGAGGAGCAAGGAAAGCTGAGTGAGCCCAGATCCCGTGATGAGGCTTCCAGTCTGACTCTTCTGCCTTTGCTAGCCTTTGGGTGGCACTGCTGGCCCAAGATCATCCAGTTGGCATTCAAGGTGGTAAATGCTTTGAGGCTAACATTCTGCAGTTGGATTCAGGTCAACCTCTGTTCTGTTTCTGTTGAAATAGCAGTAAAACTTTCTTCGAGCAAACTGAGTTTATTTCTTGCGAGCACTATTTTGAAGTTTTATCAGGTGTCCTACACCTAGCCTTGTCTTTCAGCAGGTGTGTGGGACCTTGTCTCTGCAGGTGGCAGGCGGTTTTATTGGCGTTCTTTCTTCCTCCCACACTCCTGGCATTTTTATTTTTGAAGTATTGGTTTGATGGAACCAGACTTTGCAAGGGTGATGTGCAAAACTTGAAGAGCTGTTTTGTTTTAGCGCCCTTCTCCTTGGGAGGTTTTGGTACAGTTCCTCCATCAGTTTTTCTCAAGATAGATTTATGCCTTTTTATGTTTAAAAACCAGCTCCTTTTTCTCTCAGCCAGACTGTCCCCCAAATAGTCCTTTAGCCAGCAAGTATTCTCATCTTGGCATGAAAATTTCATATAAATTAGCGTATTCTGCTGACAGTAGCCCATCTATCTGGCCTGGGATGAGATGACATGTTTATTCTACTAGAAGCATTCTTTTTATTGTTGGTGGTAAATATTTTTCACTTTTTCTTATGTCTGTGTCTGTGTGAATCCATGCCATTTGAGTGTGGTGCCCACAGAGGCCAAAAGAAGGCATCAGATCCCATGGAGCTGGAGTTAGTTCCAGGCACTTGTGAGCAGTCCAGCACGGGCACCATGAACTGAACTGTCCTCTGGAAGAGCAGCAGCAAGAGCTGTTCACTGCAGGCTGTCTCTCCAGCCCCCAGAAGCATTCTTCATTTTTACATGTCCATGTGTAGGGTTTTTTTTTCTGTCTATTAGCTATAATTTTCAATGCCCTAGTTATCATTCTTATGTCTGTTTCTACATTCTGTACCTCTGAAGGAAAAGGTGCTGTTGAGTTGGTCTGCATTACGGCTGATGAATAGCATCATAATTCCTAGGTGACTTTTGTTCAGGGATAACAGATCTTTTAAGCTGATGATCCTTATTTGAGCTGTTGAGTTTTGTTTCTATAGAACTACTGTCTGTTTTTCCCAAATGGCTTTCAGTTGCTAGGCAGAATTCAATCCAGTAACCTAGAGGCCAAATGACCTCATAACTCATTAGCAGTTCTCAGAGCCATCTGGTGCCCTTGAGGAGAACAGTGTTCAAAGGGCTGATAATAAAGACAACAGCATAATTACTTCTCTGCCATGATTACACCTTTAGATGGCAAGCAGTCAGCATATTTATCTGCAGATTGCCTGGGTGGTTGTTTCTGAAGGTATAATAACGATGCTATAGCAGAATAACTTGTTTCCCTGTCCCCTTCATCCAGCTTGCAAATAAGTAAACTTGACGACAAGTAAATAGCCTATTGAATCACAAATTGTAAGAAAGGCAATACACCAAAGCAACATAGTATATAAACACAAAATATAAAAACCACAGGCGTGAGGAAAGAAGTGGCTCCAGAGTGGATATGTCTCAACTCCAGGGCAGATCTTGCCAAAGGAACACGGTAATTCATGGGTGGCTTTCTGTGTTTCATTTTCTACAATGTTTACCAGATAAGTGCAAAATTTCTCACGCTCACCTATTAATCTCCTTTTCTCTAGGGAATCTTATACCTCACGGCTTAAGAAATGGCTTCGCTTTCAGAATATGCACTGCGCATGTCTCGTTTAAGTGCCCGAATCTTTGGTGAAGTGGCCAGGCCTACCGATTCAAAGTCCATGAAAGTGGTGAATATGTTCAGGGAGCAGCCCTTGGCCAAAAAGAAAGAGACTTGCGACTGGTATCCAAATCACAACACGTATTTTGCACTCATGGGCACACTCCGTTTCCTTGGCCTCTACAGGTGAGGAGAGATAAAAAGATAGGGCTTGTCAGAGGCGGTGTTAGCAGAGCAGCAAAGGAAAACAATTAGCCGGTCTCTCCCTGCAGTTCTGTGGCTCTTACGAGAGAGTCCGGGTACATCAAAAGGTACAGTGTGTGGGGGTAGGTGCTCTTTCAAAATTGCTTGTTGGAATTATGTCTAAAACATAGCCAGCATCAAATTGTACTGAGCTATAGAGAGACGTACAATTGCTCATTAATTAAGGGTGCTCTAAAAAGGATGGGGGTAGGGAGTAGGCCAAAACGAAGAGGAATAAAACGCACCAAGCACCATGCCTGCCAGAGCAGCTGGTTGTTGGTACAGAGGAACAGAACCCTGCCCCACACCTGATCCGCCTCTTACTGGGTGTGTGGGAGCCTCCATTCTCCGCTGGTGGCAGTTTTGTTGACATTCTTACTCCACCTACTCACTTCTGGCATTTTGATTTTGTGTCCTTGGTATATTAATTTGACTTTGATAAGCTGTAGTTCACTTTTAATGGTAATTTATAAATCACATAACTCTTAATACTGTGTTTTGTTCGTTTGGTAGGTCTAAGAAGTGAGTACCTAGGACCCTTGTAGAAAAAAAAATAGTAATAAAATACCAAGATGGTCGTTTTTCTTTAAAAAAAAATTTAAGAAAATTTCCAGACTAATAATACATGCCCCTTAAAAAGAACTAAAATAATATATTTCATTAAATTGAATTGTATACCATCTTTAAAATATAACATGTCCTAACTCCTAACTACTACCGTTTGTTGTAATATAAAATAAATAGTACAGCATGGTACTCATTCCAGAAAGCTAAAGGTTGGTATTCATTTATCCAACATATTTTTAAGTACTTTCCATGTACAGGTATTTAAGATGAATGTTAAAGGACCAACAGTAAACAAAACAAATGGATATTCTAAGTTAATAAATTATTAGAGATTATAATGTATGGCCTACTTTTGAGTGTCTAGAATTGCTAGGGACTATCTCCTTTGACATTAGTCTTGGCTCAGAAAATAAAACCTAATTTTATTATGACCCAGAATAAAATATCAGAAGCCAGATCCCATGGAATATTATAACCCCTAACAAAATCACATTCAACTATTTTAATATGTCTGTTTGATATTGTTCTTCATTTATTTGAAGAACAAAGCCCTAGCTATCTTTGGGAACAAGGGAAAAAATGCTAAATGTTTAGTTGTTCATTGAGAAGCAAAATTATTTTTATATGTTTAATCAGTAGTTATGGTAAATGATGCCTCCAATGGCCATCTGTAGCATCAGACAGGATGGATGTAGACATCCCTTCAATAAAGTCTGATATAAAAGCCTGCAGAAGAGGGAGGGAAATAAAATCAACCAAAACAGTTGATTCATCGGTTAACAAGCTGCCTTGCTGTGCTAGCAGCCTTTGTAGTTTTCTTTTGGTGGTGGGCAGAAACAGTGAGGGATTGAAGAATGGAAAAATGATGTAATGAATAATATGATGTGTTTTGTGACAGTGTTGAACATGCTGCAGGCGGGTGAGGGGACAGAACTAGCTAAGCAGGATCCAGAGTGCTGACAGAGCCTGTGGTGATCTGGGGAATAGGCATGGTAACAGCCTTAAACAGGGCAGTCAGGGTCAGCCCCAGAGAGGAGATTGAGGTTTAGGCTGAGGCTCGTGGGTAATGAGTGAACCCGGTGAGACCTGTAGAAGAGCTTGTGGGAAAGAGACGAGTGAACAAAGGCCTCTCTTACTGAGGCTGGATTGTGCCTGCAATGGCCCAGGAATAGTTTGGGCTAAGGGACCAGCTGGGAGACAGGAGGCAGGTCACAGGGGTCTGTGAGTGCTGTGGTAAAGAACAGGACTTTTGCCCTGGACAACAGAGTTTGGACAACATGATCTGACATCTATTTTGGATGAATTGTTATGGTTATATTGATAATTATTTGTCAGTCATAGCTAACCCCAATGAGGTCTGTGCTGTATTGTTCATCATGTTCATAGAATGAGATGTCAAATTCTATAAAATCAATCTTTTAAAAAAAATAGTTTAGTTGGGCCCAGCAAAGCATCCCTTTTTAATATATTTAGCCCATTTTATTAAATCCATTGAATAATGTATATTCAATCCATAGGCCATTACTGCTACCTGTTACAGAGGAGGAAACTACGGTGCAGTGGGAGAGCAAGGTCTCGTACCCAAAGTTACAGAGCTCCTGTCTGTCTGGTGGAGCTATGTTTTAAAACCAGGTTTACATGGGTCCCATGGCTTACATGTGTTTACATGTTTAAGCACGTCTTAGGATGTAGACATGTTACAGTTGTAGCCTTCTGCGCTGCCCACGTGTATAATTAGTCCTGGATGCTGTGACTCCTAGAAGGCTTTCCTTGATTTGCTGTTCATCTGTTTGAGCCTTTCCCAACAGCCTTTATGTGTGGGACATTCACTGCCATGCGGGCTGTTCTGCAGAACTGCCCATTTTTAGTAGATGCTGATTCCTAGGACAATCAGGATCTCTGTGTAGCTACTGAAAATTATATTCAAGTTTTGTTTTTCAAGACAGGGTTTCTCTGTGTAGCTCTGGCTGTCCTGGAACTCACTTTATAGAACAGGCTAGCCTTACAAAGATCTGCCTGCTATTGTCCAAATTTTACTCCTCTCAATGTTTAGTTTTTTTTTTTAGGTTTTGTTTTTGGGGTGTTTGTTTGTTTGTTTGTTTGTTTGTTTGTTTTTGGATACTGGGTATCTAACCCAAGATATTTATATATACCTATTTTATATAGAGAAATGTTGGATGGTGTATCTCATAGTTACATAGGTTTACTTGGTCTCACCTGGAAGTTTACTACTCTTTGTAGTATTGTGTCTTTGAAGGAAAACTGACATCTGAATTCTTACAACCCAGCCAGTCTATATGTTGGATATACTTTCTGTTCACCAAACTAAGCACATGCCCTAAAAAGCCATGCTCAACAGCCTAAGAGAACAGCTCTAGATTGGTACTTCTCTGGTGTGGTAAACATAGCTGTAGTAAACAATTTTTTGTTTTTTCTCTTTCCTCCTTTATCAAGAGATGAGCATCAGGACTTTAAGGATGAGCAAAGACGTCTAAAGAAGCTCCGTGGAAAGGTGAAACCAAAGAAAGGAGAAGGAAAAAGAGCTACAAAAAAGAAATAGTACCAGCTTGTCAAGAAAGAAAATTTCTTCCTCAATGACTAAGAAAGTGTATCTCATTATCTTTTCATATATTAGAGGAACGTGACCTTCCTCAGTAGACACCAACCCTGTGTTCACATCCACTTCAGTTAAACTGTAACTGGTTTCTTGAAGATATTCTAATTCTTCAAAATTATACTTACTTTGGTTTTGTAATATGAAGTTTACCTAATTCTCTAATGGAATGAATAAACTATTGTCTTGTGATTTGTTTAAGATGGGAATGAAATATTGTGATTTGTAAACAGAGACTGCTTATTTGTTTCCCTGCCACCTAGACCTGAATAATCACACAGAACCTATATTAGCTACAGCACTGTTTGGCAAATAGCTTAGGTGTATTCCTAGCTAGCTTCTACATCTTAAATTAACCCATTTCTATTAATCTGTGTATCGCCACGAGGCTGTGACTTACCAGTAGGTTCTGATGTCCTTCTCCTTTGGCAGCTACATGGCATCTCTTTGACCCTGCCTATTCTCTCTATATATCTCTGTTCAGATTTCCTGCCTGTCTTTACTCTGCTAAGCCATTGACTGAAACAGCTTTATTCATCAACCAATCAAAGCAATACATATACAGAAAGACATCCCATGTCATCTCTCCTTTTCTCTCTAATTAAAAAGGAAGGTTTTAACTTTAACATAGTAAAATTACATATAACAAAACAGTTATCAAGCAAGAATTATAGTAACAGTATTTAGTCTTTACATTTGGCAAATTAAGAAAAATACTCTATTATCTATCCTATCTTTGTGAGCCTAAAGTTTTATATCTAATTATCTTTTATCATAGCTAAGGAAAACCATATAATATCTGGCTTCAACTCCATCAAAGACCCCAGAAGGATATAATATTACCCAGGTAAACAGGAAGTGCCTTGTAAGCAACTTCCAAAACTAGAATTGCTAGAGACATCTCATTACCTGGGCAGTCACCCAAAATTTTTCTGTAACATTGGGGCATCCATCTTTAGCCTACAGGCCCATAATATCTGGCAGACTTTTCCATGAAGCAGGAAATTTGAAGATCTGTTCTGCCTTGTACTGGCAAAGTTCATCAGTTGCTTTCTTTTGTGTCCTGCAGAATGTCTGGCAGTTTCTTCTGTGAAGGAGGAACCCTAAAGAACCCTCTCACCTTCTTTAGGCAAGTTTAGCAGTCATTTTTCTGTGGGTCCTGCATGTCCAGTTTATACAGTATATCATCAAGTAGTCCAGGCAAGAGTAGTTTCTTGCCCAAATGGCTAGCCTTGTCACATTGGAGGCAAATTCCATAACAAGTTTCTTCAATGCCTGTCAACCTCTCTTAAGCAATTGATGCTGCCAGAAACATGTCTCATTGTTGAGAAAAGTCTAAGTTTTTAAAACCTTTTAAATGCCATATTCTATATATCTTTGAAGTGTTGAAGATTATCTAACTGAAATATATCTCTGTATATCTAGAAAACCTAACTAACATAACTACAAGTTTGACTATTATAAATGACTATTAATCTATAATTTTTAGTTTTACATTACATTTTTAAATGAGCTATATAAACATCATACCTTAAACACGAGTAGAAATATACATATAATTGACCTCAAATTTATCAATAAACCAAAGTCCATATCAATATAAAGTATTCATTTCTATATCATATCCTCCCTTTTTGTTCTTTAGAAAAACTTTGCCTGGGGCCATTAAGCAGTCATAATCAACCCCCTTTAAATGAAAGCAAACACTTATAAACTATCATTTTGGGAATTTGGGCATAGTTTTCTCTAAACTGCTTCCTGCTGTTTGTTGGGAAAAGTGTCTTTATGGTTCATTGAGACCTTTCAGGGGGGGGTCTTGTTCCATCAAACCATGTTAGCCTGGAAGGAATCCACAGGTTCTCATTTTCTGTAGAAACAAAAGCAGAACCTTTTTTCTAAAGTAACATATCCTTAGACTCAAATTCTGAAATCAAGATACCTTTATATTGGTTTAGTTTAGCAGCCCCAGAATCAAATTTCTCTCTGTACTTAGCACATTCACAGTCAAAAAGTCAAAGAAAACACAATAATTTGCATAATCCAGACTCTGTACTTTCCAACTTTACGTGGCTCATTTTTCTTTACTTCTTTAATCTATGACTGTCTATATTCTTTTATATTACTTTTACTGTCTCTTTAAAGACTTTGCTTTATTTTTTAAAACTATTTCTGTTTATAACTGTCTAATAATCTTTTTCTTCTCTCTCCCAAGCCTACATACATTTTTTTACACACACTGTGACTCGTTCAGAGGTTTATTTTTGTCTGAGTCTCTTTATTGCATCTCTGTAATCATTTTCTGACCAGGAGCGCCTTTCTTTTTTTAAATGCTAAACAGACATGGCTAGGACCAACTCCATGACCCTGCTTGTTGACTCCACCCTGTCCAAATGGCAAAGGTGTGTTCACCACCTCTGGTAGCCATGCTCACCACCCCAGCTCCAGAGATGCAGTCGGTCTATGTTGCCATTAAACACTGGTAGCATGCTGCTCACAAGCCCCATTTAAGTGCAGGACCTCCCAAAACAGAGTTAGTGCTGCCAGCATGAATCAGGAAGCCATTTCTTAAAGAAGCTGTGCAGATTTTGCTACTAATTCTGAGTCAGGAAGCCTTCTCTTAAAGGAGCTGTACTTCGGCTTGCCACCAGAAAGCAGAGCAAATCTGGAAAAAAATTGAAGCCACCAAGAAGTTATGCTTAACTTTGTTCTTTTATGTCTAGAATCCCTTCTCAAGCTCTCTCAGGTTTTATGTGAAGGTAGTTACCCCACATTGGGCACCATTTGTAAAAGAAGATTGTTCATTTCCCGACCACCCAGACCTGAATAATCACACAGAAATTATATTAATTACAACTGTTTGGCCAATAGCCTAGGCTTATTCCTAGCTAACTCTTAAATTAACCCATTTCTATTAATCTATATATTGCCATGAGGCTGTGGCTTACTGGTAGGTTCTGACGCCCTCCTTGGGAAGTTACATGGCATTTCTTTGAACTCTGCCTATTCTCTCTATATATCTGTATTCAGATTTCCTACCTGGCTTTACTCTGCTAAGTCATTGGCTGAAACAGCTTTATTCATCAACCAATCAAAGCAACACATATACAGAAGGACATCTCACATCGGGGATTGGAATAGGGGAAACCTCCTTAAATGAGTATCCTGACTTTCTTAATTTCTCTATTGCTTCCCCATCCAACCCTAACCTTTCCTCTCTGGCCATTCAGCTTTTGTCTTCACCTTCAAGCCTACTCTTTTGAAGGTGCCTAAATGAGATTAAAAGCTTTCTGGGAAAGGGAAGATTGAATGCCTGGTGTATACAAGATTTTGAAGTCTTGGTAATAGAGTGATAGTTTTTAGTTCACGGAACTTTTAAGTGTTATAGAAGAGAATAATATAAATACATATATTTAATACAATTGTCATTTCATTTATCCATAATTGTATTAAGTGCTATGAAGAAAACTACTTTTAGAGATGGTGAGTGGGTGGATAAATGAAAATATTGGCAAAACCACATTAAGAAATTTAGAAACCTTCCTAAAGAAAAAATAAATTATATTTAACTGAAGACAAAGGATAAATAAGAGAAAAAATAATGAGGAAAGTGTTTGAAGTGAAGAAAGATTGAAAATTCCTAAACTAAGAAACAGTTCTTGGCCTGGTGGTAGTAGTGGCATATACCTTTAATCCCAGCACTTGGGAGGCAGAAGCAGTCAGATGTTTGTGAGTTCAAGACCAGCTTGTTCTACAAAGCAAGTTCCAGGACATCCAGGACTACACAGAGAAACCCTGTCTCAAACAAAAAAGAAAAATAAAAATTCCCATTCCAAAAATTGAAAACAGACCACTGACTGACTCACTTAAGGACATAGACAGGCCAGGCCAGTTCTATAACCTAGCAGTGCTTGGGAGGCATAGGCAGGACAGCAAGTTTGAGGCCAGCCTCGAAAATTTAGCAAGACCCTATATCAAAATAGGAAAAGGAAAATGGTATATGTCATGATAAAGTCCTTTTTACCCTCTTGGTCAAAATGTGAAGTGCAGAAGCAAGAGTAGATATAGCAGTTACTTTAAACAGGATTTTCTCTCCCTGAACATTGAATGAGTCCTGGACTAGTAAGAACGTGAGTGCATATGTTTAGACAAATGTTATTTTTAAACATGCATAGTCCAGATGGCATGGCTAGTGCTTATATAGCCTGTTGGGGGGGGGTACTTAAAATTGGGTGATTTGTGTCTGATAGAACTGAACTCAAACAGAAGGTTCAGAATCCATTCACTTAACACTTTCTGCTGAGTACCTGCCATATGCCTGGCTCATAATAGTTGTGAGATGATAGAATGAATAGATATGGTCTCTCCAAGATTGTGAATGAGTGCTGCTGCTGTTACAAAGTAAAGGCAAGAGCTCGGGAATGTGCTTAGAAAAAGTGCCTCTGGCAGTGCAGCTGACCCAGGGTAGGCACAGAAGTGGAAATAGTCATAGCCTGAACCTGGGACAGCTGTGATGATTCTCCAGCTTTTAAATGAGCCCCAGGGCTGAAGAGGTGGCTCAACAGCTGAGAGGACTTGTGTTGCAGAGGATCTGGGTTTGGTTCTCAGCACCTGCGTGTTGACTTACAACTATCTGTAACTCCAGTGTGAGGGGATTGGATGCCCTCGGGCATCAAATGCACATGTACACATATATACATGCAGGCAAAACCCAGACACATAAAATATTTTTAGAAATTTTAAAGAAACCCTGAATTAAAAGGAACTAAGAAGACATAAGAGGATATATGAGCAGATAATTGAAGTAGATGTAAACCACCGATCTCAGGCAAAAAGAATCTCTCCTGGTTAACTAATGGAAGAGCTTCAATAGCTCAGGCTACAGGGAACCTTAGCAATGGCTGGTACGGAATTGTTAGTTACTCCTGTGGTGGTTTGAATAATGGCTCATATAGTTGAATCCTTGGTCACCAGGGGATAAAACTGTTTGGAAGAATTAGGAGGTGTGGCCTTGTTGGAGGAAGTGTGTCACTGGAGGTGGGCTTTGAGGTTTCAAAAGCCCATGCTAGGCCCAGCTCTCTGCTGCAGGACAATGGTTTTACCCTGTAAAGATTTGTTTCATATACTTGTTTAATAAAATGCTGATTGGCCAGTAGCCAGGCAGGAAGTACAGACGGGGCAATGAGAACAGGAGAATTCTGGGAAGAGGAAAGCTCAGTCTGCAGTCATCACCCAGACACAGAGCAAGCAAGATATGACTGCCTTGCTGAAAAAGATACGAAGCCACGTGGCTAACACAGACAAGAATTATGGGCTAATATAAGTTATAAGAGTTAATAAGAAGCCAGTCAGTTTATAATTAATGTAGGTCTCAGTGTGTTTCTTTGGCATCGAATGACTGCGGGACTGGGTGGGACAGAAACGTCTGTCAACAGTTCTCTCTCCTTCAGTCTGCAGATCAGGATGGAGTCCTCAGCTACTGCTCCTGGATTATACATGCCACCACGCTCCGCACCATGATGATGAACTAAACCTGAAACTATACGCAAACCCTCAATTAAATGCTTTTTTTTATAAGAGTTGTCTTGGTCATGGTGTCTCTTCGCAGCCATAGAACAGTGACTAAGACAACCCCACAGCAGATCCGTGTGCCGCTGACACAAGCTGAAAACCACAAACAAATTAGGATTTATTTGCACACAAACTGCCCAAAAAGCAACTGCTAAAGTGAACGCCACGCAACTCAGCACAGCCTACAACAGACTACTGCAGACCCATGGTGGGTAGGATGGGAAGGAAGAATTACCTAGGTCCATAGGTGGCAATGCAATTCAGGACACAAGTGGCCAAGGTTCAGTACAGATAAATACAACCGGGGTGAGGCAGGGGAGGGAATATCAACTTTAGACTTAGACCAACTACATTGCTATCATTAGATTTCTTATCAAAACCTAAACGACTTGTGTTTTTCTTCTAATGTTTGATATTTAGTGTGCATAGAGGACTTTACCATGGATTCTGGTATAGTGTCGTAAAAAGGCTGAGTTTTATATTCAAAAATTGAAAGGTTATAATGCAGTTTGCTTACTGTAGCCCTACAGTACTTTCCTGAACCTCTCTGAAAAATCATGATAGTATTTTACTAGATTGCAGGCCTGGAAAGATGGTTCTGTAGTACTGGGCATGGTGACATATGCCTTTAATCTCAACACTTGGGAGGCTGAGACCTGTCTCAAAAAACAGCATACGCACATATGTACATAAGTATATTTGTATATATGTACTCTAATGCTTTTACTTATACTACATCTTCTAAGATAAAGTAAAACTTAAAATTCCACTTTCCCTTTTCATATATCTTCACTAAAACTCCTAAAGTTACTAAATTTAAAGCTCAGTCTGAGATGGAGCTAGGAATAAACTTCAGGAACAAAATGGATAGCATAAAACATTTTTTAGCTGAGTGGTGGTGGTGCATGCCTTTGATCCCAGCACTTAGAAGGCAGAGGCAGGCAGATCTCTAAGTTCAAGGCCAGCCAGAGCTGTTACAGAAATCCTGTCTCAAAAACAACAAAAACAAAAAACCAAAAACTCCCAATCCTGTTAAGAGGGAGTAAAACACGTCTTTCTTTAATCCTAGCACTCAGGAGGCAAAAACAGTAAGTCTGAGGTCTACAGCCTGGTCTACATAGTGAATTCCAAGCCAGTCAGGGCTACATAAGACCCTATTTAAAATACACATAATAGATAGATAGATAGATAGATAGATAGATAGATAGATAGATAGATAGATCTTTTTAAAAATGAGACCAAAACCTACTGACTGGGTCATTGAGCACAAAAACGGTGCTAGAGAGATCGCAGAGGTTAAGAACATAGACTGTTCTTCCCAGAAGACCTGACTTTGATTCCCAGAACCTACCTGGTAACTCACAACCATCTGTAACTCCAGTGTCAGGGAATCTGATACCCCCTCCTGGTCTCTACATGCACCAGGTATACACATGGTCCACAGACATATGTGTTCACAAAATACATAAAAATAAATAGAGTAAAATAAAAACAGGAATTCAAAAGATAGATCAAAAGTTTCGGTGAGGACACAAATTTAATCTAAAAGGCTCCTATCTGAGTATCCATGAGGACTGGCCAATTCAGTAAACATCAAACTAGTTACCAACAGAGCAATACAAACATTTAATAAAGAGTTATAGAGATAGGAGAGAATCTTGGTTTGCATAGGAATGAACTCCTAAGCATTGAAAACAATGAATGCAAGCATGCCGACATTCTTACAGCACTCTTCACAGCCAGGACATCGTGTGCTGTAGATCCTGTCTCCTTAACCCCTTCCTTTGTTCCATGATTAAATATTCCTATTTTAGAAGAGTCTGAGGATTAGATCTTACACCCAAGATCCGATATCTACAAATACCTAGACAATTTAAAATCTTTATCACCAGACTCATTTTTCACAAGCATAAAGAAAAATTGAAAATAAACAGCATGCACACGTTCTAGAAGGACCCATGGAACACTAGTGCATGCCCTAAAAGGCGTGGTCTGCCAGCCTCAGGACCACAGCCTTGATAAGTCAATACCCACACGTCAAGTCCCCAGTGTGTATTCGGTTGTTTGGTTCTGCAGTACTGGGGCCAGCAGCCAGCCTTTTGCTCTACCGCAAAACTACACCTGTAGCCCATGCTCTGTGATGACGTAGCTATGCTCTTTGAAGGTCAGCGCAATCACTGTCAAGCTCTGCCTTTTGCTAGGTACTCTACAGTTTCCTAAAGCTGTGTCGCTTAGTCTCTACAACAGCACTTTGGCTATTACTGTCCCATCTTATACAAGAACTTGAGTTTGGATCTGTGAGAGAACCCCGGCTATACGGAAGAGGCTGAAAGCCCCTGTCCCTGGTACTCTTCCAGACTAGTTAAGAGTTGAAGCAAGCACGAGGCATTAGCTAAGGCATTGATTGGTGTTTGAAAAACAGCTTGTTTTTACCTTGGTGGGGGTTTTCCTGTTCCTTGTTGTTTGTGCTTACTTTTCTGAGGATTGAATCAAAGATGTCACACACGCCAGACAGGCACTTTCCCTGAGCTACACCCCAGCCCTGCAAATAACTCCCGAGGTGGCTCTGCTGTGCATCCAAGGCTAAGAAATAGCACTGAACTTGGCTGTGTGGCTTGTAAATCCCAGCACTAAGGAAGCAGAAGCCGGGGTTCTGGCGGATTGCTGCCATGCTGGGTTGCTGAGGCCAGCCTAGGCTACAGAGACCCTATCTAAAAAAATAAAAATAAAAAAAGATTGCTGTCAATCACTTCATGTTTCTCAGATCAAGTATTCCTCAGTATCCTACTGAGATCTTGTTAGGCACGGATGGGTGGGTGGATGGATGGGCCCCACTGGTGAGCCTCACTCAGGTCTCTGGCAGGGCGCCGGATTTACATGTGTAACAGGCTCCTAGGGCTTGCTAATGCTGCTCATCTGGGAAACTTAAAAACACGGCTTAAAGAAACTTGGCCAAAGTTCCCTAGCTGATAAATTATTGAGTTCTCTAACTCAGGTAAAATTTCCTAGGTACCCTAGGGGCCTTTTTCTAATCAGAATTTAGCAAATCTTTAGAAACTGACGGAAAATCCAAAATTTCACACACTTAGTAAGAAAGTTGTCATTGATATGCAAAAAGTTTGTGAAACTACTAAACCTTACAACAGATAAACAAGCATCCCCTATACACGAAGGGGAAGATGAAGTGGTATAGTCACGTGGGTGCCGAAGCAGGGTGTGCTTACCGCTATGAGGTAACAATAAGACACCAATAAGGAACACGACAGACCAGTCCTTACCCTCCTCCAACGACATCTATATGGCCAAGCTTAAACAGCTTTGGACTCAAAGGAATAGATAAAATGATGATTCAATACGTAAAAGGTATTGTAAACATTAGTAAAAAATGATTCCATAATTCTGAAACAAATGTAGATATCCTATGTACCAGCCAGAATGCTCGGTGAGCTGTGGAAGACTCAAGACAGGAGATGGCAGCTGGGATGGCGCTCTGTGGGAACCACTGTACCAAGGACACTGGTTTCAGTCCCCTGTGCTGTACAATAAATAAATATCCAAATAGAAAAGGATATGGGACCACGTTGACTTTGAAAGAAGCCTGATCTACACAGCAAGCTCCAGGCCAGCCAGAGTTTAAGATCCTGCCTCAAAACAAACAAACAAAAACAGCCGGGTGGTGTAGCACACGCCTTTAATCCCAGCACTTGGGAGGCAGAGACAGGTAGATCTCTGAGTTCAAGAGTGAGAGGCAAAGTTACATTTTGCCTTAGAGATCCAGGAAACAAAAATGCCTCTGATTGCAAAACATTTGCCCAAGGACAGACAGTTCCTGAAAGGCTGGAGGCCGTTGTTTTTGGGAGATAACAAGCCTTGTGCTTTTCCTTCCTGTAAACAAGTTTGTTGGACCCCTCAGCACCAGAGGTGCTTGATCACAGACGGGCGGAAGGTTCACAAGCCAGAAATATGTTATCATATATACTTGCCCCTGACTGGGTGTAGGCTGCAGGAACGTCAGGACGTGCGCTTGCCCCTGACTGGGTGTAGGCTGCAGGTACATCAGGGCGTACGCTTGCCCCTGATTGTACCTGATGGGAAATGCAGTGAATTATGGGTTTTCTTTCTTAAGCCACACAAACCACGATTTGGGGCTATTTCCCAGGAACCTGGGTATGGACCTGCCCAGAGCCCAGCCACCTGGCCACTATTTAGTAAAACCTTGCTTTAAATTTGGCTTTAAACTGTGGTAGTGGTCTTATCCTCAATTGGTGGGATTTACACAAGGCCAGCCTGGTCTAACAAAGAGAGAGTTCCGGGACAGCCAGAGCAACACAGAGAAACCCTGTCTTGGAAAACTAAAAAGAAAAAAAAAAAGTTTTTTTTTTTTCCCTCGGTGAAATAGTGATAAAGATTCACAGTTACGAGAAACACAATGTTTAAAGTTTTATAGCGTTTTTGAATGGTGTAACACCTCAAGGAACTGGATTGATCACCACAGCTCTTTACTGTGGTGGAAGGGAAAGTACTGAAGGACTGACATAGAGGCTCAAAGTCAGCATCTTCCGAATGACGCCATGACAATAGACAGCGAACGCCAGGAAAGAAGGGCCAGTTTGTCAGTTCAGAGTGTTCTGGAGAAACTAGAAGATAGGACAATGAGTACAAAGGAATCAATAATTCTGGGATAAAAAAAAGAACAGAGGTTAAAAATGGTATATTAAGATATGTATGTATATATATATTTAAATATATGAATATTTCCAGGTAGTGATGGTATACACCTTTAATCCCAGCACTTGGGAGGCAATGGCAGGTAGATCTCTTATGAGCTCGAGGCCAACCTGGTCTACAAATTAAGTTCCAGCAATGGCTACACAAAGAAACCCTGTCTCAAACCATTAAAAAAATATATATCGATGCAAGAATATATAACTGGGAAATTATATTACCCCAAAATATTCTGCAATGTATAAGAATTAATGTATAAAGACCCAGAGAGATGGCTCAGGGGTTAAGAACGCTTCCTGCTCTTCCAGAGAACCTAAGTTTGATTCCCATCACCCACATCAGGCAGACCACAATTGCCTGTAACTCCAGCTCCTCCAGAGGATCTGACCCCAGTCCTGCTGGCCACTTTGGGAACCTGCACACATGTGACAGACACATACATGATATAAAATAAATAAAATGCATTTTTTTAAAAAAAGAAAAGAACTAATCTCTCAGGAGCCAGCAATATGACTCAGCAGGATGTTTGCTGCCAAGTCTGATGGTCTGGATTCTAGCTCCACGAGCCATGTGATGGAAAAAGAGCACCAACTCCTGTAGCTTCTCCACTGGCCTGCATGTGTGACACGGCACACACCCCACACAAACACAAATAAATAAACAAACGTGATTTAAAAAAAAATTGGTTAACAGATGAGATGTGACAGTGTGTGGCAATAGGATTGATATTAAATGAGCTATTTCAGTCATCATCTTATACCATGCATTTAAAACGTTTTGGAGGGGTCAATAGTCAAACATTAAAAATATGGGACTAGTCGGGCAGTGGTGACACACGCTTTTAATCCACAGGGGATTGAGATAACTGTTATATGAAATTTTCCAAAATTGTACTGTACTTAAATACACCTAAAATAAGTTGCTGACTCCAGAAGCTTGAACGAGCATCACTATATCCTGTTGAACTGGATTTCCTTCTTGCCTCCTGCAGATCATGCCTCTGCTGGCCGCAGCATTTATAGGGACCCCGCAGTAAACATAGATATAGAGGTTCTTCTCTAAGTTGAAGTAATTACAGAAGCCCCGAAGAAAAGACAAGAAGATTCAGAATGGGTGTCCAGGGAGAGGATTCTGGGAAGGAGCATCAGGAATCTGTCTCTACTTGGCCAGCAATGGCCCTGGCTCTGTGTGTCACGTGTAATTATTTTAGAACACTAGAGAGTGTTGAGGGTTTACAGCTTCCTATGGAAGGCTTGGGAGGTAAACCACACTTGATTTGGGTCAGTTTCAGTGCTTAGCACGGTAATAGCTATGCATTCCTCCTGCACAGCCTGCACACCCCCTGCAGGAAACACAGTGGGCAAAGCTAAACCTTGTCTTCCAGGGCTCGACACTGACTGCGGCCCTGAGCACACGCGGTGTAGGCAGAGACAAGCTGGCATGCTTTGTACCTTTCTCTTCACTGGTTCCTAGATGACGTGAGTTCCAAGCATTTAAGGGGCCAGTGCCCTTCTTCCCTCCCCATTTTTCTGATTTTTACCTTTTGGGAGCTACCCATTAACGACTGGTGTATCCAAAGCACATCCAGGGGAAATTAAAATGTGACCATGTGTGCCCAGAGAAGGGCACAGAGACAGAAAGACCTGAAAAGACTTCTGTGTCACAGAGGTAACCTACAATAGTGAAACACAAAACTTAGGGAAAACAATATAAAACCAAAACAGAAAGACCTATGGAAGAGAGAATGAAGTTCGAGACTTGCCACATTATTAGATTCCAATGTCGTTTTCAACAGTAACAAAAACAAAAATCACAAGGCATGCAGATAAACATTTGGACCATATTCCCGATCACCACCAAAAAAAAAAAAAAAGAAGAGGGAGGAGGGAGGAGGTGAGTGGAATGGCTGTGGTAGAGAGCTGATCTAGCATGCTAGCATGTGCAAGGCCCTGGGCTCAATCCTCAGGAAAAGCAGAAAACGCAGAGACTGGACAGTTTTTCCTTTCTGCTGGCGTGTCCTGGCTGGTTTTTATTGCAACTTGACACAGCTAGAGACATCAGAGAAAAGGAGCCATAACTGAGAAAATGTCCCCATAAAGTCTGGCTATAAGACATTTTCTTAATTAGTGATCAATGACAGAGGGCCCAGCCTATGGTAGGTGCTGTCAACCCTGGGCTGGTGGGCTGGTGGTTCTGGGTTCTATAAGAAAGCAGTCCAAGTCAGCGATGGTGGAACATACCTTTAATCCCAGCACTTGGGAGACAGAGGCAGGTGGATCTCTGAGTTTGAGGCCAGCCTGTTGTACAGAGTGAACTCCAGGACAGCCAGCGCTACAGAAAGAAACCCTGTCCTGAAAAAAACAAAACAAATAAACAAATAATAATTTTTAAAAAGAAAGAAAGCAAGCTGGGCAAGCCATGTGAAGCAAGCCAATAAGCCCCACTCCTCCATGGTCTCTGCATCAGCTCCTGCTTCCAGGTTCCTGCCCTGTTTGAGTTCTTGTCCTGACTTCCTCCATTGATGAACAGCTGTATGGAAGTGTAAGCTAAATAAACCCTTTCCTCCCCGTGGTACTTTTTGGTCATGGTGTTTCCTCACAGCAATAGAATAGCAATAGAAAGCCTGGCTAAGACATGGAGTCTGTGCCTGGAAGGAAAACATAGTTAGTCTACTTTAAAGCAAATTTCTGAAAGAGCTACAAAAAGATGTGATGAAAGTAAAAAAGAAAGAAAGAGCCGGGCGGTGGTGGCGCACGCCTTTAATCCCAGCATTCGGGAGGCAGAGACAGGCAGATTTCTGGGAGTTTGAGGCCAGCCTGGTCTACAAGAGCTGGTTCCGGGACAGGCACCAAAGCTACAGAGAAACCCTGTCTCGAAAAACCAAAAAAAAAAAAAAAAAGAAAGAAAGAAAGAAAGAAAGAAAGAGAAAAGGAGGAAGGGAGGGAGAGAGGGGGTAGGTAGGAAGGAAGAGAGGGAGGGAGGAAGGGAGGGAGGAAAGTTGAGTTGGAAGGGAAGAAGAGAGGGAATAAAGGAGGGAGGGAAGAAGGAAGAGAGAGAGAGGGAGAGAGAGAGAGAGAGAGAGAGAAGTATTAGAAAACAGAAACATTCAAACCACAGGTAGAAAGCCTAAGAGGGACTGGGGAGATGGCTCAGCCAATAAAATGCTTGCCACATAAACATGGGAACCTGAGTTTGATTCTTGGTACCCACATTAAATTTTTTTTAAGCCCCAAAAGTTGGCATTTGTAATCCCGATGTTACAGTACCACTGAAGGCTCGTTAATGAAAACTATTACTGACAAACTGTCAAAAGATTGGGATCTACCTCTTCTGGTCAGGCCTGCCAAGTACCTAGCCAGGGGACTACCCCTCAGAAAAGGCTGGCTTGCCTTAAGCCATGCTAATGAGATAGTGGGAAGAATTAGTCCTTTAATGAGAACTCCTGCCCCCTAGTGCAGTCCATACAAGCCTCCGGAAGGGCATGACTTTTTCTTTTCTTTTCTTCTGTCTTTCAGGTGCTGGCTAGAACCTAGGTAGACTTTTCGCAGTATCTGGGCTTTTCCACCCTCTCTGAAGCTAACCTTCTCAGCATATGGCTGACCTCCATGCCAGCTCGATTCAAACAACATGCCTCTCTCTCCCTCTTCAGTGCCCACCTATGCATCTACAATAAATGTCTCTCTAAAACTTCCCCTCTGTGGTCTATGAGTTTAATTTCTCAAGTTAAAGAAGCAAAATCCTGAAAGCCACTGGTTCAAGAGGGCTTTGGCGACCCTTGATTGAGTCTTCTGCGACCCCAGCATCCAAGCTGAGAAAGGCAGATCTGAGCAGGTTAAGGACACAAATGGGAAGAGAATGAAAAAGGATTAAAAACTGTCAGAGCCTAACAGACCCATGGAACACCATAAGCAGACTAGCACAGACACAGAGGGAGTCTAAAGGAAGAGAAATAGAACATTAGATATTAGAAGAAATAAAAGCTAATATTTTCCAGATTTGGTAAAAGTCATAAATATATATGTCCAGAAAACTCAATGAATTTCAAGGACAGAAATTCAGAGGCCCACACTAAGAAACAGTGTAATCCAATTTTAGAGAATCAAAGACAAATGCTAAGCCGAAGGGCAGCAAGAGTGAAGCGGTTCACACACGAAGGCTCCAGAGTGTCCCCGTGTCCCCTGCTTCTCACCAAAGGACAGCAGGAACGGAGCAGCAGGTACAGGCGAAGTGCTGAAAGGAAAAACTGTCCCTCTAACGTGAGAACGGCATTAAAGCGTTTCTCGGTCAAAAGAAGCTGAAAGATATTGTCACCACTAGACCTGCTTCATAGAAAATGAGCAAAGAAGCCCTGCAGGGTAAAAGAAGGCGTGAAACAGTGACCAAAGCCATCTAAGCACATCAAGGAAGGTAAACACCAAAGCTAGTCTAAAGCTGTAACAAGGGTTTTCAGCTCTACTTTTTGCTTTATGTGTGATTTAGGAAATCAACAGTTTTTTTCTCTATTTTATTTTGCAGTGCTGGAGATTGAACTCAGGGCTTTGTACCTGCTAGGGAAGTGTTCCACCACCATCTACCTCTCTCATTCATAGAACAGCAGCACTTTGGAAAAATAAACAATCATTAAACAAGATATGGTGGCTCAGGGAGGATCACCACCAGCGAACAGCCTCCCTGGACTTCATGAGAATCAGGGACCATCCTGGGATACAAAAGAGTCAGGGGCCATCCTGGGATACAAAGGAGTCATGGGCCACCCTGGAATACAGAGAGTAGGGGCCATCCTGGGATACAAGGGAGTCATGGGCCACCCTGGACTACAAGGGAGTAGGGGGCCATCCTGGGATACAAGGGAGTCATGGGCCACCCTGGACTATAAGGAAGTCAGGGGCCATCCTGGGATACAAAAGAGTTATGAGCCAGGCTGGGCTTCAGAGTGAGACCTAATCTTTAAAATGAAAACAAAACTTATTCTAAAAGCTACTATTAACACAACTTCAGTTTGTAAGTATTTCATTTACTACACAATCTAAGAATGTTTAGCCTATAGTTTGGGCTATATAATATATAGATAGAATTTCATATCAATAATCAAAAGGGATGTGAACAGAGCTATAAGACAAAGTTCTATGGATCTCTACATTCAAGGCTAGCATGGTCTATATAAAGAACTCCAGGCCAGCTAGAGCTACAGACTGAGACCCTACCTATAATCCCAGCACTCCGAGGCAGAGGCAGGCAGATCTCTGAGTTCAAGGCCAGCTTGATCCACAGAGCGAGTTCCAGGACAGCCAGGGCTACCTAGAGAAACCCTGTCTCAAAAAAACAGAAACAAAGAACAAACAAAAACCCCAGCAGTTTTACATGTGATTAAAAGTCAGCTTTTCAATGTAAACACTAAGATAGCTGCAAACTCTTTGATCTACAATGGCATACTGCCTGCAAGACACGCTAGGGCAGGGGTGACCCAAAGGTTGTGGGAGAAACCAACCCATAAGTAATTTGACTTAAGGTCCACTCCACAAGATGAAGCTCATACCCAACACTGCTTGGGTGACCAAGAACCAAAGACTAGATAGGGCAGGGACCTAGGGTAAAACCAAAAACTACTATTCTAAAAAAAGGGGGGGGACACAAATAAGTAAATAAATAAATTAATAGAATGACTTTTAATATTCTGTTATACTCATAGATTGGTACCTTGTTCAGCCATTATCAGAGAAGCTTCCTCTTGCAGCAGATAGGAACAAATAAAGAGACCCACCGTCAGATATTACAAAGACAGTGAGAGATCTTGGAAACTCAGCCCTAAATGGGATGTCTCCATCAAATCCCTTCCCTCGGAGGACAGGGAACCCTGTGTAAGAAGAGGTGGAAAGAGTGTAGGGGTCAAAAGGGATGGAGGAGACCAAGAAAACAAGGCCCTCTAGATCAGCGTGAGCAAAGCTGCCGTGAATTCACAGAGACTGAAGCAGCATGCCCAGAGCTGCTCAGGTCTGCACCGGGTCCTCAGGGTCTATATCATGACTTCCAGTTGCGTGTTGTTATGGGATTCCTGAGTGTGTGAACAGGTGGGTCTCTGAACCGCTTCTCCTCCTGTTGGTTTGTCTTGTCCAACTTCGAGATAATAGTTTTTAGTTTATCTTATTGTATTTTATATTGTTATCATTTTTTTAAGTGAATGAGTGACAACTAGGAAAAATGCTAACAACTGAACTGAACATTTATATCTGCTGGGAGAGAAAATCAGTTTTCTCCAGTAAGTGAACTGGGCGTATCAACCACTCCAGGACAGGCCTCATGTTCAGGAATAGTTGACCAACATATAATGAACGCCACATGTTTAATCTGTGTGTGTGTGTGTGTGTGTGTGTGTGTGTGTGTGTGTGTGTGTGCTTTTATTGGGTTACAATTTGGTGGGAGGTTTTTTTTTCTGTTTGAGTATTGTTTTACTTTGTTTTCTTGGTTTTGGGGGAATTTATTGCTATATTAGGGTTGTTTGTTTGCTTGTTTTTAGAAAGAAATTAAAGTTGGATGTGTAGGGGTGAGGAGAGGACCTAGAAGGGCTTAAGGGATAGCAAGAATATGATAAAGATGTGTTTTATTTTATTTTTGGTTTTTTGAGACAGGGTTTCTCTGTAGCTTTGAAGCCTGTCCTGGAACTCGCTCTTTAGACCCAGGCTGACCTCAAACTCACAGAGATCCACCCGTCTCTGCCTCCCAAATGCCGGGATTAAAGGCGTACACCACCACTATCCAACTTTTTGTTTGCTGGTTGGTTGGTTGGTTGGTTGGTTGGTTGGTTGGTTGGTTGGTTGGTTTTTGGAATATGTATTTAATTGTTAGAGTTGTTTTAAATAATAAAAAATACATAAAGAAAAAAGTCAGGTCTTGTAAATTTAGAGTGTTATAACTTTAGGATGTTAAATGCAATCATCCTGGCAACCACAAAGAAATAATTGTGTAATCTGCTCAAAATTAAATAAGAGGAAGAAGAGTTAAATATTTCACTACCAAAAAAATCAACTAAACACAAAAGATAATAGTATATAGATAGACTAGATAATAGTGAGTAGAATATAGACAATAAGGGACAGATTAGCCATAAAACATATAGAAAGCATATAAGTGGCAAAAGAAAATCCTTTTATATCAGTAATTACTTTGATGTCAATTGATCAAATTCTCTAGGTAAAAGACAGAGACCAGAAGAATGAATGTGTGTATATATATATATATATATATATATATATATATATATATATATATGGTCTGGGACCAACAAGATACTTGTGCAAGCCTGGCAACCTGAGTTCAATCTCTGGAATGGACATAAAGGTGGAAGGAAAGGACTGACTCCAGGAAGTAACCGTCTAATCTCCACACACATACCATGGTACCTACTCCTGCACACACGCTAATAATTCATATATACATATACATTATACATAGTAATATAACCATGTGCTATGTACGATTATTTTCATTCCAAAGATACCAACACATTAAAAGTGAAACTATAGAAAAAGATATTCCACTCAAAGAGCAACTGAAAGGCGATCGAACTGCCTAGAAACTGGCTTGGTATTGGCATCACTAACGGGCTGCTAAATGAAGGGCATGTTCAAACTCACTTGTTTGGAACTGTAAAGTAAGTGAGTTGGCTTTCTTTGTTTGCTTTGGTTTTTGGTAGATTAAACTATGAAGTGAGAATGAAAATAAAGGTAATGCAAAAAATAAAGGATAAGAGAAAAGAGATAAATGATAATTCAAATTGACACTGGCATTTAGTAACACTGGATAATACTGATGGCAGGGTCTCTAATGTAATCTTATTTAAAAGACTCTGTCAACATAGATACTGAGCCATTAATAACATTCATGTGTTCTGGCCTAGAAATACAACTAGATCTAAATCTCACTCTCTAAATACTATTCTTCCACCAAAGGAATCACGGTTCCTGAACAAACAGTAAATCCCAAGGCTGAATCCAGCAAGTATCAACTGCCCCCAGAAGGCAGCACCTCCAATGCATCATTCTCAAAACAAGCTTTCTCCAGACTGCAGAAGGATGGGCAAACCCTGTGAGTGCCCTACACAGACACTAAGATACTTACTGTAAGGAAGTAGCTCACAATTCTGGAGGCACCCAGCGACTGCCCCTCAATCTGCCAGCTATAAGCAGGGTAGTCAGGGAAGCTGGTGGTATCATTCAGCTTGGCTGAGAACCAAGCAGTCAGTGAAAAATCTCAGTTCAGTAACAGATGAGATAGGATGGCCCAACTGGACCGGTCATGCTGGAAAGGAGGCAAATTCTCCCGTTCTTTTGCCTTCTGTTTTATTCAGGCCTTCAACCAATGAGGTGGTGCCCACCCACATTGAGGAGGGGACTGATTCTGATGTTAGTGTCATCCTGAAAAGCACAGACACACCAGAAATTTCTAGCAAAATATCTAGACACCCTGTTAACCAAGTAGAGTTGACAAGACAGAAGTGCTAGATGGTGTGGGTTCGGAGCTTGAGGTGACAACATGTGAAAGCTGCCCAGGGTGGAATCCTCCTACCTAGGCTCTTCAGCCTCTAGACTTATCTCTTTCTTCCACAAGCTCACATGTCCGGTGGGTTTTCCCCCTGGTGAGTCTTCAGCATTAATTGCATTTATTCTAGTCCAATCTCTTTTTTCATAATCCTTTGGTTTTATTTGACCCTTTAAAATTTTTCATAAGATACGATTATTATCTCCAAATTCATAAGACCTCTAAATATATACATATATAAATATATATAAATATATTTTTCACATCACATATTAATCATTTTATTTATAGTAATAACATCTACTTAGTAAGTATCAAGTTTTATGATTTTAAAAAATCCTGGCGTGCCCCCAGCGGGCTCGCAGAGCAGCCACTAGCCCGGCAGAGATGGTTGTGGGTCCCTGCGGGTTTACGAGCGGTGACCCATTTGGGGTGGGCGACCCGCTATTTGCCCAGCAGGCAGAGACAGACCACAGCAATCCGGGAGAGCCAAGCAGGCGGGTGTGAACAGGAGGCGGGTAAAAGGCACGTAGACACAATAAATAGGCATAAAGCTAAAACCATTTATTACTTAAAGGAGGGGGGGGCATGGGTCAGAGGTCGCTGGGAGTGGGCATGGCTTGTCCCTTAAAGGGACCAGAGACCAAAAGAATAACATCAAGTATACAATATTGTTAACTCTAGATACTGTGATGTATATCTCCATAACTTATCCTTTTTTTTTAACTTTTTTCATTCTTTTTATTGAGATATATATATTTTTCCCCACACCTCTTCCTCCTCCCTTCTCCCCTTCCACCCTCCCTGCTGCCCCTTAGCTCCTAATTCTCTGGAAGTATGGATTGCCCTTTGCTTGGCTTTGTATCTTCTATCCACTTATGAGTGAGTCCATACCACGTCTGTCTTTCTGAGTGTATTCTAGTCCAGTCTTATCTGCACGAGGGTCTCAATGTGGGGCATGTTTGGAGATAAAGCTAATGAGAGTATCCCAGTCCCTGATGCTAAATTTCAGTCACGTGGTCTGCTGTAGATCATCTATATAAGCTGCAGATCTCACAGGCTAAGGAAGGCATGGAGAGAGCTAGGGTTCTCCTAGAAAAGTCCTCCCACTGCATCTCACAAGCAGCACCGAGCATCAGGGGAGCTGTGAGCACTTAGCAGTCCCATCTGGAGGTTGCACAACAGGTGGGCCCTCCAGCTCCGCTTTGACCACAGGTTCTATTGGGCCATATTACCAACCCCTCACTGGTCCTCCTGGCTTCACAGAATCAGAGAAGCCAAGGGGGAGACTAGGAAGCTAGAAGAGGAAGGATTTATTTCAAACTATTTATTCAACTGTGACAATCCCTAGATGTCACTTATTCTTAATTGATCTACAAAGAGCAAGTATTTTTAGATAAGACGATGCCGTGAACTCCAATCAACGTGTCCCGGAATGGTGTGGCTGTTCTCGCACTACAAACTAAACGTCTGAAAAGGCGTAGTCAAAAACAGCTGAAAATGTTGATCTGGCTTGTGTTCCGAATTATTATGCTGAAGGAGTCCCAACCAATTAAAAACCTGTGACAACTCCAAGGGTCCTGCCTTCCTCCCACCCTCCACCACAGGCCTCTAGACTCAGAATTTCACCACTGGGTGGCTACTTTCATCAACAGGACTGGCTGAGCCCCTCTAAACCTTTCCTCCGCCTTCCCTGCAGCACTGCCTGCCCCGTCATCCAGGCAAGCGACCCCAGGATGGGTCAGTCAGTCTCCAGTTGCACCCAGACTGCTGCAACTGTAGTCCGAATCTGTCCGCACAATGGCATATTTTCCAAAACGAGCCTCCAGGTGCTTTTTATTAATTTGCTTAGAGGCAAAGGCAAATGTGCACTCTGCTTTTTGCTCTGAAGTTGTGCCAACTAACAGGAGCAACCGAAATCGCTGTCTGCAGCGCCTAGAGCCTTTCTACTCCGAGTGTGGTCCACAGAGCCCAGGGGGCTCTTTAGGAATGCAGGCCTTCTCCAGATTTTCACAATCAGAACCCACACCTTAAGGAGACCCCAGATGTTCTGCACACCATGAGAAACCTGCTAGCCTAGGGCTTAGAGTAACTTCCCGTGTCCTCCAAGGTCACAAGAGCACCTGGGGTCCAAATGCTTTCCCGATAAAGCTTACGACTCTCCCATCCTGGAAACATCTATCAAGTCTCGTCCTCTGTGCCCATACCACGTTGAAGTCCCCCGACACCCTTCACCCTTCACATCACGTCCAGTATTACACAGTCTTCCTATCACAGAACGCGCTCGTCAAAGTGAGTTCTTCAAGGACAAAAGTATGTCTTATTCTTCTACATCCCTTGCAAGTAACCCAGAAGAGACTCAGCAAATGTTAAAAGAAAGCTACCTTTGCCTCCATTCTCCCACTGTTTCAGAGTAGCATAGGAGTGAAGGCTTATCCATATGAAGACTATTACATTTTAATCTCGCCTTTAAAAGCTGTTCTTACACTTTTAATGTAATTTTAATTGATGCATAAAAGTTTTACATATTCCAGACCATGTGTTGTTTTGATACACTTGTATATATTATATAACGTTCAAATTAGGGTATGCATATCAGTTTACCATGACCATTATCAGAGAGACAGAGGCAGAGAATCTTGCTATGTTACCCAGACTGCTCTCAAACTCCTCAACTCCAGTGATTCTCCCACTAAAGCCTGCTGAGTGATGGGACTCGTGAGCTTGGCTTCAGGGTAAGTGTATCTATCTCCCCAAACATTGTTTCTTTATGATTAAACATTTCAAAATCCTTTCTTCTTTTAGTTTTTTTTTTTCATAGGATCTCACTGTGTAGCCCTGGCTGCCATGATTGACCTCTCTTAGCTTTTTTTTTGAATTGCTGCATTGATGAAGAGACCACTCACTACTCTAAAGCCAGTTCTTAGCTTTCTTAAAAACCCACAAAACATTACTGCTATATGCAGTCACCTTACTTCTTCTTATATTTTCCATATGCTAGTTTACAGTAATGACTCCAAACGCTTCCATTGACCTGAAAACAATCTCTGAACCCACATTTCATTGGGATAACCATTTCTGCCCCTCCCCTCGCACAACACCCTTCTCCTAGCACAACAACCCGCTGAAGACACAAATTTAGCTTATAGGCATGTGGAAGAATTATATTTATTCACTTGCATTAAACCTTTCTTGGTATTTCCAGTACTTTCCTGAATATACACAAGTGATATTGCTACATTAGCAGCAATTAAAAGACAGGAAAATTGTCAAAAGAAGCAAGAAAAGTAATGATCCAAGAGTCGCAATAATTAGTAGCTCTATTCCTAAAGTAAACACACCAGAAAACATGCAGGTAATTAAAAGCACTTAGCAGAGCTGGCATAACCCCTCGGGTTAACAGTGAACTCTTGAGAGACTGTGGTCATGTACCAACTTGCACGGGAGAAGACAGCCAGAGATGTTCTCTGGTAAGACCCAAGGGCGTCAATCATTGTTCTGTGTATGTCAGCAAAACACGGCGGTGAACAGGCCATGGGCGTAAGGAACATTCAGATGGAACACAGATCAACCCTAAACACCGGTCACACTTTTTCTGAATGTATTGTTACAGCACCTGTCACCAAAAGAAGCCATTCCAGTTGAGTTTTGCCATCTAAAATGACCCTTGAAATATTTACCAGTGAATTCAAGGTGGATGCTCTTTGACTCAGGAATTCCACACCTAAACTATATAAATAATTACAAACACAAAAATGTCAAACGTGGTGGTTTTTCTATTAGAAAAAGGAAACAATCTCCATGTTGGTGACTAAGAAGATTATTAAATAAATTGTATTATATTCAGACCCTGGATATAAGGGGGGAGCTTTAAAAATAAGAAGGCATGTATGCCTCACACACATACATACAAAAAATATAAATTATAATATCTGGAATCTGAGTCAGAAGAGTCACAGTCTGAGGCCATCTATATAGCAAGATATTTTTTTTAAAAAAAGCCAATAAATAAAAAATTTTTAAAAAGTCAAGTAATGATTCATGTAAAATACTGTCCAAGTCCTGATCATCTGAGTTGATTCACAGAGCCCCACAAGTAAAGAGTAACTTCCACATGTGCACCCTGGCATCTATGTATCCTCCACACACAGAAAGGAAAATGATGTGGGATTTCCTTCTGTATGCTGTGATTACCACTAATGAATAAAGAAACTGCTTTGGACCTATAGCAGGGCAGAAGTTAGCTAAGCAGGGAAGACTAAACTGAATGCTAGGAGAAAGAAGCCATGGAGCTGCCCCTGGAGACAGATGTGCTGAAACTTTTCTGGTAGGCCACCACCTCATGGTGATGCACAGATTAATGGAGATGGGTTAACCTAAGATAAAAAGCTAGAACTAATGGGCCAAGCAGTGATTTAAATAATATGGTTTCTGTGTGATTATTTCGGGGCTGAGCAGCCAGGAACCACCAAGCAGCCTCCTCACAACAACAAATATATGCCAATGTGGTGGACTAAATCCATGTAAAACCTGAGAAAGCTTATAAAAGAATTCTAAACACAAAAATACAGAGTTTAACACAGCTTCTTGTTGTTTGCTGGTGGCATGCCACTTCTCCTTTAAGAGAGGTTTTCCTGATTCAGCGGTAACAGAAAAAAAGCCACGCAGCTTTGAAATGCTGGCTTTCTGGGCCATACTGCCAGCGCAGACTCTGGCTCTTCCAGGAGACTGAACATTTAAATGGGGTTTGTAAGCAGCGTGTTATAAACTGCTCAATGGCTTGACATAGACCCACTGCATACCTGGAACTGGGGTGGTGTGCATGGCTCAAAGGTAGTGAATGGACTTCTCCTGCTATGTCAGACTGGGCAGAGCAAGCAGGAAGTGCCGTATATATCCTAATAATGCCACAGCTTAGGCTTTTAAGAAGTGATTAGCATTTTAAGAAGCACTTCTGGTCAAAAGATAATTACAGATACACAATAAAGACAAATTCAGATGGAAAATACCTCTAAATGGGTCACAGTGTTGGATAAATGTACATAGGCTTGGGAGAGAGAAGAAAAAGAGTAAAGAAACAGTAAATATAATAAAGGAGTAAAAATAATAAAATAAATACTAAAAAGTAAAAACAAATAAGCCACGTAAAGGTAGAATATACACAGAGAGTATGGATTATGTATATTATTGTGTTTTCTTTGAATTTTTTGGCTGCAGAGAGACATTTGATTCTCGGGATTGCTAAGATAAACCGACATATATACTTTACAAGTATCTTGTTTTCAAAGTTTGAGTCTAAGTATTTGTTGTTTTGGAAAAATGCTACAAAAATTTCTTTATAATCTTCACCCAGACACCCCAAAGGTTAAAAAGGTAAAGACCTTCTAGTCCTGCTTTCACTTATCTCCCCACCCCCGCCGTGTGTGTGTGCGCGTGTGCATGTGTGTGTGTATGTGTGTGTGCGCGTGTGTGCATGTGTGTGTGTGCGCATGTGTGTGCGCGCGCGTGTGTGCGCATGTGTGTGCACGCGTGTGTGTGCGCGTGTTGTGTGTGCATGTGTGCGTGTATGTGTACGTGTGTGTGCGTGTGTGTGCGCGCGCATGTGTGTGTGCGCATGTGTTGTGTGTGCATGTGTGTGCGTGTGCGCATGTGTGCGCGTGTGTGCATGTGTGCGTGTATGTGTGTGTGCGTGTGTGTGTGTGCATGTGTGTGTGTGTTGGAAGGGTAAGTGAGGAAGGGATATGTATGTAAACTTTAAAACTTCTTGAAGGTATGGAGAAAACATGGTGTTCCTTAACCTCTAAATATTTTCACATGCATTCTCTAAATCAAAGAAATTCTGTTACCAAAATCAAGTTGATTAAATTATTGATACTGATTAAATCCTCTTAAAGTTAATCTTAAAGTCATATCTAAGTTTTTTCAATTGCCTCAATATTGACTTTTGTTGTTTTGGTTATTCCGATTCTGGCTCTATAGCCCAAAGCTGCTTGGAATTCACAGTCCTCCAGTTCCTGCCCTACAGTTCTCAGGATTACAGGTTTGTGAGAGGGGCAGACAAACATCATGACAGGAACCAACAACTCACCTAAGAATTAGACTTCCGTTCCTGCACATACTAGGCCTGGACCCCCCCACCCCCCCCACTCCCACCCCCACACAGGTGATAACTGAATAAGAACAAAGCCTGGGGCTTGTCCAGACTTGCCCAAGAATGGAAAAACTATTGCCTTAGCCCACCCCTGCTAATCCTAACCAATTAGAAATGTACTAATATGATTGCCACTTGCCTAAGCCAATCCTAAGCAGAATGGTCACACTGCTTTTAAAATTCCTGTAGCGGTGCTTAAAAGGATCTTACACGTCCCTCTTGGGGTCGTTGCCATTTTGTTCAAGTGTGCCCCCTCCATGTACATGTGGTATAATAAACACGCTTGCTGATTGCATCGTGACGGGTGGCCTTTTGGGGACGTCTCACGGATCCCAATAGCTTGCATCCCCATGCCCAGCCAATAATGAGTTTTATAGAAATGAAAGCCCAGATGATAAACCAAACTCAGTTGTTCTATCTCTTTGAAGCCGCTCCTTAGACCTTCCTCATTTTTCATGAGCTCTGCCTCTGCCTCTGAGTGCTGAGATTAAAGGCATGCATCACCACGCCCGGCTATACTACCCTTTAGAAGAAAGAAACTTTCTGATCAGTACAGTCCAGTTCTTCTGCAGCAGGCTGCTCACTCTGGGCTGTCTGATGTTTCCTCATGACTGCTGTCTTACTCATGTGCAGTCATATCCCGGAAGTAAAGCCACGTTCCTCTCCAAGCGTCCAGCCATAAGTGTGTGATGCCCCATTCCAGCTAAGGATCAGGCCATGACTTCCGGGCTTCTCTACCACTCATTTACTACTTTTCCTTCAAAGTGGTGACTTCCACATCCTGTTTAGGATTTTACATCTATTCCCTTTTCCACGCTTACTCCATCTACCGCGCACTCATCACTACGAACTTTCGGGCTTTTCTTTGCTGCCATGACTCCGTTTGGTGCATAAACGTTTTTAAAAATCCGTATGAGTATTTTCGAGCTCTACACATTTGTTCCTGGTGTCAGCAGAGGACAGAAGAGGGAGTCAGGTCCCCTGGGACTGGAGTTACAGTTACAGAGGGTTCTGAACTGGCATGCAGGTGCTGGGAATTGAAGCTGGGCCCTCTGCTGGGAAGAGCAGCTAGTGTTCCTAAACTCAGCCATCTCGCCAGTCCCTGGAATAATTTTTAAAAGGTAGATTTTTTTTTCTTTCCCAAAGATAGAGATGAAAAACCTGAAGTCAGTGTCACAAGACTTCAGATTTAATGACTTTTATTTTTAATTAATACATGTTAATTGATCTATGTAGCAATTTCTTTATTCAATATAAATTTCAAAGGACTGTGTAAAACTAGCATTTGTTAGTCATTTCTTCACTGTTTGTTTTAATATATTTCCCTGTAATTAGGGTATGTTCCACCAGGTGGCAGTAGTGCTCCAGCTACAGTAATTTCTCCAGTAAAGATTTTACTAATAAAAGGATGTTCAAGGACATGGGTGTGGTTCACATCACCAGTCTTGTGAGAGATCCCTGTTTTGGTCCCCAGAACTACCAAAAGAAAACAGATAGTATAGCCAGGCATGGTGGCACATGCCTTTAATCCCAGCACTCGGGAGGCCGAGGCAGTCAGTTCTCTGAGTTACAGGCCAGTTTGGTCTACAAAGCAAGTTCCAGACTTGCCATACATGGTATGTCTTTCTTTCTTTCTTTTTGTAAGGAAGTTTCTGGAACTTGCTTTGTAGACCAAACTGGCCTTACACATATATATATATATATATATATATATATATATATATATATATATATATATATATTTGAAGTGTATTAATGTGTAAGGAATATTTTTAACATAATTGAATATGGTACATTTTTAAAACACAAACAAACAAAACAGCTCTTTGTCGACACCAGTTTCAGAATAGGAGCAGCAGTGTCCGAGACTCCGTCACTAACATGCAGCTTTTTGTCCAAACCTAGGGGAGCTCCACACTCTTGAGTTACACGCCAAGATCAAGCTTAACCGGAGGGCACCCCAGAAGAACAAGTCTGACTTTGGGCAGGCTTGAGCTGGAAGATGAGGCCACTCAAGGCCAGTGTGACCACGGGGGGCCCTGACCACTCTGCAAGTAGCTGGCTGGGAGGTAAAGTCCATGGTTCCCTGGCCCAGGCTGGAAAAGCACGAGGTCAAACTCCTAAGGAAGTATATTAAAAATCAGACTTCCAACTCACACCGCTCCTATCTCTCCAATATTCTAATCATCTAGGAATTTCGGGGTGGCTTTGACTGTCTGAAAATGCTGTCTTCATATGAAGGAAGAAGGCGAGAAGTGCTCCGTCTGGTAGGTAGGCCCCTGCAGCCCTTTTACAAGCAAGCTGTAAAGCAGGAGGAGGCTTAGAGACATAGCCCAAGTCTCCGCGCTGTAGCTGAAGAGTCTGCCCTCAATCCCTCAAAGGTGCAGAATCAGACTCACGTTATAGAGGCCTCTTGGCAAACATGATCAAACAGACACGTGTGGACTTGTGAAATCTGTGGTCACTTCAGAAGGACAGGCTCACAAAGCCAGTTCTTAACAAACCGAGTGGTTCCTCTTAGTCACGATGCCTGCATTTCAGAGAGGCTCCAGAGCAAATGCTTTGCTGGGAGCTGCCGAACCAGTCATTAGACTCTCCCGAGGAAGGGTGGTTATAAAGACATATCGTAGATGCGACTGAAAACGAAACGTGTTTGCCGAATACATCCCTGATACAAATAGTTAAATAATCCAAAATGGCAAAAATAAAAGTAAGCCGGACAGACCACTGTGTCTGCTTCCCAACTACCTGACTCACCTGTACCCTGAGGCTCCACATTTTCCACTTTAAGGAACTGCTTCGGGTTACTTCAGGAAAGGCGTTCTCAGGCAACGCTCCTCAAGAGCTTAGCTCCCCTGTCCTCACACACACCCCCACCCCGTGTGTGTGTGTGTGTGTGTGTGTGTGTGTGTGTGTGTGTGTGTGTACGAGCGCGCAGCCTCCCTCCTGTCCCTGTGGGTAGGAATTGAAGGGTGGGATGGGATGGGGGCTGCTAGGACCAAAGCCAGGACCTCTACCACTGAATTGCATGCTCCTCTTGTTCTTGTGTCTGTCGGTGTCTCTATAAAATGAACCTCAGAACATTCTACCACCCCAAGCTTTCTCACGTCATCATTCCTTAAGTCTGCAGATGGCGTTAATTTCCTCTAGAAACTCGGATGTGGGGAGGGGAAAAGAGAATGGAGAACTTGGGTGTGAAAGTTCTTTCCTCCAGTAACCTCCTCTGGTGTTCTGGGATCAGCAGCTCCTCCTGAGTGGCACATGTTCAAGGGCTTCTGTTGGGATTTGCGGTCCAACTGGTTGCTAGCAGGCAACAGTTTTAACTCCGAGCACCTTTGCCTTCCTTGAGTCGACTGTTCCGTCTCCAGACCCAGGAGGGGGCAGGTCTGTGTGTCTGTGTGTTTCGCATTCAAAACAGTTCATGTAGCCATGTGTCTGTAATCCCAGCGTTCCAGAGACTAAGTAAGGCACAAAGATCTCTGAGCACCGAAGTCCAGTCTAGGCTGCACACATACAGTGTGAGACCCTGTCTATAAAATTTAATCTGAAAACCAAAGGTTACACACACACACACACACACACAAGTGAAAATAGAGGCTTTATCGAATCTTATCAACTGGATCTGAAGTTAAAAAAAATTTTTTTGTTTCGTTTTGGTTTGGTTTGGGGGGGTTATTTTCTTGTTTGTTTGTTTGTTGTTGTTGTCTTCATTTTTTGTTTTTGGAGACAGGCTTTCTTTGTGTAGCCCTCGCTGTGCTGGAACTGTCTCTGTGGACCAGGCTGGCCTTGAAATCACAGTCCCACTTGCCTACGTGCTACCACCACCCTGCTAAAACTAAGTTCTGAAAAGGGAGCTGGTGGGGACTGGAGAGTTGACTGGGCAGCTAACTGTATTTACTGCTCTTGCAGAGGACCCAGACCCAGTTCCTGCACATCCATGGCAGCTCACGTCTGGAACTCCAGTCTAGAATCCCTTTCTGGCTTCCGTGGGAACAGACACACATAGTGCATAAATATACATGCAGACAAAACACTCATACACATACATTTTTTAAAAATATGAAAAGGCCGGGCGGTGGTGGCACATGCCTTTAATCCCAGCACTCAGGAGGCCAAGATAGGTGGATCTCTTGTGAGTTTGAAGCCAACCAGGTCTACAGGAGCTAGACAGGCTCTAAAGCTAAAGAGAAACCTGTCTCGAAAAACAAATAATAATAATATAAAAATAAAAAGATAACTGGTCATAGTGGCACATGCCTATTATCCCAGGACTCAGGAGACAGAGGCAGATGGATCTCTGAGTTAAAGGCCAGCCTGGTCTACAGAGCCAGTTCCAGGAAAGCTAGGACCACACAGAGAAACCCTGCTTCAAAAAAAACAAAACAAAACAAAAAAAAAAACCTATACACAGAGTTGGACTGTTGGCTCAGCTTGAAAACACTGTCTGTTCTTCTGGTAGACCTGTGTTTTATTCCCAGCACCTACATGGTGGGTCACAGCCATCTATAACTCCAGTTCCAGAGAATCCAAAGCCCTCTTCTGATTTTTGTGGGCACCAGATATATGTATAGTGCACAAACATGCAGATGAAATATTTCTACACTAAATAAATAAATAAAAGTCATAAAAGGGAACTGAGGATATAGTTCAGTGGAAGAGCACGTGCTTAGCATGCAGAAGACCCTGACTTCCGTCCCCAGCGCCAGTAAAAAAAAATAAAAATAAATTTAAAAAAATAAATAAAGCAAGCCAGGCATGGAGGCATATGCTTGACAAACAGGCTCATGGGTTCAAACAAGATTTTTGTCTGCAAATGAGAGAGACTGACTGACTATGGAACAAAAGGGCTGTGACACAATTCAATGACAGAGTACTTACCCGGCATGCAAGCCTCCGGGTTAGAGCCAAGGAAGGAAGGAAGGAAAGGGAGAGGAAAAGAGGGAAAAGGGGAGAGAAAGGAAAGGAGGGAGGGAGGGAGGAAGGAAGGAAGGAAGGAAGGAAGGAAGGAAGGAAGGAAGGAAGGGGAGAGAAAAAGAGGGAAAAGGAGAGAGAAAGGAAAGGAGGGAGGGAGCTAGGAAGGAAGGAAGGAAGGAAGGAAGGAAGGAAGGAAGGAAGGAAGGAAGGAAGGAAGGAAGGGGTTGAACTGCATAAATATTTATATTTCTATGAACTAAAAAGACACATGCAAGTTTGAAATATACAAATAATCATTCGAGAGAAATTACAAAAACAAACATTGAGTGAGCTCATATAAATGAGTCAAACAATAGATAACTCTAAGTTGTCACCAGACAGCAGACCGGAACATGGGTGTGAATACAGTTAAACAGCAAGCATTTGGTTAAAAAGAACAAATCCATCTATAATTAAATAGCTGAAAACGAAAACTGCCAGCATATTAACTTCGTTTACTTTCCAAATTAGCAAAAGATGTAATAAGATATGTCTTTCTTGGCCAGCACGGGGGTTAAAGTGTGTTGGTTCCCATTCTGCTGGTGGAGGGAAGGAAGCTTGGTGGAACCTCTATGAACGGCAACTTTACAATGTGTTCAGAGAGGCTTCAAAATAGTCCTCTCTCTTGCCTGTCACTCCAGTCTCGAGATCTGTGCGAAAGAAGTGACCTAAACTCTTCACAGATACTTTGACGTTAAGTTACTCAATGCAACACATTTCACATTAGAGGTCTATCCAGACAAATTCCATGAATGAAACATTCACTAGCCTCTTAAAAATGATAGCTACAATTGACTCTTAAATATCTTACAACAGTCAGCGTAGGAAGCAGGACGTAAATATTTTTTGCACGAGTGGAAAGATGTCTGTAAGACGGTGCGGTTTCCCAAAGCTGGTCCTAACTGAGAAGCAGAATCCAGTGCCTTTGTTTCTGAGTTCTGTACTTTAGTGAACTTTACAGACTTTATACCTGGCATGTGTTATTTTTCTAGTAAAAAAGAGAGGGAAGAGAGAAAACTAAAAGAGGGCATAAAGGAAAGAGAAAAGTCGAAAACAAAGTAAGAATTACCCAAAAGGAAAGGAAAGTCTCCACAGCCCAATAGGGCCACCCTGCTCTTGGCCTGCTGTTTACAGAGGAGCTGGCTTATTGCAGTGCTACTATGGGAAATTGAGACATGCCCTAGTTCCTGCTACTTGAGTTTACAGAGTGCTGCGCTCTCTGCAATAACATGCATAATAATCTTTTTAGCAATCCCTGCAATTAGGGGGTTGCCGAACTGGAATTGTTACTTTGAGACAGGCACACACACACACACACACACACACACACACACACACACACATATGCATGCAAGCACAATAGCTGAAACATAGAACCAACTACCCCCTTGAAGAAAAACAGCATAATAGCTCTTCTTCAGATGGGAAGATATTCGACAACCTAAATATAAACAGACAGGGTGCTTTTCTTTCCTTTAGAGAGAGTTCGCAGATTTCTAACATGCGTTAGCCACAAGTCAGATAGGTGATACTATCTGTCCACGTTATTATACGCTTGCGGATCTTGCAACAAACTCAACTCTTGACTGGCAGGATAGAGAGACCCCCCCTCCCCCGAGCTCTGGAATAAGCTGGAAAGAGAGTTCTCAGACTGCAGCGTGAGAACGAGTTCTCTCACGCAGACTTAATTACAAGTGTACAATTATCAAAACATTTATGGAGGATGCTAACCTCACACCCACTGCTAGGCTTCTGTTAAGCCAATAGCCTTTAACTGAATTGTTTCTGTCCACTCTGCTGTGTTTTAAAAAGGGGAAAGACTGAAGGCGGAAGGGGAGAAAGCACTGCAGTTGCTAGTCCATCACTCAGCAGGGGCAGACTGATCCTGGCCCTCATGACTTACACACTCTGTTCATGGTCTTTGACATTCCAAAATGCTCTCTGAAGAAATTATATTTTAATAAGATGGATGAATGTCAGCTCAAACAGATATATACATTACATAAATAAATTCTTATTTTGCAGCATTGCCCTACTTCAGTTCACAGTAGACCTAAGAAGAAACACTTCCTATAATATGCATTCTCTTAGACAAGCTAAATTGCATAAGACATGCTCACAGACAGCACAGATCAGCTGGCCAGAGGATGACTGATAATCTTCCATGAAAATAGCCCAAAAGATCAGTATTCTTATGCTAGAACAAAGACAGCTGCATTGTCAGAACATATTAAACTGGATTCTGTTGACTTTAATCTGTGAATTTGCCTACTTGGAAATGGCTACTCTATACTTCGACACTACGTATAAAGAATTTATTTCCAGAGCAAATCAGTAACAATGAACCCTTAAATAGCTCTTCAAAGTTTAAGTCTTTCATATGTGTGTGAGCCATATATATATGGGGGTTCTTGAGTGTTAGACCCAAGGCCTTCCATATGTTGAGCAGGCGTTCTACCCCAACCCAGCCTTTCAGACACGCAATTCCATTTGATAGACACGGTACTAGTGTCAGCTTTGGGACCACATGAGTTTTAGTCAAGCTCAGTAGGACGTTCTGAAGAAAGTGTAGTATGATGAACCACATCCTTCTTAGAGTTTGGATGGGGATTGTTATCAAAAGTCCACACTGGGGAGTGCTAGAACTTTGAAGAGGTAGGCTGACTGGGAGAACCACAAGACCCGGGAGTCAGAACCTCAGAAGGAACTGCAAGCCCTACTTTCCTCCTTTCTCTTTGGCTCCCTGGACATAAGGTAAACGGTCTAGCTGTCCACATGGTCCCATCTTGATGCACTGCCTGCCATCGGGTCAAAGCAGCAGAGCCAGTGTAGACCACGGTAAGGCCCGCACTGGGGAGAAGGAGGTGTCAAAAGCTCAATGTTACCCAGGCCTTGTCCAAAAATACAAAGTCTCTTATAGCATAGGCTAGCCTTGAATTCAATCTGCAGCCAAGGTTGGCCCTGAATGCCTGATACTGCTGGAGTTACATGTGTACGACCTGGAGTTGCATGAAGTATTTCCCAAAGGACCCCATGAAAGAAGGAGGCGACATCAGAATGCAAGAATCATGTGAAACAAACCTCTGAACAATGAGAGTAAGAGCTGGGCCTGTAGGAAACTTCTCCCACAGCACAGGAAACAGACCAATGTCCCAAGGGGAAGCCTCTGGAGACCGCACCAAAGAGAAGCCCATGGGAAGAAAGTCAGTTTTAAACCCTCGACAGACTCAGACTCCAAGACTCCTGGTAAAATAAGAATGTTTATCATGCCATGCCACATTGAGGGTGAAGTCACCAGGAAAAAAGTGTGCCAGTGTATACACACACTTCAAAATATCCTCCCATGGGACTGGAGAAATGGCTCAGTAGTCAAGAGCGCTTGTGCTCTTGCAGAGGACCTGGTTCGATGCCCAGCATCCATAGGATGATGGCTCATAACCTTCCAGAACCGCAGTCCCAGGGATTCAACAGGAAGGCATGCGGTGCACATACATGCAAGCCGGTAAAACATTCACCCACATAAAATAAGCCTAAAACTTTTTAAATATCTTCCCATACTTTAAACCAAGTGGAAGAGGTAATAAAGACTCTCTGTTCAAGATATATAAATACAGATGATGTCTTGTGTAACCCAGTCTGTTCACACAAATAGTGGAAACCCTCTTAGACTCACCCATCAAGGGATAGCATGCTCTAGGAACCTTGGGCTGCTCAGTGTAATAAAACAAAATGATGGTATTCTTTATTTATATATTCACCATATGTTCATCCTTACTTAGGCTTCCAATGCATTTCGTTGTTGAGCTTGACTCTTAGAACCCTGGAAATTTTGTGTCTACAGTGAGTGACTCTCTCCAAGCCCCACTTCCTGGCTCTGCTTCCCTTCTTCCTTCTCCACCTTCAACTCAAAGAACCCAGGAACCTCTACTAGCAAACTGGAGGAGTGTGGGTGGGGAACAGAGGTGAAGGAAGCCGGTGTTCTGTTTTGTTTTCCTACCCAGAGATGATCACAGCTGGGGCAAGGACAAGTGGGCTGTAAAAATGAAGCATTTTCCTGAGTCTATCCCTTACGATTTGCTTGTTCAGTACCTAGCAAGGGCTCTTTTCTAGTTCCTGTAAGTTAGTAACCTCCATTTTTCCTCCACAAGTCCAGCGAATATTAGTGAGCACAATTTTTTCTTTGAGACAGGGTTTCTCTGTAGCTTTGGAGACTGTCCTGGAACTAGTTCTTGTAGACCAGGCTGACTTCAAACTCACAGAGATCCGCCTGCCTCTGCCTCCCAAGTGCTGGGAATTAAAGGCATGCACCACCATTGCCCAGCTCAGGAGCCAAATCTTTTGTGAGAGAATGGGTAACCAGGGGAAAGTCATGTATATGCACTCTCTATAGTAAGAGCAAGATGCTAGAGAAAAATCCAATAGGAGAGCATCTACCCAACCAAGGGGCTTAGAAAGAAAAGGATTGAGCTGATCTGGTTAGGAAGAGATAGGTCATGTGAAACTGCCCAAGAGTGTCTTAGCCAGAGGGAACCGCAGAAGTGGAACCACAGAAGTGAAAGCATGGTGGGAAGGGAATCAAAAAAATATATATAAACTCAGAGAAGTAAAGAACAGCATAGACAGAAAACACGGATCTGGAGGGAGAAGAAAATGAGGAGGTGTTGATCAAGGGGTCAAAGACTCAGTTATGCAATGAACAGAACCTTATTGTACAGCAACGTGAATTCTGTAAAAACTTGAAAACTTGCTAGGTGTGCAATCCTGCATGTTCTCATCATACGCACAGGAGAATAGTAACTGTGTGAGGTAACTGGAGTGTGGCAATCATTTCACAACATGTATGCAGCAGCAAAACAAGCTGCAGCTGCTCAGAAGGCCAGGGCAGGAAGAACATTTGAGCATGCGCAGGGTGAAATAGCAATACCCTGTCTCAAATGAAAGCAAACAAAAAGAAAAGAATAATAATACCAAACACAAGAAACAACAAAAGTAACAGCAATAAACGGCCAAACACAATACAATGCAAACTCCATTAAGTTGCACACGTAAAATATACACAACTTTAGTCAACGAGGCCTTAATAAAAGGGGGTGGGTGGTGAAGCGTGGTGTGAGGGACAAAATCAGTGAGGCCCTATAGTTAAACATCATAGGCACAGAAAGGAGCCTAAAAGAGTTAAAGCTGACCCCTTATCGTGCTGTGCCTGCTGTTGTTCCATTTCCAGGCAAGACTCAGCTACCCAAGACACTGCAGTTGGATGCTCAGCACAGCAGGCCCAGCATCTCACATCTGGACCTGGCCGCAAGTCAAAAGGGTTGGCTAAAAGCAGCAGCCCTGACAAGATTTTGTTTCAGGGATAATCAATAAGCCCTAAAAACTTCCTGCGCCTTCAAGAACTGTAAAATGGTCTGGCTATCTTAGGAGGGTGGCCTTAGAGTCCTCTTGGATCTTTGCATTCCCAGCAGAAGCCACAAGCTCTAAGCCATGGATCTTAAGTTCTTAGGAGTGACTGAGGTAACGAGAGGTTATGCCCAGGGGGTGAAAAGCATAATTAACACAAAGCATTCGATTTGTCTTTCTCCTGTGAACACACTTGAGCCTATGTAATAGCTGAGCATGCTGATGACAGGGTCCGTCATTAAGTGTCTCACAGAACCTGAAAAACCAGCTGCCGCAGCATAGAAGAAGGCCTACCAAAGGTGATCGCAAACCCAGAGGGTATATGCAGAGGGGACAGAATGTTTGTCACCAGGTCCTCACCAGATCCCCTCTCACCAATGCAATTGTCTAGAAACAAAACTGAGCTCAAGGGGAAAAAAAAGCTTTGGTCTAGTCTGGTGGGCCAGTATCTTGAACTTTGCTGTCCATGGAGATAACCACTCTTTCTGAACTCGTATTGACTGATGGTCTGGAGGCTAGGAATTCTAAGAGCCCGCACGACTTGGTGTCTACTCTCTCTCCATGAAGGGCTCATGCTGTTTCTACTCAGTACAGAAAGTAGAAAGGCCAGTGGGCATGTGCAGAAGAGGGATCATGCTTCATACCGCTCTCAAGGTAAAAGTCCAGTCCTCCTGGACTGGAGGGTCATGCACCCCTGAGAGACAGCAGAATTCTCCTCAAAAAATGGGTTCCCCAAGATGCTGAGCATGAAGATCCTGAGTTCAAGACCAGTCTGGGTATCGCAGTGAGATCCTGTAAGAAAAAGAATATAATAAAAAATTCCTACACTTTTGCAACAAGGAAACCCCAACAGTATTTATTTATTTATTTATTTATTTATTTATTTATTTATTTATTTATTTATTTATTTGAGACAGAGTTTCTCTGTGGTTTTGGAGCCTGTCCTGGAACTAGCTCTGTAGACCAGGCTGGTCTCGAACTCACAGAGATCCACCTGTCTCTGCCTCCCAAGTGCTGGGATTAAAGGCGTGTGCCACCACCGCCCGGCCCCAACAGTATTTAAAAATGGGCAAATTGATTGAACAGCAAGTTCTCCAGTGAAGGAATAAAGTTTCCTAAGTTGCCAATGGACACATAACAAAATATTCAGTGTTGTAATCATTAGGAAATGCCACTCAAAATGATAATCTGCCACCACTTACGTCCATCAGGACAACTACTATCAAAAATACAAATAGTGCTGCCTGGCACAGTGGCCCAAGCATTTAATTCCAGCATGCGGGAGGAAGAGGCAGGTAGATCACCTCAAGTCTGAGGTTAGCCTGGTCTAGATAGCAAGTTCCAAGACAGCCAAGGCTACATAGTGAAACCCTGATCAAAAAAAAGAAAAGGAAGGAAGGAAGGAAGGAAGGAAGGAAGGAAGGAAGGAAGGAAGGAAGGAAGGAAAGAAAGGGAACTGTGAATAGTGAGAACACCACAGAGGAACTAGTTCCCTTGTGTTCTGATGGAGGAACTGTAATATGGTTCAGCACATATGACAAGCAGCAAACTGCTTGCTCAGAAGTAACTCACAACCTCCACAGAGCCCAGCAATTCCACTGTGGAGTATATACCCCCAAGAATTAAAAGCAAGGATTTGAACAGGAATTTGCACACCCACAATATTCACTCACAAGTGTCCAGAAAGGCTGATGTAACCTGTGTCCATTGATGATGAATAGATAACAAAATTTGAAAAACAAAGACAACGGGCTATTTTTCTTTTTTTGAAGATATAATCTTTGTTTTATTTGTATACTGAATGAGGTCTTCCTATATTGCTCAAGATAGCCTTAAACGCCTTAGTTCAAATCACACACCTGTCACAGTCTTACAAGTAGCTGGGACCATCAAAGTGCAACAACACTCCCAGCAATGAAATACTTTCAACGTTAAATGAGAAGGAAATACTAACATGCAACATAAAAAAAACCTTGAAGACATTATGATAAATATTATGGTAAATGAATAAGCCAGTCACAAATAACAAATGTTATATGGTCCCATTTATGCAGGGTATTTTAAGTAGCTAAATTCATAGAGATAACATAAATATGTAGAACAGTGGTTATCAGGAGGTGGTTGGAAGACTTTCATCTTATGAATGAAAGGAGTTCTACAGCTTAGTGACACCAAAACTAAACCATAAACCTAAAATATTAAATGTTATATGCAGTTTACCACAGTTTAAAAAGAACTAAGAAAAACAAGACAAGCAACCATGGACTGTTTTTTAAAAATTCACTAAATTGATAAAAGCAGAATTTCTCAAAACAACAGAAGAAAAAGAACGGACACAGAAATTGTTTCAGTCTGAAGGAAGGCAAAACAAAAATTCTAAATAGAAAACCCGAAGTAACTGAGAGAAACAGACCAGTCTAAAGATTCCTGAAGGCTAGGAATATATACGAAAAACAGAAATCTGGGGCTGGGGATGGCTCATTGGTAAGGGGCTTGCCACACACATTGAAGGAGTGACCTGGAAACCACATAAAAGGCCAGATGTGCAGACACACCCCTCTACAACAGCATCACTGGGAGACCAAACTAAGAGAATCCCTGAGGCTTGCTGGACAGTTAGCCTAAGCTCCAGGTTCAGTGAAAGACCCTGTCTCAAAAGATAAAATAGAGTGTGACAGAGGAAGACATAAGACTTTAGCATGTAGACACACGTACACATTCACACACAAAGATGGACATTTTGACAATGAACTCAAAGTCCAAATCCAGACTTACACTTTCTACAGTAGACAACACCTAAAACAAATAACAAGGCTAAAGACACTGATAAAGCACTGTAGTGAATTCATAATATTGGTATTCATACCGTAATTTAAACAAAAAGCCTAAGGGAGACAAAAAGAGACAATCCATAATAAGAAAATCTCAATAAGAATATTCAATGAGGTTGAGCAGTGGTGGCACATGCCTTTAATCCCAACAGTCAGGAGGGAGATGCAGGAGGATCTCTGAGTTTGAAGCCAACCTGGTTTACAGAGTGAGCTCTGAAAGCCTATCTCAAAAAAAAAAAAAAATCATGATTACACACTTGGCCTCCACTAAAAACTTCATTTCAAAACACAAAAACTGAAAGAATATTTTTAAAAGACTGAAAATCTTAATTCTCAACAATTTTGATAGGAAAATTTAACTTCTATAAGAAGACTAAACAGGCAAAAATATTTCAAAAATAAAGAACATTAAGCAATATCAGAAATAATCCAACGGAAATAATACTCTCCCTAGTACAGAAAGGTATCAATGACATACTTAAAAATTGATCGCAAGCCAGGGAGATGGTTCAGTGAACAAATCACCAACAGCTCAGTTCTAATGTCTGAGTTCAGTCCCCAGACTCCATGGTGGAAAGAGGACCGACTCCTAAAGACCCTTGACACACACACACACACACACTCATACTCACACCATGGAGTGCATATCCACGTTCATCACATTCATACATAAACACACAATAATAATAAATAATAAATAAATAATTTGTTTTTATTTTCTGTGCATACGTGTTTTACCTGCATATATGTCTGTGCACCATATGTGTGCCTGATACCTATATAACCAAAGAGGGAATTTGATCCCCTACAACTGGAGTTCAGAACAATTGTGAGCTACCATGGGGGTACTGGGAATCAAAGCCAGGACCTCTGCAAGAGTTGCAAGTAGTTGCAAGTGCTCTCTTAACAATAGAGCCCCCAAATACAAAAGTTTTTTAAATGAGGTTACAGAAAAAAATCTAACACCAACTACAAACAGCAAAGAAATCCTAAGTCTTATAAACCTCTCACCACTATTTTTTATTTTTGTTTTATTTATCACCCAGGTGGTGGTGAGGCATGCCTTTAATCCTAGCACTCACGAGGCAGAGGCAGGTGGATCTCTGAGTCCAAGGCCAACCTGGTCTACAGGATAGCCAGGATATACACGGAAATTCTATCTCAAGAAAACAAAAACAAAAACATGAAAAAGGCAAAATAATATCTTTTATGCTCTTTAAAATGTGCTGTAACTTTTATGAGAAAGTTTTTACCATTTTTTATTAAAGTTTCTTGCTTTGCAAACTTTTCTGTGCATACTAAACTTCTCTGTGGTGATGGGGATTGAACTCAGGACCTTATGCATGCGAGGTTAGCACTATACCACTGAGCTATATCTCCAATCCAACCTGACTTTATTCTTCATAGTATGTAGTGTCAGAATGGGATCTAGCCAGGGGTGATAGTGCATGTCTGTAATCCTAGCATTCGGGATGTACTGGCAGGAGAGTAAGGAGTTTCAGGGTAGCTTTGATTATATACTGAGACTCTATTGTAAAAAAGAAAAAGGAAAGGAAGCATCTAAAGATGCCCCCTGAAAAATCCTGCCACTGCCAGCACCCAGGGCCCATGCACTCTTCTCTCGGACGCAGCTCTCTCTCGGATCAAGGCACTGCTTCCAGCATTTTGAGCCCCCTACTTTATTATATTTCTTTTGTTTGTTCTTGAAGATCCTTCATTAGTCGTATTTCCCTATTCAATAAGAAAGATGGGGAATTTATTTCCCTGAGCCCCCCAAAAGCAGCTCCATAAGCTAGACTCCCTGTGGCTGACTTGGCATCTGAGGAAAACCAAAGCCAGAGACTTTCACTTGGGCCAATCGGCTGGTGTCTGGTGGCTTTCTGGGAAGATGAGCAAGCTTGGCAGCAATCATTTCGAATTGCAGTGGTCACTGAGTGGAAAGAAAGAGGACATCTTCAAAACAGTGCGATGCGGTCTTTGACGGGCATACAGAGTTTCCTGAGAACTAAAGGACTGAGAAGTAGCCTGTCTTCAAAAGCCGAGACAAACATTTCTAGCACATTAATAAACATTTACAGGCCAGCTGGCTGTAACCCAGTAATAGAGTGCCCACCAACATGCACAGCATCCTGAGCTTGATCTCCAGCACCACACACACACACACATACACACATATACACATACATACATACATACACACATACACACATACATACATACATACACATATACACACATATACATACACATACACTCACACACATACACATATACACACATATACACAGACACACATATATACACACATATACACATACACACACAAACATACACATACACAAACACAGAAATTATAGACTGAGACTCCAACTCTGGAGAACTGGGGGGAGGTGGCAATCAGTTAATCAGTTAGGGTGAAGAAAATGGTTTTCTGTTGCTCTTGTTAAAATGTATTTTTATGTGTATGTGTATATATCTGTGTGAGCACATGCCACGTATTCAGTTATCCTTGGAAGTCAGAAGACATCAGATCCCCCGAAGTTATAAACTGTCTGACATGGGTGCTGGGAACCGAACTCGGTGCTCTGGAAGAGCACCAAGTGCTCTTAACCACCGAGTCATAGCTCCAGCCCCTGAGTGCAGTTTTTATATGTAATTTGTCTCAATAAAGTTGATGCTTTAAGAAAAAAAAAAGAGCCAAGTGCTATGAATTCATTAGTATTCCAAACACCTTGGAGGTGGAGGAGACAAGAGGACCAGGATTTCAAGGCTGACTTAGCTATACAGTGAGTTCTAGGCCCACCTGGGCTAAGCAAGATCCGGTTTCAAAGAAACAGAACTAAACAAAAACTCAGACGTCGGGGATTGGAGAGATAGTAAAATGTTTGTCATGCAAGCGGGAGGACCTGAGTTCAGGTCTCAGCACCCAGCAAAAGCCTAGTGCAGCAGGATGCATATGACCAGCACCAGAGAGACTGAGACAGACAGGAGAGCCCCTGGCTTACTGGCCAGCTCGTCTAGGGAATCAGTGAGAGACCCTGTCTCAAAATAAGGTGGAAAACAATTGACAAACACACTAGTACAAACCTCCGGCTTCTATACATGCCTGAGAACCACACACGTGTCCACGCAAATGTACACACACCACCAACAACAATGACAAAAACCTTCAGATAGGGGGCTGGAGAGAGAGGGTTCAGTTGGCAAAGAGCTAATCTTACAAGCAGGAGGAACTGGGTCTGATCTCTGTGAAAAAAACAAAACAAAATAAACAACAACAACAACAAAAACCTGGGTATGGTGATCAGTCAGTCTGTTACCCCAGTTAGAAGGAGGTTAAAAAGGCAGACCCAAGCAGCTTGCAGTACAAGGCCAGCCTACTTCACGTAGGAAGTTACAGGGATGTGGGGGCCTATGTTTCTAAAAACCAAAAACCAAAGCAAGCAAACAAACAAACAAAAAAACCCTGAAGAACATTTATGGTTATCCTCTGGTCTGCACACATGTACAAATGCTCTTACGTACAGGTATATCCGCACAACTCTTCGGGCACCCCCAATGGAAAGAGGGAAAACAGCAAAGGATGAATTGGAAATAGACTACCTGATCTACTTAGATGGGTTGCTAAGCCTTCAGACAGCTGTGGCTGCCGCTGGAGTCCCTCGCCCAACATGTAGTCCTCTGATTCCTTAGGATTAACTGCTAGCCGGGTACAGAGGAAACGGAGGCAGGAGGATCAGACGCAAAGTCCTTTTTGAAGGAACTTTGAAGCCCTTCTCTTTACCTGTAAGATACAAATTTTTGTTCCTGTCGTCTCTGGGACCAGAATGTCATGTCTTTGAAATGCAAACTCCCGGAAGATGACTCATCCCAAGGGCTGGAAAGAGCTATGCAGAAACAAACTAGTAAAGAAAAACAGTTTCAAATCTTTTTCACAAATATTAGTAGAAAAGGCTTTTACTACCTCAGCAAGCAATCTTAACTGACAAAAACAATTTGGAGGCAGCCATTCCTTAATAAAAGTTGCGTGTCACCATGCTGGGTACATGGCTAACATTTTAAAATGGGAGTCATAATATCTTCACCTTCATCTCTCTGCATGTTTCTGTCTCTAAATGTTATGTATATGTGATATTTTGTACCTTCAGGATCATATTGTTAAAGTTAATTTGTGAACAATTTTACTTAATTGACTTACAAAATAAATGCATATTGGTAAAATTTCCTGAAAAATAAAAAGTGATCCGAATGTTTAGCAAGCTCACATGACTTAGGTAAGCTTAGATAAAAATGTTGGGGAGCCAGGTGTGGGGCGCACACCTTTGATCCCAGAAGAGGTCGAGGCAGAGAGTAGGCAGATCTCTGAGGTTGAGGCCAGCCTGGTCTACATGGAGAGTTCCAGGCTAGGTCAGTGAAGGCTAGAAAGTAAGACCCTGCTTAAGAAAAAGCAAAAAAAAGGATGCCTGGTTCCATCCCTGTGTTCCTCTTGCCAGTGTGAGAATGCATACTAGGAGGAGGTCTAGACCCATGAATTATAAGACAGTGTTGGTAGGTTTACTAGTGTGCTCGAGCATAATATTAGTGTGACTGTCCACAGCTTTATATTTCCCAGTTCCCTCCGTAAGAGAAAAGCTGTCAGTGGTTAAAAACCAAGAGAAACTATATGCAAAATTCTTCAAAGAAGGTGCTAGAGCGATGGACCCTTGCTATTCTTGCAGAAGAGTTGGTTTTGGTTCTCAGCACCCACATGACTCACAGCCATCTGTAACTCCAGTTCCGGGAGATCAGGTGCCTTTTGACCACTGCAAGCACCAGGCATCCATGTGGTCCACATACATACAAACACTCATATACAATAAAATAAATTTAAAATGAATTTAAAAATTTTAAATATTCAAAGAAAATGAGATGGCGTTTTAATCATGAAAACTAGACAATGTATATAAAGTTCTTTTTAAGTTTTAAAAGTTCTGTGTGTGTGCGCACACACACACACACACGTGCACAGGTACATGTGTGCCACAGCACAGCCATGGAGGCCGGAGGACACCTTTTGGAAGTTAGTTCTCTTCTTCCATTATAGGTTCTGGGGATCAAATTCATGTTGTCAGGCTTCTAAGGTAAGAACTTTTACAAGCTTGGTGATGTATCTTCAGTGAGAAGAAACGAATGTTTGCAGAGAAGGACATGAAAAATAGTAAGACAAAGCCCAAGTAGACAACAAAAAGTAGGAAAAAAAATAAATAAAGAGAAAAAAGAATGGGGGAGAGGTGCTTATGTGGCTAAGATGGTTTAAGCTGAATGAATTTAAGGACTAGAAAATCAGCTTTATTATCAAAAGTTCACTGATAGAAATAAAACGAGAATTTTGTCTTCTGTTAAAATGACAAAGGTTTTTGAGGTTACTGATACATCCTTCACACGAAATTATGAAGCATTTTTTTTCCTTCAGCTCCCACCACCACAAACAAAGGAAACAAAAATTGTTTTCTCAAAATAATTTCCTGTAGACCTTTGGTTACTTAAAACATAAGTGCTCTCTGTTAAAAGGGCTATTTTATTTACTTTATTTTTTCACAACTCTGAAAACATCTGTAATTGCTTTGGAAATCTTTTGCCACTTTTGATTAAACAGATAACTTGAATGTCATCCTGTCTAAATGTTTTGGCCTTTTGACCTTTTTGACAATTGGCCCCAATTCCAATTCTAAATGTCTTTTAGTTTCAAAGTAAGTGGGGTTTTCCAGATAGCCCCTGAAAAGAACCAGAACTTTGCTCTTTTTCCTTGCAGAAAGAACTGTGGGTTAAATTGATATGTTTGATATGTCAAAACACAAGGGGAAACATCAAGGACAAAGGAATACTAGCACTTGTGTTTATGCCTTTGCGTGGTATATGCGTACATACACGTACATGTGTGCACATGCATGTAGAGGTCAGAGGTCAGCATCAAGTGTCTTCCTCTACTGCTTTTCATCTTTGTTTTTCATTTTTAAATTTAATTGAAACTGAGAACTTCATTCATGCATATATTGTGATTTGGTCAAATTCACCTCTGATTCCTCCATCTCCCCACCATTTTCCCTAAATTCATGCGCTCTTTTTTTTTTTTAACCCACCAAGTCCACTTAATGCTGCCCATATGAACTTGGGTGTAGCATCATCTACTGGAGCATGGGTAGCCTTTCAGGGGCTGAATCCCTGAAGAAAATGTCTTCTTCCGCTAGAATGCTTCTGTGGCCAATAGCTCCTCAGTTCTGGGTGGGGCATCATGAACCTTTCCCTGGCATGCTTGGGTTTGGCTGGTTTGATCGTATGTAGGTCTTGTACCTGTAGTCGCCTCTGGTAGGAGTTCTGTGCAACAGTCTATTTCAGAAATAAGAATTTTTGCAGACATCTTCTACTTCTGGCTCTTAGAATCTTTTTGCTCCCTCTTCCACAAGGATGGCTGAGCCTTGGGTGTGACCCATTTAGAGCTGAGCACTCCACAGTCTCTGAAACTCTGCCCATTGACCAGCGGCAGGATGCTGTATTGATCACCATCTATGACTCCCCCCCCCCCAAAAGGCATCTCTTTTAGGGACTGCACTAATCTTAAGGTGTAAAGAAAAAACTTTAGGGTGCAGATTTATATTATGCCAATTAAGCAGAATAGTAATATCAGGCTCTTGACTAGCTACTTATAGGATTGGGGGCCCAGTTAATAGTACTAACAGTGAATTCCATCTTGTAAAACATGTGTGGAGCATGCTGTAAATTCAATCAGAAAATCGGTGGTTATTCCCTTAACATTTGTGCCACTGCTGCATGAGTGGGTACATCTAGCCAGGACAGGCATTATTGTAGTTCACATTGTTCACAAATGGGTAATTTTACTGAATACCATTCTCCCAGGTATCAGCATACAACAGTATGAAAGCTAGCCAATACAGATGAAGCTTCCAGGTCAGTACCAGTTTGATTTCTCCATGTTCTGTGATTCAAGAATGTGATATCTTCAGCAACAGAGTCTTGCTATCAAATTCTGAAGGGTAAGAAAGAGCAATGGGATGTGGGATTCCCCTCTGTAAGCTATGAATATGTTTTATTGTCGTTGATTAATAAAGAAGCTGCTTTTGGCCAATGGCTTAACAGAATATAGGCAGGCTGGAAAAGATAAAGAGAGAGAGTAGGCGGAGTCAAAGAGATTCCATGTAGACACCCAAGGAGAAAGACACCCACTAGAGTCTACAGGAATCTTGCTGGTGGGCCATGACCTCATGGTGATGCACAGATTAATAGAGATAGGTTAATTTAAGATGTAAGAGCTAGCTAGCAATAGGCCTAAGTGATTGGCCAAGCAGTGTTTTAATTAATACAGTTTCTGTGTGATTATTTCAGGTCTGGGCAGCTGGGAATGGCCGGGAACGAACGAGCAGCCTCCGCTTACAAATGCTCAATAGCCTATAATAACCACTGACCAAAAACTTGAAAAGTGGTAACCATAACCAGCATTGGGCATTTTATGTGATAGCCTATGGTGTCTGGAAGAGATATTTTCCTCCCCATTATAGGGTAACTCTATTTAAGTTCTTTTTATATATGTATATGTTTTAGGAAGTTTCTACAGGATAGCTAGAATGAAACTAGATCCAGATCTCTCACTCTACACTAAACTCAACTCTAAATGGATTAAGAACCTTGACATAAGACACAATACCTTAAATATGATAAAGCAGGTAATATGCTTCAATTTATAGGCACAGGAAAGAACTTTATGAAGCAGACCCTGTTGTCACAGGTTATCAAGATCAACATGAAACTAAAAATCAGTGTGGAGGTTCCTTAAACTAGAAGTGACCAGGCAGTGTGGCTCATGACTTTACTTTCAGCACTTGGCAGATCTCTGTGAGTTTGAGGCCAGTCTGGTCTGCAGAGAAAATTCCAGGACAGCCAGGACTATCCAAAGAAACCCTGTCTTGAAAAACAAACAACAAGAAGCTAGAAATAAGCCAAGCACGGTAGTACACATCTTTAATCCCAGCACTTTGTAGGTAGAGACAAGCAGTTCAAGGTCAGTCTGATCTATATATCAGGTTCTAAGTCAGCCAGAGTTACATAGTGAGACCCTGAAAAAAAAGGAAAAACATAAAAGTTATAAAGAGATCTACCACGTTTTCCAGTTCTACTACCCTTGGGCATATTCCTGTTGTGAGTGACTGCCATCTTGGGGCATTCAGGGGTGTTCCCTCATAAAGATTGTCCCAGCTGGGCTTGTTGATGGTTTAGAACCCCACATAGTGGAATCATTCTGAGCATAAGACTCTCCCCTGAGTTCCACCTACCAACTCTTGAGTGTGGCCTGGGGGAGGGCTAAAATATGTAAAGGCCAGGGAAGACTACCGAGGGGCTCCATCTATGCAGCTACTGTGAAGCCCTCACCCCTGCTGGCTAAGGATTTTCAGGTGTAGTCAACTAGTGGAGAAGTGCCCACACCCTTGTAAGTAAACCCCCACGCCTGTGCTCTGTAAGGAAGCCCAGTAGACTCAGTGGTTTCCTGTGGTGGGACAATAGACTTTTATCCTATTATTAATAAATGAAATAAATGAAAGTATAACATTTGCAGTTAAATGGATGTAAATAATTATTCTTTTTTTTATACAACTGGAATCGTTACTTTTAATAAAGATCACATCCACTTTTCTACAAGTCAGTTTTCCTTAATCAGGGCTGTCCAACAAAACACTGTTAGCCATTCATGATCTGAATTTGGGGGTATGAATTAAATTACGGTACACATTAAAAGTCATGAGACATGTGTTTTGTAATAAATAAGGCAGTTACTCCTTTGTAGCCTTTTTAAGATAAGCTATTAGATCCGCCCTCTCTCCCTTCTTCTTAATTCCAGCGAAGATCACTTTTGTTCCAGGGATGTACTTTTTGGGATTCTCCAAATACTCCATCAGGGTGTCCTCTCCCCAGGTGATGCCTTTGTTCTTGTTGGCATCTGTGTACGAGAATCCAGCCGCCTGACTTGTCTTCCTCCCAAACAGACTGTGGAGGTTTGGTCCAGTCTTATGTTTGCCTCCCTTTTCCACAGTGTGGCACTGGGCACACTTCTGAACAGAAATCTTCTTGCCTTTCTCAACGTCACCCATTTTTAATTCGCTCCTGGGTGACCAACACCACCAATGCTGCTGCGACCCGAAGACGGACGTCCCGCTCTCTCATAAATAATTATTCTGAATGAGGTAACTTAGACCCAGAAGGATACATCTCCGTGTTTTCTCTCATGTGGATTCTGGATTTGAAATTTGGGATACACGTGTCTAAACTGGAGTAGCCATAAGAAGTCAGTAAACTACTAGGCAGCCATGGTGGAAGCCTGCTATGAGATAGAGCACAGGGCCCAGGCGGTATGAGCAGGGAAAGGGGAATACTGAAACATGACAGGCCAAATGGGGTGGGGATGGGAGGGCAGGGAAGAGGAGAGAGCATGGTCGGGGGAGTAACTGGCACTACACACATTTGAAAATCCACCTTATTTTTTGGGACAGGGTGTCGTCACTGAACCTGGAGCTTACCAATTAATGTGTACGAGTGTCCATGGCGGCCAGAAAGCAGGCTCTGGAAATGAAGTTATGAACAGTTGTCAGCCATTCAGATGGGTACAGGGAACTGAACTCCAGTGTTCTGCAAGAACAGCAAGCCCTGTTGTTGTTGTTGTTGGAGACAGGGTTTCTCCATGTTGCTCTGGCCATTCTGGAACTTGCTTTGTAGACCAGAGTGGCCTCAAACTCAAAGATCCAGCTGTCTCTGTCTCCCAAGCACTGGGATTAAAGGCCTGCCCTCCATGCTGGGGTACAGCAAGCCCTCTTAAGCGCTGAGCCATCTCTCCAGACCTACACATCTTACTTTTGCGGACATGCTTTCTGGGGTGCTTGGGCTGGGTAAAAACAGCTTTGCGCTTGACTGAGCTGCTGAATTACTCCTACTTCCTCAGATTTTGTTGCACCCTCTTTGAGTGAAGCAGAGACAAGTAGCCTGTGGAGCGTGAGAATATTCCCAACCCAAAGCTCTGGAATTTACCCCCACTCTAGTAACAACTGCAGTTTAGCATTATCCTGTGTTATGTTCCTTGAGTCAGTGTTCAGCGCACTTTGGCTTCCCAGAAGAACGGTTTCAAGTTGACACTGGCAGTTTTTGAATTTCATAGCAAAGAGTCTGAAATGTAGCTTTTATTCTATTAAGGTTTGGCTAGCAGGGGCGTTTTTATGTCACCAGTGATAGTTACCTCGTTTTTTTAGATGAAGTTTGTTCAAGCTGCAATGCTTATCACGTTAGCTCCTTTATCTTGGCATCTAAGCTCCTAATTGTGGTTTATGACACACTTGCCAAGATATTTATCAGGTAAAAAGCAAAGTTGTTTTTTGTTTGTTTGTTTGGTTGGTTGGTAGGTTTTTGGTTTTGTTTTTTTAAAACAGATTCACATAGCAGCTGGTACTATCATAACCAAGTTGAGTGGTATTTTATGTAATAAAATACCATATTTTATTACATAAAGCTATTTCTAGAACCTCAAAAAATATGAAGTTTAAGAAGGTGATCGATCATATGGAGGAGGGAATGGTGTTCCTGTGCTAATAGGTCAGGAATTGTCACCCGAGCTTCAGAGATCTGAGACATCCAGTCTGAGGAGTCAGCTAGATTGGGGAAACACAATCGATTTAATTGATCAAATCTTGGCTGTTGGAGACATTGTTTGGGAGATATTTTTCAAACTCTTAGACTATCTTATTAGTCATATGAATAACTTCCCCCCAAATAATGCAATCTCTGAAAAGTGTTGCCAGCCGCCACTAACCTGACAATGCCCTCTGTGAGGATGGAAAGAAGAATCATTGACGAATCTATTAAAGTTGTAGTTTGTGACATATGGATGTCTATGAAAAAGAAAATACATGGTGGCAGAGGACAGCACTAAACGACAGTCATTCCATTCAGCCGAAAGAACAACAGATGGGGGAGGGGACTGGGAAAGAAAAACTAAAGTAGAGCCCACAACCATGCTCAGCAAAGCTTGTCATCCTGATTTACTGGAAACACTTGTTCTGGTTATAAACAAAACACAGACCATATAGTTTATGTCCTTATCGGTATAATTCAATAGATTTAAATCAATTAGCCATAGAGAAATAAGCTTAACCAGTCCTGCTTGCTTTAAAAAGAACATTAATGAATAACAGAAAAACACTTAAAAGGTCAAAAGACTGCCTCCGCTATGCTTTATAAGCGGCTGTAACAGCTACAGATGGGGCTTCTCATCACTTAGTTTGAGGATTCCCAGTTTATAAACGGTTCTATGCATGCTACATCTAATTTGGGGGGGGGGGTTGGTGGGAGGGTTGAGAAAAGGTTACTCTGTGTAGCCCTGGCTGCCCTGGAACTCACTCCGCAGACCAGGCTGGTCTTGAACTCAGAGGTCTGCCATCTTCTGCCTTCTTAGTGCTGGGATTAAAGATGTGTGCCGCTATGCCCAGTTTAAAATCTAATTTTTAAAAACATGATCTGGGGGATAAGAAAGATGGCTCAGTCAGTAAAGTGCTTGCCACAAAAGCATGAAGATTTAACTTCAGTTCCCAGTACCCCCATCAAAGCTCACAAATGGCCCCATCTGCCTGTAACCCAGTGTTGCACATCTTCAGGAACTCGAGTGTTGAGATGAGCATCCTGGCACTTGGGAGGCCAGAGACAGGCAGGCTACACGGTAAGACTGTGTAAAAACCTTTTGCCCAATGTGGCTACCGTAAATAGGATTGTTTGTGTTAAATCCTAAAATCTTTGGGATGAGAAAGATAATCCAGATTGGGTAGTGTATTCTCTTTCTTTTTTTTTTTTCTTTTTTAATTCTCAGAGAAGTTTTTAAAGCCTGGATCATGTGACCTTAATGTCCTATAAAACTTTCTTTCTTCCAACATCTAGTAATAGGAAATAATTTTCTATGCCATCTTGAGTTGAATATTGTAATAGGTAGTTGTATGTATATGCTTTTTGTTTTGAGACAGGGTCTCTCTATGGGGCTGACCTCAAACTCATGATACTCCACCTCAGTATATTCTAAGTGCTGGGATTACAGTCTTGTACCATGGCATTTAGCTCAAAAATACATTCTAAAATTTAAGTTATTCATGCGTGTTAACTCAAAGATGCTATGTAATTATTTATTATTAAATATTGGTCCTAGCAGAGCAGTGGTGGTGCATGCCTTTAATCCCAGCTCTTGGGAGGCAGAGGCAGGCAGATCTCCAAGTTTAAGGCCAACCTGGTCTACATAGAGATTTCCAGGATAGCCAGGGCTATACTGAGAAACTCTGTCTCAAGAGACAAACCAACAACAACAACAACACCCACTAAAAATTTAATCTTCCTTTTTCATTATTATTGTTGTTTGTGTTTTTCTTCTTTTTTCTTGATTTTTATTTTTTACTTTTGATAATTCTTTATTGGGCATTTTTTTTTTGAAGACACATTCTGTGCAGAAATCCTGCAGTCCTGGGATTGGAAGCCTTTCAATAATGAAAATATCAAATACTTCAGTGCCTCAGCTTTCAGATCAAGCCACTGGAAATGTAAGGCAGCAGGCCTGACAAGGAACACAGAATGCCAAGAATTCGTTGCCTGGTAAACAAGTAACACCAGTTAATGATGAGACTGGTTATCTCCCGGCCACTGTAAAGATGCCTTATGATGGTGGCACTGGGGACCGCAGAGCAGGAAGAGCCTAAGAGCCAAAACTAATGTTCAGGCAGTCTCGGGCAGGGGGTCTTTGCTGGGGTTTCTTACATTAGAATTATTTTATTAGAGATAGCTAATCCGAATATCTACTAGATTTAGAGAGAATCGTGTGGATTTCTTTTAAAGCCCACATAGAACCAGTGACCAAAACACAAAGTTAGATTAAAGCCTGTCTGTGGGTACTAAGGAAAAACCTGTAATTGTAGCACTTGGGGAAAGAGGCCAGGGAGATCAGAGGTTTATGGTCAGCCTGGACTACATGAGAAGAAAAATGACAAGGAAATCTGAGGCCCAGAATAGTGCCACCAGGTAGAAAAATGAAATGGTGAAGTGGACACCGTCAACCCTGAGAGAAGACAGTGCTATCAGGCTGTAGTGCTACCAGACTAGCAGAGAAACTGGCTCACGGCCAGAGCTGTCTTCGCTCTTCCTGGCCAGTAGGATCCAGGGACTGCTGGGCACTACTCAGGATTTTTTAATCTTGGTAACTCCTGAAACCTTTCCCCCTTTCTCTGATCAAGTCATTTTGTCTTAGTTGCCTGGGCCTTCTCCACCATTTTATTATGTATCAATTTTCCTGACCAGTCATAAATGGTTTTTGGGATTGTGGGTTGCAGAACTACAATTAAGCCAAGATTGTTCTTGATGAAGAGGTTGGCACGTGTGTGTACTGAAGAGCTGGGTGTAGTCTGTGGTGACTTTGGTTGTCTCCCTACCAACACACAGTCTCCGAAAGGATGTGATTTGCTACAGATCCTGTTGTCTCTACTAAAAACAAAGCTTTAGACAAAGTACATTTGAAGCTTGTGTAGGCAAAGAGTAATTGATAATCAGGCGGAATTCAGAACTGAAAGAGCGTCAGAGTGAGCGTAAACTCTCAAAGGCCGAATGTTGTGGTACAAAGAAACCACTTGATGACTGATTAGGCCAGCACCTTTGTAGGAATGTCCCATCAAGAGTTATCTAGCCAAATCAGCTGGTTGGCCGTGATTGTGCTGACACTCAGTTTTAAAGGGTTTTCTTTCTTTTGTTCTTGTTTTAATTAAGTTAAAAGAAAAGCATTCAAGAGTTCTGTTGGCTTATCTAAAGGCTCCAGGTACAGAGACAATCTCAGGCAAATTACCTTCTTTCTCACTTTTTGATGCTAAGAGTAACAGGGTAATAAAACTTCACTGGGGCATAAGTAGAAATCAGCTAGGGACTTGAACAAAGCCACCTTACTTTTTAAAGAGAAACTGAGTCTAAGATGCCCAGGCTAGTCCCAAAATCCTGAGTTCAAGGGAACCTCCTGGAACTGAATTGTGGTAGTAAAAGCACTTTAGAGGGTTGAGTCGGGGGGAATCACCAATTTGAGGCCAACTTGGGCTATATCACACAACCCTGTCTCCATAAGCCACAGTGATAATTATGACTCTAGATTTTTATGACTAATAATCAATCATATACAAGAGAATAGTGAGATACACTTTGCTATTCACCAGCTGAACAGATGAGGTCTGTCCACAGCTAGTGGCAGCAAGGAAGTCAAGAAACAAGGGTTTTCAAAAATGCTATCAAAAATTGATGCCGTCTTTGGGGAACAAGGGAAGTAAAACACAGGAATACAGGCTCAGTTTTTAGATACAAACTCAAGCACTGGGATTTAAGTAGTGGCAGTCTGTGGAATCCAAGATCCTTTTCACCAGTGCATAAGGACAAGGAGACAAACATAGTCATTGCATGACTTTCTTTAAAAAAAGAATTAAGAAAGAAGGAAAACAATGACATTGGTGGAAGGATAAACAGGTAAGTGTCATCATGCACATTAAACATTAAATGTTATATTCCTTTAAAGTGGTCTGTGTGGTATACACTATTTATAGATACTTCTAGAACTTGCAAAATCATTCTTTATCTTGTTTATGGGTATTTGCATACATTAATTGTTTACATAAACATGTGTAGGGAATAATAAACATAGGGAGGAGAAAAGCAGCAAAGGAGCTTCAAACGTGTCTTTTTTCTTTGTAGAAATGTAACTTTGAAGAGAATAGGTAAAGTGGCAATGGTTGAGAGGCATTTGCCTTGGAAATTAGTGGCTGTGTTTTTGTGCTGGAATATACCCAAGAGATGCCCGATCATATGACAAGGACATTTGTTCAACTATGTTCATAGTAGCATTATTTGTAATAGCCAGAACCTGGAAACAACCTAGATGTCCTTCAATGGAAGAATGGATGAAGAAAGTGTGGAATATATACACATTAGAGTACTACTCAGCGGTAAAAAACAATGACTTCTCGAATTTTGCATGCAAATGGATGGAAATAGAAAACACTATCCTGGGTGAGGTATCCCAGACCCAAAAAGATGAACATGGGATGTACTCACTCATAATTGGGTTCTAGCCACAAATAAAGGTCAGTGAGTCTATAATATGATATCCTAAAGAAGCTAAATAAGAAGGTGAACCCAAAGAAAAACATATAGCTATCCTCCTGGATATGGGAAATAGACAAGATTGCTGGGGAAAAAATTGGGATCTTGGGGGTGGGGTGGGAGGGGGGTAAGGGGAGATGGGGAGAGAAAGTGAGAAGGGGAGGATGGGGGGAACTTGGGGAAACGGGTTGATTGGGACAAAGGAAGGTTGGATAGGGGAGCAGGGAAGCACATATCTTAATTAAGGGAGCCATCTTAGGGTTGGCAAGAGACTTGGACCTAGAGGGGCTCCCAGGTGCCCAGGGCGATGTCCCCAGTTAGTTCCTGGGGCAGCTGAGGATAGGGAACCTGAAATGACCCTATCCTATAGCCATACTGATGAATATCTTGCATATCACCATAGAACCTTCATCTGGCGATGGATGGAGATAGAGACAGAGACCCACACTGGAGCACCGGACTGAGCTCCCAATGTCCCAATGAGGAGCAGAAGGAGGGAGAACATGAGCAAAGAAGTCAGGACCACAAGGGGTGCACCCACCCACGGAGACAGTGGGGCTGATCTATTGGGAGCTCACTAAGGCCAGCTGGACTGTGACTGAAAAAGCATGGGATAAAACCGGACTCTCTGAACATGGTGAACAATGAGGGCTGATGAGAAGCCAAGGACAATGGCATTGGGTCTTGATCCTACTTCATGTTCTGGCTTTGTGGGAGCCTAGCCAGTTTGGATGTTCACCTTCCTAGACATGGACGGAGGGGGGAGGACTTTGGACTTTCTACAGGGCAGGGAACCCTGACTGCTCTTCAGACTGGAGAGGGAGGGGGAGGGAAGTGGGGGGAGGGGAGAGGAGTGGGAGGAGGGGGAGGGAAATGGGAGGCTGGGAGGAGGCGGAAATTTTTTTTTCTTCAATAAACAAAAAAAAAAGAACAAGAAAGAAATTCAAGGCAGATACTAGAGCAGGAACCAGCTAGCTTCAAAAGAAAAGGAAACACACAGGCTGTCAGATAGGGAAAAAGACATATTGGCCAGAAAAATGTCCGGCACAGGCACCGAATGCCGTGGCTTCAATGCTATAAGCACTCTAAACCACTCTCTGCCTTCCAGTCCATTAAGCCAGTCTCTTTCTGCATTTGATAGATCAGAGGAAAGAATAAAGGCCTTTCACGCTAAACTTTATTCAAGCCCCAGAGTACTTGAAGCATGAACATGCCCAGAGGGACGTGCTTAGAGGCAATTCTTTCATCAACAAATACCGTTTATCTCACACTGACTCCACAGTGAGCATGTGCGGCCCTGTGCTGAGAGGTCGGTATGGATGATTTCAGTCCACCTTCACAGCGGTCCCACAAGCTAGACAGTAGCAGTATTATTTTACAAAGGGGAACACCAAGGCCGGTGGCAGGCGGGCAAGCAGTGGGACTGTGGTGCAAACTGAGTCATCTGTCTCCAGCTTCCAATGTGCCTGGCACAGTTTGGGGCTAAGCGTCCAGGACCCTATCCCTTTGTAAACAAGAAACTACGGATGTGGAACCAGAGAGATGGCTCAGTGATTAAGAACACTGACTGATTTTCCAGAGGACCCAGGTTCAGTTCCCAGCTCCTACATGGAGGCTCACAACCATCTATAACTCCAGTTCCAAAGTATCAGACACCCTCTTCTGGCTTCTGTGAGCACCAAGCACTCACATAATACAAAGACAAACATGTAGACAAAATACCCATACACATTAAATAAACAATTTTTAAAGAACTATTGCTGTGCCAATTCTCCTTCCCAAAATCCTGTTTATTCAGAGAATATTTATATAAAGTCTTAAAATAAACAAAATATTACTATAACATTCAACAGTGTACATATGGTAGCAGAGCAAATAAATGAATTGAAACAGAGCTTATTTAAATTAAACATTCTCTTTGCCCTTCCCTGGAACATTGCAGTGGGAAAGATGACCTGTGCCGACTTTGATTTCCTCCACTTTGTTCTCTCCTTTACTCTCTACTCAGCCAGGCACGGTCTCTGATCTTTCCAAGTTTGTAGACAGAGGAGGGGGAAAGTGCTAGAAGACAGGAAAGACCTAATGTAGAACAGTATCATCTTAATCCATAATAGTCTATTTTTGGATCTCTCCCAGCTCCTTCACGCTATTATTGTTATAATATGCAGCATATGTGCATGGACACAAGTTTGGTTGTCATTTTGGAACAGGGTCTGCCTATGTAGCTGAGTTTTAGCTGGAACTCACTATAGACCAGGCAACCTTGAAGTCACCAGTCTGCTTCAGCCCTTCAATGATAAGATAACAGTCATGCCTGGATCTAACCAATGCTGATTTGCAAATGGTACTTGCTTGCTTGTTTGCTCCCTCCCCCCCTTACTCACTCTCTCTCTCTCTCTCTCTCTCTCTCTCTCTCTCTCTCTCTCTCTCTTCTTTTCTTCTCTTTTTCTTTCTTTGTTATTTGGGATTTCTGTGACAAGGCCTCTCTAAGGCCTCTCTGTGGATCTAACTGTCCTGTAACTTACTATATAGAGCAGACAGGCAGACAGGCCTCCCCTTCCTCTCTGCCCCCGTCCCTGGTAGATCACACAGACCCTCCCCCCTCCTAACTCCGACCCCCTCGCTCATTGCTTTCTCCAGGTCCCAACTCTACCAGGCACTCCCTGCGAACCCAAAAGCCACTCCAACCAGGGAAACAGATAGGCTAACTGCAGATCTTCTCCTCCCCTCAGCTCCTCACACCAATGCCCAAGTCCCATCCCTAGCCTGCTGCAGCCTCCCTTTCCGCCCTTCCCTCCTCTCTCCAGCAGCTCACTCAGATCGTCCCTTCCAAACTTCTTCATCCTCCTCATTGCTTTGTCCCAGCCCCCAACTCTTACACACACTTCTGGGGAACCTGCAGGCTACTCTGGTCAGTGAAGAGGTAGATTAACTACAGATCTTTACCTCTCTGCCCATTCCTCCAAGTCCAATCCCCTAGTCTCATCCCTAGCTCTGCAGCAGATCATCTGCTTCAGACGCACGCATGCCTCAATCTCTACTCCAAGCTCCAGGCAACTAAGCAGATCTCGGTGGAACAGCTACTGTCCTCACCCCTGTTAATCCCAACAGCAACCCACCCATCCCCATTCCTAAGTGTCAGCTCCCAATACCAGGAACCACATTTTACTGGAAACCCCAGTGGCCACACCTATCTGGACCCCAGAAGAGTTTCCTACCAGACAACACACAGCCACCCCACTCTAAGAACCAGAAAGAACAGAAACCAAGGAACAAAACACTCAGCCAACAAAGACAAGACCAGATACCAGAACCTACGATTACAATCTTCCCAAAGTCAGAAGCCTAGATGCCAGCTTAAAAGGACTAGCGTTAATAGCCAAGATAACATATCTCCACTACAGGCCCACAACCCTACCCCAGCAGGCCCTGAGTATTCCAACATAGCTGAAGCAATAAAAAGACCGTAAATACCCTTTTAGAATATAATAGTGGTCCTTAAAAAGGAATTCATAAATCCCTTAGAGAAATCTATGAAAATATAAACAGTTGAAGGAAATGAAGAAAACCATTCGAGACCTGAGTGTAAACAGATCAATAAAGGAAACCCAAACCGAGGGAATTGGAAATGAAGTATTTAGGAACTTGAACAGAAACCTCAGAGCCAGGCCTCACAGGATACACGATACAAGAGATGAAAGACAGAATCCCAGGGAACTGAAGACACAATAAAAGAAAATACCTCAGTCAAAGAAAATGTTAAATCTAAAACAAATTCTGGCCGGGCGGTGGTGGCACACGCCTTTAATCCCAGCACTCGGGAGGCAGAGGCAGGCGGATCTCTGTGAGTTCGAGACCAGCCTGGTCTACAGAGCTAGTTCCAGGACAGGCTCCAAAACCACAGAGAAACCCTGTCTCGAAAAACCGCAAAATAAATAAATAAATAAAACAAATTCTGGCACAAAACATCTAGGAAATCTGGGACACCATGAAAAAAACAAAGCTAAGAATAATAGGAATAGAGGAAGGAGAAAAAACCCAGGTCAAAGGTACAGAAAATGCCTATGATTTGACAAAATCATAGAAGAAAATTTCCCTAACCTAAAGAAATAGATGCCTATCAAGTTTCAAAAAACTTATAAAACACCAAATAGACTGAGCCAAAAAATTAAGTCCCCGCAACACATAATAATCAAAACACTAAACATATGGAAATAAAGAATATTAAAAGCTGCAAAGGGGAAAGATGAAGCAAAATGTAAAGACAGACTTACTAGAATAACATCTGACTTCTCAATGGGGACTCAAAAAGAAGGATGGGCTGAACAAATGTTCTACAGACTCTTTAAAAAAAAAACCCACAGATGCCAGGCACGACAAATATATCCAGCAAAACTATCGATCAAAAATAGATGGAAAAATTAAGATATTTCAGATAAAGCCAAATTTAAGTAATATCTATCTACAAATTCAGCCCTACGGAAAGTGCTAGAAGGAAAATCTTAACCTAATGAGGTTAACACACCAAAGAAAACACAAGGAATAAATAATCCAAGAACAGAAAAATCAAAAGAGGGAAACACAAAAACACAACAACAACAAAATAACAGGAATCATTAAACATTTCTCATTGATATCTCTCAACATCAATGGTCTCAATTTTCTAATAAGAAGACACAGACTGAATGAATGGATTAAAAAACAGGATCCATCTTTCTGCTGCATTCAAGACACTGTAACATCAAGGATAGATATCACCTGCAGTTAAAAGGATAGGAAAATATATTCTAAGCAAATGGATCTAAGAAGCAAGCTGGTGAAGCACTTTAATATCTGACAAAACCAGACTTCAAAACTAATCAGAAGAGATAGGGAAGGAATCTACATATTCATTAAAGGGAAATTCCAACAAGAGAACACTACAATTCTCAACATCCATGCACCAAACACAGGGGCACCCAGGGGAACCCAAGTTTATAAGAGAAACACTGCTACGACTTAAATCTCAGTTTGACCCTCACATGCTGACAGTGGGGGACTTCAGTGCCCCTCTCTCAAAGATAAGCAGGTCATCCAGACCAGCTGGGGCTAAAGGAAATCACAAACCAAACAGACCTAAGAGATGGTTACAGAACATTTCGCCCAAACACAAAAGAATACACCTTCTTCTCAGCACTTCATGGAACTTTCTCCAAAATTGACCACCTACCCAGATACAAAGCAAATCTCAACAGATACAAGAAAATTGAAATAATACCGTGCATCCTATCTGACCACCATGGATTAAAGCTGAATATCAACAACTGAAATAACAGAGAACTTAGAAACTCACGGAAACTGAATGGTTCAGTACTGAATGAAAAATGAGTCGGGACGGTATTTAAGAAAGAAATGAAAAGACAAACATGTACTCACTTCTAAGTGGATATCAGCTGTAAGGAAAGGGTAACCATGCTACAGTCCACAGACCGAGAGAAGCTAAGTATCAACCAGTGCTCAAGGGGGAGGGGCACGTGGGTCTTCCAGGGAATGAGAGAAGGCGGATCGGGTGGGGAGGATGGAGAGGGAGAGTCCTAGAAGAGACGACTGTAGGGGGGGGGCATTTCAGGGTGAGGTAGAAACCTAGTGCAATGGAAACTCCCAGGAATCTACAAGGGTGACCCCAGCTAAGACTCCCAGCAATAGGGGATATGGAACCAGAACTGCCCATGCCTGTAACCAGGCAAGATTTCCAGTGGAGGGATTAGAACACCAACCCAGCCATATAACCGTCGACCTACAATTGGTCCTGCCTACAAGATGTGCTAGGGTAAATTGTCGCTGAAAATGTAGGAATAGCCAACCATTGACTGGAGACTGTCAAAGTGTTCTTCAGAACTTCAACTTTCAGCTTTGTTGACTGCAACACACTTCTTTCTCTTGGGTGGTTCCACTCCCTGTTAGCAGCTTTCCTGGGCAGGTATCCCATGGCTCTGGCATCTCCAACATCTTGCGGTCTCCACGGCAATCCAAGCTTCAACTTCACAGCTTCACACAATGGCCTCTCTAGGACTCGATCAGAGACACCCCTGACACATACCTTGGCCTCGGTGGCTTTTCTTAGTCACAGAGGCAAATTCTATAGTTCTTCTATCGTTAACTCCAAAGCCAGAACCAGTGACCAAAGCTGCCAGATTCTACTGCTTGCTTAGGCTGGAATATGTCCCCTTGTTTAATTTTTACCAGCTTTCAGTTTTTTGATGATTTCCTTCACTGCCTAAGCTTGACTGTTCTGGAACTTGCTCTGTAGACCAGGCTGGCCTCAAACTCAGAGATCTGCTAGCCTCTGCCTTCTGACTGCTGGGATTAAAGGTGTGTGTGCACCACCACATCTGGCTCTAAGTTTTTCTTTAATTCCTTTTCACAAGTTGTAAACTTAGCTGGGTGGAATCTTGCCCTGAAATCACCATTTCCTTTATTCTATTTTTAAATATGCTTATATTCTTGAACCCAGGACTTAGCACCATTACATTTTTGGTGTTCCTTTTCTCCCTAAATTTTACAGTTTATAATTTACCTGCTCAGCTTGTTCCTTTTAATATAAATCTTCATTAGAGTTACTACTAATAACCACACAACAGAGTCTATACTAGTCTGTGTTGAGATTTCCTCTGCCAATGAAATTAATCCAAAACTCTTCATTTTAGCCTCAAGCGGACTCTTTGGATGAGCAGCTACATTCTTCACCAAAATATCACAAGAACCATCACTAGGGCACATATTAATATTCTTCTCCTCTGAAACCTCTTAAGCCAGCCCTCACAGTTCAAATCATCCTTCCACCTCATGTCACAAAATAAAAACTTCCAGTACCAGCATTGGGTTACATCTAATTGAGCTGTTGGCCAAGAGGGTCTGATAGGAATCTCCAAACAACCCAGGTTGTTGTCAAGACTATAGATTGTTCTCCACAAACTGGCAGCAAGACCCCGCTGCTGAAGACAAAGACTATATACCTCATTGAACAAGGAGAAGTCAAGCTGGTACCTACATAGAGCCTTCACCTCTACATGCTAGCATCTTTGGCACAGGAGAGCACATAAAAATCCAACATAGCCCACAAACGCTTTGATCTACAATGCTGCCCTGCCTGCAAGATATGTTAGGGCAATGGTGGCACAAAGCTTGTAGGGTAACCAACAAAATGGAATTTGACTTAAGATCTGCTCCACAAGATGGAACTCAAATGCAACACTGCTTGGGTGATCAAAAACCCAAGACTAGATAGCCCAGGGACTTAGGGCAAAACCAAATACTACTGTTCTAAGAAGAAAAACATTAACTCCTAATGACATTCTGTTATATTCATAGATATACTCATAGATGATGGCCTTGCTCAGCCATCAGCAGAGAAGCTTCCTCCTGCAACATGGGAACACATAGAGAGATCCACAGTCACATGCAGAGGTGAGAGATATTAGACTCATATGTTTCTTAATATCCTAAATGAGATGTCTTCATCAACCCCCCCCCCCCAGAACTGAGGGAACCTGGCAGAAGAGGGGACAGAAAGAGGGTAAGAGTCCTAGGGGATGGAGGACGCCAAGGAGACAAGGCCCTCTAAATCAACAAGTACAAAGCTCATGTGAACTCACAAAGACTGAGGCAGCATGCACAGGGCCTGCTCAGGTCTGTACCAGGCCCTTTATGCATATGTTATGGTCTCAGTTTAGTGTTTAGATGGATTTCCTGAATGTGTCAATATGTAGGTCTCTGTTTCTTATGCCTTCTCTTTGTGTTTTTTTCTTTCCGTTTGTTTGTTTTGTCCAATTCTGATGCATTAAATTTTTTCTTACTATATTTTTTTTGTTAAAAAAATAAACAACAACAACAACAAAAAGACCCATAGGTTTGAGACTGGTATGTGTATGATGTGTGTGTATGGGTAGGGCACAAACTGAATATGGCTGTGGTTGCTATATGTGTGTGTGGGTGTGTGTAGGTGTGGCCTTGAACAACTGTGTTCGGGGAAAATTTTGTTTATACAAATTGGACACCAAGTTTGGGTTTTTTCCTCTCGCTTTATCTAGTTTATAAGAATGTCCTTGTGGTGGTGAATATGATCACTTTGACAGAATCAAGAATCACCTAGGAGACAAGCCTCTGTGTGTCCTTCAAGGGCTTACCCACATTAGGTGACCTCTGGGCATGCCTGTGAGAGATTATCTTGACTCAGCTAAATGAAGACCCACCTTAACCATAGGTGCCACCATTCTGTGAGTTGTGGTCCCGGACTGAACAAAAAGGAGAAAGTGAGCTGAGTGTGAACGCATATCATTCTCTGCTTCCTGATTGTGGGCACAGTGTGGCCTCAAGGCCGCCGCCATGATAGATACCATGAAGGATACCATGATAGGTGTGATTCAAGACTGGGGACCTCTCCACCAGGATGGACTGTATTCTTGAACTGTGAGCCAAAACGAACCCTTCTCTGAGTCCTTTCAGTGAAGTATTTTATCACGACAATGAGACAGGTCACTAATCCAGTTCCCAACAGAACTAGAGATTTGACCCAGTTGTCCCTGCAGTTGGCTTAGGCCTTATCATTTCATTTGGAATGTAGTATTTAAAAACTATTTTAATGGGATGCTGCTGGGCCCAATGGGGCAATGGTTTGCCGAGTCTCGTCAAAGTGCTAACAAGCATTTCTAGACCCACGGATGAGAGTTCTGTCTCTCAGGACTCAGACTGTATCAGGAAGTGGTATGCAATTCTCTTCTTTAGATGTTACAGAGTTTTTCCAGAATGATGTATTTTGTGCTTTTCCCACTGGAGGCTGACACAAACACCATAGTTAGAAGATTTAAATGAAACGTGATCTTTCTCAGAGGTGAACATTTGATGGTAAGATCTACTTGATGGTAAGATCTAAGACCATCCTGAAAACCCCTTCATTCAACATGAGTTTGTGGTCCTCGACCCACTTATCCAGGACCACAGCTCTCATGGTGTTGGCAAGCACATCCCAGTTGAATCTGAAATTACATTGAATCTGGAACACTGCTTCAACTCCTTCCGGGCCCCTGCCCTAAGACAATACAGCAAGCACTAACAAGATCAGTTAAAAATGAGGACCCAGGATCCTCAGATGTTATCAGACCACAGAAATGAATTAGGACATAGTAACCCAAAAGTAGAAATCCTAATAGCTTGAGTTTCTTCCAGTTTGATAGTCTGAACCTCAGCAGCTCATAAAATCCAGCCTGTAATTATGTCTGGGAGTTTCCAAAAGAGATGATTCCCAAGACCAGGCAGCCACATTGCCCAATCCCAGCGGGCAGGACTGACACCGTGTTGGGGATGAATGTCGGTTCCAGAGCACAACAGAGAGTCGCGCTGTGTCGAATGTGGAAGGTGACAGTCCATGGTGTTAACGGTGGTACTAGGATTTGGAGTAATCAGACAGCAGTTCCCCATAGGATCCACCATGCTCTTTCTCATCAATTTCAGTTGGTCCTAGCGATTGTCTACCCCACCTAGGGACACACTGATGCTGATGCTGATGCTGAGAGTACTCTTCACAGTCTTCTCGCCATCCAAAGAGTCTGCACATGTATGCACATTGTGGGGTTGAGGAAATGTCAGTCCCAATATCCATGACACTCTGCTTCCCAGGTTCTCAGGCCCTCTGCTCACAAAGTCTCCCGCTAACATCTCCTGTCAGCATCCTCTCTCTGTTCACGCTTCATCTCTTACCAACATCTCTTAACACTCTTCTTCACTGTCCAGTCTGTGATGGTCTTAGCATACTGACCCAATGCCCAATACACCATCACCTTCATGTGCTGTGTCCAATCTCTCAATTTAACAAAAGATAAATAAGCATGTTACCTAAATTACATACTTTACTATCTATGGCAACTTTACCAGTGACTTTGATTTTTGAAGGGAAAATAATTGGGTGTTTGCCTATATCTAGGCACAAAATTTCATGATTTTTTATTTTTATAAATCTTTAGTTTGGGGCTGGAAAGATGCCTTGGTGGTTAAGAGCATTTTCTGTGCGAGGGCGAGGTCCAGAGTTCACGTCCCAACACCCATGTAAAAGCCAGGCCTGTAACCCCAGCACTGGGAGGCACTGACAGGTGGATCCAAGGAGCTGGCTGGGCACTCAGGCTACAGAACTGGTAAGACTCAGGTTCAGAGGAAGACCCTACGTCAAGGAAATAATGGGGGGAGATATAGAGGAAGACACTGAGTATCTTCCTCTGATCTCCAATTGTGCCTGTAGGAGATGCACATGCACACACACAAACACTCTATACACACACACATACAAACACACACACCCATACACGCAGACTCATTCTTTGGCTTACTAAGTAGATTTCATGTTTATAAAGATATTCTAGGACCAATTCTCTCAAAGAGGCTGTTTTAGTTAGGGTTTCTATTGCTGTGATGAAACACCATGACTAAAGCAAGTTGGGGAGGAAAAGGTTTATTTGGCTTATTCTTCCATATCACTGTTCATCACTGAAGGAAGTCAGGACAGGAACTCAAACAGGGCAGGAAACTGGAGGCAGGAACCGATGCAGAGGCCATGGAGGGGTGCTGCTTACTGGCTTTTTGCCACATGGTTTGTTCAGCCTGCTTTCTGATAGAACCCAGGACCACCAGCCTAGAGATTGCTCCACCCACAATGCATTGCGTTCTCTCCCATCAATCACTAATTAAGAAAATGCCCTACACACAAGTTTGCCTACAGCCGAATCTTATGGAAATTTTCTCAGTTGAGGTTCCCTCCTATCCGAGGACTCTAGTTTGTGTCAAGTTGACATGAAACTAGCCAGCACAGCGGATGACTGAATGACTGCCACCTATAGACATACAACCATCTGGGTGACATGACAGGCAGGTGCTCCTTCTCAGAGAGGAAAACTCGTGTGACACCTCACGTGACTTCACGCATCTGACATCCTACAAGCGTCTTAAGGACAACTGTATTGGCTCTGATGTCATATTTCAGCCCCACATTAGTAAGGAAGTCTGAATATTGCTCAGTGATCAGAAATCCTGTGCGGCAAGCACACAAACACTAATTCAAGGAACGGGTGTCATCATCATTGGTAAAATACTCTAGGACAGGGGTCGGATGATCCTCCCCTGGCTATTTCAATTCTTCACACAAAGGGCTTTTATACTGCTTCATGGTCTGCATTTTGCCTTTAACTGTGCTGTCTTCAGCTGGAGATCTCTCGAAGCATTCTTCTGCTTAGGGTCAGACATTTCAACTTCAGTTTATATTCAGATCCTTCTATTGGTAGAAAAATAACACAAGGCCAATGTCTGCGTCAATATCCTATAATCCAGTAGAAAAAAAAGTTCAGTTTCTAGTCGAGTCCAGCCTAGTTGTCAGCCACCACCATGGCCCTACTCCTGCCAATGATTGCCTGATCCTTAGTTCTCAACAGCAGTTTTAGTTATATCTTTCCTTCAGCATTTCAAAAACCGCTGGGTCAAGTCTCATCTGGAACGACACACTAGCCTTACATCTGAGATCTATTAAGTAATATGAAAGAATATGCAATCTTCTGAGCAAAGGAACAGTGCGCCTGGATCCTGAGCCTCTCACTCTTGACTTCTTTCACTATTTTAGTAACTAATGACTTTAACTATAGAGAGGAAATGGTTGTGTAGAAAACCAATCAAGTTATGTTTATATTGATGTAAGAGGTGCTCTGATATAAAAAGTAGCACCTACAAAACCACGCTAGTTCTAGAAAGATGCCTGTCTATCTGTGATTGGGTTATCAATAGATATATTGTACACATAAAAGGAAAAGTTTGAGTAATTAGGATGATTTGTCTCCCGGAGCCATTGTTACTTTAATACACAAACTATTTTGACTGTAGTCCACAGAAATACAAGCAATCTAAACCAAACATATTCATAGAATACCAAGTTAACAATTGTCTTAGTTTGTAGCATGAATTCTTTTTTTATTAAAAATTTCTGCCTCCTCCCCACCTCCCTTCCCCCCCTTACCCCCTCCCTCCCCCCTCCCCACTCCTCCTCCCCCCTCCTCCTCAGTCCGAAGAGCAGTCAGGGTTCCCTGCCCTGTGGGAAGTCCAAGGTCCTCCTCCCTCCATCCCATCCAGGTCTAGGAAGGTGAGCATCCAAACAGGCTAGGCTCCCACAAAGCCAGTACATGCAGTAGGATCAAAACCCAGTGCCATTGTTCTTGGCTTCTCAGCAGCCCTCATTGTCCGCCATGTTCAGAGAGTCCGGTTTTATCCCAAGTAGCATGAATTCTAATTGGTCTTAATAATAAAAACCCAGAATCTATAGGGGTTAATGCTGAAAGATCAGAGAAGCAGAGCAACCAGCTACTAGAGTTCTTACTTCTACCAATGCTCAGACCGAAGGGGGCAATACTGTCTCTAGAAATCCTCAGACCGCATCTATAGATTACAGACTGCAACTGAGGTCCTATCTTCTCCCATCTTATATTCCTCTCTCTACCCAGTCATATCCCTTCTACCTCCACTTCTCTAGTGCTGGGATGAAAGGCATATGATCCCAAGTACTGGGATCAAAGATGTGAAAGCTGTTTCTCTTTGAGAATGGATCAGTCTAGTCTAGCCCAGGGTGGCCTTGAACTCACAGAGATCCCTCCATCTGCCTCTGTCTCTGAGAGTGCTGGGATTAAAGGCATGTGCAAACCATCACCCGGCCTCTATGGCTAACTAGTGGCTTAGCTCTGCACTCTGATGTTCAGGCAAGCGTTATTTGTTAGATTACAAACCAAATATCACTATATTAGTTATATAATATATAGTTATTAATAAAAATGAGGAGAAATAAACATGACAGATGTTGAAACCAGAATTCCGGGCGCAAAAGTAAAGGAGACTGGTAAAGAAATAATGAAGTGTAGTCCAAGAAAAACATCAAAGTCAGGCAGTGGTGGCTCATGTCTTTAATCCCAGCACTTGGGAAGCAGAGCCAGGTGGATCTCTGAATTTGAAGCCAGCCTGGTCTACAAAGCGAGTTCCAGGACAGGCAGGGCTATAGAAAAACCCTATCTTGAAAAACAAACAGAAAAAAAAAGAAGAAGAAGAAAGGTGGGGAGAAAGAAAAAAAAAACATCTAAAGGGACAAACACATATTTTCCTTCAGCAGAGGAAAGCTGTGACAATGAAGAGGCAGATATGGGCCAGTCTGCTGCTGCTGAGATTTCTGAAGTAGGTGAACTCAATTACTAAAAAGACCACAGGGATTTTTGCTATATCAGCAAAGATAATATGGGGTCAATATTATCTTCATATAAGAAAATTCAAAGTGGTGCCCTAAAGTGAGATCAGTTAAAAGAACTGTTCAAAGGAACAGCTGTTAATAGGATGGGATTGTCAAACTTAGTTTATGGTATTCAGGAGAGGCATATACCAGGTAGCTGGGTACAGAGGCTAGGGCCAGGTAGCAAAGGCTAGACCAGGACACGGGTTTGGGAATCATCATTTTAAATGAAGCCAATGGAATCTGTAAAAGGATAGGTGTTTGTGTAGTTGTTGAGTTTTTGTTTGTTTGTTTATTTGTTTACTTTTTACTCTTTTGGCTCTTTGGGACCCACCGCCCAGTTCCCAAATAAATCACATGATTCTTATTCTTTCTTATGAATGCCTGATCTTACTTTGGCTTGTTTCCACGTAGCTTTTCTTAACTTAAATTATCCCATCTATCTTCTGCCTCTGGGGTTTTACCTTTTTCTATTTCTGTATCTTCCTTTACTTCTTACTCCATGACTGACTGTGTTGCTAGGTGGATGGCTCCTCAATTTTTTTCTCACAGACTTCTCCTACTATGGATTCTTCCTGCCTGCCAGCCCTGCCAACCCTTTCTCCTGCCTTGCTATTGGCCATTCGACTTTATTAGACCAATCAGGTGTTTTAGACAGGCAATGGATCACAGCTTCACACTGTTAAGCAAAGGTAACACAAAAGAACGCAACACATCTTTGCACCATTAAACAAATATTCCACAGCATAAACAAAGGTAACACATCTCAAATTAATATTCCACAATAGTTCTGTTTGTGTTTGTATGCTGAAATTCAGACTCTTAATATGCAACATGAAGATGTGAGACCTCTGAGGGGTTCTAAGTACAGGGCTCTCACACATGGAACTATAGTGACCCTATCAAAAGGGAACTCTGAGAATTGCTACACTCGCTTTCTGAAAGATGAGGAAATGACAGTCAGTAACATTCATGAGGACCCTCGCCAGAATTTCAGTATGAGGACCCTATGATCTTAGATTTCCAGCCTACAGTCTGGTGAGAAAACGCTTCTGTGGTTTCTAAGTGAGCCAGTCTATGATACTTTGCTGAAATGGCCTAAGTAGACTATGACTGGTGCTTTGAGAAATGAAATAAGGGAAGATTTGGGTTGTAGGAAGATTATCCTGCCAATGGTGAAAGCTGATACCCCTAAGAACAATCCAAGGCCTTTAAGAGGAAAAGCGGGAGTGTGTACAGTTGTGAAATCTAAGGTAACAGAGATTTTGAGACAATGGAAACAGTCAACAATAGTGCAAAACAACTCCCAAACCAACCGAGTAATGCTTTATCCTATAAGCTAGGAAAGAAGGCATGGATGAACAGAGCAGCACAGTTTGTTCTTGGCATAGGGTGGGGCGAAACTACTACCACTGGCCACCAGGAACTTGCTATGTAGATCAGTCTAGCTTTGAACTTGCAAAGATTAAACTGCTCCTGCCTCCTAGTCCAAGTGCTGGGATTAAAGGCATATGCCACCATGCCCAGCAGCCATCCACATGATAAAGCCGTATCAATACTTAACATCAAAGACAAAAGTAAAACATACATTTGAATATTAGCATAAGAGAAGTTAAAAACAGTACAGGAAGGTTTGTTGCCTGTAAAATAGAGTACCATTAGAGATTTGCTTTCTAACAGTGAACTGTAATACAGGGCTCATCCACAGCAATAGTTAAGTATTACAACAAACACAAGCCAATACTCTCACTACCATTCAGATTACACAAAACCCCGGCAAAGAGTTTTGCCAAAGTAAGCATTCCATCATTATTTTTTGATTTAAGAAATGAAGAAATGGAAATAGGATGCATTACAAAATATCCTGAGGAGACAGGAAGACAGCTTTTAACTGAAAATAAGTATAGTAAAAATGTGTGTGGTAATTTAACATACAAGAAAATTCTTATGTGATAAATGGATATACATACAGGATCTTATTAAAACCGGAGAAAGAACCAGCAAAGAATTTCTCTCATGGATTCTTATTACCCATAAACCACGATGCAAAACCATCTGTGCCGAAGCATCAGAAAATACTTTGACTTCCAACCATGTATGTTCAAAAAAATCAGACAAATCAACAGGGATGGAGATAGACTGATAAGAAATACACCTTAGGCAGGTAATTGAATGCAGTAACAGTAGTAACACACACACCAGAAATGCCTGGCAGAGCAGTCCTTAGAAAGTCACCAAATTTCATCTCTGTAAGGGTCTATTTGGGATGCACAGAAATGGTAAAATAACAGCATTATAAAGACTGCTATATTTTTCATCTAGTTCCCTAATGTTAACCTCTCCCTCTCTCTCCTCTCTCTCTCTCCTCTCTCTCTCTCTCTCTTCTCTCTTTCTCTCTCTCTTGCTTTTTGAGGCTGGCCTGGCGCTCACTCTGTAGACCAGGCTGGCCTTGAACACACAGAGACCTGCCTCTGTCTCCTGATCGCTGGATTAAAGGTGTGGGCCCTCGCTGCCTGGTGTTCTTTTGTCTTTTAGCCAAGGAGTCCCCAACCATTGACTCCCGCTCCCCCACCGAGCTGGATTCTTAGGGTACGTCATCTTTTCTGCACAGTAGGCCCCATTCTACATTTGTTTCCTGGGCTTACATTCACACTCTTTGGGCTCAAATAATAATTGATGCGCCACAAGAAATTTACATAATGTTGAGTTCTAGTCCTGTTGGTGATGCTAAGGATTCCACATCGCTCCTTCTCTCCCTCCCTTCCTCCCTCTCTCTCACAACACACACACACACACACACACACACACACACACACACACACACACACGGTTAAGTAGGTCTTACTCGATGGAAAGAATTCTGAGAAACTGTTGCCGCTTGGCTACTTTGCCACAGTAAAAACGTACACCAGAAAACTATATTCAAATTTGGCCTGGAGCACAAACCCGTGATCTTAGAAGATGGCAAGTTCAAGGCTAGCCTGGGCAACTTAGCAAGACCCTGCCTCAAAATGAAGTGACAAAGGACTGGGATAGAAGCACGTGTTCAGTAGTAGAGTGCTTGCCTATTGTGCACAAGGCCCTAAATTCAATCTCTAACACCAAAGATAATTAATAAGGAAGCAAAACCCTACATTCAAAAGCTAACTGAATTAAAAACCCTACATTCAAAAGGTATTTAAATTAATAATTTTTCCCTGTACAATTATCAATTTAATATACACTTAAGTTTGATTAAGAAGATTTTACTTTTTCATTTATTTAGAAATGTCTCATTTTCACCCTATACTCTTCACTGTATTCTTTAAAAAATAGTTATTACTATCTTATGTGTGTGTATAGGATGCTTTGAGTGTCAGCACACATGTGCCGCAATGCTCATATGGCGGGCAGGGTACATATCTTGGAATTTTTCTCCTAGCTTTACAAGGGTTGTGAGTCTTGAGCTTAGGGCATCGGGCTTACACAGCAAGCACTTTGCTTACTAAGTCGTCTCGTTGATCCTTCGTTCTCTTCTGACCCATCCATATTATTCTTTCAAACACATATTGAAGACATTGTATTCTCCCCTTACTCATGAAGAATATGTTTCAAGACTCTTAACAGAAGCCTGAAACTGAAGATAAAACCAAATTTTATATCTGTTTTATTTATAAAATAGATATATCTGTGACAAAATTCAATTAAGCATTTAGGCAAAATAAGAGATGGAAAACAATAACTAAAATAACAGAGCAATTGTAACAATACACTGTTATTAATTTGATAGTCTCATTTGGGGGCTATTACTAAGTAAAATAAGGGTGAATTGAACAAAAACACTGCAGTACTTTGACGGCTGATCTGATAACTGAGCCGCTACTCAGTGACGGACAGAAGGTCAGCACATACTGCATCCATAAGCTGTGCAAAGGGAGACTCTCATTTTAGGCAAGGCAGAGGAGTGCTGCAAAATGCTGTAACTCTGCTCGATGGAGTGGGATTTAAAGCATGAATTATAGGATAGTGGGGGCAATCCTGCAATCCCACTTCTTTGAAGGCAAGAGGCAGGAAGATGGCTCAAGTTTAGGGTTTGCCAGGTCTACACAGTGAGTTCCAAAAGCTAGGGACAAAACAAAGCCCCAAGCCTGATAAATTCTGGAATTTTTCCTCTAATATTTAAGACCACAGATGACCACAAGTAGCTGAAAGCATAGGAAGCTAAATTTCAGAAGGCAGTCAAGAGTAGGCTGTTCTAAGACCACAGTCCTCCTTCCCCGTTGCCACAAGATAACCTGTCATACTTCACCTTCTATAAAAGCAAAGAAAAAAGAGCACAGGGATCTGGGGAGATGGCTCAGCAGTTAAGAGCACTTACCGATCTTGCAAAAGACTCAGGTTTGGTTCCCAGCAGCTACATCAGCTGGGTCATAACTGCCAATAACTCCTATTCCAGGGGGTCTGATATCCTCTTCTGGTCTCCTCAGACATCTGTATATACACAGTGTACATATGGACAAGCAGGCATACACACACATAAACAAAAATAAAAATTTAGCACAAAAATAAATTCACAAAGAATACTTTCAAGAACTCTATGTGGCGGCTTGAATATGAATTGCTCCCGTAAGCTCATATACTTGAATGTTTAGTCACTAGGGAGTGGAACTTTTTGATAGGATTAGAAGGATTAGGGGGTGTGGCCTTGTTGAAGGAAATATGTCACTGGGGGTGGATTTTGAGGCATTAAAAGCCCGTGTCAGGTCCAATCTTGCTCTGTCTCACTGCAGACCAGGACAGAGCTCTCAACTATTTCTCCAGCACCACACTTGCCATGCCTCGTGCCGTGTTCCCTGCCGTGAAGATAATGGACTAAGCCTCTGAAAGTGTAGACAAGCCCCTAATTAAATGTTTTCTCATAACAGTTACCATGGTCCTGGTGTCTCTTCACAGCAATAGAACAGTGACTAAGACAGTCTCGATCTCATTAACATACCCAAGGCTAGTGTGAGCAAGATGTTATGATAAAATAATATTGTGACACGAATGTCTTTTGTTAAATGTTAAGAACACAGTGAGTACCCTAATATATTTCATGAATCTAGAAGCAAGGTTTTCATGGGTAAAAGTTAGATAGTCTGGTAAAAGGGAGGTGCCAGTTGAAGATATTATCAAGATCCCCATAATTAAAAGATTTGGGTTGAATCTGGAATTCCAGAGGGAATTCCAAGTACTCCTCTAGAGGAGAGCTGGCCTGAATCCAGTCCTGTGACTCTATTTCCATTCTTATGTATCCAGCTTGTACCAGTTGCTGACCATTAGGTAACAAAGAATACGTTATCCACAATACTAACATTATTTCATAAGGAAAACCAACTGTGATCAGCTATGTATCAATGACCCCAGCTGGAACTCTAGAAGCTTCTAAAAGGCTGCTTACTTCTTTTTTTAGAGTTGAGCATATTGATGTGGCTGACAAGTAGGGTTCCCCACCATCCATCGGAATGCAGGATTGAGGATAGGAAAAGCGGCTAGACGTAAGCTCACCTCCAAGGGAGAAAGGTGACACACCACAGAGCTCTACCTATTCTGGCCATTAGCTGAGGCAGTGGGGGAGATCACGCCAGCACTTCCGGCCACATTGCCCTTCCCATTTTCTGTGGATGTGTGGATGCTCAGGGGGCGCGGGTGGGGTGGGGTGTTGAGACAAACTTCTAAGAACTGTTGACTAAAGCGTCTGCAGGAATGTAGGATTCTAGACAGTACTGTTTTGATGTTCATACAGCATACCACAACACAAAAGGAAAGTATTCTGTTTCTGTTTAGATTCCATCCTGGCCTGGCTTATTCCAACTCCAGGAACACTGTTTGGGGTAGAGGCTTTCAGCATATCCACCCACGTATGGCAGCACAGGGCTGTGGGAAGAGGTGGGAAGACAGGCTGTGTCCAGTGACAAAGGACTTGTACCTACCTTTGCATGCAGCAAGGCCTCAAAAGTTGTCAAGATAAAGTGAGGGTCTGGTCACCAGACTACTGAGATTCTGAGACTTGGTAATTCCCCACCACAAAGCAGAGAGACTTGTATGGAATCTTTTTGGAAGTGAGTGAGACAGAGAGAGCACAGTCAGTTCTATAGAGAATCTAGTTCATTATTTTCAAAAAAAGGAAAGGAAAGGAAAGGAAGGAAGGAAGGAAGGAAGGAAGGAAGGAAGGAAGGAAGGAAAGAAGGAAGGAAGGAAGAAAGATGGTAGTTTTAAAACAACTCTAAATCAGGCCAGGCATGGTACGGTGGCACATGCCTTTAATCCCAGCAGCTCTCTAAGAGTTTGAGGCCAGCCTGGTCTACAGAGTGAGTTCCCAGGCAGCCAGTGTTCACAGAGTGAGACCCTCTGAAAAAACTCAAAACAAACTAACAAACAAAAATGCTCCACAGTATCTAGAAGAGAAACAATAAAGATAAAGCATAAACTTTGGTGCCCAAGGTTCAGGATTTTAGTGTCAGTATGTCAACATTTTGACTACATAATCCCACAATGGGTAAGCTTAAATTCCTCTTTATTGGGTTTCTTTGGTGTGTCTTTTTTATTGTTTTGTTGTTAATGTTTGTTAGATAGGTTGTCACTTTATAACATAACCCAGGCTGAGAGCCTTCAACTGATCAGCCTCCTGTCTCAGCTTCCTGAGCTCTAGAATGGCATACCACTATACCTGGTTTTGTCTTGTTTTTCCATCTATAAGATGATAGTAATAATGATGATGATGCTAATAATACCAACACAAGATGGCCTACCTAACAACAATAAAACAATATAAATAAGCTACTGCAAACAAGCACAACCAAGGATCTAAGCTTGTTCCTTGCAATATTATAGCATTGTGGGGCTCAAATATTACAGCTTTGCCTTCTGCAAAGTGTGAAATTACCCTCAAAATTCAGACAAAGCAAAACAAAGGTGGCTTATCTCTTTGCTCCACATCTGGGGCTTCAGCAGAGTAAGACTCCATGCCTGGGGGTATCTGCAGGGTTGAGGACTGGAATGCTCCAGAGGCATTTACGCACAGAGCTGACAGTTAACCTGGAGCTACAGCTAAGGACCCACGCGCAGGCAGACTCTTCATGTACCCCAGCTTCCTCTTAGTATGGCTACTTCAGGGTAACCGAACTTACAAGGCAGGGCTCCAGTGCCTTCTGTTCCAGTAAGCGAGTTGAAAGCTGTTTCATATTTTGTGGTCTAGCTCCCAAAGTCACACAGCACCACGTAGGCTGTGTTTTTTTGGATATAGGGAAGTCACTGAATCTAGCTCAAATTCAGAAAGAGGGTATCTGGATCCTGCCTTTTTGATGGAAGTTGTGTCAAAGAATTTCCAGCCTTTTTATTCTTTTAGTTTTTTTGAGACAGTGGTTTCTCTGTGTGGCCCTGGGTGTCCTGGAACTCACTCTGGACTGGCCTCTAACTCAGAGATCCTCCTGCCTTTGCCTCCGAAGAACTGGAATTAAAGGTAAGTGTTATCACCCCCAGCTTTTTTTTTTTCTAACTGTGGGATTTTAAATGCCCCCAAAGAAGTCTCAGATATCTAGATTTGAAGACAGTGTCCTATTTTACTATTCATTGCTGTGATAAACACCATGACCAAAGGCAACTTGGGGAGGAAAGGGTTTATTTCAGTTTCCAGGTTCTAGTCCATCACCTAGGGAACCTAAGACTGGAGGGAGGAACCCGGGAGAAACCCAGAGATACAACTGCAGCAGAGACTGTGAAGAAATGCCGCTTGATGGTTTGTGCCCCACGGCTTGCTCAGCTTGTTTAAGTTATTTATTTATGTATTTATTTATTTTCACAGTTGAGAACAGCTTTTATTGGTGACAAGGAAACAAGCATAGAGCAGGAACACACAAAAAAAAGACCCCACACAAAGCTGAAAAAAATCTAGTGTCTTCTTCAGTCTCTGAAAGGTCTTTCTTCCCTAATTTAGGGATGGTCAGTTTAAAGAAAGACTTGGTGGCTGATCGGCCTGCAGCTGGTGTGTAAACCTATCCTGATCTGGCTTTGAGCTTGTCAAACCAGTCCATCAGCTAGGGGGCCCACTGACAGGAGAAAAGACCACAAGGCCCTTTAAACTGCTATGCTTTAGTCTCAGGTCAGGAAGGTAAGGAAGAAGCTGGCCATCTTGAAAGTTCAACATCTTTATAACCTAGGCATGGTTCTTCTCCCTATCTGTCCGCCTGCCAGGGAATCTAACTCCTAGCCCCGCCCCCTTCGAAAAACACCCTAAGGGCTCTTAGGGGCCTGGGACACAGATGGTTCTTACCTGCTGACAGAAAAGGTGAGAAGTGAGGAGCAACGGTGACTCAGAGGAGAGTTAATCTAAGGGCTCACGGTAAAACGTCGGTCCAGAACATACCACAGCCATTTGGTGACAGTATATTCTTGACGTGGGCTGGGAGAGATGTTGCATCAGCAAAAGATGCCTCAGGCCATCTGTACCACAGGCAGTGTCCAGTGGAAGTGGACAACAACCTGAGTGAAATCCAGGTTCTATTTGCTGAAGTCACAACCAGACAGTAGCATCTAAGTGACAACCTGGATGAGTTGGTGATCCTCAAAAATGGCCCCACTTGGGGGTCTTGATTGGGTTCCTTTCTCTGCCAGCTAAAGCATTAAAAGGCAGGAAACATCTTGAGCCTGGCTGTGCCTGGAAGCAGTGGAGAAATCTGGAAGGCAGCAAGGAGGAACAGACAGAATCAGCAGCTGAAGAAAGGCTTTTATTGAGGGTGAGGAGACACACACAAAAAGCAGGCACACTGTTACCCAAAACTAACCAGGGGTAACAAAGTTGGGCGAACGGAAACTAACAAGAAGGCACATTAACGGATGAGGTCGGCCATCTTGTGAAGAGACAATCATGGAGGACACGATCATTGTATACAGATGGATGCTGAAAGGACTAGTGTTTAAAATGCAACCACTGAAAATGTCCTAGAACTTTTAGTGTCATAAAGAAGAGATATAATAATATATTCTTAGGAAATAATATTTTAAAAGCAAACTAGGGCAGTTAGGGACTAAAAACAAACAAAAACTCCAAATCCTGACAGTTGGGTTTCAAACCAAGAGGGGGTCCCTTGCCTGGCTGCAGCTCTGTTTTACTGCCCTTAGTCATTATATGTTTTTGGTTATTTCTCAAAGGTGCCTTAAACCGGCGCAGCTTTGATAACATTGTCCTATGGTCCTCCTCCCCCCTCTGTTCTTCTCTGGGCAGCAGCCCCGCTGTCCCGGGACTTGCTCTCTTGCTCTGTAGACCAGACTGACCTCAAACTCAGAGATTCACCTAAAGGCATGCACCACCACCGCCCAGCTGGGTTTTTTTTTTCTTCTGACTTAAATGTAGTTCTCAGGGGAACTTCCCTACTTGGAAGAGAATTCCAATGACATTGACAAACACAGGATGGTTATTTGATCGGTAGCAATTTTTTTTCACCATACAAGAACTTAAAGTTTTGATTTGCCAAGCAGTCACACGTGTGCCTCTTTACCTTGAAACAGCAGCATCAGCTCCCAGGCTGATGGAGACCAGATCAAATGCACAGACATCCTGTTTGAGAAACTTTCTACCTCTCAAATCTTCCTAAACACAATAAAGAGGTTAGTGGTGACTGCCCCCTTTCCATCAATGGAAGTGCACACACACACACACACACACACACACACACACACACACACACACACACACATCAAGTTCCCGTGACTCCATGTTGAGTTATTTTGGCAGTTAACTGCACACTCTCAGGAACATGTTTTTCTCTACCGCTTTCTCTTTTCCTTAACATACACCCTCTCTCCATTATTCCCTTCTTTTGGGTAAATGTATTTTAAACAATAAATTGGATTTAATTTAATTCTGTAACTTGGACTTCTCAAAGATAATTTAACTCTCTTCACCCATTTTTAAAAATATATAGTTTGCGGAGAAACCATGAACCAGAGTCTACAAAATATTTTGAATGGTTTGTTGTTGTTGTTTTGATGCTTAAAATGTGTATAATGCTATATGCTTTTCTCAGACCCTAGTGCATGGAAGAAGCCGTTGACACTAAGCGAATGAGACTAGTCAATAAAGACACTGAAAACCAGGTTTTAGATTTTCATTTATACGCACTTCAACTGATCAAGTCCTTTAAGGATAGTATGCAAACCGCATACTTAGAATTTAGCTGCTCCAAGACGTATTTCTATGACATTTGACTTGGCTAATGTTCCAACCTTGAGGTTTTAGGCTTTTGTTTGTTTTCTAACGATACCTAGAGCCTCTTTGTAACGGCAGTGACAAGTAATATAGGCTTCCCGGCCGCCTTCCTCCCTCTAGGATTTTAAGTTCTCTTAGAACACCACCCCTGCTCTTCTAGTAAAATCCCACATGACAGAACAGCCTGAGGACCGAGGAAAAGTAGGAAAGCGGAGCCATGGAAACTGAGCGGGGGGAAACGTGTGAGCGCGCGGGTGGTTGGAGGAGAAGGAACACTCCCCTGACGACGGCGGCGCGAGGGGGCTCCTCGGATGACGTCACGCACCCCGGTGACGTCACGGCCGTGACACGCGGGTGACGCCGTTGCCGCGGCGACTCCTCGTCGTCTCCGCCCCCTCCCCCTCCCCCCTTCCCAATCCCCTCAGGCTCGGCTGCGCCGGGGGCCGCCGGCGGGTTCCTGAGGTGGCCTCCGCCCCGGCCGCTCCGCCCACGCCCCCCGCGCCTCCGCGCCCGCCTCCGCCCGCCCTGCGCCTCCCTTCCCCCTCCCCGCCCCGCGGCTGCCGCTCGGCCCCGGCTTGCGCTTCGAAGATGGCGGCGCTGAGTGGCGGCGGTGGCAGCAACAGCGGCGGTGGCGGCAGCGGCGGCGGCGGCGGCGGCAGCGGCGGTGGCGGCGGCGGCCCCGAGCAGGACCAGGCTCTGTTCAATGGAGACATGGAGCCCGAGGCCGGCGCTGGCGCCGCGGCCTCTTCGGCTGCGGACCCGGCCATTCCCGAAGAGGTGAGTGGCGGCGCCATCCCCCAGTGCTCTCGCGTCGGGGGCTCGGCGGGCCAGTGTTTATGTGAGGGACGGAGGCAGCGGAGGGAGCTCCGGCTGTGCTTGGCAGCCGGCGGGGATGTGGATAGCGACCGAGTGTCCCCCACTGTTCTGTGGCTCTCCTCGCTACGTAAACACACACGGTGGCCCAGGGGGGTTCCCCGGCCCCCACCCAGATGGGGTTGGGGCAGCGGGGACGGAGCTGGAGCCTTTCCATAGGGGGCGAAACTCTGGGGCTGGTGGAGAAGGTCACGCCTGGCTGAGGTTTTCAGCCCGGCATCCCTGAGATGTTTTCCTTTTTGCTAACCGGCAGGGACGGCGTCGAGGATGGAGCATAGTGGCCGGGGCACTACCCCTGAGGCCCCCAGCCCTAGAAACTGCCTTGTGTGATACTCCCTGGATGTGGGCATGACGGAGCGCCTGTCTCTCCACTCCTCACTATCTTCCTTTTGCAGGCCCTTAGCGCTTTCCCACTTTTCTACTTGTTTGGGGGATTTCTCTCCACCGGATTTGCCCAGGGGATGATTTTGGTGGAGCCTTTACTTTTTCAGCCACCAAATGTGATGTTCCGAAGATTTTCCCATCCCGGTCTCTCATCTCCGAATGATAGTATTTACCAGTGTTCCCATGCAGACCCGTAACCTCCATCCCATCCTCTTCCACTAACCCGCTCATTCCCCAGCTGTACCTACTTGCCTCTAACCTTCGCCTCCCCTCAAGAGCATGTTTGCGCTTCTCTTGCCCTGGTCCTTTGAGGCCCTCTCTACTCCATTCCACCGCCCCCTCGCCTCGTTATCTATTGTTATCTTCACAAATCCTTCTGGACACTTTGGAAGCTACTCACTCCCTGAACCCCGAAGCTGTCAAGATTCCATCAGGTTTCCCTTGCCTCCTTGCTCCCTCGCTCTGCTGGCAGTGCGGGTTAGCCTTCCACTGTTTATTCACACCTCTTTATTGGCATCTTTCGTGGTTTTTTGTTTTGTTTTGTTTTTAGTGGGTTTAATTGATCTGTGTCGTTCCCACTCTCGTTCCATTTTTTTTTCTCTCTCATGTTTACCTGTCCTTTTTTGCTTCTCTTAACTTGTCCTTGCGTCATTTGATGTATTACATTGTCAGATTACTTCATTTCTTCTCTTCTGATGTAAAGCTGACTACATTTACAGTTTGAGCATTGTATCACATAATGCCATATTTTGCGACTAGTTGATGAGTGTGACTTAATTTTGTTGATTTTTCTTAAAGATAAACCTGTTACTTGGGCTTCCCAGTTCTCATGCTATCTCCTTTCTTATCTCTGCAGTAGTCCTTATCCTGCTTCGTTTACTTGGAAATTCATCCTCTATTCTTGACCTCTCATTAGCTGTCTGTTCACAGGGATGTTTGCCAGCCTTGCCATCTCTGCCCAAAATGTGTTCAGTATTGTCATTTGAGCTAGCTTATTTCTTCACATTCTCTCCCTCCCTCCGTCCCCCCCCCCCTCTCTCCCTCTCATTTTGCTTTTGAAACAGGGTTTCTTTGTGTAGCCCTGGCTGTCCCAGAACTCACTTTGTAGACCAGGCTGGCCTCACACCCACAGAGATCCCATCTGCCTCTGTCTCCCAAATGCTGGGGTTAAAGGCCTGTCCCACCACTGCTCGCTTTTTCTTATGTCTTCATTCGAAATAACTCCAACTTCCAGTTTGAATTTATGCTCAAGTCAGTTTCTACTTGACTTCTTTATTTCCTGTAGCTTCTTAGATTCCAAGGATAAAGCTCTTCCCTTCATCCATTTCCTAGTTCAATCTGTTTCCCTTATCCCTAGTTACCATTCATTCTGTCTTGTTTCCTGGCTTTTGGTACTTAACTTGCTGAAGCTTCCTCTTGTCTTCCCCACACCTCCACATTCCTTCTTATTTATAAACAACTTTGTTCCGTTGACATGGAAATTTATTTTTAGGATACATTGTTTTTAATGGAGAAATGCTAGGGGTCACATCTGCTGTCTATTTTCTCCAGGAATCGGATATGCCTTTGTCTTGCAAGGCACAGGTGCCTCTGGGCTTCACTTGACTCCGCAGTGCATGTGTGGTTCTTGAATTGTAAAGCTGCTTGAAGACTATGATAGTGTGAGGAAATGAATGGATAAAAGTTAAAAGATGATCATTCTCTGATATGATGCTAATTTGAGAACTTTGTTTCAGAGTTTATATTTCTGTGTGGAAGACTTTGTTATTTACTTGAGGGAGCTGGATTACTTGGACCCCTTTCTCTCTGAAGTAGTGAGTGTGTGAGGGCTATAACTTTCTGTTTGACACTTTCTGAACATTTCCCATGTACCGGTGCTTGAGAACCTCTAGGCTAAGTGAAGTTAAATTAAATCAGCAATAACTAACTGAAAGCATGGTCATATCTTCTGGAACTGTATTCTTTATTTATTTAGTTAAAATACAGATGTTCCCTATTGCCCCCCTCCCAGGATTTAATGTTTGATGATGAATAGTTGCCTTGTGTAAAAGATGATAAATATAGTTGGCTGGCGGAGATTATGGTTAAAAAGTGGACCTCTATTAACTACAGATACAAGTATTACATGTAGCAAAATAGCTTCTTCCAGGAAATAGTATCATGCAGCCCAGGCTTTTGAGGAACTCAGCATGTGACTGAGGCTGTAGAACTCCTGGTCCTTCTGCTGTTACTCTGAAGTGCTGGGATTACAGGTGTGTGTCTCTATCCCCAGCAAGAAATAGTTTTAAGTTGACATTAATTCAGAGGAAACTTAATATCTTGTGGTCTTTTAATTGAACTGCCTTCTTTATATAAACTTAAAAGAATATCTTTAATAAGTACATAGAAAGATGAAAAATTGTGCCTGTGTGTAATGACATATTTTGTTCTAAATTTTTATTTTACCTGGGTTTTAAAAAAGTTTGTCAGAAATTTCAGCTGCACCAAAAACTAATTACAAGGGGAAAACCTATCCATTATTGAAAAGTAAAAATGATAAGTATAAAAAGTACAAACTTTGTGTATAATTGCCATAAACATTTGCATGTATTACAACTAGACTTTTTAATGCTTGTGTAATATATTTTATATGTAACTTTTAAAATATAATAGTCCAGCAAAACTTATGTGTCCCTAGGTAAAGTATAATTTAACTGACAACTTTTTTGGACATTAAGTTTTTTTTAAAAAGATTTCTGTTATCATATATCTCCAACATAGAATGTAGACAGTGGTATCTAAAATTATGTTGGAAAATGAACAGATTTCATGGCCTGTATTTCTATTACTGTATGGGTATTGAAAATAAAATGTCTGATAAATGTTTATTAAGTGTTGTATTATTTTGCTTTTAAGCATTTACTTATTTTCTATTTCCTTGGTGATACTTTCTTCCCGAGACCATATGGTGTGACATGGTACGTGGTATAATATTACCAGATGGTTAATAATAAATGCATTTGTTATTTAAATGTGTGCTACCACGGTGTGATATTTACTACCTGTTTCTTTCATGTTGTGTTTCTGGAGAAAGAGAGTTTCTTAAAACTGTAATACAGTTAGTATTGTATTACTTTCTGTTTTCAGGATCTCTTAGCCAGTTTTGGCTAAGCTGTGTAATTATAATTATGTATTGGCTAGGGAATATTCTAGGATGGGATCTGCATTATAATGAGGTCCACTGTATTAAAATACTTCTTTGTGATCCTTGTCAGGTTAGGTTGCATCATACCTCTGAAAAGTGATACTTTCACCAAAGTAGGAAGGCGTATATGCAGAAAGTTTTAGCTGTTGTTCTTAATACTTGTTTAGATATTTGCAAAGGTTTTGTTTGGAGGGGGAAGCTATAAAATAACTGTCTTCAGTATTTCTGTATTGCTCTCTTTCCCATTTCCTGACTTAACACTCTCACTTTAGGCATTTGTCCTTTTATGTAAAAAAATTATCTTGTATCGGTTGCTTATATATGCAGGCAATCCATTGTAAATTGACCAAAAGGAATGTTGGCTGGTGCTTGGATTATGGAATGTCTTAAACATAATTGCAGATTTGATTTAATTGTGTTTGGAGGCCAGAAAGATTATAGTAGTACAACAGACTAGAATAATGAGAGTTTTCTCTCCCCATTTTACTGATAGGAAGAATAGGTCTGGTAGCAGCTAAAAGACCTATTCTTTGAGTGGCAGGGAAGAAAGTTAGTGTTGTCCTCGCTGTACTTTGGTGTTTTCTAAGACTTTACCTGCTGAGTCACACAGTGGGGCAACCGCTTCTTCTTTTCCACTTTATCTCCAATCATAAAATTGCCTTCTCCTTCAGAGCTGCAGAAGTGCATTTTGTTTCGCTGACAACTTAATATTAATTTAAGTGAGTACTTAGTGAACTTGTTGTCACAGTCCCTCTCTTTTTAAAAGTCTTGTTTGCTCCTATCCCCAGATTCCTATGTCAGATCCGTATAAGATAAGCCTTTTTGTCAGCAGCTTTTGACTAGATTTTGGCTTCCTCAGAAGTTAAATTGTTTGCAGCCCTTTATTCTTTCTCCTTGCCTGGTTTACCTGTGTTCATTCTTCAGTAAAGCCCCAACTATAAATAATTATAGAACTTCTGCATTCAAAATAAGCAGGCCTGTTTGGGAGCTTTTCTGGTTTTGAGGTCATGCTGTGCTTTCTTTATCTTAGTGTTAGAGATAACTTCATGTTAATATAACAAGAAATTCATCCCCATTGATTCGCATATTCTTTCTTTAAATAGTTCATGGATACATTGACATGTTTTGGAAGGCAGTTTTTTTTGTTTGTTTTTAGTGTTTACTAACCTAATTAATATCATACTTAATAAGCCATGATAGTCAGGAGTCCATACCTAATTTTAAGGAGTCTATACCTAACACAGTATATACCTAACTTTAAAGAGTTATTTTTTTCTCCTATGGTTATTTTTGCTTTCTAATGTTTTCTCTTGCTCTTAAAAAAATCAAAAGCCAAAAACATTATTGTTAGTTCAAATATCAAGACTATTGACTGTCTAGTATCAAGAAATTGATGCCCAGTAATTTCAGCATTCCTTCCTGAGCCCTGGAATGCCCTTATACAGAGTCTAAAAATTGCTCTGAACTCAGTTAAGTTTATTTCTTCTGGAAGCTCAGTAATATCAAAGAAAAGCTCATTTTCATTCCTACTATGCAGCTATAGTATTGACAGCACTTTTGGGGAAAATGTACCGGGGGATGATGGTTTTCCAATTACTCCAGAGCTATACTTTCTGACCAATGAGCCCCTAGAATCCTCTTGTCTCAGTCTTCAGCACTAGCAGGGCTGGGCATGAAAACTAAGGTTCTCATGCTTGACAACAAGATTGTACCTGTTGAACCATCTCCCTAGCCCCAGAGTTACTTTAAGAAGTTCTTGATAGTACAGCTTCTGATAATGTATAAAAAGAATTAATATCCATTTAAAAATATTTTATTTTCTATGAATGCCAAATAGTTTTCTTTATAACTTTTTGGTGTTGTTGTTAAAAGCACTATTGCACTGTGCAGTGATGACGCACGCCTTTGATCCTAGGACACAGGAAGCAGAGGCAGGTGGATCTCTGTGATTTTGAGGCCAACCTGGTCTACAGAGAGAGTTCCAGGACAGTCATGACTACACAGAGAAACCCTGTGGGGGGAAAAAAAGCACTATTTTGCTGGGTGTGGTAGTGCGTACCTTTAATCTCATGATTAAACCTCATGAGGCAGGGGCAGGTAGATCTCTGTAAGTTTGAGACCATCCTGATCTACACAGCAAATTCCAGGATAGCCGGGGTTATTTAGTAGCCATCTCAAACCAAACAGAACAAAAGTACTATTTTAATTGCTTCCAGATAACTTAATGAATTGTTTTTGACTTTTGTTTCTTTCTGCAGGGGTGAGGTGGAGGGGAACCTAGGGCTTTGTGTGTGTGTCAAGTGCACAATTAGCAGTGAGCTGTACCCACAGCCACATTCCCTCACTGTATTACTATATTTCAGATAGGGAACAGATTACAGTTCAGAGAATTCAGTAGTCCTTACATGGGTAGTCTAAAGCTGTTGGAAGTATAGTTTTTTTAGTTTTTGTGTGATTGCCTATATCTGTAGATTCTTCTCATATTATACAATTACAGAAAATTATACAATTGCAAATAAGTTTCATTATATTAAAACATAATCCATTCACTGCAAGCTTTTTGCTGGCATCTCTTGATCCTTCCCCCACGCCTCCTTATGTTGTGCACTGAACTTCTGTTAGTCCAGATGTGTTAAGTGGCTTAGAGGACTGGTATGAGAATAAAATGAGGTGATGAATATGTAAAAACTGTCACAGAATTATAGTACTATTATTTTTCTGATGATTTGCAAGACTTCTTCCAGAAATCTTTGTTGTATATTTGTTTGTTTTAAAAGAAATCCAGTGACAGACATAACATAGGTTCTAGTTATAAAATTTTGACAGTCCTTACGGTTGCCCTAAAACTGAATGTTGACCACATTCTCTTAATATTGTCTTGAAACTACCTTTAAATCCAAGTGGCAACATGATGACTTTTTGGGTAAACCGTCAATTCAAGGAAAGGGGATTAATGTGATAGTACAAGGACTGTCTCGCGGTTTTATGGGGAAATTGATAAACATGACTTTGCTGTAGTGGTTTTTTTTAAGATTTATTTCTTTCTTATGTATACAACATTCTGCCTCCATGTATGCCCGCATGCCAGAAGAGGGCGCCAGATCTCATTACAGATGGTGGTGAGCCACCACGTGGTTGCTGGGAATTGAACTCAGGACCTCTGGAAGAGCAGCCATTGCTCTTAACCACTGAGCCATCTCTCCAGCCCTGCTGTAGTGTTTTTAAAACTATGGTCATTATTAGTTTTGCTGACACCTAACACTACAGTGCGGCTTTTGCATTGAGTTGTTTCTCAGAATAATAGGTGTTCATGTATTCAGTAAGTACTTGAGTGCCTATAGCATGTAGTAATTTATGAGTTTAGGAACATATTTTAAAACAAAAATCAGTACCGTTTTGTAATTTACGTTCTGGTAGAGAGGTACATGCTGGGAGTTGTGGGAGAACAGATAAACCATAAATAGACAAAATGGAAATTTGTAGGCTGGCTCTGGTAGGACATACCTGTGATGAATTCTTATACTCAGGAGATAAAAGCAAGAGGATCATGAGTTCAAGGTTATCCTTGGCAACTTTAGGCAATTTGAGACCAGCTGGTACCATATTGAGACCTCATGTCAAAAACAAAATGAAACAAAACAAAAACCCACTCAAAAAACAAAAGAAATTATTTCTTAAAAAAAACTTTTTATATCTATTTTATGTGTATGAGTGTTTTGCCTACATGTATATATATATATATATATATGCACCATGTATATGCCTGGTGCTAGCAAGGATCAGAAGATGGAGTTGGATCCCTTGGGACTAGGATTAGGGGTGGTTCAACCCATGTCTTTACAAAAGCAACAAAAGCTCTTAATCAGTGAGCTAATTCTCTTTTTAAGATTTTTTAGATGGAGTCTCACTAAGTAATTAAGTCTATCTCAGAACAAGTGCTTTACAACCCAAACTGGCCTTGAACTTAAGAGCACCCTGCCTCAGCCTCTTGAGCGCAGGGTCTTGTCATACCATCATACCGGGCTTCAAAAAGGAAATTTTATAGTATGCTTGAAGAGAAACAAGAACTGTGGAAATTTTCAAGGAACGCAGAGTAGGCCTGGGGGAGATAGGCTGAGATTTAAAACAGCAAGAACAGGTAGACCTCAGTTCTAGGAGGTGACTTTTGAACAGAAGCCTCCGGAGGTCAGAAGAGTACAGAATGAGAATGCATTTCTTGTAGAACTAACAGACTTCTGTAAGCAATGTACCTTGCTTATTTAAGAAGTAGCAAGAGGCCAGAGTTGCTGGAGTAACTCAAAAGAATTGAAAGTCAGTAGATGAAATTCCAGAGGGCTTGGGACATGGCCAAAGGTCTTTGTAAAGGAGTTTAACATTCTAAAAGAAAAGGAAAGCCCTATTCAGGATTTCAGTAGCCAGAGCTGTGACCTGATCTCACAGGTTTGTGTGTGTTTACTTGCTCATGTATGTACACACAAGTGTCTGTGTGTGCATATGCTCATGTATGCATGCGGAGGCTAGAGGTTGATGTCAGCTGTCTTCCTTACTTTCTGTCCTTTTTTTTTTTTTTGAGACAAGGTCTCTTAGTGAACCTGGAACTTACTCATTTGTTTAGATTGTCTAACATTAAGCTTCAGGGATTCTCCTATCTATGTTTCTATTACTCGGAGCATGCCATCATGTCCAGCTTTTTACATGAGTGCTGGCATTCTGAACTTGGGTTTTCATGCTTGCATGGCATCTCCCTAGTCCTTCTCACATCTAAATAGGAACACTTTGGTCACAGTGTAAAGAGTGGACTCTAAGAGACAAGGTAGAAGCAAGAGAACCATGAGGAAGTACTGCAGTCATGTAAATGGTAGCAGGAGAGCAGAGAAGGGGTCAGAGTTTTGGACGGCTTGAAAGTAGACCAAATCTGATGTGTCTCACACTGCCCCCAACAGCAATGCTGGTGATCAAACCCAAAGCTTTGTACAGTCTAGTGGATGTTGTACTAGTGACCCACATCCTAAGCCCTTGGCTTTGTTGATAGACTGCATGTGAAGTGCTGAAGATGCCAGAGAAAAGGGAAAAGACCCAAGTCAGGAATTCATTGTTGGGAATGCCAAGTTAGAGGCAGAAAGCTAATGCTGTCTAATATTTTGAATAAGTAATTGGATTTATGACGCTGAGGTTGAAATGAGGCTCTGTGGCAGAGTACTGTTCATGATAGCCATATTTTATTTTCCTTTTCATATATAGAAAGGTAACCTTTCTTCTTTGTAGTTAGGCAGGTATGATCAGGGGATTGAGTTCCATCTCATAGAATGTGGACACAAATGATGTGTACCAGGTCTATATCTGGTTTTTCTAGCTGGCTGGAACTAAAATGATAGCTATGATGCTTTCGTTCCAAGCCATGTTTTAATGATAAATTGTCCACCAGGTGGTAGTGGTGCACACCTTTAATCCCAGCACTTGGGAAGCAGAAGCAGAGGCAGGTGGATCTCAATGAGTTTGAGGCCAGCCTGTTCTACAGAGTGAGTTCCAGGACAGCCAGAACTGTTAAACAGAGAAACCCTGTCTTGAAAAACATAAACAAAAACCAAAAAAGATAAACTGTCTATCAGCCTAAGTTCCTGAATGAATGTGGAATTGTAGAACATTCAGATAGCCTGTTGAACTACTGCTGCTATTTGGAAACTAAGAAACAGACTTTATCACACGTGAGTCCTTATACCTTTTGCCTTTGGGGTATTACAGCGGTTGTGACATTACTAGAGGACCATACTGTACTCTGGTACTATGCTGTTTGAACCCTCCATTATTCAGAATTGTCAGTAACCCTTTCTACCTTGTAAATCACCCAGGCTTGTATTTTGTTGTAACACAAAATAGATTAAAAGAGGAAAGAATTAATCATATAAAGGGGACCAGAGAAGTGGATCATGACAAGTGAGGAAAATAGAATTGAGAAATTATGTTTTTAATTTTAATTAATTTTCAAAGGTTTTTGAGAGACTAGTGATATAACTCAAAGTAACTTCAGATTCACAGTCTCCTTCCTTATCCTCCTACAAATGGAATTGTAGACATGTGTTCCCATGCCAGCCTCAAGAAAAAAAAATAGAAGAAGAAGAGGAGGAGGAGGAGGAGGAGGAGGAGGAGGAGGAGGAGGAGGAAGAAGAAGAAGAAGAAGAAGAAGAAGAAGAAGAAGAAGAAGAAGAAGAAGAAGAAGAAGAAGAAGAAGAAGAAGAAACAACAACTTATAAGGTCATATCTGCTAGAAATGAAACATTAGAGCAAAACACCCATGATTTCATAAAGATAAGAATTACTGAAGCAGTGTTTCTATAGAGACAAGGAAAACAGGTTTAGTGTAAATAGGAAGGACGGCTTTCAATATGATGCTTTATCATAAAAGCATACTCTAGAGCATGTGGCAGTGAGAGTGATAGCTGAAATCTGTTTTCATTGTTTCCGTTTTTTTCTCTCTAGTGTAGTAAAAAATTTCATTCCAGAGAGGGATTAGGAGGTTTCAGGAGAGAGGTGAGTGTGCTTAAAATTCAGCACCATACAGGAAAGAATAGATTGGGGACAAACAGTAAAATTGATGGGCAATGTTAACTTGTGAGGAGCTGGGACTGCATTGTGGGTTTCCTAACTTTTGGTGTCACATCTACACAGTTAAATGTAACTTGACAAGGCAGTTTAAACACTTGATATGAGTCACTCTCATTTTGACTCAAATAATTATTGGGAACTAGAACATGAATTTATTACTGCATGAAGTATCTATAACTCTTCTGCCACGTATTGAAGCTAAATTTTGAGAGATCTAAGTGACTGATTTTTCTTTTTAAGAATATTCCTATGCCAGGTGTGGCAGTGAACATCTTTAATTCCAGCAGTCAAGAGGCAGAGGCAAGTGGATTTCTTTGAGTTCCAGGCCAGCCTGCCTGGTCTACAAAGCGAGTTCCAGGACAATCAGCACTTAAACAAACAAAGACCCTATAGTGATATTTTCTTTTGTTTCAACAAAAAAAGTTTACTTGAAGATCAGAGTGCAGAGCTAAGCCACTAGAGGCCGGGAGTGATGGCACACACCTTTAAATCCCAGTACTCCAGTGACTGTTAGTTCAAGGCCAGCCTGGCCTTAGATTAGATAGAATCTGTCTAACAGAAAAACAGAACTCACAGAAAGGTGACAGCACTTGGGATCACTGTATTTTGTTTATACAGAATGACATTCTTATCATTGTAGTTTGACTTTTGTGCTGCACACTGAAACAGTTCCCACTCGGTACTTTTTTTTAACATTTCAGGTTTTACTTGTTTTTGTTACACTTTTCTTACTGCCTGAAATACAAATTCTTTCCTCACCCTTTGCCCTTCAAAACTCATATGCTTCACTGACCTACCATTTATTGTAGAAAGTATCCTTAATCCCTTTCTTCTTTAAAATTTAACTTTATTTTATGTGCATTAGTGGGAAAATGCAGATCCCCTGAAACTGGAGTTATAGACAGTTGTGAGCTGCCATGTGGGTGCTGGGAATTGAACCCTGGTTCTCTGGAAGAGCAACCAGTGCTCTTAACCACTGAGCCATCTCTCTAACCCCAATCCCTTTCTTTCTAAAACCCAATTAGGTACCTTTGTTTTGTGCTTTGCTAGCATCCTGTATCATTTTATTTACCACATGCAGGGTTTTCTTTCGGTTATCAGCATTCTCTAGTCTAGCACTCATCAGTCACAGTCAGACTTTATGATATTGGAAGTGTCCTTTGTTGCCTGGTGGTAGGCTATTGTTCATTCTGTTGGACTGGCAGCACTGAGATACTAAGTCTATTTAATTTTCAGATTAAACTATCTCATATAATGAGTAACTGTTTAGAGCTGCACTAGACCATTTTATTTCATTTCAGTTTTATTTTTAGACTTTTAAACTGTGTATGTGTGTGCGCGCATGCATGTGCATGCATGCCACACCGTGGCTGAAGAGGTCAGATGACAACTTTGTGGAGTTGATTTCTTATACTTTTATGTGGGTCCCAGGGGTTTAACTCAGGACACTAGCTAGGCTATACACCGAATATTTAATTGCTGAGTGATCTCAGTGCATTTAGTCCAAATAGTTACCACTTATCTAAGATGTGGTAGTTTTCTCCTCCAAAACCCTGTCTTTAACTATAGTTTTCCAGTTCATTTTCAGAAATATGTTGACTTAAGTAGCACTAAGTTCTTTTCCTTTAATGGTTGGGGTTTTCTGTTCTTTTAGGACTGAAAACTTGGTATTGCAAGGGGTCCAGACTTTTCGTTAAGTGTTCTTTACCATTCTAAGCCTGGCACGTGACACATACCTGTAATCTTAGCAACATGACAAGAATTATGCAGGAGGATTTTAAATTTCATAGCCATCTAGGCTGTATACAGAGTAAGTTCCGTTTCCATCCTTGGTTATCCAATAATTCTTTATCTCAAAACAAAAAATTTCTTAGGTTGGAAGAATAGCTTAGTCCGTTGAGGAATGGAGGACTTACCTTAGTTTGATCCCCAGAACCCAGTTTAAACATGCATATGTGCATGTGCCCACATGCACACACAACCACACATCTTTCAGAGGACTCAAGTTCACTTAACCAGCAGTCATGTCCAGGCAGCTTACAACCACTAGGTTTGGGGGTTTTAATACGCTTTTCTGGCTTCCAAGGGTACCGTCATTTATGTTTATATACCCAGACATATATACATAATTAAAATCTTTAATCCCAGCACTTGGGAGGCAGAGGCAGGCAGATCTCTGAGTTTGAGGCCAGCCTGGTCTACAGAGTAGTTCCAGAACAGCCAGGGCTTCACAGTGAATTAGAAAAAAAGTTTTTTTCTAAAAGCTAGGTATGGTCGTTTGCATTCAGCCCCTTCACTGAGGAGGCAAAGGCAGGTGGATTTCCTCCAGAACAGTGAGTGACTTTGTCTGAGAGAAAAATAAAAGTGTTAATGATGCCTGAGGATTGATCCTTGAGTTTGGCCTATGACCTTTGTGTGTATGTGTATATTTGTATGCATATACAGAAGAGTTCTTTCCACTTTAGAAATTGCAGAATTGATGACAGCACTACTTACACAATATTTGTGACTGAAATGTCAACCTGAAGTTGTGACTGTCAACAATCAAAGCAATTCTTTGTAGTTACAAGCAACTCTCATTTATCATAGTTACCTGTACATTTTTGACATATTTTCTTATAAATTTATCTTTCCTATAATTGATAATAGAATTAGCATTATTAGATATTATTAGCTTTTAAAATTGCATCTAGCTAAATTATCTGAAATAGGGTTTACAGGGGACAAATTTGTTTCTTTTTTATAATGATGGACTATGTTTTGTTTGTTTGTTTGAGACCTTGTCTCACATAGCCCAAGCCGTCCTCCAATTTACTATGTAGCTGTAAAGCTTACATACTTTATTCCTCCTGTTTGCTGAGATTACAGGCGTGTGCTACCACTCTGGTAGGAATGTTGTTTTAAAAGAAAAGAAAAAAATAAGGAAATATTTGAAGATCTGAAAAGATAGCAAGGAACTGCTTAAACAAACTCTAGGAAAATGCAAGAACCCCAAAAAGTAAGTAGATGGGTAGCTTTTGTCTCCAGGGCAGTGTCCTGGTTAGTTTTTGTCAGCTTGACACAAGCTAGAGTTATCTGAAAAGAGGAACCTTAACTGAGAAAATGCTTCTGTCAGATTGGCTCATAGGCAAACCTGTGGGACATTGTCTTTGTTTGATGTGGGAGTCTAAGCCCACTCACTATGGGTGGTACTATCCCTGGACAGATGATCCTGGCGTATATAAGAAAGCAAACTAAAACAATCCAGGAGGAGCAAGCCCGTGAAGCAGCATTTCTCCATGGCCAGTGCTTTTGTTCCTGCCTCCAGGTTTCTGCCTTGAGTTCTTACCTTGGCTTCCCCAGATGATGGGCTGTAATGTGTTTAAAAAAAAAAATCCTTTCTTTCCCAAGTTACTATTGCAGTAGAAACCAAACTAAGATAGGTACTATGTATGTTTAAGCTTTGGTGTCAGTGGACTTCATAAACTGAAGAGTGTTAATATTAAGTGGACATCAAAAGCAGTTTCTGTTAGAAGGACCCTGAGGGTTTCATCATTAGGTTGCCTTTGAAGCAGGTTGTCTACTAAGTCCCATATCTCAGAAAGGGAGACCATAGGGATGATTGACTGGAACAGAGGAATCATAAGGAAAGTTAAAAAAAAAAAAAAAACACAAGTTTTTTTTTTTTTTGCCTCATACTAACTTTAGGGCAGTTTTTTGTTGTTGTTTGTTTTGTTTTTGTTTTATGTGTGTGTTAATCAGTGCTCTGGAGCAAAGTATTGCAAAGTTAATATTTGAAGAGAGATTTCTAAATGAGATTTTTCTAGATGTAATTTCTTACTAGATCTGACAGATTTAAGAAGTACACTGATTTTTTTAACAGTATAAGAAAAACTAAGGCCGTACCCAGACAGATCATAGTGAAACAAGGAGAAAATCCTAAAGACTGTCAGACAAAAAAAAAAAGTTGTCCTTCAAAAAAGCAACCCTGGGGCCAATGCAATGGCTCAGCAAGTAAAGGCACTTTCCACCAAGCCTGCATTTGGTGGGAGAAAAGAACCAATTCTTCACTTTGTTCTCTAACCTCCACATCCAATCCATGGCAGCATGTGCCTCCTTCATCACACATACAATACATAAGTGTAATGGCAAAAAAATATTTGTTTTCTTTTTGTTTTTTTTTTTAAAACAGGGTTTCTCTGTGTAGCCCTGACTGTCCTAGAACTCACTCTGTAGACCAGGTTGGCCTCAAACTCACAGAGATCTACCTGCCTCTGCCTCCACGGTACTGGGACTAAAGGTGTGCCCCAATACCACTTGTTGAAAAATTTAAAAAGAAATGATTGTGGACAAGCTGTTGTAAGAGACCACTTGCTTATTCTCGATCACACAGAAACTATTACTTACAACACTGCTCAGCCTGTTAGGTTATGCATCTTTCTAGCTCACTCTTATCTCTTAAGTTAACCCATTTCTATTATTTTATATTTTACCATGAGGTTCATGGCCTACTGGCAAGGTTCCTACTTGTGTCTTTCTCTTCTGGCATCTCCATGGCGTCTCTACCTTCATTATCCCAGAATTCAGTTTAATTTTCCCCACCTAGCTCTGCTCTGCCCTGCTATAGGCCCAAAGCAGCTTCTTTATTAATCAATGGCAATCACAGCATACAAAGGAGAATCCCACATCACCAAGCAATTGCAGATTTAGAATTGGCAAATTCTACAGGCTCAAATTAAAATGGAGTTCAACAAATTTTCAACCTTTAGGAAAGAAATTATGAAGTAAATAGTTAAAGTCTGAGGTATAAGGTAGAGTAAAGAGCAAAGAGAATGGCTTGTTGTGTGATGCTTTACTCTATTGACTTTTTAAGGGGCCCACCACCCAGCTCCCAAATAAATCACACACAGACTTATTCTTAGTTATAAATGCCTGGCCTTAGCTTGGCTTAAATTATCCCAACTACCTTTTGCCTCTGGGTTTTTATCTTTCTCTATTTCTGTATACCTTTCTTTACTTTCTGTGTGACTTGCTGTGTCGCTGGGTGACTGGCCCCTGATGTCCTCCTCTCCTTGTTCTCTTGCTCCTCATGTTGCTCCTCCTATCTCTACCTGCCAGCCCCACCTATTCTTGCTCCTGCCTTGCTATTGGCCGTTCATCTTTTTATTAGACCATCAGGTGTTTTAGACAGGCACAGAATCACAGCTTCACAGAGTTAAACAAATGCAACTTAAACAAAAGCAACACTCCTTAAAACAATATTCCCCAACAGTGGCAAAATAGTATGAACTGAAATAAATGTTAATTACATAAAGTACTAGGAAATACACAAATGAAGGCAATGCTCTAAGACCTTTATTTGGGAGAGGGATACCAGGTTATCCAGTGTGACTGCTTCTAGTCAAAGTTTCTTTGTACAGTGAGGATCTTATCTTTTTGTAGGACAACAAAACTGATAGATTAAAAACAAACATATGAATTGGAATGGTGACAAACCACTTGCCTAGCATGGGTGAGGTCCTGGGTTCAGCCCTAGCATCAGAAAAGATGGGGGAGGAAAGAGATCATAAGACATGAAGATCATAACAGCTTAGAGGAGAGGAAGACTTGGGAGTTTCTGCCTAATGAAAGATCAGAATTGAAGCTAGTCTCAGGGTTTTTTTTCCATAGCATCCATATCAAGTGAAATATCTAGTAGTAAAACAGTTTGTTACGTATTGTTACTGTTGATACAAGATACCTCCAAATGTGGAACCCAAATATGCTTTCTTTAATGTATGTCTCTAGTGCTAATATTCTAATTTAATCTTCTGGAATATGACAGAACAATTTTTTCTGATCTCACATTTCTGTCCTCATTATCTAGTAGGTAGGCTTACATGGACATCTTTAGGTATTCTTTGATATGGGCCACTTGTAGTTTGCCTTCATATGTATATGTATCCAGGTCACCCAACTCCAAACTAAAAATACCTCTGCTTGACTTTGCTCCTGCTTTTTTTTTTTAACCATGAAAATGGAACCAAAGGCCTCTGCTGCTGCTTTTTGTTTCTGTTTCTGATCACTTTCTACCTGCACTTTCTAAGCACTCCCTCAAACCTTACTTCTTGACAGTCTCTTCATTTTTAATCACTTTTTTCCTTTTAATCGTCAGGTTACCTGTGCAGTGTAGTTGAGTGTCAGCCTGCATTTTCTGTTATCTCTTGGTCATTGTTATGAATGTTTCACTGATAGCACAAAGTCAGCAGGTCAGTCCTAAGTCGAATTAGTTACCTTTACTTTTAAATTGAATCTCCCTTTGTCCTGGCAAACTCTTCACTTACTAGAATTTATGCTAGATCCTTCCATAGTAGTTTCTCTGTTTTGTGTTCCTGGTGTCCCTATATAGTAAGCACCCAAATCCTTCTGATTTGCCATCTGCCATGATGTTTCTATTTTATTCCTCTGGATCACTCTAGTTTAAGCCCTGATTATTTCTAAGACCCCTTTATTTTTGTCCCGCCTTTAATTTACTTCTCTTTTTGATTCATTATGCATACTTTCTGGCCAATCTGAAGCTATTAAAGCTTAAGATAATTAGTAACATAGGAACACCCTGTTTTTACAAATTAAATAAAATCCATTCACCTTCACTCCCAAAACCTTCTTGATCTAATAATCACAGTCCTGTCTCTTTTTGTTCTTGCTGTGTTTTATTCTGGGACAAACCTATAATAACTTTAGGGTTCTGAACATACTGAGCTCTCCTGTGCTTTATTTATTTTGTGGATTTTGAGTTTCCTGAAAGACTGAGGTCTTTCCTCTTTCTCCTATCTCTGTAGTCTATTCTTCTCTGTCTGTAAAGCTTGCACAATCTTTTTAGATATGCTGGTAGAGTGATTTGGGACATAGTTGAATTTATTTGAGCATTCTTAGCATGTAAGTTGTTGATTCTTGTTTATCATCATGAGACTGTGACTGCCCATAGATAGTAAGGGCTGTCACTACACTATTTCTCAAACCAAGCTTACCATATAACAATATTTTTGGAATTTTATAAAGTAGTTAATCATAAGAATGGGTGATATGTACCTAAGCACTTAGCATAGTGTGCTCAACCACAGTGGGTACTCTATAAATGGCATTTCTTTTGTACTGTATGTAATTATTGTTTACATGTATTCATTTCTTGAAAGTACAGAAATTACGTATTGAGGTCCTTGCACTGGTTGTATGCTAGATTCTGTATTATACCAGTGAATGATAATATAGCTAATTAGATTATCGACCTCTTCAGATTTCACTATTTTCTGTGTTCCTTTTATATCACCTTGACAGAACAAGTTAATGGAGGAAAGCTTTCACAGTTGCAGCCCATCCTAGAATAGGGATGCCATAGTGAAGTGACCAAGCCTGGTAGTGTGAGCTTGTAGCAACGACTAGCTCACATGGTACAGGCAGGAAGCAGAGAGCACTTGTACAGGGGCTACTCTAACCTTCAGAGGTCCACTTTGACTGACGAACTTCTGCCAGCCAGGTATTAACTACCTCCTAAAGGCTCCACAAGCGTGCTGCCAAACTTCAAGACATGAGCCTATTGGGGATATTTCCGATTCAAACCAGAACAGATATCTTATATAAATGTAGTGCAATATTAAAATAAAAAGTAACAGCTAATACACTATAGATCTTCTCTGTTTTCACCACTTTTTACATGGACATAAGTGTTTGTGTGAGTACTGACTTTTATTTATTTATTTATTTACTTATTTATTTATTTGGGGTGGGGCACTGTGCCATAGTACCTTTAGGGGTATGGAAAGTCAGAATACTACTTAAGGAAATTGGTTCTCTCCTTCCACCATGTAGGTCCCGGGAATCAAATTCAAGTTTTCAAGCTTAGCGGCAAATGCCTTTACCCTTTGAGCCATTTTGCTGTACATGCATGCTATGGCATTTGATACCTTGCGTAGATTGGTGTGGCCACCATTACAATCAAGATACAAACTATCCGTCACCATTAAGAGACTCATGATGCTCTTCTTTTAGGGCTGCACCTTCTTTCTCCAGCATCTGCCTCTGACAACCACTGATCTAAGGGAGACTCATAAAAAGTGGATATTAAATGTTCATATGGTCTTTATAAGGAAGAGTTGCTAAATATTATTAGAGACGTTAAAACATGAGATATATTTACTAGGATGTATTAGAAACCCTAGTAGAGTAAAAATATTAAAATTTTTGATTTGATACATTTTTTTGAAATCCAAATGAAAAGCTAGCTTTCTGTGGAACTTGATAACCTGGTTTGTCTTAATTAGGGTTACTATTGCTGTGATGAAATACCATGACCAAAAGGATGAAAGAGTTTATTTGGCTTACTCTTCTACATTGTAATCCATCATGGAAGGAAGCCAGGGCAGGAACTTTGACTTGCTTAGCTACATTTCTTATAAAACCCAGGACCACCAGCCTAGGGGTTGGCACCACCCACAATGGGCTAGGCCCTCCCCCATCAATCACTAATTAAGAAAATGTTCTACAGCTAGATCTTTTTTTAAATATTTATTTATTTATGATGTATACAATATTCTGTCTGTGTGTATGCCTGCAGGCCAGAAGAGGGCACCAGACCCCGTTACAGATGGTTGTGAGCCACCGTGTGGTTGCTGGGAATTGAACTCAGGACCTTTGAAAGAGCAGGCAATGCTCTTAACCTCTGAGCCATCTCTCCAGCCCTACAGCTAGATCTTATAGAGGCATTTTCTCAATTGAGATTCCCTTGTGTCAGGTTGACATAAAACTAGCCAACACATAATTCAACAATTTTATGGAAGTATAAGGAGCAAGAGCCGCCAGAATATTCTTTAAAAAAAATAAGATGGAAAGAATTATTTAATTCGCCTTTTCAGTCAACAAAATTTGAATGTTACATGCCAGACAATGCTGGGGCTGTAGTTATCACCTGGTTTGAGATTGCTCCTTCCAAATGCTCATAATCAAATCTATTTGTAGGAGTATCCTAGAGTTTTTAATAGACCTCTTGCTAAAATAAGAAGGATAGCCAGCAAACTTACCACTACAGTTTTATTATCTGATTTTTATATTTTATGTTCCCTGTACTTGAATGGTTGTCCACCACCACTGCACTTTAGTCTTTTCTAATTTTTTTTAACATAAGGAAGATCAGAACTAGAGTAATTTTAGGCTCTTTAAAAGCCATGCTTTCCTAGACTCCTTTAAATAATCTTTTGTGGGTATAGTTGTGGGAAATAATAATAGGCTCGCTTTACACATACACTGCATTAGTTACTTTCCTCATTGCCATTATTAAAATGCCTAACAGAAGCAACTGTTGTGGCTCATGCCTTTTGTCCCTGCACTCTCAAGGCAGATAGAGGTGTGGATCTCTGTGAGTTTGAAGACAGCCTGGTCTACATAGTGAATTCCAGGACAGCCAGGATCCTGTCTCAAAAAAAAAAAAAACCCAAAAAACAAAACAAAAAAAACCACACAAAAGCAAACAACAGAAACCACTTAAGAAAGGAAGGGTTTATGTTGGCTCACAGTTGTGCTACAGTACCTTGGGCAAATGACTTGATGGCAGAAGCTTGAGGCAGCTGGTCTCATTGCATTATGTAGTCAGGAAGCAAAGAGGAATGCTGGGACTCAGCTTTTTCTACTTCTTATTCAGTCCAAGATGCCAGCCCATTGAGTGGTACCACTCACATTTAAGTTTAATCTTTCTTCCTCAACCTAATCTAAAAAGTCCATCACAGACATGCCCAGAGGCTTGTTTGCATTGGGAGTCTAAGTCCCATCAAGTTGATAGTCAGGTTTAACCATCACATACATGTTTAAAGGATTGAACCTAGGTCTCATGCATGCTAGGCATCACCAGACACCTCCCCTCACACACACAGACAGCCCTTTCAATCAGACAAAATTAAAATGTACTTCATTTTATGCAGGTATGTGTGGTAGATTTTTAGAGTAATGTTTTCAGTTTGATTTTGAGTGCACATTGAAAAAACTTTTAAAAAGTGTAATTATCTGAATCTTGTCCCTAGAAATTCTGAATTTCCAGTATGAGGCCCTGTATTCCACAGGTTTTAAAAAGCAACCAGGTGTTTTTTAAACCATAGCTAAGTGAAAGCCTCAATTTGTAAAACTCTGAGAAGTAGCATTTTGAAATTCAGTGAACAGAATGAGAAATTGCTACATAATTTTTATTGTGTTCTATATACTGTAGAAATCTGGTGCCAACAGTACTATTCTCTCAAAGGGAAACACAAGAATGCTTCTTGACACTTGAAGATGTCGGGGTGGGGGGGCAAGCCATTTCTAGTTGAGAACCACTGGATTAGTTCCTTGTGTTGTGTGATTTTCTTTCCTATTGGTCTAATAGCTTGTGCTAAGAGCAGAAAAAGCATTAACTTTGACTTTTCTGTAGAAGTTATAGTTTTATATTCAATACTGCTTGTTCTGTCAAACCACTTGTCATTCTATAAGGCTTAATTAAAACTGGATAACATAATCCATACAGTTATCTCCTTCATATATTTAAGTCATAGTGTCTCACATTAAGGCCAATGTGCAAGAGGGGAGCACCAGTCAAGTTCTTCACTGTGTGAACCCTGAAGTCTTCAGTGTGCCTTTTGACCATATGTACATGGTTCTCTGAAACTAACCCCAGCGAGATTTAAACTATTTGAAGAAACTGTGATTTATTTGTGTAATTGACTATGAAGAATTGATTCTTTATAATGTTTTATATGAATATAGTACTAAATAATTTAGCCAGCTAACATCTCCGCTAAAGAGGGCCTTCAACTGTGTGCCCATTATAAAGGTCACACTTTGACCATTATATTGTAACCTACTGTTCATTTTGTGTCATTGCAGCCATAATATTAAAAAAAGAAAGTAGTTTTTGTTCTCTTACATAAAATTGACCAAGTTAGATCATCAAGTTATGTTGATTGTCCATTTCAAGAAATATTTGCTGTTAGGCTAAGTGTCATACTTAAAGGAAGATCCTTGACCCTAAGAATTGAGAATGTTCATTTTATAGTTTTAATGTTTAATGTGTGCGGTCTGTGTCTGCATTTTTACCATGACCTGATTTAGCAGACCTTTTCAGTTCATCAGCCACCAGACATAACTGCTTCTTTTGCATCCACCTCAGTGGTGGGCTTATGGTGATTTATTTTCAAGTTGAAGTTATAATTTCTCTTAATATCCTCAGTCATCTAAATTCAGAGTTGAATTACTACACAAAATGTGTTTACAGTTCCCTTTTGGAATATTTGTTTATTCCCTGAACCAACACTGCTTCTTTGGTACATTACAGGGTTGTAAAATATTTAATTTATCAACGGACGGTCAGACTCTTACTACTTTTTTTTAATATTTATTTATTTATTATGTATATAATAGTCTATCTGTATGTATGTTTGTAGGCCAGAGCACCAGACCTCATTACAGATGGGTTTTTTTTTTGTTTTTTGTTTTTTGTTTTTTTTTTTTTTGTTTTTCGAGACAGGGTTTCTCTGTAGCTTTTGGTTCCTGTCCTGGAACTAGCACTTGTAGACCAGGCTGGTCTCGAACTCACAGAGATCCGCCTGCCTCTGCCTCCCGAGTGCTGGGATTAAAGGCGTGCGCCACCACCGCCCGGCTACAGATTGTTTTGAGCCACCATGTGGTTGCTGGGAATTGAACTCAGGACCTTTGGAAGAGCAGGCAATGCTCTTAACCACTGAGCCATCTCTCCAGCCCAGATTCTTACTACTTTATTGCTACTAGTTGTAGGATTCTTTTAATGGAATTGCCTCCTTCTTGGACCTGTCTGACTTACTGATTAACCTAAGCATTATTTCCAGAATAAATGTTACAAAATATAATCCTGACCAGATTAGAAACCACTTTATAACAGTAAAATACTGCATTTAAAATTTTTATTGTATGTGCTTATGTTTACATGTGGTCTCTGCAATAAGATTGCTATTAAACACATTTAAAAAATGCATATACAGTTACGGATTCTAAATTGTGATACATTCTAAAAGAAAGAGCATGGAGTGTTGTGAGGGTTTAATGAAGATCCAGTAGATGCAGTATAGATTGAGATGAGAAAAGGCCCTATTAAAAAATGAGAGTTGAATTAAGCAGTTTTCCAAATCTGCACGATTTGGAAAACTACTGTGCAAAGAATGCTTCAGAAAAAAAGGAATAACATATATGAATTGTGGGTATAAGAGATAAAAGAAGAGTACCCAATGAGGCACAATAAAAACGGATTTTCTAAAGTATGGATTTGCTTTTTATTGGGGATCCACTGAAGATTTTTGGTTTTGTTTTGCTTTTGTTTTTTAGGACAGGGTTTCTCTTTGTAGCCCTGGCTGTCCTGGAACTCACTATGTAGACTACGCTGGTCTCGAACCCAGAGATCTGCTTGCCACTGCCTCCAAGGTGTTGGGGTTAAAGATGTTCTCTGCCACTGCCTGACATCCACTAAACTTGTAAAGCAAGGGAAGTAAAGTGGTCAGGTGTGTTTTAGGGATTTCTTTCTGACTGGAGAATGGATGAATGATAGCATGGAATGGAGCTAGGTGGAAAGAAATGGGGAAAATGATACCTTTGTAAATAGTTTAGAAAGAGAAATGATAATAGGTTGTTTGACTAATGACATTAAGCTGTGTAACTCAGGAAGTGACTGATTGTCTCAATTTGGAATAAATAGTGCTTGAGAGAAGGCTCAGTGGTTAAAAATACTTGTTGTCCTTGCAGTTCCCAGCAGGCACATCAGGTAGGGCTTATACTGCCTGTACCTCTAGCTCTAGTACTTCAGGCCCACACAGGCAGTTGTACACATACATGTCTATATACATACGTGAAGACACATACACATAAGTAAAAATAGTAAAATCCTTAAAAATTGAGTTGCACGGCTGTTATACATACATGTATGTATGTACCATTTGTATACTTGGTGCCCAAAGAGGCCAGAAAAGTGTGTTGGATCCCTGGATTGGAATTCTAGCTGGTTGTTAGCCGTCATGTGGCTGTTGGACTCAAACCTGCATCCTCTGAAAGAGCAACTGATGCTCTTAACTGCTGAACAAACTCTCAAAATAATAAAATCTTTTTTAAAAAGAGATTTGGGAGCCAGACATGGTGGCACAAGCCTATCAAAGTAGCTCAGAGGGAGAGTCAGGTGAATCCTGTGAGTTCAAGGTCAGCCTGGTCTCCACAGCAAGCTTCAGGCAAACAAAGCAAAAACAATAAGCTGACAGATGGCTCAGTGGTTATGTATGTCTGTATGTGTTCTCTACTTAATTTTAAGGACAATGGTAATAGCTATGAATAAACATCTCATTGTAGTTTTGGTTTGCATTTTAGAATGATGGCAAATCACTTTTTCATGTGTTTGTTGGCCATTTTGTTTATCTTGAGAAAATTGTATTCAAATCATATCATTGTTTAACTGGGTTGTAGTTTTGTTGTTCATTTGCAATGATACTTTTTAAATTCTGGTTTATGTGACTTTTTCAAATTTCTTCAGGTAGATTTGAGACCATTTTCCCCTTGTCTTAGTCATGGTTTCTATTGCTGTGAAGAGACACCATGACTGCAGCAACTCTTATAAGGGAAATCAGTGTTAGTGGTTGAACATGGTTGACTGATGTCTTTAATACAGTGTTTTAGAGACAGGATCTTAAAGATCATGAGTTTTAGGTTCTAGGTGAGTTTGGGCTAAACAAAGTAAGATACTATATCCTCCCTTCCAAAAATATCAGCATTAGAAGCCTAGTGTCGGCTTCCCAGGTGTTTAAATGAGCTCATTTCTTATTGAGAAAGTAGATGTTGATTCTGTGGAAGAGATCTAGGCAATCTACATTCTAAGGAATGGAGGAGGCACCTGTAATCTTTGTTTGTATATTGGTGGTAGAATTTACCATCTCTTTTTCAGGCTGTACTCTCCAGGCATAAATATTTGAAACATTACCTTTTCTCCGCAGATTTTGAGTAGAAATTTTTGTGGCAAAAACTCAGGGGCCCTTAAAATTTTGATTTGTATATACAACAAATTTATTAAGAGTTGTTTTTTTTTTTTTTACAGTCACTTGTTAGGCAGAGGGAAAAAAAGGATACTTTTTTGAGAAAGTTGCACGTGATTAATCTGACAAGGGAATAATTTAGATTCACAGTGAATCACAGAAATTCTCTTCATGGGTCTCTTTTTTGCTTCAGCTGTTTTAAGGATAGGGGAGTACTTGGAACTTTTCTCCCTACTTACCTAAGGCAAAGAGTGGGGTTTGGAAATAGAAGTGCCTCTCAGAACTTCAGGTGACAAAATTGCCTGGAACCTGAGACCTGTGTATCACTCTGCAATGAGGCTGTTAGGTGTAAAGATGAGGGCAATCTAAAATGTTAAGTAGGAAATTGAGATTTTTCTTTGACATTTTAAAGTATCTTAAAAGTCTGTTTCTATTTTGCTCAATATAATTTCAGTGCCTTATTTAATTTCATTTTATTCTACTCATTTTAATTTTTGAGACAGGTCTCTTTCCTGGGTTGCTAAAGCCAGCCCTGAGTCCTGGAATCAGACTTTCTTCCCACCTTAACTGGGACTGTAGGCATGAACCATCATGTCTGTCTTATTTATACTTTTAAATTTCTTTTAAAAATAAATCTTAAAAAGTGTGCACATTTTACACTTAAAAATCACTAGCTTCCATTTTTAAAAAATACTTTGTGTATGTATGTGTGTACACATGTGTGGTGATCTGGAGTACCACCACTTTTGGGGACTCTTGCCACCTTATTTTTGAGGTAAGAGCTCTTTTGTTTCTGCCACTGTATATACAAGCTTCTAGCCAGTTCTTCTATCTTGCCTTCCATCTTGCCATAGAAGTGCTAGAGTTACAGACAGGAGCCTTTCTTGATATGGATTCTGGGCTCAAATTCATCTAGTCAGGCTTGCTCACAAGTATTACACTGGAACCTGCCACAAGCCATCTCAGCAGCCTTTGCTTCATTATTATTATTATTTAATCTTAGAAAGTTAATCTTAAAAGTTTTAATAGAATTAGACTTTTAGCAAATTGCAGAACAGTTTTGCTGTCTATGTCATAACTTTCCTTTGTGGCAGGTCTGTGTAATTCTTGTGAAGGGATGTCATTCAAATACTCAGCATATGTATTTTCTCCTATGCTTTCTTGACAAGAAAAGGCCTGATTGTCTCTCTTTTAGCCATGACTTTAAGGTTCACCACTGGTCTCCATTCTCAGATTTGTGGATTTACATGCAATGTCTTATTCGTTTCTTTTTCTCTCACTGTTTTTCTCTTTTTTTCACATCTGTTTAAATGACATGAATTGAGTATGCCATGTTTCCGTGTGAGTTACCATCTGCTAAGCTTTTAATTTCTTTTATTTATGCTTAATAAAGATTGCCCATACTTAAAATTTATTTCAATGCTGAATCATATTTGACTCTTTCTGGAGGTGTTTTAAAGTTGCAATTAATCTCACATAAAGTCAAATTTGCTAGCACACATCTGTAATCCCAATGTAATAGATGGCAGGAGACTGCCAGAAGCTCCCTGATCAGGCAAGTGAAAGGTGAATACTTACACCTCAGGTTGTCTCTGACTTCCACACATGTTCTGTGTCACAACCATGCACACTATACATATGTACATGCATCATATACACACATGAAAAGAGGGTACAAGTCAGAGACTTTTAGTAGGTTAACAGCACTATGAAAACAACCCTTGTTGCTAATCAGCCAAGCCAGTCTCACTTTGTTCTGTCCCCATAGAATCATGAACACACAAAGAGAAATTACTAAGATGCTGATCTTTACCAGGTTTTGTTTCCCTCAGTGTTTGATAGCCACAAACAATGGCAGTAACAGGTAGGACCAGTAGTAACCCTTTGTATCTCTTATCTAGTGCAGGCCTTCTAAGTTAAAGCTTTGTTGTTGTTGTTCTGCTGGGATTAAAGGCGTGCGCCACCGCAAGGCATTAAAGCTTTTTTGTAGACCTAGGAAGGGTGGGACTTGGCCCTGAAGCTTGACCACTGTTACTCTCTTGATCCACAGTATCTGAAACTATTAATCCTTAAGATTTGATAGATCTCTGTAACATTTCTGGTGACTCTGGTATCCAGTTCTTTTCTTTGGCTCCTTACTGTCATTTATCTTTCTTTAACTTTACCACCACCTTCCATTGCCCTTCTTCCTGCCCTAGCCATTCTTAAACTGTTCAGTTTTATAGTTCTAGCAGCTGCCTGACTGCCTTTCCACTTTGACTGCTTGGCCTGTTGTTGCTACTTCTGTTCCACTGACTCCACCATGCTCCTATCCTTTGTGTTACCAGCTCAGCCTACACAGCTAAAAATAGGTGGGAAAAACTAGAGAAGCTTTTTTTTTTTTTTCGAGACAGGGTTTCTCTGTGGTTTTGGAGCCTGTCCTGGAACTAGCTAGCTCTTGTAGACCAGGCTGGTCTCCAACTCACAGAGATCCGCCTGCCTCTGCCTCCCAAGTGCTGGGATTAAAGGCGTGCGCCACCACCACCTGGCTAGAGAAGCTTTTTGTTGGGCCTAACATTTCCTCCCCAGAGATGGAGAGGCAGCTCAGGGAATGCCTCGGGTTACTGATAGAGCAAGTCTGTATAGCTTGCTTCTATAGCTTCAGAAAGGGGTATTTAGACCGTCACAGACAATCAAAACTATCAAGAATTGTTTTAAACTAATAACATACTTGTATTATAACACCAATTGTAAAACAGCCACTGAGGCATGTGTTTGAACCCAATCACAGCCTTGTGTCTTTGGACCAGTTATAGCAGTCATACTAGGCCACCAGGGAAAATGTTTCCCCTCCAGCTAGATGAGAATGATTTCTGGGATATATCCTGTTGACCAAAGCAAATGGCTAGTGCAGACCATGTCACACAGCTCAAGCTAATTAGGACTGTCCCTTCAGGGATCAGAACAGTCAGTTATGATAATTTTGTAGGGTTTTTTTTTGTTTGTTTTTGTTTTTCAAAATGTCCATGGAGTATTCCAGATGGCTGGTACTAGCAGAAGGATAATCCTGCTGGTTCTTTATTTGACTGATAGTTTTTTTCACTCAAGGCACCCAGGGCAGGAAAAACAAATACATATAGTCATTGCCCCATTTCCCCCAAAGGGGAACACCAGGAATGCTTATAGTATGAAGTTAAAGAGCATAATACTAGTAGTAATAATTATTTTAACATTATTTAAATGTTTAAATTATTAAACATTATTTAAATGCTCCAGGGAAGGATGGCCCCTGATCTTTCTCACTGTTACCAAAATTAGCTGTAAAGTATTTTGATGTCCCTGAAAAACTCTTGGCCATCCTCTCTTTTTTGTTTTGTTTTGTTTTGTTTTTTGAGACAGGGTTTCTCTGTGGCTTTGGAGCCTGTCCTGGAACTATCTCTTGTAGACCAGGCTGGTCTCGAACTCACAGAGATCCGCCTGCCTCTGCCTCCCGAGTGCTGGGATTAAAGGCGTGCGCCACCACCGCCCGGCTGGCCATCCTCTCTTAATCCCGCTATATTTTCATTCCTGATCAACTAATCTATTAATCTATTTCTTTCTCTAGATTTCCGTATTTTACGGACATTTTAAAATCCTATAGCTTCTTTTCCCATAGTACAACATTTTCAAGATTAGTTTATGCTGTAGTCCATATTTATACGTTGATGGTTTATCTCCTTCTTTTGACATAAAATTTTATTTGAATGGCTATACTACATTTTACTTAGTTATTAACTGGTAAACAAATCGGTTGTTTTCACTAGGTATCTGAGTTCAGGTCCTCATGCTTGGATAATAAGCACTTTGCCAACTGATCCACTTCCTCAGCCTCTCCTGCTTTTCCTAAGGTTGGGTCTTATGTAACCCTGTCTGTCCTTGAATTTGTTATATAGCTAAGGCTGGCCTTAAACTCCTAATCCTCCTGCCTATATCCCCCAAGTGTTGGAATTACAAGCATGCATAATAATGTTCATCTTGTTTTCACATTTTTGACTATTAGTAATATTACTGTTAGAAACATTCATGTATACTTTGTATATATTGTGTTGCATATTTCTGTACAGTGTATTTTCTGTTAATAAAGCATTCTAAAGCTTAGTACTTAAACAACCATTATTTTCCATTGTGAAAGCATGCTATTGTGGACTACACTAATGTTGGCTGAGTCCAAATCACGTTATCTATGACCAGTTGGCGGTTCTAGATAGCTTGCTATTCTAGAATAGCTTTAAGTGGCACAACGGGTTGCTAGTAGGCTAGCAGAGGCATGTTCTTAGAGTTGAGTAGATCAGAGGTGAAAGAGCAAGCAAAGTTCAGTTGTGCAAGATAGCAAAAAATAGTTCATATTTGCATTTCAAACTTCTGCTTGGGTCATGTTTACTAATACCATGTTGCAAGATACCACAAGAATAGCCAAGCCACTTGAAGAAGCCCAGGGTCAGAGTAAAAAGACTTGCAAAGTTACAGACTAAGAGGTATGCCTATTAGAAAGCCATTTATTGGGGCATTAATGCAATCAACCTGTCACACACAAATCATTTTTTTCTTTATCCTAATGCCTTTGCATTTGTTCCTCCTCTGTTTTACTGGCTATCTCTTGCATATGTGCATTCTGAGGTTGTTCCCCTTCCTTCAGATCAATAGCCACCCTTCTATATCCTGGTCTCTAGCTCACCTTTTGTTTTGTTTTTGTTAGTTTTTTAAATCACAGTCTGACATATACTATGTTTCTTTAATGCTTGACTTTATACAGCTAGAATATATATTTCATGAGGTCAAGAACTAAAACCAAGATGTAGTAATAAGAGCGGCGGGGCTGCATCCCCGGCACTCCGGCAGCCTGGCTAGCTTATGCCCCAAAATAACAACACACAAACTGTATTCATTTAAACACTGCTTGGCCCTTTAGCTCTAGCCCTTACTGGCTAATTCTGATACCCCGATCAACCCATCTCTAATAATCTGTGAGCACCGGTCTTACCAGGAAGATTCTAGCCTACGTCCATCCTGGGTCAGAGCTTCATCGCGTGTGTCTGCCCGGGAGCGGGGCATGGCGTCTCTCTGAGGCGTCTGCCCCCGAGAGGAGAGCTGTCCAGTCTGAGCTCACTTCCTCTTCCTCCCAGCATTCTGTTCTGTTTTCTCCACCCACCTGTGTTCTAACCTATGAGGGCCAGCCAAGCAGTTTCTTTATTTTTTTAACCAATGACCTTCCTCCATCACCAAGACACTTACTGAGGTGTTGGGAGGAGTTGTTAATAGTTGAATGAACTAATAGAGAGAAGTATATAAACAGTGCCTGATACAAGGTAAGCTCTGTATAAGGCTGACATACTATGTATGGTACAATATTCTTAGCACCTTCTAGTTATTAGAGCGTACAGAGCAAGTTAAATGAATAACTGGAGAGATTTTAATATTAGAATTACAAAATTAAAATAAAAATTTGGGGGGAGATGAAAAACCATATATAGTAAATGAGCCATAAAGGAGGAAGTTAGGGGATTGCCTTACCGTTTTATTAATAGCAAAATCCATGCACAGTAATTACAGGATAGAATGAGGAATCTGGACTTTATCACTGGAAGCCCTGCTGTTCCTGCTGGGGGTCCGGCTCTCAGCTACTGCCATCACTGCCTCCTCATTCCCCATGGGGATGGGGACTCTGAACCAAGCCACCACTGCTGTGATTGCTCCGATGGCTTGCTGCCAGTCTGGCCACCGTCCAAGAAAGTGTGCGTCCTGCTGTCAGGCATTTTATTCAGATCACATACTCTTCAATACAACTCCGCCCTTTGGGCCTAACCAGTTGGCTAGTGGAGCAGTGACAGAATTTCTGTAACAAAGCCAGATATGGCTTTCTTTAAATTTTATTTTATATATATGAGTAATTTGCTTGCATGTATTTACATGCACTATGTATATGTCTGTGGATGGTTGTGAGCTACCATATGGGTGCTGGGAACTAAACCTGGGTCCTCTGCAAGAATAGCAAGTATTCATAACCACTGAGCCATCTTTCTAGCCCAAGGTACTATTTTTCTGTTGAATATAAAACAATTATAGCTGTAGGCCGGGCGGTGGTGGCGCACGCCTTTAATCCCAGCACTCGGGAGGCAGAGGCAGGCAGATCTCTGTGAGTTCGAGACCAGCCTGGCCTACAAGAGCTAGTTCCAGGACAGGCTCCAAAACCACAGAGAAACCCTGTCTCGAAAAACAAAACAAAAAAAATTATAGCTGTAAAACATTCATATACCATGAAGTACTCCCTGTAAAATATTATTTTAAAAATACATTAAACCCCTAAGTATTCATTTTTACTCTACACCACTCAAGCCTTTTTCTTATCCCCCCACTTGTTGGAGATTGTTGAGTCTTAAAGTTATTGTAATTTTTTTTGACTTGTTGGATTTTCAGTATCTTCTGAGTGTTGCTCGTAGTATTTGTGAGTAAAAGACTAAGTTGAATATAGTAGAATTCTTTGCAGTTCTGTAAGTCTAGGCCTCTTTTCAAAATGGGAGTCTGATTGGAGACTCTTCGAAGTGAGTGCTGTGTATTCATGGACTCGCAGTCATGATTCTCGTCCCCTCAGTTGTAGAATCTTTTTTAACCTTACACTTATTTATTGTGTATAATGGTGGTTGTAGAGAGTGGCATAAGCATGTTATGCCGAGTGTGTGGTGGTCAAAGAATCATGGAGCGCTAATTCTAATTGTTCTTAATAAAAACCCAGAGTCAGATATTAGGGGGTGAGAGCTGAGAGATCAGAGAAGCAGTGCAGTCAGCCACTAGAGAGACTATACCAAATCGTCTCAAAGAGACCTCTACCAGATCCTCTGACCGAAAGGAGCAATCCTGTCCTCTGCTGCCTCTTCAAACTGCATCCTCAGCCGGACTGCATCCTGAGACTAACTGCCTCAGACTGAGCTCCTGTCTCTCTCGGCCTTAATATTCTTCTCTGCCCAGCCACATCACTTCCCCGTTTCCACCTCCCTGGTGCTAGGACTAAAGGTGTGGCCCAACACAGCCTGGCTTCCTTTCTCTTTGATATTGGATCAATCTGGTGTAGCCCAGGGTGAGCCTTGAACTCACAGAGATCTATTTAATTCGGTTTCCCAAAACCTGGGATTAAAGGTGTGTGCCACCACCGCCTGGCCTCTGCATTCTGATTTTCGGGCAAGCAATATTTGTTAAAACTCAAACAAAATATCACCCAGTGGACATTTGCAGAACATAGTTTTCTTTTTCCACCATAAAAGCACTGGGAATTGAAGTCAGATTGTCAGGCTTGTTGGAAAGTGCTCTTACCAGTTGAGCCATTTCACATGTTCTTTTTAAAAAATAATTTTATTATTTGTGTGTGACACGTGTGTATAAGTACAGTTGAATGTGTATCATAGTCCTCGTGCATGGCGGTCAGAGGACAACTCTCAGAAGTGGTTTCACTTTTTGCACTGTATGATCCAGAGATTGAGAGTTTGGCGGTCCCTGCAGAATAAAATCCAAGTGAGGCAAGAAGGAAATCAAGTTCAACACAACTTAGTAAGTCAGTGTTGCTTCAAACTCCTAGAGTTTGACTCTTGTTTTAGACATACTTAAACACAATACAACTTGGAAGACATTTTCTGGTGACAGCACAATAAAGTTTAGGACGTGACTATTTTGAAACCCTATTGCAAGGAACATGTCTTTTCAAAGTACCTGTGACCTCTTTCATAAGAATGGGTTCTAATGACAGAAAGAATAATAGTCTGGGGCATTCGGGTGAGGCCTGACCCTACAGGTAGCAAAGATCACTGAGTTATTTATAAACTAAATTCATTTCCAGCTTTCTGAGCAGAAATGGGTATAAATTCCTTCCATTAAAGAGAAAAGCCTGTATGTTTATTTAACGTTACTGGTTTCCCAAGGACCTTGTACCCTCCTCGTGAGAGTAAGATGTTAGGCTTGAGCCACAAGTGATTTTACTTACTGAGCTACATCATTGGTCCTGCCTTGGTATTTTGAGACAAGGTCTGTGACTGGGATTTGTTGCTCTGCAATTACACTAGGCTGATTGACCAGCAAGTCTCAAGGATCTGCCTAACTTAGAAATTGTCTGTGCCCATTAAACCATTGAAATTTGTAGATTGTAGAAATTAGCAATGTTATTAATAATTTATGAGTTGGGGAACAAGAAGATTGTAGCACGAATAATAAAGACCCAGAGACCAATATTGGGGTTCAACCTGAAGATCAGAAAAGCAAAGCAGCCAGCCACTGCCTTTTACCTCTACCTCAAACCAAAAATGGGTGATTCTGCCTCTATGAATCCTCAGTTTGAGACTGAGACTGAGACCTGTCTCCTCCCATCTAATATTCCTCTCTACTGCTGAGATTAGATCCATTCTAAGATAATATCTTTCCTTTGCATTAAAATTTCTGTAGGGGAATGTTTGGAAGATAATATGACCAGAATGCAGTTAAGATTCAGATCCACACGACATGCATGTGCCTTCTGTAATTTTTCTTCAATCAAAGCCATTCCTTTCTCAATTTCAGCTGATAATTCCCTGGGACTGCTTAAGTCCTTGTCAACATCTAAGGTTTTGCTTACCTTAATCAGGTCATCAAGATCTATCCCAAAAGTGTGCTGTAGATGGGAAATGTCTCCTAGCAATCTTTGGAAGTCATTAAGAGTCTGCAATCTGGGAAGTACACTTGCATGCATTGGCACAGGGAACCACTTCCTAAATATAACCCCAGCAGCACAGACACTGAGAGAAACAATTAATAAATGGGACCTCCTGAAACTGAAAAGCTTCTGTAAAGCAAAGGACACGGTCAATAAGATAAAACAATAGCCTACAGAATGGGAAAAGATCTTCACTAACCCCACATCAGACAGAGGTCTGATCTCCAAAAAGAACTCAAGAGATTGGACACCAAAAGATCACATAATCCAATAAAAAAAATGGAGTACAGACCTAAACAGAGAACTCTCAACAGAGGAATCTAAAATGGCTGAAAGACACTTAAGGACATGTTCAACATCCTTAGTCATCAGAGAAATACAAATCAAAACAACTCTGAGATTCTATCTTACATCTGTAAGAATGGCCAAGATCAAAAACACTGATGACAATTTATGCTAGAGGGAACACTTCTGCATTGCTGGTGGGAATGCAAGCTGGTACAACACCTTTGGATGTCAGTGTGGTGATTTCTCAGAAAATTAGGAAACAACCTTCCTCAAGTCCCAGTAATACCACTTTTGGGTATATATCCAAAGGATGCTCAATCATGCCACAAGGACATGTGCTCAACTATGTTCATAGCAGCTTTGTTTGTTACAGTCAGAACCTGGAAATAACCTAAATGTCCCTCCACAGAAGACAGGATAAGAAAAATGTAGTACATTCACACAATGGAGTACTATGCAGCAGAAAAAGTAATGACATCTTGAATTTTGCAGGAAAATGGATGGAGCTAGAAAACATTATTTTGAGTGAGGTAACCCAGACACAGAAAGAAAATTACCACATGTGCTCACTCATAGGTGGTTTTTAAACATAAAGCAAAGAAAACCAACCTACAAACTACAATCCCAGAGAACTTAGACAACAATGAGGACACTAAGAGAGACTTACATAGATCTAATCTACATGAGAAGTAGAAAAAGACAAGATCTCCTGAGTAAATTGGGAGCATGGAGACCTTGGGGGAGGGTTGAAGTGGGGAGGAGAGAGGCAGGGAGGGGAGCAGAGAAAAATGTAGAGCTCAATAAATATCAAAACAATGTGGGCGATGGTGGCGCATGCCTTTAATCCCAGCACTCAGGAGGCAGAAGCAGGTGGATCTCTGTGAGTTCGAGACCAGCCTGGTCTACAGAGCTAGTTCCAGGGCAGGCTCCAAAGCCACAGAGAAACCCTCTCTCGAAAAACCAATATATATATATATATATATCAAAACAAAAAAAGAGTCTGCAATCGATCTCTTTTATTTTGCAACTTTTGGGGTCTAATTTTTTTTTGTAGACCTATTTTATAGCCTAAATGAGTAATAGAATCTCCTCTTTGTATTTTTTCAGGAGCATTTTGTAATCCCCAACAAGGCAAAATTTTCTTTTCTTCTTCAAACATTTTTTTCTAAATTATCTACATTTGTATCTGATAGGAAATGTAGTGGTAAACTATACATTGAGGAAATCACTTACATACCATTTTCAATGGCTGACTTATAAAATATTGGCACAGGCCGGGCGGTGGTGGTGCGCGCCTTTAATCCCAGCACTCGGGAGGCAGAGGCAGGCGGATCTCTGTGAGTTCGAGACCAGCCTGGTCTACAAGAGCTAGTTCCAGGACAGGCTCCAAAGCTACAGAGAAACCCTGTCTTGAAAAACCAAAAAAAAAAAAAAATATTGGCACAGGATGGGGATATTTAACATTTTCTATGGGAGAATCATCCATTGATATCTTTTAATAGGCTGAGAATCATAAGTAGGCATTGTGAAGGCAATTTTTTTCTTTTTCTTGTAAAGGTATACTGAAGAAAAAAATCAATAAGTATAAGAGGCCATCCTTTAGGCAATAGAAAAGCAAAGGAATTCCAGACAGTAGAGAGCCCATTGATTGAATCACCTAATTAACAGCTCTTGGATCTATTACCATTCTCTATTTTTCAGATTTCTTATTAACAACAAATACAGGAGAATTCCAAGGGCTGGTTGATTCTTCAGTATGCTGTGCATCTAGTTCCTCCTGTACCAGCTGTTCTAAAGCCTGCAGATTCTCTATTGTTTTGTTGTTGTTTATTTTTGTTTTTCAATACAGAGTTTCTCTGTGTAGATTTGGAGACTGTCCCAGAACTCACTCTGTAGCTCAGGCTAGCCTCGAACCTTGAACTTAAAGAGATCCACCTGCCTCTGCCTCTGCCTCCTGAGTGCTAGGATTAAAGGCACGTGCCACCACCACCCAGCTTAGTTTCTTTGTTGTTCAAGACCATTGTACAACCCATATAAGTTTGTCAAACATTTCAAAGGTAAGGCTGTTGCTGCCGTTGGAAGATCAGCTCCTGTTGTGCCTGTTCTTGTACAGCCTGAATGGTCGGTGACTCTTCTTCATAAAACCTTCTAATATTTTCCTCTGAAACCTGTTGACCAAGGCTTCTGTCCCACCTGGTCCTGCAGCCATTTAGTCCCAAATAAACACACAGAGGCCTACATTAATTATAAACTAATTGGCCTATTAGTGTAGGCTTCTTATTAACTCTTATAACTTATATTAGCCCATAATTCTTGTCTGTGTTAGCCACGTGGCTTGGTACATTTTTCGGCGAGGCAGTCACATCTTGCTTTCTGTGTGTCTGGGTGATGACTTCAGACTGACTCTTTCCTCTTCCCAGCATTCTCCTGTTCTCCTCACTCTGCCTCTATTTCCTGTCTGGTCGCCCCACCTATACTTCCTGCTTGGATACTGTCTAATCAGTGTTATTAAAAATAATACAAGTAACAGGATAAAAGACCATTGTCCCACAGCAGAAACATATGTTAATTTATGGTTTGTTTCTAAGATTGGGGGAATGTTATGCTGAATATTCCATTGCTGTAACAAATCATGCCCCAAGTTCATTGCTATGTTAGCCACATATTGTTTTAATATTGCTCTCTGTCCTTCTGGCCCTATACATCCAATCCATCTCGTGCTCTGCTTTACTTAAGATAAAGTTCAGATCTCTAAAACCTGAACATTTGCATCCTGAAGAGGCCAATTTGGATGCCAAGATTCTGGTGAAATTCATATTATTAATTTTGGTCTTTATTTATAAAAGTTTGCCAAAATGCTCACTTTATCTTTTCTCCTGAATCTTTTGTTCTCTCTTCTCTGTTTTATTATCCAGAGCAGTATAGTTTCTTACAAGGGGCATTAGGTGTTTTATGCACAGCATAAAGCCAGGATGTCACCATTATATAAAGAGTGCATTTCTACAGTAGCATAGTCTCATTCTCCAAGAAGTTGATCTTGTGAGATTTCCATACCTCTAGCCTTACCACATTATTCAATAGTTTTAACCTCTTCTCTGAACTAGTTTTAATTTATGGGCCAGGCTCTAAAACAGCTTTAACCAACTCTATCCAGTCATTAGGGATAATTCTTTTACAAACCAACCAGGAGAGTAACATTTGTTTTACAAAACATATGAGGCTATTGCTTCCTTGAATCTCCTTAAACCTAACATTGGCGCAGGAGCCCATTCCGCTCTTAATGATTTGGCGATTCCTGTATGGAGATATTGAGGTTGGTTCTTTGAAAACCTTAGGCTGTTCCTCTATATTCTTATAATGCAATGCTAAAGTTGGTTCTCCATTAAATTTCTCTGTCTGGATTTGAATATCTCTGTGATCTGTTTTATTAAGTTTTTCTAAGGCCTGTATCTTAGCCCTCAGATTAACCAACTTTTTTAGTGATACAACAGAAATGATAATGCTGATGATGTTTACAATTGTATTACATAAATCCCATCTAAATTAGTTATCCTCATTTAATCATTCCATTTTCAAACTGTCCATCATATACAGAGACACAAATCCCTGCAATGTTATGGTGTTTCCCATTTCTTAATGTGGTAAAAAAGAAAAGAAACAAAAAACAGAACTCTCCCTTTTAACTATTTCCTCTCTTTATGAAGTCCCAGATGTCATACCAAATCTGCTGACAATGTTGATGAGCATTTAAGGCTTATTGCTGTTGCAAAAAAGCAGTAAAAGCCTGACTGGATTCCAAGGCAGCTACCTAGCCCAAGAAGGGGGCTCAAGGAGAGCCCGCCAGGAGAGAAAAAAGAAAAATGTTGCCACTAGGGCAGTGACTCCAGCTATGTGTAACTCTAGCCTATGACGGTGGCTGTAAAGCTACACGGGCAAATGGCTTTTTTGTGTGAATTTTTGCCCTAAATGTTGGGTGCCAATTGTAGCATGAGATAATAAAAACCCAGAGACAGATATTGGGGTTCAACCTGAAAATCAGAAAAGCAAAGCAGCTAACTGCTGTCTCTTACCTCTACCTCAAACTGAAAATGGGCAATCTTGCCTCCATGAATTCTCAGTTTGAGACTGAGAGTGAGACCTGTCTCCTTCCGTTTTATATTCATCTCTAGTGCTGGGATTAAAGGTGTGCACCACCACCACCTGGCCTATATGGCTGACTAGTGTGGCTCCTGGAATTAAAGGTGTGTGCCTCCAATGCCTGGCCTGTATGGTTCACTAGTGTGGCTGCTTTTCACTGATCTTCAGCCAAGCTTTATTTATTAAAACACAAATAATATACCACTATAGGAGGATGTTAATCTGAGTATTCCATTGCTGTAACAAATTTCATTGCTAACTTAGCTCCATATGGCTTTAATTTTCCTCTCTGTCCTTCTGGCCCTATGCATTTAGCCCATCTCTTACTCTGTTTTACCTAAGATAAAGTTCCAATCCCTAAAAGCCAAATATTTACTTCCTGAAGAGGCCAATTTGGATGACAAGATTCTGGTAAAATTATTGTTACATCTGCACCTGTGTCTACCAGACCTTCAATGACAACATTTATTTGTATTTTTTTTTAAGTTTATTTAATTTTATTTCACGTGCATTGGTATAATAATGTCAGATTCTCTGGAACTGGAATTACAGACAGCTGTGAGCTGCCATATGGGTGCTGGGAATTGAACCCAGGTCCTCTGGAGAGCAGTCAGTGCTCTTAACCACTGAGCCATCTCACCAGCCCGGTTTATTTGTATTTTTAATTTTAATCTTTGTTCATTTATAGAAGTTTGCCATGCATCAATGTAATTAAAAGATTTTAAATCATTAATTGAATATTTGCACGACTATTGAGAAGAAATAAAAATGCATGCATTGGTGTGGAAGGTATCTAAAAAATAGTATTGCCTACATAGATGACATTTGCCTGGGTTTTATGTATTTGTCCTATCCTTGAGTAAAAAGGGAACATGAAAGTATTCTCTTGATGTTCCCTTATTTTCCTCACTGATGTGACAAAATCCTGGATCAAAGTAACTTAAGGAAGGTAAGTTTTCTCTGGCTTATAGTTTTTAAAAGAAGGCTCCATTATTGGGATGATGTGGTTACAGGAAGACAAGGCATCAGGAGCATGAGTAAACCTCGCATCTGTAGGAAGCAAAGAGAGAAATGAATGCTAGTGCTCAGTTTGCTCCCTCTTTTCTATTCTGTTTGGGACCTCAACCTCAGTTCATGGAATGACACAGCCCATATTCAGAGTAGGTCTTTCTTTCTTCATTAAAGTTCTTTGTAAATGCCCTTACAGACACTCCTAGAGGTGTGTCTCCTAGGTGATTCTAAAATCCCTATTTCAGTGACCCCTTGTACCCTGACCTTTCATTTGTTCTCATCTTAGAACAAACAATTCAGCTTGCACATTGTAAGACAGTTGATTTTGGCTAAATTCTCCAGACCTTATGTGATGGTGCACAATATATTCTTTTATAAAAAAAAAATAATAAAAATCTAGTCAAGCTCACACTGAAGATTAACCACCTCACTAACAAACCCTAAGAAGCATTTGCTTTCTGGATGGCCCCATTTTGGGGGGAAGATGATAGATTTTTGTGAGTTATTCTGTTTGTATATGTACATATATGTGTGTAGAATTTTAAATATAGGTTCCACAGTATAGAAAGTATGGTATTTGTATTTCTGTTTCTGACTTCTTTACCTAATATAGCAATGGCCAGTTTTGATTGTTTATTCTGACTATGCAGGTATTGTTTGAATCTGTCATATGTGAGAATATATTACTAGTATAGAAAAAAGGGTTAAGATAGTCATTAATAATCATAAAACTCTAAACTCTCTAAAATCTTGAGAATAGTGACAGTTACTATGTTCTATTTTTCTCCATTAAATCTTTCTAACTCGTGTGCTAATTGATATTTAAATTCCTTTATTTACTTACTTTTTTAGGTGTGGAATATCAAGCAAATGATTAAATTGACACAGGAACATATAGAGGCCCTATTGGACAAATTTGGTGGGGAACATAATCCACCATCAATATACTTGGAGGTAAGTTTTTAGTATCTTTTTATAGTAATTTTGAGTTTGGTTGTTTTAAAAAGTAGAATTAAAGACATATTGGAAGAATTAGCTTTGCTTTTTTTGTTGGTTTCATAGTTTTGTTTTCTTTAACTTGTTACAATCTACATAGGTTAGTTTTATTTGGAAAATGTCAAAACTGAGAGGGATGTCCCCTATAGACTTTAATATTGCCTAAATTTAAAAGAAGAATCATTAAAAAGAGAAAGCACACTATTTTGATAGTCAGCAAAATGAGTTACCATATTTGAAAGTAGGGCAGTTTTATAAAATATATTTTCCAGAATAAGTTCCCCATCGTTGGTTTCTGCTTTTTCATAGATGCAATTTATAATATTGGAATGACCCAACATTGTTCAGTCTTACTGCGTGGTGTCTTGGGACTTGTGTCATCCTTCAGTGAGGTCATAAATCTGTCGTTATCATTGTTCATAGTCTGTAAAACAGTAGATGCTATATAATCACAGATAAGATTTGTCCTTAGTTTCCTTCTGAAAATCAGTCCATTTCCTCAGCAAGCAAGCTACTGTGGAATCTAGGCTGTCAGGTTCTACAATCAACACTGCTTGCCATACTTCCCATTGTCTTTCTCCATAAAATCTTGCTCAGTTATAATCACACATATAGGTAACTCTAAATTGTAAAAGACAAGAGCCAGGTATGGTGCCACATGCCTTTTAGTTCCAGCATTTAGAAGGCAGAAGCAGATGGATCTCTGTGAATTTGTGGCCAGCTTAGGCTATATAGCAAGTTCTAGGATAGCTAAGACTACACAGTGAAACTCTGTCTCAAAACTAACAACAGAAGAGATCAGGTTAACATTTGGCTTCAAAAACAAGAGATTTTAAAGCATATTTTAAACAGCTTCTAACTAAAATTTCTAATTTAGCTATCTACTTTTTAAAGAACAAATTTAAGTCTTCATTATTTGGGAGAAAGTTAAGTTTGTGTTAATAAAACATGTCTTGGAACTTTGATAACACCAACTAAACTGTTCTCTTTGACTTCTTCATATGACTTATTCCAGATCACATTGCTGCTTATGCCAGGACTAGAATTCGTATCTTTAAATACTATTAGTGTACTTTTACTTGTATAGTATAGGAGGCTGAGCAAGGGAATCAGAAGGAGATATAACCTTAGTGAAACTGTTTATTTTTGTTTATTAAACTTAAAAGCATAAGCAGCAGTTCGTCTCGCATTTAAAACCATAAACATGCCTATTTACAATCATGATGGATTGCAGCCACACAATACCCCTCAGACATTTGAATACTTGAAAATTGATTAGTAAAAAGCAAAAACATTTATGTTTATTCTTATTCTGTGCCCTGTACTATTTTAAATGTTTTTATTACTACTTATTTTTAGCAAGCTCCTTTTTTTATTTTCATTTTACAGGTGAAACCAAGAAGTTAAGTAACTTATTTCAAGTGATACTATTAATAAGGAGAAGCAGGCACATTTAACTCATAAGTCTGTGATACTGATCACTGCCTTATTCTGTTGCTATCCTGTTGTCTTTGCCGTTTCTCCACCACCAGACAACTCTTATTTAGGCTAAACATTTCTAATTTCCTTTTCCATTCTTTCTGGTGTTAATGTGGACATTTTATTAGATGTATTTAATTTGATTGGTTTCTTTTTAGAATTAGGCATACAAATTTGAATTGTATGTTCAAGATACATCAGAGTAAAATTTAATGGATTATATTATTAGTATATGACAAAGAAGTAGATATTGTTCTCATGGACTAGTATTATAGTGGAATCTTGAACCTGAGCCAACCAGGTCCTTAGGCTTAACTGGCCCTTATGTCTTTGAGTTTATACCTCAAAGTAGAATTGCAGGATCATAAAGTGATTCTGTTTAATTATTTAAAGGAATTTCTCATACTTTTGTTGTCATTGTTTTTTTGTTTGTTTGTTTGTTTGTTTTTGAGACAGTCCTAACTGTCCTAGAGAACTCTCATTATTTGAGGGCTGACTGAGAAGCCAAGGACAATGGCACTGGGTTTTGATTCTACTGCATGTACTGGGTTTGTGGGAGCCTAGTCAGTTTGGATGCTCACCTTCCTAGACCTGGATGGAGGGGGGAGGACCTTGGACTTCCCACAAGGCAGGGAACCCTGACTGCTCTTTGGACTGGAGTGGGAGGGAGAGGGGGAGGGGGGAATTTTTAATTTAAAAAAAAAAAAAGAACTCTCATTGTAGACCAGGCTGGCCTCACAGAGACCCACCCACCTCTGCCTCTTGAGTACTGGGATTAAAGGTAGGTGACACCACTTTACATTCTTTTTTGTTGTTGTTGTTGTTTTGTTTTTGTTTTTCAAGACATTCTTACCATCAATAAATGCATAAGGATTCTGCTCTCTCAACATCCTTACCAACACTGAATAGTTTCTATTTCGGATTTGATAATAATAACCATTCTAATGAATATAAAGTAGTATTCTGTTATGGCTTTGCTTTGCATTTCCCTAATGATTATTATGTTGAGAGCTTTTTATAGTTTATTGTTGATTTGGACATCTTTTTTAGAGAAATGTCTGTGAAAACCCTTTGTCTAATTTTTAATTGGATTGTTTGTATTTTAGTTACTGAGTGTGGTTCTTTTTAAAAATTTAATTAATTAGTTTTTTCATTAATCAATTCCTGTGTATGAGTCAAAAGACAATTTTTAAGAATTGTTCTCTCCTTCCAACCATGTTGGTCCTGGGGATCAAACTTAGATTGTCAGGCTTGGTAGCAAGTACCTTTACTCACTGAATCGTCTTGCCAGCCCTCTTTCTATATTCTTTTTTATGCCTGAGAGTATGGCTGGCATTCTCATTCAAACTACTGCGTTCAGTCCCCAAATAGGCTTATGGCCATATCATACTGCAAAATTCATTTAATCCAACTTCAAGTCCAAAGTCTCTTCTAAGACTTTAGGTCATCTCTTACTTATAACCCCCCCTATAAAATCAAAAAGCAAATGACATACTTCCAATATATAATGGCACAAATTTAGATTACCATTCCACAAGGGTAGAATGTAAGCATGGTGAGAAAAATCGAGGACCAGAGCAAAACCAAATTCCAACAGTATAAAATTCTGCAGTTCTTATGTCTGATATCTGGTACTTGAGCTTCAAAGGACTTAAACGACTTAGCCCCACCAGATTTGCTGCCTGTAACATGCATTTCTCTCTCTCTTGGGCTGAGTCTACTCCCTTTGGCAGATAGCTCACAGCTCTGGCATCTAACATCTTGTCATCTCCAGTGCAACTCAGTTTCACTTTCATAGCTTCACACAATTTGAAATTTATCTTTTTTGTTGATCTATATGGTTTACCTGTCAACCACCATAATCCTAAAGAAAGAAAAAAATGTATTTGCCCTTCAAAAATTCTTTCCACAATTTCTTCTGTTTTTTTAATTTTCCTGAATATAGTCAGTTAATGAATTTGAATATATTTTCTGTGGAAAGATAGTATTAAATGCTTTAAAAATTGTTTGCAATTCTTTATTTTATATGTGTCTTTGTGCACACACAAATGTCTGTGCATGAATATGTGTCATGTGTGTGCATGGAGATCAGAAGACAATTTGAAGGAGTCTTTTCTCTCTTACCATCATGTGGAGCCCAAGGATTGAATTCAGGTTGTCAGACTTGGTGGCAAATGCCTTTAACTGCTCAGCCATCTTGCTAGCTTTAAGACACTTTTCTACTTGTTTCTATACCTGAGTATGGAGGCCAGATACAAGATACTGCTTCTTGTTAGCTGAGAAGCAAAGAGAAAAGCAAGGAGGAGCCAGAATTCAGTATTCTCTTCAAAGGTGGACCTAGTACTAATAGTAGGCAGAGGCAAGCTGTGAGTTTCAGATCAGCCAATACCACAGGACTACAGTACCATGTATTGAAACCCTGTCTCAAAAAAAAAAAGAAAAAAAAGACATGTTCCTAATAATATTTTCTTATACTAGGGCTTGCCTCTTAAAGGTTCTACCTTTAACATGTGGCCTTTGGGGGGGGGGAGTATTTTAGATCCAAACAAAAACAGTCAATCAATATAACATTCTTAAAATGTGTGGCAATCTTTTTCATCTTAAGATGTCAAACTGGAAACACTGAAGGCACATGTCATCAGTTTCTGCAATGAAAAGAGTACCAGAATGTAGATCAGTTCATTGTATATATCTATAGACAGTTAGTAAAGTTTTATTAGATAATATGAGATCAAATTCAGTAAAAATAATTTTAATAACGTCATGATGTTACACACCTCTAATTCCAGGTACCTGAGAGGCTGAGGCAAGCAATTTCAAGGCTAGTCCAAGTAATCTAGCAACCCTGTTTCAAAATCAGAAAATTAAGATCAAGGATTGATAATAGTTAAGTGGTATTTACCTAGAATGCATGACACCCTGGGTTCAATAATCAGTACAGGGATGGGGAAAGGGTAAATTTAATGACTTAGTTGCAGTAGATTTGTAAAGTATTACCATAAACTCTAAAACATTTTTATTATTCCTCAAAAGAAATTCTTTATCCTTAGCATCTGTGCCCTCGAGTCCTTGAAATAACTTATCTTTTTGTCTTTGCAGATTTACCTATATTGTAGACATTTTGTAAGCAGCTTTTTGTGACTTGATGCTTTTGCTTAACATAATGTTTTCACAGTTTAACCATGCTGTGGCATAAATTAGTGCTTCATTTCATTTTTTTAGTAAATAATTACCATGTGGATTTTTTTAACCTGCCCAACAACTAATGAATATTCAGCTGTTTAACTTACTGGATATTTTTAGTTATTCTACCATGGACATTCACATCATAGATTTTCTGTGGGTTATTTTGTTTTGTTTTAATTCTCTTGGCTGTATGCCTAGGAATAGAATTATTAGGTCTTGTGATAATTCCTACAGTTTGAAGAACTGCCAGATAGTGTTCCAAAGCTTTGACACTATTTTACATTCCCATTGGTAATGTTTGTTATTCCAGTTTCTTTGCATCCTTATTGGCACTTGTTATTTCTCATTTGGTTTTTATTGTAACCACTCTTGTAGGTGTGGATTAGTATCTCAGTTTGGTTTGGTTTATAACTCACTAGTAAGAAATGGTTTTGAACATCTTTCATGTACTGCTTGTGTATCTTCTAAGAAATGTCTATTCAGATTTTTTTACTCTATTTTGTCTTCTTCCTTCCTTTTTTCCTTCCTTCCTTCCTTCCTTCCTTCCTTCCTTCCTTCCTTCCTTCCTTTTGTTCATCACTGCCTTAGCTTCTTCAATTCTGCCTCTTTCCATAGCACATGAACCAGTCCACTTCTCTTTCTCTCCCATTTCTCCACTATGTATTTGTTCATTATAATGGCTCCTACCTGTCTGGTGCTGCAGGGATGTCTTCTGGCAGCTTGGGCCATGAAGACCCAGGTAGGCCTGTGGGCATCCCTCCCCCCACCACCTGGGTCAAGAGAACCCAGGTGGGCCTGTGTTCCTCTTTTGATGTTTAACTTTGAGACAGCATCTTACCTAAGTTGCATAGGTTAGCTTTGAACTCTTTCTATAGCCTAGTGTTCATTTGATAGCTTTGATCTTGAGAATAAATTTGAACATGATTTATTTTCAAAATGAATTAAATGTCAGGAGATTTTGAGATTCAGGTTAAAATAGAAAAAGAATAAATATAAAGAATGCAATATAAGCCGGGCAGTGGTGGCGCACGCCTTTAATCCCAGCACTCGGGAGGCAGAGACAGGCGGATCTATGGGAGTTCGAGGCCAGCCTGGTCTTTTGGTCTACAAGAGCTAGTTCCAGGACAGGAACCAAAAAGCTACGGAGAAACCCTATCTCAAAAATCCAAAAAAAAAAAAAAGAATAAACTATTTTAACTGATAACTATAGTTATTTCAGAAAGAAGATAGTAGCTACAAATCATCTAAGCCCTACCTAGTTTTGTTGTTGACGCTGAGATTGGTGTGATCTGGCATTCTGATGCTGTGTAACTCATTCCTGAATTGTTTTGTTTGTTTTTCGAGAGAGGGTTTCTCTTGTAGCTTTGGGGCCTGTCCTGGAACTAGCTCTTATAGACCAGGCTGGCCTCGAATTCACAGAGATCTGCCTGCCACTGCTTCCTTTACATTCCCTCTCTCTGTCTCTGAGTGTATGTGTGTGTGTGTGTGTGTGTGTGTATGCGCGCGCGCGCACATCACTCACATTCATGCACATATATTATCAATTATCACTTCATATTCAGAGTCATACAAATGGAATCATTCATTTCAAATAAGTATGGCAATGATTGTTTGTTGCCAAGGTCTATAAAACTTAATATGCCTGCAACTTTTCTGGAAAATAAAATTATTCTTGATGCAGTATAATGTTTTATACATATTTTATCTTATGCTAAACTTATTTTGGAAAATAAATTGAGAAATACTGTTTTTAAAATTAACATTTAAGGAGCATGTAATTACAGTGTATGTAGGTCAAGTTTCCAAACGTAATAAACTAATGTCCTATAACATTTTTTCCGTTGAAAAGTGAGAGTATTTATAGTATTTTCAGTATTTATTTTGTAATAACTTAAGCCCTTAGCTTAAAACCCTGTTTTATATTATAAAGAAGTTACAGTCAAAGACTGAAGTTTTATATCTTTTGTGAATGACAGAGCAAACTCTAGGTCTAATGTGAGTCTCCTTTATTTTATAGGCTTATGAAGAGTACACCAGCAAGCTAGATGCCCTCCAGCAAAGAGAACAACAGCTATTGGAGTCCTTGGGGAATGGAACTGATTTTTCTGTTTCTAGCTCAGCGTCAATGGACACCGTTACATCCTCCTCTTCCTCTAGCCTTTCAGTGCTACCTTCATCTCTTTCAGTTTTTCAAACTCCTACCGATGTATCGAGAAACAACCCCAAGTCACCACAAAAACCTATTGTTAGAGTCTTCCTGCCCAACAAACAGAGGACAGTGGTGAGTCAATGTTCATTCTAATGTTTTTACTATTTCTTTGCGTTGAACATTCTATCACTGCATATTTAGAGCCATGAAAATGGAAGTATCCATTTCAAACAAGGATACAAAAGACATAGATTGTTTTGTGCCAAAGTCTATATAGTTACCAAATTTCTTTTCAAATTTTATTTGGTTTCTCTTCTCCCTCCTCTCCCCTTTCTCTCTTGAGACATGGTTTTATTATGTAGCCTTGACTGGTCCAAAACACACTATGTGGATGAGACTAACGTCCAGTTAACAGAGATCTGCTTGTCTCTGCCTCTCAAGTGTTGGGATTAAAAGTATATGTCCTGGCATTCCATCAAACTTCAACTTCAATGGCACTTAAATATAAGTAGCAGTTAAGATTCAGTTAGGAGACTGAAGAGATGGCTCAGTAGTTAAGAGCACTGGCTGCTCTTGCAAAGGACCTGGGTTCAGTTCCCTGCACTTTTATGTTGAATCACAGCCATCTGTAATTCCATTGGGGGAACTTAATGCCCTTTTCTGGCCTCCAAGAATACCAAGCACACATATAGCGCCCTTTTAGACAGGCAGGCAAAATACTCAAAAGTATAAAATAAAAATGAATAAACCTTTTTTTTAAAGGTGATGAGAATTTCATGATTTAAACTTGTATCAGCTAAGATTTCTTCCTCTAAGTAATCTCCATTCTAAGTTATCAGAAGTTAACTTTGATATTTCTCCTCTTATTTATATAACTTTTTAAAATTTATGACAAGTATCATTGTCAGGCGGGGCTGGCACATGCCTTTAATCCCAGCACTCAAGAGGCAGAAACAGGCAGATCTCTGAGTTCAAGGCCAGCCTGGTCTACAGAGCAAGTTTCAGGATGTCCAAGGCTACACAGAGAAACCCTGTCTCAAAAAAATCCACAAAACCAGGTATCATCAATAGAAACTGTGTACCAGTAAGAAACATTTAAAGCAGTAAAATCTGCTGAGTTATTATAGATGATCTGAAGACTTTAAGTAAAGCAAATATTGTCAGCCTTAGTAAATAACATTTCTGTAACTTAAGCCAGTAATTTTTTTTAATGTATATGGTTGCTTTTCTAGTGTGTGTGTGCGTGTGTGTGTGTGTGTGTGTGTGTGTGTGTGTGTTGCCCACAGAGGGCAGAGAAAGCATTAGATTCCTTTGGTGTTCTGTTTCTCATAACTCCAAATTCCAAATGTCCACCAGCAGGTAAACTGTTAAACTAGTCCCTGTATATACCTATATTCCAGCAATTGGGACATAAAAGCAGGTAAATCAGTGTAACTCAAGACCAACCTGATCTATATGTGAAGTTCTAGGCTAGCTAGGTATACAAAATGAGACCCTGTCTGAAAAGTAAAAAAAGCTAAAAACAAATGTGAATTTTAAAAACAAAATTGTGATATATCTGTGTAAAGAATATCATTTTGATAGAAAGAAAAGTTGCTGGTATTCCCATCATACAACATAGATAAATCTCAAGAAAAGTGTGCTATAGAAAAGAAGACAGATTAAAAATGGATACATACTTTGTAATTCCATTTATATAAAATTCTAAATGTACTCTTGGCCATAAGTACTGTATTGAAACATAGTTGTCAGTTTCTTCTTCTTCTTTTTTTTTAACATGGGGTCTCAAAATGATATTCCTTTCTACCCTGTATATCTTTCTACCTCTGCTTCCCTCAAATGTCAGGATTATATCCTAACAAGTATATCCCAGCATACCAAGCCTAGATGTCATTTTCGGGGGTTTTGTTTTTTGCTTCGTTTTCTTGGCTTTTTGTTTATTTGTTTTTTGTTTTGTTTGTTAGGTTTTAGGAGGGTTGTTTTTTGTTTTGGTTTTGTTTGGTTTTGGTTTTTCGAGACAGGGTTTCTCTGTAGCTTTGGTTCCTGTCCTGGAACTAGCTCTTGTAGACCAGGCTGGCCTCAAACTCCACAAAGATCCGCCCACCTCTGCCTCCTGAGTGCTGGAAGTAAAGGTGTATGCCACCACCCTGTGTCATTTTTTTGTTTTTTTGAGAAAGGGTTTTCCTATAACTGCCTTGACTGCCTTGGAACTCACTCTATACACCATACTTGAATTTACAGAAATCTGCCTGACTGCCTCCCAAGTGCTGGGATTAAAGGCATGAGCCACCACACCCAGCCATTCTTTTTTTTAAAAAAAACTTTTTTTAAGATTAATTAATTTATTTATTTTATGTATGTGAGTGTTCTATCTACATGTACACCTGCACACCAGAAGAGGGCTTTCAATCTCATTATTACAGATGGTTGTGAGCCACCATGTGGTTGCTGGGAATTGAACTCAGGGCCTCTGGACGAGCAGCCAGTGCTCTTAACCTCTGAACCATCTCAGTAGCACAATACTTAATACAGATAGGCCGCACACATACCAACTGAGGAATATATAGTTTTTTTGAGGATACTTAGAGATAGGATCTCTCACTGGTCTGAAACTCACCATGTAGGATTAAACTGGCTGGCCAGCGAGCCCTAAAAATCCACTGTTCCCTGCCTTCCCAGTGATGGGATTATATGCACATGCCACCACATCCAACTTACGTTTTTTGGTTGAGACAGGGTCTGTGCATAGCCTTGGCTTTTCTGGAACTCGCTATGTAGACCAGACTGACCTCAAACTCACAGAGATCCTTCTGCCTCTGCTTCCTGAATGTTGGAATCAAAGATGTATTCCACTACTCCTGGCTCACATCTGAATTACATAAAGTCCCAAAATTCAGCTCAGGTTATCAAGCTTATGTGGTACATACTTTATTAACTGAGCCATCTCTCCCCAGCCCTTTGGGTGTTTTTGAAACAGAATCTCACTATGTAGTCCAAGCTGGCCTTTAAATTTGTTAAATTTGTTACCCTTTTTTTACTATGATAAAGACCATGGCCAATTAGAGAAGGAAAGAGTTTATGTGGTTTATACTTCTACATCACAGTTGATAGAATTTAGCGTAGGAACTCAAGGCAGGAGTCTGAGGTAGGAACTGAAGCAGGGGCCATGGAGAAGCACTGTTTACCGGCTTGCTTCCCATGACTTCTCAGCCTGCTTTCTTATCCCATCCAGAACCTTTTGCCCAATATAGCACCACCTCCAGTAAGCTAGGCCCTCCACATCCAACGTTAATCAAGAAAATGTCCTCATTTCAAGGCATTTTCTCATTTAAGATTTTCTTTCCCAGATAGGAAACCAACCAGCACACTGTTGAGTCTCAATTTTTTAACTCAAAACAACCCTCTTGCTAAAATGATACTCTTTGGAATGACTTATTCTGATCTGTAACCACTTACAAAAAAATGATAAATATCTATTTTACAGGCAAGTCCTATAAAACATTTAAAGAATTATAGAATACCAGTCACAAAGTTTATATCCTGGACCACATGAGAGTCTGTCTCAAAAAAAGAAAAGCAATAGTTGTTTGTAGTTTTTCTTTTTCAGATATTTGGGAAGTTCTAAATACTTGGGAAAGTATTGAGAACCATATATTGCATAGCTCTTAGTCAGCTATAATGAATAAATTAATATTTGCTTCATATTCTCCATACACAAATTATATTCCCTTATCAATCACATTCTCCTGTTGAACATCCTGTTTCCTACTAAAAATAACCCCTATGATAAATGTGGTAATATCAGTCTCAGTTTATTACATATGTATCTATGTTAGTATTTTGTTTTGTTTGTTTTTTGTGGTTTTTTTTTTATTTTCGAGACAGGGTTTCTCTGTGGCTTTGGAGCCTGTCCTGGAACTAGCTCTGTAGACCAGGCTGGTCTCGAACTCACAGAGATCCGCCTGCCTCTGCCTCCCAAGTGCTGGGATTAAAGGTGTGCGCCACCACCGCCCGGCTAGTATTTTGTTTTTTAAGTGATAAGTAGGATAGTACCATATGTATGTCCAGGATTTTATTCAAAATTTGGATTTCAAGATATGCATTTATATTTGTTAATTTAAGAAAATTTCATCAGCCATTCCATTTTTGCATGTCCTTTCTCTGGTAGATATCTATTATCATCATTATTGTTATTATTACTGTTATTACAAACAGACAAGTGGTGGTGGCTCACACCTTTAATCTAATACTTGGAAGTCACGTGCCTTTAATCCCAGTACAGTTTAGTATTATTGTCTAAGTCTTTTTTTGTCAGTTGAGGGTCCCTTCTGTCGGACGATTATAGCTTATGTTAGGTTGGCATAAAACTAGCCAGCTCAAGCTATAAATTTAAAGTTGTGTTCAAATCTACATATTGGTTTGCATATGTATTCTGTACAAGTTTATTTTTGCCTTTGTCCTACTGAGCCTGCCATGAACATCTGCAGTCCAGAATGCCAGGAAGCAGGAAGGACAGGAATGTAGACTAATTCTTGGGTACATAATAAGTTTGAGGCCAGACTGGACTACATGAAATCCTGTCTTGATAAGAAAAAAAAAATTACGACTATCAAGGTACCAGCACAGATAATTCAACATATAACATTTTTGATGTCCAACCAAATTTTAAGGTGACTCCTTAAAGTTTTGTAAAAAAAACTTTATATTATAGAAGAGTTTAAGCATAAAAGTAATAAAGTCTCATGGGCCCTTAATAATTATTTCATTTTTTATTAAAAAATTTGAACAGAACTATTTTGTTTAGGTGTGAATTTTCCTATGGCAAATACGTATTCAGATGAGTACATATATTCTTATTGGCTCAGTAACATGAACTCATGGCTGACATCCCTATGACTGAGGCCTGAAGTAAATTTCCCCAACACACATATGTACTGAGTCTCTGTCCTGCTAGCCAGCTCCCAAAAAAATGACATGGAGACTTCTTATTAATGAAATAACAAGGTTGGCCCATAGCTTAGGCTTATCCCCAAGTAGCTTTTATAACTTAAATTAACCCATTTATATTAATCTATGGTGTTACCTCTTTTCCGTATTGCACCTCCTTTTTCCTCGCTGTGTCTCCTGTTCTCCTCTTCTTTCTTTCCCTGGAAATCCCACCTATATCTCCTGCCTAGCTATTGGCCGCTCATCTTTTATCATCTTTTATTACACCAATCAAAGCAAATACTTCTTCACACAGTGTACAAATACCCACAACACACACATACACACACAAACACCTTCGCTGCCATACTCTTTACAGCCTTCACTAGACTTAGGCTTTAAACAGCATTTCAGTACTATTATTCTGGGAAATTATCTGAAAGCACAAGTTTAGAAAATGTAGCACTAGACTGAATTGCACACAGATTTATATTATGAAAGCAGAAAGGTGTAGGCAAACTGTCACTTTGTTCAACCTTAGCTAGGAAAGTACATAAATTGGGTGACAGGTTTTTCAGTGATCTTCATATATCCATAAAAACAATAAAGGTTTTTACATTTTCTAATGAGTAGACAAATGCACACATATATTTGCCACAAATAATGAAGATTTCCTATGTAAACCTAGTTACTTCTTCCTGAATACTTAAAGTGATGATAGCACACTCGACGTACAAACTTAAAATAGGACCTCACTCTGTTACCCTGGGTGGCCTGGAGCTCACAGAGATAGACCCTCTTACTTTTGCCTCCCAAGTACTTGGGTTAAAGGTACACACTACCACACCTGGCCATAGTTTCAGTGACTCCATTAAACTGTGCTTATTATTTCTAAACATAGAGCCTACCTAATTCATCTTTCTAGATCATTCCCCTTTGGAAATAGTATACTATTTGAATCAGCCGCTTTCTGTTCTGTTTGATTCCACTAACAACCCTAACCCCACCTCCACCTTAAACATAAAAATTCTAAAATTTTCAGAAACTATGGAGTTGCTAAGTAAGTTAAAGTGACTGAAGTGACCGTAGTAGTTAATCTTAGACCTCCTAAAACATCCTTTCCTTCTGACTTTCCTAATGAGAGCTACTCCTTGTTTTCTCGCTGCCTTTCCTTAGTTTGTCAGATTGGACTGGATAGATGATACATGGGGATACATGGGAAGAGCTGTGTGATAGAATTAGCTATGGTTTTCCTTTGCCTAGTCCTCTGCTCTCAGCGTTCTAGGAAATATGTATTCAGTTGGCATACTCTTAACTACAGTAAAAACAGGAGCATCTCTCAACCAAAGTCCATGTCTCAGTTTAAAGAACTCAGGTATTGTTTAGGAAGTTATAAATTTAGTCTTGTACCTGCTAATATCATTAGCAGCTGATTAACACATGTATGTCATCTGTTGCCAGAAAAAGTTAGTGATAGCCACAACAGTAATATGAGATTCTAGAGAAGGGCAAGTGCCCAGATAGAGACACTGAAGAATTAAACATCAAATATCAGATCAGTATCTGTCTGTCTGTGTGTGTGTCTGTCTGCCTCCCTGTCTGTCTGTCTTCTGTCTCTGGGTGGGTGGGCAATGATGGTGTCTGTGCATGTATGTATGCCTGCTAGTGCATGAGCTTGTAGAGACCAGAAATCAATGGGAGGTGTCCTTATAACTTTTCATCTTGTTTTTTGAGACAGGATCTCTCTGTGAACCTAGAACTCACTCTTGCCACTAGATTGGCTGACCAGTGAGGCCCCTTTCCCCAGGGTCACACTGGAGTTACAGATGTACTGCCACACTCAGCTTATTAGTGGATACTGAGAACCCAGACTCAGGTCCTCATGTTTGAGCAGCAAAAACATTAGCTGCTGAGGTGCCTCTCCAGCCTCCGCATATATCCTAGGGCACATATCTTCTTCTGCTTTGTTTATAGTGGTAGTAAGGCATCTCTTAATGATCATTAATATAACTGAAGGCTTATCCAGCTTTCATGATGGGTTAAAATTGATTTTACAGCTAGATATGGTAGCAGACACCTGTGCTTACAGCAGTTGAGAAGCTGACATAGGAAGATCTGACCTAGGCTACAACAGTCACTGTCTCAAAAACAATTTTTTTTTGAGTGTTGACCTTTAAGTGTTGTCAAGGGCGGGACCATTGTGCTGGTGTATATAGTGTAGAAAATACTATTATATTTTCTGTTTATATATATGTACATGTAATTTAATAAAATACTTACCAGTCTTTTTTTTTAATTTTTATTTGAGACAGGGTCTGTGTAGTCCTGACTGCCCTGGAGCTCGATATGTAAACCAGGTTGGACTTGAATTCACAGAAATCCTGCTGTCTCTGCCTCCCAAGTGCTGGGATTAAAATCATGTACCACCATGCCCAGCCTTAATTTGGTAAAATAATAATAACTTGATATAATTTTCCTTGAATTATAAGTAGATTATAGGCCTGATACTGTATTTCACTCTAGGAGTCCATAAAGTATTTTAATGACATAAGGTAAATGACTAAGTTTTAAGAATATTATTTGAAAGAAAACCTCCTTCTCTTTACCTCTTACGCGTATTTATGTTATAGGTACCTGCAAGATGTGGCGTTACAGTCCGTGACAGTCTAAAGAAAGCACTGATGATGAGAGGTCTTATCCCAGAGTGCTGTGCTGTTTACAGAATTCAGGATGGGTATGGTTTGTATGTGTTGTGTGATTTTCTTTGTAAAGAAATGAGACATCAAGCTTTGAGTTCGTTTTGTAGTCTTTTTTTTTTAAAGGGAGAGCTCATTTCATTTTTTTTAATATTTATTTATTTATTATGTATACAATATTCTGTCCGTGTGTATGTCTGCAGGCCAGAAGAGGGCACCAGACCTCATTACAGATGGTTGTGAGCCACCATGTGGTTGCTGGGAATTGAACTCAAGACCTTTGGAAGAGCAGGCAATGCTCTTAGCCACTGAGCCATCTCTCCAGCCCCGTTTTGTAGTCTTTATTCAAATCCAGGGAATTGAAAATCAACCAGTCCTCCGGGACTGGAGAGATGGCTCAGTGAGAATACTGGCTGTTCTTCCAGAGGACCTGGGTTCAATTTCCAGCACCTACATGGTTGACAGCTCACAGCCAACTGTAACTCCAGTTCCAAGGAATCTAAAACCCTCTTATGATCTCCTCAGGCATGTATGAGGTGCACAGACTTACATGCAGGCAAAACATCCCTATACGTTAAGAAAGAAGGAAGGAAATATTTTTTACTAAAAGATTTAGAACATCAACTTTAAAAATCGAACTAATACCAGTCTTGAAATCTTGAAGGTCATCGGTCATTTGTGTGGTAACCACAAATGTCTTTATTAGAGTTTATCATTTTTATAATTTGTGAACTATTAGAACAGTGGTTCTCAACCTATGGGTCATAACCCCTTTAGAAAGAAAGTGTAATGACCCTTTACAGAGGTTGCTTAAGACCATCAGAAAACACAGATATTTACACTACAATTCATAACAGTAACAAAATTACAGTCATGAAGTAAAATTGAAAATAATTTTATGATTGGGGTCACCACAACATGAGAAACTGTATTAAAGGGTCGCACCATTAGGAAGGTTGAGAAGCATTGCTTTAGAATATGATTAGTTTAGATAACGTGTCTTTGTACAGTTCATAGTTCCATTAGAGTCTACCAAAATGAATATTTTGTAGTGAAGCATTTTTCATAAAGTAATATTGTTCTAAGATGTTTATGTTTTGAATCTACATTTTGAGGCATGTTGTTCTTTGAATGCTCTTTTTCTCTGAATTGGTAGATAAAACCATACCTGTGTGTTGGGAAAATAGGAGCCTTTTCATTTGATTGATTTTGGTTTTTTGTAACAGGCCTTTTCTGTATAACCTTAGCTGTTCTCGGCTGTCCTGGAACTTGCCCTGTAGACAAGGCTGGCTGCAAACTCAAAGAGACCTTCTTGTTATTGCCTCCCAAGTGCTGGGATTAAAGGCATGCACCACCACCACCACCCAGTGTTTTGTTGTTGTTGTTTTTTGTTTTGTTTGTTATTTTTTTTTTGTTTCGTTTGTTTGTTTTTTAAACCCCAGGAACAATCTGGTTTTGGCTGTTGTAGGTTTTTCTGGAACTGACTTTAAAAAAAAAGAGTGAATATATTTACACTGATCTTGTCTAAGAGTAATACCTTATTAGAGTTAAATTTAAAAATTAACACGTAAGGGTGGTGGTGGCTCAGGCCTTTAATCCCAGCATTCAGGAGGCAGAGGCAGGCAGATCTCTGTGAGTTCGAGACCAACTAGTTCCAGGACAGGCTTCAAAACCACAGAGAAATCCTGTCTCAAAAAAAAAAAAATTAACACTTAAATTTCTAATAATATAAAACCAGAGATCCTAACTTCCTTAATATTAGCTCCTCCATAACCATGTTCATATCTTCAGCATGATATTTATAAATATTTTGGGATACAGTAATTAAGAAAAGGCTGGAGAGATGGCTCAGCAGTTAATAACTCTGGCTGATCTTTTTTTTTAATTTATTTATTAAAAATTTCCACCTCTTCCCATTTCCCTCCCCCTCCCTCTTCCTCTCCAGTCCTAAGAGAAGCCAGGGTGCCCTGCCCTGTGGGAAGTCCAAGGCCCTCCCCGCTACATCCAGGTTTAGGAAGGTGTTCATCCAAACAGACTAGGCTCCCAAAAGCCAGTACATGCAGTAGAATCAAAACCAAGTGCCATTATCATTGGCTTCTCAGTCAGCTCTCAATGTCTGCCACGTTCAGAGAGTCTGGTCTGATCACGTGCTCATTCAGTTCCAAAGATCCTGAATTCTATTCCCAGCAGTCACATGGTGGCTCACAACTGTCTGTAGTGGGATCTGATGCCCTCTTCTGACATAAAGGTGTACATGCAGATAGAGCACTCCTATACATGAAATTAAATAAATAAATCTTTAAAAAGAAATCAAGAATGGTTTTGTCTCCATCTTTTTCAGAGAGAAGAAACCAATTGGCTGGGACACTGATATTTCCTGGCTTACTGGAGAGGAATTGCATGTAGAAGTACTGGAGAATGTCCCACTTACAACACACAACTTTGTATGTACCTTTTCATATTTGAGCTTTCAAAAATGCTCAGTTTCTTTTGACTTTTTTAATTTAGGAAATATGAAATAGAGATAACTAATTTTGAGATTAATAATGTACCTAAGTTCTGTTCTTGAAAATCTTGTGTTTAAATAGCTTTATCTTGCTCTTTATTCTTTATTTGTAAGTTAATAATTTGTAATATATCTCTTAAAAGAACAAAACTTAGAGGCTGGAGAGATGGCTCAGTGGTTAGAGCATTGACTGCTCTTACAGAAGACCCAGGTTCAACTCCCAGCACCCACATGCGGCTCACAACTATCTGTAATTCCATTTCTAGGGGACCGACATCTTCATACAGATAAACATGCAGGCAGAATACCAATGTACATAAAATAAAAACAAGTAATTAAAAAACACACTAATGTAAAAGTCTATCTAGTAAAGTGAAAATTTCTAGAGGTCAGCATTTGTATAGATGAAAAGGTAATTGTATGGTTTTCTGTGTTCAAAAATGCATGGTGGTCAGCCCAAAGCTTACTTGTTTTTCTCTTCACTACTTCCCATTCTTCTCTTTTTCTTAAAAGAAAACTGGGGTCCATGCTGTATGATAGTCCTCATTTTTAATTTCCTAATCAGTAGGCCTTGAATGTTAATCTTTTTGAGTACACCTAGCTTTATTCTTATAATGATTGCCTAGTAGCCTATAAAAGTCAAATCTGGTATCTTTCCTCTATTAATAAAAAATAATTTTTTATATTTATAAAATACTTTTTACCAGGTTAGACTGTCTGTATCTCAACATACATTTCAGAAGGGTAAGGTAAAGGATGGGGAATTAGAGTAGTTGAACTGGTATTGAGTTCTTCTTGAGACTTTGCCTTGTGGGTTTTTGTTTTTTGGGGGGGGTTTTTTGCAAATTTTGTAAAACCTAGCTTAAGCTTCTTACCAGCATGCAACAGCCTCCTAATCAACCACCTCCCATTTACCATACATCTTTAGAAGAGCTTAGATTCTAGACTGAGCATAAGCAATGGCCCAGAAGGAATAATAGACCTTTCTAGGTCAACCTTTATTCACAAAAGTATCTTTGCAGACATGTAGTTTGCTTTAAATTCATACTCAAATGCATACCCACTAGTTTTTACCCCTTTGTATGTTCTGCTCTCTTTATTCCACACACACACACACACACACACACACACACACACACACACACGTGTGTATGTGTAGTATGTATGTATGTGTATATAAAATCAACCAGATTAACATAGTATAAATAGTATAATACATAGTACAACTATGTATAAGTAGCAGAAAGAAAGCACTAGGTAAGCAAATGAAAAATGAAGGATATTAGAAATTCATGACACAGCAGACTGTTAGTGAGTAAAAATTTAGATGGCTGGCTAAAAGGTCAGATTTGTGCCTGTACGTATGTGTGAAGTAATGGTAAGCAGTACTAAAGATGCTTAGTTTGGCAATTATTTGCTATCTAAATGAATATCAAAGGCGGTATTTTTCACTTCTGTATAATCACAGACAAATGGAAAAGGAGGAAAACTAGAAACAAACTTTTGCTTTTTTCACATGCTTTCTCAGGTGACAAGGAAACGAAAGGAAACAGACCTCACTATATAAAGATTTTTGAAAGGCCAGAGTGGGTTATGTGTCTATATTTTTTTTAACTGTTCATTAAATAAATTTTTTAAAAAAGAGTTTTGAGCTGGGTCTGGTGGCACACACCCTTAATCCTAGCACTGGGAGGCTAAGACAGGTAGACCACTGGGAATTCAGGGACAGCCTGGTCCAAATAGTAAGTCCCTGTCTCAAAAAGGAAAATAAAGTTTCATAGCAGATGTAATTTTCCATACCTGGAATCCTGGTACTTGGGAGGCAGAAGCAAGAGGCTGGCTGAAAGTTCAAGACCAACTTCTGTCACCAAAACCAATTTAACAGAAAGAAAAGTAATTTGGTGTTAAAATAAAATGTATCATGAACTGTATCATTATACATAATAAAGTATATAAAAATCCCGAGTTATGTTTGAGGTAAGTACTGTTATATATTCATATATACTGGATCGTGATATAAAATTAATTTATTACTTATTGATTGTGGCTTTAAAAAACGAACCAAGATGATTGAAATTATACAACAAAGAATAAAGTCTTCCTTACTATCAACATTCTGAAATAACTATTGTTAAGAGATTTTTTGTTACATATTTTTCTGTTTACTATACAGCACATATATACTTTATATAATTTCTCCCTTTAGGAAGAAAAAAATCCCCTTAATATAGTGCAGTTTCTTTGATCCCTGGTGAACATTAAAAGTCACTGGTTATTTTTCAAGATTTTTGAACATTTATTTAGTTTGTTACATGAAGAAGTTCATCTGAAAGCATAGACTAAAAATAAGTCCACATCAGACATTATTCCAGAGGTGTCTTAAAAAAATATGTTAAAGTTGAGGGGAGAAGTTTCCTTTCTTTCTATTGAAATCTCAGAGCTAAATTTTAAATTAAAAGTTGCTGAATTCAACTATAATATCTCCTTATTACAAACAATTCAGTTCATAATTCTGAGGTCAGATAAAATAATCCCCTTAATAAAATTACAGTGTAGATTTCATGGAGCCACTGATGATTTTTAATAGTTTCTGTTTTGAGCTCTTGGGTAATTGTTTTTATGTTACTAAATATTTTTTAGCCAGGATTTCTTGCTTTGTCAACTTTACCGTATGCTGGTTGCTGATTCTATTAGGATTAGCTCATTTGCAGCATTATAACCCTCTCTTTCTCCTCTCTTCCATTTTGTTGTTCTGTTTGATAACTGTGAAAGTTTAAATAAGTATATCTTTGTTTCTTAGACTATTAACACTAGCAGCTATTTTTTTTTTACCTTCCCCCTTTATGTGGTAATTAAATGATACCTTTTTGGTTTGTATTCCTCTTTTTACTTTTTTTATGTGGTTAAGCTTGAGCTCATTTATTCTTTTTAATTCAATTTTTAAATTTTTCTGAGAATTTCATACATGAGTTCCTTTAAATGTTGCTTGTTGACCTTGGAGAGATAACACACCAGGAGGCTCAATTCTTTTATTTGTTGTATTGTCTTGATTTCTGAGTTTTAAGTTGGATCTAAGGATAAAATAGTATTTCAGATCCCTGGTTTTTAACATTATATTCTGGTATGCAATTTTTATGATATAAATTATTTAAAAATTATTTTGAGTAAGAGGGTGCATTGCAAGTATTTAAAACCTTTTATGATTTTTCACTTTGCAGGTACGGAAAACTTTTTTCACCTTAGCATTTTGTGACTTTTGTCGAAAGCTGCTTTTCCAGGGTTTCCGCTGTCAAACATGTGGCTATAAGTTTCACCAGCGTTGTAGTACAGAGGTTCCACTGATGTGTGTTAATTATGACCAACTTGAGTAAGTAATCCACAAAGAACCTCTTTGCTACTACTTTATAGTTAAATTTTCATAATTTGAAACTAGTATACCTTGGAAGTCAGTGAGGGGGTTTGCCCATTGCATTTGTTACAGGATGTTTAAAGTCTGATCAGAAAGTAGTGCAGGTGACTCTCCTCTCCCAAATACAAGAATACTGGATCTGCTGCACATGAAGTTTACATATCATGCTCTCTTTAGAAACCCTTTTTAGCCAGGCGGTGGTGGCGCACGCCTTTAATCTCAGCACTCAGGAGGCAGAGGCAGGCAGATCTCTGTGAGGTAGAGACCAGGCTGGTCTACAAGAGCTAGCTCCAGGATAGCTAGGGACAGAGAAACCCTGCCTCGAAAAAAACAAAATGGTGGTGGGGGGAGGAGAAATCACTTTTATATAGTTTGGGGTTGATAGAGAATAGTGTTTCAGTTAAGTTGACTGTTGCATTTTTTAACAATGAGTCTGATTCTGTGGTCCATTTTAACAGTTACATTAATATTCTTCACCTCACCCATGTCTGTTTCACGTCTAGCCCTTTTCCCTTTCTTTAAAGGAATAATTATGTACATTTGTTTCTTTCTAAAATTCCTTTTTACTTTATAGTATGTCTAATAGACTAGATGTAGTCTATTGTAATCTTTTCTATAATTCCTTTTGTTGCTGCTGAAATAGAACTTGACTTTTAAGTAAATTATAATGATGTATCCAACTTAGCTACTCAGTAGGCAGATGCAGATGGATCTCTGTAAGTTCAAGGCCAGTTTGATCTACACAGTGAGTTCCAGGGCTACACAATGAATCCATCTCAGAAAACAAACATACAAAAAACCAAAAAGGGTAATCTAATTTTACCACTAGATATTTTCTTTTAGTCTTTAAACCACACAGTATGATTTCCCCCTGTAATATATAGAAATTGACAGTTGGTCAGTTATAGAAAAGAACAATTAGTTTTAGATATGAGCTACCCTAGAAAGTACAATGTAATTTTAAAAAAAAAAATCTTCAGAAAAAATACTTAATTGAATTTTAACAGTTGTTGGCACAAGTAAAACTTGATCTCACATTTTTCCATTACCTCTGTGTTCTCGTGTATTGAAGCTTCTGGGTTTTGCACAAGTTAGGTTTGTTTTGTTTTGTTTTGTTTTTGCCTCACAGTTTGCTGTTTGTCTCCAAGTTCTTTGAGCATCACCCAGTACCACAGGAGGAGGCCTCCTTAGCAGAGACTGCTCTTACATCTGGATCCCCTTCCGCACCCCCTTCAGACTCTATTGGGTATGATTTGCTTCCTACTGTTTAATGACATGCTATTTGAACTGCCTTCCTTTGGATCTTTTGGGTAATTGTAAACCTTTTCAACACTAGAACTGTTAAATTATGGATATTTGAGGCTGGAGAGATGGCTCAGAGTTTAAGAGCACTGACTGCTCTTCCAGAGGTCTTGAGTTCAATTCCCAGCAACCACATGGTGGCTCACAACTATCTGTAATGAGATCTGGTGCCCTCTTCTGGCCTGCAGGCATGGAGGCTGAACACTGTACATAATAAATAAATAAATCTTTAAAAAAATGGATATTTTCACTCAATAATGTTATTTTATCACAATATTCAAGCGTTTACATGCATTTGGTTCAGAATGGGATTAAAAACATAGTATGGTGGTTATGCCTTTAATCTTGGCACCAATGAGGCAAAAGCAGGCAGATCTCTGTGAGTTGGAGGCTGGCCTCATCTACACAGTAAATTATTACCTTGAAAACCAAAACAGCCTATATGGCTGACTACTGTGGCTGCTTTGCACTGATCTTCAGGTTAGCTTTACTTATTAACACACAAATACTATACCACTAATTTCCCTTTTTTTGTCTAAAGTAAGAAGAAGGCTATAACATAAGAAAAACTATATACAATAAGTACAATGACTATATACAGTATATACAGGCAGTAAATACATCAGCAATGTCTAGTCCATTTGCATTTGACAAATTCAGAGAAAAGACTCCATATCTATCCTATCTTGGTGAGTCCAAAGTCTTGTACATAGTTTATTCTCTATCATAAGTTGTTTTCTGCATCAGGTAAGCAAGGAAAACTATAACTATCCAGTCTTCACCTCCCTCAGAGACCCAAGAAGGAAATAATATTAGCTGAGTAAGCAAGAAGTGCACGCAAGCAACTTCCAAAAAAATGTGAGAAATAACAGAAACAGCTGACTGCCTGGACAGTCACCCAACGTTTCTCTGCAATGGTGGGGCATCCATCTTCGGCCTGCAGACCTAGCATGTTCAACAGACTTTTCTGTGAAGCAAGATATTCTGAAAGGCTGTCCCTCCTTGTCTAGACAATGTTTGTCAGTCTTTTTTGTTCCTGCTTGTCCAATTACAACAGCATACTGTCAGCAGTAAAGGCAAGGGCATTTTCTTACCCAGTGACTTACTTTGCCACAAAGAAAGTAAACTGCATGTGGAGTTTCTTCAATTTCCATTATCTTCTCTGAAGTAGATTGGTGCTACCAGGAGCAAACATGTCTCATGGTCATTTAAAAAAAAAGGTTATGTTATTAGAACATCTTAAATGCCATATTCTGTAGATCTCTGAAGTGTTTGAAGATGACCTGGTTATCTAAAATATATCTTTGTTTGACCTTGAAAACATACCTACAAGTTCGATTATACTAGGTGATTAATTACTAACCTGTATTTCCTTATTATCCTTAGTTGGTATTAATAATTTTCAAGGACTAGAAATTTGCATTACATTGTTAAATGAGTTGTATAGGTACAATACCTTGAAACCTTGAACTGTAGAAATGTATATATAGTATGTTCTAACAAAATTAATCTCAAAATTGTATCAATATACAAAATTTGTATATGATATACAAAAATCCAATCCAATGTAAAGCATTTAAAACTAGTAGTTGCATTAAAGGTAGATTCAACAATCTACCTTTTTATCTTATATCTATATCCTCCTGTTTTTTCTTTTCAGAATAGAGTCAATAATCTACCCTTTCATCTTATCATATCTATATCCTCCTTTTCTCTTTTCAAAACAAGACCCTTGAATCTACATTTATGTTTTTTCCTGAACATTACCAACCAATAACAACTTGTAACCAACCCCATAAACAGTGAGAAATATCCATAACCCATTAAACAACCAAAAACCACCCACCCCACCTCTTGGGAATGTGGGCGTCATCCTTAAATTTACTTTCTGCTGTCTGGAACCTTTAGGGGTTCCTGAAAAGAAAAATTGGAGTTAATTGTCAAGTCTTAGGAGAATTAGCTGTATCATTTGTTGTCCAGTTTCTACGTAATGGAAAAGTGCAGGGCATATCTCAAGTTCTGGCTACAGCAATTTGGCTGGATCATCTCAGCTAATCACCTCAAAATTGTTCTGAGCAGTTTTTAGTTGAAGGCTGATCTTTATGTGATGTTTTTTAGCTTAGTGATGTTATCATAGTCTTTGATGAATTTGTAGGGCCTTATCCTCCTATGGAGACTTCAAAGGTCACTGCAGAAAACTAGAGACTCAAACCTGAAATCATGTAAAGGAAGGTAGATGAAACTGTTTCTAGAATTACTTAGTACCCTGTATGACCATTAATATCTGCAGGAGCCTGCTCCTACAAAGTCAGCTAAGGTTCCTGGAGAGGGGATCCTCAAAACCAAAGAAACTTCAGATGAAAGAACTGAGATAGAAGCGGGAGGTTTGTCTAGTCTTTAATTGCTCTGGAAGGAGTTTCCTCTAGATAGTAGGAAACTGGATTTGGCACAGAGACCTGCAAGAGGCCCTTCATGGAGTTTCCCTGAACTGATTACCTTGGAAATCCCTTCTTCCCTTCTTGATCTACTTCCATTAGTCCAGTGCCTGTCTTACCACACCTGCATAATCCAGAAGGGAAGGGCGTTATGAATGCTTACCAAAAACATGTTTCTAGGAATGCCTTGTCTACAATCCTTTTTAAGGTGACCTTGGATGCCACAATTGTAACACTTGACCAGTTCAGATTTTCTGCAAACCTCTGGAAATTGCCTCTCCTATCCAAGTACCATCATGGTCATAAGAGTCAATGTTAATTGTATCTTGAATCCATTCCTAAAAGGGGCTATCTTGCTATTAATGGCCTAATTATCCTTTTGCTTTGAGAATTAGCATTTTTAAAAGCCAAAAATTCAATTATTATTAGTTTAGCTTCTGAGTTTGGTATCATTCTCTTTACTGCTGATGTCAATCTTTCTAAGAACTCCATGAAGGTTTTGTTTGGGCCCTTTATAACTTTAGTAACTATAACGCAGGTTTTTTTCCTATTTCTCCAGTTCTTGTCCCAAACATTTAAAGCTGCTGTGTGGCATAAATCCAGGGTGTAGTCATATACAGATTGCCTTTCTATAGTAGCATAATTTCCTTTTCTAAGAATTTGATTTTGGGGATTTCCATACCCCTAGCTTTACTCCATTGTTCCTCTCTATTCTTATAGTCTTATAATGCAACACTGAACTTGTTCCCCCATTAAATTCCTGCCTGTACTTGAATATCTCTGTGATGTGTTTTATTAAGTTTTTCTAAGGCCTGTACCTCAGATTAACCAACTTTTTTAGTTATACAACAAAAATGATAATGCTGATAATGTTTACAACTGATATTATATAAATCCCATCTAAATTAGTTATCCTCATTTAATCATTTCATTTTCAAACTGTCCAGCAGACATATTATACAGAGACCCAAATCCCCCCATTATAATGGTTTTTCCCATTTTTAATGTGGTTTAAAAAAAAAACCTCTTTTAACTAATTCTTCCCTTTAATTTCTAATTATCTTTCCAAATCTGCCTATGATCTTTTTGAAGATGTGTGGCTTATTGCTACTTTGTAGATCAGTAACTGCCTGACTAGTTTTCAAGGCATTTACCTAATTTGGTTACAGCCCGAGAAAGGGGTTCATGGAGAACATGCCAGGAGAGAGGGGGGAAAAAACCTAGTCAGTAGGGCAGTGACTCCAGTTGTGTGTAGCTCTGGCCTATGCTAATGGCTGTAAAGCCACAGGCAAAAAGCTTTTTTATGAATTCATACGCCAAACATTGGGCACCAATTGTAACATGAAATAATAAAAACCCAGAGACAGATATTGGGGTTCAACCTGAAGATGAGAAAAGCAAAGCAGCCAGCCACTGGCTCTTACTTCTACCTCAGACCAAAAATGGGTAATCGTGCCTCCACAAATTCTCAGATTGAGACTGAGAGTGAGCCCTATCTCCTCCATTTTATATTTTTCCCCAGTTCTGGGATTAATGGCATGTACCACCACCACCTGGCTTGTATGACTGACTAGTGTGGCTAATCTTCAGGCAAGCTTTATTTATTAAAACACAAATAATATACCACTATACTGCAGTATAGGTTTTTGAAGCTACCCTTCCTAAGGTCTCACAGGTCAAAAAAAAATATCAAAATAAATTATATTTCCAAGAGTAATGGCTCATTACTATAATATCAGTACTTGGGAGGCTAAGGCAGGAGGATTACCATGAATTTGAGATCAGCCTAGGCTAGAGCAAGACCTAGCCTCTAAAAGAAATTAGAGAATAGGTATGTAGCTCAGTCAGTAGAGCCTTTGCCTAACATGTACGTATGAAGCTTTGGATTTTATTCTCAGCACCACATATACTAGACATGCTTGTTGCTATAATCTCAGCACTTGGGGATAGGAGGAGGAGAATCAGAAGTTCATTATCATCTTCAGGAAGTGTTAGTCAGCCTAAGACATATGAGACCATCTTTCAAAAAGGTAGGGATGGAGGCTGGAGAGTTAGCTCAGCAGTTAAGCTGTGCAAGAATGAAGACCAGAATTCAGATCCTATTACCGTCATAACAGCCCACGCATGGTTCCATGCACACCTGCAATGCTAGCAGCAAAGTGGGTAGAGACAGGAGGATTGATGGGACTGGATGGCTTGCAATCTAGTTGAAAGGGTTCAAGTTCTAAATCAAAAAATAAGGCAGAGAGCAATAAAGCCATCTAATGGCCTCTTTTGGGTTCTGGCATGCATACAGTATCACGGGGGGGGGGGGGTGTTGGGGATTTATGTGAGGTAAGATGACTCCTCAATAGGTAAAAGTACTTGCCATAAAAGCATGACAATGTAAAATTGACAAAGCCCAAATATGGTGGTATTCCCAACGCTCTTACAGCAGAATGGAGCTAGAAGCAAGAACATCAGCAGAAGTCTACACAACACAGAACTAGTAACAGGAGATCTTGCCTCAAAAGTAGGAAGAGAATTGGCAAAAAAAAAATTCCTCTTGCCTCTGTGTGTGCACCATGGCCTGTAGTCACCTGCAAACACACATGCAATAATTATAAGTTTTAAATATAAAGCAGAATTCTATTTAAATAGTGAGTATATTATCTTTGTATGTCACTTGTAAATGCAACCACTATGTAATTTAATCAGATTGTAACAGTTATATCTGTTGGGTCTATTATTAGTTGTATGTTTTTGTAGACAATTGAAACAAAATAATGTTGTTTGGGATTTTAATTACTCTCTTGACTATGGCAATTTCTCCAAACAGAGTCTATAGATCTGTGATGCTTTTCTAATGGCAGATCCCAGTTTTGTGATCAGAGTTGTAGAATATTGTTATATTAGCTTGTCCTCTCTGAATGGGTCATAATGGTAACAAAAGAGTTTGTCTTTCAGTAAAGGAATGCTGTTTTAAAATTGCCTCTGCCACATGCGTTTTTGTCTTAACTAGAGTGAGATGGATTCTGCAAACTTCTCTACAAGTTAATTTCATAATGCTTTTATGTTAGTGTGTAAAATTACTTTTGTAAAGGTAGAAACCAAATGTATTTGGGTTCTCTAGGGGAACAGAACTTATAAAATGAACTCTGTGTATGTGTGTGTATGTAGATATGTTTATATAGATGGAATTTAACGTGTGTGTGTGTGTGTGTGTGTGTGTATGTGTATTTATTAGAATGCCTTACAGGCTGTGGTCCAGCTAGTCCAACATTGGCTGTCTACTCGTGGAAGGTCCAACAATCAAGTGGTTGTTCAGTCTAGATGTCTCAGCTGGTCTTCAATATATGACTTCTGAATCCTGAAGAAGTAGGTTCTAATGCCAGTGAAGGAATATACTTACTAATGAGCAGGAGCAAGCAAGCAGTCAAAGAGCAAGCAGGCCTCCTCCTTCTGTGTCCTTTTATATAGGCTGGCAGCAGAAGGTGTGACCCAGATTAAAGGTGGATCTTCCTACCTCAAAGATCCAGATTAAAAGTGGATCTTCATACTTCAAATAGTTTAATTAAGAAAACAATCCCACACAGGTATGTCCAGATGCTTGGGTTTTAGTTAATTACAGATACAGTCAAGTTGACAATCAAGGGTAGGCATCATATGAAAAAAATTAATTATAATAGTCCTGAAACAAGTATGGGTATAACAAGGAATTTTGAAAAGTTAATATATTGCTCAGTTTTGAATACATGTAACAGATTACTTCCTTTTTGTATATCAGTAAACAAAACAGTCACTTTGCTTCAAAAATTTTACATAGTCTAACCTAAAACTGAAATCTAAACTATTAGTAGTTTTCTAAAGAGTGTAGAATTCTGTTTAATTTTAATTTTTAATTTTAAAAGGGTTTGTGGCAGATTTATTTGTTAGGTATACAGTGTTTAGGCCAGAAAGGGCATCATATCTCATATAGATGGTTGTAAGCCAATATGTGGTTGCTGGGAATTGAACTCAGAACCTCTGGAAGAATAGCCTTTACTCTTAACCTCTGAGCCATCTCTCCAGCCCTACTTTTTTCTTAAAAATTTATTAGATTAATATGTGTGGGTGTATATGCGCACGCTGAGGCACATGTGTGGAAGTCAGAAGACAGCTGTGAGGAATTAGGTTTCCTTCCACATTATAGGTCCCAGGGATCAATTCGTGTCAATTGGTAACAAGCACTTTTTATCCACTGAGTGATTTCACTGGCTCCTCCTTTTCTATTTTCTTATCATTCTTTTCTAATTCCCCTTGTTGACCGTCTTTTTGTTATTTTAACATTATCTTTCTAGTCTAATAATGTTTAAATAAAGCTGGTTAGTTTTTATAATAGAGCGTAAAATGGTGACCAGTATGTGAAGAGTGTGGTCTTTGTTGGGCCATCCATGGTCCAGTTGAAATTTAGTCAGAGCTTCATTCTATCCTCTCCCAAGTAGTAGTCACTTCCGTACTCCTGAGAATCTTTATAACTATTTATACTCTAGTTTCAAATTCTCATGTGCTTCCTGCCAGGCTCTTTTAGGCCAGCAGCCATGATTCTATTATCTATGGCCAAAAGAGGGGAAAAAAATAGGTCACTCTGTAGCCTACTAGAGTATTTTAATCAAAATAATTTTATGGCTGGTAAGAGGGCTCAGTAGCTAAAATGCCTGCCATGCAAGCTTGAGGACTTGAGTTTGGATTCCTATTGCCCACATAGAAAGCCAGGCTGTGGCTGTCTAAACCTGTGACCCCAGTGCTAAGAAGACAGAGACAGGAAGATTTGCAGGGGGTTGTTGGCCAACCAGTCTAACCAATTGTAGGTTCTGGATTCAATGAAAAAAGACTTTGTCTCAAAAAAAAGGGAAGACAGCTGACACCAGTCTTGGCTTCCCTGTGTACCTCCAAACCACACATCCAAATTTTTTTGTTTTAATATTTGCTTCAGTGTTTAATACTACATGACTTTTTTGTCTCTGGTGTTAATAGTTAGACTTGAAAAACCATTTTGAATATGAAATATAAGTGGTACTATTCATATTACCTTCTGAAATTTTAGAAATGATCTTTATTATGATATTGTAGAAATTTCATTCAACACTGGTATTAAGCAGCAGTTATGTCTTTGGGGTCCTGAAACATGCAGGTATATTCTTGAAACTTTGTAACTTCTTAAGTATTTCCTTAAATTTTTCATTTGAGTAACTTCAGATTATGAGAAATAGTATATAAACACAGCATATTTTATTCAGTTAGTCTCTGCTTGGAGCATTTTACTTCTATGTATAACTTTAAAGGATAAGAGCTACCATTTACAAATTCCTCTGAAGTTTTCTGGATCAGAATCATTGTTCTTACATCATTGATAGTCCCTGGGAGGATTGCTTTTTGAGCAAAGCTTTAGCAGTATTAGTTGTAGTTAGTTTTTTAAACTAGTACTTTTTTAAACCATTACTAGTGGAATTTAAATATTTAAAGATTATATTAAATATATAGATCTTATAACTTTTATTGTAAGTTATTGTTTATACAGTTGCTCCAAATCTTACTTTCCAATGACTTGATTTTTTCAGGCCCCAAATCCTCACCAGTCCATCTCCTTCAAAATCCATTCCAATTCCACAGCCCTTTCGACCAGCAGATGAAGATCATCGAAATCAGTTTGGGCAGCGAGACCGGTCCTCTTCAGCTCCCAATGTTCATATAAACACAATCGAACCTGTCAATATTGATGTAAGTACTAGCATTACTAGAACTACACAATTCAGGTGTATTTCTTTGTTTTTCTGTTATATTTTTAGTACAGATTGGAAATAAATGCCACCTTTCATTTATCATTTAAATGCTAGGTTTATATGAATTATAGATTCAGAAACCCTGTCATCTTCTATGACAATATTAAATACATCACTATTGCCAAGTTAGTTATCTTCATTTTTTTCTAACACAATCTCTGAAAAAGTTTTAAAATAAAATGATTTGAATATGAGAATTATTAGAAGCACTTTTGTGAATTTATGAAGTCCTCTCTTAAGATTTTTGTACAATTATTATTGTGTTATAAAAATGACATTAAGAATTTATTTGTTTTGTCATGAGTTTGGCATTATAACCAACAAAAGCAATTCTACATTCATATTTTAAATCATATAGTTGGAACTATAACTTAAATTTTAGTAACTGAAATACCTTGTTAGAAATTTAATTTAATTATCACAATAAATCACGAGTAAAGAATTCTAAAATCAGACTTTCTTCTTACTTTTTATTATGTTTTCCCCCCTGTATATTTAGGAGAGTAAGTTAACTTAAGTGGCTTTTTCCTAGTACCATTCTTAACTAAGGCCATCTTGTCTATATGTTGACCTAAATACAGAAGAAGTGAGAAGTAGGAGAGGAAGATAGAGAATAAGGAGCTTGGGAAATAAAATGTCAAAGGATATTTGTAGATTAGGGGTATTCTTGGTGTGCTCAAGCTTGTAATCATCATATGTATTTGAAAACAAACATCTTTTTTTCCTTTTTTTTCTGATTGTGATTGACCTCCTGGATTCTTGGGCTTAGCTATTTGAAGACTCACTTCGTATCTTACTCTTTCATCCTTTTCATAACTGCCATAAGTAACATAGTCCATTTTCCTCTTTATGTGTGTCCATTTGACTCCATGATCCTTTATTTGAACAATTTACTGCATTTATTCCTAGCATTAATTTTTCTTCATGTCCTTCCTGGTGCTCTCACTAGGATAATTTTTTTTTTAAGATTTATTTATTATGTATACAGTGTTCTGTCTGTATGTATGCTTGCTGACCAGAAGGGGCACCAGATTTCATTTTAGATGGCTGTGAGCCACCATGTGGTTGTTGGGAATTGAACTCAGGACCTCTGGAAGAGCAGGCAGTGCTCTTAACCTCTGAGCCATCTCTCCAGCCCCTAGGATAATTTTTTTAATGACATTTTTATCATCTATTCTCTTGTTTGAAAGCTTTTAGTAACTTAAAATTTTTTATTCATGCTCAGTCACTTTTTCTCTGAGAAAAAAAGACTTTTGGCTCTGGACTCAGCAATTAGGGATTTAAGATGAATTAACACACCATCTTTGCCCTCTATGATGTCACAGTTTATTGCATGAATCAAACATGCAAATAATTACAAAAAATATGCTAGTTTACAGAAGGGGTGTGATGAACTCTATCTGATTGGATGTAGGTATATTTAGCAGTAAAGGGATGACCTTGAAGCTATCCCGTAGAAGGTAAATGGCTAGGGATTTATTAAGTACACTATATAGGGAATTTTTTTAAGGTATTTGTTAAGGAAATAATACATACAAGATTATAGAGTTACCTTTACCTGAAAGGAATTAATAGTTGATATCTTAGGAGTTCAGGGTTCAGGAGAGGGCTGACAAATAATGGAAGGAGAAAGTACGAAATGTCAACACTGATTGATATCTTATATTTCTCTTAAGTAGTGGTAGGAGTGCTGAAACACATTTGGAGGGGACTACAACTCACTGTGTAGCCCTAAGTGGTCTTGAACTTGCTTCCTCCCTCATCGTCTTGAGTAGTAGGTTTATAAGTATGGTGGTATACCACATCTGACCAAAAACACATTTTGAGTGTGATAAATCATCTCAGTATTTCAGAAAAATCTTTAGTAGTAGTCAGGAAGGTGGATCAAATGGGTAGCATATGTTAAGGGCAGAACTGTCAGCAGTGTGGCTTTTGCTGTATTCCAGTCAAAATATGATAAATGTCTGAACTCAAGTAGTAGCATTAATGGTGAGAGAGGAGCAAATGAGTTGAGGGAGAGGAGACTATGGTGGTAGGGGTCTTAGAAGTCATGGAAATGGCTGAGTACTTACTGTGTGTGAGGTACTCTGCTAATTGCTTTATATAAGTTTTCTTTTGCAAGCCTCATGAGAGACATTGTGTTTATCTTATTCTGAAGGATATTCATTTTATAAGAGTCTAAGAAACCAACCCATGATCATATAGCTAATAAATGACTGAAATGTATTTAAGTCATTTAAACCTGGCTTTCTTTTCTTGAACTTATCTACTATATATCAGTAGAGGAGAAAGATTAAAGAGAAGCAGAAGATAACAGTTGACTTTTTGGCATATAGATACTTGGCTATAAACCAGGACAGGGTTTATAGAAAAATTACAGTTTTGTATTTTATCCAGGCTTTAGGATATCTGTGGGAATATTAGGACCTCCAGTGGAGATACAACTTGAATAAAATCAGTGTGTCTGTGTCAATCAGAGCCATGAGTATAAATTATGTTACTCAAAGAATATATAAATTAGAAAGAGTAGAAAATATAAACCTGAAGAAAAAAAGAAAACATATCCTGGTGAATCTTAACATTGTAACAGAGATCATTTCTCAGTTAACCTTTGTGAGCTCTTTCCAAGTGTACATCAGATACCAAGCAAATGGCTTCAAAAATGCTGATGGAGGCAGTTAAGAGCACTGGCTGCTCTTCCAGAGGTCCAGAGTTCAATTCCCAGCAACCACACTGTGTCTCACAACCATCTCTGGTGGTATCTGATGACTGCTTCTGACATAAAGGTGTATATTCATACATAAAATAAATAAATCTTATTTTAAAAATTGCTGATGGAGAGGATGCCACTTACTCTTAAGATTCAAATGAGATAAGGACTAAAATGAGTTTTGTTTTTAACAAATACCATGGAGCTACGTGACTGATAAGATGTTCCAGCCGATAAAAAATACCTGCTACATACCAGGTGGTGGTGACACATGCCTTTAATCCCAGAACTCATATGAATCTCTGCGAGTTAGAAGCCAACATAGTCTACAGACCTAGTTCCAGGACAGCCAAGCTATACAAACAAACCCTGTCTTAAAAGAAACGGGAAAAAGGTACCTACAGTAGAGGGAGAGACCTAACTCCAGCAAGTTGGCTTCTGACTTCCACACAAACTGTGGCACATGCTCGTGTGTACACACACACACACAAACAGACACACTCTAACATGTATGCCTTGGGCTCAGTCCCTCAGGCCAACCATTAATTTTTAAGTCTTTGGGGGCAGGTGTGGTGGTGCTCACCTTAATCCCAGTACTCAAAGGAAGCAGATTTTCTAAGTTTGTGGCCAGCCTAGTCTACATAACAGGTTCTAGGCCAGTGAGAGATCATAGCTCAAACAAATCAGCAACTAAATAGAAAATTTTAAGTTGTTTTGATTTCAAAGATAAATAGAATAGGAGGAGGCAAGAGAGGAAATGGATCGTCAGTTTTGAGAAACTTGACTGTATAGGAATGACAAAAGAGCTGGAGCTTGACTCATACTTGAGTAACAGTTGTTTTGAAACTAAGATTTCAGCAAATTTTATAACTGAGAAAAAGAACCTAATGAAAAGAGGTTGAGGTAGTAAGTAGAGAATTTTTGATAAAATTCTTTGAACTTGAAAATGGTGTCTTGCAGGGACTATAATAAATTAAAGGTAGATAATTTTTCTACACACTGCATGAAATAGGGCATTTTTTTAAACCCTGGGGCTGGTATTAATTTGATTTTTTTTTTCTTATTTTGCTTCATTTTGTTTGAGAAGTAGCCCTGGCTGGCCTGGAACTTCTATGTAAATCAGTCTGGTCTCAAATGCAGAGATAACTCCGCTTCTGCCTCCTGAGTGCTAGGCTTAAGATGTGCACCACCATGTTCAGCGCTTGATATGTTGGGGGTTTTAAGGGCGGATACAGTACATGTCTTATTCAAAGACACATAACCAGAGCAACTCTCACCAAAGAAAGCATTTTATTGGGAGCTCACTTACAGTTCCAGAGGTTTGGCCCATTATCCTCATTGTGGGGAGCATTGTGGCATGCACGCAGGTTCTGAAGCAGTAGTTGAATTTTACATCTGATATACAGGCAGACTGACTGACTGGGTCTGGCATTGGCTTTTGAAACCTCAAGGTGCACCTCCAGTGACATACTTCCTTCAACAAGGCCAGACCTACTCCAGCCTAATCCTTTCAAACAATTACAGCCCCTGGTGACTAAGCATTCAAACCTATGAGCCTGTGGGAGCCATTCTTATTCAAACCACCAGAGTACATAAAAGGAATTTAAAAGACAGCCAGGCATTGTGGTGCACACCTGAAGTCTTGGCACTGGGAGGTAGAGGCAAGAGGATCTGGAGTTGGAGGCCAGCCTGTGCTATATCATACCTTGGAGAGGGAAGAAAAGAGAGAGCTATAACTTTAGAAGTTATAGCTGATGCTACTGTACAAATGTTCATAGATAGCAAAGGTATTGCCAGAATCTTGAGTAGTTTGTTTCTTTTGTGATGCTGAATCAGAGGAATGTGAGACAAGGGACTAGAAGAAATTAGGGGGACAGTTGAAACAGTAGTTGTAGAATACTAGAGTACCCTATTTAACTTAGATAAGTAGATAGATTCTCAAGGAGCTTTTAAGAGCACAAGTGAGATTGAAAAGTGTGAGCTTAGGTTGGGCCTGGAGAAAGCTACATTCGACCATAGCTATACGAAGTTTCAGAGCTAGTGTAGGTAAACAGAGAAGGGGTGGGTCCTTCTATCTAGGAAGCCCTTTGCTTTTTTTCATGCCAGTCTATTCCTCAGATTTCTTCGGCTGCTTCGCCAATGCCAAAATCCTAGTGCCATTTCTTTTACATCATGGTCACCAGTTCTTATAGACATGGGGACTGGAAGCCCAGTATCAGGATTGCCAAATCATCTTGGTCTTAATGTCTGTCAGTAAAAGTCTTGTCAACACCACCACTTAAATGGTAGTGAATTGGCAACAAACTGATCTCTCTTTTAGTCTTAAGCTGTCATTTATTTTCCATGTGTCTGCATCTCACAGTGTGTTTGTAAGCTCTTAAAACCACCAAGATTTTTATGTAATAGTAGCTAGACAACCCCAACACCTCGATCATTGTTTGAAATTGAGTATTAATTATTCTGTAGACAGTGTTGAAAGTTTTGTGTAGTACATCGAACATGATAGAAATATACCAGTAGAGAATTTACTCTTTTACTCAGTAAGTCTAATTGCAAATGATGCCTATTTGCAAATAACCTTTTTAGAGACATTTGGACCCATTCAGTCCCTCACACTTAAGTTACACTCAGTAAACAAATCCAAGTTCCAAGGAATAGGATCCAAATTTCATTACATATGAAATTTCCCCTACTACCAACATTGTTGTAAAAGCCGTGTTTTAAATAATAGAGACCAATTTAAACAAAATCCTTATTTGAGCTATTTTGAGTCCCACCTCCTTTTTAATGTTGTACATCCACATTTTTATGATAGTATTAAATGTACTTTTGATTTTGTATTTTTTATTATATGTAACATGTTTCATATTTTAAGTTTTTTAATTGTTTTGGTAACTGCATACTAATTAAATTGATACATCATAACCATAATATGTCAAAATGCCTATCATAGGAAAATAATTATTTCTGGTTTTTGGTGTGATGGATAATGCTGCACTAAACATCTTTGTGCATATCATTTTTTCTTCTGAATTATTTCCTTAGGAAAAATTCCCAGAAGTGGAATTACAGGATCAAAGGGTATGAACATTTTTATGGCTCTTAATATGTGCCAGTAGAATTTTCTTTAAGAATTGATGAAGCCATTGAGTGGCCTGAAATGGATTTCAGCATTTGATCGGAACTAATAATCCTTTCACATAGGGCTAGGCTGGCAAGTGCTTCAAACTTTAGTGTTTATCATGTACACTAGCTAATTTCATAGCCTTTGTTTTGTGAAATAATTATAAGACAGGTATTGTTTTGAATTAACCCATCTGCTAATGCATAGTGAAAAATTCATTTGTTATTCCTTTTTTACTGTGTGCTTTAAATAAATGTATTTTACTATTTGTTTGTAGGATTTGATTAGAGACCAGGGGTTTCGTGGTGATGGAGGTAAGTAGTGATTTTAGTTTATTTTTTTAAAGGCAAGAATGCAATTGCTTTGCTGCTTGTCTCCTTTATAGTTGCTTCTTTTTCATGAAACAGACACAGAGAAAAATGTGTAGAGAAAATCAAATGGGTTTTTGTTTTGTTTTTTTTGTAGCAATTACCATTTACTGCTAGCAGAATTTAAAATTATTCATAACATGTAGAGAAAATGAGACAACATAAAAAAAAATCTTAAATGTACCATCTACAATTTTAAAATACACTATTTAATTTCTGCTGCCTCCAAATCTGGAGTTGCTAAATTTCTTTTGGCCTCCACCAAATACTTCGAGATGCTTATAATCAGATGAAATTATTGTAAATCTCTTTGGGGTTGCCTGCCACATCATCTCAGTTTGTCAGACTTCATCAAGCATTTCTCATCAACTTTCTAAAACTATTTAGAATGTACATTTAATTAATGGAATGAACCCATAATGGAAAAATTCAGTTATCCTTTTGGTATAGTAAAAAAAATATACACATGAGAAATTTCATTAGGATTTCTTAATGTTATTCTAGATGGGATTTCCATCTAGTCTCCCCTCTAGTGAAGATAATACTATTTAAGAAAATGGTTTTTTGAGCCAAGTGTGATATAGCATAAGCCTGGGATTCTAGCTGAGGCTATAGGAATGTGAGTTTGACACTAGCCTAAGTCTACATAGCAAGACTGTCTCAAAAAAACAAAACAAGAAAACTCTGTAATAATGTACGCCATATATTGCATTCGAGACTGTCTTGAAGTTTTCTTGTGAGAGGTCTTCTGTCTTATAAGGAAGACCATATTAGCTGTACATTATGCCTAGAGCCGGGTTCTTCACTCTGATCTTCCTTATCTTCAAAATAGGTCCAAACCCAGACTCAATATTTTATACTGAGTAAATACGATATTAGCCATATATTGTTATGGTGCTGTCCGCCTGTGAGGATATCAAATAACAAGCATGAATTATGTACTTAGTATTAACTGTATCACATAGTTATTTAAGAGTTTTTGTTGTTTGTTATTCCATGAGCCTGCCAGTTATTGTTGCTGCCAGTTTGACTTTCATATGTCTTAATAGCTGTGGCTGCGATAATTTTGCCCAATACATCCAGCATTTAAATGTTCCATCATGTTAGCATCACAGTTAACTTAGTAAACAGCCTGCATAGTACCTAAAATCAAGTGGCATTTCTTATCCTTGTTATGAGTCACTTTTAAAAAATTCATTGGGGTTTTTATGAAAATATAAGCAGATTTTTAAAAAAAAAGTCCAGAATTATTTTGTGAAGCAGGCTTCAGTTCATATAATTTATTCCCCATGACTTCTTTCATTTCTTCTGTGTGTCTGTCTTCCTGTGTTTGCCTGCCCCTCTCTTTCTCTTCTAACAGCCCCCTTGAACCAGCTGATGCGCTGTCTTCGGAAATACCAATCCCGGACTCCCAGCCCCCTCCTACATTCTGTCCCCAGTGAAATAGTGTTTGATTTTGAGCCTGGCCCAGTGTTCAGAGGTAGTTGGGCTCTTCTTTCTTGTTTTCACCCAAGCAAACTAAATATAAACTAGAGATTCTGTTTGTGCCTCACCCTCACAGCGTGTGTTTGTAAGTGTGAGAGTTTTGAAATACTAAATTTCTGCTTGGCCTGGCTGCGATGCTCTGAATGTGCTCTCACACACACTGTCCATTATGCATTTCTAAAGCAACAACATTCTGAGTTGGGATTTCCATCTTGCTTATTGTTGTCTTATTTCTGTTGAGTCTTGATAACTTCTTAAATTCTGGGAGACATGGGCAGGATTCTTTTTACTTTAGTCTACTAAATGATAACGTCGATTACATAATATTAATATATTTTAAGAAGACAAAAATGTAAATGGAAACCCCCCCATGAAAAGGTTTTTATGCTGGGCGTATTGGCTCATATCTGTAACCTTAGCACTTGAGAAACAGGCAGGAGGAGCATCCCGGCAGGTTTGAGGCCAAAGAGATTTTTATGAGACTTCTGACAGTTATTTGAGATTTTAGAATATAAGTAATTTTTTGTTCTTTATTTTTCCCCTTATATGCGATATATATATATATGTATGTGTGTGTGTGTATATATATATATATATATATTGACTAATAGATGAACATGAGTTCAGAAAAATTGAATCCATATATGGTAAATTATGCCCTCGTGTGAGAGAAGCTAGTAATATAATTGTAGTCTCCTATTTTAACCGTCATATTTGAATTTATTGTTAAACTAACTTTTTAAATTTTAAGATAAAATTTGGGTATTTTATTTTAAATATTTTTTACAATTATATTTACTGTCTTGATATACTTAGTGATCTATATTTAATATAATGATGATGCTTTAGAGTTTTTCATCAACTTAGTTGTTCCATAGATGCAGTGATGTAAGTCATTCAGTACTCGGTGATGTCATAAAACTGAGTAATACAATAAATAAGAACTGTGCATGAAGCATGGGCAAGTTGTTAGTGCTTTATAATGTTTGAAGTTATCAGTGGTTTGTATAAGATGTATTGCGCTCTATTTAAGAGAAATTCCAGACACCATTTTCTTTTAGAAAATTGCTTATGCAATCATAGAACTTTCTTATGGTGCTATAATATGATGTAACGGGTATAAAATATCTGTCCATATTTAATATTTAAGTTCTGTCATTGGCGTTCTTACTATTTGAAAGAACATGACTCTTTTTTACCCTTGAGAGTAGTATATTTTATAATTTCTTAGAGATTTTTGCTACTGAGTGTAGAAATTCTGCCTGGAAATCTCAGACCTATTCACTATACACTCTGGGGAGTCATTGCTCTAAACTCCTCTGTTCCATGTACCGTATGTACTTCTGCTAACTGAGACTACTTATAAAACTCACTTGCCTTATGAAATATTGCTATATATCTGAAATACAACTAGGATGCTGTAGCGTTTATTTGCTTACCTTTATAATACCAAATTTTTCAGAAAATCTTGAACACCTGTTTCGCAGGACTGGAGAGATGGCTCAGTAGTTAAGAGCACTGGCTGCTCTTCCAGAGGACCAAGGTTCAGTTCCCAGCACCCACATGGCAGTTCACCACTGTCTTTAATTCCACATAGATACACATGCGAGGATAATACCAATACACATAAAATAAACATAAATAAATAATTTTTAAAAGGAAAGAAAGCCAGGCTCTGGAGAGATGACTCAGAGGTTAAGAGCACTAGCTGTTCTTCCAGAGGACCCAGGTTTGGTTTCCAGCACCCACATGACAGTTCCCAACCAAAAGGAATCTAACACCCTCTTTTGTCCTCCACTAGCACCAAGCAGACAAATGGTATGCATATAGTCAAAGCACCCACACACAAACAAAACAAAATAAAACAAAAAAATCAAATAAAATAGTAATTTAAAAAAAAGAAAGCCTACTTAACTTTGTTTATATTAACTTTGGAATAAAGGTAACAGTTTTTATTTAATAGAAAAAATTCCAGGAACCACTGACATTGTTCACCATCTATTAAATAATAGAGCTACAGTTTGAGATCTTACATAAACTTAGAGCTAATATAAAAGAAACATTTTAACAGTAAGACCACTATATGTTTTTGAAATATTGAGGCCATTGAAATAATTTTAAAAATTGTTTGTTTTGTAGAGTTTTACATTGATTCTGTTGGCTTTTTGTTTTCATTTTGTTAATTATTTTCTTCGTTTTTTGAGACAGGGTCTCTGTATTATGTATCTCTGGCTGGCCTGGAATTTGCTATGTAGACCAGGCTGGCCTGGAACTCAAAGAGATCCTCCTGCCTCTGCCTCCCAAGTGCTAGGATTAAAGGTGTGGGGTACCATGCCTGTGCATTGATTTTGATGTTTCAATTTGTTTGTCAAAGGAACAAGAACCTGGTAGTAAATTTTAGAAATGGTGCATTGGTTTAAAGATTATGTTTTTCTAGATTTGTTTATTATCTATTTTAATGGTCATAAATTGGCCAGAAAACCAAAAGAAATTACAGTACCAATCACAAATAATGCCCCTTTTGGCCTACCCTTTGTAAAAGGCCAATATTTAAATATGCATTGCATTTTAAAGTCTAGATCTCCCCCACTTTCTTCCCCTGTTAAGTGAATGTGCTTGCTCCTCCTTAATGCTTCCTCCTCCTTAATGTGGATAATTTTCCCCTTCCTCTAATTTAGGGTCAACTACAGGTTTGTCTGCCACCCCTCCTGCCTCATTACCTGGCTCACTCACTAATGTGAAAGCCTTACAAAAATCTCCAGGACCTCAGCGGGAAAGGAAATCATCATCATCCTCAGAAGACAGAAATCGAATGGTAAGGATATGTGATGTATTTTCCTGTAATCATAGCCAAATATAATTTTATCATTTAGATAAAATAGGCCTGTGTGATATAAAGTTTCTGTCAAATAAATTTGAGTTAATAGTTTTTTTACATAAAGTATATTTGCACAAAACTGATTTTTTTTGTTCCCATTTCTAATTAAGAGGTCATTTTGAAAGGAAAACAATGTTGTTCTGTTTCTAAAATAAGGTGAACAAGTATAAACAAGCATTCAGAAAGCATAATTAAGCATATATGTTCTAAAAACTGGCTCAGAATTCAAGTATCTACCAAATGACATTCTCCCACGTTTGAAAATTAACTTTCTCCTACTTTTACCTTACCAAGGGAATTGGTATGTTGATTTCTTTTTATTTATTTATTTCTTTTTTGATGATCAAATCAGTTAAGATATGTAAGGAAATCTAGCACCAACAGTTATCATAGCTTGTTCACTTAAACTTTTAGGAATTTGAAGTCAAAACTAGCCACGGATATAAAGTTGTTATTTTACCTCTATAGTCCTCCAAATAGTTAAAATAAAAAAAACTGTTTTATTTTTATTTTAAGAATAACAATATGTATTTCAACATGTACTAAGTTATTTTTGTTAATTTTTTAGTTACTATTTTATTATTTTATGTATATGAGTGTGTGACTGAATGTGTAAGTGCAACATTTGCATGCCCAGTGCTGAAGGAAGCCAGGAGAGTGCAGAGGGTCCCTGGGGCTGGAGTTAGGAATGGTTGTGAACACAAACTCAGGTCCTATGGAAGAGCAGCCACTGCTCCTAACTTGTGAACCATCTCTCCAGCATCAGTTATTTCTGTTTTTAAGTATTTTCCTGTCCTAATATTGACTCATCTTAATTTTAATTTTGTTATTTTGAGTCTTGATTGTAACTTTTGCTTCCTCAACATGGTGGCATTTTGTTGTTTTCTTCTTTTCTTAAAAAGACCTTGATCTCTTCCTAACCTGTCAGGCAGCAATATATTTAGCATGGAACATAAGGTTTTTCTTTTATTTGCCTTGACTTGACTTTTGCACTATATTTTTTGAGAAAACACTTGGTAGACGAGATTCAAGTGATGATTGGGAGATTCCTGATGGACAGATAACAGTGGGACAAAGAATTGGATCTGGATCATTTGGAACTGTCTACAAGGGAAAGTGGCATGGTATGTATGTGATATGGTGCCAATTGGCACAAGTAGGGTATGCTTGAAATCTTCTGTTTTAAAAGTTTAAACCAAAGCTGGGTGTGGTGGCACATGCCCTTAATTCCAACACTATGAAGGCAGAGACAGGTGGATCTCTGAGTTCAAAAATAGCCAGAGCTTGGGGCTGGAGAGATGGCTCAGTGGTTAAGAGCATTGCCTGCTCTTCCAAAGGTCCTGAGTTCAATTCCCAGCAACCACATGGTGGCTCACAACCATCTGTAATGAGGTCTGGTGCCCTCTCCTGGCCTGCAGGCATACACACAGACAGAACATTGTATACATAATAAATAAATAAATATTTTTAAAAAATAGCCAGGGCTACACAGAAAAGTCTGTCTTGGGAGGTTGAAGGGTGGAGGACAAGCCAGGCATTATGACACACATTAGGAGTTCAAGGATATCTTTAGCTAAGTAGGAAGTTCAAGGCCAACTTGAGTGCTACAAGAGACCATCTCAAAAACAAATACGAATTCAGAATGTTCACTGTTTGCATCATTAAACGATTTTCATCAGATGCAAGAGTCCTCCAGAAGTTCTAACAAAAATGTTGGAACATAAAAACTGGCTTCACAGTAGCCAAGTTTGCTGTCAGTACTTTACAGTAGAGATTCACAAAGATGAAGATCATTGAGCCATCCAGTCCCAAAGACAGTTTGTTTTCCTTTTAGAAGTATTCCTTTTGATACTTTTATGGGTATAAATCATAAATAAACAAAAAATATTCAGCATCACCAGTTTTCTTTCTCTCTCTCCTTTTTTTTTTTTTTTTTTTTTTTTTTTTTTTTTTTGAGACAGGGTTTCTCTGTAGCTTTGTAGTCTGTCCTGGAACTAGCTCTTGTAGACCAAGCTGGCCTCGAACTCACAGTGATCCACCTGACTCTGCCTCCCAAGTGCTAGGATTAAAGGCCTGTGCTACCACCTCCGGCAATCACCAGTTTTCTGAGATTACAAATTCAAAAGATAGAAATCACAACTTTCCTTCCAAAAGAACAAAAAATAATTTGAATTGATCACATGTAGATTGTGATTATGATCGTGCTTATTTACCTCTTGGTGATGTGAAAATATGAAAATTTGGGAGATTGTTCATTTAGTGTGAGCAAGTAATTTGACAGTAATGAACAGGTTGATACCTAGGAAAGTTTGCTCCCCAGAGGGATGGTAAAGATGGAAAGTGAAAATAGACTTGAACACTCACTAGTAGAAGGTTTGATGAGCGCATTGATTGATATATCCATAGGTGGTTATATAAGAGTCAAAATTACATAATAGAGCTACAGTGATATGGAAATGTGTCTAATATATTGAATTGCTTAAAGCTGCATGTGTAATACCTTCATGTTAAAGATCTATATTAGGGCTGGAGAGATGGCTCAGAGGTTAAGAGCACTGGCTGATCTTCCAGAGGTCCCGAGTTCATTTTCCAGCAAATACATAATGGCTCACAACCATCTGTAATGAGTCTCAGTGCCCTCTTCTGGCCTATAGTGAAGGTGTACATGCAGGCAGAACACTGTATACATAATAAATAAATCTTTTAAAATAACCTATATAAAATATATTAACAGTATAACAATGCTATTTGAATTCTTTCATAAGGTTATTTTATATGCATTCAGTAAGTATTTATACTGCATATACAGATAAACTTAGGATATATACATGCATATATACATATATACATGCATATACACACACACATACATGACAAGGGTTATTTCTGAGTGCCATAATTATGGGGAAATTTTTATCTATGCTTTCCTGAAACATTTAAGTGGTCAACAGTATTAGGTGGTATAACTGATAGAATGAATACTATATTACTTTGATAATTAAGAAAAAGATAAATGGTAGTTTTATATATGTATATATATATTATTTATGTGTTCAGATAATTGAAACTCACCAAGTGAATACACTTGTGATTAATAAGCATAATGTTTATAGCCTTTTAGAAGGTTGCTGCATGCCCTCTTTATTGCTCTCCTTGCAAAGATAACTAACATCCTGACTTCAGTAGGATATAATGTTTAGATTGTTTTTGTGCGACTCCTTTTTTCAATATTGTAAGATCCATCAGTGTTATTGGGTGTTTGTGTGTCTGTCATTCATTCCTGAGTAGTATCCATTGTGTAACCGTAACTTGATTTCCATCTGCTATATAATAAGCATTTGGGTAGTTTACAGTTTGGTGCTATTCTGGATGCTGCTGCGGTGTATATTTTTAGTTGCATGCCTTTGAAGAACATATGTGTATATTTTTACTGGCTATATGCCTAGCAGAGAATTATAGACCTACACCATATGCTTACTTCTGGTTTTACAGATATTCCCATCAGTGCTGCCAATTAATTGTACCAGTTTATACATCTACCAGCAGTGTGTAAGAGTTCAATTTAAGCCTGGCCATGGTGGCGCACGCCTTTAATCCCAGCAGGGGGCAGAGGCAGGCAGATCCCTGTGAGCTTGAGGACAGTCTGGTGTACAGAGAGAGTTTAAGGGAAGGCAAGGCTATACAGAGAAACCCTGTCTCAAAATAACCCCCTCAAAAAAAGTTAGATTTAAAATACCATAATTTTAATAATTTTCCAGTTGACATTATAAGTGAGTCATATTTGTCTCTCTTTTGGGTAACAATTTGCAAGTTTTTATTTTAAACTGAGCTCCACTGGACCTGTTGTCCATAGTTTCCGCACTCACTTAGTAAATAACACCTCATTTAACATTGTCAAATAATTATGAAAATTCTCTGAGTACTTAATTGGCTAAACTAAATTCCCAGGAGAAAAAAAGTTGACATTATTGTAGCTTATATCTTGAAATAGTAGTATAGGATTATCATTGTTAGTAGCTTTGTGTGGGGGTTGGGAGATGTGTGTGTCTCGTAGTATATATTTTTTAAAAAAAAAAATCAGGCTAGGCGACTTTAGCCCCAGCTTTGCACACTGGAGGCAGAGGCAGGTGGATCTCTCTGAATTCAAGGTCAGCCTGGTCTGCAGGGGAAGTTCCTATACAGCCAGAGCTGTTGTACAGACAAACCTTGTCTTGAAAAACCGTAAAAACAAAAAAAGAAGGAAAGTACTATCATTTCTTTTACTGAGATAATTAGCAAAAATGCCCAGGAACCTTTCATATTTCATAATTTGAAATTTTGGAATAACAATTTTTTTTCAGGCGATGTGGCAGTGAAAATGTTGAATGTGACAGCACCCACACCTCAACAGTTACAGGCCTTCAAAAATGAAGTAGGAGTGCTCAGGTGAGTGGATTTACTTCAAGTAGAAAAACACAATGTATCTACTTACAGTTTCTATTCATATTGTTTTCCTGATTGCAGTATCATTTAGTACTGTATATAGAAGATATATTCAGCCGAGCGGTGGAGACGCACGCCTTTAATCCCAGCACTCGGGAGGCAGAGGCAGGCGGATCTCTGTGAGTTCGAGACCAGCCTGGTCTACAAGAGCTAGTTCCAGGACAGGGTCCAAAACCACAGAGAAACCCTGTCTCAAAAAAAAAAACAAAAAAGGAAGAAGGAAATAAAAAGTGTCTGATCATGTATAATAATAGTTCCATTTAGGAAGGTAATACTCTAAAAATTCTAAATGTCTCAAAACACATTTAAAATTGTATTGGCCCTGGGCTCTAGGACTTGAGGAATATTGACAAATGAGAGCAAATCCATGATAAAAAGACTTACATAGGGAAAATTCTGGAGTTAAAACTTTATGTAAGGGGGAGGGGGAGGGAAATGGGAGGCGGTGGCGGGGAAGAGACAGAAATCTTTAATAAATAAATGAATTAAAAAAAAAAAAACTAAGGTAGAGAAATGACCAAAAAAAAAAAAAAAAACTTTATGTAAGGGAAATGCTCAACAAAACTGAGATTTCAAACAGAGAAGGGTATTGTATTCAAGAGGGTACATAGTTATTCTTATATTGTAAAGAGCAGAACAAGGAAGCTAGTTATAGAGATTAGAGGAAAATGATTTTGCTTTTACATAAGAAAACTTCCTAATATGTTTAGAACCACTTAAGCAAAAACAACCTCTACTTCCTCACTCAATATACTTAAATAATATATTTCTAAATAGACTAGATAATTACAGGTTAACTTTATTTTGTTTCTAGTACTTTTGACTGGGAGCATATTGTTGGTGGACTGATGTGTCTCTCTTTGAGGAATTGTTACTCATTGTCACGTTTCTTCTTCACAGGAAAACGCGACATGTGAATATCCTACTTTTCATGGGCTATTCAACAAAGCCACAGCTGGCTATTGTGACCCAGTGGTGTGAGGGCTCCAGCCTGTATCACCATCTCCACATCATTGAGACCAAATTTGAGATGATCAAACTTATAGATATTGCACGGCAGACTGCACAAGGCATGGAGTAAGTTCAGTTCTGTTAAATCTTCATATATGACTTTCGAAAACCACTTGAGGATACTTTAAGGCCCTAATAATACCTCTTACGGATTGCGTTTTAAGTTTTTATGCAGGGGTATTAATAGCTAGCACTAGCTTATTAAAAATATTTCTCTAATTCAGCCTTTAAAGTATATAAGGAGTGTAATATTTGACAAGAACTTTACAATTGCAAATGATGATTAATTAGTTCACGGTGATTTATGTGAACAGTGGAAGTACAGAAAAGCAGGACCTCTGGCTCCCTCCCCCCCAAAAAACCCACCACCACTAAAATAAAGCCATTACTAGTTAATGTGACTATTATCTGTGCTTTCAAATCATTTTCTTTTACATGCCTGTATTTTCTGCTGCAAAATGGTCAATTATTAAAGTTTTAAGTGACTATCTATATTGTGATTCTAGCTGAGAAATTCTGCTATGTCTAGGACTTGAACATTTTTCCAAAACAGTGTGATGAAGCGAGTGTGTACTTACCAAATGATGTTCAAGTGTGCCCTCCATTGCAGACAGTTTTGGTGTGTGTTGTGGGGAGGGGCGTGTTAGGGATTCGCCCTCGGTCTAATCCCTAGAACATGTGTTCTGCCACTGAATAATCCCAACCTCTTCTTTCTGGTTCCCAGATATTAGCAGCCAAACCTGACTCCCTACAAGTCCTAAGAGTCTTCTCTAGGGAACCTTACCAGACCAGGAGGAAAGGGTATCATTCTACAATTTACAAACAATAAGCCAGACAATTTTCTAGTCCCCCACTTAGTCTGAATAAAACAAATTGTCTAATCTGCAGACGTTAGAGGAGAAGTCTGATAGACATGAAAGGCCAGAACACACGGGGGTGGGAATGCGCTGGGAGAACAGATCCAACGAAAGGAGACGTTACCACTCTCACCAAGAGAAAATGTATTAGTTTCCTTGGGGAGATTAAAAAAGATAAAATTTAAAAAAAAAAAAAGGAAAACACTTGTAGCCAGGCATGGTGGCACGAGCCGTGACCCCAACACTTGGGAGACAGGAAGGAGGATCATCTAGTCTACACAGCATGTTCTAGGCCAGTTAAAGCAATACTCTGCCTAAAAATCATTGCCATTGAATATCAAAATGTTTAAATGTTGATACTTGTAGCCTATTGGAAATAGTGTTCTTTCCAGCTATTTTAACCTTTAAGTGTTAAAATTCACAAGGAATGCTGTAGTTTTAGGATTCATTTGAATTGTCTTCAGCAAAAGAATTTTAAAACTACCAGGCAGTACTGTTGCACACCTTTAATCCCAGCACTTGGGAGGCTGAGCCTGGCAGATCTCTGTGAGTTCGAGGCAAGCCTGATCTACAAAGTAAGTTCTAGGACAGCCAGGGCTTCACAGAGAAACCCTGTCTTTAAAAAAAAGAAGAAGAAGAAGAAAAAGTTTAAAACTGTTATGCAGTTTTGCTGATTGTAGTGGCATGCGCAGCCTGTAACCACTAGCACTGGAGCTGGAGGCAGGAAGCTCAGAGTCCAAACCAGCAACAACAGCATGCTATTTGGTTTAATATTGGTTTTTCTGTGTTGTGTTGCATAGTTCAAAAAAGGGACTCTTAAGATTTTTGTTTGTCTGTTTTTTTGTTGTTGTTGTTGTTGTTTTGGTTTTTCAAGTCAGAGTTTACAGCCCTGGCTGTCCTGGAACTCATTTTGTAGTCCAGGCTGGCCTTGAATTCACAGATCCACCTGCCTCTGCCTCCTAAGTGCTAGGGTTACAGGCATGCACCACTACCACCCAACTAAGATAGTTTTTTTTTTTTGTTTTTTTGGGTGTTTTTTAGCAAAGTGAGTTGCATACCAATTTGTATAAGTAAATATTTCCCCCTGTTCTATCATCAACCACTAAAGTAGATAATCATATTTGGGTATCTGGGGTTTTGTTTTTGCTTTTTGGAGGTTGGGTTTTACTTAGCCCTAGCTGACCTGGAACTCACTGTGTAGACGAGACTGGGAAAAACTCCTGTCTCTCTCTGTTCCACTAGTGCTGGGATTAAAGGTGTGCAGTGCAACACACCTGGCCCGTATTTGTATTTTTTAGTGTTGTATATATGTATATGAAAATAGGATTAGAAGATACCACGTTCAGTGGTGGTTGTCTCCAGCAAGGAAAAGAGTTCGTATAAACTTTGAAAACGTAGAAAGCAAATGTAAAAATCTTAACAGGATTTGTTAGGGTGGGAATATGAGTGATCTTTGCACTATCTTTTGTTGTTGTTTGTCTTCATTTCAAACTAAACTTACTTCAAAATAATAAAAAAATCATATTAAAAATGTAAACACAAATATATGTCTGTAATCTACTATCCAGAAATAACTGGTTTTGATGATCTAATGTGTTTTGTGTGTCTTAATAGTTGTGTATGTTAATACTGTACACAATCGTTTTGTTACTATTTTATAATTATAGAACCAGGCTTTGCCTTCCTTTTTACTCTTTGCACATCATTGCTGATTAATAAATACTGTTTTCTGATCCCAGTTCTGCTGAATATTATTTACTCACTAGTTCCCTCATTTATTTAAGTGCCAAATATATTTGTAGTGCTTCAGTACAGTATTTGTGTATTAACAATTATATATGCATATATGCCCTTACAATGTATTAGACATTGTTCTGTATATTTTATATGTGATTTCTCACTTATTCTTCAATAACCAGTGAGTCAGTGCATATAGAAAGACCATGTAACTTGCCTCAGACACTTGGGCTCCCCAGTGAAGCCTTTTGAGCTTTGTACTATGTCGCTTTTCCAAATTATACAACCCTTTTACCAACCTCAGCCCTTAATGCCATACAATATTCCTGCAGTCCATGGTTCATGTACTTGTCCTCTCTCCTAGACACTACCATTCCTCTGTCCTCAGACCCCAAACCCCTTCCCTAAGAATATCACCTGATTATCTTGTTTATCATTTCATTAAGAAAATGTGTTGAACAGGAAGTGGTAGTACGCACTTACAGTCCCATCCTGGGCCACAGAATGAGAGACCCTTTTTTTAAAAAAAGAAAAAGAAAGTTCCCTGGGCATCCGTGCTGCTAGATCCAGTGGTTAAATTCTCAGTCTTCCGTTTATTTGATCTGTCATAAACAGGGTACAGTTAATCCAGTTCTTCATGGGTAGCATTCTTTGTTCTCTGCTTAATCGTATTCTTAATCTCTTGTTAGTCAATATGGTCTGAGTAGCGTCTGCCTGGGAACCCTGAAATTTAGAAATACTGAATTGTAAACACTACCTCAGATCTTCTAAATTGAATCTACATTTTAATATGATCTACAAATGGTTCACAAGCATATGAGGTTGAAGAAGTCTATACCAAAGCATATTTTTCTGATTATCCCACTAGTAGCTGCTTCTCAACTGATTCACCCTCTACCCCTCTGGGATCTCATTCAGTTTTATGGTGTGAAAGAAAATTACTTTAAAATCAGTTCAGTACCCTTCCTGCTACTTCATTTCACTTGTACTTAAGACTCTCATGTCAGACTGTCTGCTCAACATGTATGCTTGTCTAATGTCTTGTGTTTACTAGATCTTGAACTCAGCTGCTGTCTTCTCCTCTAGCCTGTTCTTCAGCCCCGCTGTTCTTGCAGCTGCTCATCTCAAACATCATACAGTGATCCTCGAGTCCTCTCCTTTGTTCATGCCACACAACTCTCATTTTATCTGTTTTTTGTTGCTGCGTTGAGACAGGGTTCCTCTCTCTAGTCCTGGCTGTCGTGGAACTCACCATGTAGACCAGGGTGCGCACCACCACACCTAGCACTCGGTGTATCGTTTTGTTTTGTGTGTGTGTGTTTTGTTTTTTTCGAGACAGGGTTTCTCTGTAGCTTTGGAGCCTCTTCCTGGAACTCACTCTGTAGACCAGGCTGGCCCCGAACTCACAAAGATCCGCCTGCTTCTACCTTTCGATTGCTGGGATTAAATGCGTGCACCACCACCACCCGGCTCAATATGTCTATTTTAAAAGAATATCCAGAGCCTTATAACTTCTTGTCAGTTATTTAGGTTATCTTCCTACTCAAGCTCCCATTCTCATACCTGAATTAACTCCTATCTCCCAGTTTCCACACTTACTACCTCAATTTAGTTTCAACACAGTGGCTTATTTGGCCCTGTCAAAACAGATTGTGTTGCTAGTCCTCCCATATTTCATTCATAATGAAAACCAAAGTTCTGTGTGGGGAGAGTAAGGTTTCACAACTAGGCCTGTCTCGCTGCACCTAGCACACCGTCTCTCCATCCCCTTCCCCCAGCTTTTCTGTTACTTCTCAGATTATCTGTGCTTTTCATCCAGGCAATGTCACACTTGCCTCTTGCTATTCTTTGTATGTGGAAGCCCTGTGTCTGTCATAGGGCTCTGTCCTTTTCTCCTTGTCCTTGGTATAGTCTCATCCCTTAATGTATACTATCTTACCTCATTAGAGGTCCTCTTTCACCTAAAGTAAACCCCTACAGTTGAGCATTCCCACACACCTGGCACAGTTAACGGTATGTGGTGCACTGTGTATTTTACTGGCATAATCTTTTATTTTCTATCTTCTGCACTACAATGTTAAGTACCTTGTTTTATCTCTAAGACTAAACAAGAACAGTTGTTGGTTAGCACTTAGTGGGTTTTCGTTAAATATATAAAATAATTCTTAAGAATATATCAAAATAAACACTATCATCTCCATGTTACAGATTAGTGGATGAAAGCTAGATTGTAGTCACATGATAATGGCGCATGCCTTTAAGCCCAGCACTTGGGAGGCAGAGGCAAGTGGATCTTTGAGTTCAAGACCACTCTGGTCTATAGAGCTAGTTTGGATGACAGCCAGGGCTACCCAAAAACCCTGTCTTGAAAAACCAAAAAGAGAAAGAAAGATTATAAGATGCTCCTAGGATAATTAACACAGGTGGAGGTCAGACCCAAATCTGAGTGTTCCGAATCTTTCCTTCTCCCATGTCTCTTTGGTCATTTCACTTCTGTGCTTCAGGTTTCCTCTCTGCGTGGACAGAATTACTTCACCTGCTTCACAAGGAAGTATAAAGGTTATGCAACCAGATTATATAAAATATTTGGAAAATGTCAAAATATTTCGCATTTATAAATGGTGGTAGTAATTCTCCATTTTCTTATAAAATGTATCATTTTTACTTTTACATTTAGGTCGCTGGTCCGCTTTAGATGACTTGTGTCTGAGGTAGCAGTTGAGGCTCTTTTCTTTTTCCCTATGTGCATATCCAGTTGTTCCACAGCGTTTGTTGAAAAGACCATCCATTTAGTTAGTTACCTTTTTGTAAAGGATATTATGTCTCTGGCTTTATGTTTCAGCTTGTGGATGTTTGGTATGGATTACAAAAATGAAAGAATAGTATGCTTTGTGCTTTCCCACCAATATTATGAAATTCTGTATTTATTTACATATCTATTCTGTTCAGGCCAGCGATGTACTTAGTAATTAAAATATTTTCTCATGGGGCATTTACTACCCTCTCTAATGCATGTTCCAACTAGGAAGTGAAAGGAATACAAAATCATATTGGCGTATTAGAAGACCCCATATCACTAAGTGCTTAATTCTTCCCAAGTTGTTCTCTTGCTACAACATGATGCTAGTCACAATAGGAACAGACATAAATTTAGAAATTGGCAGACTAATCTGACCAGTTATATGGAAGTGTGGTGGCTAAATATTTATAGCTCAGATACTTGAAACCAGTTGTGGTAGTACACACTTATAATCACAGCCCTTCAGAAGTGAAGTTGGGGTCAGAGTTTAAGGCCAGTCTGGGCTACCTGATTCCCTGTTTCAGGAAGGAATTTTAAAAGATGGAAGAGAGAAAACAGAAGATCTGGGGGGGAAAAATGAGAAAGAGAAAGAAGAAAGTCAACAATTTGGGGGGATAACAAAGTTGAACTTTAGTTAGAAATTTCAGATATTACTATAAGATCATAGTAATCAAGACAGGTATTTGTGTGTGTGTGTGTGTGTGTGTCTGTGTCTGTGTCTGTGTCTGTGTCTGTGTGTGTATAAATCATTGTGGAAGAACAGGAACTTAGTTATATATCCAATATATGTATTTTCTTCATTTGATTTTTTTAACCAAGGTATTGATGTAATTCATGAAGATAGTTCTTTAACAAATGTTTCCTATAACCAGTAGGCATTCATATAGGAAAATTAAACAATTAACTGTTAGATGGCACAAAACAAACATTTATTTGAAGTGGATTAAATACAAAATCTAATATTTCATGTAATAACAGAGAAAATCCTTGTAGTAAAAGAATAAGCAGTGATTTCTTAGAACACAAAAGGTAAAGGAAAGAAAAGGGCTTGAGGTACATCAAAATTTAAAATCACTTTTCTTCCAGAGACACTATTATGAAAATGAAAATCTGTCTGAGGATATATAACTCATTGGTAAAGCACTGCCTAGCCTTTGTGAAACCCTCTGTTCAGTCTCTAGTGTGGTAGGAAGAGATAGATGAACAAAAGAAAATGAAAAGAGAAGTTATTGACTTGGAGAAAATGTGTGAAAATATATCTGATAAAAAGTCTTCAAAGTATATTAAGAACTGTTAAATTCAATAATCAAGCATAGGGGCTGGAGAAATGGTTCAACAGCTAAGAGTACTGGCTGTTCTTGCTAAGGACCCAAGTTTAGTTCTAATCACCAACAACCAGCTGTTAACTCCAGTCCAGGGTGTCTAAAACCCCCTTCTGGCTTCTCAGACACCAGGCATACATGTGGTATATAAACATATATGCAGGTAAAACACACATAAAATAATAATACCATACCTCTCAAAGAGTCAGAGAAACCAGATATGGTGGCACCTTTTGTAATTTCTGACCTTCAAAGGCCAAGGAAAGAGGATTAAGAGTTCAAGGCCCATCTTAGCATTATAGTAAGATCCTGTCTCAGAAAGGGGTTGGGGGAGATAGGGGTGCAAAGTACCTTATTAAAGATGTTATATGAATGACCAGTAAGTACATGCAGACATTTAACAGCTAGCCATCAAGAAAAGGTACATTTACAGTATAAAGTGAGCCAGCACCACATCCCCACCAGAATGCCCCTTTTCAGAACCTGTAGTACAGAAGTCTCAGCAAGGATAAAGATCACTTGAACCTCATAATACATACTGGTAAGATTTATTTATGTTTGGTAGGTGTATATACTTCATCGCTATGTAGGAATCAGAGAAGTACCAGATGGTTCTGTCCTTTCACCGTGTAGGTCTGGAAGAATGAATTCAAGGTGTCAGGCTCAGCAGCAGGCTCCTTTACCTACTAAACCATCTTATCTGCCTATTAAAAACCTTTTGAGGGTGTTCTTTATCTCAATTTGGCTAGTCATTGCACACTTAAAGTTTGTACGTTATGTTTTATGTATCAGTAACTCAATGAATTCTGAATATGTATGAGTGTTATGCATGTATGTATTTCTGTGTACCATATTGGTACCTCCATGCCTGCAGAGGCCAGAAAGGGGCATCAGTGACCCTGGAACTGGAGTTACAGATAATTGTGAACCACCGTGAGTGCTGGGAATTGAATTCAGGTTCTCTAAGTGCAGGTAGTGCTCTTAACTGCTGAGCCATCTCTCCAGCCCCCTCAATAAATTCCTTAAAAGTGAAAGCAACTATTTATTAAATCAAAGTAAAAAATAGAATTTAGGCCACTATAAAGTACAACTAAAAAATATACAAACTACCCATTAGAGATTTAAATTATTTCCAACTTAGTAAATATTGCTAACTGCAGAGAGGTAACGGAATATCATTCCCTTCAATCTTGCTTTCTTTCTACATTGACATAATGGAACAAAACTAACCTGACATCACCACTGTCACATCTGTTAGTTCAGATGCCTGCCAAACTCTCCATAGAAAGCTAGGATGTCAGAGGAGAAATTCTCACTTTGAAGTCTGGTGAACATTTGTGGAATTATGCACAGTTAGGAAAAAGAGGGCTTTAAGTACAGGTATCTTAGTTTGCCAGGTTCAAAGTTTTAGAAATAGGTAGAAAATGCAAGAAAAAAAAACTTAAATGAGCCTCTAGGAACTTTGCCAAATAGACTAATTGATTAAACTGGTTTGTCAGCCAGGTGATCTTAGTATTTTAACTTCTAGAAAGTGTTTGGTGTCTTTCATGGTATTCTTAAAGAAATGAAACATAAGCGGCTAAATTTAATTGGCTTCAAAACTAGATGGATGATTGTGTGCCTGAGGGTAGCAAGCTAGAAGGAGATTTCTGACTTCGTTTCTTTGGAAATTATGAGCCTTCTTACGTTTTATTTTTATTTTGTGTGTATAAATGTTAAGTGCAATACATGTGTACAGTGCCAATAGAGGCCAAAAGAAGGTGTTGGATCCTCTGAAACGAGAGCACAGATGCTTATGAGCTTCCCATGTGGGGGCTGAGAATCAAATCCAAATACCCTGGAAGAAGTTCCAACCTCCCTTCAATCCAACATGGCCTTCATTTTCTTCTTAAATCTCTCAAACTTTATCTAAAGCTCTAATTTGCTATGATGGTTGCATATCCTTTTTAACCACTGAGCCCTCCTTCAGCTCCTATGATGAGCCTTCTTAAAAGTAACTGATAACCCAGTCTGGCAACCCATACCTGTATTTTCAGCACTAAGAATATTGAGACAGGAGAATCACCACAGGTTTGAGACCAGCCTGAATTACACAATAAGTTCCTGGCCAGCCTGAGCTACTACTGGATGAGAGCCAAGATAGATAGGTAGATGGATGGATCGATCGATGGATCGATCGATGGATCGATGGATCGATCTATGGGGCGCTGACATAGGAAGTTATTAGAATTCTAATCTTTAAAACTTTACTTTTACCACCTAGCATGGTAGTGCATATCTGTAATCCCAGCACTGAAGAAATGAATGAGGCAAGAGAATTGGTTTAAATTCAAGGCCAGTTTAGGAAGCAAATTCATGTCTCAGAATATAAATGAAAACTCTTAAGTGAAATTTTTTTGGTTGGGGTTTGGGAGTAAGATTTGTTTCAGATGTGTTGTTGTTGCTATTTGTTTGCTTTGAAACTTTTCACACTGTACCACAGACTGAAGTTATTATATATATAGCCTAGTTTGACCTTGACTTGCAGTGATCTTACTGCCTCAGCTTTTCAAGGGCTGAGATTACAGACATGAACCACATCCCAACTGAAAATAAATTTAATAAGTTAAAATTTTAGACCATGTGTCAAAACAAAGTCCTATCTAGCTATCCCATACAAATATGGGATCAAGGAAGTATTTTATAGAAGCAATTCAAGAAAAATTATTGCAGGGTTATAATAAATATAATCTTACAAGAGTCCTAGTATTAATAGGCTCTTGATTATAAATTTTGCACCTACCACAAAGGAGATAAAGATGAGAATCTCAGCCTAGTTTTTGTTGGTCAGATCAAGTCTGAAGTATATTAATTTGGTGCATCTTATGCTCTTCAAAGAATGTTGAAAAGGTAAATCTTGTGTAAGATTTTGGAAGAGGTACAAAAAAGACAGATTTTATCAAGTGCTTTTTGCAGCTATATGAGTAGATTCTGTAAACACACACTTTGTCCAAAGAAGAAGACCGGCAAGAGAATCTTCAAAAGAGTGTGGTACTTATTTAATTGATAGCATATTTGTTCTTTCTCAGTGCCACAAACACACACACACAGCTGTAAGGTACTCCTAACATATTAAAAAAAAAAAGTAGAAAGGAATTGTCACCAAGATTCTTCAGTGGGTAAAGACACTTGCCACCAAACCTGACCACCCAAGTTCAATGCTCGGTACTAACATAGTGGAAGAAGAAAATTGACTCCCATAAGCTGACCTCTGGCCTCCATACATACAGTAGTGGGCACACATACACAAGCACTAAGTTGAATAAATGTTTTAGAAGGTAGGAAGGAAATCCATTCTAATTATCCTAAATAATGGATACACTTCCGTATCGTGCTAGAGTATAGTTTATTTAGTGTTGTTCCCTTCCTTACTCCCAAACAACTATATACTTACTGACATCTTCCATTATAATTAGTCCAGGCTTAGTAAACTATGTTTTAGTGATAATTTGTATAGAACTGTTTAATGTAGTAATTGCTTTGAACTATTGTATGGTCTAGGCTTTGGGTATGTTAACCCATTTTTCTAGCTGGACAAATAGAGTTCCTTTTCCTTCCATCCTTCCATTATACAGACCTGTACTACTCTTTTGTACTTTGTTTACAGAAAGAAAATAATATATAAAAAATAGGAAATCAGTTTGTACTATAAAGAATTACACAGTCAATTTGAAGCAGCTGTTGAAACTTTGGGCTCTGCTAGGTTTACCCTATCTAGCTTTTAGTAACCGTATGTCACTAGTTAGCAGTCAGATGCATCTTGTACAATATTTACTGAGTTCCTGGTCTTAAACTTCCTCTCTTGAACCCTGTAGTTAAGTTTTACGTATTTTATTCTTGCTGTGTTTCTATCAGATTTCTAGAGTAATTAATGCTACCTATCAGGAATATCTTTTCCTTCCCTTCATCGTGTCTCCATATTTTTGTATAAACCTACTGTTTATTATTGGAGTGGTTGGGACCTATGACCCCTCAGATCTCCCCAACCCCTCCCCCTTGACAGGATGCTGGTGTGGACCAAGTCCCATGCAGATGTTGTACAGATAATCAGTCAGGTCATGCCCTGAAGTCAGTGTTCACACCAATCTCCGCTCCAGTTCTCCAGATCTTTCATTTGCTTTGCCCTTTCTTCCTTGGTAGAGATGATAGAGATGTCCCGCTTATGGCTGAACACCAACAGTCATTCTTAGCACTTTGACCAGTTATGAGTCTGCAGTTAGTTACCACTGGTCACTACATTCTGATCAAAGCAGATAGCAACATTTCTCTTTGGCCATAAGCAGTTATTTAGAAAGCAGTTTAATGAGCAGATCCTGTCCATTTAGAAAAAGAACAGTAATAGCCTCCTGACTAGAAGGCCGATACTTTTGTGAGGCATGGTGGCCTGAGTGTGTAATTCCAGCCCTTGGAAGGTCGAGGCCAGATCTCTGTGAGTTCAGGTCAGCCTGAGCTAAAAGTAAATAAGCCTCTAAATGGGGAATGTATTAGCTTCCTTTTTTTAAGCCGTTCACTTCATACCAGCACTCTCATTAACCCCTCCTTTTTTTTCTCATTTATTCAAGATCTTGCCATCCTAAAAAACAAAAAAAAAAAACTTTCTTGGGAGAAGTTTTATCTTCACATGTTCGTATCTTTCTATGGCGTTGCAAAAGTTATAAAGCAGGGCTAGCAAGGTTGCAGTAAAGAATACCTTACTGCTCCTCAGAGGACCCAGGTTCAGTTCCCAAAACCCACTTTGGGCAATTCATAAGTGCCTGTAACTGTAATTCCAGGGAATCCAGCACCCTTTTTGGCCTTCACAGGCATGTGCACTGGTGTGGCTGGCAAACAGAAACACATACATACACACAAATAAGGAAATAAACCTTTAAAAGTTTTAAAGCAGTTGAGACCTATAACTGACCTCTTTTCTTTTGCTTATAAGAGTAGTGGTAATGGGGCTGGGGAGATGGCTCAGAGGTTAAGAGCACTGGCTGCTCTTCCAGAGGACACTGGTTCAATCCCCAGCAACCACATGATGGCTCACAGCCATTTTTAATGCGATCTGGTACGCTCTTCTGGCCTATAGGCATACATAATAAATAAATAAATCTTAAAAAAAAAAGTAGTGCTGATGATGTAGCAGGAGCCCAGATTCATGACAAGATCATTCTAGGTTGTGATAAATGTTATGAAGGAAATAGCATGAAGTGAAAGTATAATAAATGAAAAGGGATTGCTTTGGATAAAGTAATTTAAAATGAAATTTTTGTTTAAAATATAATTAACATCTTGATGTTTGTCTTGAAAATGAGGATATTTAACAATGATAAGGTGCAAACAGTCTGAACTATTTATAAATCTATTTTTAATAGTGCTCATGATATGACTTTGATTCTATATTCTGATTTTAAGTCAGAACTTAACAGAAGTGTTTTTATATGTTTTCTCCAGTAATAAGACAGATAACTTGCATCTATTGTAGTTGATTTGACAGACTTGTATTCAATATTTCACACCTATCAGACCCTATCCTATGCATTGGAAATAAATAGAAATAAAATCAAAAACAAAGATAGTTTTTATGCATAATTTAGAATAACAAAGGATGTGTGACCTATCATTGACTTTAAAATAATATGTTTGTGGGCTTGGTGGCACATATGCCTTTAGTGCCAGCACTTAGAAGTAGAGGCAGCGCGTCTCTGAGAGTTCAAGGTCACCTGGTCTATGTTGTGAGTTCCAGGACTGCATAGCCAGAGCTACATAGTGAGACCCTGTCTGTAAAAGACAATAACAACAACAATAATATAATGTCATTATGAGGAAATTCCTTCCTCACTAGTATTAATGTTTTACAAAGATGTCATGCCGCCTTTAAAATTGTCTTCACCAGACTTTCATAGTCTAGTGGAATTTGCATTCTAAATGAAAAGAAACATAGGCACATGAAAAACGAAGCAAAGCAAAGATCAAGCCTTAATTACTACATAATTGAACAGCAAGAGATCACTTTCCATTGGGTTTTTTTGTTAGAAAATAAGAATGTTCATCTTAGAGTATGAATAGCTGGGAAGTAGAATGGAAGCCAATTTGGGGACAGGTACAGGAGGGAAACATTGAAAGAGGTGGGATTTCAAGGACTTGGATAAATAGCCTTGACTGAGTGAAAGGTTTGTATTTATAACTAGTAAAAGATAAAGCAGAGACTTCATATGCAACAAGATTTGGGCTGTGTATAATAGTGATATGTTTCTATAATCCTAAGTTTACCATCAATTATTATGTAAAGAAGTTATCACAATCTACTAATTTCAGTTGTATCATTATTCTAAGTCTTTACACCCCTAAATATGTTCTGTAGATTTTGAGGTCAGAGTCCTACTCAGGTTAAAATGATGTTTTGTTTTTCAGTTACTTACACGCCAAGTCAATCATCCACAGAGACCTCAAGAGTAATAGTATCCTTCCTGAAACTGGTCTGCGAAGTCTGAAAGCATCCTGACTTTTTCTTCTGCATTTTGTCTTCATGTTATGTAAAAACAGTTTCATGCTAAGTGTAATATGCTACAAAGAAAATGAATTGATTTACATGAGAAATAATAGAGCAGGATTCAAGTTGATAACCTTTCTGTATGACTGGGCACTATAGGGAAAATCTTTATTATAGTAGGGCTTTTGTCTTGCATACATTTTATGTGCCCTATAAAGTGAATATTTTGTGGCTTTAATTCTTCTAATCTTGCTGAGTAGTAACTGAGATATGAAACTGAAGGTTCAAAAATATGTGTCAGTGACATGAGGAAAACAATTTTTCTTTTTTTTCTGAGTCCAGACATATCTTTTCTGATATAATCCTTATTCTAATAAAGAACCTGTGTAGCTTTACCAGCAGTGTTAAAGGACATCTGGGCCAACGCAGATTAGAAAGTTTACAGGTTTCTCATAGACTTAGAAAATAGACTTAACCTTATGCTCACATGTTTCGAGCCTGAGAAATCTTAAAAGCGGGTCATAAAACCTAAAGAGAACTAATTCTTTTTAAAGCATATTTGTTGACTTTAGTGGGAAATATGAATTACTGTATTTTAAAAATAAAATCTTACTACAGAGCTATAGAAACTAGCTACTTTACCTGAAATCTTCAGAACACTTTCTGTAGGTGGAAAATGAGATCTATTTTTTTCCTTTACTAACTACACCTCAGATATATTTCTTCATGAAGACCTCACGGTAAAAATAGGTGATTTTGGTCTAGCCACAGTGAAATCTCGATGGAGTGGGTCCCATCAGTTTGAACAGTTGTCTGGATCTATTTTGTGGATGGTAAGAATTAAGGCTGTTTCTCAGTTGATCACATTCTTTATGCTAAACAGTGACTAATTACTCAAAAGTCACTGAAGGTCTTAACTATAGTATTTTTACAGTTCCCACTATTCACAAGAATCAATATAGTAAACCAGGCATAAAGGCACATGCCTCTAATCCCAGCACTCAGAAGGCAGAGGCAGGTAGATATCTGTGAGCTTGAGGCCAGTCTGGTCTACATACTTCCAGCACAACCAAAGCTACATAGTGAGGCTTTGTATCCAATATATATAATTTTTTATGTAAATAGTCTAACTTTTTTCTTGTCTTTAAAAAAAAACATTATTGCAAAACTAGTTTCAATATATGTCAAACAAAATACATATATGTTATAAAATGTTTAAATGTTATTGAAACTTGTTTAAAATGCTTCATTTGTTGGGTTTGGTGGTGCATACCTTTAATCCCAGCACTCCGTAGGTAGAGGCAGGGTTAGGTGAGACCCTGTCTAAAAATAAAAATTTTAAAAAAAAGGAAACAACTTTTATGTTCAAATGAGGTGTATAGCCTGCTTTTTATCTCTTTTTTAAAGGTTTGCAGTTTAAGGCATGTCTTAAGAGACCTATTCTTAACAGAGAGGCTGTTTCACACTTTTATTTGAGCCTAAATTGGAAATAGTCCTCCTTCACATTAGAAAGAACTTTATAATTATGGGGCAGTTGGAAGAAGAAAGACAAAAGAAAAAGACCAGGGATATTTTTAGTCAGCTTTGTGCTGTCTGCACAGGTCTGTTTCTTCTTGTTTCTGCTTTGTAGAAAAGAGGTTCTAAACGTTGAGAACACAGTTACTACAGCAGGCTAGCAGACAGTTGAAGAGTCCTTCCAAGGAATACTGCTATGAACCCGCAGTGATTCCTCATGACCTGTCAGAAGGCCCATACAGCCTTTTCCTAGTTTTTCTCCTGCCCTTCAGTCAGAATGACACGCTGCAGCTGATGGAATGTAGATGCACATACAAGGTTCCAACTAGCTGCTGTTAGCCAAACCCTAGGCTTGTAGCTCTACTGTCACTAAATTTTGCTTTTTAAAACATAGTTTTCATTAAAAGTAGGTATTCTCTGCTAATATCTAGCCATTTATTTATGGTTAAATAATATTAAATGAAATAATGTAATAGTTGAGTTTTAATATCTTAAGTATTCATAAAGGTAGTATGTACAGACAAATGCTCTGTAGGATCTGTGATAATATTTGAATAAAAGCAATCCTGAGTCTAAAGAATTTTGAAATATCAACTCTAAGTGGGATACAGATGTTTTAGATGTCTTTATAATTTTAGTCCTTAGTTGATTAATCTAAATTAATCTGCCCCAATACTTTTGGGTCACCTTATTAGAAAAAGAAAAATCAAAGGACTTTCAAAGCCATAATTTCCTAATTTCCCAGAACAGTATGTAGCAGTCTCCGAGAAGCAGATTCTCCAAAGTAGTGGCCTAAGTTTGCCAAGGTAAGCCTAGGGTTAGGTTGAGTATGCTTTCTTGAATTAGTAATATAGATCGCAGAAATGGCAAAGTGGAAGAGGCGTAAGAGCTGTGCTCTGGCCATTAACTTTGAAGTTTCCTAACCTCCCATGTGTCTCTTCAATCTGAAATGTTAGGTCTGACTAGTCCATGGCAAGACCCTTTCTTAGATTCCATATTACAGTTAGCTAGGTTTCATTTTGAAATTCTTTGATACGTGTTTAACTGTTTTAGTTTATTAGAAGAGACTGTGATGGTTGTACTCTGTCCTTCAGGCACCTTTAAGGCACATACTTGTAACAATGGTAGCAGTGTGCCCCAAGGAGATGGGGGAGGGCATTTTTGCTTCTGAAGCTATAGAAGGGAAGTTTAAAGCTTCAGCGGGGTGTTGATTTCAACAGTAGTCTGGTCTCTAGGTTTGCTCCTTTTAAAAGCCTTAGTTTATATAGTTAGTAGAATATTATACAAGATGTTTATATTTAATACTGATTACTTTTTTGTTTATACCCTGAATCAATGAGTTCATCTTTTATTCTACCATGCTAAATTTTAAGAGAACAAGAATAGCCAAAAATGCACTTCATTGTTAAGTTAACCTTTCCAATTGGTGCCTGCCTTCAGGAAAAAATATGGGGAGCTGGAGAGATTGCTCAATCATTATGAGTTCTGGCTGTTCTTTCAGAGAACTTAGCTAGATTTAATTCCCAGAGCCCACTTGGCAACTCTCAACTGTAAGCTCCAGTTCCAGGGCATTTGATGCCTTCTTCTGACCTCCACAGTGCACAAACATATATGCAGGCAAAACACCCATATACCAAAACACTAAAATAAATAGGCTGGGTGTAGTGCCATATACCTTTAATCCCAAAGGCAGAGGCAAGTAAATCTGTGAGTTCCAGGATAGCTAGAGCTACATAGTGAAACCCTGTCTCAGATAGATAGATAGATAGATAGATAGATAGATAGATAGATAGATAGATAGATAGATTGATAGATTGATAGATTGATAGATTGATGATAGATGATTTGGGGGTATGGAATATCCACAGCCTGAAATAATAGTTTGGTTATAAACCTTGTTATATAACCTTGAATTAATTACAGTAGTCTTTTCTACTTTTATTTATATCTTAGAAGAAAGAGAAATTTATAGGAAAATGTTTATAAATTAAAAAATTGAAGATATGTCACACGTTTCTTCTAAACAGATGGCATGCAACTTGTCATCAAGCCATCTACTGGCAGTGAAAGCACACCAAATTTTAAGAGACGGTTCTCCAACTGATCTAAACTCTGTCCATTCCCCCCCCCAAAAAAAAATGATTTGTTCATCACACTTATGTGTGGTTTGTTTTATACCATATTACTAAAATAGCAACTGTCAACAAAATACATGACAAAAACAAACAGAGAAAACATTCTCTTCTACTGTTGTCCTTTGACTCTTTGGGTCTCCCCATAAATCTTCATCAGTGTTTCTGATTGACATTGACACTGGGTGGACAGCATACTCAGGTGGAAATCTGAAGCATAGTCAAAGCATGGGTCCCACTTGTAGGCTCTGATGTTCTCTGTTACTCAAGTGTAGTCAGCACTGAGCAGGCTGCACAGGCAGTTCTGACCTGCTGCTGTAGTTGAGTACTGCAGTTCCTCAGGAGATACTGCCACTGCCAGGAACTTTGTCCTCCAGCTGTTTTTGCATTTTGCCACTTCTTCAGTTCCTTTCTAACAAAACAGTATAAGAGATGCAAGGTGAAGGAAGAAACCTACTAGTTCTTTACCTGTCATTAACTGTTTTTCATATAAATATAAAACTGAGTCGTACAGTAGAGTGACTAAATTATGTTAAAATTTGGTAAATATGATTTGGTATTTGTTCTAGAAGCAACAACTAAAATTTCTTTATACAATTTTCTAATAAGTCAACCTGTTGTGTTACTGTTAGTAAAGTGTTTTCAGGGGTGGCTTTTGTTTGTTTAATTTTTGTTTTTTGAGGTTTTTGGTTTTGTTTTGTTCTTCTTAGGACAGGGCTTCTCTGTGTAACAGCCCTGACTGTCCTGGAGCTCACTCTGTAGACCAGACTGACCTCTAGTTCACAGTGATCTGCCTACCTTTGCCTCCCAAATTCTGGGATTAAAGGCGTGCTCCACCACTGCCCAGCCAGTAAAGCATTTTTTATTCCCCACATTTATGATGTAACTTGGAAGGACATTAATTACTTGTGCCTACTCCCAAACTTTTTTATAAGTACAAATCTAGTATTTCTTTGCTATTCGTGAACAGGAAGTAGAGACTAACTGACAGGGTAGTCATGAGACGTGCTTAGATGGCAGTGACGGTTTGTTCAGAAAGAGGATTGCTGGTAAAATTATAAAATCTCAGTAATGTATCATGGAAATTCAGCTCAAACCACCTTTCAAAACATATAAAGTGGGGTTTTTCCCCCCTTTTTTTAGTTGATTTTATTCCTTTGACCATTAATAGGAGAATACATAGTTGATGATTTCTTTAAATAATGTGTTGCTCTCTGGGAATTATCATAGTTTGTATTTCAGTCTTTATTCAGCTGAACTTAAGGATAAACTAGAACTTTTCTTCCTTATCTAACAGGCACCAGAAGTAATCAGAATGCAAGATAAAAACCCATATAGCTTTCAGTCAGATGTGTATGCATTTGGAATTGTTCTGTATGAACTAATGACTGGCCAGCTACCTTATTCGAACATCAACAACAGGGATCAGGTAAATATTTATCATCTCTGGGGGTTATTTTAGTGTTTCTATTAAGGTTTCAGTTCTTTGTAGGAAGGAAATCTGAAGATGGACGTAAACATAAATGATAGAGCTCTTGATCTCTGTAATCAGCTGTAGGAAATGTTTATGTGCTTTTCACAGTTGTAAGGCTTTACTTGAAATGTTGGCCATAAATGTAACAATGGAGTGAAACCCCCAATTTTGCAACTAGAAATTAGAAGTATAACAATAGAGATAATACCTGTTTCTTGGTAATAGCAGGGCTAAAAGAATGAACTCTGGAGCCTGTTGTGATATATGCATTTTTAACCCCAGCACTCAGGTGGCAGAGGTGGACAGATCTCTCTGCGAGGCCAGGCTGGCCTAGAGTTCCAGACCAGCCCGGCCTTGTTTTTTTTTTTTCCTTAAAAAAAAAGAAAGAAAGAAAGAGGACTGTAAAGATGGCTCAGTGATTGAGAACACAGTTTCTCTTCCAGAGGACCTGGGTTCAATTCCCAGCACCCTATGGTAGCTCACAACTGTCTGTAACTCCAGTTCCCTGAGATTTGGCAATGTATATAAAGGAAAGTTAAAAGAAATTTAAAAAGAAAGAATGAACTTGCTATAATCACAGGTATATTTTTATCCTTTGATTGTATCACAGGTTGTGATGTCAGCAAGGGCTCAGCTATGAACATATTTATATCCAATTCTTCCATAATTATTAAAATGTTGTTTAAAACACACAAAAAAGCACAAGGAACTTGGGAAATGGCTCATTGGAAGTTTTTGCCGTATAAGCAGAAGGGACTGGGTTCAGATGTCCAGAAACGTAAAAAATTAGCTGTGGCCATTCCTATCACTTCAGCACTGGAGGGAGGAGACAAGTGGAACCCAAAAGCCTGATTTCGAGCCTCTAGTTGAAACATTAGTTCCGTGTTTACTCTGTGAAAGAAAGGAAGGAAGGAAGGAAAGAAGGAAGGAGGGAGGGAGGGAGGGAGGGAGGGAGGGAGGGAGAGAGAGAGAGAGAGAGAGAGAGAGAGAGAGAGAGAGAGAGAGAGAGAGAAAGAAAGAAAGAAAGAAAGAAAGAAAGAAAGAAAGAAAGAAAGAAATATAGATAGATGTGGAGGAATGATTGAGGAAGATATCCTGATGCCCACTTTGGCTTCAGCATTTATTCAGGCTAATGTATCCTCGTGCATACACATGTGCATGCAAAGACACATATACCCCTGCAACAAAAGCAGGAACTATGAAGTGGCTGTTATATCAGGTTGTGTTGTTTCTAACAGAAAGATAAATTTTTACTTCTTCTTCTTCTCCTAAGTCTCATTCTCTGTTCCTTCTTTCCAAGAGATGCCAACCGATATCACTTTACAAAGCTTTGCTCCTCTGTGTTTTCACATAAATTCCCTTAGGCTTCTCTTTCTTATATCTGTCCCTTCTCCCACTCTCTTCACTTTTTAGCAGAATAGTATTCTGTAATCCTGACAGGACTTGAAATCTTAATCTTCTTGCCTCCATCTCTAAAATATTGGGCGTTACAGTTTGTGCCATTGATTCCAGTTTACCATCTCCAAAAAGTGAATGAATTGTCTTTGCTAAAATTAAAGTATCTCAACATTTTTAAAAAGTATGTGTGAATGTATATGTGAAGAAGAGTAATGGCAGTTGAATTGTTCATTAGAAGATAGTTACCCATATAAGCAATGATTAAGAGTATTTATGCTGTATGCTGTGGTTTGCAGCATACTCACATAAAAGACTGCTTTAAAATGGAGATTCTAGGGACTGAAGAGATGATTCAGTAGTGTCCTACTGCTCTTGCAGAGAATTTGAGTTCCGTTCTCAGCAAAAACATGGTGGCTCACAACCCACTCAAGGGGATATGACACCCTCTTCTGGCCTTCATGGGCAATTGTATACACACGCTCATACTCCCACACAGATACACTGTCTGTACAGTAATTTAACATAAAAAAAACTTTACATTTTAAGGCAGGGCAGTGGTGGCACACGCCTTTAATCCCAGCACTCTGGAGGCAGACACAGGTGGATCTCTGTGAGTTCGAGGCCAGCCTGGACTACAAGAGCTAGTTCCAGGACAGGCTCCAAAGCTACAGAGAAACACTTGAAAAAAAAAAATCTTTACCTTGGACTTCCCACAGGGCAGGGAACCCTGATTGCTCTTTGGGCTGACAAGGGAGGGGGACTTTATGGGGGAGGGGGAGGGAAATGGGAGGCGGTGGCGGGGAAGAGACAAAAATCTTTACATTTTAATAGAGATTCTAGGGCAGATTGTGTTTCATTGGGATACAGTCCAAGCACATATACTTTTTTATGCTTCTAGAATAATTCTGATGCATACAAAAGATGATAATTACTACAAATTGTAAAAGTAAGTAAATGTGTCGGGCGTTTGGCTGGAGAGATAGATAGCTCAGAGGTTAAGAGCATGGGCTCTTCTTCCAGGGGTCCTGAGTTCAGTTCCCAGCAACTACCACAACCATCTAAAATGAGATCTGGTGCCCTCTTCTGGTGTGCAGGCAGACATGCAGACAGAACACTGTACACATAATAAATAAATCTTTAAAAAGAAAAGTAAGCAAATGTAGAGTACTTGTGTACATCATGATTCCCATTCAAATGATAGACTTTATGTGTGTATCCCTTCATTGAAGGGATTTTTTTAATTATGTTGTTATTGTGTGTATGTATGACATGTATATAGTGTACATATGGAAGACAGCTTTGTAGCATTGGTTCTTCCCTTCCACCTTTAGAGAGGGTCTAGAGATCAAGTGCAGGTTACTAGGCTTGTGTGCCAAGAGCTTTCCTCACTAAGCTGTGTCTCTGGCCCAGTATATCAGAGCTAACTTCTGGTCTTTTTGTTGATAATCTGACTTTTAAACTTCAACTGTGATATGGTATGAAAGAAATACGTTCTCATGGTAAAAGGATACTTACCTTTTTGAGAACTATCTATTGGTTTTCAAAAAAACTGTACTGCTTTGCATTCCTGGACCCCACAGGAGGTTCTAGGTTGTCCCATATTATTTTTCTTTGTAGATATATCAGTAGTGTGGCTTCAGTTTTTCACTTCCATAGAGACTAATAAAATTGAATGACCTTTTATGTTTCGTCGTTACATACATATACATTTTATTGTATTTTTATATAAAGATATATCTGCTCAAATATTTGTTGATTTTAAAAATTGTTTTTCAAATGCAAGTGTGTTCTAAGTTATCCTGCACTTTATGTAATGATTTTTTAAGGGCTCACAGGTTCAGAGATTTCAGTCTGCTGTTTATGTCTTAATTGGTTCTTGGCCTATAGTAAAATGGAACATTATGACATCAAGAGCATGTTGAGGAAGAAATTGTCACCTCAGCAGACAAGAATACTGAATCTCTGTATGACATTTACCCAACAAGGATTTTGGTTGAAATATATGTAGGCAGGCAGGCAGGTAGGTTGGTAGGTTTTTTTTTTAATGTGTTATAAAGTAATAGCAAAGAATGTCAATTTCAGTATAACTTGACTAAAATTTAAAGATACTCATCTGGGCAGAGATGGTGCATGCCTTTAATCCCAACACTCAGGAGGCAGAGACAGGAGGATCTCTGATTAGGAGGATAGCCAGGACTACACAGAGAAGCTCTGTCTCCAAAAAACAAACAAACAAAACTTTAAATACACTTGAAATGTATCCAGTAAAATCTAAAAACTTGCCCTGTTTAATGCTCTACATTGGCATGGTTCCTTTTTCTCTTCAAGCTATGTGTAGTATTCTCTAACCCCTTCCTCATGGAATTCTGTCCTGATTTAGCATACTGTTATGCTTTTAAGACTTTTTTATTGTGCATTATATCTGCAAGAAATAATATGAATGTAAGTTTAAATTTGGAATTCTAAAAATTTTTCTTATGACTTTAAGCTCTCAGGTTGGTTATTTTTAAATGCTGAGTTCTGCCATTGCTGTCATTTTAATGTATAACAGATAAATTTTATCGTATAAAAGGTAAAAAAATTTTGTTGAAAGTATATAGTTTTGACTTTTTATTTGTTTCATTTTAGAAATAGGGTCTGGCTGTGTTGCCTAGCCTGATCTTGCACTCTTGACCCTCTTGCCTCTGCTCTCCAGTGTGGGATTACAAGCATGCCTCACCTACTTAACAGAAATGCCTATCGTGGGGGTGGGGGTGGGGGCCAAGGGCAATCCTGGGTATCATTCTTCAGATTCTGTGCACTGTGTGCGTTGAGACAGGATCTCTTCCAGCAAATTAAGCTAGACTGACTGGCCAGTGAATCCCATGGATCCACCTGTCTCTACATTCACATCACAGGAATTAAAAGTGCATGCCACCATGTTCAGCCTTTTTATGTGGCTACTGAAGCACTTTGCCAACTGAGCTGCCTCCCCATCTTCAGAAGTATGTGTCTTAATACCATGGTATTTTTCATTTTTCTCTTCAATTTATGTATACATGGATGAATATAACTTTTTTGATAGAATGAGTTAGGGCTTAGCATTAATCTTTTCCTTGTTTTCTCTTTAAAGATGTGAGTACTGAGTATTACTCAAGTAAGAAGTAGATGGGGCATATAGATGTTTTGTCACGGCCATATGCAGAGTTTAGTGGTCCCCAAGACAAAAAGGGACTGAACTCAAAGTTCACTGAGGGCTCTTATACTCACAGTTCTGATTTGGCACAATGAAAAGAAGATAGATTAAAATCAACCAAAGGATGAACTCCGTGGAGCGGAGTCCAAGGAAGTTTCCCATGTGGAGCTATGCACATGCTAAATTCTCCCAGCAGGAATGTGTGACAATAACGTGGAGTATTGCCAACCAGGAAAGGTCTCTGTACCTTTTCTTTAAGGATTAGTCTCATAGATATGGTTGGCTTTTTAAGGCTGACCTTAGTCTCTAGCTCCTAAAGAAGTCAGATTAATGCTACATAACCCCAAACTCCTCTATATGCTATATTGATGATATCCCAGGGGTCATCCCAGATACCACACAGAACATCCTGAGTGAAGGCTTAAGTGGTCTCCTAGGAACCAAAGAAAAAGTTCCAGCTCTCTCTCTCTGGGCAGGAATATTCCTTTACAGCATACTATGTCACTCTGTTACTTGAACTCATTCCTGTGGTATACCAAAAATTACATTGTAATTTGTCATTAAAATGTATTTTAATGATCATCTGAAAATTAGTTAACTTTCTTGAAAGCAAAGAATTGAAAACCAAGAAACTTTGAAAGGAATTTCTTATAGTTCATTGGAGCCTAGTTAGATGATTGCATTTGGGAATGTCTTTTTGATGTCCCATAATTTTTATAGCCTGGAATGATATTTACTAGAATCCATATTGATAAAATGTAAAGACCTTCTGTAAAATAGAGATTACATGCAACAGGAAAAATCCTTTACACATACGCCTAAGTGGTTCTCTGGCAAATCAGTTTTAAAATTTATTTTATTGCTGTGTACCCACACATATGCAAGTTCCTATAGAAGCCAGAAGGAGGGCATTGAGTTCCCTGGAGCCAGAGTCACAGGTATTTGTGTGCTCACAGGATGTGGGTGCTCGGGTCTGAACTTAGGTCCTCTGTAAGAGCAGCAAGTATTCTTAACCACTGAGCCATTTCTCCAGCCCCTAGATTTAAAAAAATAAACTAAAATAAAAGTACATTTGTGATAGACACAGCCCCTGTTTACCAAGGACCACAGGTCTCATTATAGAATGTAGATAAGACATATTCACAACATTTAATAATCAGATAAAGTACTAAGCGATCATTACAGTTGTTGGTAGTGAGGAGAACATTATCATTTCTAGATGTCGAAATCTAGAGAAAAAAGACATGAGGAGCACAGTTAGAGTTCAGTTACGTAGGCCTTGGTTTATTCAGATTTCAGGTAGCTGAAGAGAACAGGAAAGCATTACAGGAGAAAAGGCACTGAGACCATGAAAATGTGAACAGCAGATTTGTATTTGGATGGTCTTCTCCCAGTTCTTAGCTGTCACCGTCTTAGCTGTATTATCTCGGCAAGTCCCTTGATTTGTTTTTTAAGCATTGTATTCTAATCTAGAACATGGGATCAATTCCTACACCTTGTGGAATTCTTTCAGTACAAAAATAGGTGAGAGTCCAAGAGTCTGAAGTTTCTCAGCCTTTCAGGCTTTTCATACCTTTTCTCCCTTTCCAAGAATAGCTCAGTAAGCATATTGAACTGCTGTCCTGTGTGGATAGTAGTCCAGACTCTTCTCCTTCACTCTGAAGGCCTCCTCTAGGTGCTTTACATGTTCTTGGTTATCCCCTATTACCTACTGCTAACTTATATCACAGGGGCTACACTAAATTAAAGCATTTTTTTTTTACTGTAGGTTGATAAATAACAGATATGCCCATTTCTAAAATTCTTCAGCCCTGTTTAGAATGGAGTTATCCTACTTTGTTTCTTTTTTAAATTTTCATTGCTGATATATTTGTTTATTAATGAGAGTGTATGATTTGCCTATTCCCTTCAGATAATTTTTATGGTGGGACGAGGCTATCTATCTCCAGATCTCAGTAAGGTACGGAGTAACTGTCCAAAAGCCATGAAGAGATTAATGGCAGAGTGCCTCAAAAAGAAAAGAGACGAGAGACCACTCTTTCCCCAAGTAAGAAAATTTTTATGATATCCCAGAGTACCAACTAACCTTCCTAAGTCGATGTTTAGCAGGATGCGGGGGAGTGAGTTAGATTATGAGTTGATACTCTGCACATCCAGGTGAGCTAACAGGGCAGTGACTTTATGAAGGTTGAGCAGTTAGCAGGACTTTGCATTTGTTCAGCAGTTCTCAGACTTTTAAGACTTGTTTTGTGTGTGGGTGTTTTGCTTGCATGTGTATGTGTGCACCACTTGTGTGCGTGCTGCCCACTGAGACTTGAAGAAAGCCAGATCCCCTGGAACTGGAGCTGCAGCAGCCGTGAGCTGCCGTGTGGTTCTGAGAACTGAGCCATCTCTCCAGCCCTAGACCTCAAAAGTTTTAATTTTGGAATCCTTTCACATATTTTAAAATAGTTAAAGACCTTTAAAGGGCTTTTGTTTATGAAAATAACAATTATGAGTTTATAAACAATGAAAAACAGAGTGGTATTGGTTTCATTTTTTTCCCCAACTGTTTTTGTACAATTAACACACTTGGAGTCTTTATTTTGTACTTATTTTGTGCTTCAGTATCTAATACTATGCTGCCTCTGACAATTTACTGATAAAAAAAAATTCTACTTATACATTTGGCTTTATGGTAAAATAAATAGATTCTAAGTTTTCTGTTCTTGGTAGATTTTTCTGATTTTTTTTAAATTTTTTATTTATGTATTTATTATTTTGGGTTTATATTATATATTTAGATTTGCATAGTGTTTATTATATAATATTATTAATTTTACTATTTTTATATTATATCCTTATTATAATTATATACTCTAATGGGTTCTTACTTCATGATACCCCAGGGTATCATGACATGGTACTCACTATGGAGCCTGGGGTGGCCTGAAACTCACAGATATCCACCTGCCTCTGCCTCAAGGAGTGCTGGGATTAAAAGGTGTGCACCACCACACCTAACTTAGATCTTTTTTTTTCTTTAAGGTGTGTGTGTGTGTGTGTGTGTGTGTGTGTGTGTGTGTGTGTGTGAGAGAGAGAGAGAGAGAGAGAGAGAGAGAGAGAGAGAGAGAGAGACAGACAGACAGACAGACAGACAGACAGACACACACGTCTGTGGGAGTCCAAGGACAGACGAAGGTATTGGATCCCCCAAGAGCCAGAGTTTAAGGTTTGTAATTAGTTTTAAATTTTTACTAAGCATTTCAAGGATGGCAAATGATCTAAAATACAAGCAAACACTAACTGTGAGTACTTTACTCATTCAGTTATATGTGTATAGAAAACCTGGGTTACTGTGCTAGCTTTTGACTTTTGTGATTATGGGAAAATCCCAGTTTCTCTTTGTTCACTGATTATACTGAAAACAATAAAAAGTCTCAGGAAAAATTTCATCCTAAGTATGATAAGCTCTTATAGATTTATACTACTCAAATTTTTATTCTGCTGTTTCTTGTTTCTTGTCCTCTGTTTGTTCCCTCCCCTACCCCTTCCTACTTTCTTACAGATTCTCGCCTCTATTGAGCTGCTGGCCCGCTCATTGCCAAAAATTCACCGCAGTGCATCAGAACCCTCCTTGAATCGGGCTGGTTTCCAAACGGAAGATTTTAGTCTGTATGCTTGTGCTTCTCCTAAAACACCCATCCAAGCAGGGGGATATGGTGCGTTTCCAGTCCACTGACACAAACTAAATGAGTGAGACATTAAAGTAAGGTAGCAACAAAAACAAATGAATAGTTTTCCTTATATTTAAATTAACTAGGATACTCTGTTGTTTACAGGTGAGCCAAAGAATGTTTGTGTTTAAAAACTTAGGAATTGTTTTCCAAATCTTAAAATCATACTGAACATTGACTTTTCAACAACAATGGGTTAAAATATACAAACACTGCTAAACATTTTCAGTGCTTCTTCCAGAGGCTTTACTTCCTATTCTGAATTTGTTTTGTTCACTTGGTTATTCCTGTTATTAAACTCTAGGTTTCTCCCTGTTTGGTCATGCAGCTTTTGTTATTATCACTTGTCATAGAACATGCAGAGGAAGACTTCCCTCATATTCACAGGTGGAAAGTACACAGGCGGCTAGCCTCTGCCAGCTGTGCAAAAGTGTGGGAGTTCTTTATTTCCTTGAAGCAATAGACAGTGTCTTTTAATAAATTTTAGATGTGAGTGACCAAAAATATCTCTCAGTGGCACATTTGACATAGGTAACATGACTTAACTTTGGATTTTTACTAGAGAATACAAATTAAGGATCTTCTTCTTAGATGCTATCTATATGTTAAAAATGTCTTACATGTGTAAAAGTCAAAGTTCTTTGCAAATGCCTTGCCCTTTATTCTCACTCCCTCCCCCAAAAGAAACTTCACAAAATTCTGAGACTCTTTAAGGTGCTTGTTTTTAGGTAATTGGTTGCCAAACAACCAAGAAATGGGTTTTTTAAATTATTATATTAGGTTATGCTTACCTTTTGATGTATGTTACAGCAGTCAGCAGTCATGTAGTTTGTGTCTCATAACTTCCTTCCTGCTGTCCTTTGTGCAACAAGATCCCACCTTTGATAAATGCCTGATACTCTCTTCTTGATTTCCAGTGTGATATACTTCTAATGTTTACATTTCTATGTATAGAAAATGAGTATAATGTAACCATGATGGAATAATAATTTTCCGGTGATTTGGAGAGAGAATCTAAAAGCAAAAAAGTATAAGAAGCATGTGGTCTTCTAAAAATCCACCATCCTTCGTAGTCCCCTACCGGCCAAAGCCTGTTGATATTCAGTTACTCAGTTTATACTTGTGGTAACGCTTAAATACAACCCAAAGCAAAAACAATTATTCAACAGACAGATCATATTTTCATATCCTCCTTTGAAAACAGTGAAATAGCTAATTGGGAAAGCTTTAATAATTGGGTTTGTAAGTGCCACAGATAAACTTCTTACATTATTATATTTCATATAAGGAAACTGCCTATTGTTATGACTCGTCTTTTGTCCTTCCGTTGGATAAGTTGAGAATGCCATCATAATTTTATATACTGATTCATGATTCTAAATATAAAAGAGAACATTTCTCATATTAAAAAAAGAAAAAGCCAGTGCATGGAATCAGGAGGATCACAACTTCAAGGCAGGCCTGGGCTCCATAAAAAGGCCTGTGTCAGAAAACCTAGGACTGGGGATATAGCTCAGTGGTAATGACTTTGTAGAATGTGAAAGTGCTTGTACAGTGTTTAATCACCAGCATGGGAAAAGAAAATGAGAAAAAAAGAGATCAAACAATGGAATATATTAGAAACCATCGAAATCATGATTTCTAAATCATGACATAAAGATGAATTCAATTGCTTAGTTTTTATACATTTTTAAGCAAGTCAACCAGAGCTATGGATTAAACATACAAAAATCTATTAAGTGGCAGTGCACCCACTTTAAATGCCAAATCTCTATTAATCTTACAGAGGTGGTATTTGGGGTTTGGGTATGTACAATACAGATTAAGTTGGTTTTGATTGTTGTATATAGCTAAAAAAAAGTTTTTACAAAATTTAGTTGGTCCATAGAATACTCAAACATTTTGAGCATATGAAACAGTATATCAGAGGATTTTTTTTTAATGGATCTCTTTCTATAATCTGCCAGCATACCTGTTTTGCTAGTATGTTCCTTTCCTCACCCACTGCCTTTCTCCTCAGCACTGCTATGCCCAGAACTCTACATCTTCATCTGACTCGCTCACACTCCATCCTTTCCTCCCTTCCTGTTTTCCTCTTCTTTTCTCCTTTCTTTAGTAGCAGCACTGGCATTCCTAAGCTCTCTCAAGCTGCTCAGAAACTCATATGCTACCCATAGACACCCAGTCATTCCCGCATAGGGTACATAAGAATTGATTCCCCTTCCACATTTGGCTGCAGAGTGGCCAAAAGGGAAGAATATCAAATATGATAGGTAAGATGTGTAGGTAACATCTACAGGAATAGGAAGCACTAGAATTAACAGTTTCCCTTTGTGTGTTTTGTTTTGTTTTTGTTAGTGGTGCTATATATTCTGTTCTAGGCCTTTTTTAATTTTTATTTTTAAGTTGTGTGATTTTGGGCAAGTTTCCTGACCACTCTGAACCCCAACTTGTCCACCTGTTAAACAGATTCCTTGTACAGCCCAGGCTGACCTGGAACTCTGAATTTTCTTACCACTACCTGCCAAGTGCTGGGATTACAAGCATGATCCACTAGGTGTAGCTTCCTTCTTTGGCCTTTTGGCTCAACAGTGCCTTGGTTAGTTTCTCATTAAAAAGAATATTTGATGGAAAGAATGTCTATAGTCCAGTAAGTTGTATTTAAAGTAGGAAATCAAACCTTAATTATTAAAACTTGTTTAGAGAGCTGAGAAAAATGGTGGTCCTGTAATCCCAGCATGAGGAAGAGGATGGCAAGATCAAGACCACCTTGCTAATCTTCTAAACGTGTAAAGCTTAAGGTTTAGTCCGCCAGTCACTAGCAATAATTATTTAGAGCCAGGCAAGGAAGTACATACCTGCAATCCCAGTACTGAAGAGGCAAGGCAGAAAGATCCTGTCTGCCTGTGCTGTGAGTTTGAGGCTTGTCCTGCAGCATGATACCCAGCTGTGGAACTCCCTGCAGTTACTGTCTGGATACAGTTGGGCTCTTCTTCATATGCCATGCACATGTACTTGTATTCTTTTCTGGATTCCAGTGACTTGGGGTTTAAACTAGTGACTGTGCTGCAAGGTTTGTAATATCAGTGAAATTGAATTGAGGCTTTTCTGTCTTGAAGTTTTTTTAAGATAACTTTTTAAAATCAGCTCTTGTCCTCCCTCTACAGGAGAATTTGCAGCCTTCAAGTAGCCACTCCATCATGGCAGCATCTGCTCTTTATTTCTTAAGTCTTGTGTTCACACAATTTGTTAACATCAAAACACAGTTCTGTTCCTCAAATCTTTTTTTTTAAAGATACAAAATTTTCAATGCATAAGCTCGTGTGGAACAGAATGGAATTTCCTATTCAACAAAAGAGGGAAGAATGTTTTAGGAACCAGAATTTTCTGCTGCCTGTGTTTCTTCTTCAACACAAAGATCACGTGCATACAAGTCTGCCCATTCCCAGGAAGAAAGAGGAGAGACCCTGAATTCTGCCCTTTTGGTGGTCAGGCATGATGGAAAGAATTTGCTGCTGCAGCTTGGGAAATTTGCTATGGAAAGTCTGCCAGTCAACTTTGCCCTTCTAACCACCAGATCAGTTTGTGCCTGGTCATCTGATGGGGCAGTTTCCAACACCAAGCATCATTCTTGCCTATTCTGGGATTATGTTGTGGAGCGCTTTCCCTATCCACCACCGTTAATTTCTGAAGGATGGAGTAAATGCAGCATACCCTTTGTGTAGCACCTGGTCAGTGTTCAACAGAGGTTATCACGGTGAAGCTCTTTAAATTTAGTGGAGGGTGAGAGGTGAGGAGGGACTGCTCTAGGGACCGAGAAAAGGGGATGCTGCATCTTCCTCACCTCCTCCTGCTCTCTCACCTTGGGTTGCCTTGCTCCCTGGGCTTTGCCTAACCACTCGGGCTGGACAGTGCTGGCACACATTGCCTTCTTTTCTCATTGGGTCCAGCAATGGAGGTGAGGGTTAGGGGATTGTTTCCTCCACAATGTAGCAAATTCTCAGGAAAATACAGTCCATATCTTCCTCTCAGTTCTTCCAGTCACCAAATACTTACATGGCTACCTTGTCCAGAGCACAAAATGCCATGGACAGCATCTAATTAAAAGCCTACAAAACTGCTTACTGACAGTTTTGAATGTGAGAAATTAGTGTAATTTAAATGTAAGGTACAGATTTTAATTTCTGAGTTTCTTCTATTTTTATTTAAAAAAAATAATTTTCAGGTTTAATTGGATTAAAAGAATACTTCCCACCAGAATATATATCCTGAAAATTATATTTTTGTTAATTGTAAGCAACTTTTAAAGAATGATTATTATCCTTTTCTTTACCTAAAATTATGGGGAGTCTTAGCATAATGACAGTTATTTATACTTTTTAAATTAATGGTACTTGCTGGATCCACACTAACATCTTTGCTAGCAATCCCATTGTTTATTCCAACTTAACGCCTACACTACATCCTACATCCTCTTTCTAGTCTTTTATCTATAATATGCAACCTAAAATAAAAATGGTGGTGTCTCCATTCATTCTCCTTCTTCCTTTTTTCCCCAAGCCTGGTCTTCAAAAGGTTGGGTAACTTAGAAGCTGAGTTCCCTAGACAGAAATAGAACTGTTAGGGACATTGGAGTTAAAGGAAGGTGTGAGGCCTGTCATCAATTGTTTATATAGAACCCTAAATCAGAACTTTGCAGAGATCAAAATTATAACCTAGTTACAACTTCCTTTGGCCTTTATTTAAGGGTAATTTAAGAAAATCACTAGTAGCAAAGAAAGTGACTAGATGTATTAATGGCCTGTACCTTTCTTATCCAGGAATCTTGAATTTAGAAATGCAAATTAAAAGAGATGTACTTAGCAACTACATTATAGCCAAGAACGTTAAAAAAAAAAAACCTATAGAATCTAAAATAAAATGGAGTTTTAAATTATTTTCAAATTATAACTGATCCCACTATATATTTAAGCCTCCTCAAAACAGATGATTTTTTTTGCGAAAATATCTGTAATCAAAGGAAGGCCTATCAAAAATTTTATGAATCTCCCGTAAACTGGAAAATATTCTGAACTTATTAATCAGCAGCAATGCATTTTTAAGTCTTTCATGGGCAGGACAGTATCTTAAAAACCTTAGAAACTGAGATGAAAATGATTCCTATGGATATGAAAAATAGCCTCTGCGTATGCTATGCCACATTTGAAAGACATTGTCACCCTTTTAAATGCTTCTTAGCATGGCTTTGTTGCCTTTGCCCAGGATTACTAGAAAGAGCTAGGCTTTGGCCATTGATGCACATTTAGGTCCTGCTGAGGAGTTGGAGCCTCCTTGGTGCATGGCCACCTCCTTACTGGAAGAGGGGGCCAGCACCCTTGAGGGAGCTTAGCATGTGAGTGGTCTAGACACAATGAGAAGAGTTCCTTCTTCCTTTCATTTTAGTGTAGGTTGCTATCTCACTTGAAAAGGGAAAGTAACGTTGATAGTAAATGAAGCTGTGCCCAGAAGCCAGGCTCAGGGTATTGAGAGATTTTTTTTAAAATAGAGAATATAAAAAGTAGAAATAAATATTTAAACCTTTCTTATTTTCTATCAAATAGTTTTCTTGTTTACAAACAACATGAAAAAGGTTTCCTTTGTGGTTTTTTTTCTTTATTTTTTTATGCTTAGACTGCAGATAATCTTGTTGAGCTCCTAAGAAAAGACAAGGAAGTCCTTGTTTGTGCAGAGCACTTTATGAGTAAGTATAGACAGAATGTGGCTGCTTTTCTCATCTTATAAGGCTGTAGCTGTCGGTCCAGAAGTGGTTGAGATGCCTCCTGAGATCTTTTTTGTTTGGGTTAGGAGTGGAGTCTTGGAAAAGTTTGAGAACAACTATGTAAAATTGTTTTTAAGTATGTAGTATTCCTGATGGACTTTTCACCGTTAAGCTACAGGACCCAAACTTTTGCCACTGAGATATTATTAACCTTGAAATGTAGTTTAGAGAAGGAACTTGTGAATAGTATATCCAGTGTGATCCTTTATACTTATATGCATCTTCAACGAAGGTTGTATAACTGTCAGATTCTGGTTCCTGAACAGCCCATCTCTTAAGTATATATGAGGTCTGGGAAGGCGTAATGAGGCATCCTAAAAGATGATCCAATATAAACTGTATGCTAGATTTTTGCTGGTACGGGAGAAAGCATTATGTAAAGATGTAATTCAGGACTTGAGCACTGTCCACCAGAAACCTTGTAAATACTTCCTTGGTCTTGGTGCAGTCCCACTTTTTTATCATGTGATGTCTTGTACTTGTCAGGCACTGTCAGAGCTGCTGTTTGTCCTCTTCAGATCTCACCTGTCCCCGTCGCACATCCACCTCCCGGCCTCTTGCAAACCTCAGCATCTAGCTTTAGTTGGAAATGCAGTGCAGGGATCAGGTGACCTCTTCAAAAACTACCTCCTCAGAATGAGGTAATGCACAGTTATTTATTTTAAAGTGTGAAAAGTCAGGAGCTCTAGAACATGAAGATGATACAAGATTTTAACGTTTATGTGTACTTGTAGTTGAGTACTTGTTTTGTCCTAAAGGGCATTATACATTTAAGCAGTGATACTGTTTAAAATTTTCTTTAAAGGTGTAGCTGAGAGTATCTAATGTTGGAATTGGTACCAGAGTCTGCTTAATGTATTCCAGAATCTTAACCTTAAATCAGTCGCATGAAGCTAAATAGTTACAGTAACACTTTGCTAACAATGATAAAATTCTACTTTTCAGTAGTAGGTTTGGCAAAACAGTACACCTTCGAAGTAAGTTGGCCACAGCTTTGTCACACACAGAGATGTTCATCTAAAGAGACTGCCCAGCTAAGAGGGTAGAAGGATACCCTTTTTCTAAGATTCTCTTCTTTGTGCAAGCTGGCATTGTCAGTGCTGTAACACCTGCACCTTGACCAGCAGGTGTCAACCAATAAGCTACTTTTAAAACCATAGCCAGAGATGGAAAGTTCACTGTGAGTAGAAACAGCAGGTAGCTTACAGGAGTGAGACAGTGTAGGGAAGCTCTAGAAAAATACCTTGACAATTTGCCAAATGATCTTACTGTGCCTTCATGATGCAATAAAAAAGCTAACATTTTAGCAGAAATCAGTGAGTTATGAAGAGAACAGCCAGTCTGGTTTAACTCAGCTGTGTTAATATTTTTTAGAGTGCAATTTAGACTGCGAAGATAAATGCAGTAGAGTTTATAGCCAAAATCACATTTAAAAATGAGAAAATGGTAAATTTTCAATGAACAAAATTATTTTTTTAAAGCGCATAATCCCTAGTATAGCCAGAAATATTTACCACATAGAGCAAATAGGTTGAAAATACAGTTCAGTGACATTTCTAGAGAAACTTTTTCTACTCTCATAGGCTCTTCAAAGCATGGAACTTTTATACACGTTTGACATTTTAAGATACTGCTGTAGTTTAGTTTTGAAGTAGTTTGTGCTGGGCAGCAATCATGTACTAACTCAGTAAGAAAAACACATTGTAGGTCTGATTTGTTTCCAAAGAAATGCTGCCAACCTAGACACCGAGTGTTCAAAGCTTGAAGTGTGAACTTACCTACCAAGACCTGTTTGCAAACGAAGTTGGCTAGTGCTGCTGACTGCTCTGGTGCATGGTGGAAGACAGGGCTGTCTGTGCGAGTAAAGGGACATTGGAATAGTCAAAGACTTGGCTAGTGCATGCATGTAAACTGGACACTCCATGCTGTGGTCTTTGCATCCTCTCTCCTTACTATCCCCAATGTGTCCTTTAGCTGTTTCACTCAGATTCCAAGATGAGTTACTGATGCCAGAAGGGACTGAAGTGGTCAGTGTGTTTGTGGTCCATATTGCTAACTCTGGTATAGTTGAAGATGCTGGCCAGATGTTTGTTACAACAGTACACCAGACAATAACTTAAATACTTTCAGATAACTTATTTCTACTTCCATTTGGGCAGAGACATTTAAATTGAAATTCAGGCCTAATTTTTATCATTTGAGAAGAAAAATTAACAGTTCCTCCTATGAGGTATTTTTGAGGTAGAACCTGAAGTCCTAATCTGTCTTTCCCCACTGGGGTTTGCAGCGAGGATTCTACCACTGAACCACATTTCCTAGTATGTAAAATGTTAACAGTTAAAAATCTCTAAAATATCTCTCTCTCCCTCTCCCCCACCCCCCCTCCCGTCCCTCTCTCTCTCTTTTAGGGACACCTAGCTATCACCTTATTAAAGTAATAAAGGTGGATCCTTTATTTCAGTCTTCACAACTCCGTGTCCCTCTTATTACTCCATCTGTGTCACTAAACCGTTTACTTTTATTTAGCTGTTTTGAATAGTTGCAGTGATATAAACAGTTGTGCATGAGGACAACAGCCAGTGTGTTGTTTTTTGTGGTGCATTTTTTGTAAAGAATTCTGTAGATTGAAGTGCTCTTTGAAAACAGAACTGAAATATTTATTCTTGTTAGTATCGGAAAACGTTTTGTGCACATCATTTGCTTTTCCTGGCAGGCTGAGTACATCCTCCAGCACCCATGATTGCTGGTTCCCATCTCCAGTGTACACAGAGACAGGTGGGAAGCACATGGAAGAGTGTGTTTACAGAGCTGGGATGGGGATTATGAGTGAGTTACTTAGTCCTATTTTTGCCTTGAAAATCACTGTTCTAAGACTTTTGAACCCATGTGTGTTTGGCCGGGCTGAGTTACATAGGAAGAAACTGCAGGCTAACATAAGCAAACAAAGCTCACGGACTAGGCACAAATGGAAGGAAATGGACCAAAATATGGTAGGGTGACACTTAAAATCTGGGACTTAGGGAAAAACTCAAGGTGGGAGATGAACTATAGTCACCTGAAATACAATGTAAGAGTGCAATAAGTGTGCTTCTTATTCTAAGCTGTGAACTTTTTAAATCATTCCTTTCTAATACATTTAACGTATGTTCCATTGCTGACTAGAACCAGCTATGTGAACATATATACCTTTTTAGTCATGTTAATTACCAATATAAGTGGCTAACCTTGATGTCTTATTTATCTTCATGTTGTATTAGTTTACATACCAGGTATATGTGTGTATGCTGTACTCTTCCTTCCTTTATTTGAAAATACTTTGGGTCATTTCCTTTGGCCATGCCACTATACAGCGTTGGTTTGGCTTTGTCACCTTATTTGAAGGACTGTGTCCCAGTAGCAGAGTTTATGGTATTCCCATTGTTGGGTGTACTTCTGATCCTTTGCTTCTCCAGCACCTGCCTCTCCTAAGGTAGTCACACAACTAACTGATCAGGGGACGGACTTCACCATGCATCCTGTCTCTCGGATTCTATTAAATAGACCACTCTCTGGCTTTAGACCAGGAAAGAGGAGACAACCCTAGCCATCTACCAAGCCTCACCCTAAACGGTTGTATGTACTTCTTGGTCTGAGGACAAGTCTCCAATAAGGGAGAGGGAAGGGAAATGCTTCATGTTTGAACTACAGTGAGTTACAGCTCCCTGTTTCACCACCCAAACCTATGGCAATCTGCACCCATCCCTCCTGTCTGTAACTGCCAGAGGTTTGGGTTTGTGTCACTTCAGTTCCACTCAAGCATTGGAAAGGTTTTCTGGAGTCTGGGGTGTGCCCAGGGAAAAGGCGGGGACTTTTTCATTATCCACAGACCTCTCTATACCTGCTTTGCAAAAATTATAATGGAGTAACTATTTTTAAAGCTTATTTTTCAATTCATAAGAAAAAGACGTTTATTTTCAATCAAATGAATGATGTCTCCCTATTACCCCTTATTCCTCAATGTCTGCTTGATTTTTTTTTTTCTTTTCTATACCTACTTCCTATTACTTTAGTTCTTTTCCTGCTCAGGTCCCTTCATTTGTACTTTGGAGTTTTCTCATGTAAATTTGTATAATGGAAAATATTGTTCAGTTTGGATAGAAAGCATGGAGAATTAAATAAAAAGATAGCTGAAAATCAAATTGAAGAAATTTATTTCTGTGTAAAGTTATTTAAAAACTCTGTATTATAAAAAGGCCAAAAAAAGTGCTATGTAATTGATGTGAATATGCAAATACTGCTATAATAAAGATTGACTGCATGGAGAAATCTAAGATTATTTTTCTAGCACTGACATCTAATAGTAGTAATCACTGGCTACTGACAGTCCAGGCTAAAATGCACATTTTGTTTCAAAATGTTGATCACTTCTTGATGGATAGAAGTTAAAGTTAGCCAGATGCCTACATGGTCTAGCCAACTTATAATTGTCTTTTTATCAAGTTTTGGTGATGGCCCTCACAGACAGTATTGTGTGACCTGCTTCTTTGGCTTAAAGTAACAGTTCTCTGTGTAACTACTTACTTGAAAGTAGAACTTAAGAGCTGGGTGGTGGTGGTGCACACCTTTAATCCTAGCACTTGGGAGGCAGAGGCAGGTGGATCTCTATGAATTTGAGGTCAGCCTGGTTTACAGAATGAGTTCCAGGACAGCCAGGGCTGTTACAGAGAAACCCTGTCTCAAAAAGCCAAAACACAAAAACCTTTGTGATACAACTCAGTTACATAAACACATCTGAAACTGAACTCATGTTTTCAGTGCTGGTTGCCAGATGAATCTCCTTTATTTTGAAGAATACCTGAGATATCTTCAGACAAAACATATCAAACACTAGAAGGTTTCCAGAAGAAAAAAAAAGATAACTTTAAAACGCCACACCTAGAAACCCTCCAAGAACAGTCTAAAAGGACAAAAAAAAAAAAATGCCAGAAGAGTGCAGGCTTTAAGGGCTGCTTCTGACCTTCCCACCTCTCTTGTTTACGAAGACATAGCTACCTACCAAGCTTCACCCTAAAATTTACTTTGGAATATACCTTTGGCATGCATTGAAGCCAGTAAGAGCTGATAAACTTGCTTAGGTTTTTTTTGTTGTTGTTCTTTGGTTTGGGGTATTTTGTAAAAGAGTTGTTCTTGAAGAGGAATGGACCACATCTGGGGAAAGTTTAGAGATTAGTCTCTCTATGTGGGGCTTCCCTGTGAAAATCAGACCAGGATTCCAGGGTGGCCATAAGCCTAGTTTAGATAAAATACTCTAAAAATACTCACTGCAAACAGTAGATAGCTACTTCTGTTTAGAGAAGCAGTTCTTAACCTGGGGCCAAATGACCCTTTTATATAGAGGGTACCTAAGATCGTCAGAAAATACAGATGTTTACATTATATTTGTAACAGTAGCAAAATTACAATGATAAAGTGAAACACATTAGTAAAAACTCAGAAATTTGGTTTCAACCTGAAGAGCAATGTAGCCAGCCACTGGCTCTTAACTCTACCTCAGTCCAAATGATGATTCCTGGTCTCCTCCCTGTTTTATAATCCTCTCTAGGGCTGGGATTAAAGGTGTGTACCGCCTGGTTTCTATGGCAACTAGTATGGCTACTGAGATTAAAGGTGTGTGTCACCACTGCCTGGTCTGTCAGGCTGACCAGTGTGGCTGTTTTACTCTCTGATCCCCGGGTAAGCTTTATTTATTAAAATACAATTGAAATGCCAGTACAATGAAGTAGCAACAAAAATAATGTCAAGGGTCACAGCATTAGGAGAGCTGAGAACCACTATAGAGACCTATGCTTCGTGCTAAGCATAAGTCTAAGCTACTTTACAAATAGAAAAATTAAGACACAAGATGAAAAAAAGTACTTTGCCCACACTCGGCAAGTACAGGACAAGACTTAGGATCAGATCTGGCCAATTTAACTCTAGAGCTTGAGATGCTTTATCTCTGAAACTGTGCATCACAACCCACAAGTGGGTAGTAAAATCAGTTTGGGATGTCTCCATTGGCTGTGGATTTTTTTTGTTTGTTTGATTTTTCAAGACAGGGTTTCTCTGTGTAGCCCTGGCTCTCCTGGAACTCACTCGGTAGACCAGACTGGCCTCAAACTCAACAAAGATCTGCCTGCTTTTGCCTCCTGAGTACTGGGATTAAAGGCGTCCACCATCAAGCGTGGTTCCACTAGCCATGTTTTAAGTCCACACACTAGAATAAACAGGAAGCACTGTTTGGGAATTTTGAGTCGTATAGAAACTAAGATTTGACTTTTAAAAAAAAAACAAACCTGACTACAGCCAAGACCTCAGTTCTGGCTTGGCAAATTTCCAACCCATCTACCCATAACTCGACTTCATCTTATGAGACAAATAATACTGTGGAGAGTTAATGAGATAACACATGCTCTTAACAGTGTCTGGCCTGTGCTGAAATTTGCTGTGAATTTCCATTCTGTTACCATCAAACAAATGCTATACTTAATGCTTCTGTGGGACCCTCTTCCATCTAAGTATTTCCTCAGGTATACACAGCCATGTAGAAGGCATTTCTTTGAGCAGGTTGATCTGGCTTGCATCAGTTTTCCAGCCCGAACATGGAAATGAGGATTCCAACATTCTTCTAAACAAAAGAATGTATTTAAAATTACCTATTAAGCAATTCCTTGCTTCTAAGGAAAAGAACTAGGGATTAGCCTGCTTAAACTCACTGTTGTAGACTATGTTCTGGGTGTCTTTACCGACATAAGGAGACGGGAAAAGCACAGCCCACCCTCACAGATGTGAAGCCCCCCGTGCCACAGTGGGGTTACTGTGGCTGTCAGAAAAGCACCACTGCTCTAATTGTTTCAGCTTCTGCTGCTACTGTGGCCTCTGGAAACTGAAGAAAAGGTAGAAAATTCTATGTTATAGGAAACCCTATTGTATTCCATCTTGAAGCCTGCCAACAAGTTGGTCAGGATAGTTGATGTCAAACACAACCGGCAACCATTAACATCTAGTCCCATCCTCTCCTTACTCGTTCACAGCCACGAGAAGCCGTTTCTCACACAGAACTTGGTCTTCACCTAGAGCAGGAGTCACCATGTTCCTAAACACACTTCCTGTAAACCCTGCTTACTCAGAGCACAGCCAGACGCCTTAGTACATCATCCAGTAGGCTTCTTTCACAGCTCTGAGCAAATCTCAGAGTACTGACTTACCTACCACCTCTCTCTCCTCTCTAAAGTTCTCTAAAAACAGTTCTTTTGTCTGTGTGACTTTGAGGAAGCTCTCAGTCTGTATCCCAGGCTGTCTCCAACTTAGAATCCTCTGGCCTCACTATCCACAATGCTAACTCCCTAACCCCCACCTCTAATCAATCTCGGCACTGTACTCCCAAGGCCAAGGTGGTCAAAAACTTACTGAGTAGTTAAGTCTTCAAACTATGTTCCACCATACTTTTCTTTGTGGATGGAAGAAAACACTTATCTCCATATAACTGTTGTTAGGCCACAGAAGGTGGAATACCCTGGAACAACATTTTGGGAAAGATAAAAAATCCTTACCCCCAGTCCTAAGAAATTCCTAGTCAGGCATGGCTTGAGTCCTGCAGGAGATACGGAAACTGTGGACTCTGCTGATGCCTAACCTCTGGGGCAACAATCAAGCTGCAGCAGCTTTAGGTCATATCACCTGTCCACACATGCAACTAAGGCATGAGCTGAGGAGGAGGCGTGGTACCTAAGTTATGCATAAACTGGGGTCAGACATAAGGTAACCACTCACCAGTGTGTGATGCTAAGCAAAAAACTATCTCCTTGTTCCTTAATAGCCCCAAAGAAAGGACACCTACATCACAGACGACTCAAGAGGATTGGCTGAAAGGGCACAAACCACTTAGCCCAGCAAGCAGTCAGAGAATAGAATAAAGGATAGCTGTCACCAGAAACATAACTCGGTTCCTCATTCTTGGCAAACCACTTTAATTTACAACTTTAAATATGAAGGCTGTAATTTCTTGAAACTTCTCACCTTGCTCCTGTAGGGAAAGAAAAGTAGGTAAGTTTTAAGAACTATTACATTTACTAATCCAAATTCATAATCTTATTTGTCCAATCATTCAAGCATTTCTTTTTAGCCCTGACTGAACAGCCTTTCAAGAAAGAAAGCAAAATTACCCTTTCTAGTCTAGTCGTTAAGGTGTTAATTCCATCTTCCCACTTGAACAGTAAAAGCAGGGCATACTTATACAGCTACATGCCATAAACTCTAACCACTATATTCCAGGAAATAGAACAGAACTGGTTTCTTTTGGCTTTGTTTTGTTTTTGTTATTGATGTTCTTTGTTTTGGTTTTTCAAAACAAGGTTTCTTTGTGTAGTTTTGGAGCCTATCCTGGAACACAAGGCTGGCCTTGAACTCACAGAGTTGCCTGCCTCTGCCTCCTAAGTGCTGGGATTCAAGGCGTGCACTACCACTGCCTGGCAGTTTGTTTGCTGGTCCCGACTCACTCTGTAGTGTTGTCTGATTCCTATCCTCTTGCCTCCACCTTCCAAGTGCTGGGATTACCAGGAACAGACTAGCAAACCTGGGTTTTCTTTGTTTAATGCTGGCAACGGAACCCAGGGCCCTGACCATACAGAATTCATCTTTACTCAAGGGGTGGATAGAAGCCAAAAACTGTAACCTAACTTTAAGACTACATTTTTTGTTTTTAATATATGATGACTAAAAGATAATATGGGGATGCAGGCTAGCGATGTGAGAATGGTTAGGCAGACATTAGATAAGACCAGTGGCTTTTAGGATAAGCTTGTTTAAGGCCACTAAGAGTGCAAAACAAGTCAGAATTTAAAAACAGGACTTTCAGGCATACCTACTTGTACAGAGTTAAGTTTATACCTTCAGTCCTCGTCATCAGGAAGGATCCCCAATTCTTCATCTGTCCATTGTGAAGGATCTGGATATGAAAAGTGGCCCTGGTGACAACCAGTCAAAAGAAAACAAAGTCAAGAGTCTGTACTAATAATTGCAGCTTATCTTGAAAGAATAGCGTGCACTAATGACTATAGCCAGCACCTGTGATATATGAGCCCTGACTCTCCCTTAACCATTCAGTGGCGCAGCCTGCTTCAATCTACTCATTACACACAGTGGCTTGAAGTTTTTAGAGGTGGCAGTGTAAGCCATTGAGTATGTTCATGATGAAGAGTGGGAAGGAGTGGAGGCCACAGGTCTCATATATACTCCTTGTCTCAGCAATAGCTCATAGTCCTGGCAAAACAAAATGTTTTACATCCTTTACTCCTACTGTGAGATTTGGGAGCCTCAAGCGGACGCAGTCTCTCCAGTCCTGACCTGGAGACCAATCTGACGTCAGCCTCTACTTCTACTACCTATAGACCTCTGCCTGCCTCCTAAGTGCTGGGATTAAAGGTGCACCACCACCACCCAGGGAAAGGGATATCTTGATAGAGGGGGCTATTTGGGGGTTAGGGAGAAACCTGGTGCCAGGGAAACTCCCAGGAATCTACAAGGATGACCCCAGCTAAGACTCCTAGCAATAGTGGAGAGGGTACCTGAACCAGTCTTCCCCTGTAAACAGATTGGTGACTAACCTAATTGTCATCATAGAGCCTTTATCCAGTAACTGATGGAAGCACATGCAGAGATCCACAATGGAGCACTGGGTCAAGCTCCAGAGTCCAAGTGAAGAAAGGGAGGAACAATAATATAAGCAAAAAGGTGAAGACCATGATGGGGATACCCAAAGAGATAGCTGAGCCGAGCTCACTAGAGCTCACGGACTCTAGACCAACAGCTAGGGAGCCTACACAGGACCGAACTCGGCCCTCTGCACATGGGTAACAGCTGCAGAGCTTAGTCTGTTTGTCGGGCCCCTAGCAATGGGATCAGACCTGTCCCAATGCCTGAGCAGGCTTTTAGGAACCTATTCCCCATGTTGAGATGCCTCGCCCAGCCTTGATACAGAGAGAGGAGCTTGGTCCTGTCTCAGTCTGATATGCTTCGCTTTATTGACTCCCATGGTTAGCCTGCCCCTCTCGGAAGGGAGTGAGTGGGTTGGAGGTAGACAGGAGGGGGGTGGAGGGAATAGAAAAAGAGGGAAGGGAAACTGGTTGGTATGTAAAATAAATGAAAAAAATTTAATAGAAAAACCTGGCTCAAACAGAAAAGTTAAATGTGAAATTTAACCTACAAATGAAGATAAATGTTAACTCACCAATCATAAAAGAATGACTTCTAGTCCCCTCCCCACCTGGCAACCTAATGGAAACCAGACATCACTAGGTGACACGGCAATACAGTGTTCAGGGGTACACACAAGCTAGCCACGCCGCCTCCCTCCCCTGCTCTCAACTCAGGACTAGAACCGTTCTCCCACACTTACCAGCACAGCGTCCGAGTCATGCCAAAAGCGCCAGAGAATCCAGAACCACATGAGTGAGCTTAAGAACTCACCATAGATCACCTGTTTCTGGGTAAGCTGGGGAAATTCCCTGTACTTGGGCGGAATATGCACCCCACCGCCAGCACTAGAAGAGACAATACAGAAAACGGCTTCTTACTGAGTTTCCAAAGCAGAAGGTCATCTCAGCCTTCACCTGCATCTTTAAAACCGAAGCTGGCACATCTCATCTACCCCAAAATACAGACTGGTTTTTCATTTGGCTTGCTTTAAACATGGAGACAGGAAAACTGGTTGAACTGACAAGAGGCCACGGTATGGTTTCATTTAGCGAATAGTCCCCATAATACACTGGAACAGTGATGACTATAGGGTGCTGCCCCCAACGTTGTTTAAAGGACTGGGAACCTGAAGTAACCTGTCCCCAAAAGAAAATGAAAATGACTTTTGTTCAGTTTAGTGATATACTTCAGAGACAGCGTGCATCCTGGGCCCTAGTCTTTATCCAAGGACTATCACATAGAAGCCAAGCACCATAGCACAGGCCTGAAACCCTGCACTTGGACAGTTGAGGCTGGAAGCTCAGTTCGACACTATCTTCGTAGGAAGTTTAAGGTCATCCTGGGCTACACGAACTCTAATAACTCTGAACAAAGCCAAAAGGCTGCAACGGTAAAACTGAATAAAACCAACTGGGTGTGGGGGACTCATTTAGGCACTCGCTGGCAAACCGTGGCACACAATCCATAAGGGCAGCACTTTTGTTTTGTTTCTTTTTGTGTAGTCCTGGCTGTCCTGGCACTTGCTCTGCAGACCAGGCTGTCGTAGAACTCAGAGTTTTCAGAGATCCGCCTGCCTCTGCCTCCCAAGTGCTAGGATTAAAGACGTGCGCCACCACCAGGCTAGGGCTATCCTTATTTAATTAGGACTCTGATCAGTATAGGTTGGTTCTAACTTAAATGATGTAATTTATACTTAATAAAGCTATTTCTATGTCCTGTTCAGCGCAACCCATATGCTAATGCACAATCAGATATAAAAATTTACAGTGTGCCTATATAAAATACAACTTCAGTCCAGCATAGCAAAAATGCACTAAAATTTCTGGGAGGTTCATGTGTGATATTCCCATGGCTCCTCACCGTCCTCTGAACCTGGGGCTAGGACAGCAGCTAGCAAGGCCTGCCCAGGGACCCTCTCGACTCTGCCCCTTACAGAACTGGGGTTATATGTGCAGAAGGCAACTCCTGGCTTCTCCTCTGAGTGCTGGCATCCAGGCTCAGGTCCTACAGCTCCTGCTCTTCAGCTCTGAAGTGAACTCTTCAGCCCTGATGGCTGTTGACAAGTTGGGGCTGATTTTTATTATTCTCTCTCATTCTAAAAGACTGCTGGCAGGTATTACTGAGTATTTGCCATGTGCAGGTACCACATGTAGGACCGTTATCTGCTACGGAACTTTTGTAACTTTATGCGGATGCTGTGATTTGCTGTTTCCCAGACTGGGCAACACATGGATTTTGACGACAAAGCCCAAGAACGTTGCCTACAAGCAAATACATTAGTTATTTTTTTTTTTAAGTTTTTGTCTTTCATTTTATGGACCAAACTAAGATGTAACTCATGCGCTGGGGGTGCAACTCTATGGTACAGTGCTTGCCTAACATAGGTTCAGTCCCCAGTGGAAAAAAAAAAAACAATACAGGGGGCTGGAGAGACGACTCAGCAGTTAAGAGTACTGGCTGGTCTTCTAGAGGTTTGAGTTCTATTCCCAGCAACCACATGGTGGCTCACAACCACCTATAATGGGATCTGGTAAAAGGCAAACCCGCAGATAGAGCACTCATATTAAATAAATCTTTTAAAAATAGGATGCTAAATGAAATAAATAAAAAGTCCATTTTCGAGCATTACGAACCAAGCACAATTGCCTGGGAAGCAATTACTGAAGTTGACATTCACAGGGAGTCCATGCAGACAACTAACTAGGAGACTCAGACTCCCACCCAAGAGATAATTAGTCTAATCATTAGACCTCTGAATCAAGCCGTGGCCCCATAATAAATGGGTGAAATATTAATAAACCAACGGGAAAGAAATTAAAACTTGTCACCAGAGACCAAACCTCTGATGTGTCTGCACCCCAAATTCTATCTGAGTTGGACCTGTGTCGCCAAAAAACCAAGGCGAGCGCTGGAGACCTATTCCTGTAGTAGAGCATTTCCCTAATTGGAGGTAAGGGAAATCCAAGCTAAGGATTTAGAGTGAGCTTGGATTGGAGGCATCCTCAAGAGAATAAGAGAATTAAGACCTCAAAAGAACTCTCGACGGATTAATCCTGCCGGGATACAAGATCTGGGTCAAAAAAAAAAGGAAAAAGGTTAAAAAAAAAAGAGTCTAATACAACAAAACAAGACGCTATGAGTTTTACAAATCTCCGGTGGAGAGAAAACAGAATGGGCATGAAACAGCATACAATACGGGATTTAAAGTGCCAAGTTTAAAGCCCGGCGTCAGGGTGCACGCCTTTAATCCCAGCACTCGGGAGGCAAAAAGCAGGCATAATTTTACTGTTCGAGGTAACCCCGGTCTAAATAACGAGTTCTAGGCCAATCGATGCAAACTAGTGAGATCGTCTCAAATAAAGTGCCAGATTTTCAACGTAAACATGTGCCTACTGGGAAAAATAACGAACTTACTACCTTCCTGCCTTAAGGTCTCCCGTGACTGCCCAGGACTGTTAGGGAAAACCTCAGTCCTCCGAGGCACTCCGCGTCCAGTCCTCACTTGTCTCGGTGCCCATCTCCACCCGTCTCCCTGCGCTCCTGACCTCCACTCCCCTGCTGCGTGGAAAGTCTCAGTCAGGGGACTGTGCGTGGCTTATCATTCAGGTCCTAGTTCACGCATTTCTCTGGCATTCCCGTGCCATCCCATCGCCTCCACCCCACCGATCTCTCTAAAGCCAGTCTCGGTCCGGCGGACTACAAGATCCGGCATTCCTCGGGGGCAGCGGAGCGCGCACCGACCCGCCCGGCAGCCTGCCTCAAGGTGACGGCGTCCGGACACCCACGCTGGCGAAGTTCGAGCCAGCCGAGCCCTCACCCCCACCCGACACTCACTGACGGACTCCACCATCTCCAGCCGCCCGCGCTCGGCAGCCCCGGAGCAGGCGGCCTCCGACGCGGCCGAAAGGTACCAGCCGCGTCAGCGCAGACATAGCAGTGGCGAACGGAGAGCTAACTGCAGCTCTCCCACCCCTGAAGCGTCACTTCCCAAGTCCCGCCCTGTGACGTCACGGCGTCTACCTGGGCCAATGGTGGGCCACAAGGGACATGCTTAGGCGTACTTAGCTCCTACTTGGTGGATTTTGGAGGTTCCGGGCTACCGGGCGGATCGGCAGTCCTTCGGAAGGAGCTCGGGCTGTCCTCGTGACACAGCCTGGCAAGTGCTCCTGGCTGACCTTGCTGCTGCTCCCTGCTTTGACTCATGTGGGCGGTGCCTTCATGCGTGTTCCTGCCACTATGGGCCCCGTGTTAACGGTCTAAGTCTTTCTGAACCATGCCAGTGTTGTTTCAGGATTGTTCTGAAATCTGATGACTAGCTGGCAGCCAGGGTGTTCAATCACACTACGTGGACCGGTGGCGGGTGGTATCAGGATCACCTGAGGAACCTAACCCTGAAATCTCGGAATAAGTAAGGCCAGGAATAGAGGTGAAGGTTCCTAAACAACTTGATCCTTAGCCAGCACAGGATTCAGTTTTGCCTCCCGTTGTTAGTCTTGCAATAAGCAAGCAGAAAAACGAAAACATGAGGGCAGTCCATTTAAGACCAGCGACCACCAGGATGGTAACAAACCTGAGAACTGACCTCAATTGTAATAATGGAATCGCAGAGGAAGCTGTAGCACAAATATTAAGCACACTTCGATCTCTGTGCAGATGCGCGCAGTCGAAACATGAATATTCGACCTCGTTCCCTTAAAACAAGACTGCATTCCTGTTCTGAGTTACTAGGTCTACAGGATAGCCTGCTGACATCTTTCCAAACAGCTTTCATTTTTCTTTCACTTTAAGAGTTCCTTCAAGAAACAAAGGCTCCACTTGCTAGTAACAAAATAATCCACCTGCCTCAGCCAGCTTTTATCTCTCAATATTGCCTCTGTCCGAACTTGGACAGACTCCAACCTTCTAGGACTCACCCTTACACCCCCAAATTGTTGAGGTTGTGAGAAACGGTTTTATTCTATAGAAGGTGGCTAGCACACAAAGTGCCAATATGCCAAAAATCTTCACCTTGTAAATCTTAATTTAAATCTTTTAATCATCTAGAAAACCTCTGGTTTACACAAAGGCCTTTCATTCAGGGAACTTGATGACAGCTACTGACCCCTTCCCTCCCCACTTTGCCACTATTAGGAATTATCCAACCATGGCACACTGTGAGGTTGCTCTCTCACCAATAGGATGAGACAAGGTCATCCATCACCTGTGTTAGAAGAACAAGTGAGCTTCCTGCCCTACTGTGCTTGCAAGGCTAATTTAGGTTTTGGCACACTCTTTTTACAAAGAGGCATTGCCTTGCAGGGTTCCAGTGGGCTTGTTTTGTGACACTGAGAATAATTTCCAAGAAGGTCCTCCCCGATATGCTGCAGTCTGGGTTTGTTTGCAGAACATGCAGTTATAACATTAGCCTGCCAAGCTCACACTTTGGAGAATCGCTATAGTGTTCCATATTCAAGAGTACAGGAATGGATACTTATCAAGGACAGACCTGAATTTAGTGACCTGGCAGCACCACATATGACTAATAACTTGCCTTCTGTGCCACCATATGGGACTCTTTGCCCTTGTATGTAACAGGAAGCCTGTCCTAGGTTTTAAATCCAATCAGAGCTCATTGTGAGACCCTGAATAAACTTGACTTCTTCCCACCAAGCCTCCAAATATTGGCTTTTGGGTGGCAAGCAGACAAAAAAGTGAAAGTGAAGTAAAAAAAAATTTAGCACATCAGTATGTGTGTATTGTTGTTATGTGTGGGCACACATGTACCAGGGCGTGCACTGCAGGTTAGAGGACAACTTTCAGTTCTCTGCCACCGTGTGGCAGCCAGGCTGACATTGTGTGTGTGTGTGTGTGTGTGTGTGTGTGTGTGTGTGTGTGTGTGTTGTTGTTGTTGTTGTTGATGTTGGATGTGAGTATGAATGTCTGCCGTGGCACACACATGGCCAGAGGAAATCTACAGCAGTTGGTTCTCTTCCACCATGTGGTATCCAGACTTACATTATTTGTGTGTGTGTGTGTGTGTGTGTGTGTGTGTGTGTGTGTTGTTGTTGTTGTTGTTGTTGTTGTTGTTGGATGTGAGTATGAATGTCTGCCATGGCACACACATGGCCAGAGAAAATCTACAGCAGTTGGTTCTCTTCCACCATGTGGTATCCAGGCTTACATTATTTGTGTGTGTGTGTGTGTGTGTGTGTGGTGTTGTTGTTGTTGGATATGAGTATGAATGTTTGTCATGACACACACATGGCCAGAGGAAATCTAGAGGAGTTGGTTTTCCTCCATCATGTACATCCCAGAGACTGAACTCGGGTCAGCAGGCGTGACAGCACACACCTTTACTCATTCAGCCTGCTAAGCTACCTCACTGGCTTTACTAAATATAAAGTCTTTCTTGAGCTTTAAGGAACCTAGGACATCTGATGAACTTTGGATAACATCAGGAGTAAAGCCTTTCCTTAGTTCTGTGCATAAACCATCACAAAGCATGTAAGTTGCCATGAGGTTTAACCCGTAGAAGATGATAAGCCTCTATTAAGAAAATCCAGGGGAGCTGGAGAGATATCTCAGTGCCAAAGAGCATGTTCTGCTCTCCCTGGGGATCTGATTTCAATTCCCAGCACCCACATCACATGGCTCACACCCATATGTAAACTCAGCTCCAAGGGATGATACACACTTCTGGCCTTCGTGGTAACTGTACTCACATGCATGTACAAACTCCCTGTGTCTCTCTGTTTTTGCTAGACAGGGTTTCCTTGTAGCTTTGGAGCCTATCCTGGAACTCTCTCTATATAGACCAGGCTGGTTTCAAACTCACAGAGATCCACCTGTCTCCGCTTCCCGAGTGCTGGGGTTAAAGGCATTTGCCACCACCTCCAGCTCTCTCTCTGTCTGTCTCTGTCTCTGTCTCTCTCTCTCTCTCTGAAAACACAGGAACTAATCTGTAGAATATTCCTTTACAGTGTGTGAATGTATGTCACTGTGATTGGTTTAATAAGGAAGCTGACTGGCCAATAGCTGAACAGATAAGTTGGGGGCAAGCCAAACTGAGAATGCTGGGAGGAAGGAAGGTGGAGTCTGAGAAGTAGCAAGCAGACAGAGAGAAACAAGATGGGCATGCCATGGTGAGAAAAGGTGCCAAGGTATGTGGCAAAGTGTAGATAAGAAATATGGCTTAATTTAAATGTAAGAGTTAGCTAGTTAACAGGCCTGAGCTATTGACCAAGCATTTATAATCAATATTAAGCCTCTGTATGGTTACTTGGGAGCAGCTTTCAGGAGAGAAACTTCTGTCAACACTAATCAGGAAGCTGAGACTGATTGGAATGATCACCACAGGGAAGATACAGAGACTACACCCTGGATAAGCTCACCAAAGATGGAGTCTTGAAGACAATAGCCCCTTCATGTCCTAAACCAACTCTTGGCTCCTAAATACTAGCTGTTGAGTGGCAAATTGTGTCTGCTAAAGATAAGCCTTGGGTTGAACCTTGAACCTGTAGAATTCTCTCTATGGATGAAAGTTGACTTTCTAGTTTATATTCAATGGCATGATTTTCTCTGGGCTACTGTCCACCACTCTGACGCAGGAAGTTCTTCTGTACATGTGTTGCTTTTATTGGTTAATGAATAAAGAAACTGCTTTGGGCCTAGAGCAGGGCAGAACAGAGCTAGGTAGGGAAAACTAAACTGAATGCTGGGAGAAAGGTAGAGTCAGAGAGAAGTCATGTAGCCCTGCCAGAGAGAGATGCTGGACAGAACCTTGCTGTTAAGCCACAGCCACATAGTGATACACAGATTAATAGAAATGGATTAAATTAAGATGTAAGAGCTAGCCACTAAGAGGCTAGAGCTAATAGGCCAGTGATTTAATTAATACAGTTTCTGTGTGGTTATTTCGGGGCTGAGCAGCAGGGAACAAGCAGCCTTTTTACACCACTCCTAACAACATACACAAACCACTAAGAGACAGTCCATGAATGGAAAGGGCAGACGTCGTCACTTCCCAAACTCCATAGCTGTCCAGCTCTAGGAAAGGTCACAGGGCAAATACAACTTACATTTCTAAAAGGCCATAGAGGACCATTGAGATGTTCAGTGTATGAGCTGACCATGCAGGACTGATGACCTGGGCTGGGTCCTACTCAGAACCCAGGGTGGAGAGATTCAACTCCTGACACCATCCTCTGACCTCATCACACATACATACACATCACACACACACACACACACACACACACACACACACACACACACACAGCAATAACAAATTCTAAAAGAGCTTAGATGGGAGGCTGAACATCCGGAGTCCGGAGTCCAGACTCCAGCTATGCCAACTAACCTTGTGAATTAGACAAGCAATCGTCCTCCTCTGAGCACCAAGGCCTTCATCTGCACTGCATTTAAGTTGTTAACAGGCTCAAAGCTGCTTCTCAGGAAAATTCTTATTCCCTTTTTACCTTCTCCTTTCCTGGTTTCTAAGTATTGCAGGTAAGCTGAAGTTCATTCATTCATCTTTCTTAATGAATCACCAAAAGGAGGTGTATATGGAAAAAAAATAGAGATGATGTAACTTCCTGCTTACCTTACTTCCTAAAGGTTTGTTACATTCTCTCCCCACCAAAAAGGAGAGGAAACTGTTGGCTCTATGGAGGTCACTTAGGGGGGTGGTGGTGCTGAGGGCTGAACCTAGAACCACACACACAGCAGGCAAGCCTCAACCACCGAGCTATAACACCAGCCTCACTATTTTTTGGTTTGTTTTGTGGGATTTGGGGGGGGGGTTTGGTTGGTTTGGGTTTGGTTTTTTGTTTGTTTATTTGTTTGTTTTGTGGGGTTTTTTGTTTTGTTTTACTCAAGACAGAGCTTCTCTGTGTAGTCTTGGCTGCCCGGGAATTCACTCTGTAGAAGCTGAACTCGAATTCAGAGAGATCCACTTGCACCTGCCTCCATAGTACTGGGATTAAAGGTATGCACCACCACAGCCCAGCTCACTATTTTAACTTGGAAAAATAAGTTCTGGAAGAAATTGGCAAATGTTAAAAACTGTCAGGAAGATAATTTGAACCCCAGTAAAATTTGCCCAAATTGCAAATTGTGCCTTCAAAAGTTTCGCACCATTGACAGTGCCCATATAAAATTTAAAAATGAGTGGTGTGGGAGATGTATGTTGTTCCGGTGGAAGCTTCACCCCAGCCCCTGGCATCCATATACCCAAAGAGTCTGGGATGTTCTGGTGGAAGCTCTACCCCAAGTCCCCTCCCCCATCTCTCTCCAAACCCTACTGCATCTCAGAAAGCCTGCCCAAATGATGACTCCCTCCACGGAGTTGCTCAAGACCACTCCCACAGGGTATTTAAACTACCCTCTAGACTTGTAGTTTTCCGGTCTCTCTTTTCTGTCTCTGCCTGGAAAATCATTCAGGAGCATTTTACCCATTAAACCTGGGCTTTTTGTAATTGTTTTGATTTGGTCTGATTTAGATTACTATGTCAGCAGAGAGCCTCATCAGGGTACAGAAACTTTTCAGAAGTGTCTGTGTGTGCACTTTCCACTTTTCCCAAACATACACATCATTTTCTTTTTCCTTCCTCCCTCCCTCCCTCCCTCCCTCCCTCCCTCCCCCCCCCCTCTCTCTCTCTCTCTCATTCTTTCTCTCTTGACCGGGGGGTGGGGGGAAGGTTGAGACAGGGTTTCTCTGTATAGTCCTGGTTGCCCTGGACTCACTCTGTAGACCAGGCTGGCCTCGAACTCAGAGATCTGCCTGCCTCTGCCTACACAGTGCTGGAACTAAAGACATGCACCACCTCCACCCATCTGTGTACATCACTTTCAAAAAGAAAAAAAAATTAATGTGCTCTACAGGATTTGATGGCATTTTCTAACCTATGTCAAAGGGTGGGAACCACCAGCAAGAACCACTTGACCAAAGAGAGTAGAGTTAAGAAAAAAGAAAAGTGCTTGATGCCAGGCTTGAAGACCTGAGGTCAGTCCCTAGAAAGCCTTATGGTTCTGACCTACACGCATACACACACACACACCTATGGCACATGAGCTGTCTCCCCCACACCCACTCCCCACAGCCCTCCCTCTTACACAAGTGCAATTTTAAAACGGAAGAAAGAAGGGGCTGGAGAGACAGCTCAGTAGTTAGGAGCACTATGCTCCTCTTCCAGATGACCCGAGTTCAGTTCCCATCACCTATGCTGTGCAGCTCACAACCTCCTAGAACTCCAAAGGATTCATTCACTGCCCTCTTCCGGCCTCAGGAGGCATCTGCACGCATGCGCGCGCGCACGTACACACACACACAGACACACTTTTAAAAAGGGGAGGAAAACGAAAAAACAAAACAAGTAAATGTATTTTTTGTTCTTCTGCAGGACATTTTCCCTGAAATGGCGACTCTGGCACCAGTTTCAGCTTCCCTCCCTTTATACCCTAAATAACCCAAAGTTTTTTAAGCAGACCCCCAGGCTAGGTCACAGGGTAATTAGTAGTGTTTCCGCCACACGTCCCAGTTTCAGATGTCAGCTGCCAAAGGACAGACCCTCGGGACCTGCCTTCACTGTGTGCCCACTGCCACAGTCACAGGAAGCCTCCTCCCTGCAGGAGGAAGGGCTTTGCTGCCTCCAGGATGTCCAGCTTGGGATCCAATGAGCGGCCGAGCCCCTCCAGTACCATGATGGCGAACACAATGGAGGCAAAGTTGCTCTCGAGCTTGACCTGGAACAGAGAAAAGGAGCTCCTCCCAGACCTCAGAGCCAGCTGAGCATCCTGGACAACCATGCGACTGACCCCCGCCCCTCCCCTGTGCTACCCATGGGATTCTACCGTCTCCCCACCTTCCTCCTAGCAGTCAGGAGGGTACACTGGGGCTTCAAGTGGCACCAAGAACAAGGGTGCATCCCTCACCTGAGTACCACGAGCCAAGGAGGGCACGGAGGGGGTATCTGGCTGGACCCTTTCTCCCTTTCCATGTTTTTTTTCATGGGGGTGGGGGTTGAGACAGGTTTTTTTTTTCCTCTGTATAACTAGTTTCTCTGGAACTAGTGTAGACTAGCCTGCCTTGAACTCACAGGGATCTGACTGTCTCTGCCTCCCAAGTGCTGGGATTAAAGGCCTGCGCCACCAACGCCCGGCCCCTTTCCATGTCTTTAAATACATTTTCCTACATCTAAGGATTACAGCACTTGGACTCACTACATAGATTGACAAATCCAGGGACTTTGTTCTCAAGGGACCATGAGGCCACTGGGCCTGCTTCAGAACATTAAAAATCCACAATCAATATACAAAAAAGCTGAGGGAAATCAGGTGCACCCACTCCACTGACCTATGCCCTCCCCACCTCTTCCCAAGATGCTCTCCAATGACACCTCACCTTGTGGGTCATCAGTAGCTTAAAGACACTGGAGAGGAGGCTGGAAACATGAAGCTGGAAAACAAAAGAGCCCAGTAGAATCCCGGAAGCACTTCTTCCCCTCCCTTTCCCTGTCCTTTCCCACTTCCCCACTCCCCACTGCTACACTCATACGTGTGCACACACTGAGAGAAAGGGGCTACCCAAGGAACTGCTGCCAGAGAAAGACGTGCTGAAACTTTGCTGGTAGGCCACGACCTCATGGTGATGCACAGATTAATAGAAATGGGTTAAATTAATATGTAAGAGTTAGCAAATAAGCTAGAGCTAATGGGTCAAGCAGAGATTTAAATAATATAGTTTTCTGTGTGGTTATTTCGGGGCTGAGCAGTTAGGAACCAACAAGTGGGCTCTTACAACAAACTGGCGCCCACGTGGCCAACTAAATCCACATAAAACCTGAGAAAGCTTAAAAAGGAATCCTAGACACAAAAGAACAGAGTTAAGCATGGTTAGGTAGCAGCATTTTCTTGGGTGGGCTCTGTTTGCTAGAAGCAAGCAGAGGCATGCCTCCTTTAAGAGGTTTTCCTGATTCAGCGCAGCAGAAAAAAGGCGCACTGTTTTGAAACCGTGAATTCCTGGGCCATGCTGCCAGGGCAAACTCTGACGAGGTCTGGCTATGGCGCATTTAAATGGTTTTGTGAACAGAGTGCTACAACTGCTTAACGGCTGAACACAGACCCGCTGCATACTGGGAACTGGGGCAGTGTGCACAGCTTGCAGAAGCGGTGAACAGACTTCCGCCATGTTGGACTGTGTGGAGCAAGCAAGCAGGGCCATATAAGCCCTAGTAATGCCGCAGCTTAAGCTTTTAAGAAGCGCTTAGCATTTTAAGAGCTCCTAGACAGAAAATAATTACAAATACACAAAAAAGACAGATTCAGATTTTAAAAAAAAGACCTCTAAATTGGTCACAGTGTTGGATAAATGTACAAAGGCTTGGAAGAGAGAAGAAAAAGAGTAAAGAGACAGCAAATATAATATAAAAGACTATAGACAGAAATAGACTGAAGAAGTAAAGATAATAAAATAAATATTAAACTTGTAGAAAAAGTAAAATAAGCCATGTAAAGATGGAATGTACACAGAGAGGCTGGATTATGTATATTATTGTATTTTTCTTTGTATTTTTTGAATGCAAAGAGACATTTGATTCAGGGGATTGCTAAACTAAGACAACATATATACTTTAAAGATATCTTGATTTCAAAATATGGATCTAAGGATACGTTACTTTGGAAAAGAGGTTCTTTTGTTTCCACAAAGGATGAAAACCTGTGAATTAATTCCAGACTAATGTGATTTGATGGACCAAGATGCCCTGAAAGGTGGCCTTGAATACCCCTCAAAAATTACTTCGTCCAACAAAAAGCAGGAAGCAGTTTGGAGAGAACTACACCCATACTCCCAAATATTGTTTATAAATGTTTGTTTAAATTTAAAGGGGGATTTGCTATAGAGATTTTCATTTATATGGATCTTGGTTTATTGATTCAAATTTAAGGTCAATTTTGTTATATGTGTATTTCTGCTCTTGATTAAAGTATTATGTTTGTGCAGCTCATTTAAAAATATAATGTATAATTAAGAAATACAGGTTAAAGCCGGGCGTTGGTGACGCACGCCTTTAATCCCAGCACTCGGGAGGCAGAGGCAGGCAGATCTCTGTGAGTTCGAGGCCAGCCTGGTCTACAAGAGCTAGTTCCAGGACAGGAACCAAAAGCTAAGGAGAAACCCTATCTCGAAAAATTCAAAAAAAAAAAAAAAGAAAGAAATACAGGGTAATAGTCAAGCTTGTAGTCATGTCAGCTAGATTTTCTAGATGGATAGAGATATATTTCAGTTAGACAGGCATTCTTCAAATCTTCCAAAGACTACAGAATATAGCATTTAAAATGTTTTAATAACTTAGAACTTTTCATGACAACGAGACACATCTGCTCCTGGCAGCACCAATTACTTCAAGAGGATGATAGGCACTGAAGAGGCTTCTTATGGTGTTTGTTAGCCATTTGGGCAAGAAACTGATCTTGCCTAGACTGCTTAATGAACTGGGCATGCAGGACCCACAGAAAAATGACTGCTGAACTTGCCTAAAGGTGAGATGGTCCTTCGGGGTTCCTGCTTCATGAAAGAGTCTGCCAGACATTCTGTAGGACACAGAAGAAAGTGACTGACAAACTGCCAATATATGCAGGACTGTCTTTGAAATTTCCTACTTCATGGAAGAGTCTGCTGGATACTATGGGCCTGTAGGCTGAAGATGGATACCCCAACAGTACAGGAAAACCTTGGGTAAATGTCCAGGCAGCAAGATGTCTCTATCAATTCTAGAGTTTTGGAAGTTGCTTACAATGTACTTCCTGTTTACTTAGGTAATATTATATCCTTCTGCAGTCTTTGATGGAGTTGAAGAATTGATAGTTATAGTTTTCCTTAGTTATAAAGTAGATATAAATATTCTAACTATAATTCTTGCTTAATACCTGTTTTGTTATATGTAATTTTACTATGTTAAAGTTAAAACCTTCCTTTTCATTTAAACAGAAAGGGGGAGGTGATGTGGGATTCCCCTCTGTATGGTGTAAATACCACTGATTAATAAAGAAACTGCTTTGAACCTATAGCAAGAAAGAACTTAGCTAAGCAGGGAAAACTAAACTGAATGCTGGGAAAAAGGAGGTGGAGTCAGAGAGAGGCCATAGAGCCCTGCCAGAGACAGACATGCTGAAACTTTAGCCAGTAAGCCACAGCCACATGGTGATACACAGATGAATAGAAATGGGTTAAATTAATATGTAAGAGTTAGCCAATAAGAAGCTAGAAATAATGGGCCAAGCAGTGATTTAAATAACATAGTTTTCTGTGTGGTTATTTTGGGGCTGAGCAGCCAGGAAGCAATAAGCAGCCTCCTTATAACACCAATCAGGCTCCACTACTATATTGGTCACAAATGCCTGCAAAAGAAGCCTCAGAGCCATGTTCACTCCACCCTTCTCCCCATCCCTCATCACACTCAAAACGTTCCCAAGTAAACAGATGAGGGTGTAGCTCAGTAGCAGAGACAGAGGCATGCATGTGTGTGAGTGTGCATATGCGCGTGTGCATGCATGTATGTGATTAGTAACCATCTACACAAACCAGGTCAGCACCACTGGTGGCCACTCTGCGAGGGCTGTCCTGCTAATGCAGGCCACCAACTTGACAAAGACAGCGAGTTAACAAAGCGTGAGTGCACCATGCACTCTGGGTCAGGCCAAACAAGGGGCACAGGCCTATGGTACATCTGTAGGACACTGCCTCCCCTGCATGTTTAGGTGTCTCCACAACAGCTAATCCCTGAATAAATCAGGGATCCTGCCAGCAAGGAGCCTATGATTTCAGTCAGTCCCCTGAGCTTCTTAGAAGATGTGAGAACAAGACATATTTTTTTGTCAAAAACTCTACCGTCTGCAGGGCAGTACACATCTTTAATCTCAGTACTTGGGAGGCAGAAGCAGGCAGATCTCTGAGTTCCAGGCTAGCCTGGTCTGCAGAGCAAGTTCCAGGACAGTCAGGGCTATACACACACATAAAAAAAATACCCATCTCAACTCCACCCCCCAAAAAACTACTCTTTGCAGACTCCCTGTGAAGTGGACCCTCGTGTGAGCTCGGCTCTGCCCAAGCGCACGGTGCCTACCTACCTTCTCCAGTGTGAGGGTGTTCTTCCTGGCCTGGGTCACCAGAGTAGCCATCTCAGCCTTGAACCTCTCCACATCCTTGCACTCATTGGCCCGGGCATGATGCAGGATGAGCTCAGCTACTCTGTGGCCCTGGAGGTAAACAAGAAAAGCGGCTTGGAGAGCAGAGCAGGCACACGGTGCTCTTGTCCTCAAAGTGTCCTCTGCCCATCCCGCGCACGCCACGTCTCACCTGCCCATCCCGCGCACGCCACGTCTCACCTGCCCATCCCGCGCACGCCATGTCTCACCTGCCCATCCCGCGCACGCCACGTCTCACCTGCCCATCCCGCGCACGCCATGTCTCACCTGCACTCACACACACATCACACACAAAATAGTAAATAAAAAAAATTCTTAAAGCTAGAGTCCTGTCCCCACCATGCCAACAATTTAGCTGAGAGAGTAAGAGAAACTGGAGTCCCACAATGCAGGAAAGAAGAATGACTTCCCAACTAAGGGTGCCAACCTTAAGCTGCCAAGCCTGAGAACCAGCACATTGTCAGTGCCCCCACACACACACACTCGCGTCCAACCACAGCATCCTGGCAACCACGGGCTTTCTAAAGGGCCAACCCCAGTGAGTCTCACCTGCCCCAGTGCTACAGCCAGGAAAACTGCCCGGAAATTCCTCAGGTCTGAAGCCTGCAACTCTGACACAATGCCAGCATCCAACAACACCAGGCGCAGGGGGCACAAGGCAGGTGCTATGGTAGTCACCAGTGTGTCGTGGACATTCACCTGCCGCTGTTGAGTGTCCAGGCGTGGGGACAATCCACCAGCACCCTGGACCAGGATGTTCCCAGGGTGAAGGTCTCCATGTACAAAGTTATCCACAAATATCTGGAAGAGACTGCACCAGTCAGGTCTGCGTCCACCCTCCCGGCCTAGCACCACTGGGTACCTGCAGAAAAGGTTTTAGGGGACGGCAGGCTGCCAGTGACAAGTCACAGGGGCGGGCATTCCACAAGCCCTTGCAGCTAGGGGCTCTTAAACAAGAATTTGCACAGGGATAAGCCAAGTCAAAGGTTTGGTTCTGTTTGGTTTGGGTTTTAATTTTATGACACAGGGTCTCATGTAGCCCAGCCTGGTCCTGAACTAAGAAATCCTCCTGCCTCCAGTTCTCAAGTGCTAGAAGATCAAGGGCAGAGATTCAAGGTCCTGCCTCAACTGTCCCTCCTCGTCCCCAGGTAGTAGATGATAGAACTAACATCTGGATCATCTAGATTCAGATAATACCAGATCAATTCTGCTCCAGATCACAGATAGCTCAAATGTGCCTCCAATCCCTGAAGTATCAGTGTGGCTTTGACACCACCGGACAGTCCTTCTACACTCCGAGTTCTTTCTCAGAACCAAAGCAACAGTTTCAAACCTCCTGTCTCCCCTGCATTCACCCCCACTCATCAGGAGACAACCTCAGCTCCTGACCAGCCAGGCAAAAACCTCTGGATGCCCCCACACTTACTTCCCCTCCCTCGATCCCCAGGGATTCCAAGTACTATCCTATATGGCTCAAGTGTTTGAGAGCATCCATAGCCTTTTTTCACACTCCTGGTTCCAGGCACTTCCTGGTGGTTAGAGGCACCACTGAGATCCCCACTGCCTGGTAGAAGACAGAACCCCTCTAGATGAGGCCTCTGCCACTCCTCCTCATCTGGACGGACAGGCATGAGATAGAAAAGTTCACTCAGGGCTTCCCAGATGAGAGACCCAAATATATTATAGAATCAACACCAGCCCAGTGTGCCGGTACACTTGAGCCATAGCACGTGGGTGGTAGAGAAACTAGGATCAGGAGTTCCAAAGCCATCCTCAGCTACACAGCAAGTTCAAGCCTGTAGAGGCCAAAGTCAGAGAGTTTGGGACTTGTTCATTCAAGGTTATTGTGCGTCTACCTCCAGACAAAGGTCCCACCTAGTTGTAAATCAGAGGCAACAGATGTGGCTAATTGCCAGACCTTGTGCTCCTGGAATAGGGAAGTAGTTGGTTCCAACCTCAAACATAAGTCTAAGGATCCAACTAAGTTCCAGTTCCCTTCATGGAAATAACTTGGGATTCCACCCAGGGAGTGGTTTTCCTACAGAGTGTTTGGTCTAGAGCGTGAACCTAGGGCGTGAGCGATGAATGTAGCCCGTGACTTACAATTTGTATGTGAATGCAGCCTTTTGTTTTACTCCTACCTTTTGGGGCCAGGGGTATGTTAACCAGTTGGAAATTAAACACGGGTGAATTTTCAGTACTCACTAAAAAATTCTCTCCTGATACTATCCTACATGTTTCTGTGTTTTATTATTTTCATTTGCGTCTTCATATTCTCTACTATATTTCTAAATGTCCACGCCTCCATTTCTGGAGAAAGGTATTTTGGTCGAGGCTGGCCCCTGACATGAGACCCTGTTTCAAAAAAGAAAATGAAATCACCATTTGCCTCTGGCTCCTCCACAACAGTACCCAGCTCCTTGCCTCACCTGGGTCCTCGAGCCCAACTCCACGCTGATAAGCTATGCCATGGCTAGCTGATGTCTCTGCCTCATATCCTTCCACTGCCTGCATCAGGACTAAGGAATGGGTTTTTAAAATTCATTATGAGGCCAGTAAGATAGTTCAGCAGGTAAAGGTGCTTGCCACCAAGCCTGACCACTTGAGTTTGACCCACAGGATCTATGTGATGGACAGGATCTACGTGATGGACAGAGGATCTACGTGATGGACAGAGGATCTACGTGATGGACAGAGGATCTACGTGATGGACAGGATCTACGTGCTGGACAGGATCTATGTGATGGACAGGATCTACGTGATGGACAGGATCTACGTGATGGACAGGATCTACGTGCTGGACAGGATCTACGTGATGGACAGGATCTACATGATGGACAGAGGATCTACATGATGGACAGAGGATCTACGTGCTGGACAGGATCTACGTGATGGACAGAGGATCTACGTGATGGACAGAGGATCTACGTGATGGACAGGATCTACGTGATGGACAGAGGATCTACGTGATGGACAGAGGATCTACGTGATGGACAGAGGATCTACGTGATGGACAGGATCTACGTGATGGACAGAGGATCTACGTGATGGACAGGATCTACGTGATGGACAGGATCTATGTGATGGACAGGATCTACGTGATGGACAGAGGATCTACGTGATGGACAGAGGATCTACGTGATGGACAGGATCTACGTGATGGACAGGATCTACGTGCTGGACAGGATCTATGTGATGGACAGGATCTACGTGATGGACAGGATCTACGTGATGGACAGGATCTACGTGATGGACAGAGGATCTACGTGATGGACAGAGGATCTACGTGATGGACACAGGATCTACGTGATGGACAGAGGATCTACGTGATGGACAGAGGATCTACGTGATGGACAGGATCTACGTGATGGACAGAGGATCTACGTGATGGACAGAGGATCTACGTGATGGACAGGATCTACGTGATGGACACAGGATCTACGTGATGGACAGGATCTACGTGATGGACAGGGTCTACGTGATGGACAGGATCTACGTGATGGACAAGATCTACGTGATGGACAGGATCTACGTGATGGACAGAGGATCTACGTGATGGACAGGATCTACGTGCTGGACAGGATCTACGTGATGGACAGGATCTACGTGATGGACAGAGGATCTACGTGATGGACAGGATCTACGTGATGGACAGGATCTACGTGATGGACAGGATCTACGTGATGGACAGGATCTACGTGATGGACAGGATCTACGTGATGGACAGGATCTACGTGATGGACAGGATCTACGTGATGGACAGGATCTACGTGATGGACAGGATCTACGTGATGGACAGGATCTACGTGATGGACAGGATCTACGTGGTGGACAGGATCTACGTGGTGCACAGGATCTACGTGATGGACAGGATCTACGTGATGGACAGGATCTACGTGATGGACAGGATCTACGTGATGGACAGAGGATCTACGTGATGGACAGGATCTACGTGCTGGACAGGATCTACGTGATGGACAGGATCTACGTGATGGACAGAGGATCTACGTGATGGACAGGGTCTACGTGATGGACAAGATCTACGTGATGGACAGGATCTACGTGATGGACAGAGGATCTACGTGATGGACAGGGTCTACGTGCTGGACAGGATCTACGTGATGGACAGGATCTACGTGATGGACAGAGGATCTACGTGATGGACAGGGTCTACGTGATGGACAGGATCTACGTGATGGACAGGATCTACGTGATGGACAGGATCTACGTGATGGACAGGATCTACGTGATGGACAGGATCTACGTGATGGACAGGATCTACGTGATGGACAGGATCTACGTGATGGACAGAGGATCTACGTGATGGACAGGGTCTACGTGATGGACAGAGGGTCTACGTGATGGACAGAGGATCTACGTGATGGACAGGATCTACGTGATGGACAGAGGATCTACGTGATGGACAGGATCTACGTGATGGACAGGATCTACGTGATGGACAGAGGATCTACGTGATGGACAGGATCTACGTGATGGACAGGATCTACGTGATGGACAGAGGATCTACGTGATGGACAGAGGACTGGCTCCTGTATGTTGTCCTTTGACTCCCATGCACACGCAGGGGTATGTCCGAGTTCACGCATACACACGCTAAAAAAGGTGGCTCAGTGATTAAGAGCACCAGCTGCTCTGCCCCGGAACCTGGGTTGTTGTCCCAGCACCCACACGGCAGCTCACAACCATCTGTAACTCCAGCTCCAGGTTATTTAATGCCCTCTCCTGGCTTTCCTGGGCACCAGGCAAACTTTTAGAAACCTGCAAATTTTAAAATACACTTAAGACCTGTATACTGGCCAGGCATGGTGGCCCATAAACCTTAAATAGTGGAGGCAGAGGCTTAATGTGAGTTTGAGGTCACCCTGGGCTCTCTAATGTTTCACCTCACGCTAGGCTATACAGAAAGAACCTGTCTCAACTTAACTATATGTGTGCATGTGGGGGGGCATACTTCAGCAAATGTTGTAATAATGAAAGCTGAAATATTTGGGGGGAACGAGAACTCAGATGAGCTCCATGCCCATGGACTGAAGTCCTGACTCTGAGCTATTCTGCACGATGTGCCTTCACGTCTCCCAGCACACACAACCTGGGCACAGGCTGCTGTCTCCAGACAAGTCCCACCATTTGTCTTCATGTTGGTGACACAGCCTCCCCATCCCAGATGGAATAGAATCACTTCCTGAGTGAAGCCCAGGGTCCACAAAAGGTCCCTTCAAGCTCATCCTTGAGCACAGGCCCCCAATGGCATGTGCTTCTTCCCCACTGGTTTACCCTGTAGTCAGGCCTGTTTTAGTAAGTCCAACACTTAACTCAGCACTTGGCATACAGCAGGTACTCCACAAATACTGAATGAATGAATGAATGAATGAATGAAGCAGTATCTAACACACCTGCAGTATCATACCTGCTGTTGATCTACACTGTGTGCCTACCACTCTTTCCATAGCACATGAATGCACACCACAGATCAAGGGCTCAGCACAAGCTTCAGGTCACAGGAGCGTTTGGGGGACTTCACTCAGCTGATGTTCCCAACCTGCCGATGCCTGGCAGAGCCCTCATCTGCCCATGTACTGAACCTCAACATCCAGGGCCTCCAGCTCACCATCTTCAAAAGCATGTTGATCCCCAGCTGTGCAATCCTCCTCTTCAGGTCGTCAGGAATTCCTGCCTGCTGGTAGCTGGACACCGGAACACTCTCCTTAAAGACAGCAGGGAGACAGCTTTAACCCGCTGGCCATGTCACTCTTCCTCAGACAGCAAGAGGACCCAGAAGCTGATCCGAGAACCCCTATAAATCTGTCTCTAACACAGTGGTTTTAATCTATTTCCTTCATTTACTTCTCAAAAGAAATGCCCAGGGGTTTGCAGCCATTGACTCAGCTACTAACAGGAAAGAGATGCTTGGAGCCCTGGGAAAAGACAGGAGCAGGTGCTGAGAGCGAGCCAAGTGTCAGGCGAGGTGGGAGGCAGAGGCAGGAAGGACAGCGGTGTAAGGTCAGAAAGTTTAAGACCAACCTGGAATGTGTAAGACTGTCTCAAAGCAAACTAAAACAAGAAAGAAATCATCCAACAGAGACAGGCTGGAGCTCCAGCAGGAAAAGACAGGAGAGCCAGAAGAATGGACAACCAGCAAATCAACACTTGGTTCCCTTTGTCAAGGCAATGAAACGGAACATATTTTATTTAGAAAGCCCAGCGAGCCTAAGAGAGGGCTCAGAGCTACGCAGCTAGGAAACAAGCCCCTGGATGCCACCACCGTTTCCTAACGAGACAGGTCTGGGGGCAGCTAAGGCAAATGCTTCTGAACACTTCCTCTGTCAAACACATTTCCCTGGGACAGTGCCATGAGGTTACCATGAGGACAGCTGAGTAAGTTTTCAGTTCTAGAAGCCTGAGGCTGCGTGCAGCTCTCGGGACCAGCTCACTCCATCCCGCCTCTTCCTCCGGCTACCTGCACTCTCGGGACCAGCTCACTCCATTCCGCCTCTTCCTCCAGCTACCTGCAGCTCTCGGGACCAGCTCGCTCCATCCCGCCTCTTCCTCCGGCTACCTGCACTCTCGGGACCAGCTCACTCCATCCCGCCTCTTCCTCCGGCTCCTCCCAGAGTCTAGGCGCAAGTAGGCTCATTTTTTGCAGACCCCAGGACCTTGCACTCTCAACCCTCTCCCCGTTTTCCATAGGAGAAGCACATCCTCTCTCCATCATGAAGTCTCTGTGGGGACAGCCAGCTATGGGTGACTGCAGAACCAAGCTCTTACTTCATATGTCTCCACCAGTATATCCCTCGTGATGAGGGGGTGCAGCGGGGTGGGGAATCTCACAGATGTCATGTTCTCAAAGTTGTGCTGAAAGTGTTCTAGATTCCGAGCTTCATAACGCAGGTCTATCTGCAGAGTCGGAGGAAAGAAGAGTTAGCGTGGACACAGGGAACACCTCTGAGGTGCTGGGGGGACCAGGTCAGCACGGTCCCCTTCCTTCTTTCCTTACCAGCTTCCCTGGCTGCACCAGGAACCTCAGAGAAGACACACTAGCTAGCCCACAGCTTCCACAAAAGCAGAAAAACACCCACTATCCCCATGAACTCCTCCATGGCAGACCAGATCCCAGGATGAGATCTGGGCCCCCTTCGCAGCAGCTGCTGGATGTCCATCTGACTCCACGGCTCTTTTTAGTGCCCCCAGTGCCCGACTAGCCTAGCCCACTTGCCCTCTCCTTCCATTATGACCAATATGCTGCAGTTACTTCCACACAGGGACGGCCTTGCCCTCAACCTACTGAAGCAACTGCCACAGCTGAATGCCCAGCCCATTTATTTTTGTTTGTTTTTTGATTTTTCGAAACAGGGTTTCTCTGTAGCTTTGGTTCCTGTTTTGGAACTAACTCTTGTAGACCAGGCTGGCCTCGAACTCACAGAGATCCACCTGCCTCTGCCTCCCAAGTGCTGGGATTAAAGGCATGTGCCACCACTACCCAGTTGCCCAGCCCCATTTATATTTTAATAAACTTCCCAACCTTTCTCCGAATCTGTCTGACTATATCCATGCTATGTGAAAGGTGACATCCAGTCTTTTAAAAAAACTTTTTTAAAAATTTGCTGGGCAGTGGTGGTGCCACTCTGTGAGTTCGAGGCCAGACTGTTCTACAGAGCAAGTTCCAGGACAGCCAGGGCAACAAAGAGAAACCCTATCTCAAAAACAAACAAAGAAATAAGATTTGTTTTATATGTATAAGTCTTTTGTGTGCACGCCTGTTGCCCACAGAGCTCAAAAGAGGCGGCCAGGTCTCCCGGAACTGGAGTTACACAGAGCGGGTGGATCCTCTGCAAGAGCAGCAAGTGCTCTGAAACCACTGCACCATCTCTCCGGGCTGAAACCTCTGCTCTGGAGGATGACACCCAGGTGGGTCGCCGTTTGGCTCCCGCTCCTCTCTAGATCCACCTCCTCTGGTGCCCCTTCCCTTCCTCTACCACGCCATCAAGTCTTACAGAGTGCTGGGCACCCATGTGGCCTGAGACCCCTCGCTCCTGAGAGTGTAGTAACTGTGACCTGACTACACAAATGAGCAGTCACAGGCTCTTAGACAAACACTCTGGCCTGCAATGTGCGGCACCTGTCAGTCACGTTAGCCGGAGAGGCTGGGTAAACAAATGGGTAAGACATGGGGATGTGAGTTTCCAGAGATGGGGCTCTGACGCCTATCAGGCTTTTGATGGAGCTGAAGCTCAGAAGGGAGGTGAAGTCAGGAGTCAAAATTAAGACAGTGGTCAGACTAGAAGCCATTTTCTCTGCTTTAATGCCTTTTCATCAAACTTGCAATACTCCAGGATAGAAAGCCAATCTCATCTGGTCTAGATGCCGTATCACCCCTCTACACACACCTCTCAGTCTCCCACAAATTCCTATTTGAAATCCTAGTCTCCAAGTAGAGCTTTGTAGAGCGATTAGGTCTTGAGGATGCAGCTCTGTAGCATCTTACACAAGGCCTGAGACCCTAGCTCCTTCTACCGTGGGAAGACACCAATGAGCCGAATCTCTCTCTACCCCAGGCTGTCTTCAGAACTGTTGGGAAAGATTCACTGCAGCTCTGCTTACTCCAACAGTCCAAACACTTGCTTTATTGTCCATTTTTGGCTTTTGAAATAGGACCTAGCTTCCCGGAACACACTTGGATTAAGCTGGACTTGAATTTACAGACATATGCCGCCTCTGATCCTAGGTGCTGGGATCACAGGTCTGGGCTACCACACCAGGTACCCAAATACTTTCGAAACATCAAAATGAGTGCCTGGAACTTAAAAATATTCAAAGATATATAAGAAGTCTTGGTGCACAGCTTCTGAAACCCTGTCCAATAGGGAGCCAGTACCAATGTCCACTTGAAGACCCAGGCACCTTCAACATAAGTTTACCAAGTCTGGCTACTTAAACAAATGCCCTTAAGGGTCTCCAACAGGGAGAAGGTCTACTCTATTAGCTCTAAAAACAAAGTAAAACAAAGCTAATGAGTCTTCTTGCTCAGAGTTCAGCCTCTGATGGTGGCAGAGTTAATATAACCCACTTAGTTTCATTTTACCCTGAGGCACAAAGAGAGACTGCATTTCCCAAGTGCTCTCTGGCTGGCAGGCTGGAAGGAAGAGATTTTCCCACCTCCTGGCCAGTCCATAAAATCTCTTACATCTTCCATGTCCGCACCATTCCACACCGACTATGGAGATGGAACTGGGGAAGAGCGCAAATGACAAGCGCCAGAGGGGCACAATCTCCAAACTACAGCCAACAGACTGCCTAGAAGGGCAAGACCGAGCTCTGGGCTGAGTGACTGCCTTTGTTTCCCGCTCCCAGCCACCCTATAAACCTGCTAACTGGAGAAAATGCGTAAGGCAGGTCTTTCTTTAAAAGATGTTATCTATTACCTTCTCAAGTTGCAGGCTCTCTAAATAAAGCACAATTTAAAGATTCAATTCTGGGCCAGTGAAATGGCTCAGTGGGCAAAAACACTTGGTGCCATGGGAGTGTCAGTCTCAAAGACTCACCCTGAGGAAGGAGAGAACTAGCTCCTCAAAAGTGCCCTCTGGGAGCTGGAGTGATGGCTCAGAGGTTAAAAGCACTGACTCTCCTTCCAGAGGTCCTGAGTTCAATTCCCAGCAACCACATGGCAGCTCACAGCCATCTGTAATGAGATCTGGTGCCCTCTTCTGGTGTGCAGGCAAACATGCAGACAGAACACTATACATAATAAATAAATCTTTAAAAAAAAAGTCCTCTGACTTATGCATATGCCTCCCCATCTCCATATACCACACAGGAATAAATAAAATGTAAAATAAAAAAATGTCAAGGTTCAATTTTTGTCTCTATTCCTTGGCCTCTGTGGTGATAGCAGCGCAGTTCTGGTTTTCCAGTTTACTGGCCGGGCCAATCTTGCAGAGAAAATGGATCCGAAAACCACTCCAAAGAGCTCCCTCTTCCCTCAAGTTACCTGAGTATACGCAAGAAATAGCCTACCTGTATGAAACTGGTGGACGGGGCCTTCTTTGTTGCATCAACAAGCAGTACCCACATTGATTAACAGCTCTCACGCTCTGTGAACACCCTGGGAAATGACCTACCTATTCACCTGCTCGGAAGAACTATGGTAGGTGCTATTTACAGCTGAGAGAAGGAGTCACCTGTTGGACCATGAGCTTCTCAAATTCCTCCACAATCTCAGGCAAGCTAAGCCATTTGACTCCGGGTAAAAGCCCCAGGGCTTGGCTACCGATCTTCATCAGCAGTAAATCCATGTACACCTGAGTGAGCAGGCCAGGGTGTAACACCTACCAGACAGAACCAGGAGACAAGACAGAATCAGGAGACAGCATCTGACCTAGGAAGCACCGACTCCCACCATAGAAGAACCAGAGCCTCTCCTCAAATCAAGGGTAGTAACCCATGATGCTCCGGGGTGGTGGTACCGCCACTCAAGATTTTGGAAATAGCAAAATCCAAGTCATTTTCCCCCTCCCTCAGACTATTCATACCACCCCCACAAAGTCAGGAAATGAAACCAGGATCTGTAGTGGAGGAAGACACCTTGAATTCCAGCACACAGGAGGCGGAGGCAGGCAGAGCTCTGTGGTCCTCCACAGTGAGCTCTGGGACTACCAAGGAAACAACTTGAGCCTGGAGACCTAGCAGCACCAGTGATCCCTGATACTTGGGAGGGAAGAGTCATAGGTTCAAGACCGGTCTGGGAAACTAACTTCGCAAGGCCTTGTCTCCAAACAGAAAGTAGAATGAAGCTCAGTGGCGTAGCATGTGTGAACTAAATTTGATTCCATCCTAGGTTCAATCTTCACTACCACAAACAGATGAGGGAGGGAGGGAGGGAGGGAGGGAGGGAGGGAGGGAGGGAGGGAGGGAGGGAGGGAGGAAGGGATGAAACAGCTTGCATTTAACAAGCATTGACTGAGCTAACAAGAATACAGGTTGAGCAGCCTATATTCTAATTCAAAATAAAAAACTCAAAATGCTGCCGAATCTGAAACGTTTTAAGGACTTACCTAACACAAGGGGAAAATCCCAAGCCTGACCTCAGATGATGGTTGAAGTCAGAACGAAGGTGCACTAGCACTAGAAATACTGCAAGAGATAACTTGTCAGCTGCACCTATGGGTGTGTGTATATGTGTGTGTGATATAAATGAACTTCATATTTCATGTTTAGACGTGGCTCCTATACCAGGATAGCTCATCAAAGATGGGGCGCACCACACTAGGGTTGTGAGAGCACTTACTTTTACTGCGACTGGGACGAGGTGATCTGATTTAGGTGGGTGGCCAGGAACCTGAGGCATGCTCCCTTCTGACCTAACAAGGTCAGCTTTAGGGAGAAGCAGCTTTTCTACAAATGCTTCATCGGCAAGGCTTTCCGAAGGCTTCCACTCCTTCACAAAGGACCCTCCCAGCATCCAGACTGCCCCAGATCCTGAGGACAGCCATGGGACAGAGAGTTGCCCAAGTCTCCAGGCTCTGTCCTTCTCCAGCAAGGTAGTGCTAGCGAATGCTTTGTACACTTGGGCCACGCACCCTGAACCCACAGGCTCCTGGGTCTCGAAAAACAGGAGGCTGCCCCAATCCTCCCCAAACGCCTGCTGGAGTAGGCATTCCGTGTGGGCCCAAGGGTGGGGGGTCACCTGGACATGCAGCTTGGAGAACTGGGCACAGAAAGCCTCTGAAAAGAGATCGTGCCGGGTGCTGGCCCATTGGCCCAGTTTGATATATGTTGGCCCAGAGGTCTCTGTGGCTTTCAAAAGCAGATGGAGCCAGAGGGTGGAGAAGCCAGGAGCCAGGTAGGTGAGAGGGTACAAGAAGAGCAGGGGGAAGAATTTCGCCAAGAGAATGCCAGCACGGAGCCCTAGACGGAGACACAGTAAGACGCGGCCCAGAGGCCCTGCTTGAGCCACTTCCACTCGTCCATTTCCAGCCAGGTCACTCCAGTGGGTCTTTCGCTGGCACAAGGTGCCAGGCGCCCCCTCTCCAACATCCCCATGGGCTGAGATAAATTTGGGCAAAGTACCCAGCAGAAACCAACATAGTCTGGCATTGCGAGAGCATCCCAGGGGTCTGGGAAGGCCAAATTCCTTCCTAAACTCAGAGCATCTTAAGTGTGACAAGCAGACCCTGACAGACAAACGCCAGAGGGTCACCATTCTCCCCAGGCCCCCACGCCTAGGCTGCTTGTCTTCTACTTAAGAAGCCATTTGTGGAGATGCTTCGGGAGAAGCTGGGGTAAATCGGACCGCCCCCCACCCCCCACCAAGGGCTGCCGCCTAAGCTAGGCCAGGCCCGGGGCGGGCAGCGACCAGAGCCAGGGACCGCGGGTGAAGCGGGGTCAGCACGCGCACGGGTCTGTGCGGAGCCAGACCGCAGAGTGCGGGGTGACACCGAGCGCCAGGGTCGGAGGTGCGGACCCGTGGCCTGCAGCGGAGCTTCAGAGAGCCGCAGGGAGGCGGGTGCACGGTCCAGGTCCCCGGGACGCGGCGAGGGTACGCGCACATCCAACTGCTCCGGGACCAGCACCGAGCAGGGAGCCCCAGCCGGGCAGAGCACTCCGCGTCCTGGCCCGCGCCGCCCGCGGCTTCCGGTACCAGGCCCCGCCCTCTCCGCCCAAGACGCGCTCCTTAAAGGGACCGCGGCGCGCACCAGGGCAAGGCACACATTGAATGGCTTAGCGCAAAACACAGAAGCACCCTCTGTGACCCCCTTTTCCGCGTGGCCCTCTCCTCTTCTGAGCTTCGTAGTTTAAACCCTAGAAATGTTAAACCGCCCGATGGATTGCTGGTGGGTCCAACGGAAGGCGAGCTTTTCAGCCCCTCGGTGTGGGTCTTGGGTCCTGCACTGACTTAGCGGTGGTGTTTAGACCTTAGGAAATGACTTATACTTTTGATTAATACTTATTAAACCCAATCAGTCTTTCTTGAATTGATTCCAATATTTTATTGTTTCGTAATAATATGTATTCAACGAGGTATTCTGTACTCTGGGTAGTAGACACATGCGTCCTGTTGTTACCCGCTTATTACTGGGAGAGTAGGTGAATAGCCAGGAACACGGTGCGATGGCTCGGTAGCCGGCTAACGGTGTTTGCTGTCAAGAGGTCACCGGTTCCTTTAAGTCGTGTCCCCAACATATAAAATAACTGTGATAAAAATAAAAGTGTAGCAAGGCCGGGCGGTGGTGGCGCACGCCTTTAATCCCAGCACTCGGGAGGCAGAGCCTGGCGGATCTCTGTGAGTTTGAGGCCAGCCTGGTCTACAAGAGCTAGTTCCAGGACAGGCTCCAAAACCACAGAGAAACCCTGTCTGGAAAAACCAAAAAAAAAAAAAAAAAAAAAAAAAGTGTAGCAAGGACCATGAAAGCAATGAGGAGCAGGTGGTACAAGGACCTGGCTACTTTGGAGAAGAAATAAGGGTCTTGGGAGAGAAGTCGTAAAGAAAGCTCCAAAGTGGGAAAAGACGTGTGTGTGTGTGTGTGTGTGTGTGTGTGTGTGTGTGTAATCTTGAATAACCAGAGGGAGGTCAGACAGCACGGGGCTTCAGGGTGTGGAATGGCAGGATGGAGTAGCAGGGGTAGGGGAGTGACGGTGGGGGGTTGGAGAGGTGGCTCAGTTAAAACTGTGTGTATTGTTCTTTCAGCAGGCCTGAGTTCAGTTCCCAGTATCCACTTCTAACAACTCTCAAGCCCCTGTAACTCCACCTCCAAGAAATTTAACACCCTCTTCTGGCTTCCGAGGGTACACCCCCCAACACACACACACACACACACACACACACACACACACACACACACACAAATCTTAAAATATTGTAGGAGGCTGCTTGTTTGTTTCCCAGCCACTCAGACTCCCAAAATAACCACACCAAAACTGTATTAATTAAATCACTGCTTGTCCCATTAGCCCTAGCTTCTTATTAGCAAATGCTTACATTTTGTGTGTGTGTGTGTGTGTGTTTTTTTTGAGACAGGGTTTCTCTATAGCATTGGAGCCTGTCCTAGAACTAGCTCTTGTAGACCAGGCTGGCATCAAACTCACAGAGATCTGCCTGCCTCTGCCTCCCAAGTGCTGGGATTAAAGGTGTGCGCCACCACTGCCCAGCCGAACTCTTACATCTTAATTTAACCCATTTCTATTAGTCTGTGTATCACCATGAGGCTATGGCTTATGGGTAAAGTTCCAGTGCCTGTCTCTGTGCCTGTCTCTGGTAGGGCTACAAGGCTTCTCCAGACTCTGCCTCCTTTCTCCCAGCATTCAGTTTAGTGTCCCCCCCCTCCCCAGCTAAGTTCTGCCTTGCTGTAGGCCAAAGCAGTTTATTCATTTTATTCATTAACAATAAAATCAACACTAGACAGAAGGACCTCCCACACCATTAAAATAAAAAAGAAGAGGGTGGCCAGAGGAGCCCAGGTCTCAGGTAGAAGCAGGGAGAGTTCAAGGTCAGCCTGGTCTACAAAGGAAGTTCCAGGCGAGCCAGGGACACACGCTAAATCCCTGTCTCAAAAAGAGACAGAGGGTTCTTGAGAGATAACTCAGCAGTTAAGAGCATTAGCTCCATTCCCAGCACCCACATGGCTGTGCACTACAGTCTGGAACTCCCGTTCCAAAGGGATCCAACATTCTCTTCTGACCTCTGCAAGTGAGGCTGATGCACAGATGCGCATGCAATACACGCATACACATAAAATAAAATAATAGTTTAAAAAAGAAGTGAGCTGTATGTATGTGGCATGCTTAGCCCCACACCTAACTAGCAAACACCTCGTTTTTATCATTAAATAAAAGCAGAAGTAGTTCTGTTCTTCCCGAGTCATAAAACAGGCATGGGAGATGCATCGTGGAAGATGTCATATGTTTATTTTCTGTTTTATGATTTAGCAGTATTATCACTGTTATTATTTTGAGACAAGGCCTTAATTCATAACCCAGGCTAATCTGCGTATCACTTAGAGCTAAACTGCCCTTGAATTTGAGGCGACTAGCTGTTTCAGTTCCTGCCTTGAATTTTGTTCAGTGATGGGTGGTAACTTGGAATATACACCAAATAGTCGGGCATGGTGGTGCATGCCTTGAATCCCAGCACTTAGAAGACAGAAGCAGATGGATCTCTGTGAGTTCAGGGGCAGCCTGATCCACAGAGTGAGCGGCAGGACAGCCAGAGCTACAGAGTGAGCTTCTGTCTCAAAAAAAAATAAAAAATAAAAATAAGCAATTTATAAATAAAAATAACCCATCCCCCCAATTGTTTAGCATCAGGATGTATCTTATCACAGCCATAGAAATGAAGGTAGAACAAGACCTCCTCCTTTACCACTGCCCCCAACAACACCTGAGCCCAGCACACCTCTAAACACCCGTTCCCACCAGTATTCATCTCCACTCGAGTTTAAGTCTCTGCACACGATGGCGGCTGGCTTCCTTTCTACAGACAACGCTGAGTAAACAGCCCACTTGCCCTCCTTTGGTTAAGCTTCATTGATTTCCAGCTCCTCAACAACAAGAGTTGTATCCAATTCTTGGCAGTGTCCCGGCTGGCATGGTTCACTCTATTTCCACTAGGTGGCACTACTCACTTTGAAGTGCAGCCAAGGTTCTCAGGGTTCCAGACCTGCCTAGGAAGGGGACCTTGGGGGAGGATTGAAGCGGGGAGGGGGAGGGGCAGGGAGGGGAGCAGAGAAAAATGTAGAGCTCAATAAATATCATGGGAAAAAAACAGGTTCGAGCAAGAATTAGTTACAATATTTACTCTATTTGTATCTGGCAAAATTAAAAAAATACTCTATCATCTATTAAAAAAATTTTAAAGGTTAAAAAAAAAAGAAAAGAAAAAACGAGATAGTAAACCTGTCCAGACCTCTCTTTGCACAGGAAGCTAACATTTTAGCATCTCCCACGGAACATGTTGACGTGGTAGATGGGAGGCAGGGCACAGCTAGTGTCCTGGAGAAAGAAGCGGAGGTTTGTTTTCTTATTTTACATGCATTTTGCTGGCATGTATATCTATGTATCACATGTGTGCCTGGTGGAAATCAAAAGAAGCCGTTAGATCCCTGGGACTGGAGTTACAGTGAACTATGTGGGTGCTGGGAACTGAGCCGGGGTCTTCTGGAGAAGTGGCCAGTGCTCTTGACTGCCAAGCCAGCTTGCTATCCTAATCTCTGGATTTTTGACATTTTGACATTCTGAGCAAGAAGATTCTCTGCTCCTGTGCGCTCTCTCTCTCTCTCTCTCTCTCTCTCTCTCTCTCTCTCGTGTGTGTCTGCTCCTGCATTCTCTCTGTGTGTGTGTGTGTCTGCTCCTGCGCTCTGTGTGTGTGTGTGTTCCTGCATTCTGTGTGTGTGTGTGTGTCTGCTCCTGCACTCTGTGTGTGTGTGTCTGTGTGTGTGTGTGTGTGTTCCTGCACTCTGTGTGTGTGTGTGTCTGTGTGTGTGTGTGTCTGCTCCTGCACTCTGTGTGTGTGTGTCTGTGTGTGTGTGTCTGTGTGTGTATGTTGAGGGGGTCCTATAACTGGAGGGTATTTAGCTGCATCTCGGACCTCTCCCCACACGGTGTCGGAAACAACCCTGGCCCTGCGGGTCTCTTGGGACTGCATTAACAGAACACCGTAACTGGCAGCGGGTAAACTGCAAACCGTTATTCTTCACAGTTCAAAATGGCTGGCAAGAAGCTAGAGTTTGTCTTTTTCCATCTCCTCTTTTTCTACAAGGCCTTGACCCCACTTCAAGTCCTATGTGATACACCTGGCCTGCAATTTGCCCCTAAGAAAGTTGGTGTAAAAACTTTGGCCATGGGAGGGAGCTATAGGTGAGCAGAGCACTTGCTTGGTGTGTGTGAGGTTTGGGGTTTAATCTTCAGCATCATTTAAAAGTATGTGCCTATTAACTATATAGCATCATTTAAATATATATTTATATGCATTTCACTCTCAAAAGAGAAGGGGAAAGCCATTGGCAAGCATGCCCTGCAGTGCTGCCTCCAAATCCCTCCCTAAGAAAGGCTGGCTCGGCGCCCTCTCCCTTTCTTTTCTGCTCGGTGTAGCCCTTCTCAGGAGAATTTTTCCCACTCCAATTCCATCTTCTGATTTTGCTCAAGCACCCTGTGGGCCCTTCCCAGATTCTGGACTCGTGCTAACACTATGGGGACAGTCCCTTCTCCTCTGTCTGGGAAGTATGGGTGCACCTATCTCTGAGATCCCTCCAGCTCAGTAGTTCTGCTGACCTGAAGGTCTGTGACCATCTGTTCTGAAAATCCGACGAGGCTGGTATCTCATTCCGGTCTCAGGAGGCTGAGGAAAGAGAATTGCTATGAGTTTCAGGCTAGCCTGGTCTACAGCGTGATACCTGGTCTGAAAAACAAAACCAAAGCTGGATAAAAGGTTCAGCACTTAAGGGTACTTGCAGAGCTTTCAGAGGACCAGAGTCCGGCTCCCAGCACCCACGTCTGAGGTCCAGCTGCCTGTAACCCCAACACCCTCTTTTGACCTCCACAGGTGCCTACGTGCATGTACAGGCACACATAAATAAACAATATACGAAACAAAACCCAACAACAAAAAGTCTGATTGGTGGCCATGATGTTCCAGCTGTGATGGTATGTCCTTGGCAAGGCAGCCAACCAGCTGGCCTCTGGCTGGTCAGCTCTTCCACTACCACCCAGACAAGCCCTGCGAGCATCCGTACCACCTGACATCTACTGAAGGAAAAGGCAGAACTCAAGGGAGAACGGCTGCTATGTGGTGTTTCTGCCAACCTGAGGGGGCTGCGGGTGGAGCCGGAGTTCCCGAAGACCCACCTAACCCCGTCTGCCCAGGGACCCGAGAAGAGGGAAGGGCTTGACTCACCCACGATCACAGTGCCAGCTTGGCAGTTCACGTCACCTGGCTCAATGCTAGTCAGTCCTTTTTATTCTGATTAAATCTGTGACCTGGGAAAGGTAGGAAGTAGTCAGATACTAGGCTTTTCCAGAAGAAATGCTCTCTCCCCGGCCGGGGGTGACCTCTGGGAACGTAGCGAAGGAAGCAGTCACTGAGGTCTGGGTACCTGGTGAGCTTTAGCTGGAGAACAAACTAGTAGGGTTCAGCGTCTGAGTTCAGTGCCAGCTCACATCCTTGTGCTAATAAACTCTTCCCTGGGGATTCTTCCTCCTAAACATGGAGGCTCAGGCAGAGAAGATGCTGGAAACGAGGTGGAGAGCTGTGCATCATAAGCTCAGAAGGACACACAGAAGTTCCGGCCTCAGAGCTAGCCTGACATCTTGTGTGTCCTGGGCTCACAGTGGACATGAAGAGCTACACCAGCATTCACTCACGGATTCATCCGCTTTTCTCAGAGAGCGGGATATCTAGGACTGGGAACCAAAAGAAAACTGTAAACTTAAAACATTATAGGGGCCAGATAGTAGTGATGCACGCCTTTAATCCCAGCAGAGGCAGGTGGATTTCTGTGAGTTCTAGGACAGCCTAGATCTACAAATCAAGTTCCAGGACAGCCAAGGCTGTTACACAGAGAAACCCTGTCTTGAAAAAAGGAAAAAAGAAGGAGGAGGAGGAGAAGAAGAAAAGAAGAAGAAGAAGAAGAAGAAGAAGAAGAAGAAGAAGAAGAAGAAGAAGAAGAAGAAGAAGAAGAAGAAGAAGAAGAAGAAGAAGAGCTGGGTGGTGGTGGCGCACGCCTTTAATCCCAGCACTCGGGAGGCAGAGGCAGGCGGATCTCTGTGAGTTCGAGACCAGCCTGGTCTGGTCTACAGAACTAGTTCCAGGACAGGCTCCAAAGCCACAGAGAAACCCTGTCTCGAAAAACCAAAAAAAAGAAGAAGAAGAAGAAGAAGCCCTAGTTCTAGCCAAAATTTTGAGTAAATTTACTTTTCCATATATGTAATCTTTTTCTCTGAATGCAGGCCAGCATTTGTACTCATAGTTAATCTTTTTTTGTTTTTGTTTTTGTTTTTTCAAGACATGGTTTCTCTGTATAACAGCCTTGGCTATCTTGGAAATCTCATTGTAGACCAGGCTGGCCTTGAACTCACAGAGATCTGCCTGTCTCTGCCTCCTAAATGTTGGGATTAAAGGCCTGCCCAACCATGTCTGGCTTCTTTTTTTTCCCCAAGAATTCTGCTAACACCCTGTTGAGAAAGACAGAGCCAAGGATGGGCCAGGTCATGAGAAGGACAGGCCAGAGGAGGTGAGCTCCTCAGGCAGAAGGAACAGGCGCCCATGGAAGACTGAAAAGGGCTCTCCTGGGTGTTTCCACAGGCTCTGAGTGCCCGGGGTACATGTGGTCTCCAGATAGGAAGAGCCATCATCAGGAGTGTGTCCAAGTGAGACAGACAGGTTCCTCTTTTGTCCTTCTTTATAGGGTGGATACATGTTTCTTCTCCCCACACCAGCTTTCAAGAGAATAGCTAACCAGATGTCTTGTCCATCTCTGACTCTTTGTATATGTCTCACCTATGCTGTGACAACAAGTGTCAGTGCGGTGAAGGAAAGATCCTGCCAAGAGCCCAAATGAAACCAGTCCAATACACCAGGCCAGGCGCAGGGAGGAAAATCTGAGTGCCCCGAGCTGCCGCACTGTCTGCACCTTCCACCAGGGGGAACCGTAGGCAAGACATGGATTGGATGCTGAAAGATCTTGAAAGGTAGGTGGAGCTGGCAGAACCGTGCTCCCAAGCGATGTGATGAGACAGAAGGGACTTGGGTTCAGTGGACAGGACCAGGCCCGTGTGCTCCCCAGTAAGATACATAACAACATGACAGGGAACAGTGCCGGGGACAGAGAGGTGCTCAGGAGAAATTAGCATCCAGAAGGATTCTTGCTAGAAATGAGAAAATGTGAGGGTGATGTCCAAAGGTTTGTTCTTTGGGTGAGATCTGCGCTCTCAATGGAACTAACCTGCTCAGGAGCCTGGAGGTCTCCCTCTCAGCTCCCCTGGCTGGTGGCTGACAGCTGAAGCATGGGATCTTTGGGCTGGTTACCACTCTGGTAGAAGGCTCTGATGGGAGAGAAGAAAAACTGCCTGATTCTCTCTCTCTGGAGTCTGACACACCCTGTATTCATGAGGAGAGGAGAAAGCAGAGAAAACAAAGGCGGGGGGGGGGGGGGAGCTGGAGACGTGGCTCAGTTGTTAAGAGGACTTGATAAGCACCTTGAGGATCTGAGTTTGGATACTGGAACCCAGGAAAAGGGTGGGTATGTCCTTCCTTCCTTTCTTTCTTCCTTTCAAGATGTATTTATTTATTTTATGTGTGCACGTAAGTGCTCTATCTGCTTATACACCCCTTTATGCCAGAATAGGATATCAGATCCCACTAGAGATAGTTGTGAGCTACCGTGTGGTAGCTGGGAATTGAACTCAGGACCTCTGGAAGAGCAGCCAGTGTTCTTAACCACTGAACCATCTCTGCAGCCCATGCGCTTTTACACCCAGCCCTGGTTGGGGAAAGCACAGACATGAGGATCATGGGGGCTTGTTGGCTGCTACCCAAGCCAAAAACAAAAACAAAGAGCAAGCTCTGGGTTCAAGGAGAGACCCTGCCTCAAAGGGAAAATGTAGAGAGTGATGGAGAAGGACACCTTCCTCTAGCCTTGGGAGTACCCACACACACCACACCTTTCTCTAGCCTTGGGAGTACCCACACACACCACACCTTCCTCCAGCCCTTGGAGTACCCACACACACCACACCTTCCTCCTGATCTCTCTCTCATACATACGCATGCACACACAGAGAGAGAGACAGAGATAGAGAGACAGAGACAGAGAATAACAGGAGACTCAAGAGTTCCTCTCTCACATTGGGCCTGGCACAATAGTAATCCTTTTCTCTATTACCTGACTTCCTCCTCACCAACAATAGTGAGGTGGTTACAACTGGTTCTATTTCCACCTTACCCATGAAGATACAGGACTCGAGGCCGAGTAACCTGTTCTGGAACTGGATCTGGCTATCTACTCCCAAGCCTATGTTCTTCAACAGGACCCTGAAGTAAGAGGAGGGAAAGGAAGTGACATGTTCTGTAGTGATCCAAGACTGTACCATATGTGTGGATTGCCTTGGGCGGGCCACTTAGTCTAGGGTTAGTAGCCTGCCTGGCAGTTCAGTTATTCCAGGGTCACGGAGAGGCACTACCTGGAAGATAATGGGCTAAGAAAGAGGAAGAAGGCTATGCAAAATTTGTCAAAGCCTCCGTTTATTAGGGACGAGATACAACCTTTTATAGGGTAAGGAGTTGGGGGGGATGGGGCACAGGGTTCTGGGCTCTTGCCGCGTGGTTCACGTTGGTCACATGGTCCTCGTTGGTCACGTAGGCAGGAGGTTATCTTCGGTCAAGTCACAGTAGGCCTGGAAGTTACAACTAGGAGATGACACACCTAGTTCTCGAGATAGTTTGGAATGGGGGGTGGGTTCCGCTAACAGATAGCTCTCATTAACAACCAACTTGGGTGTGGGGTAGGCTTTGTCAATAGAACCATTCTTAACACAATTAGGGGTGTGGGGTTCTCTGCAGACTCCCCAGGGTGATGGTTCCTGTAATGATTTTAGGAGGAAATTGGCTCCTGACAGATCCCCCTTTCTTTTATAAAGACAGGTCGCTATTAAGTGAAGGGCATCAGGTCAGAGTCCAACCAAGGTGTCAGATCTAAAGGAGAAGGGACTGGGGCAAGAAGAGACCCTCCTCTCGAATGGTGAAGCAATTTACCTCTCCTGGGAACAGAGGGGTGCCTTATGATTCTTAGGTCGAGTGGGGACCAGGTCTTTATCCCCCTTACCCGTCTTAGGATTCCCAGTATCCTGTCTTAGGTTGGGGGATTTCCTGCCACAAGTCACCCATCCTTGGAGCTCCTCAAATGAAAGGTATCTAGCGAGATTTAAAATAAACAGATCACAGGGAGTCCTGTCTTAGGCTATGTGGAGGGCATTCCTCGTGCCTGGCACCATGCCATGTTGAGCCGGCCAGTACAGCCTCTGTATGGTGTGCTGTTCAGGCGAGGATCCACACTAACTCCCGTCATTGGGCCCCTGTGTCTATAACTAATGAAAAGACTGTGAGTAGCTCCTCAAACAAAATATATAATGATATAATTTTGGGCACCAATAACTCCATCTTCCAGACAAGAAGAAAGGGCATTTTCCAAACCCAGTATTCACCTTTTAATCTGGCCTTAGGTATCCTCCTTCCTAAATGCCTACTCCACAATAAGATTATGAGTGCTGCCTGCCAACAATTAGAGCAGTGTAAAAGGGATCTAAATCTAAAATTTTTAACATATGCATTAAACCCAAACATTTTACAGCGTGTGTCAAACTTTTCCCAACATCTATAAGCAGTTATAAGTATCAGGTCAATTGTAGTAAGAGCACAATGACATACATTGTTGTTATCAAATACCACCAGTTCCAGTCTCTGAGCAACAGTGACAGGAACCCTAATCTTTCCCCTTCTTAAGTGAAGAGGCATTAATATTTTAATTAAAATGAGTTTTGTGTCCCAAACATTAAAACTGTCTGATGTTTAGTCCGCATCTTAGTTTCAAAGCAAACCAGAATTCAAACTGCAGAAGGAGCTCAGCATTAGTGCTTCAGGACAGGTGGGATTCCTGGGTGAGGTGAGCAGGATTCAGCTATCTGAAGCACATCCTGGCACTTATCTCAGGCGGGTCTCCCTGGACTCTCTAGGGGCAGAATTGACACCCTGCAGAGTGGTGTAGCAGGTTCTGTTATCAGTCACTCCTCTCTCCTTGGGGGCAGGAAAGGCCGGACCAAGGACCTCTCCCCAGTCGCCTCTGGAACTCCTCTGTGGGATGTCCGCAGCCTCAACAGCATCAGATCCAGCTTTTCTTTTCTTTCTGTGAAAAAAGCATAAACATATCCTCGACCCCAAATATAAATAGGTCGGGTATTTTTTTTTTTTTATAATGCATTGCAAGGGCTTTTCCACCTTGCCTTAGCAAAGGTCAGCTTGGTGTTATCACGCCAGATCCGTTTGCATCAGGATCTGCTTGCAACTTTTTATTAGTTGCTTTCAAGGAGCCTTGTCATGCTCCACATTTTTTTTTATTATTATTTTTAACCCTGTACGCAGTTCTTCCATTGGAAAAAGAGCCATTTGTAAAATTTAGCATAAAATCCTTTAAGGGATTTTTTTTGCTATAACATTAGCAAAATAAAGGTGTGTGAATTGTAGCAATGATCTGGGAAAAGATTATTGTTTTTGCCTTTGAATTGAGCAAAGACAATTGTCTAGGAATCAATTTTAAAATTATCAATGAATCTATTATTTAGTATAAGATATATTGATCATAGTCAATATTTTATTAAACCATTTTTTAGCTTTTATCCTGCCCTTTTGTATCAGACAGGCTGTTTTAAATCAAGAGTTTAATATCTTAACTGGCAAAACTGAGAAGGTTTAGCCATAAACAGCATTTTTTATAAAGCTGTTGTAGAATAAGTTTTACATTTAATATACACATTTGTCATAGGTGAATTATAATTAATATACTGTATCTGTTGATTATTGTATACTTTACCTGTTGATTTATATTTTTTACCTGCTTGAGTACCTGTTAGGAAGCTTTAAGCTCTCTATTGGAAACTGTTTTTTGTAAGAATTTTACCTAGCGGCTCAAGGTCTTTTATAAGAATATTATAACTAGGGCTTTAACCATTGTATATCTAATTAAAAGTTTTTAAGCTATCCTCCTCTTAAGTTTTAAGTCTGCCTTGCAGATAGGAAAATGGAAAAATGAAGCATTTTTTGACTAATAATGCTGGCCTCATTAGACACCAACATGTAGAAAAATGAAAATAGATCTATATTTATCTCCATGTACAAAAGTTAAGTTTAAATGAGCCAAAGGCCTCAGCATATAAAAATTGTGTTGAACCTCACAGAGAAAAATTTTTGAAGCACATTTTGCCACATTTCAAACACTGCCTCAGTGGCATAAACATTTGGAGAAACCATAAATCTCCTGAATTGAGAAACTTTTGTATAACAAGGCTGTATAGTGGGAAAAGATCTTTACTTATCATAAATCCATTCCAAAAATATATGAAGAACTCAGGAAATTAGTTATTAAAAATTTTAATCCCAAAAAATATTTGTTATAGACCTAAACTGAAAACTCTCAGACGAACTTAAAAATGACTGAGACACTTAAAAAACTTTCAACATAACATCCTTTAGGTATCAGAGAAATGCAAACCAAAACTCTGAGATTTTACCTTATCCTTGTAAAAATGACCAAGATTAAAAATTATTATTAACAATTTATGTTTAAGAAAATGTGGGTAAAGAAAAAACTTTATTGCTGGAAGTGTAAACTGGTGTTGGAAGTGCATACTCGCACAGCCACTTTTGGATCACAGGTCGTATTGAAAAACCTGGATGAACCCAGACTCTCCCAGCAGGAAGAAAAGAATCAAAAATCCAGGGCTAGCTGCTTCAGCCCTAGGAATTGCCCTAGGAACCAGCTGAAGACAAAGCCTTGACCTCGGAAAAACAGGTTTTTTAGCTGTAATTATCACAGTAGTTTTAGGAACTAGGGGATTAGGACCTTGGGAGTGGTCCCGAGCCAGGAGAGCTGTCCTCCTGCAACCACCACAGGATTTTTGGAATTTATGACCCTCCCGGACCACTGTGGTGTGGCCCCTTTCCTCAAAAAATTCTTTCTCCTGGTCACTGGGGGTCGAACTCCTCCCCCACCAACCAAGGCCACGTGTGCGACCTCAGCAAGGATGGTCTCCAGGCCACGCCATCCCTAGACCCGAGTGAGAGTCTCCCCAGCATTGAGGGATCCCCATTTTGTCTATTTTTTAAAATTAGGCAAATATCTACCTCAAAACTTAGCAATACCCCTTTTGGGCCTAAATACAAAGATGTTTAACCATACCACAAGGACATGTGCTCAGCCATGCCCATAGCAGAACTACCCTATCATAGCCTAGAATCTGAAAATAACCCAGATGTACCTCTTTTACACCTAGGATAAATGAGACATCATCCTTTTAAATATCCATGAATACCACAAAATATCTTGGAGTAACTCCAAGCAAGCAGGACAGAAGTTTTGGGTCCTGTCATCTCTGCCTGTGAAGGCGGAATTTTTTTTTTTTTATTTTTAACCATTATCACTTGTTAGAGTATAACTCTGGCCCTTGATAAAGTTAATTAAGAGGCCTGAGTCTCAGCATTCCACCTTGAAGCCACACCTAGCAGCAGGGAAGGACCTCAAGCTGAAACAATACAACTCCCACCCAAGAGCGGGCCGTACAAATGGAAAAACTTGTAGGATAAGAACTTTAAATCTTGAAAGATCCCCTACTTTCTTGCGAAAGCAGAAGAAACACAGAAAAAATGACAATTTCACTGAAAGCAGTTTACAGACTCAGTGTAAATGTCCATTAAAAATTATAGCAACATTCCTCACAGAACTCACAGATTTAATATAAATGTTCATTAAAATTATAGCAAAACTTTTTACAGAACTCGAAAGAACAATCTAGAACTCAAAAGAACAATCTCCAACCTTATACGAAAGAAATAAAAACTCAGGCTAGCCTAAACAATTCTAAAAATCCTCTGAATATATCACAATCTTTGATTTTAAAATTTTCCTACAGAAACACAGTGCTGAAATTAATCTACCTTAGATATAAACTTATACACCTACAAACTAAAGATTTTTGACCAAGAAGCAAGATTTTTAAAATGGAAAAGAAGCATATTTACTGTCCTAAATGAAGCTGCAACTTTTTGAGTCTAGATTCCTGTATAGCAAACCTGCCTGTCAGCTTTCGCTCCATATGGCAGGGGGTTAAAGACATAGGCTCTCTAGCCCTAGCAGCCAGCCTGCTTGGCAGGCATAGCTGTGTGGATTGTACCCTAACTTCTCGCATCTCGAGGGACTCCCTTTTGAGTCCACAAGCAAACACATAAAGCAAACATATGAAGCAAACACATGAATCTCTGTTTTTGACTCTTACTCCTCTCTCCCTGAGTGATTGATTAAATTCCTGTATGAATTTCTCTTCCCTTGAAAGTCCCATATCTTTTTGAACGACGGTGAGCCTGCGCCTACCTTATCCTGCAGATCTGTCCGAGTTCTACAGCTGCAGAACCTTCTGTTTTCTTCTTGTTGTCCCGGGACTGCGCGTTGTCGTCCGATAGTTGACCGTGCTCCAAGTCGCTGGTTCGGGCGCCACTGTGGATTGCCTTGGGCGGGCCACTTAGTCTAGGGTTAGTAGCCCGCCTGGCAGTTCAGTTATTCCAGGGTCACGGAGAGGCACTACCTGGAAGATAATGGGCTAAGAAAGAGGAAGAAGGCTATGCAAAATTTGTCAAAGCCTCCGTTTATTAGGGACGAGATACAACCTTTTATAGGGTAAGGAGTTGGGGGGGATGGGGCACAGGGTTCTGGGCTCTTGCCGCGTGGTTCACGTTGGTCACATGGTCCTCGTTGGTCACGTAGGCAGGAGGTTATCTTCGGTCAAGTCACAGTAGGCCTGGAAGTTACAACTAGGAGATGACACACCTAGTTCTCTAGATAGTTTGGAATGGGGGGTGGGTTCCGCTAACAGATAGCTCTCATTAACAACCAACTTGGGTGTGGGGTAGGCTTTGTCAATAGAACCATTCTTAACACAATTAGGGGTGTGGGGTTCTCTGCAGACTCCCCAGGGTGATGGTTCCTGTAATGATTTTAGGAGGAAATTGGCTCCTGACACATATGGAGAAAGCAGAATTAAAGGCTCACAAGAGGTCAGCGCTGTCCCCTTGTCTCAATCTCACCTTTCCCAGTTTGAGCCAGATGATAGCCAGCCCTCCAAATCTGTGCCTCCACATCTGTGGATTCTAAAGTCTGAGGCTCAGCCAATTGTTGGTGGAAAATATTCTGAGATATACACACAACTGAAAATATACACCTGTGTGTGCTGGGGGTTCCTGGGAGAGTTATGTATTTTAGGCTGACATTGACCTCAGTCTCCCAAGTGCTGGGATTAGAGATGGGCAGCACCATGCTGTAGGCAGAGACTGCACATTGGTTTCCGGGCCGCCCAGACCCAAATAATCATGCAAAACTATATTAATTACAACACTACTTGGCCAATGATACAGACATATTCTTAGCTAGCTCTTATATCTTAAATCAACACATTTCTATTAATCTATGTATCACCACGAAGCTATGGCCTACTGGTGTCTGTCTCCTTTGGTAGTTACATGGCATCTCTCAGACTCTGCCTTCTTTCTCTCTATATCTCTGTTCAGATTTCCTGCCTGGCTATATTTTGTCCTGCCATAGGCCAAAGCATCTTCTTTATTAACCAATGGTAATAAAACATATTCACTGCATACAGAGGGGAAATCCCACATCAACATGCAAGGCACGTATAATCTTTTTTCTTGTTGTCATCCCCTTTAGAATCTAAAGTCAGGTATGCCAGTAAGCACCTGTAATCCCAGCACTGGGGAGGGAGTGTCAGGAGGTCAGGAGTTAAAAACGCTTGGCTACTTAGAAAACTAGAGGCCAGACTAGAATACCAGATGCAGTATCAAAACAAACAAAACAATGAAAAACAACAACAACAAAAACCAAGGGCTGGAGAGGCGGCAGTTGAGAGCACTTGCTGCTCCACAGAGGATTCCCGTCAATTCCCAGCACATACACAGTGGCTCACAGCTCAACCGTCTGTAACTCCAGCTCCAGCATCCTGATCTGAAGCCCTCTTCTCACGTCTGCTGCCACCAGGCACACACGTGGTGCACAGACACACACAGGCAAAACACACATACACAGAACATTTTTAGAAGGAAAGAAAGCCACAACAATAGAGTCTAACAGCTATCCAAAATAGTTCAATATAGCCAGGAGGTAGTGGTGCACGTCTTTAATCCCAGCACATGGGAGGCAGAGGCAGGCAGATCTCTTGTGAGTTTGCAGTCAGCCTGGTCTGCATAGCAAGTTCCAGGACAGTAAGGGCTACACACAGAAAAATCCTGTGTCAAAAAGCAAAAGAAAGAAAGAAAGAAAATAGTTCAATATATATGTATATAGATTATAATTACATAGTACATTGGATTATATATAAGTAATAATAATAATCTAGAGTTAAAGAGTATGGAAGAATTCACGCAGTAGATATGCAGGTTTGAAACCGTTTTTATAATGAACTTGAAAATCCAAACACTTTGGTATCCAGGGTGTTGCTGAAGCCATACTCCTTCAGATACAGAAAGCTGACTTCATGCCTACCTCGGGTCTCATTCTGCAACCAGGAGAGAAGCTGAGGACAGACAGGGAGAATAAGGAATGTATGCTTTGGAGCGCCTGGCTTGGAGTATCCATCGTGTGTGCATGCATGGGGGGGGCGGAGGGGAGCGACTTTAAGCTACTTGGGCTAGCAACTCACCAGGGTTTAGATGGGACCAAAAGTACCCTCATCTGGGAAAACTGGACACCAGCAAAGAAAGTGGGGAGAGGAAGATGAGCAGATCTGAGTCATGGTAACAGAGCCATAGGGTGACCCAGCAAAGGGGAGCAGCAAAAGTGGTGAGGCTGGGGTGGGAAGGCATTCCTCAAAATCTGACCCAGGGGGCAGAAGCAAGGGTATTTTCCTAAGACAAGTTAGTGCCCAGAATTCCATGATAAAATGGTGGCCTAGGGGTTGCCAAATGAGTGACTCCTTAGCCCAAGCTTCCTGATGTCCACCTAAGATGTAACTAGCTATCTTGAAGCCACACACTCAAAAGCTCCTAGGCTCTTTTGTGCTTTGGGCTGGGGGAGGCGGCCAGCTGGGCTCCTGGCTCAGTTCCCACTGAACTTTGCCAGTTTGCTGCTGCGGGATCAGGATACCCTGTGGTCCTGGGAGTAATTAACCCTCAAGCAGCCAAGCCTTTGATCTTTATTTAGAGAGTGAGGGCTTAGAAGGATGCAAACAAAGCAATAATTTGAATACTAACACTTTAAAAAAAAACAAAACAAATGCTTGCGCTTGGCAAAGGTCTATTCTGAAAGTCTGAAATGGGTGTGGCATGAAGAATTTACAAAGGCCTCAAAGATCTTACGCAATGAGCAAACCCCTCAGCCGTGAAGGAGATGCAGCTTCTTTCCCTGCGACTCTAAGTAAATCCCAGTTGCCTGGTATCTGAAGTCTGCCCCCACCCTTGCACAAGGACCTCAGTCTCCGGGAAGTTGGGATTACAGGCATGCCAGGCAAGGGGCATCCTCTCTAGATGCAGCTCTATTTTTCTTCTAAGCACCCACTTAGTGAAGCTGTAAGAAGTCCGGATCTGTGCCAATACTCCTCCCCACACACAAGCCAAGCATGAAGCCACTAGGTCATCTCCAGAAACATAGGTCAACTCTTTTGGAGGTCTCTAAGCTATAAACAAGAATGACATTTTCCAATGTAGAGACTGGCTGGCACCTACCCCCCAGGACAGACAAACTGTCACTGTCAGGGTGAGTTGTCGTTTGGTGTTCCTCTACTTGGATTCTATTGCGTTCAGCATAATATTCAGATTTTGCCCAGACCTCTTGAAGATCTTCAGCCTACCCCCCATCTTACCTTATCCCCTCTTACTTAAAGGCTCTTCAGATACCGTGATGGAGCTCCCCTCTTCCCAGACTGCCTTTTCCTCTGTTTCTCCACTTTTTACAATTGATTCAGCTTCCCGGGCCATCGAAGCCCCAGAGGACTTCATTGAATGCCCCAGCCTGTGTTCCTGACTCCCTTGAAGCCCACGACATTTTCAAGTGGGCTTCTATTTAGCGATCCTACCATCCTAAAACCTCCTGCATGTGTGCTTTCATCTTGCCCTGGGTAAGAAGGACCAGTGGGCAGTAAAAAGTCACTTCTCTGATAGCTTTTCCTGACCAGCCTGCCTTCTGGTGACCTTAGATCCCTTTCTGTACCCTTCTGAAGGGAGGTGGACCCGTGGATCCTTATGGCCCGCTCCAGCAGCAACTGTGAGTTGCTTGGGGGTAAATATGGATCCGTGTGGGTCCTGATAGTCTGTCTCATGACTGTGAGTTGCTTGTGGGCGAACGTGGGCCGGTGGGTCTCGAAGGCCTGCCTGTCTCATGACTGTCAGTTGCTTGGGGGCAAATGTGGAGCCCAATTTTGCCTGAGGCATCCAGCAGTTTAGCTCCCTGCTAACTGACCAGAAACAATGCTAGGGCAGGGAGCATGGCTTCGGTGTTGTCGTTGTCTGGTGTTCGGCCCCCGGCTAAGCGCACTTCGAGAATGGACCCCGGCCGGGGTAGAAGAGAACCCATGAGGCGATCTTCAGCACAGAAAAGGTTAAGCCACTATCTCCCCCCACCCACGAAAGGCTAGGGGGCGAGTGCGGCAGAAGGTCCTGTTTACCGTGGCTCCCCCTCGGCGGCGGGCCCTGGGAGAGTGGTTGCTGTGGCAACCGGCCGGGCGCCCGCCAGCTGCGGATTAGCTCACTGGAGCCGCGGGATGGGTCGGGAGGAGGGGGCGCGCGTCGCGGCAGACGTTCGCGGCGCAGCCCGAGGCAGAGGAAGGGGCCGCGCGCGCGGGCGGAGGGAGGGGACGCAGCGCGTCTCCGAGGCCGGAGGCGGCGGGGACCGGACGGGAGCGCGCGCGGCGGGGACCCGAGGGGCTCGCGGCGGCCGGGGGAGGCCGCGCGGACAAAGGCGCGGAGGGCAGCGGGCCATGGCGCCCCAGGCCCCCGCCGCCGCCTCCGCCGCCGCCACGGGCGTCCGCGATATGCGCCCCGGAACCCGCGGAGCCGTCGCCTGCGGGGAGGTAGGACCGGGCGCCGGAGTGCGGGGCGAGCTCGGGGGGAAAGCCGGGAGGGTACGAGCGGGGGTGGCGAGGAAAGTGCGCTGGGGCGAGCCGGGGCTCCCCGTAGGCGGCGCTGGGGACTTTTCAGCCCGACCGTAGGGACGCGCACGGAGAGCGATCCAGATCGCCTTCCCGGGTCGGGCTGACTTCGAGGCCGAAGAAAGTTGCAGCCACTGGGCTGAGCCCGGCCCTGCGCTGTGCCGGAGCTCCGGGACGCCTGAGAGTGAGTGCGCGTTGTGAGAGGGCGTCTGTACGCCGGGGTGGGGGAGTCCAGACGGCTGGAGTCAGGATTTGCAGTGTTGGAAAGTGGGGATCCTTGGGGTTTACTTCCCACTCTCCCGCCAAGAATGGAGTTGGGAGCCGATGGAGCCCAGGGTAAGTAAGTCTCTTAACAACACAGGATATAATCTTGTGTAAGAGGGGCAGCGAGATACGGAGGAGTCCGACCACTGAGACAGAGGAAGCCCAGCGCCTGGAATCCGTAGTGATGAGCTGGGACAGGAAGCTGGAGGGTGGGGGTTGCCCTCCTTGGGTAACTGGGAAAGTGCGGGATCCCTGATTTAACCAGCCTGCTGAGGAAGAAGCAGGCTGACTTCTGGCCCAGTGCTCTGATGGCTTTGGGGGTTGTGACTTCAACTCTCCAAATGACAGGTAATTGTGGGGTGTGGTAATGGTGTTCTAATAGGCACTTTACAGTGATTTGTCATGTAACGCTTGCACCTGCTGTGGTGGGTGACTGGAGCCTTTCTCCTTCCGCAGCAAACACCTGAAGAGTGGAATAGACCTGTTTAGGGAATGGCCCACAGAGGAGGAAGTGGAGCTTCTGAGAGGAAGCTGAGGGCAAACTGAAACAGATTGTAGTTTATTTGAGACAGGGTCTCAGAATGTGACCCAAGCTGGCCTCAAACTTAAATCTCTAAGGCAGGATTGCTGGTAGGAGCAGTCAGGCTCAGTTCAGGGACTTGTTGTCGTCGTCGTTGTTGTTGTTTTGTTTCTTGAAACAGGGTCAGGGTCTCAGGTAGCTTAGACAGACCTTGAACGTGATTTTAAATTTAAATTTTTTGAGATTTGATTTATTTTTATGAGTGTTTGCCTCATAATGTCTGTGTACCATGTGTATACAGTGCCCAAGGAGGCTTTGGTGTGGGTTCCCTGGTACTGGAGTAGCAGACAGTTGTGAGCCTCCCTGCGAGTGGTAGGAATCCAACCCCAGGTCCTCTGGAAGAGCAGCCAGGGCTCTTAACTGACTAGCCATCTCCCAAGCCCCGGAATTACAGGAGTGTGGTACACACCTTTATGAGACGCAGGGGATCAAACCGAGGGTTTCCTGCATGGGAGTGAGCACTCTACCTACTAAGCTATATCTCCGGCTCTGAGACTTTTTAAAAAATCGAAACAGTTTTTATTATATTTTTGCTTACTGTGTATGTGGCATCAGGCATGCGTGTAGATCAGAAGACAGTTTGTAGGAGTTCGTCCTGCCCGCTCACCTCGTGTGTCCTCAGGATTGGCAGCAAACACCTTTACCTGCCTAGCTATCTTGCCTTTCCTCAGAGACTCTTTGTAGGTAGGGTAATGCAGACGCTGGCAGAGAGTCTTACGTCTGGACGCTCATTCTGGAAGATTTGCACCCTGTCTGGACGCAACTTCACTCAAAATGCTCTGTGTGGTAGTCAGTGGGGACACAGTGATCAAGACAGCCTCTTCCATCCTTCCAGAAAATGCCCATTCTAGTCTGGCCTGGCTATTCCTGCTGCATGCCACAGAACCAGGAGAATCCAGAGGGCCCCAGGTTCAGAGGGGATGCTTGTGAGCCTTCACCAAGAAGGCACAGGGAAGATTGTCTGGGGCAGAGAGAACAACATAGGAAAAGACGAAAGAGGCAGGCATGGGGGAGAATCCAGTGTGGCTGCAGCATGGAGTTAGAGCCTCCACACACACACACACACACACGCACGCGCACGCACGCACACACACGCACACACACACACACACACACGCACGCACACACACACACACGCACGCACACACACACATACGCACGCGCACACACACACACACACACCGCTCCTGTGTGTCTGTCTGTCTGTCTGTCTATCTTGTCTGTCTCACAAAGGCAGGCAAGGTAAAATGTAGAATGAGGAGTTCCCCAAAATAAGAGTGATGGACCCCGCTTTGTGTCTTAAAAAGCTCACTCTACCCTTGATGCCAGGGAGACCTGGGCTCTGCAGCCTGGTGGAGCAGCAGTGGTGAGGCAGGAGGGATGGGTGGAGTCTAGAAGTCAAGAGGTAGGCAAGGGTGCTGGTTGTAGGCACTTACTTAAACTAAACCCGAACCCAGAGATGCTCAGCAGGAGGAAGCAAAAGAAAAGGGACATTTTGAATGGCCTGAATGGAGCAGATTGCAGCACTTGGACAATGAACTTGGCTTCCAGTTTTCTGGCAGCTTAGGAACAAACAAAAATGCACTAGATTGCATAGTTTTGGATCGGGGACAACAGAAAGCATACAAATGAACTTTCAGAACAGATTTTTTCCTGGAATTGAACTCAACTGGGAGTTCATCCGGAGAACTTCATGTAAAGACTAGGGAGTGTTGGGGGGGGGGTAAAGTCTTCATCAGTAAACAAAATGACAAACATAGATAAGACCAAGGGGGGGATCCTTATCAGTGTTACAAAAGATGAGATGATAAACTCCACAAGACCGTTTTCCTGTTCCGTCTAACACAGGTCTAGAAAAACAGCTTGGGTTTTGGTGAGGGTGAAAAATGTCAGCTGGGGTGTGAACAGTCCTGGTACAGTGCCACCAGAAGAGACAGGGGACACCTGTAGGGACAAGACAGTGATGTCATAGGAAGTGACGTACTTCTAAATGTAGAAGATAGAGCAACCGGTTACCCGGCCACAAACAGGAAGGTGGTACATTAGCCTCTATCTGTCAGTGGCTTGGCAGAGACCCTGGTTTAGAGAAGGGGAGCCAGGAAGACCCTAGTGTGCCAGAATCACCAGCATCCTGAAATGCCATTCAGTGGCAAAATGGGCATAAGCCTTAGGAGCAGCATTTCGGGTTTCTCTCCTGATTGACACATCCCAGATCCCTCTGCCCTTAGGCCTTGATTCTGAGTCTGCTTCTAAAGGGGTGGGTAGGATTCACCAGATCTGAACTCTCCCCAGAGAGGTCTGGTAAATGGGGGATTGTTTGCACAAGGAGAAGTTTCACAAAGAATGAGCTGGGAAGTCCCGCACAGGTGTCTAGTGACCCTTCCCCTCTGAGGTCTGCACAGGGTGCCCACAGCCTCGCTCATGAGCTCTGCAGGCTTCATGGCAGGTCTCACTTAACTATAGCTTCCATTCGCATCGAGGAGGTGTGGGCTTCTGCTCTACCGCCAAGTTTCTTTTCTCTCTCTTCATTTATGTATTTTAAATTTTTATGTGTGGTGTTTGGCCTGCATGTGTGTCTGTGTACCCCAGCTAACATTTCACCCTCACCAAAACCCAAACTGTTACTCTAGACCTGAGGTAGTCATAGAGGCCAGAAGAAGATTGGAGCCCCTGAGACTAGACTTACAGATGGTTGTGAGCTGCTACGTGGGTGTTGGGAATCAAACCTGGATCCTCTGGAAGAGCAGTCAGTGCTTTTAACCCTTTTAACTGCTGAGTCATCTTTCCATCCCTCTTTTCTTTCTTTTATTATATATTTTTTAAGATTTATTTTATTGTATGTGTATGAGTGTTTTGCCTGTGTATATGTATGTATACTAACTACATGCCAGATGCTTATGGATGGAGGTCAGAAGGCTTCAGATTTCCTGGGACAGGAGTAAGATGGTTGTGAGCCACCATGTAGATTCTGGGAATTGAACTTGGATCCTCTGTAAGAGTAACAAGTGCTCTTAACAGCTGGCCAGCTCTCCAGTTTCTTTCTTTTGAAGTTGTTATTTTTAAGTGTGAGTGTGTGTGTGTATACAGGGGTGCCCATTGAGTCCAGAAGAAGACCTAGGATCCTGTGGAGCTGGAATGGCAGGTGATTGTGAGCTGTCTGACGTGAATGCTGGGAATGAATACAGATCCTGCGCAAGCTCAGTACCTGCTCTTAATTGCTCTAACATCTCTCCACCAGCCTCACCCTCCCAACCCCCAGTTTCTTTGCTTCTTTGACTGTGAGACAGAATTTCACCATGTAGACTAGCCTTGCTCTTGTGATTCTTCCTCCTCAGCCTTCTGTATTCGTGATTTTTCTTTTGCTTTGATAAAACACCATGACCAAGGCAACTTTCAGAAGAAAGAGTTTATTTGGAACTAATGGTTCCAAAGGGTTAGAGCCCGCGATGGCAAAGCAGAGTCGTAGGCGGCTGGAGCAGCAGCTGAGGACAGACATCTCAAACCCCAAACGGGATGCAGAGGAAGTTAACTCAAAATGATGTGCGCTTGGAAACCTCAAAACCCACCCCCAGGGACATAGTTACTCCAGTAAGGCCGGCCATACCTCCTAATCCTTCCCAAACAGCCACCAACTGGGGACTGAGTATTCGAATGCCCTGGGACTTCTCAGTGTTGGAAATGCTGCCGTATTTCGAGGCTAAACTACAGGTGCACACCATCATATCTGCCATATCTGTTTTTTCAAGACAGGGTTTCTCTGTTAACAGTCCTTGCTGTCCTGGAACTAGCTCTTGTAGACCAGGCTGGCCTTGAACCCACTAAGATCCACCTGCCTCTGCCTCCCAAGTGCTAGGATTAAGGCATGCGCCACCCCAGCCCAGCTCAAATTTCTTAATATTTTAGACGTCTTGTATCTTAGAATGTATATTTAAATGCCAGAGAGGGATGTTTGGGGAGCGTTGTTTTGTGGTAGTAGAGTCAAATGCAGGGGTTCTTACATTCTAGGCAAGCACCTTACCACTGAACTACATCCCCAGGCCTAGGGAGAGAGATTTTTTAAATAGCTGTTCTTCCCATTCACCTTCATACCAATTAAGGCAAAACAATTTTTTTTTTCTGAGAGTGGTCCTAAGCAAACAGTTTTGTTGTGTGAGTGTGTGAGGGGTAGTATTGTTTTGATTCTGGTGAGGGGGTGGTCTTCAGATGGCTTCAGTGAGAGGCTGGTCTTCAGATGATTTTAAGGTTCAGGATTGTAGTTTTCACCCTCTGTGAGGGCTCCTTGCCCGAAGGCTGATAAACCTTGGGTTCCAAAAGGTCCCTGGAGACATATGGGCTGATCACAGTTAGCAAGTAGTCCAGGCTGACCCTGCTTGGGGCCACGTATCCCACAGTCTCTGTGTAGCTCTTGATCTTGCTGCCTCACCCCAAGATCTTTCATTTTTCAGAGGGTTTCACTCTAGCCTTGACTGTCCTGGAACTCGCCCTGTAGACCAGGCTGAGATCTGCCCGTCTCTGTCTCCAAGCACTGGGATTAGAGGCCGCTACCAGTTTCACCTCAAGATCTTTGCAGGTCCTTCTGTATTGCTCGCCTGGGGGTCGGGGGACCCTTTCCTAAGGCTCCCCTGGATTGTTTCTTAGAGAGATACCAGTGAGATGGCTTTCTCACAGAATGTTGGCCATACACTCTCTGAGCTGTAAGACCTCACTGTTTTCTCAGCCACCTCTCAGCCCACATTCTTGCCCCTCTATGACACTAGGGACCTAGCCCTGGGCCCAACCGAGAACCTCGAATGTTCATGTGTGGACCATGTTGCCACCAGAACCTCAGGCTTCCTCAGAATCCAGAGGCTGCTCTAGACTATCCTGAATGTCTTCTCAGAGGTCAAGAACAGGAAGGCTGCTGGGCCTGTCTGTGCATTAATAACAGGAGGCAGTGATCTGCTCAGCCCTCCCCTTTGATGCGCGGAAGCCACAGTCAGACAGACCCTTGCCCTAGTTTTAAAAGCAGAGGTTGACTGAGGCCAAAATCAACTTGGTTTGCATAGAACTTGGGCCCTATATCATCTGGGCCATAAAGCTTGGGCCCTATATCATCTGGGCCATAGAGCTTGGGCCCTATATTGTCTGGGCCATAGAACTTGGGCCCTATATCATCTGGGCCATAGAACTTGGGCCCTATATCATCTGGGCCATAGAGCTTGGGCCCTATATTGTCTGGGCCATAGAACTTGGGCCCTATATCATCTGGGCCATAGAGCTTGGGCCCTATATCCTCTGGACCATAGAACTTGGGCCCTATATCATCTGGACCATAGAACTTGGGCTCTGTGTCATCTGGGCCATAGAACTTGGGCCCTATATCATCTGGGCCATAGAGCTTGGGCCCTATATTGTCTGGGCCATAGAACTTGGGCCCTATATCATCTGGGCCATAGAGCTTGGGCCCTATATCCTCTGGACCATAGAACTTGGGCCCTATATCATCTGGACCATAGAACTTGGGCCCTATATCATCTGGGCCATAGAACTTGGGCCCTATATCATCTGGGCCATAAAGCTTGGGCCCTATATCATCTGGGCCATAGAGCTTGGGCCCTATATTGTCTGGGCCATAGAACTTGGGCCCTATATCATCTGGGCCATAGAACTTGGGCCCTATATCATCTGGGCCATAGAGCTTGGGCCCTATATCATCTGGGCCATAGAGCTTGGGCCCTATATCATCTGGGCCATAGAACTTGGGCCTTATATCATCTGGGCCATAGAACTTGGGCTCTGTGTCATCTGGGCCATAGAACTTGGGCCCTATATCATCTGGGCCATAGAACTTGGGCCCTATATCATCTGGGCCATAGAACTTGGGCCCTATATCATCTGGGCCATAGAACTTGGGCCCTATATCATCTGGACCATAGAACTTGGGCCCTATATCATCTGGGCCATAGAACTTGGGCCCTATATCATCTGGGCCATAGAACTTGGGCCCTATATCATCTGGGCCATAGAACTTGGGCCCTATATCATCTGGACCATAGAACTTGGGCCCTATATCATCTGGACCATAGAACTTGGGCCCTATATCATCTGGGCCATAGAACTTGGGCCCTATATCATCTGGGCCATAGAACTTGGGCCCTATATCATCTGGACCATAGAACTTGGGCCCTATATCATCTGGACCATAGAACTTGGGCTCTGTGTCATCTGGGCCATAGAGCTTGGGCTCTATATCATCTGGGCCATAGAACTTGGGCCCTATATCATCTGGACCATAGAACTTGGGCCCTATATCATCTGGACCATAGAACTTGGGCTCTGTGTCATCTGGGCCATAGAGCTTGGGCCCTATATCATCTGGGCCATAGAACTTGGGCTCTATATCATCTGGACCATAGAACTTGGGCCCTATATCATCTGGACCATAGAACTTGGGCCCTATATCATCTGGACCATAGAATTGGGCTCTGTGTCATCTGGGCCATAGAACTTGGGCCCTATATCATCTGGGCCATAGAACTTGGGCTCTGTGTCATCTAGGCCATAGAGCTTGGGCCCTGTATTGTCTGGGCCAGAATCACTGCTTTGTCCCATTTGATGAGTTACAGTCCTGCAACCTCCTCTAACTACTCAGTTTTGAAAACCAAGTAATGGGGTTTTCCCTGGCCTGGGGCAGGATGGGGCGAATCACCCTCGTAGCAAATTTAGGGAAGAGACTGAATGCCCTTGGGGCTCCAGGACTTGGGCGGATGCCAAGCCGGGAGTAGGGTCAGGATGGAGACCTGTGACTGTGACCATGGCCTTCTCAGAAGACGTGACAGACTAGTTTAAGTACAGGGTCAAATTTATTTCCGTTAGTGTTTTGCTTTCTTAGGATTTATACTTTGAATTTTTCACTTTTATGTGAACTAAGAAAATTGTGTTTATTATAAAACAGTATATAAGCAGTATATAAAGAGAATATGCTGAAAGATGAAGGTTCTCCCTGTGCGGTCACCAGCCTCAGAGAAGGTTGGTGTTTGATATGTGAACACTCTTTTTTCTTTCTGTACTGGAAATTGAATCTAAGGCCTTTGCATATGGTTGGCATTCTCTCCACTCCTGAGCTGTATCCAACCTTTTTTATTTTAATTTTTTAAAGATTTATTTTTAGCTGGGTGGTGGTGGCGCAAGCCTTTAATCCCATCTCTGGGGAGACAGAGGCAGGCGGATCTCTGAGTTTGAGGCCAGCCTGGTCTACAGAGTGAGTTCAAAGACAGCCAAGGCTACACAGAGAAACCCTGTCGAAAGGGGGGAGATTTATTTTATTTTTTATTATGTGCATGTATGTCTATATGTGTTTGTGAGTGTAAGTACCACTGAAAGTCAGAGGCATTAGATCTCCCTAGATCTGGAATTACAGGTGATTGTGAGCTGCTTGACAGGGATGTTGGGAATCGAACTCAGGTCCTCTGCAAAAGAAGTATATGCTCTTGACCCTGAGTCTCTATTTTAACTTTTTATTGTATTTAGAGAACAAGTGTGTGTATGCGCGCGTACGTGCATGCCTGTGTGTGTTTGTGTGTGTGTGTGTGTGTGTGTGTGTGTGTGTGTGTGTGTGTGCGTGCATGTACATCCCACAGAGCTCATGGAGGTCAGAAGAGATTTTGGGGGAGTCAGCTCTCTTCTACCATGTGGGTCCCAAGGATCGAACTCAGGTCATCAGACCTGCAGCAGGCACCTTTCTCTGCAGAGCATCTTATCAGCATCATATTCCAACTCTTTTCTTTAAACACTACCCCACTGCCACCATCCACTCCCGCACAGCCCTGACAGGCCTGGAAATCACTGTCTAGACCAGGCTGTCCTTCCTCTGCTTTCAGGGTGCTGGAATTAAAGGCTTGTGTCACCTTCGTGGGCTCCTCTTTAGCTTCTTGTTTTCAAACAGCAACATTATATTGCCTAGAGTGACTTTGAACTCACTGTAGCCTAAAAAGGCCTTACCTTTGACCCAGCTGTCCTCGCCTCCTAAGCAGCTATGGTTGCAATCCTGCATCACCAAGACTCCTAGGTCTTTTTTTCTTTGTATTAGTGTGTATGTGTCTATATCTATATATCTATATATATTTGGCAAAATGGAAGAATGTCTGTAATGTAGTTTCACAATGCAGCATTTTATGAGAATAATTCTATGTAATAGCCTTCTTTCTATTTTTATTTTATGGGCATTGGTGTTTTTCCTGCACGTATGTTTGTGTGAGGGCATTGGGTCCCTGGAACTGGTGTTAGAGACAGTTGTGAACTGCCATGTGGGTGCTGGAATTGAACCTGGGTCCTATGGAAGAGCAGTCAGTACTTTTAACCACTGAGCCATCTCTCCAGCCCCTAATAGCCTTCTTCTTAACAACTGTCTGAGGTGCCTCTGTTTCAGTTAATTTGTTTAACAAGCTATCAATTTATAGTTCAATTTTAGTTACTGTAAATGATGTTGTCACACGCCCTAAGTCTAACATTTCTGTCAACTAAATTCCCAAAGCTGGAACTGCTGGGTTAAAAAAGATCTCAAAGGCAAATACTTATTGCATAATGCTTGTGCCCAGTAGTGGCTTCTTGAAAGTGAAGTTCTAATGGTCTTTTTTAAATTATATATCGCCTGTCTTCCTACTTCGCTTGTCCCCACACCAGCTCCATGCTGAATTTGAGTTTATATGAACTGAAAGTTGGGCACATTCAGAGCCAATTTGTTACTGTGTTGTTAGGTATAAAAAAAGCAATGTGTTAAAACTAGAGTTCCTAAGGAAACTTTAATGGATTGGTATCTAACAGATTGACTGGATTTTGTCTCTTGGTGTTGGTCACTTGAGTCAGTTTGAGATGGGTGTGGTAGCGCATTTCTAGATGCTGAGGCAGGGGGATTGTGAGTTCCTTGACAACCGGAGCCACACAGCAAGACCTTTATAGAAAAACAAAACAAAACAAAATGAGTCACTCGGTACCTCTTTCTCTCCCTTGTGTTTATTTATTTATTTATTATCGTATTTATTTACTTTTTAAATTTTGTTTTATATTATCTTTGAAACAAGGTCTCATGTAGCCCAGGCTAGATTCTTACTCACTGTAATTGAAGATTAGACTATAGAACATTGTCCATGCTAGCTTGTCAAACATTCTTTCTATCAGTTGGGCTGCCCACTGCTTCATTCCCCTTGTTCTCAGAAGAGAAGATCCAGTCAGTCAGATTTGACTCAACAGAAATCCCCTGCTAATCCATACTGGGTGACAGCTGGTGGCAGCTGTATACAAGCTCGCCCGGGGCTGGAGATGTGGCTGGGGTAGAGTGTTTGCCAAGCATGCCTAAGGTATACTGCAAAAATAACAAAGGGGTGGTCACAAACCGGGGACAGTGCTGGGGTTAAAGGTGTGCACCAACGCATCCTACTGACTTCTTTCTTTTTCTTTCTTTTTTTTTTTTTGAGAGGGTTTCTCCATAGCTTTTTGGTTCCTGTCCTGGCACTAGCTCTTCTAGACCAGGCTGGCCTCGAACTCACAGAGATCCGCCTGCCTCTGCCTCCCAAGTGCTGGGATTAAAGGCGTGTGCCACCACCGCCCGGTCCTACTGACTTCTTTTTGAAGCAACTACAGGGTCTTGCTGTGTTGCCAAGGCTGACCTCAACTTGTGATCCTTCTGTCTCTGCCTCTTGAGTAGCTGGTGCTGTTTGTGTATACCACTGTGCTTAGCATAAATAAAAATGAGTTTTTCTTCATCATAGGCAGAGCCTGGCCGGTCCTGTAGGCTGCACATTATGGCTTTGCTGGCAAAGGCTGGAAGGCAGAAATATCCATTCTCCTGGTCTGAACAGGTGTGTTGGCTTAGCAGAATAGTTTGGTACTATTCTCCTGTTTCCTGGACTTTCCTAGCCCTCTAGAACAGCCGTTCTTGACCTGTGGGGTTTTGACCCCTTTGGCAAACCTCTATCTTCAAAAAATATTTACATTACGATTCGTAATAGTAGCGACAATACAGACGTGAAGTAGCAGTGAAAATGACTTTCTGGTTGGGGTCCCCACAACTTGAGGAACGGTGTTAAACAACGGCAGCAGCGTTAGGAAGGCTGAGAACCCTGGTCTCGAGTTCCTGAACCCGGATTCAGGAAAGGAGAGCATGCAGGGTGAATGACTTCAGTTTTGCCTGTGAACTGGTTGTTCCGAAGCAGTGAGTCAGAGGAGGCGGTGCTGTGCCTGTCCCCCCAGCTCACCTGGGAAACGCAGGCTCCAGAGGAGCCAAGCAGGAGTTTGTGTAGGAGTCACATCCTGGGAAGGTTGTCAGCTTAGCTAGTGACAGGGCGTGGGTGCTCTCCTTTAGTTCCTGGGCACAGTGTGAGATGGCAGCTGGAGACCCAGGGCCCGCATCCCTTGCCGATGGAGGGAGAACCACACTTTCCTCTCACTTGGTCAGAGATAGGACTGTAAAGACAGGAGAGCCCTGAAGCGCCTGACTCTCCGCTCTGGGCTTCTTTACCAGGAATATTGTGTCTGACTTCCTAGGGACAGAGGAATTATCTACTCCCTTCTCTGGGCTTCAGGTGATATTTGTTCAGACTTGCAGTGGAGTAGGTGACGGTGTAACCAGAGCGATCCTTTGGCGTCCTTTGGTGACCGTCATCCTTTCCATCTGGGCCATTTCATCATTTGTGTCAGTGGCAATCGCAAACATTCACAAGTTCCCAGGACATCAAAGAGGGAGCATGATCTCTGTTTACCTCCCAGCTGACTGAAGCATCCAGCATGATGGGAAAGTGGCAGAGAAGGGTCAGAGCTGTTTAATGGCTCTCAAAACAACCAAGCTTAGATTCCAGCCCTGCATGGGCAAGGCCAGGAGAACCTGTTATCCCAGGATCCCTGTCCCAAACACAGGACGATCAGCATATCTGGCCTAGGACTGAATACGGAGACCGAGGTTGCCTCCAGCTACACATGGAGCTTAAGGCCCACGATACCAGTTCCTTGGAGGGAAGAGAAGGCTGCCTTCAAGATGGGGAGAGGGGACTGGAGAAATAGCTCAGTAGTTAAGAGCATTGCCTGCTCTTCCAAAGGTCCTGAGTTCAATTCCCAGCAACCACATGGTGGCTCACAACCATCTGTAAAGAGATCTGGTGCCCTCTTCTGGCCTTCAGGCATACACACAGAATATTGTATACATAATAAATAAATAATTATTTAAAAAAAAAAGATGGGGAGAGACAGCCTGCAGTTGGAGGGTGTCAGAGACAAGTTCCCAAGTTTATCTCCCCAGAGCCCTGAACCTGGCTTTCATCCCTAACCATCTGTAAATACAGGGGCCAGTTCCTCGTTGTCATGGTTGGTGATCCCTTCCTGGAACCCAGGTCAAGGCTGAGAGGGAGGTGGTGTACACTGTCGCCTTTGTGCCACTTGTCAGAGCCTTGAACTGCTACTGGGTGCGTGCGTGTGCATAGCCACCTGGAACCACATCAAATGGCCATCAGAGAGTTAACCAGAAGGCAGGTTTTTAAAAATGGCTTATTTATTTTTATCTTATGTGCATTGGTGTTTGTCTGCATGTAAGTCTGTATGAGGGTGTTAAATCCCCTAGAGCTGTTACAGACAGTTGTGAACTGCTGTGTGGGTGCTGGGAATTGAACCTGAGTCCTTGGGAGGAGCAGCCGGTGCTCTTAACCAATGACCATCTCTCCAGCCCCCAGAAGGCAGTTCTGATTGGCTGGTGCCCATGTCACGTCTTTAGCACATAATTTGATGCCACCTCCTCCCATGCCACTTCCTAGTACTGTGCACAGACGATGGGAGAGGGTGTGCCCTGGTATACAGGAGGAGGTCAGAGGGCAGTTTTGAGGAGGTTTGTTTTTTCCCCTCCACCTTTTTGTAGATACTAGGATTCAAACTCGGGGCTTCAGGCTTCCAGCACTCTTCCTACTGAAATACTGCTCAGACCCCCTAGTGAGCTTTCGAGAAAGCCATCTTCACTGATCACATGTCATTCACAAAACGTTTGTGTCTCATTCACAGTAACCCAAGGCTGGGCTAGACAATAGTAGGGACATACAAAAAAATGTAAAACAAACTTAGTTAACAAACTTGAGTCTATAGTCCTAGCTTCTTGGGGGGCTGAGGCAGGAGAATTACTTGAGTTACTAGCCTAGGCAATATAGGGAGAGCCTGTCTCAAAATGGGGAGGTTGAGAGGGCTGGAGAGATGAGTCATGAGTTAAGAGTGTTTGCTGCTCTCTCAGAGGACCAGAATTCAGTTCCCAGCAGCCACATCAACTAACTCCCAACTGCCTTTGTTTGTGCAGGGACACAAGCTCATGCTCACACACACACACACACACACACACACACACACACACACACACACACACTTTTATTTTTATTTTTGTTTTCCAAGACAGGGTTTCTCTGTGACTTTAGCTGTCCTGAAACTCGATCTGTAGACCAGGCTGAACTTGAATTCATAGAGATCCCTCTGCCTCCAGAGTGCTGAGATCAAAGATCTGCACTGCACTGGGCCTTTACACACAATTTAAAATGAAATTTTTTTAATAATAAAAATAGTTCAGCTGAGCCGGGCGGTGGTGGCGCACGCCTTTAATCCCAGCACTCGGGAGGCAGAGGCAGGCGGATCTCTGTGAGTTCGAGACCAGCCTGGTCTACAAGAGCTAGTTCCAGGACAGGCTCCAAAAAAAAAAACCACAGAGAAACCCTGTCTTGAAAAACCAAAAAAAGAAAAAAAAAAGAAAGAAAGTCCAGCACACACATCGGAAGGTCCAGACACAGCGGTGTAAGAAGCAGCTGAGTGGAGGGAGGAGGAGCCGTTAAGAGCCGCCCTGTGCTGCTGGTTCATGCGCACCTCTCAGCTTGGCCCCTTCAGAGCTGCTCTTTCCGCCTTCCCGATCAAACACCCAGGTGTTAGCGTGTACACAAGAGAACAGCTCTTCATCACAGACCTTCCACGTTCCCTAGGGTAGCAAACCTATCCGTGTCCCAGCTTCCCAACCTTCTGTCTTCTTCCTGTCTCCCCACCGACATCCTAGCATGCAAATCTTGCTCCTTCCAGATATTGGAGCCCTTGTTCTGAGGCCGACCCTTGCTTTATTGCTGAGGTTGTGCTCAAACTCGGTTTCTGAGCCCTGGGATTACAGATATTTTCCATCATGTCAGGCAGTAGTAGTATGGTTTTTATTGCTCATAACACAGTACCAGAGACCAAGCAAGTTATAAAGAAAACAGGTTTTATTTTGGCTTGGTTCTGGCCCAAGGTCAAGGGATAACATCTAGCCACGTCTTTTTTTTTTTTTTTTTTGTCAGAATCCTGAAGTGATAAGACATCACTTGGGTGAGGCTGGGAGCAGGGGACACTTAGCCAAGCTGGCTTTTTTTTTTTTTTTTTTTTTTTTGGTTTTTCGAGACAGGGTTTCTCTGTGGCTTTGGAACCTGTCCTGGAACTAGCTCTGTAGACCAGGCTGGTCTCGAACTCACAGAGATCCGCCTGCCTCTGCCTCCCGAGTGCTGGGACTAAAGGCGTGCGCCACCACCGCCCAGCGCCAAGCTGGCTTTTAAAGAAGTTTTAAAAGGGCTGTTAAAAGAGGTTTTTGTTTTTCATTTTGTGGTTCTGGGGTTTGAAGCCAAGGCCTTAAGCATTCTAGGAGGCATGTAGCATTGTGTCTCCAGTGGAAACTGGCTTTTGTAGTAGACCCACTTTCTAGATAGCTCAGTAACCCAGCCTGTTCATTGTGTGAATGGGTTTCTTCATGAAGCCAGAGGCCTGATCACCTGAGCGGTCCCACACGATCTCACCTCTTAATCCCTCAGAATGGGGGTTAAACATCAGTGCAGGCTTCAAAGGAGCCATGTTCAGATCATGGCCTGAGCCTGGTCTAGGAACTGGTCGGGCCCTGGTTTCCTTGAAGGCGGCTGTGGCTCCCCAGTACCCACTGCCCTTCTCTGAGCGCTCCCTGTGTTTCCTATTTACGTCTGCAGTGGTTAATTCAGCGCTTAGCCAGGCCCACTGGGATGTTTCCTTAACTGTTTCGCTCACATTCCCTGGGCCCGACTGGCCTTTTTCTTTTTTCTGCCAGGGATGGAGATTATTGGTCAATTTCAAGTCTATTCATGCTGCCTAAGATTAGCTAAGTGAGATTGTAGGCGAAAGACCGTTTTCCCGCATCTCAACGCTAATGAAAGCGCTAACGAAATGAGCATTCTTGTAGGGACTGTGCAGTTCCTAAGTACAAAACACCGGCAGAGATAGTAAACAGAAGACAAGGGCCTTGGCTCAAAAGAAACTGGACAATAGTGCTGGCTGGGAAGGCCAGGACAGCCGGCCTGGTGACCCAGGGGGACATCAGACGAGGGTCAGCGTGTCCTGGTTGTCTGTTCTGTTGTGGAAGGAAGGGGCTCAGCCCTTGCAATAACCCAGACTATCACTCTCCGATCATGTTGTCACTATGATCATTTGCTTGAGAGTTGTCGGTGGGTGTGTGGCTGCGGGGATAGGGAATGGGTTTATATAGTGCTGTGGATTGAACCAGGGCCTGTATATAACATATATGCAAGTCCTGTATGTTAGGAAAGTGCTCTACCATTGAACTACACACCCGCCTTGTCTGAGAGTAATGTAGAATTTCATAGAGCTTGGGAACACTTAGCCCTCTGAGTGAGTTGAGGGTGCTGTCCTTATCAACTCAGGACCCTCTGCTGTTTGTTCCTGTTAGTGTCACTTGTTGGGGGAGGCTGAATTAAAACCACAGCAGACATTTGTTGGCACCCATCTCAGAATGTGCCCCGAGCTGAGCACCCGGCAGGTGCAATCTCACTTCATCCTTCCCCAGGCCTCTCCAAGCCGCTGGTAACACCAAGAGGACGAGGCTGAGGAAAGCCACTGGCCAGGCCTGCAGCTCTCGGGCTCGCTGAAATCCGAACCTGGATCCAGAACCATTCAAACCCTTGCTTTAACCATCACATTTGGCCACATCTCCCACCCCTTCCCCAGAACCTGGGAGCAGCCAGGGGCGTGGCCTCGCTGGCTCTCTTGTGCTGGCTCTGTGGGCAGCATGGAAGATGACGTCTCCCTCCAAGATCGCTGTCTTTTGTCCACATGTGCTGGCTGCGTGCCAAGCCTGGAAACTCTCTGCTCATGGAAAGAAAGAACAGAAGCCAGCAAAAAAGGGTGGGAAGGAGGCTGAGGGGGAGGAAAGGAAGAGAAGGACAGGAAAGGGGGGAGGCTACACAGCTGGAGCTGGGTGGCTGCCAGGAAGCGAGTGATGACCTCCAGGTGCATTCGGCTCAAGTGGCTGCGTGGTGGTGTGGTGTGAACATCCAGCCCTGGGAGGCACAGGCCCTGGGGCTCTCCGGGTGACCACAGCCCAGGACAGATGAGCAGGGTGGCCCTTCCTCTTCTTTGTGTGACAGTTCAGTGAGGTCAAGTTAAGGCAAACATCAGGAAAGCCTGCAGAGAGGAAGAAATCCCAAACGGCAGTGTGGGGCTGCCTCTGAGAGTGTTGAGACTGCCCAGGCTACCGCTGTACCAGGGCATGGGCGGTGGACAAGGCGCTGGCCGCTTTGAGTGAAGTGAGTTCCAAACTCGAGCCCCTCGGGATCTAGGAGTTGAAGGCTGTACCCCACCCCACCCCCGACGTCTGGAATCCTGAGTCTGACTACCTGTGTTCATGCAGGCATGGCCAAAGTTCATCTCTCCAGATGTCTGTAAAGGGGCAGCAATGAGTTTTGTGTGAAGATAGAATGAAGCCAGAGGCGGTGGTGCACGCCTGCAAGCCCAGCACCTGAGAGGTAGAGGCAGGAGGATCTGGAGCTCAGTCACCCAAGACTAAGTAGAGAAGAGTTCAGGTTGGCCTGGGTTACACTGAGCAAGGGCAGAGAATGGCGTTGCATCCCTTTTAGAAACCTCTTAATGAATCTTGCTCAAGGGTGTGGTCGTTCACACCTTTAATCCTAGCATTCGGAGGGTGTGAGCAGTGTGTCTCTGTGAGTTCAAGACCAGCCTGGTCTCCTTCGAGAGTTCCAGGCCAGCCAAGGCTCCATAGTTAGACCCTGTACCCTGCCCACCCCCCCAAAAAAACCCAAAACAAATAGTAAGTTGTCAGTAATTCTAGCTGTCTGTTCATTATTGCATCTAAGTTTGAGGTTAACAAACACAGAAGCCTCAGGTAAAAATATATGAATGAAACCAATCACAGATGGTTGTGAGCCACCATGTGGGTGCTGGGAATTGAACTCAGGACCTCTGGAAGAGTAGTCAGCACTCTTAACCTCTGAGCCATCTCCCTAGCCCTTAAAGGACATTTCTATGATGAAGGCTCTTATTAAATGGAAAGGTTTCGGCTAGACTGGAGGGGGGGAGAGCTATAAAACACAGGAGGTAGATGGAAGCCGAGCGAGAGGATGGGAAACAAAAAGAAAGTGTGGGGACTAGTGGGATAGCCCAGTATAGCTCAGGTATAATCTCACCAGTAGAACATTCTAGCCTTGGCTATTCCTATGAACATTTCAGCTGGGATAAACAAAGTTGATCACAAGAGCTGGAGAGGCCTCTGGATGTGACTGTATCATGGCAGCTACTCAGTCTGCTATCGGGTTCCCTGTGGCTCTGACTGCCTCTGTCACCAGTCTGTCCTGGGCCCTTAGAGCTCCTGTTCCTGCCATTCTGATTCTGTGTCTACTTGGCTGTCCTGGAACTTGCTCTGTAGAGCAGGCTGGCTTCGAACTCACAAAGATCTGCCTGCCTCTGCCTCCTGAGTGCTGGGATTAAAGGTCTATGCCACGATAGTCTGACTAATTAATTTCTTTTAACCTGCTAACACCAAGTCTTTTTTCTTCCCCAGTACAAGTCAGAAAGTCCAAATGCTTATTTTTATTTTTAACAGAAATAAGGGAAAGTAGTCAGCGGGAATGGCTGAAGTCAGTTGGTAGCAAAAGAGCATTTTTTGTTTGTTTTATTTTGAAACTAGTTACAGTGTAGTCCCAGCTAGGTTTGAGCTGCGCATGTGCTCAAGATGGCTTTGAAGTGCAGAGATGACAAAGGTGTGTCACCAACCCTGTGCAGTTTTTATTAGGTACTGAAAGTCTCACACATAGGGCTTCATAACTACCAGCTTTTAGGTATGTGTGTTTCCTCGAAAATCTAGTGACTGACCCTAGGGCCTTCTGTATGTTAGTCAAATATTCCACCTCTGGCCCTGTCTCCCTGACTTTCCCAGGCTGGTTTTAAACTTTTCATCCTCCTCCTTCAGCCTCTCAGTAGCTAAGGGAGGTTGTAAGGCTGCTCTGTCAGGCCTGGCTTGTTGTCTGTCTGATTCAACAGCCCAATAACAAAGACTGTTCCTTCTTAAGTCTTCTGTTGCGTTCCATTTGTTTGCTTGTGCTTGTTTTGGGGTGTGAACGTCTACCACAGCACGTGGGTGGAGGTCAGAGGACAACTTGCTGGAGTTGGTTCTCTCTTTCCACCATGTGGGTTCTGGATTTTCTCCTTCCACCACGCGGGTCCCAGTGAACAGACTCGGGTTGTCAGGCTTGCTTGAGAGGCAAGGGCCCTCAGTTGCTGAGCTCCCCAGTCCAGAACAGCATGGCTTCAAATAAAACTCACTATCCTCAGAGGTTTCTGAAGAGGTAGACCCTGTTTCAGATAAACTAGAGGTAGGGGGAGAGGAGAGAAAGAGGAGGGGGAGGAAGAAGGGAGGGACAGAGGGAGGAGAGGAAAGGAGTTGGCTTGGGAGTACAGCTCAGTTGGTAGAGTGCTTGCCTGCCACATATGGGGCCCTAGATTTGATCTTCAGTACTATGTAAGCTGCTTATCGTGGTGGAGGTGATGGTGGAGGAGGTGGAAGAGGAGGTGGTAGGGGTGGTGGAGGAGGAGGAGGTGGAGGAGGAGGTGGTGGTGGAGGAGGAGGAGCAGGTGATGGAGGAGGTGGTGGAGGAGGAGGTGGTGGAGGAGGAGGTGGAGGAGGAGGAGGTGGAGGAGGAGGAGGTGGAGGAGGAGGAGGAGGAGGTGGTAGAGGTGGTGGAGGAGGAGGTGGAGGAGGAGGTGGAGGAGGAGGTGGAGGAGGAGGAGAAGGTGAAGGAGGAGGAGGTGGTGGAGGAGGTGGTGGAGGTGGAGGAGGCGGCGGTGGAGGAGGAGGTGGTGGAGGAGGTGGTGGTGGAGGAGGAGGCGGTGGAGGAGGAGGTGGAGGAGGAGGAGGTAGGGGTGGTGGAGGAGGTGGTGCAGGAGGTGGTGGAGGTGGAGGAGGAGGTGGTGGAGGAGGAGGACGTGGAGGAGGAGGACGTGGAGGAGGAGGTGGAGGAGGAGAAGGTGAAGAAGGAGGAGGTGGAGGAGGAGGAGGTGGTGGAGGAGGAGGTGGTAGAGGTGGTGATGGAGGTGGTGGTGGAGGAGGTGATGGTGGTGGAGGAGGAGGATGCCTGTAATACAAGCCCTTGGAAGAGGAGGCAGGAAGATGAGAAGTTCTAGGTCCTCTTTTGCTACAAGTGAGTTCTGCAGCCAGCCTGTATGATCCAGGAGACCTTGTCAGCAGAGGACAGATGGGCGTGTGTGTGTGTGTGTGTGTGTGTGTGTGTGTGTGTGTGTGAGAGAGAGAGAGAGAGAGAGAGAGAGAGAGAGAGAGAGAGAGAGAGAGAGAGAGAGACCGCCAACAAGAACCCACAGCTCATGAGGAAACCCACAGTCCCCTGAGCAGCTGTGTACTGAACAGAGTCACCTGGAGAAAGGAGTAGGGGGTGTGTGTGGCTGTGGATGAATGATGACAGTGGCCTTGGCTTCTGTGGGGTCCCCAGTTCTGCAGTGAAGGCGAGTGAGCCCCTGGGCTAACGGTCTCATTTCCAGACCTGACTTCCTGTCGCTCCGCTGTGTGCGTGTTTGGGAGCATCTCCCTGACCGGCTTTTCCAGCCTAGTATGTATCCACCCCCACCCGCACCCCGCTTTCCTCTTTGAATTTCTTCACTAGGCTGTGACTCTTTAGGAGCACAGTCATTTACAGGCTGGGTTCCCAGTGACCCTGTGGGTCACGATGAGAGAGCTGCTGAGGCCAGCAAGAGGATGTGGCAGGCTGGGTCAGCCAGTGTAGGCGTCACTCCCAACAGGGTCCTGGGAGAAGGGGCTCCGCACTTCCTGGAGCCAATGACTCCATAAATAGAAGGATGGGAAAAGTGGGAAAAAATTTGGGCACCCTCTCCCTCCCGGCAGCTCTGGCTTCTGGTCCTGACTCTGTAGCCTCTCGTGAATGCTCCTCATTCACGTGTGTCCCTGCCAGTTGGGGGGCTGGCCGCGGCATGCAATCTGCTGTCTCCTAATGCAAGTTCAAAGACAAGAATTGAGGAAGTCAAGGGTGACTATTATCTGGTCATTTATAGTGGCCATTCATCACACTATCTCAGGATAGTGGGTTTTTTTTTATTTATTTTTGATGGGGGAGTGGTAGGCTGCTGGTGTTGGGGGTGGGGTGGTATTACAACTGACAGAAATTATACACAGCTCCCGAGACAGTGACTTCCTTCACTTTGTCCAGGGGCTCTGCCCATCCTCCCGTTTAACAGTTTAATTCCTTCCTGGGTCTTCAGAAAGCCTGAGGTCTTGTGCAGCTGGCTTCCCAGGACTGCAGACACTCCCAGTCCTCCAGTGTGCTGAGAAATCTAGCTCACCAAGGAAAAGGGACTTCCTGGAAGTGATTTTCCGGTGTTAGTGCTGAAGGCAATCAGATCACACCCAATCCGCTCTGCAGGGGCTGGAGGAAAGGTGGTAGGGCTTGGGTTTCTTTAGTGGCCACCGAGAGTGCTCAGCTGTGGTGATGAGCCAAGAACTAGGGTGTGTGTGTGTGTGTGTGTGTGTGTGTGTGTGTGTGTGTGTGTGTGTGTGTGTGTATGTGAGAGAGAGAGGGAGAGAGAGAGAGAGAGAGAGAGAGAGAGAGAGAGAGAGCGCTCAGCTGCGATGATGAGCCAGGAACGTGTGTGTGTGTGTGTGTGTGTGTGTGTGTGTGTGTGTGTGTGTGTGTGTGTGTGTGTGTGTGAGAGAGAGAGAGAGAGAGAGAGAGAGAGAGAGAGAGAGAGAGAGAGAGCGCTCAGCTGCGGTGATGAGCCAGGAACTAGTGTGTGTGTGTGTGTGTGTGTGTGTAACCAGGAGGTCCACAGCCACTCTGCTGCCCTCGTTCCTTTCCCACACAGCTAGGCTCTGTCTTCGTTAGCCTACGGGGAGGGAGACAGCTGCCTCACAACAGCTTCCCTAAAGTGGAATCTGATTGGCCAAACACAAGTCTCCCTAAGAACCAATTAGCCTTGACCAGGTGTGGGGCAGGGATGGTGAGTCCCTGGCTTAAAAAGGGCTGCCAGCGGCCTTGAGATGAGTGATTTAAGGTAGGGCAGGATCTACAGGTGATTCCTTGCACATTTATTTTATTTTGAATTATGTATATGTATTTGTGTCTATGTGTGGGCATGTTCTTGTGGGTGCTGATGCTCACATAGGCCAGAGACATTGATCTTCCTGGTGTTGGAGTTAGGTGGTTGTTAGCCACCCTTCCTGGGTTCTGTGAACCAAATTCAGGGGTCCTCTCCAATAATAGTATGTGTTTGTAACTGCTGAGCCACCTCTCCAGCCCCAGTATGTGGAATTTTTGACTGGATTCAGTTACTTAGCATATTTTCCGGGTTCATCCATGTTGTAGCATGCATCTGTTTGTCAGTCCTTTTATGGCTGAGCAATATTCCATTATATGGATATATCACATTATTTATCCATTTATCAACTGATGGTCATTCAGTGTTATTTGTTCAATGTTATTTTTATTATTTATTTATTTAGCTTTTTGGGCATTACACAGAACGCCATTCTGAATATTCTTATAGAATATATAAAGGCATAGGTTTCTTGTTTTTCCAGGCATTCATTATTTCTGTTATTTATTATGTTTGTGCTTAGAGACGTGCCTGGCGGGCTGTAACTGTTAATCTGCTTACCCTAACCGTCCCAGAAGGTTATGAATGAAAGCTATTTCCTGCTTGTTGCCCTTAGAAGCAGGTCAAGCTGCCCCAAAGAGTCTGACCTATGGGGTTTCCGAGGTTACTGTCACCAGGGGTCCTGGCAGAGCTGAGAATCTTGATCAGGCCTTAGAGAGATGACGGTCCCATCTTGTTTCAGATGTGTAAGGAGCAGATGTCAAGGCTTGAAGGGTGAAATTTGAACTAGGGAGTTCTGACAGGACGCCCAGTCCTTTTATTAAACATGGCGATTTTGATTGATAATGGGCAAATCTCTGACCCTTGACCTTGTTTTTATTTATTTAATTAATTTATTTTTACTTAATAGTAATTGGTTTTTGCCTGCAAGCACATCTGAAGCCCTGAAACTAGAGTTATAGACAGTTGTGAGCTGCCATGTCAGTGCTGGGAATTGAACCCAGGACCTCTGGAAGAGCAGTCAGTGCTCTTAACCAAGAAGCCATCTCTCCAGCCCCTTGACCTCATTTTTTTGTTCGTTTGTTTGTTTTGTTTTGTTTTTTTGTTTTTTTGAAACAGAGTTTTTCTGTAGCTTGGAGCCTGTCCTGGTACTAGACCAGGCTGGCCGTGAACTCACAGAGATCCGCCTGCCTCTGCCTCCCAAATGCTGGGACTAAAGGCGTGCGCTCTGAGGCCAATGGCTACATCTCAAAGTGCATGGACTTCTGGTCCTTCAGAGGCTACAGCCAAGCCCCAGCTGAGGCTCTGTGCTGAAACTAGTTCTTGCCTCCTGCTGCAGATTTCTGACTGGGAAGACTAGGCTACCCTCCAAAGTTGCCCAGGGCTGAAGGAGCATCCAGTTTTATAGAATTCCCTTTTCTCTTGGTGCTGGAGGTTAAAGCCAAGGCCTCATGAGTGCTAAGTGTGTGTTCTACCATCAGCTGACAGCCCCAACCCCAGGGTGATTGCAGCGAACCCCTATTCCATTGCGCTGCTCAGGTGTCCAGTAGCCCATTAAAAAGTCTGTCTTGGTGGTGTCCTTGTTCAGGCAGCCATGTCAGTGAGATCTCATGTACAGGGCTTCTCTAACATTTGTGGGGGATAAAATCTCACAGCAAGCCTGTTCCTGTGGCTCTCGGTCTTTCCGGCCCCTCTTCTGCTCTGATCCCTGAGCTGTAGGTCAGCACTTGTGTGGTAGAGGGATCAGTTGGCACTGGGCTCCACAGGCATGCTGGCATGGACAGAGGAACCTCTCTTCCATCCCGGGTCTCAGCCCCAGACAGACAACTAAGGTAGTGCTTGGCACCAAGCCCCATTGTCTTTTGCTTTGTTTGTTTGTTTGCTGTTCTCCTAGCTCTGTTTGCATTTGGCATAAATCTTCAAGTGTTCAGTATCCCCAGAAAAAGGCCTGATGGGAGGTAGCAGATATGATGGGGATGGAGTTGCTGGGCGTGCTGACCTCAGTGAACTGGTTCCTTTCATTATATCCATGATCACCCAGGGCATCTGGTGGTGTGGTGGCGGGATGGCACCTGTTTTTACCTGTTTTCTTGGAACCTCTGATAGAGCGTTTGAACACCTGAACACGCTTCTTAGGAGAAGAGAAAGTGAGTGTGTGTGTGTATGTGTGTGTGTGTGTGAGATGTATGCACACACATGTGTGGAGATGTACCTGCAACTCTAGCTTGAGGAGGGACCTTGAGGTGTCTCTGAACTGTTCATCATGGATGCTGGGACCTGAACCTGAACTGAGCTGTTCTCATCACCCACCCCTCTGAGATAAGATTTCACTGTGTAGCCCCAAACTCACAGAGATCCGCCTGCCTCTGCCTCCTGACTGCTGGAGTTAAAGGCATGCGCCACCACAGCCTGGTTTCTCCAACTCTTAATGAATAAGTGTTGCAAAACTCAGTGTGATACAAAAAAGGTCCTTTGGGACGAGGTTAACAATAATAACTAGTAAAGTAGGAACATTTAGTAATAGTGCAATCAACCAGGACAACGTAATCATCATGGGAATAAAGGTATGTAAACTAAGTCTCAGAATGTCTTGCTGATCGTGCTCATCCTTGTAGTGATGACAGCGAGGGTGCAGGGCCTGTGTGCCGAGAGGTGAGTGATGTGGGCCTTGTGTAGTATTAGCTGCTCTTCAAGGGCTTGACCACATGCGCTGTGGTATCGTGACCCATGCTGTCTTTGCAACCAGCATGTCCACTCCAACACAGCATGCACTGCTGGACAAGGAGTGACTCCCACCTGGTTGGATGGAGCAGGGCAGCATGAGATGTCCTCACGCTACTCAAACAGCACACATGTAAAATTTGCAAATCAGCTGTGTATGGTGGCGCACACCTTTCATCCCAGCACTCAGGACGTAAAGGCAAGAACAATTTAAATATTGAGCAATTTAACAAAGTTATAACTTAAATCTAAAAAGTTTGGTAACCTACAGTATACAAAAGAAACAAGAGGAAGTATATCTTTTATTTAAAAATTCTATGTGCGTCTTATTTTCTGTGCACGGGTGTTTTGTCTGATGACATTGCTAATGAGAGAGGAGAATGAAACATGGCTATGTGCATGGGTGCGGCTGTGCACCACGTGTGTGCCCAGGGCTCTTGGTTATGTGCATGGGTGCGTCTGTGCACCACGTGTGTGCCCAGGGCTCTTGGAGGCCAGAGGAGGGCATCGGGTCCCCTAGGCTGAAGTTACAGACAGCTGTGAGCCTCCGTGTGGGTGCTGGGAACCAAACCCAGGTCCTCTGGAAGAGCAGCCAGGGCTCTTAACACTGAGCCATCTCTCCAGCCCTGCACTACTCTTTATTTGAAAGCAAACAAAATGGAAGTTGGGGATAAAGCTCAGCATGGAGCGTATCCTCAATGTATGTCAGTCCCTGGTTTCAATCCCCAGCACACACAAATAGGAATCTGAATTAAGACTATGAAGTCACATTTTAATATGTTCCATAGTTCCTATTTTTTAATTGTATTGTTTATATGAGATCTTATATGGCCCAGGTTAGCATCGAAGCCATTAGATAGCTGAGACAGTCCTTTGCTTCCTGATTTTCCCGCCTCCACCTCACAGATTCTGGAATTACCAGATGTGCCGCCAGCCTTCAGCTCCGTAGCTTCTACTTCATTGATTATGACATGCACGGACTTCATCAGCGACAGCACTAGTAGTTAGGGACCTTGAGGGAGGGTGACTGAGCTCATAAATCTCCTCACCCTGTAATTCAGTGTTCCTATGCAAGGAGCCGGCGGAAGAACACATCTACTTTCTACTACTCTTCTCGTAGAATAGTGAGCCTGAAGGAAACATGGGCACATTTCCACGGTGCCAATGGAAGAGGTGAATGAACCGTGGTTTCCAAATGTCATCAAGAGAAAAATGCCTTCCCATGTTCCTAACGTGACCAAATACATCTCTGTATGTAAGCATGTTCTGCAGATGTGAGAGAACCCCTCCCTGCACTCGGGAGAGAGAGAAGGCAACATCTTGACTTGCTGTGGCCTCATCAGCACCAAGTGTGGTCCATTTTGCATTCTCAGGCCAGGCTAGCCATAGCTCTCAGGGCATCATCACACGTCAGACCAGCAGGTGTCAGTTAGGAAAGTACCAATTAGATGGCTGAAAGAAAATCTTGTCAGTGACTGAGCATTCATAGCCATGAGCAGTGTTGATGTGGCTGGGCTTATACTCCTGACCTGAAAGGAGCCTTGATATTGAAGCCAGCATGGGGATCTGCGACCCTCCATTGCTATAGCTGTAATGGAAAAATTAAAAATGCTGCAGGATCCCCAAGCGATGGTAGCGGGGCCATGTGGTGGCAGGCAGCAGGCCCTGAGAGCAGCCAGTCCCAGGCAGTAGGCAGCAGAGATGGCTGCTGGTCCCCGAGCGGTGGCTGGTCCCAGGCAAGGAGATGCGTGGCAGGGGGGCAAGAGACAGAGACATGGATAGGCATGCCATGCAGAGTGAGGTTGGATATTTATTCAAGGGATTATGGAAGGAGAAGGGAGAAGAGGAGAAGAGCAGAGAGAGAGGAGAGAGGAGAGAGAGACAAAAGTAGGTGAAGGAGAGAAGTGGGGAGACAGGCAGAAGCTGCCTCTCCGAGAGTAAGGCAGAAAAGAGAGGGATCTCAGGCTGGAAGCTGAAGATCAGCCTGCCTCAGCCAAGGGGGGTGGGGCGTGGCTTGTCTCTTAAAGAGACAGAACAATCATTACAATAGCAAATACCTCTGAGGATAAGTATTTAAGGAGAAAAAAGACTTGTTTTGCCTCAAACTAAGCCTTATTAATAGATTACAGTTCAAGATCAATGGACAGCTCTTGCAGTGGGTGGAGAGGTGCAGGCAGGAGGATAGACGTTTGAGATAAACTTTTCCTGTCTCAGAAACAAAACGAGGCCTAGTGAGTGACCTTAATTCGATCCCCTGAACCCACATGGTAGAAGAAGACCAGTCCTCTGATCTCCACATAACTGCGGTGCTACACACACACAAAAGGTAAATTTAATTTTTAAGAACATGTACATTTAATACAGACAGATGCAGCTCTTTCTCCCCAAACATCTCTGAGCCATGGTTGTATGGGGAACTTCTTATACAGAGAGATTGTCATGTGTTACCCCAGGTCCTTGTGAGGCAGTGCACAGCCACTCTAGGAGTATCCTGGGGTGCAGATTCCCCCATCTTCTTCCATATGTGAAAATACTAATAAGTAATAAATTTACTCTGTAAATCCTAGCATTAAGAAGCCCTGTGTCAAAAATAAAAGTCTAGCATTAACCGCTTAGCCATCCAGCCAGCCCAAGTATGACCATTTTAGAAATCAAGTTATATCGATATTGTGCCACGGAAATAATATGCCAACTTAAGATCAGAAGATGCACCTGTTTTCCTTTATTCCCACTGAAGTAAGCATCCTTTATTGATTATATTTTTAATTATTTTACCTCATGAGTATGGGTGTTTTACCCGTATGTATTTCTGTGGAACACCCTCATGCCTGGCAACCACAGAAGCCGACAAGGAATTCATCTGGAGGACAGATGGTCGTAAGCCATCTTACAGGTGCTGGGAATCGAAACCCGGTCCTCTAGAAGAGCAGCCAGGGCTCTTGAGACATCTCACAGCCACCTGTAGTTCCAGCTTCGGGAATTGAATGCTTCCGGCCTCTGTGGGCACCAGCATGCATGTACACATACCCACACACAGACACACACACATGCACAAAGGTAAAAATAAAATATATCTTAAAAAAACTAATATGCTCAATGATGAAATTCAAAAGCAACTTATTCAAGTCATAAATAAATAATTAATGCCCGAGCAGATCCGCTTCCCTAGTCACTGAGGAGGACAGAGGCAGAAAGTCACGCGGGGCTGAGCTACAAGGACAGTGCCCTGGGCCCAGGCCCCGAAGGCTCCCCTCCTCTGAAAGTACAGGCTGCAGGCTCCTTCTTCCAAAAAAAAAAAAAAAAAGCTTTGTGTTCTTTCTTGAGCCTTTGCCAGAGAGGCATTGTTTTATAATTAATTGCTTTCCCCTTACAAAGAGAAAGCTAGTATGTGGGGAGGGATTTCCCCCCCCCTTTTTTTAGTTGATTTTTATTGAGCTCTACATTTCTCCCTTCTTTTCCCCTCTCCTTCAACCCTCTCCCATGGTCCCCATGCTCCCAGCCAATTTACTCAGGAGATCTTGTCTTTTTCTACTTCCCATGTAGATTAGATCCATGTATGTCTCTCTTAGGGTCCTCATTGTTGTCTAGGTTCTCTGGGATTGTGGATTGTAGGCTGGTTTTCTTTACGTTTAAAAACCACTTATGAGTGAGAGTACATATGATATTTATCTTTCTTGTTCTGGATTACCTCACTCAAAATTATGTTCTCTAGATCCATTCATTTGCCTGCAAATTTCAAGATGTTATTTTTTTTCTGCTGTGTAGTACTCCATTGTGTAAATGTACCACATTTTCCTTATCCATTCTTCGGTCAGGGGGCATTTAGGTTGTTTCCAGGTTATGGCTGCTATGATAAATAATGCTGCTATGAACATAGTTGAGCATGTGTTCTTGTGAGCATGCTTTGGATATATACCCAAAAGTGGTATTGCTGGGTCTTGAAGAAGGTTGTTTCCTAATTTTTCTGAGAAATCACCATACTGAAATCCAAAGCCAGTTCGCACTCCACCAGCAATGGAGGAGAATGGAGGACTGTTCCCTTTACTGGTATTTGGGGGGGGTTTAACTGGACTGTAAGCTTTAGTGGGTATGTTTAAAGGGATTGAAAAAAAGAATGCTTTTTTTTTTTTTTTTGAGACAGGGTTTCTCTGTAGCTTCGGAGCCTGTCCCAGAACTCACTCTGTAGACCAGGCTGGCCTCGAACTCACAGAGATCCCCTTGCCTCTGCCCCGCGAGCGCCACGACCGCCCTGCTGAGAAAGAAAGCTTTGGAAGTGCAGCAGTGGCGGGAGAGGTGTTGGCAGCAAGGCACTGGCCCTGACAGAGGGCACAGTGTGGTCCCCAGAGAGGGTCTCCCCAACTCCCTTCTCACCTCTGTAGGCGCCAGACACACACGGGACACAGACATACCTGCAGGCAAAACACCCAAACATATCAAAGTAAATGAAATCTTTAAAAAATTGTATGAACTCTCATGTATCTATCTTCTTGCTTCAAATTTGTATAGACCGTTTTAGGGCTATTAAATTTTTTAATAGCTGGAGATGGTGGTGTAGTTCTATAATGCCAGTCTGAGGCAGAATTGCCATAAATTCTAAGTCAGCCTCACAAACACATACATGTACATACACACACATGCACACACATACATATATATATGTGCACACATATGCGCACACACACCCTGTTTCAGAAAACAAAAATAGTACTAATTAAGCCCATCTGGTTAGTAGGAAGCTCTGCTTTTATAGGAAACAGTTGGGTGAGGAAATGTGTTATTAATATTCTTTCATTATATCTCTTGGTCAGCAGTCTGAATCACAAGGCCAAATTGCCCAAGGGGAAATGAGTCCTCACTTGTGTGAAAATCATCTAAATACTATTATTTATCATATTAGATTGCAGGCCAGCCCACAGGCAGTTGGTTTTGGTGCATCAGAGATGTCCCCAGGTTTACTGGGTGAGACCCCCAGGACAGCACACTAGGGGAGCAGACTGCCTCCCAGAGTTACAGAGTGACAGTGAAGCCCCTAAATAAGGCTAGACTTGTCATCTTATTAATTATTTTAATTTTTCAGATTGTTTTTATGTGACCAGGTAGTAGTGACGCACACCTTTAGTCCTAAGGTTTGGGAGGCAGAGGCAGGAGGATCTCTGAGTTTGAGGCCAGCCTGGTCCACAGAGTGAGTTCCAGGACAGCTTGGGCTACACAAAGAAACCCTGTCTATGTGCAAGTATAAGCCATGTGTGTGCAGGTGACAGTGGAGACCAGAGGGAAGTCAAATCCACGGAGCTGAAGTTATAGTGGTTGTGAGCCTCCTGATGCGGCTGTTTGGGACTGCAGTCCCTCCTAAAGGAAGCCACTGAGCCGTCTCTCCAGCCTGGATTCTTTTTTAAGAACGTGTGTGTATGCGTGTGTGTGTGCACGCGCGCGCGCACCATAGCATGACTGTAGAGGTAAGGGGAGGAGACTGTGTGAGTCAGTTTTCTCTTACCACGTGGATTCTGGTGATCAAATTCAGATTGTCAGGCTTGGCAGTGAGTACCTTCACCCACGGAGACATCTAGGCAGCCTATTTTAATCATCAGGGATTTAAAAAAAAAAGGAGAACAAAAACAACGAATGAGAGCAGCATAGTCCATATCTGTGAATGAGGCTTCGCCTGTCTTCTCTACCTCTCCACTTCCAGCCTACTATGGCTCCAGAATATGCCATCTGCTGGTCCCCTGAGCCCGGGATTTTAGGACTAGGATGGGAAGTGAGCTCACTTAGTGTCGCCTGTTTGAGACTAAAGCTACCTGGGAGCACCCCATAGGAGGGTGTTGGTGACTCTGCTTCCTTTGTGTGGAGAGCTATGCAGGGGCCGAGTGCAGCCCAGGCGCCGTCCTGGTGTGCTTCTCAGGGATGGAGACAGCCTCACTCAACTTGGCATCCTCTAGAGCATCCTGCACACAGCTTGGCACGAGCCTGAAAGAAAAAAGACGGAGAACTGTCTGGCTCCCGTGGAGCAAGGTTGCATGGTGGGGGTTTGGTCTGTGGAGCCAGAGTGCAGGCTGTAGAGGGCGGGGGGGGGGGGGGTGATGACGGGGTGAAGCGTGACTGCTCTCCCCTCCCCCATGCTCCATGTGGCTATCTGCCAAACGAGGACAGAAAGGCAGTGTCTGTGGGCCCAGCCACATGGAGAGGCTCCAAAAGCTTCAGCTGTGTGAGTGTTGTGAGAGGGACAATGAGTTCCTTCCTGTCCCCGAAAGGCCTTTCAGGGCTCCCCTCCACCATGGGATGGGTAGGGGCAAGCGCCTGGCTTCACTGGAGAACTGGGCTCAGTTACACCACAGATTTACTCCAGAATATATGGTGCTGGCTTGCTGTAAAGTGATAGCTAGACTCCTGGGCGGCCGAGGCTCCAGCCCTCCCCAAACACCAAGTTTGGTGGCTTTGGCAGCTCCAGGCATTGTTCAGCTCATGGGTCCCTCCCTGCCTTCTTCCTCTTAAAAACAATTTTGTAGACATCTGTTTATTTGTGTGTGCATGCGTGCTCACGTAGAGGTCAGAGGACAGCTTGTAGGAGTTTGCTCTTCCTTCTGCCTCTGGGCTCCAGAGACTGACTCAGGTCACCAGAGCCATCTCACCTGACCATGCATGCCTGTCTTCCTCTTTATAATGTGTGGTCCATGGGTACTGTATTTCACATATTTTTATGTTAAAATTAATTAAATTTGCTTATTTATTGTCTTGTCTGTAAAGAGACACCATGATCAAGTCTTTTTTTGGTTTTTCGAGACAGAGTTGCACTGTGTCACACACGCACACACCCCAGCTGTCCTGGAACTCACTCTGTAGACCAGGCTGGCCTCTAACTCCCAGAGCTTCGCCTGGCTCTGCCTCCCAAGTACCACCGCTTGGCTGTGACCAGCTCTTATAAAGGAAAGCATTTATTTGGGGCCTTGCTTACAATTTCAGAAGCTTAGTTCACAATCATCGTGGCAGGCGTGTGGTGACATGAACAGCGCTAGAACAGGAGCTGAGAATTTACATCCCAGTCCCCAGGCACAGCCAGAGAGAGACTGAGCCTGGCTTGGGCTTTGAAACCTTACAGTCCACTGTAGCAACTCAGCCTCTGACAAGGAGACACCTCCTGATCCTTCTGAACAGTCCACCAGCTGGGAGTAAACGTGCAGCTAATGGGAGTTGTTCTCATTCAAACCACCACGTGTATTTATTTATGTCTCTGGCCTTTCCCTCCTGGTACCTAACATCTATAAGCATGTCTTGGAACACAGCCCTTTAATTTCTTTGGGGAAGTCCTAAGCCAGGACATTGAATATCCACACTGTTGCCTGGCAGGTTATTAGCCTCGAAGAAAGGGTAGAAACGTTGAAAGCCTGAGGGGATCATATGACATCATCCTCCTGGGACAGGGTTTCTGAACGGTATCTTCTTGCCACCTCCAATTCTGGGCAGAATCTCCTAGAGATATAAAACACTGTGGAGCGGGGTGGTAATACCTGCTTCCTTCTGAGGGAAGTGGCCCATGTGTCTCGCTGAGTGTGTGTCCCTGTTCCTCTAGGCCACCTGGAGCCTCTCTCGATGCTGACATGGTGACAGTGTGCAGGCAGGCCACAGGCAGCCACAGCTGGACTGGAACTCTGAGCTACAGATTGGCCCACAAGTAAGAGCCTCCGTTTGCATGTACCCTGAAAGTGTGGAGGATGAGCAAGCTCGGTCTCTTTCCTTCCTCCCTAAGAATGTAGGAACCAAATAGTTTTTCACCCCCTTCCTTGACTAAGGGGTATCCCTCTCCTGAGCTTCTCCTTGAACTGCCTTCATTAGAGACGGGTGAGCGGAAGTGGTTGAGAGTGTCTGGGTATTGCTGAGGGGGTGTTGTGACTCTCCCAGTGCCTGAGGGAGCGTTGCCTTCCAAGCCAGGGTGTATTTTTCTAGCTAATAGACTCACGGGTTTCTCCCTCATCTCTGAACCTGCAGCTTTGCAGCCTTAGCTGTCCACGTAGTCCACCCTTCCCATGTTCTATTATCGCTAAACTTATCACAGCTCTGTGGCCCAGATGCTCCAGATACCCGTGGGTGACAAGAGTCTGTGGAGAAGACACTGTCTGCAGTGTCTCCATCCGTTAGCCCTCTTGCTTGACCTCAGTAAATATAGCATGTTTTTCTGACAAGCCAGTCTCTCTTCTTCGGTACTGTTCAGTCATTCCAGGTGTTTGGGATCTTAAAGGAATACTGCAGTGGTCACAGTTGCCACCAGTTGAATACCTTGGGCATAATATATTTATTAATCTACTAACTTATCAAACATTATGTATTGAAAACCTACCTTATACCAGGAACAAACAACAACCAGTTTGGCTTCTATACTCAGAAAGCTCCAGTCTAAAGAAGGGAGATAGTATTGCTACCTGTAGAAGAAAAAGAAAACAGGACTATGGATATAGCTTGGTGGTAGAGCCCACCCCACATTCTCAGATCCCTGGGTTCAGTCTCTACAGTGAGAAATAAAAACATAGTGAGAACTCAAACCCAAGCCCTTGTGCCTCCAAAGCGCATGTGTTTATCTATTACCAGTGTTGTCTGGTGCCGTACATGACTGAGTGGTTTGTGGCGATCTGTACTGTCGGCAGCTCGCACTAATCCGCATGGTCATGTTTCACGCATCTGTCCTCTGCTTCCATCTTGCCATGAGAAAAGAAGCTGTAAGTTCTGCCTTTTCAGTTCTTAGGAAAACAGCAATGGACTGTGATGCTGCCTAGAAATGAGGTTCATGCCACTGTCTTGAGGACAATTAGAACAATTATTTTTTTTCAGGGATGGAGAGATAGCTTAGAGGTTAAGAGTTCTTAAAACTCTTACAGAAGACCCAGGTTCAGCTCCCAACACCCACAGGGCAGCTCACAACCATCTGTAATTCCGGTTCTGAGGGGTGCAGTGCCCTCTTCTGGCCCCCATGTACACCAGGCATACATGTGACACATACATATATGCGGCAAAACACACATAAAGTAAAAATCAAATAAATACTATTTTCCTTTGTACTCTTTTTTTAAAAATTTAATTATTTATTATTTATACAGTGTTCTGTCTGCATGCCAGAAGAGGGAACCAAATCAAATTACAGATGATTGTGAGCCACCATATGGTTGCCGGGAATTGAACTCAGGACCTCTGGAAGAGCAGCCAGTGCCCTTAACCTTTGAGCCATCTCTCCAGTCCCTTCCTTTGTACTCTTACAGATCCTAATTGTTGTTTTCAAAAAGACCTTCTGCTTTGATAGCCATGGAAAGTGTGTTTGCGTTCTCACAAGCTTAAACTTTATACTGTGCAACCAAGATCAGCAGCATAATTTGTGAGCCGATGACGTCACTAAGGGAGAGGTCTTATATAAACAACTCTTGGTCTCTGGGATGGAAAGTTATCGTAAGAGGACAAATGCAGCTGCTAGCTGTTCATCCCTCACTGTGAACTTTAGCTGGAGTTTCTCAGTCACTATACAGTCAGATTCATATAAACTCAGGAAATGTGCCCCGTTAGCTTCGTGTCTGTTTACTGAGCCCGCCCATCTAATCGCCATGCCTAACTGTAGTCTGCTGTGCAAGAATGGTTTGTACTTTGAAACACATACGTTTTATTCTCAGTAAGCGTGCTTCACATGTGTCCTTCCTAAAGGGTTTGGAGCATCCTTATGGTGCTAACCTCCTATTTAGAGGCGCATCGTTCCACACGGCTCTCTAGACAGAGCTGTCTGCAGTCATCAAGAACCTCGTCTGTCCACTGAAGAGCCATGTCCCACATGGGGCTTGCAAGTGCTTAGCTGGCAGCTAGGGCATCTAAAGGAGAGAAGCTTTCATTCCATTGGATTCAGGTTCAGATAACCCCACTGGCCAGTGGAGACCGGATTTGACAGTACATTTATAGGCCATGTATAAAAATCTACTTCTCCATGGCGATTCATACATTTACTTAGGCAACAGATACTCATTGCCTCCTGCTCTGCCAGGGCTATTCTAGAAGCGAGGGAAACAGCTGTAGACAAAACAAGCCCTCTCTCACGGAGAGCCATTTCAGTGAGATTTGTGCTCCAGAGAGTGTCCCGAGATATCATGGCTTCACACCCCAGCTCAGGGTAGTTGGTGAAAATTGAAGGATTTGGCAGGGCAGTGGTGGCACTCTCGGGTGCATCTCTGAGATCGAGGCCAGCCTGGTCTACAGCGTGGGAAGTAGCTGAGTTAGTAAGGAACCTACTGTGTGAGCATAAGATCCTGAGACCCTGTGAAGAGCTGCCTGTGGCAATTTATGACACCAGCCTTGGAGGAAAAAGACACAGGTGGTTCCCAAGGGCTCACTGACCAGCCAGTTCAGTTCCCAGTGCCCTCATGGTTGCCCGCGACCATCTCTAACTCCAGATCCAGGGAATCTGAAGCCCTCTTCTGACCTCCATGGACACCAGGCACACACGGTTAACAGACATACATGCAGGCAAACACCCATACACATAAAAAGGAAAACAGCAGCAACAGCGAGAACCGATAGCTTCAGTGCTGTGGTTGGCAGTTAGTATGTAATAATTACACCCGAGTTCTGGTTGCTGGCCAGGACTGGCTGAGAACAGTAACATAAGGACCACTCACCTTCTGTTTGTCTCTCTGGTACAGGGTCAAGGCAGAGGGTTCAAAGGCTGGGGAAGTTCTTGGAAGGCGGCCACTTGGGAGATCTGTTCCTTCTCGAGAGTCTAATCCAGCACTGCTCTTGGGAAGGAGCCCCCCAAAGAACCCCCACAACCTCATGCTGGAGGCAAGAGTGGATATGCTCGGCTCCAGTGTGATCATCAATGTCCCGGCTGCAGACCTCGGTGCTAAAGAGGCCAGCAGGCCCTCGAAGAAGCAGCCTGGCAGCGTCCAGAACCCTGGGCCATCCACCCGAGCCAGAGCCCAGCCCCTCAGCATAAAGGACAAGATATCCAAGTGGGAAGGCAAGAAGGAGCTACCCACTCCAGAGCCTGCCAGGCCAACAGAGGGCCAAGAGAACTACTTGCCACCCTGCGGGGTAGAGCGGAGAGGCAGCGAGGTCACCAGAACAAAGAATGGGTTGAGGCTTGAAACAGAGAGCTTGGAAAATGACAGCGGAAGGACAGCAAGGACCGCGTGTCAGGACGCAGACCGGTGGCCAGGCCTGAGACAGAGTGATGGGCAGCCGGAGCCCAGCCAGCGCCGAGGTGTCGAGCTGAAGCCCAGTGACTTGCGTTTTCAGAGTGACCACCTCTCCGTGCTCAAACAGGTCAGGAGACTGGAAAAGGCCTTGAAGGATGGCTCTGCTGGCTTGGACCCCCAGTTGCCGGGGACTTGTTATTCCCCACACTGTCTGCCTGACAAAGCAGAAGAGGACCAACACATTCCCGAGAGTCCTGGAAGTGGGGGTGCTTTCGCAGCTGGCCGCAGGGCCCACCACTTGGAGGTCAAGGAGCCAGGCCCTGAGGCTTCAGAGGAGTGTAAAGGCCAGGAGAGTGTATACCCGGGCTCCAGGCAGTGTCCCCTGAAGCCTTTCATCAACCCCCTTCCCAAGCCCCGCAGAACGTTCAAACATGCAGGAGAAGGGGACAAGGACAGCAGTCCAGGGAGCTCAGGCATTGGCTTCAGGAAAGAGAAGAGAAACCTGCCTCCCCTGCCCTCTTTACCTCCCCCTCCCCCACCGCTGCCCTCCTCCCCGCCTCCTACTTCTGTGAATAGAAGACTGTGGACTGGGAGGCAGAGACCCAGTGCTGACCACAGGTAGGTACTCACCAGAGGACTCTGCTGTTGCCTGTGGCCCTTTGCCGCTGCCCTGTCTCAGCCAGATGACTTGTCTCCTTCACCTGGGGCTCAGAGTCAGTCAAGTATTCATGGGGTGAGGCAGCTTGTTGATCGGCCTGGAAATGTGGTATCTGATGTGTTTAGCTCTTGTTCTCACAAAAGGAAGTTTGCAGGCTGGAGAGATGGCTCAGTGGTTAAGAGCCAGCTGACTGCTCTTCCAGAGGTCTTGAGGTCAATCCCAGCAACCACATGGTGGCTCACAATTATCTGTAATGAGATCTGGTGCCCTCTTCTGGTGTTGTGTGCAGGCATACATGTAGGCAGAGTATTGATAGATATCTAGATAGATGATAGATAGATAGATAGATAGATAGATAGATAGATAGATAGATAGATAGATAAAAAGAATGTTTGCTTCTAAATATTTTCCTCTGCAGGCAGACACAGTGGTACAGGCCTATAATCCCAGCTCTTAGGAGTTTGAGGCAGGAGGATTGTAAGTTTAAAGCCAGCCTGTGCAACATAGCAAGTTCTAGGCTGGCGTAAGCAACTTAGTGAGGTCCTGTCTCAAAACAACAAAATTACTTTTCGGGTGTGATAAGAACTTGTAATTGTCACAAAAAGTTAAGTGAAAACATTTATGAAGCTATCCGCTTCCTTGTTTACCTTTTTTCTTTCAGAGTGTGTGTGTGTGTGTGTGTGTGTGTGTGTGTGTGTGTGTGTGTGTGTGTGTGGTCAGAATGGATGTGGAGGCCAGAACAGACATTCGGTGTCTTTGTCTTCCTCGATTGTTCTCCACTTTATTTCTTTTTTTTTTTTTTTTTTTTTTTTTGGTTTTGCGAGGCAGGGTTTCTATGTGGTTTTGGAGCCTGTCCTGGAACTAGCTCTTGTAGACCAGGCTGGTCTCGAACTCACAGAGATCCGCCTGCCTCTGCCTCCCAAGTGCTGGGATTAAAGGCATGCGCCACCACCGCCCGGCTCCACTTTATTTCTTGAGACAGAATGAATCTTTGTCTTTCATTGACCCAGCTTGGCCCAGAGACCCCTTCTGTTCCTCCAAAGTTTTGGGACTATAGGTGAACTACAATGTCCACTTGGGTTTTCTTTGAGTTTTAGGGATATATTCTCTCTCTCTCTCTCTCTCTCTCTCTCTCTCTCTCTCTCTCTCTCTCTCTCTCCTCCCTCTCTCTCTCTCTCTCTCTCTCTCTCTCTCTCTGAGACAGTGTCTGTGTATGTAGTCCTGGAATTCTCAATGTAGATTAGTCTGGTCTTGAACTCACACATACCCCTGCCTCCCAAATGCTGGGATTAAGGGTGTGCGCCACCATTCCCAGCTGTATTTGTTGTTTGCTGTTGTTGAGACAAGGTCTTTGTAGGGGCCCTGTAAGCTCTACAGGCGGCAGAGAAATGAATCACAGAACTGAGAAAGAAATTCAGTTCAGCACAAAGTAGCCGGTGCAGATTCAAACTTCTGGAGTCTGACCCCACGCAGTTTATTTTAGACATACTTAAGTAGAGTACAATTTTGGGGTGGGGGGAAGTTTCCTGGTAACAGTTATGTCAATCCCGAGAGCACTATAAAGCTTAAGGCTTAAACTCTCCTGCGAAGTACAGGTGGTCTCTACAATGAAGATGAGTCTATGGCTTAAGGGCCCAGGATCTGGTGTGGTCTCTGACCCACACAGCACAGAGGTCAGCAGGCTATGAAGTGCATGAGACACCTTTACTATGGCTGGGTTGGTTCCATTGACTGAGAAACAAAGCCAAAGATAAATGAGTAGGGAGAGTCTGGGCTAAACATGCTGGGGGGTTTGGGTGAGGCCTGGCCCTACAGATAGCAAAGGTCACCTGGTTATTAAGAGCCTCGCTCCCAGCTTCTGGGTGGAAACATGCGTGCACATCCTTTCTGTTGAGGAGACAAGCTATGTGCTTAACATTCCTGGTTTCCCTAGTGCTTGTCTGTGAGCACCACTTGGACCTCTCTGCAGGTCTTATTTTGTAGGCCAAGCTGCCATAGAACTCAGCTGTAGCTCAGGCAGGCCTCGAACCTGTGGTCGTCCTGCCGTAGTCTCCCAAGTGCCGAGAGCACAGGTGTGAGCACCGTGTCTGACTACTTTATTCCCTTACCTGCCCCTGAATTTTGCTTGACATTTTCCACTCGGGCTTTGGCCACTCATGCTCAGCCCACTGTTGCCCAGGGCCACCAGCAGCCTCAGCCTCAGTGACTCCAGTGGCCAATATTCTGTCATCTTCTCCGATGCCGTCTCTTGGTATTGAGGGCAGCTATTTTATTATCCTATCTTGAAACACTGCCTTCATTTGGCTTCCGGGTCAGGCTCTTCCAGGTGAGGAGACCTCCCCCTGACTGCTCTCCCGTCTTTCCTTTGCTCCTTGTCCCTGTTAGAACAGTACCTAGTATCTTAACCTGTCCCTACGCCTGCCAGGCTCGGACCGAGGGCTCTGTCCTCTCCCTGCACTTCTTCCCTGATGGGCTCATCCCATCCTGTGCGTGTCACTAGCAAGTGTATCTGAGAGCTCCTCTCCCTCTCAGAAGTGTGCGTTCAGCACTGCGTGGCTCTCCACGTGGTTGTCACTCCAGGCCACCGCTAACCATCTCCTCTCGTAGTAAACGGCTTGTTACATGACGTCATCCTTTATTTAGTCACTTAACCCAAGAGCTAGTCACTCTCTTGGATTTTCTTTCTCATGTGCTCCTGACTAACCCAGGGCTAACCCAGCAATAAGTCCTTCAGTCTTACTTTTAAAACTTGATCTCAAATCTGATTATATTACTTTGGACCCATTGCCCACCTCCCAGAATTCCTCCGAGAGGCAGTTTCCAGAAGTGAACTTGTGGCCTGCATTCTCTCAGTGTTGTTTGTCAGCTAGGGTGCTTTTGGTGCAGATAACCTGATTTTTTTTTCTGTTCTCTTCAAGAGGAAAACAGTTTGCATATTCTAAAGTGTGTGTGTGTGTGTGTGTGTGTGTGTGTGTGTGTGTGTGTGTGTGTTTTAGACAGGGTCTCTCTATGTAGTCTGGGTTGTTCTGGAGCTCACTATATAGACCAGGCTGGCCTCAAACTCACAGAGATTCATCTGCTTCTGCCTCCCCAGAGTACTGGGATTAATAGCATAAATTACAGTGCTTGGATATATATATAATTATTTATATATATAATTATTATATTTTTCTAAATATTCTATTACTGTCATATTTCACATACCCCTAATACATGCTTTAAATTAGGATTATGTGTATTGTTTCCTCCTACATGACTTAATATTTTTATTGCAATTTTAAAACTATTGTGAATGATGTATGTCTGTGGAGGCATGTGCCTGAGTGCCGGTGTCCCTGGAGGGCAGAGACACTGAATCCCCGGGAGCTGGGGTTATAGTCTGTGTGGGCCATCCTACGTGCCTGGTGCCAGGTGAACTCAGGTTCTCTGCAAGAACAATCTTCTTAGCCTCCTGTTTGTTTGTTTGTTTTTTGTATTTTGTTTTGCATCCCCCCAAGATATAGTCTCACTGTGTATCCCTAGCTGTCCTCAAACTCACTCTAGACCAGGCTGGCCTCAGACTCACAGAGATCCACCTGCCTCTGCCTTCCGAATGCTGGGATTAAAGCGTGCACCACTATGCCTGGCTTCTTTGTCACAATTTTAATGTAATTAAATCCCTGCCCCCACCCCCATTCCCCTCTCTCTGCAAGCCTTATTTTACCCTTAACTTTTTTGGTGGTGCTTCCTTCCGGTGGCTCAGTGTCAGACTGTCTTACCTGCGCTGTTCTTATGTTATCAAGATAGTATCGTATCATAGGTAATTTCTTAAAGATTTATTAATTTTTATAAATAAATAAAGTGTCAGGTTCACTTCATGTATGCCCGTTGCCTACAGAGGCCAGAAGACGGTATTGGATCCCCTGAAACTGGAGTTATAGGTGAACCACCAGGTTAGTGCTGGGAACTGAACCCAGGTCCTCTGGAAGAGCAGCCAGTGCTGCTGGACAGTTTCTCCAGCCCCTTCATTCTTGTTTTACTTATTTTTTAGTTTTAGTTTTTCCAGCCAGGATTTGCCTGTGTAGCCCTGGCTGTCCTAGAACTCATTCTGTAGACCAGGCTGGCCTCAAACTCACAGAGATATGGGATTAAAGGCATGTGCCACCATCATCCAGCTTCTTTTAAATTTTTTACATTTGTTGTTATTTTGTGGGACAGTGGAATTCAGTGTGCACAGGCACGTGGCTTAGGAAAGACTTAGTAGTCAGTTTTCGTCTTCCACAGTGTGAATTCTGGGGACTGAACTTGGGTTGTCCGACTTTGTGGCAATTGCCTTTCTCCTCTGAATCATCTTACCAGCCTTTGTGGTTGTTGTTGTTTGTTTTTTGTTTTTTGATACAGCGTCTCCCACAACCCAGGCTGACCTTGAATTTGCTCTGTAGCAGATGATAAAGTTGAACTTTATCGTCTTGTCTGTTTCCTGAGTACTGAGAGCACGTACTACCAGGACCATTACATGATTCTAAGGGTCAAACCTAGGGCCTCTTGCATGCCAGGCGAGCGGTCTACCAGTGGGGCTGTCTCCAGCCCATAAAACCTACTAAGAGTTTCTTTTGCTTTTGTTTGCTTTTTTTTTTTTTTTTGAGACAGGGTTTCTCTGGCAGCCTTGGCTGTCCTGGAACTCATTCTGTAGACCAGGCTGTCCTCTAACTCAGAGATCCGCCTGCCTCTGCCTCTGCCTCCCCAGTGCTGGGATTAAAGCAGTGCGCCACAGCGACCTGGCAAGAGCTCACATTTTCAGATGCAGACTGGGAATAGGGAGAGGCTGTGGACTCTCAAAGCCCACCTCATGACACGCCTCCTCCAGCAAGGCCATACCTGCTAAGCCTCCCCAGACAGCACTGCCATTTGGGGACCAAGTCCAAGCACATGAGCCCACGAGGGAATTCCCTTTCAGATCACACCATCCTGCCATGTGGGGAATGAAGTCCCAGTCTGCTCCTGTTTTAGCGAACGAGTGAATTCAGTTTGCTTATATTTGAAGATTTTTGTTCCAGTGTACCACAAATGAGGCGGAGCTACACTTGGGTGGTTTGTTCAGTTTTATTTACAGCGTGTCTGTGTCTGCACACACATGCACAGGCCATGGAACACACGTGGAGGTCAGAGAACAACCTGTAGGAGTAGCTTCCCTCCTTCCGCCATCCGGATTCTGAGGACCAAACTCGGGCCGTCAGATGTGGCAGCGAGCGCCATCACCTGAGAGCCTTTTTAAAATTTTTATTTTTACTTTTAGCAGGCAGGGTTTCATTATTTTGTGCACTGGAAACGCTAGGAATGTTAAGCACACAGGCAGAAAGGATGTGCACGCATGCTTTCCACCCAGAAGCTGGGAGCGATGCTATCTGTAGGGCCAGGCCTCACCCAAACCCCCCAGCATGTTTAGCCCAGACTCTCCCTCCCTTTATCTCTGGCTTTGTTTCTCAGTCAATGGAACCAACCCAGCCATAGTAAAGGTGTCTCATGCACTTCATAGCCTGCTGACCTCTGTGCTATGTGGGTCAGAGAGTGTTGGATCCTTTGGAGCTGGAGATAACTGATGTGGGTGCCGGGGATAGAACTCTAGTTCTCTGCAGGAGCTGCTGCTCTGAACTGCTCAGCCGCTTCCCCAGCTGTTCTAGTTTGTGAAGGAGGAGCTGGCTTTGGTGCCAGGGACTAAACCCAGGGCCTTCTCCATGTTAAACTCATGTTCTTCCACTAAGCCACATACCCTCAGCCTCCATCTCCAGTTCTAAGTCCTTTCCAGCCCAGCCCCAAAGCCTGGCTGCCTTCATTACCTCCTTCTTCCCGGAGCGATGCCCCTCCCTCTTCCCTCCTCCCTCCCTGGGGCAGTCTTTCCTCTGTGTCACAGACAGCTCAACCTGGTGAATCATTATTCTTGTTATCTTTTTTCTCCTTGCTACAATCTGCTGTTTTCAGCCTTCTAGCATTTTCCGTTTAAGCAGCTAAAATTACTTTGTTTCAGTCCAAAACTGAAATGTGTCTTGGCTAGTTTAGATCCGATCACATGAGCTGCGTTTCAACAGTCTGACTTTAGGCTCCTCATTCTGTTTAAAATACTACAATGGAGGTGAGCAGGGCAAGGTGTTCACTTTCTACACCTAAAAAAAAAAAAAAAAGTATGCTCTTTGTTATGGTCCTATCTCCTAGAGAAAGAAAAACGGTTTACCCTGCATTTGGCAGACATCCTGCCTTCTCTGAGTCAGGAGAGCCAAGCCAAGACTGAAGAAAGAAATGATGAAGGATCCTGAGGCCGGGAGGGTTTGGGGTGACACAGCCAGTCTGGGGGCTTTGCAGACTGAAGTCACTGTGTTTTCATTGGCCAATCAGCACACCCAACTGAGCCACACCAGGGGATGCTGATTCTTGGTTTGAGGGAAATGCCTTTTTTCCCTCTTTTCTCTGTCCTTTTCCCTCCTCCCTTCCCTCACCTGCCTCCTTCCTTTGCTTTTCTCCATTTCTCTAAAACCCCCAAGAGATTAGCTGCCAAGACTTCAGCCCTCGGCCTAACCCCTCACATGTCAGGAAATTCCAAAGATAAGCATCCTCCAGTCATGTGAGCTTGGCTATGTATGTTTATGGCACACATTTAATAACCCTGCAGGAATGCCTTGAGGCTGCCGTGAAACTAACGTGATTTTTTTTTTATGTGTCTCACATTCATAGAGATATATGCTCCAAATATTTTATCTTGAATTTAGATTTTTACATTTAAGTTCTGTTTGGTCGTGCAACAGTTTTTAAACCTTTATAAAACCAAATAGCTCCACCCACTTTGATTTTGACCTTTCCGCTGATTTTGAACACCGAATAGACTTGTGCTTTCCCTGGGGCTTCCTCCACAGGCCTTAGGAGCAGAGGCAGCCGCAGAGGCAGGCGGATCACTGTGAGTTCGAGACCAGCCTGGTTTACAGAGTTAGTTCCAGGACAGGCTCCAAAGCCACAGAGAAACCCTGTCTCGAGAAAAAAAAAAAAAAAAAGAACTTCAGAAGAGGGCCAGATAGAGGCTCAGTGGTTAAGAAGAGCTCTTGCTCCACTGCAGGATCCAAGTTCAGTTCCCAGCACCCATATCAGGGGCTCACAGTCCCCTGTAACTCCTGCTCCAGGAAATGCACTAACTCTGTGGCCTCGGCAGGCACCTGCACACACATAAAAATGATAAACGTGAACCTTTAAAACTATGGTGAGTGTTTGGCCTGCATGTGTGTATGTGCACCATGTCGGTCTTCCAGCACTCAGGAGGCAGGCGGATCTCCGTGAGTTCGAGGACAGCCTGATCTACAAGAGCTAGTTCCAAGACAGGCACCAAAGCTACAGAGAAACCCTGTCTCTGATAGATGCCTGTGGAGATGAGAAAGAGGGTCCTGGAGCCCCCGGAACTGGAAATACGGATGTCATAAACCACCCGTGGATGCTGGGAACCAAGCCCAAGTCCTGCACAAGAGCCACATGATCCCCAAGTAAATCTGTTAAAAAGAATGTCAAACTGGGCTTGGTGGCATATGCCTGTAATCTCAGCACTTGGGGGGCAGAAGCAGGGGGATCTCTGTGAGTTCGAGACCAGCCTAGTCTATAACAGTGTATTCTAGGACAGCCAGGGCTACATAATGAGACCCTGTTGCAAAAAAAAAAAAAAAGGAATGAATGAATTAGTTTGAGGTTGAGAGTAAAATTGTTTTGAGAAGCTTGGTTTAACAGAGATTTACTTCACCAGTGTCTACGCTGGAAAACAAAGAAGACTTGGTTGTTGTTCTGTGTTCCGAGAGCCTTTATTTTGTCTTACTTCTCACCAGAAAATGAGGATCACTGGGTCTCGGACACTGTTAGTAGGCCTTCAGGTTTTTGCCTCTAGCAACTTCAGAGTTTCGGATCTCATATTAAGATCTTTAATCATAGGACCGGGACAGATGGCTCTATGGTTAAGAGTACTGACCGCTCTTCAGAGGACCTGGGTTCAATTCCCAGCACCCACATGGCAGCTGTTAACTGTCTGTAACTCCAAGATCTGACACCCTCACACAGAGATACATGCAGGCAAAACATCAATGCACATAAAATAAGAATAAATAAATTACTTTTTAAAAAAAGATCTTTAATCAGATGGATTTTTCTGCAGATAAGAGATACAGATATTCATTTTTCCTTGCACTGTTTGTTGAAGAGGCCGTCTTCTAGTTTATGTTTTTGACACATTAGTCAAGATGTGGTGGCTGTGTGTTTACTCTGGGTCCTTCTGTCTGCTCCTTAAGTGTTTACATGTCTGGAGTTTTGTGTTTTTTTTTTTTTTTTTTTTTTGGTTTTTTTTTTTTGGTTTTTCGAGACAGGGTTTCTCTGTGGCTTTGGAGCCTGTCCTGGAACTAGCTCTGTAGACCAGGCTGGTCTCGAACTCACAGAGATCCGCCTGCCTCTGCCTCCCGAGTGCTGGGATTAAAGGCGTGCGCCACCATCGCCCGGCGAGTTTTGTGTTTTTGAGACAGAGTTGTACTCTGCAGCCCTGATTGCTATGTAGACCAGGCTGGCTTCAGCTTTACAAAGGTCTGCTTGCCGGTGCCTCTAGAGTGCTGAGATTAAAAATGTGAGCCACCACATCTGACTAAACATAGCTTTCTTGTTTTCATTGATAGCTGGGCATGGTGGTGCAGGCCTGTAGCCCCTGCCTCAGGAGGATTGCTGTGAGCACAAGATCAGCCTGTACTCTACTTCAAAAAAAAATCAATTAGATAATTAATCAAATAGTTAATTAGTCAAATACTCATTTACTTATCCAGCCAACAAATCTACTGTGACTATATTTAGTGTTAGATATGGGAGTGTATTAATGAGGAAGCTGACAGAGACCCTGCCCTGCTAGAGAACCCGGACTGACAGCAGGAGGAGACAGCTGCTGGGTGAGGCTCCGCGCTGACTCGAGAGCCACGAGCCACGTGCTCCCAGGAAGCATAGGTGCTGTGGGAATGTTCAGCAGGTGAACCCAGCCTGCTAGAGCACAGGGTGGCCTTGAGAGGAAGAGATGTGTAGATGCTTGGTGGGAGGGGGTGGCAGATGGAAGGTCAGTGAAGGAGCAGATAGATAGAGGTTTCTTCGTGCTGGAGGAACTGAAGGCCGGGGGTCTGGACAGCGTGGGATAGGGTCCACAAGGATGGACGAGGAGGCCGTGCGGTCTAATGTAACCAGTCCTAGAGCTCTAGAGACAAAAGAGCCCCGGGAAGAAACATGGCACAGCTTTGAAGGGGGCAGTCATCGGGTTTGCATCTGTTAGGGTTCCCCTTGGCGACAGAGTGGGTGTCGTGGTCAGGTTGTGATGTAATTCCAGTGGGGGCCCTGGAGGAAGTGATCAGTTTCCAGTGGCTGGGGAGGTAGAATGCGGTTAGTTGGTTAGGTGTAGGTGGGCCGGGACAAGGGGCTCAGCAGAGTGCCTGCAGCTTCAGGCATAAACATCTGGTTGGCTTTCCAGGGGTCAGCTCTAAGAGAGGAACCTCTTTTGAGACATGTTAATTTTGAGGTTCTTGCCCTCTGTCTTAAATTAGCATTTCATTTACAAAAGTATGGAAAAGTCATTAGTAATCCTCACACAGTAATTGGACATTGGTCGTGATTTTTTAAAAATGTTTTTTGAGACAATTTCATGATATTCTCCAGGCTGATCTCAAACTTGAGATCCCCTGCCTTAGCCTCCTGAGTACTGGTATTAGACTCCCATGGAGGGAGGGCTAGAAAAGAAAGAAAGGAACTAGGAAAGAGAGAAATAGAAGAAGAAATTCACTGGAGATGGATGCGGCGTACTGGGGATGTCTTCGTTGCTCACCTAGTACCATGAAGGCCTGGGTTTAGTCCCTAGCACCACATAGAGCAGGCATGATCTTCACAGTAGTAATCCCAGCACTTGGGAGGCAGAGGCAAAAGAAGCAGAAGTTCAAGGCCACCCTCAACTCCACAGTATATTGGACCAAGCCCGGGCTACAAGGGAGTTCATTGCAATAGTGAGATCAGGGTCACATCTCTAAAGCCAGCTGCAATGTGGTCATTGGAGGACCTGGGAAGCAAGGAAGTTATAGGGGGTCACATTCTCTCCAACTGTAAGGCTTCACTGGTGCGGAGCACAGTGTGACCCCCAGAAGGCATTTAGCACACCTGTGGGTGGTGTGGTGCCTGAGTGCTGGGCGTGTTTACCTGGAGACCTGATCAGTTGTGTTTATCATCCATTGGCCTTTGAAATACCCTTCCCCTCCAAGTTACTACAGAAAGATGCTAAAACCTTTCTCAAGTTCAAAGTTGTTCGTACAGTGGACCAATCATTCATTTGAACAGGTTTCTCTTACCTGTGTTGTGGCCGGGCCGTTCTCACCCAAGAAAAGGAGACCAGGATGAGCTCCTTAGAGTTTTTTTATTAAGCCACATAGACCCTACTACAAATCTAAAGAGGCGGCCCCGAGCTGAGTGAGTAAGGGGGTTTATACAAGAAAAAAACCACGCCGGGCGGTGGTGACGCACGCCTTTAATCCCAGCACTTGGGAGGTAGAGGCAGGCGGATCTCTGTGAGTTTGAGACCAGCCTGGTCTACAAGAGCTAGTTCCAGGACAGGCTCCAAAGCTACAGAGAAACCCTGTCTCGAAAAACAAAAAAAAAAAGAAAAGAAAGAAAAAAACACAAGTTTGTTACATTCCCCCTGCTATAGCTATGATAGCTGTTAGCAAACATGACGGGATATGAACTTTTTTGTTTGTTTTGTTTTTTGATACAAGGTTTATAGCCCTGGCTGTCCTGGAACTCGCTTTGTAGACCAGGCTAACCTCGAACTCACAGAGATCCATCTGCCTCTCTGCCTCCCAAGCGCTGGGTCTAAAGGCGTGCGCCACCACGCCTGGCTGAGGATGTGAACTTTTAAGGCCAGGACGGAGAAAGTCCTGTCACCAAGGCATCACTGTTTGATAGGGAAGAGGTTACAGAAGCAGAACAATGCAGGTGTACCTGCCCGAGGGTCAGCCTGACCTCAGGGATAGCCCCAGGTCAGGTCAGGATTTAGCAAATATACTTCCCTCACTTCACCTGAACCTCAGCACCCGAGGACAGAAGTCCCTGCAAGCCAGCCATTGCACCAGTGCTCCTGACACGACAGTGATAAACCAGACCTTGGAATAATTGGAGTTCTGCTTTTCTCTTGGTTCTGGAAACTGTTCCTTTGAAGTCCGAGGCTCCTTCTTGCTGCTCTGTGGATCTTACTTTGTTTTGATTTACAATGTTGTAAAAAGATTTCACACTTTGGTCACTTGAAAACCAGCACCTTACTTAACACAGAGATGGACTCACCATTAGGAAACCCTGTGGTAATTTATTTTACAAGTTAAGCTTTGCCGCAGAGGCAGGAGGATCACAAGTACAAAGGCCAACCCGGGCGACATACTGAGAGACCCTCATACATACAGGGAACCCAGTATGATGGAACACACCTTTAAACCTGGTGCTTAGGAGGCAGAGGCATGAGGATCTCCAGCCTGGTCTACAGAGCAAGTTCCAGGACAGCCAGGGCTACACGTAGAAACCCTGACTTGAAAAAACAAAAACAAAACAAAAAGCCAGGGACCAAGGGTAAAGTGACAGGGCACTTGTTTAGTGTACTCAAGGCTGTGGAGGGTTTGCGATGTAATTGCTTGTTTCTGACTTTGTTTTGACTTTCTATTACATTTATTTATCTGTGGGTCTGTGTGAGGAGGGGTGCTCGGGTAGCGTGACGCAGGGGTGGAGATGAGTTGCAGGAGCTGTTTCTTCTCGTCTTATGCTGTGTGGGTCCAGCAGGTTGAACTCAGGTCATCAGACTTGTTGGCAAGCACCTTTACCCGCTGAGCCATCGCACGGCCCTCATTTTCCTTTGTTTGTTTGTTTTTGTTTGATGTTACTGTGGGGGTTTTGTTGTTTGTTTGTTTGTTTGTTTTGGGGCAAGATCTACAGCCCAGACTGGTCTGAAACTCGCTGTAGCCTAAGTAGGATCGGGACTATTGACAATTCTCCTGCCTCAGCCTCCAGAGTTCTGGGATTATAAACATTCATCACCATGCCCAGTTTTTATTTGTATTATTATTATTATTATTATTATTGCACTGTACTTAAGGTTTTTTAGACAGGTCTCACAATGTCGTTCTGACTGACCTGGAATTCACTATGAAGACTAGACTGGCCTAGAACTCACGTAGATCTACCTGCTCCTGCCTCCACAATGCTAGGATTCTGCACCATAATACCTAGCTCCTAGCTGTGTCTCATTATGCAGACCAGGCTGACCTATAACTTGATAACCATATCCTCCTGTCTTAGCCTCCCAAGTGCTGGAGTTGTAGACATGGACTCCATGCCTGCCTCCAGATCAGTTCTTCAAAGAAAGTTCATATTCTTAAAATGTAGTCTTTCGCCGGGCAGTAGTGACATGTGCCTTTAATCCCAGCACTTGGGAGGCAGAAGCAGGAGGATCTCTGTGAGTTCGAGACCAGCCTGGTCTACAGAGCTAGTTCCAGGACAGGCTCCAAAGCCACAGAGAAACCCTGTCTCGAAAAAACCAAAAACAAACAAACAAACAAAAATGTAGTCTTTCTAGATGCTGCGTAAGGTATCAAAACCTTTTATGTGTCAGGATTCAAATGCAAAGCATACCTTATATATTAGCATCTTGCTCCCATAAATATGAAAAAAAAATCACAACGGAGTAAAGGTGTGTCTTAAAGTCCAGAGCGTCCAGCAGTAGCCATTTGGATAATGGTTAATCCCATCCCAGCAAAGCCCAGGATCATCCAGGCTAGTAGTTGTACTGTAAGGAAGAGAGCTGGGTCCTTGAACTCATGCCCTGAAGTATACAGACATCTTTAGTTGTTAGGGTGCTGCTCCGCAAACCACACCTTCACCCCAGTGTCCACCATCAGAGTACTTACTGGTCTAGGCAAAGAACAACCAGAGAAAGCAGCTAACACCATGTCCCAGACCGGACCCATCTGCTAGCGCTCCAAGACTTAGACCCTTTGTCCTGCCTGGAACCCTCAATGGAGGCAGAAGAGGCTCATGGGCTGATAGCGCCCCTTTGGGATGGGTTTCTGCTACAACTCAGGCATCTGCCCTGCCTTCCAGCTCTGCAGCCCTGGCCTGAGAGCTCTGAGTTGGCCCCTTTGCCCTGTGACCTCTGCCGTGTTCGGAACCAGCCTCAACTGATTCACATTCTCTTTTTCTTTCCTTCCGTGGTGCGCAACGCAGGAAGTCCTATGAGTTTGAAGACCTGCTGCAGTCCTCCTCTGAGAGCAGCAGGGTGGACTGGTACGCACAGACCAAGCTGGGACTCACACGCACTTTATCGGAGGAGAACGTCTACGAAGACATTCTAGGTAAGAGGCCAAACTCTGTGGAGGGCTGTGAGTGAGACAGACAGAGTTGGCACGGAGTTTCTGCTCCAAACACACATGCATGCACTTGAAGACAGACGTGCCGTTAATGTACGAGAAAGCAGCAGGTAGGCAAGCTGGGAGGGGCAGCCTCAGCGGGCTGAAGGAGGACCAGCTGGCGATGACCAGCGAGCTGAGCAGGCAACAGGGTGATCTGAGAAACAGAGCCCCCCTCGAGATCCAGGGTAGGATCCTGGCTCTGCAGTTGTTAGCTTTGTGACTTTAGCTGGTGGCACAAGGGCTCAGAATGTGAGTTCTTTGTCCATCTCATGATGATGGTGGCTGCCTTGCAAAGTTGCATTAGGATTGATGAGAATATATGACAGGCCTCTCTGCCATCAGCTGTGGAATGGAGACACTGTGGGCCAGCATGCTTTTTCCATGAGAGCGGGACTCCGGCAGGGTAGCAAAGCAGAGACTAAATGACGTCTGACGAGAAAAATAACCTTGACGGAGCTCTAGCCTCCTCGGCTTCCAAAGAGGACTTAGGTCCAGGGTTTATTTCAGAGTTCAGGAATCTGCAGGGGATAGCTCCATTTCACCTGAGTCTGCTCGTGACGGCAGAAGAAAGGAGACGATGTATAGCAGTGTGCCCACAGGCCATGTCTCAGCACCAGCTATCCCGCTTTGACTGCGGCCCATTGCAAAGCCAGCAACTCGAGAAGCTCTGGGGGTACTTGGAGAAGTCAGGGTGCTGGACATGCTGGTCTCATAGGAGTCAGAGGATCCGCCTGTACCCTGGGTCTTTAAGCGTCACTTAGGAACTGCTTTCCCAGAACTGGCAGGAGTGAAAGAGAAATACCAGGCTGATATAAAAGAAAATAGTAAAAATAAAAGCAAACCTTGCTTGATGTGAGCCACCTTAGAAGAAGTGTGCTGGATAGGATTCTTCTCAGTTAGAAGACACTGAAAACTGGCTTGTAGTTTATAATCTCCTCTACAGATGGCATAAAGCTTTAACATGATAAATTCCCCCAGCACACTTTAGCTGTTATAAACACATATACTTAGAATCATAACTATGTACACAGTGTTCTGTCTGCGTGTACACCTGCAGGCCAGAGGAGGGCTCCAGTTCTCATTTCAGATAGTTGTGAGCCACCGTGTGGTTGCTGGGAATTGAACTCAGCACCTCTAGAAGAGCAGGCAGTGCTCTTAACCGCTGAGCCACCTCTCCAGCCACCTCAGTGTAACCTTAGAAACAGAAAAAGAGCTACGGAGAGAGAGAAACACACAGGCATTTGCACATGAGGGCAGACAGCACACCTGGGGTCATCAGTACCAGAAATGCCTCCTGAAGGAAGGAAGCACAGGAGGGCAGGAGGGATTAGCAGAATTGTTTGAACCACAGCATCAGGCTGGGTTCCCACCCTTGTAATGAGATAGCAAAGGTACTTTGGGGGAAGCAGTAACCCAAGCTGGCTTCTCCTTTCTTCTCCCAGGGTGACTTTGTCCCCAGGCAGCCCTCTGGCTTCCCCCTCTAGATCTAGAGCCTGGGGCCTACGAAGCCAGCAAAAGCCCTGAGTCGCTCTGGCCAGACCAGCTTATGTCCCATGATCATTTTCAGAGCCGGAAGTGACGTTCAATGTCTGCCTTAGGCCTGGGCTGTCAAACCCTCCTGAACTCACCTGTAGGCTAGTGTCCAGGCCCCGTAGAGCAGCAAGCCCTGGACCTGGGGATGCAGTTACACAAGTCAGGAGATGGGGAGTTATCTCTTAGTAAAAATCAGATTCTGTTGCTACGAGGAAGGGTTGACAAGTAAAACCACACACAGCCCACAAGCATGCACATGGAAAAGCAAAGCCTTAGTGCTCCCATATAAAAAGTTCAGGTGCCTGGGGAGATGGCTTAGTGGTTAAGAACTCTGGCTGCTCTTCCAAAGGACCTGGGTTCAATTCCCAGCAGCCACATGGCAGCTCACACCTGTCTGTAACTCCAGTTCCAGAAGTTCTGACACCCTCACACATGCAGGCGAAACACCAATGCACATCAAATAAAAATGATAAGTAAATAGTTTTTCAGTGGACAGTGGTGGCACATGCCTTTAATCTCAGCACTCGGGAGACAAAGGCAGGTGCCTGGCCAGCCTGGTCTACAGAATGAATTCCTGGACAGCTGTTATACAGAGAAAACCTGTTTCAAGAAACCAGGAGAGAAAAAAAAGGGACAAGTTCAGGGCCTTGAGAGATGGCACAACAGTTAATAGCACTGGCAGCTATTGCAGGGACCCTGGTTCAGTCCCCAGTGCCCACATGGAGGCTCACAACCATGTGTAACTCCAGTTCCAGAGGATCTGACACCCTCTTCTGGCCTTCTCAGGCATCAGCCACACACAGGGTGCATAGATAGTGCGTGCAGGAAAAATGCCATTCGCATAAAATATATCTTTTAAAAAGAGAGAAAAGACAAAGTTCTAACGTTCCTGACTCATTTTGCTGTTGCTCGTAGATCCACCTATGAAGGAAAATCCGTATGAGGACATTGAGCTACATGGCCGCTGCCTGGGCAAGAAGTGTGTCTTGACTTTCCCTGGATCTCCCACCTCTTCCATCCCGGACACTTCCACCAAGGTACCTCGGGCACTCTGGGTTCCTCCAGTGCATCTGTCTGTCTTACTCAGCAGCCTGACCGGTCTCCTGCAACCATCCTCTCTGCAGGGCTCTCTCCTAAGTCGGTCACTAAAATCAATGCATTTAACTATCCTGAGCCACACCTACAGTCCCAACCTCTTGGAGCCAGAGGCAGGAGAATTGCTGCTCAGAGTTCAGTGCCAGCCTGGTTGATATTTCCAGAGTAGCCCGACTAAGAAAAGAAAACCATTGCCGTAAACAAACAAGTAATTAAGGGCATTTTGATGAGATGTGGGGGAGAAAGGCAGCGTGGAGAGCTGGTCTGTGTAGTCTACTACCATCTGTGTACCGTTTTTAAAGGTTTCTTTATTTGCCTGGTGTGGTGGCACACACTTTTGTTCCCAGGAGGCAGAGGCAAGCAAACGTTTGGGAGTTTGAGGTCAACCTGGTCTACATAGTAAATTCCAGGCGTCCAGACCCTGTCTTATAAAAAGAAAAGTACTTATTTATTTTTTATTTATATGTATGTGAGTTTATGTGTATCACATGTGTGCAGGAGCACTTGGAGGCCACAAGAGGGCACCGGATCCCCTGGAACTGGTGTAACAGGTGGTTGTGAGCCACCGTGTGGGTGCTCAGAACTGACTCAGGTCCTCTATGAGAGCTCCCAGTCACTGGGCAGTCTCTCCAGACCTTGTGACTATTTAACTTAAAGAATATATGGATTTATAAGCTCACATTTATTTGCACATGTATAGAATCAGTGCATAATCAGACACCCTCAGTGGTATTTTGGTATCTGAGTACCCAGAGGTCAAGACTCCAAGATTCCCTGATCCTGTTGAACACTTTAGGGCATTTGTTGTTGAGGAAAGGAAATCAAGGAAGAGTAAACTTAAACTGCAGGTGTCACACATTCCATTGTCAGTTTCCAGCTGAGGGATGCAGCAGTACTCCTTAGGCCCCGAGCAGGGTCAGTGTGTGTGTGTGTGTGTGTGTGTGTGTGTGTGTGTGTGTGTGTGTGTGTCTTCACAGGGTGTGCTGTCTACACCTGGTGTCGGACAGAGACACTTCCAGCCACTGACTTTAGAAGACTCAGGGACTTTACCTGTTGTTAAGGTGAGGCTTACAGGCCCATGTGAGCTGCCTCAGTGTTGCCTGAACCAACCAGCTTTCATGTGGAGACTGTTGTCATGAGAAATGCATGATAACCAATATTCAGCAGTTTCTACTCGCCTTGGGAACGTGTTTGTGTTCTCACTGGACTATGTATGTGTCTAGCATTTAGACAGTTCTTTTTCTAGACTGACCAGACTGACTTAGAAAAAGTAAGGGCTAGGGACATATATCAAGGGCAGAATGCACACAAGGCCCTGGGTCAGTCCCCAGTACCGGGGAAGGAACTAGGTAAAATGGCTCACATCTATAATCTCAGCATTTGGGAGGCTGAGGCAAGAAGATCAGAAGTTCAAGGTCATCTTCATCTATGGCCAGCCTGGAATACATGAGACCCTGTCTCCCAGAAAGGGGTTGGGGTGTATATAGCTTAGTCTATACAATGCTTGTCATGAAAGAATGAAGGACTGAGTTCAAGCCCCGGAACTCTTAATGTATAAAAGCAAGTGTAGGGAAATTATAATATTATAATCCCAGTGCTGGAGAGAGACCATTGGCTGCCTGAACTCCAGAGTTCTAGGCCAGTGAGAGACCCTGTCTACAAAGGAAGGAAGGAAGGAGGGAGGGAGGGAGGGAGGGAGGGAGGGAGGGAGGGAGGGAGGAGGGAGGAGGGAGGAGGGAAGAAAGGAAATACGGGAAAGAATAGGTGAGTGGCGCCTAAGGAACAGCACCAGAGGTTGACCTCTGGCCTCCCTGCGTGTGTGTACACGTGTGCGTGTGAGCCCACACACGCGCATACACAAGAAGAAGAAAGAGAAGCAGTTGTACCCGTGCCACCTCTCACATCCTACCCAGCTCTCCACTCCATGCAGGGAGGGAGTTGCTGCTCTTAGAACAGTGACAGACACCTGCCCTGGTCAGCTGTGTTCTGAGCAGACAACTCCCTCGTACCAGAAAGTGACGGCTGAGTGGCCTTTCCTGTCCCTGCTAGGTTGGGCAAACCTGGAGTCTGTGCTACCACAACAGCCAATCTGGGGTGGTAGTGATGCCAGTCAGTTTTCTGTCCAGATGTTGTTGTCCTGGATAGCACTGTGCACTGGCCAATGCCCTGACCTTACATGCTGTTAGAGCCCATGCAACATCACTGCGGCCCTGTATTCTATCTATTATTCTGTTCTCACATCTGGGTGTCTGGTCTGTGCCCGCGTTCTGAGGGACAGCTGCAGACTTTGCCACTTCCTCCACTTAGCTCATCAGCTATTCATTGAGCATCTGCCACATCTGGGCTGCATCTGGAAAATTAGAAGTAGCTGAGGCAGCCCCTCTGTGCTGAACTCCCCTGCTAGCCTCAGAAAGCTCTGCGCCATCTTGATGTTCGTTTAATTAACTCCTGTCTGGTCCCAGTGGAAAGGGAGGGACAATTGGACAAAAGTCTCCTTAGAAATGAGCAGATGTGTGTGCAGCCGGAGCAGATGCTGCGGTCTGTGAATCCAAAATGATTTTTTATGTGTTATATAACCATATACAGCCCAAGGAATGTGGCAGCAACTCAAAAAGAAATTATGTGGGTGTGTGTGGAGTAGTCATGTATGCTCTCGTGTGTGTGGGTGCGTGTGTGCACTGCACATGTGCGTGTAAAGGTTGACAGCGGGCGTCTTCAGTCATTCTCCACTTTAGTGAGTGAATCTTACTGAATCTGGAGCTTCGCTCCTCTGGCTCACTGGCTTGCCCAGGAAATCCCATCACTGCTGCCTGAGTGCTGGGATTCCAGGTGTGCAGTCACAACTGCCCAGCTGTTTACCCAAAGATCCATCTCCACAGCCTCTGTTTGTTTGTTTGAGATGGAGAGGGGGTTCTCTCTTTGTCGCCCTGGCTGGCCGCAAACTGTAATTCTCCTGCACCAGCTTCCTGAGTGTTGTGATTATACAGATGTGTGCTGCTACAACTGCCAAGGACTAATTTTTATGTCAGAAAGAGATGTGCTGATCCGAGACAGTCTGTTTCCTTTTTTTTTTTTTTTAATATTTTGTCACCCATTTAGCCAAAAAGGGCTAGTGATCTCAGCTTCAGTCCATGGCATCTTCCTTGGAGAAGGCTCAGGGCTTCTTGCCATCAAGATGTCACATGCCAGGACCCATCACAGCCTCCTGCAACAACTCAAGAGACTTGAATAGGAAAGTCAGACCTCAGGCCAAGATCGTCCTGTCTCTGTCTACTTCTCAGACACTATGAATTTTCTGCTGTGTCCAGTGAATCAGTGCCTATGGGATTAGAGACAGTGGGCCACGGTGACACAGATCCTACACTAGAGACAGTGGGTCACGGTGACACAGCTGCCGCACTAGAGACAGTGGGCCACGGTGACACAGATCCTGCACTAGAGACAGTGGGCCACGGTGACACAGATCCTACACTAGAGACAGTGGGCCACGGTGACACAGATCCTACACTAGAGACAGTGGGCCACGGTGACACAGATCCTACACTAGAGACAGTGGGCCACGGTGACACAGATCCTACACTAGAGACAGTGGGCCACGGTGACGCAGATCCTACACTAGAGACAGTGGGCCACGGTGACGCAGATCCTACACTAGAGACAGTGGGCCACGGTGACGCAGATCCTGCACTAGAGACAATGGGCCACGGTGACACAGATCCTGCACTAGAGACAGTGGGCCACGGTGACACAGCTCCTGCACTAGAGACAGTGGGCCACGGTGACACAGATCCTGCACTAGAGACAGTGGGCCACGGTGACACAGATCCTGCACTAGAGACACTGGGCCACGGTGACACAGATCCTGCACTAGAGACAGTGGGCCACAGGGACACAGATCCTGCACTAGAGACAGTGGGCCACGGTGACGCAGATCCTGCACTAGAGACAGTGGGCCACGGTGACACAGATCCTACACTAGAGACAGTGGGCCACGGTGACACAGCTGTAGCACTAGAGACAATGGGCCACGGTGACACAGCTCCTGCACTAGAGACACTATGCCACGGTGACACAGCTCCTGCGCTAGAGACAGTGGGCCACGGTGACACAGCTCCTGCACTAGAGACAGTGGGCCACAGTGACACAGATCCTGAACTAGAGACAGTGGGCCACGGTGACACAGCTCCTGCACTAGAGACAGTGGGCCACAGTGACACAGATCCTGCAATAGAGACAGTGGGCCACGGTGACGCAGATCCTGCACTAGAGACAGTGGGCCACGGTGACGCAGATCCTGCACTAGAGACAGTGGGCCACGGTGACACAGATCCTGCACTAGAGACAGTGGGCCACGGTGACACAGATCCTACACTAGAGACAGTGGGCCACGGTGACACAGATCCTACACTAGAGACAGTGGGCCACGGTGACACAGATCCTGCACTAGAGAGAGTGGGCCACGGTGACACAGACCCTACACTAGAGACAGTGGGCCACGGTGACACAGATCCTACACTAGAGACAGTGGGCCACGGTGACACATATCCTGCACTAGAGACAGTGGGCCACGGTGACACAGATCCTGCACTAGAGACAGTGGGCCACGGTGACGCAGACCCTACACTAGAGACAGTGGGCCACGGTGACACAGATCCTACACTAGAGACAGTGGGCCATGGTGACACAGCTGTCGCACTAGAGACAATGGGCCACGGTGACACAGATCCTGCACTAGAGACAGTGGGCCACAGTGACACAGCTCCTGCACTAGAGACAGTGGGCCACGGTGACACAGATCCTACAATAGAGACAGTGGGCCACGGTGACATAGCTGTCGCACTAGAGACAATGGGCCACGGTGACACAGCTCCTGCACTAGAGACACTGGGCCACGGTGACACAGCTCCTGCACTAGAGACAGTGGGCCACGGTGACACAGCTCCTGCACTAGAGACAGTGGGCCACGGTGACACAGATCCTACACTAGAGACAGTGGGCCATGGTGACACAGCTGTCGCACTAGAGACAATGGGCCACGGTGACACAGCTCCTGCACTAGAGACACTGGGCCACGGTGACACAGCTCCTACACTAGAGACAGTGGGCCACGGTGACACAGATCCTGCACTAGAGACAGTGGGCCACGGTGACACAGCTCCTGCACTAGAGACACTAAGCCACGGTGACACAGCTCCTGCACTAGAGACAGTGGGCCACGGTGACACAGCTGTCGCACTAGAGACAATGGGCCACGGTGACACAGCTCCTGCACTAGAGACAGTGGGCCACGGTGACACAGCTCCTGCACTAGAGACAGTGGGCCACGGTGACGCAGATCCTAGAGACAGTGGGCCACGGTGACGCAGACCCTACACTAGAGACAGTGGGCCACGGTGACGCAGATCCTACACTAGAGACAGTGGGCCACGGTGACGCAGACCCTACACTAGAGACAGTGGGCCACGGTGACGCAGACCCTACACTAGAGACAGTGGGCCACGGTGACGCAGATCCTACACTAGAGACAATGAGCCACGGTGACGCAGATCCTACACTAGAGACAGTGGGCCACGGTGACGCAGATCCTACACTAGAGACAGTGGGCCACGGTGACACAGATCCTACACTAGAGACAGTGGGCCACGGTGACACAGATCCTACACTAGAGACAGTGTTCCACGGTGACGCAGATCCTACACTAGAGACAGTGGGCCACGGTGACACAGATCCTACACTAGAGACAGTGGGCCATGGTGACACAGCTGTCGCACTAGAGACAATGGGCCACGGTGACACAGCTCCTGCACTAGAGACACTGGGCCACGGTGACACAGCTCCTACACTAGAGACAGTGGGCCACGGTGACACAGATCCTGCACTAGAGACAGTGGGCCACGGTGACACAGCTCCTGCACTAGAGACACTGGGCCACGGTGACACAGCTCCTGCACTAGAGACAGTGGGCCACGGTGACACAGCTGTCGCACTAGAGACAATGGGCCACGGTGACACAGCTCCTGCACTAGAGACACTGGGCCACCGTGACACAGCTCCTGCACTAAAGACAGTGGGCCACGGTGACACAGATCCTGCACTAGAGACAGTGGGCCACGGTGACGCAGATCCTACACTAGAGACAGTGGGCCACGGTGACGCAGACCCTACACTAGAGACAGTGGGCCACGGTGACGCAGATCCTACACTAGAGACAGTGGGCCACGGTGACGCACACCCTACACTAGAGACAGTGGGCCACGGTGACGCAGACCCTACACTAGAGACAGTGGGCCACGGTGACGCAGATCCTACACTAGAGACAGTGAGCCACGGTGACGCAGATCCTACACTAGAGACAGTGGGCCACGGTGACGCAGATCCTACAGTAGAGACAGTGGGCCACGGTGACACAGATCCTACACTAGAGACAGTGGGCCACGGTGACACAGATCCTACACTAGAGACAGTGTTCCACGGTGACGCAGATCCTACACTAGAGACAGTGGGCCACGGTGACACAGATCCTGCACTAGAGACAGTGGGCCACGGTGACACAGATCCTACGCTAGAGACAGTGGGCCACGGTGACACAGATCCTACACTAGAGACAGTGGGCCACGGTGACACAGATCCTGCACTAGAGACAGTGGGCCACGGTGACACAGATCCTGCACTAGAGACAGTGGGCCACGGTGACACAGATCCTACACTAGAGACAGTGGGCCACGGTGACGCAGATCCTACACTAGAGACAGTGGGCCACGGTGACACAGATCCTGCACTAGAGACAGTGGGCCACGGTGACACAGCTGTCGCACTAGAGACAATGGGCCACGGTGACACAGCTCCTGCACTAGAGACACTGGGCCACGGTGACAAAGCTCCTGCACTAGAGACAGTGGGCCACGGTGACGCAGATCCTACACTAGAGACAGTGGGCCACGGTGACGCAGACCCTACACTAGAGACAGTGGGCCACGGTGACGCAGATCCTACACTAGAGACAGTGGGCCACGGTGACGCAGATCCTACACTAGAGACAGTGGGCCACGGTGAAGCAGATCCTACACTAGAGACAGTGGGCCACGGTGACGCAGATCCTACACTAGAGACAGTGGGCCACGGTGACGCAGATCCTACACTAGAGACAGTGGGCCACGGTGACGCAGATCCTGCACTAGAGACAGTGGGCCACGGTGACGCAGATCCTACACTAGAGACAGTGGGCCACGGTGACGCAGAACCTGCACTAGAGACAGTGGGCCACGGTGACGCAGATCCTGCACTAGAGACAGTGGGCCACGGTGACGCAGATCCTGGACTAGAGACAGTGGGCCACGGTGACGCAGATCCTGCACTAGAGACAGTGGGCCACGGTGACGCAGATCCTGCACTAGAGACAGTGGGCCACGGTGACGCAGATCCTGCACTAGAGACAGTGGGCCACGGTGACGCAGATCCTACACTAGAGACAGTGGGCCACGGTGACGCAGATCCTACACTAGAGACAGTGAGCCACGGTTACGCAGATCCTGCACTAGAGACAGTGGGCCACGGTGACACAGATCCTACACTAGAGACAGTGGGCCACGGTGACATAGCTGTCGCACTAGAGACAATGGGCCACGGTGACACAGCTCCTGCACTAGAGACACTGTGCCACGGTGACACAGCTCCTGCACTAGAGACAGTGGGCCACGGTGACACAGCTCCAGCACTAGAGACAGTGGGCCACGGTGACACAGATCCTACACTAGAGACAGTGGGCCATGGTGACACAGCTGTCGCACTAGAGACAATGGGCCACGGTGACACAGCTCCTGCACTAGAGACACTGGGCCACGGTGACACAGCTCCTGCACTAGAGACAGTGGGCCACGGTGACACAGCTCCTGCACTAGAGACACTGGGCCACGGTGACATAGCTCCTGCACTAGAGACAGTGGGCCACGGTGACACAGCTGTCGCACTAGAGACAATGGGCCACGGTGACACAGCTCCTGCACTAGAGACACTGGGCCACGGTGACACAGCTCCTGCACTAGAGACAGTGGGCCACGGTGACACAGCTCCTGCACTAGAGACAGTGGGCCACGGTGACACAGATCCTACACTAGAGACAGTGGGCCACGGTGACACAGCTCCTGCACTAGAGACACTGGGCCACGGTGACACAGCTCCTGCACTAGAGACAGTGGGCCACGGTGACACAGCTCCTGCACTAGAGACACTGGGCCACGGTGACACAGCTCCTGCACTAGAGACACTGGGCCACGGTGACACAGATCCTACACTAGAGACAGTGGGCCACGGTGACACAGCTGCACTAGAGACAGTGGGCCACGGTGACGCAGATCCTACACTAGAGACAGTGGGCCACGGTGACGCAGACCCTACACTAAGGACAGTGGGCCACGGTGACGCAGACCCTACACTAGAGACAGTGGGCCACGGTGACGCAGATCCTACACTAGAGACTGTGAGCCACGGTGACACAGATCCTACACTAGAGACAGTGGGCCACGGTGACGCAGATCCTACACTAGACACAGTGGGCCACGGTGACACAGATCCTACAATAGAGACAGTGGGCCACGGTGACACAGATCCTACACTAGAGACAGTGGGCCACGGTGACGCAGATCCTACACTAGAGACAGTGGGCCACGGTGACACAGATCCTGCACTAGAGACAGTGGGCCACGGTGAGACAGATCCTGCACTAGAGACAGTGGGCCACGGTGACACAGCTGTCGCACTAGAGACAATGGGCCACGGTGACACAGCTCCTGCACAGAGACACTGGGCAAAGGTGACACAGATCCTGCACTAGAGACAGTGGGCCACGGTGACACAGATCCTACACTAGAGACAGTGGGCCACGGTGACACAGATCCTGCAGTAGAGACAGTGGGCCACGGTGACACAGATCCTACACTAGAGACAGTGGGCCACGGTGACACAGATCCTGCACTAGAGACAGTGGGCCACGGTGACACAGCTGTCGCACTAGAGACAATGGGCCACGGTGACACAGCTCCTGCACTAGAGACACTGGGCCACGGTGACACAGCTCCTGCACTAGAGACAGTGGGCCACGGTGACACAGATCCTGCACTAGAGACAGTGGGCCACGGTGACACAGATCCTGCACTAGAGACAGTGGGCCACGGTGACGCAGATCCTGCACTAGAGACAGTGGGCCACGGTGACACAGGTCCTACACTAGAGACAGTGCGCCACGGTGTCACAGATCCTACACTAGAGACAGTGGGCCACGGTGACACAGATCCTGCACTAGAGACAGTGGGCCACGGTGACACAGATCCTACACTAGAGACAGTGGGCCACGGTGACACAGCTCCTGCACTAGAGACAGTGGGCCACGGTGACACAGACCCTACACTAGAGACAGTGGGCCACGGTGACACAGATCCTGCACTAGAGACAGTGGGCCACGGTGTCACAGATCCTACACTAGAGACAGTGGGCCACGGTGACACAAATCCTGCACTAGAGACAGGTGGCCACGGTGACACAGCTCCTGCACTAGAGACACTGGGCCACGGTGACACAGATCCTGCACTAGAGACAGTGGGCCACGGTGACACAGATCCTGCACTAGAGACAGTGGGCCACGGTGTCACAGATCCTACACTAGAGACAGTGGGCCACGGTGACACAGATCCTGCACTAGAGACAGTGGGCCACGTGACACAGATCCTGCACTAAAGACAGTGGGCCACGGTGACACAGATCCTACACTAGAGACAGTGGGCCACGGTGACACAGATCCTACACTAGAGACAGTGGGCCACGGTGACACAGATCCTACAATAGAGACAGTGGGCCACGGTGACACAGATCCTACACTAGAGACAGTGGGCCACGGTGACACAGATCCTACACTAGAGACAGTGGGCCACGGTGACACAGACCCTACACTAGAGACAGTGGGCCACGGTGACACAGATCCTGCACTAGAGACAGTGGGCCACGGTGACGCAGATCCTGCACTAGAGACAGTGGGCCACGGTGACACAGATCCTGCACTAGAGACAGTGGGCCACGGTGACGCAGACCCTACACTAGAGACAGTGGGCCACGGTGACACAGATCCTACACTAGAGACAGTGGGCCATGGTGACACAGCTGTCGCACTAGAGACAATGGGCCACGGTGACACAGATCCTGCACTAGAGACAGTGGGCCACGGTGACACAGCTGCCGCACTAGAGACAGTGGGCCACGGTGACGCAGATCCTACACTAGAGACAGTGGGCCACGGTGACGCAGATCCTACACTAGAGACACTGGGCCACGGTCACACAGACCCTACACTAGAGACAGTGGGCCACGGTGACGCAGATCCTACACTAGAGACAGTGGGCCACGGTGACACAGATCCTACACTAGAGACAGTGGGCCACGGTGACGCAGATCCTACACTAGAGACAGTGGGCCACGGTGACGCAGATCCTACACTAGAGACAGTGGGCCACGGTGACACAGATCCTACACTAGAGACAGTGGGCCACGGTGACGCAGATCCTACACTAGAGACAGTGGGCCACGGTGACACGGTGCTGGAAGGAGGCAGGTGGGATTGGGCATTATGCAGGCTGGTGTGTGGTGCTCCCACCAACAGTAAAATCTGCCGGATAACAGCTTGAAGAAAATACCACCTTTAAGACCCGACAATGCCTTTTTTCATGCTGCAGTTAGGGTTTGGCAACCTCCTGCCAGTTGCTGGTTCTTATGAATGAAGCTGTATCGCCCTACTCAGTCCTTTGTACATTACATGTACTGCCTGTGGAGTTGGCACGGTTGAGAAGCCGCAGCAGAGAGGGCATGGCCCACATTGCCGTACAAACTATCTGACTTTGAAGAAAAGCTTCACTGGCTCCTCTAAGACTCACACCCTTGCCAGCGAACAGACGTCTTCACTACAGTACCGTGTGCCCCCCCCTGCCGCCGCCCCCAGTAACCTCGGGACCCTCATAGTCCTGGGTAAAGATTCTGGGTCAGAATTTGCTTCTTCCTGCCGAGCCTCGGACTGTCCTGAATGCTTTAGAGGCTCACCCCCACTTCCTCCTATTTTGCCTTTTATCAGGCAAGGAGCTGCCGCAGGCCCACTCTTCCCCGAAGCTCCCTGGGTGGTTAGTTATTTGGGTGCTATGGGACACTACTGCAGACACCAGGAGACAAAGCCTGGTTGCAGCCTGCCCGCCGCTTCCGCCAGGCTCCTTGGCATACTGTCTAGAGTTGAGCACCATATTTTGGTTGCTTCCCTTTTCCAATCTTTCCATTGGTCAGATCTGTAAGCAAACACTGGCTGGTGTAACACAGGTACCTGCTGGTTGCCAGCCGTTACAGATTTCAGTGCCTTGAGAGCAGTCAGGCGTTTTCTTGGACTTCATTGCAGGTGGAGTTAGGCTGCTAAGAAGCCTGCTCTCTGTGCCAAGGTGATAAAGATGCCCACACTGGTCCCAGCAGGTCAGCTCTCCTCTATTGGAAGCATCCTGTGCTGAGTAGTACCTTGCTCTTTGTATATCTATGGTGAATGGGAGAACAGACCATGGGGCAGTTGGAGTCTTTGTTCCTGGAAATTCTGAGAAAGAAAAGGCTGTAAAGTTGTAAATACATCCACTTGGAACTAAGCGAGACTGGGAAATTTTGGTGGAAGAGAATAGGCCTATTCTGTGAGTGCTTAACATAGGATAGATGTGGCTTGTAAATTAATTGAGAAAGAAAGGCTCATTCATTAAATGGAATAAATTAGTTTGGAGGGGAATGATTTAGATTAGCATACCATGAAATAAATTACTGACAGATTAATGAATAAACTATGTTAGAAAACAAACCAAGAAAATCTAGACAAAAATAGAAATCAGTATTTATTAAACATCTAACAAAAGATAACTTTTTCCCTAATTTTTTTCATGTGTTTCTTTGCCTATGGATGTGTACATACACCAGAATGTATATGCTTGTGGAGGTGAGAACAGCATGCACGAGTTGGTCCTCTCCTACAGTGTGGGACCCAGGGACCAAACTCAGATCCCCCAGCTGCTGAGCCAGCTCACCAGCCCAGGAGATAGAGTCTCTAGGTAAAGATGATGAAAGTAGAGGGCTGGAGAGATGTCGTGAGGATAAACGCACTTCTCATGCAGAGGACTGGAGTTTGATTCCCGGTACCCATGTCAGGCTGTGCACAATGGCCTGTAATTCCGGCTCCAAAGGAATATGATGTTTCTGCCCTCTGTAAGCCCCCACACTCATATATACAAACCCATACACAGACATGTATGTACACACTTAATAAAAAAATAAACACTAGCCAAGTAAGTGATGATGGCACACATCTTTAATCCCAGCACTTTGGAGGCAGAAACAGGTGGATGTCTTGAGTTCAAGGCCAGCCTGGTCTACAGAGCTAGTTCCAGGACAGGCTCCAAAGCTACAGAGAAACCCTGTCTCGAAAAAATTAAAAAAAATAAAAATAAAAAAAGAAGAAGAAAAAAAGGAATGAAGGAAGGAAGAAAAGCCAATAAACAAACAAGTAGGACAGGAACAAAAATAAGAAAATTAAATCTTTTAAAAACAGGAATGAAGGGGCTGGAGAAATGGTTCAGTGGTTAAGAGCACTGGCTGCTCTTCTATAGGACCCAGGTTTGATTCCCAGGACCCACACGGCGACTCAGAGCCACCTGTGACTCTAGCTGGTTCCAGGGGATCAGACACCCTCTTCTGGCCTTCTTGGGGACCAGACACACGTGTAATACACATACATACAGACAGACAAAACACCCACACACATAAAATATATAAGTCAACACATAAATCTTTTTTTTTTAAGTGGTTAGATGAATGAGAGAGAAACACAAATAGATTTTATTGTAGGAAAAGTGACAAAGGCTTGGCGGTGGTGGCACATGCCTTTAATCCCAGTGACATAAAAGTTCTTAGCAAGACACCTTCAAAAAATAAATTTTAAAAAATAAGACTGTGTTCCTGTGTGTAGGACTCTTGTTCTCACAGTTGCCGGCCTTTCCGCTGTCTGGACGCGTCAGCATTGAGGCTGTCTGCAGGGTTCTGTGGTTATACGCATGTCGCAGTATGTGCTGCTCTGTGGAGGAATACAGTGTTACCCAGATAGGTGGGTCTCAGTAAGGGGAACCCTGGGTGGACTGCTGGGGCGGAGGGTGTGTGCATCTGTTAGGTGTGTCCCGCTCACATCCATGTGGCTTGCTGGTTCCGGCTCTCACCAGTGGTATGTGAGATTATTGCCCTTCACAAAGTGAATTAGCAAGTTTTTACTTTTGCTGATTTTTGAGTAGGGAAAAAAATGCTTCCTTGGTGGAGTTTGAATTCTCTTTTCCTTTTGGAGAAAGCTAAGATTCTTTCACAGACTTGAAAATCATTACACTCCAACTTGGTGAATGGTCTTACTGTTATGACCTGTTGGCCTGTGCTGTTACCTGGGTACCCTGTCCCTTTAAGAGACAAACCCCACTGGCGGCGTTAGCTCACGCCTTTAATCCCAGCACTTCAGCAGCAGAGGCAGGTGGATCTCTGTAAGTTTGAGGCCAGCCTGGTCTACAAGAGCTAGTTACCGGACAGGCTCCAAAGCTGTGGAAAAACCCTGTCTCGAAAAACCAAAAAAGAGAGAGACAAGCCCCGTCCACTTTCAGTCAACACCCACCCCCACCCCCGCTGCTAAGTCTAGCAGATCTCCAGGCTATGCTCTCTCTTTCTGTCTATCTCATGAAACGGTAACTTCTGCGCTCTCGCGCTCTCTCTCTCTCTCTCTCTCTCTCTCTCTCTCTCTCTCTCTCCTTCCCCACCCCCTGTCTGCCTCTCTCTCTTCTTCTCCCTTCTCCCCTTCCCCCTTTCCTTTTCCCTTCATAACCCACTAAATTAACTCTATACCCAAACTCTCTTTGCATAATGTCTGCTCTCACCCCACAGTCTCCAGTCCGCCAAGTTCACCCACCAAGGTGACCTGCAGCTACCACTACCCATACCCCTGCTGGGACTGGCTGCCCCTCATGGGACCTGCCTTCCTCCCCTACACACTCTATTTGGTTTTTCAAGACAGGGTTTTTCCATAGCTTTGGAGCCTGTCCTGGAACTAGCTCTTGTAGACCAGGCTGGCCTCGAACTCACAGAGATCCACCTGCCTCTGCCTCCTGAGTGTTGGGATTAAAGGTGTGTACCACCACTGCCCAGCTAACACTCTTATATCTTTAAAAAAGAATAACACTTATCTTCTATCTGTTTTTTGTTGGTTTGAGTTGTACCCCTCAACTTGTAGCATTTATCAGAAAATAGATTCTCCTCTGGGTTATGAACTGTAAATTTTTTTTGAGACCAGGTCTCCTGCATCCCTGACCAGCCTCAGACTTGCTGTGAGCAGAGAGGGGCTTGCCCATCTGGTCCTCCCAAGTGCTAGAATTACAACCATGCACTACAATGCCAGAAATAATGTTAACTTTTATTTTGGGGGGTACTGGAGAGCAGACTTGGCGTCTTGCACGTGCTAGGCAAGTCCTCTGAGCTACGTCCACTGCTGATTGGTAAACTTTTCAACAAGTTCTTTATTTACCTTTTGATTTGAAAGAGGCTTGTTTAGAAATACAGCCCTGGACTGGGGCTCTAGCTCGGCAGTCCAGTGCCTGTCTGCGGCAGGCACTAGACTCAAATGCCAATACTACAAATGAAGAGAGACACCGATGCCCAGAGGGATGAAATTTCCTGTGGGGCAGACACTAGACAAGCCAGCCCAGGGCCACAGCCGGTTTAGCCCTGTGATTTACCAGGACCGGTGTCTCTATCATCAAGTCTCGTCTGTGAAGCCAGGGCAGAGGCAGGTGCATTAGATTTCCATCCTTTGTCATATACGTTTCTCACAACTAGATAGGAGCACAGCATGGTTAACATAGCAAACCCCAGGTACCCTGGGAACCCAGCCCTGCCAGCTCAGTTCCCATCCCCACAGTGAGCTCTCCCTCCCAGCCCAGCCAGCTCAGTTCCCATCCCCACAGTGAGCTCTCCCTCCCAGCCCAGCCTGCTCAGTTCCTCATCCCCACAGTGAGCTCTCCCTCCCAGCCCTGCCAGCTCAGTTCCCATCCCCACAGTGAGCTCTCCCTCCCAGCCCAGCCAGCTCAGTTCCCATCCCCACAGTGAGCTCTCCCTCCCAGCCCAGCCTGCTCAGTTCCTCATCCCCACAGTGAGCTCTCCCTCCCAGCCCTGCCAGCTCAGTTCCCATCCCCACAGTGAGCTCTCCCTCCCAGCCCTGCCAGCTCAGTTCCCATCCCCACAGTGAGCTCTCCCTCCCAGCCCAGCCTGCTCAGTTCCTCATCCCCACAGTGAGCTCTCCCTCCCAGCCCAGCCTGCTCAGTTCCTCATCCCCACAGTGAGCTCTCCCTCCCAGCCCTGCCAGCTCAGTTCCCATCCCCACAGTGAGCTCTCCCTCCCAGCCCAGCCTGCTCAGTTCCTCATCCCCACAGTGAGCTCTCCCACCCAGCCCAGCCTGCTCAGTTCCTCATCCCCACAGTGAGCTCTCCCTCCCAGCCCAGCCTGCTCAGTCCCCTGTCTCCCCACAGTGAGCTCTCCCTCCCAGCCCAGCCTGCTCAGTCCCCCATCCCCACACTGAGATCTCCCTCCCAGCCCAGCCTGCTCAGTCCCCCATCCCCACACTGAGATCTCCCTCCCAGCCCAGCCTGCTCAGTCCCCCATCCCCACACTGAGATCTCCCTCCCAGCCCAGCCTGCTCAGTCCCCCATCCCCACACTGAGATCTCCCTCCCAGCCCAGCCTGCTCAGTCCCCCATCCCCACACTGAGATCTCCCTCCCAGCCCAGCCTGCTCAGTCCCCCATCCCCACACTGAGATCTCCCTCCCAGCCCAGCCTGCTCAGTCCCGTCTCCCTGCTGAGATCTCCTGCCCCTTTGTTTGGACTTATGGCTCTCTCCTTTCTCACACAGCAATCCTTGTCCAAGTCTGCATTTTTCCGGCAAAATTCAGAGAGAAGAAACTTCAAACTGCTGGACACCCGGAAGCTGAGTCGGGATGGAGCTGGGTCCCCAGTGAGAGCCAGCCCCCCCTCTACACCTAGCAGCCCGGATGACACTTTCTTTAACCTCGGAGACCTACAGAATGGCAGGAAGAAGAAAAAGATCCCCAGGGTAACCCACACTTTAGATTTTGAGGTCTGGGATGCACCCCCACTTCTCTACAGAGGAAGTTGAGGAGGGATAAAATGAGGGTCTCTGCTTTCTGTATCACAAGAGGCCAAGGGGACACCGTGAAGCCAGCGGACCAGGACATGTGGGTCGTCTTCTGTTACTATTGCTGCCCTGTGTTATTCCCCTTGGCCATTCCTCTCCCACCTCCCGAACAGTCTTTCCCTGCCAGTGTCTGTGACAGCTCTGACTGCCCTGGAGCTCACTCTGTAGACCAGGCTGGCCTCGAACTCACAGAGATCCTCCTGCCTCTGCCTCCCTGGGATTTAAAGCAAGAGACACCAACACCATTCAGCTAAATACTCAATACACTAGGACCTACGCTGTTCCTGTTCTTCTCGATACATAAAAAAATCTTTTAAGCTGGGCGGTGGTGGTGCACGCCTTTAATCCCAGCACTCTGGGTGGAGGCAGAGGCAGGCGGATCTCTGTGAGTTCGAGGCCAGCCTGGTCTACAAGAGCTAGTTCCAGGACAGGAACCAAAAGCTGCGGAGAAACCCTGTCTCGAAAATCAAAAAAAAATTTAATTATTGTTTTATGTGTATGGGTGCTTTGCCTGCATGAAATATTTGCCTTATGCGTGCCAGGTGTCTGCAGAGGCCAGAAGAAGGCATTGGGTCCTCTAGACCTGAAGTTACAGCTGGTTACGAGCTGCCATGTGGGTGCTGGGAGTTGAACCTGGATCCTTTAGAAGGGTAGCCAGTACTCTTGACTGCTGACCCCTCTCTCTAGTCCCATATTCCACACTTTTATGCTATTTGGTTTGCCTCAACTGTACACGGTAGATTTCCCTCTCCTTCCCCCACCCCAGGTTACCCCTGTGGAAAGGAAAAGTGGGGTGTGACCTCAGGGGCGCTCCTGAAGGTGCCTTCCAGTAGTGGCGCCCATTGAGTGACTCCCCAAGGAACACAGCTAGAGGTAACGGACATCTGAGGACAGCTGAAAATCTTGACCCCAGAAGCCTAGAAAGTTAAAGACAAGAGACTTGTGAAATAACCTGATCCCTCATCTTAAGATAAGAATATCAGATGAGAGAGGTCAAAGAAATGGTCTACTGGTACCTAGATGTTGAGGGGGCCAGAAAATTAAAAAGTGTGGTAAAAATAAAAAATAGAGTATTTAGCCGGACAGTGGCAGCGCACACCTTTAATCCCAGCGAGGTAGAAGCAGGCGGATCTCTGTGAGTTTGAGGCCAGCTTGGTCTACAGAGCTAGTTCTAGGACAGCCAGGGCTGTCACACAGAGAAACTGTCTCAGAAAAATAAGTGGATACATGGATGGATGATTGAGTATTTAGCTAGGTGTTGTTGCTCAAGTCTATAGTCCAAACACTCAGGAAGAGACTGAAGCAGGAGAATCACTATGAATTCAAAGCCAGCCTGAGTCACAAAGTGAGTTCCAGGTCTCCCTCCCACTCCCCAAAAGAAAAGCAGAGCCAAAAGTTAGGCTCAGTGGTAGAGCACAGGCCTAGTGGCCATAAAAGCCTGGATTCACTCCTCAGCACCCCAAAAAGGAAGAGATGGTGAACTGGCTTTGGTGGGAATCTGAGGCACACATGCCGTGGACATGTACTCCTCGAGCCCCTGGGGTCTGGCACAGCGTAGTTCCGCTCAGAGCTCAGAGAAAAGAGACAGCTAGGAAACCCCAAGTCTTGTCTGGCCAGCAGCAGAGAGGCCTTTGCGTCTGAAGCCGATCTGTTCTCATGTAAGCAGTATCGTGGGCAGTGGCAGCCCACATGGCACGGGAGAGGCTGTGGCATGAAGCGGGGGCTAGCAGGGCCTCTGTGACGGGAGAAGTCATCTGGGCTGGGTGTCTTCGGCTCCAGGATGTGACCCTTGGCGCAGTCAGGAATGGGACTCAGAAGCCACTGTCAGCGCTGTTCCCGTCGCTGGCGGCTGTTCAGACATTCTTCGGAATGGTTCCCACCAGAGTGGCACTGCCTGGGGATTATTTTTTCTGTCTTTTCCTTCCCTTGTTTTGGGAGTAAATAGCTCTTTCCTAAGCCACAGTGATGCGGCAGTGTTAGAGTGTCAGAGGGGGAGCTGAGTGACTGTGAACCAAGGACATTGTGTGGCCCTCCCTGCAACCTCCCCACTGTCTCAGTCTCAGCTGGGTGCAGGACTGCTGAGGCCCTGGCTGCCCATGGGGCAGTGAGGTAAGGCGTGGAAGTGTGTCCCTTCCCCTTTCCTGCACTGCATCTTTCTAGGAGAGAAGGGCCAGCCTAGGCAGCCATCCACACCAGGGAGGAGAGTTAACACTGGCTTTTCTTCTGGTATCTGGCAGCTGGTATTGCGGATCAATGCCATTTATGAGTCCCGGAGAGGAAAGAAACGGGTGAAGAGGCTATCCCAGTCCACGGAGAGCAACTCAGGAAAAGGTAGCTACCTCTGCCCCGCCCTGCTGGACTGTCCTCCTCCTGGAATCTGCCCAGAATTTGAAGACATGCTTCCTAGAGTGTCTTCTGCCGTTTCTTGGTTCACTGAGGAGGAAGCAAGCATCTGCTTCTTGTCTGCCCTTGTCTCTGGCACAAAGGGCCAGAAGCCAGCTCAGTGGCACATGCTCTGGCTTCCTCTGCCTTGGTTTCCATTGTGTCAGCCAGGGCTGCGTGTCACCAGACTCTGGCTGCAACCTTCCTGGCTCAGCTCCAGTCTGATAGAGGAGCCACCTTACCCACAGTCAGATTGGTTTGCTGCCACATTAAGTTGAGCAGAATTTGACTGGCCTGTTTACACAGTTACCAAACACCCCCTCTGGCCTGGAAGTTTGGGGTCTGTTTCTTGCTCTGGAATTCACATCTGCCTCTTCCTCCCTTGTTCTTTTGGTCCAGTGACAGACGAGAACAGCGAGTCTGACAGCGACACCGAGGAGAAGCTGAAAGGTGAGGAGAACAGGGCGTGAGGTGACGCGGAAGCTGTAGTCATAGATCCTTCCACTGTCGAGGGACGGGCACAGCCGGCTCAGGCCAAGCCGGTGCAGAGACTGTGACGGTAGTGTGACCGCTTGTTCCTACACCTCTGATGATGCCAGGCACCACACTTGAGAGAGCCTGTGAGTCTCTTAAGTTCTCAGGGCATCTGGTTCCTCGGTTGCCAGACGAAGTAGGTAAAGCAGTTGGTCTCTGGGGACGTGACATTCAGTGACCCAGGTCCAAGCTGTAGTGAGCGTTCTGTGATTTCCCAGACCCCACTAGGAAACGGAGAAGGCAGCCCTGGTCCACTTAATGGCCCCACCTGAATTACCTCTGATACCAGCCACTATCCGGGCCACCCCCAGAATAAACAATCCCATTCCCACTGCAGAGAACTGGCTGGGCCAGAAGTGGGAGTGAGTTCCTGAGGTCGCGGGCCGCTGCGTTTATGTCACATGGGATGTTTACAAAGCTCTCAGCTCTAAAAGTCCAGGGTCTGGATTTTGTCACTTGCACACACTGAACGACATGGAAGTGCACGTGGGAAAGTGTACAAGTCCCCACCCTAAAGACAGGCAGAAGGGAAGCGTTGCGGATCTTCTGTTTTAGGATTAGTGGCAAGGCCTGGCCAGTGCTGAGCCCGGATCCTGTGCCCTGTTTGGCTGGCAGGCCTGCAAGTGAAGGGTGTCCCTTCCTCGAGTTTGGCAGGAGGCCCAAAGAAAAACTTGTCTACTAATTTTGCTAGATGTGGAAAGACTCGGGATTAGAAAAAGTCCTGAAGCTAGGAAGTACATAATCTGGTCAAGCACTGATCGATTCCACATCGGCAGATGTGTCAGGCCTGCGGCTTCTTTCTCTCCACAGCCCACAGCCAGCGCCTGGTCAACGTGAAGTCCCGCCTGAAGCAGGCCCCTCGCTACTCCACGCTTGACCGGGATCTCATCGAGTACCAGGAGAGGCAACTCTTCGAGTACTTTGTGGTCGTGTCTTTGCACAAGAAGCAGGCAGGGGCTGCCTATGTGCCAGAACTCACCCAGCAGTTTCCTCTGAAGGTAGGGGAGGCAGGGGCCATGGGCTGCCTGGGGACTGCTACATTCTGGCTGTCAGCTTGGATGCGGGGAGGTGAGGCAGTCTGGGAAAGACATGAGGTCTAGAACCTTCTAAGTGAGCCCTAAGACATATCCGCCACATGAAAAAAACTAGTACTGGAAAATGTACAGACCTGGAAGACAGATAAAGAATCAAAAACAGGCCAAAAAATAAAACAAAAAACAAAACAGACAAACAATACTCCCAGGTGTGGTGACATAGTCTTTAAGCCCAGCGCTCAAGAGGTAGAAGCAGAGGCAGGTGGAAGTGAATCTGTGTGTTTGAAGTCAGTCTGATCTACATAGAGAGTTTCAGGATAGCCAAGACTACATAGTGAGACCCTGTCTCAAAAAAAAGGAAAGAAAAGGAAAAAGAAACCTTCCAGGGACTGGGGCCATAGCTTGGTTGTTACAGCGCTAGTTTGCACAAAGCCCAGCATTTGATCCCCAATCCCACCTTGGGCAGGTATGTGCACACCTGTGATCTCAAAACTTGAGACGTGGAGAAAAAGGATCAGAGGTTCGGGGTCTTCTTGAAGGACACAAAGTGAGACCCTCTGTGGTCACAGTGCTGACCCTGTGCCCTCTCTGTCGTCCCCAGCCTGTGTCCAGCCAAGCCCTCTTCCTTCCCAGCCTGTGACAACATTTGCCCTTTAGCCACACAGCTCCTCCTAAGTAGCATCACGTCTGTGCTGTTTGGAATGCACCGTTTCTGTGAGTGTCAGGAAAGCCTTATCCCACTGATGAAATCGGGGACCAAAAGTAAAGAGCTCTTAATAGAGCAGGGACACGCCCAGTGACACTGGAGTTACTCTCAGGCTTTGAAGTCTGTACTACAGAGTCTGCTGTAGTCTAAGTCAGTCCGACCGGAATTCCCATTCGGACATTCAAACTCTTCTGCTTGGCCCCAAGTGATTGTAACGATAACTAAGACGGGTTTTCTGTCCTTTCGGAAGGTGAACCAGAACTATGCTAACCGTGTGTGTGTGCACAGGAGCTATCGGGGTAGGATATGACAGAGACCAGAGCCTCAGAAGAAGGGGAGCTCATCTTGATTCACGCTGGGCTTCTGTGGCAGTCACCTCATGCAGGACCCTTCCGGCCTGAGCCCCGCCAGTCTGCCTGCTCATGTCCTTTCCCACACAGTGGTCCTTGGCGTGTAGAACAGTGATGTAAATGGCGGTAACCATGGGCACACACCTTCCCCACACACACGCACACACCTACCCCTCTTCTGTCAGCTGCCATGCCTTTAAGGAACACTCTCCTGAAAACCCCACTGCATGGATGTCTGGATGCAGGGGACTTGCCCGACTGAGAGCCCCAGTAGGCACCGAGGCACGATGGTCTTGGTGCCAGCACATGGCTGTGCACGTGATAGCACTTGCTTGGGGTTCCAGGAACAAGGGCATCAAGTCATGAGTTAATCACCGAGCCGTCAGAAGTGCCAGATGCTTGCCATTTCCAGCCTGGAGGCTTTGGACTCAGACTCCCACTGAGAACTCATTATTAGGAGATAGTTAAAAATCACTGTTGAAAACGGAGCTAATTCAGAAAGATAGAAAGAAAAAAAATCACCCGTGATCTCCTCAGCTAGCACGTTGATGTTTTGGTTTCTAGTCTTAACTCATACTGTATTTCCTCTCTTTATACTGCAGCCGTTACGGTGGTTTTGTGTCACGAGCCATGTGCAGCCTTGTAAGAACATTATTTTAAAACATATTTAATACAAATTCCGAAGCATCTTTCTTGAAGTTCTCTAGTTCCCCCAGTATGTAGGGACTCTGTTTAATTGATCTTTCTCTGTTGGAAATGTATCTTGCTCCTGCTATTTCTTATGTAAGTGTGTTTTATTTGGTTCATTCTTGTTTTACTGGTTCATTCTGGCCCTCCTTCTTTTGTTCTGAGATAGGATCTTCTATATAGCCTCAGCTTGATCCTGTTTATTTGGATTTTTGATAATTTTGTTGTTTGGTTTTGTTTTATTTGCTTTGGTTTGGGTTTTTTTGGTTTGTTTTTTTGGTGGTGGTGGTGATTTGCATGTATGTGCATGTGTGCATTTGTGCGTGTGTGCTTGCATAAACTTGTGCATGTTGAGCAAGGTCTCCCTATTTTGTCCTTGCTGACCTGGAACTCATTATGTAGACCAGGCTGGCCTCGAACTCACAGAGGTTCTCCTGCCTCTGCCTCTCAAGTGCTGGGATTAAAGGCGTGCACCACCATGCCCAGCCATTTTATAAGCTTTCAAATAATCGGCTTTATCTCACATTCCAACGGTCACCTTATTCAAGGTTGGCAGTCCACTTTTCAGACTAATATTCCATTAAGCCAGGTGTGGTTGCTCACACCTATAATCCTAGCACTTCTAACTGAGGCATAAACTGATCTTTGTGAGTTTAAAGTCTGCCTGAACTACATACTGAAACCCTGTCTCAAAAAATAAAAACAAGAGAAAAAAATAAAAACGAAACAAGGGTCTGAAGAGATTGCTCGGTGGCTAAGACCGCTTGCTACTCTTCAGTTCTTAGTGTCCACATCAGGTGGCTCACAACTGCTGTGACTCCAGATACATGGGATCCAGTGCCCTCTGGCCTCCAAGGGCACCGTCACAAACATAGTACACATAAACTCATCCAGGTGCATACACATATACATGAAAGTAAATAAATAATAAAAATAAAAACAAAGCAAAAAGCCATCTAGAAAATGAGAACAGATTCCTGTTGATTTGACACACAAAATAAACAAACTTGTTACTTCAGTTTTTTAGTTTATTTTGACATAGCCTCTCACGGAGTCAGGTCATCCGTGAACTCACCGCGTAGCTAAGCGGCTGAGCTTACATGTATGCGCGACCACATCTTCATGACAGTAAAGATAACCTCTAAATCAAACTTTAATTTACCCTCCTCCTCCCCGTTTGTACTGCCTGAGAGTCTATCCTGAGCACTGGAGACAGCGCTGGAGTCATGATCAGTTTCCTTCCTCGCTCTAAACTTGCTGTGTGACCAGGACGAGACACCATCACAGGGTCTGTTTCTTCTGTCTGAGATGAGAGAGTGGGCCTCATTATGTCCAGCTCCTTTCCAGTTCCACATTCGGTGACCCCACGGGACTCGTTGGTTTCACTGTGTAATGTGGTTGTGCTATCTGTAGTCCCTGTGAGTATTACCACACTTGGAGGTCAGAAGAGCCGCTATGCAGTGCTGTCTCCCAGATCCGTGCGCCCCTTGGAAGGGGTTGCCATGGAGACTTTTCCTTACAGGAGCATTGTATTCCAGAATATTAAACAGAATGTCTTTCTGAAGCATGTGATCTTCTGTCTGCTGATTGCATCCTTAGACTACAGTTGCTTTGTCTGGGGGAACAGCCCACAGGCGGCTTCAGACCCTTCCCCAGCAAGTCGCTGAGCAGGTAGTCATAGCCAGAGAAGGACACAGGGCCTTCACCTCTTGCTCCATTGTTGGGATTTAGGCTGTGACCTCTCCCACTGTTCCCTTGCAGTTAGAAAAGTCATTCAAGTTCATGAGGGAGGCTGAGGACCAGCTGAAGGCAATTCCCCAGTTCTGCTTTCCTGACGCCAAGGACTGGGCTCCCGTCCAGGAGTTTACCAGGTAAGAGCTTCTGACTCCCCTCTCACAACTAAGTTGGGAGGAGCAGAGGAGGACATAGATAGCAGAGCCCATAACTTAGGAGTTAAGCCATCCTGATGGGCACCAGCCTAGAAATTTCCCAGTGTGTTTTTAACGTTTCCCCGAGACAAGAGACACCTTCTTAGTGGGCATTTAGGAAGCGTCCCATAGTCTAGAGGGAGGCCTGTGTGTTTCAGAAGCCTCCTGAATAGAATCCTAATCTTGGAAAAGTCAGGGAAGCTACCCATTGTCCGTCCTCACCCACACGGGGCTCGGGAAGCGTTCCAGTGGCTCTTTAGCTGCTGCTCTGATGGGGTCTGTTCACATGTCTGCTTAGAGCATGCATGGTGTTAGCTGTCTGCAGTGGCCCAACTCAGTCGGCTCACACGCCGAGTTTTTGAGGGACACTTTGTCCTGTGAAGCTGGTCTGCAGTCTTGAAGGCAAGCCTGAAGGTAGCTGTGTAAGAACATCTCTGTGAGAGAACCGCACCATGGCCAGGCCTGAGAAAGGCTCAGTCCCGATGTTCCCTCCTGAGCCAGACCCTCGCCTTCCATCATCTCCCTTCTCTGCAGGCACAGTGGTGAATACCACTAGATCTACGCCTAGCATAGCTCGGGTGACGAAATTCTGGGACAGCTCAGGGTGAAAAACCTCTCAGCACATTTTCACTCTGCCTCCTTGACGTTTACTTGGGTGACCTGAGTTTCACAAGGACGGGCAATCAGAGCAAAGAACTGTGAGCAGGCTCTCCAGCCTTTCCCTTGCTCACTGCTGCTTCACTGCTCCTGTGGGGATGTGCCTTTGGCTGGGTCATGTGTTGTAACCTGTTTGTGTTTTCACAACCACAGTGAAACATTCTCGTTTGTCTTAACTGGAGAAGACGGCAGCAGAAGGTTCGGTTATTGCCGAAGATTGCTGGTTAGTACTCTGCCTTTCTCTCAGCCAGAGTTTCCTCGAGAGCCGACCCCTTGAGACTCAGGTTTTGCCTATGCTGCTGGAGTAGCAGGTGGTGGCAGGTTAACTAAGGAGTGAAAAAGATAGATAAGGCTAGACCTGGTAAAGTACACCTGCTGTAATCCCAGTGCCAAAGAAGTTAGCAGGAGGCTCTTGGGTTCAAGGCCAACTTGTTTCAAATCACACAGCTGCGCGCTCACACACACACACACATACACACACAGCACATACACACAGATTTGAAGATCACTAAGTTTTTTTAGTAGGTAGAGGTGATATATTTATTTCCATAAGCAAGAAAATACTTTCTTGCCTGACGTAGTGGCACATATCTTTGCATTTGACTTTTTTTAAAGAATATTTATTTATTTGTTTATTTATTATGTATACAATATTTTGTCTGTGTGTATGCCTGCAGGCCGGAAGAGGGCACCAGACCCCATTACAGATGGTTTTGAGCCACCATGTGGTTGCTGGGAATTGAACTCAGGACCTTTGGAAGAGCAGGCAATGCTCTTAACCTCTGAGCCATCTCTCCAGCCCCCATATCTTTGATCCTAACACTTGGGAAGCAAAGACAGGCAGCTCCTGTGAGTTCAAGACTAGCCTTAAACTCTAACAGAGAGAGTTCCAGGACAGTCAGGGCTGTTACACAGAGAAACCCTGTCTTGAAAAACCAAAAAGCAGAAAAAGAGAGAGAGGGAGAGGAAGGAAGAGAGAGAAAATGTTTGATTTCTTTTTTTCCCCATCAAATTAAAGACCTTTCTCTCCTTAAACCAATTTTCCTTCTTAATAAAACATTGCTAATCAGCCCCTGATTACTGAGTGAGAACATTCAGAATAGTTGCTAAGAAGAGCACAGGGCTAAGAAGGTTCAGGACTGGAGAGAACTAAAGAGATGATTCAGCGGTTAAGAGCCCTATATTCTTCTGAAGGACCTGGGTTCAATTCCCAGCACCCACATGGCCGCTCACAGCTGCCTGTAGTTCCAGTTCCAGCAGATCTGGCACCCTCAACACAAACATTCATTCCACAAAACCCCAATGAACATAATAAATCTTTCTTAAAAAGAAGTCAGAAACTGAGACTGGAGAGCTGCCTTGGGGGCTTAGAGCATTGTTGCTTTTGCAAAGAACCTGGGTTTAGTTTTCAGCACCTGGCAGCTCACAGCCATCCATAAGTCCAGCTCCAGGGTATCCAGTTGGCTCTTCTGACCGTCAAGGACACCAGGCATAGGAATGTGCTTAAAAGGGGTAGGGATGTAGGTCAGCAGTGGCCCTGGTTTCTATCTCTGGCCATTGCAAGAAAGGGGAGGGTGGGGGCTGCTAACGCGCAACACAATAGATGTTTGATATTCACTGACTTGGTGGATCACGAGTGTGGGTAACAACTGAAGAGGCTAAAAGGAGTGACGTCTGTGTTGCCGTAGTTGCTTTAAGGTTTTGAGATCGACTGGTCCTTTTCCCTTGAAAAGCTGTCTAAAGTGAGTTCCCAGAGAGGATCATGGTTTTAATAAATGTTCATTCTCAAACAGCGGGGGGTGGGGGGACTCCAGTGAAGCAGTGGGTGAACAAGCCTCCGACCTCACAGTCCAAGACTACATCAGCACCGTGCGTATCGCACCCTTGACCTTGGGAACTTCCAAAGAGTAAAACTAGGCGTGGCAAGATGGCTCAGGAGGTAAAGGCACTTGCAGACAAACCTCATGTCCTGAGTTTGAGCCCTGGAACCCACAGGGACTGGAGAGCTGGCTTGGGGGCGCGGAGTGCTTGTTGTTTTTGCAAAGGACCTGGATTTAGCTCCCAGAATGCACCCGGCAGCTCACAGCCATCGTAACTCCAGCTCCAAGGTGTCTGACTTGCTCTTAGAAAAGAGAACTGACCTACAAGTTGGTCTCTGACCTCACATGTGTGCCACTACTTGTATGTGCATGCCCACACAAATAAATAAATAAATGCAATAAGTATTTTTAAAGCAAAAATGCACGTTCTAACAGACTTCTGACCAGTAAGATCGGGTGATGGTGAGTACCTGCCTCACATGAGAGCCCCGGGGCTTCCTTCTTTCCCCGACACTGACACTCATGATGCCTTTACGTTTCTCTCCCAAAAAGCCTGGAGGCAAAGGGAAGAGGCTTCCTGAAGTTTATTGCATTGTGAGCCGTCTGGGATGTTTCAGCCTCTTTTCAAAGGTGAGAACTTGCCCAGAGAGAGGGTGGGAGAACAGCACTGGCCCCAGAGGGACCCGGAAACAGCACTTTTAGTCTTTTTCTGACTCTTTTCCTCACCATTTCTTCGCTCTCTGCCCACTTCTCAACAGTTTCTCTCATTGGTTCAAGAAATAAGTTAGTGAAGGGAATGACCATGGTGGCTCACTCCTATAATCCTAGCTCTGGAGAGGCTGAGGCAGGAGGATTGCTAGTTCAAGGCCATCCTGGAGTAAAGAGAGAGACCCTGTCAAGAAAGATGATTTTAAGAGCTGTGTCCTGAAGGAGAGACATAGAAAAAAACAGACAAAGGAAGGATGGAAGGGTGGGTGGGTCAGAGTTGTAGCTCAGTTCCTATTATACTCAAAGCCCTTCGCTCTATCCCCAAGCCCAGGAATAAAAAATGTACCTATATTAGTCCAGTAAGTCACATATCAGAGGAGCAAGAGGAGACTATGGTTTCCCCTGTGAATGAGTAGTAGGAACTACAAAGTCACGTGGTAAAGGGACACAGAGAAGTATTGGGACCAGTTTGTATGGAGTCAGGAGTCAACAGCTCCTCATGAGTTCCCACCCCTCCCTCCCCTGAATTCTTGAGTCCCAGCGGCAGGCCCACTGCAACCACCTGACTGCAGAAGAGCTGAGCCGCCTCTCTGACTCTCGTAGATCTTGGATGAGGTGGAAAAGAGAAGAGGCATTTCCCCTGCTCTGGTGCAGCCCCTCATGAGGAGCGTCATGGAAGCCCCTTTCCCAGCCCTGGGCAAAACCATCGTTGTCAAGAACTTCCTGCCAGGCTCGGGAACTGAGGTGAGCCGTCAGACTCGATTCCTCTGTCGGGAGAACAGGTGGCCCAGCCAGTCAAGTCCCTGTGGCTGGAACGGCTAAGTCTTTCAGCAGGCCATCCAACTCGGTGGTTTCCTCGAGCCCTGCTCGTAAACCCCACCCTCAGTTCCATCTATGCAGACCAGGCTTGGCTTCAGGGAACAGCCCACAGAGCCATGCTGCACAGCGTGTGGTTTTTTGAGACATGCACTGTGTTTCCATGGCTTCTTTTCAAAGCCTGTAGTCGATCATCAGTTCACTGGCTCTCTTCACATTTGAGTCTGCATTGCTAAGTTTATAACTTGAACTGTTCCTTTCATTGAAGACCATCTTGGGTGCTACTTAATATTTACCCTAGGCTTCAAAGCCTGTCATTTACTTGGTCAGACCCTATAAACATCAGAACACTGGTCCTTGGCTCTCTGCTGTAAACCAGTTGCTTCTAGACACAGAAGAGATGAGGGTGCATCGGGAATATACCAGATCAACCCAGTTTTTCAGCACTGAGCTGAACCACACCCATACAGGTGTAGTAGCTTGGCTGTGGGGTTGTAGCTGGAGGTTAGGAGTGAGGGAGCCCCGGCATGTGGAGAGTATTCAGTGGGTGCTGTAGCAGGAGGACCTAGTGTTAACTGACGTCACTGTACGGAAGTCAGCTCTTCACAGAGAAACTTAGAGACTCACACATGCAACATGCGATAGATAAATCCAGGGTCGTGTGAGCAAGTGAGGATCAAGACGATAAACGCAGCAGCTAGAACCTAGGAAAACACACAGAAGTGGTTGGCATATGTGCAGGGTGGTGCACACCTGTGACCCCAGCCTCAGAAGGTAGAGGCAGGAGAGTCAAGAGTTCAAGGCCATAGAGCTGGAATGGGGCTCAGTGGTTAAGAGTGGTGATTGAGCCCTGTGGTGGTGGTGGCGCACACCTTTAATCCCAGCACTCAGGAGGCAGAGGCAGGTGGATCTCTGAGTTTGAGGCCAATGTGGTCTACAGAGTAAGTTCTAAGACAGTTACATGGAGAAACTCTGTCTCGGGGAAACAAACAAACAAAAAAAAAAAAGAATGCTGGTTGTTCTGCCAGAGGACCCAGGATCAATTCCCAGCACCCACATGGTGACTCATAACCATCCTCTAGTTCCAGAGGACCTAATGGCCTCTGTGGGTACTTCATTGTCTGTACACAGCACATTCATGCAGACAAAAACACCAACACACATAAAATATTTTTTTTCCTTAAAAGCACTTACTGATCAAGTCAATGACTTGAGTTTGATCTCTGGAACCCGTGGTGGGAGAGGAGAACTGACTTGTGAAGAACATCCTCTGACCTCCACCTGCATGTGTGCCTTGGCACATATGCAACTGCCCTCATACACACATCATGTACAGACACTTACATACATATGTGCATACATACACAAATAAATAAATAAATAGTTGAGGGCTAGCCCAAGCTACATAGAAAATTTGAAGCCAGTCTGAGCTACATGCGTAGGCTTGGGATTTTCTTCCAGCAGTAACAGGCCTTCAGAAGACAGGATTTTCTCCCAGGACCATCCAAGGGGCATACAAATGTGCTCTTCCAGGAGGAGCCTCCTTCAATGGCCAGGGACCACGTCCATCCATTTCCCTTGTCTCCAGGAGACCTGCTGTGTAACCAATCCTACTTTCATAGCTGCTACCATTCCCTGGCAGGTGATTGAGCTGTGTCGGCCCCTGGACTCCCGGCTGGAGCACGTGGATTTTGAGTCTCTGTTCTCCTCCCTCAGCGTCCGGCACCTCATCAGTGTTTTTGCCTCCCTGCTCCTGGAAAGGAGGGTCATCTTCATTGCGGACAAACTCAGGTACCAACCTCTGCTGGTTCTAAAAATATGTGTAAATGGTGCCCGGTCTGAGACTCTCATGATGTAGAGATTGAGTTCCTGGGGAACAAAGATGACCTGGAGGCCTTCACACTCATGGTGTAAAGGGAGGTAGGACTGCATGCTGCAGATGCCTCTCTGGTGTTTACCTGCTTTCCGTGTGGTGCACTGGGAACTAGGCACTTGTATGTGTGGGAAACGGAGGTGAGAGCTTTGTGACCCTGCCCTCTCAAGTCTCGTTCCAATGGGGGACCAAGAAGTAAGCAGTCTACGTGCATGGCACCATGTGGGAAGGGCTTGTTAGGGGCAGTGAGTTCATATGGCAAAGGGTGGCACAGATTCTGACCTAGTGTTAAGACCAAGAACATATTGCAGGCAGCAGGAGCTGGCCGTGTGAGGTGAGGAATCGGGAGGAGCCATAAGGCAGCTCACTGCCTGGAGTGGAGAACAGGGTTGGTCAGGAAGAGATGAGCAGGCAGGGAGGACAAGGGACAGCTCAGAGAAATACCACAAGACTAGGGGAAAGAGATACCCAAGGCATCTTTTCCCTGTTTGTTATTATTGTTAATAAACCAAACCATACAAATAACACACACCTTACCCAAGGCAGCCCTTCCCTGTTTGTTATTAAACCAAACCATACAAATAACACATACACATGCACACATGTGCACGCATACACACACACACACACACACACACACACACACACACGCACGCACGCACGCCTTACCCAATGCCTTGTTTGTTATTAAACCAAGCCATACAGATAACACATACACACCTTACCCAGGGCATTTCCGCCCTGTTTGTTATTTAAGCAAACCATACAGATAACACACACATACACAAACACATACACACATGCCTAGCCCATTCGTAGCCCAGTGACACATTCTCTAAATCAAAAAGACCACATCACAAATCGAAGAAGATCCAGAAGTAAATAAGAATTTGGTTATTTAATCCAGCACTCAGGAGGCAGAAACAGATGGAGCTCTGTGATTTTGAAGCCAGTCTGGTCTACAGAGTGAGTTCCAGGACAGGCTCCAGAACCACAGAGAAACCCTGTATTGGGGGGGGGGGGGGGTGGAGGCTTCTAGCAAAGGAAAAATTTATCAATCCAGGCCTTTAATCCCAGCCCTCTGGAGACAGAGGCAGGTGGATCTCCGTGAGTTCAGGAGCAGCAGTATGGACCACACAGTAAGACCTTATTTAAAAAACCAAACCACTGAGTTGAGCTCAGCAGATAAAGGAGTCTGCCACCAAGCTAGACAGCATGAGTTCAATCTCCAGGACCCACATAGTCTAGGAGAGAACCTGCTCCTGCAGGTCGTTCTCTGAGTTTGGGGAATGTGTACGCTCATGCTCACACACACAATCGATGTATGTAAAAAGCATTCTGCCAAAGCATCGGCTTTCTTCAAAACGAGAGAATGGGAGCATATGTGGTTGCTGCCATTCCAGAAAGGGCTACGATTGGGGCCACCAACTGGCTGAAGTAGCGGAGGCCCCTGAGGAGAGAAGCTCCTCTGGGAAGAAGAAATGCCAGGAACCAACAAGAAAAGCATCAGTGTCTGTGGTTTGAAGAGGAAATGCAACTCTGAGCTGTGGAGAACAAAAGTGGGGGGAGAAAGGGGACAGAAGAATGAAAAAGACATGTTTCAACATGGGCCTCATGGGCGGGGGAGCGTAGCATCCCGCCCTGTCCTCCACCATAACCATCTGGTCACCTTGATGGAGCTCCTCTTTGGACTGTTGCCGCTTGGCTATTCCCTGACTGCCCCCATCTCACATCTGAGCTCTCGTTCACTTTTAAATGTCACCATTATTGTGTTCCCTGGGCACTTCTGTCAGCTCAGGAAGCAGGCCCAGTCTTCAGCCTACAGCTGGTGCTGAGAGCTGGCAGTTCTCCAAGCTCCTGGGCACTGGGGAATTCAGACACAGAGTTCTCAATGTTGGGGCCCAGGAAGCTAGGGATGAGTAATAACCCTTTAGTGACCAGGATCAGGTTTCATCGGCTCTATGGTAACTGTCTCCATGTTCTGGAAGGCCCACTCCCCACTCCCTAACAGCCCCCATTCCCTTGATTCTTTTTTTTTTTTTTTTTTTTTTTTTTTTTTTTTTTTTTGGTTTTTCGAGACAGGGTTTCTCTGTGGCTTTGGAGCCTGTCCTGGAACTAGCTCTGTAGACCAGGCTGGTCTCGAACTCACAGAGATCCGCCTACCTCTGCCTCCCGAGTGCTGGGATTAAAGGCGTGCGCCACCATCGCCCGGCCATTCCCTTGATTCTTAAGGCTTGGATTTGGGGGAGAAAAGAAAGGGTGTATTTCAGAAAGGTCTTGCCAAGAAGTGGGGACCAACTAAATAAACCCAGAACCCTCCAGGAGTGGAGTTGGGGAACTCCCTAGGGAACTTCCTTCTAGCATGAAGATGTTAGACCAAGGGAGGCCAGGCTGGAGAAAATGCCTAAGATCACGAGTGTGGCTGGAGCTGAGCAGGCCGAGCAAGCATCAAGTATAAATTTTCTGGTCAGAGTACAGCGAAGGGAAAGGTAGAAGAGACGGGGAGAAGATGTCTGCCTAGACAGCATGGTGTCCAAGTGTGAGGAAAGCAAAGTGTCCAGGAAGGAGAGCCACCTCCTGTCTCTCCCTGGACAGATTTCTGAGGGGACAGAGTGGACACTGGCCAGCCCCCTTAAATGGATCCCCTCCTGAGTGGACTCTGGGCCTCAGCTACTTCCCTACGAGGGCCGCTGGAGTTTTTCTCCTCACCTCACCTTCCATGGGGTTCATTCTCAGCTGCATAAGGCATTTGAGGCCAACCTGGGCTAGATAACAGCCTGTTTCAAAAACAGTAAAGAAAAAGAGAACAATGAACACAGGCTGGAAAGATGGCTCAGGGGCTAAGAGCACTTGCTCTTCCAGAGGAAGACTGCCAGCTCCCACATGGAGGCTCACAACCCTCTGTCACTGCATGTGACCCCATCTTCTGGCCTCCACAGGATCAGGCACACATAGGATGCCCAGACATATATGCAGGGAAAATATCACATTAATTTTTAAATTTAACCTAGACGAGGTGACACATGCCTTTAGTTCTGCATACAGGAAGCAGAGGCTGGTGGATCTCTGACTTGGAGGTCAGCCTGGTCTACAGAGCAAGTTTTATGACAGCCAGGATTATACAGAGAAACCCTACTTTTAAAAATAAATAAGTAAATGAATATGAATTTTTTATTAAGAAAGAAAAAGAATTAGGCTGGGCGGTGGCACATGCCTTTAATCCCAGCACTCGGGAGGCAGAGGCAGGCAGATCTCTGAGTTTGAGGCCAGCCTGGTCTACAACAGCTAGTTCCAGGACGGCTAGGGCTGTTACACAGTGAAACCCTGTCCAGAAATAACTGGATGAATGAATGAATAAATAAATGAATAAATGGACAAATAAGTGACAAAGAATGCTGAGCACATCTGTAGGGACTGAGGAAGTGTGCAGCCTTCACCTGCCCACTGCCACATCACATAGGTGCTGGGTCACCTTACTGAAGGAAGCCAGGTGTAGAAGGGCTGCCTAACAACGGTGAAAATATTGAGGTAGCTAGGAGCTGCAGTGCACAGGAGGGACAGGTGGCAAGACAGACCCTGGGCCCTGTGTATCCACAGACGTGCAGAAAGTCTCCGTCAGGTAGGCCAGCCTGTGCGTGCTGCCTGTAATCCCAGTATGAAGCGGCCAAGGTGGAATGGTATTGAGTTTCAGGTTAGTCTTGTCAGCACAGCGCGAGCCTGTCTTGAAAAAGAATAAGATTCCTTCCTTTCTTTTGTGGCTGGAAAAGCTAAGTGTTTTTCTCCAGAACCTTTCTCAGTGGCCTTCCAACAGGGGCCCCCGTGGGTAGATGTAACCAGGAATCCTCCGGTTTCTCTCAGATCTGAAATGACCGGACTCCATGGGCCAGAAACGTCCAAGCCTCCAGGCTCTCTGATTCATAGGCCTGGTGGAAGGATCTGTTCCTTTTGTTTGATTTATGGGGTAGTAGTCATGGGGAACTGAAGGTTCTCTGTCCAGGCCTTAACCAGCAAGGGCCTGGGGAGTGGGCTGCAAGTGTCTAGAGCTGAGATTCCGAGAAGAAAGTCATTAGCATCCCAGCTGCTGCCTTCATCTGACGCTCACTGGGCTCGCAGTCCTGCTCGGCTGAGAGTGGACGGAAGCCGCTCCTTGTTCTCCTCCTCCTGTGTCCCAGTCTCAGTGAGGCCACAGCAGAGCATGAGAACAGGATGCGTGGAAACCGAGGGCGTGGCCCTGTGACGTCCCTGGTGGGCCTTAGCTGCCCTCGGCCCCCTCCCCGCCCACGGTGCATTTCGTTGTCTCTGCTGTGGAGTCTGAGCCCTGCAAGAGAAACTTGTTGGGAGTCGATGGCAGACGCTCTCAGTTACAGAAGGGTTTTAAGTTGAGCCAAAAACCTATCAGATTTAAAATAACATTTTTGCTCTGTTTCATCTTTAGGGTGGACATTGAGTGTTTCTAAAGGCTCTGCCAATCTCAAGCTGGACAGATGGGAAGCAAAGAATGCTGTTGTGATGGCTTGTTCTGTTGCCATAACAACCCAGATAAATATTTCCCTATGCCCATCTTCATTTCCTTTAGGATAAACATTTTGTTTTTTATTTACTAACTTCAACTCTTAAAAAGCTTCAGCCAAACCTGTAGTCCAGGATGGGCTATAGCCAGGGTTGTACATAAGCAAGTTTGTATGAAAGTTTCGGGTGACGGAGTGTTTAATATTCAGTGGTCTATCTTTCTTTACTACAAAAAATCTCGAGCTGAGGGTTCATCTCGTAGCTAAGGAGGAGGAGGAGGAGGTTTGCAAATCTTGGGTTTTTCACATGGATAACTACACAAATTCACGTGTAGCTGTATGTATCCATTCTTTCATTTATTCTGCTTGGTTCATTTTTATTGTCTCCATGAGCTTCAGTGAGATCCATCAGCTTCTAGAGCCATCGACGCTCAACAGTGTCTGCCCTAGGCCTGTCTGCAGGCAGTGGCGGTGTCTGCTGCCTTTGTGCTCTAGCACCCAAAACACTACGCTTTGAGGATCCAGCAGGCTCTCGGGGTGGCTGACAAGAGTCTAAAATAAATACATCTAATGTAGCAAAAATCTATGGAAGGAAAGTATTAATAGCATGATAGTACATTGTAAAGTCATGGTGAGGAAAACAGCACACTGGTAGAGTACTTTTACCCAGCACTTGGGAAAGCCCAGCTTCACTCCCCAGCACTGAAAAGCAATTATAAAATGTTTGCTGGAGATGTAGCTTAGTTGGTAGGGTGCTGACCTAGCATGCTCCAAACCCTGGGTTCCAATCCCCAGCTCCTAATAAAACCAGGCGTGGTGGTCCAACACTAGGGAGCAGGAGGGTGAGAAATTCAGTACATAATTCAAGGCTACCTGGGTCTCAGCAGGGGAAGGGTGCATTCTGACTAAATATGAACGCCCTTGTTTGTAATGTGAACAGGAAGATGGCCTTTGGAGCACAATTTAAAGGCTAACAAAACCATACATAAATGCTGTTGTCCTCTAACCCGTCTCTGAGGGTGCTTGGCTGGGACATGGTCCAGCTCTTTCGCCTCTGTCCAGCCTTCCCCTTCGGGACTTCCTTAAACAGACGAGACCTGCAGATTATCGGGGTTATCGCATAGTTCCTCCAAGTGAGACACCGTCATTCTTCCATCCAGGCCTGCTAACAAGCCTTCCTGTGACATCCTTGATTCATTTTGTGACCTCAGGATAAAGTTCCCATTTCTAGCCCATGGATGTGCCATCTTGTACAGATTCAGAGTTTGTGGGTGCTAAAGCTGGGGGCGGGGGGGATACTGCGGCTCTTCCAGGCTGGCTCACACCTTCCATGGGGAAGAATGTGAGGCCTGGGATGGTGAAGGACTCCTCCTAAAGTCACACAGAAAACAGCCAGCCCTCTTTAAAAAAAAATACTTATTATGCATACAATGTTCCTCCTGCACGTATACTTCCATGCCAGAAGAGGGCACCAGATCTCATGACAAATGGTTGTGAGCCACTACATGGTTGCTGAGAATTGAACTCAGGACCTCTGGAAGAGCTGCCAGTGCTCTTGGGCTCTGAACCATCTCTCCAGCCCTTAATAAATTCCTTTTTTTTTTCCCCGAGACAGGGTTTCTCTGTAGCTTTGGAGCCTGTCCTGGAACTAGCTCTGTAGACCAGGCTGGCCTCGAACTCACAGAGATCCACCTGTCTCTGCTTGGCGAGGACACGCTCCCTGGGAGGTCTCATCACATGCAGGACAACCTGAGTTTTGCCCTCCATTCCTGTTTTTGGAAGAGCTGTGCATCAGGGGAGAGACCCTGTCCTGGAGGCCGGAGGGTACCGCCTGAGCCATAATCTGAGCGATTCCTGAGTGTCTTAATCCAGGAACCCAAGCACCCAGAGCTGAAACATCTTCTCCAGATGTTCGTACTCACAGACACATCCTGATGTTCCAGAACAATCCTTCAGTCCTTAGGATCCTGACCCCTCTCACCTGCGTCCAGCACTAAGCCTTCTGGCCCAGCCTCCTTCCCGCTGTGGCATTCTCTTCCCACCCCTACACTGCACAATCAGTCACAGCTGTGGGAGCTTGATGGCGCCTCACCCCCAGAGTAATGGGAGCCAGCTGTGAGAGGGTTCTCCCTGGCCGTCTTCACAGATGCTGCCTCTTCGTTAACAGCCAGTGCTCCCTGAGGCGCTCTGGCTCTGCCCAGCCTTACTCCAAGAATCACTCTTAGCCTCTGTTTTCCCTCTTCCTTGCAGCACCCACCCTCCGCCCAACCCATGCACCCGAGATTCCATCAGCACTTCCTGCAGTAACTGGGAAAGACATACAAGCTATGCTCAGAGCCACTTACGCTCGAGAAAGAGTGGCCACTACCGCTGTATTCAGAGAATCCAACATTTTTTGTTTTTCTGAGATAGGGTTTCTCTGTAGTTTTGGAACCTGTCCTGGAACTCCCTCTGTAGATCAGGTTGGCTTCAAACTCACAGAGATCCGCCTGCCTCTGCCTCCCGAGTGCTGGGATTAAAGGTATGCGCCTCCACTGCCCAGCTCCAGCCTTTCCTTTCCATGGGGCCTAGAACAGAGGAGCAGAAAGGAGGGGGTCTCCGGCAGCTGCCTGCTGTCTGCCCGCGCACTCTGTGCTACTTCCCTCCTGTCCAGCAGTCTGGGTGTTGATGGTAACCAGGTGTGGCAGTGTTTGGTCCTCAGCTGTGGCTCTTGTAGCAGAAGTAGTCGGAGTACATACCTCTAATCTGTGCGTTCAGCTCAGTCCAGCACTGAGAGGTAGAGCCGTGCAGATCAGGAGCTCAAAGTCATCCACAGCGACATAGTAAATATGAGCTGAGCCGGTCTAGGGCCCTTAAAACCCTTTCTTTTTAAAAAGAAAAAAAAGTAAGGCCCTAGGTTCAGTCCCCTGTACTGGTATGATATGGGATGTCCTTCTGTATGTGTATTGCTTTTATTAATGAATAAAGCTTTTTTGGCCAGTGGCTTAGCAGAGTAGAGTCAGGTGGGAAATCCAAACACACACACACACACACACACACACACACACAGAGAGAGAGAGAGAGAGAGAGAGAGAGAGAGAGAGAGAGAGAGAGAGAAGGTGGAGTCAAGGAGACCATGTGTCTGCCGAAGGAGAAAGATGCCAGAACCTTACCCAGTAAGCCACAACCTTGTGGCAATACACAGATTAATAGAAATGGGTTAATTTAAGATATAAGGGCAAGCAAGCTAGGAACATGCCTGAGCCATTGACCAAACAGTGTTGTAATTAATATGGTTTCTGTGTGATTATTCGGGTCTAGGTGGCCGGGAACTGTAAGCAGTTTCTGTGTGCACTGGCAGGTTAAAAAGGAAATCATTACCTTGAGATCGCTTTGACGAGTGAGGGCTGTGGATGTCGTTTGGTTGCTGGAGTTCTTGCCTACAAGGCCTTGAACCTCATTGATCCCTAGCACCTCATAACTGGGGCATGGGGTGTACACACACCTGTAATCCCAGCACTCAGAGGGTAGCAGGTCAGGGTCATGCTGGGTGGTTATAGAGAGAGTTCAAGGATACCTCGGACTGCATGAGACAGTTCCTTCGTATAAAAAGACTTAATTTGTTGGTCGTTTCTGCAGTGCTGGCCTTAGAACCTATGACCTCATATGTAAAAGTTCTTTCATAATAGTTACCCAGGGCTTGTCAGTCCCTGTGGCTGTTCTAATGGCTTTAATTCTCTAATATGACTACCTCCAGTTCACCCATTTTCCTGAAAAAGACACAGCTTTGTTCTATATGACTGAAAAAAAACACTAAAGAGCTGAAGAGTCGTAATTTCAGTGGTTAGGGGCTCATTGGGTCTTCCAGAGAACCCAGGTTCAGTCCCCATGGTGGCTCACAGCCGTCCATAACTCCAGTTCCATGTGACTCCATAAATAAAATTTAAAGTCTAAAAAAAGAAAAGATGTTTAGACCTCCATTGTATACATACCACACTCTCCTTGTCTGTTCCTCTGCTTCTGGGCACTGAGGTTAGTTCTGTAACCTAGCTTTTGTGAATAGGGCTCAGTAGACATCAAAGATCTCTGTGAAGTGTTGGTTTGGAATCCTTGAGGTAAATGCAGGGAGTGGTTGTACGGTGGAACAATTGTTAGCTTTTTGAGAAACCTCATGTTGACTTCTAGACTAGCAGGCGACCCATCTACCAGCAATGTGAAAATGGTTCCCTTTGTCCAGATTCTTACAGCATTTGTTATTTGGGCTTTTTGTTTGTTCTGTTTTGTTTTTTGAGACACAGGTTATTTTGAGACATGGTGTTCTCTCATGTGTTCCTGGCTGTCTTGGAACTCACTATGAAGACCAAGGCTGGCCTCGAACCCACAGAGATCCATTCTTACTCCTGAGTGCTGAGATTAAAGATGTGTGCCACTACCCCTGGCTGTTATTCGGGTTTTTTTTTTTAACAGTTTTTGTTGAGGGGTAACGTCTTAAAAATCTTTTATTAAAAGTATCTAGGGGCTGGAGAGATGGCTCAGTGGTTAAGAGCACTGCCTGCTCTTCCAAAGGTCCTGAGTTCAATTCCCAGCAACCACATGGTGGCTCACAACCATCTGTAATGAGGTCTGGTGTCCTCTTCTGGCCTGCAGACATACACACAGACAGAATATTGTATACATAATAAATAAATAAATCTTTAAAAAATTTTTGTTGATTATTTTATGGGTGTATTAAAGAGCATGTGCAGAGAAAAACTCTCAGGGACCTGTTGTCTCCCTTCACTGTGGGTTCTGGAACCACACACGGGTTTTGCTGTTTTTTCCTTATGGCTGCCATTCTGACTGGGGTAAGAGGTAAACTCAGTGTTTCTCTTGATGGTTAGTGAAACTGAACATTTTCTATAGGCGTGTTGGCCATTTGTTTGTTCATCTGAGAACTGTCTGTTCTAACCAGTGCTTCGCTGGGATGAATCCCAACCCTCCTCTCCACCCTCACCCGCCCTGAACCGGCCTGTCTCTGTCTGTCCCCTGCAGCACGCTGTCCAAGTGCTGCCATGCCATGGTGGCGCTCATCTACCCCTTCAGCTGGCAGCACACCTACATCCCGGTGCTGCCACCCGCCATGGTTGACATAGTGTGCTCACCCACGCCCTTCCTCATCGGGCTGCTCTCCAGCTCACTGCCGCTGCTCAGGGAGCTGCCGCTGGAAGAGGTGAGCCCCATGGGATCCCTGCACCCTCCGTCCCCAGGGCACACAGAGAGGAGGGGAGTGCTGGCCACACACACACACACACCCATGTGCAACAATAAGGGGGGGATGGGAGGCCACAGGGCCAGCCAGGGAAGTAGCTCTGTGGTAGAGTACCTGTCTACCATGCAGGAGCTGCTAGGTCCAACCCCCAGTACAAGAAACAATTCTATTTAATGAAGGCTAGAATTAAAGAAAGGAAAAATACATTCACAAAGCTGGGTGTGGGTGTCACACCCCTGCGCCCCAGCACCCGCCAGGCAAGGCCAGAGGATCTCAAGTTTGAGGTCAGCCTGGGCTATGTAACAAGACACTGAAATAAACCCACCAATGATTGTAATATCACTCAGGATTCTTATAGACCAGTGTGCAGGGCAGGAAGTGCTTTGTGGCACCTTTGCAGTATTCAGTCCCCTTCCTCTAGTTTGTGAACTGCCCTGTGTACAGGGGACCCCAGCAGTCAGAAACAGACACCAAATTCAGCTCTGAGCTTGGTAAGAATTGCCAGTCCATCTGCTCCGTTATCTCAGGGCTGGGGATGCTCATTCTTTCATTCTGTGAAGACAAGAAGCTTGTGAGGGTCTCTCAGCGTGGCAGAGCCTGTTTCCAGCCGTGTCCAGGCCATCCCCCCACACACACTGTCTTTCCTCTGTTTCCAGCCCTGTCTTTTCTTGGCCACCTCATGGTCTGCATAAGGGTCCTCTCTCAGGCAGCACATACGCATGCCCTTAAGCTTTTCGTACACAGGCATCTTGCTCATGCCACCCTTGTCCTGGCTCCACATCTTAGCCCACACTGAGGAGAGACGTGCTCCCTCCCCAAAACTATGGCTAACAAGGGCACACAGCCTGCAGCCTGACAGTGTCCCCCAGACCACACTCCTCTGCTAGTGTCTTCTCTTATCCCTCTGGAGAACCGTCAGGTGCAGGGAAGAGCTCGGGGATGAAATGGTGAACCCCCAGCGTGGAGTAGGGCTGAGTTAAGTAGAACTGCAGAAAGTAGGGACCTCTGGCATCTTTTGTCACACACACACACACACACACACACACACCCAGTAACCCATGAACAGACAAACAGAAAGAAACAGAGAAACCCTCCTGTAGTGAGAACGGGGCTGAGAATCCAGCTGCTGACACCATCCTTCAGTACAGTATGGACACTGCTCAGTCCCTGTCAGAGCACACAGACACAAGCATTCACCCGACCTCCAGCTGCTTCAGTACCGAGGAGGAAGATAACTCCAGACAATTCTCATGGCCTTTCCTCTGCCCTGCAGGTCCTTGTGGTCGATCTCATCAATGACCGGTTCCTCAGACAGGTGAGTAGAACACCAGCTCGGCGGCTTCCCCTGTGCCTTCGCGCCTTCCAGAGGGTTCGACCCTAGCTCCGAAAGGCTCTTTAGCAAGCCTGGACTTGCCAGCTCAGCTGGACAGTGGGGCCACCCCAGGCCAAGTCCAGCCAAGAATGAGGCTTTTGTAGAGGAAGGCTTTAGCAAAGACTGGTTTTCACCTGTACAGGCACAGAAAGGCTTTGACCAGTTAATGATGGAGCGCAGGCTGGAGAGATGGATTAGCAGTAAATAGTTTGTACTGCTTATATGAACTTGTGAAGAATTTGAGTTCGTTTTCCGGCACTCTTGTCAGGCAGCTCACAGCCACCTCTGACAACAGCTCCTCGGGCTCTGTGCTCACATGCACTGGCCCACGCATGCACATACACTTAAAAAATAAATCCCAGTTTTTATAAAAAGTACACAGGAGAGCTGATTCAGAGGTTAAGAGCACTTGCTGATCTTTCAGAGGACCAGAGATTAGTTCCCAGCAAAACATTCATACACATAAATCCCAGCACTCGGGAGGCAGAGGCAGGCGGATCTCTGTGAGTTCGAGACCAGCCTGGTCTACAGAGATAGTTCCAGGACAGGCTCCAAACCCACAGAGAAACCCTGTCTCGAAAAAAAAAATGGAATTATTTTCAGTGATTTATAAACATTCATATCGGTGCTGATGGTGGTGGTAGTGCTGGTGGTTTTGGTGGTGGTGCTGGTGGGTAGTGGCAATGAAGGTGGTAGTGGCTAAGGGCGGTGGGGAAGAGCTACCGAGAGCCCATGGAGCCCTAAGCACTTTCACAAGAGAACTGTATAAAGTGTAATGTCTAAGAAGTGGCCCATCTTATAAATGAAGGTTCAGAGCTCCTACGGCTTGTGAAAACTGGAGTGGAGATTTAGACCTCAAATCCCTGGTTCTAAGCATGTTCCTCCAATGAGAGCTAACGGTGGGTAAGATAGCTCAACAGGTAAAGGCTCCCAGGTAACGTTTAAGCCTCAGGGTGGAACAAGAGAACCACACATTCCTACACACATGCACACACACACAGTTTAAACTATGAGCTGAGCTGCCCGCCCAGAGGTGCGACTGGGACATGGCTAGCCAGGTGTAACTGTGCCCACCTGCATCGTCCTACAGATGGAGGACGAAGATTCCATTCTGCCCCGGAAGCTTCAGGTAGCCCTGGAACACATTCTGGAGCAGAGGAATGACCTGGCCTGTGACCAGGATGGAGGCCCACTGGACTGCGTGCATGGTAAATGCCAGGACTTTGAAACAGCTGGGTGGATGGGTGAGAAAGTAGGGGCATGAGGAGAGAAAGTGGGGTTCCACCGTTCGTCTGGATTCCATTCCAGACATAATTGTAGGAAATTTTTCCCACTTTCTCCATTTAGGTCCTAAAATACCTCAAGAGGGGAAAAGGCAGCTTTCGGTGCCCTTTCTCTTAGATGGTCACCGGTGGCTGCGGAGGGAGGAAGCTGCTGCTGTTGCCAGTAACTGACTGTCTTGGGCTCTGGCCCACCAACTTACTATTCCGGTCTTTGTACCCCATGCTCAGGCCCTGAGTTCAGCCCCTTGAATGAGGTGGTGTCTGAAGCCTTTGTCCGATTCTTCGTGGAGATTGTAGGCCACTATTCTTTGTTCCTGACATCAGGCGAGGAGAGGAGCCTACAGCGAGAGGCCTTCAGAAAAGCTGTCTCCTCCAAGAGCCTGCGCCGCTTCCTGGAGGTCTTCATGGAGACCCAGACTTTCCGTGGCTTCATCCAGGAGCGGGAACTACGCAGGCAGGATGCCAAAGGTCAGAACACCACAGACCCTGCTGGGGCAGTGAGGGTGCAGCTGTCTAGGCTCTAACTGACCGACGAGCACGGGTAAGGGTGTAGACAAGGATGTAGGCAGGGACGATGTTGTGGCCTCCACAGGAGCTCTGTCATCCGGCCACCTGAACAGTGACCCTGAGCTGTCTCTTCTTCTCCCACGGTTCCCCTGTCCCTCCTGCTTCTCTGCCGCCCTCTCCGCTCTTCCCAGCTGCCTTTCTTCCTGCTCCTATCTAGGGACTGTGGAGGGATAAAGATTCAGGAGGGTCTGTTCTGGACCAGCAGCCTTGGGCCAGCGCTGCAGAACCTGGCATCCTGCTTCCGTGACCATCCACGCCAGCCTTTCTTCTCCCTCTTACTTCTCTGAATTCTCTCTTACTTCTCCCTGTCCCCATTTGTGCAGGCTCCATCATGCTCCTAGGGAGAAAGGGAACAAGAAGCAAAGAATGACGGAGACATGTGTCCCAGCCACTTGGTCCCTTGTCTCGGCCATTCTGGGAATGTAAAGTTAGAAATGCTGGTAAAGGAGGTTTTGATGGGAGCTAAACCTGGGAAGGGAAGGCGCTTGCCTCTGGAGCATGGCTACACAGAGCCCAGAAGGTTCTAGAAGAGCAACTGGCCCCACCCCTGGGATTTCTCTGGTGTTATGAACTCAGCTGAGAGCCCATACTTCCGAAGCTGTTTACACGGGAGAGACAGGCAGCCACGCTTGAGGCTCTGACAAGGATTTCTACAGGACAAGATAAGTTTAATTACAGGGTATGAGGGGACTGGCCTCATCCGAGGTTCTCTTCAGGCAGGTTTACAGGTCACTAGGTCACTAACTGGTAGGAAAGGTAGCAGAAGGGGGTGGGCAGTGATGCACACCTGTAATCCCAGCACTTGGGAGAGAGGCAGAGGCTGGCAGATCCCTGTGAATTCGAGGCCAGCCCGGTCTACAGAATGAGTTCCAGGACAGCCAGGGCTACACAGAGAAACCCTGTCTGGGAAGAGGGGAGAAGGTAGCAGGAACAAAATGGGACCTCATGTGTGAGCAGGCTTTTGCAGCATTCCACAGACAGCTATTACACGGCAATTACACGTTAGTGAAATTCCTTATAAGCCTCAGGCCTGAAAGCATGTTTGTAGGCACAGCTGCCTCTCAGAAGCAAGGCCTCCCTTACCTGTTCTGGCGAGGAAGGGGTTTGTGAAGAAGCGCAAAGGATCTAAAATGTCCTGGTGTCTCTTGTCACCAGGTCTGTTTGAGGTCCGAGCCCAGGAATACCTCGAAACCTTGCCCAGCGGAGAACACAGCGGAGTCAATAAGTTCCTAAAGGGTCTGGGTAAGGCCTGAATCCCCATCCCCAGTCTCAATCTAAACCGTCTCTCCTGGACTCTTAGCTGCTGCAGACCCCAGAGCCACGAACCCTCAGTGATACAGGAAGCTGGCACTAGACTGACGGCCTCTCTTAACGTGACAACATTGTCGTCATTGCCACAGTCCCTCCACTCCTAAGCCTTTTGGGAACCCAATAGGAAGCAGGCCTGGGGCCAGACAGGGAATGATATAAGTGGAACTCCACCCGGCCTCCCAGAGCCCCTGAGTAGGAGGGTAAGACACCAGCATCAGAACTACAGTTTAATTAGCAAGGAGGCCCCTCTGAGAATAGTAGTGCATACCTGCGCCCCTGCACTGGGGAGGTGAAGGCACTGGCCACAGGAGCCTGAGAAGTGACTCCACACAGTTGTCCTGAGTCCTCCACGTGTGCACGACAATACTTTCCTGTGCCCTTCCCTTCCTCCCTCCCACAAGGCCTCTTGTTCCCGGCTGCTCAGCCCTGAAATAACACACAGAAACTATATTATTTACAATACTGTTTGGCCAATAGCTTAAGCATATTTCTGACTAACTCTTAAATCTTAATTTAACCCATCTCCATTAATCTGTGCATCACCATGAGGTTGTGGCCTACCAGCAAAGTTTCAGCACTTCTGTCTCTGGTGGCTCCATGGCTTCTCTCTGACTCCACCTCCTTTCTCCCAGGATTCAGCTTAGTTTTCCCTGCCTAACTAAGTTCTACCTTGCTATAGGCCAAGCCAGTTTCTTCATTCATTAACCAATAAAAGCAACACAAGACAGAAGGACCTCCCACACCATTTCCCCTTTTCTGTTTAAACAAAAAGGAAGGCTTTAACCTTAACATAGTAGAATTACATATAACAAAACAGGTATCAAACAAGAATTATAGTACATCTCTGTACATCTAGAAAACTAACATGACTACAAGCTTGACTATTATAGATAACTATTATAACCTATATTTCTTAATGAGCTGTACAAACACAATACCTTAATCAAGAGCAGAAATACATATACACAGGGGGCTGGAGAGATGGCTCAGCGGTTAAGAGCATTGCCTGCTCTTCCAGAGGTCCTGAGTTCAATTCCCAGCAACCACATGGTGGCTCACAACCATCTGTAATGAGGTCTGGTGCCCTCTTCTGGCCTTCAGGCATACACACATTGTATACATAATAAATAAATAATAAAAAAAAAGAAATACATATACACAATGTAAGAAAATTGACCTTGACTTTGTACCAATAAACCAAGATCCATACCAATGCAAAGTATTCATCTCTATATCATACTTTTTTTCCTTTTTAGGCAATAAAATGAAGTTTCTCCACAAGAAATAACCCTCATCTTGGCTCAAGGGAAGACCTCCTCCACAGGGACCACAGATCTCCAACAGAGGTCTGAGAGGCTGTGGGCTGAAGGCAGTCCCTAGCCCCAGCTCCTCCTAGAATGGGGCCTGTGAGCTGGGCCCGTGGCAGGTGCTCAGGACAGCCCTGGAAGGGACCTGCCAACATGCAGCTGTTGTTACTGTGGTCGGTTCTGGGATCTTTATATCTAGGTATTAAAAGAGAAGAAGAAGAAAGGCGTTTGGGTCTTCATTCTGTCTTGCCATGAGAAAACTCCCTCCTGCCCTACCTCATCTCTTCTGGGTCAGCTGTTGACAGCTGTGGAGCCAGGAGGAGGGAGGAGCTAGGTAGAGTGGCTGCCACCGCCCATTCAGGTTCTTGTGGTCTATGACGCCACCTGGTGGCAGAGACGGTGAGCTTCGCTGTTCTTGACTGGGGTTTTTTGCCCCTTAGAAGGAAGTCACGTGGACCTGTTCTTGCCCTAATGCCACACATAAAAAGAGGAAATCTTGTTCATTGTTAATAAAATATTCTTAGGGTCCTGAAATGGATATCCCCTGTGGCCTAACCGTGACACTTAGACCTCTGCTGTGAACCTGTTCCTCATAGCTGACAGACCTTTCAGGCTTCTGTAGTTGGTTCTCTTATTGAGAGGGAAGAGCTGGACAAGGTCACAGTCAGCTGACCTGTGTGGGACAGTGGGAGTCTGTGAGTCCTGTGTGCACACAGGAAGGTTCTCAGGCTGGCCTCGGACTACCACCCCAATACTGTGGACACCCAATGGATTGTATGAGAAAGTGACTTCTAGCCCACCCGGCCTGGAGTGGGGCGGGAGTAGTGGGAGGGGGTGTGGCTGAGGCATTGGGGGAAGCCTGAGTGAGAATGTGAGCATGGGGGCTCACACAAGCGCCTCGGTTTAGTTAATTTTAATGATAGCAATGCTCTGTGTATTTTTATACTGCCCCTAAGTGATCACTTTAGTATTTTGGAATATACAGTCTTTTCTAACTTATTTTCTATTATACCGTTTTACTTAAGAACTCCAAGTGAATGAATAAACAAATGTCTTTATCAACATTCCTAGTGAGTGTATAATATTCTATAATATTATGAATGTTTTTGTATTTGACTTAAGCATAAAAACAAAAATAAATTTGGGGAAATGTGCTAGACCACGTGTATGAGGAGACTTTTTTTCCAGCGTTCGTCACATTAAAGAGAAACACGCTGCCTGCGTAAAGAATCAAGAATCGGGCCAGCGAGGCAGCTCCTCAGGTAAAGGCGCTGCAGTCTGGCAGCCTGAAGTCAGACTCTACGAGCTACAGAAAGGTGGAAGGAGAGAACCCACCCCACCCCACAACGTTGTCCTTAGACCTCCACCTGTGCCGTGCCACAGGTGCCCCTAAGCACGCACACGTCACGTGTTAGTTCTTAATTCTTTAAAGGGTTGGTGAGTTGGCTTTTAACACATTCATAAAATAAGAAGGGCAACATGGCCTGGCCTGTTGAAACACTTGCCACCACCAGGCCTGACCAGCTGACTTCAGTCCCCCGTACACCCTGGTCCCACAAGGTGCCCTCTGACCTCCACATACGTCGTACCATGTGCTTAGGCACACACGCAAACACAAATGGAGTAAAACATTTACATAGAAATTAATGTGTATGTGACTATATTACATACATATTAAAATATACTCTTAGGAAGAACACATCCAGGTCATGAGGATACAGTCTCGTGCACAGATGACAACCGTTAGCTCTAGCCTGGTTAGTGTATTAGAACACGACTGCCTCTTCTGTTCAAATACCTTCCATCACAATTGCGTAAGTTTTAAAAAAATCAACAAACATTACCCATAGCCACGCAAAGCAGCAGATTAGACCAAGAACCACGAAGAGTTAGAGCAAAGAAAGAGAGAGAGAGAGAGAAAGAAAGAGAAAAGAGAAAAAGCAGTAACTTTGCAATGACTGTTTATGTCAGGGTCCGATTCTGTGTTCCTGCTTGCTTGTTCTGTTGGGGGGGGGGGTGATATTGTCATGCTGGCCTTGAGTTTGCCAAAATCTGCCTGAACCTTCCCAGTACTAGGACCACAGGTGTGCACCACCACACCTGATCACGGGACAGATTATAGTGCTGGCATACATGGTGTGGTAGATGATGGCGGTGACCCCTCCCCCGGTCTTTACATCTTTCCGTAGGAGGCTCTCGTCCAAAACTGTCCTATAGCTCCTAGTAAAAGGCAAACATTCTGGGAGGCAGAGGCAGGCAGGTCTCTGAATTCAAGGCCAGCCTGGTCTACAGAGCGAGTGCCAGGACAGGCTACAGGCTACAAAGCTACACAGAGAAACCCAGTCTTGAAAAACAAACAAAAAAGAAAAAGTGTCTTTTGTGGAGCCTGGTGGTCCACACCCTTCATCCCAGCATTCAGGAAACAGAGGCAGGTGGATCTGAGTTCCCAGGCCAATGTGATCAAAAAGCAAGTTCCTCAACAGCCAGGGCTACAAACAGAGACTCTGTCTCAAAATAAGTAAGGTGTCTGTGTGTCCCCCTAAATCTTTTGTTGCTGTTTTTGTTTTTTCTTGCTTTTTTTTTTTTTTTTTTTTTGGTTTTTCGAGACAGGGTTTCTCTGTAGCTTTGGAGCCTGTCCTGGAACTAGCTCTTGTAGACCAGGCTGGCCTTGAACTCAGAGAGATCCGCCTGCCTCTACCTCCCAAGTACTGGGATTAAAGGAGTGCGCCACCACTGCCTGGCCCCCTACCTCATGTTTACTGCCTACATCATCAAGCTTCCCTCTGCCATTTGGAACCACAGCATGTCCAGCCAGACGTGGGGCTCGTGATTAAGATGACAGCATTGGAAGGTAGAGGCAGGAGGATTGCCACGCTACATAATAAGACCCTGTTTAAAAGGGGAGGGGGCTATGGGAAAAAAAGCCTAGTTAGTAAAATAGTACAGTTCTTGCTGTGCAAGCATGAGGACCTGAGTTCAATCCCCAGAAACCATGTTTCAAAAATCCAGGCCTTGCTGGGTGGTGGTGGTGGACACCTTTAATCCCAGAGGCAGAGGCAGGCAGATCTCTGTGAGTTCGAGGCCAACCTGGTTTACAAAGCGATTTCTAGGGTGGCCAGGACTGTTACACAGAGAAGTCCTGTCTCAGAAAACCATAAATGAATAAACAAACATAAACAAATAAATGTAAATCCAGACCTTGGGACATGTATTTGTAATCCTGGCACTAGGGAAGTGGGAACAGGCAGGTTCCTCTGCCTCAAGTGGCCATCCAACCTAATAGGTGAGTCCCAAACCAACAAGACAAACAAAAAAACAATGTGTGTGGGTAATCTCTCTGTGTGCTGATGTGTCCCTGTTTACCTCACCTGCCCAAGGCACCTTCTGATTGGTTAATAAGGAGCTGACTGGATAGGGGGGACTTCCGGGCAGAGATAAGAACTCTGAAAAGGAATCTGACATACGAGATTTGCCAGACAGACGAAGTTGAGCATGTGGTTCTGAGGAGAGGTAATGAGTCACATGACAGGATGTCAGGATGTATATTAATATAAACAGGTTAATTTAAGGTTTAAGAACTAATTGAGAACAAGCCTAAGCTAAGGCCAAACTTTCATACTTAATAAGAATTCTCAGGGCTGGAGAGATGGCTCAACGGTTAAGAGCACTGGCTGCTCTTCCAGAGATCCTGAGTTCAATCCCCAGCACCCACATGGTGACTCACAACTGTCTGTAACCCCAGTTCCAGGGTATCTGACCTTCACACCAGTGAACATAAAATAATAATAATAATAAATAAATAAATGTAAAAAGAAGTCTCCCTGTCATTATTCGGGAGCTGATGGTCCAAAGAACGAGCCACTACATGGGGGGGCTATGAAGCAACGATGGGTCAGCAGTTAAGAACTCTGGCTGGCCGGGCGGTGGTGGCGCACGCCTTTAATCCCAGCACTCGGGAGGCAGAGGCAGGCAGATCTCTGTGAGTTCGAGACCAGCCTGGTCTACAAGAGCTAGTTCCAGGACAGGCTCCAAAACCACAGAGAAACCCTGTCTCGAAAAACCAAAAATAAAAAAAAAAAAAAGAACTCTGGCTGCTCTTCCACAGGACCACAGGCGGCTAACAACTGGCTATAATCCCAGCTCTAGGAGATTCAATGTCCATTTCTGGCCTCTATTGTCACTTACACTCACATCATGTGTACATAAACATGGACATGAATAAGTGATAGAATAAAACAAAAAATAAGGTGGAGCTCAGTTAGATCTTAATGTGCTAGCTCAGGGAGGAAGGTGCCAGTACCAGGCCCGCATCTAGAAAGAGAAAACCAACTCCTACAAATTGTCCTCCGATTTCCACAAACAGACCATAGCACACGTGTGTATACACACAGACACACGCACACACACTTCAAACAAAAAAAGACAACTACCCACACAATGCACACACTTAAAACAAAATGGGTCAGTAGTTAGGAGCAGTCGCTGCTCTTGCAGAGGACCAGAGTTCAGCTTCTGCTACCCAAGCAGGAAGCTCACAATTAATTGCCTATAACTCCAGCTCCGGGGGGCGGTGGGGCGGTTAATGCCCTCTTCTAGGGCACTTGCATGCATACACGCACAATTTTTTTGAATGTTTGACAAAAAGAGAAAATATAAACAACCATAAAAACCAGTAAGTGAACGGCATTCCTTTTCAAAGGGAGAGGCTTTCTCCCTTTGGTTTCTGGAGACAGCTTTTTCCTTCATCCCAGGTACCCAGATACCTGCAGCATGCTAAGCAAGCCCTGTACCACAGATGCTACAAAGAAGACCCCCATAAAGAATTCTAGGGGCTTGGTGAGGGTGAAGTCAGAGCAAAGGGGCTGCAGAGACTGAGGGACGTGGTATATTCTCCGGCTCTCATGTCTTTGTTTTCCCGGCCAGTACACAATAAACCCGCACACTCCTGCAGTCTTGATATTATTCTTCATTCCTATTTCCTTATTTGATTTCAATGAAAGTCACAGGACATCAAATTAGCCATTTTTTTTCCTTCTTTTTTTTTTTTTTTTTTTTTTGGTTTTTCGAGACAGGGTTTCTCTGTGGTTTTGGAGCCTGTCCTGGAACTAGCTCTTGTAGACCAGGCTGTAGCCATTTTTTTTAAAAAGATTATTTATTATGTAAACAGTGTTCTGCCTGCATGTGTGCCTGAAGGCCAAAAGAGGGTGCCAGATCTCACTATAGATCGTTGTGAGATATCATCATACTTGGTTCTTGTGACTTGAACTCAGGACCTCTGGGAGAGCAGTCATTGCTTTTAATCTCTGAGCCATCTCTCCAGCCCCCAAATTAGCCATTTTTACAAAAAATAAATAAAATAAATTCAGAGGCACCCAGTACATTCATGCTGTTCAGTTACAACCTCTCTTGCATTCCCAAATGTTTTCCTTCCTGCAAAACAGAACGCACAGCCGTTTTGCAGTGGTCCCTGTCGGGTAGACTTTGGTGGGTGGGTGGGATCATTCCAAGCCTGACCAGAGGCAAGGTCAGAAAAAAGCAAAATAAGGCAAGTGACAGGGCCTGTACTGCCCACACCTGTCGAGGCCAATTAATTGTGCTCCCTGGCTCTCCAGTGACCACACCTTGACGTCACCCAGGCCCTAAGTGGAGTTCAGCTGCCAACTTCTGGCTACAATTAAGTGGCCCGGTGCCGGCTTCCCTGTGGCCCTTACCTGGCCACTCTTTCTTTCTGTTTCCTAATTGACTCCAGCACAAATTCTATGAGGACAGCTTTGAGTTTTACGAGCAAACCTCGCAGCCTGCAGTCCCTTCCTGGCAGGGCTAATTCCCTCACCTCCTGGGCAGAGTCTGGACTAGCAGGCTCTTCTTTTTTGTTTGTTTTTTGTTTTTCGAGACAGGGTTTCTCTGTGGTTTTGGAGCCTGTCCTGGAACTAGCTCTTGTAGACCAGGCTGGTCTCGAACTCACAAGAGATCCGCCTGCTTCTGCCTCCCAAGTGCTGGGATTAAAGGCGTGCAGGCTCTTCTGGAGGAGAACTCAGATTGGCAGGTTCACCCAGATCCAGCACTGAGCAAGGGACTGTGGAACAGTACCGTGCTCACAACACCAGCGAAAAGAGCAGCAGAGCGGTAGGGATTGGCCACCATGTAGCCAGGATGGCCCCTGCCCACCCAGTTCCTCGAGTTGCCTTTGAAGCCGTGGGGTCAGGAGCTCTCAACCCTGCCTCCCTGCCTCATCAGCAGGACCAGAGATAGCAGAGTGGTCCTGCGAGCAAGGTGGCAGCAGCATCTATTACTAGGACTCATGGTGAAGCTGGTGATGCTGAAAATAGGGTACCAAATTCAAGAGGCTAGGAAAAATTAGGCAGATTTGTTATTGTTTGATTTCCCGTGAGTTAGTGCTGGGATTGAAGGTATGTGTCATGCCCACCCAAAAACAGTTTTGCAGAGAGGGTTACCAGTGTAAAGAAAATGCAAAAATGACTGGAATAATGATTTGACAGAAGACATTTTCATACGGCCTCAGATGGAGAGAAATTCATGTCCTCTTCTAAAGGCTGGGACTTCCACACCCCCAACGTCTCATCTCACTGGCCTAGGACATAAAACCTTATCCAATGAACAACTTGAGACATGTGACTGCCCCTGAAGAACCAGCCTGCCTCCATTTTAGGCTTAAAAGCCATTTTATAGTACAGACAAACTAGCTTCGTTCCTGTTTATGATTAAGCTATGATTGGACTATGCCCCTGTACCGCCTGTTCTAGGAATGCCAATCACGTTTTTGTTTCAAAAAGTTGTTCAGGGGCTGGAAAGATGGCTCAGTGGTTAAGAGTACTGACTGCTCTTCCAGAGGATCCGGGTTCAATTCCCAGCACCCACATGGCAGCTCACAACTGTCTGAAGATCCAGTTGCAGGGGATCTGACACATTCACACCAATGCACATAAAATAAAGTTAATAAAACCATAAAAAATATTTTTAAAAAAAAGTTGTTCATAAGCCAGGCGGTGGTAGCGCACGCCTTTAATCACAGCACTTGGGAGGCAGAAGCAGGTGGATCTCTGTGAGTTCGAGGCCAGCCTGGTCTACAAGAGCTAGTGCCAGGACAGGCTCCAAAGCTACAGAGAAACCCTGTCTCAAAAAACTAAAAAAATCCTCGTTAGTATAGTGGTGAGTATCCCCGCCTATCACGCGGGAGACCGGGGTTCGATTCCCAGACAGGGAGCCAAAAAAAAAAAAAAAGGTGTTCATAGCTGGTGGTGGCACACCTTTAATCCCAGCAGTCAGAGGTAGACGGATCTCTGTGACTTCAAGGCCAGCCTTGTGTATAAAGCAAGCCGAGTTCCAGGAGAGCCGAGGCTGTAGAGTAATCCTATCTCAAAAAAAAAGAAAGTTATTCCTAACCATCTTCCAGCCCTACCTTTGTTTCAAAAGGTTATACATAATGTGTCTTTCTCTGTACAGACAGCTCCCAAATAATGACCTGGAGATTTATAGTTCAGCCTTATCTTAGTTTGTCCCACTAGCTCTTGTGGGGCCCATGGGTCTGCCCCTGCTCCCGGGTTTCATCTTGAGGACAGTTTCGGGACAATCAGCTAAAACATTCTGTTTGTTCCTGTACTTCCCTCTGCCCCACCTGGTGATTAGCTATAGGGCATTGTTTACTCCATCTTGGGTGTGGCAATTTTCCACCTGCCTGGGGGGAATTCCTTGTGCAGCAGCTATGTTTATAAGGATTTTCATTAACTTGAATAAACGGCCTTCCGCTGATCTCTTTTCCAATGACCCAGGTCTCTTGTGTGTTCTTTCAATCTCCAGGCCCTTGCCCGGCTCACGTACACACAGTACAGTGGCGCACGAACTGTACCAAGAGTAACGCAGGCCTTACAAGCTCTTATAACTTATATTAACTTGTTTATTTTAATCTGCGTCCTGCTGCTTGGCTCATTACCTCATTTCTCAGTACCACCATGCTGCTTCCTCCGCATCTGGCTGGCAACCCCACCTTCTTCTTCCCAGAGTTCTCTCTGTCCCCAGAAGACCCGCCTAACCTCCTCCGGCTTGGCTTTTGGACAGTCACCTCTTTATTAAAGGAACCATGGTGGCATATCTTCACACAGTGTAAGGAATATCCTGCAACAGTTATATGACCACCTATGACTACCATGCTGTGACCGTGACTACCTTGTTATGGCCACCCTGCAACCATGTATTTGTGTCGAGAGGTTGTAAGGACTAACCTGTTTGTCCTGCCCCTGTAACCATGTCTACTTTGCCTGCCAAATCCCCCATCTGGAAGCCCCTACCCCTGGGCCTTGTCTTCCTCACATCCAATACTGACCTCTTGTGTGTGAATGCCACATATGTGTGCAGGTTCCCATGGACACCAGAAGAGGGCATCGGATCCCCTGGAAATGAGTTCCAGGCAGTTGTAAGCTGCTCCATGTGGGAGCTAGGAACAGAACAAGGGTCCTCTGCAAGAACAGCATGTGAATGCTAAGCCATTTCTCCAGCAGCTGAAACTCTTTTGTTAGGTGCCATTCTAAGGCAGGGGACAGGGGAAATCAGTTACAATATAGTCCCAGCAAGACCCTGACTATCTGAAGAAACGCTGACAATCTCAGCTGCAGGAGCTCTGAGGGTCAAAGCTTTCTCTCTCTCTCTCTCTCTCTCTCTCTCTCTCTCTCTCTCTCTCTGCCTGCAGGACTCCCTGGACCAAAGTCCCCCTGCTTAATGGCCTTCAGATAACTGGATTGGTTTACTACAGCTCCAGACCCAGAAAGTGATCAGTCACCTTGAAATCACACAGTGTTTGCCACACGGAACTCACTCTGTAGAGCAGGCTGACCTCAAACTCACAGAGATCCACGGCCGCTACCTCCCGAAGTGTTGGTACTAAAGGCACGAGCCACCGCCACCTCCCAGCTCTTTCTAATAAACATGCTTGTTCCATGCTCTATCTAGTACGGACTTCATTCCTTGTCATCTGTAGGACATGATCCCACGGATCAGAGACCAGAGCTGATAGTTTTTGTATCTCAGTCTTCATCTGTTCTAACTGACCTGACAGAGGTTGAAAATACGACAGAAGAAACAATCCCATTGGACACTTGTCTATGTGAGGGACTCTAGGACTCCAAAGAGAACGGGGAAATGCATTCCTAAGCCTACCTTGACTGTAGGTGACTAGAATGTTCTTTTTTTTTTTATTTTTTTAAAATATTAATTTATTTATTATGCATACAATGTTCCTCCTGCATGTACACCTCCATGCCAGGAGAGGTCACCAGATCTCACGACAGATGGTTGTGGGCCACTGTGTGGTTGCTGGGAATTGAACTCAGGACCTCCGGAAGAGCAGCCAGTGCTCTTAGGCTCTGAGCCATCTCTCTAGCCCGAATGTTTTATTTTTTTTTTAAGATTTATTTTATTTATGTGTGTGTTGTGTTTGTGTGTGGAAGCAGGGGGGAGAAGGGGTATAGAGACCAGAAGCAGTGTATCCAAACTCTTGGAACTGGAGATACAAACTTGTGACTCGCCCAGGGTAGGTGCTACAACCTGAACTCCAGCACTTTTTTTTTTTTTTTTGAGACTTCGAAACAGGGTTTCTCTGTAACTTTGGAGCCTGTTCTGGAACTGGCTCTTGTAGACCAGGCTGGCCTTGAACTCATAGAAATCTGCCTGCCTCTGCCTCCAAAGTGCTGGGATTAAGGCTGTGCACCACCATCCTGCTCGTGGGGGCCATTGTTTATGGGAGAAAATAAGTCTCATGGTTTTCACTCCCCTGAACATTTGTTTGACCCATCTGATGTGCTTGATCACAAGTGGGCAGGAGGGTCACAGGCAGGAAATACATCAGAATGTACTCTTGCTCCTGATTGGATGTACGCTGGAGAGACGTCAGGATGTATGCATTTCCCTGATTGGACCTGATGGGAAAAGCGATGAATTATGGGTTTTTCCTTTTTAAACCTCTGCAAACTGTGATTCTGGGCCATTTCCCAGAAACCTGGGTATGGACCTGGTCAGAGCCCCTCCACCTGGCCACTATTTAACTAAAGCTTGCTTCAAATTTGGCTTTAAACTGTGGTAGTGGTCTTATTCTTTCTGGGTGGGATTAGCAGTTTGTTGGCAGGCTAGCCACAGACTGCAGGGACAGCCCTTCAGCACTGGCATAATGGCCTTTCTTCTGAAATTATTTTGAGGCAAGAGGATTTGAAAGATTGTTTTTACAGAGACCTTTTAGTAAAAGTGAAATTTGGAGAAAGCACCAAGGACTTGCTGACTCCTGATTAAAGATTACATCCCAGCAGGGCATCTTGTGGGCCTATCTCATTTGACTTCATTAGAAGAGAGAAACATCGGAGGCAGTGACGGCACCAGAAAATTTAATAGAGAGACCTCCATCAATGATGGCACCAGAAAATTAATACAGAGACCTCCATCAGTGACGGCACCAGAAAATTAATACGGAGACCTCCAACTATTTGTCCAAAGAATCTGAAGTCTTCCTTTACACCTGACAAGATTCACAGTGTGTCAATGTTCCCAAGCCTTTTTGCCTGTGTACGCTTGCTGTCACAGACCACATAGGCTAGGTGGACACACCCTGACTGTGTTCATCAACCCTGATTTATCAGTGTGCTCTGACCAAGGGTTCCCAATTTTGAAACAGTGGGCTCTGCCCTGAGTAGCAGCTCCTTGTACCTTGAAGAGTGAATATATCTGCCATCGGGATAGGTTTAAGTTAGTACTAAAGAATCGGACCCTAGGGGCTGGAGAGATGGCTCAGAGGTTAAGAACACTGACGGCTCTTCCAGAGGTCCTGAGTTCAATTCCCAGCAGCCACATGGTGGCTCACAACCATCTGTAATGAGATCTGGTGCCCTCTTCTGGTGTGCAGGCAAACATGGAGGCTGAACACTGTGTACATAATAAATAAATAAATAAATAAATAAATAAATCTTTAAAAAGGGGATTGACTGTATACAGCTCTTTAGTCCATTCTGTGGCTCTGTTCATTACAGTCCTGTGTTCTGCTTTGATTCCTGTATGTTTTCAAATATGGCCCTTTTTCCTATAAATTTTATACAGTTAAATGCTTTCAAACCTAATAAATAAGACCTATTTGTTTGTTAAAAAATAAAATAAAAAAATGGGCTGGAGAGATGGCTTAGTGGTTAAGAGCACAGGCTGCTTTTCCAGAGGACCTGAGTTCAATTCCCATCCATAATGAGGTCTGGTGTCCTCTTCTGGCCCTCAGGCAGGCATACAGGCAGAACACTGTGTACATAACAAACAAATACATCTTTAAGAAAAATAAAAGAGGTACTTTATGTTCATCAGAATATTTATATCAGCCAGGCATACCGTTAATCCCAGCATTTGGGGAGCAGAAGCAGATGGATCTCTAAATTCAAGGCCAATCTGGTCTACATAGTGAGCTCCAGGACAGCCAGACAAAGCACATTAAATGGACATATGGTGCATGCCTTCGAACCCTGCATTCAGGAGACAGAGTCAGGCTCGTCTCTCTGAGTTTTAGACCAGCCAGAGATACATGAGACCCCGTCTCTAAAAGACAAAACACCGCACAGACTAAGCCTAGTAGCACACACCTATGCTCCCAGAAGTGGAGGCGGGGAGATCAAAACCTCAAGGTCATCCTCTGCTACTCTGCAATGCCAGAGTTAGAACCAAGCCAAGTCTCAAAGATGAATGAATAGATGCGGTAAATAGGCCTGCTTTGGTCTGGGGTGAGGTAGCTACAAAATAGGACATTTCTTGGGTAACTGATGGTGAGAGCAGACAGCTGTGTCTCTGTTCACCCCTGATAATTCCCTGACACTGTTCGCCTTCCAACACTGGCTCTTCCTGTATTCTGCACGTGTACCATGAGCGCGGGAGACTGAGGAAGCCAGAAGAGGGCATCAGATTCCTCAGAACTGGATTACACACCCTGTAGTGGTAGCCCATGTCTTTAATCCCAGCACTTGGGAGACAGAGGCAGGTGGATCTCTGTGAGTTCAAGGCCAGTCTGGTCTATAAAAACTAGTTCTGGGACAGCTAGGGCTGTTACACAGAGAAACCCTTTCTCAAAAAAAGAAAACAAAACAGGACTACAGGTGGTGGTAAAGTGCCATGTGGGTGGCTAGGAACAAAACCCTTCTGTAAAGGCAGACAGTACTCTGAACCACTGAGCCATCTCCCTAGCCCCTCTGCTGTGAATGTTTAGTTTACACACCAAGTACAACATAGCAATCCAGATTCCCCAAAATTAAGGTCAGAAATCTGAAGGAAATTGTAGCTACCTTGGAGGGAGAGAAAACACTCTAAAGAGAGACATTCCTGTGCCCTCCCTCGGCTATCAGGGCTCAAACAACGTTGCTGTTGCACAGGTTGTTCTGTCTGTGTTTAGCCCTCCCACCCCCGCACCAGTGAACCCCTACTAGGGGAAGGGGAAAGGCTAAAACCCTGTCTTTTGTTTGGCTATCCATTCCTTTCTGGGGAAGACTCCTTAAGATTCAGGAAATAAGCCAAACTTACAAGCCTCAAGAAGTTCCTGAAACTAACAGGCCTCAAGCTTCCCCTCCCCTCCCTCCAGGCAAGGAGAGACCTGCAACTCGCTGAGCCGCCTACAGGTCACACAGGGAGCTCCAGGGATGCAGCTTTTGTGAGTCATCAGCCTGCTGGGGTGGGCTTTTCAGGGATGCAGCTGCCTTTGAGTCATCCACGCTCCTATAAGAACCCTTCACCCACGTCCCTATAAGTAAGTCCTCACCCACTCCACTGAAGCTCACCCCTTCAACTAAGCTAGACTTGGGTACGAAGGTTCCTTTGCTCTGTGGCCAGTGCTGTAGGTGAGATCAATAGACGTTTGTTCAAATTGCTCCAGTAAAAATTACACAACACCCGAGTCCAGCTAGAGGAGAAACTTGCCTGGCAGGGAGAGCATTCCCAGTTCCGACTGCTTGTATTAATATATGCATTCCTCCCGGCTTTTATTTCATCTTTTCTTTACAGTTAGTTGGAGTTGGGGGGGGGTGTTTAAGAAATGAGATGCAGGGGGCTGGAGAGATGGCTCAGTTGTTCAGCATTGGCTGCTCTTCCAAAGGACCTGGGAGACGACTTGGATTCAGCTCTCGGTATCCATACTGCAACTAGCAACTGTCTAACTCCTGTCCCAGGGCATCAGAGGCCCTCTTCTGACCTCTGTGGGCACCGGGAATGCATTTGATATACAGACACACATGCAGGCAAAACATCCAAACATTAAAGATAAATAAAAATGTAAAAGCTTTTAAAATGGCTTTATAAAACATTAAAATGTAGCAGCTGGTTTGTGCTCGGGTGTTGAAGGGCTTGCCTAGCACGTAGGGTGCCCTGGATTTGATCTTTAGCTTAAACCAGGTGTGGTGAGGCGTGCCTGTAATTCCAGGGGCTGGTAGTGACTCAGGGTTTTTTACTAGGAAGATGGGATCCTTCTCTAACTAGTTGTGTATGACCCAGGGTCCTATGGTGCTGGACACTCAGCTGTCAGCAAAGCTCAGGTTAGAAACCACCCAATTCCAGAACCAGGGGCTCTTCCAATAACTCAACCAGCTACAGCATCACCAGTCTCCAGATGCGGCATGCGTACCTTTTAAAAGTTCCCGCACGGGCTGGAGAGATGGCTCAGTGGTTAAGAGCCTTGATTGCTCTTCCAAAGGTCTTGAGTTCAATTCCCAGCAACCACATGGTGGCTCACAACCATCTGTAATGAGGTCTGGTGCCCTCTTCTGACCTGCAGACACACACACAGAGACAGAATATTGTATGCATAATAAATAAATAAATTAATTAATTAATTAATTAATTAAAAGTTCCCGCGCACCCCATGTGCATCAACACAGATCTCTCTTAGAAGTGCCCCAATCCCAACCCTCTGCCCATAACACTCACGTGAGATGGGTTACGTGGTATGCTCTCCACTGGCTATTCCTTGGTTCTGAGGAGGCAAGATATTTATTTATCCAACCTAACTGCTCTACTCGAGAGGCCATCTGGGTTCTTGTGGGAGTATGCAGAGCAGAGAAGAATTGCTTGCAGAGGTAGGTAGGGTATGGTGGCGCATTCCTTTGACCACAACCCTGTCAAGTCTCTATGAGTTCAAGGCCTGCCTGGTGATATAGAGTTCCAAGCTGGCCAAAGGCTGCTATAGTGAGACACTGTCTCAAAAAGAAAAACAAAAAACAAAAAAACCAAAGACCAAAAATATGAGCAGAAGTACTAAGATTCCAAAAGAGACTTTAAAAGGGCCATCGAATTCCTTTGTCTTGGGATTTGCTGGAGATTCACTTCAGAAACTGAGGCGAAGGCTCTTCAGATTGGTTAATTCTCTGGGGCACCGCAAACCCGGCCAGTAGGGGGCCCAGCCACACCAGGCTTGTCCCCTGGCTCACCCAGGGAATGCCTGTGCTCTCTGTGTTGCCCACCCAGTTCCAGTACCTGAAGCCCCCTCTGGCCGTTCTGAAAGTGGCTTGTCCGCTCCTGACCTTGACCGGCAGCTGTTAGTCGCAGCGGGTGTCTGAGCGCCGCTGTGTACTCGGCTCGCACTGCCCTCAAGAAGGAGCCACGAGTCCGACTTCTCGAAATAGGTGGGGGCTTCTCCTTAAAAGCCATTCTTCGGGGGGAGTGGGAGGGAAATGGGAGGATGGGAGGAGGTGTAAATTTTAAAATAAAAGAAAAAGCCTTTCTTCGCGGGCGGTAGTGACGCGCGCCTTTAATCCCAGCGCTAGGGAGGCGAGGCCGGAGGATCCGTGAGAGTTCGAGGTCAGCCTGGTCTACAGAGCGAGTTCCAGGACAGGCTCCAAAGCTACACGGAGAAGCCCTGTCTTGAAAAACAATACAAAACCAAATCAAACAACCAAAAAAAAAAAAAAACATTCTTACTTACAGACGTGCCAGAAAAGGAGATATTCTTTTGGCTTTTTGTTTTGTCTGAAACACAGTTTCTCTGTGCAACCCTAGATGCTCTGGAATTTGCTTTGAAGGTCAGCCAGGCCTTGAACTCAGACCCACCTGCCTCTGGGCACGTGCCACCACCAGCAACTGAAGGTTTGCTACCAGACTGTTGAAACAATGGACCCCAAAGATTTGGGAATTTCCCCAGGAATCTCATGCTGAGAGGAGGAAAGGGCACCGGCAGGAGGGAGATCTTGTCTCCTCTTGTCCAGCCACCTTACAGGTGGGATTCGCCAGGAATGCTGCATACCTTTCCTTTAAACCTTGATTCTCACTCCAGAACTCCAGACGCAGACTTGGGCGGTTTCACAATTTTCACTGACCCATTGAAGTTGTGAGCCCCAAGTGGTTGCTGGGAATTGAATTCAGGACCTTTGGAAGAGCAGGCTATGCTCTTAACCTCTGAGCCATCTCTCCAGCCCCCTATCTTTAGGATCTTAAAAGCTATTCATAGCCCTGCTCTGTAGGATCCAGCCCTGACAAGCTAAATAGAGGCCTGTGTCTCAGTTTACCCTAAGGCAATACCTGGTACCTAGAAAGACCACAGAGACCGCCCAGGCCACACCCAGGAACAGACCTGTCCAAAGGAAATTCCTAACATTCCAACCATTGTAGATAGGGTCACCAGCCAGTACACACCCCTCACTTTTCACCAGGACACTCAGGGACAAATGTTAGTCTATCAGGGGTCCTGAACCTTAGGAATCCCTCACCCCAACCTTTACTATTGTAAAAACCACACCCCAAGTCAGCTCGGGGCTCTCCCATCACCTCAATACCTTGGATACACAGAGAGCCCAAGTTCAAATTTGAGAAATCAGAATACTTGACCTTGAGCTTGAACTAAGAATAAAGGCTCTTTGCTTTAAATACAGGACTACACTTCCTAGTTGGATTTTGGGAGATGCTGTCATCTGGATACAATAATATCCATCCCGTTACTATGAGATAAATCTTTTCTGGGTGTATAAACAGACCATTAACGTTCCACCGAAGGAAAAGCCATGAATGTCAGCAGACAGCACCTTGCCCTTTCACAAGGGCCCCCCAAACCCGCTGTAACCATTTACCTGATGTTTCCACTAATATATATTAACGCACCCTGACTCACGGCCTTTTTCAGTTCTACTACAAAAACTTCCTGGAATTGTTACCAGTTAGAACATTGGTATTTGGGGTAACCTATATCTGTGTGCAGTGGCCATGGTCAGGGCATATTTGACTCTAGAATAAAATAAGATGCCCTTAGAGGGGAGAGCTGTGTTCCCAGTTGTGGTTAGGAAGTCACAGCAGCCTTGCGTTCCTAGATACCGACTCCTGTGATGGCGGAGGGAAAATCTGCCTGCCACACACAAGGCAACCGTGAGCATTTACGCACATCTCAGCCACATCAAAACTAGAAACAAAACCAAGCATGATAATATGGTGTCTGTAATCCTGATGCTCAGGAGCTGGAGACAGGAGGATTAATATGTTACCAAGCTTGGGGGCCACAGCCTGTGCCCTAACAAGCAAGATTCAGCCACCTGTAAGCCAATTAAAAGGTGCAAAATAATAATAAAATTATGTAATGTGGCCACATTAAGGAGAGAGACAGAGACCTAGTGAGCCCCTAACCCACATGCATTATCAGGGTCTGGAAAATGAGAATAATATTGAAATAGGAGGCAAGAGAAACACAAAAGTAGTCTGTGCAGCCGAGATGGGGTCCTGCCAGCTCTGGAACCATTGTTGCCTGGGCTTCACGCTCATAGTGAAAGGCTCATAGTGAAAGTTAATCCCAAAGATTCAAGGGGAAAGACCACTGACCCAAATCATCATGGTCAAATTAATTAAAGCAAGCTTTTTTATTCATCGTGAACACAGGTTGCCTCCCCTAAAGCAGCAAGGCAGGGCAATGCAGGGAGGGGGCTTCTAGAGGTCAGCATTATGTGTAGGGAAGATAAGGTATTTTTAGTTTTTGTTTTTGGTTTTTTTTTTTTTTTTTTTTGGTCCTGGAACTCACTCTGTAGACCAGGCTGGCCTTGAACTCACAGATATTGACTGACCTGCCTCTACCTCCCAAGTGCTGGGGATAAAGGTATGTACTAATACCACCCAGCACCCAACTCTTGAGAAAGATTTAATCATAATCAGAAATGAATCTAATTCGTCTGAAGATGTCTGCTCCCTTCTAACCTCTGCCTTTCCCTTCTTCCATAGAAAAATTCCTGGGGAAATCCCCAGTTCTGTGAGGTCCATTGTTTCTCTGTGTAGGCCTGACCTGACTGTACTGTACTGTACTGTACTGTAAAGTTGCTCTGCAGAGGAGGTTGGCCTTGAACTAAAAGGTGTGCACCAGCACCACCTGGCTGAGGTCCGTTGTTACCACGGTCTGACAGACTGGGAGACACGCGTGTCACTTTAGAGTGTCTGACCCTAGAGCTGGGATTCTGGCCGTCTATAACCTTGTCCAGCTTTAGTCTACGTTGGGTATCCTATGGGGAATCAAACCCATGACTGTGCATTTTAGACAATGACTCTACTCACTGGGCTAATTCCTCAATACTGCTTTTTTTTTCTTTGTTTTAATTATGGGCTGGAGAAATGGCTCAGTGGTTAAGAGACTAGTTACTCTTCCGGAGGATCTATCTGCATTCTCTTCCCTGTGTGAGACCAAAATGGAGCAATACACCTTGCAAATTAAGGAACCCATTATGTTAACCCCTACATTACAAAGGTGGGTTTTTTATTTAAGAATAAGTTTCTGTTTCTTTCTTTTTTGGTCCTTTTTTATTGTTTTTTGCATTATACATTTTTCTCTGCTAAATTTTTGTTTCTTAAATCTACTGTTGAAAGTTCCCTGGTGTGGGGAGACTCTCACTCAAGTCTTGGGATAACATGACCCCCGCCCCCAGTAACTCACGAGAGACCGTCCTTGCTGCAATCACACAAGGTTTATTGACAGTACAGGAACAAGTGCACTGGGGCCAAGACTCATAACCCATGCAGGGGAGGAGTTTGACCTCGAGTAACTGGGAGAAGGGCTTTTTAAGGGAAGAAACCACAGCTCAGCAAGCCAAAGGGGGTAGGGAGGGCGTCATAGAAAATTTTGAAAATACCAGTGATGGGGCTGGAGAGATGGCTCAGTGGTTAAGAGCATTGCCTGCTCTTCCAAAGGTCCTGAGTTCAACTCCCGGCAACCACATGGTGGCTCACAATCATCTGTAATGAGGTCTGGTGCCCCCTTCTGGCCTGCAGGCATACACACAGACAGAATATTGTACACATAATAAATAAATATAAAAAAATAAATAAATTTACTATAAAAAAAAAGAAAATACCAGTGATGATCACAAGGGGGAAACTCCCTGTTCCTCAAGATTATTCTCAAGATTACAATCTAACTTTATCTTCAGCTAGTTCCTGAAACACAGTCACTGAACCAGCTAATCCTAGATTTCTGATTCTTCTCTCCCTGTTTATTTAGATTTTTGGCTATTTTCTTCCTGCTAGGGGGCGGGGGTCTGGATTTATCCAGGTCTTTCACTGTAACCTGCGAAACATATGAACCTGTTTACATGATGATTATATCGTTGTCTTCCTCTTTCATCGTATTTTTCTATCAAATCTCTTGCTTCTGGAAATACGCTTACAGCTGTTAATCCTTTACCTCTTTCCCATAAAAGGAACCTCAAAAGTCCAGAAGGGGCTGCTTTCTAAAATACTGACTTAGGGTGAGACATCTAGCCAGTCCTGGGTGCACCTCTGAAATAAACCGTGCTCCAGTTAGACAATTGTGGAACTGGTTTTTCTGTTTGAAAAATTTGGGGTTTAACACTTGCACCTCCATTGTATCTCACAACCATCTATAACTCTCCAGTTTCAGGGTATCCAGTGCCCCCTCTTTTGACTTCCCTGAGCACCTGGCATACATGGGGTACGCATACATGCTTGCAGATAAAACGTGCACACACATAAAAATAAAAATAAACAAATCTTCTAGAAATATTGCATGGTGTATTGTGTGGTTGCAAGCATGCCAGTCACCTGCGGTCTCTGGATCAGGTGTTAGAGCCCCCACTTCCTTTTCCTGTGGACAGAGGCAGGGCCTGTTGTCCTAAAAGAAAAGCCTTCATCTGCATCTGGCCCTTGCTTTACTGATGTAGATAGATGTAAATTTCTCTCAACTGATGCTTTAGGGAGTCATTCCGGTGTCTGTCTCTGAGGCCTTGGTTAACCCTTTCCTTTCAAAACCAGGCAGAGAAGCAAAAGAGTTGGCACCCTCTCTCTGTGCCGCAGTGACAACCATGTGACGGCACTCAACACCCCCAACCTAAAAACGTTATGCAATTTCTATTCCCCACAAGTGAACGCTGTGATGGACTGTATAGCTTGTTTATTTTTGCATGTGTGCTTGCGTGCACGTGAGCCACTGTGTGCGTGTAGAGGTCAGAGGACACCGTAGAGAGTTCTCTCCTTCATACCAGCATGTGGGGCCTGGGGATTGAATATAGGTCATCAGGCTTCATGGCTAGGTGTTTAATCTTCTAGCCATCTCACTAGTCCCTGTTAATGTTCCTGTTCCAGCAGCGAGGCTCAGAGTCTGTGCCCTGGCAGTCCTTACGTGTTAGGTCCAGGTACCCTTCAGCTATCTAAACAAAATGACTGCTGAAGAGCAGAGAAAGGAGAATTGATCAATATGGACACGCAGGCTAGAGTAAAAGGCATTCAGTGGCTATCACCACCCCGAAAGGGATCAGGATATCGCAGGATTAAGGTTGAAGTAAAAGGCAAGAGGTAAGCATAACCAAACAGTCCCTGTGTAGGTGTGGTCCCGCCTATGTTGTCTTAGCTTGTATTTCTGGAGATGTTCTGACAAGGTGTCAAATTGTGTGAACTCTTCTTCCAGTTGGCTGGCTGGCATCAGCTGACCCTTCTCCCAGCTGAGATTCCTGGAGCAGTCCCTCTTTCTTGAGGTTCATGTGTCTCTAGTCCAATACCAAAGGGTATCTATTTTTTTGTTTGTTTTTGGTTTTGCTTTTTTGAGATACGGTTTCTCTGTAGCTTTGGAGCCTGTCCTGGAACTAGCTCTTTTTAGACCAGGCTGGCCTCAAACTCACAGGAACCTGTCTGCATCTGCCTCCCAAGTACTAGGATTAAGAGCAATGTGCCACCACTGCCTGGGCTATTTTTTTTTTTAAAGATTTATTCATTTTATTCATTTTTTGATGTATACAATGTTGTGTCTGCATATGTTCCTGCATGCCAGAAGAGGGCACCAGATCTCATTACAGATGGTTGTACCTTCCCATGAGGTTGCTGGGAATTGAATTGAAGATGCCTGTTGCTAGCGCTCTTTTTTTATATATATATTTATTTATTATGTATATAATATTCTGTTTGTGTGTATGCCTGCAGGCCAGAAGAGGGCACCAGACCTCATTACAGATGGTTGTGAGCCACCATGTGGTTGCTGGGAATTGAACTCAGGACCTTTGGAAGAGCAGGCAATGCTCTTAACCTCTGAGCCATCCCTCTAGCCCCCCCCCCTTTGTTTTTCTTTCAAGACAAGGTTTCTTTGTAGTTTTGGGCCTGTCCTGGAACTCATTCTGTAGACCAGGCTGGCTTTGAATTGACAGAGATCTGCCTGCTTCTGCCTTATGACCAGAAATTGACGTCAGCTGAGTTAACTTTTAAATGATGGGATGTACATGACTTTTGACTTTTGGGTTTTATATTGTCCTATACCCTTCCCTGCTATGCAAAACTGGCAGTGTCAGACTATGGTAAACACTAACAAGGAAAAAGAATGGACTGACTGTAAACACCAGTTCAACTGAAAAACTCTGGTAATGGAAACTGCAAGGAAGGGCAAATTGTATCTGAGTTTAACCTTGAGATTGCAAAAATTCTTTGGTTTATAGCTTAATGCTTGCTATAAAAGGAGGAGTTCAGAAACCAGCCGGCCTTTGCCACACCTTTCAAGTCCGTCTTTGGCTATGGTCTCAGCTAGCTGATAAGCTTTTTGTGCCCCATGAAGATTTATTTTAAATTTTTTTTTCCTAAAATAAAGTTTGCTTCTGGTTTATTAGACTTTGGTGGTCTTTCCCCATCTTTGCACAACCCCCATGGAGCTAACACTGAAGGGTCTAGGTTAGTAGGTAGGAATGAACAGCCTAGGGCAAGCTGGGTCTGTTATGACCTGCTTACTGACTTGTGCTACCCCTTTAAGAGACAAGCCCCACCCACTCCTCCCTTCTGCCAAGGCTAGCAGATCTTCCTCTGCTTAAAGCCTGTACTCTCTCTGTCCCATCCCTCTTCAGAAGAGGTACCTGCTGCTTCTTCTCTCCTATTCCTCACTTTCTCCTTCTCTCTCTCTGTTTCTCTCTCTCTTTTTCTCTCTGTAGCTCCCTCCTTTCCCCTTCCCTTTCATATCCCGCTATATAAATTATATCCAAACCCTCTCTTCATGGCATACCTACACATCTCTCAATGTTGTAGCTCCCTGTCTCCTTGTGGGATTGGCTGCCCCGCCTACCCGCCAAGGTCCCTCACCACCGCCTCCTATTCCTACCCACCTGGGACCCACAGAGGACTCAGGTGGTTGGATCAGCTTCCCCTAGGGTCCCTCTGCATGTCTGGGAACTGTGCCGCTTTATCTAAACTATTCCAGGGTCTGTCTTAGGTGTGCTAGAGCGTGGTATGAGATGCTTTATCTACGTTAGGCTGTAAAGTCATGAGGAGATGGCTGCTGAGCTGGCTCTGTGGTAAAGTGTTTGTTGCACAAGCATGAGGACCTGAGTTGGAATCCAACACCCATGGAAAGAGCCAATTGTAGCCAGGAAGTGGTGGCGCACGCCTTTAATCCCAGCACTTGGGAGGCAGAGGCAGGCCAATCTCTGTGAGTTCGAGGACAGCTTGGTCTACAGAGTGACAGGCTCCAAAGCTACAGAGAAACCCTGTCTCAGGGGAAAAGAATTGTGCCAATGCTTGTGTTGGGGTGAGACAAGAGTCTCTACCATGATGGTGAGCTCAAGATTCTGAAAATAAGAGAGGAAATCTTTTTTGTTTCCCCATGGTCTATCCATGCTCAAGCAAGAGGGCAAGATTCAGTGGGTCTTTATGTGTATGTGTGCACATTTACAGATATTTATATATGTGTGACCGTGTGTTTATGAGGGGCTAGATGGGGCTGGACAGGTTGCTGAGTGGTTAGGAGCATTTACTGTTTTTTGATTTTGTTTTTTTTGGTTTTTTGTTTTTTTGTTTGTTTTTTTTTGAGAAGGGGTTCCTTCACCTTTTAGCCCTGGCTGTCCTGGAACTCCCTCTGTAGGCCAAGCTGGCCTTGACCCAGTGCTGGGATTATAAGCATGCTCCACCACTGTCCAGCACAGTTTTCCTTTTTTTTTTCTAAAACCAAAAACCAGTGACTCTTAAATACAATGTTTGCTCAGTGTAAGTGGTTACACAAAAGACATCTTACTAGTTGCAAAATAAAGAAGGCCAAAAATTAAATTGTTTACCGGACACATTGGTGATGGGTGGGGAAAGCGGCCACAGGTCTCAGGCTCTAGCTAATGACACGTAAAGCTTCTGGATGGGTACAAACTAGTGTCTGCTATTTTTTAAAGATTTATTTATGCCTGGCAATGGTGGCACATGCCTTTAATACCAGCTCTTGGGAGGCAGAGGCATACAGGTCTCTGAATTCGAGGCCAGTCTGATCTATAGAGTCAAGTCCAGGACAGCCAGGACTACACAGAAAAATACTGTCTCTCATCACAAAGATGTTAAGTCAGCACAGGAATTGGCAATGAATGACTTTCAAAGGGACAAAAACAAATCAACAACAACAAACAAAACAAAAGGCAGGCAGGGTCTTCCACTCCAGTTCTGATCTCAGCACTTGAGGCAGGCAGACCTCTATGAGTTCAAGTCACTGTCTCAGAAACTAACCAAAGCAAAAAATTATTATTATGTTTACCTATTTGGGAGAGGAAGGGCCTGTGCCCCAGTATATATGAAGGTTAGTTGACAACATCCAAGAGTCAGTTTTCTCCTTCAACAATGTAGGCCCTAGGAACTGAACGTAGGTTCCCAGATTCCGAAGCAAGCACTTTTACTGCCTGAGCTGGTGGGGTGTAGGCCTTGTCTGAATAAATAGAGGAAGAATTAGAGTGGGCGAGAGGTGTGCCTGACAAAGCAGTTTCTTCAAGCTCTCTATGGTTGATCCTTATCTCAGAGAAGTTCTGGTTCTGTGGGTTGACTGGAAGAGGAAGTTCTTACTGCAAGAGAGGGCAGGCTTGCCACCCAGAGATGCTTGCTCTTGCCCCAGGGTGCTTCCTCAGGCAGCAGAGATAATGGCTTTTATTAGAGGGATTGGTCAATTCTGCTTCTGGAATCCAAGGTAACTTTAAGTTTAGGGTGGTAAGTCTGTGTGGTCAGCCTTGCAGCAGAAGGCCAAGGCTAGCAGGGGATTTTAGATAGATAATATTGAAAGACTAACTTGCCCATACCTAGTCAAGCATTCATCTGAGCCCAAAATGAAGATGTCAGTGAATGTAGATCAACAAGAGACAAGCAAGACAACCTCTTACCATCAGGAAACTCCTTGGGGGCCTCTCACAGGCCCACAGATCAAACGTGGTCCAGCCATTCCCAGTTGCTGTGAAGGACATGTCTCTCCAGGATAATTAGAAATATGGGGATTGTTTTAAAAAATCATATTGCTGATGCCTGCTGTGGTGGCACACGCCTTTAATCCCAGCACTTGGGAGGCAGAGGCAGGTGGATCTCTAGGAGTTCGAGGCCAGCCGGGTCTACAAGAGCTAGTTCTGGGACGGGCACCAATGGAATACTCAGATTAACATCCTTGCAGTCTCAGAAATGGAACATAAACCAACACGTTTCAGGGGAGGATATTATAAGGTACTAAAAATAACAGTCACCAACCATTCAGACTGTACAAAAGCAAAAACTAACTAGCAAACTTTCAGAGGTACCAACACTCCTACCTTTAAAATGGTTAACTGAGAAACCGATATGGATTAAACAAAAGAGAAACTGCAGGCTTTAGAACAGTTGGTATGCTGAGCAACTAGATGCTCAGCATATTGAAGAATCAACCAGTCCTTGGAATTCTCTCGTGTTTATTTTTATTTTATTTTTTTTTAAATATTTTATTTATTATGTATACAATATTCTGTCTGTGTATATGACTGCAGGCCAGAAGAGGGCACCATACCTCATTACAGATGGTTGTGAGCCACCATGTGGTTGCTGGGAATTGAACTCAGGACCTTTGGAAGAGCAGGCAATGCTCTTAACCTCTGAGCCATCTTTCCAGCCCTGAAGTTTTTTGTTTTTGTTTTGTTTTTTTGTTTTGTTTTGTTTTTTTTTTTGGTTTTTCGAGACAGGGTTACTCTGTGGTTTTGGAGCCCGTCCTGGAACTAGCTCTTGTAGACCAGGCTGGTCTCGAGCTCACAGATAGCCTCTGCCTCCCAAGTGCTCCTTTGTATGCGCACCACCGCCCGGTTCTGTGTTTATTTTTAGAAAGAAATCTGAAAAATGGAGAGTGGTAACAGATCTAAGAGCTATTAATAAGTTGATTTAACCAATGGGTCCTCAACAATCTAAAATTCCTTTGCCTTCCCTATTGCCTAAAGGATAGCCTCTTATAGTTATTGATTTAAAATGTTGTTTCTTCACTATACCTTTACAAGAGAAAGTCAGAAAAAATTTCCTGCCGGGCGGTGGTGGCGCACGCCTTTAATCCCAGCACTCGGGAGGCAGAGGCAGGAGGATCTCTGTGAGTTCGAGACCAGCCTGGTCTACAAGAGCTAGTTCCAGGACAGGCTCCAAAACCACAGAGAAACCCTGTCTCGAAAAACCAAAAAAAAAAAAAAAGAAAAGAAAAAATTTCCTTCACAATGCCTACTTATAATAATTCTCAGTCTACTAAAAGATATCGTCTCACAGGGAATGTTAAATACCCCACCCTGTGCCAATATTTTTGAAGTCAGCAATTGAAATCACACATAAGCGATTTCCTGAATCTATAGTTTACCATTACATGGATGACATTTAGCTACCTGATTCAAATGTAAATACTTTAGAAAGAGTGTTTGAAGAAGTAAAGTTTTGCCTAGTTGGAGATTAAATTGCTCCTGAAAAATACAAAGAAGAGATTCTATCAATTATCTAGGTTATAAAATAGGTTTACACAAAATTAGAACACAAAAAGGAGAGATATATTGCACACTTTTAATGACTTCCAGAGATTGCTAGGAGACATTATCAATCTGTGGCCCACCTGATCAAATAATTCATTTAAATAAAACCTTAGATGGTGAAAGACTTAAATGATGCTAGGGAAATAACAGCTGAAAGTGAAAAAGAATTGACTTTAATCAAAGAGAAATATGTGAAGGTATATGTGGATCATGTGGATCTGAGTCTTACCTGCATCCTGGTCATATTACCCTCCAAATATTCCCCTAATTTAATTTTAATTCAGAAGGAATATATTTTCTCAGAATGGATCTTTTTTTTTTTACCATATATACCAAGTAAAAAATTAAAATCTTATGTGGAAAAGATCCCTGAATTAATTATAAGAGGAAAATTGAGACTTCATCAATTAGCTGAAATAGACCCTGGGAGAAATTATAGTACCTTTTACTAATGATAAAATTTTTTTTTAAATATTTATTTATTATATATGCAATATTCTGTCTGTGTGTATGCCTGCAGGTCAGAATAGGGCACCAGACCTTTGGAAGAGCAGGCAATGTCCTTATCCACTGAGCCATCTCTCCAGCCCCTAATGATAAAATTTTAAAAATATGGCAAGACAATGAACCCTGGCAAAGTGCTTGTGCAAATTTTTTGGCAGATTAATAACAACTATCCCAAAATTGACAGAGTTAACCTTACAAAGAGAGCTAACTGAATCCTTCCTCGCATTGTATATGACACACAAATAATGGGAGCCCCTCATTCTATCCTGCTGCAAATAAATCAGGAGAGGCAGGTTACAAATCAGAAGATTTAGGTAAAGTGGAACAAAGGCCCTATGATTTGGTTCAAAACTCAGAATTAAATGTTATTCTCATGGTACTAAGGGGTTTTAAAGAACCTCTTGATATAGTTACTGATTCACAATATGTAGAAAGAGTTGTTTGGAAAGACCTGGATAAATCCAGACCCCCCCTAGCAGGAGAAAATAGAGCCAAAAATCTAAGCAGGAAGAGAAGAATCAGAAATCTAGGATTAAGCGGTTCAGTGACTGTGTTTCAGGGGCAGAGCTTTCTCAGGAACAGAGTTCCAACTGTGGCAACTCCAGGGGAGGAGGCTTGAAGCCTCCACCCGAACATTGCAGACTCTTTGGTTATATGGACACCAGGGGCTGGCGTGATGCTTCCACCCAATCAGGCAGGTCTCTGCAGAAACCATCATCTTTAGACCCTGTACAATGCTTGATCTTAGTTAAGCAGAACATTTAGGTTGTAGAAAGATGGGATGCTCCCAACCCAAAAAATAAAACATATGTTTTAGCCGGGTGGTAAACCTTTAATCCCAGCAATCTGGAGGCAGAGACAGGCAGGTCTTTGTGAGTTCAAGGCCAGCCTGGGTCTACAAAGGAAAATAATTCTAGGACAGCCTCCAAAGTTATAGAGAAAACCTGTCTCGAAAACTAAAATAGATAAAAGAAAGATGAAATGCCCTGGGTTACACAACCAAAGTTATCTTGAGCTCTCTCTCTCTCTCTCTCTCTCTCTTTCTCTCTGTAAATACCTAATTGCTATCAACCTTTAATCTGACCTACCATTTTTTGACCTTTAGGTGAAATTCAGGAATTTGACACACCCTACCTTCACCAACAGTGAAGCCAAACAGGTGCTAACAACACAGGTTTCCTTACACTAAAGTTTGGACGTGAAGGGTTTCTCTCCTTCACCCCCTCAATAGGCTCACGTGTTTAGTCACTTGGTCCCCTCTTGTGGCACACTTTCAGGAAGTTGTAGAATCCATAGGAAGTGAGGCCTGGCTGGCAGAAGAAGGGCACTAGGGACGCACTGTTGAGGTTATAAGCCAGCCCTGGCTGCATGCTGGCCATTTCTGCTGCCACTGTGATGTGAGAGGTCCTGCTGCCATCAGATCTGTCATGCTTGCATGGACCACGGCTGGTACTCCTGTGAAAGTGCCCCACTGTGCCATGCTAGAGTGAATTATTCCCTCAGGTCCTTACAGTAGAGCTGATACTTTATGTGGACACCACACTGGAGTGAGGATGGGTATGAACAAAAACATTCTTGCTGCTCAATCCTCTTTGAAAAGTTGGGGTGGAGGGAGGGGGAGGGAAATGGGAGGCGGTGGCGGAGAGGAGGCAGAAATCTTTAATAAATAAATAAAGAAATAAAAAAAAAAGAAAAGTTGGGGTGGGGGCTGTGGTGTGACCCTGGTCTGTTGTGTGGCGGCACCATCTGCCCACCCAAGTGTGGCAATAAATTCCACTGTGTGTCTGAGAGGTGCTGCTGGCATTCATGTGAGCAAAACACTTGGAAACCACTCTGTAGTTGAGTGCAGGGACCCAGCAGGATGCTGACAGCTGCTGCCGTGAAAAGATGCTTTTCAAAGGAGAGGGGCTCTAGTGACCTTGAAAGAACTTTAGGTGTCTAAAAAGAAAGCTACCTGCTGAGGTGGCCGGCCTAGCCCTACCAGCTCAAGAGCCAACCAGTATAGGGACCTGGCTACTTTTCTTTGGAATCTCTGCCTTCAATTTTGTGTTTATCTCTAAGACAGGATAGAAAGGCGAGAAATGATGAGGACATGAAAAGTGAAGAGAGCCTCTCACCCACAAACCTGGTTAAAAACTTTCTGTGGTGAGCCCACAAGAACTGTACAGTAAATGGACAGCCGGCAGGTCTATTGGACTTTCTGCGGTAAGTGTATGCTCCACCTGGAGAACCCGTTTTTTCAGAACTGCGGGAACAGTTGTTCTTTGGATAAGTCATTGTCAATTCTTAAAATCTTGTGAAATCATGACATTTCTCCTTCTATGGTAACCAAGCAGTGTAGCAGTCTATATAAACCTCACTTTTCCTGAACCGCAACTAGATACCTCTCTCCACACCATGAAGCCTTGGTGTGAAAAGGATTCAGTCAAGTCCTTGTTCTCATAGCCAAAATCTACATAAAAATATTCCCCCACAAACCTTTTTTATTGACGGTTGTCACTGATAAGAAAGGAGCCTCACACAGGAGGTAGTATGTCTGCCCTAACAGCAGACTCAGGAAGTGTAATCTCTGGTCTTCTGCTCTGATTTAACAGGCTACTAATATTCTGTATTTATCCTTCACCTTGGTTACAACTAACACAGAATCATAGCTCAGGAAATTAACTGTTTAGACAGGAAAAAGACCCCAGTTCCTAAAACTGGCTTCAGAGAGAAACATTTTCACCTGGGCACCCTGCTGGAGTTAAAAGCAGGGTCCCCAGAAGAGACTCCTTTTAATACAACCAGCAAGATGCTAATGCAAATCAAGCCCACAGGTTAGTGTAGCTACCAAAGCTGTGTTCCCAGTCTCAGGGGAACTTCACAGCCACGCCCTCTCTGAGATGTAAGGTGCCTCCTTGTCAGACCCACCAGTTTCTTGTGATTCTGTTAAAAAAAAAAAAAAAGCATGCTTGATACAATTGTTACCACCTATGGGACTGTTAACTTTTCGGTATGCCTATATAAACTAAAAGCTTTGTGGAGATCACACCTTACCCTTAGACTTAGCTGTATCCCTTATCCTTATGCCTTACCCTTATGTCTGATGCTTTGCCCTTATGCCTTATGCTCTTATGCTCATCTTCCCCTAAGGAAAAAGAAACTTGCAGGAAAAATGTGCCTAAGTCAGTCAGTTTGGTTTACCCCTCAGATCCCATTCCCAAACCAGTCTTCACTTGTCCTAGAAGCCCTATTCTGAACCCTGAGAAAGTGCTGGGGCCAGTACTCAGTAACCCTAGGTACTCAGTAACCCTGGATATCTTTCCCTAGCAGAAAAGCAAGAATTCCAGCACAATTAACAACTGCTTAAAGCATTTAACCCTTCCCAGCTATAAACATGCAACTCTCTAGGAATTTCACAAGAAACTCTTTATCTATGCCTAGGGGCTCCTGGTTTTCACCTTATAAAACAACAATCACATGCAAGGCTCTTATTCTATAATCTCATTTATCAAAAGTCGAATTGAAAGGAAGAAGGGGGAGGCTTCTTATCTTTTGAGATACAACTTGAAAGTCATCAAAATGATACATATATATTGTGTAATGTTTAGCTTTGTCCATTTGACACAACCTAGAATCACCTAGAAAGAGTCTCAATGAAGAATTGTGGGGTTAGCTTGGGCATATTTGTAAGAGATTGTCTTTAAACTAATTGATGTGAGCAGACACATTCCCCTGTGGGCAGCACCATTCCCTAGGCTGAGGGTCCTTAACTGTTTAAGGGCAGAAAAATTGAACTCAGCACAAGTAAGTGAGCATGAATATGTTCATACATTTCTCTCTGCTCTTTTGTCTAAATAAGAGAGTTCTAAGCCTAATACAAAACTATATGCAGCCGGGCGGTGGTGGCGCACACCTTTAATCCCAGCACTTGGGAGGCAGAGGCAGGCGGATCTTTGTGAGTTCGAGACCAGCCTGGTCTACAAGAGCTAGTTCCAGGACAGGCTCCAAAACCACAGAGAAACCCTGTCTCGAAAAACCAAAAAAAAAAAAAAAAAAAAAAAAGGAAAAACAAAACAAAACTATATGCAATAAAAATAAATATTAAGTATTGTCCAGGGAAAATAAGAGGCAAAAACATACATAAAAATTAGAATTACAACAAGCAAGAACAATATCAAACAAGAAACATATGCTAAATGTTTCAATAGTTATCCTATCCTAAGAAGTCTAAGTCTTATATTACAAATGGCTTGGCTAAGTCATTAGAGGAAAGTAACTAAGACTATCTAGTCTTCAACCCCCTCGAAGACCTGAGAAGGGAAATGATATTACTTGAGTAAACAGAAAATGCAACCAAGGAACTTCCAAAGGTAAAGGAATAAATGACAGAGACAGCCGGCAACCTGGGCAATCATCCAAAGTCTCATGTGCAACATTGGGGCAACCAACTTTGGCTAAGCCTAGAGTATCTGACAGACCATGTTCAGAGGCAGGAAAAATTTCAAAACTCTCTTACCCTGTCTTAACAAGGTTTGGCAGTCTGTTTGCTTGTATCCTGCTTGTCCAGTCTGGACACTTTGCATTTTGTCAGTGGTCGAGGCAGGGCAGTTCTTTGCCCAAAGGCCAAGGACTTTGCCAAGAAGAAAACAAGCTCCAAGAGGAGTGTCTTTGGTGCCTAATATTCTCTCGGAATAGACCAATGTTGCCAAGAGCAATTATGTCTCATGTCAACAGAATCCTAAATTATTTAAATGCCATATTCTTTTTTTTTTAATTTTTTTTTATTTTTGAGACAGGGTTTTCTGTACCTTTAGAGCCTGTCCTGGAACTAGCTAGCTCTTGTAGACCAGGCTGGCCTCAAACTCATAAAGATCCACCTGCCTCTGCCTCCCAAATGCTGGGATTAAAAGCATCCTCCACCACCACCTGGCTAAATGCCATATTCTATAGTTCATTGAGGTGTTTGAATATTAACTATCTATATGGAATACAAACTCTATACATCTAAAGACCCCGACTAATCTATAGTATGACAAACATTGATGACTATTGACCTATGTCAGGGACTGTAGGCCCATATTTTCTACACGGTGTGACAGCCAAGTTCTCGGGCCATTGTTGGTATCCAAAGCAATCCCTCCAGACAGGCTCAGGATGTTCTTCTCCTTCTCTTTTGTTATTATGTAGATCGCGGGAAGAGGTGTGAATTCCAAGTTAGTGACCCAGTCCTGCTACCCACCCCAAAGAGAATATTAATGAGCTTCCACCTTGGTTTACCTGGGGGAATAAAAGATGTTTGAATAAAAAACCGTGGGTGATCTTCAGGAATGAATGAAGCCTGAGACTCCATTCCGATATTGCTGTGTGAACTGTTTCTCAATTTTCCCCCCTCCCCCGCGCCTCCACGCTGGTCCAGAGAGGGAAAAGTACTTTATGTTGGGGCATCGGACCCCAACAAGGAACCAGCCCAGATATAAATCATTTCTCTTACCAGAGTGGGGGTGTGGGAATAAATGAAAACACGATTCACATGACAGTATTGGGAGGGAGTTTTAGAGATCATTTAAATTCTGAAATCATCTGCATTAATTTTCCAAATAGCTTTCATACCTTGGTATAAATAGTTTACCTTGATAAACTGAGGGGGGGGCAGGTAACACAAACTTCCTCAGCATTGTTTCCTAGGTAGCAGGGAAATGACTTAGGTCATAGTGGGAGAGGGAATATAATTTTCTAGAATTACTTCCAGCTCCCATGGGGGCAATGCTATTTCTATGGGATCCTGTAAAAAGTAAAATGATGGTTAAGTTTCAAGATTACTGTCTGGTATAATTGCAGATAGTTTCTGAGTAGTCGGTAGGGTATTTCTAAAGTTCTTTACTCTGTATGCTTAGTGCTTTGATTATTATGTGGCAAGAGGAATTTTTTTTTAAATCCAGTCTATTTGGTGTTCTGTAAGCTTCTTGTATCTTCATAGGCATATCTTTCTTTAGGTAGGGAAAGTTTATTTCTTCTATGATTTTGTTAAATAAATTTTCTGTGCCTTTGAGTTGAACTTCTTCTCCTTCTACACCTATTATTCTAAGATTTGGTCTTTTTATGGTGTCCCATATTTCATATTTTAGGTTACGCTTTTGTTAGATTTAATTTTTTTTAACTGATAAGTCTATTTCCTCTATTGTATCTTCAACACTTGAGATTCTCTCTCCCATTTCTTGTATTCTGTTGTTCATGCTTGCATTTGTGGTTCCTGATCTTTTTTCTCATGATTTCTGTTTCTATAATTCCTCCGGTTTGTGTTTTCTTTATTGTTTCTATCTCAGTTTTCAAGTCCTGAATACTTTCTTTTATATATTTGATTTTTTGTTCTTGATTTTCTTTAAGTGATTTGCTGATATCTTCCAATTTTTCAAAATATTCGTTTATTTATTATGTATACAATATTCTGTCTGTGTGTATGCCTGCAGGCCAGAAGAGCATATCAGACCTCATGACAGATGGCTGTGAGCCACCATGTGGTTCCTGGGAATTGAACTCAGGACCTTTGGAAGAGCAGGCAGTGCTCTTAACCACTGAGCCACCTTTCCAGCACCTCTTCCAATTTTTTGTTTGTTTTTTCCTCCATCTCTTGAAGGGAATTTCTCATTTCATCTTTAAGAATTTCAAACATTCTCTTGAGGTTATTTTTTAGGTCATTTTCTTCTGGTTCATCCATATTTGGTTGTTCATATCTTCCTGTTGTAGGGTCTTTAGGTTTTACTGGTATTGTGTTGCTTTATGGTGTAGCGTGTGAGCTTACCTTTTCTACCCGTCTTTTCCTCTAATAGGTGTGGTTGGGGCTGTCTGAGATTCTGTTGAATAATAATCTTCTAGGTGCCAGTGACTCCAAAGCTCAGATGGTTGTTCCTCACGGTACAGTCAGTGTCACAGTTCTAGTTACCCTGTTGGTTATTCCTGTTCCTGGAGGTAGCTCAGTGCTCCTGTGCTTTGGTCTGCTCCCTTGGAGTTTGCTATCTCAGGCCTACTTTGGCCTAGGCTGCTGGCTTTGATCTGTTTCTGTAAATCTTCGTCTGGATCTCCTCCTGCAGAAGTCCCTGGCTTGGAGTTGGACATGTGGTGGAGATCGCTGACTCTGGATCTGGTCGCTGGCTCAGTCCTGATCCGCCAGTCCTAACGTTCTTATTTGAAGTTCTGGCCAGAATGTTGTAAGAAGATACACCATCTCAGCTAGCCAAGTTGGAATCATCTTGAAAAATTGGTAACCCAAAACGGGTCTTAAAATGGTGTGATCAGCATAATGACATCATATCCACCAGGGAGAAATCTTCTTCCTGGAGACATCAAAGATTGAATTGTGGAAAACTTAAACATATTCATATAGATATATATTCAATAAAAGGTCCCATAGAAACAAAAATAGGTATGAGGAGAAGTAAAATGTTTTGAAAGCAGAGTTAATAACAGTAGTCCCTAGATTTTATTTTCCTTCTGGCCCCTGACAGGTGGCTCCTGATATGAGACACAAAGTCTGAATTTTTCTTTTAATAGCATACTTGGATTTAGAGAAGGGTAGCCACTGTCCAGCCAGCTGCCAAATTTCATTCCTTTGAGTACCCTTTGGGTTACTTCCTACAGGTAGTAGTGTTTGGTTATATAAAGCAAATGTAGGACATCACCTTATAATCTCCTTAGCGTGTTTCCATGTAACAGAAAAGTACTTTTCTAAATCTTTGCTATTGACATGGTGTTTTTTTTTTTTATAAAATTCTGAGGCCTTCAGCACATTTTAATCAAAAATCAATAAATTTCTGCATTACCTTGTGCTAGAGGACATGGTAGACCTGTACGGGATTGGATATGATATATATATGACAAAGCCTATTCCTGATTATATCTTGAACCTGAATAAACAATCAAGTCAATACTGTATCATCCGGTATAAATTCAGTGGTTTCTGTTTGGATGGAAGCATCACCCAAGCCCCTAGCACCCCTATATTCAAAGAGTCTGGGATGTTTGGGTGAAAGTTCAATCCTAAGCCCCTCTCCTGGGAGTTGCCTAATTCCAGACTCTACATACAAGAAAGCCCACCAAACAATGACCCGTCCTCAGAGATGCTCAAGATCACTCCCACGAGGTATTTAAATTATACTCCAGAGAACGAACACATGGTTTTCTGGTCCTCATTCCCTGTCTCCTCTCTGGGGAGCTGGAAGACCACCCAGGAGCGTTGGTATCCATTAAACCTGTTCTTTTTCTAATTCAGTTTGATTTTCTCTGATCTGGATTATTGTGTCAGCAGAGAGGTTTATTGGGGCACAAAAACTTTTCAGTTTCCGTATGCAAAACTGAAAGACTGCGCCGCCGCCCCCCCTCCCCCGCAGTAACTCCTGAGACACTGCCCTTGCTGCAATCACATGAGGTTTAATGGATGAGAGGGAAACAGTGCACTGGGGCCGAGACTCATAATCCACTCCTGGGGAGAGTTCGACCCTGAGTGACCCGGAGAAGGATTTTTAATGGAAGGAACCACAGCCCAGTAATCTAAAGGGGTAGGGAGGGCATCATAGAAAATTTTGAAAAACGCCAGTTGGTGGTGGCGCACGCCTTTAATCCCAGCACTCGGGAGGCAGAGGCAGGCGGATCTCTGTGAGTTCGAGACCAGCCTGGTCTACAGAGCAAGTTCCAGGACAGGCTCCAAAGCCACAGAGAAACCCTGTCTCGAAAAACCAAAAAAAAAAAAAAAAAATTTTTTTAAGTTAACTGGATGATGGTGATGCATGCCTTTGATCCCAGCATTTGGGAGACAGAGGCGGCAGGCGGATCTCTGTGAGTTCAAGGCCAGCCTGGTTTACAGAGCTATTTCCAGTACAGCTAGGGCTACACATAAAAACCCAGTCTCAAAATAAATAAATAAATAAATAAACAAATAAACATTTAAGCTATGTTGTATGTACAGGTGCTTTGTCTGTATGGCTGTATACCATATGTGTGCCTAGGGCCCACAGAGACCATAGGAGCACATCAGATCTCCTAGAAATAGAGTTACAGACCACTGTGAGCCACCACACGGTTGCTGGGAAAAGAACTTGGATCCTCTGCAAGAGCAGCCAGTTCTCTTAACCACTGAGCCATCTCTCCAGCTCCATAAAACGGTATTTAAAAATGCAAAATGAAACAATTAAAAAAAAAAAGGAGTACAGACGGATGGGGAGGTAGCCCAGTAGCTAAGCCAGATACCTCAAACTCATGTAAATAGCGGGGGTGATAAAAACAAGGGGGACCAAGCTCATGCCGACTCATCCTTTGGGCTTCCCTGTCGCTGGTGATAAGAGCCCCCCTCTGCCTTCTTGGAAGGAAGCCACAGTCACAGAGACTCTCGGTGCTGCTTCTAATTGGATAGAGGATGCTGTGGCTGTTGACTCTCAACTGCCTTCTGTTTAAAACTTCGCTGGGCTAAGTTGGCATACTTAGGAGTAGTGTATCCCGATCACTTCCGTTTATGTTGTGGCATTAGGGCCAGGAGGATGACTCAGTGGGCAAAAGCACTTGATGCCAAGCCCTCGCATAAACACACACCCAGATAAAATAAAAATGAATTGCAGGCATTGGTGTTTGTTCGTTGTGTGTGTGTGTGAGAGGGCGTTCATGTGGGCGGGTGTGTATGTGTGTTCAGATGCACATACACGTGTGTGCTATATGTGGAAGCAGGGGTCAACCTCTACTGTTGTTTTTCAGGTGCCTTCCAACTTGGACTCTGTGCTTGTGTGCATGCGTGCGTGCGCCAGTCTGACATGTGACGTGTGTGTTGTGCACATGTTCTGTGTGTGTGTGCAGACAGGCATGTGCATGGAGCACACGTGGAGTCAGAGGGCATCCTGACGTCGGTTCCCACTGTTCCATCTTGGTTTGGACAGAGGCTCTTCACTGCTGCCAATACCCTGTTGCTTGGCCTGGGAGTTTCAGGGACTCACCTGTCTCTGAGTCCTAATCACTGCGCTCACAGAGGCTGCTGTGTGGGTTCTGGAGATTCATACTCACTTCAGATTTGCATGGCAAGTGGTTTGCACTCACTGAACCATCTAGATCACCTTGCTTTGGCTAGATCTTGCTGATTAATTAGGCTAGGCTGGCTGTCTAGCATGCCCCTAGGGCTATTGTGCCCACTTCTTCAAGGCTGCGATTTCGAGCAGGCACCCTACCCTCTGCCTTTTTTTATGCTGGTTCTGAAAATCAAATTTAGGTTTGCTTGCTTGTGCAGTAATGGAGCCATCAGCTTAGCCTGGGCATTGGTTTTACACAATCTTCTACACACACACACACACACACACACAATCTTCTATACACACACACGCACAGTTTGACATTCATCCCTTCTGTGTTATATGCCAGCCTAACCCAGAAGATTGGAGTCTGTTTTGGCTCAGTCAGGGCAGGATCTTTTCTGCATTTAACTCTACCTATCCCCATGGAGACCAAGGCAGCAAAGGGCAGTGAGTATGGGAGACAGGAAGGCCTGGCACATCCCAGTCCATCTCTGTCAACTGGTTGCTATGGTGCTTGACATGAACTCTCTCTTCCCAACCTTCTGTTTCTCCAACAAGATGACTGGAAAAGTGGTTCCTTCTCACCACCAAAGCTTCTTCTGAGTTTTGATATCCAGAGACAGTGCAGCGGTCCAGACTCAGCTCCCAAGACCATCCAGCTGATGATGGCACCCATGATGATGACATCAGCATATTTGAGAGATGGATGATTGGGAGTCTTTTAAAAAGTAGATGGGGTGAAAGAGAAGAGAATAGACTAGGGAGCTCCTGCCTCCCTGGCAGTTCACAGAAGTTCAGCTTGTTTTTTTGTTTTTGTTCTTTCTTTCTTTTTTTTTTTTTTTGATTTATTGTCTTTGAGACAAGGTTTCTCTATGTAGTCCTGACTGTCCTGGAACTTCCTCTGGCCTCGAACACACAGAGATCTGCCTGCCTCTCTCTCCTGAGTGCTGGAATTAAAGGCATGCACCCCTATAACTTTTTTGTTTTCTGGGTGCTGGGAATTGAACCCAGGTCTTCTTGGAAGAGTAACCAGTGTTCTTAAATTCTGAGCCATCTCTCCAGCCTCAAGTTGGGTTCTTGAGGATTGTTTGTAACTTCTGGGGCCTGCTTATCTGGAGCTGACTACCTAACAGGCTGCTATACCTGCGATGGCCCCCTTCCTGGAAGTCAGCCGGCCTCCCTGTGTCTCACACCGGCTTTTTGCCAAAAAGCTGCTTCACTGGCCGTGTTTTGTCTGTTATGAATGCTGTTTACTTATTTAATGGTGTGGATGTTTCGTTTGTTGAGATAGAGTCTCCGATGACACAGGCTAGCCTCGAACTTGCTATGTAGCCGAGGGTGGCCCTGATCTCCCGATCCTCCTGCCTCCACCTGAGCTCACCCTCACCGTCTGTCTTTGACTCCAACTCTAGTACCCCTTCAAACGACTTCAAAGACCCCTCTTGGGTCATGAGTCAGGAGGATTTCTCAAGCATGGGCTGGGGGGGGCAGGTGGGAAGGTGGGGGGCGTGGCCGCAACCTGCCTAACCTTGGTCCCACACCCACCCCAGCCAGGTTGCAGCTCCAACTGTTAGTCATCGATGTTCAGTTCAGCAGCTTTCCCAGTGCCTCATCTCACTGTTGGGAAACAGAGTCACTGAACGGGTTAACCTAGGTTTTTGGCTCTTCTTTTCCTGCTAGACTTTTGACTCTATTTTTCCTGCTAGAGGGGTCTGGATTTATCCGGGTCTTTCACTAGTTCCAGGACATGCTCCAAAGCTACAGAGAAACCCTGTCTCAAAAAAGAAAAAAAAGAATGTGTGAGGTCCTGGGTTCAAATCCCAATACTGAAAAAAAATTGTAAAATGAAATATTTGTGGTAGTATCTGTCTGTAATTCCAGCACTGAAGAAACTAAGGTTGGGTGGAGGGTGTGGATCACAAGGTAGAGGCTTAGCTGGGCTACAACAAACAAATTGTAATAAAATATACAAAATTTATACTGTACCAGCCAGCTCTACCCCGCCTCTCTGCAAACTAGCTGAGAAAGCATGGGTGAATGCTCTCAGCCTGAGAAATTGATTATATATATATATATATATATATATATATATATATATATATATGGCTCTGCTGGTGGTGGTGATGCACACTTTTAATTCCAGCACTTTGGAGGCAGAGGCAGGAGAATCTCTGTGAGTTCAAGGTCAGCCTGGTCTACAGAGCTAGTTCCAGGACAGCCTGGGTTACACAGAGAAGCCCTAACCCCCACCCCTACTCCCAGAAAAAGGCTCATGACTAAATGACTGGTAGTGCCCTGGTCTAGCTTGGGTGACGCCCTGCCAAAGGGAAAAAAATTGAAACAGGATATGGGGCATAGTGGTTTACAGCCATAATCCCAACACTTGGGATGCTGAGGGGGACCTGGATTTAGGCTAACTGGACTAGGAAGTGAGATATCTCAAAACAACAATACAAAAGTTGACTGTTGGGGCTGGAGAGATGACTTGGCAGTTGAGAGCATTTATTGCTCTTCCAAAGGACCGGGGTTCAATTCTCAGCACCCACATGGCAGTTCTTAAGTGTCTGTAATTCCAGTTCCTGGGCAAACTGACACCTTCACACCCTTGTACATTAAATAAAGTTAAATAAGTCATAAAAAATTCTTTAAAAAAGTTGAAATTAAACTAAATGTACAATAAAAGTAACAGAATAAGAAATTACAAAAGAAAAAAGAAAAAAACCATAGAAAAACCTTTCTCCAGCTACAGAAATCAAAGGAACCTGGGTGTGTTGGTCCATGCCCTTAACACCAGCACTTGGGAAGCAGAGGCAGCTGGATCTCTGAGTTCAGATTTGCCCTGGCACACAGAAAGAATTCCTGGAGGGGCTGGAGAGATGGCTCAGAGGTTAAGAGCACTGCCTGCTCTTCCAAAGGTCCTGAGTTCAATTCCCAGCAACCACACGGTGGCTCACAACCATCTGTAATGAAATATGGTTCCCTCTTCTGGCCTGCAGGGACATATGGAGACAGACTACTGTATACTTAATAAATAAATAAATTAAAAAAAAATTCCTGGACAGTAAGTTTAAAGGAGAAGAAAAAGTTGACTATCTCAGGATATCTCATGTACTTTATTACTGCATTGGAAATCTGACTAATACAGAACTCTCCTGTGTTTATTTAGTTATGTCTCAAATGCAGCATTGAAACTCGTGTCTCTACTATCAGATTTATCAGATTGAATTGGCCATTTTCTTTTTTTTTTTTTTAATATTTATTTATTTATTATATACACAGTGTTCAGCCTCCATGTATGCTCGCATGCCAGAAGAGGGCACCAGATCTCATTACTGATGGTTGTGAGCCACCATGTGGTTGCTGGGAATTGAACTCAGGACCTTTGGAAGAGCAGTCGGTGCTCTTAACCTCTGAGCCATCTCTCCAGCCCGAATTGGCCATTTTCTATTTATTTATTCTTGTTTCTTGTTTTTGTTTGAGACAGGGTCTTACTATGCAGACCAGGCTGACTCACTACGTAGCCCACACTGCCCTCAACTCACAGAGAGCCACTGCCTCTACTTCCCAAGTGCTGAGATTAAAAAAATGATCTGCTGTGTTCCACTTAAATTGGCCAATTTATTTGTTTGTTTTTTGAGACAGGGTTTCTCTGTAGCTTTGGAACCTGTCCTGGAACTAGCTCTTGTAGACCAGGCTGGCCTCAAACTCACAGAGATCTGCCTGCCTCTGCCTCCTGAGTGCTGGGATTAAAGGCATGCGCCACCACCGCTTGGCCAACAAGATTTATTTTTTAAGTAATGTGTGTGTGTGTGTGTGTGTGTGTGTGCATGTGGAGGCTAGAAAGGGGCACTGGAGATCCCCTAGAGCTGGAGGTTTTAGGTGATTGTGAGCAGCCAGATGTGGGTGCTTGGAAATAAATTTCTGTTCTCAGGAAGAGCTGCAAGTGCTCTTCACCATTGAGTCATCTCTTTGGCCCCTGAACTGACCAATTCTGTATCGAAAGTCGGTAAGCTTTCGCTGAGGTAGGGTAGGATTTCAGGACAAACAGTGTGTGTTGGAGCTGTAGTATGAGAAGCAGGTATAAGAATTATGATGAGGCTAGGGTTCAGTCAACATTTACCCGGCATGTGTGAAGGCCTGTGCTTGTGAACACTGGAGAGAGAAATTAGCAGAAAACAAGGGAGGGGACTTGTAGAAGACCTAGGTTTGGTTCCCAGCACCCACATGGTGACCCATAACCATCTGGAACTCCAGTTCTAGGGAATCCGATATCCTCTTCTGACCTCCATGGGCACCAGATATGCATATGCTGTCCAGACATACATGCAGGTAAAATACTGACCTACATGAAATTAAATAAATCGAAAACAGCAGAAAGAAAACAAAAATGACAGCATGAGAATCTGGAGGTCATGTGACCTACAGGTGGCCGTTAAAGATAGCGGACCTTAGATACATACCAATTGGCTAGAGACTGGGCGACAGGTGCCAGTTTGATAAGTAGATGGTCAGAACGTGTTGATTTCACTCAGGGATGATTTCAGGAGAGTTTGGGTGTAGAAACCTTGGATGAGACCTGGGAACAGCCCAGTTAGAAGGGAGGAGACCCTGCTGTTGTCCCCAGGGTCTGCAGGACCAACTGCAACCAGCTGCAGCCTGCAGCCTGCAGCCTGCTCCTTCTAGCAGAGGACTCTCTGTTCTGAGGAAACTCCACGGAGCTGTCTCCAGTTCCCTCCCACACTCTCCCGGGACCTATATTGTCTGCTCACCTGCTGTTGGTGGCAAGGGCCCACGCCTCCGCCACCCCCGGCTTATCTAAAAGTCAGTTTGTAACTGTACCTGTGCTGACACCCTCACTCCCAACCAGCCCAGGTCCATGCTGCTTTGTGAACTCCAGCGGCACCCGGCAGCTATCGCTCACGCTGCAGGTTCCTGGAGCAAATGCTTTGCTTGGAGATATGGCTCCTCTATCAGGCTTTTGGCTTCTCAGTCAGCAGGTTGGTGTATTCTTCAGAACGAATCAATACACGAAGATGATTCTGACATCTCTGCACCCCATATCCTCCTCTGCATTCAGTGCGTACCTTGGCTGGTATCACCCTCATGACCCTTCACGCGTTCTATCTCCCCACACAAGTACAAAGTGCAGATATTAGAGCTGCGGCACTAAACAGAAATAGATTGGGGGTAGTGGTGAGATGGCTCAAGGGTTAAGAGCACTTGCTTCTCTTGGAGAGGACCTGGGTTGGGTTCCCAGCACCCACATGGTGGCTTACCTTCATTCCCAGGTTCTAATGCCCTCTTTTGACTTCAACAAATGTAAACCACCACCATACCAAAACCTTAAACAGTCAAACAGGAAAAACAGTTTATGAAAAAAAAAGGGGGGGGGGAGGGTGAGCCAGGCTGTGATGGCATGTGCATGTGTCTCTAATGCCAGCACTCGGGAGGCAGAGGCAAGTGGAGATTTTGTGAGTTCGAGGCCAGCCTGGTCTACAAGAGCTAGTTCCAGGACAGGTTCCAAAGCTACAGAGAAAGCCTGTCTTGAAAAAAACAAAACAAAACAAAACAAACAAAAAAGAAAAAAGAAAGAAAAAAAGGGGGGGGGTGTTGTGGGACGTGCCTATCACCCCAGCCCTGGGAGGCTGAGGAGCCTATGGTTTTTGAATAACGACAGAAATACTTCCGGCACACATTCAAGCCCCTACTTCCAACCAGACTGGGACAGTTTGAGCAGACATTGGGCAAGAGTCAGAACCCTAGCTAAAAAATGGCTTCAGAAGCGCTGTGTGACCCCCACCTTGCCTTCAGACTTCTAGGGAAGGCAAAGGATTGTGGGATTGAAAAAAAAAAAACGAAACACACTGCAACAGTGTTGCCATGGGCAGAAGACAGGAAATGAGAAAACCCAGCAAAGGGTACAGAGTTACCGTAGTTAGGTGGGACAAGTAAAGTTTAGAGATCCAACCTACTAAATGAGGTGTATAATAAATAGCATAGTATTTATTAGAAATTTTCTAAAAATTAGAGTTTAGCTTCTTTCTATAAACAAACCATGTGCCAGATAATGGATTTATTGCTAATAATGATTCCTTTATTATATATTTGAATCACAGTATACTCTTTAAATGGATACTTTTAAAAAAAAAGAACACGCACATACAAAATTGAAAACAAAATAAAGGAGGTCACTTCTTGTCTGTCCTCTTTCACGCCTCAGGAGCCCACTGCTCTCCAGTATTGGCACGCAGCATCCTCCCTGCATTGGCAGCAGTGTGGCTTCCCTAGAGCCTTCTCCCAGCAAAGCAGCATGGGCTTGGGTAGGGGAGATCTCCAGTCAGGCAGAGAAAAAACTGTCGCTGGGGAATCAGGAGCACAGGCTGCACCCCCTCTGCTGGGACTGGGGGAATGCCGTGATTCTACACGACAGCTTCTCCAGGGCCCAAAGTTGGCCGGTTCCAGTTTAGCACTTCTGGATTTATGTTGTCCACCTGGGACTAGTACAGTCATTCCTGTATTCAGCTATAGCCATCTGTCATCTGAAGAAGGAAAAAAATACAACATCTCTCTCTCTTTTTTAAAAATACTTATTTGTATTTTTTTTTTTTTTTCGAGACAGGGTTTCTCTGTGGCTTTGGAGCCTGTCCTGGAACTAGCTCTGTAGACCAGGCAGGTACTTATTTGTATTTTAATATAGGCAGGTGTTTTGCCTGCATATATGATTGTGCATTGGTGTTAGAACCTCTGGAACAGGAGTTACAGACAGTTGTGAGCTGCCATGTGGGTGCTAGAAATTGAATCCAGGTCCTCAGGGAAGAGCAGCAGTTAAAAACTGCTGAGCCACCTCTCTAGCCCCTTCAACAATATATTATATCTGAGACTAAAAGTATAGTGATTTTCTGTTCAACTGTATTATTTTACTAGGAACCTAACAAGAATTGACTTAGAGATATGTTTTTTTCCTATATCTAATAAATTTGGAATTGACTGAAAAATAAAATAAAGAGGGTTCCTGTATTCTATAGTGATTGTGGGTACTACAGAGAGAGGGTGCCGAGAGCCCCTTCTGTGTTTGGAATGTCATCTCCTGCCCCTGCCAAACTGTGATGCTTTCAAACACATCCTTGGTCGCCTGACTACTGACACTAGGGTTACGGAGGGTCCTCTGTCAGCACTGGGCAGTGTCCTCAGAGACTGTGGAAGGGAGGCAGAAACAGGGCTCTGCCTCTGAACCCCAGTCTCATTCTCCTGTGAAACAGCCTTTCCTGCCTTCTGCAGCTGCTGCAGGAGAGGCTTCCTGAAGCCTGTGTGGTAGAAGACTCCCTCCTCCTTCCCTTCCAGGTGTTTGTGGACACCAGAGGGCCAGAGAGTGGACAAGACCCCAACACAAAGTGGAACTGGAGAAACTGCCCACTTGGACTATCATGAAAGAGCTTTTTACAATGCGTGGTAACGGGCTCAGGTGTGGGGGACTGCAGAGAGAGAAAGAGAGAGAGAGAGAGAGAGAGAGAGAGAGAGAGAGAGAGAGAGGCAGGGAGGGAAGGAGGGGAGGGAGGGAGAGAGAGAGGCAGGGAGGGAAGGAGGAGGGAGGGAGGGAGAGAGGGAGAGAGAGAGAGAGAGAGAGAGAGGGAGAGAGAGAAGGAGCACTTTGGGTTTAAAATGCTCCTCAAAAAAGTTCATGTGATGTAGCCTTGGTTTCCCTGGTCAGTGCTGTCAGGACAGTTTTGGAGAAACGATTGTATCATGGCAATACTGACTTCATTGGTGGATTAATCTATTGGTGAATTCATAACTTTTGGAGAGTGGTGGGAACTTTGGTAGAATGGGCTTAGTCGCAGGGAACCAGCCTTTGGGAACATGCCCTTGAAGACTGTATGTTTATTGACAGAGTCTTGCAGGGTAATCCAGGTTGGCCTCAAACCTGTGATCCTTTTCCCTTAGCTTCCCAAACACTCGTATTACAAACATGGGATACCTCACATTACAATTTCATTATTTACTTAATTACTATTATTATTTTGACAGGGACTATGTAGCCTGGGTTAGCCTCGAACTTCAGCGATTTTGATGTCCAACCCTTCAGAGTGCTGGGATTACGGATGTCTGCCTCCACACCTGCCTGGTGCTCCCAACAACATGGATTCGGACAGTCCCTGTGAGATAGGGGCCACTGTCCTCACGAGAGAGAAGCACAATAGGTATCCAGTTCATACTAGGGAAAGAGCAGACACACACCCCGGCCTTCCCCGCATCGTCTATCTCATCAGCCATTGCTTTGTGGTCAGCTCTCATTTGTGGTCCTCTGGTGGCTCGAGTCTGGAGCATCCGAGCACACCTGGCTAGCGCGCGGCCCCGCCCCTTACGGGCGGAGCCTGAGATCTCACCAATCAGCATCGCCAGGGGGAGGGCCGCGGGTGGCCAGCGGAGCCCGCAGTTCCCCAGGCCCGAGCGCTCACAGACAGCGGCGACGCGGCGCGGGGACGGAGCGGAGCGCTCGGGCTCGACAGCCTCCCTCCCCTCCCCTCCCTTCGCTGTCCTCACCCTCTCAGCCGGACCGGAACTATGTGATCCCGGAAGTTCCGGGGCCATTGCTGTGTGGGATAAACAGTAATGGCGGAGGCTGCGGCTCCCGGAACAACAGCCACAACATCAGGAGCAGGAGCGGCAGCGGCGGCGGTGGCAGCGGCTTCCCTCACCCCTATCCCCACAGTCGCTGCCCTGTCCCCGGGGGCGGGCGGAGGGGGCGGCGGCAGCGACGGCAGCGGCGGCGGCTGGACGAAACAGGTCACCTGCAGGTAGGACGTTGCGTGGCGCGGCGGAGGGCGGGGGCTGCGGGGCCGAGCAGGAGGCGGAGGCGGGCGTCGCGGGGTCCCCTGCAGCGGCCGCCCGGCCGCAGAGCATCGCTGCGTCAACCCCCGCGGAGGTCGTCGGCGGGATCGCTGCGGGGCTCGGACTGCGGGCTCGGACTGCGGGGCGGTCCCGCCGCCACCCCTTCTCCAGCGGCGCTCCGGTGCGTGCGGTGAGGACCCGCGTCCCCCTCCCCGGGATGCGGCGCGAGCTCGCCGCTGCGAGTCGGGCTCCAACGATCCTCCGGGCGCCCTGAGCTCCTCCGAGGGTCCCGGCGAGCTCGGCCGGCCCCGGGGCCTCCGCGTCCGGCCATCCGTTTGTAACGTCTTTTCTGCTCTCGGCGCCGCGCACCCCCGCCCCGCCGGGAGCAGCCGCTTTTGTATTCCTTTGTATGTAGTCGGTGGCTGGCGGTTCCGAGCTTTGTCTCCGAACCGAGTGTTCGGAGCCGGCGTTAGCCTCCTCCACCCTTGATTTTATGAACTGCCATTATTGTTACTGTCCCTTTGAGAGGCGATCCTCTTTGCGAGAAAAGAGATCCTAGGAGAGAGGGTTGGTTCTGGTTTGGTAAGCGAAACGAAATTATTCGAAAAATGAATGATCAGGTGGTGGCTATACAGCACGCATGAAATTTTTTTTCCCTGCTATAAATTTTGAAGGGTATTTGTTGTATTAATGATTTGGGGGAGGGTGTTTTATTGAGACAGACACCCTTGCTGTGTTGCCCAGGTTGACCTATATATAGTCCTGACTGCCCTAGAATTTTCGGCAAGCCTTTTTCTTTAGTGCGGGGATTGCAGGCGTATGATACCACACCCGACTATACTGATTTAACCATCAAGAGAGACTGTTAAGCTTTTCTATCGGTTAAAGAAAATCCAAAGGAAAAACCACTTTTTGTCCGACAAGGACATTTTATAGGCAAATGCAAAAGGCTGTTTGATCCTACCGAAGAACTCGTTGTTGGCATTAACAACGAAACTGAAGAATTTCTATCCTCAGGTCTTTTGGTCTTTTTTCTTTTTTGAGGCAAGTTCCAGCTTTGCAGCCCCGGTTGTTCTAGAACTGCACTGTAGATCAGGCTGGCCTCGAACTTCATCTTCCAGCCTCTACCCTCCCAGTGCTGAAATAGCAAGTGTTAATTAACACCCGGGCTTCAATGAAATTTTAAGTACCTTGACTTTTTTTTATCACCTACTATCTTCATCTAGTCTAGTTCTGAATACCCATTGCCAAATAACATTTCATTATCGATTTCTTTATCATTCTGTCAGATGCCTGCTTCTATGCAAAGTTCTGTTTCAACATTTTCCTTTCTTAAGTAATCGGTAGTGAGTGTATGATAATCTGTGGGATACTGTCCCCGGGCCATAGAGCACCTGTGGAGGTCAGAGGGGACAATTTTGATCTCTTTCACTTTCGTGCGGGTTCCAGGAATCAAACTCAGCCTTCGTTTTTATCAGCAAGGACATCTTGCCACAGTCACTTTTTTATTCTTTTGAGGACTGTGTGGGGTGTGTGATGAAGAAGCTTCTGTGGCCCAGAATTACTTGGGACTCCTTGATCTTCTGCATCGATCTCCAGGGCTGAGATTGATTATAAGCTTGTCTTCTCCCCTGCTTTCCTTTTACTTTTCCTTATTTCTTCTTTTCTAGTTCCTTACCAGACATCTTTTAGAGCCTACATTTAGGGTCTTCTAAAATTTGATTTTTTTATTTTTTGAGACAGGGTTTCTCTGTGTAACCTGGCCACCATGGAACATACTGTGTAGACCAGGCTGACTTTAACACAGAGACATAGAGTTTTTTTGGTTTTTCGGTTTTTCAAGGTAGCATTTCTCTGTAGCTTTGGAGCCTTTCTTGGAACTAGCTCTTGTAGACCAGGCTGTCCTCCTCGAACTCACAAAAGATCCCCCCCCCCCAACTCTCTCTGCCTCTGCTGGGATTGAAGGTGTGCGCCACCTTTGCCTGTGTAACAGATTCTAACTGCCTCTGCCTCCCTGGTGCTGAGATTAAAGGCCTATACCATCTTGTCCAGTTTAGGGTCTTATTTAGCACAGGGTGACCTTGAACGCCCTATGCTGCCAGAAATTACCTTGACTTACTTGTTTTGAGGTAGGGCTTCTCTGTCTATCCCTGGCTGTCTTGGAACCAGGCTGGCTTAAAACTCATGTCCCTGCCCGCCATTGCCTCTGGAGTACTGGGATTAAGGGCATGTAGCACCAGGCAATGACCTTGATTTTTTTTCTCTGTAGCTTTGGAGCCTGTCCTGGCACTAGCTCTTGTGGACCAGGCTGGCCTCGAACTCACAGAGATCTGCCTGCCTCTGCCTCCCGAGTGCTGGAATTAAAAAATGACCTTGATTTTAAGTGCTGAATTATAAACTTGGGCCAAGCCCAGCTCCATAAGGCTCATTGAATTAATGGAGTTTTCTAGGTGTTTTGGAACAATTGTTTGTGAACGCTTCTTTTATGTCTAAAAAGAAATTTTCTTTGGAGGTTGGAGAGATGACTCAGCTTCTTTCCCTAGTCTTGCATACAGATGCACAAAACTTTGAGTATCCTGACTTGGGGAGACTAAGACAGAAGAATCTTGAATTCTAGACTAGCCTAGGAAATATGGCAATTCATGTGCCTGCCCTAGGGTACATAGGACAGCTCAGTCTCAAAAAATTATAGGTGTTTTTGTTTTTCCAAGATGGTTTCTCTGTATCTTTGGCTGTCCTGGAACTCATTCTGGCCTCCCAGCTGAGGTAAATTTTAAGAAAACAGTCTGAACATAAAAAGGATGCAGGCTTAGGATCAGCAAGATGGCTTAGTTTAGGTAAATTAGAAAATGAAACAAACAAGACACAAACTTAGAGTTTCACATGGTGGCCACACCTATAGTAATAAATAGTGTTTGGAAAGTGCAGGTAAAACCAGGAAGTCAGGGTCTCACTACACAGCACTTGGCCTTGAACTCCGAGATCCTCCTGCGTGTGTCTTAGGACTGGTGTCAAAGAAGTGCCCTTCTCCTCAGCCTTTGCTTAGCCTAGTCATCTATAAAATTGTAGAGCCCCGCTGAGCGATGGTGGCACACGCCTTTAATCTCAGCACTCGGGAGGCAGAGGCCTGCGGATCTCTGAGTTCGAGACCAGCCTGGTCTATAAGAGCTAGTTCCAGGACAGGCTCCAAAGCCACAGAGAAACCCTGTCTTGAAAAACAAACAAACAAAAAAATTGTAGAGCCCCTTATGGTGGCACGTAGGGCCCTTGATACTTGCATCTCTTCTCCTCCAGCTAGTTGGTAGTTGGAGGCAGGATGATGTCTTGACCACACCAGCCTAATTAGAAACCACAAGTTATTTGATATACTTTAGGTGTAAATGCTTGACATTGTTTTCTGTTCTAGCTGCCAACAACATGATCTCTTAAAGTCTTCTTTGAACAGAGGAATAACAACTATGAAATCTTTGTTCTAGACTTTGAGCTTTGAGAGAAGCAGAGTTCTGTTATACCTGCAGGACTCTTCCTCAGTGCCCTGCATAACTAGCAAATGCTCCAGTTGATGTTGATACAACTCTTTTATAGGACTTTAAGAATTTTCTGCCCTCGTTTAAAATGCACTGGGGCTGGAGAGATGGTGCTGCCCGACCAGAGGATCCAGGTCTGATTTCCAGCCCCCACAAGGTGGCTAACAACTGACTATAGCTCCAGTTTCAGAGAATCTTTTGGCCTCTGTTGGTACTGCTAGCATACAATGCAGATACAGATATACATGCAGGCAAAACACCCACACACAAAATAAAAATAAAATCTTAAAATTGTAGAAAGTGTTTACATACACACGTTCATGCATCCATTCTGAATTTTTTAAAGTATACTTGTAAGTTACTAAAGGGAGAGAGGACCTATTAGATAGAATGTTTTTCTTTCTAGGACTACCTTATTCAGACTTTCAGCAAATGTGAGTTCACTGCAGACGTGTTCCTTATAATATTTTTCAGAGTGCTTGGTAGCTACACCTGCTCCTGAGAGAAGGCGCAGCCCGGAGGGAGGTACTAGTGCCCTGAGGTTTCAGGTTCCCCTTGCACTGGATTACCGGCCCTTAGGAGTTAGTTGCCTTGGGTGGGTGCTAGCCTTTGTGCTCCTACCTGCTGAGCTGGCTCTGCACCACCCCTCAAAGGTGTTTTGTTTCTTTTTATATACAGTGTTCTGTCTGTGTGTATGCCTGCAGACCAGAAGAGGGCATCAGGCCCCATTACAGATGGTTATGAGCCACCATATGGTTGTTGGGAATTGAACTCAGAACCTTTGAAGAGCAGGCAACGCTCTTAACCTCTGAGCCCCTCAAGCCCCTCAAGGGTGTTTTCTAAGCCTCGGGCATATCCCTCTTTAAAGTTACTTGCTTAGATAATGTTGTTTTTCTAAGATTTATTTTATAGTGATATTTTAGTAAATAAGGCTTGCCTAAAGATCAGAAGGGCAGAACTAAGCGATTAGAGGTCAGGCAGTGGTGGCCTACACCTTTAATCCCAGGATTTGGGAGACAAAGCAGATCTGAGTTCTGGGCCACCCTAGGCTACCCAATAGCAATGCAGAAATCAATCCAGGTGGTGGTGGCCTACACCTTTAATTCCCCATACTAGGAAGTCAACACGCCTTTCATCTCAGCACTAGAGGGAATATAAACCAGGAGAGAGGCAGACTCTGCTTAGTCTGCTGTTGTCCAGCCTTGGTAGAGGTAAGACTTCTTTAGTGGCTTGGCTGCTTTGCTTTTCTGGTTTTCGGGTTGAACCCCAATATCTGCCTCTGGGTTTTTATTGTTTGTGCTACATTATTTATCTATGTATATGGTTGTTTATCTGCATGTCTGTCTGCATCCCATTGGACTGCAGTTATAGACTGATCTACCGTGTGAGTACTAAGAGATGAACTAGGGACCACTGGAAGAGCAGCCAGTGCTTTTTAACCTCTCTAGCCCCTATTTTTTAGTTTTGAAAAGATAATTTACTTTTTAATGTGAATGAGTGTTTCTCTGAATGTATTGCATGCATGCCTGGTAGCCACTGAGGCCAGAAGAAGGCTTCAGGTCCACTGGAACTGGAGTTACAGTTGTTTGTGAGCCATGATGGGTGTTGGCAGTCAAACCTGGGTCCTCTGTGAAAGCAGCAAGTGGTACTCCTAACTACTGAGCCAGCTCTTCCAGCCGGGGATGCTCTCCTTGTTCTCAGGCAGGGATCCTACTGTGTAGCTCGGACTGACCAGGAACGAGCCCCTAATTCACAGATCTGCCTGCCTCCTGTAGACCCCCTCAGCGAGCTCCGTCCTCATTTTTTTTTTTTTTTTTTTTTTTTTTTGTTTTTCGAGACAGGGTTTCTCTGTGGTTTTGGAGCCTGTCCTGGAACTAGCTCTTGTAGACCAGGCTGGTCTCGAACTCACAGAGATCCGCCTGCCTCTGCCTCCCAAGTGCTGGGATTAAAGGCGTGCGCCACCACCGCCCGGCCTCCGTCCTCATTTTTGATTGATCAGTCTTCTCATTAGCTACTGTTAATGCTTCCGAAAGAGTTGTGTTTTGTTTGTGCTGCCTAAGAAACAAGTCTGCTGAGAAACAGTTACACTGCCACCTACAGGCTGGCTTTCCCCTCATTAGAGAGGTGTTGTGAAGACAGTCCTGGACCAGAACTTCCTCTATAGACCAGGATGGCCTTGAACCACAGAGGTCTGCCTGCCTGCCCCTCCGAGTGCTGGGATTAAAGGCATGGGTCACCACACCACCTGGCGTATTTACTGGCTTTTTGAGACAGAATCTCACCATGTAGCCTTGGCTGACCAGGAAGTCAATGTGTAGACCAGAATGGCAAGATTTATTTCTATTTTGTGTGAGTGTGTGTGTCCACCTGTCCGTGTGAATATGGTTACCCACGGCGCCCAGAGACACCAGTCCCCTTGGAGCTGGAGGTCACAGGCAGCTATGCAGCACCCAAGGTGGGTATTGCTAATCAAAGTCAAGTCTTCTTTTTCTTTTGGTTTTTCGAGACAGGGTTGTTCTTGTTGACCAGGCTGGCCTCAAACTCATAGAGATTTGCCTGTTTCTGCCTCCCGGGTGCTGGGATTAAAGGCGCGCACCACCACCACCGCTCTGCTCGGTACTCATTTTTAACCACAGCCATCTATGCTGTGAATTACTTTGTGTTTAGCCGGAATGTATGTCTGTGCCACGTATGCCCAGTGCCTGGGGAAACCGGAAGAGGTCAGAACAGTTGTGAGGCCCCATGTAGGAGCTTGAAATCAAACCTGTGTCCTGGGAAGAGGAGCCACCGTTGTAACTACTGAGCCATCACACTGGCTCCCAAACTGTAGCTTTTTTGTTTTTGTTTTGTTTGTTTGTTTTTTCGAGACAGGGTTTCTCTGTAGCTTTGGAGCCTGTCCTGGCACTCGCTCTGTAGACCAGGCTGGCCTCAAACTCACAGAGATCCGCCTGCCCCTGTCTCCCAAGTCCTGGGATTAAAGGCGTGCACCACCACCGCCCGGCTCAAACTGTAGTTTTTAACCTAGATGCTTCTGTATCAGAATGCTTCTACAATAATGAATATTCTGGCAGTTGAAATAACACAAAAATTTTAAGGTTTCTTTCCTCCAAATTATCTATCTTTATTATTGAGGCAAAGTCTAGCTGGCCTCAGATCCTCCTGTCTCAATCTCCCAAGTCCTGGGATTCTAGTCATTTGGTTTTAGTTTTAGGATTTATTTCAATTGTCAGTTTGTGGGTATGTGCACATGTATGTGGGTACCTGTAGGGAGTAGAGGCCTCAGGTCTCTGGAGTTGGGTCTGACTTGGGTGCTAGGAACTGAACTTAGGTTTTCTGCAAGTGTAGTATGTGCTCAGCCATCTCCAACCCTTTATTTTCCCTTCTAAAATAAAGAGGTACATGTAGACTTGAGGTTTTTGTAGGTTTTTGTTTTTAAACATAGTCTCATGTAGCCCAGCCCTGCCGTACACTCTAGGTACCTAAGGATGACTTTGAATTTCTGCCTCCACCTACCTTAGTGCTGATGGAATTGCACAGTGTACTCTAGCAGTGGGACTCATACTAGACCTTGAACCCAGAACTTTGTGCATGCTAGGTAAACATTCTGCTGGCTGGGGTTTATCCACAGGCTTTTTTTAAATGCTTCATTTGTATGTGTTTTGCGTGCGTGTGTGTGTGTGTGTGTGTGTGTGTGTGTGTGTGTGTGTGTGTGTGAGAATGTCAGGGCAAGTCATAAGAGTCAAGTTCCCCTATGTCCATCCCTTGTATCAAACTGAGGCTATCAGTCTTAGCACCAAGTTATCTTTTCCACCCTGTTCTAGTTTTTGAGACAGTATGTGAATGCCTGCGTCCATCTCCCCAGTGCTGGGATTGTAGGCCTATACCACCACCACACTGACAAGCACTTCCATCTTTTGTTTTGGGGAGAAATTCTTGGAAGTGCATTGCCTTTTTGTTGCCTATTGTCTGTTACATGTTGCACCATCTCATAATGTCTCAGATTTACAAAGAATGGATTTCACAGAATGTTAGTGTCAGGAAAGGCATGTAATCACATAAAACTAAACACTTAAGTGAGCTGTGACTCAGCCATGTTTTCTTTAGCCTCATGGGATTGCAAATATATGCCATCACTTCCAGCTGTGTCTCTAACATCATTTTAGATACTTTTTTTAAAATTTATTTATTTATTATGTGTACAACATTCTGCTTCCCACACCAGAAGAGGGCGCCAGATCTCATTACAGATGGTTGTGAGCCATCATGTGGTTGCTGGGAATTGAACTCAGGACCTCTGGAAGAGCAGTCAGTGCTCTTAACCTCTGAGCCATCTCTCCAGCCCCCATTTTAGATACTTTTAATAAAAGATTTTTAAAACGTTCTACAGAGTTCAGGCCTTAAGCTTTCAGAAGATTGCACTGTAGTTGCCCAAGTTGATACCTGAGTTAGGGTAGGTTAGACCCGATATAGTTGAAATGAGGCTAGTTATATGTGTAATTCTACTTCCTGCTGAGTTCTTATTTGTTTTGTTTTTTGAGACAGGGTTTCTCTGTCCCTGGCTGTCCTGGAACTCTCTGTAGACCAGACTGGCCTCGAACTCACAGAGATCTGCCTGCCTCTGCCTCCTTCTCCCAGGTGCTGGGATTAAAGACATGCCACCATGTGCGGCCCTACTGAGTTCTTGTGCTTTATTATATTATAGCCTGCAATTCTAGGGTGTAGGATCTTGGTAATTGAAACAATTTCCAACAAGATATGGGATTCTTTTTCTTCTGTTGTCTCTGCATTTGCAGGTAACGTGTATAGACTCAGACTCATTTGAATCCCAGACAGCTTTTTCTTTGTTTTATTTTGTTGTGGGGTCACATGTAAGCTCACACTCTTCCACTGTGCTACATTCAGCTCTGCTGTAAGCCATTCAATATAGCCGTCAGTTCAGTGGGATGTGGAGTCTGTGGAACTGTCTCTTCATATAGCTATGGCTCAAGGGTTTGGAAGAGTGCTCTGTGAGACAGACCAACCACATTTACACCCAAGAAATAGTTATCTTCCTTTGGCATGCCAAAAAGTAACCTTCATTGTCCTGCTCGGAGATCAAGGGAATAGACAAATGGACTCTGGCAGAATTAATGTGCGGATGGAAGGAGGGCTCTCCAAATAACCCTTTCCACCCCTTCATCTCCAGTGCAATTTAGAATTGGACTAGGGGGCTGGAAAGACTCAGAGATTCTTCCAGAGATCCTGAATTCAATTCCCAGGATCCACGTGGTGACTCACAGCCATCTGTAATGAGACCTGGTGCCCTCTTCTGGCCTGCAGGCAGACATGCAGACAGAACACTGTACATAAGAAAAAAAATCTTTTTAAAAAGAGCCAGAGCCGGGAGGTGGTGGCTTATGCCTTTAATCCCAGCCCTTGGGCGGCAGAGGCAGGTGGATATCTGAGTTCAATGCCAGCCTGGTCTACAAGAGCTAGTTCCGGGACAGGCTCCAAAGCTACAGAGAAACCCTGTCTTGAAGAACAGAAGAACAGAACAGAATGAATGAATGAGTGAACGAATGGAACAGAGAGAGAGAGAGAGAGAGAGAGAGAGAGAGAGAAAGAAAGAAAGGAAGGAAGGATTGTACTAGGAACCGGGAAGGGCTGGTAGGGTCTCAGTTCACACATGTAGCAAATGCTCAGGTGATGGTGCTGCTGTTGCTGTTGTTGAGAAACTGCCTGCCTAGAATCCCTTAAATTTGCTGGCCTATTTGCTTGTTTTTCACATGTGGCTTCTAAAGAATTAAAATTGTTGCCTTGACAAAAGTAAAATATAAGCTGTTGCAGCCTGACACTTTCTAGTCTCTGTGGTTCCTTCTCTTTGATGTGCTTTGCAGATCATTGTGGTTAGGAGCTGAAGCTAGTGGGCACTGCGAAATCGAGGACAGTGGTCAGACTTGACCTTCAGTGAAGAAGATAAATGTTTAAAATCTTCAATTTGGGGAGCTGGGAAGACAGTTCAGTGATAGTGTTTGTGTGTTTGAGACCCTAGTTCACTCCCCCCTACCCTCCCCAAAAGAAACCCTGTATAAACATCCAACTTTTATGGTGAACCCAAATGGGTATTCCTGGCCACCCGGCCTAGACTGACCTCATGTGTTAGCTGAATAGTTGTGAGCATGCCGGGAGAATGTGGTAATGGATTCTTTTGAGAGTTGGCTTTAGTCTTCTAATCTAGTTTTCTGGTTCTTTGTCTTACAGATATTTTATGCATGGGGTTTGTAAGGAAGGAGATAACTGTCGATACTCGCATGACCTTTCCGACAGCCCATACGGTGCAGTGTGCAAGTATTTTCAAAGAGGGTGCTGTGTGTACGGAGACCGCTGCAGGTAAGGCTTCTGTTCAAGGGTGGGCTGAGGAAGAAATGAAACTAAAATACATAATCCTAGTAGCTTTGTATATATAATTCTAGTAGCATTATACAGAGCACTCTTTTTTTTAAAAATATTTATTTATTTATTTATTTATTTATTTATTTATTATGTATACAATATTCTGTCTGTGTGTATGCCTGCAGGCTAGAAGAGGGCACCAGACCTCATTACAGATGGTTGTGAGCCACCATGTGGTTGCTGGGAATTGAACTCAGGACCTTTGGAAGAGCAGGCAAAGCTCTTAACCTCTGAGCCATCTCTCCAGCCCCCAGAGCACTCTTAAAAATGCTTATGCTTTGAAAAGTCCTTATTGGATCAGCTGTGGTGGCACATGCCTATAAACCTTGCTACTGGAGTTGGAGAAAAGCAAGTTTGAGGCTAGCTAGGGCTGCAGAGTCCAACCTTGACTCTGAAGGGAAAATGGACTGAGGTCATAGTTAGTGGTAGTGTGACAAAGATCTTGTTCAGGCCCTGGGTACTGCTGAAGAAGACCAATAACATTCCTAGGAATGTTAGCACACCAACAGAAGTCAATCTAGGAACTGCATCACATGTTAAAGTATGTTTGGAATACGGTGGTTGTTAAGTTTAATTGATGCTCATGGAGCAAAGTCTCCAAACTTAATCTCTTAAGTGTGGCAAAGGTGAATTTGTATGTGTTGGTCTATGCCTATTAATCCCAAGACATAGGAAACTAAGACAGGATTCTCATGGCCAGGTTGGACTGGAGTGCAAAAAACTCTCAAAACCAAAGAAACCAAAAATTAAAGCACAGGCATTGGATGTCTTGAGTTTGAGGCCAGCCTGGTTTACATAGTAAGTTTCTAGGCCAACCAGAACTGCATGGTGAGACCCTGTCACAAAAACTAGGAGGAAAACAGACAAAGGTTGGTGTGAGGTTTGTACTACCGGGGCTAGTTCGTTTAGTTGTCCTCTCCTAGTGTGGATCATGAATGAGATGGGTCTGGGCGTTTGGAGGACTGCACTAGTCCCTTTCACACCCTTTGAAGTTCTGGGGATAAAGCCCAGGGCCTCATTATTCACAGCCAACCGTTGGTCTAAAACTATTGAACAGCCTAAGCTCAGGAAACAACATAAGCTTAGGGAGGAGCGCTCCAGGCAGTGCTTTCCCGGAATACCTCTAAAGTATTTGCACACCAACAGGGATTCGGCACTAAGCAATCTCTGCCATTAGGCATGGTATCGCTGTCATAAGCCTGGCACCTGATCTGTTACCATAGTGGGTTCTGTGCAGAAACTGAATAAAGCAGATCTTCCTAGGTTAGAAGGCATCACGTGTATTATTTGTCTCCTGCTGTTAAGTTAATAACTCAATGGTAGCAAGTTAATACATTTGTTGTCATCTCTGGAGGCCTGCGATCAGAATTGTTCTAGTTTAGAGACTTTAAGGGATGGCAGGGTTTTGGCCAGGGTGACTGACAGTCATCTACTGGCTTGACAGATGGGGAATCACTTGTGATGTAGCTGCTGGCAGAGACATTGATTGACTCCTTGCTAGTTGACCTTTCCCAATGGCTGCTGTCATGTCCTTGTATTGCTTTCTCCAGTGCTAGCAGTCAAAGAGGGCTCAGCAAATGACCTAGTCTCAGGAGTCTCTCTCTCTCTCTCTCTCTCTCTCTCTCTCTCTCTCTCTCTCTCTCTCTCTCACACACACACACACACACACACACACACACACACACACGCTGTCACTTTCACACAAGTCTGGACAAAGTCTCTAAGTCCAGCCACATGAAGGGAAGAGGTATTGGACTTTACTGTTGGAGAAGAGTCTTGAATATGCTTGAAAAACAACATACTAGGTCAGGCTTAGAGCCACTGCCACATACAGATGGATGGATGGATGGATGGATGGATAGATGGATGGATAGATGGATAGAAAGATAGTGTGGTGAGTCTGTCGGTCTATGTAATACCAGTATCACAGCCACATATAGATGGATGGACAGAAAGACACATACGCGCACACACTGATAGTCAGCTATTAGGTTCAAATGCTTGGAAGTCAGACTTAGCTGAATTTGTAAGGATTGGTTAAAAAGTAAGCCCCTCCCCACCAACTAACAAAGGGCCAGAAATGGATCCCTTGACATCCGAGTCTAGTGTTTAGTCTCCTATTGCCGTGCTAAAAGGAGGATATGTCAGGATGTCACACCCTGGGTTGAAGGAGCAGTTCTTTTTGTGGGAAAGTTTCTTGAATCTTATAAACAAGGCTCACTGTGGGGAGTTTTGGCCCTCAGTGGCTTGGGGAGGGGAACGGAATATTGAGGATAGCAGAGAGCTGTAGGGAGTAGACCATGGGACAGAATGAGGGAACGGTGTGGCTAAGCTGAAGTACTCTCTACTCACATGGAGATCAGAGGACAACTTAGAAAATCCTCCTTCCATCATGTTGGTTCCAGAAATTGAACTCAGGTCATCAGGCTTAGAGGTAGGTGCCTTTATCCACTGAGTCATCTTGCCAGTCTCATTGAAGTTCTTTATATAAAAGTTATACTATATTGATACAGAATATGGAAGAATCCGCTGTTTTCTCAGCATTTTTTCATCACTTAACACTCTGAAAGAACCAGCAATTTTGTCACATCCTCTTGTAATTTAGTAGCTGTAATAACAGACTCTCCCAGGGGCTCATGATTCTAGCAGATGTGAGGATCTTTATAGGCTGGATTGGCAGACTTTATCTACAGGAGGGAAAGAATGTACAGTGTTTGACTCAAGGTGTGTGGTTTCTCAGGCAAAAACCAGCCATAGATAATATAAACTAATGGATACAGCAGTGTTTCAATTTGCAGTTTTAATTTTATGCAGCTTACACTGTGTTAAGTATTATGTCTTGAGCTGGGCAGAGTGCTGCACACCTTTCATTCCAGCACTCTGGAGGGCGAGACAGGTGAATAGATTGCTTGAATTCTAGGCAAGCCTGATGTACAAAGCAAGTACCAGGACAGCTGGAGCTACACAGAAACACTGTCTTGAAAAACCAGAACAAATGAAAAAAAGGAGAAAGAAAAAGGATAGAAAAGAAAAAATACGTCTTTTAAAACCATTTAAAAATGTCAAAGCCACCAGTCATGGTTTTATACGATGTACATTGTATTGAGTGATGTCTTGAGCTGGGTATACTGGTGTACACCTTTAATCATAGCACTCTGGATTCAGAGGCAGGTGAATAGATCTCTTCAGGTATGAAACCAGTCTGGTCTACACAGTGAGTTCCAGGACATCCAGGACTATATAATGAGATGCCAAAGAAACCAAACCAAAATAAAATACAAAACCACCAGCACTTAGGAGGCAAAGACAAGGTGATCTCTGAATTCCAGGACAGTCAGAGGTATCAAGAGAAACTCTGTCTTGAAAAACCAAAACAGGCCTGGCGGGTGGTGGTGCACACCTTTAATCCCAGCACTTGGGAAGCAGAGGTAGGCGGATCTCTGAGTTTGAGGCCAGCCTGGTCTACAAGAGCTAGATCCGGCACAGGCTCCAAAGCTACAGAGAAACCCTGTCTCACCCCCCCCCCAAAAAAAAAACAATCGTCAAAGCCATTCTTCCTGGTTTTGATTATATTTACTGTCAGTCCGTGTTCTTCAAACATTCCCCGCATGCACTGTACTTTTTACCTTTTTAAAACAAGATTTATTTATTTTTTATTTATGTATACAGTGTTCTGCCAGCATATATGCCTGCAGGCCAGAAGAGGGCACCAGACTCCATTACAGATGGTTGTGAGCCACCATGTGGTTGCTGGGAATTGAACTCAGGACCTTTGAAAGAGCAGGCAATGCTCTTAACCACTGAGCCATCTCTGCAGCCCCCATCTTTTTTTTTTTTTTTAATTTAGTTTATTCTGCTTGTCTGAATATCTTTGCCATTTGTCTGCCTGGTTCCATGGAGCCATCCTACTGGCCTTGGCTTTTCTTTCTTTGCTCTTTGTTTATCCTTCCTGGTATCTACTCAGTTTTTACTTCAGAGCATATTCTATGCAGATCTGTAAGGGAATCAGTATCTCGTTAGTAGATTTGGTAATGTAGGTTTTATGTATTACTTTGGAGACAGTCTTGACTGTCTGGCAGTTTGTTCTGTAGACCAGGTTGTTCAGAGATCTGCCTGCCTTAGCTTCCCTAGTTCTGGGATTACAGGTGTGCACGGACACACTGGGCCTGTCTTACATGCATTCGTAGTCATTCTATTTATTCTTTTTTTTTTTTTAATTTATTGATTGTGTGTACAGCATCTGCCTGCGTCCCTGCAGGCCAGAAGAGGGCACCAGATCTCATTATAGATAGTTGTGAGCCACCATGTGGTTGCTGGGAATTGAACTCAGGACCTTTGGAAGAACAGTCAGTGCTCTTAACCTCTGAGCCATCTCTCAGCCCCATTCTATTTATTCTTTTTTTTTTTTTTTTTTAGTTTTTCGAGACAGGGTTTCTCTGTGGCTTTGGAGCCTGTCCTGGGACTAGCTCTGTAGACCAGGCTAGTCTCGAACTCACAGAGATCCGCCTGCCTCTGCCTCCTGAGTGCTGGGATTAAAGGCGTGCGCCACCACCGCCCGGCTCTATTTATTCTTGAATATAATCTCATAACAAAGGCTTTTGGGTTTGCTTATTTGGATTTTCTCTTTGGGTTTGTTTGTTTTTTTCGAGACAGGGTTTTTCTGTAACAGTCCTAGCTGTCCTGGAACTAGCTCTGTAGACCAGGCTGGCCTCAAACTCACAGAGATCTGCCTGCCTCTGCCTCCTGAGTGCTGGAATTAAAGGTATGTGCCATCACCGCCCGGATTTCTCCATTTTTTTGAGACCTCCAAAGTGGTGGCAGAGGCACTTGCTTGATACCCTGCTTAACTGGTATCCATGTCAACAGTCTCCTTTCGTAAAGAGACCTTACATCATTTGTACTGATTTTACAGTAAATTACACAAGTTCCTAGTACTTGGTAGATTTACTACCAGGTAGTGAGGAAAAAATGTCAATTGCTTGAACATGTTTGTTTAACTTTCTTTTAGTGTGTTTTTTTTTAAGGGGGGGTAGGAGGTAGAACTCAATTCGTAGTCTAAATTGGCTTCAAATCCTCCTTCCTTAGCTGATCAAGTTCTAGGATTATGCAGAGGTACCCCTTATTAAATTTTGTTTTGAGGGGCTGAAGAGATGGCTCAGTGGTTATAAGCACTGGCTGCTCTTCCGGAGATCCCGGGTTCAATTCCCAGCACCCACATGAGAGCTCACAACCATCTGTAATTCCAGTCCTAGAGGATCTGACCCCTCATACAGACAGATGCAGCAAAACACCACACATAAAATAGAAAATAAGTCATTTATAAAAATTTTGTTGAGGCAGTGTCTCTGCAAGTTTCCTAGGTTGGTCTCAAACATGGAATCCTCCTGCCTCAGTCTTCCAGATAGCTGACCCTCTGGTTGTACTTGACCTTGTAAAGTTTGCTAAAGTTTGTAAAGCCTTGATCAACAGTATGACATCACAGTGAGGCTTTTGAAACACACCGTCATGGGCTCCCTGTCCAACTGAAGGCACAGCCCAGTACTTGCTCAGGTACACGAGATGGGTTCAATCCACAGCACTACAGGGTTGAAAATCAGGCCAGATATGTTGATATGCCTGTAGTCCCAGCATTTGAGAGGCTATGGCAGAAGGGTCTGTGCATTTGAAGCCAACATGAGCTAAATAATGATCATGAGGCTAGCCTGAGTTACATAGCCAAACCCTCTCTGAAAGTTACCTGGGACTGGAAAGATGCTCAGCAGTTAAGAACACTGACTCTTGGAGAGAACCTGAGTTTGGATCCCAGCACTCTCATTGGGCAGTGCACAACTGCCTGTTAACTCTGGCCCTAGGATCTACATGTGTCTTTGAGCCTCTGTGTACACGCACACACATTGGTTCACATGCACACACATGAGTCCATCTTGACAAGCTCTAGCTGCTTCCAGTCATGTTTATGTTCACGCTGACGTTTGAAGAGTCCGGGACTCTAGGTAGACAGTAACTGCTTCCTTTTGTGTGTGTCAGATACGAACACAGCAAGCCACTGAAACAGGAGGAAGTGACTGCAACAGACCCGAGTGCGAGACCATCCCTTGCTGCTTCAAGTCTCTCTTCGGGAGTTGGAGCACTTGCTGAAATGAATCCAGGCGAAGCTGAGTCAAGACACCCAAACTTTGCAGCTGTAGGAGCAGGTTCAGAGGACTGGGTGAATGCCATTGAGTTTGTCCCCGGGCAGCCTTACTGTGGCCGTAGTAAGTATTGTGAGGGCCCTGTAAGATGCGGTCAAAGGGCCAAGTGACAGGCCGCAGCGCCTCGGTTCGTTTACCCTACTGTCAGCCTTTAGAGAGATGAAGTCAAAGAAGTTTTTTGAACTCTAATAAAAATTAATTTATGTTTAAAAACTGAAATGTCTCCAAATGCTGTCCCCCGCCTGCTCCTGGTGGTGCTGAGATCAAAGCCTGGGCTTTGCACACGCTAGACAAATGCTTTACTATTGAGCTAACACTCAGCCCACCACTAGTCCTTTATTTGGTGTGTTTTTTGACATAGGGTCTCTGGTAGTTCAGATTCCTCAGATAGTGAAGGATGACCTTGAACTCCTGATTCTCCTGGTCCATTCTACCCCACTAACCAATACCTACTAATATTAAGAAATTTACATGCAGAACCAGGCTTGGTGCCACACACCTGTAATACCAGCTTTGGAGAGGTTGGGGTGGGAGGATTAAGTTCAAAGCCAGCCTAGGGTTATGCGGGGGGGGGGGGGGGGGGCAGAGAAAATGGAGCTGGAGAGTGGGGGTATATACCTGTAATTCCATCAGTTGATGTTTTGAAATAGGCAGACAGCAAGTTCTAAGCCAGCCTGGACTGTATAACCCTGTCTCAAAAAACTAAGGGGACAGAGAAAACCTGTCTTGAAAAACCAAAATTAGGGCTTGGGGAGAAAGTAGAAATTGAGTAGTCTGACTAGGTTTCACTGCAGTGGTTCTCTGATACCTTACAGCTGTAGTTCTGTTACCTTAGTTCGTATTTGTGCCTTATGTATTTGGACCTTTACTACCATCTTAAACATTTTCAGCTGCCCCTTCCTGCACTGAAGTACCCCTGCAGGGCTCAGTGACCAAGGAAGAGTCAGAGAAGGAGCCAGCTGCGGTGGAGACAAAGAAGCAGCTTTGCCCCTATGCTGCAGTGGGAGAGTGTCGCTATGGGGAAAACTGTGTGTATCTCCACGGAGACTCCTGTGACATGTGTGGCCTACAGGTTCTGCACCCAATGGATGCTGCCCAGAGGTCACAACACATAAAAGTAAGTGATCAAGGAAGCTTCCACTGAGTCTGAGGAATTCTAAGTGTTGATGTACCCGTGTGATCCCGGCATTGTGGAGGCCAAGGGCAAGAGGGTCTGAAGAGAGGGGCTATAGCAATGCCTAAAGAATTCTGTTTCCAGAACCTCTGACTATGGGTTTTTAGAAGGTGTGCGGTTTTTTGTTTGTTTGTTAATTTGGGTTTTTTCAGGACAGGGTTTCTCTAGCTTTGGAGCTTGTCCTGGAATTCGCTCTGTAGCTGGCCTCCTGCCTCTGCCTTCCGAGTGTTGGGATTAAAGGTGTGCGCTGCCACCACCTGGTTTGCTTTGCTTTACTCATCCTTTTTTACTAATAATACTGTTTCTGAGATTTATAATTCTTACAGTTCTTTTGTAATGCATATTTCATTGCTTTTTAATATATTCATAATAATTCTTCAGTCACGACCATAATTCTAAGGTAATTTTCATCCCCAAAGGAACCCTAGACCCCCTGAGTCGTCCGCCTCCGCTCTGTTTTCCTGGCCACAGTGCATCTGCCTTGTTTCTCTGGGTGCTTTGCCAACTCTAGATTATGTAGCGGAATCATTTAGCATATATGACCTTCGGTGACTGCTCCTCGTTTAGCAGGGTATTTCCAAGGTTTTCCCTGTTGGAGTGTGTATCAGTACTTCATTTTGTGGTTGCGTACTGGGTGTGATTTACACATTTGTTTACCTGGTATGTTTCCAGGTGTGTCCATGGAGGCCAGAGGTTAACATTGGGTGTCTTCCTCTCTTGTTCTCTCCATTAATTTTTGAGGCAAGGTCTCTGCCTTAATCTGGAGCTCACCAATTAGATGGATGACCTGTCTATTCATCTCCATGCTTCTGTGCTGGGATTACAAATGCATGTTGCTGTTTCTGGCTTTCACATGCATACCGAGAGTCCAAACCTAGGAGCCTGCGCTTGTATGTACAACGAGCACTCTACTGACTGAGTCGTCCTCCCGACCCCAATCCTGTATTTTTCTATTTAGATGGTTTCATCTTTATACAGATTTCTCTTTTTTTTCTTAAACTTTTTATTAGGTGTGACTGCTATGATATTATGAACAATTCTGTTCTGTGAGCGTGTGTTTTATCTTAGACTTTTACATTAATTACATTAATTAGCATAGTGGAGAGGGTTGCATGCCAGCACACATGTATAGAGGTCGAAGGGCAGCTTGGATGAACTAAGTGGAGCCCAGAGGTTGAATTTATCCAGTCAGGCCTGGCAGTAGGCGCAGTTCTACTAAGCTGTATATCAGGCCGACCCTGCTGTGGTTATCCTTTGGAAGTAGTCACTGGGTCAGCTGACAGTTCTGCTTAGCACTTTGAGTACCTGGCTGGCTTTGATTTGTCATTTTATGTGTATGGGTGTTGAGTGTGTGTGTTTGTCTGTCGGTTCACCACATGCACAGTGTTAACAGAAGCCAGAAGAAGGTGTCAGATCCCCTGGAACGAGCTATGGAGCTGCCTTTGTTTTGAGAACTGAACCAGGTCCTTTGCAGGAGCACTCGGTACTCTTAAATGCCAAGGCGTCTCTCGAGCCCCGCACTCAGCTTTCTTTCTTCGTGTGTGCTCACACATGTCACACCTTCGTAGAAGTCAGAGGACAGTTCCTTTCCCCTCCGTTATGTGTGGGTTGCTAGGCTTGAGTGGCCAGTGCATCATTCATACAGTCTCTGGGGATGGGTGCTGAGAATTCAGCAGTACAATAACAGGTAACCTTGGAAAGAAAGTCCATCAAGCTAGTCTCAAAGCCACAGAATTGGCAGACCACAGAATAATGGTTGCCCACATACGAGTAACTGTTAGGATGGGCTTATGAAGAATAACGAGCACATTCTGATAATAAGGGTAGAGAGGTAGCTTAGCCTTGTTGAGGGTACTTGAGTTAATTCCTGGCACCCGCATCTGGTGACTCACAGCCATCTGAACTGCAGGCCAGGGAGATCCAACTCCTGGCCTCTGGCACCTGTAGTCACTTGCGCACGTGCACACCCACACATGCCCACACCTACATAATTAAAAAAAAACCCTTTATTAAATGATAAGTATTATATTTCTCTGAAAGTACCAGTGATTATCTAATTGCATGTAAATGGGTGAATTGTGTGGTGTGAATATTCTCAGTAAAGTTGTTAGTGTTTTAATTTTTTAGGGACAATGTCTTTTGGTATTGCCCTTAATGACCTGGTTGGAACAACTCATTGCATAGACGAGGTTAGCTGAACCTCACATTTGTGGGATTCTTGCTGCTTCTGCATCCTGAATATTGGGGGCCGCAAGTGCGTGCCACTGAGACCACCCTACTTTACAGGGATAAGGAAATAATGTCCCTGCATAATTGTGACCTAGTACTGTGTGCATCGTCTTTTGTTTTTGTTTCATTTTTTGGTTTTTCAGGACAAGGTTTCTTTGTATAATGGCCTTAGCTGTCCTGTAGACCAGGCTGGCGTCAACTCATAGACACCCACCTGCCTCTGCCTCCCGAGTGCTAGGATTAAAGGCGTGCACCACTACTGGTCATCATTTTGTTCTTGTTTGCTTTTGTTTTTTGATTCAGGGTCCCTCTGCATAGCCCTGACTGTCCTGGAACTTGGAATGTAGACCAGGCTGTTATCCAACTCAGATCTGCCTGCCTTCTGCTCCATGGGTGAAGGGATTACAGGTGTATGCCACCACACCGTGTATCCTTTATTTTTCTTTGGAGACAAGGTCTCATGTAGCATGGGTTTAACCTATAGAACTCTTGCCCTTTCTGCCTTCACCTCCCAAGTGTTTAACAATCTTGACAGATGTGAAATGAAGGTTTTAATCCTAGTTTTTCTGTTTTCCATCCAGAAACTGAAACATCTATGGAATTGGTAGGGAATTGGTAGGGTCTTTGGGGGAGAACTGTGGGTACTGAGCTTTACAGGTCTGGGTAAAGGGAATTGGATAATCTTTTCGGATCTCAGAAGTTGACCCCACAGTGGCTGCCTGGACCTGTGCTTGTTAACAAACAAATCCTTCTTCCAGGTCAGACTAGAGACAGGCAGGGTAGGCGACTTGACTGTGGGGTCTGAGAACTGCAGCAGCCTGACTGTGCCCCTGTCTCTCCCTTCTTGCAGTCTTGCATTGAGGCCCATGAGAAGGACATGGAGCTCTCTTTTGCTGTGCAGCGCAGCAAGGACATGGTATGTGGGATCTGCATGGAGGTGGTCTATGAGAAAGCCAACCCCAGCGAGCGCCGCTTTGGGATCCTGTCCAACTGCAACCATACCTACTGTCTCAAGTGTATCCGCAAATGGAGAAGTGCTAAGCAATTTGAAAGCAAGATCATAAAGTGAGACTCCTCCCCAATCTTCGTTTGTGCTTTCTATTTTCGGGAAGAATTTAGTATCTTGTGCCAACTTCCAACCAGAAGGACCACATTTAAATGCATGTATTTTATTGTGAACCTGGGCGTTCTAATTGGGATTTCTTCTTTGTACTTCAGCTAGCTGCTAGTTTAGTTGTCTGTCTCTTATTTAAATGAGGAAACCCTGTGTATCAGTTAGTAGACTCTTCAGTGTTTTCTGAGGAGATTGTGTTTAATGGATTCGACAGTTAGAGTTCGTGAACAAACGTATCTAGCTCTGAATGTATGTTTCTTGGCCTTTTACATTTTCCACTTCCCTATTCCATTCATTAAGCTAGTCAATAATCCACCATCCTTTAAAAACTGTTCTCATAACTGAACAAAAGCCACACAATCCAAACAGAGCAAAGTTACAAGAAATAAATTTATTTAAATGAAAGAAGGAGTCTGTGTGAAATGTCTTCTTTTTTATTTTTGTTTTTTTCCCCCCTTTGGTTTTTTTTTTTTTTAAAACTTAAGTTTTGTTTTTGTTTTTTGAACTGGCTAGCCATTGAGTTGATTTATGAAGTTTGTCTTTCCTCCAAAGAAAGGGTCAGTTGTGACTTTGTGGAACCCCTTTCTGAAAATGCTCACATTCTTGTCAGTTTCTCTAAGTCTCGGTGACACACCAGGGTGTGTCTTGAAGTGCGGGCCTAGAGAGGGGACTGTGCATTGCAGCCTGTTCATTGTTTCCCAGGTCCTGCCCCGAATGCCGGATCACATCTAACTTTGTCATTCCAAGTGAGTACTGGGTGGAGGAGAAAGAAGAGAAGCAGAAACTCATTCAGAAATACAAGGAGGCCATGAGGTATGAGCAGCCTGGCTCCCTTGGCTAGAGCAGTGCTGTGCTATGTGCTCCTAGCCCCCCCTCCTTTTCTTGACCTCCCAGGCTGCTTTCTTTTGTCACCCATCACTGCTTACCAGTTTGTCTCTTGCTTTTAACCCATCCCTTGGGTGTCTGCCGAGGGACTGTTCCAAGGAAGTCTCCTAGCTGAAGCCTAGCTCATTCCGGGTCTTAAGAGTTACCCGATGAGTTACTGTGTACTGGGATTCCAGAGGGTTTTCACTCGGTGTTAGTGCTGGCAAGCCGTATACGTTTGTTTAAGGAGGGATGTTTCTCGCCAGTGTTTCTAAGAACACATCTTGGGGGGCTCTGCAGTCTTGGTTCTGCCTCAGTGATAAGTCAATGCAGGCCTGAAGTCCACTGTGAATAAGGGTTGCGATATTTTCCTTTCCAGCAACAAGGCATGCAGGTATTTTGATGAAGGACGTGGGAGCTGCCCATTTGGAGGGAACTGTTTTTACAAGCATGCGTACCCTGATGGCCGTAGAGAGGAGCCACAGAGACAGAAAGTGGGAACATCAAGCAGATACCGGGTAACTCTCAACTGTTTTTCTAAACGAGGGGAAATGCCACACTGTCAGTTGAGCCTGCACATACTGGGGTAGGGGAAGAATGACACTCAGGTCTGGGAGGGAGGCCAGAGTGAAAGAGCCGGACCTCAGAAAACCGGGAGGGGTAGGAGAGGAAAGCGCTCAAAGCTCTAAGTCTAACTAGCCAGAGGGAGGCCTTGGTAAGGTGGACCAACAGGAGTCACACGGTTGCCTCATAAGCAACAGGACAGAAGCCACTGCTCGTGCCTCTATCATGGCTTGTTTCTTACAGGCCCAACGAAGGAGCCACTTCTGGGAGCTCATTGAGGAGAGAGAGAACAACCCCTTTGACAACGACGAAGAGGAGGTTGTCACCTTTGAGCTGGGCGAGATGTTGCTTATGCTTTTGGCTGCAGGTGGGGACGACGAGCTGACAGACTCTGAGGACGAGTGGGACTTGTTTCACGATGAGCTGGAGGACTTTTATGACTTGGATCTATAGCAGCTTTGCGTGGCGTGGGAACTGGTCTGCGGAGCCTCAGACAGTAGCTGTCCCCTGTGCTGTGTGGCAGTGCACGTGGCTCTCCTAGGCAGGCCCCTCCAACTCCAGGTGCTGTCGTCATCACTCCCCAGGGCCTGCTCCTCTCCCCTCACCTTCCCCCAAGAGTGTGTTGTTTTCTGTTTCAAAAAGTTACAAAAATAAATCTTCAAGTTAGTTTTTTTGTAACATGACTTTAACTGTCAGACAGTTAGTGTAGGTTTGTTGCGCCATCTGTTTTCAGCCAGGTTGTGTTCACGGATTTGCACACTCGATTTGAGACCCCAAGTTCAAAGGAAGAAGCACTGAGTATGCTTTGGGGGTCCAAGGATAGGGGCAATTGGGAAAAAGGGAACCTGAGACGGCAAGTTGCTCTCTGCGCTAGATTAGGAGGGCTCCTGGAGGTTCCTGTGAGAGCTGCACCTTGGCGGTTTATGTCTGTTCCCTGCCCTGGAATCCCCATCACCCGTGCTTGTCCTGTGGTTTGGGGCTCTTGTTTGATTGCACGCAAGAAATACTACTGAGTAACCAGAACCAGGTGCAAACGTGTTAAGGCTAACGTGAGAAAATGTAAAAACACAAGGATGCAGAGGTGGCAGGTAACTCCCGAGGATCAGTGGACTTGGTGTTGAGCGTGATCAAGCACGTGAGCAGCTCCCCATCTGTGCATAGGTGCAGTGTTCTTAGCCTTAGTGAACGGAGATGGATTAGTGGTTTCAGCCGTGTGTGGCAGGTAGATCGTAAAGGACCAGGAGTGTGTCAGTAGTTGGTGACATTGCAGTGCTAGTGGCTCCGTCTGTGTGCTAGAGACGCGGATCATCTGTAGAGGGTAAGTGACCTGCTTCTCCCCTTAGCAGCACAAGCTGGGTCTTGGACACACCAGTGTATTGAATGTTTTATGGTCTAGCCTTTTCAGTTGAGGCGCTTTTTGGAAAAACCTTTGTCCTCGTTTGAGGGTTCTTTTGTTTGGATCTGTGTTTGTTTTGTGGGTATCTGCCTCGTTTCCATCATTGAAACTAGACAGGTGAATTCCAAAATGAGGTGTTGATGATACTAGAAGAATTCTTTGCTGTAGTAATAACCCCTCTCACTAAAGGAAGAGGAGGGCGTGGCTACCTGCAAGACAAGCAGAAGCTAAGTTGCTAGAATCCCTTGCTGGGATTTCACCTTTGCCTTTTGTTGCTGTTTCCGGAAATAACTTGATGCTCGGATTTGTCCCTCTGCCTTGCTTCCCCGGGACCCACCCGGTCTTTCACTTACGAAAAGCAAGTCATCGTTGCAGAGGTCTCTGTATTTTGCAGATGCCCTTTTGTAAGAAGCACTTTTCCCAAATAAAACAATTAAAAAAAATTGTCTTCTTGCTTTTCTAATGACCTGTTTTCAAAACCACAGAGAACTGTCAACTTTCCAGTCTCAGCCGTCTAGATTGGCTGGGAAAAGTGGGTCTCCTTTTTAAGTCGCCTTGCGCCCGAGAACCTGAAGGCACCTGTGTGCTGGCTGCCATCACCCAGCTGTCTACTCTTGTAGGATCCGCAAAGTCACCATCTCCCTCCTGGTACCATGTGCTTGTAGTGGAGCCTGGGTCGGGCTCCTAAGTAAGACCATCCGGAGGGTTGGGAATTTGAATGGTTCGTTGTTTGGGGTTTTTTTGTTTCTTCAAGGCAGGATTTCTCTGTGTAACAGCTCTGGTTGTCCTGGAACTCACTCTGTAGACCCAATTGACTTCAAACATCAGACATCTGCCTGCCTCTGCCTCCAGAATGCTGGGATCAAAAGCGTGCACCACCACTGCCCGCCGCATGGATGTTTTGCTTGCGTTTCTATCTGTTAGCCATTGCGGGTGCTGGGAATTGCACCCAGGTCCTCTGGAAGAACAGGCAGTGCAAGTAACTGTCAAGCCATCGCTCCAGCCTCACTGTGTCACCTTGACTGCTCAGAACTCCGATGTTTCTGCCTCCAGAGTGCCGAGATTCAAGGCACGTGCCACCATTCCCAGTTTGTCATAACAGTGTCTCATGGATCCCAGTGTTGTCAAGGGTGGCTTTGAACTAAATCCTGGTCCTCTTCTCTGTGCACCCAAGTACAACTCTACACAGTTATGCAGGATTTGACTGAACCCACGGCTGTGAGGCAAGGCCTCCTTGTCCCGGAGGTGATACTCCTTCAACTCTTAAGTGTCCCAACCAAATTTTCTTTTAATTTTTAGATGTATTTATTGTATTGTGAAGGTTTGGCTTGAATATCCATATATATGTCTGGTAGCTGCAGAGGTCAGAAGATGGTGGGGGTATTGGATCCCCTGGAAATGGAGTTGAAGGTGGGTTGCTGGGACTTGAACCCAGTACTCTGCAAGAAAATAACAGCCATGGGACACCTCATTTTGTTTGAGAACGGATCTCACTGGAGCTCACGTAGGCTGGATTACCCTTGGCAAAGAGTACTGCCTAGCTCTGTCTCGCAAGTAAAGGTGTGTGCCACCATGGCTAATTGTTATTTAAAATGGAGGTGCTAGGAATCGAACCTGGGTACATGGAAGAGCAGCCTAGTGCTTTTACCCACTGAGCCATCTCTCCAGCTCCATTGTACCTCAACATTATTTTCCAGCACACAGCCAATGTCTCTAGCCCACCTTCACATACCCCATTTTTTTTAAAGGCTAAAGTTCAGGGATGGAGAAATGCCTCAGTGGTTAGCACGTTATTCCCTTTGGTTCCCAGCTCCCATGGTGGGCAGGTCATAAGTGCCTGTACTTGCAGCTCCAGGGGATCCAGGGCTATGGACAGCTGTACTCAGTGTACACTAACCCACATACAGATACAAACGCATAAGTAAAATCATGAGGGGGGCTGGAGGTCTTGAGTTCAATTCCCAGCCCCCACACGGTGGCGCTCAACCATCTAATCTGGTGCGGCAGAACACTGCGTAAGTAAACCTTTAAAAAAAATTCAATCTCCAGTACCATAAAAGAAAATGCTTAGTGAAAAGGCACGAAGACTATAGCAGAGGTCTGGAGGTAGGTGGAGGTATGGGACATTGTAACCATTGCTGCTCTTCACAGCTTCTCATTCTTGTGGCCTTAGATTGAGGAACGAGTTAAGTTCATAAGCATGAAGTTGGCGGACTGAACCACGAGTTTGCATTTGTTGCCCGGCTCTTCCATCTAGTATTAACCCATTTCCAGTATTTTATATTTTACTACGAAGTTTATGGCCTACATCTGTCTCCAGTGGGGCTACATGGCTTCTCAACTCCGCCTCCTTTCTCCCAGCATTCTGCCTAGTTTCCCCCCTAAGTTCTGCTCTGCGTTATCAGGCCAAGCCAGTTGTCTTTACTAATTAACCAATCATATTCACAGCACACAGAGGGGAATCCCATATCAGCTGAGTTAGCAACTAGTTCCAGAAAGTAATCAGAGGGCACCTGGGCACTGGAAGGAGTGGGAACCATTTGGAGTGACTTTTGTTTTGATGAGCAGAAGGGCGCTCTCTGGGAGACACCAGCAAGGAGAGAAGCTTAGGTAATTGCTACTCAACCTCTGAGCTAACAGGTTTTCACCCCAGCCTTTGAATCCTAAGTCTTATTTATAGAGATCTAAGTTAGAGCTAGCTACCGTTAGCAGGCAGAGCGCCTGCCCTGCGGAAACAGAGTTCCCACCCGGGTGTGGCCTGCACACCTGTGCCTGCTGCCAGAGAAGCAGGCTGGTAGCTGCGGAGTTGGAATTGTTGGCTGATTAAGGTGCAGCCACTGTATTAAAGTTAAACTTGTGTGTAGTGCTCCTATGTAAATAAGGCAACAGTCACACACAAATCATGTAGCTTCAGTCAGAAACCAAGGTCCTTATCTGACTAAAGCCCCCTTTTCCATGGCAGTAAGTTTTGTGGAAAGCGGTTATGCCCCCACCCTCACTCATAAAGAGAATGCCCAATTGGGACGTGGAACTAAGGGAACAAAAGCTGGGTTCGATAGTTGCCAAGGTTACAGAATGAAGTTTTTTTTTTTTAGATTTATTATGTATACAACATTCTGCCTCCATGTATGCCCACACACCAGAGGAGGGCGCCAGATCTCATTTCAGATGGTTGTGAGCCACCATGTGGTTGCTGGGAATTGAACTCAGGACCTCTGGAAGAGCAGACGGTGCTCTAAACCACTGAGCCATCTCTCCAGCCCCCCAGAATGAAGTCTTGTCTCAAAGTGAAAACCTGTAGCAAGACGGAAACCAGATTGGAGAAATGAGTCCACCATTAAGAGAATTTGTTCTTGATAACCTGGGTTCAGTTCTAATCCCTTCCATGGTGGCTCTTCACCATCCCTAACTAGTTTTTGGAAACCAAACACCCTCTTCTGATCTTGTCAAGCCCCAGGCACACAGACGTACATATGTAGGCAAAACACTTTGACATGACAGTTCTGTATTCTGGGCAGATGCTAAACAAACGGGCCAAAGTGTGGTATCCAACCTGCTTTGAGAAATCAGAATGTCTGTTGACCTTCAAATTTCTGGAGACTATTCAGGGGTTTTTTGTTTGTTTATTTTTTTTGGGGGGGGGGTGTTTTGGTTTGGTTTTGGTTTTTTGAGACAGGGTTTCTCTAGGTTTTTTTTTTTTTTTTTTGGATTTTTCGAGACAGGGTTTCTCCGTAGTTTTTGGTTCCTGTCCTGGAACTAGCGCTTGTAGACCTGGCTGGCCTCTAACTCAGAGATTTATCTGCCTGCCTCTGCCTCTGAGTGCTAGGGTTTTGTTACTGTTACTTCTCTCTCTGACTCACACACACAAGGTTTCACCGTGTAGCTCTGGCTGGCCTTGAACTGGCAGATTTGCCTGCCTCTGCCTCCCAAGTGCTGGGATTGAAGGTGCGTGTCACCACACCTAACAGTCTGGCCAGCTCAGCTGAAGTGTGCGTCTGTCTGCAGCTTTATGCTTGGGTTGCCTAGACTACAGATGCTCACTCACTCAGTACCTGTGGTTAGAGACCACAGGTAATGGGAATTTCTGGATCAAAGGTAATTTCTCCTTTCATTAGTCTCTACAAGGGCTGGAGAGATGACTCAGTGGTTGGGAGCACTAGCTGTTCTTCCAGAGGACCCGGGTTCAATTCCCAACACTCACATGGCAGCTAACAACTGTCTGGAATACCAATTCCAGGGCATCTGACACCCTCACACAGACATACATTCAGGCAAAACAACAAAGCACAGAAAAAAATCACTTATGAAAAATAAACTCTACAAATTGTAAATAAAGGGGAAAGTCACAGCCATGGGAGAGAACTGCTCTAGCCATTCCTCCATGTAAATGTTGACTTTTTAAAGACTACTTCATTTTTTTTTTTTTTTACTGAATTTCTGTGCGTGTGCATGCGTGCTTGTACAAGAGAGTCTGTTATCTCCTCGGGACAGAACTCAGCTCATCCATCAGTCATGGTAGGTGAGCCATGCCACCAGCTCAAATGTTGGCTCTTGAGACTGTTTAGTGTCCAGTCCATGGTGGAGGATGAGATCAAGTTCTCAGGTGTAAGGAACTTGATCTCATCTCAGGTGTGAGGAACTGCATCTTCTTCACCCTTTCAGAATGATCTTTATTCACAGTCCACACAACATAGCTTCACCGGCCCAACGAACCGTATTAGATGGTATTTTGACAGGCCACCCACCATTGTCAAAGCCAAGATTTCTCAAGGTAGGCGCTGATGCCCCTCCCTCTCGCATGTTCTGCTGGCCATCATTAGGAAACTGGAAACCCCACTTGCTACGCCACAGCCGCCTCAGGGACAATTTATGAGCTATGAAATATTAACAGGTATGTATACCCCTGGACAATAAATACTGAAAGAAGCGTTTTATATCTTTATTTTTTCAAAACACCCTTTGGGTTTTTTTTTTTTTTTTTTTTTTTTTTTTTTTGGATTTTTCGAGACATGGTTTCTCCGTAGCTTTTTGTTCCTTTCCTGGAACTAGCTCTTGTAGACCAGCCTGGCCTCGAACTCACAGAGATCCGCCTGCCTCTGCCTCCCGAGTGCTGGGATTAAAGGTGTGCGCCACCACTGCCCGGCCCCTTTTGGGATCTTGATTTCATATAATTCTCTGGTTGCTAGCTATACAATATTGTGGGTGTGTGAAAATAGCCATAATTCTATTCTACACAGCCTGTCCAGTGCTGAGTCAGGGTCAAGTCCACTGGAAATGGTTTACAGGGCAGTCAGAAGCCTAACAAGCTTTGCGAAAGCCCACCTCGCTCTTTGTGGCAGGCAAGACTTTTGTGCATACAGTTCACAGAAACCCTCCAGTCTATACAGTTCCAAGTGTTGAGAATTTGAACAGTAGCCCAAAGTTTAATAAGAAGTTGCTGGTATTCACGTAGATTCTTCTCACACATGTAAGCTGTAGGGAGGACTGTCTGAATCTAGATCACCCCCCAAAGTGTACTAGAATTTGAGAATTTCAGTGCCGGTGGATACTGTAATTGGTGCGTGTCCACAGGGTGGCATTGCAGTCGCCCGATGGTGTACTTCCTTCCAAGGTGCAAATTACTTGGTTGTTTTTTGTTTTTGTCTTTCTGTCTGTCTTCTGTGAAACAAGGGCTCACTATCTAGTGCTGGCTGGCTGGCTTCACAGTAAAACTTACTGTGTAGACCATTTTGGTCTGGAACCCGCAGAGATCCACCTGCCTCTGCCTTCAGAGTGCTGAGATTGAGTGCTGCTGGACATGTGTCACATACCTTTAAACCCATCATGTCGGGGTGGATCTCTGTACTTAAGTCCAGTCTGGTCTTGTCTGGTGAGTTCCCGGACAGAGAGGGAGGATACACAGTGGGACCCTTCTCAAACAAAATAAATAAAGCAAGGCCTGCAGAGCCTGTCTTTTGTTTTTAGAATGTGTTTTTTTTTTGTTTTGTTTTGTTTTTTTTTTTTTTTTTTTTTGCTTGACAACCCTAACTGTAGAGGAACTAGCTCTGTAGTTCAGGCTGGCCTTGAACTCACAGATCAGCCTCTCTCTCTGCTTCCCAAGTACTGGGATTTAAGGTGTGGGCCACGACCGCCTGGCAGTGCTTGTTGTTTGAAGTCGGGTTTCCCTGTTTTTCCAGCTGGCCTTGAATTTGTGATTTTCCTACCTCAAGATACCCATGTGCAAGAGCTGTGTAGAGTCTGCTTGTCCCTCCCCCCACCCAGATCTGAAATAATCACACAGAAACTATTTAATTACAATACTGTTCAGCCGGGCAATGGTGGTGCACGCCTTTACTCCCAGCACTCGGGAGGCAGAGGCAGGCAGATCTCTGTGAGTTCGAGACCAGCCTGGTCTACAGAGCTAGTTCCAGGACAGGCTCCAAAGCCACAGAGAAACCCTGTCTCGAAAAACCAAAAAAAAAAAAAAAATACTGTTCGACCAACTTAAGTATATTTTTACTTAGTATATTTTTCTTACATATTAAGTTAACCCATTTTTTATTCTGTGTATTACCATGAGGCTCGTGGTTTACTGACAAGGTTTGGGGCATCTGTCTCCTTTGGTGGCTACATGGCGTCTCTCTAACTCCGCCTTCTTTCCCGCCTCTCTCTGCTTGGAATTTCTGCCTTACTCTATTCTGCCCTGCCATAGGCCCAAAGCAGCTTCTTTATTAACCAGTGGTAACAAAGCACATTCACAGCATACAGAGGGGGAATCCCACATCACTGCTGGGATTAGAAATGTGGATGGTGGTGACGCATGCCCTTATCCCAGCACTTGAGAGACAGAGGCAGGTGGATCTCTGTGAGTTTGAGGCCAGCTTCATCTACAGACAGAGTTAGTTCCAGGACAGCCAGGGCTGCACAGAGAAAAAGAGAAAGAAATGTAAACACTAGCTGTCAAGCTTTCGTTTTTAATAGTTTGATTTATTGACACCGTGTCTCTTGTATCCCTGGTTGTCCCTCTGACTTGCTATGTAGGTGACGATGACCCTGAACTTTTAATTGTCCTGCTTCTGTTTCCCAAGTGCTAGGATGATAGGTGTGTACTACCGCACTTGGTGCTGAAGCTTGAAGCCCAGGATTGGTGCATATTAGGCAAGCACTCTATCAACTAAGGTATGTCTCCAGCTCTTGGGGATGCCTTGTGTGTGTATTTACATGCCATTGTGTGCAAGTGTGTGTGTTTGTGTATACATGCCATTGTGTGTATACATGCCATTGTGTGCATACATGCCATTGTGTGCAAGTGTGTGCGTTTATAAGTATACACCATTGTGTGCAAGTGTGTGTGTTTATATGTACACACCATTGTGTGTACATGCCATTGTATGCATATGGAAGCCAGAGGACAACTTGCAGGAGCTGGTTCTCCCTCTCTACCGTGTGAGTCCTGTGGCTCAAGCTCAGGCTGTCGGCCTTGGCCGTAAGTACCTCCAACACTCTGGGCCATTTCTCTGATCTGTGATTATTTTAAACATTGCTGAGTGGTCTGAAGATCTTTGTGAGTCTGTAACCTCTCCTGTCTCCCTGTGGGCAATGAGGCTTACAGCCTCGTTTTCCCGACTGGACAGGCCATTTCCTCCCAGCCACAAGGCAACCCAAGGTGTACCTGGGCTTCTGATAGTTTGTTCTCTCTTCATTTTAACCCCCAAAGATTGCCACTATTCTTGTGAATTTGGCTATGAAGTTACAGTTATTTATAAATACACATCTAAGCTAGTCACAGCAGAATATATCTGAAGTCCCTGCTACTCAGGATGCTGATACAGAGCAAGAGTATTCCGTGAACCCAGGATTTTTTTTTTTTTGAGGTAGGGTCTCTCTATGTAGCTTTGGTTGTACTAGAACTCACTATGCAGACCAGGGTGGCTTGGAACTCACAGAGATCTCTCTATTTCTGCCTCCCAAGCGCTGGGATTAAAGACATGCTATGGCTAGATTTTAATTTTTTATCTTATTTCTTATTTGTGTGTGTGTGTGTGTGTGTGTGTGTGTGTGTGTTTGACTTTTTTCAAGATGAGGTTTCTCTTTGTAACAGCCTTGGCTGTCCTGGAACTTGCTTTGTAGACAACGCTGGTCTTGAACTCACTGAGATCCTTCTTGCCTCTGCCTCCTGGGTGTTGGGATTAAGGGCATGCACTACCACACCCAGCCTAGATTTTAAATATTTTAGATGTGTTTTTGTGTATGTGTTTGTGAGAGAGCATGCTACACATGTGTGGGTGTCTATGGAGACCAGAAGAGGGTGTCAGATCTGGAGCTGGGGTGTTGAAGGAGCTGCAGGCTGCATTCCTGCCACCCAGCTCCCGGCCGCATGGCTAGCTTATGCCCCGAAATAACAACACACAAATTGTATTCATTTAAACACTGCTTGGCCCATTTCTATTAATGTGTGTAGCACCACAAGGTGGTGACTTACCAGGGAGATTCTAGCCTACGTCCATCTTGGGTCGGAGCTTCATTGCATCTGCTCTGGAGAGGGGAGGCATGGTGTCTGCCTCACTTCCTCTTCCTCCCAGCATTCTGTTCTGTTTACTCCACCCACCTATGTTCTAACCTATCAGGCCAAGCAGTTTCTTTATTAATTAACCAATGACCTTCCTCCATCACTGGGGTAGTTGTGAACGATCTAATGTGGGGGTTGGGAAATGAACACAGGTCCTCTGGAAAACAAGCATTCTAAATTTCTGAGTCATCACTCCAGGCCATAAGACAGATTTTTTGAGTTAGGTGGGATGGCGTATATCTGTAATTCTAGTACTTGGGAGATGGGAGCAGAAGAATCAGTAGTTCAAGGTCCTTTCTGGCTACACAGTGACATCAAGGCCAGCCTAAACTGCATGAGACTCTCTCAAAAGTTGTTAACCGTTTGTTTACCTCTTTAATCATTTATTTGTTCATTAATTTAGAATATTGGTGCTTAAACCCAGGGCCTACTGCGTGCTAGGCAAGTGCCCTACCGCCAAGACATAGTCTCCCATCCATCTCCCTTAGTTTTTGGTGGCACACACCTTTAATCCCAGCACTCAGGAGGCAGAGACAGGAGGATCTCTGTGAGTTCAAGGCCAGCCTGATCTACAGAGTGAGTTCCAGTACAGGCACCAAAGCTAAGAAAAACCCTGTCTCAAAAAAAAAAAAAAAAGAAAAAACAAATAAAACAAAAAACCCCCCAAAAAACAAAAAAAACCAACAACCCAAAAATTACTTTATTTTTTTTTTTTGGTAAATCGGGAGAACAGTAGGTCTCAAGTGACAGTTATGAAAATGAAAAGGAAGATGGGTAGTCCTCCGTAGTCTTTCCCAGAATTCCAAGAAGAGTTGTTACCACAGAAGAAATGACGGAACTAGAAGACTACCATCTCATGGCCTTGAAGAAACAACTCAGGTTCCATAAAGCAGGCCCTACAAGCAGCAGGTGAAGTATGGTGTTCACAGGCAGCATGGAGAGCCGTCTCATGTGGCAGACACAGTGGGCCTTCTGCTGGAGAGATTCTTCAGTCTCCAGTCTGGCATGGATGCCAAGTGTCTCCTGTACGGTGACATGCTACCTGACCTCATGTCTCAGCGATTACCTGGCATCTTCTCCAGAATGCTTGGCACTAATCGCCCAGCCTTTACACCTGACTTTTGGCAGACTGCGCCCTTTGTCCATCTACATTACTGTAATGAGATACTCGAGGCTTGGTAACTTACAAAGAAAAGTGGTTTATTTAGCTCATGGGTTAAGTCACAGTGCTGGCCCTGGCGAGAGGCCCGTTTGCTGTATAACATCATGGTGCAGGACATCACAGCGGCATACATTTGTTGGAGAGGGAGAGAGTTCATGGTGGGTCAAAAACAGTGAGGGAGAGGAACCAAATTTGCAGTTTTTGTTACAGCTCTGTCTGGAGAGAAGGAACTTGAGCCTTTGTTGTTGACACTATTGGTGGGAAGGAGGAACTGGAGCCTTTAGGGGGTATGCCTAGTACAAGGAAGTTAAGTCATCAGTGCATGGCTTGAAAGAGATCTTGGGACTGACTCTAAGTCCTCCCTTCCATTCTGTTTCCCAGCCTCCCACACACAGCTTCCCTCCTGCTGTGCCACCGCAGGCCCTCTGTGAACTGAAACCTGAAATCTCTGAACCTGAGCCAAACTTAGCTTCTCCTTGGGCACTTTCTCGGTGGCTGAAGGCTGGTGAGTACCCGGAATCCGAGGGAATGCCCCTAGCTACGTACGGTTTAGGAAGATGTTGTGAGTGAGCCCAAAGGACAGCTTGGGAGTAGTGGCACTTGTCACCAAACCGGACAATCTGAGTTCAATTTTTGACACCCACGAGTAGGAAAGAACTGACTCCACGAATATGCCATAACACTTGCGTGTGCGTGCGTGCGTGCATGCGCACACACACACACACGTAAAAACAATCCATAGCACGCTTGCGTGAGAGGGTGTAAGGTGTCTCCTGCTTGAGCAGGCAGGAGCTGCATGAGACAGGCTCTCTCCGTTGCCCTTCCTGTCCTGCCATGGTGAATTCATGTGTGGACCCGTTATGAAGGTCAGAATCTAAGTTCCATCCTGTCTCCCTCTGTTGGCTAAGGTCAAGCTCCCACTCCTACCTGACGTCCTCAGGAGAAACAGGAGGACAATATAAGGCTGGCCTTAGGGAAGTCGGGCTAAGAGGGAAGGACAGAGATGGCCTGAAGGACTGGCTTCCTGTAGGATGTGTGCTCCCTCCATCTCAGTACAGCCGCTGGGGTGCTAGAAAGAGGACAGGGAAAGTGGGGGGACCAAGCCACGGCAGGACGAGAGGATGTAGAGAGGCCCCCATATGCTTCAGCTAGTGGCAGCTTCCCTTCTGCACCGGAGTTGGTAAACCAGGGCCTGCTGACTCCCCAGGGCTCTCACCCAACTTCTGTCAGTCTCAGAGGTGCAGATGAGTATCTGCTGCCCTCAGGGGTCCTAAAGCTAAGGACCCCTTCTGTGCCGGGTGTGACCCCATAGCACCCTTCCTTGTCTCCTTTTGGTGTGGGTTGGTTTCTGGTGTTGGGACTGAACCCAGGGTTCAGACTTGAACTCTGTCACTCTATCCTCAGCCCTTTGAGTTAGGGTCTTGATAAATTGCCCAGGCTGCCCTTGAACTTGTTCTGTAGCCAAGGCAGATCTTAAGGAGGGCATCATATCTATGGGAGCAAGAGTTACAGGCGGTTGTGAGCTGCCCCACACAGGCACCAGGATCCAAGCTTGAATACTGGCAAGAGCCGGACCTGCTGATGACTGAGCCATGTCTTCATCCCTGGTCTTGAACTTTTGGTCCTCCGGCCTCAGTATCTTGAGTAAATGAGATTACAGGCCTGTACCACCAAACCCTACCATAAACTATTATAAGACAGGGTCTCAGGCAGACCTCGAGTGGCCTCAAATTCAGTGATGTAGCCAGAAGGACCGTCAGCTTCTGACTCTCCAGTCTCTACTTCCCAGGGGGCGGGAACTGCAGTGTTCACTGCCATCCCTGCCCTTCTTTATGTTTGTATCAGTTTATTTCTGTTGTCTTATTGTTTATTTATTCATTTACTTTTGCAGTGCTGGGGATTGAATCTAGGTCATTATACACGCTCACCAAATGCTCTACCATGGAGCTACACTCAAACCCTCTGTTTGTAGTTCAGAAGTGGTAGCTCCTCCATCACAAGAAGGCATCAGCTGCTCTTTGGCCACATCTTACAGGAAGTGACACAATGCTGGTTTGCAGATAGTCGATAGAATAACTAATTTTTTTTTTTTTGGATTTTTCTAGACAGGGTTTCTCCGTAGCTTTTGGTTCCTGTCCTGGAACTAGCTCTTGTAGACCAGGCTGGCCTCGAACTCACAGAGATCCGCCTGCCTCTGCCTCCTGAGTGCTGGAATTAAAGGCGTGTGCCACCATCGCCCGGCTAAATTTTTTTTTTTTTTTTTTGCTTTTTGAGACAGGGTTTCTCTATGTAGCCCTGGCTGTCCTGGAACTTGCTTTATAGACCAGGCTGGCCTCAAACTCACAGAGATCCACTTGCCTCTGCCTCCTGAGTGTTGTGATTAAAGGTGTGTGCCATCACCGCCCAGTGACAAGTTAATTTCAATACAGAACTGACTTCTGTGTGGTAGGTAATTTGCTGTTTTAGGAACTCATGGTAAGCATCTCTTCCATCCCCGTGGTCAAACAGATCAGCAGGGGTGGAGCCGGTTCCATCTGCCTCCTGGTTCCTGACCATTTGTCAAGATGGACGATGGCATTTCTGGCTTTTAGCCAACAGCCCTGGCTCCCTGGGAAGACCTGGCTGTGACTGTCAAGAAGCACTGGCTTTTCTCCTTCCTTCCTTCCTTCCTTCCTTCCTTCCTTCCTTCCTTCCTTCCTTCCCTCCTTTCTTCCTTCCTTCCTTCCTTCCTCCCTTTATTTATTTTTGTTTCTCAAGACAAAGTTTCTCTGTGGCTTTGGAGCCTGTCCTAGAACTAGCTCTTGTAGACCAGGCAGGCCTCGAACTCACAGAGATCCGCCTGCCTCTGCCTGCAGAGTGCTGGGATTAAAGGCGTGCCCCACCAGTCTGGCAACTCTGGTTTTTCATTACAGGCCTTCCCCCACCTGTTTCCAAATCTAGACTGTTCCGATCTCTCCATATTCCCTCTCTCTCCTTGCCATCACCACTGTCTTTGTACAACAGAGAAGAAAACTCCAGTATAAAACATTTGGGGTGTTGGGGAGACAGAACCAGGATGGGGAATGTCCATCCTAAACCTCTTCCCCCAGGTCCTGAAGGACATCGGCATCCCCTTGTCCTCAGAGTCTGTGCTGCCCATCCAGGCCAGGAGTAAGGCTCCGCCTGCAGTTCTGCCTGGAGACACTGGCGTCTGTGTACCCTGGCTTCTGTTCTGGCTTCCCACACGCATTCAGCAAGTACAACGGGTGTTCTCGCTGGGGCCCTGGGCCACAAAAATTGGGCTGGAATCCTGGGAAAGAGCTTGCTGGGCGCTCTCCCCATACAGGTGCAGGCTGTTGCGGGCAATTAACTCTTTGGCCATGAGGATGAAGACTTCGTCTATGTTCCTGGACTCCTTAGCGGACGTCTCCAAGACAGCCAGGAGGCCGTATTTCTCAGCCAGTGTGCAGGCGTCCTCAAACAGGACATGCCGCTTCTCCCACAGATCCGATTTGTTTCCTACAGAGGAGGTGTGGAAAGATAACTGAGAACACAACCTGTCTATTGAAAATGAACTTTTTCCCTCCCTCCTTTCCTTTCTTCCCTTCTTTTTTGTTTGTTTGCTTATTTGTTTGTTTTTCAAGACTGGGTGTCCCAGAACTCACATTGTAGACCAGGCTGACCTCAAACTCACAGAGTTCCACCTGCCTCTGCCCCCCGAGGCTGGCATTAAAGGTGTGCACCACCACCACTTGGCCTGTCTTTGTATTTTTTTAAAGATTTATTTATTATGTATACAGGGTTCTTCCTGCTTGTATGCCTTCAGGCCAGAAGAGGGCACCAGATGGTTGTGAGCCACCATGTGGTTGCTGGGACTTGAACTCAGGACCTCTGGAAGAGCAGCCAGTGCTCTTAACCACTGAGCCATCTCTCCAGCCCCGTCAGCCCTATTTATTTATTTTATTTTATTTATTTATTTTATTTTATTTTATTTTTTTTTTGGATTTTCGAGACAGGGTTTCTCTGTGGTTTTTTGGAGCCTGTCCTGGAATTAGCTCTTATAGACCAGGCTGGTCTCGAACTCACAGAGATCCGCCTGCCTCTGCTTCCCGAGTGCTGGGATTAAAGGCGTGCGCCACCACGGCCCGGCCAGCCATATTTTTTTAAATTAAAAAAAATTCATTTATATGTTGGGCAGTGGTGGCACATGCCTTTAATCCCAGCACTTAGGGAGGCAGGCAGACCTCTGTGAATTCAAGTCCAGCCTGGTCTACAGAGTGAGTTCCAGGGTAGCCAAAGTTACACAGAGAAACCCTGTCTCGAAAAACAAAACAAAAGAAAAAAGGTACATTTCTGTCTTGTGTTGGGAGTGTGGAACACTCACATGCCCTAGTACGTATGTGGAGGTCAAAAGACAACTTTCAAGAGTTGTTTCTCTTGGGGAATTGAACTTGGGTCTTAAGGCTTGGTGGCAAGTGCCTTTTTCACTTAGCCATCTTGCCCACCCCCTCTGCGTTCTTTGTTACAGGTCCTCATGTAGCCCAGGCTAGCCTGAACCTGGTGGCATAGTCACAGTCCAGAGATGGTGGCTCAGGCCCTGCTGAGGCTCTTTTTTTTTAAATATTTATTTATTTATTATGTATACAATATTCTATTTGTGTGTATGCCTGCAAGCCAGAAGAGGGCACCAGATCTCATTACAGATGGTTGTGAGCCACCATGTGGTTGCTGGGAATTGAACTCAAGACCTTTGGAAGAGTAGGCAATGCTCTTACCCTCTGAGCCATCTCTCCAGCCCCTGAGGCTCTTATAGAGCACCAAATGTACCAGAATCTGGCAAATTCTGAACTCCTAAATTTTTTCCCTAGCATTCATGCCCAGCCCCTTCCTTTGATTGACAGCTTAAAAAGAAGAAAAATTCCAGCTGGGCAGTGGTGGTGCACACCTTTGCCTTTAATCCCAGCACTCGGGAGGCAGAGGCAGGTGGATCTCTGTGAGTTCGAGGCCAGTCTGGACTAAAAGAGCAAGTTCCATGACAGGCTCCAAAGCTACAGAGAAACCCTGTCTCAGAAAAAATAAATAAATAAATTAAGAACCTTATAAGGCAGACATCAGTGTAACCTACCACAAGAAGAAGTTGCCTCCTCAAACGCTTTCCCTTTTTTCTTTCTTTTTTTTGAGATAAGGTCTCTGTGGACTTTGAACTCACTGGCCAATGAATTTCATGGCTCTCCCTGTTTCTCTTTCCCAGCACTGGGACCACCGATGTGGGCGATAGCCCCTGACTTTGACCTGGGAGCTAAGGATCTGAAGTCATGTCCTCAGGATCTTATAGCACGCACTTCACTGACTGAACCGTCTCTCCAGGCCCCCGCACGTTCAATTTAACTCATCATCACCCAGAGACATGGGATTACATGTAATTCCAGTGAACTTTAATGTATCTTTTAAAAAGTTTCACTTAGGAATTTCCACACCCATAAGTGTGGAATTGGCCAGTTGACTTTCATTTGAGGGGATCTGGGGCTTTTTTGTTTGTTTATTTCTACACAGGGTTTCCCTGTGTAACCCTTGCTGTTCTGGAACACCAGGCAGACCTTGCATTCAGAGACTGCCTGCCTCTGCCTCCTGAGTGTTGGATTAAAGGCGTGCGCCCCCACTGCCTGGTAGATTTGGGGTCTATTAAACCTCAAGCTCTTCTGTATTTTCTGTGTGACTGACACAACCTAGGTGTCTACATATCGCTGACAAGTGTTTCATAGAGTTTACTCTGCTCATCCCATGGTGAGAAGCTCTGGGGTGCAAGCTGTACCCTTTTTTTTTTTTTTGGATTTTTGAGACAGGGTTTCTCTGTGGCCTTGGAGCCTGTCCTGGAACACGCTTTAGACCAGGCTGGCCTGGAACTCACAGAGATCCACCTGCCTCTGCCTCCCAAGTGCAAGGGTTAAAGGTGTGCGCCACCACCGCCCAGCCTGTAATCAGTCCGATGTTTATCTCACTTTGTGCTTTATTGTGCTCATGGCATTGAGTTAATTATCGCCAGGAAAGTTTTCACCAAATGGTACTGTGCTTAAATATGCCTAAAATAAACTACCTGGGGTCAGACTCCTGAAGTTTGAACCCTCACCAGCCTTTTTGCCTCCTGGGGATCATGATTTTGCTGGCTGTGGTGGCCTCGCTCTCTGAGTTTTAGGATTTTATCCTGCACTACTGAGGAAAGCAAGTTGAGCGTGGGTAGAGGAGGGGCAAGCAAAGCTGACCGCCCGGGAAACGCCCTACCGATCAGCATGATGACCAAGTTAGCGGCGCCGTATTTTTCTATCTCGCGAATCCAGTGAGGGACAGACTCGAACGTGGATCGCCGCGTGAGGTCGTAGGCAATGATGGCGGCATGGGCACTCCGGTAGTAGCTTTGGGTGATGGTGCGGAAGCGCTCCTGGCCTGCTGTGTCCCACACCTGCATCTGTAGGGCGGAAGAGATAACAGGAGGGATAGCAACGTGGACAGTCCTTCATTTAAGTCACCTTACAAGTAGTTTCCTGTGGGCTGGCAAGATGGCTCAGTGGGTAAAGGTGCTGCCGCCAAGCCTGACGACCTGAGTTCAGTTTCTGGGACCCACGTGGTGGAGGGAAAGGGCCAACTCTGGCAGGTTCTCCTCCACTTTCACACACACACACACAGTGGCAGGCATGCCCACATAGGCACACACAGCAAATGAATAATATACATTTTAAAAGAACGAATAAATTCCCACGTCTTACTTCAATGTATTCAGATTCAGTAGGGCCAGGAGGGGTCAAAATGTGCTGTCTGGTTTAGGGGTCACCCTGAGGGGCTCTCCCACTGATGGGAGGATTACTTATTCCTGGGTCTTTTCTTTTGACTTTTGACCTCAGACATCCCTTGGCCTAGATTTTTGGGTTCATATTTTGAGTTCACACATTGGGAGGAATCCTGGCAAAGGGGATGGTATAGGCTGACCTGCACTGGTTTTGAAGGACCACTCAGACTTCGCGTGTTGTAATAAGAGCGGTGGGCTGCGTCCCTGGCACCCGGCCGCCCACATGGCTAACTTTACCCGAAATAATTATACGGAAACTGTATTCTTTTAAACACTGCCTGGCCCATCAGTTCCAGTTTCTTATTGGCTAGCTCTTACATATCGATCTAACCCATTTCTAATAATCTGTGTAGCTCCACGAGCTGGCTTACCAGGAAAGATTTGAACCTGAGTCTGTCTGGAGTGGGAGAATCATGGCGACTCTTTGACTTAGCTTCTTTCTCCCAGCATTCTGTTCTGTTTACTCCGCCTACCTAATTTCCTGTTTTATTAAAGGGCCAAGGCAGTCTCTTTATTTAACCAATGAAATTAACACAAAACAGAAGACTCTCCCCCCATCATTCGCATCCAGTAGCATCCTTATCACAGTACTCAGAATATCATCCCAAGCATGGACCACATCAGCGCCAACTTATACACCTTTCAATAGTGTCTATGTTTTTTTTTTAATATTTATTTATTTATCATGTATACAATATTCTGTCTGTGTGTATGCCTGCAGGCCAGCAGAGGGCACCAGACCCCATTACAGATGGTTGTGAGCCACCATGTGGTTGCTGGGAATTGAACTCAGGACCTTTGGAAGAGCAGGCAATGCTCTTAACCTCTGAGCCATCTCTCCAGCCCAGTGTCTATGTTTTTAAAATCATTGTGTGTGTGTGTGTGTGTGTGTGTGCATGCGCTTGCGTGTGTGGGTGCCTGCAAGCATCACAGTCAGCAGGGAAATGACCCAGGTGAGGTACGAATGAAACTTGGTTCAGTCTGACTTAGTCAGCCAGTGCAGGGACAAATTTCTAGAGTCTGACACTAGGTTGTTTATTTTAGCCATGTGTAAGCACAGCACAATTTTGGAAAAATATTTTCTGATGTCAATTAACTGAGTCCTTTGTGTATAATAAAGCTTAAGACATGATTACATGAGACTTTACAAAGCACAGATGGCTTCTTCCATAAAGATGGGCTCTGTTGAACAGTGTTCACGATTTAGGGTCTCAGGAGAATGACTGAGACGAACAGAATGCCTATGGGAGCTAGGAGTGGCCTGGCCCAAGACATCAGAGAATTTGCCAGGTGGCGGTGGTGGCACACACCTTTAATTCCAGCACTTGGGGAACAGAGGCAGGCAAATCTCCTGGTCTGAGGCCAGCCTGGTCTACAGAGTGAGTTCTAGGACAGCAAAGGACTGACTACAAAGAGGAGCCCCATCTTTTAAGTCGCTTAGGCTGTTGTATAAAGTACAAGTGATGTCACTCATAAAGGATGGCTTTAATTAACTTAGAAGTGATGCTCAAGACTTAGGGGGAAGTTCTGGGATAAACAAAATATGAATTCTGGGGAATATGGGTGAAGCTGGCTCTACAGAGAGCAAAGTCTCGCCAGTTTGCAAACGGTAAACGTCTCTTTCCCTCAAGAGATAAGCCTGCAAGCTGAACTTTTCCTGCTCTACAGTGCTTATCTGTGTGCACGAGGACATGTTGCCCTCTACACGTGTGTAGGTCAGAGCAGAGTCTCTCCTACCAAGTAGGGCCCAGGGAAGGAAATCAGGTCGTCAGACTTGGGGGTAAGCTGTCATGCTGGCTCTGACTGTATTCTTACAAAATTTATGAAGCAAGTTTTGTCTGTTCTGTGGCCACTTTTTATATTTGTTCATTGGCCTTTTGTCTGTTTATTATTGAGACAGGGTCTCACCATATAGCTCTGGCTGGCCTTGAACTCACAGAGATCCAATTGCTTCTGCCTCCCATGTACGAGGATTAAAAGCACGCACTACCTAATTTAGTTCCTTTTATTTTATTAATTTCTTTATTTACTATGTATATAGTGTTCTGCCTGCACACCAGAAGAGGGCACCAGATCTCATTACAAATGGTTGTGAGCCACCATGTGGTTGCTGGGAATTGAACTCAGGACCTCTGGAAGAACAGCTCTTAACCTCTGAGCCATCTCTCCAGCCCCCTACTCTGTTTATTATTGAGGGTCCTTACTATCTATGTAGCTCAGCCTGCCTTGGTACTCAAAATGTGGCCCAGGTGGCCTCAGTCATCTTGCCTTTGCCTTATGCTGGGATTGTAGGTGTGTGCCATCGCACAGTTGCTGGTGCTTTTCTTAGACATTTATCAAAATTCTTGCTACAGGGCTGGAGAGATGGCTCAGTGGTTAAGAGCATTGCCTGCTCTTCCAAAGGTCCTCAGTTCAATTCCCAGCAACCACATGGTGGCTCACAACCATCTGTAATGAGGTCTGGTGCCCTCTTCTGGCCGGCAGACATACACACAGACAGAATATTGTTTTTTTTTTTTTAAATATTCATCCATTTATTTATTTATTATGTACACAGCACTCCTTTCATGCATGCCTGCAGGCCAGAAGAGGGCACCAGACCCCACCACAGATGGTTGTGAGCCACCACATGGTTGCCGGGAATTGAACCCAGGACCCCCGGAAGAGCAGGCAACGCTCCCAACCTCCGAGCCATCTTTCCAGCCCCCCAGACAGAATATTGTATACATAACAAATAAATAAAAGAATTTCGTTTCAAGTATAGTGCCAAAATTATAAAAAAAAAAATTCTTGCTACACCAAAGAAGCTAGTCTTTTCTCATATTGCAAATATTTCCAATTTGTCTTTCCTCTTTTGACTGCTTATCATACTTTTGGTTTGTAGAAATTATGACCTTTAGGTAGATTTAGCAATATCCTCTTTCGTGGCTTCTTAAACCTTATGTTAAGTGTTCACACTTTACTTATAATGGGGGTTCTGGCTGAAACAATGGAGCTACCCCAGTGTCCCTCTGACCTTCACTTTCTTGCCGTCTATCTCGAGGGAGCGCACGGTGAAGTCCACCCCAATGGTGTTCTGCTGTGACTCGGTGTAGACTCCAGACTTGAAATGCTGTACCACACATGTCTTCCCCACGTTGGAATCGCCAATGAGGATGACCTTGAACAAATAGTCCACGTTCTCATCTGCTGCTCGCATGGCTCTGGCTGAGCTCCTAGAATAGACCCAGGGAGGAAAGACAGCGTTCAGTTCCTGCACCGGGGATCCAGTAGAAGACAAGCTGGGGTAGCTGTGGCTTTCACAGGACAAACACTGCCATGGGCGAGGGATGCCAATGCCTGCTCAGGTGTAGGGAGTTGCCCCACAAGCCTACACCCCGGGTATAAGTGGTCACAGCTTCCGGAAGGCCCTCACACTGATAAGACCATTCTTCGATGGGAAAAGAGTGTAGTCAGCTTTACCAAGTTAGAGGCCTGAGGAAACCCCAGTTCTGAAGATGAGGTACTCAAAGAGCAGGGTAGTGGAGGGAATGCTTACAGGAGGAGCTCCCTGGCCGTCAGTCAGGTGGAAGCCGTGCCCGCAGCCACTAAAAGCCTGGCTGCCCATCAACTCATGACAACTGACGAGATTTGCCTGGGAAGCCAGTTTAAGGAAGACTCAGGTCTGTGAGCACACAGAAGAGGCCAGAGGTATTGGGTCCCCTGAAACTGGAGTGATAGGCAGTTGGGAGCTCGAAGCGGATGTTGGTGCTTTTAGCCTTGGAACCATTTTGCCAGCACCCACGTGGCCTTTTTACTCTGGGTAGCACTCCATTTTTCTCAAACAGGAAATTAAATTTGGAGGATATTCAAAACTAACACTTTAGTGAGAATGATATGGCAGGGCGGTGTGTGGGGGCACACAACTTTAATCCCAGTGCTCAGGAAGCAGAGGTAGGTAGATCTCTATGTGTTCAAGGCCAGCCTGGTCTACATAGCAAGTTCCAGGATAGCTAAGGTTATATAGTAAAACTTGGGGGTGGGGTGGGGGAGAACTCTATGGGAAATTCTAGTATGGAAAAGAAAATAACTTAAAGGTTTCTAATGTTGGTATTTGCCAAACTTAATGATTATCAGAATTAGCTGGAGGAGATAGTTAAAAATACATATTATTAGAACTTATGTCAGATCTACTACATCTATCCATCCATCTATCTATCCATCCATCCATCTATCTATCTATCTATCTATCTATCTATCTATCTATCTATCTATCTATCATCTATCTATCCATCTACCTACCTACCTATCTCTTTATATAGATATATAGACATATATATTTAATTTATGGGGCTGGAGAGGTGACTCAGTAGTTAAGAGCATTGGCCGATCTTCCAGAGGATCCAGGTTTGGTTTCTAGCACCCACACGATACCTCACAACCATCTGAGACTCCAGTTTCAGGGAACCCAATGCTGTCTTCTGTCCTCTATGGGCACTGCATGCATGCAGAACAGAGACATATATGCAAACAAATCATCCATACACATAAGATAATAACAAATAACATTTAAAAACATTTATTTTTGGGCTGGAGAGATGGCTCAGCGGTTAAGAGCACTGCCTGCTCTTCCAAAGGTCCTGAGTTCAATTCCCAGCAACCACATGGTGGCTCACAACCATCTGTAATGAGATCTGGCGCCCTCTTCTGGCCTGTAGACAGAATACTGAGAATACTGTATACATAATAAATAAATCTTAAAAAAAAAAAAAAACAAAAAAAACATTTATTTTTATTTTATGTGTTTACATAAAAAAAAAAGAAAGAAAGCCAGACACGGTGACATGTGCTTGTGAGCCCGTCTCTGGGGAGGTGGAGCCAAAGGATCCCTGGGGCTCACTCCTCAGCCAATCTAGTCCACACAGTGAACTCCGGGCAAATGATGGGCCCTGTTTCCAAAGCCAAAGTGGATGGCGCTGAGGATGATACATGAGGTTGACCTCCGGCTGCAACATGATGTGCACACACATGAACACACACAAAAATTAAAACAACAGGGGGCTGGAGAGATGGCTCAGAGGTTAAGAACATTGCCTGCTCTTCCAAAGGTCCTGAGTTCAATTCCCAGCAACCACATGGTGGCTCGCAACCATCTGTAATGGGGTCTATAAGGCCCTCTTCTGGCCTGCAGGCATATACACAGACAGAATATTGTATACATAATAAATATATAAATATTTTAAAAATATTAAAACAACAGATATGCATGTACCTGTTCCCCGGGTGACTCTGATGAGATCTGAGGACCATTGGTCAATGCATCAATTACCTGGAACTACATTCCCACTTTCAACATCTCTGTTTCAACAGTCACCTGGGCTTAAATATCTTCAATCTCAAGGAACTGGATTTCTCCTGAAAACGAGTGTGAACTGGGGCAGCTCTTCATTCTAGGAGCTGAAACCTAGCTCCCTGGGATTCCTATCTGTCAGTCTCCGGCTCCCCTTGCTCTGTAACATGCTGAGTTCCTAGTCCACATGACAACTCTGCAGACATTTGGAGCAGCAAGCATATGCCCGAAAGGACAGGTACTTAGGCATTTAAATCATCACACATTTGGTGAGGTCTGCTTACCAAATATGTCACGAGACCAAAATACCCAAAATACTTTGATGATTGAACTTGAGGTTCAGTAAACTGCTCTTATCATAAGACACCCTCATTTCTCCTTGATTTGTTCTCTGTTTTTCTCTGATGCCTTAGGAAAGCTCAATTGAAAATGCATGCAAATGCTCGTGTCTATTTTGTCAGACAAATAAAAACACACAAATATCTAGTCTATGCTTTGGTAGAAACCAAAGGTTTTATAGAGGTAAGGAATGGTCTAGGACCTCTAGGTGCCCCTGAGATCACATAGGAGGAATGATCCTCTAGAGAAGAGATACAATCAAACCACTTTTTTTACTCTTCTGCGTCTTTTCAACTGAAGAAAACCATTCTACTTCCGGCATCTTACCACTGTAACTTGAGCTGAAACATTGTTCCCAAGTCCCGATTCTCTTCCTCCCCATCAAAGGGCCCCTGGGATTCCACAAAATCCCCCTACAAGCCTTGCAAGGAGAAACGGCGGCTCCTTCCAGACACCATTCCACATCCCTGCAACCTTCCCCTGCGTCCACCTGTTGTTTACCTGTCCCCTCTCTCACCTTGCTGGCTGGCAAGCAGGTTGTGTTTGCTTTTTCTCCTCGTTACCTTTGCAGCCCTCAGTGCCCTTCTTCCTCCTACCTTGCCGCGCGCGGTGGAAACTGTAGTTCCGGCCCCTGGCGTCAGGTTTGGTGGCTGGAGAAAGCGAAAGGGAAACAAGGGCAATCCCTCCCACCTGCAAGGAACCCGAAGCTCTCTGGCTGAGGTGCTGGCTAGTGCACACAGCTAGCTTCCCTGCCAGAATTCATCAGACCAGGAGAAAACCCAGAGAGAAACTGCCTTCCCCGCAACTGACACCTGTTAAGCTTCCCTGTTCCTTTTTTGCTCTGCATCCTTCATCCTCCATCCTGCCAGATACACTTGCTTGTTTGGCTGGGCAGGGAGGCTGATAACCGAGATGACATCGAGTTAAAGGAGGATATTGATCTGGGTCTCGAGAAGTCACTGGAAGAAAGCAGGTGCTTGTGCAACAAGGGTCCATAAGATGTCTCATGTCTCAGTCGGTAAGGGTACCTGCTGACAAGCTTGAAGACCTGAGTTCTACCCCCAGGGCAAGTTGTTCTCTGACCACGCGTATGTGCATGAGCACACGCACAAGGACAAAATAAGTGAATGTAAAATAAAAAAAAATAATATAACAAAAATCCCCAAACCAAATAAATGGAAAGCTCACGAATCAAAAGAACTTAGAGCAGTGGGGGATTTAAATTAATGGTAGAATACTTGCCTAGTAAGTGCAAGGCCCTGGGTTCTGTTCTCAGCACAGAAACAAAATAATAAATGAAATAAAGATGCTTTATTGCATGTGTGTGTGTGTGAGAGAGAGGGAGAGAGTCCCAATTAGAAGTTCTTTTCTTTTCTTTTTTTTTTTTTTTTTTTTTTTTTTTTGGTTTTTCGAGACAGGGTTTCTCTGTGGCTTTGGAGCCTGTCCTGGAACTAGCTCTGTAGACCAGGCTGGTCTCGAACTCACAGAGATCCGCCTGCCTCTGCCTCCCGAGTGCTGGGATTTTTTTTTTTTTTGAGACAGGGTCAATTAGAAGTTCTACCACACAACAGAGGCTATTTTTTATTTATTTATTTATTTATTTATTTATTTATTTATTTTTCGGGACAGGGTTTCTCTGTGAGACAGTCCTGGCTGTCCTAGAATTTGTTCTGTAGACCAGGCTAGCCTCCAACTCACAGAGATCCGCCTGCCTCTGCCTCCTGAGTGCTGGGATTTTTTTTTTTTTTTTTTTTTTTTTTTGTTTTTCGAGACAGGGTTTTTCTGTGGATTTGGAGCCTGTCCTTGAACTAGCTCTGTAGACCAGGCTGGTCTCAAACTCACAGAGATCCGCCTGCCTCTGCTGAGTGCTGGGATTAAAGGCGTGTACCACCACTGGACGGCTCTGGAGAGGCTAAATTTTAAGTGTGAGAAAGCTTAGAATTGATTGGTCCTTGAAGCTGTCAGTAGGAACAAAGATCTGAGATGAATTTCTTTCTGTTTCCACCCAAAGAGTCTACCAGTCCTGGATTCTGTTAATTAAGTGTTTCTCAGAGCCTATCCTAGGAACAGGGTTTTCACGCAGGGAAGATGGGTCTGCGGATAAGCGGCTTGCTGCCCTTGAGTTCAGTTCCCAGCATTCATGTCTTGCAGCCCTGAAATAAGAGACAATTGTCCCTTATTCAAGAACACTGTGTCTCTGAGGCCTTCAAATAACCTTTAAGTTGTGACTCATCTTACCCCGAATTCTACCCACACAGGATTTTTGAAAATATCTCTTTTAAGCAAGGCAGCTCAAAGCTTGATTATAGTTTCTCTCTCTATCTAGAGCGAGTACAAGCAAGACGCTGTCTAACGCGCTGCCGGCTGTGGTTTTGAGATCCTCTGTCACACGCATCACCTGGAAACTAGGTCAAGATCCACCACAAACGTGTGGGCTGGGGCGGAAAATAAGGCCCTGTAATGTCAGTGTCACTGGCGGGAGCTGCAAATGTTTTCTTTCTTTTTTTTTCTTTCTTTTGGTGATGATTATGGTCAAAACCAAAAAAAGTCAGTTGGCTCAGACCCAGCCCACAATGCATACTGGGAGGGCACCTGGAGGTGGAAATCAAGGGTTAAAATAGCCTGCTGGTTGCCTTTCTACATCACTTCTAGGTTTTCAATTAATTGATTTTTAATTTTTATTTATGTGAATGAGGGAGCCGTGTGTGTTTGTGTGTGTGTGTGTGTGTGACATATTCGGGTCCCTGAGAAGACCAAATTAAGGTAAAGGATCTCTTGGAACTAGAGTTATGGCAGGTGGTGAGCTGCCTGATGGGTGCTGGGAACTGAACTTGGGTGCTTTAGACGAACAGCATCTGCCCTTAACCACTGGACCGTCTCCAGTATCTCATCTCCCCTTTTACTTCATTTTCAAATCCACAGATGGAAAAGCTGAAGTACGTACAATTTGAAAATCCACTTGCTAGGTGTTGCTTTTTGCCCACACCTGTTTAAAACCGAGGCACTTCCGTTATTGGCCTGGACGGATATATTTCTCCCTTACCTGAGTCTCCCTCCCTTTATAAACAAATTATTTTATTTTACTGTGTAAGGTGTTTTGCTCGCACACATGTCTGTGTACCATGTGCATGCCTGGTGCTGGAGGAGGTCAGACGAGGATATCAAATACCCATATAGACAGTTATGAGGGGGCTGGAGAGATGGCTCAGCGGTTAAGAGCATTGCCTGCTCTTCCAAAGGTCCTGAGTTCAATTCCCAGCAACCACATGGTGGCTCACAACCATCTGTAATGAGGTCTGGGGCCCTCTTCTGGCCTGCAGGCATACACAGACAGAATATTGTATACTAAATAAATAAATCTTTAAAAAAAAAAAGCCCCCATTGTCTCACCTGACAGTTATGAGGCACCATGTAGGTGCTGGGGATTGAATCCAGGTCCTCTGGAAGAGCAACCGCTCTCCACCCCCTCTTGTCCCTTTCCTGTGCATCCTGAGCTGTAAAAACATTTTGATGTCTTCGTGTTGGGGTTTGGCTGGCCCTAAGGCTTTCTGCTTTAGCTCCTTGTATCAGCCTCTCTTCTGCTGGAGGATCTTGGGTCTGTTGCTGCGACTTCAGCTTTCCTAACCAGAAGCCATCGGGCCTTTGGTAAGCCTTGGCTAAAAGGTGTGCAAGACGAGAGAAATTTGGCCAGCGTCACCAATGCCATAGAGTAACTGTGAACTAAATCAGGTCCAGGAGTGCCCCAGAAAGCAACATTTATCACATGACCACTGGAGCTGGCTCCCGCAAAGCTTTGCAGCTGGTTTGATTCAAGGGTTGGCACCTGGGCCTGGATCTGCCTTTTGTGTCCACTACCTTCTGTTTGAAGTATGTAAATCTTGTCTGCGTGTTTCCTAAAGGGTTCAAAGCCTATGCAAAACTTGGTTGCTGGGAGGACTCAGAAAACCGAGGTGTCCTGTGACTGGGAATTGCTTTGGCATTTGTCCCTTTGGGGAGCTTCAGATAAGAGGTTTTGGTGTGTGAAAACTGACTTGCTAAGGTGTAAATTGTCTAACAATAAAATACTGTTTGCAAAGCTACAGTCAAGCCGTTCACCAGCAGCTCAAAGGCTACAAATCATCCTAAAGTGACCCTGTTTCTTCCACAGACCCGTGTGAACCCAACACCTGACACAACATCCCTATGGTGGTGTTTCTTGAACATGCTTAGATGTGTGTTTTGTGTTTATCATGATTTTTGGATTCCTGCTCTGAGTGTTGAAAATATGACGAAGCGTTCTTATTACCTGGTCTTGGACACCCTGCAAAGGCGATTTGGTGGCGGCAGTGGCGTCTTCCTCCGCCTCTTTCTATTTTTGTGTATGTGTTTATCTATGTAAGTGTATGCCACGCCTGTCGTCTGTGCAGCGCCGTGGAAACCAGAAGAGGATGTCGAGTCCTTTGGACTTGTAGTGGTTGTGAGTCACCATGTGGGTGCTGACCTGTTTCCTGGAAGAGCAGTCAGTGAGCCATCTCTCCAGCCTCATTAAAAAAAAAAAAATGAACTGAGTTATTTATTTAATCATCTCTCCAGTCCTGCTGCTGGGAATATTTTTTTGGTTTCTCTGTAGCTTTGGAGCCTGTCCTGGAACTAGCTCTTGTTGACCAGGCTGGCCTCGAACTCACAAGGCTGCCTCTGCCTCCCGAGTGTTGGGATTAAAGGTGTGCCACTTCCTGACGCTGCTGGGAATCTTAATATGCATGATTTATTTTGGTGGAGTGGCGATGGGGTGTAGAGCCGTGAACTGCATTTAATGAAACAAAAATCTAAAGCAGAATAAAGCCTCTTTTTGAAAAAATGGCTAGCCTTCCAATTCTTTTCAAATCATATCTCTCACTCATTACCTCTTTCCAGCTAACATTTTTGGCCACCGTCCCCGCCCTCTGCATGCAGGTGAAGCGGCATTGACTGACTACAGCTCCCGGCATGCCCCTGTACACTGGGTCACGTGAGGTCCGGAAGCTCTGGCCACTTTGCTGGGTGAGGCGGCGGCGGGGGCTGCTGGCAGCCCGAGTATAGCGGAGTCGGTACTTCGGCGGGTCTCAGGTGCGAGTCTGCGTGCGTCCGGGTGCTTGGGGCCCTAGCCCGGCTGGATGCGCGGGGAACTTCGGGTGCCGGAGGCGCGGGCAGCTGGTGCGTGTGGCGGCGCGGGCACGGCTGGCCGCTGGACCCCTCCGGACCCCACCGGAGCTCCCGGTGCTGCCACTGCTCGGTCCTGAGGCTTGTGTGCACCGCAGGGGAGGAGGACACCCTAGAGGGAAGGTGGCCTCAGTCCAGCCCACGCGATCCCCCGGCGGGGGGAGACTTGTACCCCTCCAACCATCGGTCCCTTGGCCTTGGATCATGGGACATTTGAACTGAAGAAAAATGAAACCCAAGAAGAGGGCTCATGGTTTAGCCATTGGAGGCCTCTTTTCAGGTAGGGTGGAAGGCTTTTGAATAGGTTGCACCGAGGTCAGAGAGAAGAACGGACTTCGTGGAGAAACTAGGCTTTTGTTTTCTAGTAACTACCAAGAATTCGGCTCTGTTACTTATTCATCTTTCTTTGACTCTTATTTGCAGAGTGTGGCCTGTTCTTAATTTTGATAGGGACAATGGGAATGTGTCCACTTAGTTTTAATGTTTCCTGAAATACGTTAGGCGATGCCGTGATTACTTACTGAAATGTTTTAGAGGAAGCATAGTTGCCAGGGCGAGCAAAACCAGACTTGTAATTGCTAGCCTCTAACCATTGCTTGGTATCTTCACACACGTTTCTGAGTTTACGAAATACTCGCCGATGAAAAGAGCGCCTTTGCTTCTTTGATGGCTGGATTATTTCTTCGCCATTTGCCAGATGTTTCCTGTCTGACAGACTGCCCTAAAAAATGCAGTAAATCTTTTCATTTAATCCTTAAGTGAGGAAATTGAGCCTCAAAGAAGTGAACTAAATAGACTTGAACTTTCATGTCAGAGTAATGGGTGGTCTTTCTCTGGCTCTCAGGAGCAAGCAGGTTCAGTGTTCACTGTCTAAGGTTCTGGATGGGTGCCTGTTCATTAGTGAGGGTGACATGTCATTACAGTGACCATTGGCATGGTTAGTGCTTTGTCTGGAGGAGGAAGGAGAAAGTAGTTGTCTTTGGAACGTGTCCAAAAATAGCAAATAAGGAGAATGTGGTCTTAGGAACCTTGGTATAAAAGGGTGTGGTTTTAGAACCCTGCCACAGATAGCTAGGTCCTTAAACATCTTTGGTAATGAGGCAGTTTTAAGAAAAGAAAAAAAATTACTAGATTTGGTGTGTGTTGACAGGTGTCATGTTGTCCAGGTCACCTCCACCTCCCTGTCTAGCTGGAGATAATCTTGAACTTCTGATCTTCCTGTCTCTGGCACGCTAGGTTTGCTACTGTTTACTAGCACGGCAGGTGTAGTGTATGCTGGTCAAACACTCTCCCACTGACCAAACCCTGCTTCTAAGGCAGGCTCCCAAATGAATGTGTACTCTGCCTGTTTTTGAGACAGGGTGTAGTTCTGTAATCCAGGCTGGCCTCAAATTTAGGCTCTTCCTGCTGGGATCATAGGAGTGTATACTTGGGTAGGCTCGAGTTTTGAAAAGAGAAGGAATGTGCGTGGAATTGGTCAATAGTTTCTAGTTAGATGACGAGAGATCAGAAAGATACTGTTTAAGTGCGGAGTATTGGCACATAAACGATAGCACATAAAGTACTGTGAAATCGCCGAACTCAGCGATGCGTCTGATGCCTTTCTATCTACCAGTACTTTGAGTACACATGTAAAAACCAAGTCCTTGAGAGTCGGATGATTGCCAGTTCTGCCCATTTGAGGGTACAAGGGAACCACACTTGTTTATAAGTTAGACTTTTCCTGTCCTCAACTACATACCAGTGGGTTTAAGATGTGGTAATTCTAATTATGTATTACACAGCCTGGCGTGTTTTCTCTTTTAACTTTCCCGCTTACACAATATGCTGTGGAGTCTAGTTAGAGCTGGATTCGAGTGCATGCTTTGTCTCTCAGGAGAGAAATTACTTTCTGAGATTTTTTTTTCTCACCTGAAAGCCACCTGGAGAGCTGGCTCCAATTATATGTGCAAAGACCCTATCAGGATGCTGGTGTCTTGTAGGCAGGCATTCAGCTAAAGAAATCATTGACCCTGGGCGATGGTGACATAAACCTTTAACCCCAGCAAGTGGGAGGCAGAGGCAGGTGGATCTCAGTGAATTCAAGGCCAGCCTGGTCTACAGAGAGTTCTGGTCAGCCAGGGCTACACAGAAAAACCCTATCTCATAAATAAATAGATAAATAAAGAAAGAAAGAAAAGAAAAGAAAGAGAGAAATCATTGACAAAGTTTGTGTTTTATTTTGATGGTCTGAGTGCTCTGGGAGGTCTTAGGGATACAGCTGTGGACTTAGTACAGAGAAAGACACCATTTTTTAAAATGGAGTTTACAGATGAACAGTAAACATGTATCATTAAAGAAGCAGAAATGGGAATGGAAACTTTTTATTTATTTATTGGTACAGGGACTTGAACCCAGGGCCTTGCATATGTATGCTAGGCAAGTGTTCTACTACTGAGCCATGTCTAGTTCTATTTTATTTTTGTTTCTAGACAGGATCTCAATGTTACCCAGGCTGTCGTCTGTTATTGCACTCCGTAGTCCACACAGGCCTTGAAATGGCAGTGTCTGTTGTCGACTTTGAGTAGGTGGGACTGACCATATTTCGTGTTATCTCCAAGGCCAGTGCATTTAGTGTTTTGTGATGAAGTCTTGTTGTGATGCTGACCTTGAACCGCTGAGTACTTGAGAGCAGTCTCACCTTCACTCCCTCCTAGCTGGGCAGTGTGCTTCAGTATCCTGCTCATGGGGTCTCACTGTGAAGCTCTGGTGTCTTGTAGGCGGGCCTAGAACTTGCTTTGTGGACCAGGCTGACCCCAAACACCTCTGTATCCTGAGTGCTGGCGTTAAATGTGACCACACCTGGCCCCAAGGGGAAGTATTTTTGATGAGTGGTCCGAGTAGTTCTTGGGGAGGTGACATCTGAGTAATGACCCCCAGAAAGGGAAGACCAAGCTGTTGTAGAGAACCAAGAGAAAAGCACCAAGGTCCAAAAGAGATGCCTTGGTGGGTTCAGGAATCGGAGATGGGGGGAGGTGTAGGAAGGGGGGAGGGAGAGGAGGCAAGCGGACAAAGAGTAGATTGTGGCCTGGCAGAGGACTGGAAACCACTCAGCCGCCCAGTGGGGACTGGTACAATAGATAAGGATTTATTTGTTCACATAATGGGACCTGCTCGGACTCAAGCAGCAGGTGTGTAGGTGCTGAGAAAATAGATGGCCTCTGATGGTGAGGAAGAAAAGGGCCCGGACTGTGTGCTGTGTGCTTGGAAGTGTGTTTGTCTGAAGGGCTCTGCTTGGGGTGAATGCTGAGATCCAGAGTCTGCCAGAACAGGAAAGGAACTCATCAGACAGGGGTTTGGAGATGGGAGGTGGGGGTGGGAAGCGGGGCGGTCTTCCTGTTACTCTCCGCCCTTTTATATCATTTGATATTCTGCTCTGTGGTTTGTATTCGAGGCCTCTTCCCACAAAGCTCATTTGGTGAGGTCCTGATCCCTAGGTGGCAATGCCCTTGAGAATGATTGCATCATCAGGATGCTAACTTCATCAACAGCTAAGCTACCGCTGAATTCCTACCCAATAGGCTGTTAGGAGGTCAGTCTTGGTGGAAGGCGATCTGGGGGCCTGCCTTTGAAGGGTGAATCTTGACTTCGCCTGCTGCCTGTGGCTCCCATGCTTCCTTAGCTGCTTGCTGTGAGGTGAGCATTTCCCTCTCCCCATGCCCCTCCATCTTGACATTCAGTCTTGCTATAGGCGCAGAGTCGGTTGACCCAAGCATGGAGTGCCGCCTCTGAACTGTGAGCCATTGTAAATCCTTCTCTTAAGTGGTTTGCATCAGGTATTTTTCTTAGTGATGACCAAGCTTACCACTGGGAAGTACAGTAAAACAACCTTCAGCCATCCAGCCCAGTCTATGCAGGCAGACCCCACCAGCCCTGATGTTCCCCATCCCTTAGTCACACCCATTTCTTACTGGGAACTAAGACAGACAGACACACTGGAAAGGCTCTGCAAAGAAGACCTTCTTATTCTTCTTCCTCCTCCTCCTCCTCCTCCTCCTCCTCCTCCTCCTCCTCCTCTTCTTCTTCTTCTTCTTCTTCTTCTTCTTCTTCTTTTTGACAAAACTGACAAGTTTCTTGGAAAGCCATCAAAAGGTTGTAAGCAGAAGTTGATTCCTCCTCCCCCTTTCCCCCCCTTTTTTTGATGGGGCTAATAATGAACCTGGGGCCGTGCATATTTTGTCCTTGCAACTTAATGTTAGCCTACATTTTTGGTAGCAATACTGTAGCTAGCTAACCTTTGAATTATGTGTTTCGGGGATAGTCTTTCTTTGTAGCTCAGGCTGATCTCAGAATTAACCATAGGCCTGCCTCAGCCTCCTAAGTGCGTTCACACATGTCCTACCCTGCCTGATGGTCAGATTAATGTTGTAAGATGTAGTTTTACAGCCGGGCAGTGGTGGCGCACGCCTTTAATCCTAACACTCGGGAGGCAGAGGCAGGTGGATCTTTGTGAGTTCGAGGCCAGCCTGGTTTACGAGAGCTAGTTCCAAGACAGGCTCCAAATGCTACAGAGAAACCCTGTCTCGAAAAACCAAAAAAAAAAAAAAACCAAAAAAAAAAAACCCCAACAAAATACAAAAAAAAATGTAGTTTTACTAATGTGTGAAGAATCATTTGGGGGTGCTGTGAATATTTAGGGAGCGAAATCCTGTTACAGTGGGCAGGGGGGTAGATGAGGGCAGGTCATCTTAGGGTGGTGGCAGGGGGTTCATTGGGATATATTTTGGAGGTAAAAAGGACTGCATTTAGTAAGGGGCTGAATGTGGAAGCTCAGAGAAAGGGGAAAATGAAGAATTAATACTGTTTACTTCGTTCATCCACAGGAGGGATGCAGGTGTTATTTCTGAGGGGAGGACTCCCAGGGGAGGAATAGAGTTGGAGGAAATGGATCCTATTTTAGGTCTGTGGAGAGATACCGGAACCCTGGAGTGTTAGGGTTAGTGGCGGGAATCTGAGAAGCGTTGCTCTAAAGCCACAGGACTGGGCGACAGAGCAGAGGAAGATCCTGGAAGTTTAGAAAGGGAAGGGAGAAAGCGCTCGCTGTCTCAGAGGTTGAGAAAGCAGGGTTGTTAGGGAAGTGTGGGAGGATTGCCCAGCAGTGTTGCTTGCCCTTTGAGGTTTGTGGTTTGAATCTGAAGTCAGCCCGCTTGTGTGATTTTTCTCTGACAGAGCTCGCTGTGAGGATACAGGGAAGGAAGCGGGCCAGGCCTGGGAGAAGAAAAGACCCACTGGGGAGATGGCGGCACTTAATCTGGTAAGGAAGTACGGGCAAGGGGAGGAACCTGATTTGAATGAAATGAGTGCTGGAGCTTGAAGTATCAGAGGCAAGGGTGTTTCGAACTCATCTGCGGGAGCTAATGACAGGCCTGAGTTGTACCCTTGGAATGAGACTTCTTGGGGACACGGGGAGAGGATAAGTGGAGAAGACGTAGACTACAGAGGGATTTAAGGGGGGTGCTGGGAAAGGACCTCTGAACAGGAGCTGTCCAATGTGGGGGCTACTTCTGGAAGGCAGAGTGGTGGGAAAGCCTCCCCGGGGCAGGGTGGGCATGGACCCCTTGGGGTTTTGAAGCAGGTGGCCTGTGAGAGGAATGCTTGCTTCTTGAGCACCTGCCGTAGAGACAGCAAGGTGTCTATCAGGAAGTGGGATTAGTTAACTCTCTCTGTGTTTTCAGAAGGCCTGATGGGAGGGTGGACTGGGCAGTGGGGGAAGACCATGCCAGGGGATGACGGGGGCTGGAAGGCTGGGGGTGGGTGGCTGCTGTGGTATGGTTTCTCTTCTACCAGCCTCCCTTTTTCATTATGCTGTGGATTTTCATCAAATGTTACTAATACAGAACATTTTCACTTAAAAACGTGTATGTTTTATTTACTTACTGAGATAGTGTCTGCTCTGTAATAGCCCAGGCTGGCTCAGTGGCTCACTATGCCCAGTACAAGATACCTTTAAAGGGTTACTGGATTTGGTTTGGAACAGACTGTAGCTATCTCTGTAGAAGTGAAATTTTGGGTCATACTTATAAACCCAGCACCAGGGGAGAACAGCTGAGGCAGGAGGTTCCAGACCAGCCTGGGCTACAGAATGAGACTATGTTTAAAGAAATCGACAATGGAATTTTAGGAGTAACAATGTAACAAGTTAGGGGAATGTTGTATCCCAAAGCAGCATAATGTAGGGCGGCATTGTTTCCAGATGTGTGGCAGGGTAAAACCGTCTAGTGTCAGCATTCATAGTGCCCTTGTGTTCTGTTTTGCCGAGCACACACACACACACACACACACACACACACACACACACACACACACGGTACATATATTGAGGCCAGAAAACAACTTCCCTTTTGTCTTAGCTGTGTTTTGAGGATTGAATCAGGTGGTCATCTTGGTCAAAGGTGCCTTTACCTGCTGAGCCATCTTGCTGTTCCCACCTTTATAATTAACTCTTTATTGTGCGTATGCAGGATGTGTATGTATCTGCTTTGGCGTGTGGAGGTCAAAGGACAGCTTTGTGAGGTTGGCTCACCTTCCCTTCACCTTTATGAGGGATCCAGGAATGGAATTCGGGTCACTAGGCTTGTTCAGTCAGTGCTCTGTCTGCTGAGACATCTTGCTCACCCCCAAAGTACTATGTAATTTATATATGTGTGTGTGTATTCTTTTTTTTTTGAAAAGTACTGTTTTTAATAGCCTTCCAGGCCTCATTATAGAAATCACATTGCTTAGTGATTGCGGACTTGCTTTAAAATGCAGTGGGTTTGGATCTGATTGATGATGGAGGTCTGTGCTTTATTTTGTTTTGTTTTGATGCACTGCAGGGGATTGAGCTCAGGGCCTTTGTGTGCCAGGCAAGGCCACTTCTACTCTGCTCTAGTTTCCATCCCTGAGATCTTTTCTATTAGTTATGTAGCCCTGGCTGCCTTGGCGCGCTCTGTGTAAACCAGGTTGGACTTGATCTGCCTGCCTCGCTTCTGAGTGCTGGGATAAAAGGTATGGCCCACCAGTTTGAGCTACTAGCCCCTGCCCAAGACCTTATTATGTTATTTATTTATTTATATTTTATGTGCATTGGTGTTGTGCCTTCATGTATGTCTGGGTGAGGGTGTCGGGTCCCCTGGTTCCCTGGAACTGGAGTTACAGACAGCTATGAGCTGCCATATGGGTGTTGGGAATTGAAACTGGGGCTTCTGGAAGAACAGTCCATGCTCTTAACTACTGAACCATCTCTCCAGCCCCAAAACCTTATTTTTAATATGTATATGTGTAAGAGACCTTTTTTTTTAAATTTTTTGCTGTTGGTTTTTTTATTTGTTTGAGACAGGATTTCTCTGTGTATCCCTGGCTGCCTTGGAACTTGTTATTGTAGACCAGGCTAGCCTTAAACTCAGAGATCCTCCTGCCTCTGCCTCCCTAATGCTGGGGTTAAAGGCATGGAGCACCACTGCTGGCAACATTTTACTGTATATATTTTAGTTTTAAGGTGACAATGTAGAAGTTTGAGGGATATTGATCAAAGGGTATAAAATTCCCTTCAGAGAGAAGGATTAAGGTCAAGATCTCCGTTGCATATCATGCTAACAATGTATCTAGTAGATTTTAAGTGTTCCCTTCGCAGAAGATGATACCCGGTGAGGAAATGCATTTGTTAATTCCCTTGATGGAGCCATTCCACAAAGTGTACATATTCTAAAACATGCTGTATACGACAAATGTATATTGTATTTTGTGACTTAAAAAAATATAAGCAAACCTAGGGCTGGCTACTAGGTAAAGTGCCTGCTTTGTAAGTCTGCTGACCTGTGTTAGCTCTCCATAGCCCATGGTGAAAGGAGAGAATTGCTTCTAAGGATGTCCGTGACCTCCACAGGTATAGCTTAGCATGCATGCTCAAATTCTCTCTCACATACAATAATAAGTAGATATGCACATAAGTAATAAGGAAAGCTAATTCTTAGCACTGTCAGCTATTACATGATAATTATGTGTTCAGTAATCATTGAAAAAAAATACTAAATGACAAGTTACTATGATTTAAAAAATGTAGAAATTTGGCTTTAGTAAGTGGTATGTGATGGTACTTACCTGTAATGCTAGTACTTGAGAGGCTAAGGCAAGAAGATTGCTCCAGTTTGGAGGCCAGTCTGGACTATATAGTGAGTTTGAGGCTAGCCTGTACTACATAATGAGATGTGTCCTTATTTATTTATTTATTTATTTATTTATTTATTTATTTATTTATTTATTTTGTTTTTCGAGACAGGGTTTTTTTTGTAGCGTTGGAGCCTGTCTTGTAACTAACTCCAGCTGGCCTCCAACTCACGGAGATCCACCTGTCTCTGCCTCCCGAGTGCTGGGATTAAAGGCATGTGCCACCACCACCCAGCCTAAAATTTTGTTTGTATGTGGATTAGTGTTTTTTTTTAAATTTATTTATTATGTATATAATGTTCTGGGCACCAGATCTCATTATAGATGGGTGTGAGCCATCATGTGGTTGCTGGGAATTGAACTCAGGACCTCTGGAACAGCAGTCAATTTTCTTAACCTCTGAGCCATCTCTCCAGCCCCTGGATTAGTGTTTTGTCTGCATGTGTGTCTGCCGAATACCTGCAGAGGTCTGAAGAGGGCATCAGATTCCCTGGAACTGGAGTTACAGAGGGTTGTAAGCCATCGAGCCACTATGTGTTTTTTTGTGTTTTTTGAGACAGGGTTTCTCTGTGTAACAGCCTTGGCTGTCCCAGAACTCGCTTTGTAGACCAAGCTGGCCTCGAACTCTTGAACTCACTGAAATCTGCCTGTCTCTGTCTCCCAAGTGCTGTGAGCCACTATGTGGATGTTAATTTTTTTTTCAAGATAGGGTTTCTCGGCCCCGTCACTGAGCCGCTGCCGAGGATTCACTTGCCTCCCCCTCGAGCCCCCTCGCTTTCTGACGCTCCGTCCCCCCCCACCCGCCTTCTCCCGCAGCCGCCTTCCGCAGGCCGTTTCCACCGAGGAAAAGGAATCGTATCGTATGTCCGCTATTCAGAACCTCCACTCTTTTGACCCCCTTTGCTGATGCAAGTAAGGGTGATGACCTGCTTCCTGCTGGCACTGAGGATTATATCCATATAAAAATTCAACAGAGAAACGGCAGGAAGACCCTTACCACTGTCCAAGGGATTGCTGATGATTACGATAAAAAGAAACTAGTGAAGGCGTTTAAGAGGAAATTTGCCTGCAATGGTACTGTAATTGAGCATCCAGAATATGGAGAAGTAATTCAGCTACAGGGTGACCGGCGCAAGAACATATGCCAGTTCCTAATAGAGATTGGACTGGCTAAGGACGATCAGCTGAAGGTTCATGGGTTTTAAGTGCTTGTGACTCTGAAGCTTAAGTGAGGATTTCCTTGCTATGAGTAGAATTTCCCTCCTGTCCCTTGTCACAAGTTTAAAAACTTCACAGCTTGTATAATGTAACCATTTGGGGTCCGCTTTTAACTTGGACTGGTGTAACTCCTTCATGCAATAAACTGAAAAGAGCCATGCTGTCTAGTCTGGAAGTCCCTCATTTAAACAGGTCAAGCAGTAGCCCCGGCAGTGTCCAGCCTGAAACAAAGCAATAACTATGTTTCAGCCAAGCCCAGAGCCCCAAGTTCATAGGCTATGTCTGCCCAGAAGCTCCTTGGCTCTCCCCCTACAGAATCCCCTGCCCTAGGAGAATGTCACCACTTGAACAGCCCAGGTGAACAAGAGAATGGGTAACACCACAGTAGCTATGCCACTAGAGGGAATCTCTAGCAAGAGCCCCTGGTGTCCGACCAGGTAGGCAGAATTCAGAAATGGTCATGGACATGTGGCTTGCCATCAGGGTAATGTTTTTAGCCAGGCATATCGCAAGGGATGTTGGAAGAACTGAAGGGTGGGGCCAGCCTCGTATCAATTAAACTTATGACAAGGGAACAAATACCAAACTGATGCCATCGGTCATGTGGCTAGCTGTATGTTTCAACTCAATGGTAGCAGCTACCCAGTGCCATGTGAAGGAACAAACTGGTTTTTTGGTTTGTAACTTTGGAGCCTGTCCTGGTAGATGTTAATGCTCTTAACTGCTAAGCCATTTCTCCAGCCCCTAGGATGTGTCTTTAGGGAAAAAAAAGTAAGCCAGTCATGATGGTGGATGTCTTTAATTAACATCATTTGGGAGGCAGAGGCAGGTTCAAAGCCAACCTGGTCCACATATTGAGTTCCTGGCCAGCCTAGGTACATATAGCAAGATCCCATCCCATTTTTTTTTTTTTAAATGTAGCTAATCTGGTAGAGGGTTTCCCGAGCGTGAAGGAGGCTGTGGGTTTCATTTCCAGAACTGCTGAAGTGGCTGTGGTCACGGACACCTGTGATCCTGGCACTCTTGGGTGGCGGAAGCAAGATGACAAGTCATCCTTGACTCTGTAGAGAGTCCAAAGCCAGCTTAGAAGACCTAGACCCAGGGCTGGAGAGATGGCTCAGCGGTTAAGAGCTCTGGACACTCTTCCAATCTCAGCACCCACATGGCAGCTCACACCTGTCTGTTACTCCAGGTCTAGGGTATGTGGCACCCTCACACAGACATACATGCAGGCAAAACCCCAGTACACATTAAAAAAACAAAAAAGAATGTCTTAACTTTGTGGCATCCTCACATAGAAAGAAGGAAAAGGAAGGAAATACTTAAATAAAATAAAGAAATAAATTGAGCTTTATTAATTGTAGCAGAACTGGCTAGATTTGAAAGACAGCAGCCATACCCAGTGTGTGTTCACGGTGTTGACATGGTGGAAGCAAAATGTGCTGACGTCCAGACTTGGCAGCGACCCCCTGTGTTCAGGGCCCCTAGCTCCCACCTGAGTGGAAGCCGTCTCGGGGCTACGGAGGATGTATGTACACGGTGTTCTTTTTAATTATTGTAATTACATAGGACCAAATGCTATAATAGTGTTCATTTCAAGTGGCAGTCTGCCAACAGCAGGTGACTGTTTAAAACTGTTTTCCCATATGCTTATTAAGACTTCTCGGTTTCATCTGTATGGCTTAGGATAAAGTGGTTAAAATCCACATGGCCTCAGATATCTCAGTAAATACATACATACATACATACATACATATACAGAAGTATCCATGTGGCTCTGAATTATACAACTATTGCTGCTAAAGCAGTAGTAATCTCAACTTGTTGCGTTTTAATGTAGTGATTCATTCATACTCACACTGTGTGTGGGGGAATGGTGCACGCGTGTTGGGGTAAGAGGGCAACTTGAAGGAGGGAGTTGGTTCTCTACTCTCTGTGTGCGTCTTGGGGATCCAACTCAGATCATCAGGCTTGGCGGCATGTGTTCTAACTGACTGAGCCATCGTGTTGGCTCTAGCTTTTCCTATTACTACATTTTACTTTTTTTATATCTTATGTTCTTACAGTGTTTTGAGGTGGAATGTGTTCAGGTAGAAGGAGTGTTTTCTTTGCTTCTTTTTTCTCTTAGGTACTCCCAGGCAGGTCTAGAATTTACTGTATATCAGGGATGACCTTAAATAATAATAATAATAATAATAATAATAATAATAATAATAATAATAATAATAATAATAATTCTCCTCCTCCTCCATCACTTATACAGTGTTCTGTCTGCATGCATCCCTGCCTGCCAGAAGAGGGCGCTAGATCTCATTACAGATGGTTGTGAGCCACCATGTGGTTGCCAGGAACTGAACTCAGGGCCTCTGGAAGAGCAGCCAGTGCTCGCAACCTCTGAGTCATCTCCCCAGCCCCGACCTTGAATTGCTACCTCCACTTCCCCAGTGCTGGTATCACAGGCACACATTACTTTGCCTGGTCTATATGGTGCTGGGGGCCAAACTCAGGACTTCCTGAATTCTATGCAAGCAATTTACCAAGACCAAGAACTGTAATTTTGGTAGCAACACGATAAGCTCTTGTTTTTGTAACTTCTGGAATTATAAACAGGTTATTTTGTCAGAGTTTTTAGTTTTATTATTGGCTTATAAATTTGTTAGCATTTTTCAGAAGGAATGATTTCAAAGTGAAATTAGCTACATTCTATTTATTTGGGGCTAAAACAATTTTCTTTTGGAGGGATGGGTTATCCAGTGGCTTGCTGTGTATCCTGGGCTAGTCTTGATGATTCTGCCTCAGTCTCCTGATACTAAGATTACAGATGAATGCCACCATGCCCAGTTAAAGTGAAAGTATGTATTAATGTATTCAAACAGATTTTATTTTATTTGTATGTCTGTCTGTTTTCTTGCATGTATGTATGTATGTATGTGCACCACATGTTTCTTGGAACTGAAGCGCTAAAAATTGAACCTGTGGTGTCCTCTGGAAGAGCAGCCAGTGCTTTTTTTTGGCCGTTTTCAGTTTGCAGTCAGTGCTTTTAACCACTAAACCATTTCTCTAGATTTTTTTTAGGTTTGTTTTTTATTATTTTAAATTATATGTAGGTATATGTATCTGCAGGTGCGTGCATGCACATGGGTGCAGGTTCCCATGGAGACCAGAGGCAGCAGATCCCCTAGAGCTGGAGATACAGACACTGTGAACTGCCTGATACATAGATGCTGGGAACTAGGCTCAGGTCCTCTGGAAGAGCAGTCCATGCTCCCAACACTGAGCTGACTCCTCAGCCCTGTGCAGACTCTTTATTTTAATCAACATTTCTAATATTACTTGGAACTTTTTTGGTTTTGTTTGTTGGTTTGTTTTTCGAGACAGGGTTTTCTATGCAGTTTTGAAGCCTTTCCTGGAACTCGCTCTGTAGACCAGGCTGTCCTCGAACTCACAGAGATCCTCCTGCCTCTGCCTCCCGAGTGTTGGGATTAAAGGCGTGCGCCCCCACCACGGCTTGGCTTAATTAGAACTTTTGTTACTTACCTTTAAGAGCTAAGTTCTTCTGTGTTGTCTGTTTACTTCCTTTGCTTTTTCTGTAAAAATGAATGCTTTTTTTCTCCATTTGCACGGCTGTTCCTTCTACTGGGTATATTCTTTTGTTGAGGTTTCTTTTCCTACTCCAGGACTAGCCCGTGACTACAAAACATAATTGTCAGTACAGTTTTCTGGTACCAGATAGCTTATGAGATGAAGTTGTGATTATTCATTGACTGGTCATAAACCTACTAGTTCAGATTTCACAAAACTTATTTCTAGTTCAGATTTCACAAAACTTATTTCAGATAGATTGGGTTATCATTCTCTCTGTCTGTTTTTCTGTCGTGTGTGTGTATGTATGTGTCTGTGTGTGTGTGTGTGTGTGTGTGTGTGTGACAGATCTCCTGTAGCCCAGGCTGACTCAAACTCACTTGGTAGCTGAGGATGAACTGAGCTAACTCGATTCTTCTGCCTGAACTTCCCAAGTGCTGGTGTTAGAGGCATGTGCCAATAGGTCTGCTCTTTGCTTAAAAAAAGAAATGTCAATAATGTATCTTTGTCTTTCCAGAAAGAAGTGATGTAATTTATCACTGAAGACTGAAGTCGGGGTGAAGAGGGAGGCGGGCGAGCATGGCCTGGCCACGATTTCTGCAGAGGGGGTCTCTGCTCAGCGGCTTCAGCCATCACCACGTCGCCGTGTTCCTGCTCACTTTCTTCAGGTAGTGGCTTCCCGACTCTTCCCGACTCGTCTGAAGAGTGGTGCTGCATCAGAGAGCCCAGTGTGCTGGTTGGCACGGGCTTCCGTCTGTGCCTCATTTGTTTTACTGATGCTTGGCACGGAACTCATGGCTGCAAGCTTGCTGAGTGCATTCTGTGTTGCTGAGCTAAACCTCTCGCGCTCAGCTGTGCTTTCACCCCCCAAATATATAATGACATTCTCATAAGTCAAAGTGTTTGAGATAGGGTCTCACTGTGTAGCTCTGGTTGTTCTGGAACTTGCTATGTAGGTCAGGCTGACCTTGAACTCCCAGAGTTCTCTGCCTCCTGAGTGCTGGGATGAAAACGTGTGCCACCTCACCTGGCTACAATTTGACATTTTTAAAAACTTTATGTGTATGAATGTTTTGTCTGCCTGTACACCACATGCTGTAAGTGTACCACATGCATGCAATGCCTGTGGAGGCTGGAAGAGGGCATTGGAGCTCTTGGAAGTGAAGTAATTAAGGGTTATGAACCATCACATGGGTGCCCAGAACTAAACCTGGCTCCTCTGCAAGAGCAGCAGCAAGTGTTCTGTTCCCTCCCTCCCTTCTTTCTTTCTTTCTTTCTTTCTTTCTTTCTTTCTTTCTTTCTTTCTTTCTTTCTTTCTTTTTTTTCGGGACAGAGTTTCTCTGTGTGTAGCCCTGGCTGTCCTGGAATTAGCTGTGTAGACCAGGCTGGTCCCAAACTCACAGAGATCCACCTGCCTCTGCCTCCCGAGGGCTGGAATTGAAGGTGCGTGCCACCACCACCACCTAGCTAACATCAAGTGTTTGTATTTATTGAGCCAGCTTCCAGATCACATAATTCAATTTTAAAGTTTTATTTTAATTAATTTCTGTGGTGATGGGAATGAAATCATAGCATTTTATTTGTGCTTAGCCTGTACTTAACCCCTGAGCAGCACATTTTGTTTTGTGGCTCTTAATTATTATTATTTTTTTTTGTAACGTTATGTATAGAATTCAATCCTGGCATGTAATTCTAGGCTGAGCCCCTGAGCTTTATTTCCAACTCTATTTTTATTGAGACCAGGTACATATTTGTAGTTTCAAGGCTAGCCTGATTATGTGTGTGTGTGTGTGTCCCACTACCTCTGTGCTTGTATTATAGATGTGCATTCTGATATCCCCATTGTACTTTGTTGATGGCTAGGATAGCAGTTCTCAAGGTCAGTCTTGTGACATTTTGATTGTCCTGATGGAGGTTTACTATTTTCATTTAGTGTCAGAGACCAGGTGTGCTGCAAATGTTCAACCTTGACAGAGAACTTGTTGATATACAACGCTGCAGATGTTGAGAAACCCCAGTCTGACGTCAGGTGCTCTCTGTTGAAACAAAGATGTGTGTGCTCAGGAGATGTACAGAGCCTCTGAGAGCAGCAAAGATGAGAGGGATGTTGTCAGGAGTTTGGGTTACTCCTGTGATCCTTGAGGCTTAGCAGCCCCGAACTAGTCCACATGACTGGAGGAGTTGTCTGTGTTTATGGTTCTATAGTCCTAAGTGACTTTTTAGTAACATTTAATTATCGCGGGTACCCTCTGCCATGCGTGAGCGTGGAGGTCAGAGGACAAGATCTTGGAACCGGTCCTCACCTTTTACCACGTGTGCCCTAGGGATTGAATTTAGGCTGTTAGGCTTGGAGCCAGATCCTTTAGCCACTGAGTCATCCCACCATTTAATCTTTATCGAAAACACTACACATGTTATTTTGTGACATTGGTGTTTTGCCTGCATGCATGTCTGTGCGAGGCGTTGGAGCCCCTGGAACTGGAGTTATAGACAGTTGTGAGCTGCCATGTGAGTGCTGGGAATTGAAACCGGGTCCTCTGGAAGAACAACCAGTGCTCTTGCCTGCGGAACCCTCTCTCCAGCCCCAGCAGAGCCTGCCTTCATTGGCAGCTTTTGCAGTTTTCCTTGTAAAGCTTCCAAACTTGAATAAAACAAATGTGCACCTTTGGTTTTTGTTGAACGCTGTTTTCTTTGCTTCTCATTCAGTTCTGTTTTCTCTCTGTGTTTTGCAGCTATTCGTTGCTCCACGCGTCAAGAAAAACATTCAGCAACGTCAAAGTCAGTATTTCCAAGCAGTGGACCCCAAGTGCTTTTAACACATCCGTTGACCTGCCTGCAGAGGTACGCGGAGTGCTGGGGTGGAGCTAAGAAGGGCTCCCCCTTAAGCGATTCCTAAGTTCTTTTCATATCATCTGATCAGGACTTTGAAACAACTTACTGTGTCCTAGGGTTTGAGCTCCAGACTGCTGTGAGTTCGGAACCTTCAGATTCAGCCCAGGCACCTAGCCCAACACCGCATTTCTCCCTGTTGGGAACTCACACAGCTCTGGTCATTGAGTTTTGCAAGTGCTGTGTGCATTTCTCCCTTTGATTTATTTATTTATTTTTCATTTTTTAGTTTTTATTCTAGTCTTGTACCTTTCTCCTTTCCCTCCTCTCTTCCTTCCTCTCCTCTCCTTTCTCTCTCTCCTCTTCTTCCTTTTTTTAAATTTTTTGAGACAAGGTCTCTATGTAGTTAGTCCTGGCTGGCTTAGGACTCACTCTGAAGATCAGGCTGGCCTTGAACACACTGCCTGCCTCTGCCTCCCAAGTGCTAGTATTAAAGGTGTGCACACCACTGCCTGGCTTCTTCTTTTTGGAGACAGGGTTTCTCTATGTAGTCTGGCTGCTCTGGAACTTGCTCTGTAGACCAGGCTGGCCTCAAACTCACAGAGATCCACCTGCTTCTCCTTCCCGAGTGCTAGGAGTAAGGCATGCACCATCCAGCTGGCTACTTTTTTCTTTTTCTTTTTGGTTTTTCTCTGTAGCTTTTGGAGCCTGTCCTGGAACTAGCTCTTGTAGACCAGGCTGGCTTCGAATTCACAGAGATCCACCTGCCTCTGCCTCCTGAGTGCTGGGATTAAAGGTGTGCGCCACCACCGCCCGGCAAGTACTCTTTAACTGGAGAACTATCTCTCAAGCCCCTCCTCACCCATTTTCTGCCTAAATTTTGCCATTCCCTTTGGGGTGAGATAAATACCTTTTTCTTTTTTAAGAAAAAGAATGAATTTTATTTATTTGTATGTTTTGAGTGTTCTTTCAAGTGTTTGTTCTTTCCTTCCACCATGTGGTCCTAGATTTTGCAGCCCTTGCCAGTCCCTCATTTCTTTTGTTTGAGCTGGCTCCTCCAGCTGTAGTTCGGTGACCTTGAGCTCTCAGTGTGGGACTCAGCTTCAGCCTGCTCAGTGTCCAGAAATCTGGGATTTGTGTTTGGGGACTCTGGGTCCCCAGGTGTGATGGGTTAGTGGCGGCTTAGAGCACTCAGCATTAGGGTTTACTGCAGGGAAAGGGCAGGAAGTGAAATTAGCAAACGGAAAAGCGCCCAGCGTGAAGCCGGCAGGAAACCACGCAGAGTGTTTCTAGTTTTCTAGTTTTTAACAAGAGCCGTGAATTGCTGTCTACCAGGGTTTTTATTGGCGCTGGTCACACAGGTGTCCTCTGTGTAGCACACTGAGATTCCAGAGTCTTGGGAAAGCAGGGTTCAGGATTGCTGGGTGCAGAGAGTGGGAGTCCTCCCTAGTCTGGGTAGGGTGATCTGATGTTTAGGGTCAGCCTTGTGAGCAGGCTTCACTAAGAGCCGCCTTGGGCCTGGTTGACTTCATGGTGATGACCACTCACACCGTTAGCTCCTATGGGACAGTGTCGGCTCTTTCACCTGCTTGCGGCTTAACCCACCCGTCCAGGGTCTCATCTGCACTAAGCAAGCGCCCCCACGGGGCTTCACCCCCAGTCCTTTAGGTATTTATTCGACTCTAATTGATGTCGCAGTAGGTGGTGCTATTCTTTTTCTGCAGAACTGCTGATTTTGCAGTCTGCATTGACTGCTCGGCTCCACAGAAGTCAGGCTCTGGCGTGCCACGTAGAGCTCTGAGTTTCTTTACAATCCCATCCTGTTGATGCCCACACTCTGACCCAAGGCAGAAACTGGGAAACTAATTTAAATCCACCAGCCCCCAGGATTTTACCTTCTGTTAAATTACAATATTTTGGATGGTTGAGAGCACTGACTTGCTCTTCCAGAGGACCTGGATTTAATTCCCAGCACCCACATGTCAGCTCACAATGGTCCGTAACTCCACTTCCAAGGGACCTGATACCCATGGCAAAACACCAATGCCCATAAAATAAAAAAAATTACTAAAAAAAAAGGTTCACCTGGCAGTGATGGTGCATGCCTTTAATCCCAGCACTTGGGAGGCAGAGGCAGGTGGATCTCTGTGAGTTCCAGGCCAGTCTGGTCTACAGAGCTAGTTCCAGGACTGGCTCCAAAGCTACAGAGAAACCCTGTCTCGAAAACAAACAAAACAAAACAAAAACAAAAGAAAAGGTTCAGTAATTTTGGTCTGGAAAGATGAATGCTCAGCAGTTAGGAGCACTTGTCCCTGCAGAGGACCCGAGCTGGGGTCTCGTCACCCATGCCAGGCAGTTCACAGTCACTGGGAATTTCATTTCCTGGGGTTCCGATGCCTCTGGTGTCCGGGGCACCTGCACTTATGTGCAAGCATGTGCATGCCCCACCCCACAGTAAGACAGAGATAAAAATGAATATTTAACTTTTTAAAATTACATTTATTTATTTTATGTGTGTATCGTGGGCATCTGCATGTATGTAGAGGACGGGATGGTGTCCCGAGTCCACTTTCTCCTTCCACCATTGGGTCAGCTCAGGTGGTCTGGATTATACCTGTGATCTGCCTTGCTGACTCCAAAAATAAATCTTAAAAAACAATACCGCCAACAATAAAGTTTCTCTCTAGTTTTCTGAAGTGCGCAGTCTAACCTCTGCCCTAACCCTCAAGCCGTAGAGCTGTGTCCTGCCCCAAATGCTCCGGCCTTCATTTGGGGTCAGGTCTTGCTGCAGTCCCAGCTCCAGGCAGCGGCTGATCTGGGAAGCTGTTTTTGTTCTATTTTTTTATTAATTAAAAAAAATTTTATGTGTATGAGTGTTATGCTTGCATGTATGCACGTGTGTGCCTGTTTCCAGCTGAGGCCAGAAGAGGGCGTCAGGTTCTCGGGAGCTGGATTTTTGGGTAGTTGTGTGCCACCATGCGGGTGCTGGGAATAGAACCTGCTCTTAACCTCTGAACCATTTCTCCAGCCCCAGGGAGTCATTTTTTAAAGTATATAAAACATGGCTTTCCTGGATGGAGGTGCATGCGGTTTTTAATTCCTGCATATTTAATTCAGCCAGAACTTATTTCTTCTAAATGCTTGCGTTTGCATACACAACCCAGTCTTATTACTGGAATGACTTGGTCACCGGCGTCTTGGCGGTTTGACTGAAGAGAAAGAAAGGGTTAACTAAGGAGCATCCTTGGTGCGCTAGAAGTAGTAGTAGATCCTTGGCAGAGCTGGACTTTGCAAGTGTGCAGCTTTTCACACGGGGGCTCTGATGGTGTGTGCCCTCTCCACGTGTGCACACGTGTGACTGTTTCCTTGCCTCCAGGCTTGTGTGGGATGTGTGGGGTGGAGGTGGACACGGGTGGCTGGGAAGTGTGAGGCACTAGGGTCGCACAGAGTGACTTGTCCTGGTCCTGTGTTTCTGCAGGTCTGGAGCAGCAACCATTTGTTCCCCAGCACAGAGGAAGCCACTCTTTTCCTTGGAACACTAGATACTGTTTTTTTGTTCTCCTATGCTGTGGTAAGTTTTAAAATTTTGGAGGTTTTTTTTTTGTCTGTTTTTGTTTTTTAAATAACTACTTAAAGTTTTGTTCTGTTTTGTTTTTTAAGACAGCCCTGACTGTGTAGCCCTGGCTGTCCTGGAAGTCACTCTCCACAGAGTGGCTTTGAACTCACGGAGTTCCACCTGCCTCTGCTTCCTGAGTGCTGAGATTAAACGCGTGTGCCACCACTGACTGGCTGAAAATTTATTTTTTTTAATGTGTCTTTATTCATGTGTATGAACATTTTGCCTGCATGTATGTCTGTACACCACATATATGCTTGATGTCTATAGAGGTGAAACAGGGCATCAGATTCCCTGAAACCAGGCGTACAGACAGTTTTGATCCACCGTGTGAGTTCTGGGAGTGAAACCCCGGAAGAGCAACCAGTGCTCCTAACCACCGAGCCATCTTTCTAGCCCCTAATTGGTTCTTTCTGTTGATTTGCCTTTATTTCTGTGGCCTCCAGGCATGGTGCTTTCTGGAGCAGTACGGAACCAGTTGGTCCCCTCATCTGAAAGAGAGCTGAGGGTTTTTCACTGCCCTCTTCCTCACAGATCCACAAGGCTCCTGTGGCCTTTGTAGAGCAGAGTCTACTGCTATGCTTCCAGTGTGCAGGGATGAGCTCTCCTTACTGCTATGCTTCCAGTGTGCAGGGATGAGCTCTCCTTACTGCTATGCTTCCAGTGTGCAGGGATGAGCTCTCCTTACTGCTATGCTTCCAGTGTGCAGGGATGAGCTCTCCTTGTTACTTTTGTCCTTTGAGGAGTCTGTGTTATTAAGGCAGTCGGTTTATCAGAATTAGTTGGTCCTGTGTCCATTTATGTTTGAAGTCAAGACAGTGACTCCAAGGTGTGTTGCACTTAAGGTATTTAGTTCCTGCTGGGCCCTGGGAGAGGAGGGAAGCAGCCACTTGTGCCTTTCGTTGGCCATCACCTTCCTAGCCTTCCCATCTTCCTTGCTTTGTGATGCCCTGAAATCGAAGAGGAACATGCAGCTGGGTGCAGCATAACTTCTGTCTTGTGCCTGCAAGATCCCAGCCAGTCCGTGCATGTGTGGAACACTTCTGGTTTTGTTTCTGTTTTGTTTTTTGAGACAGGGTTTCTCTGTACCTTGAGAGCCTGTCCTGGAACTCGCTCTGTAGATCAGGCTGGCCTCGAACTCACAGAGCTCTGCCTGCCTCTGCCTCCTGAGTGCTGGGATTAAAAGCATATGCCACTACTACCCAGCGTGGGGACACGCTTTAACCCCAAGTGCAAATGGTTCGGAGAATCCTGCAGGAAGCCTCAGGACCACTGTTTAATCTAGTTCATCCAGAAAATGGAGCATGCCTGGGGGCTTGTTCTGTCTTCTTCTGCCGATGTTTGCTGAGGTTCTGACATCCATAGACAGTTAGGGTAGAGATGTGAGTGAGGTTGGACTTTTCCAGTTACCTCCCTTTAGTTTGCCCCGTTTGTAACATGTGCTTCCAGTTTAGACGGTTACTATGTAGAGCCATCAGTGAAATGCTTTCTCTTTAGGGCCTCTTCATCAGTGGCGTCATTGGGGACCGGCTGAATTTGCGATGGGTGCTGTCTTTTGGCATGTGCTCTTCTGCATTTGTGGTAAGTTGAAAGCTTCTTATGGGGATAGTGGTTATTACTGGGCTGTCCAGATGGCTTACAGGTTAGAAGAGCTTGCCGTGCAAATCAGATGACCTGAGTTCAATCCTCTGATCCCACAGTGGATGGAGAGGCACGCCGAAAAGTTGCCCTGTGACCTCCACGAGTGCACTCTGGCATGTGTGTACTCCAACTCATACTTGCATAAGCATGAATAATGAATAAAATTTAAAAACACACAGCTACTGCTATTTTGATCAGGTGGTCTAGATCATGGCTACCCCCTTCCTCTGCATCTAGCGTGGAGGAATGAGACTAGTCTGCATGCTGCCTGTCATCCTGTGTGTCTTTCACGTAGGCCGATCTTTTTACAGCAAGAACCCTGGCGTCCTTCCTTGATTCCCATAGTCTGAATAAACAGCACGGTGCTGGGGCTCTCCGGAGCCTGGTCTCAGGTTGCCTGACAGTCACGCTCGCTTGCTTGCCCTGACTGTTGATTCCCTAACCTGGCCACTGTTCGCTACCCAATGCTTTTGTTCTCCATCTTCTTGCCTCAGGCGGCCCTGTCATGGCCAGGTGACTCCCCTGTCTCTGCTCCTCTCTCTGAGGTCCTGTTCTGGCAGGAATCACTCATGGCCTCTTCTGGGCTCTTCAATGCGTTTTTCCCTCTTCACATGTGCTTAGATTTCAGTCTAGCTTTCCAGAGTAAGCCCCCAGACCCTAGCCTGGGACAGCTCAGCTTGCCTCTTCTTTCTCCAGTGTTTCCCCTTCCTCGTTTGCCAAGGGTGTGTGTGTGTGTGTGTGTATACAAATGGCACCTGATAGTGAGGTGCTGTACAGGGTAGCATCTGAATCAGAGTCATCTTGCTGGGTTCTTATTGATTTGAATCAACTCCTAGACTTCTATTTATTTATTTATTTATTATGTGTACAATATTCTGTCTGTGTGTATGCCTGCAGGCCAGAAGAGGGCACCAGACCTCATTACAGATGGTTATAAGCCACCATGTGGTTGCTGGGAATTGAACTCAGGACCTTTGGAAGAGCAGGCAAAGCTCTTAACCTCTGAGCCATCTCTCCAGCCCCTCATCTCCTAGACTTTAGTCAGATTCTGATTTATTTTAGTCTTTCAATGTCTGCCATTTGCATACTGAAAAAAACTTTTTTCTTAAAGTTTTAGATATCAAAACACCGTTTTATAAGCCAATGAGCTGCACTTATATACTTTTTTAATATTTAAGAACATTCAGATGTATATATAAACCCTTGAGGTTGTAGTCTTGTTTCCACAGACAAGCGTGATTGGATGATTACCTCTCCCTCTTCCCACAGCGGCTGGCAACCATTGACCATTTTCCTGTCCTATTCTAGACTTACCGCTGAGAGCTACAGTATTCTGCTTACCCACGCCAAGTCCTCTCAGAATAGACTTGAACTGCAAATAAAATGTCCCTTTGAGCAGAATGCCTGCGCATGATGGAAACTGTTGAATAATTCAGCAGATGATAGGCAGGGCTCGCTTACGTGACTGAACTTAGTAACTGCCTAGCCACAGCGGGCTTACCTAGGACAGTCCCGCAGCCACAGCTGGCTCACCTGGGACAGTCCAGCAGCCACAGCTGGCTTACCTGAGACAGTCCAGCAGTCACAGCTGGCTCACCTGGGACAATCTTACAGTCACAGCTGGCTTACTTGGGACAGTCCCGGAGCCACAGCGGGCTTACCTGGGACAGTTCCGCAGCCACAGCTGGCTCACCTGGGACAGTCCAGCAGCCACAGCGGGCTTACCTGGGACAGTCCAGCAGCCACAGCTGGCTTACCTGGGACAATCTTACAGTCACAGCTGGCTTACCTGGGACAATCTTACAGTCACAGCTGGCTTACCTGGGACAGTCCCGCAGCAACAGCGGGCTTACCTGGGACAATCTTTCAGTCACAGCGGGCTTACCTGGGACAATCTTACAGTCACAGCTGGCTTACCTGGGACAATCTTACAGTCACAGCTGGCTTACCTGGGACAATCTTACAGTCACAGCTGGCTTATCTGGGACAATCTTACAGTCACAGCTGGCTTACCTGGGACAGTCCCGCAGCAACAGCGGGCTTACCTGGGACAATCTTTCAGTCACAGCGGGCTTACCTGGGACAGTCCCGAAGCTCAGTGCCTGGTTCTGTTCTGACCCAGTGTGCACACCTGGGTTCGTGTTGTGCTTCAGTCCTCTGGAGATTGCTGTTCCCAGAGGGGATGCGGGAATAGATGGAAAACAAGGCTTCTGCTTCTAGAGTGGAGGGTGCAAGTTGAAGGGAGTGTGTGTGTTCGCGTGTGTGTGTTCACGTGTGTGTGTTCACGTGTGTGTGTTCGCGCGTGTGTGCTTATGCAGGTGCACGCATACAGAAGCCAGTGGAGAACATTGTGGGTTTTGCTCTCTCACTCTCTACCTTTTTCTTGAGGCAGGGTCTCTCACTGAACTGGGTGGGAGCTTTGCTGACGTCTAGTGAGCCCCAGCAGTCCTTCTGTTTGCATCCCACACAGCACTGGGTTGCCAGGGTACATAAGACCACACTCAAGCTTTGACAAGGGTGCTAGGATTTGAACTTGGGTCTTCATGCTTTCATAGCAAGCGTGCTTACCCACTGAGCCGTTTCCCCATGCCACGGCTGTAGTTTTTGTGTATCCTGAAAAGTGGTTGGGTATATTGAAAGTGCCCATGTGATGCTGCATGTCCCCTTCTCTTTCCTTTTCTCGAAGGAGTTTGTCTTCGGCACTCTCACGGAATGGCTGCGCTTCTACAACAAGTGGTTCTACTGCGGCCTGTGGATTGTGAACGGCCTGCTGCAGTCCACTGGCTGGCCCTGTGTGGTGGCTGTGATGGGCAACTGGTTCGGGAAAGCTGGGTATGCTGCTTCCTTCTCTGATTGGATCACTGAGTCTGGTCAGACTCTGCTAACTCGGGGCTGTAGAGCATGCCTCATCCTCTCTGTTTTGGAGAGAGAAGGTCCATGAGAGTGACGGTCTGTAGACACCCAGGGAGGCACATTCCGGTGGCTGCATTTCCCAGTTCTTTCTTCTTAGCCTCTCTCCCTAGAAAACTGTCACTGTCCCACCCAAATGCCATCCATTGTACATGTTTGTTTGAGTTTAGCTCCCTTTGCCACATTTTGAGACTGTGGTTTCCTTATCATTGCATTAACAATAAGGAAACAAACATGAAAGTCAGGGTCATAGCCCAGTTATAGACCATTGTGTAGCCTATAGAAGATGCTGAGTACAGAAGAAAAGGTATCTGTGTGATGGACCTAAGGCCGCCGAAAGGGGGCGTGCTCTAATTCAGATGTTGCCGTGATTTGGGGCTTACAGCATCCCCTACCCCTCCCTTCATGTTAGAGTATGTTTGTTGGACTTGGTATGTGTGGTGCAGACTGCAGAAGGAAGGGAGGTGCCTGCTGATGAATCCCCCATGTCTACCCAAAGAAGGCTGAGTGCATAGGAGGGAAATAGGTCCAGTGAACCAGACTTGCTGTGTGGTTTACCACTGTTGATGAGGTTCCTGTTTCAGAAGCATTAATGACTTGGAGTTTAGTCATTGTCCCTGGACAGTGTGTATGTGTTGTCATGGCATGCTCACCTCCTGTCTGCTTTCTTTGCGTGTTTGCTCTTACACATAGGAAACCGAATATGCAGTGCCTTCCACTGTGGTGTGCAGCATACCCTCTTGCTGGTGCTTCTCAGCTGCCACCTTCCCCAGTTCCGTAACGGGAGCTCCCTTGGTCATTAACATTTATTTACCTATAAACTGTCCTGTGAGGATAAGTACTGTTCAAAAGCACTCTGGTATTTCAGTGCCTAATGCCTTCCGTTTCGCTCTGACTTTAGGTTAGCAAGATTGCATTGGAAAGGTGTTTACTTTTTATATTTTGGGTTTTTATTTGTTTGTTTTCAAAAATAGATGAAGTCGGGCAGTGGTGGTGCACGCCTTTCATCCCAGTACTCAGGAGGCAGAGGCAGGTAGATCTCTGTGAGTTCAAGGTCAACCTGATCTACAGAGTGAGTTCCAAGATAGGCTCCAAAGCTATAGAGAAACCCTGTCTCAAAAAAACAAAGAAGAAAGAAAGAAAGAAAGAGAGAGAGAGAGAGAGAGAGAGAGAGAGAGAAAGAAAGAAATATGGATAAAAAGAATTTTTGGTGGAGTTAGAGATTGCACAGGACTTCATGAATACTAGGCAAGTACTCTACTATAGAGTGTTATTCTCCAGCCCTTTTTTCTCTTTATTTTTTCGAGCTAGAGTCTCACTAGTTGCCCTGACTAGTACAGACCAAGCTGGCTCAGACTCAGAGATCCATCTGCTCTGCCTCCCATGTGTGTGCTCCCACACTCGGCTTAAAATTTCTGGTCTCTGTGTAACCCCGACCGACCTCAAACTCGCAGAGATCTACCTCCCTGCCTCCTGAGCGCTGTGATTACAGGTGTGCGCCACCATGCCTGGCAAGAAGGCTTCGTGCTTTCCGGACCACAATGTGTGATGTTACTGACAGAAGGAAGCTAACTTGGTTTGCAGGGGCCTTGGACTGTGTAATGAACTCTAACTGCTCAAGTTGCAGCCCAGCGTGGAAGTCTTTCAAGAATGTAATGCAAGAAGAGGAAAGATGATAAAAGTATGAGCCCTGAGTGAAAAGTGGGGGTGTTGCCTCGGCAGCCCCGCTGCCCATGGTCCACCATGGGTGTGGAGGGGCTTCTGAAGGGGCGGAGTCTTACTGTAGAACCTAGGCTGGTTTTGAACTTGTAATCCTCTTGCTCTGGCCTCTCAGGTGCCTGGCAGACTGACAGTGAAGCTGCTGTGGTGAGAGGAGTTGGGCCAGCGTTGCCTTAGACTCTGACTCCTTGGAAACCTTAGCAGGAACCCACGGCGTCCACTGATCTAGGAGAACTGAAAAGAATCAGTTTCCATAGGCCAGATTCTTCTCGTACGCCGAGGTCCTGGCTTGCTTACTTTCCCCTTCCAGGACCCCTTGATGGGTTTTAGTGTTTTTATAGTATTGGAGCTTTTCATCTTTTTGTGTTTCTTCTTGAGGCAGTGTGACATGGGTGCCTGGAACCTGCTGCCTTCCAAATGCAGAAGGGTTAGAAGCGTAAGCCACCATCCCTGGCTTCTTTTCTTTAGTTCTTTCTGCACAAGGAATTCAAGATTTCACTATTGCTCTGCAAGTGCTCCGACTCTGAGGTCAACATTTAGCATCTAAATGAAAATCTAGCATCAGGAAATCTCAGAAGAATCTGGTTTTATCATTCTGGCATATTTTTCAAAGGTTTAAATAGAACGTTAATTCTTCGTAATGTACATCTTTACTGTTTGAGCCGTTTTTATTTTGACACACTCAGAATCCCTCTGACACATTGCCTTTGGTCTTTCCTTGTTCTCCTTAGCCGAGGTGTTGTCTTTGGTCTCTGGAGTGCCTGTGCTTCAGTGGGCAATATTTTGGGAGCGTGCCTGGCTTCATCTGTTCTGCAGTATGGTTATGAGGTGGGTATTTTTTCACCATTTGTGTGTGTACACTTGCTCTTGCTATTTAAGCCAGGGTGACCTCTCCTGAGGGCTGTGATTATAGGCGTGCACCACCACGCCTGGCAAAAAGGGGCCACAGTGTGTGCTGTTATTGAGAAGGAAGCTGACTTGGTTTGCAGGGGCCTTGGGTTGTGTGGTGAACATTAACGCTCAGGGGTCCATCATGGGTGTGGAGGGGCCTCTGAGGGGGCCTTCTGTCTCCAGGGTACACAGCCAACAAAGTCCATCCAGATGGGAGGTAGTCTTTTGGGTGGGCATGTTCAGTCTGCTGAACATTTGGCAGAGTCTGAGTGGGGTGGAGTAGTGAATCCCGAGCTGGCTCAAATCGAAGCAAGCCTGTGCTTGTAGAAAGAGGAGTAAAGACAGATCCGTTCTCTGACCTCTGAGTCAGATGCTCCTTTGGGAGCATCGTCATCAGATGCTGCCAGCTGTTTGGATCGTTTTAACTGCTTTGAGTTCCTGAGGAATCATGGTCAAGAAGCCCTAGGCATCCATCCCAGATAGGCCTAGGAGCCGGAGTGATGCTTGAGGTGAACCCCCTGGAAAATGGTCCCTATAGCCACACAGCAAGAGGCTGGGTGTGCTGGCTGTTACATGCTGGGTGTGTGGAGAGCTGGGCAGTCCGTGCTCTGCCTGCAAAGTGTCTACGTGTGAATGGGGAATAAGAAGGAAAGTCATAAAAGTACATTTTGAGTTTTTTTTTAACCAATTAATTTTTATTAAAAAACAAGTAAAAGAATAAGGGACAACAGAAAGACTACACTGTGTGTTTACTAGCTTGGTAAAGTGCAGACCGGTGACCTGTGGTGCTCTTGAGGTCGTGAAGCAATGGACATGGCAGTTGTTGGCAATGTCCGTCAGATTACAGCTGCTCTGACCACGCTGTTCCACCTCCGGGAAGTAGCGGCACCAGCGAATGTGCTTACTCGCGTACAGTCAGTGTTATCTGCAGTTATCTCAGCACGGTTTGTAATAGCAAAGACTGATGTTAAAAGTCAGCCGATAGAGAGGTAGTTAAGCTCCGGCGGACCTGTTGGAGGATGCGGTGTAGCTGCGACTTCGGACCAGGAGCTCCGAACTGAAGGAGATCCAGACGCGGGGAAGATCTCAGACAACAAGCAGGCCAGGCAGTGTGCCCTGAGATGCCAGTTTGGAGAAAGGCAGGCTGGAGATGCTTGTATTAGCTTGTATGTTTCCCAGTGGTCCCTGCAGAACAAAAATTACGCAGCAGTGCTTATATGTTTGGATAATTGAGAGTTGGATGGGTTGGGAAGGGATCGGGCAGAAAGGATTTACTCCACCTCTTGGTGCTTATTTTCTTGAACGGATTGCCCGGTTAGAAACCTAAGTGATTAAAAGGAAGTTGCTCTCTGAGAGAGAGCTGTTCTGGTCCGGGTAGAGGCCCACTATCTATCACAGTCACCTTTTGTTCCCTGGACGTTTTCCCATCGCTCACACTTGGCTTGTACCGATTGTTCAAGTGTGAATTTCACTCACCCCTGTGCTGCTCCTGAATCTGGCTTCTGGAAATGCGGCTTTGATTTTGGCGTTTCTTGTTTAAAAATTCTGCCTCATTGTCTGTATCGATAAGGCAGCTCATACAGCCTGGCCACTGAGTCTTTCAGGTTCCCCTCCACCTCCCGTGGCAGTTTTCTTCCCGTGGTCCCAGGCAGAAGCCCTCCCCTAAGGCACGCGGGGAGCGCCCATCCCATCCCCAGGCTGCCAGCGCCTCTGCTGCTGTGCCCAGGAGGATAATTTCCCATCATGCCCTTCAACGTCATCGAGCTGCATCAGCCTCCTTTCAGCTCTTCTTCCTTTTGAATCCTGTAGGTTTCTGCTAGGGCTAGGTCTCATTTATTTAGCTGCATGCTACCTGTTCAGACTGTAGGGTATTGCTTAATCCCCTCAGCTGGGTGATGTGTCTTCAAGGGCAGATACCGTGTCTCTGTAGGAGTTTGAATGACAAAAAAAATGAGATTTTGGGGGGGCTAATCCTGACTTTTCAATCGTAATAGTGCCACTTGGTATCCAGGGGACCCTGATGATCTCTGTCAGCCTCTCCATGTCCTTGGGAAAATGCAGTGGGGACTCACAGGTCAGGACACTTGGCGCAGTGCCTAGCCAGGAAGCCCTGGGTCCTGAAGTCCTCCCAACCTCCCCTCGTGTCTGTAATGAACACAGCTGTGATGACCACCTCTGAGTAAGATTCTCCTCAGCCGTCTTTCCTCTCCTCCAGTACGCCTTTCTGGTGACCGCGGCTGTGCAGTTTGCTGGCGGGATTGTCATCTTCTTTGGACTCCTGGTGTCCCCAGAAGAAATTGGTGAGGAGAAGCCATCTCTGTCATTCAAAATACCTTACTGTTGTAAGCCAAGGAGGTCCAAGGACAGGAGCTGGGATTCTCGGAGGAAAGCTGCACACTCCTCTCAGGGCACTTAGGAGCAGTTTTGCCCTGTGCATCCTGTCCAGTTACAGCCAGTCTGTTACCACTGCGTGTGTTTGAGGGGAGTGAGGCTCACATTTGAGTGCAGGAAGGTCCGAACATTTGTAGACGGTTTGTGTAATTGAGATACTGTCTAAGAATGTCACATCTTGAGACTAGATTCTTTTCCTTTAGGAAGATGATTCAGTTAGATGTTTTTTGTTTTTTGAGACTGCCTTAGCTGTCCTGGAACTAGCTCTGTAGACCAGGCTGGTCTCGAACTCACAGAGATCTGCCTGCCTCTACCTCTCGAGTGCTGGGATTAAAGGCGTGCGCCACCACTGCCCAGCCAGTTTGATATTTTTTTATGGTTAAATATGGAGTGTGTACAAGTGAAGCCATAGGAACAGGGGTGTGCAGCTCTTCTGATCTTTGAGCCAGCAGACTCTGGAGCCTTTATTGGTTTTAATTTCCTTGGTGTCTGAACCCTAGTTAGGTCTTCAACATGAGGAAAATAAGAACAGCCTCAGCCCCCAAGTGGTGATGAGTGCGAAGCCTCACATGTGGGCAGGCACATGGTGGTGCTCTGTAAATGGCCGCTGTTTTTGCTGTCCTAGGTCTTCCAAGTATTGAGGCGGAAGAAAACCCTGAAGAAGATTCACACAGGCCTCTCATTAATGGTGCTGAAAATGAAGACGAGTACGAACCCAATTATTCAATCCAAGAGGATGGGGCTGTCGCCCAAGTGAGGGCGATAAGCTTTCACCAGGCTTGCTGCCTTCCTGGAGTCATACCGGTACGGCTCGCCTGGCTTCTCCCTGGCCAGGGCTCGGGCTGATATGTTTTGTTTTGAGGTGATCGTGTTGCATCCCTTAGCTTCCCCGATAGCCTTGAAAACCCAGAGACTAAATATTTGCAGCTTGGGGGAACTGAAAAATCTTAGTGTGGTCACTCGGCTCTGTAGCACGTAGAAGCTCCAGACGGACGTGGCCAGATGTAGCCCACAAATCGCTGCCCTGACCTAGCTTGTAAACTACTGAGGCAAAAATAACAAGGTTTTAAATATGTGTTTTGAGCCTGTGGCATCTACACGGACCTAGAGGGGTTCTGAATGGTTCACTCTCTGCCTTGTTTGTGACTTCTGGACATTCCAGGGAGCAGGCTGTTGCCCTGTCCAGGGCAGAATACTCAGTATTTCCTGGTAACACATTCCAGTGTTTCCACAACCTTTGCAGACCCCTTCTGCTGCAGTCTGTCTGTCTTGATGTTTTGGGTGCCCTACCCTTGGAGTACAAGTTAAGAGGCCTAGGTTGTATTTCCATCTTGCCCGCTAACTTCCTGTGAGACCTGGTTAAGTCACTCAGTTCCCCTTCCTGTGGGGGGTGATGACACCCATCTTGCCTGGGTCAGTTGACAAAGTACCTGTTTTTGTCACCTTGCTTTCAGGATGCTTATGCATTGTCCCCGCCCCCACTTGAGTCCGTCTGTAGGCCAATCCTCTGCCTCTGCCTTCCTCCTCTGCCTCGTGCCTCTCTACTCAAAACAAAACAAAAAAACACTTCCAGCAGGTAGTCAAGTGTCAGTCAGATATAAGTGTAACACCCTAACACCCTGAAATGCTTGACTCCAGGGACAGTGGCTAGCGTTAGGAAGACTCCGGTTCTTGTGGCCTGTCCTTAGGAAGATCCTGTCTTTCAGTTATTAAAACATTTTGGAGGTGTTTGCTTGGGTTGAGACAGAACTTGGGTTTGCTGTGACAAAACAAGAAGCTCCTTTGCTGGTTCCTTTGTACTTCCTAAGCCATTGTTCTCCAGCTCGGGCGGGGTGGAAAGGAAGTCTGGTTAACCCAGGCCTTTGTCTTTGTAGCAGCCTGTGGGCAGTGAGCTCTGCTGCTTGGGATTTGGCTCTCTACGGGTGGCTGCTGCCCTGCTAGAAGCTCTTTTAGAACAAGTGGCACCTGGGGAATAGCTGGCGCTCAGGGGCAGGAGTGTACTAGCCAGACACCCTTTGAAGTCAGCCCTCTGCCTCCGCCTTCCCTTTGATGCTAATAGTCAGGGTTTCCTGGTAATAATGTGTTGGATGCAGGAGTCTCAGCCATCACCCATTTAAGGTCGCTCTCCTTCAAAAGAGAGCCAGGAGGCCAGTCAAGACCACATCCCTTCCTCTCTGGCCCACCAAAGATGCTTTCCTTTGTGGGATGTAGGGCTTTTTGGGAGCTCTAATATGAAAATGGTCCTCAGGTGGCTCTCTTTGTGAGTGTGACTGGGCCGCTTCGCTCTCCGTAGTGGCCAGCATTAACTGTGTAGGAAGAGAACCAGGGAAGTCTGGCTGCCTGCAGTGTGAGCTGAGATCTTAGCTAGGCTGATCCGTCCGTGGCTGATGCGGGTTGGCAGCGCGGATACCATGGACCTTTTGTCTGAATAAAGAAACATGGGTACAGTGTGTACTGCTCTCTGGGTTGCAAACACTGGCTTGCCTCTACCAGAGGAACGATAGGAGAAGGCACTGGAGATAGCTAAGAAAAAGCTGTGTGAGGTTTTTGTTGTTGGTTTTTTTTTTTAGAAGCCAATGAGAGTCAAGAGAAGAGAATGGGCTGCCAGGTAAAGTCACGGAAGTCACGCTGTGCCGTTTGCTGCTCATTGATAGCTGTGTTTTCCTTGCAGTACTCACTAGCCTATGCCTGCCTGAAACTGGTGAATTACTCCTTCTTCTTCTGGCTGCCCTTTTATCTGAGCAACAACTTCGGGTGGAAGGAAGCCGAAGCTGACAAGCTGTCCATTTGGTACGACGTCGGAGGCATTGTAGGTACGCACGTGCGCATCTCCTTCTGCATAGGCAGGAACCTTGCTTCATTTGAAGTTTTACTGCTTGCTCCACAGCCGTCTCTCCCAACCCACCCGACCAGTAAACATGCAGACTTGTGTGAGAACAAAAAGTCCATAGAGAGAAGAAGCAGCCCGAGACGGCTGTGACTCATAGGCTGTCTTTTCTTAGTCTTTGGTTGATGGATCAGTCCTTTTGTCTTGGGACCGCTCGGGAATCCCTTTAAACGCAGCCCCTTTGTACGCTTTCAGGGGTGGCTTGGCTTTGAAGCTGATTTTTGTGAGAGCTTCAAGGTGGAGTGGGAATATGTTCGCTTCGGCTTCCTTCCACTGTCCCCCTGTCTCTGGCCAAGGAAGCAAACACAGCACTTTTCAGGGTAGATTGTCAGATATCAGAGGGAGGAAGAGCAGGGATTTTCCTTTCCTTTCTTGTGTATGTCTGTGTTCGCAATTGCCTTGCTGTATATGGAGGATTTGTTTTATTTTCCAGGCTGGGGAGTGAACCCTGGACTTTGTACATGCTAGCAAATAAATAACCCTAGTTCCGCAACAGATTTTACAAGTGTCTTTGTGGTGTAGGCAGAAATGCAAAAAGGAAATAATAAACTGTTAAATAAGGCCAACGGATTGCACACTGGGGCCCCACCTTAACATCTCTGTCTCCGTGATGTTTACATACAGAGATACAGTAAGACCAAGCTACCCTGAACGCATGAACGGCACAGTAGGCCCTTAGGTGGCACACTGGCCTCATATCTGAATTCGGCCATTGGTAGCCTTAGGTCCAGAGCCAAAGGTGATATAGACAGCCCGAGACCTGCCATATTCTGTGTCCTCCGAAATTAAAGGTACCTCGGTGCAGAAGGAAAGCTGCATCTCAGAGGTTCTGCTGACAGCTTGTGAGGCGTCTTCCTTAAACTTGGTGTTGTTGAGGCCAAGCCCACACCAGGCAGCCCGAGCTGCTCTCTGGTTTATGGTCTTCCTGCTCCAGCCTCCTGGGTGCTGGCAGTAAGGTTTACTTGGTTAGTTCATCATGCTTTAAGTTAGAGTGAAGAAAATCCAGGGATCGCTCACTTATTATTTGGTGGGGAAAATAGTATATATGGATAATAATGGTTCTGAAGGTTTTCTTTTTTCTTACTTTGATGCTTGATTTGTGGTGTCCTGTCCATGGGCCATCACTGCGGGGAGGGGACACTTGAGAGAGGAGCGTGCCTCAGATAGCCGTGCCCAGCCGCTGCTTTCCACCCATGTGTGCTCTTTGTGCCTGAAGGTGGGACTCTGCAAGGCTTCATCTCCGATGTGCTGCAGAAGAGAGCGCCTGTGCTAGCCCTCAGCCTGTTCCTGGCGGTGGGCTCCCTTGTTGGGTATAGTCGTGAGTATCCCTTTGCAGTGGCCTTGATTCACTTGCTCAGAGTCAGTGGTCAGCCATGGGGAGAGCTGTGATTAGCTCTCAGTGCCTGGGAACTGTCATCACATGGTTTTATTTGTGTGGGAAGGAAACTGGCATCTCTCCTGCTTTGTGGGTCTGTTTAAAAGCTTGCTTGGGAGTGTATTGCTTTGTTTGCGGGGCGGCTCCAGAGGGACAGCATTAGAGCCAATAAAACCATAAAAGGGGGCAAGGTTTCAAAAGCAGGGAAGATGGTAATTAGTAGGCCGTGTGTGTGTGTGTGTGTGTGTGTGTGTGTGTGTGTGTGTGTGTGTGGTGTGTGTTGTGTGTGTGCACACGCGCGTGCGTGTTCTAAAGACGGTAGAGTTTTCTCTGGCTTTTAGATATCTCATTAGCTTGAGCAGCAGCCAGAGGCAGACAGGACAAAAGCTGGAAGGGGTGGTGAGAGTCGGCTGTCTTTGTTGTCTCCAGAGGGATTGCGAGGTGTCAGGGATGCAGCCGCTGTGCACGGAAGGAGGCACATGCCGCTGCTGTGCCTGCACAAGTCACAGTGCCGTGTGTCTCTTCTCTCACAGGCTCTCCAAACAATAAGTCCATCAATGCACTTCTGATGACCATCACAGGTACGGCCGACTCTCTGCTCACACTCTGCTCACTGCTCCTCTGGGGGTCAGAGAGCGCTGTCTCCCACAGAGGGACTGATACTAAAACCTCTGCTCTATAGCACGCAAGTGAGAGGGAGATCGATGCCTCCTTTGCTAGGTTCTCCCCTCTGCTTGTGACTGACCCCCTCAACCCCTGTGATAGAAACTGTCCCCGTGGAGGGGTCCTAAACATTTAGATTGCCGCCCCAGGCCTGGATTTGACTTCAGAAAGTGACTTAGGAAGGTAGCACATTGGAAGTCCAGGACAGCTAGCTTTTTCTCTGGTGCCGAACTGGGTTGGGTTGGTATTTCCCTGAGCGCTAGGTAAAATTCTGGGTACAATTAAGGAACATGTTTTATATATATATATTAAAGTTACTTTTTAATTCAGCATGATGTGTGACTGATTCCAGTAAGATGACCCAGTTTACAAGCTCCACGCCACACCCGCCCGTGGGTTGGCTTTCTTTCTTTTTTTTTATATTTATTTATTATGTATACAATATTCTGTTTGTGTGTCTACCTGCAGGCCAGAAGAGGGCATCAGATCTCATTTCAGATGGTTGTGAGCCATCATGTGGTGGCTGGGAATTGAACTCAGGACCTTTGGAAGAGCAGGCAATGCTCTTAACCGCTGAGCCATCTCTCCAGCCCCCGTGGGTTGGTTTTCTGAGCGCAGTGGCAGTTAGGGTCCCTGAACCTCTGGAACAGCACTGTTTGTCCCTCTCTTGCCAGTGTGGTGTTGCCTTGGGTGGCTCGAACGATATAGAAGGCTGTGTCTTCTGCTACTTTGTTCTTACCCGTAGGTGCTGTACAGACACTAGTGTGTCACATCCTTCGGGAAGGGACTTTAGAAGAGTAGATATCAGTTAGTGTGAAAATACTGTCTGGGAGCACTTCCTTTATTTTCTGTTTCTCCCCAACATTTTGATGTTTTGTCTTATCTGACTAGAATTATGGATCGTATTTTAACCCAAATCTGTTCTCGTTATGGCTTCAGGGTTTTTTATCGGCGGACCGTCCAATATGATTAGCTCGGCTATTTCTGCAGACCTGGGTCGCCAGGAACTGATCCAAGGGAGCAGCGAGGCTCTGGCGACCGTCACGGGAATCGTTGACGGAACCGGGAGCATTGGTGCTGCTGTGGGCCAGGTGAGGACAGCGTGTGCTTGCCGGCTCCCACGGTAGGTGGCGCTCTTGTGCTGCGAGCCGCTGTACAGCAAGCCCTTGGTTTTCAGCCTCTGAGAGGTGGGACCTGATATGGGAGGCATCTCACATGACCATAGATTGCGTCACGGCCACCTCTGAGTGTAGTCTGTGTTCTCCATGCCCAGACATCTGTGACTGGTCCCAGAGGGTGACTTAGGTATCCCTATCCCGTAATCATCTGGGATGCAGAACACTGGAAGTCTGTGGACCTGCTGAGATGGAACCTGTTGATCCGTGGATCCCCCTGTGGATGCCGAGAGGCTAAGATGGTCCTACTGTAGTAGTCACAGCGACTTGAAGTTTGCTGGTTTGCCTGACTAGTGGGTGAATTGCTGCTAGCTGATGCAGTGAGGAACAGTGGACTATCCGATGGTACACAGCCATGGAGTGGATGTATATCAGCATCTGCTCGCTGCAGTAATGCAGGCTCCCTGAGGGCAGCATCATGGTTTGGTTCCCCTGTAGCCTTTCCTGGCACACAGGAGACACGCTGCTTCCAAAGCACTGCACAGTAAACGGTTGACACACTTAGGACATTTGAGTGTATGATCAGGGGGGAAAATTAACAAGGGCAGGAGAAATACTTCTTCATGCTCTGTGATAGAAATCAAACAGGGCCACTGTCACCCATTCAGAAGGCTTCATGTCTGAAGGGACAGTGAATAAGCATTTTATTTTATACACCTACATATTTACATGTTCGTAAGTCCGTATGTGGAGGCGTGTAGATGGAAGTTTCTGTCCCGCTCAGTTCTGCAAGCCATTCAGTCCCAAATAAGCACACAGAGGCCTATATTAATTATAAATGGTTTGGCCTGTTGCTCAGGCTTATTACTGACTACCTCTTACAACTTAACCCATAGTTCTTGTCTATGTTTAGCCATATGGCTTGGTACCTTTTCTCAGGAAGGCATTCTCCTCTTGTTTCCTCTGCTTCTGGATGACGAGTGCATCTCTGCCTTTCCTCTTCCCAGAATTCTTCTAGTCTGGCTGCCCCACCTATACTTCCTGCCTGGCCAACCAGCGTTTTATTAAACCAATATGAGTGACAAATCTTTACATTGTATAAGAATGTTACCCCATAGCAGGGGCATGCATGCTGTGTGGCATATGTGTGGGTTCTGGAGCTTGAACTCAGGTGACAAGGGTCTTTACCCTCTGAGGCATCTTTCTGGTCCCATCACATTGAGTATTGTATTTTATTCATTCATTCTTTTTTTTTTTTTTGAGAGAAGGTTTCTCTGTAGCTTTAGAGCCTGTCCTGGAACTCACTCTGTAGATTGATCAGGCTGGCCTCAAACTCATGGAGATCCACCTGTCTCTGCTTCCTGAGTGCTGGGATTAAAGGTGTGGACCACCACTGCCCAACTAAACTGAGTATTTTAAATTGTTTCTCACTAATGCTCTCTGAGTGAATTAGGTGGGTAGTTGTAATTGACATTACAGACATTTTGCTTTGAATTTTCTTTTTTCCTTTTTGAGGATAGTTTCTCCCGTAGCTCAGGTGACCTTGAGTTTGCTGTATAGACTGTCACCACCTTGAGTTTCTGATCCACCTCTCAAGGACTGGGATAATAGACCCATGCTCCCACGCCTGACTTCTTGGAGTTTTATCCCTGTCTCACACGTCAGTGTTCCGATCCTGATGGTGATCACGTCACCCTCAGACTGACCCCCACAATCAGGCCAGGATTCAGGGTCCTTAGCTTTCCTGGTGTTCCTGGCTGTTCTGGAACCCAGAGATTCGCCTGCCTCTGCCTCCAAGTGCCAGTGTTAAAGGTGTGGGCCACCATGCCTGGCCTCTTGGGGATTGTTGAATGACTTGCCATTGCCTCACCAACTCTGAAGGCTAAAACTCCACAGCCTGGCCCTCAGCTATTCCCTGGGGTGCGCCAAGTGATGGTGTTGCCTCTACCTTCCCCTGACTTTTCAAGGATTTGTTATTTTTCCGTTCTGGTTGCCATAGCAGCTGGCTCATGCCTCCAGGAGAACACTCATTATCCATGATGTTCAACTGCCAGCCTGGGTGTCTGTGCTCTCTCTGTACCAGAGTCTGCATTCCTTGAAAACCAGCTTGTTCCAAGCTGAGCATGATGGTGCACACCTGTGATCCCAGCCTCAGAAGCAGCGGGATTGCTTTAATGTCAACCTGGGCTGTGTAGTGTGACAACCAGGTCATCAAGGCATGGCAGCATCCTGTCTCTATAAAACTAAAATTAAAAGCGAACTGTTTCATCCACCTTTGTATTTCTAAAACTTAGTATGTTGTTTATGTGTGTATGTGTGTATGCATGCCTGTGCTGTGTCACACATGTGGAGGTCGGAGGACAGGAAGTTGATTCCTTGCTTCTGGGATTGGGTTCTGGAGGGAAAACTCAGGGTGCAAGTATCCTTACTCACTAGGCCATTTCAGCAGCCCCCTTAGTGCATTCTGGACACACATTTGGGGGTATGACCCAGCTGCACTGTCTACTAAGGAGAAATGAGAATAAATGTGTACATTGAAAGTTAAACATTTTAGGCACCGAATGTAGAGACAGCACAAATGTCCAGCAGCAGATACATGCATAGATAGGATGCGACAGTAGCTATGCACTGGAGTGTTGTCCCCCAGTCCTGACCACATGCGCAGTGGTGCATGTTCGTGCGCATGCAGACATGCAATGAGTAAGTTTTTTTTTTAAACAATTGAAAGAAAGATAAATTTTTTTTTTTTTTTTGAGGTTAGTTACAGTTACTGTTTGGAAGCTCTGATGGGATGGGACTTGTACCTTTGTGGGTTGGCGAGTTTGCTCTCCAGGTTGGCCAGGAACTCAGTCTTCCTGCTCCATTCTCTCGGGGGCTGCCATTCCAGGTGCACCACTGCACCCAGCTGGACTTGAGCCTTTTCTCTTTATCAGGACCTAGGCTATGTCGCTCAATCACCCTGCCTTAACTTTTCCCAGCACATAGTTCAGTAATACTGTGGTTAGTGTGGGTTACATCATCTGTGTGGTCAGGTGATTTTCAACACTAGTGTCAAGATGTTCAGCAAGGGAAAGTGGGCTCTTCATCAGTGGTAGGGGACAAACTAGATATCCACGTGAAAGGGGTGTAATTGAATCTTGTTTTATACTCTGCAACAGTGAATTCAAAGTGGATCAAAGATCTTACTCTAAAAGCTAAAATTTTGAAATTCTTAGAAGAAAACCTAGGAGCCAATTTTGATGAAAAATCCATAACAATGGCTACTATAACACACAGGCAGAGTCTCAACAGCCTTAGTAGGGAAATACAAACCAGAACCACACTGAGGTCTTGCTTCATTTATAGTGAAGATGGCTGTAATTAAGAAGGAGGAAATAGGACCAGCCTGGTCTACAAGAGCTAGTTCCAGGACAGTCACCAAAGCTACAAATACTGTCTCCAAAAACAAAAATAATGTGGTATGTACATTCAGTGTAATTCTGTTCATCCGTGAAAAAGAATGAAATGCTGATGTGTGTTACTATATGATTGAACCTTGAAAATTTGCTAAGTGAGTGACTAATCATACAGGAAAAAAAAACCAAATTATTTCCATGAAATATCTACAGTAGGCAAATTCACAGCTTCAGAAAGTAAACAGAAGTTATTAAGGCAGGTATGGTGGTCCATGCATGTAATCTCAGCACTTGGAAGACAGACAAGAGGATTGCCACAAATTCAAGGCTGTCCCTAGCCTATATAGTGCTATCAAGACCAGCCTAGGCTATAGAGTGGCTTTGGGGAGAAGAAAACAACAAACTAGAACCTGCCAGTGGCCGGGTGTGGGTGCTGTGGGTTACAAAGCTCTTGTTCTAGGTGAAGATTTGGGAAGTAAATGCTGTTGTGGTTGCACGTCATTGGTACTGTGATTGATGCTGCTGACCTCTGTGTTTAAAAATGGTTACCACTGGGGACTGGAGAGATGGCCCAGGGTGAAGGATACCTGCTGTACAGTCAAGAGGACCCATTAGGATCCCAGCCTTGAGGTAACCCCAGCTCTGAGAGAGAGCCATCAACAGGAGGATTGCTGGGACTTGGTGGCTTCCAGCCCAGCTGAGAAAACATGATCCCTACAGCCAGGGAAACCTCAGAGGAATAGACAGTGTGAGGGAGGACACCCAATGCCTTTTTCAGCTTTTACCCTTGGGCATAAGCTCACGCACCTGCACATATATGCACACACACATACACACACTCTTTAAAAAAATATAAAATGGCAGATTTTATGTTAGTTATTCCTGTAGTAAGAAGGTGGGGGGAAGCCGGGTTAAGTACTCTTAGCTTATTTTCAGTAGTTGAAAGTAAGGAGAAAAGCCAGGTGTGGTGGCATGATACCTTTAATCTCAGCACCTGGGAGGAGAGGCAAGTGGATCTGTTCTACAGGGTGAGGACAGCCAGGTTACACAAAGAAACCCTTTTTCAAGAAACCAAAAATAAAAAACAAAAAATCTCAAACAAACAAAAAAGAAAATAGTTCCATTGTGGAACAGATCGTGTGGTGCGAAGGGAGAGAGAGGGCTTTTGAGGCTGCCCTCACTGGGATCAGCTTCCGGCTGCTCGGGCCTACACAGTAAGGCTGTGTGCCTCAGAAATACTTAAAAGGGGAGCAGCATGGGCGACAGCTTGCTCTGAAAGCATCAGCTCTAGGGCCTGGGAGATGAGGAGGGAGCTGGAGGCACAGCAGATACTGTTCTTCCTCCTGGAGCAAGGGGAGTAGAGCAAACCTGCCCTGAGCAGGAAAAAAAGCAAAAAAGCTTCTGCAGTTTTGCGTAGAATGAGCCAGTAATAAAATGCAAATGGAGCCAGGGTGGTGGACCATGGACCAAACCTGTAGCCATTACCAGCATTCAGACTGGCAGTGTGTTGTGAGACCCTGTCTCACTATGGGAGTATATATGTGGAAGATCTTTGTAACGACAGATGTTACTGAACCCCCAGCTCCTGATTTTCCAGAGTAGTCCTGACTAATCTCCTTTTAAACTACGTTGTCTCGTTTATATTATTTGTGTATTATCGGGGGTCAGCCTTGGCAAAAATACCCTTTCCATAGTGGAGGTGTGGGAATTTAGAAATATAGTAAAGAATATGAAGACGCGAACAAAAATAATAAAACGCAGGAACATATAGGATAGTATAGGGAGGGAATTTCTCAGTGAGTACTGAAAATTCTCCTGCCCGTGTTTAATTTCCTACCGGTTAATATACCCCTGACCTCAAAAGGTAAAAGGAAGGGCTGGAGAGATGGCTCAGTGGTTAAGAGCATTGCCTGCTCTTCCAAAGGTCCTGAGTTCAATTCCCGGCAACCACATGGTGGCTCACAACCATCTGTAATGAGGTCTGGTGCCCTCTTCTGGCCTGCAGACATACACACAGGCAGAATATTGTATACATAATAAATAAATAAATATTTAAAAAAAAAAAAAAAAAAAAAAAAAAGGTAAAAGGAAAAGAAAAGACAACATTAACATACAAGTTGAAGGTCACGGCTACTTTCACCTACATTCCCCAGACTCACGCACTACAGCAAACACTCGGTAGGCAAACCACTCCCAGGGTGGAATGCCAAGTTATTTCCTGGAACTTAGTCGGATCCTTAGACTTTGGTTTTAGGTAGCCAACTACTTCCCTATTCCAGGAGCAGGAGGTCTGGCGACTAGCCACACCTGTTGAGGAAGAAAATCTCGGGAGAGCGGAACTCTGATTTACAGCTAGGTGGGGCCTTTGTTAGAAGCACGACAACCTTGAATGAACTAGAAACAAGTCCCTGACTCTTTGGCCTCTCTGGCCTCCACGAGTTTGAGTGCTTTGCACCTTGTGACGTCTGCTGCCTGCACAGGTCAGAAGAGGTCGTGGGTTCTCTGAGCTGGAGTGACAGGTGGTTGTGATTGAGAGCAGCTAGGGCTTTTAAGCACTGGACAGTCTGTCTCTGCAAGCCTGACGTCCGTTCTCTTAAGGAAGAGTCTCAGTAGCCCAGGCTGGTCTCAAAGCAGTTGGTGGTAGAGGATGATCTTGAATTTTTGGACCCCCTTCCAGGACTGGATCACAGGCTTGTGCGGCCAGGTTCAGTTCTGTGTTTAAGTGGCTGTGTGAATGCTAGCTAAACATCTTACCAATAGAGCCTTGTCCCCATCCCTCACTTTGTTAATTTATACAGAGTTAGACCATATTTTCCTTTTCTTCTTTTTAGTATCTGGTGTCTCTGATCCAGGACAACCTTGGATGGATGTGGGTTTTCTACTTTTTCATTCTCATGGTAAGCGTGTGCTTTTTTTTCTTTAACCATTTTTCCTTAGAACCATTGTTCCATTAGAACATTTCACTTCATCACTACTTGAAACCAACAAAATTGCCGATTGCTTGTAAAGACGTTGGTGTGAAAAGTAACATTTGTTTGGCCTGAGTGAAAAGTAACATTTGCTTGGGCTGAAAAGACTCATTTCTTTTCTCAAGGAGCCAAAGGGCCCCCAGTTTGCCTGTCCCAACCGGAAACTAACAAGTGTGGCCCGTTACAATTCCCGAGAAGCAAAGGCTTCCTCATAATCGCCAGGCAGCAATCAGTGTGCTCCCCTGGGCTGCGGACTGGGCTGCTAAGCAGGCCTTGAGAACTCGGAAGCAAAGCAACAGTCTTACTTTTGTGGTGAAGCTCTGATGAACACTGTCTGCGGGGCAGTTGTTCCGCTGGGATGTTGCGCTTTATGGGAAGACGGCCCCAAAGGCCCTGCTTTTAAAATGCTTTCCATTGAAAAGGCGTGTGACGTATTCTGTCATATTGCTGATGGGACAGTGCTCATGACTGGTGAACTTGAGCTCATCTGTGTGCGGCTCCTCCTTGAAACCAGGCATCCTAACTGGCCACCATCACTAGCTCCAGGCAGCTGTGTCTAGCCTGTTCCAAGGATGGCCAGGATAGGTGAACGTGAACTAGGTATGTTAACGGGGCTCTTCTCTAGCTTCTGGTGACTCAGATTCGGTCACACACACACAACTAATTTTCCAAAGTTGTTCTCTAATTCACTGAAGACAGTTTTCTTCCTGTGAAGTCAGAATGTGTTTGCTCGAACCCCTTGCTAATGTTTGAATCATGATGCTCTTCATTTTAAAACCTTTTTCTCTTCACAGACAAGTTGTACAATTCTGTTTATCTCACCGTTAATAGTGAGGGAAGTGTTCTCTCTTGTGCAAAGAAGACAAGCTCGTACACTGAGTGAATGATGGTGCCCCCCGAAAGAGAACGGACTCATGAGGGCCTGTGGGTCCCAGTTCAGGTGTGCGGAGTCGTCAAGGTGCCGGTGGAAGCTCAGCTTGTCAGGTGTCACGCAACACTGCCAACCGCCCCAGACGTTGTCGAGTAAGGGCCGGATTATTTTTGTACACTACAGCATTTATTGTTGATTTTTTTTTTAGTTATATCGGTGAATGTACTGAAAGGAGAAGGAGCTGCCAACATCCCTGTTGGGCTTGTCGGTTTATCCCATTAACCTGCCGTGTTGTTTGGTCCTGGACCCTTGTTCTTTAGTCTTAATTCAGAGCTAAGTGAACAGGAGGCAGAGATGGGCGAGTCTGTATTGACGAGAAGACTGCTGTGTGGCCCTCTAAAAGCAAGGTGTAGAGAGTGGATCACCATGAAGGCGTCAGAGCAGAACTCAGGCCGGACGAAGCTCTGGCCCCGCCTTGGACAGAGCGATGATTGCACTGTGTTTGTGGCTGGGTCACTCTGTGGCCTCTGGAAGTCCTCGTCCTCTCCAGAATGGTTGTCAGCTTTTTCTCCGACTTCACTCACGTCCAACTGACTCCTAGGAGGAGTCTTCCGTTCATGAACTATAAATTATCTCAGACATTCCAGTGTGGGGCTTTCAACCTCAGACTTACAGTCTGGGAACGTTAGGGCCCTCCGAGAAGTCATGCTATGTAGCCTTATTCTTGAAAACCTGGGTTCCTGGAGTTACCTCAGAAGATTCGAGTTAGAGACAAGACAATGGCTCTTTGTTGCAAGGTGTGAAGTGTGTGTATTGAATCATGGTAGTCCATTGTTAGGGCCTGAGGCCTGTCCTTTTTAGAAGATGGTAGAGTGTATCTCTTTGAGACTGAATTCTTTTTTTTCTTTTCTCTCTCTTTTTTTTTTTTTGTTGTTTTTTTAAGACGGGGTTTCTCTGTAGCTTTTGGAGCCTGTCCTGGAGCTAGCTCTTGTAGACCAGGCTGGCCTCAAACTCACAGAGATCTGCCTGCCTCTGCCTCCCGAGTGCTGGGATTAAAGGTGTGCGCCACCGCCGCCTGGTGAGACTGAATTCTATATGAGAATCAATACTTTAAGGTCATCCTGTACATACATTTTAAATTATGTTGCAGACTAGGAGGAAAATGTGCAATTTTGAGGGACACCTAATTCACATTGGGTTAGGGACTATTCTTCCACCTCTTGTTTTATGTTCCAAATATGTGTCAACGAACTTGTTATTTAATCTGCAGACTTCTGGTCACTTTACTGTTGAGTCACTGACGTAAAGGGAAAACACAAAGTATAGGAAGGGAGGGGAACGGAACGACTTTTGTAATAAACGCCCAACTGTTTGGTTATTTAATCTCTGCTCAAGCTCTGTGCTCCCTCTCGTTTTTCTTTGCCCTGGCCCTGGGATGGAGCGTGCCTCGCACATGCCCAGTGTGCATCTCTTTGCTGCACTGCTCTCCCAACCCAACTCTACATGTAAGTACAACGGATGCCCAGCACTGCTTGTCGCTGGCCAGCAGACACTTAGCCCACAGCCTTGCGGGTCGAGCTGCTGCCCTGCCTTAGGTACTGGGAGACAGCAATGCTGGAGGTGCTGGGAAAACCTGACCCCCCCGCCCCCCCAGCAGATTGCTCCTGGGTGAGCCCTCTTGTTATCACTGACCTCTTGTTGACCTGTAGCTCAGAGCTCCATCCTCTTCAGCTGGACCTTCGTGCTGCATCTTCAGGTACAGATAGCAGCCAGTGCTTTCTTTTCCAGTTGAGCTTCCTATACACGAGCACCCCCTTGACTTCTCCGTGGTTCTCCAAGCTCTACCTGAAATGGAGTCATAAAGACTCGGAACTGGGTGAAATGACAGCCTTGCTCTCTCGATCTACTTCTGCCTACCTGCGAAGGAAGTAACTTTAACAAATGCTTACGAGTCACCTTACTTTCTTATTAAATGTTTCCCTGGAAGAAAGTCAGGGACTGGGGAGCGGCCTAAGTGAAGTGCTCACTGTGAAAGCATGGGTACCTGAGCTTGGGTCCCCAGCACCCACGTGACGATACCTGTAAGGAATCTCAGCGCTCAGGAGGTGGAGGTGGACCTAGCTGAATTCGTGAGCTCGGGTTCAGGGAGAGACCCTTTCTCAGCAAGAGTGAAGGCTGGAGAGATAGCTCAGCAGTTTAGAGGATGCTGACTTCTCTTCCAGGGGTCCAGGTTCAGTTCCTAGGACCACATGACAGCTCATGATCACCTGTAACTCCAGTCTCCAGGGCTGTGTCCTCTCTTCCAGGGGCCCAGGTTCAGTTCCCAGGACCCACATGACAGCTCATGATCACCTGTCCAACTCCAGTCTCCAGGGCTGTGTCCTCTCCCACGGCCTGCACACACTGCGCTTACATACATGCAGCTGAAACAAGGCTAGGGTTAGGGTACACATAAATAACACATCTTAGAAAAGTGGGGGGGGGGTGGTAGAAGACATGCGATGTTGACTCTTGACCTCCGCGTGCGAGTGTACCCACACACCATGCACACATAGTAACATATATCAAGCATGGGAGAAAAGGCCATAATAAAAGTAGGTTTGAAAGAAAAAGAATCTTCTGTCAGTTAAAAAATAATTTGGAAAAAAAATATTAGTATGAGGCTCTTACCCAGTAAGATAAAGAATTTTTGGTTGGGAAACATTTTGTCCTTCAAATATGTCACATTCTAGAATTTAAAAATAGTAGTTATATATTCCTTAAGTAAGAGCTTAGGAAAAGAAAGAAAATCCCTCTTGACAGCTCGGTCGGAGGACTAGAGCATGGTGATCTGTTTCCACGGTACCGTGGCTAGTACGCAGGGCCTCTGTGCTGGCTGTGCAGGTGCTCGTCCCCTGGACAGCTGCCTCTCCAGCCCAGGGTGCCTCCTGGTTACCCCTGGAGCTCTGAAGCCCACTGTGATCCTCCGCCTCTGCCCCTGGGATGACACACGAGCACCACGCCCGCTACAAGGGATCCCACTTGTTCCGACTAGTTTTTCTGACTAAACTCCTGTTTTTCTGTCCTGTTGCCCTCCTGGCTCTGCCGCCAACTTCCTCTTCAATGACCGAGCGGGGTAACTAGCGGGGAAGCTTGCCAGCACTGCCAGAACTGCCCTGCACTGCCTGTCATTCAGCTGTAGTCACCGGTGACGTCACCAGCGGCACCGCCTTTACCAAAGAGGACGCCGGATCCTCTTCCCACCCACACGGCAGCTTGTGGAGCTCGTTGCATTTGGGAGCTCTCCCGCCTCAGTCCTTCTGTTTCCAAAACCTTTCCCTTGCGTTTGATACTGGTAATAGCTTTATCTTTTCCCAGGACTTCTTTTTAACTCCTTCCTTTGACTTCTAGAGCATTTTAATTTTTGGGTTTATGTGTGTGTATTTATTTGTTTGTTTGTATATTTGGTGACTGTGGCTTCTAGGATCACATGTGTACATGCATGTGTGTGCCTGTGTGTTTATTGTGTATAGGTGTCTGGAGGTGACATTGCTTTCCTCGATCACACTCCATCTTAAATTTATTTTTACTTTATGTCTATGGATGTTTGCCTGCATGTGTGTGCATCATCTCTGTGTAGTGCCCTCGGAAGCCAGCTGAGCCCAGAAGTCGAACTGGCGTTACAGACAGTGGTGAGTTGCCGTGTGGGTGTTAGGAATCAAACCCTGGGCAGCCAGTGTGTTTAACTGCTGAGCCCCACCCCCTCCAGCCCCACCTATCTTAAACCTGTCTCCACGTAGGCCAATCTGGCAGCTGCTTGCATTGGTTTGATTTTGGTTTTTCAAGGTAGGATTTCTGTGTGTGGTGGCGCACGCCTCTAATCCCAGCGCTTGGAAGGCAGAGGCAGGTGGATCTCTGTGAGTTTGAGGGCAACCTGGTCTACAAGAGTTAGTTCCAGGACAGGCTCCAAAGCTACAGAGAAATCCTGTCTCAGGAAAATAAAACAAAACAGTAAAAAACCCCAGACAGTTTTGTCGCAGGGCCGTCTTACAGGCTCATCCTTAGAACCTTGCCAACTTTAAAACCTTGGTAAAAGCTGAGCCTGTTGTAGAGGTCTCTAGTTTACTGGCTCTGCTCTCTGAGAGCCTCCTGTAGAATTGATCTGGTTAGTTTACAGCTCGCTAGGGTGGCCATGCGCACTTGCTCCTGCTTGTCCTAATTTGTTCCCCGTCTCCTCTCTCTCAGTCTTCATTTGCCTTCAAGCTCCCCCAGCACCATTTAGTCTAAGAACCTCCTGTGAGCCTCCCACGGCCTCTGCTGCTTCCTCAGTCAAATCCATCTTACTCGGCTACTTGGTGTCTGAGGCCCGTGGGCTGTTGTGGCCCTTTTCTTCTAGGTGAGACCCTGGTGTGGTTGGTGCTAGATGATGTTGCTCTGGTTGGAAAAGTTGGAAGGAAAATAAGAATGGAGGGTGGGCAGAACAGGCAGACAGGCCCTGCGTTGCTCACGGTAGCTCCCCTGCAGTAGCCGCTGATGCCATCAGGCTGCCTGGTCTTATGCAGGTGCCGTCCCCAGCTCTCAGGTTACTCAGCAGCGGGGAGACGGTTTGGGCTGCAGTGGGGCTCAGACAGCCGCTTTGCTGCCTGTTATTTTCTAGGTTGCTGCTTTTCTCCAGCCTTTCAGGCTTCCTCTGCCTCCTGGTCACCCTGTGGTGATGAGTCTTCCCTGCTGGAGCTTTCCAGGCCCTTATCTTGGGCACCGACAGCCAGGCCTGCTGGCTTTACTGCCTGATTGTATCTTCTGGTTGTTTCTTGTCATTTCCTCAATTAAACCGTGAGTGTGGGCAACATGTCCAAGGACAGGCATTCCTAACTTCCTGATTCACCTTTCCACACAGCTTCTTTTGAACTTTTAGATACTATCTTAGTTACTACCCTCTCCCTGGCCCTTCCTTATTGCCTGGAGCATTTCTGGCGAATCGCTTGTTTCCACACGCATCTTAGATCAGATTAGATGTGAAATACTAGTGTTGGTGCAGACACAGGTGGTGCAAAGCCTTAGCTGAGAATATATGTACTAATAAAGCCTGGCATTTATCTTTAGTTACATGTTACTAATGGCATTTTAGAAGCAAGAACCTATACAGAAGTAGTTCCAGGGAACCCAGCATTCTCTTCTGGCCTCCATGGACACCAGGCACACACGTGGTACACATACATGTGAATTGTGTTGATTGGTTTTTGTAAACTTTGCACAAACCTAGACATTTGGGAAGATGGAATCATAATTGAGAAAATGCCTCTGTCAGATTTCCCGTCCATATACTATTTCTATCTATTTATCTATCGCCCATATCATATATACAGACAATATGATGGAGTCACATATCCACGGGCAGGTGGTACTAGATTATATAAGAAAGTAGGCTGAGCAAGCCAGGAGGTTGTTCTCTTCCATGGTCTCTGCTTCAGTTCCTGCCCTGACTTCCCTTTATGATAGACATGGGACATGTAAGCTAAATAAACTTTTAGTCATGGTGTTTTATCATAGCAGTAGAAACCTTAATAAACAGACAAAACACTCAGACACGTGAAGTTTTTAAAAACTTGCTGTCAGCCGAGCGATGGTGGCGCACGCCTTTAATCCCAGCACTCGGGAGGCAGAGGCAGGCGGATCTCTGTGAGTTCGAGACCAGCCTGGTCTACAGAGCTAGTTCCAGGACAGGCTCCAAAGCCACAGAGAAACCCTGTCTTGAAAAAACAAAAAAACAACAACAAAAAAAAACTTGCTGTCCTCTTGACTGAGGTTACCCCTTCGTTCCCAACCATCCAGACTTTTTTTTTTTAATTTATTTATTTATAACCATCCAGACTTGAAATGACCACACAGAAACTGTACTAATTAAATCACTGATTGGCCTATTAGCTCTAGCTTCTTATTGGCTAGCTCTTACATCTTAAATTAACTCATTTCTATTAACCTGTGTATCGCCACATGTCTGTGGTTTACTGGTAAATTTCCTTTTGTTGTCTGTCTCCTGCGGGCTTCTCCCTGGCTTCTCTCTGACTCTGCCTTCTTTATTCCAGCATTCAGTTTAGTTTTTCCACCTAGCTCTGTTCTGCCCTGTCATAGACCCAAGCAGCTTCTTTATTCATTAACCCATAAAAGCAGCACCTATACAGAAGGACCCATCACTGTCCCATTTACTGTTGAATGTGCACCACAGGCTTTGTGGTTCAGAGACCTGCAGTTGAGAACCCAGCGAAGACGGCTGTTGTCTAGGGTTACAAAGTGATAGGAGAGAGCCCAACACCCAGTGTTTGCCATCTTGCCACATGGCCTGGCCTTCCCTCCTTCTAAGGTATGGTTGTACAGTGCACCCATCTTTCTCCAGGCCAGGGTCTCAAGTGGAACTGGCAATTGGGAGGCTTTTTGTGAAGACTCCCTATAGTCCCTGTACCTGCCTCAGGGTCTCAGGACTTCCCAGAGCTGATATATGGCTTTGCCAGATCCTAGCCCCCCTCTGCATTAGTTTTCTGCTATTAGTTTGGGGGTGTGTGTGTTGTATGTTTGTGCATGTGTGTGCATACATGTGTAGCCCAGAGTTTGATGTCCAGTGTCTTCCTCTGTTGTTCTCCACCTTATTATTTAAAATCGTTTGTGTACGGGTATTTCGCCAGCAAGTATGTCTTTGTACCATGTGTGTGCCTGGTGTGCAAGGAAGCCAGAAGAAGGTGTTAGGTCCCCGGAACTGGAGGTGTAGGCAGTTGTGAACCACCATGTTGGTGCTGAGCATGGAACCTGGTCCTCTGCAAGAACAGACAGTGTTTTCAATTGCAGAGCTGTCTCCCCGGCCCCGTCACCTTATGTTCTGATACGAGGTCCCTTGCTGAGCCTAGAGCTTACCATTTTGGCTCGACTGGCAGCAGGCCAGCAAGCCCCTGAGATCTGCCAGTCTCTTTCCCCACCTGCAGGGCTGGGGTCACAGATGTGTACCAATGAGTTCTAGAACCTGAACCAGGTCCTCATGTTTGCTCAGGAAGCCTTTGACCCGCTGAGGCATCTCCCTAGCCTTTTTGCTGCTTCTCCCTCCTTCTCCCCACCCTCTCTCATTTTCAACATAGGCTTTTTCTATGTCGCCCTGACTGCCCTGGAACTCAGTCTGTGAACCAGGCTGGCCTCGAACTCACAGAGATCCACCTGCCTCTGCCTCCCGAGTGCTGGGACTAAAGGCGTGCGCCGTTATCACCCGGCTGCCCGTTAGCTTCTTTAAGAAGTACTTCACTGCCTTAGCTTCTTTAAGAAGTACTTCACTGCCGGGCGGTGGTGGCACACGCCTTTAATCCCAGCACTCGGGAGGCAGAGGCAGGCGGATCTCTGTGAGTTCGAGACCAGCCTGGTCTACAAGAGCTAGTTCCAGGACAGGCTCCAAAACCACAGAGAAACCCTGTCTCGAAAAACCAAAAAAAAAAGAAGTACTTCACTGTCCTTCCAGATTTTTCTGTTTGAGAAGAATGCTGGCACCCACTGAAATTGCCCCCTCCTCTGTGCTACAGGGCGGGATAGTCGGTGAAGGTGGTATTACTTCCTGTGCATGGCTTACCCAGGTCTGACTGTCCTGCCTCCTGCTCACTTACCTTTCTCCCTATGAATGTTTCATTAACTTGGGATGAAGTTCTTGCTTCTCAAATATCGTTAGCTGGCCCTCAGCTGCTTGTCATTGCCCCTGTTTAAAGGAGACACCATGAGGCCAATGAGATGGCTCAGTGGGTAAAGTCCGACACTGGCCACCAAGTCCCGTGGGCTGTTTCATCCCTAGGACTTGCTGGTGGAAAGAGAGCTGACCTCACACACTCACAAGGAACAAAATTAATAATAACGTTTTAAAATGAAAGGGCCTTCCCCTACCCTTTGTGCCCTTTCAGACAAAAAGTAGCAAGATCGTTTGAAACTGTTTAGTAATCCCTTTTTTTGTCTGTGTGGCCCAAGAAAGTTTTTTTTTTTTTAATTCTTTTTGGTTTTTAGAGACAGGGTTCCAAGAAAGTTTTCATCTCACTCCCAGAGCATTAGAGAGGGGCTGATAAGGGCGGCAGTCTTCCACTGGAATGCTGAGTTTAATGGGATAATTGTACTTAGGGAAAATCTTTTACCCAAGACTTCAAAGGCCTTTGTTTTGTATGGCAGCTGTTTGTCTGGGCCCCAGAGAGTGGCATCAGAGGCCCATAATCCTAGGTGGAGTCTGTGTGTGTGTGTCTGTGTGTGTTTTGTTTGTTTTCTTGAGCTCATTATGTTCAGTCTCAAGAACCGAAGCCTTGCAGTTTCTTCCGCGGGGGAGCAGCCACTGTGCCACAGGTGGAGGTCTAAAGAAAGCCTAGTGCCCCGGAGCCAGGAGCACAGGGCTGGGAGGGGAAGCTACCCTGCAAAGGGCACGTGGCCCAGGACCCTTTCCCGGCAGTTCACCTAGTAACCATGGCTGATACTGCTTGGGTTCAGAGCAGAACTCGAGAGGTTGCCTGTGCTGCCTTGTGTTTGGTAGAACTTTGAGAAGCACCCCTGGCATGACTGGGATGGAAGATCTCTTTGAGTTGAAATGGGATTAGCGCTCAGTCTGTGGTCAGTTAGAGGCCATTGACAGAGCCTCTGGGTGAAGGGGTGAGGCAGGAGTGGCCCTAGGAATGCCGGCCCCGCCCTCCCCCCACCCCTCGCGCATCTGCCTACTAACTCAGTGGAGACTGGGACGTTACCAGCTGGCTGTATGGGGGAAAACCTGTGGCTTTGGAGCCTGTCCTGGAACTAGCTCTTGTAGACCAGGCTGGTCTCAAACTCACAGAGATCCACCTGCCTCTGCCTCCCGAGTGCTGGGATTAAAGGCGTGCGCCACCACCGCCCGGCTCGTGGTTCTGGTTGTTAAGGAGGCTTCTGTACCACGGTTTATGTTTTCCTCTCTCTTTCCTCTTGCCCAATTGAAGTTCTGTCCCTGATGCAGACCCTTGCTGTGCCTCTGGACTCCACAGGGGGAGACAGATCGCTGCAGCGGCCCTGATACCAGACATGTTCCTTGTGTCGTTATTACTTTAGGTCAGTTCGGCTCCTGCTCCATCCTTCACGCTGGGAGTTCTCACTCCCCTCCCATCCTCCTCTTGGTTCTGCTGGGAAGGTGCTAGGAGATCGCCACCCACCCCTGCTCAGACACCAGGTTCACTCCTCTCCCTTCAGCCTTTAAGTCACCACACATTTGGTTGAGGTGGTGGTCAGGACCCCTGAGGACCCCTGGGCCATCCTCTCTCCTCTGTGCTTCATGCATCCTGCTGTGTGTGGTGCGCTGATTTTAAACGGAGGGTCGCTTACTTGAGCTTCATTATTTCTCACTAACTGTGCCTTCTGTCCACAGCCCGCAGTCCAGTTTAGAATCAGGGACTTCGGGGCTAAAGGGAACTTAGCCTGCAGTCTTCTTGGGGTGAGTTCTTCATTTTTAACCTTTGTGTTTTATCTTGATAGGCTCTCACTGTGTAGTCCTGGCTGGCCTGGAACTCACTGTGTAGACCAGACTGACTTTGAACTCACAGAGCTCCCACTGCCTCTGCCTCTCACGTGCTGGCATTCAGAGCATGTGCCACCACTCCTAGGTCCTTTGTCTTAAAAAAAAAAAGGCAAAGTGAATTTGCGTGTGTCTGTGTGCATGCACACGTACAGGGAGTTCACACGCTGGAGTCCCTGCAAAGTCAGCAGTTTTCCGGGAGTCTCTTCTTTCCTGTCACCCTGTTGAAGCTGGTGTTCCCTTGTTTCCGGTGCACCGGGCACTCAGGCTAGCTGTTTTCCTGTGTCACTTTAGGAGTGTTTGGGTTTAGATAAGTACATGCCCCCACGTGGTGGGTTGCAGGGTTGTCAGGTTTACCCACCAAGCCCTTTCCCCATCTCCTTTTTTTGTGATGTTCCGTACAGGTTCTCATGGTCAGTCCAGACTGCCTACACACTCCCAATCCTCCTGCCTTAGTTTCCGGACTGCTGAGATCACAGACATGAATTGCTGTGCCTTTCTCCTTTATGTCATTTTACTGGTTGGTCACTGGCCTGTGCTTAGAAATTGTTTCCTCCCCCTGGAAACCCATTCTGTTGTTGGATAGCTTTTTTGTTTGTTTGTTTGTTTGTTTTTGTTTTTGTTTTTAGACAGAGTTTCTTTGTATAACAGCCCTAGCTGTCCTGAAACTTGCTGTGTAAACCAGGCTGGCCTCGAACTCACAGAGATCTACCTGCCTCTGCCTCCCAAGTCCTGGGATTAAAGGCGTGCACCACCACTGCTTGGCCCTGTTGTTGGATAGCTTTAACTGTAAGAAAACTCATTGTCCTGTTGAGTGAAAATGGCCTAACTTCTTTCTGTTCTTAAATCCCCCTTCTCTGTGTGAAGTGTTATATTTTGCTTGTTTTGGGCAGTATTTCTTACTGCCTTGAACAAGTGTTGGGGCTACCAGCACATACTACAGCAGTGGCTGTATTTTCTATTGTTAAATTGGAAAACTGGAAACTGTTCCCCTCGCTCCCGCTCTCTGACCAGGCTGGGCAGTACCAGCTCTTTGGATCTGAAATTCCTTCTCCCTTCTCAGTCTTCACCTGCTTTTACTTTCCCAACTCGGGACTGCACACCAACAGGAAAATCCTAGACAGAGTTTTCTCACTTTCGCTGTTGGCTCTCTGCTTTCAATCTTGTGCTTGCCCGTTTGCACCATTAGAAAGTCAGGACCGCATCTTCACCCGTGTGCGCGCTCGTATGCACTGAACCCGGGACTGCGTACCGTTAGAAAGTCAGGACCGCATCTTCACTGTGTGCGTGCTCGTATGCACTGAACCCGGGACTGCGCACCATTAGAAAGTCAGGACCGCATCTTCATCTGTGCGAGTGCTCGTATGCACTGAACCCGGGACTGCGCACCATTAGAAAGTCAGGACCGCATCTTCTCCGTGTGCGTGCTCGTATGCACTGAACCCGGGACTGTGCACCATTAGAAAGTCAGGACCGCATCTTCACCCGTGCGAGTGCTCGTATGCACTGAACCCGGTACTGTGCACTGTTAAAAAGTCAGGACCACATCTTCTCCGTGTGCGTGCTCGTATGCACTGAACCCGGGACTGTGCACCATTAGAAAGTCAGGACCGCATCTTCTCCTTGTGCGTGCTCGTATGCACTGAACCCGGGACTGTGCACCGTTAGAAAGTCAGGACCACATCTTCTCCGTGTGTGCACTGAACCCGGGACTGTGCACTGTTAGAAAGTCAGGACCGCATCTTCTCCGTGTGCGTGCTCGTATGCACTGAACCCGGGACTGTGCACTGTTAGAAAGTCAGGATCGCATCTTCTCCGTGTGCGTGCTCGTATGCACTGAACCCGGGACTGCGTACCGTTAGAAAGTCAGGATCGCATCTTCTCCGTGTGCGTGCTCGTATGCACTGAACCCGGGACTGCGTACCTGCCAAGCATCTGCTGCGCGCCAGCTGTACCTTGGCTCTGGGAAGGATTTTTAAATCCCCTTTAAGGGCCCCAGCAATGGGGGCAGCTCTTTAGCAAACTGCTTAGTTTTTACATATCTATTTCTTCCTGTTTTAGTTTTTTTCTTTTCTGTAACTTGTTTTTATTGTGTGTGTGTGAGCGAGTTTCTGGAGTAATAAGTGCTCTGAATAGCTGAGCCATCGCTCCAGCACCACCAAGTCCTCCTGTGTAGCCCTGACTGGCCTGGGGTTTTCTATGCAGACAGACTAGCTTCAGATTCAGAGATCAGCCTGCCTCTGCCTCCCAGGCACTAAAGGCATGAGCCACCATGCTCATTTTCATGTTTCCGTAAACCCTCAGACCAAGTAGTACATTTTATGTCTGCTCTAAACAGCAGCAATAACAAAAATCACTTATCTATGTTGAGGAATGTATTACTTCTTCTTCTTCTTTTTTTTTTTTTTTGGTTTTTTGAGACAGGGTTTCTCTGTGGCTTTGGAGCCTGTCCTGGAACTAGCTCTGTAGACCAGGCTGGTCTCGAACTCACAGAGATCCGCCTGCCTCTGCCTCCCAAGTGCTGGGATTAAAGGCGTGCGCCACCATCGCCCGGCTCTTCATTTTTATTGTACATTTATCCAGCCATCAGTGGATGGACTCTGAGCTGTGTTTGTGTAGTTTATACACTGTGAACTCTATGGTAGCAACTTTTTTCTTAAGCTTATTCACAGAGTTGCATGCCCATCCCTACTATTTAATTTGTTGTTGTTGTTTTTGAGACAGGGTTTCTCTGTATAGTTTTGGACTACTATTTAATTTTATGTTATTCCCTCAAAAGAGAACCTCATCACCTCAGTGGGCACCCTCCATTCTTCCCTCTCCTCTGCTCCTGATGAGTACTGTTTGACAGTCTGTCTATGGGCTTGCCTGTTCTGACATGTCATATAAATGGAGTTCTACAGCACGTAGGTCTTTTGTGACTGGCCTCTTTCCCTTACACTACTTCAGGGCTGTTATGTTGTGCATTTGGTATCTGTTTAGCACAGAGTCAAACAATATTTTTGTTTTCTATATTTTTTTTAGTGTTGATGTCTGGTTATTTGTAGCCTCATTGACTAGGAAGAAGCTGATCTTCCCAGATCTAGTCACTTCTTAGAGAGCAGAGGAATGGTCTAAGAATACCTCACGCATGTCCAGAGCTTACATTTGTAGCTAACAGTCACTCGAACTGGGACAGCAAACATCAGCCATATCTCCAAGGTCATGTTATCAGCGTGGGATACAGCAGGAGACTCTTATTCTCAGGGATCAATGCTACATGATCTATAGCTATATATGCATATTATATATATGTGTGTGTGTGTATATATATATATATATATATATATATACATACTTGGAGTTGGCCCTCTGAATTGTGGGGTACGCATCCATAGTCAGTCTACACTGGGTTTAAAATATTAGCGTCTATAGGGACCGGTAAGATGGCTCAGTGGTAAAAGTATTTGCTGACAACTGTGACAACCTAAGTTTGATCCCAAGGGCCCCGAATAGTAGAACGGGGCCTCAAACATGGCTTTCCCCCTGTTCCTGGTATAAGCACACACGCACACAAATAAATATTAAGAAAGATTGTATCTGTGCTGAACTAGTACCTTTTTGTCTTGTCTTTGTTTTTAATCCACACAGTTTAACGACTGTCAAGACACATTGTACTGGGTACGAAGGATGCAGTGATGGTTTAGAATGCAGGAGAGAGGAGCTGTAGAGGTGGCTCAGCGATTCTGAGGCTGCTACTCTTCTGGTGGACCTGAGCCTAGTTCTTAGCACACACACCAGGCAGCCCCCTGGAGCTCCAGTCCCAGGGGATTTGATGTCCTCTTCTGGCCCTCGAGGGCACCTGCTCCAACTTGCTCATAGCCACAGGCACACTCGGACACATGCACACATAATTCAAAATAAAATCTTAAAATTCTTTTAGATTTATTTTCATTTTATGTGTATAGATGCTTTACCTTCATGTATGTCTGGCACCATGTCTGTGACTCATGCTTGGAGTCCAGAAGAGGGCGCTATATCCCCTGCACCTGGACTTACAGACTCCAGTTCTGAGCTTCCATGTAGATGCTGGGAATTGAACCATATTCCTCTGCAAGAGCAGCTGTGCTCTTAACCCCTGAGCCATCTCTCTACCTCCCAAGATAAAATATTCTAAAAGAATTTAAGTATAATAAATGAATCAGGCAGTGGTGGTGTATGCCTTTAATCCCAGTGCTGAGGAGCCAGAGGCAGGAGGATCTCTGTGAGTTCGAGGCCAGCCTGGTCTACAGAGTGAGTTCCAGGACAGCCAGGGCTACACAGAGAAACCCTGTATTGAAAAACCAAAACCAAGCAAACAAAAAAGCTAAATAAATGGAAGACTATATATAGGTTGTATCAAAATTTTTACTTATTTTTTTTTTTTTTTTGAGGCAAGGCCTCTTTCTGGCACCAAGGTGATAGACAATGTAAGCTCTTCCTGCCTTGGTTTCCCAAGTGCTGGGTGGCTGGCCTGTGCCACCGTGCCTGGTACCACTCGCCCATTCTGTTAAGGGATTTGAGCATCTGCAGATCTTAGTGTATAGGATGTGTGTTCTTGTGACTGCTAGGGAAGACTGCCTTTCCCTGAGTCAGCACAGGGATAAGAGGCTGGAGGAAGAGGCCAGAGGCCTTGGAGCTGGGTTAGAGCATTCAAAATCAGGTCCTTTAGAAAAGCAGCGAGTGTTATTAAGTGTATTTCTTTCCTGGTCCTGTTGGATGCTGGGGTTGAACCCAGGGCTTTTATGTGTACTAGGCATGAGCACTAGTACCAGCCACACCCCAGCCCAGGTCTTCTGCTCTTTTGAAGTTCTGATCCAATCTGATGGTCACTGTCACCTGCTGTGGGTGTTCAGGTGATTCTCTCCATCTGCAGGAGCACTTAAGGTACCTGCTGTGCACATCCCGCACGCCTACCCAGGCTTGCATCTTTGTAGGAAAAACACAACAGAACAAACCAATAGCTGGGGCTGGTCCTCCCTCTTTCCCTGTGGAGACATGCTTGTTCTCCAAGGCACAGTTCCGGAGGCCTGCCTCACTCCCAGCCAGCCGAGTGATTCCTTTCCCTCTGAGTGCGTATTAGGGTGGTTACGTGTCTCCTTGCAGGCGTCTCCCAATCTCTCTAATCTTGCTTTCTCCTAGGCTGTGCTTGCTAACAGGACACAGAGCACACTGCCTGCCAATACCTGTCCCCAAAAGTCCAGGACACAAGGAAGTGTGAGGACAGAGGCCTGCTGACTTCCTCCTCTGGAGTCTCCTGCAGTTTAGTACAGAGTGAAGAATCTTCTGGTTTTCGTTTCTCTGTGTAGCCCTGGCTGTCCTGGAACTCGCTCTGTAGACTAGGCTGGCCTCGAACTCACAAAGATCCGCCTGCCTCTACCTCCCAAGTGTTGGGATCAGCCATGCACTGCCATGCCCAGCTCGGAGTGTAGGTTCTTATTTAAACTCCAGTAACCAAGTTGAGATGGTCTCTGCAGCACTTGGCTCCCTATGTCTCCCATGGGTTAAGGTTTCCTTGGGCTGCATGGAGCTGGCGAAGCTGAGAAGGCGCCCAAGTGCTGCAGTCTGGAGAACTGTTCATGGGGCTCACTCTGATGTTTCCTTAGGGAATCTAGAACTTAAATACTTCTTCGGCCCTTAGTAAAATAAATAGCCAGGTGATTCATCTGGTAAATTCTACCAGGTCTGCCCCGCCCTGCCCTGAATTGACTTTAACAAGCTGCCTCGATTTGAACCAGAAGGAGGTGGCTCCGAGTGGCAGGTTCCTGGTTTCCAGGAAACAGAAGCAGAATAATTAAATGTTTGTGTCTATGAGCTCAACCTGTTCAGGTCCCTTGTTCTTAACAATGCTTGTCTTCTGGAGCCAGCCGGGGAAGGAGACAAACAGCCCGGGGTGCCAGGGTGCTGACAAGAGCATCCGTGCCCTTGGCAGGTCTCAGAATAGCACTGGCAGCTCACGGTGACTCATCGCCAGCAGGCCTGCTCACCCGTGCTCCCAATCCTAGCGTGAATGAGGACTCCTGCCACTTCCTCCTGTGCCCGGGGCTTTCTGCTTTTCCCAGGCTCTGGGAGCTTGGGCAGAGGGGAGGTTTGCCATGTGAAGGCCAGAACAAGGCACCTGCCGAGGGTCTGGGCCAGAGGTAGGCCCTTTTGGAAGGATACCAGCTCCCCTCAGCATTGGAAAAGGGGACTCTACCTCTCTACCTCTGGACTGCCCGGCCTCATTGAGCTAAGGGCACGATGCCCTTGTGAGGACCTCCACATGTTCTTCAGGAACGCATTCTGCCCCTCTAAAACCTGTGGTTAATTGGCTTTCTTTGCCCCACCCCCACCACTGTAGAAAACTATTTTTTTTCTTGTCCCTTGTGTAGCACGAATTCTATTTATTCACAAACCACAGCTGTTGGGTTTTGCTTCTGGGGCCGATTTCTCAGCCGTTCATAGCTAGAGCAGGGGATGTCATCACTCTCAGCCCTGAGGCCCCCTGTGGATCCAGGCCACTTTGACCAGCAACACAACCGTTAGCGTAGAGGCCGCCCAAGGCATGCTGTAGATTTCTTGTTGCTCCTTTGATTTCACCTCCAGCTGCCTAAACTGGCTTGTAGTGCAGAGCCTCTGCTTTCACCAGTCAGGGGCTGGGATTACAGGGTGTGTGCCACCTCCCAGCTCCATGTCACACTTAACAAACGGTGACCCAAGACAGGCCTCAGGTCTGAAGATCTGAAAAGCCAGTGCCATTCTCTGGTCAGCACCCAGCTCTTGCTGCGCGTCCCACTTCGCTTTTGGAAGCAAGTCATCTCCCTCTTTTGCGACTTTGACAACATGGATTTTTCTGGGATCCACTTGAGCTAAAACTGGAGCATCTCCCTTCCTCCCTCACAGAGGGAGCTCTCTGCCTTCCATCTCTGCCTGTGACTGTCCTTACCAGTCTCCCAGCCCTGTTTCGGGACATTTTATAGAAATGCAGATTTGGAGACTTGTCTGGAATGACACAGCACTGTCTGGGGGAGGATATTCATCTGTAGCTCCTGAAGGTCCCCACGTCCTTGTTGCTACAGGACACACATGCTCTGTAGAGAAATCAGTTTTAGTGGCAAGAAACCAGATATATCCAGAAAGAGAACACAGGGCTGGGGGTGTCGCCTACTTGATAGATGCAGGCCTAGCTTGCACAAAGCCCTGGTTTCCATCCCAACACTATATCCAGGCCTGGGGGAGAAAATCTTTATCCCAGCCTCCAGCAGGTGGGGCAGAAAGATCAGAAATCCAAGGTCTGGCTGGCGACTGCATAGAAACTTCAAGGGCATCTTGGGTGACATGGGACCCTGTCAACAATAATAATAATATTGTAATAACAACAGTAATAACAAGCCGAGCTTTAGGGTAGCAAAGCTTTTAATGCCAGCACCCGGGAGACAGGAGCAAAGACAGGTAGGTATCGGTAAGTTCAGGGCACCTTGGCCTGCAGAGCAATTCTGGTTCCGCCAGATCTGCATGGTTGAGACCCTGTCTCAGAAAAGAGGGAAAAGGTAACACAGGAGAGCTGAGCGTCCTGCGGATTCCGTCCCCCCCCCCCCCTCTCTGAGGAGGCTGGCGAGATGGCAGGGATGCTGTGTGCTGTACCAAAGTCCAAACTCTCAACGCGTTGCCATCTCTAGTTCGTAGCTAATTCCAAACCCACAGCATAGATAGACGACCTGTTCACTGAAACATGTTGCAGGACCTTGTGAAGCCTGGACATCCGTGTCCAGAATTCACTACAGTGGGATACCCTGGGAACTGAAACATGAAGCATTTTGAAGTGGTGTTCCTTTGTCTTGTCAGAACCATCTTATAAGATGGGGGTATGGAGCCGAGCTGTGCAGATGGAGACTTAGCTTGTCCTCAGCGCTGATCCCCCAAATCAGACATGGTTGGCAAAGTGAGGGTTGGACCCTTGATGTGTGTTGTCTGTCATGCTTTTCTTCTCTTTATCTCTGTCTGTCTGTCTTGCTTTTTCCAGGAAAGCTCTTAGAAGAAGCCAGCCACCGCTGATAGAACCGGGTGGTCTGCTGATTCTGAGGTGACCTTCTTATAGGCTGCATTTGGTGCTGTGCTGAGTCGCCCACCCTCTTCGTGCCATTGCTATCAGAGTCTTGAGCATCCATGCTACTGACGATCCAAGCAGCCCACCCATCCATCTGTCTAGGCCTCCTTTTAAAGCAGTGCATTTACTTATTTATTTCTGTGAATGTGTGGGTGTATACAGGCTATATTGGACATAGACGGAGGTCAGAGGACAACTTGCAGGTGTCGGGTTTCTCCTTCCGCCCCAGGTGGTCCTGAGATTTGAACTCAGATCATCTAGCTTGACAGCAAATGCCTTTATCTACTGAGCTGTCTTACTGGCTCCAGGCATCGTTAATGATGGGACGGCTGGTTGCAGGCAGTCATCCACAGAAGTCCACTGGATGTCACAGTCAGCTGGGACTGTCCCTCTAATCTTAGTTTAGAATCTCTCTGAGTATGTCTCACGGGGTTGAAAGACCATGACCCTGTCTTTCTTCCTTCTTCCTTTGCCTTTGGCAGAGATCACTGATTGATCATCAGGGTGATTAGTCGGACTGAGTCCAGCTACGAGCACTGATCGTGTTTGGCCTGTGGGACTGCATCAGTGTTCTCATTGGGCCTTCCACCTTTCTTCTCTATTAGCATGCAAGGCCTGCAGAATCTGGGGGGGGTTCTTCCCAGGGGGGTCCCTCCCTCTCACGTGTTGTGTGTGCATGCATGTGTGCCCATTTGATGTAGCAGTCAGAGAACAACTTTGGGGAGTAGCTCTCTCCTTCCGCCATGTGTGTGAAGCTCAAATCCCTTCACCCCACCATCCTGCTAGTGAACTCAGGTCAGCTGGCTTGGCGGCAAGTGCCGCCACTCCCTGAGCCATCTCCCTGGCCCACTTACCGCTTCTGTACCAGCTCCCATTCCAAAGACGGGTCTTCTGTTAAAAGGAGTGCATTCTACATTTTAGAAATTCTGAGTCCCAGACTCTGTCTTAGGGTTCCAGTCACTGTGAAGAGACATCACGATCATGGCATCTCTTAAACAGAAACACGTTGCATTGAGATGGCTTACATTCCAGAGATTCAGTCCATGATGGCCGTGGTGCGACGTGGTGGCACGCAGGCAGACAGGAAGCGGAGAAGGAGTTGGGAGTCCTACGTCTTGATCCGCAGACAACAGAACCCCCCACCCGCGACACACTTCCTCTAACAAGTCATATCTATTTCATCAAAGCCATTCCCTGTGCTCCCCCATAAGGGGGCCAATTGCATTCGAGCTGCCGCAGTCTCTCTGCCGCGTTCCGTGACGTCACTGTTTCTTAGCCACAAGAATGAGCATTTTCCCATCTCTATTCTCCCACCCTGTCCCGCGCACTCTCGGAACCCTTGTTGGTCTCTGCCTCTCCCATCTGCTGTTCCATCGGTTCCCTTTCCTTTCTCCTCTGACTTTAGTCTTCCCCTGTTCCCACAAATTCTCTCCACCCCTTCAACCTCTCCTACCCTAAGAAAATAGACAACAATCAGAGCCTTCTCTCTTCATCTTCACAGCCATGGCTCATTCCCACCTCTGTCCCCTTGAAGCCGTCAGCTTCTGGGGAGTATGCCCGAAGAACCAAGTCACTGGCCCCAGCCTTAGTGGCCGGGCAGTGGAACCACCCACAAGGACAATCGGATTTCCTCCCCTCAGGCCTAGCCTGGCCTTCCTGGTGGCTCTTCAGGGGCCCAGGCAGGTGGCTCCTCTCTTCTTCACTCAGACACCTGGCTAATTATTCTCAAAGCTGCTTTGGGAACTTATTGTTCTGCCCAGATATAGCTGGGCAGTCACCGTCCCGTGGGTCTGTCCCCTCTTCCCTTCCCAGCTGCTTCCCTCCCAGGGTTCTGCCTCTGTCCACATGCGCAGATGCCCACTCCGCTCTTCCCCCATGGGCTTGCACTAGCCGCATCTCTAGAGTGTCCTCCATGTTCCTCTCTGCTAGCATTGAGCTCAAGGTCCTCACCTCACAGTCCCACTAGTGCGCCCCACAGCCAGGAGTGGTCTTCTCAGATTTTGAGGCACATGTTGTATTTTTTTTGAGCCTCTGGAAAACACCGCTCTTGTTTCTGCTGCTAGTTCTACCCCGGCCTTTGGTGGCCATGAGGAATAGAATATATTTGTTGTTGTTGTTTTAGACAGAGTCTCATGGAGCCCAGGCTGGCCTTGGACTTGCTGCGCGGCTACGAGTTTGCTCCTCCTATCTCTTCCTCCCAGATGTTGGAATTACAGATAAGCACCATCATGTCTGATTTGGAACATGCTTTTGTTTTATCCACGGTCCATCCCTGCTCCACTATGCAGGGGCAACGCTGCTACTGTGGGTCCTGTCATGTAAGTCTTCGTGTAGACGAGGTTCATTGCTCTGAGCTGAAGGTCCTACATACACAGAGCCCAGCGCTCACCCAGCAAGCCCTTGTAAATTTTCAGAGACACTCCGTAGGTTTTGTTGTTTTGGTAACCAAATCTATAACACAGAATTTGCCATTTTAACCATTTGGTGGCATTGACAGCATCTGCCATGTCAACATTATTTCCAGAATTTTTAAATGGATGTTGTTGTGTGACTCAGTCCACCACAGACATGCGTGGAAGTCAGAGCAGCTGCCATCACACTGTGGAAGGGAGAGACATCTCCCTCGGCTCCCCGAGGATATTCAACCATAGACAATTGATGAATGTGGGCTGGGGGATGAGACCCTCCATGAGACAGTCGTCCAAAGTCACCCACGCTCCTGCAGGTAGCCCTAATAAAGGCATTTGCCCACCATGGTGGACTTAAGTAGAATCATTTCCTTGTAGGCTCTCCAGGAAAAAAAATCAGACAGCAGCCATGAGCAAGCAGTAGCTTCTCATTCCTTGACCCCAGCCCCTGCCCTGATAACTGGATTATTATTGTTATGTTTTTTTTTGGTTAATATTCAAAGTAATGGGCTTCCTCATGGCACCTTCATACATGCAGATCATCATTCTGTTCTTCTGTGGTCCCCTCTCCTCCAGACGGTTCCCTTTCTTCCCCAGGTCGTCCCACCTTCTGCTTTCCTCTTATCTGTTTCCTGTTACCCTCCCTACTTCCAGATCCCTTGAGAATTCTTCTTTTCCTCTGATGATCCCTCTCTGATAACTTCTCATGAATTTGCCCATTCACCTTATTTAATATTAATCTAGTCCTACAATATCTTGCTGTTCTATTGGAACAATCTGGAATGGAGTTGCTTGGTTCTGTCACAGCGCAATATTTAGCTTTATTTAGGCAACCAGTGTAGAATTTAACTAACTTTGATATAATCAATCAGAGCATATACACAAAACTTAGGAAACTTTCCTTTTTTTTTTTTATTTTTTAAGGATTAGGAATCTGGTGTGCCTGGGTCCACCCCACTGTAGGGATTTGATTGCGGGCACAGTAGAGCCTGCTTTCTGGAGATGGCTCTGGTGTCCTACTCAGCCAGTAGAAGACACTGGTGTCCAGAAAATGGATGCTTGCCACCCACCCTAGCAGTCTGAGTTCTCTGCCTAGGACCTGCATAGTGGAAGGAGAAACTCGGTTCCTACTGGCTGTCCTCTGCCACACACGTGACATCACACCCATACACAGGCTCACACACGTGGGCACGCACACTGGCCTTTCTGGGGCCCAGTACCAGCTGCTCCTCTCCCTCCAGGAGGTCGTAGGTGTTTTGCAGTTTCTTCCTCTTGCCTGTATTTGCGCTCTGTTGTTATTTCCTACACTTCATTCCTTTCCTCGTTAGGGCTGGAGCTATCTAAGGTCTGGGCCCCTGCCTTCTCCTTCTCTAATTTACCCAGGACGGATACCTACTTGCTGGTTTGTTGAGTTTTGGATAGAGTGGCTGAGGTTTAGGCAGAGCTAACTGGTAGTCACAGCTGACTGAATTAACTATAGCAAGACTACATCGTGCGCGAGCATAGTAAGAAGCAAAAAAACAAAGAGGGGAAACGATCACAGGAACCGAGGGATGGGCTAACCACTTCCTCTTTTGAAGTATTTATTCATTACTGTTCATTAAAGTTAGCTTCTGTTCCTCCCCACCCCACCTTTTGTTTTGGTTTTTCAAGGCGGAGTTTCTCTGAGTAGACCAGGCTGTCCTGGAACTCACTTGTAGACCAGGCTGTCCTAGAACTTGGAGATCCACCTGCCTCTGCTTCCTGAGTTCTGGGGTTAAAGGTGTGCGCCACCACCACCCAGCTTTTCTTTCCGTCCTGCCCTCCCTTCCTTTATTACATGCCGGTGAGCAAACCCAAGCCTTTGCCTTCCCTCTACCATCACCTCTGCCCACCCTGTATTTCTCTCGCTGTCCCTCTCCATCCCCCATCTGTTTCTGACTCCGTTTCTCTTCATATGAGGCCCTCAGTCAGCCGGTGCGGTGGCTTTTCTCTTGCAGTCCCAACACTTAGCCAAGAAGCTGAGATGGAAGCATATCCAGGATTGGGAGGCTATATATTGAGTTCCCCGCCAGTCAAGGCTAAAGAGTGAGAACCAAAAAGAACCAAACATGACAGTGTGTGAGAATATAGCTCAGTTGGTAGAGTTCAAGGTCATCCTTGCCTAGAAGAAGCTCAAGGTCATCCTCAGCTGTGTAATAAGCCAACCCTGGATGCTTGAGACCCTGTCCAAAAACAGGACCTTCCCCAATTAGGTATGACTTCATTTTAATTTGATTACATCTTCAAAGACCCTTGTCCAAATCAGGCCACATTTGTAAGTACCTGAGGAAGGAAGGCATGATTCAACCCAGCAAGGGCACAGGACGAGCAAGCACCCCTGCAGTCAGGTTCCTAGTGAGATTCTGGCCCTTAACCCCCAGGTGGGCTCCAGGTTTGAGAATCCGCTCGAAGAAACCTGACTGCATCACATCCTCTCTGGCCGACTTCTGAGCCCCTTCCTGGTGGGCTGCCGTAACTGACAGGTAGCTCATCTGGACCAGTCTGGCCACCAGGAAGTTCCTGGGCACGATTCTATTGAGTATTCACTTCCAGACACGCTTCAAGGGAAGGTGAATTTCTGACTCTTTGATAAGACATGCACACTGCTTTGAGCACTTGCTCGTGCCAACTGCTGAGGTTATTTTAGAGGCGGCAGTTGAGTTGACCCAGAAATAATTCCTCCTTTGAAATGCTCCCCCCAACCCAGATTGCTAGCCACTGGGACTTTGATTCAGCCTTGCATTGTGCAGCTCCTCATCAATCGTCTTTTAAAGAGGTATTTTCATTATGTGTGTATATGTGTCTGTCTGCGTATGGTCTGTGCATGTGTGTACAAGTACCCAAGGAGGCTAGAACTGTCACATCTCCCTGGCCGTGAGCCACCTGGCAAGGGTGCTAGAAACTGAACTCAGGTTCTCTGCAAGAGAAGCACATGCTCTTAAACACTGAGCTATCTGCTAGCCCCTTCTCTTTAGTTTTAACTCTGGCCTTTTATCAAACTTCACCTCCTATGTTAAATGATTCCATATATATGTATATATATTATAGTATATATAATAGAATATATATAGATATACTATATATAGATATATATCCTACTTCAGACACAGAATGCTATTATGTATATGCATATCATTCTATTAAGCTAACTGATAACTGTAGGGCATTTTCAGATCATCGCTCTTAGACTTTTCTGGAGAAAGCACAGGCTTCTTACATGGTGATTGTGTGGCCCATTTGCTGCTGCCTGCTTTTCAGAAGATGCAGGAGGTAGTGGAAGTTGGAGGTGGGACTTCAGGTCCATTTGATTGTGGATGCTCAACCGTTGTTATTGTCTTCTTCCTCTTCCTCCTCCTCTTCTCCTTCTTTTCTTTTCTTTTTGTTCCTAAATTTTATTTATGCATCAATACAAAACACTCCAGACCAATGTGTCTTAATCCTGGTCCTCCTCCTCTTCGTCATGGTTAAATCTGGAAGTAACGCAGCTCACGGCTCTGTCCCAGAGGATCTGCTCGAAGTTGGCAGCTCCCATGATTTCATCTTCTCCGGGGTGGGTGCAGTCAAGGGTGAACTTCAAAACCTGCTTCTTTTTTTTGCCCCCCTTCACTACAGTTTTTTTCATGGGCACCATGGTGGCAGAGGAGGCAGTTCTTCTTTTCTTTTTAGCAGTTGGAGAAAGACTTATAAGAGGTGAGGAGACATGTGTATACAGCAGGAGCCCCGAGAGGAAGATCGACAGAGCAGAGGGGGCCTCAAGAAGCCTAAGCCTTATAGCGCCATTTCTGATTGCCCTTGGTCAGATATTAGGGGGTGAAAACTGAGAGATCAGAGAAGCAGAGCAGCCAGCCGCTAGTTCTTACTGCTACAAAATCCTCAGACCGAAGAGGCGATCCTGTCTCTACAAGTCCTCAGACTGAATGCCGTCTCTTCAAAACCTCAGACTGAATCTCCTGTCTCCTCCCGCCTTCTATTCCACTCTCCATCCAGCCTTATCACGTCCCATCTCCACCTCCCAAGTGCTGGGACTGAAAGTGGGAGCCGCAACCACTTGGCTCTATTTCTCTTTTAGACTGGTCCAATCCGGGGTAGCCCAGGATGGCCTGGAGCTCACAGAGATCCGGCTGCCTCTGTTTCTCCCAGGTTCTGGGATAAAAAGTGCGAGGCACCACTGCCTGGCCTCTATGGCTAACTAGTGTGCCTAGCTCCGAACTCCGATCTTCAGGCAAGATTTATTTGTTTAGCACAAGCAAATATCAGCCCCAAATCTCTCTGTAGTCGTCTCCAGTCTGTGTCTCTGCCAGCTGACTAGAGTGATTGTCAGTGCGCTCTGTTCATAGAAGGGTGGGAAGACATATTTAGGCGGCAGTGGAGGCTCTTCAGAGGAAGGGGAGAGGCTGGGGTGACCCTAGAGGGGAAAGAGGAAGTTGGGGTAGGTGCAGCTGGTGCAGGGAGTCTGGATCTGAACCTCTTTGGGCTGTGAACAAAGAAGAGGCTGGTGAACACTAAACGAACTCGTGATTCTGGGCCACTTTGTATGTATGAGTGGAGGCCAAGACCAAAGCAACAGCCACGCAAGGCTGATGGTGGCAACTGGAGAACCCCGACAGAGCCACCTGCGTGCTAGCAACTTTGCATGCATGTAGTACCGCTAGCTGCCCTGCATTCCTGCCCTAGGTGGCGCAGCAACTCATTCTTCCACTTGGCCTTGTGCTTGTCTGTCTTATCCAGATTTACATCTGGGTGAGTATGGGTAGTGTGTGCCTATAATCCCAGCACTTGGGAAATGGAGGCAAGAGGACCAGGAGTTCAGGGGCAGCCTCAGCTACATGAGACCCTGACTCAAAAACAACAAACCGACTGAGCGCACACATAAAACGAGGCCCTAGATTTACCTCAAGCCTGAGTTTTACAGTGAAGCAACTCACGCAATTGCTTTACCAGTAGTTAGTGTCCTGCGGTGTGGTTAACATGCTCTATAGAGCTGCAGTGGTGTTGTACCGGGTGGGAGAACCCTTCTCATTAAAGCATAGGAACAAGAAAGTCCACTGGGCAGGGGGAGGGGAGATCCACTTGCCGTGGGCCATTCAACCTGTAATGGACTTCACTGTTCTTCTGGACAGGGTGACTTGAGGTCTTTGGAGCTGTTCTGAGTGGCTTGCAAGGGACCGTAGGCCCCTGAGCTCCAGCCAGAAGCGCTCGTGACCCTCCCGGCAAAGCCAGGCTGCGTTTTAGAAGGCTGTCTATTCAGAAAGAGACTCTACCGAGAGCGCGCTGTTTCCTTTGTTCCTTTGGATCAGAGTTTGATCTCCTCAGCATGTCCAAGTTGTTTTTAGCTCCAGCCAGGATTGATTTATGTCTTCTCTCAGTAGGCTGTGTTCCCAGTGGGGGTGGGGAGGCCTCCACCTTCAGTAATGTTTCAGCTGTTAAGCTCCTGGGAACACACACATTCAGTAGCTGCTCCCATCCCTTCCAGTGTTTGTTTCTAGCCTCTTGGATGTTTTCTTGTCCTTCTCCTACGGCAAGTTTTCATTTTCCCGTCTTTTAAAAATGTGTTCACTTTGTGAAATTAATGACTTGTTTAGTAGCCCATTTTCTCCTAGGAGAGAAGACAGGAAGGTATTTACAAATGGTTTTTAAAAGATGCTGAGTAGGGCCTAGGGATGTGACTCAGTTCATAGTGTTTACCCGATTTGCACAAAGCCCCAGATTCAGTTCCCAGAAAAGAATAAACCAGATGTGGTGGCAAACATCCGCAGTGCCTGTGCTCAGGAGGTAGAGACACAAGGACCAGAAATTCAAGGCTATCCTTGGCTATATATCCAATTCAGGGCCAGCCTGGGTACTTTCAACTCTTGCCTCAAGAGCACATAACTCACAAGAGTATCCAGGCGGTGGTGGCGCACGCCTTTAATCCCAGCACTCGGGAGGCAGAGGCAGGCGGATCTCTGTGAGTTCGAGACCAGCCTGGTCTACAAGAGCTAGTTCCAGGACAGCCAGGGAAATTTGAAACCCTGTCTCGAAAAAGCAAAAAAAAAAAAAAAAAGTCTCTACATAGACTGACTTCCAGGGGAAGGAAGATCCCAGTAACAGTTTCCAGAATATCACTGATTCCCAGACTCCCTAGGCCAAGCAATACTAAGGCAAAGGCTTCTTCCTGTTGACCAATGGGTTTCTCAGCCCTGTGGGTCGTGACCCTTTCGACAAGCCTCCATCTCCAAACATATTCCATTGCGATTCATAAGAATAGCAAAATTAAGGTTGCGATAAGGCAACGAAAATAATGTTATGGTTCGAGGTCACCACAACATGAGGAACTGTATTTATGGGTCCCAGCATTGGGATGGGTGAGAACCTCTACTGTAGACATTGGTGCTCTGAGCCCAACTTCCGCTGTCTGTGGCAACTCCATCAGACTTCAGGAATCCACTGTGTTAATTACCTGTCTCATTTCTGTCACCAAATATCTGACAAGAAAGAAGAGAGGGGGCATTTTTGGAGGGCTTACAGTTTGGGGGAGGCCTGGCATCCGGAGCTTGAGGCCCCCCATTTAGATACAGAGGGTAGGCATAAAGTGGAGCTAGACTGTTAACCCTCAAGCCCTCCTTTCTCTGACCCGCTCCCCCTGATGAGGCTCCACATCCCAAAGGTTCCACACCCCAGCACCACCAGCGGGGGTCAAGCATTAGCCCGTGAGTTTGTGGGAAACATTTCACATCACAGCGCCCACCGACACCCCCATGCAACCTGGGGTGTGAGTGAAGAGCTGACTGTGCCTCCGTGGTCTCCAGACCCGATTCTTCCTAGCGTCCTGGAGACAGAGTGGGGTCTTGGTGGGTAGGCCTGCAGTCACTGGTCTATTGGCCACAGCTGCTGAAGCCGGCTTGGCTACCGAGGGCTCTTGTGTCCCACAGGGCAGTGTAGAAACGAGAGGTAACAGAAATACCCGCCCAGTGCATGTCGCAGTAGTTCTCAGGGGACTCCTTGTACCACTTGGAAGGCACATCTCGGGAACAGGTGTCCCTAGATTAGAGAGCGCGGTGCCTGGGAACATCTGGAGAGCTATAAGCAACACTTACTGTGTTAGGGAACATAACGGGCACGGAAGACTGGAGACATAAACTTCTGCAGAAGTAGTCGCACGTTGCTTAGTGACGGGGCCGAGTTCTGAGAAACCTGTCCGTGGGCGATTTCATCGTTGCACGGACATCGCATATTGCACTCGCACTAACCGAGATACGGAGGATGTCACTAGGCAACAGGATCTCAGGGGACCACTGTCTTCTCTCAGTCCACGCTTGACTGAAAGCAGCTTCTCTCAGCACCTGACCGTAATCCAGGTTAAGTCAGGCGTATGTTGCCATGATGTAGAGGGTAATACGGGAGGCAGCCTGTGTTTCCCCGGGAATACTTGGGAGAGGTGACCGACCTTGGGAAGGTTCAGCCCCTGAGGCAGATGCTCTAAGCACCCTCAACTCCATCCTTTCATGCTTCTCTTTCCTCCTTTTCTTCTTCCTCACTCCCCGGAGAAGCTGAAGCCCATGACAAAGGATCTTGCCTGGGTCAGTAGAGCGAACAGAGTTAGCCGTGTTTAATACTCACAAAAGAGAGCGCAGAGGCCCCGAGGCTGGAATACTTTCCTTTAATCCATTCGCAGGGCCTGAACAAGAATTGGCGGATGCCAATGGCAGGGGCCCAATGGGAGGAGAAATGGCGTACTACAGAATTTCAAGGTTCCCCACAAGGAGCTTATTGATCCCAAGAGGAAGGTGTCTTTACCTGTTTCTTGCTACTATAACAGAATACCTCAGACTGAATAACTATCTATCGCTCTTTATCTATTTCTCACAGTTCTGGAGGCTAGGAAGACCAGTGGCATGGCACTGGCTTCTGAATTAATGACTGAATAACTGTGTCATAACATAGTTGAAATTGTGGCGTAGCGAGGGGACAAAGGTCCTCAAGTTCAGGTCTCTTTTCCCCTTCTTTCTATTCTCTCCCTAAATCCTTGTATATTGATATATTTGACAACCAGGGCTACACAGAAAAACCCTGTCTCAACACAGACAAGTGAAATAGTAATAATAAAATAGGTACAGGGATGTAGCTCGGTTGGTAGAATGCTCGTTTAGCCTGCGTGAAGTCCTAGGTTTAATCCCAGCAACACATAGGTGAGAGGTGGTGGCATAGGCTTCTAATCCCAGCACTTGAAGACAGAAGAATCAGAAGTTCAAGTCCCCCGTCCCCACCCTACATTGGGAACTCAAGGACTACATGAGACCGCATTTCCAAAGGAAAAGAAGAAGCAGGTGTGAGTAGAGATAGAGGGAGGGAGGGACAAAGGAAGGGAGAGAGAGAGAAAGATTGAATTGAGTTACCAACCCCCTCACACTCTCTTCTTACACAACCCACTGTGGCCAGAGGGAACCAATTTTCCAGTCTCCCTCAGCCCAGGTTACCTGGCTGCCGGCCTGGTCCTCCAGTAAACGGACTCACATTTCCCATCTTCTCTTGTGACCGGTTCCTTTTGTTCAGTACCATGTTTTCAGAGTCTGTGTCCCTCACCAAGAACCTAAGCGTTTTCGCTGAGACAAGGGTTCACGCTAGCCTCCGTCTCAAAGCAATCCTCCTGCCTCAACCTCATGAGTGATAGTCGTGAGCCACCACACCTGGGTAATATTTAGACTTTCTTAGCTAAACGTTGTGAATCTCTCAGAAATTCCTCATTCCTTGTTCTTCTCGAGACTCCCAGAAGCAAACAGAAGCGCCAGTATTCCCTTGGATGCTTGTGGTGCTGGAGAATCGTCTTCTCCAGTCAGTTCATGACCAGCAATGCTGCAAGGCCAAGGGTCAGTTCCTTCCTTTTCCCCTTCTCCTTCCCCCCTTCCTTCCCCTGCTCCCTTTCTTCTCCCTTTCCTATACCGGGGATCAAACACAGGGCTCGTTTTATCCACGGATCCACTAGGAGCTCTATATAGTATATGGAATATTATAGATGCATGTTTTATCCACGGATCCACTAGGAGCTCTATATAGTATATGGAATATTATAGATGCATGTTTTATCCACGGATCCACTAGGAGCTCTATATAGTATATGGAATATTATAGATGCATGTTTTATCCACGGATCCACTAGGAGCTCTATATAGTATATGGAATATTATAGATGCATGTTTTATCCACGGATCCACTAGGAGCTCTATATAGTATATGGAATATTATAGATGCATGTTTTATCCACGGATCCACTAGGAGCTCTATATAGTATATGGAATATTATAGATGCATGTTTTATCCACGGATCCACTAGGAGCTCTATATAGTATATGGAATATTATAGATGCATGTTTTATCCACGGATCCACTAGGAGCTCTATATAGTATATGGAATATTATAGATGCATGTTTTATCCACGGATCCACTAGGAGCTCTATATAGTATATGGAATATTATAGATGCATGTTTTATCCACGGATCCACTAGGAGCTCTATATAGTATATGGAATATTATAGATGCATGTTTTATCCACGGATCCACTAGGAGCTCTATATAGTATATGGAATATTATAGATGCATGTTTTATCCACGGATCCACTAGGAGCTCTATATAGTATATGGAATATTATAGATGCATGTTTAGAGGGAGAGCGCTTCAAGTACAATGATCCCTCAGACTAAACAACTGTGTTTATTGATCCCAAGAACCAGTTGGCTGGCACTAATATTCTGCACTGAGTGGAACTGGAGTCCTTGGTCTTAGAAAGCAAAGATAGTAACAGAAGCTGCCGTGCCCCAGAACCACTTCTGCGTCTGGTCTCCGCAGGTGAGATCACATCAAGAGCCATTAAAAGCATGGCCTGCATAGAGTCCGGTTTCAATATAACCCCAGTCTGGATCCCATTGTGTTTAGCTGGCTTGCTTTCTAAATGCTGTAGCTAAAAATGTACAAAAGGAAAAAGAAATGGAAACCTAAGAGCTGCGGCTGTTGTGACCCGGCTCGCGGGCCTGGTTCTCATAATCCGGTAGACGAAAACATAGGCATGCGCCTGACAGTTCAGAGGGCCAAGTGGCTCTGCTGAGTGACCTGGGTCCACCCAGATGGACCCAGGCACTCGTGTCACCTGAGAAAGGAGGGAGGCCGAGTCTTTCTACCTTCCTAGGCCTGAGCCATTCACTCACACACAATAATATTAGGTTACACATTCCCTCAGAGCCCTGGCGACAACTGAGGCCAAAGGCTTTCATTACAGACTGGCTGGTGGTGACGGAGGAGCCGGCTTTCATTGCAGACTGGCTGGTGGTGACGGAGGAGCCGGCTTTCATTCCTGATGAACAGCAGATCTTGCTAGGTTTGCCTTTTGTTTTACTTCAGTACCGGGGAGCTCAGGGGCCTGCATAGGCTAAGCAAGTGCTTCCAACCCCTTTTATTCATTTATTCATTCATTCATTTATTGGCTTTTTTTTTGAGATAGGATTTCTCTTTGTAGCCTTCCGTGGCTATCCTAGAGTTTGCTCTGTAGACCAGGCTGGCCCCAAACTCAGAGATCTGCCTGCCTCTACTTCCCAAGTGCTGGGATTAAAGCTACCACTGCCTGACTTATTTCTATTTTTTAATTAAATATTATTTTATTTATGTGTCATTTCTTACCGATGGGTGAAAGCACTTGCTGTATAGCCTGTGTAAAGGTGGGACCCCCACAAAGTTGTCCTTTGACCTCCATATGCAGTCTGTGCCACATTTACCCACCCTACAATAATAAATAAAAATCAATAAATTTATTATTATTATTTTGTGTGGTGGGGACAAGGCCTCACTATGCAGCTCTGGCTGACCTGGTCCTCACTATGGACTACACTCTTAATCCCAATACTTTGAACGCAGATGCAGGCAGATCTCTTTTGAGTTTGAAGCTGGCCAAGTCATACTGAGTTCTAGGCCCTGGACAAATTACTACTGTGTGATGTGACCATGCACTTGCCATGTGGAGGTCAGAGGGCATCTGTCAGAAGTCTGTTGTCTCCTTCCATTGTGGGTTCCGGGGATCAAACTCAGGTTTTCCTGGGCTTGTACAAGAAGCACTGAGCTATCTGTTAGCTTAATTCTTCTTTTTCTTTTTTGAGACAGGGTCTCATTAGGTGGCTCTGGCTGCTGTAGAATTCACTATGTAGACCAGGCTGACCTGGAACTCATAGAGATCCACCTGCCTTTGTCTCCTAAATGGGATTAAGATGTGTGTGCAGGGCTGGAGAGATGGCTCAGAGGTTAAGAGCATTGCCTGCTCTTCCAAAGGTCCTGAGTTCAATTCCCAGCAACCACATGGTGGCTCACAACCATCTGTAATGGGGTCTGGTGCCCTCTTCTGGCCTGCAGGCATAGACACAGACAGAATATTGCATACATAATAAATAAATAAATATTAAAAAAAAAAAAGATGTGTGTGCACCGCCGGGCAGTGGTGGCGCACGCCTTTAATCCCAGCACTTGGGAGGCAGAGACCAATGGGTCTGTGAGTTCAAGGCCAACCTGGTCTACAAAGTGTGTACCAGGACTGTTACACAAAGAAACCATGTCTCAAAAAAACAAAAACAAAATAAACAACAACAAAAAAAGGCTGTCTATGCGGCACCATGACTGTGTGAAGATCACAAATGTGCATCTCCAGGCTGACTGTAGTTATTTTTATTCTTTTATGTGTATGAATGTGTTTCCTGCCTGTTTGTGTACACCATGTGTGTGCCTGGTGCCCTTGGATAGCAGAAGAGGTGTCGGATCCCCTGGAACTCGAGTTACAGACAGTTGTGAGCTGCCATATGGGAGGTGGGAATAGAACCTGGGTCTTTTGTAAGAGCAGCCAGTGCTCTTGACTGCTGAGCCAACTCTTCAGTGTTTGTTTGTTTTAATGAAACAGAGGTAGAGATTTTATTTAAAGCTTTTTTAGTATACGTTTAAACACGAGGGTTCAGAGAAAAACAGGTGCTCGGCAGAAAAGTGGGCACAACTGAGCATAGAATGGGCTTCTAAGGACAAGTGGCTTGTTTTAATTTTTGAACTATAGTCCCACTAAGTTGCCAAGACTGGTCTTGAACTCACATTTTTCCTGACTCTGCCTGAATGCCTGGGTTTTAAAAATTGTGTGTGTGTGTGTGTGTGTGTATTACTGTGTGTACTACTGTGTGTATGCTATGCATCATGTGCATACCTAGGGAGGCCAGAGGAGGACATCAGATGCCCTGGAACTGAAGTTACAGAGTTGACGATGTGCGTGGGGTATTGAACCTAGGTTCTCCGGAAGAGAAGCTCCCACCCCTCTCTTGAGACGAGGTTTCTTTGTGTAGCCCTGACTGCTCCAGAACTTGCTCTATAACCAGGCCAGCCTTGAACCTAGAAAGCTGCCAGACCCTGTCTCACGAGAATGCATACACAGCCATGCATGGCCTGAAGCAGTGCTCTAAGGTATGAACCCCCGTCCTTAAGTACAGTGAGTTCCATGCCCAGCTGACTTTGCCTGCAGCAGCAGCAGCAGCAGCAGCAGCAGCAGCAGCAGCAGCAGCAGCAGTAGCAGCAGCAGCAGTAGCAGCAGCTCTGGGAGCTTGTTAGAAATGCAGAGCCCCCAGACTGTGGCAGCCTAGAATCCCAGTACTTGGGAGATAGAAGCAGGAAGACCAGGAATTCAAGGCCTGCCTGGGCTACATGGAGAGCTCAGAGCAGCCTGGGCTACATGGAGAGCTCAGAGCAGCCTGGGCTACATGGAGAGCTCAGAGCAGCCTGGGCTACATGGAGAGCTCAGAGCAGCCTGGGCTACATGGAGAGCTCAGAGCAGCCTGGGCTACATGGAGAGCTCAGAGCAGCCTGGGCTACATGGAGAGCTCAGAGCAGCCTGGGCTACATGGAGAGCTCAGACCAGCCTGGGCTACATGGAGAGCTCAGAGCAGCCTGGGCTACATGGAGAGCTCAGAGCAGCCTGGGCTACATGGAGAGCTCAGAGCAGCCTGGGCTACATGGAGAGCTCAGAGCAGCCTGGGCTACATGGAGAGCTCAGACCAGCCTGGGCTACCTGAGACTCTGTCTCAGATGAAAAAGAAAGAAATCTCAGCACTAGGTCAGCAGGACCACAAGCTGCATTTGTGGTTTTTGTTTGTTTGTTTTGTTTTTTAGTAAGCATTGTTTTTATTCATCTTAGTTAGATTTTAAGCTGCTTTTTGTCTTCAGAAGCTTTTAAAAAGAAAAGCGAATTAGGTCCACTTCATTGTCCACTGATTTCTTTTTATGAGAGTTGGATAATGCTGGCAGGTCATATCGACGCTCTGCAATAATGTCAGTCTTGACTTTCCATTCTGCAGCTTTCTTTTGAACGTGTTCTCTAGTTGAGGATTTGTGTAAAGAATATGCTGCTGCTCTTGCCATTCCCAAAGCAGTCTTCAGGAAAGCCATATCTGTAGCTTTATTATGTTTGGTTCCAAAGGGAGGATTCATAATTACGGTATCAAATAATTTGGACATTCTGTTACATAACGAGCACACATCACACTGAATCATACCCACGTTTGTTAACTCAAACTCTTCCTCATTCCGAGTAAATATTTCCAGTGGGTCTTCGTCTATGTCAAATCCAACACAGCCCTGCTCCTAACATCGCAGCCCCGATGCTAAGTACTCCAGAACCGCATCCTAGATCTGCAACCACTTTATTTTCAATGTCATCATATATTATGGATTGTATACAGCATGCATGCTCACGGAGATCACCGCTCCGGGCAGTGGGGAGATGCAGGATTACATGACGAAGCAACCTGAAGGTCCTCGCAGGCCCTCCCCACAGCGCTGGAAGTGCCAATGCGCACCCACAATCTGCGTTTTAATAGTCAAAAATCTCCAGGGGATCCCCAGTTGGTGGCACCTTGACATTTGAGATGTGACCTTAGAGCATCACCTACAACCTTTCTCTAGCTGTGCCTACATCTGTGCTGTGACCCCTCTTAAAACCCAGGGACCACCAGAGAAACCCCCTCATCCTGGGGAGGGCGAACAAGCTCAGAAGAGTGAGTGGAGAGGGGGGGAGACTCAGCACATGGATCTAGAAGAAGACAGAATCAGGCCTGTGATGGAGGCTCTACCTGGAGGGGCCCTTGACTAACGACCCACAGGATCCCCATGAGCCCAGGGTGGGGCTTAAAAACTGTCCACGGACCTGCTTAGGACTCGTCCCTTTTCCTCCAAGTCCCACTGGGGCATCTGTAAGCAAGGCTGGGAGGAGGAACAACGTCCCTCTTTCCATCTGCCCTGCCCACTTTACAATCTTCTGTTCCGTGCACTCATCACTCCCCGTTTTTAGCATACAGCTCTCCCCGGTGTTTTCATGCCCTTGTAGATTCCTGCCAGTGAAGTTTTGGCTAACCCAGAGTTAACTCCATCTGCCCATCTGTTGCTTCAGCCCCCTTTCCAACTGGGCAAAGTAACATAGTGACAGATCCCAGGGGTTCAGATGGGGACATCATGTTTGTTAAACGACCTAGCAGAAGTTAAATAATGGCCTCTTGTCTCTCTGTCTCTCTCCTTTGTTCTGATAGGTAGGGTTGTGGAGGGAGGAGCTTATAGCAATGCAATTTTGTTGGAGGGGGGTGTTCCAGTATATGAAGCAACTGGATCCTAAGTGAGTGCCCCGGATGCAATTTTAGAAAACAAAATAGTTTTTGCAGTGTGAAAAAAAAAAAAAACCCTGAACTTTCCAAACCTCAACCGTGGGAGCTGCCTGGATCATCACCTGCTTAGATTCCCCTGTCACTGCATTCAAGCTAAGCAGGACCATGTCTAAGTGTATTTCCTAAGTGGCTTTTTAAAAATTGCAATGGTGGGGGGAAAAGATTGGAAAGCTCAAAATATAGATACCCACCAGAGAAGATGCTTCCTCCGTTTCCAGGCCCCGGGAAGCAGAGCGTGCTGGATTGACAGCCTTACCCCTCGCTTGTCTGTCATAGTCGCTGCTATTGTGGAATCTGGTTATTTGAGTTGGAGGAGGCAGAAAAGGACTCATCCCTATAATCCACAGTAACACAGGACCCAGGTTCCGAGTCACAGGTTACAAGAGAGCTGCTGTCCCAGCTCTCCCTTTTCGGTGCACTCTGAACACACAGACGTGTCAACGGTTCTTAAGAGTTAGCTGGGTTAGAAGTTGTAATCATACTGAACTTAGCAGGCCACCATGAGAAAATTTAATCAAAGGGAAGGTGCCAGACAGAATGAAGCTGACTTCGCAAAGTTGAAGCAGAGTCAAGAGCACACAGGGGCTTCAGAGGGGAGGGCCAGTGGTTGTAGCGACTGAGGGGGTGGCGCAGGAGGGTCAAGGAGGACCACCCCTTTCATCCCCTTCACAGTCCCTGAGTGGCAGTCATGACGGGCAAAACTGGAAAAGGAACACGAGCCGGGCATAGTGGTGCCTACCTGTGATCCTAGCACCCAGTCACTGGAGACAGGAGATTGGTGTTTTAAGCCTGACCAGATCCTGTTGCAAAAGCAAAAAAGGAGGAGGTAGTAGTCTGGGTGGCACATGTCTGTCACCCCAACACTGTAGGAGCACACAAATGAAGTAGTCCCACACTAGCTCAGACCTGAGTGTGGTAAAGGGTTCTTTATTTAGGGGGGACTCAGAGATCACAGTCCTCTACACGAAAGGGGAACAGAAACCAAAGTTAGCAGCCAGGAGAGAGAGAGAGAGAGTGGGCTTGTGAGCATGCATCAGGCCACACTCAACTCTGGTCCAGCATCTCAAAGGCCATTGGCTGAAGGAGGTTCTCCAGCATAACACCTGAGAGAGAGAGGCAGGAGGGTCAAGAATACAGTTACTCTCAGATATACAGCAAGTTTTCGACCTGCATGGGCTACATAAGACTCTATCCCGGCAAAGGGACCTGGAAGGATGTAGATACACAGGGGAAAATACCATGTGGCTATTACATCAGAGGCCAAGACTGAGGGATGCTTCGTGAAGCCAAAGCCACTGGCAACGAGCCAGTCCTCCAGAGCCCATCGACAGATAGACAGTTCTCTCTCACAGCCCACAGAAGCCAGCCTTGCAGATACCTTGACTTCAGGCTTGCGGAACTGAGAAAGTAAACTTCTGTTGTTCTAAGCCACCCAGTTGGTGCTATCTGGGTATGGTGGTCCTGCCGATCTAATATGGCCACCTTGGGTTTTACTAATGTATGAGTTCATTGTCTTATGTTCCAGTACATGGGAGTTGACTTTAATATTATTTTTAATATTAAAAATATTAAGCTGCTATGTGGCAGGTGAGACACCGAGATGGATAGGCACACCATGCAGAGTGAAGTTAAATATTTATTTAGTGGGTTATGGAAGGGAAGGGGAAGAGGGGGAAGAGCAGAGAGAGAGAGAAAGCAGAGAGGGGGAAGGGGATACGTGGGGTGAAGGGAGAGACAGAAGCTGCCTCTTTGAGAGAGAGAGAGAGAGAGAGAGAGAGAGAGAGAGAGAGAGAGAAGGGGGAGAGAGAGGGAAAGACTCTGGACTCTGAAGATCAGCTTGCCTCAGTGGATGGGGTGGGAGTGGGCGTGGCTTGTCTCTTAAAAGGATAGGACAGACCATTACATTCCCATCACATTTTTTATGATAAAAAAGGAGGTTAGGCACAACAGGTTAAAGGAATTGGGGCAGCGGATTCTCAAGACTGCTTCCTGCTTATTTATGAGTGTCGTTTTAGGGGGAAACCTGAGAAAACTGGGTGCTGGTCACATCCTGGTATAGCTGGTCTCTTTGTTTGGTGTGGGATTTCCCATTAATGAATTAAAAACTGCCTTGGCCTATTGATAGGGCAGAACTTAGGTAGGCAGGGAAGACAGAACTGAATGCTGGGAGAAAGAAGGGCGGAGTCAAGAGACACCATGGTCTCTTACCAGCCACATGGCTTCCTGCCTGTGACCCAGCTGCCTTTGTGGCCTGCCTTGGTCTCGGGACCCACTGCCTGCTGCCTGTCGCCGCTCATGGACCTATGGGCATGGTCTCAGGGCCCGCTGCCCACTGCTGCCACTCAGGGACCTGCAGCATTTTTAACATTGGTGCCCTTGGACTCAGTAGGCTCTCCCACCTTCTCCCAGGGTTGGGATCCGGAACCGGGTATTTTTTTCCACAACAACCACGTGTTCCATCTGCCTGAGCACTGACCTCTACAGATGTCAACATGTAGGAATGTGGGTCATGTGTAAGGACTTTCCAAGGACACAGCTGTGATGGTAAATTTTGGTTGTTGACAGGATTTAGAATCACCTAAGAGATAAACCTCGGGTCATTTCTGCGAGGACGTTTCCAGGTGGGGTTCATTAACCCACCCTAATGTAGGCAGCGCCATGCTATGGGGTGGGGTCCTAGAGGGAAGAAGTGAAGAAGCTAGTTGCATGTCTCCATCAGCATCCCCCCACTGCAGATGTGATGTGCTCAGCTGTTTCAAACTCCTGCTGCCATGCCTTCCCCACCATGATGGGCTGCACCTTCCAGCTGTGAGTCACCAACACAACATCAAAGAGTGAAGCTCCTGGGCTCTTCTTCAAAGCAAGTGATTTTAAGTTACTGTGGACCAGACAGCATCCTGTGCAGAGGCCATGGAAGATGAGACATGCTTCCTCCCCAGGGCCACAGGGAAGGGTCTGGATAGGGAGTCCACGTGAAGCCGTCCATAGGTTGGGATTTGTAAACATTCCTTAGAAAGTTCTAAGAGCCTTACTGGTCCTCATGGTGGAGACAGGAGCCCTACTGGTCTGCGTTGTGGAGACAGGAGCCCTACTGGTCTGCGTTGTGGAGACATGTGAAGCACTGGCCTCTGTGTGTGAGAAGCCTGAAGGTGACCTTGTGTGGTTTGATGGGGAATTCTGTGGTAATGTGTTTTAGTTATCCTTTTAAAAAAAAAAAAATTCTTCACCGCTAGTTAGACTTTTCATTCATGAGGATTTATTCTGGTTCCTGGTGTCAGACCACAATCCTGGGCCCAATGGTGAAGGAGAATATCATAGCAGATAAGAAGCCGAGAAAGAACCAGGCACCTGGTCAAATGCTCCCTTCCAGGGACCTCCCTCTGACAGCTAGGCCCTACCTCTGAAAGTGGCTACTGCCTCCCCAAATAGAGCCACCAGCTGGGAAGAAGCATCCAGCAGATGAACTTCCCCAGCACCTGTCATGTTCAGACCCAAACAGTCGTGAATGACTTGGAGCTTTCAGAAAGAAAGGTTGCCCAGAGCAGGTCTCTCAAGGAAGTGGTGAACCACAGTCAGCAGCAGGGACAAAACACGTTCCACCCATCATGATATCACATGGGGCTCCATCTTCCCACCCCCACCCCCTGTCTCCTTCCAAGCCCTGTTGGTGCACTGACCCTGGGACTGCTACCTCCTCTCAGTCAGAAATGTCAGGGCAATGCAGAATTTCTAAATTATTTATTTAGCTTTAGATTTCTTTATTTCATCCTACATGTACTTTATGCTCATATGTTTGTCTGTGTATTGTGTGCACCCCGGAACTGGAGTTATGGACAGTTGTGAGCCACCACGCAAGTGCTTGGGGTGCAAGCTGTATATATCCTCTGGAAGAGCAAGTGTTCTTAACCACTGAGCCATCCCTCCAGCCCCTGTATATTTATTTTTTTTATTTATTATTTACTCTGCTTAGTTCCCTGCTTTGTAGTTAGAGGTAGTAACAGTTATTTCCCAAACTTCTCAACTATAGATTTTACCTGAACTGGGAAATAAAAGTCAGCTGGGAATGGCAGCACACACCTGTACAATCCCAGCAGTTGGAGGGACAGGCAGGAGGACCAGGAGTTCAGGCCAGTCGGGACAACATGAGACACTGTGTCCAGAAACAGAAGTAACCCAGGTCTGGTGGCTCAGACTTGTAATTTCAGCACTCACTAGACTGCGGCAGGAGGATCAAGAGTTCAAGACCTGCCCTCATGGGGGAGGTAAGACAGGAGGATCCTGGGACTCCCTGGTCAGCAAGCTTAGCCAGATCAGTGAGCTGATCCCAAGGACAGACCCTGTCTGAAAAAACAAGGTGGTAACAAACCTGAACTTCCTGAGGAACAGCATCCAAGTGACCTCATGCTTGACAGGCGTGAACATATGCATCCAGCCTCGCACTACACACACACACACACACACACACACACACACACACACACACACACGATAACATTCAAATCCACACACACATGATAACATTTAAATCCACACACACACACACGCACACCAGGGTTGGAATAGCTCTGGTAGAGCACTGTCTAGCATGCTGGAGAGACCCAAGATTCAACCCCTAAAACCTCAAAAACAAATGAAGTAACTATTAAACACACTGTAGAGTCACCCTAAACAACTTGACATTGGTTCTGCTTATAAGAAAGAAATGCTGGTAGGCGGCTTGGTGATCCAGAGCTCTGGCCGCCCTTCTAGAGGACCTGGGTTCTATCCCAGCACTCAGTTACAGTGGCTTACAACCACCTGTAACTCTGGTTCCAGGGGATCCAGTGCCTACTTCTGGTTCTGCAAGAACATGAAGTGCATAGACATACGTGCAGGCAAAGCACACACATAGAACAAGAATAAAGGACTGGAGAGATGGCTCAGAGGTTAAGATCACTGGCTGTTCTTCCAGAGGTCCAGAGTTCAATTCCCAGCAACTACATGGTAGCTTACAACCATCTATAATGAGATTTGGTGCCCTGTTTTGGCACGTGGGCATACATCCCAAAATACTATATACATAATAAATAATTTTTTAAAAAAAGAACAAGAATAAAAATAAATCTTAAAGAAAAAGAGAGACAGTGAAATGCACTTTGGGAAGTGGGTGGAGATGCGAAGTCTCTCTCTCTCTCTCTCTCTCTCTCTCTCTCTCTCTCTCTCTCTCTCTCTCTCTCTCTCTCTCCCTCTCTCTCCCTCTCTCTCCCTCTCTCTTTCCTCAAGCTGTATTAAGTTCTTGTTAATGGAGAGCTTGGGAAAAGGATATAACTCCTTTAAAAGGTGGGCCGCCCCGCAGCTGCAGCCAAGCTGTAAACTGGACCGGAGAAAGGTTAGTAGAGCGCCAGGTCCTGTGACCAGGGCTGACGATCCCCTGGAGGGTGTTTGGAATGGCTTCAGCGCTAACTGCTGAGGAAACCCGGGTTCGGAAAAATAACATCACGGGACCTTTTTATATGGCCCGCTGGTGTCGTGATGCACTGTGAGCATTCTAACGTTTTCCCGGCTTTCTGCTCTCCACGCAGGAGAGGGAGGCTTGGAGGAGCGCTCAGATGCCTACGCGCACCAAGGCTTCTCTCGAGAAATGATAAACAGACAGTTAAGGAACTGTTCTGCTACAGCCAGGAAACAAAGCAGCCTTTAAATGCTTCGCATGTAAGATGCCCTCATTTCCAAAGCGCCACAGCTGTGGATAACCCGAAAGATAGTTTTTTTTTTCTCTCCAAGGAATGATTAAGCAGAGTTGGTTGGGTTTTTCTTGTTGTTTGTTTGTTTTGTAATATTAGTCTGTAACGCTCATTCCTGGCCTGGTGTCAGATATTAATCAATCAAGGCAGTTTACCTTCCCTGTGCCCACCCCCTGCCCCAGTCTAGATGACAACACAGAATCCTCAACAGTATAGATCCCTGCCGTCTCCTGTGACCGCATCAGAACTGGCAGGCGGGCTGAGCCAGTTTGAGCATCTGCCTGGAGTGGCCAGAGTCAGCTCAGCCACTTAGACTTCGGACCACTGCCCTGTCCGTGAAAGGCAGATAATAATAGCACTTGTCTCACGGCACTGTTACAAGATTAAATCAGTTACTGCGCCTACAGCACTCAGAATTTTTTTTTCTGAAATAGCTGGGTGTGACCTTGTAGATCAGCAATGAGGAAGCCAAAACAGGCTAATCACAAGTGTGAGAAAAGCCGGGACTACACAACCAAGACAGTGTCTTGCCACTGCCTCCCAAAGTGAAAGACCTTTACTATTTAACCCTGCAAGAAACAGTAGATTGAGATTTAGTAACAGTCAGGGCTGAGGGTGCAGCTCAGGTCCCTGGTTTGATCTCTAATGCTGAATACCTAAACTGGGCGTGGTGGTGCTGGCTGGTAATCTCAGCTCCTAGGAGGTGGAGGCAGGAGGGTCAGAAGTTCAAGATCAAACCAGAGGTGGTAGCACACACCTTTAATCCCAGCACTCAGGAGGAAGAGGCAGGTGAATCTCTGTGAATTCTAGGCCAGCCTGATCTACAAGAGTTAGTTCCAGGATAGGCACCAAAGCTACAGAGAAACTTGGTTTCAAAAAAACAAAACAAAACAAAAGAAAGAAGGCAGCTGGATCTCTGTAAATTGAAGGTCAACCTGGCCTACTATCGAGTTCAGAGCCAGTATAACGAGATCCTGCCTCAAAAATAATTGAATAAGGGACTGGAGAGATGGCTCAGAGGTTAAGGACATTGACTGCTCTTCCAGAGGTCCTGAGTTCAATTCCCAGCACCCACATGGTGGTTCACAACTATCTATATCTGATTCCCTCTTCCGGCCTGCAGGCTAACAGGCAGACAGAACACTGTATACATAATAAATACACAAATCTTTAAATAAATAAACAAATAGAAAATGAAGAAAATGATGAAAGATATAATACAGAAATATTTCTGGACCCGAAAACAGGTGTCTCTAAAAGTCCTCTAGTGTGCTTGCTAAAATGAATAAAAAGACCTTCGCCTTATTCTAACATTCCTAGGTCACAAGGACAAAGGAGAAGTAGAAATATACAAAGGAACAGTCATACTGGACTTTTAACTTAGAATTTAATACCCGGTCTAGCTGTCAATAGTGGCTCACAGCATCTGTAACCCCAGTTTCAAGGGATCCCACAGACACGAACATGGTGCACATAGATGCATATAAGCCAGACATTCATACAGTAAAGTAAAATAAGTCTAAAATAAACCAAATATGTCTGTGAGTAGATAATTTTCAGGTTTGGAGATGGCTCAACAGGTTACGTCCCAGTGAGTTCCATCCCTGGGACCTACCTGGTGGAGGGAGCAAGCGGTCCTCTGACCTCTCTAGGATGCACAAGCGGTCCTCTGACCTCTCTAGGATGCACAAGCGGTCCTCTGACCTCTCTAGGATGCACACCCACACACATATACATTTACATGTGTGCACAAAACAAAGATGTAATGACAATAAAATAGATAATCCTTAAAATGGTATAATTATTACTTATTATAATTATATATGTAATATAAAATGAACAAAGTTCATATGTAAGATGTTATAGTTTGAAGGAGATATCAGAGAGGCACAGATTTATGTGAAATAAAGGAATTTGAAAGTGAATTTGCAAATAAATGTGAAGGTGATTTTCTTCTTGAAGGGAGATGCAGAGAAGACTACGGGTCGGTAGTTTACATGTCTATAAGAATGACTGAGTTAAGCCTGGAGGCACAGGCCTGGAATCCTAGCATTTGGGGTGTGCAGGCAGGAGAATTATGAGTCCAAAATCATCCTCAGCTATATAGTGAGTCCAAGGTCAGTCTGGGCTACATGAGCCCCTCTAAGAATTACTATTTTGCATTATTATCACTATTTACAACTTAGAATTGGTATGGAGTTTAAAGGCAATGAAAGCCACAGAGCTGGCCCCCATGGAATCAGACTCAGGTAACTCAAAAAGCGTGCTGTAAATAACTCAGAAATTTTCACTAAAGAACAAAATATTCCAAGTTCACTCCCAAGTAATTTTTATTAGGACACCAAAGGGAGGGAGCAAATAAAAGAGAAGAAAAAGAAGAGATTTGGAATCCTCACAACAGAGTATAGGGTATCTGACCCAGGGGACTGGAGAAGCCCTGGACTACAATGCTGAGATCGGCAAAGGCTGTGCCCTCCCTGAGCATGGAGAAAGGAGGCCTCCAGAAGAGGGGTCCCAAAGGAAGATGTGGAAGTCATCTAAGCCCGTGGAACATCACCAAAAGACCTTCAGGAGAAATATTAAAGCTTTTAGAAATTGCTAACGATAGGTATAGAAAACAAGAATTTCAAAACAAGGCCTTGTGGGATGGCTCAGAGGTATAGAGCTGCTGGCTGTTCTTCCAGGGTTCCTGGGTTCGATTCCCACATGGCAGCTCACAGCCATCTGTAGCTCCCGTTCCAGGGGATCGGATGCTCTGTTCTGCCTCTAGCTCCCAATATCACGCACATGGTGCACAGACATACATGCAGCCCAAACGCCCATACACATAAAAAGGAAAGAAAAAGGCCACTGTTGGCTTCTGGAACACTGGAAATTCACACGGGAATAGGACTCCGTGAGCTCAACCATGAGTTCAAGATCGGCCTAGGCTGCATAACAAACCCTGATCTAAAAATTGAAAGAAAAAGAACCTAGCGACTCCTCCACTGGGTCCAGCCTTGCATAATACTATTTTTCCTCTGAAGAGTAAGAGAAAACTACGCTGGGATGATGCTGGGGGTGGGGCTGATGGGTGTCAAAGGATAAAATTACAGCAAATTTAAAGATCTTACTTGGCCCTTGTCCATGACTTTTGAGTGAGGCACCGCCTCGTTCCCCAAGGAGCCAAACTGAAGAAACTGGGTTTGCAGGCAGAATGCAACAGACTGCTGCTTTCGTGTAAAGATTAAAGCAGAGGGATTCCTTATCCCTCTGAGACCAAGGGATTCCCTGTCCGAAGCTGAGACTGGCTTAATTGGGCCTTGAACTCCTGTCCCACTCTCCTGACTGCCGGGAAGGCACATGAACAACTCCCTCAGCGACGTGCAGCTTCGGCATGGAGACTCCGTTTTGGTTTGGCCTTCTGTAAGGGGTTCAGTCTAAACTAATTGGCTGATTTCCATTCATAGAGTGTACACGGACTCCCATCCATGTTGATGAATAATATTCAAAATAATAAAGCCAGCCATAGTAGTATGTGCCTGTAATCCTAGCACTCAAGAATCAGAGGTAGGAAGCCGGGCGGTGGTGGCGCACGCTTTTAATCCCAGCATTTGGGAGGCAGAGGCAGGCGGATCTCTGTGAGTTCGAGACCAGCCTGGTCTACAAGAGCTAGTTCCAGGGCAGGCTCCAAAACCACAGAGAAACCCTGTCTCGAAAAACAAAAACAAAAACAAAACAAAACAAAAAAAAGACTGAGGTAGGAGGATCGTTGCAAGATGAAGGCCATCCTGGTTTAAACAGTGAATTCTGGGTCAGCTTGGGCTTCGTAGCCAGATTGTTTTAAACAACCATGCATGAATAAATAAAAAATAAACAAACATGATAAATCTTAACTGGCTAATAGAAGCATAGTATTGAGAAAATAGGAACATATTATTGCTGGCTGCCCCAGGGAATAGGTTCTGGCAGTAAATTCAGGGAAGACTTATTTTTCACCAAGTTTATGTATAAGCCAAGCATGGAGTACGCCTCTATTCAACAAAACTTCCTTCTCTCTTTCCTCCTCCTTTTTGATTTTTGAGATGGTCTTTATGTGCAGCCCTCATTGGTCATGTTCCTTGAGCCGCAAGTGTAAGGACTGTGTTGAAAATACAGTCGTTGGTGTTGGGTTCCCCGCAGTCTCTTGTTCTCTGCACTTTGGATAGTTGGGGGTCTCTGCAACGGTCTCCACTGCTGCCAAAAGAGCCTTCCGTGACAAAGAGTGAGAGCTATACTCATTGGGGGGCGTACGGATAAGCGTTTAGAATGCAGTTAGAAAGAGTACTGATTTAGAAGTAGGTTTCCTCTTGGGTCCATGACCTCTTTAGCTACGAGTGAGGGTAACAGCCGCAGGATGAATTCCCTCCTATTGAGTGGACCTAAAGTCCAATTCGGCAGCTGTTGGTTACTGCCAGCGTATAAGTGCCACTATTGTGCCCTTGGAAATGCCTTGCTGGGCTGGTCATTGTGGTCCATAGATGCTACAGCTGGTTAGGGCCATTGATCGCTTTTCTCCTCTGGCAGTTTGCACAGCACCTTCCAAAACTCTGAGAGCTAGTCTCAAGGGAAGAGGCTTGCAGGGCCGTTCTAACTCGATTCCTCCAAGTCTCTACGTGGATTTTTAAATTGTGCTCCTAGCTATGAGTGGATGGATACCTTGATGGATAGATTTAAAGGCCAGAACAGACCCAAATATATGCAGGAATTTAGTTTATAATCTGTGGCAGACACTTGGAATCTTGCTGTTCAGTTAAAGGGCCTTGGGCTTCTGGCTAGACCTGGCCTGTTTACCACAACCTAACCTAAAACAAGATGCAGTCTGAACAGTATTAAAATGTGAAAATTAAAACCAGAACAGTGTTAGTAAAATGTGGGGTATTTTAAAAAGACAACAACAAGTACAGCTTTCCTCCCAAATGCAGCATTGGGGATTCAGTTTCCAGTGCTTGTACTGGGGGAACACACTGAGGCCACAGTAAACCCCATGTGAACAGTGGATTTGATATTTAAGGCAATCCTGGAGGAACCACATTTAAACGTGGTCACCCTTTCCGATGAAGTTGGAGTGGGGTCCAGGTGCATAAACTAGACTCCCTGCCCCCAAATACTTGAACGGATCGTTTCTTTCTCAGAGCAATGTAGATTTGGCTTCATCAGGGACCTAGGTTCCCACCTCTCTGCTCTGCCGGCCTCAGTCTCACAGAAACATCCTTCCTAGTCCACGACAGTTTCCAGAGGCACCGCCATCACCTCTCTAAAAAAGGAACAGGAGAGGACGAGAGGGTGCCTGCTTTCTTCAGTGTGATTTCCTGTTCGTCCCTCAGTTTCTGCTTGCATTCTCAATTTACCAAGCCACACCTAACTGCAAGGGAAGTTGAGAAATGGAGTCTTACAGCTGGCAGCATTGCCGTCTTGAGTAAAATCAGGGGTCTGGGTGATGAAAATGTCCCGAGAGAAGTGGGGTGTTTGCACACAACCTTGTGAAAGGGCTAAATGCTAACGAGCGCTCTTAATTGGCTAAGGTGAATCTCGCACTGTGAATTTTGCCACAGACAGAAACATTACAGTGCAGGGTGTTGTGGTGCACATCCGAAGTCCCAGCATTCGGAAGACAGAAGCAGGTGGATCTCTGTGAGTTTGAGGCCAGCCTGGTCTGCTTAGAGCATTCTAAGCTAGCCTAGTGAGACCCTGCTTCAAAACAAACAAGGCCAAACAAACAGTCAGTGGGTGTGGGATATGGTTCAGAAGGCAGAGCCTAGCATCTACAGAGCCCTGGGCTCTGTCCCCAGCACCACATAGGCTTGGCGTGGTGACTGATACCTGATCCCTGCACTCAGGAGGTAGAGGCAGGAGGATCACTAGAAGTTCAGTTATCCCTGGCTTCATAACAAATAAAGGCCACCTTGGGATAAATGAGCCCCAGATTCAAACAACAGCAACCAAGTTAGAGATCTGTCAAAAAGAAATAGACCGGAAGTGAATACCAGAGTGGGCACCCAGTAGGTTTACTGTACCCGATTCTTTGGTGTTTTGGGGGTGGGGGTGGTTTGTTTCTTTGTTTTGAGACAGAGTCACGTGTTGTCTAGGGTAGAGTTAAGTCACATAGCCCTGGGGACCTTGCACTGATCCTCCTGCCTGAATCTCCTTGGCGCTGAAATTAGAGGTGTGGACACTATGTGCAACTGCCTGCCAATGTTTCCTTTAAAAAAAGTTTTAGGGGGCTGGAGAGATGGCTCAGTGGTTAAGAGCATTGCCTGCTCTTCCAAAGGTCCTGAGTTCAATTCCCGGCAACCACATGGTGGCTCACAACCATCTGTAATGAGGTCTGGTGCCCTCTTCTGGCCTGCAGGCATAGACACAGACAGAACATTGTACACATAATAAATAAATATTAAAAAAAATTAAAAAAAGTTTTATATTGTAGGTGTTTATTGCTTATTCGTTTATGTTGGTAAAGGGAGTTGGTGTAGCCATTGTTAATCCCATCAGAGAATAAGATTACTGCCACAATCTTGAGCCAAACTTGAAGCTTTAATTAATTTTAATTAATTAATTAAATACTGGCCAGGAGGCTGGGCTCTGGCCGGGACCATCCTGGGGTTCCCAGGGAATGGCCTGAGTCACTTTTTTTTTTTTTTTTGCTGAGATGAAAAAACAATTCCAGGCATTGGTTCTTCCACCGTGTGCGTCCCAGAGACAGACTTGGCAGCAAACATCTCGTCCTTCCTCAGTGAACCCTCTTTCTCACCCCCTGCTTGCTTCTTTGCCCAGTTGCACCGGGTCTCTGGGCTTCGTGTCATGCAGACAATGGAGTGTCATCTGGGCCGCTCACCTTGTAGTCTGACCCTGGCCAACACGTAGCTGTCCTAACTGCTCCCTGTTCTCCATTTGCAATACTGGGATCGAACCTAGATCTACATTCCCTGCCCATGACATTTTTTTTTTATTAAAATTTAACTGTCAAAAAAAAAAAAAAAAGAAATAGCCAGGTGGTGGTGGCCCATGCCTTTAATCCCAGCACTTGGGAGGCAGAGGCAGGTGGATCTCCGTGAGTTTGAGGCCAGCCTGGTCTACAAGAGCTAGTTCCAGGACAGGCACCAAAGCTACAGAGAAACCTTGTCTCAAAAAATAAAATAAAATAAAATTTAACTCTCCCTATGGGGAGGCACACCTGTATTGGTGGCTGGAGGGTCATGGAATTACTAGAGCCACCTTAGATTCAAGTAAGCTTTAGAAACAACAGGTACACATGAAAGACCCTCGACGAGGACCTTTTTTCGGGAGGAGACCTCCCCAACGCCAAGGAACAGGCCGAGACCACACGGATGCAAATCACAAGAGGTTTATTGAGTAGACACAGGTACCTGTGGGCAGCAAGATCTCTCGGAAGACTTGTGTGCCTGCCAACTGGAGGGCGGGCTTTTTATAGGGGAGAGCAAAAAGCAAGTTTACAGAAGCAAAAGCGTGGTTGAGGCTGGGGGGGGCATGAATGGTTTCCTCTCTCAGCATGGATGTCTGGCAACAGTCATCCTGTTCCTATCTTATTGACATCCTGCCTTGCAGTCTTCCTATCTCATAGACATCCTACTCTCTCAAGCACATGGGATGTTCTTACGAGAGCAGGCTGGCTGCTGATCCGGAGAATTTTTTTTTTTTAAGCAAACAGGATGTTCCCCCCGGGAGCATGCTAGCTGCGGGTTTTGAGGAGGGGGTCTGTAGGGTCTTTCACACAGACTCTTAGACAGCAAGGTATTCCAAAACTGTGCAGCCTGTGTGGCTTGAACTACACAAACTTAATTATCCACAGTTCTTTAAAACAAAATCAAAATTAAAAAACAAAAAACAACCCAAGTGCTGGGTTCCAGGCATGTGCCATCACGCCGAGGCTCTTCCATGGTTCTGAAGCCTTGGAAGCCCAGGTCCCTGTGGCAGCTACCTTTGCTCCCCTTTCCCTCTGGCTTACACTCAGCTACCCTTTTGTCGTGGCTTCATATGGTGTCGATGGTGGGAAGTGGGACAGATAGCTTTCTGCTGACTTGTCCATGGCTCTCTACCCCATGGCCTCACTTAGCTTTGGTGTCCTTATTTATTATTTAAACATTTTGATATATATAATTATTTGCCTACATGGCAGGCACCCTGGGAGGTCAGAAGAGGTCATCAGATCCCCTGGAACTGGATTTACTTATGGTTGTAAGACCCACTACGTAGGTGCTGGGAACTGAACTCAGGTTCTCTGCAAGAGCAGTAAACATTCTTAACACCACTGAGCCATCTCTCCAGACCCTAATTTTAAAAATGTATTTATTTGTGCTGGGTCGTGGTGGCACACACCTTTAATCCCAGCTACACAGATAAATCCTCTCTCAAAAACAAACAGAACAACGCCAAAACCCAACAACAATGTGTGTGTCTGTGTGCACACATGTGCACACTACAGGAGGCCAGGAGAGGGTGTGAGATCCCGTGAAACTGGAGTTTCAGACCACGTTGAGCTACCCAGAGTGGGCTCTGGAAAACCTGAACTCAGGTCACCTGCAAGAGGAGCAAGCATTTTAACTGCTAAGCCATCTTTCCAGTCTCTTAGGCTTTTGGTTTTTACCTCTTCTAGGACCTGTTTCCAAATACAGCCACACTGAGGATTGGGGCCCGGGAGAGGCACTGTTCCGTCTTCGTGTGGTCAGGGTATAATCACGAGTTAACCATGCAGAAGTTGAAATGAGCTTTGTCACTACCCCCACCGGTTTTGCAGGGCAACCAGGAAGTGTCATTAGTCTCCTCACATTTCATGGCCAGTCCCCTATTGATTTCCTGAGCTGGTCAGGCTGGGCCAGGTGTTTGTTTGAACTTGATCTGACAGCCCTTTGTAACCCACAGCTCATGCCTCTGAAAACACCGGGGGAGGCTTGAAGCAGGTGGCTGCTTCTCCCTGCACCACCTCTGCCAAATGTCACTTAGGAAAGGGGGAGGAGGGTGAGAACGCAGAGACCCCGATTGTGTGGGGCACAGGGTGGGACTTCAAGTGGCTTGGTCATCTCTCCTTCCTCACTTGTCCCAGAGGACTGAGCCCCCGTTCTCGTCTCTCTACCCTCAGGAGCAGGGCAGGGAACGTCTGGGAGGGGGAGGAGAGAGGGTTAAGCCCGTCCTGGTCCTTCAGTGTGATGAAACCGAAGCGGGGAGTCCGCCAAGAACAGGTCAGGCTCAAAACAGGAAAGTGCAGAGATAAATGGACACTTCTTTGTCGGTTTTACATGGATCTCTGGGGGAAAGTGCTGGAACTGATCTCATTCCGATTTTTTCCCCTAAACCTTGTTGAAGAGGAAATGCACAACGAGCCCTGCAGGGTTGCCAGAGTCTAATCTCTTCCAGGTGCCCAGATGCTAGGGAAAAGGGGAAGCGGAGGCGCTGCCGAAGTTGCTGGCAGCCACCGGAAGAGGGCCCTGGAAGGGGCAGGAGTCACGTGGAGCCTAAAAGGCAGCCTGTGGCGCTGCGGGACTCCAAACTCCAGCAAAGCAGCCCCTGTGCTGGGAGCCAGGCCGCTGCCAACCACCTGGGAAGCCCTACTTGGGGACCTGCACACAGAAACCTGCCTTCCTGCGTCCCAAGTGTTAACGGGATTCTTTCTAGAACGACTCATGGTCCCTCTGAATACACTGTGTGGTTCTGTGGGTACTGCCTACCTCCGTTCCCCTCACCCATTTTTTACTTTTCATTCTTTTGGTTTGTTGAGACAGAGTCTTATGTAGCCCAGGCTGGCTTTGAACTTTTTGTTTGTTTGGTTTGGTTTGGTTGTTTATTTTTTGTTTTTCGAGGCAGGGTTTCTCTGTAGCTTTGGAGCCTGTCCTGGAACTAGCTCTTGTAGACCAGGCTGGTCTCGAACTCACAGAGATCCGCCTGCCTCTGCCTCCCAGTGCTGGGATTAAAGGCGTGCGCCACCACCGCCTGGCCTGGCTTTGAATTTTTAATCCTTCTGCCTCCACCTCCTTAGTGCTGGGATTATAGGCATGCTGGGATTGGAATCCACAGTCTCAGGCATCTGCCTACCAAGATGCATCCCTCGCTTTATTTTTATTTTATTTCATTTTATTTCTTGAGATAAAGTCTCATATATTCCCATCTGGTCTTGAACTCACTTGTAGCCAAGGCTGGTCTTGAACTTCTGATCCTCCTGTCTCCACCTGCCAATTGTGGGATTATAGGCCTGTGTTACCATGCCTGGCTCTACCCATACCCTTTGTCTGTTCTGTTTTTGTTTTGTTTTGTTTTTTAGCAGAATCTCACTCTGTAGCCTAGGTTGGCCTTGAACTGAAAGCCATCTTGCCTCCACATCTCAGATTGCTGGGATTCCAGGTGTCCACCACTGTACTGCCTTCTGTTATTTTGAGACAGCTTCTTGCTTTGTAGCCCAAGTTGGTTTGGAACTCTATGTGTAGGACCTTGGCCTTAAACTCAACAGCAATCCTCCTGCTTCTGCCTCCAGAATGCCACCTCTAGCTTGGTGTGTGAATTGTTGACCTTCCTTGGCCTCTAGAAGCCCTTCCCTCTCCTGCCCGCTGGGCTGGAATTTGGGGTGACCCCAGGATGCTGCATCCTCCATCTCATTTGTCCTCCCCTTAACCTTTCCAATAAACCTGTGCACAAAGCCCCCATTCTGCTCCACCCTGGCAGGTGTCTGGGAGAAAACAGAGGGGTCCCTGAGAGGGAGGGTCCCTGCCTCTGCTGGGGCCTCCCCTTTATAGGAAGCAGCTCTGCCTGGGCACTTGCTCCCATGGATCCTGATGCCGTTGAGCTCTGCCACCTTGATCTCCCCTTGGCGTGCTACATGGTTCTGCTCTTTGCTCTCAGCGTTGCAGCCGTAGATACCGAAATGGTCTCCGAGTTTACTCTCTCGGCCGCAGGACCCCAGGCCCTGTCTTTACTGATGGAGCATTAAATGAGAAGATTCTGTAGGACACAGGAAGTCTTCTGAGGATGAGGACTTTGTCTTGTTGTATGTATTTGCTGCAGATGGCCCACTAGTCCTATGCTGTCGTCTTATGGAGGAGTGAACTTTCAGAAGTTTATGTGACTGGGAGGGACCCAGTGAAAGAGATGACTCAGGCAAGCATTGTTAATGAGTACCAAAGCTGCTGGGGGAAAAGGAGCTGAGAGGAAGGACATTTACATGGTGCCAAAATTCCATCCAAGTTGAATTCTGGAAATTTCCCTGAGTGGAAAATTCCACCAGGGGGGGAAAAGTGACTTTATAAAATAAATATCTGTGATGAGGTGACCAACTTAGCATCATCTGTAAAGGGACTCCAAGACATTATTCTCTTTGACATCACTGAGTGTGAAGCATTTTTCCGTCAAGTGGTTAAGCTTAATCTGACTGAGACTTAATTTCTCAACCAAGACCTGTAAGTAAGCCCCACGGCTTCTGTATTGTTAGGGTTCTGCAGACAAGAGAACCAGTAAGATGTATGTCCCCAAAGAAGTTGGCTGGATAGAACCGGCTCATACTGTTACAGATGCTGAGGAGTCCCAAGTCCTACCTCCAGCTCTCTCAGTAGCTGAGGACAGTCTTGGACCCCTAATCCTCTTGCTTCTGCCTTTCAAGTGCAGGGATTACAGGCACATACAGCCACACCCAACTCCAACATTTTAATGTATTTGGACATTTTCATAACAACAAATGTCGGGAAGTTATGAAAGATTCAGTGGACCCTTGGCACTCTGAGTGAGTTCATGAGTGGATATAGACCCTGGAGGAGAGTAATGTCAGGTCTGGGAACAACAACAAACAAACAAACGCCTTTTATTTTAAGAGGCTCAAGGAATACACACACTGACCTGGGATTCACTATGTAGACCAGGCTGGCCTTGAACTCACAGAGATCAACTGCTTTTCTCCCAAGTGCCGGGGTGAAGGGTGTGCACCAGTATGCCTGGCTTATTTTCATTATTTTTAATTATGTATATTTGCGTATTTATGGGTTTGTACATGTGAGTGCAGGTACCTAAAGAGTTGGGTTCCTGTGAGCAGGAGTTACAGATGTTGACAGTTGTAAGCCACCTGATGTGAATGCTCCTATGGCTAAACCATCTCTCCAGCTCACACCATTTAAACCATTTACATATGTGTTCCATGACATTATTCTGTGCATACCCAGGGCTGTGCCCTTCATTTTTCCTTGAACTAAAACCCTAAGCTGAGCATCTCAATAATGTATTATAAAATTGAGCATTTTATTATATATGTATTATATATAATAAAAAATATATAATGTATTATATATTTATTTATATATGTATTATAAAATTTAGATGTGCCTGCCTGCAAAGAGCTTAGGTAATAAGCCTGTCTCAGTTCTCCTTGGTCATGCCTGTGCTGGCTTGACCCTCACCCAGAACTGAACCCCCTAGGTTCGGTTACACATACTGATGAGAAGACACAAGAAGATGGCTACCTATGACAGAAAGAGGAGGCTTCGGAGGAAGATGGTCTGTAGACCTGTGATCTTAGAGTTCCAGACTCCAGCACAGAAGATACGTTTCTGGTACAGAAGCCATGTGCTTTGGGCTTCTTCTCATATAAAAGACTTACCATTGTCCACACCCATTACGTGAGACTCGGCTCTACCATGGGAAGAAGGGTCTAGAGGTGGCCGAGTTCAAACTCTCCTGTGTTTTATGGTGGTGAGGACGAAACCAACCGGCTGCTGGAGGACACCATGCACCTTGGAGAGAGTGGGGATGTGGGGATAGACGCGACCAAGAACCACTGGGCTACAGCCGTCTCAGAATAGAATCAGCCCCGTGCTATTAATAAAGTTTTATTTTATAGCGAAACTACAAAGCAGAACAATAAAGTTATTGCAATTATTCATCCTATGAGATACAAATAGGTTAATCTAATGAGGCTGAGCCGACGACTACACTATTCTAGCCACAAGGTGAGCACTGAGAGGCATGGAGTCTGCTAAGATGGAGCTGGTGATGTGTTCTCAGTTGGCAAGAGTGGGCACAAACACATCTTGTTCTTGCATTTAGGAGCCATGAGACACTTCACAAGGGTAATTTATACAGCGTCTCTGGGTCACGTTTCCCTCACAGGCAGAATACCACTTATCCCAGCAGAGTTCTTAGAAGATTCGGGACAGAAATCTCTGGGTGTTGTGCTGCGTCTGGTGCTGTTGGAAGGGCAGGGGACACTGACAGTGAGGGGAGGTAGCAGGAGGAGGGCAGACAGACACCGAAGACGGAGTCCCCACTCCAGAGTGTGGAGTACGCGATCTAAAAACAAGGGAGTAGAATGTCTTCAAATGTAAAAACCATAAGCCGTAAGAGCCTCGATATATTTGATTGTGTAAAGTATGCAAATTCTGCAGGGTAAAGGTCGCTAAGAACAAAGTTAAAGACTAATCCTGGACAAGCGCTCTCGGTTTCTACCCTGAGCCTGTTGAATGAGGTGCTAATGTTGGCCTCGCTGAACTGGTCTCTACATTCTCCTTGTCCCCTTACTCTGAAGCTCAAACAAAGCCATCTGCTTGTTTATTGAGGACAGGATCTGGCTGTGTCGCTCTCCCTGACCTGGAATTTGCTATGTGGCCTCACACATGCAGTCCCCTGGCCTTACCTGCTCAGTACTGACATGGCCGTGCCCAGCCCAGGATGTCCTCAGACACAGATGGGCACCAAAATCGTACTCAGTGATTTGCCGTCCTTGGTCTGCCATGACAGAGGTTCATAAACTGGGTGGTTTAAAACGTCACACTCACGGATCCTTTATTTATTTAGAAACAGGTCCTCATGGAATAGCCATGGCTGACCTGGAATTTGCTGGGTAGACAGCTAGACCACAGTGGTCTCTGTGAACTCACATAGATTAGCCTGCTTCTGCCTCCAGAGGACTGAGATTAGAGGCGTGGGCCACCACACCTGGCCCGCTCCGTTTCAGAGATGAGAAGTTGGAAGAGGAGGCTCACGAGCCCTCTGCAGGTCCTATGAGTGCCCTTCCTTGTCCTTTCCTAGTTTTATGTGGCCCTGGGTTCCTCGGCTGTGACAACAAAGCACCAACCTTCATCTCCACGTGGTCTCTGCATCATTGCGTCTGTGTTCTCTCCTCGTAAGGACATGTAGACTTAGGGCCTGTCTCTAGCCTAGGTTACATCATCTGAAGAGCAGTGACTAATCATAGCCACAAAGATCTTCTTTTCAAAGCCCATCCCATTCTAAAGTTCTTGGTGAGTTTAGATTTAGTGGACACTTCCCACCCACTTCGTGAATCTTCAATCACAATGGTAGGAAACTCCATCTAACTAACAAGCAACTTATTGAGAGAAGCCCCTAGTCCCTGTATCTGTGAAAAAAATTTTTTTAGACGTACTTGTTTTTACATGTATGATTATTTTGTTTGCAAGTATGTTTGTGTACCGTATACCTGTCTGGTGCCTAAGGAGGCCAAAAGAGGGCAATGGGTCTCCTGAAACTGGAGTTAGAGATGGGTTATGTGACAGGAAACAAACCTGGGTCCTCTGCAAGAGCAACAAGTGTCCTAACCATTGAGCCATCTCCCTAGCCCCACAGTTCCTATATCCATCAGCAGAATGCTCAGTCATAGCCTGGCTTGGATTAGGTCATGTGCCCATCTCTGTACTACTGGGTTAGGATGTTTGGTCCAATGAAGGCGCAAAATGGAGATTTGAGCTCCAGATATTCTGACCAGGAGAAGGGTAAACAGGTATTCGTAGGCAAAAGCAAAAAACAAAACCAAAACCCACCACTCACTAGAAATCTGGTTTTCCCTCTGTCATCAGTGAGCCCTTGGGAGGAATCACTCCTGTTGTCGTAACGGCATTCCAAAGCCCTCAAATAAATGTTTGCTAAGTTGGTTTTGAATTTTAACATAATTCGGTCTCTGGGGGCTTTAGCCGGTGTCACTCTGGAACTCGGCATCTGAACTGGGGTGAGCCCTGAAGACATTGCCTTCTTCTGTAAGGCAGTGGTAGGTAAACCAGATGGACCATCCATCTGTTGTGTAACCATTTACTCTTTCTTCTTCTCCTCCTCCTCTTCTTCTCTGCTCCTCCTCCTCTTCCTCCTCCTCCTCCTCCTCCTCCTCTTCTTCTTTCTTTTATAATTAGACAAACCATTGGGCTTGCTGTTTTCTAAACCAACCCAACACAGTTACAAAGAATGGGAAGGGTCTTAGCATAACAGTCATGCGTCAGGGCTCATCAGGGAGGAAGCTGATATAGTATGAGGCTTTGCCACATGGACACAGCATGGCATACCCCTGAAGTTCCCCCATGATGCTGAGTGTGTACCCACTCTGCCTACTGTGTGGTGACAGTTCTCATGCAGATGACCATAGGTAACTATTACTTCTCCATCTTCTACATTGCTATGCTCCATCTTCTATATTATTCTACATCTCCATCCGTGGATGTGAGTGTGATCATAAAATCCTGCTTATTAAAAAAAATCCCGCTTATTGCTCCCTGCATAATCCGTTTAGTAGAGGAAGAAGGGTCCATTCTCTGAACAGGTGTTCTCCTCTTAGCAGCGAGCAGTAGCCAGGATAGCTGAACCTGGGGAAACACTTTAGCAGGCAGCCCCATGAGAACACGGCTCTCTGGCTGCTGGCAGATCACAGCCCATCCATTCTCACAAACACTTATGAAAGAGAGCCAAGAACGAAGGGTTTGGCTCGTGTTGGCGTCAAGGTACAACGGGAGAGAAACACAAGCAGTAGGTGCACCTGAGCCACAAACCTAGACCTTTCCTTGTCCTAATATGTACATGTCTTGCTGCAAGGTTTGAGTGCCATTGTCCTCGCGTACCCCGAGCTCTGGTGCGGAATGTAGTATGCTGGGCTGAGACATGTGCCATCCAGTGGTTTAGCTGGCAGTCTGGTGCCTTAATCACCCACAGAGGGGCCTTGTTTTCTAAGTTTCCAAAAGATTCCCTGCCTAGAGGGTGAAATCAGCCAGCCCTTAAGGTGCAAGGAGCTAGACTTGGGAACTGTGCTGTGGAATTGAATTTGCTGACCTAGATGTAGTTTGGAACCCACAAACCTCACACCACAGCAAGGCCCTTTCTTGTGCTGGGCACAGTGTTGCAATAACTAGGTTCTCAGAAAAGGTCTGAAGAAATCAGAGGCGTGGATGACAGCCCCAAGACCACAGGCCCCTGGGACCTTCCTGTTTGTTCTGTGGGGGAGGGCCAGGGAGGGAGGGAGGCCTTCCCTGTGTGGGCACTGGTGTTTCCTCAGAGGGAACAAGGCTGGGGCTTGAGTTTGAACTGTGTGTGCCCAGTCCACATACTCTGGTCAGACCATTATTTTTAGTGAGAAGGTAGAACCAACCACAGAGGCCCGAAGTAGTTTGGGAAATCGGGCTTAAAATTGTGTGAATTGTGGGGCTGCGGAGATGGCTTAGTGGTTAAGAATATTTATTGCTCTTTCCCCCCCTTCAATTTATTTATTTTATGTGTATGAATATTTTGCTTGCACATATGTATGTGAACCATGTGTGCCTGGTGCCCGAGATCAGAACAGAATATCTAAGATGGGAATTATGGGTGGTTATAAACCACCAAATGAGTGCTGGTAACCAAACCTGGCTCTTCTGCAGGAGCGGAACTGCCGTAAACTCCAAGCCATCTCTCTAGCCTCCGAGCTTGCCGCTCTTGCGGAGGACCTGAGCTCTGTTTCTAGAACCCACACAAACTGCCTGTAACCCAGCTCCAGGGGCTCTGACCCCTTTCCTTGCTTCTGTGGGCATCTGCACTACATGCACACCCACACATACACATAATCAAAAAGGAGAAGAATAAAGGAGATAAAAGGGGGAGCCTGGGGTGTCAGTCACTTGGCGGAGTACTGGCCTAGCATGACAAGGTCCCGGGTTCCATCCCCAGCACCGACTAAAGCAGGTTATGGTGGCACTTGGGAGGCGGAGGTAGGGGAATCCGATAGTCATTGGACCCTGTCTCAATTAAAGGAAGGGGGTGGGGTGCTAAGGGAAAACAGACAGAAAAAGGCAGCACCAGAAATCCTAAGAAACAAAGCCCAGTATAAATATGCTCAGAGAGATAAAGGCAGATTGCAGAGTCCCAGAGACCAAGAGTAGGATGGTCACGGGCGGAGCTCGGCAGGAGCAGAGCAGATGCTAAAACCAAATTTGGATAGCAAGGGAAGAGGCAGGAACAGATGGAGGGGGAGTGAAACTGTGCTGGAGGCTGAGGAGGCTTGGGCCAGCCCCATAGGGTGGACTGAAGGAGACATGGACCCAAAGCGGAGCCCAGTGGATCACAGGTGGCCACGTGTATTTATCCCTGGGCTGGGCAGTTGTTGGGCTCTCCGTGGACAGGTGTGTCCTGAAGTAAGGCAGCAGCCCTCAACTGAGATAAGCAGTAGAAGAGAGAGTGAAGTCAGCACCTTCTCCTTCCCTGAACGTGAACTTGGATCTCCACGGCTATTGCTTCTTCAATGAAGAGTCGAGGAAGTCTTGAAAGGTTGAGCTGATATGGTAGAAACTGAGCAAGTGACTGGAGAGTAAAGGGGAGACAAATACTAGGGCAGTGGGGAGATCAGAACAGAGGGGAAATGGGATGGAGGGGAGCAAGCCTGTAATTCTAGCTTTCTGGAGCTGGAGGCAGTGGGACCAGGAGTTCAAAGCCAGCTTCAACTCTGTAAGAAGCTACAAGCCAGCCTGGGGCTGTGTAAGACATTGTTTCAAAAAGCAAAAACCAGGGGCTGGAGAGATGGCTTAGAGGTTAAGAGCACTGGCTGTTCTTCAAAAGTCATGAGTTCAATATCCACCAAGCACACGGTGACTCATAACCATCTTTAATGAGATCTAGTGCTCTCTTCTGGCCTGCAGACGTACACACAGGTATACATGTAGCATACATGCAGGCAGAACACTATACACACACACACACATACATAAAATCTTTCGAAAAAAGCAAAAACCAAACAAAACACAAAATGAAGAAAGATGATAAATTTATAGGTTTGCCAACTGAGCAAATAGAGTTCCATTAAGAGAGAATAGGAGGGGCTGGAGGGACCCTCAGCTCTTAGCTCTTAAGAGTGCATGCTGCCCTTATAGAGGACCTGAGTTCAGTTCTCAGCTCCCACACTGAACTGCTGATAACAACCTATAACTTCAGCTCCAGGTTCCTGGGAACTTGATACACAATTCTGGCTTTCATGGGCACGTGCATACACACACACACGCACACGCACACGCACACATACATGCACACACACTATTGAAAAAGAATAGAATACAAGTATGGCAACTCAGACCTGTAATCTCAACACCCAGGAGGCTGAAGGATCAAGATCACGTGAATTGGCTGCCTTTCTGGGCAATGAAGTGAGACACTATCCTGGAGATAGAGATAGAGATAGAGATAGAGATAGAGATAGAGATAGAGATAGAGATAGAGATAGAGGGAGAGGAAGAGATAGAGATAGAGATAGAGGGAGAGGAAGAGGGAGACGGAGAGGGGGAGGAGAGAGAGAAAGAGAGAGGTGGGGGGAGGGAGGAGTGGGGAGTGGAAAACAGAGAGTCATATTGCAGAGAATAATAATTCAAGAAGAGGTTTTTTTAAAGGAAGGCTATGTATTTTTAGAGCAAAGGGTTTAAGTGTCTTAAGGCACAGAATTGTGTAACAATGAGTAATGGGCTGACAGACGAGCAGGAACTGGAACAACTTTATTCTGACTGTGGCCCTGGGAGCGAGAATATAGTGCCAAACCGATGCTTTGGGACCGTGAGATGTCTCAGAGTAGTGAAGGCGCTTGCCACCAAAGCTGGGTTCAGTCCCTAGGACCTACACATGGGCTGTCTTCTGACTTCCACACATGCTACGTGGCACACATGCATACATACCCCATCCCATCCCTGAATGAATAACTTCAGAGTTCTTTGTGTTTATGTGAGAGAGATGGTTTTTTTTTTAAAACGTGTGTGTGTGTGTGTGTGTATCTACTGAGATAAGTTCTCACTATATAGCCCTAGCTGGCCTGGAATTTGTTATGTATGTCAGTCATGCCTCTAACTCAGAGATCACTAGATTCTGCCTCTGAGAGCTGGCATTAAAAGCATGTACCACTACACATAGCCTATTAATTTTATTTTATGTTTATGCACGCATGTACTTGAGTGTATGTGTGTGCCTCACATTCATGTAAGTGCCCACAGAGACCAGAAGAGGGTGTTGGATCCCCTAGAACTGGAGTACAAGTGGTTGTGAGGCCTCTGATTTGGGTGTTGGGTTCCAAACCTTAGTCTTCTGGAAGAACAACAAGAATTCTTAACAGCTGAGCCATCTTTCCAGTGTCCCCCAACCCAGGCGAGATCTTATGTAGCCCAGGCTGGTCTCAAACTGCTGGATAGCAGGAGATAGTTCCTGACCTATTGTTTCTACCTCACAAATGGGGTTTCAGGTGTACACCACCGTACTGGGTAGAGTCCTTATATGGTGTAGTGATATGTGTGTCTGATCGGCACACAGCTAAAGCGCATACAAGCGTGAAAGTAAACAAAGACTTTTTATCAGAAAATGTAACTTTTATCTCACAGGCAGTCTTTTTCTCATGACTACTGTTTGATATATTTCCTGAGGATGAAGGAATAAATAAATCAAAATGCAGCAAGCAGGAAGACGAAAGAGTATGGACTGGGAGGCTGGAGGTCTCTAGGATACCATCAAGAGAGAAGAAAGTGGTGTCTAGATGGCCTCCCGGGTTTAGATATGATGGGGTTATCAGTAACATACACACTGATAACCACCCAGAAGATGGAGCAATATCTATCTCCTGGAAAAACAAAAAGAAAGTTTGTGTCAGGTGGGAAATGCAGGCCCAGCAGTAGCGGTGACACCCCGTGAGGGCTGCCGATGGATTCAGCCACAAATTGCAACCGAAGCAAATAAAGAAGATGCAGAGGAAGATACGCAAAACCTCACCCTTGGTTCCCAAGAAAACAACAGATAAAATAAATAGTCAAACAAACAGCTGGGTGGTGGTGGCACATGGTTTTACTCAGGAGACAGAGGCAGGTGGATCTCTGTTGAGTTTGAAGCCAGTCTGGTTTACAAAGTGAGTTCCAGGACAGCCAGGGCTACACAGAGAAACCCTGTCTCAAAATAAATAAATATAAAAACTAAAAATGAATAAATAAAGATGGGCATGGTGTCACATGCTATAATCCCAGTACTTGGGGCAAGGGTAGGGGTGGAGGGTTAGTCTCAGCTACAAAGTGAGTTTGAGAAGCCCCTGTTGTGTTACACGAGATACCACCTCAAGAGACAGAAAGGAACCCACGCTTTTAAAAGCTATTTTTTTCCTTTTTATAGTTACACTTATCTATTGTGTGCTCATGGGATGGAGCCTGTGTTCAAAGGTCAGAGGACAGGTGTGGGAACTGGTTCCTTCCTTCCACCACCAGACCCGGGGGACTGACCTCTTCAGACAGAGGAGGGGCCTTTACTTGTCGGGCCATCCCATCATTCTGGTTCATTTGATGTCTTCTGTTAGTCATTTCCCATCTGATGACCTCTTCATCCTGCCCTTTGGCTATAAGTCCTTTCTGATTTCATTTATTTAAACTAACCTACTATTTTTATTTTTTTTATTTTTTTATTTTTTTTTGGTTTTTTTCGAGACAGGGTTTCTCTGTGGCTTTGGAGCCTGTCCTGGAACTAGCTCTGTAGACCAGGCTGGTCTCGAACTCACAGAGATCCGCCTGCCTCTGCCTCCCGAGTGCTGGGATTAAAGGCGTGCGCCACCACCACCCGGCTACCTACTATTTTTAAATACTTTTTTTTTTTTTAGTTATTTTTTTTTTTTTACTGAGAGGAGTGTTCTCATTATGTTGTCTTGACTGACCTAGAACTCACTGTGTAGACCAGGCTGGCCTTGAACTCACAGTGATCCACCTGCCTCTGCCTCTGGGGTTAATGTGCACCAACATATTCAGCCAACTAACCTACTATTAAAAACACACAAGCCACCCCCCACTTTAGCTTTTGACAACCTCTTGTAACCCAGGCTGACCCCAAACTTGGGCTTTTCTTGCCTCAGCCTCCAAAGTGTTAGAATTACAGAGGTGCACTATAGTGACTGATTTAAATTTTCATTCATTAAAAAAAATCCAAGTATTAGGGAAAAAACTTACCATTGCACAGGAAGATTGTTAACTATACAGCAACAGGGTCATAGCCACAAAGGAGGGGACTCGGGCTGCAAATGCAAGGACAGGAAGAGCCAAGTGAAGTGGCAGGAGACAGACGGTTAGTGACAGACAGCATCAGGGACCAGCGGACTCTTTCTAACCTGCCTGAGTTCTTGCTGAGGTGTCTGGGGTTTCATTACCAATGCTGGTGATCTCCATCAGTGAAACAACACTGGTATCTACCAACTCAATCAGAGGTCCAGGGTAGAGAGGTGACACGTCCAAGGCCTTTGTTGATGCTAGGACGAGCATACCTATGGGATGAAGGCCAAGGTCCAGGCCTCCTTGAAAAGAGAGTTTAGCAGGGCCACCTCGTTAATCCCAGCACTCAGGAGGCAGAGACAGGCGGATCTCTGTGAGTTTGAGGCCGGTCCCATCTACAAAGTGAGTTTAAGGATAGCTAGGGCTACACAGAGAAATCCTGCCTTGAAAAATAAAAACAAATAATCAAACAAATAAAACCCCCTAGCTTCATGCCGCTATCAATGCCAGCAGTCTGAGTGAGCGACCTCTTAGGGGAAGAAGGAGCGTGGGGTGAGGGAGTTGGGGGGGTCATCACCACTCTGGACCTGTACTTTTGCCCAGGTAGTCTTTGTGCTGAGAGAGCCCAGACACTGGCCAAGCTGGAGGCTGTGACCACTGGAGAAAAGGGCTCCCTTCTGATCTGCTCAAACACTCCCTTTCGGCAGAAGGCTTCTCCTAGCGAAGACCTTCGGGTCCAAAACTGTCCCAGGTTCAACAGGCAGTGACTATTATCTCAACCAGAAAGAGCTGCCTGCTCCCAGCAGGAATTTCCAGTCATGGTTGTTAGCCTAGGTGTGAACCCCAAGGTAAGCGTCAGATCTCTTGTAGTTCAGGTTCACCCCAACAACTGGTTTCCTGGTGCTTAGCACAGACGTTTGCTCTTTTCCCACGTTGACCTCAGGGTCTCAGCAAGGTTCAGGCTTTCTAGTCATTAGCCTTCATGCCAGGACCCCCCCCCCCCCGCCTGTCTCTGGTGTTCCCCACTCCCCCCTCCTTCTTCCTCCCTAAGTCCATGAGAACTGCCTGAATGAGTTCTGGAGTGAGGTGTATGCTCTTCCTTCCAGGGAGTCACCGGGTGGTGGAGGGGTGACACTAAGGGGAAGCAGACGTCCCTGCAGCCCAGGTCTCAGCCTAGGGGACCATGGGAAATGGTGTCAGCTGATAAGAATTGTCTTCAACTGGGGCTTGGACTCCTTGGAGCCAGAAGCAAGGCTGTGCATGGTGGTCCTCAGCTCTCCATAGTGACCTGATTCCTTTCCCAGGGACAGGCCAAGGGACCTTTCTTCCCTTCTGCCCCATGTGGATATAAATCCCATGCAGCCATAATCCCCCTGCCCCAGCCCTGCCCACAACCACCCTCTGCTCCAGTGAGCACTGTACATTCACAGGTATCCAGGAGAAACTGCTGTGTGCACATATCTCTGTCACCAGGAAACAGCAGGTTCCCCTTGCAGGCTCTTAGTCTCATAGATAAAATAATTTAAAAGCTGGGTATAGAAAGGAACTCACAAGTTATTAGAATCAAGGAAAACAGACAGCAGGGGCAGTCAAGGTTGGGATTGCTGCAGTGGCCTGGAGGAGGGGGACAGAAAGGCATGGGCAGAGGGAAGCTACCCTGAGAAGTCAGGAAGCCCGCAGGCTCAGCAAGGAGACCTTCACACAGCTGTGGAGAGGAGGAGGCTTTAGGGTGTATAAGTGTCTTTATCAGTAAGGAGACAATTCTTCCTTCCATTTTTAAAAATTTTATCTTCAGATGTGGAAGCGAAGCAAGAGGATCAGGAGTTCAAGGCCATCCTCAGCTACGCAGTGAGTGTAGGGATACAAAAGTGTCTCAAAATAAACAAACAAGAAAGCCGGGTGAGGTGGCGTGCACCTTTAATCCCAGCACTCGGGAGGCAGAGACAGGTGGATCTCTATGAGTTGGAGGTCAGCCTGGTCTACCAAGTGAGTTCCAGGCCAACCAAAGGCTGCATAGTGAGACCCTTTCACAAAAACCAAAACAATAACAACACTAATAATAACGATAAAAAGAGTTATCATAGACCCCCACACTGGCTTACTGCCTGTAATATTTACTCCATCCATGTCAGCGGTGGTGCAGGATTGCAGACAGCTTCACACCAACTGTCAGCTGCAGCAGCCAGAGCTGCTATCTGGACCGCTACAGGGAAAGCCCAGTCCTTGACTTCGCAGCAGGACAGAACTTCCATCAGAGCCGGCGTGAAGCAGAGCTGGAGTTGGTTTATTTCTGGGGTATAGAATTCAAAGTCAGGACTTTGTGCAGTCTAGGCAAGTACTCCCCCAACCGAGCCACAGCTAGAGCCTCACCATTTGCACTGATTTGTTTGTTTGTTTTTTGAGACAGGGTCTCACTATGTATCCCTGTCTGGCCTAAAGGTGCGTGCCTCTATACCTTACAAAGTTCATAAAAAAGGCAACTTTTCAGAAAGAGTTATTTCCTCTTTGATTATGTGTTTCTGGGTAGGTGCCTATGTGTGCAGGTGCCCTCAGAAGTCGGAGGCGTCAGATCTCTTAGAGGTTACAGGCTGTTGTGAGCTGTGTGTGGGTATTGAACTCTGATCTGCTGCAGGAACAGTGAGTGCTCTTAACCACCAGACCATCTCCGCAGCTTCTTTATAAGACAGTTTAAACAGGTTTAAGAACAGGGGTGTCTTAGGATTTCTATTGCTGTGACCCCATGACCATGACAACTTTTATAAAGGAAAACATTTCACTGGGGCTTGTAATTGGAGTAGTCAAAAGGCTACCGAGATCAGGACTATGGATAAAGTAATGTTGAATAGTAGAATTAGTAGTATCACCTTTGTTTCTTAGCCACTCAGACTCGAATAATCACACAGAAACTATATTAATTAGAACACTGCTTGGCAAATGGCTCAGGCATATTTTTAGCTAGCTCTTACGTTTTAAATTAACCCATTTCTATTAGTCTATGTATCCCCACATGACTACGATGTTACCTCATTTTTTACATGTCCTGCTCCCTCAGCGGCTAGTTGGCTGGCTTCTGCTGGACTCCGCCTATTCTCTCTCTGTATCTCTTTCTTTTTGTTTGGATTTCTCTCCTGGCTTTACTCTGCCAAACCACTGGCCAAAGCAGCTTCTTCATTAACCAATGGCAATAAAACATATTCATAGCATACGGAGGGGACTCCCACATGAGGGACTGGCTTACAGTTCCAGAGGTTTAGTCCATTATCAACATGGTGAGCAACACGGCAGCATGCAGACAGACACGGTGCTGAAGAAGGAGCTAAGAGTTCTATGTCTGGATCTGCAGGCAGCAGTAGACTGTGTGCCGAGTGGGCTGCACTTGAACAATGAGACCTCGAAGCCCACCCCGCACAGCGCACAGCGGCACACTTTTTCCAACAAGGCCACACCTCTAAATAGAACCACTCCCTATGGACCAAGCATGCAGACCCAAGAGTCTACAGGGGCCATTCCTATTCACACCACCACAAGGGGCTAATAGGAAGAGGGGCACTTAGGGCAAAGGGCAGAGCCACGGTTGTCTTCACAATAGCTGCGTGTAGAATTTGTTTCTCAAGTTATCGACGAAGTTGGCTAAGAAACTTAAAAGAGATCTCAGGATGGTTGCAGGGGCGTGATTACACAAAACCTAGATGTAAGAAAGCAAGAAGTTAGGATGCGTCACTGAATTATAGTGTTTTTAAAATGATTGACTGACTGTGTGTGTATATGTTAGTGCATGTATCTCTGCACATGTATGAGGTGGTCAGGGGTGGTCTTGAAGGAACTGATTCTCAGCTTCCATCATGTCAGTCCAGGTGATGGAACTCAGATCTGCATAATATAATATAATATGCTTTGTATGTGGGATACCCAGAAAAATTCCAGGAGAGGAGTAAGGCCCTACCTGAGGTCATAGACATGCAGGCCCTAGGCCAGGTTTATTGTTAGCTTAACACTTATATCTAAAAACATTTCTATATAAGAGATTTATTTATTCATTTTTTTAGTATGAAGGTGGTAACCTACATACTAAATATTCTTAACCAGGATGGATTTTTTTTTCAAGGCAGGGTTTGTCTGTGTAGCCCTGGCTATCCTTGAACTCGCACTATAGACTAAGCTGACCTTGAACTCTGCCTCCAGAGTGCTGGAATTAAAGGCATGCCCCGTGATCACCTGACTGGAATTATTTCTCTTTTTATGAAAAGGTTTATGTTTAATTGTGTACATGTGTGGAGTATGTAGAAGCTAGAGGTGTCCTGGAGCGTAAATCCCAGGCAGTTCTGGACCACCCAATGATAGTCCTCTTGCGAGAGCAGTACAGACTCAACCACTGAAACTCTCTCCTGGGCTAGAATCATTTTTAAAGGTCTGTTTACTTGTATCTTATGTGTATGAATATGTACCTGCTAGTACATATGTGTGCCATATGCATGCAATACCCATGGAAGCCAGAAGAGGGCAGTGGATCTCCTGGAACCAGAGTAACAGATGGTTGTTAACTGTCATGTGGGTGCTGAGAACCAAATCTGTGTTCTCTGCAGAAACAGTAAGTGACTACGTAGCCATTTCTCCTGCCCTGGGCTGGATTTTAGTTATTTGTTTGTTTGGTTTTGGGTTTTCAAGACAAGATCTCTCTGTGTAGCCCTGACTGTCCTGTCTTGGAACTCACTCTGTAGACCAGGCAGGCCTTAAACTCGGCCAAGACCCACCTGCCTCTGGAGTGGTGGGATTAAAGACACGGACCCACTCACAGGTCTGGGCTGGGATTCTTCTTCTTCTGTTCTTCTTCTTCTTCTTCTTCTTCTTCTTCTTCTTCTTCTTCTTCTTCTTCTTCTTCTTCTTCTTTTTTATTAAGCATAAGTGTTCTGCCTGCATGCGTGCCTGCACAGCAGAAAAGGGCACCAGATCTCATTACAGATGGTTCTGAGCCACCATGTGGTTGCTGGGAATTGAACTCAGGACCTCTGGAAGAACAGCCAGTGCTCCCAACCTCTGAGCCATTTCTTGAGTCTCAACTGATTAGAGGCTTTAGCCTGACTACGGAGTGAGAAACTAATTGTCCTTGGCTTTCCTGTCTCAAAACCTAGGCATCAACTCCACATGTTGCAAATCATCTCCAGCCACCAGAAGTCAAGACACAGAAGGTGGGAAGCCCAGGTCCCACTGCCCTTGACTTCAGGGTGTCTGTAATGGTAAAAGTAAAATGCTGTGGATCCCGAGTGGCTGCAGCAGGCAGTGGGCTATGAGACCATGCCTCAGGTCCCCGTGCGGGGGCAGGCAGAGGACAGTGGGTCCCAGAGCAGCCAGTCCCAGGCAGAGATGGCACATGAGACCATGAGGAGAGAAAGATGGATGGGCACGCCATGAGACCACGCTGCAGATCTCCGAAGGCAGTTGGTCCTGGGCAGGGAGCCACATGGTGGGCGAGAGACAGACAGATAGGCACACCATGCAGAGTGAGGTTGGATATTTATTTAGTGGGTTATGGAAGGGAAAGGGAGAAGAGGAGAAAAGCAGAGATGTTGACTGAGTTTCTGTCCTACCCAGTCCTTGTGCTGCCTGGTTCCTATAATTGTTAAGTCCCAAAGAAATCACACAGAGGTCTACATTAGTTATAAACTGATTGGCCCATTAGCTCAGGTTTCTTATTAACTCTTATAACTTATTTAGCCCATTATTCTTATCTGTGTTAGCCATGTGGCTCAGTACCTTATTCAGCAGGGCAGACACATCTTGCTTCTTCTGTGGTCCCGTCAGAACTGCAGAGGAATGGGCTTTCCTCTTCCCAGAATTCTTCTGTTCTCATTGACCCACCTCTACTTCCTGTCTGGTTGTCCCGCCTATACTTCCTGCCTGGCTACTGGCCAATCAGCATTTGTTTAAAATATAATTAGCAGGTTCCACACCAGAGAGAGAGAGAGAGAGAGAGAGAGAGAGAGAGAGAGAAGGGAGAGAAGGAAGAGAAGGGAGAGATGGAAGCTGCCTCTTTGAGAGGGAGACAGAAAAGGAAGAGACTCAGGCTGCAAGCAGGATCATTACAGTGTCTTCGGCAGGGACTGCTGTACCTCCTTGTTTTTCTCCCCCAGGCTGGCTAGGCCCCACGAGGGATGGCAGCACTGCTGGTTGATAACAGTCCTACAGGTCTTCTTGTCTCCCTGTGGAGTCTTGACTATTCTGTCCTAGTTAAATACAGGCAGGAGTATGCAGAGGTGGGGCTCGTGGAAACTTCTAGGAAAGAGGACCAAAAAGCGAAGCAGAGGGCTGAGATTTGGGTGCATAGAGCTGACTGTGGAAATGGACTGACCGGCACAAGCTGAGAAAGGGGAGGATGGGCTGAAGCTGAGGGAGGAGCCGAAATGAAATGATCCTCGACTTGGCAACACATATACTAAAATTAGAATAATACATAGAAGATTATCATGGCCTCTGTGCAAGGATGACACACACATTTTTGACATGTTTTATATATACATACAAATATACTTTTAAAATTAATTTATTTTTGTAATGGTCTGTCCTGTCCCTTTAAGAGACAAGCACCACCCACTCCCTCCCTGTCTGCTGAGGCAAGCAGATCTTCCTTCTGCTTCCAGCCTGAACTCCTTCCTTTCAGTCTCTCTCCCAAAGAGGCAGCTTCTTCCTCTCTCCCTTCTTCCCACTTCTCTCCTTCCCCCCTCTCTGTTTCTCTTTCTCTCCCTGTCTCTCTCTGCCTCTCTGCTCTTTTCCCTTCTCCCCTTCCCCTTTTCCCTTTCCCTTCCATAACCCACTAAATAAATACTCACTTTCTCTGCATGGCGTGCCTAATAGGTCTGTCTCTCACCCACCACGTGGCTCCCTGCCTGGGACCCGCTGCCCCTTGTGGCCCACTGTCCCCAGCAGTCACTCTGGAATGGTGCTGTTTTATTTTTACCATAACAACTTTCACTATGGAGTCTTGGCTGGCCTAGAACTCACGGAGATGCATCTGCCTCTGCTGGGATTAAAGACCTATCTCATTACCAACCCATATTTCACGTTAAAGAAAGAAAGAACCGAAATGCAATTGTGACAAAAGTTTTGGCTTTAGCAGTGTGGTAGCTCAATCCTAGTTCTCTGGAGGCTGATGCAGGAGGACTGCTGTGAATTTGATCCTAGCCTGGTTACAGTATGGGACTGTATAAATAAACAAACAAACAAGAAAAAAACACAAATAAAAACCACAACCAACAGTAACAGCAAAGTCATTCTCCGTTCCACAGGAGTGCTGGAGTAAGTCTGCAAGGAGGCAAAAGCTGGGTTTTTGCACCCTGCACCTCATTCTCATGGCAACACAGCTGATCTGGATTTGGCCCCAAGAAGGGACCAGCTTTGCCTTGGCATCTCTGTTCAGGCAGGGCAGTTCCTGGAGAGGGACTGGCTGTGCCCTGCCGGCAGTCCCCAAGGGAACCCCTGCAGAGGTCACTGTGTCTACTAAGGTTGAGCCAGCATTTCTCCACACCAGCTGGGTGACCTTGACCTGGTTCTGGTCCGTTTTTAGTGCTTGCAGTTCCGCAGTTCCGTTTCCTTCTCTGTAAACAAGGCACGAAGGAGGATTAAATGAAACTGTCCCTGGAGGGGCAGGAGGCTCACCGCACCCCGACCTGGCTTGGCTTGTCTCCCGGGAACAGCTGTTAAGGGCTTGGTTGGAGCCCTGATGTGGGCTGGTCTCCCACTTCCTGCTCTTGGGGTGGGTGTACTTGGCTCTCCTGGCTAGTCTCCAGACCTGGGTGCAGGAAGCTGAACCCAGCCCTGGCCTACTTGACCTCCCTTCCCTTCCTTGCTGGAGCCCTATCAGCTTGTGGGTGTGTGTGAGAAGGGTGAATCTCTGGTTCCTGCATTCCCCAGCCTTGATTGTTTGTCTAGCGTAGAATTCAGCGTGAGCCAGGATATGGTGGTCATGGACCCATTTAGTCCCAGCACTGGGGAGGCCGAGGCAGGGGCATCTCTGTGAGTTTGAGGCCAGCCTGATCTACAGAGCGAGTTCCGGGACATCCAGGACTGCACAAAGAAACCCTGGCTCAAAGAACAAACAAAAAAACAAGAATTCAGCCTGAAATGCCACCTTAGGAGCTGGCCGTTCGCTTTTGTCCTCTATGTGGGGATGGGGTGGAAGAGCCACAGCTGAATCCAAGCACCTCTGGGTCCCCTAGATCTCACCTGCGCTCTTACGGTGGAAAAAGATGAAAAGATATCAAAATAGGATGGGGGGCGGAGAAGTTTGCTCAGGACCCCCTGTGCACATGGGACCCGGTGTGAGTTGGGGTCCTTTCTCTGAGCAGATGCAACTTAGCAGACCGTGCCTTTGTATAAGCCAGCAAAGCGTATAGTCTTTCCTGGGAGCTTGAGGTTCAGGGTCCTGCCTGTCAGACTCCATCAGTGATATTAAATGAAGGTTAAACTTGGTGCCCCAGGTTCGACATGCTCCTTGACCCACCAGGTCCTCAGTTCTCTTTGGATTCTGGTTTGTGTGCCAGCTCATTGTCTACTTAGAACTCATCTGGTCCCCAAATCCCACATCTCTTTTCTTTGGCCTTTGAACCTTAAATGTAGCTTTCTTCGATAGCATTCATAAGATCCTAGAGAAGCTGGAGGTCTAGAGAGAAAACCGACTGTTGAGTCAGTGAAATCTGTTTCTTTGGGGACAGACCCCCAGTTGCAGAGGCACCCCAGCCTTCACAACCACACGTCTGTCCAGCTAGTCTCCTTTTCTTTGCTAGAGTCCATGCCTGGCAGTTCATCTCCCACGGACATGGAAACAGATGGCAACAGCAGCCTACCCGTAGGATGGCACTGGGCGTTGGGTAGGGCAGAGGTCAGAAGTCGGACCTCTGGGTTTGGGCAGACTTGTTCTACCCACACAGAGCCACAGCAGATCTGCGTCCACCACAGTCATACACGGCCCAGAGGGTGTGTGTGTGTGGGGGGGGGGGGGATGAAGTGTTCCCTGGCAGTGTTGCCGCAACTTCAACCCTAGCTCAAGGGAGAAGTGCCAAAGTATGTCCTAGAGTCAGTGGATGTGTGTTTGAATCTTGGATCCCTTGTGGGACCTAAAAGACTTATTCTCTGTGCCCTGGTTTTGTCATCTATCAAACAGATGGTGTCAAACTTCCAGGGTTGTTTTAAGAATGAAATGAGTAAACACATAATACATAATCAAAATCAATACTGCTAGCTATTACGGGGCAACCTTTGCGGTCCCAGTGGGAACCCACATTGTCAGATTCCCACAAGACCGGTGTTTGAAATTTCTAGCAATTCACTGCAGCCGGTCTAAGGAGAACCACACTGGGAGAGCCCAGCTTTCATCTATGAGGATGATCTAAGACAACCTTCCAGACCGCTCAGACCTTAGAGGCAGCCTGGTCACCTGTCCTGCCCTGCTCAGAACGCTCCTGAGGACCAACAGAAAGCGCTGTGAACAGAAGCCCTGTCCCTGTCAGCGGCCTCAAAGAACACATCCCATAGCCCCAGCATCCTCATCCCTCACTGAGTCATTAGGGTTCTGGCGACAGCTGAAGCCTCCAGCCTGACCTCGGTTTAGGGTGATGAGGTCTACGAGCAGGCCACCCACGGAGACACATTTCTGTATTACTCCCCTGACCTAACTCCCTGGAACTGTAAGCAGAGTGTGTAAGTGGTTCTAGCTCAGGACGGTAAGTGAGCTCATGAAGCCTGAACTGAGATGCTGACTCCTTACCAACAGATGTTTCTCTGTGTCGGCCTGTATCTGTCCAGACAGAATAGGTTTTGACACATGCCTGCGTTCACAATCCTTCTCTCTCTCCCTCTTTCCCCCTTCTTCCTATCGCTCCCTCTCCTACTCTAGGTTTTATGGAGCCCAGCCTGGCCTTGAACTACTATGTAGCCAAGGATGACATTGTATTGATTCTCCCAACTCCACTTCCTGAGTGCTGCTGTTGGAAGTTACATTCCTACTTGAGGACTGAACCCACGGCTTTGTACATGCTGGGCCAGCACTCTACCAACTAAGCTACATCCCCAGCCCCCCATCGTGCTTACCTCCTAGTCTTCTCAGGCCTGCCACCCCTCCCCTGTGACCTCCCTCCTCAAGGGAAAAAGAAAAATGAAAAGAAAGAAAAAAATAGCCGGGCGGTGGTGGCGCACGCCTTTAATCCCAGCACTCGGGAGGCAGAGGCAGGCGGATCTCTGTGAGTTTGAGTCCAGCCTGGTCTACAAAGGGAGTTCCAGGACAGGCTCCAAAGCTACAGAGAAACCCTGTCTCGAAAAACCAAAAGAAAAAAAAAGGAAGAAAGAAGAAAATATACTTACGGGAGTATGGTCAAATTCCTGGTGGCCACTTGGGGTAGCGTAGGCCCCCTACCTCAAGGAAGGATGAGTGTTTCTCTCCTATATCCATGCCAGAAGCCATCAAGTGGGGAGAGTCTGAGAGGGTCCATGTGAGCTCTCGCATGACTGTTATCTCCTGCCTCAGTGTGCTGTGGGCTAGTGAGGGGAGGGACCAGCTCTCCAGCACCCACTCTTGGGGCCGGCTCTCCCTTGCCTATGGCATCCTCCCCATGCGTGGACTGGGACTGGCTCTCCTGCACTCAAGTCACCATCAGGGCCACCTGTAGCTGCCAGAGAGGGACAGGACCTGCTCTCCCATGTGCATGCCACTGCCAATGCTGATGAGAGGCAGGGCAGCTCTCCCGAGCCCTAAGGCATTCTCATTGCCTTGCTGGTAGCACAGGCTGCAGACATCAACATGACTTTGACCATATCAGGACCCCTGACCCACTCACGGCCCTCATGGCCGCATGGCCATGGGTCTCAACATGGCCTCAGGTGGCTACACAGGCTGCTCACAGTAGTATGGCTCCACAAAGTAGCAAACCTGGAAGACGTCACTAAAGCATCATCAGGCAGCCTCCGGCTGCTGTAGGAGCTGCGGGCTGTGTTCCTGCCACCCAGCTCCCAGCCGCCTGGTTAGCTTATACCCGAAATAACAACACACACACTGTATGCATACAAACACTGCCTGGCCCATTTCTATTAATGTGTGCAGCACCACAAGGTGGTGACTTACCAGGGAGATTCTAGCCTATGTCCATCTTGGGCTGGAGCTTCATCGCGTCTGCCCTGGAGAGGAGAGGCATGACGACTGCCTCACTTCCTCTTCCTCCCAGCATTCTCTTCTGTTTACTCCACCCACCTATGTTCTAACCTATCAGGCCAAGCAGTTTCTTTATTAATTAACCAATGAAATTGACAGATTGATATATGACACTCCCACATAATCCAGCAGCACAGGGCTCAAAGGGAATCCACAGAGTTATGTATATGACTTTTTCATCTGAGGGGAGGGGTTAAGGGAAAAGACACATACTCTCTTGATGGTTTTCTTCAGACCTTTTCTGTATTTTTCCTTTGTATTTCCATTCTCTTTTTTTTATATTTATTTATTTATTTTTTGAGACAGGATTTCTCTGTAGCTTTGGAGCCTGTCCTGGAACTAGCTCTTGTAGACCAGTCTGTCCTCAAACTCACAGAGATCCACCTGCTTCTGCCTCCAGAGTGCTGGGATTAAAAGCGTGCACCACCATTGCCTGGCCCATTCTCTATTCTTACCTCTGTTCAGAAATCTCCCTTCTGTCTCTTTTGATATTTTCCTTCTAACTCTCTTAATGATTTCCTTCTAATTTTCTCATTCTTGATGTTTTCCTTCTCCTTCTTTCTCTTTTTTCCCCTTACAGCTTAAATACCCCAGCAAAATCTTTCAGGCAATATAAAAATTACAATGCAGTTACGTTCCATTTTTTCAAGCAAATGATTACAATGAATACTAGTAAAAAAAAAAGCATGTTTTCCATATCCCTTAACATGATTACACATTTTACGTATTACAGGCGAAGAACAAATTATCCCAAGAACCCACGTACATTCATACCCAGGCTCCCCAATAGAAACTTATGTGTTCGAGCTGTGCGAAACTTCTCGTTTTATTTCATCATCAAAACTCTATTTAAACTAACATTATTATTATCAACTAGACAGTACAACTTAGGAAGAAATCATCTCCATAATAGTCCACGGGTAAAAATGCCCAATAGAAGGGATGTTTCCATGAGATAAACATGCTACATTACAGGTAGTAGGGATCTCTCCACGCCCCATCACACCATGCCAGATACCAGAGAAAGACAGGACCAGTACACACGTGAGGGCCCTGCAGAAGCAAAAAAACCTTCTGGGGTCTGTGGTCTCGGAGGCTTGCCTATTTGAGATTGACCCATCAAGGATTCACCTCCTGGTGGGCTGACATCTCAAACTTCATTTGCCCCCTGCTGCTCCTCTGATATGGCCACCAGCATTGGGGCAGCAGCATGGACCACAGACATAAATAAGGCCACTGGTGGCATCTCAGACAATGGTGGTCCTTCGAGGAGGTCCAATCCAGAAAGGAAAACTTTCCTTACCTTGGGCCTACATCGTTGCCCAGAGCTGGGGGTGCCGCAGCCAGGCAGCATCTGCACAAGCTCCAGGCTGCCATACATGCCACCATCCCTGCTGGGCAATGGTAGCATGCCAGCCTCAGCCTTCTCTCTCACCTGGCATCTCCATTGTGTCTCCAGTGTCTCCAGTTCTTCCTCTCTCTTCTGTCTCTCCACAATGTATTTGTTCATTGTAATGGCGCCTCCCTCATACTGTAGTATGGGGTCTAATTGATCTTAATAATAAAACCTGGATGTCCCATCCCATTCTCCCTCCCCCTTTAGGGTCTCCGTTGACTTACCTGTGGGCCAGGGCAAAGTGGCGCCCAACGTGGGGCTCGAGCAAGGGGGGGGGTTAAGTAAAGAATGCTGTTCAGAGAGGCACGCATAAAGTGAAGTACAGTTAAGAGGAATAGAAACACAGGAGCCTGCTTTGTCTTCTGAACCTCAGTAAGTAAAACAGTGATCATGGGACAAGAGACACAAGAGATGGAGGCAAGACAGATTCTGATCAAGTCTCATTTACTCAAGGGGATAATCCAGGTAAATATAGGGTAAGGGAAGGGAGGAAATTCCCCTTGTGTATACAGGTAGCTAACTAGGCAACTTACTAGGCAACCTAACCATGTTCTAATGGTCAGGAGGAAAGTCCCTAACTGCAACATGCAGAAAAGTCAGACTGTTCAGAACACAGGAACAATGGAGCAATAACTCCTTGCAGAGTTAGTATTTGACAGATCAGAACAGCAGGAGAAGCCAAGCCAACAGGGTGAGCGAAACTGATCCAGGGAGCAGGAAGTCTCCCACAACCCTGGTTACAGGGCCCTTGGTATCACCCCTTTGCCTTCCAGCTGGTCCGCGCCTAGCCTTAGCTACCCTACGGGCATACACTTCCATGGAACCTGGATTTGTGTATGTGTGAAGTAAATTATGTTCATATATTATTTGGGGGGGGGGGCTTGGATCCATGGCATCTGTGTGAATGTCATTGAAAGAGTTGTTTCTCTCCTATTATGCAGGTCCTGGGGACCAAACTCAGGCTGTCAAGCCTGATGGCGTTTTTACATGCTGGGTCATCTTGACAGTGCTGCTGACCCCCTTTTCAGCTTAAATTTTTTTGTTTACTTTTATTATTTTCAAGTGTGTGTGTGTGGGGGGTGTATGTGTTTGTGAGAACAGTGCCCGAGGATGTGTGAGGCCAGAGGCCTAAAATCCCCTGGAACTGGAATTATAGGCAATTGTAAGCCACCAAGTGGGTGATGGGAATCAAACTCAGATCCTCTGGAAGAGCAGTCAGTGCTCACTAAGCCATCCCTCCAGCCCTGGGTTTCATTTTGTTTTTTTTGTTTGAGACAAGTTATCAGGCTGTAGTTGAGAGATTAGTTTGGAACTCATAGCAATCTTCCTGCCTCAGCTTCCAGAATGGTGGGATTGCAACTGTGACCATCACCGTGCTATTTTTCATTTCCTTTTTCTTTTCTTAACCTTTTCTTTCAATGTATCAAGATGCCCTTTATTTACTTATCAAAATGTTTAGTTTTGTTTATGTATATGATTGTATATCTAAGTAGGTATGTTTGCACATGTGTATGTGGGTACCCGCAGAGGTCAGAAGAAGGGTATCAGATCTCCTGGAGCTGGAGTCATGGGTGGTTGTGAACTGCTTGTTGTGGATTTTGGGACTTGAATTCTGCAAGAGCAGCAAGTACTCTTAACCACAGAACCATCTCCATCCTGCTTTGGTTTTTATCTTTGTTTTTTATTTATAGACAGCCGTGAAGTGCACAAACTTCAAGGACACAGATGGACGAACTTCAACCCTGTCCCCCAGATACACCTACCTCCTTCATCAAGACCATGAAGTACCCAGAAGCCCTGTGAGGAAGTTAAGATGCTCTGCTGGCAATATTAAAACAAGCAAAGCAACAGTTGAGGTTAATTGCTGTGGAATAATCCTCTTGTACTCTGTAAAGATTTGTCACTTAGCCGGGCGGTGGTGGCGCACGCCTTTAATCCCAGCACTGAGGAGGCAGAGGCAGGCGGATCTCTGTGAGTTCGAGGCCAGCCTGGTCTATAAGAGCTAGTTCCAGGACAGGCTCCAAAACCACAGAGAAACCCTGTCTCAAAAAAAAAAATTTTGTCACTTGAATTGGTTTGATAAAGTGCTGATCAGCCAGTAGCCAGTCAGAAAGTACAGGCAGGGTGATCAAACTAAGGATGACAGGAAGGAGAAGGGTAGAGTCAGAGGGTCACCAGCCAGATGCAGAGAGAGTCATGGGAGGTGCCAACCAGCTGCCCAGATAACTAGACATGCTAGAGGACAGATAAAGCCAGTAGCCACGTGGTAATTCATAGTTTAATAGAAATGAGTTAATTTAAATGTAAGAGTTAGCTAGTAATAAGCCTGAGCTATCAGCCAAACATTTGTAAGTAATATTAAGCCTCTGAGTGGCTTTATTGGGAATTGATGGGTGGGAGAGAAATGTCCAATTACAGTTAATTGTTTAAAATGTGTTTCATTTAAAGTAATAGATCCAAAATATCATTTTAATACATAATTAGTATTAAAATTATGAATGTGATATCACATTTTTCCTTACTGGTGTAATGGAAAAATTAAAAATGCTGCAGGATCCCCAGCACTGGCAGGCAGCAGAAATGCTGCAGGTCTCCAAGCAGTGGCAGCGGGCCATGTGGTGGCAGGCAGCAGGCCCTGAGAGCAGCCAGTTCCAGGCAGGGATGGCTGCAGATCCCCAAGCCATGGCTGGTCCAGGGCAGGGAGACATGTGGTGGGTAGGCAAGAGACAGAGACATGGGTAGACCCCATGCAGAGTGAGGTTGGATATTTATTCAGTGGGTTATGGAGGGGGAAGGGAGAAGGGGAGAAGAGCTGTAGACCAGGATGTCTTTGAATTCACAGAATTCCACCTGCCTCTGCCTTCTAAATGCAGGGATTAAAGGCATGCCTCATGACCACCCATAATTAGATTTATTTTGATGAAAATAGATTTAAGCCCACACCCAGTCTCAGTTCGTTAGCACTTAGATCACACAGCACAGGAAGTCCCTGTGGCTGTCTTTAGTTCACTTTTGGGCTCTCCTAGGAATGGAGCATTTTTTGTATATTCTTAAGCACAGGGAACATCTGAATAACAGGTTCTTCAGCTGCCCAGGAGGCTTCTTCCATCTTTAACCTTAAGTTATATCAGCTTTTTAAGATAGAAGTCATGCAGGACATGATGGCGCACACCTTTAATCCCAGCACTCAGGAGGCAGAGGCAGTCAGATCTCTTTGAGTTCGAGGTCAGCCTGGACTACAAAGTGATTTGCAGAACAGCCAGAGGAACACAGAAAAAGGGCATCTCTAAAAACAAAAGAAAACCAACCAAACAAACAAAGGTATACTGTGTCGGTGGGTTCCAAACCTAGCTGCTCCTGTAAGTCACTTCAGGGGCACAGTCATATGACAGTTACTGATGATTTAGGCAGTGACAGATCAAATATATAATGATGGGCAGGTCGTGAGGGCACACACCTGTAGCACATATCAGCACTTGGGAGGTGGGGCATGTAGTGGTTCAGCTGAGTAATGCCCCCATAGGTTCAGATATTTGGACATTTGGTCCTCAGCTGGGGGTGCTATTTGGTCATGGAACCTTTAGAAGGTGTGACTATGCTGGAGGAAGTATGTCACTGGGGAGGACTTCGAGAGTATATAGCCTTGCCCCAATTCCAGTTAGCTATTTGCTATGGCTCCACCATCATTGTGTATTCTATCCTCCTGAAACCATAGGCCAGAAGACACTCTTCCTTAAGTTGCCTTGGTCATTGGATTTTATCACAGACGAAGCAAGGAGGTCAGGAGTTCGAGACCATTCTTGACTAGGTCATAAGTTCCAGGCTGCCATGGGCTACAGGGTTATAGCCAAGCAACATCTGTTGGCGTCCAGCCTCGATGAACTCATACATTCCAGGATAGGAGCATGTGGATTAGAAATGTTAGGTGGAGCAGACAGATACAATAGAGGCTGGACCCCAACAGATAGCACCCTAATGTGTGACTGTGACAGATGTCACCCCAACATGTGGCCATGACACTACCAGAGATTCATAATGATGTTGCCTATGCCAGGTGGTCGTGGTGCACTCGCCTTTAATCTTGACACTTTTGAGGCAGAGGCAAGAGAATCTCTGAGTTCAAGGCCAGCCTGGTCTACAGATCAAGTTCCTGGACAGCCAGGGATACACAGAGGAACCCTGTCTCAAACAAAGAAAGATTATGTTCCCTAAGCCAGCGTCTGTGGCACACACCTGTGGCGTAGCCCCACACCTACTAGAGAGGCTGAGGTGGGAGGGGCGTAGTGAGATGCTGTCTCAAGAGAGGAAAACAATTACACCGCCTAGGGAAGTTTGTAGCTCTTTCAGTTTATGTGTTACACTCTGTGATGTCTTTTAGATTCTTCATTAGAGAAATAATAACAAGACTTCTGGAATCTCAGATACATAGGTTGATATGTACATTGCCCAATGGGGGACTGTGCAGAACACAAAGTCTTGAGAATTATTTTTTTATTTCTAAATTTATTTTTATTTCATGTGCAATGGTGTTTTGCCTGCATGTATGTCTGTATGAGGGTGTTGGATCCCTTGGAATTAGAGTTACAGACTGTTGTGAGCGGCCCTGTGGGTGCTGGGTATTGAACCTGGGTCCTCTGGAAGAGCTGCCAGTGCTCTTAACCACTGAGCTATCTTCCTAGCCCTGTCTTGAGAATTATTAAGCATCACCTCTTTGTCAAAGTCTTTATGAAAGCTTAGAGATTTCGGATACTGTGGTAGAGACACTCAGTGTCTCTGACTGACAAATCCCCGATGTAACAGCTGTTGGGGAACAGTTATTTTAAGGTGTGTGATTTTGGTTTATGCTGCATTTGTTTAACTCTGTGAAGCTGTGATCCTTTGCCTGTCTAAAACACCCGATGGTTTAATAAGGAGCTGAACAGCCAATAACAAGGCAGGAACAAGGATAGGCAGGGCTGGCAGAGAGAATAAATAGAAGAGAAATGAGAAAGAGGAGGAGGAAGATAGAAGAACAAGGGGAGGAGGGCATCAGGGGCCAGCCACTCAGTCACCCAGTCCCGGACTAAGAAGGAAAGCAAGATATACAGAAGTAAAAAAGATAAAAGCCCAGAGCGAAAAGGTAGACGGGTTAATTAAGCCAAGAAAAGCTGGCAAGAAACAAGAAAAGCAAAGACCAGGTAATTATAAGAAAGAATAAGCCTCCGTGTGTGATTTACTTGGGAGCTGGGTGGCGGGCGCCTCAAAAAGCCAAAAGAGTAAGAGCGAAAACACCACACAACAGACAGTCCTATGAACAGTCAGGGTTGGGGGATTTTGTTCTTTCAGAGCAGGAATCGCGGTAGCTAAGGGGCAGACCTACAAAGGACCAATATGAGAGAAGCCAGAGGGGACCCCAGGTCCCAGATTGGCCTGAAGCGCATGTTAGGGGAGGAGCTCAGAGGAAGCCCACCCTCATGCTCTCCAGTCTTTTCCCTTTACTGGCTCTCCTGGCAGTGGGTCATGGGATCATCTTCCCACACAGGTGAGCAGCAGAACCAGCTCCTGTTCCACTGAGACAAATCGAAGGGGCAAGACCGAGGGAGCGAGGAACCCATTCCTTCATCGCACTTGTGAGGCTCCTAACTAGGCGTGGTCTCTTGATGTAAATCGCTCTGCATTTCCAGTCAGGACACCTGCACTCCAGCTCCAAACTAGCACTAACTGGGTGTGTGGATAGACTTACCACAGCTCCCATGTGCCTACTCATACCTGCCCCCGTGGGTTATAGTGATACAGCTGAATGAAATAATTCAATGGATAGCAACTGGAAACAATAAAGCACTAAACGTGCGGCAGGAAAAAGGGACACAGGACATAGCACAACCTGGCCTCCTTCCTTTTCCTCCACTAGCCGCTGTGTGGCAGAGGTCAGAGACCCGCGCTCTGATCCAAATCACAGACACCAGGAACATGCTGGGACGTCATACACACCTATCCCCGGGTTTTGCAAGGAGTCTCCAAGGGAAGGCTCTTGGTCGGTCTCCAGGCTTCTGATGTCAGTCCCTTACAGAAGGCAGGTTGCTACTGCGCCTGACTTGGTGCCGCTGGGTTCCGGGAGCTACTGCTTGTCCGAGGATCACAGTGCCCTCATACTCTGGGGCAGCCCACGGGAGGCTGTTTCTTCTCAGGGACTCCTTGAGGGTGGCAGCTATGCTTCTGCCAAGTCTTCAGGCTCGGTCCCTACCACCTCTGTCAAGTCGCCTCCTCTGGGACGCTTTCCCTGTGCAGGCAACGCGGTCCTTTCATGGACATCTTTCTGGTCCTGTATGAGGCGGAGCATCTCTCCCTAGCGACGACGCACAGGAGCTGCTCCTTTGTCATTTTCTCAGGCTCTTTCCTAACTCCTTTAAGCCTATCGAAGAGTCCGGGGTTGGGAGGGTATTCTTGGCTCGGTCTCTCAAGATACTGGGGTTAAATTACCCTGGGCTCCAGGCAAAACTGTGGAAAATACATTCTCAGCACTTATAGAAAGTATTTCCACCCCCTCAAAAACAGTATCCACGCCCCCATTAAAGCAAGCTCAGGCGATTCCGGGACTCAGGAGCACTGGCCCAGTTCCCTCCTCCCTTGGTCCCATCAAGATGTCATTGTTCCTAGGTTCAGAACAGAGAAAAGCTGGCTTGGTGGACCAGCGGCAGCTCAGGACGCCCCTTCCCCGAAGCGGGGTGGAGGCGCGGAGCCGCAGGTCCGCAGCTGCCAATCACCGCGCAGCGCACGTGCCGCACGTTTCCCTGCTCCCAGTGGGGGTGCGGGGCACGCGCTGTTGATGGTGGGGTGGGGGGTAAGGACAGCGGCCGAAGGCTGGGCTGCTAGGAGACCTGGAGTGTGAACGCGCGCGCGCGGGGTGGGGGTGCGCAGAGAGGTGTGAACGCGCAGGAGTGGGATGGGGGGCGAGATGCGCAAGGATCTGGGAGAAGGATTCGCTGGATGGAGGAATTCCTCCCGGAACCCGATACCCACAGTAGGGTCTATCCACTCTGCTGCTGCTTCCTGGGCTATTAGAGAAGGCCCAGGAACACCCCCAACCCCAGTCTGTTTGCACCCCTCTCATTAAACACTGGGCCTTAAATAAGTGGAGACAGTCTGTTGTTGATTTGTGGGTCCACCACCGAAAACGCCAAGGGCACACAGTGGCTAATTCAAAGGCTGGGTCCAGAGCACCTGCTCAGAAGAAAGCAGATCTCCCTTCTAGACCTCTAGGCGGTCTCCATCATCCCAACTCCAGCCAAAATATGGAGAAATGTTTATTTCTGTTTGTGGTTTTCAAACAGACTGAAGGCTTGACGCCCAGGAAGAAGAGGGCTGCCCACGAAGTGTGTTTGCAGGGCGGTACCACCTGCTCAATGCTAGATGTTTGTTTTTTTAGACTGGGTCTTGCTATATACCCCACTGGCTCGCTTGGCACTTGCTGTGGAGCCCAGGATGGTCTTGAACTCATGGTAATCCTCCTGTCTCATTCTTCCAAGTGCTGGGACAATAGGCCTGACCCACCACAGCTGTTCCATTCTAGGTGCTTTTTTTCGGCTGCTTGGTCGTGAGAAGCAGGTGTTAAGAATGTGGTAGGGATTGGAGTTTCTCTGGAGAGAGATTTTAGGTGTTGTGTGTAGGGCACGGTGCTCAGGATGCCCAGGTTTGGTGTGCTGCATCGTGCTGGGCCTTCCCTGGGCTGTGCTGTTTATTCTCCTTGAAAGGGATGCCGGTAACAACCTCGGGGAGAGCAGCTCTCTTTGAAGTGTAGGCAGGATTTGGGTTCTCCTGACTTCACTAGTCTGTTGTCTCTGTGGCCCCTTTGATGTGGCGGTGACTTCAGCCAGGCTTATTAGAGATTAGCTACCAGGACCAATAGATCAATCATCCCTTCAAGTTCACCGCCACCATGATGGACATGTCAAAGAGGAAGAGAGAGATACCCGAAAGCGTCTCAGAGTTTTCCATTTCCTTTTTTTTATTTCATTAGCTCAGTACTTATTTTCCAAATGTACTAATTTCTTTGTGTCCAGGAAATTACAATGGAAAACTTCAGGCTGAAGAGTTCTGCCTACGCTATTGTATTTAATCCTCAGAGTAACCATGAGGTTACTTGTCCTCACTTTATGGAGGAGAAACCACTGACTCCTTGCACTTCTTCTTCACTGAATATTAATTGGGCTCATTAAATGAATCCAATCATACAAAATGTTTACATCAGGACCTGGGACACACTTTGTGCACATTTGGCTGTTGCATCATTTAAAAAATATTTTATATTTATTTTGCTTTATTTATATAAATGTATATATTGCCTGTATGCATGTATGAGCACCAGGTGCATTCCTGCTGATCTCCTGAACCAGGTTAAAGATGGTTATAGCCGGGCGGTGGTGGCGCACGCCTTTAATCCCAGCACTCGGGAGGCAGAGGCAGGCGGATCTCTGTGAGTTCGAGGCCAGCCTGGTCTACAAGAGCTAGTTCCAGGACAGGCTCCAAAGCTATAGAGAAACCCTGTCTCGAAAAACCAAAAAAAATAAAAAAAAAAAATAAAGATGGTTATGCTATCACATCGGTGCTGGGGACCAAACCTTGATCTGCAAGAACAAGGGCTCGTAACCGCTGAGTTCCCTCTCCGGCCCTGGTGTGTCACTTTTATTATTGCAAGCAGAAGCTGAAATGTTCTCTTTACAGCCAAGGAAAGCCTTACCAAAGTCAGTCCACTGGTAGCAGGGGATTAGGGCTTGGCTTTTCTCTGGTTGGGGAGTCTCCACCTGGTGCTGGAGATGGAATTCCGAACAAGATGCTCCTAGATGCTCTTTACAATGCCTTCCCATGGAGATAGGCTCTTAGACTCTGTCTGTTCTTTCCTGCCCACTGGAGAATATTATCAGAGGCAAGCTGTTCAGTTCTCTGCAGGCCGCTTGGGTGTCCGTGAGTCGGAGTGGAATGGTTTTGGGTTTGTTTTTACTGACACAGATAGTGTAACTGACTTTGTCTTCACATTTCAACGTTATTTACTAAATTTTTGTTTTGTTTTGAGACAGGGTTTCTCTGTGTAGCCATGGCTGTCCTGGAACTCACTCTGTAGACCAGGTTGGCTTCGAACTCAGGGATCCACCTGCCTCTTCCTCCTGAGTGTTGGAATTAAAGGCATGTGCCACCATGCCTAGCTTTAAAACTTTTTTCCCCCCTAAACAATGTTTCTTTGGAGTAGAGAGTATGTCTTCTGGAAATGTTAAAGCTGGAAAAAAAATGAAAAAATGATCAGAGTGAGGGACAGTGTGGCCAAGGGCAGGTGAACTGTAGGAATCGCGGGAGGAGGACTGGGAGACTGAGCTGCCTTCCTGCTAATTGATGTAGGAGGCCCAGCCCAGTGTGGGCAGTACCATCTCTAGGCAGGTGAGCCTGGCCTGTATAAGAAAGGTGGCTTTGAGACTGAAGAGATGTCTCAGGGGTTACACTGTGTACTGTTCTCGCTGAGGGCCCAAGTTCAATTTCCAGCACCCATATCTCGGGTGATTCACGCCTGCCTATAACTCTGGCTCCAGGGGAAATCTGATGCCTTTGACCTCCTTGGACACCTGTACTTCTCTGGCACATGCACACATAATTAAGAAATAAAAAAAAAAATCTTGAAATAAAGAAAGGTAGTTTCTGCTTCAGTTACTGCTGGAACTCGGCCCTGACTTTTCTCAGTGGTGGAATGCTTCTTTCCTGGAAGTACAATCTAAATCAACCCTTTCCTCCCCGAGCTGCTGCTGGTCGTGGTATTTATCACAGCAGCCTGAGAAGCAACGAAGAGTCTCCCCGTAAAGACCAGGCTAGCCACAAATTCAGCGCCCTACCTGTCTGCCTCCTGAGTCCTGGGATTAAAGGCAGGTGCCACTGTGCTAGGCTCCTCTGCTCCCTCCTCCCAGAGTGTGTCCATATAACTCAAGCTGGCTTTGAACTCAATATCCAGCCAAGGACGGCATTGAACGTCTGCTCCTCGGACTTCTGCTTGCCCCGTGCTGGGATTAAATTCCTGCAACACCCCACCTGGCTGATGAATCACACTTTACACAGTGTTATGTGTTGATTGTGTCTTCATGTACTGAAGTCCTAACCTCTTCAAATGTGCTTTGGAATTTAGATCATCGCAGATGTGACTAGTTAAGATGACGTCGCCGGCCGGTGGTGGTGCACGCCTTTAATCCCAGCACTTGGGAGGCAGAGGCAGGCGGATCTTTGTGAGTTCGAGACCAGCCTGGTCTACAAGAGCTAGTTCCAGGACAGGCTCCAAAACCACAGAGAAACCCTGTCTCGAAAAACCAAAAAAAAAAAAAAAGATGAGGTCATACCAGATGGAGCTGGTTGGGTCCCTAATCCTTTATGACTGGTTTCCTTACAAAAAGAAGACAAGACGTTCGAGCCCAGACGGCACAGAGGGGTTGTGCGGGGAGAAGGCCATGTGAACGTGAAAGCAGACAGACAGGGATGTGTATGCATGAACAGTTGAAGGTTGACAGCAGACCTCAGTAGCAGACAGAGAGCCCCTAACAGATTCACCTTCACAGCACAGAGGCCGCCTGTCTGATGACTCTAGGATCCTGGATGCTGGGTTCTGGTCCTAGAACCAGCCAGCTTTGGGACTGGGTTATGGTAGACTGTCCATGCACTACACAGGGACCACACTCTGAGGAAGGTTCTGACTGGGAGAGGGGCTTGACATTTTAGAAACATTGCCCTATGGAGGCTAAGATGATGAGTTCCGTGTAAAATGACTTTTCTAATGGAAAGGTATATGTATACCTAATTTAGAAAATGAAATAGACTAAATACATAACAGCATAAAAAATTAGGCTTCTCAACTCTGTCGCTTTTTTCTAGTATGTGCTATTATTTTTCTAAATAATAAGCTAATATTACTATGCTAATAATATGCTAATATTAAATTCTTGATTTTGTTTTCATTTTTATTGCAATGCTGGAAATTAAACCTCGGGCCTGCAGTGACTTGCAAGTTCTCTATTGCTGAGCTACAGCCCTGCCTTTCCCTTCTGCTTTCTGTTTTTAGACCGTGTCTCACTAAGTTGCCTAGGAGGGAATTGATTTTTCAATCCTTCTGCCTCAGTCTCCAAAATACCACCACACCCACAGATTTTCTGTTTGGGACATTACCTCCCACATGGTAGAAGAGGAGTTAGTTTTCTGGCACCCCACCCCCATATCCTTTTATCTGGATCTTTGATAGGCAATTCTTGCTCATGATGTTGGTACACATAGACCCTGGTCACCACCAATGGATGATTACTTCCTTCATCACAGGTCCAGGGTTATGTATCTGGTTGTGAACAGCTGTAGAAGCAGCAATTCTGATCCTACCCTTATAGAAAGGATGTCTGATTGACTTAGCAAGGTGGGGTGTAGCTCAGTCCACACTTAGGGGCTGGCGGTGGATGAGGACTTTAGAGTCCAGTTTCCTTTTGTTTGTTTATTAGAGACAGAGTTTCTCTTTGTAGCCCTGGACGTCCCAGAACTCGCTCTGTAGACCAGGCTGGCCTTGAACTCAGAGATCCGCTCTTCCTCCCCAGTGCTGGGATTAAAGGCCTGCGCCACCACTTCCTGGTTTAAAGCTGAGATTCTTAAACTGAGAGTTGCCAACCCATATGGGGTTACATCTTGAGACATGGAAAGTCATGAAGAATTTGTTGAAAATTAAGGCAACGATCACACCCTTGCTACATCCTAGGGCCCTCCCTCACTGCAGTCCTGGTGCTTAGCACTGTGCACTGTGCATGCTCTCGGATCACATAATACAACGGTCACTAACCAAAACATCTCTGCTTAGATTCAAGACTATTGTGTGGTATAGCACTGTGGGTAGACTGTTTTCCTAGTACACACAGAGCCCTGGATTTGATCTCCGGCGTGTATAAAGTTGGGCATGATACATATCTGTAATCTCCGTCCACAAGAGGAGCCGACAGAAGGATCGGAAATTCGAGGCCATCCTGGGCTACGTAGTAAGGCAGAGGCCTTATTAGAATACATGAGATCATATCTCAGCAAAACAGGAAATTACGGTGTGAGTGTAGTATTTTTACTGAACATAGATTTCTGCTCTTATAGGAACAAAATGGTCTAATACGGGAAACGAGAACTCTCAGTATTTTCCTGCTGTCCTACCGTCACTCCTGTAATATCGTATATTTTGTGTTGTGTATGTCAGAATGTTGGGTTTCAGTCAGATGTGGTTGTGCACGCCTTTAATCCCTGCCTTTGGGAGGCAGAGACAGACATATCTCTGAGTTTGAAGCTAGCCTGGTCTACAGAATGAGTTCCAGGACAGCCAAGACTACGCAGAGAACCCTTGTCTTGAAAAACACAAACATAACCAAAACAAAAAAGCTGGCTTTTAGACTTGAGAGTCATAAAAAATAGTTAAATGGATTATGGATTTTGGTTTATGATGAGGACAGAATTTCTAACATTTTCTGAAATGGCCTGAAGCATAGTTCTGCCTTTTAAAATGTTTAAATATTAATTTATTTTACATGTATAAATGTTTTGCCTGAATGTGTGTCTGTGTACCACACATATGCCTGGTGTCATGAAGGCCAGAAGAGGGCATCGGATTCCTTGAAATTGGAGTTTCAAAGATTTGTGAGCTGCTATATGAACACTGAGGATGGAACCCAAGTCCTCTGGAAGAACAGCCAGTGCTCTTAATTCCTAAGCCATCTCTCTAGTCCTGCCATTTTTTGCTTTGTGTTTATATAAAGCATCGTTTTGCTCATTAATTATTATAAAATGAAAATATCAATTGATTCTGAAATTTTTTTTTTTCGAGACAGGGTTTCTCTGTGGTTTTGGAGCCTGTCCTGGAACTAGCTCTTGTAGACCAGGCTGGCCTCGAACTCACAGAGATCCGCCTGCCTCTGCCTCCCAAGTGCTGGGATTAAAGGCGTTCGCCACCACCGCCCGGCTTCTGATTCTGAAAATGTTGAATATGTTCTGGAGCTCCCTGATTCAAATATTCAGGCGTGATTTAATTCTTTATGTAAAATAAATAAGAATTTTTTAAGTAAAATTATATGTGAATGAAGAAAACTGAAAAGGAGGAGCACACGGCTACTCCTAAGGTATGGAGACTTTATTGTCAGCATTGGGGAGGAATCAGACAGAGGGAAGAGCCTAGGCTGAACACAGCCAGCACACTAAACCAGAAAATGAGAGGAGAGACGGGAGGGAGAACAAGAGAGGTGCAGCCGACTTAGAGAGTTTGTTCTGGCCGAGAGACCAAGAGAGCTGGACAGCCAAAATGGCTGAGGTATATATGGATCTTGGCTAGGGGAAGGGAAGCGCAAGCCCAGCCCCTGGGAGACTTGGTTTATGGCAGAGGGCAGGTTGAGAAGGGAGAGGAGACACAGGTGTTGAGTGCCGCTGGGAGAACTGGCCAGCGTGCTGGAACGGCTGTGGGAGGCTCTGGGTTTCGGGAGAAGCGAGTTGGGCAGGTTATGTAGGTTCATCATTCCTGGGACAAAGGGACACACTTCTAAAATTGTGAAAAATCCAGGTAGGCGGCTGGCGAATGCTTGGTCAGACTTGCATAATTCAGCCGTCTCATTAGAATATATCCCCCAAGGCCCAGGAGGGGACCAGCTTTTTGGCATCACAGCGACGATGTTGTTGTCATCTACAAAGTTCACACTAGAGAACTGTGCAATCAGTTTCCAAATATTGCACACCCACCCCAGAAAGCAAAAACAAACCCCAACATGCCTTTTCCTGTGTCCTGAGGTCAGCCTGAGGCTCTCATCTTGCCCTATGGACCAGAGTTTCATCCCAGTTCCTGCGGTAAGGCCCTAGCAAGACAATCGTTAGGGAGACCCTTCTGCTCTTTGATGGAGGGTTGGTGCAAATCTAAAACTGTAAACAAACAGGGTGTTATGCTTCCAGAGAAGTATCAAGGAAAAGTACCGCAGGTAACAGTAGTAGCTTCAGGATCAAGGCTGGGTGGAGAAAGTCGACAAGTTTTCGGGGAAACTGGGAGAACGTGCTCTTCTTCCAGGAGGTGGAGGAGGAGGAGGCAGCAAGGCTGGTCTAGCCCACGGGGATTACTTATCTAGAGAGTGCAGTATTCTTGGGAAGTCGTAGAGGCCCAAAGGGGCCAAAGGTCGGAGAGTCTGGGACTTGTTTCTAGTTCATTCAAGGTTATTGTGCTTCTAACAAAGGCCCCACCTAGTTGTAAATCAGAGTTCTGCTCTCTCAAGACTTTCTCCTCAATAGGTGTGGCTAGTCGCCGGACCTCCTGCTCCTGGAATAGGGAAGTAGTTGGCTCTTACCTAAAACCAAAATCTTAGGATCCAACTAAGTTCTAGTTCCCTTTATAGAAATAACTTGGGATTCCACCCAGGGAGTGGTTTACCTACAGACTGTTTGGGGTCTAGGGTTCACCAGCAGTGAACGTAGCCCAAGCCTTTCAATTTGTGTGTTAATGCAGCCTTTTGTTCTACTCCTACCTTTTGAAGTCAAGGATGTGTGAAGATGTTGGAAAATAAAACGTGGACAAATTTTCAGTTCTCACTGAAATTCCCTCCTGATATTATCCTCCAAGTTTCTGCACTTTATTATTTTTGTTCACGTCTTCATATTCTTTACTATATTTCTAAATTCCCATGCCTCCACTCTGGAGAAAGGTATTTTTGTCGAGGCCGGCGCCTGACAGGAAGTAGGTAGACTGCAATCACAATAGAAATCCCTCATATGAAGCTACCTGTTCCACTAAAGTTCTGAAATGTTTCTTGGAAATAATCTGCATGCCACCCTTTTATAATAAACTGGCGATTTCCAAAAACAACCCCCCCAATCTCTTAGAGTTTGTGTGTGTGTGTGTGTGTGTGTGTGTGTACACACAAATGCAAACACCAAGCATGTGGAGACCAGATGTGCTTATCAATTGCTCTCAACTTTATTTTTTTGAGGCAGTTTCTCAATGAACCTGAAGCCCACAAGTTAGGCTAAACAGTCTGGTCATTGTCACCTCTATCCCTGCTAGGGACCCATCCATCCCCACCTTCCCAGCACTGCGATTATTGCCAGGTACTGTGTGTGTGTGGGGGGGGGCTGTTTTGTTTGTTTTTAATGTGGATGCTGACAGTTATCTGCCCATCCCTTGTAATATTTTAAATAAGTTTGTGACTTCACTTTGATCTCCATTCATAGGGGTCTGGGAGCATGTGCAGTGGGTTGGGCATACCTGCAGAGAAAAAGGCCGGAGGACAGGTTTCCCTGTTTGCGACTTACCTGGTACTACTCTGAGCCCCAGCTTCCTCATCTATGAAACAGGAATCAGAATGCCTCTTCTGAGGGTTGCTGTGAGAATTACATGAAACCAGGTACACAGGCTCAGTGGTCCCCAGCCCCATTTTCTTGAGGCAGGGTCTCCTGGAGTTGAGGTTGGTCCCAGGCTGTTTTGTAGCCTTGTCTGACCTTGAACTTCTGATCTTCTCCCTCTACCACCCAAGTGCCAGTGTTACAGCAACTTTGAGTAAGCATTACCTTCAGGGTCCATGAGATGGTTCCGTGGAGAAAGATGCTTGCTGTACAGGTTTGCTGCTGGGAGTTTGAACCCATGTCAAGGTGGAAGAAGAGAAGCCACTGCACAAAGTTGTCCTCTGACCTCCACACTTGTGCCATGGCACATACCCCCCCACACACACAGCGTGCACATGTATACAACAACAATAATAAAAAACAATATTTTACCCATTTGTCATGGCATCCTATGCCATATAGAAGGTTAAGAGATGTTGAATCTTAGTGATTCAGTCAATTTATTCTTATATATATATTTTTAAGATTTATTTATCATGTATAGTGTTCTACCTGCATATGTGCCTGCAGGCCAGAAAAGAATGCCAGATCTCATTACCAACGGTTGTGAGCCACCATGTGGTCCTGGGAATTGAACTCAGGACCTCTGGAACTGCAGCCAGTGCCCTTAACCTCTGAGCCATCTCTCCAGCCCCAGTCAATTTATTCTTGAGGCTCAAAATAAAATTGGGGCTGGAGACATAGCTCAGTTGGTAGTGTTTGCTTAGCTTGCACAAAGCTCTGGGTCTGAGCCCCAGCATTGCATATACCAGGCATGGTGGCACATGCCTGGACAGGTAGGAAGATCAGAAGAAGATCAAGGTTATTCTTGGCTACATGACAAGTCTGAGACCAGCCAGGGATACATGAGATCCTGTCTCAAAAATAAAGTAAGTATAATTGTTAGCATTCTGTCTCTGAAACAAAGCCAGACACATTTTGGATCCTGGAGGTCAAATGATGGTGAGGGAAGGGGTGGACAGGAAGCTAGGGTAGGTTAGGGTGGGTTGGTGTTCTTGGCAATGGGCAAGAGAAAAGAGGTAGCCAGACCCCATTGACGTTAATGGATCCCTATGTATTGAATCTTCTCCACTTCACTGTTCCCCATTTCTTCAGCCTCGGATTTTGATGTCTTCGCTGTCTCAAAGTAAGTTCCCTTTCACCTCTAGGCAGATGACTTCCCTCTTCATAACTAAGAACCTTGACCAAGTTGTCTCCGTTCCGCAGTGGCCTCTCCTCTTCACCCACCTGTGAGGAACTGTGAACTGGGCTGTGCCGAGTCTCAGACCACAACCACTCCCACTGTGGTCACAGGCAACCCCAGTAAGCAATTTTAGTTCACATGTGGGCCGACTGTGCCTGGTTCATCCTGTAACATAGCGAAGATCAGTGTACAAGAGTAAGCCCACGTAAGTCATCCCGTGATCTGTGGACCTGCACCTCAGAGGGCATGTGGGCAGGTGTGCGTCTTTAAACTTTCGGTTTTCCCTCTAAACTAGGGATGATGTCCTCATTTCTGAGTCACCCCTGGGTTGCTGAGCTGTCTGATTTGCATCATATCAGATGTAAACTCAGCGCCTCTAATTCATACCTAAGGAGACTCAGGCAGGGGAGCCTCCCTGGACACACCCTACCGGCCTGACACACCTGCACAGCAGCTCACGTCTGAAGCCGGCTCTTCTGTGTAGCAGTGGATTCAAAGGATGTTCTAGTCCCCTCCCTCAGAAGGACAGGGAGGATGCACTCTAGGGTAGCTCACCCATGTCTGTCTTCTTCTGTGATCTCTCTGCAAGGACAAGGAGGATGCACTCTAGGGTAGCTCACCCATGTCTGTCTTCTTCTGTGATCTCTCTGCAAGGACAGGGAGGATGCACTCTAGGGTAGCTCACCCATGTCTGTCTTCTTCTGTGATCTCTCTGCAAGGACAGGGAGGATGCGTTCTAGGGTGGCTCACCCATGACCGTGTCTGTTGTCTTGGGTGACAGGTTGGAGGCTGTGACTTCTTGGGATACCCTGTCCCTGTAGTCATCCTCACACCCAGGTCTGACTCCCCTCTCGCCTCTGGGCCTGTCTTTCTGTTGCCTTCTAGGTTACTGCTCCCCCCCCCTTTTTTTAAAAGTATTTTTATGTGTATTGGTATTTTGCCATAGGTAACAGGTCCCCTGGAACTGGGATTACAGAGAGTTGTAGGGTACCATGTGGGTACTGGGAATTAAGCCTGGGTTCTCTGGAAGAACAGTCAATGCTCTTAACCACTGAGTCATTTCTCTAGCCCTACTGCTTCTTTTTTAACATTTTAAAAAGAGATTTAAAAAAATGTGTGTGTGTGTGTGTGTGTGTTTTCCAAAACAGGGCTTCTCTGTGGCTTTTGGTTCCTGTCCTGGAACTAGCTCTTGTAGACTTGGCTGGCTTCGAACTCACAGAGATCCGCCTGCCTCTGCCTCCCAAGTGTTGGGATTAAAGGCGTGCGCCACCACTGCCCTGCTGAAATTCTTAAAGAAACAGCTGACAAGTTGTTTTTCAATCCGCTTAGTAAATATTTAAGATATAATACACACCTCAAAAATAATTATAGACATATAGAAAACTGGGGAAAATGCTAGAAAGAATTTCAGTATTTCTATCCTTGGAGTCTGGAAATGTCAACATTTGTCAAGTCTGCTTTCTCACCACCTTCCTATCATGCAGGTTTTTTAATGAAAAGTAGACAATAAATTATAGACATAATAACAGATTATGTTTATATATATATATGAAATCTGTTATTTGTGTGCTTACACACCATGGTGCACTTTTATATATTTTTATTATGAGCTTATTTACTTACTTATGTGTGTGTGGGGGGGAGAATATGCACTGTGGCACATGAATGAAGGTCAGAGAACAGGCTTCAGGAGTCATGAATCCCCACCATGAAGATTCCAGAATGGAACCCAGGCTGTCATCCTTGATGGCAGGTGCCTTTATCCACCTATGCAGCTCCCTGGTTCCAGATTTAATTTTCTTATGCCCCCAAAACTTTAATTTGTATTCCCTCAAAAGTGCATTTTTTTAACTTAGTATAATGACCTCATTGAGAGAAACAGCACTGATAAAGTACTGTGGTTTAAGCAATAAGCTTTATTTCAGTGTTTACCAATGATTGTGATACAGTTCTAGCAAGAAGAGAAAACAGTTTTGCTGTTTGTCTTTGCTCTTCCTTCTCTGGTTCAGAGTCGCATCTAGGACCACGTGCTGAAATCCGCACATCTGTCCTTCGTGGCCTTGGTGTTTGGAAGAGTACAGGACAGTAATTTAGGGCTTGTCCTTCCGTATGGGTTTGTATATTGCTCCCAGGATGAGGTTCAGATCATACACTTGGGGAGGAAATGCTGTATGGCTTCAGAACCCTACCAGGAGACACTTGATGTCCCCTGCCCCTTCCTGTCGAGTTTGGCTTTCATGGTTCAGGAATGGTGTCTGCCAGCTTGCTCCGCTGTGGGGCTGCTTCTTTCTTTAGGATGAACTGGTCACGAATGGGGGGCACACTGAGGTTCTGCGAAGCTCTGTCTCTTTTTAAGGAGCTTTGCTGCATATGCGAAATACACACCTGTGTGTGCATATATGCACACGGAGGCCAAAGGTTGGCATGTAGTGTGTGTTCCTCAATTGTTTTCCATTTTACGTTTTGAGACAGGTTCTCTCGCCGAACCGAACACTCACTGATTGGCTAGGATGGCTGGGTGGCCAGAAAACTCCAGGGATCTCCCTGTCTACAGTTCCCCCGTGCCAGGGTTACAGCCTCCTGAAACCAACCTGGCTCTTGCTCATGGGTGCTAGGAATCTGAACTCGGGTCCTCCTGTTTGTGCAGCAGGGAAATACTGCCATATTTCCCCTGGCCAAATCTCTGTCTCTTAATGCTAATGTTCCCTGGGCTGCAGCATCAGCCTTGGTTTCCCTGGTGCCTCTGGGACCTATTTCCATTTCCATCCCTTAGAGGATGACCCATTGCCGGTTAATACTGCCCTTCCATTCAAGGTCTTGCCCCGCCCACTATAAACTTGCCGTCCTAACCCTGTTCCGGATGACAGCTCTCGACACCAGTGTGCTCCAGGCTGTCCATCAACCCAGACTTTTTTTTTGTTTGTTTGTTTTTAGAGACAGGGTTTCTCTGTGGTTTTGGAGCCTGTCCTGGAACTAGCTCTTGTAGACCAGGCTGGTCTTGAACTCACAGAGATCCGCCTGCCTCTGCCTCCCGAGTGCTGGGATTAAAGGCGTGCGCCACCACCGGCCGGCTCAACCCAGACTTTTCCACTTGAACTTCCTGGTAAGATCTGCACCTGGACCTATTATTTCACATCCCTAATTTCCCCCACTCCCTTGCTTCAGGCATTAGCATCTCCTTGGACCCCCGCCACTACCATTCCCTGCTGCTGGTGCCCGTCCCTCTGAGTCAGTCTCCGTCATCAGACAGAATGAGTTTCCTGGGGTGTAGAACTCCCCACGGAGAACAGAGCAGGTAGGTGAGGCAACTGTTCGTGGAACTTCTCAGTGGCTTAGAGCCCAGCGATTCCCTCTTTGTGGCAGGCCCCGCCCACCTCTCCACAGTTCATCGTGTCCTTGTTTATGGGTTCCACCTCAGTTCTTCTTCACATTGGGTTTTCCCTGCGTGGACTCTGTCCCTGCCGCAACCACTGACAACTCTTGGTGCTAATTTGTATCTGTACCTCACCCTTCCTATTACCCGCCACAGGTGGCGTTTCCTGAACCCTGCCGGGGCACGGTTCACATATCCTCCCCAAGTGTTCCCCTGGAACCTTGAACTTGCCTACTTGGCCCTTCACACTTGGAAACAAATTATTTACTTTGGTGCCTTCCACTTGAGCTGTGACCTCTTTCGGCCGGGCCGAGCTTGCACATTCCTGGTTGGGAACCAGCTGACGCGTTATGGCTCCCAAACACGCTCCACAAATATTTGTTGAAGAAGGTGAGAGAGCAGCAGCGAGTGAAAGCCGGACTTTGATAGAACCGCAGGGTGTTGTTGATCTGGAAGAGGTTGCCAAGATTCTGGTGAGTCAGAGACTTAGGTTGTGAGGACACAGTGACCGGTTTAGAGCGCAGCTCTCCCAGGCCTGCCGGACCCAAGAGCAACAGCAGGAAGACTATTAAAGAAAAATTAAAGGCCGAACATGATCAGATAGCCGAGGTGCCTGTGACCCAGAAGGGCTAAGGCTTCACAGGAACAAGTTTTTCACAGCCTAGGTGACTCAGATAGGGTTGGGTTTCCAGGCTTAGGAGGGAGACATGCCAGATAAGGAGGCCAGGCTTCTGCCCAGGTGGCCAAACACACGACCAAAATCCTCCAGTAACTTGGCAGCCAGTCCACCCTCTGGTTTCCTAGGGAACCAAGGGCCACACAATCTACAGTGCAACTTGGCACACAGCCTGGGACATTTTATGAGGGCCAGATGGCCGGACTCTGCATGTTGTCAGTGTTGTGGGGAAGGCAGCTGAGGGTCTTGGGGCAGGACTCAGCACCAGGCCTGGGAGAGCCTGGGATCTCGTGTGGGTCACATAGGCGGGATAGGCAGGCATAGAGTTGGGACAGCTTTAGTCACAGCCTGGTGGCAAGTCCAGCACCAGAGGTCATTGACTCTGAAAGGCAAGATAAGACACGAATTGAAAAGAGGCCAGAGCTGGAGTGATGGCTCAGCAGTTAAGAGTTTGAACTGTTCTTATAGAAGACCCAAGTTTAATTCCCAACACTCACACCAGGCGGCCACAACCACCCTTGACTTCAGCCCCAGAGGCTCCAGCTCCTTTTCTGGCCTCAGTGTACACCTGAATTCACATACACATCTCACTACAGAACGATGAGAGAGAGAGAGAGAGAGAGAGAGAGAGAGAGAGAGAGAGAGAGAGAGCGAGCTTGGAAGGCGGAAGAGTGGAGGAGGAGAGATTAAGGGTATTATAGTAAGATTTAGAACCTGATGCTTTCTCTATTAGATCCATCCTATTCATCCTGCATAACACACTGTCTAAGACGAAGTTTGTAGAGATCAGATCAAGGGTCAGACACCCAAAGGGATACTGGAAGGATTGGCCATGATCGTAGAAAAGTGAAACAAACTCTTTCTGTTCCGGGAGATGAAGGTCAGTACAGGAGCACTGCCATGCATTCTTCAGTTTCCTAGCCAGGATTTCTACCTCTGATAGTTAAAAAAAAAAAAAAAAATCATCAAGACTAAATATTCCGGAGCTGTGACTGCAGCTCAGTTGGGGAATGCTTGCTCTGCTTTGGAGGCTTGAGACCCTGGGTTCAATCCCTAGCAAGGTCTAAAACTCAGCAGGGTGGAACAGCCTTGGAATCCTAGGAAGGGGGGGTCAAAAGTTCAAGGTCATCATCAGCTGCTTTGTAGTGAATTGAAGGACAGCCAAGGCGGGGTACAAGAGACCCTGTGTTAAACAAAACAGAAGCCTAAGCTATTTTAGTACTAAACAGAAGGTGATCTTTCCCAGTTGCACCCAGTTTAGGGGACACTCTAGCTCAGAGGGAACTGGTTGGGGACACCCCACTGCTCTGTAGCTCTGGGGAGAAGAGAGGACTGCACAGGAAAGCTGAGGAACCAGCAAGACATCTCTAGAGTTGTTTCCTGAGAAGGCAGGAAATGACTAAAATGGAACTTAATTAACTCGTGTTTTCTGTCTTGATCTTACTCAGAGGATGCGTAGTTGAAAGTAAGTCAGAGCGGGCATACTGGCAGTCAGAACTAGGCGGTTATGTAACAGGGAAGGGAAGCCATTCGTCACACATGGTTGTAGATGGGCACAGACTGCTCAGTGTGCTGGACTTTGTTTCCTGCTGGTAGCAAGAATTAGGGGGAAGGAACATCTGGGCAGTGATTTCAGGCACTGTCAGCCAAGTGGAAAGCCCTTGACGGCTTCCTGGCAGGACCCTAACCTAGAGGTCTGGGAAGCCCACTCCAGATGCCAGCAGTAAGAAACCTGGGACTCAGAAGTTCCCATAGTCCAGCTGTGGAGCCTCTATCGCTGGTGGGCTGGTGCCAGCTCGGTGCCCATGGAGAGGAGCAGGAGATAAATTAGAGAAAGGAACAGTCAAGGCAGGGTGGTGCAAACCCTTAATCCCATCTCATGGAAAGCTGAGGCAGGCAGATCTCTGAGTCCAGGCCAGCCAGGGTTAGATAGTAAGACCTTGTCTCAAAGGAGAGAGAGAAGTGGCTGGGGCAGGGTTTGGGGGGCAGGTGCAGACAGAATACTAGGTTGAAGGCCTGCATGTGATGGTGAAAGAAGCCAGCCCAGCCGGGCGGTGGTGGTGCACGCCTTTAATCCCAGCACTCGGGAGGCAGAGGCAGGAGGATCTCTGTGAGATGGAGGCCAGCCTGGTCTACAAGAGCAAGTTCCAGGACAGGCTCCAAAACCACAGAGAAACCCTGTCTCAAAAAACCAAAAAAAAAAAAAAAAAAAAAAAAAAAAGAAAGAAAGAAAGAAAGAAAGAAAGAAAGAAAGAAAGAAGCCAGCCCAGCATGCCCAGGGGTACTCTTTTCCTGTAGTATCATAAATGGTTGTGTCTTATGGATTTAAAGTGCCTGTCTTTGTTAGGGTTTCTGTTGCTGTGAAAAGACTCCATGACCATGGCAACTCTTCTAAAGGGAAACAGTTAACTGGGGCTGCTTACACGTCAGAAGTTTAGTCCGTTGTCATCACAGTGGGAAGCATGGTGGCACACAGGCAGACACGGTGCTGGAGAGGTAGCTGAGAGTTCTACATCCGGATCCAAAGGCAGCAGGAAGAGACTGTGAGCCATGAGCCTGACTTGAGCATCCAAGACATCAAAGGCTTCAGTGACGCATTTTCTCCAACAAAGATACATCTACTCCAGCAAGGCCACTAATAGTGCCACCATTCTTTGTGAGCCTATGGGAGCCATTTTCTTTCAAACCACTGTATTCCACTCCCTGGCCATTAGAGGCTTGTGGCCATATCATAATGCAAAAATGCATTAACGCCCACTTTAAAAGTCCCCATAGTCTATAACAGTTTCAACCCTGTAAAAGTCCAAAGTCCAAAGTATCTTCTAAGATTCATGCAATCTCTTAACTGTAACAATCTGTAAAATCAAAATCAAAAAGTAGATCACATCTTTCCAACACATAATGGCACAGGATATGCATTACCATTCCAAGATGTAGGGAAGAGAGCATAGTGAGGAAATACTGGACCAAAAACCAGCTGGGCCAACTCCAAACTCTACATCCTCATGTCTAACGCTCTTCAGATCTCCAGCTCCTTTCAGCTTTGTTGACTGCAACACACTTCTTTCTCTTGGGCTGGTTTCACTCCCTGTTAGCAGCTTTCCGTGGTAGATATCCCACAGCTCTGGCATCTGCAACATTTTGGGGTCTCCAAGGCAATCCAGGCTTCAACTTCCCAGCTTTACACAATGGTCTTTCTAGGTCTCCATTTAGGGACACCCCCGACACATGCTTGGTCTCAGTGGCTTTTCTTAGCCATGGAGGGAGATTCCATAATGCTTTTCTTCTATCTTGATTCTAAAGCCAGAACCATGTGGCTGAAGCAGAACAGGTTCTGCTGTTTGCTGGGGCTGGAACATGGCCTCCTCATTCAATTATATCTTCACCAGCTTTCTGGTTTTGATGGTTACCTTCACTGCCTGAAATTGAATCTGTAGACTCTCTGCCTGCCTCTGCCTCCAGAATTCTGGGATTAAAGGCATGTATCACTATACCCCACTCTAAGCTTTTCTTCAATTCTTTTTCATAAGTTGGAAGTTTAGCTGGGTGGAATCTTGCCCTGAGGTCACCACTCTCTTTATTCCATTTAACATAACGATATTCTTTAATCTGGAAGTCTGTCTGTTGTCTCCCTGTCCACACTGCCTCCACCTTCAGCTCCTAGAGCCTTATATACCCTGCCCTCGTTTCCTCGTGCCCTTTCCTCCTTCCCGCTTTTTGCTCCATATTTCTGTCATCTTCATGGCGAGTTCTCCCTCAGTCTCCACGGTGTGTTCCTTCAGGTAAGCAGCTCATGGAGCCCCAAAAACACGTCAGTCATACACATTGGGGCCATTTGCTTATTTTTGTATCAGCCTATCTGCCCTCCTATAACTGGCTCTAGAATTTTCCATCAGGAATTGTGGGTTTCAGTTGTATGGGCAAGTGAAGAAATTGAAAGATTGTCTTGTAACTGGGGAGCCACCTCCATCTTTGTCCAGAGCTGTCTGCAGCCTGTGGTTGGCCTTGCTCGTAGCCCCTCACCCTGCCCATGCCTATGTCCCCCAGGTCCTCAGCCCCCCAGACTCTCATTCTTTCAGCCCCATCTCCCTAGCACCCCTCCCCCTGGGTCTTCAGTCCTCCAGGTTCTTGTCTAGCCAGCCCCTTGACATTCCCAGGTCCTTACCCCCATCCTTATTCCTCATCCAGCCAGCCATGCCCCAGTCCTTCCCCATGCCCCAGGCCTGCCCTCACAGGCCCTACTTTTCCAAGCCCCAGACTGGTTCACCTCTCCTTTCCACACATGGGTAGTTTGGGCTCAAGGTTGTTTTTCCCAGAATGCAAGGGGCTGCACCTTCCTTCAACTAAAATAAGGAGAGGACAGCCAGAGTCTGGAGGGATGGCAGTGCCCCCTCAACGCATATCCTCACACCTCATCTTAGGATCTCAAGTGCTGGCCATGAGAGCCCATCTGGCTTCTTTCCCTGCCCCCCCCATCAGGGTGTGTCTCTGAGGAACACCCTGGCCTCTGACAGTCTTTCCGTCTGTGCCTGTGTCTCTTCTTTGGTGACTCTGGCTGGAGCTATCCTCCCACTGCCCACCAGCTCACCCCATTTCCAAAGTCAGGTTGTTCAAACCTGCGCGCCTAGGGTCTTGGAGAGCTTGCAAGACTAGAAACTGTCCCCCACCAGGAGTTTTCGTTGTGTGGGGCTGGTGGAGAGGGTGTGTGTGACGGGATTTGCATGTCTGTCACATCACCCCCACAGCTGCTGCAATGACGTTTCTGGGTCAGTAGGGAGTTGGGGTTTAAGAGACACTTGCTCTCAGCTGTCACACGGCAGAAAGAGGGGGACTCCAGGGCAGGGAGCCATCTTCTCCATCTCCGCTCGTGATGCCGGCAGCTCACCAGTAGGAAAGAGTGTGTTTATTTAAGACAGTTTAGTAAGGGGTGCCTTTTCCCCGCCAAGGAAGTAGCATCCAGAATTCAAGACGTCCAACTAAATTTGAATTTCCAACAATCTATGGAAGGGGCCAGCAAGGTAACTCGGGACATAAAGGTGCTTGACACCAAGTCTGATGACAAGAAGCATAGGCTGTTCTTGAACTCACCCAAACTAGCCTTGAGCTTGTGACTCCTGCCTCAGTTTCTCATGTGCTCAGATTACAGGTACATGCTGCCACACCTGGAGTCCTCCCCGTTGGTATGCTGGCTGCCTGGCTAGGAAATGCAGACTACACCCCGAGCTTTTAAGGGGGAGCCACTAAGAGGTTGGAAATTCAAATCTCTGCCTCAGTGGGTTTATTTGCTAACATGAAACATGAGAAGAACAGACAGTGGCTGATCCTGTAGTATGTAAGCATACTTGTCTGGTGGGGTCTTCTGGGTGCTTGGCTCCCTAGATGTTAGGAGCTTGGGTGGGCGATGGCTCTTAGCTGAGTCTTCCAGGAATTGTGCCCTTGATACAGGTTATCTCTTTTCTCCAGGACATCCCATGTTTGGTCAGCAGATGGGTACAGGCCCTTTTCCCCTCCCACTTGGAACAGTTCTGAGGGGCCTTTACAGTTTTGAATCCCCCTAAGGCCAACTGAGGCTCCTCCCACTGGCCCCACCTGCTACCTGCTATCAGGACAGCAAGGGGCATTTCCAGACAGCCAGTCTCTGTCTCAGAGTCTGTTGTCCCTAAATCTGGGGACAAGATGTGGTGGATTATGAGTGCTTCAGGAGTTCAAGGAGGGTGATGAGCCTTGAGAGTGAGGGGCCTGCCTCTTGTCCTCTCTCTCTCTTCACCAACTTCCTGCTCTGTAATCCTGAGTACATATGTAGCCCCAACCTCCGCTCAACGCCCTTCCTGTGACAGAGCCTGCTTTATCGGAACTAAGCTCTTTGTTTTAATACTTTGTTAGCCCCTAAAAGGCCACTTGGGTGATGTCATCCTCAAGAAGAGGTCGTATGGGATGTGGTAGCATGCAGGAAGCAGAGCTCTGTGAGTTCAAAGCCGCCCTGGTCTACTGAGTGAGTGCCAAGACAGCCAGAACTCCATAGTAAGCCCCTGTCTCAAAAAACAAACAAAAGATCCATCCACACCCCCAGAACCCCAAGGGCCAGTAAGATGTCTCAGCAGGTGACAACAAGCCTGACAACCTGAATTCAATGCCTGGAACCCCAAGAAGATGGAAGGAGAGCCAAGTCCACAAAATTGTCCTCTGACCTCCGCCATGGCAAGTATGTACATCCCCCTCACACATGCACACTAACAATAATAACAGTAAAATAAAAATCAAATCACACAAGCTGGGGAGACAGCTCCGTTGGCAACATGATCACTGTATAATAAATGTATACTGAGCTTAAGGGCCTGGGCTTGAACTCCAGAACAGGTGTCTTAGTGTTCTCTTGCTGTGAAGAGACACCATGACCACAGCAACTCATAAAAGAAAGCACTGGGGGCTGGCTTACAGTTTCAGAGGTCAGTCCATTATCATCACGGTGGGGAGCATGGTGGCATGTAGGCGGCCATGGTGCTGGAGAAGCAGCATCTTCTACATCCTGATTTGCAGACAGTGGGGAAAAAAATAGAGAGATAGAGCCTGGCCTGGGCTCTTGAAACCTCAAAGACCTCCACCCCAGTGACACACTTTTCCAGCAAGTCCACACCTCCTGATCCTTCTAATCCTCTCACACAGTTCCTCTCTCTGGTGACTAAGCATTCAAATATGAGCCTATGGGGCCATTATTAATCAGACCACCACAGCATATTAAGATCTAGGTTTGGTGATATGTTGTCACTTGGAATTGCAAAGCTAGAAGGGGCTCACCAGCCAGTTCACTGCCAAGCCAGTTGGTGAGTTCCAAGCCACTGAGGGGACCCTATCTCAAAAATTAAGATGACTGGTGTCCTGAGCCAGGATACCCAAGGCTGACTTCTGGCCTGTGTATGTGCAATCCCAGTTTGTACCTGTGTGAATACGCACGCGCGCGATACACACACACACACACACACACACCAAAAAAGGAAGGAAGGAAGGAAAGAAGGAAAGAAGGAAGGAAGAAAAATAAAATCACATCATTCTAGCTGCCCAGGCAACATGCAGACCTTCAGCAAGTGCGGAGTGACTTTCTGGAGGGCTGGCGAAGGGCTTCCATTCATGGTTCTTATCAGATAACATGGAGATATAATCTCAAGTTTGTGAAAATATTTCCACCATGATTTGGTGAGGTTTTTGTAAGTAGTGGCTCCTGGTTTAAATAATTTATTATTATTATTTTATGTGCATTGGTGTTTTGCCTGTATGTATGTCTGTGTGAGAGTGTCAGATCTCCTGGAACTGGAGTTTCAGTTGTGAGCTGTCATGTGGCTGCTGAGACTTGAACCCGGGTCCTCTGGGAGAGCAGCCAGTGCTATTACCGTCTAAGCCATCTTAGAGGCTTCAAGTCTTATAGAATGTGAAAAATGATGGTCTGTGCAGAAAACGTGACTGAGGGATGATCCCAGATGTTCCGACTCACTACTACTGGGAAGAATTAGCTTCCTCTCCATGGATGGGCACTGTACCCCAGCACCCTCCTCTCTACAGCTGGGTACCACTCCTGTACCTCTTCCTACCATCACCGCCTGCTGCTCCCTCCTCCCTCTCCTTCTTGTCCTCTCTCTCTGTCTTTCTCTCTCTCTGTGTCTGTCTGTCTGTCTGTCTCTCTCTGTACAAGTATACATATGGGCGTGGTCACGTGTGCATGTATAGGTGCAGGACAGAGGTCAATGTCTGAAGTCTCTCTCTACTGTTCTCCATTTCATTTTTGAGAGAAAGTCTCTCACTGGACGCGAAGCTCACCGTTTCCGTGAGACTGGCTGCCCAGGAAGCTCTCACCCCTTTCCTTTCTCTGTCCTAGCACTAGGGTTAGCAATGTGCACAGACGGGCCCAGCTTTTGTGTGGTTGCTGAGAATCCACACTTGGGTCCTCATGCTTGCATGGCAAGCACTTTACCCACGGAGCCATTTCCTCCTCCCAGTGCTCCTTCTCTTGTTCCTCCTGCCCCGTCTGCTCATCTACTCAGCAGGGTCTCACTGTGTAGCCTAGGGTTGTCTGGAACTTGCTATATAGTCTCTGCTGGCTTTGAAGTCACTAACCCTCTGCTGCAGCCTCCCAAGTACTAGAATTCTAGGCGTAAGCCTCTTTACCTGGCCCACCACCTCTCTGAAAAACCTTCTAAGGGGAGGGGGGGGCTGGAGAGATGGCTCAGCGGTTAAGAACACTGGCTGCTCTTCCAGAGGTCCTGAGTTCAACTCCCAGCACCCACATGGTGGCTCACAACCATCTGTAGTAAGGTCTGGTGCCTTCTTCTTGCCTGCAGATGCACATGCAGACATAACACTGCAAACTCAATATATAAATCTTAAAAACAAAACAAAAAACCTCCTCAAGGGCAGGACTATGTGTCCTTGTGTCCCCCAAATGCCTGACATACTGGAGGTGCTTCACAAATGCTTGTTGAGTGAAGAAGAAAATGATACGTTTTGTTTCAGAAATAATCTAGCACGAGAAAGATAGGGCAGTTCATTTTTTTTTTGCAGTTAATTTTAATTGGGACAAAACTTTATTCTTTTAAACTCCTTCAGAGTGATAAAAATGAAGCGAAAAAGGAGAGATTTGTGCTAGTGACAGCGCACAAAACAAGGCTGATTAGACAAGAAGAAAAGAATGTTCTCTGTGAATCTGGGTTCATCCAATTCTCGGCTTCTTCCCCCTAGAAACCAGAACTTTCTGTATCTAGTACAATGAGGACACCTCAGGGGAAGGGCACAGTGACCCTTGTTGTTGTTCTGTGAGACCGACTTCATCTCCCAGCTCTTATTTTGTCTGAGTTGTAGTCTCTTTTAAGATTGATTTTATTATTTGTAATTACGTGTGCTTCTGTACGTCTGTGTATGGGTAGGTACACAGGAGTGCAGGTGTCCAGAGAGGCCAGTGGTGTTGGAGTTGTCGGTGGCTATTAGCAGCTCCACATGGGGGCTGGAGAGAGGCCAGTGGTGTTGGAGTTGTCGGTGGCTATTAGCAGCTCCACATGGGGGCTGGGTACCCAGCTGGGGTCCTTTAGAAGAGCAGTACAGGGTCTTAACTGATGAACCATCTCTCCAGCCCCAATCTCTCTCTCTCTCTCTCTCTCTCTCTCTCTCTCTCTCTCTCTCTCTCTCTCTCTCTCGTGCGCGTGCGTGTGTGTGCGTGTGTGTGTTTAGTAAGTGTGTGCCAAGGCTCACAAATGAGAGCCAAAGGACAACCTACTGGAGTTCTCTAGTTCTCTCCCTCCACGGTCTAATTCCTAGGCTCGAATTCAAGTGTCAGACTTGGTAGAAAACACCTGTACCAACTGAGCCATATTCATCTTTTTGGGTCTGGGTTACCTTGCTCAGGATAGTGTTCTCTATTTCCATCCATTTGCATGCAAAATTCAAGATGTCATTGTTTAGGTCTTGACTGTGGGTCAAGACCCCTTTGGGGGTCTAAAGACCCTTTCACAAGGGTCACCTAAGACCACATAGAAAACCAAAGGTTTGTGATTCATAACAGTGGCCAGATGACCGTTATGAAGTGGCAATGAAAATAATGTTACGGTTGAGGTCACCATAACATGGGGAACTGTATTAAAGGGCCACAGCATTAGAAGGCTGAGACCCACTGCTTTAGCTGCTAACCGGTATTTTCCAGCTGGGACTGGTGGCACAGGCCAGTAATCTGAGCCACTTGGGAGCTCAGGAGAATTATAAGTTTAGGACTTCCTAGGCAACTTCGTGACACTGTCTCAAAATAAAAAGCACTTGTCTGCATGCAGCTAGGTCCTGAGTTCAATACCTAATAATACTAAATAAAGGCACTTACTACATGTCTCATGAAATACATTCCTTTTTTTTTTAATGGAGTCTTTATGTTCTCTTTCCCCCCAAGAAATGATTGTTTCATCATCAGCTCTTAGTTAGGGTTTTTATTGCTGCAATGAAACACCGTGACCAAAGAGCAAGTTGGGAGGGAAGGGTTTATTTGGCTTACACTTGAGCATTGCTGATCATCACTGAAGGAGGTCAGGATAGGAACTCAAACAGGACAGGATCCCGGGGGAGGAGCTGATGCAGAGACCATGGAGGGGAGCTGCTTAAGGGATTGCTTCCCCTGGCTTAGCTCAGCCCACCTTCTTATAGAACCCAGGACTGCCAGCCCAGGATGGCACCACCCACCATGGCCAACACCCTCCCCCACTGATCACTAAATGGAGAAAATGCCTTCCAGCTGGATCTCACGGAGGCATTTCCTCAGCTCTGGCTTCTTCCTCTGATAGCTCTATAGCTTGTGCCCACCCAGTACAATCACCATATCATCAGTGTGTTTGAGAGAGTGTTGCCGGGATGGAACCCAGGGCCTGGCACATGCTAGACACATGGACTCCAACCACAGTATCTTCATTTTAGCCCATGATAGCCTGGGACTCACGATGTAGCCAAGGGTGAGCTCGAACTTCTGATTCTCTTGCCTCTCCCTGCCAAGTATCGAGATTACAGGTGTGTGCTACCACGTCTGGTTGACGTGGCCCTGGGGAATCAAACTGAGGGCTTTGGGAATAGACGGCAACCATACCACCAACTGAGCTACGCCCCCAGCTTTAGGATGTTGAGCTGCTCCCACCTTGCCTGTTCAAGGTCAGACTGAAGTCAGTTGTCAGGGTTGGGATGCAAACTCTGGTCTTGAAGACCCCAAGTCTGTGCACTGGAGCATCCTGGCTGCTTTCCATGACTGAGAAGAGACATGCAGGAAGTGACGGACTTTGCTCTGTCAGTAAGAATGCTTTATCCATTTAAGGTTTTCTCCAGTCTTTGGCTGAACCTGTTTGATTTGAGCTGCTTGGCTGTGTCCTTCCAGCCCTAGGGCCGTTGGTGCTTACTGCAGAAGGTTATGATGTCCTCTCATTCATTCCTTCCCCTCCAGTCTGGTCCCCCTCTGCCCTTCCCTCTCTCTCTTTCCTACCCTTTCTCTCTTTCTTTTTTTTCTTTTTCTTTTTTTTCGAGACAGGGTTTCTCTGTGGCTTTTGGAGCCTGTCCTGGAACTAGCTCTGTAGACCAGGCTGGTCTCGAACTCACAGAGCCTTTCTCTCTTTCTTATACTTTTCAGAGAATCATTGCTTTTTGTCACAAGTCAGTGTCCTCTATTTCTGCTCAGTTAACTCTTGAACTTTCTTCCATTCCCTGCCCACTTCTACTACACAGGCAGCCGCTACTTTTTTTTTTCAGGTCCCCATGTGAGCAGCGCTTCCAAAATGTTTTGCTAAGGCGAATTCATCATGGAGGCACAGAACTTTCCAGAAAAAGATCTGGCCTCTCAGAAATCTTCTATTACTAGTTAGTCATTATCCTCTCACGGTATCCATACATCCGGGTGAGTGGGCACAGAGCGAGGAAGGAGCACTTGGCATTTTACTAGTGAGGCTGAGGACTTCTGTCAATGCCTCCGTCCCAACCATGATGGGTATGACGGCATCAGGGAGGTGGGCTCGGACAACCCCTCAGACCATCCCCTTCTCCTGCCAGAGTCAGTGGGGTGTGACCAGGTTCCTTCCCCAGCCTGCCGGTCATCTTACTATGGGAATTCCCAGAGGCCTTATGGCCTACCAACTCAGGACAGCATACTCCTCAGAAACCAGTCAGGTCTGAGCTTACACCTCAGGCTCTGGCTGTCCAAACTCCTTAAGGAACTTCTTAAAGACCAGCTGCGAATTGCTCCCTCTACCTGCTAAGTGGCTCTGGCTTCCCACATAAGAGGAAAGGGAATCCTCTGAGAATTTTTATGTGGTTCCTAACTCAGTCCGCGCCAGTGCAGTGTGATTCACTACGTGTCTGTTTAATGTGACCTAGGGGACAGGAGAGATGGCTCAGTGGTTAAGAGCGTTTGCTGTTAGGGCAGAGGACCTAGGTTTGGGTCCTAACATCAACACGGTGCCTCACAACTGTCTGTAACCCCAGTTTTTTTTTTTTGTTTTGTTTATTTTTTTGGATTTTCGAGACAGGGTTTCTCCGTAGCTTTTTGGTTCCTGTCCTGGAACTAGCTCTTGTAGACCAGGCTGGCCTCGAACTCACAGAGATCCACCTGCCTCCGCCTCCCGAGTGCTGAGATTAAAGGCGTGCGCCACCATTGCCCGGCTTGTAACCCCAGTTTTATGTGACTGAAGGGATATGGCTGCATCTTCTGACCTCCACGGCATTGGTCACACACACAGTGCACACGCATGCAGGAAAATCATTCATACACTTCATAAAATAAATAAATGTTCAAGAATTAAGGTGGCATCAAAGTGGAAAAAGGATTGCTGGGAGTAGAAGGGGATTGAGGAGGCTCAACAATAACAAAAGAGCCATGGAAATGCCAAACTAAACCCATTTGGTATATGCTAATCACAGAACAGACGTGGGCTAGGGAGGTAGCTCAGTTGGTAGTGTTTGCCTCGCGTGCAGACAGCCTTGGGTTTGATTCCCAGCACTTCTAAATTGTGTGTGGTAGCGTATGCCTAGAATCTGAGAACTTTTGGGAAACGACAGGAGGATAAGAAGTTCAAGCTCATTCTTGGCTACGTAGTGAGTTCAGCTCTATCTTAAAGAAACAAAACAAGGCTGGGGAATCTCTATTGAGTTGGAAGCCAGCCTGGTCTACATAGTGAGTTCCAGGACAGCCAGGGCTTCAAGGTGAGATCCTGTGTCAAAATACAAACAAACCAGCAAATAAATAGAAAAAAATTATGAAACCAAACCAAAAAAACCAGCCTACGTTCAGGAAGTAATAATAATAATAAATGCATTTCTATGCGTGTTTTCATAAAGAGAGGAATATTGCACAGCAGATTGCTGAGGGCTGTATAAACTCTCTGTAGTTATTTTCTGTAATAAGTATATTAATTTTAAAATTAGAAAAATAAAAATTTATCTCTAAATTTAAATTTACCCACTGATCTGTGTCTGTATGTGTGTATGAATGTGGGCGTACGTGTACCATGCCATACATGTGAAGGCGTTCCTTTCCTGCTTCCTGCTAGTGTTCACCTGCTCAGCCATCTCACCGTCCCATCCTAGTATCACTGCACAGAATGAACTAGAACACTCGTTCATCACATCATGAAAGATGTTCACCTGCTCAGCCATCTCACCGTCCCATCCTGGTATCACTGCACAGAATGAACTAGAACACTCGTTCATCACATCATGAAAGATGTTCACCTGCTCAGCCATCTCACCGTCCCATCCTAGTATCACTGCACAGAATGAACTAGAACACTCGTTCATCACATCATGAAAGATGCATTGGCCGGATTTTCCTTCCATTCTAAAACATTTTTCCCCTTCATGTTTTTTTTCTCTAATTTCATGTGCATTGGTTCTTTGTCTGCAGGTATGTCTGTGAGGGTGTCGGCTCCCCTGGAATTGAAGTTATAGACAGTTGCGAGCTGCCTTGTAGGTGCTGGGAATCAAACCCGCATCCTCTGAAGGAGCAGTCAGTGCTCTTTACCGCTGAGCCATCTCTCTAGCTGTCACACACACATACATACGCACTTGGTTTTTCGAGACAGGATTTCTTTGTGTAACAGTCATGGCTGTCCTGGGACTCGCTTTATAGACTAGGCTGTCCTCGAACTCACAGAGATCTGCCTGCCTCTGCCTCCAGAATTTGGAGATTTGAGGCATGCTGGAATGTGGGCTGGAACGCTAGAGTTGAATAATGGAAAGCCTCATGCGTGTAGGAATGAGGCTGTGTGTGCTCGCGTGCGTGCACTTGTGTGAGCGTTCTGAAGATCACGTCACCTATGGAGGGCTTCCCTTGACGCTTCCTGTGAAAGTCCTGGAAATATCCAAAGTCTGGTGAAAATCATTGCAAAAGAGGAAGAACCAGCCCCAGAGCTGGGAACTGGAACTGGTTCAGTTTTTGCTTTTGTCTGCCTGAGAGGAAGTGTGGCCACTGAGTAGGGGCCTTAAAATGGCAGCATGTCAGGGCTGGGGCTGTAGTTCCTCTGTAGTAAATAAAGCTATTCTGAGCCTGCTAAACAAAAAGTCAGGGGCTGGAAGAATGGCTCAGAGGTCAAGAGCACTGCTCTTCAAGAGTTTGGATTCCTAGCACCCACATGGCAACTCCAGTTTCCGGGGGCTACCACCCTTTTCTGCACACTGCAGGCACAAGGCATGAACATGGTGCACAGACAAACATGCAGGTAACCCCCCCCACACACACACACATAAAATAACAGTTTTTTTAAATAAATAAATAAAGCATAAAAACAAGCTTCAAAGGATTTCAAACTACTTTTAAGTAACTTAACCGCATCTCAGAACAAAGTATAAAAATAATAAAAGAAACACTGAGTCCTAACAGTCAGCAAGGTAAAAGCCACAGTGTCTAGCCTCCTAACAAAAATGATTACCGGGCAAAGAAACACACACACTCACACAAAAAATTATGACCCATATTGAGGAGAAAAAAAAATCAGTAGAATCATACCCAGAATTAATAAAGTAAATTTATATAGTAAATATACTTCATATGCTCAAAAGTGAAGGAAAGAAAGAACTTGATAGATACAGACATTAAAGATATACAAAAATGACCCGGATTAAATGACAAGCACAGGGTCAGATCTGAACGATTATGTGCCTGGGGCTGGAGATAGAGCTCAGAGGTCTCTATCCAGGAGGGCCAAGGACAATCCAGTTGGTCAGGTAAGGTGAGAAACAACTGAAAGGCACCATTAGAGCTCCCTGTTGAAGAATCCATTAGGGTTTTAGGAGGAGCTGGCGTTTGAGTTTTCCTTTAAGAGACTTTAAGCGACAGAGAGATGAGGGTGGGGGTGGGGGTGAGCATTTTCTATAGGTAGACACACATGCTTAGGCCAGCTTAATTGGCAGGTCAAAGAGGTTCCCGTCTGGGGAGGAGTCAGAAAAGACGTCAGCTGAAGGGGATGAAGAGAAAAGGCCTGGCTGACTGGGCTGTGATAAATGCGGAGACAATGAGGGGGTACTATGCCCATCAACCAAGTATTCAAGAGAGTGGGTGTCACTGCTGTCTGGGGCCTGAGAGTGGGCCTCGTTTAGTAGCCAGGAGGCAATTGGCAACATTCTGGGAGTCATCCACATGAGGCAAATTACAACACCGGGGTTGGAGAGCAAAGGAGAGGGGGAAAAACGGAGGTCCCAGGGCTCCTCACGGAAGAAAAGAGAGAGCCAAGTCTGCTCCTTTCGGGCTGACCGGCTCGGGGATGGCTTCTTTAGAATTTCTTTTCCACAGGGCGACCATGAAGGGAGCTGTTTCTGCCACCAGACACAGCTAAGCAATGATGTACAGGCGCCCCCCCCCCCCCCCCAGCAGCCTGCAGGAAGAAAGAAAGGAGCTCCTGGGATCAGGAGGGCAGAAAAGAACAATCGGAGAGGAGGGCTAGGCTGCTGCTGTGGGGGAACAGAAAGGAGGCCCGGCTGCAGGAGGAGGGGAGCTGCCAGAGCAAGGAGGTGTGGCCCCCATCTGTCCTGCGGGTTGCTGGGCCTGTAGGAGCCTTTCCCATCCTTTGTCCTGGGCTATTGGGCCTGCTCCCTGAGGACTGTTGATGGAGTCCTAATCGCTGCCGGTCAGACTTTTAGCTGTGCTGTGCTTGAATGAATGACACAGCCCATTCACCATAGTCTGTTCAACACATGACAGTTGTTGTCCTCGTGAAAGGGGACACTATCTGGCTCCGAGGTATCTGTGGTACAAGAAAAACATACCTTTGGGACTGAAAGGAACTCATTGCAAAATTGTCCTCGGGACACAGGATCTAAACTTTTGTCACTGAAGAGACTTGGCTCCTAATTTTCCGGAATGACTCAAGTGTTTGCTTCAGACAATGACAGAGTGTGTCTTGCTCAAATCATTGAATTTCTGTTGTTTCTGCAAGATGTGGGTGGGCAATATGACTCAGTATTTTTCCAAAAGACGTGAAAATTATATTGCCTATTTTGGATCATTTCATGTTGAGATCTGAAGGGTTTTTTTTCTTTAATTTCAAATCTTGGATCTTAGGGAATTTTTGTTTTTGTTTTATCTTTCAATCATGTCAGATCTTTTCCAGATAAGAATTTAAAGTTAAAGTACTTAACAATAGCCCTAGGTTATGCAGTAGCTCTTGAATGACAGTTCGTTCTGACATTGTTTAAGGAAAATATTGGCTAGAGCTATTAAGACTAGTTTTAGACACGGGTCTGGACATCATCTTACTAAAAAAAAAAAAAATGACCTTGCAGTAAGACAGCTAAGTGGGCAAAGGCACTTCTGCTAAGCCTGGTGATCTAAGCCTGGTCTGTAGAACCCAAGGTGCGAGGAGAAACTGACTCTTTTCTTTTTAAACAGGGTTTCCCTGTGTAATAGTCCTAGCTGTCCTGGAACTAGCTCTGTAGACCAAGCTGGCCTCGAACTCACAGGGATTCGCCTGCCTCTGCCTCCCAAGTGCTGGGATTAAAGGCGTGTGCCACCACTGCCTGGCTGAGACTGACTCTTGCAAGTTGTTCCCAGACCTCTACCTGAGCACCATGTCACATACATGCATGTACACACACACCCACACACACACACATGTATACACATATACATAAACAAATGTAACTTAAAAACAAACCTTATCTGGGGACTGGAGAGATAGCTGTGTAAGCATGAGGACATAGGTTCAGCCAGGTATGGTGGCACGCCTCTATAATCCCAGCACGGGGGTAGACATCTATGTGTGTGTTTCACTGCAGCTTCCGTGAGAGACCTCGTCTCAAAACATAAGGTGGAGAGTAATCAAGGTATATATCTGATCTCTGGCCTCCGTATGCACATGCAAACCCAAGCACCGTACACACACACACACACACACACACACACACACACACACACACACACACATATACACACACACACGCACCCAGCTTACCCAGTGCTCACATATATGTATAGTAGTTTTCCAGCTTCTGTTCGGATGTGGTCCTTGGCCAACTGAGTTCCCTTTGAATGCACTGGGTTTTGGAACATCCTTTTGGGAGAGGATAATGCCACTTCTGGACAGTATTGTCACTTTGACTTGAACTTAGCCTCTCTACAGATTCTAAATATATGCTGCTGATCCTGATCGTTATTCTGGATGAGTTGTCACAGCGCCGTTTTGTCGAAGAATGATGGCTGTCCAAATACTCACGCCATATTCGCCTCCTCTTCTTCCTCTGTTTTCTTTTTGAGACAGAATTTCTCTGTGTATCCCTGACTGTCCTGGAGCTCACTCTGTAGACTAGGCTGGCCTGGAAATCAGAGATCTGACTGCCTCTTCCTCCCCGGGTGCTGAGATTAAAGGCATGTTCCACCACCGCCCAGCCTATGCTTACTTTCTTGATAAATAAAACAGGTTCTTTCCTAGTACTAAAACAAAGCAAAGCAAGCAGGCAAACAAGCAAAAACTTTGGGCTAGAGAGATGGCCCAGAGGTTAAGAGCACTGACTGCTCTTCCAGAGGGTATGGGTTCAATTTCCAACACCTACATGGCCAATCACAACTGTCTGTAACCCCAGTTCCAGGAGATTTGACATCCTCACGTATACATATGTGCAAGCATAACACTAATGCACATAAGATAAAAAAATTTTAGAAATTAATGTTAAGACAAGAGACTGAGGGTATAGTCTCTACGAAGGATGAGGGCCTCTCAGGGTGAGAAAGAGAAGCCATAGGGGCAGTTCTGTTCACATAGGAACACAAGGAAGAATGGAGGGGGAAAGGCAAAGTCCTCCTGCATGTGTACGCTGAGAGCCCACCCATGTGAACACAGAGAAGTGTGTCTAGCACAAGCTCTCTCCCACCTCATTGTGTCCTCACTTCTGACCACAGAGGGGTCAGTAGAAGCTCATGAAGTTCCAGAACAGGGAGAGATGTACTATGAAGTAAGAGAAATCTAGTTGTCAGGGCCCTAGATTTCCCGGGTCACCTCCTAGTGCCTTCGGTGGAGCCTAGCAATGTGTTTACATTGTGCCACTTAAAATTGTTTCTAGACTGGAGGTATGGATCAGCAGGTGAAGGTGTCTGCCACCAGGCCTGAGGATGTGAGATCCCTGGGACCCATATGTTAGAAGGAGAAAACGGGTTCCCACAGGTTGTCCTCTGACCTCTACCCACAAACCATGACTCATGTGTGCATGCATATACATATGCTCTCTCTCTAAATAAAATGTAAAAAGAAACTGTTCCAAAACACATTTGAATAGAAATTGTGTGAAACTCCGTTCTGCCTCCCTTTCCACAACACCTAGCCCACGGATGAATGAGATATGAGTAACGAAAGACTCTGTTGACCTCCAGCCGAGGACATCTGGATCAACTGTCATTTTGTTTGGGTTTTGGGTTACACATTTCTATGGTCTGCAGGCAGATCTGTCCATAGTTATGCTATTGTTAGCTGTCCCAGAGCAGTAATGGCTACCAGGTGGGGGTAGACAAGTGTGTTGGTTAGTTGTCAGCTTGACATAAGCGTGGGAACCTCTATCATGGCCTTTGGGAGATGTTCTTGGATACTGATTGAGGTGGGAGGGTCTAGCCTGCTGTGGGTGGTACCACCCGTGGACATTTGATTGTGGATGTTATAAAAGAGCGAGCTGAGGGAGCAAGCCATAGGCGGCGTTCTTCCATGACCTCTGCTTTACTCCGGCCTTGAGTTCCTGCCTTGACGTCCCTTCATAAAATGCTTTCCTCTTCAAGTTGCTTTTGATCAGTGTTTTATCACAGGGCAGACAACAGAGACAACTAATGCATATTTAATATCAGGTTTGCCAATCTTGCCAATTCCCGTGATGTGAATAGTTCTGCCATGCACTATTCCAAACTGTTGTTGTGATATCAGGACCGAGGGTAGGAAGGGCTACTCACCATTCTGTAGCATCCCCATTCTAGAAGAGAAGTAAATAAACCTAAAGAGCTAGTATAGTAAAAGACAGGGAAGTGACTTGGAAGTGTTTGCATCTTTTACATAACTTAATTATAAGAATGTATTTTTTGGGGGAGGGGGTTTCGAGACAGGGTTTCCCTGTGTAGCTTTGGAGTCTATCCTAGAAATAGCTGTGTAGACCAGGCTGGCCTCTAACTCACATAGATCTGCCTGCCTCTGCCTCCCGAGTGCTGGGATTAAAGGAGTGTGCCACCACCACCCAGCTATAAACCCGTAATTTAAAAATTTTAAATGATAGTGTTTAATAATTGCCTCCCCAAACTCTCGATAATTTTAACCACTGTGTTTCATGAATTTGGTGAAATCTGGAGTCATCAAGACAACTTGTTAAGTAAAAAAGCTGGATCACGGGCTGGCGAGAGGGCTTAGTGGTTAGCTTGCTGCTCTTGCAGAGGGCCTGGGTTGGGTTACCATCTTCCATATGGCAGCTCAGAACCATCTGGAACTCTGGTTCCAGGGGAGCTGGCACTTTTTCAGAACTCCACAGGCTCCTGCATGCACATAGTATATATACATACACATAGGCACACATATACATAAAGTAAAGAACTATATAAATAACAACAAAATGACAAAAATGCTTACTGTGCAAGACAGGTGACAGGAGCTACATCCACAGAAGCCACATAACGGAAGGAGAGGACCAGCTCCGCAAAGTTTTCCTCTGACCTCTACATATGTGCTGTAGCATACATACTAAATAGAAACAAAATCGAATTTGCTGTGGAGTACTGCTGCAGTAGAGACCAGTTTCTCTTACTTCCTGTTTTGATGATTTCTTCTATTTGATGAAATAAATGTATAGGGCAAGAGTGAGTGACTTGGAGTGAATTATGTGAACCATGAAAGAGAAACAAGTTTTTGTTGTTGTTTCGAGACAAGGTGTCTCTACCTAGTCCTGGCTGCTCTGGAACTTGCCGTGTAGACCAGGCTGGCCTCGAACTCACAGAGATCTGCCTGCCTCTGCCTACTTAGTGCTAGTGCTGGGATTAAAGACATGTGCCACCATACCCAGTGAAACAAGGTTTTTAAAAATAGGAAACTTGAAACTAATTTGTAATAAATTCTTTCAATTTTCAGGTAACTTTAAACACAGAGAATTTTATTTTTATGAATGTCTAGTCAAATAGAAGTTCTTGTCTGAATAGACTGAATTTGGTAATTGAGGATGGTTCAAAGTTAAAATTATTCATGCCTTTATATTAAAATTCTTGATTATATATATTTGGTTTTTCGAGACAGGGTTTCTCTGTAGCTTTGGAGCCTGTCCTGGAACTAGCTTTTGTAGACCAGGCTGGCCTCGAACTCACAGAGATCCACCTGCCTCTGCCTCCCGAGTGCTGGGATTAAAGGCGTGTGCTGGCCACCATCCGGCCCTTAATGGTATATTAGTTACTTATTGCCACATTGTAAATTACTCCATCATTTGGTTGAGCTGGGTCCCAGCTAGGCTTGTCTGGAGTTGCCTCAATACGGTGAGGGATCAAGTTCCTTCCCAAACTCACGCAATTGCTCGTTGGCAGGGTTCCGTTCCTCTTGGGTTGCTGGATTGGAGACCTCAGTTCCTCATTGACTGCTGGCTGGAGTCCCTCAGTTCCTCACTGTCAGGCAGGCTGTCCCGTGACGCAGCTCATGACGTAGCAGTAAGTCTCTGCCAATGAAGAAATGAAGGGGGAAGCAAGGGGAAGCAAGATGGAAGCTCCAGGCTTTCCATGCCCGGATGTGAGAAGTGGTGTCCCATCATTTCTGCTGTAGCGTTTTGGTTTAGAGTCATTTGGAAGTCATTGGGGCTTCCCTTAAGAGGAAGGGTTTAAAGAAGGGTGTGAACTCCAGAAGACGGATATCGTTCATTGGTGGTAGCCTGCTACCAAAGGGAGTGGCTATTTTTAAAAAATTTAAATATGTTTTTTGGGGGGAGGGTTGGATAGCATCTCAAACAGTCCAGGATGGCCTCAAATGGACCATGTAGTTGGGGGATGACTGAACTCCTTCTGCATCTACCTACTGAGTGGCAAGATTATAGGCACACACCGCCATGCCCAGTTTACGTGGTGCTAGAGACCAAATCCAGAGTCTTGTACACGCTAGGAAATACCTCCAAATGACCTACATCCTTAGTCCTTGAATATATTATTTTGACTGTAATTTAGAAAATGCTTTGAGCATCTCAGTATAAACAGCGAGACATTATAGAATCTGAATTTGCATATAGATGAAAGCTGCTTCTATCTGTCAGCTTTGAGTGTGTTTAAGTGAAGCATGGTGGTGCGTTCCTGCAGTCCCGGCACTTGGGACCTGAAGCAGGAGAATAGCAAGTTCAAGGCCAGCTCGACTAAACACTGAAACCCTGTCCAAAAAGACACACAGACATATGTATGTAAATATGGACTGGCAAGATGGCTTGTTGGGTAAAGGCACTTTACAGCCGAGGCTGATGCTCTGAGTTCCATCTCCAGGACCTACATGGTGGATGAAACAAACAAAAAACGATTCTCACAAGTTTCTGTCTTTTGAACACACACACACACACACACACACACACACACACACACACACTGTTAAAAATAAAAAAAGGAAATAAAGGATAACTTTAAACTTTTGATACCTCAGTCAGAGAAGAGTGAGTCACATGAGCACATTAGGAAGCCTGTTTAATGATGACAGCAATAAAGACCGCGAGAAATGATAGCACGGCGCTGGTTATATTATGCCTTTAGTTCCGAGCAATCACAATTAGCTCTCCCAGAAGAAAATTGGGATTTCCTTGGAATCTTACCGCTCAGATATGAAGATATGAAACAGCTAAGTAGAGCCATTTCCAAATTTAACAATAATCATAAATATTTATATAATGTTACTGCTAATGATTCGTGGAATTGAAACTTTTCTAAGTTATAAATAATAATTTTTTTAAAAAAATCAAGCATAGTATAAGGACTGAATTACCTTGCCATTCCCCATAAAAAGTAGTATTTCTCCCACCTAACTGGGAGGCTGGGATAGGAAAAGGGTGCGTTTGATACCAGACTGGACATCATAGCAAAACCCCTGGCCCCACAAAAGGTATGCAAATCTGCCATGTGAAAATTCAACAAAAAAGTATGTAGCCAACAAAATTTGACTTAAAAAATATTTGTGTTTGTGTGTGTGCGCGTATATGTGCATGTGTCATGGTCCGAGGACAACTTGCAGGAGTCACCTCTCTCCCACGGTTGGGGCTCTGAAGCTAGAACTGAGGTTGTCGGGGTGGATGGCAAGTGTCTTGCTGGCTCCCCAAGTGACTTCCTTTATCTTTCTAAACTGGTACATGCTTTTGTTACTTAATCTGATACTTCTTTTTCTTTTCTCCTCTCTACTTCCCTCCCCTCCCCTCCTCTCCCCTTCCTTCTTCCTTCCCTGGCCTTGATCTCCAGAGGTGCCAAAATCAAACATATAAACAAATCATCTAGAACTCCCAGAACTTAAATTATGATCTACTTAAACATTCAAATGAGATTGAGACAGGGTCTCGGGTTGAAGTAGGTGAGCACAGGGAATATTTAGTAATCTGGACTCTGCTTGGATTGGTTTATGCACACCTCATTCTTCTAATAATGCGCTTGGCAGTCCGGCTCCTTTAGCTGCACATGGTGCACACACTCCTTTCTGAACAATGCACCCGGCACTTGGTCAACCTCTGAGCACACCCTCTCTGAACAATGGGATAAGTTTCTATAACCCTAACAAATTTAGACAGTTTCTATTCAAATATATTCTCAATGTTTCCTGGTACAAAGAGTGGAAAGGCTAAACCAGACTGAACTGGTTTTGGGTGCATGCATCGTAAAGCATAACTGGATATTAGGCCTGTTCATAACTGGGTGTGCATATGATTAAAATCAGATTCATTATGGGACTGGATAGGCACAGTAGAAAAATGATTATATGCCTTAATATAGCAATCAAAACAGAGAAACGCCCTCACAAGCATGCTACCAAGTGAGTTGCTTCCCCAGCTCCAAGTAGATACTCAAAAAATTATTTTATATATGACAAAATTACTTTCAATAATATTCCCAAAATGAAACAAACAAGCAGACAATAAACACAGACGAACACTGTTCAAAAACACTGGTGAGATTCAGTGGGTAGAGGCTCCTGCTAACAAGCCTGAGGACCTAAGCTTGGTCCCCAGGCCCACATGATGGAAGGAGAGACTCCTGTAAGTTATCTCTTGTCTCCACTATAGTATGGCACTTGCGTGCACACACACACACACACACACACACACACGAGAGAGAGAGAGAGAACTTTAAAATATATTTTTAACAAATAAAGAAAAAAGAAAATCACCCTTTCTGTGCTCCCAACACCACCACTGGTAACAGTGGAGCCCAGGCTTGCCTTCATCGTTTAACCACGACGACCAGGAAGTCCCCATCTTCCCAGCTCTTTCTCACCAGTGCTGGATTATAAGTGTGTGCCACAGAGGTCAGCAGTGATTCCTACTTTGTCAATGTCCCTGGCCAGGAGTGGCAGTCTGACTGGCGATCTGGTGAAGTCTGGGGGCTTTTGGTAGCACTGTGATAGACTCCTGCTTCCCTGGCAATGTTTGCATGAGAGCATCTCCTGCACAGTGTTAGACTCCTGCTTCACTGGCAATGTTTGCATGCAGAGCATCTCCTGCACATTCAGTGTTAGACTCCTGCTTCCCTGGCAATGTTTGCATGAGAGCATCTCCTGCACATTCAGTGTTAGACTCCTGCTTCACTGGCAATGTTTGCATGCAGAGCATCTCCTGCACATTCAGTGATAGACTCCTGCTTCACTGGCAATGTTTGCATGAGAGCATCTCCTGCACAGTGATAGACTCCTGCTTCACTGGCAATGTTTGCATGCAGAGCATCTCCTGCACATTCAGTGATAGATTCCTGCTTCACTGGCAATGTTTGCATGCAGAGCATCTCCTGCACAGTGATAGACTCCTGCTTCACTGGCAATGTTTGCATGCAGAGCATCTCCTGCACATTCAGTGATAGATTCCTGCTTCACTGGCAATGTTTGCATGAGAGCATCTCCTGCACATTCAGTGATAGACTCCTGCTTCACTGGCAATGTTTGCACGCAGAGCATCTCCTGCACATTCAGTGTTAGACTCCTGCTTCACTGGCAATGTTTGCATGCAGAGCATCTCCTGCACAGTGTTAGACTCCTGCTTCACTGGCAATGTTTGCATGCAGAGCATCTCCTGCACATTCAGTGATAGACTCCTGCTTCACTGGCAATGTTTGCATGCAGAGCATCTCCTGCACATTCAGTGTTAGACTCCTGCTTCACTGGCAATGTTTGCATGCAGAGCATCTCCTGCACATTCAGTGATAGACTCCTGCTTCACTGGCAATGTTTGCATGCAGAACATCTCCTGCACATTTAGATTGCTTACTGTAAGCCCCTCCCACCCATATCCCGCTAAAGGATAGAGCCACAGAGAGCTCCAAGTTCAGTTTACTTAACCACTGCATCTATAACTCCTAGAAAAAAGCCCGAGGACAGGGCATGGCAGTAGTGATAATCCTGCCCCCACGGTCCCCTCAGCCTCCACAGCGCTCTCATAAGAGCCACCACACTCAAGCCCCTGTTTTCTCTTTATCTGCCTTTCTTGGTCATTCTCAGATTCCATTTATCTCCCCCCCCCCCTCTCTCTCTCTCTCACACACACACACACACACACACACACACACACACACGGTCTCAGGTAGCTCAGGCTGGCCTCAGCTCTCTCTGTAGCCAATGCTGACTACTTCCCCTCCCAGGTGCTGGGATTACCATGCCTGGTTTTGTGCCGCTGCTTCCAGAAACTGCATGCTTCTTTCTTTCTGGGAGTCCTTACACATTTCTGAAAATTGTTTTTTTTTTCTTTTTAAAGATTTATTTTATGAGTGTGAAAGGAGTGCCTTCAGGTATGCATGTGTATCAAGTGCTGGAGATCAAAGAGATCAGACCACTCAGGCTGGCAGGCTTGTTGAAGCACCTTTCACCTGCCAAGTCATCTCACTGGCCCTCTATGGTTTGTCTTTATAGTCTTGAGTTTTTAATCTAGCCACGGTCTCAATAAACATATAGAAGACCCATTCATAGTAAAATTACTCATTTTATGCTTAATCTTAGGGACTTATTTACCATTAGACCTTTTTACTAGGTACCTTGTTTCTTTATATATGTATTTATGTTCTTATACATATAAGTGTGTGTGTGTGTGTGTGTGTATGTGTGTGTGTACCTTTTTAACTTGGATACTGGGAATCCAAACTCAAGTCCTTGTGCTTGTGCAACAGGCACTACATCCTCTGAGCTGTCTCCCCAGCCCATATTCCTGTTCCATTGATCCCCGTCTCACTCCTCTTCCTATTTGCTTTCCTTGTAGGATCTCGATCATTCTGGCCTTTATTTTCTATGTCTCAATTTAAAAAAAATTCAGAAATTTTATGTCTGCATGTGTGTCTGTGCAGCACATGTGTGCCCGTGGAGGCCAGAAGAGGGTACTAGATTGCTTGCAACTGGAGCCACAGATGGCTGGGAGCTTCCATGTGGGTGCTGAGAATGGAACCCAGGCCCTGTGGAAGAACAACCAGCGCTCTTAACTACTGAGCCGTCTCTTCAGCCCTGCCCCTCCATGTCACAGTTTATCTTTCCATTTCTTCCACTTTGGCATTATGCTCTGCAAAACATTTTAAGTTTTTCTCTTCCAAATCACCATTTTACTTATTTGTTTTGAGATGGGATTATTTTAGTCCAATCTACACAGCCAAGGTTGACCTTGACTGTCGGATATTCCTGCCTTCGCACCACAGTGCTGGGATTACAGGCTTGAGTCCTTGCACTTGGTGTAGGCAGTTCTGGGGATTCAATCTGGCCTTTGTTCATGCTAAACAAGCTCTCGACCTAGAGCACTCTGTTCATTCTCTAGGGAACTCACTCCCGGCTTACAAGCAGAATGTTTGGCCACCATACTTTCGGTTCCCCAGCGCCTTGGAGGAAGGATCTACGAAGGAGCTGAGGAGTAAGTGCCTTTTCCACATGTTGCTGGAAATTTGTTCCCAGGTTTCTCTGAGACTATTCATTAGAATTAAGGAAATATACCTGTCTCTGCCTCCCGAGGGCTGGGATTAAAGGCATGCAACCACCACCTGGCTTTCTTTTTTGGTTTGTTTTTGTTGTTTTCAGGCAGACTCTCTTGCTATGCATCCTTGACTAGTTCACAGTGCAGACCCCGGTTGGCCTGAACTCAGAAGTCAGCCTGCCTCTGCTTTCCCAGTGCTGGGATTAAAGACCTGAGCTACCACACCCAGCATGAGACAAGTTTTTCCAGGAGGTTTGTGTTGGTTTTTCATGTTAGTCCTTTAGAACATTATTGATTTTCCTCTGGTGCCTTTTGTGTGTGTCTTCACAGAAGTTTGGGGGTGTGACTATGTGCTGGGTTAGTTTTTTTCTGGCAGTCTGTCATGGTTCTCTAAACTGACACCCCCATTGTGGGTGTTTAAGGAAGCAAGCAAGGGGTATTTACAGTCATCTTCCTGTCTGTTTCAGTGTGCAGACAGAGACCAGTCAGTTGGGGAACTCAATTCCTGAGAAAGAGGGCACTAATCTGGAAGACTGGAGCCTTAGTGTGTCAGCATTCTTGTCTTTTGCTTTTCCTCTCTCTGTGTCTGCTGTGGAGGCCTGAGTTGTCTTAGCTCAGTCAAGCTGCCCCCCTCTCAACCTCCCCCAGGGCCTGGTACCCCTTAAGCAAATTGCTGGGTTTCTTTAGAGAGCAATCCTACCTTCAACCAAGAGCTCATTGCTCATTGTGGCTGCAGACCAGTATCAGCATGACCGGGAACTGGGCCGTGTCAATTCCCCGCCCCACCCTAGACCCACGGACACTGAGTGTGGAGCTCAGCAGTCTGGGGCTCCTGCTCAGGCAGACTCACTGATGCCACCCCACCCCCACCTGCCCCTGCAACCCCCACCCCCACCCCGCGCCCTGGGTTCTATGGCAGTTGGCAGGGTGCCTGGTGGCTAGTATTCCTGGTTCCTCTGAGGCCTCTGGGGCCTTTTTAGGAAGAGTCGCAATGAATTTTGGTGAGAATTCCTCTTTTCTTTATTAAAACATCAAGTCCTAAATGCTTTTTTTTCAAGGAGCAGTTTTATCATGAGAACATAAAGATATAAAGCATGCATTGTAATGGCTACTCTTCTCCTTGATGTAACCGATTCCTGCTTTAAAAAAAGAAAAAGAAACAGCATGCGGGAGTAGGGTTTTATTTCAACTCACTGCTTGAGTCTCTTACCTTGAGGAAAGCCTGGTGCTGGGAGTGGCTCTCAGCTGTGGACAGATCAGGGCAGAGAAAAGGGATGCTGGTCCTCAGCAGGCTTTTCTCCATCTCCTCTTTTATTCAGTCTGGGATAGTGACTGGGAGAGTGGGGCCCATGTTCCCTCCTCAGTTAAACAGTTCTGGAGACCCTCTTACTGATATACCCACTGGTAGGTACATGTTTTGCTAATTCCCTAGGCGTCTACATCTTAAAAGAATTTATCTTGTTTATGTGTGAAGATTAGAGCTGTGTGCTACCATGCCCAATTTCACGTGAGTTCAGGATCTGAATCCAGGTCCTCATGCTAGAGTAGCCATCCACAGAGCCACCTCCCTGATATGCTTCTTAATTTGATCGAGTTGGGAATGAAAATTAATCATCATGGATATCAAGCCATATGAGATAGTTCCTAATTTCCTAATGACGAAAGCAGACTGTGTTAGTAACATGACGTCCACCCTCCCTTCATCACTGAATGTCGTTAGACCCATCCACTACTGCCAGCTATTTTGACTGTTTAGTCATTTTTCTGTTGACACATTCCTAAATAAAAACTTATATATAGCTTTTTTTTAAAAAAAACAATTTGGACATTAGCTGTTGACTTCCTGGTACTGAAGACTTAACTCCTTTATTCTATCTCCTTCTTGTTCTCTATCCATCTTGAAAATTTTTTGAGATTTCTTTTGAGAGAGAGAGAGAGAGAGAGAGAGAGAGAGAGCGAGAGCGAGCATATGCCTGTCACAGTACCTGTGTGATCAGAGAATAACTTTGGGGACTAGGGTTCTCCTTCCACTATATGGGTCTCTGGAATCCAACTTGGGATATTCGGCTTTGTGGCAAGTAGCTTTCTTGGATGAGCCTCTTTACGTTTTTTTGATTTTGTTTTTTGAGACAGGGTTTCTCTGTGTAGTCCTGGCTGTCCTGGAACTCAAGTTTCCAGACTGGCCTCAAACTCAAGAGATATCCAGCCTTCCGAGTGCTGGGATTAAAGGCGTGGGCCACCACTGCCCAGGCCATCTTTTGAGAATGGTTATTTCATTTTGGTTTAAATAAATAGCCAGAGTTTAAGTGAGATGTATACAAAGCTCGCAGCGTGCTATGATTGCTTCCTTCCTCTTCTGGCTCCAACCGCTCTGAAGTTAAGGCAGACTTATTTCCCTACTTGCATAGTTTTCTAAGTGTTTATTCATGAACGCCCCACCCCATGCTCCAAAATACCCAGATGAGCATGAGACACACTCATCTCATACCTGTGTCTTCTTTCTAGTGTTAAAGGAGCATTTCCAATGACCTTTCGATCTCTTTGTTTTCTTTTCAGAGACCGTCATCTCCCTAGCAGCCCGTCTTCCTGTCAGATCTAACAGGTTGTTCTCTGGGCCTGTGCTCAGCTCTTGCCCTGGGGTTTGTCTTTTCTATTCTCCCAGGCTCATGAATCTTAGCAGGAAGTATTTAAGTAGTGCAGCATAAATCACCCTTCCTTGAATTGTACTTCAGATTCCTGCCCCTGGGTCCCAGTCCCTGTGAATAGATCATTATTTTGGCATATTCAAGATAGTTTAGGCATAGTACCTAACTGTCTTCTTCTTCTTAAAGTACTAGGGATTGAATAAACAAACCTAGGGCCTCATGCGTGCCAGGCAAGCACTCCCTTGCACTGAGCTGTGTCCTCAGTCTGTTCTTAGTTTTTGTTTTGAAACAGTACCTTACTAAATTGTTCAGGTTGGCCTTCAACTCACTCTGTGCCCTAGTCAAGCCCTGAATTTGTTATCCACCTGCCTTATCCTCTTCAGTACATGGGAGTAAAAGCTTCTGCCACTAGGCCTGGTTACTTTGTCACTAACAATGTACCGTCAGTTTGTTTATTCATTTTACTTAGATTTGTTTGTTTGTTTTGAGACAAGGTCTCATTATAAATCTTTGGCTAGCCTGGAACTCACGCTGTAGAGCAGGCTATCTCTTCCTCCCAAGTGCTGGGATTAAAGGCATGCACCACTTCCACTTGGCTTTATTATATTATTATTATTATTGAGACAGAATCACACTATGTAGCCACTCTGCTGTTCTTGAACTTGCTGTGTAGATCAGGCTGGTCGCAGACTCACAGAGATCTGCCGATCATTTCTTCCAGAGAACTGAGGTTAAAATCATGTACCACTATGTCAGAGCCTCTACTTCATTTTTAAAATAGTTTTCCTAGATAGCGGTTAGAGCACATACATTACTGTTTCAAACACCAAAAGCAAAGGGCTTGGGTCGGTGGCACATGCCTATAATCTTAGCACTTGGGAGGTGGAGACTGGATGGTTAGCAAGGCCGTCCTTGGTTACACAGCAACTTTGAGGCTAGCTACACTAGCTACACAAATCTGTTTCAAAGACAACACAACCAAGTATCTGGGCATGTTGCTGCTATACAATTATAACTCCAGAAAGATAAGGCAGCATGGTGGAGAATTCAGAGCCAACCTACTTTGTTCTGTTTTTAAATTTGCATTACTTCTTATTGCTGTTATCAGTGTGCATGTGTGTGTGCCCAGGTACTACAGTGCACCGGTGAAGGGCAGAGGACAGCTCTGTGGGAAATGATTCTCTCCTCCCTTTGATTCTATCCCAGGGACTGAACTGAGGTTAATAGGCTTGCTTACTGTGCCACCATGCCGTGCCCACACCAGCTGAGTTTCCTGAAATACGACTGAGATATAATAAACTGCACACACTAATGCATAGTTTTAGGCACATTCTGTGAGACCATCACCACAAATTGGAGCACTACACTTACTTGTTTCCCCCAAATCTTAGTTCCTTTGTCCTTCCATCTTCTTACCCAGGGAGGATTATCATGGAAGGTCCTATCTGCTTAGAGGTTCTTGAAGCCAGTGAGCACATCAGACTCTTGAGTTTATTATCCCCTGGATTCTACGTGGCTGTGCCCTCTTCAGCATATGGATGAGAGAGGTGGAGTGACATAATGCAGACCTACAGACAAATCTCACCTGCTCCTGTCACTAGGAATGTACCTGCAGGCAAGTCAAGTCTTACTTGCCACGTTTAGAAGAGCCAGAGGCTACTCACATGAAGGATCTAGAGATCAAAGGGATAACATGTTGTATGTTCTGGTACTAGCCCCTGGAAGAGCTCCTAGCACACAAGACCTGCTCTACTCTAGTCTCTGCTCACTTGCCTCTGGTTTCACTGACAACAGCTTTCTTTGTGTTGCTCCCATTAGGTTTTCTATTTCTCTTGGATAGTGAAGTTTCTTCCTCCTACATCAGCCCTTCTCTAGCGTCATGTCTACCTACCTTCAGACTTTGAATGTTTCTCTTTGAAGCCTTAAGAAACACAGCCTAGGACTGTGACTCAGCAGTTAAGAGCACTTGCTGCTCTTGAAGAGGAGGACCCATGTGGTGGATCACAATCACCTGCAGCTCCAGTCCTAGGGGTCATGATGCCCTCTTCTAGCCTTCATAAGCTGCTCCTGTGGTACACATGGCACACATGCACTTACACACACACACACATGCAAAAAAAAAAAAAAACCCAAACAAAGAGACAAATAAAACCAGTTTAGATTCAATTAGGGAACTTTTCTAGGTCACCCAATCCAATCCTCCTATAAAGAAACGGGTCAAATCAATTCTCTGTTTCTTGTCCATTCTTTTTCTTGTAGATTTCTCAGCTTAAAGATACCCCTGGATAAGGGTGACAAAAGCAAAAGAGGTTGAACAATTTTGCTTTATCATACATCCATATTACATCATCTGCCCCATGGATTTGTGACTACATGTTCCCTTTTTGTACTAAATATAAAGGGTGCTTTCAGTTGTCCTTATTTTTGGCAAGGCCAAGTTCATCCTGGCTTTAATCTTCCTAACACCTTTCATACACGTGTGTGCCACAATTCTGAATCTGTCCTTGACTGAATGTCCCTTTCTCTAAGTGACAGTCTTGGATTTGGAGGAACTCATTAACTCCTCTCTTAGGGCTTCTTCACTCCTGTGACTTATCATGTTCTTAAAAGCAAGAGCTATTTTTTATAGTTCTTTCCGTTTCTTCATGGCGTTGTAAAATCTTATTTTATTTTTGCAGGGGTGGGTTGCTGAGGACTGAACTCAGAGCCTCACCATTCAGGTGTTCTACCACTGAGCTATAACTCCGGGTGCCAAGTATAGTGAGCTCTCAGTAAGTCAACCTTCTTTCATTACATGAGCTAAAGTCACTTTTTAGTGCTTTTGCTTAAAAGAATCTTTAGGTGCGGTTGTGATTTTAACACCAGCACTTGGGAGACAGAGGCAGATAGATCCCTAAATGAGGCCAACCTGGTCTACATACTTAATTCCAGGCCAGCCAGGGCTACATAGTGAAATCTCAAAAAAAAAAAAAAAACAACTTATCTATCAAACATATGGAGATAAATTTTTTAACCTTAACAAGTCCTGAATATTAAACCTGGTTATATGACTGTTTTTGAAATACTTAATAAAAAAAAGATAACTGGAAATTCTGATTTCTGTCTGCTACACTGTGAGGCAATGTACTGAGTGACAGTTTACAGCTTTTGCCCTGTGTGCTGGTGCATGCCTTTGATCTCAGTGCACAGGACAGGCAGAAGCAGAGGCAAGTCAGAGCTATATATCCTGTCTCAAAAAACTGTTTTTCTATGTGCATGTATGTGTGTCTTTGCGGGTAGAGGTCAGAGACTGGCCCTGGGCGTCTGCCTCAACAACTTCCTACCTTAGTTTTGGAGACAGTCTTTCACTAACCCTGGACCTGATGTGGCTAGCCTGGCTGGCCAGCATCTCCATCTCTCCAGTGCTGAGCTTCGTACCTGACTTTTTTACTTAGGTGCAGGGATTGAGTTCAGGTTCCCAGGCTTGCATGATAAGCACGTTGCCAATGGAGCCATTGACCCAGCTCCATCTTTTACAACTTATATGTAATTAGAAAACAAAAGGTTTCAAACCCCTCCAGATTTAATGCTAATGTCCTAATTCATAACTATAAAGGAATAAATCTGAGGCAATAAAATTGAGACAAGACTCTCAATTTAATCGGACTTACAGATTTATTAGAGCATAAATGAGCTATCCATGGGCAAAACGATTGATAAGACAGAAATGAGGAATAAAAAATTTACATTTATTTATATAGTGTATGTGGGGTGCAGGGAGGTGGGTGGTTGATGAGGCACATGCAGCCACACTGCATATGTGGAGGTCGGAGGACAACTTTCAGGAGTTAGTTCTCTCTTTCAACCACATGGATCTTGGGAACTGAACTCAGGGTGTCAGGCTTGGCAGCAAGTGCCTTCACTCATTAGCAATTTCACTGACTCCTTCAATTATAATATCTTTGTTGTTGTCTTGTTTTTTCCAGACAGGGTCTCTCTGTGTAGCTCTGGTTTTCCTGGAAATCAAGGCCAGCCTTGAACTCAAAGATATCCACCTGTGCCTGCCTCCCGAGCTGGGATTAAAGGCATATGCCATCACCAGCTGGTCCTTTAATAACCTACAATGGACCGTCAGTGTAGAATTTCCCTAGCTCCTGGATTAGAAGCAAAGTCAACCACCCTATTAACAAAGCTGCTAGTTTTGCATACTGGGTCTTTTTTCGCTGTGACTCTGTTTTCCTACTTTTCCAGCACCCATGATGCAGTCCTTTGCTTTACCAGACTTTATCTGTTTCCCTTCATCTCATAAAATTAAAACTTCCCAGTCTTCCGGGTGTGAGGATATTTTCTGTCTCTTGGGTTAATACAATGAGCCACTGTGAGGATCAAGTAATAGAAAGTGCTATAAAAAACAAATCATGAGGCTAAAAAGATGGTTTAGTGATTAAGATCATTTGTTGCTCTTGCAGAGGACCCAGGTTCAGTTCCCAGTACCATGTGGTGGTTTATAATCATCTGTAATTCCAGGTCTGGGAGATCTGACACCCTTCTAACCTCCACAGGCATCAGGTATGCATGCGGTACACAATACATACATGAAAGCAAAACTTTCATGCACATAAATCTAAAAAATATTAAAAACTCAAGAAATCACTATCAATTAATGCATGACAGTAGCTTAAAGTCTAAAGCATATTTTTTTTTCCCAAAGAAACTAACAGACACATTTATGGAGACAGGAAAGTGCCAGCAGTACTAGAAACAGAATTGCTACGCTGGAGAAATGCAGCTTCTGGGGATGAGCACTAAACATATGCGCAGCTCAGAGGTGTACTGCCAGGACCGCAGCATCCATGACCTAGACAGAGGGAACCTCACTACAACTCTCACACCTGTGTGGAGGCAGGTGTCTTTCTCTTTTTAAATTGTGTGTCTGTGTGCACACACATGCCATGATAGGTGTGCATAGATCAGAGGACAACTTGCAGGAGTTGGTTCTCTCCTACCATGTAGGTCTTGGGGACAGAACTCAAGATTGTCAGACTTGGTGGCAAGCGTCTTTACCCACTGAGCAATTCTGCCATCCATATTTTTAAAAATTCAAACTCTAATTTGAGACAATTTTCTAGCTGCTCTTTATTGTCCTCTCTAATACTATTAATAACCAAACAATTATGGCTAATTACAGTTAACAGCTATATGGCTTATTAGGAGCTAAGCTGTTCTCAGCAGTTGGTTATCTCATTTAATGAATCCTAAGCTGAGGCAGATATTCTTATCATTCTCATTAAAATAAAAAAAAACCTAAAACTTGTGCATAAGTTGTCATAGAGATAGGAGGGTGCAGAATCCAAACCCATGTACGTAATTGCTATGTCTGGAGGCTGCCACTAAAATGTTGGCATTATCCAGAGTTCTACCCTGCATCCCTTTTTCCTCAGCATTAACATTTGTGTGCGCACCTTATTATCTCCCCCACTTTTAAAAAGATTTTTATCCTTATAGTGTTCTTAAGCCTGATTTTTCTCATGTGCCCGTAAAACCATTTTCATTTTCAAACTCAACCAGCAGACCAAACACAAATACAGAGGTTTACTAAATAAAGCTCTTCTTAATAAAGTCTATTAAGTGGAATGAAATGTCCATTTGCCACAATATTGGTGGCACTTGATCAGATGACTAAGATGGTGTCTCAGGTATTGTCTACTGGGCTTCTCAGAATCATAAAGTTATCTAGTTTTCTCTGCTACATGTTTTAGCTGTGGCTCTTAGACATGCTAGTCAAGTGCCCTCCCTTTGTAATTACTAAGAGTTTTGTGGGGATTTATTTGAAATTGTTACAATCCCTATCAAACATACATTTTATATCTGTGCGATTTCATATGTTATTTGATGGGCTGTAGTACGTTATCATTAACAGCAAGGAAATGAAGCTCTGGGCCAGAGTCGGCTCAGCTGGTGCTTGCCACGCAAGCCTGAGGACCCGAGTTTGCCCCACATGCAGATGAACAGTGGAAAGAGAACAGACTCTGGAAAGTTGTCTTCCACAAGTGCGTACACACATGTCCCACAGGACGTGTGCAATCTCTCACATGAAGCTCATTTATTTTCAATAAAGTCCAAGAAATGCAAGTTGGTCTATATCCTTTTGACACGCTTTATTAGTTTATGCTTTTTCATTTTATTTTTGAGACAGGGTTTGTGTAGCCTTGGCTGTCCTTGAACTCAGAGATCTGCCTGCCTCTGCCTCCCGTGTGATGGGATTAAAGGCGTGCACCAGTACACCTGGGAGTTTTTGCTTAAATTCTTTTATCTGACACAACTAAGGCTCCAAGTTCATCTTGTATTTTTTTTTTCTCCTCCAGTCTTGGAACCAACCATTTTGCTAATAAAAATGGGGAATTGTATTTAGAAGCCAAACTCTGGACTGTTTTACTGCTCACAGATCCTCTCAAGGGACAGAGTATTAACATACAAATAGAGACTGATCCCGTTATTACTAGCCTACCAGAAAGGTTTTCTAGATTTCTTCTTACATATATGTAACTCTCTTTTTCAACAAGGAGAAACTGGGCTCTCATTTTGCTTACTATAATTACCTACTGAACCAACACGCTGACATCACCAAGTGTTAACTCTCCCTAAGCCAGGTGTGCCCTCAGAGAACACTGCACATGGCTGCTTTCTGCACGGATGCCTCTGGTTTTAGCAGACAACTCTGGCTGCCTTGGCCTTTCACTCACTGGTTGTATTGTCCTTTGACCTCATGCAAACGCTACAGAACACATTAAATTCATTCTTTTTATATTTCTTCATCCTCTCTCCCTCTTTCTTTTCCTTTTGCCTCAGTGAGGTGATTAAGGAAGGCATCATTTGCCATATTTTTTTTTTATCAGATCTTTGGGGAATTGGTCAATGATACATATGCTAAAGTCACATTCAAATTCATTGAGTTTGTGTGAAGTATGATTTTCTTTTCCTGTGATGTGAGAAACAGTAGTGCATAACAGAAAGGACTCGGTATAGAAAGAAGAAACAAGTTTAGTTCCAGTTCTGATACTGTAGTAAGTTACTCGTTTTCCTCTACTTGGAAAAAAAAGGGGGGAGGGGGCTAGACTAGACCAAGGACATTTACTGCTTGGGGACAGTGAGTCGACTGCTGTCTGCCCATTTTCCAAACAAAACTTACCTAGGGAGTTCTATTGCTCTCCCTGATACAAATGTTCACAGAAATTCAGCTTCCAACACTCCATGTGATAATCCTTAACATTCTTTCTACTGTTCATTTTTCGCCATTTATTAGATGCTTTTATTCTTCAGTTTATCACTTGACAGTTAATTTGGCTTCATCTTTCACTGAAAATCGGTGACAGCCTGTCGTGCACCGAAGACTTCAACGACTTTTTTTTTTTAAAGCATCTCTTTTTCCCAGGGAAAAGAGGGTTCACATGTTCTCCCCACCTTCCCAATTAGCAGAGCAGAGCAGTCACAGCCAAGCCTCGTTATTTATAAAAACCGCCGGTTCTTCATTCCTCTCACCAACCGTTTCAAGACTGTCCCCCCCCCCCCCCCGCCCACCCCTTGGCGACAGATACTAACGGAATTCCTCCCGGAGCCAACGCTCTTCCTCCTCACGGCAGCTCCAATCAACACCCTGATTTCCGAGTCGTTCCCTGGGAATCTGAGCGCGACGCTCTCGGAAGTTTGAGTGCGTCTCACAAGGCATTCCTCCACTTTGGGAGGCACAACTGCCTGACGTGTCACCCCGGCTGGGGCCCACGCAAGACGGGGGTGGCATCCTCAGTGGGCGGCTGCTAACTGACGTGAGGCGAGGCGACCCTGGAGGGCTGAAACTTCCTCGCTTCTCCGCCTCGGACCAGAACCACCGCATCTCCCCGTCTTCACGCGGCAGGAACTGCGCCCCCCTCGCCCCCCGCCGCCCCCAGCCCGGGCTTTCTCTCAGCGACAGCGAACCCCGCTCCACGCACGCTCCCGCCGCCGTCCTCCGTCCCCGAGCCGCGCGCCCGCCCTGGCCGTCGCGCGTGTCCTCACGCCGTCTCCCCTTCCTCCTCCTCCGCGACCCGCCAGCCCTTCGGCCGGTGTCGCCGCGGAAGGAGCCGGGAGCGCGCGCCGCGGCTGAGAACGTGCGCGAGACGCACAGCCCCGCGCCGAGCGCCGGAAGGAGGCGGCCGGGCCTCGCGCGTCGCGCGCGCCGCCCCCGCCCCTGCGCCGCGACCTTGCTCGCGCGCGCGCACTAAGGCGCCGCCGCCGCCGCTGCCGCCGCCGCCGCTGCCGCCGGGGCTGCTGCTCCGGCTGCTGCAGGAGGCGGCGCTGGCTGGCGGCTGCGCTCGCTCCAGTCGGCGAGCGGAGGAGCGAGCGAGCGTGTGTGTGTTTTTTAAAGATGGCCGGAGCGGCGGCGGCGGTGGCCGCGGGAGCAGCAGCTGGAGCCGCCGCGGCAGCGGGGTCGGTGTCGGCTCCGGGTCGGGCCTCGGCGCCCCCTCCGCCTCCGCCCGTGTACTGTGTGTGCCGGCAGCCGTACGACGTGAACCGCTTCATGATCGAGTGCGATGTCTGCAAGGACTGGTTCCACGGCAGGTAAATAAACCCCCTCAGCCCCGCCGCCGTCGCCCGCGGCCACCGGCCAGCCTCCTCCGCCGCCTCCTGTGCCTCGCTCGGGCTGGGCCGCCGCGTCGCGCCCCACGTCCCGAAACCCGGGCGCTGAGCCCCCGGGCCGGGCGGAGGCGAGAGCGGGGGGCCCCCGCCTGCCGGGCAGGCTGCGGAGCGGAGCCGGTGGACTCGGCCGGCCCGGGCGAAGAGTCGCCACAACAAACAGGAACAAAGGGGCCGGCGGAGAAGTTGGCAGGGGAAGCCCGGGCGAGGGGACGCGGCGGGCGGCGCGGCTCTGGTGACGGCGGAGCGCAGGCAGGCCCGCAGCTCGTCGCCCCCCACTGCCCTGGCTGCGGCCGGACGCAGTATCCCGGGCTCCCGCCGCCCCGCGCCTGCCCTCGCCGGCCGCCGCGCCTGCTCCGCTTCCGGGCGGCCGCCGCTCTGCCCGGCCGCGCGTCGTCCCCGCCGCGGGTCCCGTCGCGCCCCCTTCTCTCTTTATCAAACTTCCTCGGGTGGCGGGACGGGGCGGCGGTACGACGGCGCGGGGCGGCGAGTAAACAGAGCAACAGATGAGGAGGCACTCTCTCCTCGCGAGGTGCGGGGCCCCGTCACGGCGCAGTTTGCCTGGCCGCCGGCCCAGCCCGCAACACACCCCCCTGCGGCCGGGGGGGCGGGCGACCCGGGTCGGGGCACGTCGCCGCAGACCCTCCCCGGCGTCGCCGTGGCGTCGCACCTCAAACTTTATACTGAGTGCGGTCTCCGGCGACACCGGGACGGCCCGCAGCGGTGGCCCGGGCGCCGGGGCCAACCAACTTTGGGGCGGTGCGGTGGCGGACGCTGCCCTCGGACGCCGCCGCCGCGCCGCGGTTTGACGTTTCGGAGAGCTCGGGCCGCCTCCGCAGCCAGGCCGCCGACTCGTGTGTTTTGTAATCAAAGTGTGAGGCTAATAAAGGGCGGCGCCACAGCCTCTTGACTCCGGCGTGGGAGGGATTCGCAGGCATTTAAACAAAGAAACTAGTTGGGGTTGGGCTCCCAAAGTCCTTATTTGGGTGTTGTGGCAAAGCCTGCGGTCACCTTTAGGTGAGGCAGGTTTTCTGGGCGCCGTAGGATGCTGTATCTTGACAACAGCCCGCTTGGGAGTTATCGCTGATATGGTGACTGTGGTTGTAGGAAGTATCCTTTGATTGACAGCAGGGCATTTAAATACAGCCCCCGCTCCCCCTCCCCAATTTTACAGAAACATTGCACCACCAGGCCAGATGCGTTAGTCTCCCTCTACTGGTCTGGGAAGAGAAAACCGTTGATGTTACAGGGTTTTCAGTGGTGTTGACTAACTAGGTAGAGTTCGACTTAATTTTCAAGTACAGTTAAATTTACTGAGTTTTAAAGTTAGGTGTCCCTAACAATAGATAGCACACACAAAACTGTCTCTTTAAAAGAAGGGTAATGTAATCACTTTTGTGTAAAGGCAAATTCGAGCAGTCTGACAAAAGGTGAAGGGTATTGTCATGCCACTTAATAAATGTTTTCCTATATTTTGATTATTCACAAAGGTGAAATTTGTAGGTATCAGACCTTACTGAGTCTGTTTATGCCTACATTCTCCGCTTCTACAAAATCTCAGGCAACCAGAGAAGACTATCCAACATTAAATTCTAAAAAGAATTAGTTGCAATTTCTGAAAGGTTGAAGTTTCCAGGGGATGATTTGATGTAAAATATGCCCCGTTGTGTAATTCATGGATCTGATAGCTTAATAAGTTATAGATTTGAAGTTATTAAAGCTAATGTTATTGTAATGTGTGTGCTGGGGAGTCAACCTCAGGTGCTCATGCTTGTGTTGCAAGTGTGCAAGTGCTCTCTCACACACACACCCCCCACACACCAGTTTTTTAAGACAGTGAGTTTCTGTATAGACCTGGCTATTCTGGAAGCATCATAGATCAGGCCTCCAACTTGGAGATCTGCCTGCTTCTGCCTCCTAAATGCTGGGACTAAAACCATGTACCACCATGTCCAGCTGCACTTTTTGGTCTTAAATTAGGTGTCTTAATGCTAGAGCATGATAAACCTAAGGTGTTTCCTAACAACCATTTATGTTACACATTTAAGTACCAGTTTGCAAACAGGAGTTGAAGAGGCAATAAAGAGGGCAAGTATCCTCTCATTGTCTCAGGTATGTGGAATCTCATCTGTGGAGGTGACTCAGGTGAGCCCAAGGTCTTCTTGAGTACTAATCTTTTAAGATGTTGAAGTGGTTCACATGGCTAACTAAAAAAGTTATTCATACTGCCACATCTCATAAAAGTGGTATCTCTTTAGTAAGTCTAATTTTTAAATACTGATAATTTAGAATCTATTTGCCTTTCCTATGATTGATATTTATTCTAGTGAGTCATTTTTAAACACAGTAAAGTGTTACTTATGTATGAGCATTTTCGTACATGAGAATTGGTCCCTAAAGAACCCTCAGGTTTCCAAAAATGGTCCATCTGCAGAGGGGGGAAGATAAAGAGTCTTTACATGGATGATTTCTTTCTAATTTTTTTTTCTTTTAAAATGTGTTATTATTGTATGTTATGATGTGTGTGTTCTAGGGGTGGGACTCAGACTGTCAGGCTTGCATGGCAAGCAGCTTTTACCAGGCATATCTATTGTCTGGGGACCCCAAAAGTTGTCTTTATTTCTTCTGACAAAGAAGAAAGGGCCTTCCTTGATGCAGCTAGGCTGCAGGGCGACTAGAACAGCTTCCTCTCAGGTTGAGACCGTTGAGCTTTGGTGCATCCTTGGTTCAGGAGTTCCCATCCCTTAGCCTGCCCAAGCCTTTTTGCAAGGGAAAGAATAAAAGGATGCTTAACTAACAGGCTGTAATGTATAATAGATACCCTGGGGTCAGTGAGCTGAGAGATAGATGGGCAGGGTTTTCCTAGGGAATTTTTTTCAAACTTAAAGAGCTCTTCCTCCAGTCCTGATGGAAGTCCTCCTGGGGCTGCTCCATGACTTTAATAGTGCTTTGAAAGCATCCCGTGAAAAACTACACCATTGTTCTGGTTCAGTAGTACCAGAATGTTGTGTCTTGTTTAGAATTAAACGCTTATATATCTTTATAATCACATATTCTTTAGATTTTACAGGAGCAGTGTATTACAGGAAATTAAAAAGTATAGAGAAATAGAGAGAGTCCCTATCTTTCATGGATAACTAGTACTTAATGTTTGGGATATGACTTTTTAAAAACAAAATTGGATTTTGCTTTATGTATTGTTACATTTTTAACTAGTGTGTACTTTTTGTCATATTTTTAATGCTATTTGGAAATTTTTTTAGTGGCTGTATAGTATTTTTTTTGCCATGTAGTGTTTAATTTCACAGAATCATAACATTTGAAAGTAATTTTCCTGTTATTACTTTGTTTTACTACTTGCATTTATTAATGGTGATACGATTTATACCCTTTTAACCAAAATTTTGTGAATATTTCTGTTTCCTTAGATTAACTCAAATAGACAGCCTGGCTTATGCTAGGTATTCAGTAAGAAATTCCTTGAAACAATTGATGTTAGAAGGCACAGTTGTTTTTCGTTTGACATGTCTTTGCCAGGTTATATTCTGAAATGTTGCTCAGTTTTTTCTTCACCAGTGCCCGCTTTAGTTCCCTGTGTCTTTGACAATATAAAGTGTTACTTTCTTTATCAAACAAACAACTTTGGCAATTTGTATATAAGTGAATATTATTTAAAAAGGCCTTGGGCATAATGGATAATAGGGGAACACAAATTTGAGTCTAGTCCAGTCTACTTAATGAAACTGTCTAAAAACAAAACAAAAAGATAAAATCCGCACCACCAGGCGGTGGTGGCACACGCCTTTAATCCCAGCACTTGGGAGGCAGAGGCAGGCGGATCTCTGTGAGTTCGAGACCAGCCTGATCTACAAGAGCTAGTTCCAGGACAGGCTCCAAAGCTACAGAGAAACCCTGTCTCGAAAAACCAAAAAAAAAAAAAAAAAAAAAAAAAATCCTCACCAAAAAATAATACACAAAAAAATGGTTTTTAACTGTCCTCAAACTAAAACAACCCAAATATTAACAGTAGATTGCATGAATTTGATATATTCATAAAGTAGAGTAACACTTCAGCAATAAAAAGAATACACTATTGGTTCATGCAGCAACATGGACGAAACTCACAGATAAAGAGTTGAACATAAAAAGGTAGAAATGAAATAAATTCTGCTTTTAATCCCAGCACTTGAGAGGCACAGGCAGGCAGAGCTCTGTGTGTTGTAGGCCAACTGGGTCTACATATCAAGTTCCAGTCCATTCAGGGCAAATAGTGAAATTCTGTCCTCAAACAAAAAAAGTACAACAAAATGTTTTTAAAGTTAAGAATTGTCCAGTTTGGCAGGTGACAAATAACATTCAGGTTGTTGGTAATGCTGCTTCCCTGTGGTGTGCTTGTGGAAAGCCTGTGTCCATGATGCTGACAAAGTGCTAATTCAGAGGGAAAGGAAATCCAATATCCTGAGTGTGGACCCTGTGGAAATCTAGGAAGAGTCAGAATACCCATTTGGAGAGTAGAAGAGATCACTGTCTGGTTTTGTAGGCAGGTCTAGTACTTTGAATTTTACTTTTGTTTTTGTTTGTTTTGTTTTTTTGATACATGGTTTCCCTGTGTAGCCCTAACTGTCCTGAAGTCCTGAAACTCCTTCTGTAGACCAGCCTGGCCTTGAACTCAACAGAGAGCCAGCTGCCTCTGTCTCCTGAGCATTGGGATTAAAGGTGTGCACCACTACTGCCTGGCTTTGATTTTACTTTTAAACAGATGGTTTGCTTTGGATTGAGGTATCAAGGAGTTGACAACCTTTTATAAGGATTATTCTTGGTCTTGGGCATGTCTGAGGATCCCTGCATTTGATTCCCTGCTCTGGAAGAGAATCATTCTGCTTGTACATCAGAATAGACTGGAGGTGGGTGAAGGTAAAGCTAGGGAGACTACTAAGGCTCTTGTAATAATAAGTAGCATGGTTGAGTCAGTTTGAGTAATATATGAGTGGTGTGTGTGTGTGTGTGAGAGAGAGAGAGAGACAGAGACAGAGACAGAGACAGGGGACTGAACCTAAGGCCTTGGCCATGTGAGGCAAGTCTTTACCACAATCTATATCCCCAGCCCTCTTTACTTTTTGAGACAGGGTCTCACTAAGTTGCCTGGGCTAGCCCTGAATTTTTTTTTTTTTTTTTTGGTAACCTAGACAAACCTTGAACTTGTGATTTTCCTGCCTTAGCCTCCTACGTCTTATTTTTGTCTTTTATTATTATTATATTATAATAAATGTCTTAGATTATTTTTCTCCTTGATGTTGAATGGAGAACTTTGTACATGGGAATAGAAGAATTTTATTGGGTAATATGGTTGAATGAGCAATTCTCATGTTATACAGAGCCTCAGGAATTCACCAGAAACATATTGGATGTTTTAATCAGTCCTATGCGCAGTTTGATTACAGTAGACCTTTAACACATCTAATTCTCACACCTTGGATAAGTGTTATTATTGTCCCCATTTTGTGCTTTAGGAATCCAAGGGATAGAGAGTTAAATTACCTTCCCACGATTGTATAACAACAAGGTGAAATAGTATCTGATCTCACATAGCTCTGGGTCACTAGAAGTCCTAGGTTGTCTCTGTGGCTATAGATAGTCCAGGTTTGTCTCTGCTGGTGATGGAATACACATTCCAGAGGGAGATACCTGTAGGCATCTTACTTTCTTGATTCTTGCATTTCTCTCTCTCTCTCTTCCTTCTGTCCATCCACATACCCACCCATCCACCCATGTGTACAGTGTTCTGCCTAAATGTATGCCCGCACCACTAGATTCTTTCTTTCACTTACTTGCTTGTCATTCATTCATTCACTCGTTTGTTTGTTTGTTTGTTTATTTATTTATTTATTTATTTATTTATTTATTTATTTATTTATTTATTATGTGTGCAGTGTTTGGCCTAGAAGAGGTCACCAGACCTCATAGATGGTTGTGAGCCACCATGTGGTTTCTGGGAATTGAACTCAGGACCTCTGGAAAGAGCAGTCACTGCTGTTAATCTCTGAGCCATTTTTCCAGCCCCTTTCTTGATTCTTTTAAGAAAAGATTATGCTAAGAGATGGCTCTAGTGGTAAAGAGCACATGCTCTTGAAGGAGACACGTTAGGTTCCTAGCAGCTGTGTTGTATGGCTTACAGCTGTCTAATAACTCTAGCTCCAAGGGTTTGGCTTCTGGGCATCCCTACACACTTGCGTGCAGACACACAGATAGACAGACACACACACATACATATAAATAAAATTTAAAAAATAAAAAAGATTTTTAAGTGAAGTATGTTAAAATTGTAAGTGAATTGAGGACAGACTATAACAAAATATTGGAAGCTTTCCTCATTTAACTCTGCTTTTAGTTGTTATAAATGAATTTCTTGTTGGAGAATATTTAGCTTTTAATTTTTTTTTAAATAGGAGTTGCCAGAGGTAAGTGAATTTCTGTGGGTTCAAGGTCAGCCTGGTTGCAGGCTACTTAATGAGACCCTGTCTCCCCCCACCTCCCCCCCCCCAAAAAAAAGAACAACAACAACAAAAAAGTAGGGAGTGGTGGCTTACACCTGTAATTCTATCCCCAGGCATTAAATTCAAGGCTAGCCTGGCCACATTAGACTCTGTCTAAGCTTCTACTCCCTAAGTGCCTCCTCCCTCACAAAATAGGGATTGGAATCCTTTTTAAAAATTGTTTTGTAGGCACTATCTTAAAGATGAAATCTTGGTTTAATATAAACCTAAGTGAGCGTTTATCTCCCCATAAGAGGACAAAAGCCAAATTACTGGACTTTTTGGCTACTTTTTGATTTTTTTACTTCATTTTGGGTGGGAGTGGGACAAGGTGTTGCTGTGCTTGTCATGATCTTCCTGCTGTAGCCTCCTGAGTGCCAGGGCAACTCCTTTCCTTGATAGGACAGCTTAGTCATAAGGGAGATAGATAGACTTTTCTCGTTAACCCTATTGGGTTTGTTCTAACTATTAGTGTGGGGCTGACTTCTGCTTGTTTATTCTTTTGTCTCCAGTGTTCTAGGGTTAAATTGAGTTTTCTGCTCCTTTTCTTTTTGAAGTGAAGTGGAGGACTTGAGACAGAGCGGAACAGGTGTATAGGAGTCTGCCAACAAGAGCTTTGGTAATTTCAGGCACAGAAACTTGGGTTGTTTGCACAGTTTTTGAACAGCTGGTGGGTGCTGCTCTGCAGTCTGGCTGTTAGGCTTTAGTTCTTTATAGACACTGCCTTTTATTTCTGTAGTCATCGTTACTTTTCTATTAAGGATAGCTCACCTTCTATATCCAATATAGTGTGATTTAATGCTGATTTATGATTTTTCTGTTTCTGTGTGATCCCTGGTTTCCCCTGCCCCCCCCTTTTTAAAATTTTCTTATTTTTAGTATTTTGTGACAGCCTGCCTCTGCTTCCCCATGCAGGAAGTAAAGGTGAGTGCCACCATGCCCAGTACGCTGGTCCCTTTTTTATGGAGAATAATGTTTAGAAATCAAGGCCTGTTTGGCTGTAAACTTGACAGTATGTCTAGGCTTTCTCGTGGACATAACTAGGAAATACAACATCATCCATATATGTGAACCTCTATTTCTATACCTGCCTATATACAATAAAGATCACAAGTTTTCAGGGTGGTACCTTATAGACTAACAGCACAGGACTCTTTTTAGTATTTTTCCTATTCCAGTCTTAATTTTTTTGTCTAATAGTGGGAAGCTCAGCTCTTTTTTTTAAAAAAAATATTTATTTATTATGTATACAATATTCTGTCTGTGTGTATGCCTGCAGGCCAGAAGAGGGCACCAGACCCCATTACAGATGGTTGTGAGCCACCATGTGGTTGCTGGGAATTGAACTCGGGACCTTTGGAAGAGCAGGCAATGCTCTTAACCTCTGAGTCATCTCTCCAGCCCTGGAAGCTCAGCTCTTATCTGCAACTTTGTGTGTGTGTGTATTTTGAGACAGGATTTCTCTGTGAGATATTTGCTAGATTGCATTTTTTTTTATATAGTTGCCTTTAGCTTCACAGCATGCAGTAAAAAATATTGTATAGCTTTATTTTTGTTTTTTTAGGCATGTAAATTTTTTAAAGATTTTTTAAATTTATTATGTATACAGTGTTCTGTCTGCATGTATGCCTGCATGTCAGAAGGGGACACCAGATCTCATTATAGACGGTTGTAAGCCATTATGTGGTTGCTGGGAATTGAACTCAGGACCTCTGGGGATAACAGCCTGTCTTCTTAACTGTTGAGCCATCTCTCCAGCCCCATGTAAAACATTACTAAAAGGTCCTGAGAAGTCAGAGTTATATGAGAGATAAACTCAGAAATATTGCTAACTCTTTCATTTCTTTCTCCTTTCTAATCCTTCCCTAGCCACCCTTGTAAGAAGTCACTTCGTGTTTTCCTTTGAGACAGGATCTCACTGTGTAGTCCAGGCTGGCCTTGAAATCATGGAGATCCATCTCTGATCTCAACTTGGGAAAATGAGACAGGTGGATCTCTTAGTTCAATCCCAGCCAAGGATACATATTAAGCTCCACCCCAACCCTCCAATGTGTATATGCTATCACTCCCAGCCCTAGGATATTAAAATTGGTTATAAAGGTTTTTTTTAACACTTTATGTATATGATATGTATGAGTGTTTGCCTATGTGTATATATGTGCGTGCCTGGTCCCTTGGAGGCCAGAAGGAACATTGTGGCTCCCTCTACCCTGAACTGGAGTTAACAGTTGTGAGCTATTATGTGGGTGTTGGGAACTGAACTCATGTCTTCTGCAAGAGTATCAAGTGTTATTAACTGATGAGCCACAAATTCAACCTCATTTTTTTTTAAAGAGAAGGTTTCATGTGTCCTAGTTTGACCTCACACTTACTATGTAGCTGAAGATGGCTTTGAACTTTTGTTCTTCCTAACTCCACCTGCACCACACCTGGTTTAGGTGGTGCTAGAGATTGATCTTTGTTTTTTGTTTTGTTTTGTTTTTTTTGTTTTTCGAGACAGGGTTTCTCTGTAGCTTTTGGTTCCTGTCCTGGAACTAGCTCTTGTAGTCCAGGCTGGCCTCGAACTCACAGAGATCCGCCTGCCTCTGCCTCCCGAGTGCTGGGATTAAAGGCGTGCGCCACCACCGCCCCGCTGGTGCTGGAGATTGAACCCAGGGCTTTGCACATACCAGGCAAGCATTCATTTAACTGAGCTGTATCACTAACCCTGGTTTATCTTTTTTGCATGTGATGTGTAGGATGTGCTTTCTTGTATTCATGCATGCTTCTGATGAGGATTGAACCCAGGGCTTCAGAAATTCAAAACCCGTTGTCTACCAATGGGCATCATGTCCAGCCCTGGTGTGTGTGAGCATGCCTGCAGAGATCTGACAACTTGTGGAATTGGTTCTCTTCCTTCCACTATGTGGGTTCCAGAGATTGAACTCAGGTGGTCAGGCTTTTGAGTCACCTTAACAGCCCTGTTTCATTTTATTTTTTCCATGCTTGGAATCAAAACCAGAGTCTTACACATACTATGCATGTTTTTTTGTTCTTTGGCTTTTTTTCTTTCATTCATTCATTCTTTGCTTCTTTTTCTTTTCTTTGCTGTGTAAGTTTCCATGTTTAGTTTGAAGGGGATTTCTTTTTTATCTTTTAAATCTCTGTGACCACGTAACTCTTTTATATGGATCATTTGGTTCTTTTTCTACTTCTTTGTTATACGTGGGCATTTGAGTTGTTTACAATGTTTTTTTAACACTACTGCAGTAACAGCCTGGTGTATATGTGTATTTTTATGTTGTTGGAGATATTTCTTTAGTTAGATTGTCAGTAATGGTAAGTGGAGTCACAGCTATAATCCCAGCTACTTGGGAGGCAGAAGCAGGATCAAGGTGAAGGCCAGTCTGAGCAACTGAGTCAGATTCCTCTCAAAACAACAACAAAATTTTTAAAGGGACTAAGGTGGGCTCTGAGTTCAATCCCTAGTACTATACTACCACTACCATCACTCCTAGCCCCAAGAAAGTAATGCATCCATTGTTTATTAGTACTACTTCACTCCTTCCTAGTGATCATCAGTATTGGGTATGGATCTCACTGTGTAGCCCAGACTAGTTTAAAACTCTATTTAGCCCAGAGTGACTTTGAACTGAGATCATCCTGACTACAAGAGTACAACTATGTGCTTCCATGCCTGGCCTCTGCCTGTTTTTAAAATCTCTCGGTATGTTAGGGGTATTAGTCCTGTGTGGCAGTTACGAATAGCCTCTTCCTGTGTTCAGCTGTCTGGTGCTTTGTTATGGTGATTTTTGAGCTCTGAAACCATAGGTTTAGGTTATGTAGTTACAATCTTTTCTTTTAATTGGCTCTGGAGTTTGAGTTATCCATTTTCTATCCAAGGTTAAAGAATTTTTACTTTTTTTTTTCTAATTTTTTAAGCATTCAGATTTTCTTTTTTAATAAAAAATAAGTCTGTGGTGTGCCCCAAGCATATTTGGTATCAGTAGTATAAAATTATACTATAATTTAATTTTTTTCTAAATGTGTCCTGGCATTGTTAATTTAAAACTCCATATTGGGAGGGGAGAGAGATGGCTCAGCTCTTAAGATCACTTGCTGCTCCAGAGGGCCCAAGCTCTGTTCCAAGGCCCCATGTCAAGCAGCTCACAACCAGTATAATTTTGGCTCCAGGAATTCTAAACCTCTGGGCCCCACAGGCACCTGTATTCACATGCACACTCACACCTACAAATAATAATTAAAAATAATGAAAACAAAGCTTTAAGAAATCCATATTGGGGCTGGAGACATGGGTCCAGTAAATAAGAGTACTCGCCTTTCTTGCAGAGGACTAGCGTTTAGTTCCCAGCCCCCACTGTGGCATCTTACAACTGCCTGTAATTCCAGGAGATCTAATGCCCTCTCCTGGCCTCTATGGATACCAGGCATGCATGTGGTAAATATACATACATACATACATACATACATACACACACACTCACACATACCCATAAAACAAATAAATAATATACAAATAGATAAATCTTCTAGAAAGTTCATAATGACCTCAGTGGTTTGAAATGCCCAAATCCTTGCCAGTCAATGTATATGGCTGGAAATTTCATGTATGGTTGATTCTTTTTCTTTTCTTTCTTTCTTTTTCTATTAGATTTATTTATTGTGTATACAACATTCTGCCTCCATGTATGCCCGCACGCCAGAAGTGGGTGCTAGATCTCATTACAGATGGTTGTGAGCCACCATGTGGTTGCTGGGAATTGAACTCAGGACCTCTGGAAGAGCAGCCAGTGCTCTTAACCATTGAGCCATCTTCCCAGCCCCTTGATTCTTTTTCTATACATTCTATTCCACTGTTCTGTTTGTTTCTGGACCAGCAAAAAAACTGTTTAAATTATAAGGGCTTTTAATAGTATGCTTTAAAGACTGCTAAGGCCAAACTTGTCCTCATAGTTCTTTGTCTTCAATGTTTTTCTGACTGTTCCTTACAGATTTAGTTTTCTATGTGAATTTTAGTATTAACTAGCCTAAATGTTAATCTTAAAAGAGACTTATTTATTAAATGGATATATGTATGTTTCTGTATCTGTATGTTATATATGTATGTATGTGCTCAAGGAGGCCAAGAGAGGGGGTGAGGTTTCTCTGGAGTTGGAGTTCCAGGTGGTTGTAAACAGTCCAACGTGGGTGCTGAGAAGTGAATGTGGAGAGAGCAGCATGCTCTTATTAAGCCATCTCTCCAGGTGTGTACTATCATACCCAGCTCAGTGCATTTTTTTAAACTTGATCTAGGATGGTGGTCCAGCCTAGCACCTCCTAATCTATTTAGCATGCCTGGTTTGTTTCAGTTGATACATATTTGGTAGAGATTGACTGTGGGACCTGTGTAGATAGATCTGAGTAGGGAATGCTGAATTATATATGAAAAATGTTAGCTGTATGGAGCCTAAAGTAATTATAGTTACAGTTTTCATAGAAAGTGGTTGTGAATCGACATTGTACTAACCACTCTGGTAGGGTTTTAGATTAATAGTCCCCCCAGTGCCATTCCCTGCCAAACTGGCTGCAAAAGAATCACCTGGGGACCTTGTTAAGAATAAAGATTATTGGCCTACCAATTAACTGTCCCCTGTAGATTGAAGGTGGGGCTTAGGAATGTGGTTTTCTGTATGTATGTGTGAATACATGTTCGCGTATGTCTGTGTGTGTGTGTTTGTGCCTGATGTTGATGTTGGGTATTATTCTCAACCTTTCCTTTTCTTATTTTTTAAGGCAGGCTCTCTCACCGGAACTTGCCAGTTCAACTAGACTGGCTGGTCAGTGAGCCCTAGGGTTGCTGTCTCCACCCCTCAGCACTGGAATTACAGTGTGTGCCATGGTGCCTAGCTTTTTTTGTAAACCTGGGTTCTTGGGGTGGTGGTGTCTACCTCCAGTCCTCATGCTTGCATGTTAAGCACTTTACATACTTATCTCCCCACCCCTTCTTCTCCTTCTTTAAATAAGCAGTGTACAGTGCAAATTTTAGTTCAGAAGGCTGTCTTAGTGAGAAGTAGTTCTCCCTCTCCTTCATTCTACATCCACCCAATTTTCTCTTCTAGATATTTCAGAACTGCTATCAGTTATGCAGATCCTTCCACACACACAGGTGTGGGGACGTAGTAGGACTGCACCTGATTTTGTTTCTTTTCTTAGAGATCTCTTGTCTCCTATAGAACGTCTTCCTTGGAAAGGCTGCCTAGTGGCAATTGGAAAAGATCCACAGGGGACTCTAATGGGTTATGGGCATTAGGAGGCACAGTGTGAGTGTTATAGCAGTTAGAAACAGTTTTGTTTTAGTTGAATGTTAATTCCCTAAATCTTGAATTTCACAAGGAACTGTAGTCATCAAGCATTTTGTAAATTTCTAGATTTATACAAACTTTTACATTTTTTCTCTTGCTAGTGATTAGGTGGAAACTGTCAGTCAAAAATACACGATCGAGGCCGGACAGTAGTGGCACACGCCTTTAATCCCAGTACTTGGGAGGCAGAGGCAGGTGGATATCAGTGAGTTCGAAGGCCATCCTGGTTTAAAAAGTTCCAGGACATTAAGGGCTACGCAGAGAAACCCTGTCTCAAAAAAAAACCAAACAAACAAAACCAACAACAACAAAACATGATTAAGGGGCTCAGAGGTGAAGAGCACTTGCTATTTTTACAGGGGACCCAAGGTGGCTATAATCATTAGTAACTCCAACTCCAGGGAATTTGACACCCTATGTAGCACGAGTAATAAAAACCCAGAGGCAGATATTGGGGTTCAACCTAAAGATCAAAAAAGCAAAGCAGCTGAGCCACTAGAGAGCTCTTACCTCTATGAAATCTTTAGACTGATCGAGAGCGAGTTCCTGTCTCATCCTACCTTATAGTCCTCTCTAGTGCTGGGGTTAAAGTTGTACACCACCATTGCCCTATGGCTAACTAGTGTGGCCGCTGGAATTAAAGGTGTGTGCTACCACTGCCTGGCCTGTATGGCTCACTAGTCTGGCTGCTTTGCATTGATCTTCAGACAAGTTTTATTTATTAGAACACAAATAATGTACTACTATAACGCTATTCTGGTCTCTACAGGCTTGTACACCACACACAAGGAAAAAATGGAAATTGGGCTAGAGAGATAACTCAGAAGTTAAGAGCACTTACTGCTCCTTCAGAGGACTTGGGTTTGGTTCCTACTGCTCACAACTGTCTAACTCCAGTTCTAGGGAATCCAGTGCCCTCTTTTGGATTTTAGGCATTGCACACACATGATGCATATGTACCCATGTAGACAAAACCCATACATGTAAAATCTTTAAATAAATTATATTTTAAAACACATAATGAAGTTGAGCTTATAGACACCTGCTTACCATCCCCGATAGAATTTGATAAATGTAGAATCAGGAGTTCAGGGCATATCTTATCTCAGTTACATAAAACCAAAAATTAAAACCAAAACATACTAAAATGTATGAAATCAGCAGCATGAAAGAGGCATCTTGTGGCGGAATCAGTTATGAACAAGGTTTTTCAGCCTTCAGGCTCTGTTGCTGCTTACTTTCTGTTATTGCAGGAGGTGTGTGTAGGGATGGGTTAGACAGAAGATGGCAGAGGACAGGTGGTAAATTATATAACAAATCTGCTCTACAAAACATTTCTTGCACTGTAATACCAACATGTAAGAGATTCTTATATTCATATCTCTGTTAATGACTTAATTATCCTTTCCATTCACTGTGACCATGGTTAAAGCAGAGGGAGGATTATTAGCTTGAGGGGTAGAATGACTAGTGGGAAGACGACAGGGCTGTGAAAACCAGTAGAACTTTGTGGCTACTTTGGAAATGTTTCCTCCTCTGGAGCATTCTCATGGGTATTATTACCTTCATAGAGAATAGTGTATTCATAGGCTCCATTGCCAGTTGTATTGGTTGGTCTGCACTCAGTGCCATACAGACACAGCCAGCACATTCTTTATGCTCAACAAGCAAATAGTTAAGGTATCAACATGTGAATCATCCTATTCTCACATACTCATCATAGAATAATATCAGTATTATTGTGTCAGCAGTATTTTCAGCTTTTAAGAGAATATTTGATATCAAAATTCATTTGTTGGTTTTTCACCCCCACACATTTTCTTTCATTTTCTTTGTCATTCCCTTTTATATTGTCTTTTGTTTTTCACCTTCATTAGTGAAAATGGTTGTAACTAGTTGGGAAGTTGTGGGACACTTGGAAACATGAACCCAGCTGTTAAAGGTAGAAAAGTGTTTCATATTCTGAGAAATTGTGAAACGGGAATTTAGTTTGCAGTATGCCCATAACTGTCCTAAGACCTAACCTGATTCCAGAATTGAAATAAGATGAAACTGTAAAGGATCTTCTTTTTTTTTTTTTTGGTTTTTTCGAGACAGGGTTTCTCTGTGGCTTTGGAGCCTGTCCTGGAACTAGCTCTGTAGACCAGGCTGGTCTCGAACTCACAGAGATCCGCCTGCCTCTGCCTCCCGAGTGCTGGGATTAAAGGCGTGCGCCACCACCGCCCGGCTGTAAAGGATCTTCTATAATGTGGAGTTGATTGATCATTTCTTTTCTTCTGTTGATGTTAGTGTGGGGGCTTTAGGGGTGCAGGATAACTCAGTCCTTCCTTCCTTCCTTCCTTCCTTCCTTCCTTCCTTCCTTCCTTCCTTCCTTCCTACCTACCTACCTACCTACCTACCTACCTACCTACCTACCTACCTAAAGGATATTTATTAAAATGGTTTACAGGCTATATGGTCCAGCTAGTCCAACAATAGTTGTCTATTAATGGAATGTCCAAGAATCCAGTAGTTGTTCAGTCCACAATGCTGGATATTTTGGTTGGTTTTAGTATATGCCAGAATCTCAAAGAAGTAGGCTGTAATGCCAGTGAAAGAACAGAGTTTTTAGTGAGAGAGCAAGCAGGCAAACTTCCTTTTTCCATGTTCTTTATAAAAGCTGCCAGCAGAAGGTATGGCCCAGGTTAAAAGTATCTTCCCATCCCAAAAGGTCTGGGTTAAAAATGATCTTCCCACTTCAAATTATTTAATTAAGAAAAAAAAATCCTCATAGGTATACATGGCCACTTGGATTTTAGTTAATCTAGATGTAGTTAACAACCAGGAATAGCCATCACAGGGCCAAAAGACATTGGATTCCTTAGAACTGGAGTTACATGTGGTTGCTAGCCATGGGATGTGGATGCTGGGAACTGACCCATCTCTTCAGCCCCAGGGCTGTTGAACCTTTGATATCCAAGTGAAAACTTGTACTGAACTAAAAAATTAAAATTGTAAATTTCTCTACCACAACCTCTATCATCTGAAGAAAGATGAAAGCATCAATTATTTACGTAGAAGGATCCTTGTTTTTATACAAATTATTGCCTTTAGTATCAAATTGAGTGAGTGAAGTTTTAAAAACTATTACAACTTTGGCTTTTGGATAGAATCTGTGACTAATTAATAACAAATGTTCCTGGGATCATTGTGGACATAGTACTGAGGAAAGTCTTGGGAACTGAATTTAGGAAATAGCTTGGTCTTGAATGAATGGAAAATGAGTCGGAAAATGTGGAAGACTGTTCTTTTGATGCTCATGTGATAGATGTTCTGTTCAGGAGGAAGAATTTGCTCTGGGTTTTGAAGGTGAGCTAAGGTAAGGCTGGTTGGTGATGAATGAAGAGAGAATTTGAAAAAGAGTACAGTCTGGAATCCACGGTAGTGGTTCAGTTAGAGAATGTAAATGGGTGCATTGGCCAAGAGGGGGGAATGTTTGCCAGATCCTGGTGGATCGTGGTTAGTCGTTAATTCAGTTCTGTTCACATCAAGTGCCCTTCCCCACTGCCTAAAAGCCAACTAAGCAGCAGTTTCAGAAGATAAGACAATAGAAAGCGCTAAAGTTGTCATCAGCCCACTCACCAAATGGCAGTGAAATTGTTCATTGATGGAAACTATTCAGCAAAGGTCACATTGTCACCCCACAAGACGACCCCCCCACACACACAATGGTCTGGTAGACAGTGAATTCTCTGCTGTTAGGAAAACTGTTGTTATGGGAAGGGAAGTTTAAGAAGAGAAATAGAGAAGAGACTAAAAGGTTTTGTGCCAGATTTAAAACAGCCTTAAAACTTTGCTTCCAGAGCAGTCACAGGCGTCCTGCTGTCTTTCTCTTACCGTCTCTTAGAGAGTGTGGGCTTCTCTCACTGAGCAGTGAGGAGGGTGGAGTAGGTAGACTAGGCTTGATGGAAAAGTGTGTTGGTTAAGAAACATTACATTTTAATTTTAAGGTTATATTTTGTATGATTAATTTAAATGGGCCTTTCCCGATTTATTCACTTACCAAATTTACTATTTTAAAGATATTCTCATTTATCTTAGATGTATTAGTTTTTGCCTGCCTGTATGAAAGTGTACTGCCTCAATGTATGCCCGCACGCCAGAAGAGGGCCCCAGATCTCAGTACAGATGGTTGTGAGCCACCATATGGTTGCTGGGAATTGAACTCAGGACCTCTGGAAGAGCAGCCAGTGCTCTTAACCTCTGAGCCATCTCTCCAGCCCCATGAAGTGTACTGTTTACATTTGTGGGTGCCCACAGAGGAAAAGGGTGTCAGATTCCCTAGAACTGAAGTTACAGATAGTTGTAAGCCTCCGTGTGGATGCTGGGGGCCAAACCTGGGTCCTCAGCAAGAGCAGCTAGTGCTATTAACCCCGGCTGTTTCTCCAACACCCAAATTGACTATTTTTGATTTACCGAATTTTTGCTAAGTGTTGAAGTTTCTAAATCATTTTAGGTGTGTTAGGTGATGAGAATTGGCCAAAAGTAGAAGGCATCACTGGCATTATATTTTATTTTATGTTTTAATATATATTAATTTATTTTGTGCTTTTTTTTTTTGAGACCTTGCACTCACTGTGTATCGAGGATGATCTTGATCCTCCCTTCAGCTGTGTTAATGCTAGTGTTAGTGCATCGCCACACTGGCTCACTGGCACTTGAGTAAAGCAGACAGATGAGGTGAGGTGCTGGTGAGAATTAGAAGCTGGAGAATTAGAGACTCATGGGTCTTTGAGAATTAGTAGTCATGCTTTTCCTTAAATGTCTTTAACTAGTTGGAATATTCCTGCTGCCTCTTTTTCCTGGAGTGTTGTGGGAGTCAGGGCGGTTACACAGAGAAACCCTGTATTGAAAAAAAAAAAAAGAAAAAGAAGAAGAAAAAAACAGTGGCAGGGGATGGGAGAAAGGGAGAGAGGATCTATACTTAATGAACCTCATTTTCAGAATCCAGGTAATCTGGCTTTGAGCTCTTGCATTGAATGCAGAGATAACTCACATACATATCATTTATTTACAGTGATCTTTTATGTCTACCAGCGTGTATGTGTGTGTATGTGTATGTGAGTAAGACAGGTAAGATAGTGGGACTTGCTGTAGAGACCAGGCTAGCCTAGAACTTTTGACAATCCTTCTGCCTCTAAGTGTTGGGAGTAGAGATGTGTACCATTATGCTCTGCTCTCACAGTTGAATTTAAGCTCTAGGATTTACCTGCATGTGTTCATGCATACCACATACATGCCAGCTGCCCAGAGAGGTCAGAAGAAGACATTGGATCTCTTGGGACTGAGCTATTATTTGGGTGCTGGGAACTGAACCTGGATCTTCTCAAAGAACAACAGGTGCTTTTAACTGCAGAGCCAGCTCTTCAGCTTCCCCCATTTTTCCCTCCCTGCAAGACAGGGTTTTTTGTGTAGCTTTGTGTTGTTAGTTAAACATTGGGGATGACTTCTGTCGTGATCCAACTACTATGTGTTCATATGTTCCAGGGTAGTGGCGTGTGAGTTAGAAACTTTAGGTAGGAGAAAACAGAGATATGAAAGAAACACAGAGACATAGAATAGTACTGCGAGGGCAACTCAACGAATACTGAATTTGCTGACATTTAATTTTCATGTGTTTTTATATACCAGTACAAGGCAGCGGGGGTGGGGGTGGGGCAAAAGACTACCTTAACATTTCACAGAGGACAACCAGAACAGTTACTTGCTTCAATACCTGAGACATCAAGCCATTATTTCCTGAGTAAAGCATTTGATGTTTTGGGCAGGATATGTGGTGAATACACCCTAGACAAAGTATCCTGTAGGCAGCCACTCCTTATGTCAAATTTCTTGTTTTAAAATGAAGGAGCAGGAATGGGCTTCAATTCTCTGACCTGAGGTCAAGGTGGAGTGGATCTACCTCTCTGGCCATCTCAATGTCCAAAATACCAAGTGACCATAGGTCAGGGTTTCTAGTTTGTAGCCTCATTTTGACCTTTAGTCAAGGTGGAACAGGCCTTCAGCCTGGGCCCTCACAGCTTTGGCTCTCCTGGAATTTGTTCTGTTTTCCACACTGGCCTTGAACTCTGAGACCCACTTAGCTCTGCCACTTGACTGCTGGGATTAAAGGTGTGTACCACCATGCCCAGCCACCTACCTTTCTTTCTTTCTTTCTTTCTTTCTTTCTTTCTTTCTTTTTTTTTTTATATCTTAATTTTTCTTTTTCTTAAAACAGTTTCACTACATAACCCAAGTTGTCCTTGAGCTGGTGATCCTCTTAATGCTGGGATAGCAGGTGTGTGCCATGACACCTGTGTCTTTTTCTATTTGTTTTTCTCTTTTTAAACTTAATGGGTTAATTTTTAGAATTACAAAAAAATTATGTGTGTCTGAATGTGGGTTTATGCAGTGCCCATAGAGGCTGGAAAAGGACATTAGATTCTCTGGAGTTGAAGTTACAGGCACTTGTGACCTATCATGGGTGCTGTGAGCTGAATTGGGGTCCTCTGTAAGAGCAATACACATTAAGTTATTATCTTAATAATACACATTATCTTATTAAGTGCTGAGCCATCTCTCTAACCTTCTAATTTGTGGAATTTATTTGTTCATTGTGTAGGACTGTAGTTCTTCATTGAATATTTATTTCTGTATGGAATTCTCTTATGAGAATATACTATATTTTTTGATACGCTGTTATAAATAGATATCCATTTGCATATAGGTAAGGTATTCTGGTGTACATTGCATGTGTTTTGTTCTCTAAAATTGTATTTAATTACACTTCTGCTAGTAATTTATTTAAGTATTAAATATTCTTCAACATTTAATATCTTTACACTTGGTATTTTTTAGCTGGTATAGTAGAATATTATGGAAATAATATTGCTTCTTAGTGATTTATAGAGTTCATTATATTTTGGGTATGGTATAATTTCTTTGAGTATCTACATTGACATGTCCTTACTCTTGACTTATTTTGCCCTTTATCATAAGTTGTAGTTTAATGCACAGAAATTACTTTAACATGGCTGTTTCTCCCCTTGTGGGTGCGTCTGTGCTTTAAGATAAGCTTTCTACCACAAAGTCATATTTTCGGTATTATGCTGTATACATTTTTGTGCTTTTTCCTTTTGTTTGTACTTAGGTTTATAATCTCATTTAAATCCCCTTCCCTTTTATTGAGATGGGGTCTTATTACATAGACCAGGCTGACCTCAAACTCACAGAAATTCACCTGCCTTTGTCTCCCAAGTCCAGAGATTAAAGGTGTGTACTGCTGTGCCTGGTAATTACTAATAGATTTTTACATTGCATCAACAATTGTAAGCTTTTTTCTTTTTTTTTTATATGACTAAATGAAATGTATCTCAGTAGAACCTTTCATTGAAAAGTCTTTAGTGACCCTCCTATGTTATGCATAAGTGTCCTATGTAAAATATGGCTCTGCATTTTGGGAGCATTGACATGTGTTCTGAGTGGCCTTTAAAATAAATTTTCATATGTAGTAGAACTTTTTTTTTTCTAAGAATATCTGACTATCTTGTATATTCTTGGCTTCTTAAAATTTTGACATCAGTTTTAGAATCATCTTGTGAGATTCCACATTGCTTGGATTAAATTGAATTTTATTAGTGATTTTCAGAAGAATTTTTTAAAGATTTATTTATGAACTGGGCGGTGGTGGTGCACACCTTTAATCTAGGCACTCAGAAGGCAGAGGCAGGCAGATCTCTGTGAGCTAGTTCCAGGACAGGCTCAGAAGCTACAGAGAGACCCTGTCTCGAAAAATAAAACAAAACAAAAAAAGATTTATTTATCTTTAGAAAAAAATTTATTTCTGTTGGGAATCAATTGCAGGTGTTCTGAAAGAGCATCAAGTGGTCTTAATTGCTGAGCCTTGTTTCCTTTTCACTTCCATGCAGAAACATTTGCCAGATCTAGGGATTACTTTCTGTGCTATTAGAAGCCTTTTTCAGAAAGTCCTTGCTTGTGCCTAGTTCCAGTGCTTTGCATATTTTTCCCTCCAACAGTTTCAAATTTTGAAGTCTTTACTTAGATCTTTGTCCGTTTTGAAGTGATTCTTACTCTGGAAGAGAGAGAGGCACCGAGTTTCCATTCTGTTTGCCTAGCACCACTTGTTTTTCTGGGATATCACGCTGTTTCTGTCACCGTGGCTAGGTAGTGTAAGTTGATAGTAGGCATCTCGATATTTCCAGCATTGCTTTTCAGTTTAGAATTATTTTTATATTTTCACATGATTTTAGGATTGCCTTTTCTAGTTCTGTGAAGAATGAAACTAAAATTTTGATGGTACTTGTTTGCTAAGGGTTTGTTTTGATATTCTGGGTAACATCTTGAGTTGTATATGCTTTGCTCAATAATGCGTCTTCCTTTTTCAAACACATTCACTTAAGGATATACATTTCTGTTTGCAAATTCTACAACCCACAAATTACACTGTGTAGTACATAAAAAATGAAAATAATGTCCAGAATTTCATTATGACTTACCTTTGACTTATCTTATTGACAATAATTTCAGAACAGATGACATTTTCATAGTGCTTGAGGGTTTCATGCTTATAATTACATTATTTTTGGTGTTTCCACTGCTGTTAGTAGTGAATAACTTCATGTTCATTTGGATATATTCTCACCCACAATTATTAGCAAATGTATGGAGGGAGAGGATAATAAAATTTATTCTTGTGTGTGTTTTAAATTTGCTATTTGAGTTATTGTACATTTTTCACTTCAAGTCCAAACATTTCTTTATAATTAAGTAACGTGTTTCCATTCATGTTTTGTTTTTGTCTTTATCTTAGCTGTGTTGGTGTAGAAGAACATCATGCTGTTGACATTGACTTATATCACTGCCCCAACTGTGCACTTCTGCATGGTTCTTCCTTGAGTAAGTACTAGATGCTTAAGTAAAAATTAAATATTTGAAACTTAGCATGTATATGATGGTATTTTTATGATACTCTAGTAAATATCACAATGCTTACCAAGAACTGTAGGAAAGATTTCACTGAAATATTTTTTTGTCTGAAAATAGTAATTAACAATATGAGGCAGTCTGGTTAGATAGCCCACACTGGCCCCAAATTCCTTTCTTTTAGTTGGTTTTGTTTTGTTTCTCGAGACAGGGTTTCTCTATGTATCCTGTGTAGCTGTCTTGAAACTCACTCTGTAGACCGGGCTGGCCTTGAACTCACAGATCCCCCTGCCTCTGCCTCCTGAGTGCTGGATTTCCAGGTGTAATAAGCCTTTGTTTGAATTATTAAATATGTCACAGGAATAAGGAAGAGAAAATACGTTTTTAATTGTTCATGGAGAGCCCTCAAATTTTAAGTACATCTTTCAAAAACAAAAACCTTGCAATTTACAAACCATGGCAAAGAATAGCTTGCCTGATTCTGTAAACCTATTGCGACTGATAAAATCATGTTGTATTGAAGCAGTATGCAGAGTTAAGATTAGACTCTCATGGGCAGATGTACATTGTATATTTAGGAAAAAATCAGGGTATTGATAGGTAAAATATTGCATGCATTATGAATTTGATCGTCAAAGAATATCTGCTTAAAACTTCTTTTTCCCCACCCCTGATATCCATGGGAAGATAGAGATGAGGATAAGGTCAGAGCAAGTCTCTGATGGCAGTCCTTTTCAGAGAGGACAAGGTGGAGGCTGGAATCCTTTTCTTTCACTAGTCTGGAGTAGACCAGCATTAGAAACAAAACAGCATTCATCTTTTACAGATACTTCCAAAAACTAAATTAAGATGTCATATTTAAATGGCTTTGGAATATAGCTATTTATTTAAAAAATTTTGACTGCAAACTATAATTTTTGTGTTCATAAAATTAAAGGGAAACCATAGACTTTATTTTTAAACTAGAAAGGGCCGGAGAGATAGCTCAGCCATTGAAGACAAAAGCTCCAGCACCCAAATAATCAAAGCCTGTCCTTCCAGCTTCCCTTTCCAGCACTCAGGAGGTAGAGGCAGACAAGGACTGCCTAGTTTACATAACAGACCAGCTAGGGTTACATAGTGCGACCCGGCTCAAAAACATACAAAACAAAACAAGAAGGAACCTTTGCGGGGCTAGGGAGATGGCCTGTAACATGAGGGCCAGCTTGTTGGGATTTCTGTCCCGCCTGGTACCCCACAGCCAGCAAGCCCCAAAGAAAATCACACAGAGGTCTCCATAAGATTATAAACTGGACAATGGCACGCGGTTTTGATCCTACGCAATGTGCTGGTTTGGTGGGAGCCTAGCCAGTCTGGATGGTCACCTTCCTAGATATGGATGGAGGGGGGAGGACCTAGGACGTACCACAGGGCAGGGAACCCTGACAGCTCTTTGGACTGGAAAGGGAGGGGGAGAGGAGTGGGGGGAAGGGGAGAGGGGTGGGAGGAGGGGGAGAAGAGTGGGAGGAGGGGGAGGGAAATGGGAGGCTGGTGGGAGGAGGTGGAAATTTGTTTTTTTTTTCTTTTCTTTATCCTCCTTTTATCCATAAAAAAATTTAAAAAAAAAAAAAGAATCTTATAAAAAAAAAAAAGATTATAAACTGGCCCATTAGCTCAGGCTTCTTATTAGCTCTTTTAACTTATATTAATCCATTATCCTTATCTATGTTAGTCACATGGCTCAGTACCTTTTTCAGAGGGGCAGATCACATCCTGCTTCTTCAGTATTCTGGGAAGGACTAGGGAGGAAGCTTCCTGCTTCCCAGAATTCTTCTATTCTCATCGCTCTGCCTCTACTTCCTATCTGGTTGACCCGACTATACTTCCTGCCTGGCCAATCAGAGTTTATTCAAAACATGATTGACAGAATATAGACAATTCTCCCGCACCACAAAAACATATTGACAGAATACAGACAATTCTCCTGCACCAATGGCCTAGTGGTTAAGAGCCCTGTATGCTCTTCCAAAGGCCCAGGGTTCAATTCCCAGCACCCACATGGCAGCTCACAGCTCTGTAGCTCCAGTTCCAGTGGATCTGACACCCTCACACAGACATACATGAAGGAAAAATACCAATGAGCATAAAGTAAATAAATTCACTTAAAAAAAAAAGGACTTTTGACTGAGGGTGATTTGATAAACTGTGGGTGGTATGTAGGTAATATATAGCCTCTCTTGTTTTGAATATGAAGTTTTGCCCCTTTGTACTCTTCTAAGTAGAAACTTTGTTATATGAAAATAACATGCAAAAAAGACTTAGTAACAATTAGACTGATCATTTATTAGAAATATTAATAATTCTTATAATTTATAAGAGATTTAGGAATTTAAGCTATAGTATTGCATAAGAATAGTTTATGTCAAATGTAGTTACCTGTTTTCATATTATATAGTATAAAACTTAAAATTAAGACACCTGGTAAAATTGTTACATGAATCTTGCTTGGTTTATGTTGTATATAAGTTAAGTAAGTTTTGGCCAAGAATACGGAAGCAGTAAATAGTACAGTATTATTATTTCAGTTGAAACAACTAAATTTTATATCGGTTTTGGTGCAAAATATTTATTCCCCAAATGAAATGATTTAAATTTTATTTGTATGAAATAGAGTTACTAAGAGGAAGTACTACTTGAAGGGGGGATACATTCTATTTTTTCCATATGATGTCATCTTTTAAAAATCTTAACACACTTGCTAAACTGATTACACAGACTGTAATGGATTGTAACCTACACTTTGAATAACGATGCTTCAGAGAGAAACTTGCCTACTACTTGACCCTTCAAGTCCCTCTTCTCTTTGAAGAACTTCATGCCAGGGATTGGCTGTCTTCTGGGCAAGCATCCAACTCTGACTACTCAGAGGGGAGATGCCCAAGATGCAGTAATCTGTTTTGTCTTGACTTAAGGCTTACCTTCCCTCATACTTCAACATCTGCTTCAATTGGGTAATCCCTTTTGATTCCTTTCCCTTTGCTATTAAGTGTTTCTTGATAACACAGGGTTTTCTGTTCCTGTCAGAATATCCCAGATGTCTTTAATGTAGATATAATCGAGATATTACAATTCCCAATTAATAAGGTTCATTATACTATACTCTGTGGTTGGGAATTAAGAGCCTATTTTAAAAAGCAGAAAGCTGCTCAACATTTGAATATATATTCTGTGTGTTCCTCAGGCACATGCAACCAAAGCAGACATTTTCTCCCCTGTGACCACTACTTAAACTATCCCTTCACTGGCTTTCTCTTAAGAAAAATTAAAAAGGGGGCTGGGCTGGAGAGATGACACAGCTGTTAAGAGCACTGGCTGCTCTTCCAGAGGTCCTAAGTCCAATTCCCAGGAACCACATAGTGGCTTACAACCATCTGTAATGAGATTTGGTGTCCTCTCTGGCCTGCAGGTGTATATTCAGGCAGAACATTGTATATATAATAAATAAATAAATCTTTAAAAAAAAAAGAAAAGTTTAGTCAGCTGTTGTAGTGGATGATTTTATGTTTCAAACTTTTTGGTCAAATAGGACAGTTGCATGTTTCTCTTAATCTTTAGGTCAGCACATTAGAGGAAGTTACAGTGTTTTGGTAGGTTATTATATGCCAGATTCTATAGTGAGTAAATACTTGACCTATATTATCCCCTTCAATATGTGCAACAATGTTATATGAGATATAAGAGAAAGTATCTAATTAAATATTATGTAGTTATTCATCAGAGCTGTAGTTTGGAGCCATAGCTATCACATCAGAGAGTATACTTTACTGATTAATGTGCTCTGCAAAAATTTAAATAAATAAATGGAACATCTGACTGGGTCTGGTGGCACATGTCTTTAATCCCAGCACTTGGGAGGCAGAGGCAGGTTGATATCTGTGAGTTCAAGACTAGTCTGGTCTCTGTAGTAAGTTCCAGGAAAGCCAGTACAGTGTAGAGAGACTCTGTCTGGGGGCAGGGGAGAGGGAGGGAAGCAACATCATAGTTCACTTCGCAAATGGACAGCTTTTTTGTTGTTGTTTTGCTTTTTAAATGATAATGCCTATTAACACAGAGCCTTGAGCTAGGCTACCTGTATGATAGAAACGTGAATTACTCCCACTTTTCTTGAGACAGTATGTATTTGCAGTATATATAACACATATCTTTAAAATAGTGCTGTTTGTATAAGTTTTTCTGTGCTGTGATAAAATTCCACGACCAAGGCAGCTTACAAAAGAAGGAGTTTAATCAGGTTTATGGTTCCAAGAGTTAGCATTTACTATGGCGGAGTGAAGTCATGACAGCAGGTGGCTGGAAAGGCAGCTGAACTCAGTCTATATTCCTTAGCAGGAAGCAGAGATAGTGTACTGGGAATGGTGGGAGGCTTGAAACCAGTGTCATCCCTCCTGCAAGAAAACCACACCTCCTAATCCAGCCCAAACAGCCACCAACTGGGGACCAAGTATTCAAATATATGATCCTCTGGAGGCCATTCTTAGTCAAATCAGCACACTGTCTTCTAGCATTTCTGCAAATGTGTCTTGAGTTAATCACAGAAACAGGTTTATGTTCATGGTTGTTAATTATAGTGTCATGGAGAAAGACTGAGAACAAACGAAGCGCTTGTCTTAGTTACTTTCCTGCAAATGCAATGAAACAGCGTGTCTAAGGCGGCTTAGGAAGAAAGTATTTAGTTTGCCTTATAGTTTAAAAGGGTTAGAGTCCATGATGGTGGAGCAAAGGAACAGCTGAGAGCTCACATTGGGACGAACAACCATGAGGCAGAGAGAACATGTGCACTGGGAATTACAGTCTTGTGGAATTTCGAAGCTTGCCTCCCAGTGGCACAGCTCTTTCAACAAGACCACACTTTTGAATTCTTCCCAAACAGTCAAAATAGAAACCAAGTATTCAAAGATATTTTCTCTGGGAACCATTCTCATTCAAACCACCACTGTGCTTAAGAATCAAAATAATTATATCATGACACATCTACACCTTAAAATTGTTGTCTGCTTTTAAATTGCTTCTGATTACTTAATACGGAGAAAATGCCCATAAAACAAGAAAATAATATAAAAACATATGATACCAGATGGAAATAAGTTATATCTATATAATAGAGGAAAACCTACACTAGGATGTCCTTGAACTATAGGACTGGCTTTAAAGGTTTGTTTTTATTTTTATGTGTTTGTGTTTCTGTATATGTGTTTGCACCTGTGTGGGTACCTTAGGGGGCCAGAAGAGGTCATCGGAGATCCACGTGATTTAGATGGTGGGAACTTGATTCTAGTGTTCTGCAAGAGCAACAAGTGTTCTTATTGGCTGAGCCATCTCTAGCTACTGTATGAATAGTTTCAAATGAGAAAAAAATAATACACAAGGGATACATTAGTGGAATTTCTTAGGAAGATTCAAATGTAATTCACAAGTTTTCTAAAGAGACCTAGTGTTATGGTCTTAAAATAACTTGAAATTGGGCTAAGGCATAACTCATTTGGTAGAGCATACATGAAGTCCAAAGTTTGATTCCCAGCACTACATAAAACTGTGTATGGTTATGTGCTTGCTATGCCCATAATCCCAGCACTCCAGGAAGTGGTATCTGGATTATCAAAATTTAAGGTCATGTAGCCTGGGTTACGTGAAACCTTGCCTCAAAAATAATAAAATATCTTGAAATCACATAGTTGTTTTTTTCTATAACATTTTCTTTTGAAAATGTCCATGGATGATGGTGGCACACGCCTTTAATCCCAGCACTCGGGAGGCAGAGGCAGGCGGATCTCTGTGAGTTGGAGGCCAGCCTGGACTACAAGAGTTAGTTCCCGGACAGGCTCCAAAGCTACAGAGAAACAACAACAAAAGAGGAAATGTCCAAACATACAGGAAAAGTTAAAGTAATTTTACAGGAAGTAACTATAAGTGTTCACATCTATTATTATCCTCCACCACTCACTTTACTCCTCATTTCTCTGTATAGTTATGTCACTGCCAGTCAGTTTTACCATTCAAAAAAATGTATTTCTAAGTAAGTTGCTGACATCAGTACCAAAGAGTTAGAATGTTGAGAATTTTAGATTTTAAAAAGGATTCTTTTGAAACTGAAACTTATAATCTAAACAGAAACAGTTTTAGATTTATTTTATTTATTTATTGTTTATTTTGTGTACATTGGTGTTTTGCATGTATGTCTGTCTGTATGATAGTGTTGTATCCTCTGCAACTGGAGTTACAGACAGTTGTGAACTGCCATGTGGGTGCTGGGACTTGAACCCGCCTCCTCCAGAAGAGCGGCCAGTGCTCTTAACCTCTGAGCCATCTCTCCAAAGGATTCTTTTGAAACTGAAATTTATAATCTAAACAAAAACAGGAGGATTATGAGTTCCAGGTTAGGCTGTGCTACATGGTCAGAGTCTTCCTGGAACATGCACACAAACACAGTAAAATCTTACATTGCAATCACACAGATGAGCTACATATATGATGACACATAAGAGAGAGGTATCCATTTTCTCCTTTGACCATCTTACCCTTTGTTAAGGGTCCGTTAGGTATACTTTCAAAATCATACTAATCCATCTCCTTCATTCTCACTTTGAGGAATCTGGATCCAGACGTGTCAAATGATCTTCCCAAGGTTGCAGAGGAAGTTGATGGATGAACTAAGAATTAAATGTTTTCATTGATTTTCATTGTAAGGACTAATTAAGATAATCTCCTCCACCCTCCAGCTTTAGAACCATAGGAATTTAGTATCTGAACTAACCTTGAAGTTTTTGTTTTCTCACAGCACTGGTCTTGCTTTAGTTCTGTCTTGGTGAACTGATCTCTGTTCTTTGTGTCAGTATAAATGTGCGTATTTGGAGACTGAATCCTAACATAAAAGAGAGTGATGGTTTGGTTTTGGATGGATTTTTGGTGTGTGATAAAATGCCTTATCCTGAGAGATAATTTGGATGATGTGGTTAATCGTAGTCAGTAAACACTGACTCAGTGTTTTAATAAACTGATTTTACATAATTGGAAATGTTTAAATGTGAGTAAATAAAGACTTCATTTGATGCTTTTAATTCTTTTATTTAATTTTTAAATTATTTTGAATGAAATGATCAGGCTTTTAAAAACCCACAGTTAGTTATTTATAATTACAGCATTAGCTTTTGTAAAATTTTCATTTGTGTTCTGGGAATGCATTAAAAACGCAAGCATTTCCTTATACCTATAGCTGTTACTTCTTATTAGGTAACTATAGCAGATAGTCCATATAGCATTACCAGTTACCAAAAAAAAAAAAAAAATGTTTTCTTTTCCTGACTTTCTACAAATTCAGTGAAAAAGAGGAGGAACTGGCACAGGCATGACTACACAGAAGTGGATGATGGCTCCAAACCTGTGCAAGCCGGAACTAGGGCCTTTGTTAAAGAACTGCGTTCTCGAGTCTTCCCAAGGTATGGAACCTTGTTCTGGTTCAAACAGGATTTAACAGCATTGGCTAGTGAAGTGGGATTACCTAAAGTGGTCTTTTCAAATTTAGGTGCCACCATGCTATTGGTGTCAACTGGCTTTTCACTGTTTTCTATAAAAGAAGTAAAACTATCAGTACTTATGTTTTGTATATGCATACTGGGTCACCATATAATTCATCCCCAGAATTTGAAATATACTCATTTGAAGCAGTTTTCATTTCTGACTTCTGATAATGTAGTCGTTGTGTTCTTTTTTTCTTCTTACTTTCCCTGTTTTGCACCTCTTTTTCTCAAATCACTGCCTGTTTCCTGGGTCCACCAGAAGCATGCAGGGCCATTGCCTAGCCTCTGGTGCATCAGAACTGAGATTTTTGATTCTGAAAAATAATCAAGTATATTTGAGTTGTCTAGGCTAAGAGAGAATCAAAAGCATTATAAAACATTTAATCATGCTAATTCAGGTCATTTCCTACTCACTGCCTGACATCTATTTAAAGAGATAATGCTTAATAGGCTTTACACAAGATCTTATCTCAGCTTGTTAAAGAGAGGAAGCACAATTTAAATTTAAATCACAGTATCACGTTCAGCCTATTATGGAATTACTTTCAGATACTGAAGTGAAAGCCCTGAAATTTTCCCAGTCTTTAGATTTCTCTGCTCTGTTCACCACCTTTTAGTCCTTAAACAGAAACAGGATGAAAAACCATCCACATTTGCCTCCCTCAGGTTGGCTGAAAATAGAAAGCACAGGAAACAGTTTCTACGTGATGTTTGCTGAATTAGATTCTTGTTCTCAAGCTGTCATTTACCAGTTTCCAAGTTGTAAGAGAAAGTTTACTTGTTTTCCTTTTTACTCAACAGTGCTTGATTTATTTGGGGCTTAGCCCTACATTTTTAGTCTGGGCCTATTTACAGGTGTCAGAGGTGGTTTATGTTCTCAAAAAAAAAATCTATGCAAATTAATGTCTGTGGGTAGACATTTTTCAGGGAGAGGAGATAATGGCTTTCACTTCTCAAGATTTGCAGCCCTCAAATCATTAGTAATTTATACGCTTTTCTGCCAGTGTAAACACAGGAGAGAATACATTAGAGTGATCACAAATGTCGAGTTTGTTATTTTTTATTATTATTTTTTTTTTTTCAGAGACAGGGTTTTTTTTGTGTCTTGTCCTGGAACTCACTTTGTAGACCAAGCTGGCCTCAAACTTACAGAGATCTGCTTGTCTCCCACGTGCTAGGATTAAAGACAAGTGTCAGTATCACCCAGCTAAAGGGCTATTTTTAATTATGTAAGCTTTTTATTATTTAAACTATAGTAAAATAATAATAAGTATTGAATTAAATATAGTTGATATCATTTACATTGTATATAAAATAAATTGAGTAGGTTTTCATAATTCCCTCTGTAAGGCTTAATGTCTTTTGAGCTTTTCTACATCAAAACATTGATGTTTATAAATGTATATATGTCTAATTCTTTAAAAATGTGATTATGAACCCTGCCTTGAAAAGCAAAAAAAATAAAAAGAGAGGTTGGTTTTTTTTGTTTTTGTTTTGTTTTGTTTTTTAAACTGGGTGGTGGTGGCACACACCTTTAATCCCAGCACGTGGGAGGCAGAGGCAGGCCTGGTCTACAAAGTAAGTTCCAGGGAGGCCAGGGCTGTTACATAGAGAAACCCTGTCTCAAAAAAGCAAAAAAGAAAAAACTGTGATTGTGTTTGTTATGAATGGTATTACTATATAAATTTGCTTTTATAATCTATATTATAGGTACCTTTTCATATGAATACATAACTATTGTACTGCATGCAATAGTTTACATTCCCATATGATCTATTATTTTATTATTTAAATATGAATTTTACTTTTGGGGTTCTGAAGTTATTTAAAGAGGAGAATTAGGTTGAGAACCACTGATACAAATATACATTCTTTCTCCATGTTGACTCATTACCACAGGACTTTTATAAACAGTTTATGATTAAAAATGACATTTTACTCTTACGTTTTTCTTAGTGCCGATGAAATCATTGTAAAGATGCATGGCAGTCAGCTGACACAAAGATACCTGGAGAAACATGGATTTGATGTTCCTATTATGGTCCCTAGATTAGAGGACCTTGGACTCAGGCTCCCTTCACCTGATTTTTCAGTGATGGATGTGGAACGTTATGTAGGTACGAAATTGGTTCCTTTAAATTCTTGTAAAAACATGGAAATACTATAAATGATAGTGTCCCAAAAGTATTGATATAGAAAGGAGTATATCAATTCTTTGTGCTGGATGCTTCATAAAGGTCAGGAAAAGTGAAATTCAGTAGTGCTTTTGTTGAATGCACAGACCAACAATGGTCAGAAAAGAATGAAACATTTTATCTATTCTTATTTTATCAGCTTATCCTACCAGTCTCTTAGTTATTAAATTTGATATTTGTGTAGGTAAAGTCATTGCTGCCACAGATTCTGAGAAGACATGAGAAACTGGATAGGTTCTAGCATCTGCAGAATGAGGGATCAGTCTGAGCCTAGTCTTCTGGATCCTGCTTCTTGACCTCCTGTCTCGTAGAGGAGGAACTGTAAAGAGAAGATTCAGTTCAAACATGTATTTATGTTAATGACTCGGCCAGTATTGCCATTTAATGATGTCTGAACTGGTGTGATTTTGAGACCTAAGAAAGTAAGAATTAAGGCAAAAATTACCGATTGCCAGATTGTCATTTTCATTCCTTTCATTTATTCTCATTATAAAGTTTATAGATAAAACTAGCAATATGTATTTGCCATTTGCTAACAAAAGATAGGTGTTATTTGAGAATCAGAACCCAAATCTACCTTGTCTCAAAATTATGTGTCCACTACTATACATTATTACCTTGGCATGTCATATTAAAGAACTTGTCTCTTTATTCATTTTTATTAATTGTTGCATTCAGAAAAGTCCAGTTAAATGCTCTGACTTAAACACTCATCTAAATTTAAATATGATAAACTAGGGAATAAGACTTAGATTTAACTTAAACCTAATTGCCTTTAAAGTAAATAGTGTAACAGTTACAGAAAAAGTTGTTCAAACTGCTTTATCTACTAACTTTTAGTACTGCAAAGCTCTTCAGTTAAAGTAACAGTAGTAGAAATATTATGTTTTATATAAAGATAAAGAAATCGAGCAATATTATTTAGCCTATATGACGTTACATTGGCATAAGAGTGGAACACTTAAATTTTCTATTTCAGATTGGTAGCTGTTGCCATATTTTGAATCCTAACTCATTCTGTTAATCTATTGTAAAGGGGGTGGTGCTGCAGAGGTCTGCAAGCTTTACCTTGTGGTTTTACAGAGAAAACCGCAAGGTAATTACAACCTAGAACCTGAGTACTCAGACTGCACTAACATGAATTGGCTTTTGCTTGATGACCACTGTTCTTCAAGGTGAATATTAGAAGACACTACTAATGGAACAAAAATTATTTGTTCTGATGACATGTTTAATAATTCCTCAGTGCCTTCCTTTTTTTAAAGCAACAGATTTAGACTCTTAAGCATTATAGAAATTAAAGGGAAGAGCCAATCTTCTCTTTTATGCATGAGGAATATAGTAGTATGTTATTTGTGTTTTAATAAATAAAGCTTGCCTGAAGATCAGAATGCAAAGCAGCCATGCTAGTCAGCCATACAGGCCAGGCAGTAGTGGTGCACACCTTTAATCCCAGCAGCCACACTAGTTAGCCATAAACACCAGGTGGTGGTGGTACCTGCCTTTAGTCCTAGCACTAGAGAGGAATATAAGACAGGAGGAGACAGGTCTGAGGATTCCTGTAGGCAGGACCGCCCATTTCAGTCTGAGGTAGAGGTAAGAGCCAGTGGCTGGCTGGTTTGCTTATCTGATCTTCAGCTTGAACCTCAGTATCAGTCTCTGGGTTTTTACTATTCCCAGTATAAAGAAATTGAAACCCAGGAAACAGTAAACAATTTTCATATCCCAATTTAATGTATTTTTTTATTATGAGCTACCCACAAGAAATCATTAAAAGGCTTATTAGTAAATTGTTTGTTTTTACAATTGATGTTAATTCTATGCAGTTTTTTAAAAATATTTATTATGCATACAATATTCTGTCTGTGTGTATGTCTGCAGGCCAGAAGAGGGCACCAGACTCATTACAGATGGTTGTGAACCATCATTTGGTTGCCGGGAATTAAACTCAGGACCTTTGGAAGAGCAGGCAATGCTCTTAACCACTGAGCCATCTCTCCAGCACCCCTTCTATGCAGTTTTATAGTTGGCTTAGTTATCAAAATAAACAAATATGAATTTTAGTATTTTTGTTTAGAGTATCTACTTAGTTAACAATAAGACTGTAATTTTTCTCTGCAGGTGGTGACAAAGTAATAGATGTCATTGATGTGGCAAGGCAGGCAGACAGCAAAATGACACTTCACAACTATGTTCAATACTTCATGAATCCTAACAGACCAAAAGTGTTAAATGTGATCAGCCTTGAATTTTCAGATACAAAGTGAGTATCTCTGGACAGTTTGCCTTAGCAGTCTCAATTTTAGCTAAGTGTAGTTTGATGATGATGTTTATTTTAATAAACAATTGTGACTTTTATAGCTATCCATTGGAAGCAGTGTGAGTTATTACAGTGAGACCATGTCTCAATGATAATAATAATAGTAATAGTGATAATAATGATATAAAATGTATTTTGAATGTGTAAGTATTGTTAATCCATTTCATTGCTTTGTTTGGGTTGGCATGGGAAGGACAGTTTTAAGAAGTCTTTAATTTGTATTACATTGGTATGTGTGTATACATACATATATATATATTTATTTATTTATTATTTTTTTTTCTTTTTTAAGGATGTCTGAATTGGTGGAGGTCCCTGATATAGCCAGAAAACTTTCCTGGGTGGAAAATTACTGGCCAGATGATTCAGTCTTCCCTAAGCCTTTTGTCCAGAAATACTGCTTAATGGGAGTTCAAGATAGCTATACAGATTTCCACATTGACTTTGGTGGGACTTCTGTCTGGTACCATGTCCTCTGGGTAAGAATAGGGTCTTTCTTACTTTCTTATTAATGAAAGCATGCCTTATTTTTCTGGTAGGACATTCATTTGTTCTGTGTAACATTTGTAAAACATTTAAATATTTTTCTGCTGCTTAAACATTTTATGCCTTGGTGCTTTCTTTTTTCTTTTCCTTTTTTTAATTTCAGGTTTAATTTTAGATTCCTTCTTTACTTCTATATTTTAGGTTGATTTCTGTTAGCCTTTTGTCTCTTTTTGTTTTCCTCTTCTTAGTTAATTCACATTAATTTCTGAACCAAATGACTAAGAAGGAGCAAAATTATAGTGATAATTGCTTCTGGCCTTAAGATGAAAATGAGAAGACAAGTTGTATAAATCACAAATTTCTATAAAGTAAAGTTTTTATTTGTTCTACTTTATCTAGAACTGCATTGCCTAATAAACATTAGCCTTATGTGGCTAGATTTAAATAATTAAAATTTAGTCTAAATAAAAATTGAGTTCATTCATACTCGTTATATTACATGTAGCTAATAACTCCTACACTGGAGACATAACACAATTTAAGAATATTAAAAAAAAATATTCCGTCACCATTGAATTACATGTTGCTTGGCCAAGAACCTGTTCTGATTTAGATTCCTGCGCCAATGCAGTTCTCAGGACTAGAGTTGATGCTGTCCTTGAGATATGGTCTTGTTCTCTGAAGATGCCAAAAGTTCACTAAAGGAAGTTTATTTACAAGTTTTTAATTCAATAAAAACCTACCTATCAGTTACCCATAAGATCTTTATGGTTCTAAAGATGAAGTTTGAGAGATGATTATGCTATGACCCAGAGAGCCTGCTAACATAATTTACTTCTGTTTGTGCTTCTTTATCTTCTCTCTTGCAGTACTTTTTTTGATAGGGCTTTTATTGACTCTGTCGGTTGGAGATAGAAGTTTTAGTGCCTGTGAACTTGCTAATTAGAGGATTGATCAAATATGTGACATTTTTCAACCTAAACAAAATCTCATAAGTTTTGTTTAGATGCTTTTATTGGGAAATTGTACCAATGTAGGCCATGCTGAGAATGGGTTTTCTTTTTCAAAGTAGTATGGTTACTTCCTTCTAGGGTGAGAAGATTTTTTATTTGATAAAGCCAACTAATGAAAATTTGGCACTCTACGAATCGTGGAGCTCATCTGTGACCCAGAGCGAGGTGTTCTTTGGAGATAAAGTAGATAAATGCTACAAATGTGTGGTAAAGCAGGGACATACCTTATTTGTTCCTACAGGTAAGGTTTTATCTCATCCCTACTTCACGGTTGATTGTTGAAGGCTGGGCTGATGCAAGGCTTTCCCTGAGGCCTTGATGAATGGAAAATGACACAGTTCCTTGTCTAAAACCAGGAACACGCTGGGTAGTGGTGGCGCATGCCTTTAATCCCAGCACTCCCGGAGGCAGAAGCAGGCAGATCTCTGTGAGTTGGAGGCCAGCCTGGTCTACAAGAGCTAGTTCCAGGATAGGCACCAAAGCTACAGAGAAACCCTGTCTCAAAAAAACCAAAAATACATACATACATACATACATACATACATACATAAAAATAGGGGCTGGAGAGATGGCTCAGAGGTTAAGAGCACTGGCTGCTCTTCCAGAGGTCCTGAGTTCAGTTCCCAGCAACCACATGGTAGCTCATAACCATTTATAATGAGATCTGGTGCCCTCTGCTGGTGTGTGTGCAGGCATGCAGGCTAAGTAAATAAACATATAAAATAAAACCAGGAACTGGGGCTAGGGTCTTGGGAGGCTTTCCCTGAGGCCCTAATGAATGGAGAACAGTCCCTTCTCTAAAACCAGGAACATGTTTGACAGAGCCAGTAGTAGCCTGGGACTGAGACTTTTGGGTAGCTGGTTCAGATCCTGAGAACCCAATTCTTGCCACCTTAAAAGGCTGTCGTGTGTTCTGTCTATAAAGCTCTTGAGATACCCTTTTGCAATATTGTTTACCTTTCCACTGACTTTTTTCTGCTGTATGATAGTTTTTGGTGACTTGCTGTACTTTTTGATAAGCTTGCTTAGCATAAGACATAGCTTGTACAAGATCTCCTAACCTCACCTTTTCTGTTTTCTTTACCTTCTCATTTCCTGGCCACCTCCAATTTAGGACCCTATCACTGAAGAACCTGCTGGTCTAGATTAGTTGATAGTGAGTCACTTGGAGTCAACTTGTAATTAGAACCAACTTTAACATATGTGTTAAATAGAACAGCCTTGAGGGCCTTACCTAAGAAGGACTAAGGACTCAATTGTTCCTTAGAGGACTTGATCACCATCCTATTAAATGGTACAAGTTCATGGTTTTTAATAGATTAGTATGATCAGACAACCACCACTGCCATCTAAGTGGAGAGTCATTCCATTATGTCCAAAAGAAATGCCATACCTTTTAGCAGACACTGCCATCCCACTTCCTTGACCCATTGGCAGCGACTAATATGCTTTCTATGCATTTGCCTATTTTGACACTTAATATGTTTCCTTTTGTGTCTAGCCACTTCCCTCTGTGTATTTTTCTCTCTTCCCTTCTGTTTTTTGGGTTTTTGATAAAGGCAGGATCTCATAGCCCAGGCTGGCCTGTAAGTCACTGTGTAGCTAAAACTTGCCTCCTAAGTGATAAGATTGTAGGCATGTGCTGTCATCCCCAGCTGTGAGTAATTTCTTTTACATTCCACATTCACTTGACTCATCTACACCACAGCACACCTGAGTGCTGAATCTTTTTCACCTAACAATGCTCCTTTGCAGGATATACAATAGTTTACTTACCCATTCATTAGTTGATGGACATTTGGGTCCTTTCCACTTTGTGATTTTATGAATAGTGCTGTTTTGAACAGTTGTACAAACTTTTATGTAGAGGCATGTTTTCATTTGATTTCTTTGGAGTATGTACCGAATAGAATTGCTGTGTTGCATTACTTAACGATACTTAATTCTTTGAGGACTACCAAACTTCTCTGTACTGTATATCTCAAGCATAAGCATTAATACATTGGTTGGCAGTGTAAATGAATATGCAGGCTATCCTCTCTGGGCTTGGGTGACCTGATGGTTATACAATTTACAGAGCTGTTTTTACATGTTCTGCTTTTCTGCTTTGCCTCTGATGTAGAATAATTAAGCTTGAGTAAATTAATGAATCATTATCTAGAAGTATTAAGATTTATGTCTGACTTTTGAAAGGCTGCCTTTAACTCTTCTATTGCTATTTAGTATAATATTTCTGTTGTATCCTTTTAAAAATCAAATTAAAATTCATAGATTAAGCTTTTTATAAAGTTAAGTTGGTGACCTACTGGAGTGTGTAATGAAGAAATGCGGTTTTTCTATGTGCGTGTATTCACAGCAGTGTTAAGAGTCATGAGTCTGCGGATCAGTACGTGTGAGCCAGGGACAGCTGAAATTCATCAGCATTGGTGTAATTTGGGGCCTGTCCAGCTTCATGGAGCATGGGGATGACCAGGAGGGCTTGGTAAACTACAGGCTTCTGGGCCTCTCTCTTCAGGCTCTCATTCAGTAGGTGCAGGATGGGCATGAGAATTTGCATCTCTAACAGGTTGCTTGCTGATGGTGCTAGGTTGAGGACTGCTCTAAGCAATGGGATTTTCCCCAAGATGATTAGCAACTTTCTAAACAAACTTTGCTCTAGTTTTCTTTAATATACACAGTAGTACACTAAATGGAAATGTTTATAAAAACCATGTATAAGTACATTGTTTAAATAATGGAGTTTTAGTTTCTAGTCCTGGTTTTTATTGAACATGCTTTGTTACCTATATGAATGCCCAGCAGAACTTATATTTTTATGGCTTTTCATTCAGTCTGCTAACATTTAAAAAGTTAGACATCCTCTGTTAGAACTGTCTCTCGTTTTGCAAACACTGTAATGGAAATAAAACATTTAATCAGCAGCATTTAATGTTCATAGGCCCAATTTCCACCCATTTAAATGTGGGTGATCTGCCTTTTCTTCTGCTGGAGCAGGCTGTCACATTGTGTTCCCAATCTTTCCCTGAGTATTCCCGTATTCCTTCCAGGGGACTTCCTTCATGGTGACACCAGGGAAGCAGATTCCTCAACCAATCTCCCCCCCCACACCCCCCACCCCCAAATAGGGTTTCTCTGTGTAACAGCCTTAGCTGTCCTGGAACTCACTTTGTAGACCAGGATGACCTCAAACTCTCCGCCTGGCTCTGCCTCCAGAGTGCTGGGATTAAAGGTATGCACCACCACTACCCGGCTTCACCCAATCTTATATTCATTAATGGAAAATGTTATTTCCTAATTCAAACCAGATTTGACTGCTCTCAGAATAAAATTTTTCATTGTAAGGTGTTTATTTTAAAACAAAATAAAACAAAAGAAGTATTGGTGGTCACTATCCCAAATCCTCACTTTACCCCCTCAGGCTCATCAAAAAGCTTTAGCATATGATACGCTTTAAATAAATACTCAAGTGGATGAGTCAATCAATTGTAATAGCATAACTTCTTTAGTGCTGGTGTATGAAGTAAATTGATATTGGTATATAAGTTACTTATTTCACAGGTAGAATAACATCTGTTTAGTTTAGAAACTGAACCATTGTTGATTTGTGTGTTTCAGGGTGGATTCATGCTGTGCTCACTTCTCAGGACTGTATGGCTTTTGGGGGTAACTTTCTACACAATCTCAACATTGGCATGCAGCTCAGGTTTGTGTGTCACTAATATTGAAAGGATCTTTTGTTCTTAATTGTAACATTTTTGCTTGTTTCCTATAAAAAAAAAACCACATTTTTTTTTTGAGATCCTGTGAAGATAGGCCTTGAGGAATGAATGATTAGGATTAGGTATTTGTTTGTTTGTTTTTTGGGAGACAGTTTCTCTGTGTAACAGCTCTGGCTGGTCCTGGAACTCATCTTGTAGACCAGGCTAACCTCAAACTCAGAGATCTGCCTGTCTTTGCCTCCTGAGAGCTGGGATTCAAGGTGTGTGCTACTTCTACCTGGCTAGGAATGGGAACTTTTTTAACAAAAAATATTTTTAAAAGGTTATTTGGAGGGTCTTTTCAAATCTAAAGTAAAATAGATAACTTGTTCAATCTGATGATACCTCCTGCATACCAAATTTTTATAAAATGTTTATGCCTTTTTTAGTCTGTAAATGTGAATATGAGTTAAATTAATTAGATTCGGGTATAACCTTTGGGGCTGGAAAAATCCTTGAGTCAGGATTGCTATCAGAATGCTTTTGAATTTTGTTGTAGGGCAGTTCTTCCCCTTTTGGTGATATCTGGCCTTTTCCAGCTTTGTTCTTTTACTGTACCTAGAAAGGATTAGGGTCAGTCACATCACGGGTCTGCTTCCTGATGGACCCTGCATGAGGACTGAGAAAAGGGAAATGCCTTTTGGGAGGCCGAGTATCATTGGTATTCCTCCAAATGTGATGACTTTTGTAACTCTGCGTGTGCATGGGAGCCCTAGATGCTTCGTCCTTGCAGTTAGAAAAGGAGGTGGTCAGGCGGATCTCTGTGAGTTCGAGGCCAGCCTGGTCTGCAAGAGCTAGTTCCAGGACAGAAACCAAAAGCTACGGAGAAACCCTGTCTTGAAAAATCCAAAATAATAACAATAATAATTATAATAATAGAAAAGGAGGTGGTGATTCTTACAGAGCATAGGGCTATGGGAGGTTGTGTGCCTGCCAGATATAAGTTTTAATCTTTTTGTACCTTAGCTATTTCTGGAAAAGAGATGGCCTCTTCTACATGTGTTGTTAGGACTCTGACAGAAGACCAATATTGTGCAAACTGTGGTCCCTCTCTTTATACCTTGACTGGTGTCAAGTATTGATCTGGAATGCTCTGTAGAGCCTAAAGAGAACATTCATGGGTGTTGGTAGTGTTGTTCAACATATGGAACTGGTCTACTATTTTATTAGTGGAACCCTCATAAGATCCTTTTTTGTTAAAATTAGGATACAAATCCCAAGAAGTGTTCTTTTACAGTACCCAATGTAATTCTTAAGTAGACTAGCAAATTTATTAAGGTCAGGACCAGAACTTGCATAAGATCACAGTTCAGTGTTATCAAAAGGTAGTGTTGTTAAGGAAACATATATATCATGGCCTGTTTATTTTCAGTTGAGTACCTTTATTTAACTTCGAAATGCTAATATTAATATTAACTGTTCTTCAAATTTTATTCATTTAGGTGTTATGAGATGGAGAAAAGACTAAAAACACCAGATCTTTTCAAATTCCCTTTCTTTGAAGCCATATGCTGGTTTGTAGCCAAAAGTTTGCTGGAAACCCTGAAAGGTAATTTGTACACTCTGTTGTGTGATAAGATGTGCGTTTGCAAATTCCTTCAGGGACCCTTTGCTAGATTTCACCCTCACTTTTTTTTTTTAAAGATTTATTTATTTATTATGTATACAGTGTTTTACTGCATGTTCGCCTGCACACCAGAAGAGGGCACCAGATCTCATTACAAGTGATGTGAGCCACCATGTGGTTGCTGGGAATTGAACTCAGGACCTCTGGAAGAGCAGCCAGTGCTCTTAACCTCTGAGCCATCTCTCCAGCCCTGTCACCCTCACTTTTAAAATTATTTTATTTTTAATTATGTGAATGTATGTTGGGAGTTGTCCATGTGAGCACAGTGCTGGGAACTCAGGTCCTCTGCAAGAACAGTAGATGCTCTTAACTTTTTGAGCCATCTCTCCAGTCTGGCTTCCCCTCTTTAAAAAAGTATGTATTTCTTTCCCCTGCTAAGAATATTTTTAGCAGTTAGAGCAGTGGTTCTCAACCTGCTATGACTCTTTAATACAGTTAGTTCCTCATGCTGTGGAGACCCCCAACCATAAAATTATTTCATTGCTACTTCATAACTGTAATTTTGCTGTTATGACTCATAATGTAGGTATCGAGTATGTGACCCCAAAGGAAATCATGATCCTGAGGTTGAGAACCACTGAGTTAGAGTATCTGGTCTATAGCGATCCCCTCCTTATTCTTAGAAATCAGGTACCCAAATACTGAAAAACAGTCATTTCATTTAATAAGAGTGAATGGCCTGCGCGCACGCACGCATGCACGCACACACATACACACACACACACCCATACTGTCTTATTCTCAAAAATGTAGCTTGTGTCACAGACAGACTACTACCTAACACTTGTTCTGAAATACCTGCTTAAAAGTTTAGAGTGGTGTGGGATGGGCATGGTGATACATGCCTTTAACCTCAGTACTCACAAGGCAGAGGTAGGCAGACACCTCTTAGTTGACGTCAGCCTGGTGTACATAATGAGTCCTAGGCCAGCTGAGGTATGTAGTGATACTCTTTAAATATTTTTTTTAAATTTTATGTATATGAGTGTTTGTCTCTATGTATGTGTGCACCTGGTAAGAGAAGCGGACATGAGATTGCTCAGAACTTACAGGAGTTACAGGTAGTTATGGGCCACTATCTTAGGGTTTCTACTGCTGTGAAGAGACATCATGACCACCAGCAACTCTTATGAGGACAACAAACATTAAATTGGGGCTGGCTTACAGTTTTTAGAGATTTAGTCTATTATTGTTATGGTGGAAAGCGTGAAGGCATACAGACAGACATGGGGCTGGAAAGGTAGCTGAAAGTTCTGGGTCTATAGGTAGTAGGAAGAGAGAGACCCTGAGCCTGGCTTGCTTCTGAAACCTTCAAGTCCACCCCCAAAGGTACACTTCCTCCAACAAGGCCACACCTCTTAATAGTATCACTCCCTATCAGCAGCCTATGGGAGTCACTTTCATTCACACCACCACAGCCTCCCTGTGGGTAATAGGAAATAAATCTGGGTCCTCTGCAACAACAGCAAGTGCTATTAAACTGTTTTACCATCTCTAGTCCCAAATGATAATATTGTTACAGTTAGCTCTCAGATAGATGTACAGTGGTCTAAAATCTAGACATTTATTTCTTTATATATTTAAGTTATATAAGAAGAAAAGCTGGAATGAAAAATAACAAACTAAAGGTAATTTGTAGTATTGTGTATGTGTACACACACACACGCGCGCGCAGTAAAAGTCTGGGGTCATTTCCTTCCAAAGTTTAAAAAGGGGGGGGGGGCAGCAAGATAGCTCAGTGTTAAGGTGCTTGCTCTAAGCTTGACCACCTAAATTTGAACACTGAATCACATAGGAGTTGAAAGGAGGGAACCAATTCTGTGTTTGTCCTCTCAGCTTGCACACATACAAAATGATGAAAAAGAATGAAACCATTATAAAGACACCACCTTACTTCAAATGGAAAGGTGAGAACAGTGAGTCCTTGTGTCAGGAGAGAGGCTGTGGCAGTTTTAGGAGTATGTGTATAATAGGTTAGGGTCCCTCAGATGAGGAAGACCGTACAGGAACAACCTGTGCTCTAGAAGTGAGTCTTTAGTGTGAATCTCTGACTTTATTGAGTATTATTCTTGGCTAAAGGGATGGCTGTGAATTGCGCCCATTTCTCAGTGACCAGGTTCTTGTTGTTGATTTTTCCCTTGAACATAGTCTCCAAGTTCAAGTCTAGAACAGCAGGAGCATGTATTATACACTTGTGTAGTAATAGGAGCGGCGGCGTGGCTGCGTCCCCAACACCCCAGCCGCCTGCTCGGCTAGCTTTTGCCCTGAAATAATTACACAGACACTGTATTCTTTTAATCACTGCTTGGCCCTTAGCTCTAGCCCTTACTGGCTAATTTTGATATCTCAATCAACCCATCTCTAACAATCTGTGAGCACCGGTCTTACCGGGAAGATTCTAGTTCAGAGCTTCGTCGCGTGTGTCTGCCCAGGAGCCAGGAGCATGGCGTCTCTCCTGAGGCGTCTGCTCCCGAGAGGAGAGCTGTCAGGTCTGAGCTCACTTCCTCTTCCTCCCAGCATTTTGTTCTGTCTACTCCTCCCACCTATCTTCTAACCAATGAAATGGGCCAAGGCAGTTCCTTTATTAGCCAATGACCTTCCTCCATCACACTTGTAAAAGTAGCTGTGTCTTTGTTTTAGAAATAAAATTTAATTCCTGAACTCTCCAGTTAAGAAATCTAAAGTTCTACATTTGGTTGGTAGTTCTTTTTCTTGCCTCTTTTCTCTAACTCTGACTCAAGGACATAAAGTTTCTATCATCCCGTTAGCTAGATGAAGCTCTACTACTTCATATTCATTCCGTTTCTGTCTTCTCCCATCCCCACACTTCCTTTCTACTCGGAAGCCTAGAAGCCTTTTAGAACAAAATAGAAGTTTATCTGAAATATGAAATATTGTTGCTCATTAAATTGTAGCACCAATTTACTCTTAGAAATAACTAGTATTTTATCACCTCATGTAAAAAAAGGTTCAGAAATACTGAGGTCTATGACATTCATTATTGAGTTGTTGTTTTTTTTTTCCTTTCCCTTTTCTTACTTTTTTAGACAGGGTGAGTCTGACCCAGAACTCACTGTGTAGACTAGGCTGGCTCAAACTCAAGAGATTAGCTTGACTCTGCCTTCCCAGTGCTGGAATTAAAAGCATGTATCACCACACCTGATCACCACTGAGTTTACTGAAGAATGATCATGGAGCGTCTGAGTCTTGTCTTCTTTAATGTCTTTTGAAGTTTTGTAAACTTTGCACTTGCATATCTTGATAGATTTATTCCTAGGTACTTTGCATTTTAGTGCTTTTATAAATATAGCATACTATTTTATAATATTATTCCCACGGTGGAGTCATGTAAAGTTGTTTCCATATTTCAGTATGGTCAAATACTGGCAATGGCAACTCCATATGGCTCAGCCTAATAGTAGTGGTAGGGACAAACCCAGGACCTTGTGTACGAGGCAAATGTTCTACCACTAAGCTACAATCTCAGTCCTGAAACAGGATTTTTTTTGTTTGTTTGATTGTTTTGATTTTTGATGCAGGATTTCTCTGTGTCACTGTAACTGTCCTGGAATTAGCTCTATAAACCAGACTGTCCTTAAATTCAGAGAGATCTGTCTGACTCTGTCTCCCAAGTGCTGGGATTAAAGGCATGCGCCACCACTGTCCAGCTAAGCAGGCATTTTTCAAAGCATCAATTAAGTTTTTTTTTTTAACTTGAGTAGCAATTACCTGAGTAACAGCCTTCTTTAAACTAGGTACATAGATGTATATATGTTGGCCATCATCATAGACATTCATCCAAGAAAATCTTGGTACCACCCCTACAGTATAATTAAGTTCCATCTGCCTCCTCTTCTGTAGTTAACTACTGTCTTCACTTCTGCAATAATCCTTTTCTTTAGTTTCATCACCCATCTATTTGTAAATTTCATATAATTTCAAACTGATACTATCCTTATGGGCCTTTAAAATTATGTTTTATCTACTTATTTTGGTGTGGGAAGGGTGTGGGTCTGCCATACATGTGTGTCTTTATGTCTGAATGTGTGTATATGCACACATGTGTCTTCAGAAGCCAGAAAAGGGCATCAGATCCCTTGTTGCTGGAGTTAGAGGTAGTTCTGAGTCATCTGATGTGGTACTGAGAATTGAACCCCAGTCCTGTAAGAGTAACAAGTGCACTTAACTGCTAGGCTATCTCTCTGGCCCCAACGATTTTTAAAATTTTTTTTAGTTTATATGTTTCTTAGCGCCTGTAATTTAAAATTCCTAATCATTTGTTACCTGTTGCTGTTATCTTTGGTGTTGATTTCTAGCTTAATTGCACTTTTGAGCATCTAAGTGATTAAGATCATTGGGATTTGTTGAGGCCTCGTTATGGTCCCTGCAGTGCAGATGATTTTTGTAAATGTAATGAGTATGTCTGAAAAAAATGTGCACTTTGCAATTTCTAGGTGCAGTATCCTATTTATGACTATTTAACCAAATTTTATATTGCTTGAATTGAATTATCTGACTACCTATTTTTTCAGTCTACTCTATGTTTACTATTTTTGTTAGAAATATCTGACTGTAATTGTGAAATTGCTTATTGTATTTTGTTGTTTTTTCTTTTTTTTATATTTCAGGCTTGAAATTTTAAATGTTTTCCTATTTTAATTTTAAATGTGAATTGAATTTTTGAACGTGTTGAAATGATGCTTTATTAATGATGACATATTACTATAGCTATCTCAACTTTATTTTCAAAACTTAACATCGTTTTCATACTGTTTTATTTTAAACTTTTCTGTATTTTTATTTGTTTAAAAAAGCATTTAGTGTCATTACATTTAATGTAGTTCAATTTCTTTTTCTTTCTTGCCTTTTAAATTGATTATTTCCTGTCTTGTTTTGGGTACTGTTAAGTTTCATACTCGAAATATCCTTTTATAAACTTTAGGACATTTCCTTCCCTCCCTTGCTTCATCCCAACAGAACTGAAAGAAGATGGGTTCCAGCCTCAAACCTACTTAGTACAGGGAGTGAAAGCACTGCATACTGCTTTAAAAGTATGGATGAAAAAAGAAGTAAGTTGTTTTTGCTGGGTTTGTTTGTTTGTTGGTTGGTTGGTTTTTTTTTTTTTTGTGGCAATCATGAAAATGGTCCTTTTATTGTGGGCAGCATTCACATGCTAGTTGTAAAAGGAATGAAATTGTATTTTATATACAGTTTGTACTCTCTGTCATACTATACACAGATGTATTGATTCTGGTTAGAGAATAAAGAGCTTTGGTTTTCTTTATTTTTGAAAAAGCAAAATGCAAGTATATTTATGAGTCTAAGAAACAAGCAGGCTGATAGAGTAGCAAGCCAGGTTGAGCTCTTAGCATGTCAAGCACTGTGCTTTGTCTTTACATGTGTGACCTCATTTAGTCTTTTAGAGTTGCTGTGTGAGGTCTGGGTGCTGCGGTGTCCCCATTTAAGTAACTTTCCCAAGAGCACTTGGAGACGGACGTTTCCTGTCCTGACCACCCAGTCCCAAATAACTGACTCAGAGGCTGAATATGAATCATAAACGTTTGGCTGATAGCTCAGGCTAACTAACTGTTACGTTTAAAGTTAACCCATATTTCTATCTGTGCTTTGCCACGTGACTTATGGTTAGGGTTATCATGGTTTGTTACCTCATTTTTACATGTCCTGCTTGCTCAGCAGCTAGCTGGTGTCTCTCTTGACTGCCCTTATTCTTCCCATCTTTCTCAGTTTGACTTTCCTGCCTAACTTCCTGCCCAATTACTTTTTTATTAGCTGACATATTCATATCCATAGTGTAGAAAAGGATTGTTGCACAGTAAGAACTTGTGAGGCTAGGATAAAAAGTCCTGCTCTTTGCCACTAGTAGGTTTATAAAACAATGAAAGAAAGGAAGGGGCAAGAATAGTTTTCAGTTATCCCAGGCTTTTTCTGAGAGTTCATCCAAATCTGCATTTGGAGTTAAGTGTTTACTTTTACTTCCCTTCTGCTTCTGTAGCATGTTCTTACGTACTTAGGCTTAAAACTAATGTGTATAATGTATGTATGTTTTCTTCACTAAGCTTTTGAACTCTTATTTCAACTCAATGGAGCTTCACACATGATCTTAAATAATATGATTGATAAATATATGTGCTGGTGATTTCCAGATTTGCTTGCTATCCATTTAAAATAAAATTCTTGGCCGGGCGGTGGTGGCGCACGCCTTTAATCCCAGCACTCGGGAGGCAGAGGCAGGCGGATCTCTGTGAGTTCGAGACCAGCCTGGTCTACAGAGCTAGTTCCAGGACAGGCTCCAAAGCCACAGAGAAACCCTGTCTCGAAAAACCAAAAAAAAAAAAAAAAAAAAAAAAAAAAAAAATTCTTGCTGTTAAGGGAAATGAGGAGAGCCAATGAGAAACTTAATGTCTATAAAGCACCTTCTGTGTAAGCCTGAGAACAGGGGACCAATGTAAAGGTCAAAGGAAACTCCACAAAGTTCATGTCCCTGTCTCTGTCTGTCTGTCTGTCTGTCTGTCTGTCTGTCTCTCTCTCTCTCTCTCTCTCTCTCTCTCTCTCTCTCTCTCTCTCTCTCTCTCAATAATAATAATAATAATAATATACATTTTTAAAAGGAAATACTGGGAAACAATAAGTACTAGCCTATACTCCAGGAAATTTCATTTTTAGGATTTTAATTTAGGATTAGTGCTACAAATCCATTAGGGCAAGGTGCCATAGAAACATAAAGGAAAGTTAAAAACATGCCTTCCACTGTCAGATTTTATCATGTGTGTGAGGAGGAAAAGCATAAGCAAGTTAACAGCTGTGTAGCATGATTGAATGTAAACTGTAGAAATTGTGTGTCTTTGTCTCCTGGTAGAGGCTTTGGATGGGTGCTTCAGATGTGTGTTAGCATTGCCTTGAGAACGTTTTGAAAATAAAATCCCTGTATCTTGCTTGGGATTTTGGTTTTAATAGCCCTAGATTAGAATTGATCCTAAAAACATCTTACATGATTTCTTTACATAGTTAGTTTTTATTACAAGTATTATTAGGCATTGTAAGTAAAGTGTGTTTCAAAACATTTCTACATTTTTAGTAATTTTGTTCAAAGATAAGAGGCAGTTCAGTATACTGGTTAAAATTTTGGGTTCTGGAGTCAGATATTCAGAATCAAATCTCATCTCTGCTAGTAGTAAGCTGTTTCATTGTGGATATATTACATAAGGTCAGTGTCTCAGTTATGATGGCAATACTCATCATAACCTGTAAAAGGTTGAGCATCTCCAATCTGAAATCTGAAGTTCCCCCATATCTAAAACATGACTAATCCTAAGTATCTCAGATGAGGAATATCCAGCTTGAAGTATCCATGTCACCCTGATAATGAGGGTAAGTTCGTGCTTACCAAGTTCACTTAACAGTATCAGAATACAGAATTAACACTATTGCACGTTATTGTTGCTAACTAATTTCTGCAAGTTATACTAAAAACAATTCAGTAATAAAGCAAAAATGAAACTAGTTTGTGTCTAAATATCAAATGTCCTTAGATACGGAGAGAAATAATTTGTAAATAGACATAAAAATAATAGTACTAGTTTGTAGTTAGTAGATATGCTCACTTACTAATTTATTTCTTGTTCCTGTTAATGGTATTTTTTTCATTTGCTTTTGACTGTTAAACTTTTAACTCAAATTTATTCAAAGTATACTTTCCATGAAAAACAGGGATTACTTAATGCCCAATGTTCCCTACAAAAATCCTTATGCATTTTGAATTAAATGTTAGGCTTAATTTCTTTATTAATAGTTGTACTTAGGATCACAGTGGGATTTGAGGTGTAGAATGCATTATAAAATAAGATTCACTGTGAGACAAATAAGAGGATTTTATTTGATATGTGGATCTTCTTAGGTGACCATCTACCAAGTACATAAACTCTTGAGAATGGCTTAACATTATCAGCAGGTCTTTAAAATATAGAGAACTTTATGGAATAAGTTGGGCTTTAAATTTTAATAAGTGACTTTGGTTTTCTTATCTTTATTACTCCAAATACAGCTTGTATCTGAACATGCCTTTGAAATTCCAGACAATGTTAGACCTGGACATCTTATTAAGGAACTTTCTAAAGTAATTCGAGCAATAGAGGTAAGAAGTTATCATTAAATGTGTCTGCTTGCTATCTGCCTTGAGAGGCACATGGATCTGTCACCATGCTGTAAATATTGAAAGCACTTTCACACTGGTGAAAGAATACAATGAGCTGAGTTAGCGTTACAGATTATAGGCTTCTAATGTCTTACAGAAAAATATAAAGTGTTGCATAATAAAATAGCAAAGCAATAGTTCCAGTTACTGTAAATTCCCTAAGTTCCTCCAAAAATTAAAGCAAAAGTCACAGTATGATGTTTACCTGGAGATGACTGTAAGTGAAGTAGTTAGAGGAAGGGATAAAACAGTAAGGGGAGTGAGGCTGGGTTCGAAAGAATATCAGGGACTCCCTTGACCAAAAATACTGGAGCAATTTGAGAAGTCAGTGCCTTTGATGAAAGCCCATATATGAGGTGAAATGTTTTCATTTTTAAGAGCTGATGTCAGTATAGAAAAACGGGGGTTTTCATTAAAATAGTTCTTCTGGAAACTAACTTGCTTGTTTAGTGTTTAGTTTGAAATAAGAGGAAATTTACCGGTGGAATGGAGGCCACCTGGTAGATTATATTAGGTAATTTACATTTACACTTATTAATTTACATAAATCCTAATCTTACATTAGGACTGTAGAAAGGGAAGAGGAGCTGGAGACATGATTCAGCAGTAACAGGCTAGGTGCACAACAGGATGTCAAGAATGGAAAGTAGTATACATCTAAGAAATATCAATCATGTCTTTTTGTTCTTGGTACCAGGGACTGAACCAGGGCCTTGTGCTTGTTAGGCAAGTTCCCTCTACTACTGAACTAAAATCTCTAAACCTCTAAGGAAGATCACTATGCTGGGTTTTACTGTCAATGGATAGACTATTTCATGTATTTTCAGATGTAGCAAAAATTTATTTTTGTGATAGTAATGGCATGTAAATGAGTTTTCTATCAAAAGTCTTATCAAATATATATAAAATATATGACCTATTATCTGTGACATATATGTGCATATATGTGTTTCATGCACAGTAAAACCAAATTGATAGTTTAGTAACACAAGTATCATTTCTGAAAATGTCAACTCCAATTTAATATTACAAATTTAAGATGAAAGTTTAGTGTGGTGGTGTGGTACATGCTTGTAATCTTAGCACTTGGGAAGCTGAATCAGCTCCCCTCACCCCAAATCTTCAGATAAAATAAGGAAATGTATTGTTCACAAAGTATATGAAGGAGAAGGGAATAAAAAGCTCAGGAAAGCTGAGGACTTGATTTAACTTCCTCTTAAATGATTGAATAGGATGTGTTTGTTTAAGTATTTTTATGGTTAATTGCTTAGTTAGGTATATGTACAGGAGCCTTGCCATAAAACGTACTCTGAATTTGATTTTTATAGGAAGAAAATGGCAAACCAATTAAATCTCAGGGAATTCCTACTGTGTGTCCAGTTTCACGGCCTTCAAATGAAGCATCTTCACCATATCACTCCCGGCGAAAGATGAGGAAACTTCGAGATCATCATGTCAGAACTCCTTCTAACCTAGATATCCTTGAGCTCCATACAAGGGAAGTCCTCAGAAGATTAGAGATGTGTCCGTGGGAGGAGGCAAGTATATATCAGGATCCAAAAAGTGTTTGGATAGTACATACAGCAATTCGGCTAGTTTCTACTGTGCATTTATAGAGGCTAATATTTGTCTGTGGGAGGCCATGAGTCTCGTTTTTCTAGTCAGTGGTGTGGTGTTAAGATACCTAGAGTTCATTCATTTGCTGACATGTTCATTATTCAATAAATAAAATTAAAAAGCATTTATCCAAATATCTTATTTTTCTGGCTTCTGAAAAAGATGCCAGAGCAAACAAACTTGAGTCCCTACCCCCATGTAGGTTTTATCAAAATTTAAGTTAGAAGATAGAGACATAGATTAAAATGATATAATTTAAGGCTGGGCATGATGGCCCATTCCTATAATCCTAGCATTTGGGAATCTGAGGCAAGGGGATTACTGCAAGTTAAGGCTACGCAGTGAAACCCTTTCTCAAACAAACTGGAGCAACAAAATACATGTTTCCAATGCTAAGTATTTTGGGGGGCCCAGAACAAGGGTAGCAAGGAAGTAGAGGCTGGCTACTTTGCTTAGTGCCTTCCAGGTGTTGATGTTTGAATTTATACTTAACTAATAAAAGAAGTCAAATGAAGGCCTAGCAGTGGTGGCGCACGCCTTTAATCCCAGCACTCAAGTTCGAGGCCAGACTGGTCTACAAGAGCTAGTTCCAGATCAGGCTCCAAAGCTGCAGAGAAACCCTGTCTCAAAAAAAGAAAAAAAAAAAAAAAGGAAATCAAGTGAAAACACAGCTTTGAATTAGTATTGCCAGGCAGTACAGTAAGTTGGACAAACACAGAGCCGATAGAACCAGTCCAACTATCAAAATTGGCGTGGGGGTCACAGGAAAGGGTAGAAGGGGAGGGGGGGAGGGGGGAGCAGAGAAAAATGTATAGTGCAATAAAAAAAAAAACAAAGAATAAATCTATTTAAGTTGAAGTCCTGGTGTACTGGACAAAATCAGGAAGAGTGTGGGGTAGTGGCACCTCAATAAATCAAGCTACTGAGTTTGTGATAAAATCTATATCACCCTTAATTTTATATCTTATGGATTGACATAGGTAATATAAAATAGAGCTATTGCTGACTTTAAAATACTAAAAGAAGTTACATAGTCATTATAATTTTATATGTTCTTATATTTGATACTATTATGCTGTTTTGAGATACAAAATAACCCATAGTTATTTTGAAAAGCTTATAATAAGTTCTATTAATGAGGAGAAGAAGATCTCAAAGAGAATCTTTTACATGTTAAAAAGAAAACAGCTCCTATCATGTCTTTTAATAAATGATGGCTCTTGTGCCTTGTGGAAGTAGACAGTCCAGGTTAGGGTGAGTGAGAGAGCCCCACAGCTGGGCTTCATCAAGAAAAAAGTGATACTTGGCCTAAAGCCATTTGATTCCAGTAAGAAAGGCCTGTGTTTGGATTTTCTGTATGCAGATTTTACGTCTTATATTAGAAAATTATTTTATTGCTAATGGTTCTACTGAAAGATAAGCAATTTGTATGTGTTGGAATGAGGAACTCTAGACTCTGGGTCATTGAGATCTCTCCAAATCTAGACGGCTGCCCATCCCTCTACAAGGCAAGACCATAGAAGGAGGAGCAGTATGCAGTCTTTTCAGTTGGTCAGGACTTTCTGAAGGTGGAGAGTAAATCAGTTGTGCTTTGTACTTTTAAGGACATACTGAATGGAAAATTCAACAAACATCTCCAGCCATCTTCTACAGTACCTGAATGGAGAGCAAAAGAGAATGATCTACGATTACTGCTTACAAATGGAAGAATAATTAAGTACGTAAAGTAGATCAAACTACCAGATTAATTTTTAGTGAATCTCACTTAATCACTCTACATTATTGGACAGCCAATTGTATTAGGTGAAAGGGTCTCAATTCTCTACTGTGTCTGAATGAATGGAGGGGAAGGGAACACAGAGCCTTATGCTATTTCTGATGCAATTTTTCCTTCTATGGTATAGAGATGAGAGACAGCTGTTTGCAGATCGGAGTCTTTATACAGCAGATAGTGAAAATGAAGAAGACAAGAGACCAACAAAGAAGGCAAACATAAAGACAGAGAGCTCAGGAAGAGAGGGGGCAGAAAGTGAAGGATCTCCAAAACCACTAAACAGTATGTTTTTCATTCTTCCACTAATGTGATAATGGGCAACTCACTGGTGTTTGAATTGTTGTAGGATTGAAAACATTTGCATTCATAACACTGTTGGAAAATCTGAAGTATTTTTAAATAGGTCATCGATCATCAAAGTGCTGAATATGAATGCCAAATAAGGTGTGGTAGTCAGGGGCAGATTACCAGTGAAGGAGTATGTGATGGTCAGCAAGACCCAGATAGCTTCCCTGTCTTTAAAAAGCTCATATACTTTATGGCTTCTACTCCCCAAAGTGAGTTTCAAGTTTAACTTCATTTCACATATGGCTTTTGCTAACATGTCTTTGGTTCTCATAATTAAGAGACATCTGGTTGGGTGATCTGCAGCTAGTGGGAATCCAAGTAGTGTGGTGCTATTTGATTGACTGTTGACAGGCAGCTCCTACTGATATGTTAATTGGTTATCATCAAGTGAAGTGATAATAGGAATATTAGACACTGTAGTAATATCATCTTCTCCTTGAAGTTTTTCTTTGAGTAAATCTTAATTCCCAGACAGTTTTCAAGAACAGCATATACCTTTTTGTTTAAAAAGTAATTAAAAACAGTATTTTTTAACGAGTGTTCTGCATAATGAATACTATTGAATTCATTTTGAATATCTGTTTCCACTAGTTCCCAATAAGTCTGGTCCTCTGTGGTTGGTAACTGTCTTTGTTCACATGTCAGGGCAAGACAGTGTATCACTGAGAACTGATGGGACAGTTGCTATGCAGCAGTATTGTGGAAGAGAAAGGCCCAGATTATAAACTACTTGAACCCACAGTCCGTGAATGCAGTGAGCTTTGAGAGATGCCTTTTTGTTCTCTAAAGAAAACCAAGGGAAAGTCAGAAGCAGCTTGTAGTTCATTTTAGTTTTAAAGCTTTTTTTTTATTTTTCCTGGAAAGAAATATCACAGATATTTTAAGGATATACTTCAATCAGTGTATATCTTGGTCAGTTAGAGAGGAAAAGATGGGAAAAGAAAAGCAGTGAGAAAGGGGAGATACTGTGGGAGATGGAAAGACATCTTGAAACTGGGTGGACTTTAGAGATCATCTTTTCTCCTTGCCCCAAAGTTTGAACGACTGATTCTTGTCCTTTCTTTTCTTTACAAATTCTTCTTCAGGAATTTTTACAAGTGTGAAATCAGAACTCAGGAATAGAACATCAGAATATTCTGATGTTTCTGATTCAGAAGACTCTGGACCTGATTGCACTGCACTGGTATGCTCAGAACCCCAAGCTTTATGTGTCATTTGGTGGGATGTTGAACACCCATGTAGAAGAAGGTTGATAACAGATTTCCCAAAGCTTATCTCTGGGCTATGCAGCACATAGTCTCCCATAGTCTTACTGTGTGTATACACCATCATGTGCCCGGTCACATTCATAAGCAATTTTTGTTGGGTTCTGGTAAGGGTGGAGGCAGAGATTCATCTGCTTACACTGAGCTCTTGTGTGGTTTATGTTCTCACAGGTTATATTTTATTTTACCTTAAAATGTGTAACTGTGTATTTTGTATTCCGTTAGTAAGTTACTATAGTTACTAGAAAGTTTTAGGTTTTGATGTGAAACAAAGAAGTAATTTTATAATTCATATTCTAACTTCTAAACATAAATTTCAATTAGTTTGTACAGTCTTGGTCAATTTCTTTTTAGCTTTGTTTCCATTTAATGATTTATTATTTCAGAAAATTAATTTTGCCACTGAAGATTCTGAAAGTTCAGGTGATGAAAAGAAACATGAAATAACATCAAACTTTAAGGAGGAATCCAATATAGTGAGGAACCTCCTTCAAAAGGGCCAGAAGCCATCTAGAAATGAAATTCCATTTAAAAGGTAGGCTTGTGGATGGTAGTAATTGTTTTGTATTGTGATGTAAATGCTGTGAAAACACCTTTAGTTTTATGTTTTACTGAATATTTAATCAGAAGAAATACACTGTTATGTTTTGGATCACCTGCTCCTTAGGGAATGTCCTACCTCGACGAGCACAGAGGAAGAAGCTATTCAGGGCATGCTGTCTATGGCAGGGTTGCACTACTCCACGTGTTTACAGAGGCAGATACAAAGCACAGACTGCAGCGGTGAGAAGAACTCTCTCCAGGATCCCAGCAGCTGCCACAGCAGTAACCCTGAGCTTAGGCAGCTGTATCGCTGTGATAAACCGGTAGAATTTGGTAAGAAACACAAATATCAGTCTCTAAAAAGTAATATATGACTCCCAGTTTAATAGTGCTTTGATCCTAGTTGAGGTTAGAGATTATATGAATAAGGGCTGTTTACCATTAAGAAATGCTTTTTTATATAGTCATGTAAGATGCAAGCATAAGCACTCAAAATGTGGGTCAGCAAGGTGCCTCAGTGGGCTTGCTGCCAATCCCCAGGACACATAGTCGAAAGAGAGAAACAGTTCCTACAAGTTGTTGCCTGACCTCCACACAACAATCAATTAAAATGTAATTCAAATGTTAAAACTAAAAATGTAAACAACACGGGGCTGAGAATTGTGTCCACAGGCGTACTTCTGTCTTCTTGCAAAGATAGTCTTGTTTTCCTGTCACCAACTGTAAGAGCTCCCAGAGTGGAAATGTTCTAATTGGTCTGCAGAATCAGTCCATTTTCCTTTTAGGAGAAGAGAAATGAGTTTTGCATAGTTTCTTACTGGCTGAGACTGCTTTCTCAGACTCTTTGAAAAGGAAGTAACAGAAACAGCGTGTCAGTAATGCCACCTAGTGTTTCTCCCCTGTGCTTTCAGAGAGAAAAACATTATTTCCCCAAAATCTTAGGATTGAGAAAAGGACATGTAGCAATTGTGTTCAGTCCCAAATAAATAGGGTCATCTATGCACCAGGACCTTGACCTCCATTTTATATGAAAAGGAAATATGATTTGATAAGGTTAATTTAATTTTACACACTTCACACAGGTATTATTCAAATCTGTTGGAATTTGAACCCAGGATCACTTGATCCCCAAATCTTTGCATAGTGTATAAGAGCAAACTGAACTTTGGAATGCCTTAATAGCTTGTCTAAAGTTGCATTGGTATTTGGAAGAACTCAAATTTAAATCTGTGTTTGCCTGCCATTCTCTGCTCCATTTTGCCTTCCTATAATCTGTTTGGTCCCTTAATACAGGGAAATATATACCATTGTCCTGATGGAAAATATGTCATTTTAGAGACGTGTATTGCATTTGGTTTGCATCACATCAACAATATATGGCCATAGTGCTTGACTGTAGGTCTTCTAGCATCTAGCACAAAGCCTGTCATATAAAGACAGTTTGAAGAAAATTGAAAGAAATAGCAAGTTTGGTTGAGAGTTGCTAACTGTGGGATTTTTGTTTGTTTTAAGGAGTCTAGTAAAAGAAAAGGTATGTGAATAAATAGTTAATATATAAATGAAATGTCAGCATACATTTGCTTTCAGTTGTGAGTACTGGGTTAGTTTTAAGATAAGTTTGTGCAAAGATAACTTAATCTAAACTACTTTCTAGGATACCATGACAAGACTGCAGATCAAGATTTGAGGACTTCTTCCTGGACTAAACAGTTTGATAGGACTTCCAGATTTAATCCTCAGGTATTTTTCAAATGGAAATATAAAGAAGAGATTTAGGATGTTCAATATTGTTTTTGCTTTCTGTGTAAAACTTCATGTGTCTGTTCAGTTCCTTTCTCTTTTGATGTCACTCATGACCTCAGTTAATTTCAGGACTTAAGGAAATCCTTACAAATTGGCCTAATTATTTTAGGCCTGGATATTGGAATTTTTCTAGCAAAGATAGTAGAGATGAACCTATACTAGCTGTGTTTGAAATGGGAGCCAGCAAGAAGGTTCAGCTGCTCAAGGTGCCTGCTAGTAGGCCTAATGGCTTGTGTATTCCTGGGACCTACATGGTGGAAAGAGAACTCTAAAAGATAGCACACTGCATTGAGAACCATGATGAGCCAAGGAAACTGTGGGTTCATTGCTTCTGTTTCAGTTTTCCTCCCAATTCTGGGATAGAAGGCAGAACTTCTTGTTTGATCTTGACCTAATGAACTTCAAAACTCAAGTAATAAGTAAGAACTAATCTTCCAAACCTTTAAGTCTCTTATGGACTGAGCTGACCACCATGAAGGGTAGGTACTGTCAAGCACTGATTAAGAGCACTTGCCACTGAGACTGATGGGCTGACCTTGATACCTGGTACCCACAATGATGGAAGGAGAGAAACAATTCCCACAAGTTGTTCTCTGGCCCCCACACAAGCATCCTGATGTATGGACAGGCATTGCACATGTGTGCACACACACACACACTCTCTTTATATCTATGAAACATAATATAGAAGGAAAAAAAACAAAATTGAGTAATTCATTTCCTCATCTTTATTGATCTTGGTAATGCAAAGAGCAAAATACCTCATTTATCTGAAACTTGAAAAATGTAACTACATTCCTTTCTCTCCTTCTTTAGGACTTAAGTAGAAGCCAGAAATACATCAAAAAGGAAATCTCTTCAGAAATCAGTCAGAAGGCACAAAGCAGGCATTGTGTGGACAGCAGTAACTCAAGCATTCAAAATGGAAAGTACATGCTGAATCCCAGCTTGGTTTCAGGGCCATGCCAAATAGCTAATGGCAGTCTAAGTCCAGAAAGGCCTATTGGTGAAACTTCTTTTTCAGTGCCCCTTCACCCCACCAAGAGACCTGCATCAAACCCACCACCTATCAGCAACCAGGCAACAAAAGGTAACTTTTGTACATTAGCAGGTTAGGTATCTTTGTGACTGTGTATAAAGGTGAAAGGGCCGTTTGACTCCCAAAGGGGTTGTGACCCAAGGGTTGAGAATTGCTGCTGTATACTCATCATCTCTTCCATTATGAACAGTAGCATAATAGCAGTGGGCATGAGCTACTATAGTAACAATGAGAGGATACTTAAGCCAATCTTAGGGGACAGCAGTGGCTTTCTGAGGCTCAGGAGGAAGTAGGGCCTTAAAAAGAATGGGTTTACTAGGCTGAGTTAAGAGACAAGCGACAGAAGAAATAGCTATGAAAACAGGAGAGAGCATGACCTGAGGCACAGAAGGGCAGTGGTTCCTGGGGAATGCATTAAGTTGTAGTGTGCTTTGTTGCTGAAGCATAGTTTAGGAGGACAATGCCTTTCTATTTTGTGTGATAATATGGAAGGTTTTGTTTGTTTGTTTGATTTTTTGTGAGATAGGGTTTCTTTGAACTCACAGTCCACTGGCCTCTGCCTCCCAAGAAAGGTGTACACTACCACCACCCAGCATGGAAAGATTTTTAAGATATGAAGTCCAGAGATGTGACTACTTTTGGAACATGCAACAAACTTCTGTGAAGCACTCCCTTTTAAGTCTTCCAGGTATTATATGCCAAACATACTTTTTGAGAGTATTAACATTGTTGCTGGTGTTTTATAGGTAAACGTCCAAAAAAAGGAATGGCAACAGCCAAACAACGTCTTGGGAAAATCCTTAAATTGAACAGAAATGGCCATGCACGTTTCTTTGTGTGACAAAGCTGCTCTTGCAGTCACTCTTCCTTCTGGAGGCCAGTCTTGGGATGTGGAAGCCTGGCGTTTCCACCGTCCACCGTCCCCTGCCTGGAGCAGCTTGTGTGTACAGTAAGAATACTGCCTGAAGAACAGAATGGACCTGATGCTGCATCTTCACTGTGCCACACCCACTCAGCAATAACCCTTTGGACCTGGTCGGGAGAGGAAGAAGGAGGGTAGAACCTTAAAAAGAGGCCTTGAACTGGAAAGGGGTCTCTTGTCAGGGCTTGAATTTAAGTTTGTTGTTGGTAGTGTCTTGATTTATTTTCAGTAGTAGGATAAAGAATTATCAATAATTTATTTAACAGATTTTTTTTTTTAAAGTTAACAGCTTTTAAATTCTTTCTTTTTTAAAGCTATTTATTTGGAAGATTTCTGGAGAAATATCTCACTAATTTAGATTTAAGAATGTGAAGGTTTTTAAATTATTTTTGATAGTGTGTGTGTTACGTGTGGGAAGAGCCACAGTAACAGTAGCTAGTCTGGACTCTTAAATTTGATATTCAGGTTAAAGTCTTAAACAGGGATTTGATGCATTAATTATTTTAAATTAAGATGTATATGAAATCATTTTATTTTATATATTTCATGTGTTTTTTATAAGCTATTAGCTTCGCTTTTGCTAACATCCAAGGTGCATACTGTTATCCAGGTTGATTCCCTTACACCCCCCACCTACCCACTGCACCCTCCCCCGCAACATATTGAGATGACCCAAGACTCTTCTCTTTGCAGGGAAACACCTTCATAGCCAATATTTAAGAACCACATAAAAGAGTCCCCATTTCTCGTTTCTTTTGACATTGTGGTTTTCTTCTACATGTAAAGAAACAGGCTTGTTTCATTTTCATTTCTCCTGATGATATCTGGGTCCCAAAGAGAACAGCTTTAATATCTTTTTCCTATGGGGAAAGTATAAGTTTGGTTAAAATGTCATGTTCGTAGTTTTTCCAAAAACCTTTATAATTACAGAGGGCCTTCTTCATACTGCTGGTGTTGGAAGAGCCAACATCTAACACAGGTTATATCTTCCCATGCTTTTATTAACTAGACATAATTTTTTAGAAATATAATTTGATTTAGGATGTTCAAATCTGCATAAAAGCCGTAATACAATAAGATTATACTATATTAAGTTGTATAGAAGCAAGCATGTTGGAATGGGGTGTGTGTGTATGTGTGTTTTACTTTTTAATTTTCTGAAGAATTATTTCAATACAGATTTGGAGAAAAATGGGTGCTTTTTGCAGTTTCTTCCATCTGTCTTGGCTAGTAGCATATGGAGGTTTAAGTGTCTGGTTGAATTTTAGTTAAAATAATCATTTATCTCTTTTATGTACAACTTTTACTAAGTGCAAGTTTTCAGTTGCTTGTAATAGTTTTTAGTCTCCCTATTTTCCCTCGTGGTATAAAGATAAATTAATACTGGGGGTCTGATAGTATCGTATTTTACAAATTCCTATAAAGACAATATAGGCAAATAATGTGAGATTTATTTTTATGGAGAAGTATGGCTGTATAATGGATTTGTCTTTTTCACTCAGCAAGGTAGCTAGACATTTCCTTCTGCACTAAGCATTAAGTTGTAAGGAAAGAATTATGTACCATTATCTTTCATAGTTGCATTCGAAGCATATATTTCCAAAGAGAAATATTTCTTACTCTGTCTTTTACAATATTTCATGGGATAAAGAAGTTATGAGTTGATCTTTTTGTTCCAGATTGTCTGGACAAAAGTTTCGCTCTTATTTTGGGTGTCAGGAAGAAGGATTTTTATGAAATTGTTAGTATCTGTAGGAGCCTCCCTAGCCCCTGCCTGCACTATGCCATAACTAGTAGAGAGGAGAATGCAGTCCAGCTGAGGTTGTTCTCAAGATACCAAACTCTGGATTGACTGGTCCCTCGCCTTCTCACAGTATATCACTGTAATATCTTTGTTTTCTGTTTTATTGTTAGGGCATACATTTTTTATTTGGGGTAAGAAATAAAAAGGATGATTTCTTTTTCCAGTTATAATGGGTTGGAATTTTTTTTACAACTCTTAAGTATTTTAACTATTTTTTGATCATAAAAATTAAAACAATTTATTTTTATGAATTAAAATTGTGGCCAGTATCCACTCTGGGTCTTTAGGCTAATAAAACACTAATTTTGGGTTGCCACTATTTCAAATTTTTAAATAACAGTACTGTGAATTCATTTTTGATCATTTAAAACCCATAACTGACTAAATCACAAAACTTTTAGCAAGTCTCTAATAAAGAATCCATATATCTTTTTCTGAGTTGAAAAATTTCAGCCACACAGCCAGTGACTTTTCTAGTGAAACCTCTTCTATAGTTCCCCAACTGTGATGTGTCCTTTTATCTCATAGAAATGGCAGGACTTGAAGTGTGATTACTGCTGGGATCTGGGCTCTATGGTAATAGGTAGTCTCATCTATAAGCAGTATATCACAGCTTAAGTAAGAAGACAGCAGTGATAGCGTTTAGTTACTTATAAGCCAAGTGTGTAAAATTGAGAACTAATGATCTAATATGTGCAGCTTTAATAGCAGTAGTGATCCTGTTTTAATTCAACTAAGTGACCCTTAACCTGGAATCTACTGTACTGTAATTCACAATATTATATAATATTATGCTCTCCAATACTGGTAAATGATTAAGAATACAAAACTGGCAGCTTAGTAGTTCAGGATCTTTGGAATACATTGAAATTCATAAATACAGTTCATTTTTGAAGCACATAAAAATGAACCATCTACTGAAACCACAAACTCAGAGGAGGTAAGTTCATCTCTATGGCTAGTCAAATACTTAGCTTAATACTTAAATACTAGTTGAATACTATTCTCTGTGTTACTAATCCTAGTTAATTCCTTTTTAAATGTATTTTACTGTATTTATTCAAATGAGATCAGTAGGTATTTATGAGACATCTACTGTGTGCCCAGACCTAGTTAGCACTGTAGAGGAATCAGTTTGTTTTTGTCTGCCTGTGAAGGAGTGTCTTCTCCAGCACGTCAGCAGCAGTTTTCACTTCTAAGCAGACCTAAGCAGAAGATGACCCATTTGTAAGGAGAACAGAGCAAAACAGTTTAACTTCATTAGTTTCAACTGAGATGTTCCACTATAGAAGTGGAAGTGTTTTTAAAAAATGGTCTCTGTTCTTTAACATTTAAGAAAAATTCCACAAGTTAGTTATTTTTGTTGGTAATGTAAGGGTATGGTGTAGCTTGGAAGGAATCGAAAGACCTGCATTTCGGTCTGTATTCTGCCATTTATGTCTACCGAGCAACCCTGAATTTTATTTCTAAGTCCTAGTTTTCTTATTTGTAAGTTTGGATAAAAATGCTTAATGATACTCAGTGAAGACCAACATTCTTCAGCTATTACATCAGTTAGTTAATGAGTTACAACTGCTGATGGGTGCATCTTTAGAGAAATCTGTAAATGAAAACTGCTTCTGTTCATTATATTTACTTGATATCTAATATATGCCCAGAGCATGCTACCTAAAAACCCGAAAAATTCCTAACAAGGTGCTGAATTAGAATCAGATTTTACGCTTGAAGTGAGCGCTTTCATCAAAGTCAGTGATGATTACCTAGCACAACAGAAAAGCTAGCTTTAGGGTTTTCTCAAGGAGGAATTAGTATGGTACTGTTCTCCAGATTTGGCAAACCCTTCAGGTACAAACGATAAAAAAGGTGATGAATTTAAAATAAGTTAGCAGCTATCCATGGGACTAGGGAAAACATAAGGTGACTAGGAAAAAGAACTCTGCCAAGACAACTCTGGGTTAGGTGCTAATAGCCTAGAGAGTAGTGTAGAAAGGTGGCTCAGCTGGATGTGTTCAACAACAATGAGTGTTGGCTTGCTTCAGAAGATGCTCTGCAATGGTGAGACACTTCCCCGAGAGCTGGTAGGAATCATGGTATGGCCTAGTATACTGCTGTTAGAAAGAAGGATCATAGCAAGTGTGCATTTTCAGTTTTCACATGGAGAAATAAGAAATGCAAATCTGTTTCAAAAATTCTCGTTTCCGATTATGTATTAAACTAATTGCTTCCTATGTAAGAGAGAAGGTCTTGCCTTTCATATGTAAAAGGCCCTGGGTTTTATCCCTAGCACCACAAAGAGAACAAGAGGAGCTACAGCCTTCAGACTGTTACTGGTACCCTCGACTTTTATTTAATGCAATCTCAAAAAATTAAGCATCGTATCTTTTGTCTAGGGAAAGCTAGTCATTGATGGTGACCAATATAACTGAGATAGGACAGAGATTTGCCTGCAGATTTCTGCTACTTTACACAGACCCTGGTTTGGGTTGTTCTGTAGCTGCTGTGCATATGTGTTCTTGGAGCTAGACAGAAACAATAATTAGTATACTCCCTAAATTGCTGTTCAGCATAATTGACCTTCATTCTCTAGCCTTACTGCTAATCCTTCCCTTATTTTGCTTTCATGCCATAAGTGAAACAAATATTTGATACCCTTTATATAAACATTTTTAAAAGATTTTTAAAAAGCAAATGTGTATTTCCAAAGCAGCTGGCATATCTTCACTACCACGGTTTTATTCTTCTGTAGTAAGTCTCCCCTCTTTACTGGGGAGAAGCAAACAACACTCACTGGAGAAGGAAGCCCTTAGATTCCCCCATCACCCTTGGTGCCCTTCTAGTTTCTTAAGGCTTTGTCTTAACTGTGACATTAGACTTTTTGTTTAAAGATTTATCCAATGATTCTTCCAACAACTTTACCTGCTCTGCACTATTCATTAATGAAACCCTGGCTACCACGTAGCCCTTGACCTCCAAGTAGTTTACCTATGCAAGATACTCTAGATTCACTTTTTTTTCATTACAGAAAGCAGTCATAAGTGTAACTTAATCAGAATAGGTTTGTCTTCAATAGTATTTTTTGTTTCTATTCACAATAATCAGCTATTTTCCCTCCATATTTTTTACCAAAACAATTATCATAAGTGCTAGAAAATATACTATTTTGCAGGAATAAAATAACCAAGACATATGCTTATATTTCTTTGGTGGATTTTGTTTGATAAGAAATGCCAACATTAACTGTAGAGTTGATTCCTTGCCTATAATAACTTTTTTCCTCTTAAGATTCATAAGTAACATTTTCACAAAGCATGCATATACTTACACAATATAGTCAGGGACCTGAGGTGTAACTTGCTAAGTGAACCCCAAGGTTATTTTATCTTGCAAAAGAATCCTAAACCAAACTAAGGGCCTTACAGTTTATGGTTAGACTGAATCAAATGCTGTAACCTCAGTTTTTCCACAAACAGCTCTTGACTACACAGGCAAGTCATGCAGTTGTTAAGTATGACATAGCACTGATAGGAAATGCATGTGCATCTTTGCAGACTGTATTTCCTCTGGGAAAGACTTTTCTACTTTTAATATAATTAAGCCATAACAGTTTCACGCTGTGGAAAGGATGAAAAGGTTCATTTTAAGAGATTATATAGTATGAATTTTCACATTTATTGTGAAGCATCTAACTTTACCAGTGTTTCAGCAAGTTTTCTTTTAGGGTGTTGGAGGGTGGCAATGGGGAGGGGTAGTATTGGTTTTAGGGGTTTTAACTCTGTGAAATTTGAAAACAGGACAATTGTTGGCTATGGTACTTACTAGTTTTGTAGTAATGTTTTGCTAGCCTGACTTGACTTATTGGTTTTTATGTCCATGGTCCCTGGTGACTGTTAGTCTTCTTGTTTGGGCTGTGTGCAGAGTAGTGTCTCCTTTGTGTGTAGGCAGTCAGTGTGTGCGTGTGTCCTTTGGCTACAGAAACACACTGTGTGGCAATGGAATGGGGTGTGGCTGGGAGTGGGATGCCGAAGCTTTAAGAGCATTTGTTTTTATTCAGAACAGTATTTCCCATCTTTTGCCTGCAGGCAGGGAAAGTGTACAGTATTTATTTTGTTTCTGTTTTACTCTGAATTTGTAAGTCTTTAAGTAGCTTATATTATTATAGGGGAAGACAAGTGACTTGCTTAAAGTTGTACTTAGAATTCTTACTTCCTAATTTGTGTATTTTTAAATATTGAAATTAAAATTGTATTACTTCTGTTTTGTTTTTTTAGCACTCAGTGTATTTTTTGCTCATTTTGTTTAAAAGTATAAATGTTGAAAGTTGTATAAAATGTGTCTCTGAAAGAAAAAAATCTGAATTCTATATCCAATTCTGACTTTCTGTTCCTTTTTCTGAATCTCAAGTACTAGAATGTGGAAAACTGTTATGTTCTTACTATTTCTGAGGATCTAAATATGAAAACTGATGTCTTAACAGAGGTATTGCTGGGGAAGAGTGAAGAAAGACTCGAGTGGTTGTTAAGATGAGACGGCAGAGTGGAGACAGATGTGAGTGGGAAGCACAGTCCATAAAAACTCAGACAGAAATTGGGGTTCAACCTGAAGGTCAGAAAAGCAGCAGCCAGACACTGGCTCTTACCCCTACCTCAGTCCAAAATGGCGATCCTGCTTCCAGGAATCTCAGAATGAGACTGTGTTGGGAGCTGTCTTGTCCCTCTATAATTCTTTGTAGCTCTGGGATTAAGGGTGTGCACCACTACTGCCTGCTTTCTACGGCAAACTAGGATTAAAGGTGTGTGTCATTGCAACCTGGTCTGTAAGGCAGGCCAGTATGGCTGTTTTACTTTTCTGATCCTTGGGCAAGATTATTTATTAAAATACAAATGAAATGCCACTACATGGGTGCTTCTCTAGTTTTTAAAAAATAGTTTAACTCTTTAATGGATAAATTCTTAAGCACACTGTTCCCATCTGGGCACATTACAAGTGTTCAGTAGGCACCTACAGTGTGCCAGGCACTGTTGTAGCCACAGTATTACCAGGTTGGAAAACTAAGCCTAGGCCTCTGGGCTTCCGTAGACAAAAAAGGTAAGGGCAGCAAGGCTCAACTTCATAGTAAGAAACACATCTAAGTGCAGATACTGGGAGGGAAGGTGGGTGTGGTTCGGGGTGACATAAAAAAGGATAAATTTCCCAGAGAACTTAGACAACAATGCGGACACTAAGAGAGACTTACACAGATATAATCTACATGGGAAGTAGAAAAAGACAAGATCTCCTGAGTAAATTGGGAGCATGGGGACTTTGGGGGAGGGCTAAAGAGGGGAGGGGAGAGGCAGGGAGGGGAGCAGAGAAAAATGTAGAGCTCAATAAATACCAATAAATTAAAAAAGGGGAGGGTAAGTTCTTGCATTGGAGGGAGGGAGTGGAATCAAGAAGGAACACTGCAGACAGTGTTTTCATGGGCAGCAGGGAAGCCTCCCAAAGAAGCAAGATGAGTGCAGCTCACGGAAACCAAGGCAGCAGAAGACCTGGGATCCTTGGCACCGCCTCTCTCCTCCAGAAGAGAAGGGGCAGGAGCACTGCAGCTTCGTTTACTGTGGTTCCCAGTGCTTTGGGCACTTCAGTGTAATGACTAGTCTCTTCAGACAGATGATGGAAACCTCAAGTACAGGAACTTGCTCTGTGGAAACTGTAGATCTAGAAGATGCTCTTTCTAATGGTCACATGCTACAATGAAATAATAAGCATACCTCCTTTTCACAAACTCATCCTGATTTTGTGGGACTAGGAAATAAATCCCAGGGGCTATTGGTGTTTTGCACTCCTTTGGATTAACTAGGTCCTTTGCTGCAGACAGGATTTGGATCACAAGTCTGCGTTGCTTCATCATGAGTGCTCACTATATACAGGGGATGTTGTTATTCTTTCTCATAGTATCCCAGTGAGATAGGAACCCTTATCCCCTGTACAGTGAAACTAAGAGATGGAGAAGGTAAGTATTGAGTTTAAGGTCACCTACCATTAAGAACTTGGAGCTGGGGAGATGGCTCAGTGGGAGGAACTGAGTTAGGATCCCTTGTATCCATATTAATACTAGGCAGATGGGGCGAACCATCTGTAATACCAAAACTTGGGGTGTAGAGACTGGATCCCTGGGGCAGGCTGGTGAAGTATACTAGCTGAATCAGTGAGTTCCAGTTTCAGCAAAAGACCTTGCTTTTTTTTGAGAGGTGGAGAATGATCAAGGAACGTCCCCAGTGTTAATCCCTACACATGCGTTCATATGCACTTACTTGTGTATTCACAGACACACACACCATATATGAGAGGTGGAGAATGATCAAGGAACGTCCCCAGAGTTAATCCCTACACAAGTATTCATATGCACTTGTGTATTCACAGACACACACACACCGTCATAAAAACTTAGGATTTTAACTGAAGGTCCAACCAAGTCTTGCTTCTGAGTTGCTTTTATTCTGTATTTTGAATTATGAAGGAGGAATTACATGGTCTTTGATGTAGGAATGGTTTTATTCCAAACATTTTTGTGTAGAGTGAGTTTCTTGTAGATGTTTTATTTTTCACCTGATTGCAAACACTGGTGCTCACGACTGATCTCACCTAAGGCAGAAGGCGGCCTGAAAACAGGCACTGGACCAGTGGCATTGCTGTAAAACATGAGCCCAGTAAGTTGAAAACTAGAGGACGAACAGGATGCCTGCTGCATCTCTCCACCAGACAGCCCAGAGCGCTAATGGCTGGTTTGGCAGCTCCTTCTGCGTGGACGTCTACTCCTCTATCACTTTCTGTTTCTCAGCTCCGGAAGTGGGTCAGCACACATCAGGAAGGAAACAGCAAAGACCTCTCTTAATGTCCAGGCTCCACCATCCAGAGCCTTGTCACCTCCTCTTCTGTAACCCCTGTGCAGACTATTCCCAGTTTGTCTCCCCCAAATCTTATACAAATCTTGTACATGATTTTTTTAAATGGTCTTTTTTAAAGATTTATTTATTTATTTATTTATTTATTTATTTATTTATTTATTTATTATGTATACAACAGTCTGCCTCCATGTATGCCTGCAGGCCAGAGGGTACCAGATCTCATTACAGATGTTTGTGAGCCACCATGTGGTTCCTGGGAATTGAACTCAGGTCCTCTGGAAGAACAGCCAGTGCTCTTAACTGCTGAGCCATCTCTCCAGCCCTTGTACATGATTTTTAAAAAATATTTTAATTATGTGATAGTGTTGGGTGGGGGAACTTGTGCATGTGAGGGCAGTTGTAGTGCATGGAGGCTAGAACAACATCAGATCCCATGTAAGCTGGCATTACAGTTGCGAAATGCCTGAACGGATGGGTAAGAATCAAACTCCAGTCCCCTTCAAGAACAGCACACTTCACCATGGAGTTATCTCTCCAGCTTCAGCTTTTAAAAAGCTTCAGCTTTTAAAAAGTGCTAATTCTGTTATAACTTCAAGCTCATTTTATACTTTGGAAAAGTTTTTATTTTTTATTTTATTTCATTTTTGAGACAGGGTTTCCCTGTGTAGCCCTAGAATTTACCAGCTGGTCTCAAACTCAGATCTGTCTCTGCCTCCTGAGTGGTGGGATTAAAGAACTTTTTTCTATGAATAGTAATATATATATATATATATATATATATATATATATATGGTTTATATATATATACTCCAAAAGGGTTTTTGAGTGTGTTGGGGGGGGTAGTTTTGAAAGCAATTTTAACCTGGGAAAATGATTCTTAATAGTAAAAACCTAGTGTTAACTGATTTACTCGAGTTGAGTAAGCTGTTCTTTGCACACTTTGTACTGTACCATCTGTCACACATGAAGTCCCTTGGGATCCACTGGCCCAGACACTTAGACCTCCAGTTTGAGTTTTCCTAGCCAATTGCAAATATGCAAAATTTTACTGTTATCCCTTTTGCATCAGTCCAACCTTGGCCTTTGCTCTGCACAGCCCCTGAGACCAACTTCTACTAGGAAAAGGAGACTGCATATGGCTGGCCCAGTTCCTTCAGATCTGTGGAGGGTCGGAACAGAAAACCTGCTCTTGACAGTGCTTGACACAAGACACTGGTTGTTAAACTATCAGAAGAGTCTCTGAGTTGGGAGTGTAACTCAGAGGTATGATACTTGCCTGGCATGTGTAAGGCCCAGGCTTCAGCACTGCCACTGTGTACATGCAACATAAGCATATATACACATGTATATTCATAATACACTTTAAAAAAAACTACTTCTCTTAGATTCAACCCAAGACTGGCATGGTGCCATCTAATGCTTATCTGAGTAGCATGAGCAAAACTAGACATACGAAGGACAAAGAAAAGCTAGCTGCTTAAGGAGTTCAAGGGTCTCATTGGGGCAGGCAGCCAAAGCTAAAACCGACCCTGGGAATATAGGAAGGCCCTGAGATCTGGACTGAGAATCCTGAGGTTTGTTTCAGCATTTGGAGCAGTGCACCCAAGACTGCATAGTGGCTAGTTAGCTGTGGGTAGGATGGGAAGAAGGAAATGTCACCAAGGTTGGAGCCTTTGGTACACACACACACACACACACACGTATAAACTGATTTTTGTTTTCAAGCCCAGGTAGCAATTTTGGAATCTGACAAGCATGCTCTATGGTAATGGCTTTCAACCTATGTGACCTCTTTGAGTTGCATACCAGATATCCTGTATATCAGATATTTATGGTTCATAACAATAGCAAAATTACAGTTAAGATGTAGGAGTGAAAATAACTTTATGGTTGGTGGTCACCACAACATGAAGCACTGTATTAAAGAGAAGGTTGAGAACCACTGCTCTATGGAATAGCGGATTGGTTGCTTCAGCACATGCTGCTCATACCTCTGCACAACTCATGAGAAGTCCCACTCTTGCTCCTCCGCAGGTCATCTGTGAAATGGGTGGGCAGAACATTCTAAGGCTCTACAGAGAAGTTCTTCTCTTTGGTTTCCCCTGCTGCACTGCTCATTTGATTTTCTATGTTTATCTGTGTCCATCCTGTTAAGCTAGTTTAGGACCAGCTCTTATAGAACTTGTAGATACTAAGTCTTACTAAAGATACACTGAATAAACAGAAGAGCGAACATATACCTTGTTAGTTAGACAAGCTTCCCTTTTTACCTACTGTTGCTACCACCAACCATTCTCACTTCAGCTCCCATGGAAGCTCTTAGCACCATGACCAAAACCCTCACATTCAGCTACAGAAAGAGAAAATCCAAAACAGGAGTGCCTTAGAACACTGGAAATAAGACCCTGCAGGCCTGGAAGTCTGGCTACTTCATGTAGTCAAGGACCTACATCTGTCTGGCTGACCTATCAATATATGGTTCCCACCTTATGGCCCAAGATGGTGACTCATATCTTCACCCTGTAGGAGCAAGGATGAAACTACAATTCTTCCCTCCTCCCCAATTCTGTCTGTCTTTCCTGAGGTAATCCATATAAAACATGTCCTGGCTGGCGCATATATATTCAATAAATGTAGAAATAATTTCCCTCCAAGTTTGTTACCTTCTTCTTAGTTACATGAAAGTAACCATGAGAACTGGGAACAAAATTGCCACTGCTATATTAGTTTTTACTACAGGGCTGGGGATGTAGTTTACTTGGTAGAGTACTTGCATAAAGCCCAGCAGAAGGATCATCCTCAGCTACTTGAATTTAAAGATTATGACACGAGTCTTTGTCTCAAACATATGCAAATGTTTATATCACTACAGAGTCAACTTTCGCTAACACCTCATTGGGCCGTGTTTTATTTGGGGTACTGATGTCTGCCTTATATCTTCTCCTGAGTTGACCCAGCCTTTGGCAGTTGCTTCAATGCTTGAAATGAAGCATACCAGTTAACAGTGTCTAGTTATCTCTGAGTGGTACCCACTTAAACATACATCAGATCTTCATCTAGATCAGTATGAAGCCTCTGTGCCTTGCCCTGGAAATGGTTTTACCACAGCATAGTGATGAAGTAAGAAAGGCCACACTTTTTATGTCCTTTTATTTATCACTTAAGTTCCCCAGACACCACACAAAAAGCTAAGCATACCAACAGGTATTAACCCAGTGTTTAGGCACTGAAAGTAGTGAGAGAAACTGTTTAATTTCTCTATCCAATATGATGATTCCTCATAGACCAAAGGAAAATAAACGATTTTCAGAAATTTTCCATTTCCTGTTCTTGCTTCTACTTTAGGACCCCTTTACTGATATTTTTCTCCAGCCTAGCATCTGTAGAGGTTCCTTGAAGATGCACTTGGCACTTTTCAAATCGAGTAGTTACCAAATTAATGAAGTAACTATTTACGCTATCAAAAAGGGGTGCTAAGGCGTCCTGGGGTTAGTAGTAAAAGAAGAGGGGCCATTACTGCTAGAGAAGGAAGGAATTACCAGAGTGCATAGGACTTTAGCTTCAAGTATAGTGTAACCACGCAGGGAATGCTACAGTAGCTTGCCCCTTCTGGCTCTCTGAACCTCTCCTAGTACTTTTCCAGGCATACTCTCTGGAAACTGGACATTTGGGAACCAGGTGCTGTGGGATAATGCTTTTGTACACTATAAAGATTTGTCACTCGTATTAGTTTTATAAAATTCTGACTGGCCAGTAGCCAGACAGGAAGTATAGGTAGATGACCAGACTAAGAGAATTCTGGGAAGAGGAAAGGTAGAGAGTCAGTCACCATCCAGACACAGAGGAAGCAAGATGAGAATGCCTCACTGAGAAAAGGTACCAAGGCACATGGCTAAACATAGACAAGAATTATGGGTAAATTTAAGTTGTAAGAGCAAGTTAATAAGTTTGAGCTAATAGACCAAACAGTTTATAATTAATATAAGCCTCTCTGTGTTTCTTTGGGACTGAACAGTTGCAGGAACAGGCAGGACAGAACAGGCAGGACAGAAACATCCATCTACAACCATGAATATCAGTCCTTAAAAGCACAGAACAGGCTTCAATCTGAGAGAAAATGACCAATGGAGCCGAACAAACTATTCAGTACAAACTCCCTACTTAAAAAAAAAAATCCCCATGATGACCCCCTTTTGGAAAACCAGCTCTTGTACAGAGACAACTTCACCCCAATGTCCATTCTTCAATAGTTGCAGCAATTCCTAAATCTGAACCATTTAGTAAAGCACAGCAACACTGGGGGTGTGGGTTAAAGGGTACAGGTATTTTTTTTAACCTGTAAACAGGAGGGGTTGACACTCCAAAAACTGGCTTTTTCTCAGCTCTTGTCAATGTGAGGCCAACATGAGAATGTGACTATTCTGTTGGGGTTTTTTTGGGGGGTGTACACTCATTAGAGATACCCGAAGATAGCACTGCTTGGAGGAGTGTACTGGGATAAGGAGAAGAGGAAGGCCCCCTCAAAAGGCTGGATAGACAGCATGAAGGAAGACTGTGGTCTGACAATAACACCAGCATCTACGACTGTCCTGGATAGGAACCACTGGAGAACCGCCATACACAGGCTGCCCATGCATGCTTAAGCATTGCTGGGGCAGAAATGATGATATGAGATATTCACTGCTTGGATGAGTTTGTCTAGGCTGGGGATTGCAATGGTTTCCACAAAAGAAATTTATTTGCAACAGTTTTGAAGATCAAAAGTATAAGATCAAAGTATCTAAAGATGTATTAGTTATTTGTTGCTGCAACAAAATACCTGACAAACAATTTGAAGGTTTTCTTTTGGCTTACCATTTGAGGTTACAGTTAATCATAGTGGGGAAGTCATCACGCAGAATCTTGATGCACTTGTTACACTGCACCTGCAGTGAGGAAACAAAGAGCTGCATAGCTTGCTTTCTTTTTTATTCAGTCTAGGACCCCAGCCCATAGGACAATACTGATCACATCTAGGGTGGGTCTTTATTTTTAGTTAACCTAATATGGAAAGTCTCTCACAGACATGCCTAGAGGTTTGTCTCCAGGGTGATTCTAATCCCATCAAGTTGACAAAAAAATTAGCCATCATAGCAAGACTGTTTGTTGGCTTGGATAACCTTAAGGTGAATATTTATTCCCAACCTCTCTTCTTTGTTTGTAGATGGCCATCTTCTGTGTGTATCTCCAAATCATCTTTCCTCTGTTCATGCCTGTGTCCAAAGTTCTCTTCTAAGGATACCTATACAATACACCCTTACACACATACCCCTCAGACAATTCTTAGTATAGTTTATAAATCCATATAAAAATGTTTTTCTTACCAGTTTCCTGCCAGTATTGATTCCACTGGCCACAGTAGTGGTGAATACTGAAGGAGGGAACAATGTACAGATTCACGGCCTGTCCATGGTTCTTAGGACGAACACTTTCCCTTAAACAAAGTGAAATTTGGATGAAGAGCTTCTAGTCCGCTCATTTCCAGAGAAAATATCCAGGGGTTAATACTCTGAGCTTCAGCTGGGTGGTGATACTATGAGTGACATGTTGCCTTTATTCTTTCCTCAAATATTTACTGAATATTGAGTATTGTGCTACGAAGGCTCTGGGTGGGGTAACAGGAAGGAACCAGGTAGGTTCTCTCCCGGAAGAGCTAAGGAAATACACAATGTATTTTGCAATAGTACCAAAGCTGGGTCAAGGGGATAATATGCTCTTCTGCCTGGTATGAAGCTCTGGTGAGAAGCTTCATCATGGGAACTGTCACTAATGTTCCCATGATGAAACACAGGGCACAAAGTAGATACTTCTTGTTCTACCTGACTGCCACTTGGGTCCTTTTAATCCTGTCTCTGTAACAGTCTGTGAGCCTTGCCTCAAAGGCCTGCATCAGTGCTCTTTAGAGGGATGCCCTTATCCCTCTGCAGATACTTTACCCATTTGTTGGTAAAGCTAGCAAGAAGGGTTGGGGATACCTCTTCCCTCAGGCCTTAGCCAATACACAAGGCCTGTTGGTGAAATGTAGCCTCACGTTTGAAATCAGAGTAGCTAGTGGTGTAGAATCTGAAGGGTATTTTGAAATAAAGGTCAAAGTAAAGAAAGACTTGTTTCAGAAAGTGCCATGGGTGTGGTTTTTGTCTAGTGGAGTAGGTTATGACTCAATACATAGAAAACCTAAAACTGTACCAGCTCAGAAAAAGATAAGAGTGCTAGAATTTAGTCTCCTCGGCTCTCAATGTCCTATGGAAAGTGGACTGAGAAACTTGCTCAGGTGCTAATATGAGCCATTATTTTAGATTTGTTTTTGTTATGGCTATTTTTAAATTGTGTGTGTGCATGCTTGCACACACACGCAGGCTAGCATGTTCATACCTGGAGTTACAGGTGGGAATGGAGCCTGAGTCATCTCTTTAGCCCAACCCTCGTGAGCCATTTCTGGTAAAGGATGGCTGAGAGCAGAGCCAAGAACTGCTATTAAAAAAAAAAAAAAACAAGCCCAGAAACTTAACAAATACATGCACATGAGGATTCTTCTCTTGTCAGCCACCAGCAAACTCTAAAGAAGTTCAGGCTAGGCTTCTAAGTGGTAAGAGAGAAGAGGGGAGAGATTGATGCTGAAGGAAGAGGGGAAACTGAATCATCTAATCCTAGCTAAGGTTCCAGCTGAATGCAGTCAGTGTTCTAAATGTGTCAGGTGTCAGGGAAGAACTACCCAAGAGAGCCCTGTCAACTCAGATCTCTGAAGAAAAAAAGAATCCTTGGTCTTAACTCCAAAGCTTATGGGTGACTGTTGTGCAGCAATATATATTTCTATCCTCTTTTAATCTCTTGATATTATTCAATGTATCTGCTTATCCTTTGTTAAAACGTTTAGACAGTTGGCTCTCATGACCCCATATTCTCCATTATTCTCTCATCCCATTGGCTTCTCCTAAACCTTCGTAGTTCTATCAGTCTCTTCTTTCTCCACTAAAGGGGCAGCTTCTTGTAATTCTTTTTTTCTTTTCTGGGATGACCTCATCCAGTCCCGAGGATTCGTATGTCATCTGTATTTTCAAAATTATAGTATTGACCTCTTCTCTAAATGCTAGACTCACAGATCCAAGTGTCTATTGGACATTTCCACTTGGACTTTTTATGGTTTTCTTTTGTTCTATCTTAAAACTTTGCATCGTCACTATAGTCAACTAAGAAATTCTGTGAGCAGGAGAAATGGTCTTCCCCAGGGAAGAACACCCCCTATCATTAGTTATCCAATGCAAAGCGGTCAGCCCTAAAATTATAGACATCTAAGTAACACTATATAGACAGAGCAGGCTGCATTTATATATTTAGGAATATATGAATATATAAAAAACATATTATACCCTTGACCCAGTTTTGGTGCTATTGCAACACACACATACACACTCACTTACTCACTCACACAAATAGAGGCCATGAATTTGAGAGAAAGTGGGAGAGGGGCAAATGATATAATTTTAAAAATTATTTAAAAACAACCCAAAAGCTGGGTGGTGGTGGCGCACGCCTTTAATCCCAGCACTCAGGAGGCAGAGCCAGGTGGATCTCTGGGAGTTTGAGGCCAGCCTAGTCTACAAGAGCTAGTTCTGGGACAGGCTCCAAAGCTACAGAGAAACCCTGTCTTGAAAAACCAAAAAAATAAAAAAATAAAAGAACCCAAAAATAAGCTGTTAAATGACTGACTACTCATGGAGACAAAGACAGCTCACTTTGTAAGAGTGCTTGCTGCCAAGCCTCACAACTTGAGTTTAATCCACGGGACCTACATGGTGAAAGGAGTGAACTTACTCTCTTGTAAGCTGTCCTCTGACCTCCACATGTGCCATGACATGTATGCGCCCTTATACATTCACACTAAATAAATGTAATTAAAATTTTGGAAAGACTACTCAGGACTCATTTTGTTTGGTATGACAAAACAGGACTGTCATGAATGACATTATTGAGAGAGCTCTATAAGATTCAGGAACACACAGGCAAATGCCAATGTAAGGCAGGAGGCAGAGAGCAGGGGAAGAGGAAGGGGAAGTTAGGATAGCTAATTTGAATAATTTCACCAGCCTGTGAGGAATACAAGAGCTGGCTCTCTCAATGTCTGAAACCTGGACCTGGGGCAATTAAGGAAGGGGAATAACTGCCCCGTAGTGAGAGAAAAGGGGTGGTTGCAGGAGTTAGCTCACATCAGTGCTTTGCGAGTGGAAGGCAGCCCACCGTGAGCTGTCTGTCCACAGTCAGTGGTCAAAGCAACAAATAAAAAAATACAACTACTATAAAACATAAGTTAGTATTTCTGTGAGTTCAGTAGAGTGACCTCTTTCATTCTTCGTTACTAATAATTTTGGTCTTTTTTGTCATTCTAGGTAAAGACAGTAATTTTTTTTAATTTCAAAGAACTAAGTTTTAATGATTCAGTATATTATTTTTCTAGTCTTTGTTGTATTTCTACTCTAATCTATATTATTTCCTTTTTTGGCTATTAGTTTCTAGTTTCTAAGGTAGGATATTAGGCTATTGATTTGAGATCTTTTCAGTGTAGACATTGACAGCTATTCATTTCCCCTAAACATTGTTTTTGCTACACCTCCAAAGTTTTTTTAGTTATTTTCAAGTATTTATGTGATTTTGTATGTACGGGTGTTTTGCTTGCATGTATGTCTGTTCACCATGTGTCTTCAGTGTCCTCAGAGGCCAGAAGGCATTGGATCCCTTGAAACTGGAGTCATTGATAGCTGTGAGCCACCGTGTGGATGCTAAAAAATTAAATTTTTTTTTTTTTGGTTTTTCGAGACAGGGTTTCTCTGTAGCTTTGGAGCCTGTCCTGGAACTAGCTCTTGTAGACCAGGCTGGCCTTGAACTCACAGAGATCTGCCTGCCTCTGCCTCCTGAGTGCTGGGATTAAAGGCGTGCGCCACCACAGACCAGCTTTTTTTTTTTAAGATTTATATTTATTATGTATATAGTGTTCTGCCTGCATGTGTCCCTGCAGGCCAGAAGATGACACCGGACCTTATTACAGATGGTTGTGAGCCACCATGTGTTTGCTGGGAATTGAACTCAGGACCTCTGGAAGAGCTCTTAACCACTAAGCCATCTCTCCAGCCCCAGAGCAGTAATACTCTTAATGTCTAAGCTGTCTCTGCAACCCTTTTTGTATTTATCTTAACGTATTTTCTAACTTCCTTTTGTCGTGGTCACACATTGAGGTGACATTTGTCATGATCCAGCCTCGATGGGTTCATATGTTCCAGAGTAGGCATGTGTGGATTAGAAATGTTAGGCAGAATAAACAGATACAAAAGAAATACAGAGACATAGTACCAGGAAAGCAAGTCAGTGAACACTGAATCGGCCTTGTTTATTTTCCATATGCTTATATACCCCAATACAAAAAGCAGGGGGGAGGGGAAGGGAGAAGGCAAAAGACTGATTTAACATGACACAAAGGACAACCAGAACAGTTACTTGCTTCAATACTTGAGACATCAAGCCACTATTTCCTGAGTTAAGGATCCTGATGTTTTGGGCAGGATGTGCAGCAAATATACCTTAGACAAAGTATCAAGTATCCTATAGGCAGCCACTCCCTGTGTCAAACTACCTGTTTTAAAACAAAGGAGCAGGAATGGGCTTCAATTCTCTGACCTTTGGTCAGGGTGGAAGGGATCCACCTCAATGGGCGATGTAAATGTCAAAACACCAAGTAACCACAACCTAGGTCAGGATATCTTATGTAGCCACACCTGTTGTCAATAACTTTGAAAGTAAAAGCAAGCTCAGACTCTCTGACCTTTAGTCAGGGTGGAACAGGCTCACATCTGTGGCCCCCATTCTTTGTTAGTTCTCCTTTAACTTATTAAGAGCATGCTGTATAAGTTCCACATTTGTATCTGATACTCATTCTAATTTCATTCCATTAAAGCTAGAGAACATTCTTTTCACGATATGTACATTGCTATAATTTGTAAACCCGTTAGCCTTTATTTTATGTATGAGTGAGGAGGCAGGAAGAGGGCATCAGAATGCTTGGGACTGAAGTTACAAATGATTGTGAGCCACCATGTAGGTGCTAGGAATTGAATCCCAGGTCACCTGGAAGACCAGCTTAATCCGTGAGCCATCTTTCCAGCCCTGCATTTATAATTTGCAATATTTGTGATTATTGTCTCTATAATTAGATGAAAGGAAGGGGGGCAAACTTTTCATTTATCCATAATTACCTTTGCTGGTGCTTTTTATTTCTTCCTGAGAATCTAAGTTATTGCTTAATGCCCTTTCAGCTCAAAGACTCCCTTTAGTATAGGAAGAGTAGCAACTGAGTCAGCCTTTTAAAAAAAGATTTATTTTTATTTATTTATTTATTTATTTTTTTGGTTTTTCGAGACAGGGTTTCTCTGTGGCTTTGGAACCTGTCCTGGAACTAGCTCTGTAGACCAGGCTGATCTCAAACTCACAGAGATCCGCCTGCCTCTGCCTCCCGAATATTGGGATTAAAGGCACGCGCCACCATCGCCCGGCTCAAGATTTATTATTTTTAATGTGTGTGTGTGTATGGTTATCAGATCCCTTGAAGCTGCAGTTACAAGTGGCTGTGCCATGTGAGTGCTGGGAACCAAACCTAGGTCCTTAGCAATAGCAGTCATGCTCTTAACTGCTGAGCCATCTCCAGCCCACTCAGATTTTATCTGATAATGCCTTGATGTTTGACTCATGTTTAAAAGATAGTTTTACTGAATATAGAACTGTTTTCCCCTTCTCTTGGCACTCTGAACATGCCATCCCATTACCTGTGAATATGCATGGATCCTGATGAGAAATCAGCTGTTGGGCCTCCCTGCACACAGTGAATCAGTTGCTTCTCCTTTACTACTTTGAGGTTTTTCTTTCAACAGTCTGATTATCCTGAGCACATAGACTTTAGATATGTATTGACTTCTATCAAGTTTAAAGGGTTCTAGCCATTTCTTCAAATAGCCTTCTTCCCCCTTTCTTCTAGGGTGCCCATTATGCATATGTTCCTACAACTGGTGGTGTTCTTTTTTTTCTCATTCTTTAAATATTTTTGTCCCTTTTAAATTAATTGACCTATCTTCAGATATTCTGATCCTTTCTTTGCTCTGTTCAGATCTACTGCTAAATACCAATAAGCTTCTCCATTCATTCAGTTATTGTACAAAATTGTTATTCAGTTTTTTTAAATTTTGTTTCTTCTTGTTTTTTTTTTTTTCAATTCTGTACTGAGCTTTTATTGGCAAAAGTTCCTTTACAGACGGAATCATCTTAGTGGTTCAAACATTTGTTCTTGAACAGTAATAGAGCTGGGATCAAGCAATACGTTATCAATACTTATATACTTCACATAACTTTTGCTAGATCAACAGGAAAGATGCCCAATCTCTGGACACTGCAATATGCCTTATTCACCAAAGCACTGGGCTACATCCACAGCTCTCCTGGGACACAGGAAGGACTATGGGCTGCAGGCTGGACCTGCCTGAAGTCTACTGCAGGCTAAAATTTGTTTCTTGACTGATATTTTCTGTTTGATGAGACACTATTCTCATGCATTCATATTTTACAGAGTTTGAACTCTTTGAACATTTCTCTGAAAGCTTAAAGTCCAAATCTGGCTTTGTCAGAAGCTGTTTCTTTTATGTGTGTTTTGCCTGTATGTACATCTGTGTACTATGTGCAAGCCTGGTACCCAAGGAGGCTAGAAGAGGGCATTTGATTCCCTGGTACTAGAGTTATTAGATGCCATGTGGAGGAGTAGTCAGTGCTTTAACTGCTGAGTCATCTTTCTGGCACCTAAGAGCTATTTGTATCACTAGCTTTTACTTCCTTTGTATGGGTCATACTTTGTTTCTTTACATTCTTGACAATTTACTTGCCAAAGTCTTATTTTCTTCTCTTCGTGGGTTATTGTTGCTTGTTGAACTAGTTGCTGTGTTTGTCTAGTGACTTTTACGATTTAATTTTGTATAGTGTGCATCAGCACTGTGTGTGACTAAAGTCTCTCCTTGGTTACCTGACCTCTCAGCTAGTGACTCGATGGAGATTACCTTAAGCACCAGGAGCCAGTATGCACCTTAGCCTTTGTCAAGGAGCTCTATGACTATGTTGGTATATGCCTTCATCAGTCAGTCAGTTTCCAAGTATGTATTGCTTTTGCTTCCTGCTTGCACAGAGCCTGAGTGTCAGGCAGAACTTTCTGAGCATCTGTGTGGTCCTATGTGTGTGCCTGTGTGAGTTCCTACAGTATGCTGACACTTTTCAAAGCCCTTACTTGTTAATTTCTTTTGTTAGTCTGTCTATTGCTTTCCTCAACTGTTATCAGTAGGGAGAACTGCTACAGAGGCAGCTGGGGCCGAATGTGGGCACGTGGGCATGTAGCCTTAATCTGCCCTTTGTCTTCAGCATCTTCTGTTTAACATAATGTGAATCCTGTCTAAGAGTTTCCTGGGGGTACAAAGTCTATGCGAAATTTGACTGGGAAAAATTCAGCACATTGGTATTTCTTAAACTGAGAATTTGCATTTGGCACTGTCCCTTTGGAAGTTTAGTTAGGATGTTTTAGGGATATGGAAATCAATTTGAAAAGGTGTAAATTGGAGAACAATAAAAAAGGCCCTTGGCTACGGGAAGGTGGCTCAATCCATTGGAGAGGCTGAGCCCCCCTGCTCAAGCTGGAAAGGTTAAAATCATCCTTAAAGTGCCCCCTGTTGTCTTCCATGGACCCTTGTGAATCCACATCCATTCTACAACAGTTATCCATTGCTTCATCCATGATATTAAAATATTGGTATTTGTATCCTCTTGGGAGGATGTGGGCATCCAATGAGATCACATAAAGACGTGCCTTTTAAGGAGATTCTCCACAGTCGTCCTTGGGATGAGCCATTGAAAGAGCTCCAGCCTTGCCTGCTCTCTTGGCACAGATACTAGGAATGTGGTTGTCATTTCTCAAAGGTATCAGGGAGCTTCAAGGGAAAATATAGGAGTCAGAGAAATGTACAAAGGTTGCTGGGATTTGGCTGCTTTTACTCTGGAGGAGTTGCTGCAAGCTTCTAGTTAATTTCCAGAGTTCTGAAAAACTAACAGCATTTCCCAGCTTCTTCACTGCTTCTATGGAAGGTCTCACTGTTTATACCTTCACTGCATTTTCCCAGTCATGATATTAAAATGGGGAAACTTTTATGGAAGCGCACTTGCTTGACATGCAGATTGAAAATAATAAGACATTATTGCAAAGCAATGTCAAAAGTACAAGTAAACACTGGTGGTGGTGGCACACGTCTTTAATGCCAGCACTTGGGAAGCAGAGGCAGCCTGGTCTACAGGGCGAGTTCCAGGACAGCCAAGGCTGTTACACAGAGAAACCCTGTCTCGAGAAAAAAAAAGTTAAATGTTTAAACCAAATAAAAATATTTAACAATCGAGCTGAGTGGTGGCGGTATAGGCCTTTAATTCTAGTACTTGGGAGACAGAGATCTCTGAGTTTGAGGCCAGCCTGGTCTACAAGAGCTAGTTCCAGGATAGTCAGGGCTGTTACATACACACAAAAAAACCGTCTTGAAAAGCCAAAAAAATTTAACAATTGAAATATCATATCAAAAACTAGTCCAAGAAAAAAACTGCCCTTCACCCTGGTCCCTAATCCATTTTCATTTGTTCTTGTTACTATCTAGTCTTCCTTATCCTTTTTACTTTTTTATTGGGGGGGAAGCACTGAGCCTAATGTTGCAAGATTTATACAGCCTACCACTGAGTTACAGCCCCAGCATGCCCTTTTTATTAATTATGGTGTGTACATGTATGTTAGGGGTGGGATGCCAGAGGTCAAGTCTGGGTGTCATTCCTCAGGAGCTATCCGCCTTATTGTTTTAGTTTACGGTGTGTATGTATATATGATGCATGTGTTTTGTAGGTTTGTACAGCAAGTACCTTTCTCTGCTAAGCCATCTTTCCAGTTCCCATCTTATTTTGAGTCAGGATCTCTGGAACCTGGGGCTTGCCAATTGGTCTAACCCCACTTCCTTTTATTCTTACATTTCTGTAGCAATATTCCCTGACCTTCCTGAAGATTCAACTCAGGGGCTATACCCTCAGTTCACCATTTTCTGTAGTATTTTATACTTAGGGTTTTTTGTTTGTTGTTTTTTCAAGACAGGGTTTCTCTGTAGCTTTTAGAGCCTGTCCTGGAACTCACTCTGTGGACCAGGCTGGCCTCCAGAGGAGCTTAGATGAGCGTTAGTGCCCCAGGAGATAGCTAGCAGGGCTTTTCAGGTCTCGATGGTCTCTGTGAGGTTCTCAGGGCTGCGCTGGGTCTGTCTACAATACTTGAATTCCTGAGATGGCACTGTCCACTGAGTGCTGGGATTAAAGGTGTGCACCATTACTGCCTGGCATACTTAGAATTTTATATTCATTTTAAGTTAAGTTTATAAGTTCTCACCTCCTTCAACTCTACTTTTCCCACTTTCCTCTTACACTCTGCTGTAACCAAAGTGTTGAACCAAGTTCATTCAAAAACACCCTACTGGTATATTCTCAAACGTGGGCTGGCCTTGAACTTGAGATCACCTGCCTCGGCCTCCCAAGTGCTGGGATTAAAGGTGCCCCTCTTCACACCTGGCTTAATTTTATTTTCAGGTGTGTTTTGCCTGTATGTATGTCATGTGTGCCTGGTGTCCGAAGAGTCCAGAAGAGGGTGTTGGATCCCCGCCAGAACTTGAGTTACAGGCAGTTGACAGTTGTGAGCTGCCATGTGGGTGCTGGGATCCAGGCCCCTGGGATTTGGCGATCTTTTCTCACAATGACCTTCTAGGTCAAAGACAGAATTTAAAACATGCTTGTTAAAGCTGTATGGTCTGAAAACAGGTATATTGTCCTCAGTACTCTGCCCTATCTTGTGAACGCGATTTACTGATGCTTTTATTTCTGGGAAGATTCGTGGAGGAAGAAACGGGGGCTGCCAAAGGTCATCCTTATTTTATCAGGTATTTCCCATTTACTTACTCCAAGGACGTTTAACTGGCAGGGCCACATACAGGAAAGTCCTTTCCGGCGAAGAATCTTGAAATATCTGCACAATCTTTATTCAGAAGGGACGAGGGAAGCGGGACCTGCTCTTTTCACGGACATACCTACCCTTTCTTGAGGGAAATACGGGATCCGCCACAAGGGCTGACGCCCCAGTAACATGCGGGCCGGTCTCTCAATCCCGAGCGACTGTTTCCATTTGTTCCGGGGTGAGGTGGGACCAGGTCCGTCGTCCCGGTTCCGTGGTCCGCCTGCGAAGCCCGCGTTTGCCTGGGTGACTTGTGAGCCCCGCGAACGCGCCTCCGCCAACGGGCCGCAACGGGCCGGAGTCGTCTGGAAACTTCTCTCAGCCGCTCGACCGAGACCGAGGTCGCTGACTGAAGCCCGGCCTAGCTGAGGGCGCGTCTCGCCCCGCAGAGCGCTGCCTCGAAGGAAGCCGCCCCTTCTCCCTCCCTCGGACGCGGCCCCGGCCTCGGCCCCGTGGGGACCCGCGGATCCGGCCCGCGCGACGCCTCGAAGGCGCGCCGGGTCGCTCAGTGCGCGCGCCCGCCCCCCACGGGGTGCGCGCGGGCGGCCGTCGAGCCGCGCGGTCTCCCCAGCTGCGGGCCCTCAGGCGAGGGCGCCGGCACCTCAGCTGCGGCCCGGGGGCGTGGCAAGGCCCCGCGACTCCAGTTTTCCCCGCCGCGGCCCGCTTTCGGTTTCGTTTCCTCTCGGCGTCTCCATCCCCGCGGAGTCGTGGCTCGTGACGGCCGCCGCCGTCGTCCGTGCTAACCTCGGTCCGACGACCATGGCTCAGGCCGCGGTGGCGGTGGCAGAGGTGACCCAGGTGCTGTGCGCCGCCGGCGGTGCCTTGGAGTTAGGCGAGCTGCGGCGCCGCTTGCGAAAGAGCCCGGGCGCCGACGCGCTGGAGCGGCTGCTGCGGGACCGCGGGCGCTTCGTGGTGGCTTCGCGAGCGGGCCGGGCGGCGGCCTCGGAGCGCGTGGTGCTGGCCGTGTCGTCGCTGCGTCTGTGCCGCGCGCACCAGGGCCCCAAGCCCAGTTGCACCGGGCTCTGCGCGCAACTGCACCTCTGCAAGTTCCTCATCTACGGCTCCTGCAAGTTCCCGAAGACCGGGTAAGGACGCCGGCGACGGGCGGAGGCCCCTGCCCCTCCGCTCCCGGGCCTCCACCCCCGTCCTGAGTTAGATAGCTAGGGGACTGCTCCACAGGCTCGCCTGTCCCTCACTCTGTGAGCGGTCACTGATCACCTGCTTAGTGGCTGGCCCTGTGATGGAGTGGCTTAGATAGGATGTGGTACCAGGAGGGACACCTGAGCATGGCATTATGGCTCCCGGAGGGAAGTTGAGGGGCAGGCAGCAAGGCTCGCAAATGAGCTGTAAGGAAGCTGGGAAAGCTCCATTCAACTCCTGTTTGCCTGCTCTCTGAGAAGCCGAAACTCAAGATTTTCAAGGTCCTTAGTGAAAAGTTTCTGCACCCCGAGGAGCCTCTCCGCTGATGCAGCAATCCACATCAGACCTAATCAAACCGAATTAGAAAAGGCCCAGGTTTAATGGCTACAACGCTCCCAGATGATTTTCCAGCCCCGCCCAGCCCCCCATCCCCACCCCAGGAAAGACGGGAGAGACTGAAAAACCCCCATGTCTGTCTGTTAGGAATATTTCCTAAGCGAGCTCTCTAACGACGCAAAAATTCCCAATCAAGCCAAATCAAAACAAGCCAAATTAAGATATATCCAGGTTTAATGGGAGATCTGCGCGCTCTCGGGTGGGCCCGAGGGGGAAACCGGGAACCCGCAGAAGAAAGGGAGACCACGTGTTTTTCTTTTTTTGGGGGGGGGAGGGATCACTTAAGTACCCTGGGGAAGGGTCCTGACCCTACCCCCAGGGAGGGGTCAGGACCTGGCCTGCTGGGATTTGAAGTCCAGACCAGGCCTGGTAGCTGAGATAGATGCCAGGGACTGGGGCCTAGGCTCCCAACATAACACTGTCTGTCTGTCTGTTTCCTGGGGGACAGTGTAAGTACCCTATGAACATCTCTGGGGGAGGGTCATCATTTGCGAGCTTTCTGAGCTGTGGCAGGGTTTGGAGAGAGATGGGGGAGGGGCCCTGGGGCGGAACTTCCAATAGAACATTGCTGACTCTTTGGGTAAATGGATGCCCGGGGCTGGGGTAAAGCTTCTACCAGAACACTTGGGGAACTGATTCCTGCCATCTCCAAATCCTCCTGGGTGCCCTTCGACACACCCCACCCCCAGCTGTGGTTAATTTGGTGGCGTTGCCCTTTCAGGAATGCCCTTCCTGATTTGCTCTGTAGTGTCGGTGGCAGCAACCGGAAGATTGTGTTCTTTGTGAGCGCTTCCTCTTCACCCTTCACATCACACTGTTCACCGCCGCTGCCCTTGTTAGTCTGGGCTGGCTCTCCACTTGCATCTGCATATAGTTGATTAGTGAAATTCGTTTATACTGAAGGATTTGGGCCTCGCCTTGACGGTGATCAGGCCTGTTGGATGGCAGCTATCGGGTTTGCATTTTAAGATGATTGGGTAATGGTGTAGATGCTGCGTTAGCAGAGGATGCTGAGATTGCCTGCTTCGAAGAGAGCCCAGTTATCTAGAATTAGTGTCTTCAAACTCCTGCTTCCTTCTTCTGTAACACAGAAGACATTATAATTATGATGATGATGAGGTCAGGTTATTAGTCACCTTGGGTTAGTAGCCTTGCAGTCGTTCAGGGATCCAGACTGACGAATACAGCTGTACCCTCAACACTTTTGAAGCAGTTTGAAGCATCAAGTTCTAAAAGTTGAAGGAAAATCTGAACAGTAGAGGTTTGTGTGAACCAGGTCTAGAAGTGGTAAATATCCCCCCTACCAGAGGCTAAGTTGTCTCCTGACCCTAAGGGGTATGGCCTGGGTAACGTGGTCTCTAGGGCTCTAATCTTGGTTAGAACTTCACAAAGAATGTGTGTGAGAGAAATTTGGGGAAGTTGAAGGAGAGGGTGTGGAGAGAGGCTGTGGAGAAATGATTACTGCTCCGGCTGGGGACTGAAGGCAGGAGAGGGCCTCTGTTCTATTATCTAAAAGGCAGACTGAACCCTTAGATGCTGATTTGGAAGCTGCTGGGTGGTAAATCCCGTGACCCCAGTCACAGGAGCAGACCAGATCTGAGAAGGTGAGCCTACAGAGATAGGGAAGTTTTAGGAATAATCTGCCAGGCAGGAATGAGATCTCTAGGGTGAAAGAGGAGCTGCAAGCCCAGAGAAAGAGGGTGTGTAACAGGCAGTGGCTGTGAGTGCATGAATTTGAGACGGCCTCGCTACGTTGGCCTGACTGGCATGAAGCTTACTATGTAGACCAAGCTGGCCTCCAACTCACGAAGATCTTCCTGCTTCTGGGATTGAAGCCAGGCACCACTGTACCTGCCTGGTGAACCTTTATAATGTGCTTAATTGGTAAGATAATCATGGAAGGAAGATCTCTTCTTATGCAAATTCCCAAAATTTGGATTCAAATTTTGTACTAGAAATCTGGACATGTGATATTTACTGGCCGACATGACTGAGGTTCTTCCTCATTTTTCACCTTTGTCTACTTCCATGATTTTATACTAGGTAGTTTCCTAAACTACCCCAAACGTTTTTTCCCATGGGAAATAGAAAGTGAGTGTGACTAACTGTACTTTTTTGTGACTTTTGACTTCCTGATGGTAGGGTTATCTCTGGGAGTTTCAGTGAGTTTCTGTCTCCTGCCTGACATTCCTCTCTCCACCTAGCCACACCACTTTGTCTCCACCTCCCTAGTGCTGGGACCACCTTTGTCTGGGCTTTTTTTCTTTAGAGACGTTCGACCTTGTTTGGGTCAGGGTAGCCTTGAACTAACAGAGATTAAAGGGGGATTAAAGGTGTGTGTCACCACTCCCTGGCCTGCAGCGGCTGAGCTCTGCCCTCTGACCTGCAGGAAAGCTTTATTTGTTGAAACAAACAAAAACGTCACTACACGCAACTTCAGACCTGTGCCCAGGAGGCTGTGTGCCTGGTGATCGAGAGCTAGTCACCTTGTTTGAACCCAGCTCTGCTCTTTGCTGGCCAGTATTTGGCAAGTGGCTTTATGGCTAAGTCTCAGTTTCCTCAACGATGCTGAGATTATTACCTCACAGGCTCATTGAGGACTGAATGAGTTAACTCATGAGACAGTTAGGCAGCCCCTGTTGCATAGAGAATGCTCAGCAAGCTTTAATTGTCATTATTGCAGTTATTTGGTATATTTGGCATTGGCATTACCAATTTATTTTCCCTTCTCTCCTCTTGTCAGCTTTTTCCTAACCCTCTGAGTATTTGGCTTGTTTGTTTTGTACCTTTCAGGGGCCTCTCCTGGTTACTCCTCAGTTCTCTCCCCACTCCAGACTCTGCAGTGTCCTTTTCCTTTTGGGCCACTGTTTTCCTACTACACCTGATCTCGGACTTCACGCTCCATATTTGAGTTCTTTTTTATTGCATTCACTAGGTGGGGGATAGGAGTCAAGGATGATTTTGTGGTTTTTGATCTTCAGGGGAGCTTGTAGGAAAAAAAGGGTTTGGGATGGATCAGCAGTTTGGCATTCTCTTAAGATGTTTATTACAGACGTAAAATAAGGTATAGAAGATGCTGCTTTGCCTGGCTTTTCAGGTGACCCAGATAGTCATTTGGAGATTTGTCCCTGAGTTCTTAGGGTGGAGTACCAGTGCCTGATTGATCTTTATGGAGGAGGGGAGTTGCAAGAGGACTGGACCCAGGAGTGTGTGTCTACGTGTACACATACCTGAAAGCATGAGTCACTCTGCTTAGTGTTTAAAGAAAGATCTACTTTTATTATTTTTTTTAAATATTTATTTATTTATTAGGTATACAGTATTCTTTCTGCGTGTATGCCTGCGGGCCAGAAGAGGGCACCAGATCTCATTACAGATGGTTGTGAGCCACAATGTGGTTGCTGGGAATTGAACTCAGGACCTTTGGAAGAGCAGGCAGTGCTCTTAACCTCTGAGCCATCTCTCAGCCCCTACTTTTATTATTTTTAATAATACCCTGTGTGAGGGTAGAGTGGAGGGAGTTGTGTACATAAGTGCAGGTGCCTTCGAAGGCCAGAGGAGAGTGTCAGTGAGACACCAACCATGGGTGCTGGGAATTGACTGCAGGACCTCTGGGTGAGCAGTGTAGTGTTCTTAACTACTGAGCCATCACTCTGCCCCCTGCTCAGTTTTTTCTTTTCTTTTGTTTGTTTTTTCTCGTGTGTGTGTGTGTGTGTGTGTGTGTGTGTGTGTGTGTGTGTGTGTGAGAGAGAGAGAGAGAGAGACAGAGACAGAGACACAGAGAGACACAGACAGGGTCTCTCCCTGAGTATCCTGGGACTCACTGTGTAGCCTAGGCTGGCCTTGACTCACAGAAATCTGCCTGCCTCTGCCTCCCGAGTATTGGGATTAAAGGCCCTACCCTTACTCGGGTTTTTTTTTTAATTGATTTTTATTGAACTCTACATTTTTCTCTGCTCCACTCTCATCATCTCCCCTCCCCCAAGGTCCCCATGCTCCCAGTTTACTCAGGAGATCTTTTTATTCTTCTCAGGTAGATTAGATCTATGTAAGTCTCTCTTAGTGTCCTCATTGTTGTCTAGGTTCTCTGGGCTTGTGGTTTGTAGGTTGGTTTTCTTTGCTTTATGTTTAAAAACCACCTATGAGTGAGTGCATGTGATAATTGTCTTTCTGCCTTACTCAGGTTTTTAATACAAGTGTAAGTGCTTACTGAGTGGCCAGTCTGCTATGAGACCTTTTGCATGATGGCCCTGATGTTCTCATTTCATACTTGCTGAGAAGGGTTGTCTGGGCCCTATACATTGCCCAGGGCCCTCTCTTCCCAGTCATGTTTTCATGCATAGCTATTTTTTTCTGCTGCTTATAAGTAGGGTCGGGAAGTATTGGTGAAAACTTGCCATGAGGAATGATTTTACCAGTCTGTAAGTCTGCCATAAGTATCATAGATTGAATGGCCTGACCTTTCTTCTGTCCTCCCACTCCTCCCTTCCTCTCTTACACTCCTTCCCTTTCCTGCCTCCCCCTCCTTCACAGGGGCTTGTGATGTTGTTCAGCTAGTCTAGAACTTGTGATCCACTGCCTCAGCTTCTGAGTGTTGGGATTACAAATGTCTTGTAATACCTGACAGACCAGGAGGCTTGAACAGCAACAATTTATTTCTTAAAGTTCTGGAGGATGGAATTTTGAGATGAGGTGTTTGACAGGTTGGTTTCTTCTGAGATTGCTTTTCTTGGCTTTCAGATGGCCACCTTCTTCCTGGGGTTCTCATAAGCCTTTCCTCTAGATGGATCTTTGCTCTAGCCTCCTTCTTATTAAAGGACATCAGTCATGTTGGATTGGAACCACTCTAATGACCTTACTTTAACATAATTACCCCTCTGATGACCCTATCTCCAAAAGCAGTTTAACATCCTAAGGATCCAGAAGTTGGAGCTCTAATAGGGGAGTTTGGGGGAGATCAAATTTAGCCCATAACACCATCTCTGCTTCTTTGCAGGAAGAACTGTAGGAATGGTCACAACTTGAAGACTGATCACAACCTGAGTGTGCTGAGAACTCATGGTGTTGACCACCTCAACTATAATGAGCTTTGCCAACTCTTGGTTCAAAATGACCCCTGGCTTTTACCAGAAGTGAGTGCCAGAGGGATGGTGGGGTTGAGGTCTTCTTTGCAAATAACAATGGAGAAGCCAGATGGTTGAAAGATAGATAACTCAGTGCAGGAGAGAGCTGAGGACACCATTTTTATCAAGAACCATTGCATGGAGGAGACTTAGACTTAATATCCAGCTCTGCTAATTAAATATACTGGATTTAATATCTAGCTCTGCTGAGTTTGGACCAGCCTTGGCATCTCTTGAAACTTTTCCTTCCCTATCAGTTGACAGTGAGTTGGCCAGTGCCTGAAGCCCTGAGCAGAACGAATGGCCCCAGTTGGCTTGTCCCTGAGTTGTGGGAATTGGAACTGTAAATTTGGGTATTGGTCTTATTGACAGTCACTCAGTACTCTCTCTACTCACTCCTTTTACCCGGGAGAATTTGAACGTTAGCTGACATGCATTCTCAGATGGTGTAAACTTATTGCATTATCTCTGTATCATTTGGTGGGTGAGGACTAACAGCACAGATTTATTGGGTAAGGCGCAGGGGAACGTGTAGAGAACTTTTAGACTGTGGCAAGGTAGGAATGACATTCATGGCAGGGGAGGAAGGAAGGTGCTGAGAGGGAGACTGGCTGACTGTAGCCTGTGTCTGACAGCAGTTCTGCCAGGCTCCCGGGGCTGCCAGAGGGTTGCTGTGACTCACCAGATGAGACCTGCCTTTGGATCTGCTGTACTCCACTGTCCTGGGCAAGGCCTCAGTGTGAACAGGACACTGGCTTTAAAGGGCGCCTCTGGCCTCGAGTTCTCCAGCAGATCTGAGTAGGGTATTTTGCATGGACGGGGCAGGTTAGATGGGATGTTTGGACACTGTTACTGGTTTGATCTAACAAATTAGATTGGCATATTTTAATGCAGATATTTCCATATTAGACAATGTCACCCATTTGAGAAATGGTAGCATATCATCGTGAGTGGCACATAATAAATGTTGACTTTTTATATTTGCCTTTTGAAAATTCATATTGATTTTATTCAGCTAAGCTTTCGGGAATATCCATTTTGGTTTGGCACTGTGATCAGGAGATAAAAGATCCTGCTTTGTCCTTAAAGGAAGCAAATCAAATTGTAGGATAAGAAGGTCACAGAATGATTTCAGGGTGATGTTTGTGATTGTGAGAGTTCATGTTCTGGGCAAAGGTGTTTTCAGGTTGATGAGTCCTGTCCTGAGTGCTGGAAGATAAATGAGCCAGGACGAGGGCAGTCTGGCACCCCTGATGTGCTGGCATTGCTGGACATTTCCTTGTTTTCCTGTCTAGTAATCACAACAACTCTGCCACATTGAAATCCTACCCGTTTTAGAGATTTAAACATCGGAGTCTCAAAGCTGATGAATGGCTTGTGCACGGCAGCTGTCAGAATTGATGTCTAGCTTTTCCCGTGGGTGGAATCCTTGAAGGAAAACTGAGTCCTGCTTCTGAAGCCCTCAAGGGATTTTCTACAGCTTGTGAAACTTAGTGCCTAGGAGTCAAGTGGGGGCCAGTTTCCATGTTGAAGTACTTGAAATGTAGAAAAGGAGCAGCGGATTGGGGGCAAGCTGCAAGTTTGCAGTTGTGCATGGTGGTGCGTGTTTTGTGATCTTGGTTGGTGAAGGCAGAGGACTAGGACTTATGTAGGGTGAGGCCAGTCTGGGTATGGGCGACCTTGTATCAGTAAACCAGGAAAAGGCTGAGGTTTGCCAGCAACCCAGCTGAAATTTATTAAATTTGTTAGGAGTGGGGCATAAACACACGTGTGTACAAGGGTGCGTATGAGTGTGCCACAGTGCAAAGGTCAGAGGACAACTCTATGGAGTTGTTCTTCCTTCTTACCTTAACGTTGACTCTGGTGTTTGAGTAAGGACCTCAGGCCTGAGCAGCCGGTGCTTGTACCTGTTGGACCTGGCTGTTGAGCTTTGGAGTTTGCAAGTTCCATTGAAAAATGAAGTTTTTTTTTTTTTTAAACTCTTTTGCTTTTGGGGGGCCTGCCACTCAGCTCCCAAATAAATCACACCTGGAGGGTTAGTCTTTTTTTTTTTTTTTTTTTTTTTTTTTTTGAGTCAGGGTTTCTCTGTGGTTTTGGAGCCTGTCCTGGAACTAGCTCTTGTAGACCAGGCTGGTCTCGAACTCACAGAGTTCCGCCTGCCTCTGAGTGCTGGGATTAAAGGCGTGCGCCACCACCGCCCGGCAGCTTGGCTTGTTTTATCCAGCTTTCCTATCCCGATTACCTTTTGCCTCTGGGATTTTTTTCTTTTCTTCTGTATATCTTATTCTGTGACTGGCTGGGTGGCTGGCCCCTAGAATCTTCCTTGTTCTCTCTTGTTCCTTCTTCCTCCATTTCTCAGATTTCTCCTCCTATTTATTCTCTCCTCCTGCCAGCCCTGCCTATCCTTTTCTCCTGCCTCGCTATTGGCTGTTCAGCTTTTTATTAGACTGTCAGCTGTTTTAGGCAGGCACAGCAACACAGCTTCACAGAGTTAAACAAATGCAACACACCTTAAAATAATTTTCCACAACAATGAGGCAGTGGTATTTGGCCTTTTCTGAGATACATTAGCCCTTATAACCTCTCTGACTTTGAACTTAGAAAGGAAAATTGGGAGAAATGAACTAGTAAGAGATACTTGGTGTGGGGAGGCTGTTGGGGGGTAAGGGTGGGCAGGAGACTGCCACTGCTCCTGTTCCTTTGAAGTTGCGTGGGTCTTCCTAGGGGAGGGTTTTGTTCGGAGGGTATTTTATTTTAGGGAACATTTTGGTATCCATGTCTTAAGGGAAAGATGACCTCTCTGGCCCATGTGAATGGTGAAATAGTACATTGGCTCTGAGGCCCCTTCTCCCCGTGGCATGGCTATTGAGAAGATGTGCTGTGTAAAGTGTTCATGGGATGATGTCTTTTATGCTCTTTGTCAACAGATCTGCCTACATTACAACAAAGGTGATGGACCCTTCGGCTCTTGCTCCTTTCAAAAGCAATGCACTAAACTGCACATCTGCCAGTACTACTTACAGGGAGAGTGCAAGTTTGGCGCTGGCTGTAAGAGGTCCCACGAGATCACTAACTCTGAAAATCTGCAGAGATTGGAGAAGCTGGGTATAAGTTCTGACATGGTGAGCAGGCTGCTCTCTACTTACCGGAATGCATATGACATCAAGAATACGGGCTCCGCCCTCAGCAAAGTGCCCCCTTCTCCTGTAGGTTCACTGGGAACTTCTGGTAAGGCTGCTGGAAAGTGCTGTGGGCCCTGGGCTTGTGACCTGGGTTTTTGTTGGTTAGTAAATACAATATGGCTTTGTGCAATTGTGAACTTTAGTAACAGTCATTCATCTTTCCTAGCTCAGGTTCCGAAGATGAGTTGAAGTCTAGGCTTAGTCAAACAAGGCATTTTAGGTGATGTGAACTGTGGTGGGTACCCTAGGGTCTGCACTGAAGTGAGGTCAGCTCCCCTCTGTGCAATTGCCTTCCCACTCTCTGGAGAATTTTTCCTTTTAGTGAGGGACCTAGAGTTGGGATGCTGATTATACAGCTCTAGGGCCAACCATTAGGGTGGTATTCTTTATATAGCAGAAGAATTCAAGAAGGCATTTGTAAAACTGGCCTTGACCATCTTCCTGCCATGAGTAAGCAGATGTTCCCTCCTTGTCAATTTTTATTTATTTATTTATTGGCCTTATTCCCTAACTTTTTTTTGACATCTAGACAGTGTTTGGCCTGTCAACATGAGTGAGTAGGCAGGAGATCTTTTTTTTTTTTTAAGTGTCTGTCAGGCTTAGTGACAAGTAGATGACTTCTCAGTTGAGATTTTATAATATTTTGCATTCATAGGTGTTTTCTCCTATGTGTGTCTGTGCACCATGCACTTCTGGTGCCTGCAGAGGTCACAGGTCAGGATAATGTATTAGAGTCCTTGGAGCTGAATTGGCAGATGGTTGTGAGCTGCTATGTAGATGCTGGGAATTGTACCCAGGTCCTGGAAGAGAAACCGATGCTCTCAACTGCTTAGCAATCTTTAGCCTCTAGTAGAATTTTTTTAAAAAATAATTTTTATTCTTTGCTAATTTTGTAAATGTATACACTTTTCTTAATCATATCCAACCCAAATCCCCTTCCTACTCTTTCCAATACTTTCTCCAAATTTATGTGATTTTTAAAAAGGATTTTATTTCGCTTTTATTTATGTGGATGTGTAAGTGCCTGTAGGAGTCAGAAGAGGGCATCAGATCCTCTGAAACTGAATTTGTAGATGGTTTTGAGCCTCCATGTGGGTGCTCTGAACTGAATTCAGGTCGTCTGGAAGAGCAGCAAACATTCCTAACCACGGACCCATTTCTTTAGATCCCTCATGCTATTATCTTAAAAGTTACTTGTTAACATTTATTTGTGTGTGTGTGTACACATGCAAGTTTGTGCTGTAGCACACGTGTGTAGGTCAGAAGACAGTTTGTAGAAATCTTTCTCTCCTTGTGGGTCCCAGGGATCAAACTTGGCAGCAAGTTGTCTTACCACTGAATTTCATTAGTACAACCTGCATGCTTGTTGACATGGGGTCATCCATCTGAATGAACAACCTACCACTGGCTGTACCACCAAAGAAAGATGACTTTCCCTTTCCAAAGCAGTAATTAGTTGCCAGTAGCTCATGACTAGGAGTGGAGCCTCATAAGCCCCTCTCACATTCATAATGGAATATTGACTGGCTTAATCTTGTGCAGGTAAACCATTGCTGCCGTGAATGCCTGCGTGCAGTGGCCATCCTTTGTCTAGAAGACAGCGTTTTGTAGTACTTTCCCATCCTCCAGCTCTCTTCTTTCTGTCCCTCCTTTTGATATGTTCCCTTGTACTTGAGGGGCATTGATACAAATGTTTTATATAAGGCTAAGTAAACACTTAATAGTCACTTATTTTTGGCACTTTGACCAGTTATAATTCTATATTGGTTGCTGCTCACTGCAGAAAGAATCTTCTATAACCAAGGTTGAAAGCAGCACTAATATGGGTATAAAATAAATATTTAAAAGGTGGTTTGACAACATGTTCATTGACCAGAACAACAGTAGTAGGTTGTCTAATGCCTGTGACCTTTCCAGCCATGGACTTTTGGTTGGTTTATAGTACCAAGCATGAATTTCCTCCTATAGAGCAAGCCAAAATCCAACCAGAAGCAGTTGGTTGCCCCTGATATATCTATACCAGTAGTTATATCTTGCCTAGCAGAATGTAGCCTGCAGAATCTACTCACTACTGGGTATTCTACTGATGACTTTTCTCCTTCAGTGGCCTGTCTTGTGCCTTCTACCACTGTGAAAGTTAGCCAGCAGGGAGGATGTTTTTGGGTTAGTTTCAGTTTGATTTCTGTTTTCCAAAGTATGTTGTGTCTTCACTGTCTACTTAATGCTGAGCAGCCAAGAACAATAACCTGTGTTGTTAGGGGGTTTCTCTGGGGTCTCCCTGACCAATGATGACTCTTAGACAGGTATCCCATGCCTGGGACTAAGATTTTTATTTAGTAACTCAGATGTTCTGGGGGAAAAGACTTGTCCATCCATGCAGTGGACCTCTATTCAAATTCCTTTTTAAAAAATTACATATTTAATTAAAATTACTTTATAAAGCAGTGTGTTTCTATAACCCTTTTTCAGTAGAGCCTTAGTTTCAGTTCATGCACTCCACCCTATGGGCGGTGGTGGCGCACGTCTTTAATCCCAGCACTCGGGAGGCAGAGGCAGGCGGATCTCCTTGAGTTTGAGACCAGCCTGGTCTACAAGAGCTAGTTCCAGGACAGGCTCCAAAACCACAGAGAAACCCTGTCTTGAAAAACCAAAAAAAAAAAAAAAATGCGCCTCACCTTTTACTTCCCACCATTCCTAGCCCCTTTCACCCCTAGTGTTTCCCTAATCTACTTGTGTTCCAACCCCTTGGTGCCTTATGTCCTTTTCTCTTATGTGTCCTTTCTAGTTTCCTGATCTCTATAGACACTCCAAATTAAATACACAATTCTAAAATTTTGAAGCTAAAATGCACTCAAGATTTTACTTTTTTTTTTCCTTTGTGAGGTGACATCTTCCTCTTTTCTCCAAAATGGCCTCAAATTTGGCACAGTTGTCTTGCTTCAGTCTCCCTGGTAGCTGGGGCTTTAAGTATCTACCGTTGTTCCTGGCCATAGGTTTTTACTTAATAAGCATTTCTTAACTACCTGCTGTATGTGGATGAATAATGTGGCCCTTGAGGGAGCTTATGAAAACTTGGTTCAGTTGGATTTCATTACAGATGCTGTTGGCTGGTCACTCTGGTTCTTTCCTCTTTCGGTAACTTTGGGAATTTGCTATGTGCTGGTCTCTGTCCTGGGCCTGAGGTAGCCTTTTATAAACATGAGAATAGGCTTCCTGCACAGAGCACACCTTTTATCCACCCACTCATTTAGAGGTTGAGAGAGAAACCGTGCTTTAATAGAACTTTTCCAAGAGTGCCAGCAAACATGCTGGCCACTGTAATCTTATCTGATTGTCATAGTTAAAGATTATTCTTGCTGCCTGTAGCTTTCCTTTGTATTTTCTTCTGTTTGTGAGCGTGCATGTGTGTGTGTGTGTGTGTGTGTGCATGTGTGTGTGTATGTGCATGTGTGTGCGCGTGCGTGTGTGTGTTCGTGTGTGTGTGTGTGTGTGTGTGTCAGCCTCAGGTGCTCCCCATCTTGGTTTTTTTGAGACAGAATCTCTCATTGTCCTAGCCCTCACCAGATAGACTAGGCTGGCCAGTGAGCTCCAAGGGATCTCTTTGTCTATCTCTACCTCCCCTGGGACTGTAGGCACGCTCAACATGCCCAGCTTCAACGTGTGTGTGTGTGTGTGTGTGTGTGTGTGTGTGTGTTTGTGTGTGTGTGTGTGTTTTCTTGAGGCAAGTCTCTATGTAGACCAGGCTAGTCTTGAACTCAACAGAGATCCACCTGCCTTCCCTTCCCAAATGCTTTGACTAAAAGCATGTATCACCATATCTGTGCACCACTTGAGTGCTTGGTTCCCACAGACCAAAAGATGATGTCAGATCTCTTGAACTGGAGTCACAGACAATTATGGGAGACCATGTGAATACTGGAAAGTGAATATGGGACATCTGGAAGAACAGCCAGTGCCCTTAACTGCTGAGCAATCTCTCCAGACCCACTCAGATTTTTAAAAATGTGGGTTTTTGGTGACAGAACTGTGGTCCTCAAGCCTGAAGGGCAAGCACTTACTGTCATACCAGTCTCTTCAGTTTGTTTGTTGTTTGTTGTTGTTGTTTTTTTAATACTCGGATATACAGAGGTTTTACTGTAGCTAATGTTTAGAGCATCATCTGGATTATAACTATTAAAAATGAGGGAAGGACCCACTTCTCAGTGACCTAGGTCTTACAAACAGTTACTTCTTTGGAGAGAGAAGAACTTCAGAGCCTCTCAGGTGTGGGTTTTGAGGCCCAGCCTGTGGAATATTTGGGAGTTTACAAAATGAAAAGGAAAGATGCCGATAACAGAGCAACAGGTGATAGGATAGTAAATGAGGAAAAGCTGTCAAGGAGTTTTCTATTCTTATTTGTGTTAAGTGGATGGAATAAATGTAATAGGTAAAGACCCTTTGGTGTGGTAATGATAAATGTACACTTTGAAAGAACTTAGCATGCCTGTCTTTAAGAGCTTATAAGTAAACTAAAATTAAGAATATTGTATTTGAAGATGAAAACTTTCCATATATTACCTTTTTTATTGTTACTATCCAGTTCTAAAGACTTCATTGACAAGTATTTACTATAGAAACTAAATATAATTTTTAAAATGCCCTTCCATTTTTCCTTTCCTAGTGACTTGGGTGGACAGTTGCAAAATTACCCCTCTGTGATGTTCTGGGTTTAGTAGAAAGCTGTATGACCGTAAAAGTCAGGTGCCTACCTGTGTGGTCAGGGTACTTTTATCCTTTAAGGTTAGGTTCTGTCAGTTTGCTTAGACCACTTCAGCAGTGTGTGGAGAGAGGAACAGATTCTTTCTTTTTGCCATGCAGTACTGTAATCCTACATGAAAAGCATCAATGGACGCTGACCTATTTTGTATTTTTTCTTTGTAGAAAGAAAAGAAAGTTCAGGTTCTGTGTCACCAGGCACTCCTAGTCAGGAGGAGAGTGATCAGATTTGCTTGTACCACATTCGGAAGAGTTGTAGCTTTCAAGGTAAGTTAGAGGCTGTTCTCCCCTCGCATGGGAGGGAGACTGCTTCTCATTCTGGAACTGCTTTGAGGCTTAGGGGGGTCTTGCCAAACTAGTTCTGAATCTGTCCTATTGAGAATGGGAGGAATTATTTGAATTTTTGAAAATGAAGCTGTAGATAAGCTTTTGGAAATATAGCAATCTGGGTCTGAACCAGGTGAGTGTCAAGTGACCATAGACCTTCCAAAAATAGGGCTACTAATCTAGTGGAAGCTAAAGTAATTACTACTTCTCAAGGGTGACAGTAGGCCTAGGGGAGTCTCAGAAACTCGGAAGACCGCAGTGAGGAGGAGGAAGTACTTGTGTTAGCACTTGGAGGATTGCTCAGGGCTTCATATCAGGCCAGTGGTCCCTGCTTGGGACCTTTGCCTACCCTTTAGCACAAACAGTAATTCTTATGTGGGTCAGTGTTTTCACAAAAGCTTTGTATTCACTGACAGCTTAGCCTTTGACTGAAGATTCTTTCTCAGCTTCTGTGACTGCAGCCACCAAAATGTTTTGTTCCATTTTTAGTCTTTAGATGTCACACAAGCAGTTCATGAATATTTTCACTTTGTGAAGGGGTTAGAGAATACAGGCAGAGCAGAAAGCCCTGCCATCCCTTCATCCTTTCCTCATGGTCAACACTTGCTGGATGTTGTGCCACTTGTTTTACATACTTTATTTCAAATTGAATTTTATTTATTTATTTTATGTGGATGGGGTGGTTTGCTTGCATGTACGTCTTTGCACCTAGTTTTTGCCTGGTGCCCAAGGAGGCCAGAAGAGGACATCTGATCCCTTAGAACTGGAGTTACAGAAGGTTTTGAGCCACCATATCAGTGCTGGGATTTAAACCTGGGTCCTCTAGAAGAGCAACCACTGAACCATCTCTATAGCCCCTTCATTCTTGTTTTTAAAAGATTTATTTATTTTTAGCTTTCCTCTCTCTTTCTTTAGATTTTATTCTGCTTGCTTTGCACTTTAAGGGTTCTTAAATGATCCTGTTTTATTTGTAGTACTTTTCATTGTGTCCAAGTACTTTTTACCTTTACCTTTCTCCTGTTATACCAAGAGATATAGGGAGGGAGGGGAGGTGAATGTGGGTGCTTTGCTTTCCAAATTGATTCCATTTATGTAACTCACCTGGGAAGCCTAGAGCCTGGATTGCCGTGAGTTGGAGAACATTAGAAGAGAAACAAGAAAGCTGATAAATAGGGTGGAGGACTAGGGAAGATAGCCATGGAAGGGTTGCTTTCTGTTCCTACTGCTGTGACAAAATTCTCTCCAGCTGCTGTGGTCGAGGTGGCCTCTCCATCCACCTGTGAGAATCCTGGCCTGTCCATCCAGTTCCAAGCTTGCTGTTAGCCACAGCCCTGGGTTCCTGGATCCTTTCTGAGACCTTAGTTTAGTGGGCACGAGGGAGCTACTGTTCCCTAGGAAGTGTTTTCTTCAGGGAGTTTTTCTTTGGGCCACCCAAGATTTGCCTGTACTTGGAGCTTATCAACATAACATTTCAACACTTGGGTGCTTTCTGCTCACTTATCATTTCCTTTAGTGCCTTCAACGAAGGAATAGGAACTCTGATTTGGCCGCAACCTCTGTACCATAACTTCAGCCTGGCCCAGTGCTTCATTATAAGAATCCAGTAGATCTCTGAGCCTGGTATGAGTCATATAAGGCCAGACTCTATACAAGTCAGGGAGCTGCAAGGCCCCAAGATGTCCATGCCCTGCCTTGTTGAATTTACGAGATTTCCTTGCCTGGACACCCCCAGCTTGTTTTCTGAGGCCTCTTGACCTAGTGCTCCTTTTTGCTGTGCAAAAACTACTGGCCCGCCGGGTGGTGGTGGCGCACGCCTTTAATCCCAGCACTTGGGAGGCAGAGGCAGACGGATCTCTGAGTTTGAGATCAGTTTGGTCTACGGAGCTAGTTCCAGGACAGGCTCCAAAACCACAGAGAAACCCTGTCTCGAAAAACCAAAAAAACAAACAAAAAAAAAACTACTGGCCTGTTCTTTGACAAGCCCTAGCAGTGTTGACGTGTTCCTCTGTGGCACTCCCCCACTTTTTATAGAATCTTGGAAAGATCTGACATTGGGAAAGAATGTACAGATTTTAGGAAATTTTAATTTTTTAAGTGTTAAATTAGCTTAAATTCATTATTTTAAACTACAAATTAAAATGGATTAGCTGCAGTTAATAAGAAATGAATCTTAATCACCTTTTCCTTAGTAGCCAGGTAGGTCCTCTAAGAACAAATGATGGTTTCCTGGTGCTTGGGTGTCTGTCTAGAAAGATGTTACACAGGTACTGGTGTGCACGTCTCTATACTAAGTGCATATGTATATTTGGTTTGTTCTTACATAGCACCAGCACACTTGGACCTTCCTTGTTTCACTTACCCCGCTGCTTACTTTTGAAGACTATATAATAAATACATGCCTAATACTCAATTAGAAGCATGCAAAATGTTGGAAGTCTTTTCTCATTCCTCTACAAGAAATATTGCATATGTATAGTTAGAATACTACTAATCTCTCTGTCTCCTAATTTGTATATAGAAACATTCTGCACCTGGATGGGTATCTTTCTAATAGTTTACTTCTTGGCTATATCTCCATGTCAGAATGTAGTGAACTGCCTTAGGCCTTTTTTCCTTTCCAGTACCCCCTCCCACCCCACCCCACCCCCCATCTCTGTACAGATGTATCAGAAACTCACAGAGCTTTTGAAAGGAAGTGTCAGAGCCAGCCAGCATAAGCCAAGATGAAGCAGCATGCAAGGGCTTGAAATGGAGGGCAATGAGCCCTGTGGCACTTAGAAGACAGGAAAATAGAGGGGAGGGCATGGATACTGTTGGACAGAGTAATACATGTGAAGACATGGGTGGGGTATGTTGAAGATGAGGTGAGTCTCTTAGCAGATACCCAGAGGATATCTCAGCAGCCAAACCACCTTCAGTGGGATGTGTGAGGTCGAATGGATTCATCTCTTTCCCCTCCTTCCCTCCTTTCCTCCTTCTCTTCCTTCCTCTTAGGAATTGAACCTAAGGTTTTTGTCTAATACAGTTCTTTGTCACTGAACTGTATTTCCAACCCCATTTTTACTTTGAACTTGTGATCCTTCTGCCTCAGCCTCCCAAGTAGCTAAGATTCTAGGCCTCAGCCATCAAGCTAGATTCTGGGATGGATTCCTGTTGGAGTAAAATCTGGAATCTGACATTCTAGACTAACACATTTTTTATTTAAAACATCATTGTAATGTTCCATTTAAAGGGAAGACACACTTAGTAAGAACCATAGTATGTAAATGTCCAGGTAGAACTGCACTAACAAAACACAACTTCCTCATAACTTCCCAGAATGTTCTCAGGTCAGTGATCAGGACCACTCCCATTGACAATTGAAGGGTGGGGACACAGTGTTTATTAGGGTATCTTACTACTTTGTTTCTGTTTTAGATAAGTGCTATCGAGTTCATTTTCATTTGCCATATCGGTGGCAGTTCTTGGATGGAGGCAAATGGAAGGATTTGGACAACATGGAGCTTATTGAAGAGGCATATAGTAATCCCAGTAAAGAGAGGTAGGAGAATGAAAACGTTACCCTCATCCAGACTTTGTGCCCAGCCTGTGTTCGCAGCATAAGGGATTTAGTTAAACAATAGTATGAACATGCATGTGTATGTGTGCACGCAGCCACACACACACCATCACGTAAGTTTGATCTGGAGATGGAAGCCTGTGTTTATTCTGGCTTGTCTGTTCTCCTACTTTCCTCCATTCAGGAAGGAGCCATGAGAAAAGAAGGTGGTACCAAGACCAAGTAACTTCACTTACTTGCTGCTAGGATTGATCACAGAAACAGTTACTTATTATTGCAGATAATCCAGATGATAAAATCTTTTCTGGAAAGTCACAGCTAAACTGTTTAACCTGAATGCCTGAATGTTTTAAGTTTTGGTTTTTTTTTTAGCATTTCACTCAGCCAATCATAGTGAAAACAGAAGTCTCAGATAGCCTTCTTTTAAATATTTAACCTTAGCTTGTGTTAGAACGTGCTGCAATATGTTGCTAAAAAGATAATTTAAAAAATCTTATTTTGGGCGTGGGCTGGGGAGGTGGCCGAGTAGGTAAGCAAGCATATGTTGCTCTGGCAGAGCCCTGCCTCGGTTCCTGAACCCACTTGGTGACTAAGAACTGTCTTGCAGAGGGTCCGATGCCCTCTTCTGGTCTCCTCAGACACTGCACTATGTGGTGAATACGTGTAGACAAAATACTGCACCCAAGAAATAAAAATAAATAAACCCTTATTAAAAGAAAAAAAAAGGGGTTGGAATTTATTTCATTATTGTTTATATCTATGTGTGTATGTGTGTGCATGTGAGTGCCTGCAGACGTCACAAAAGAGTATTATTGACTCCCCTGGCACTAGAGTTACAGGCAGTTGTGAGCTACTGTGGGTACTGTGGGTACTGGGAGCCAAACCCTCATCCTCTGTTAAAGCAGTAAGTGCTTTTAACTGCTGAGCCTTCTAAAAAGAGGATTTGAATGTCTAAAACGATTTTGAACTTAGAGTGCATATGTGCAAATTGATATTGACTAAAATTGTGAAGCAAATTATTCTCCTTAGGAAGATTAAATAGCTCACATACCACCCATAATCTTTCTACTTGAAGAAAATTTTAGACAATGTTGTGCATAAATATTTTAAGTATACATCTCAGTGACTTTTGACAAATATATTTGCTTTTGTAGCCAGTAGTCTGATTGAGATACAGTATCTCATCACTCTAGAAGGTTCTTCATTCAGCTCACTTTCCCAAGCTGTCTTCACTGATTTCTTTCACCGTAGATTAGTTTTGTTCTTGGACCTAAAAGTTGAACGGTTTGCTGTGTGCTGAAATGCCTGGAGTCTAACAGCATTGTGGTTTCTTTTCTTTTCCTTTTTGAGGCAGGGTCTCATTTTTCAGCACAGGCTGCCCATAAACTGTCAATCTGGCCAACACCTCCCAAGGGCTGGCATTACAGGGTTGTACTTCCATACCAATTCAATACTTCTGTTATGGGCCAATCTTCTGTGCACCATATGTGTGTTTCTATTGGGAGAATTTCCAAAGGGGTCTTCCGGGAGGTAGGCTGTGTTTGTCCTTGGCTTTGTCAGATGATAACAGATTGTCTTCCAGGTGATCATAGTACTTCCCAGTCCCTTAGCAGTATTTAATGATGTGTCCCCCTGGTACTGGTACTGTTGACCATTTACATACTAACCAGTCAAGAGTGTAAAATGTGTTCTCAGTTTGTGTAGCCGTGATTCCACGTGTCCATTGGCTGTTAGGGCTCATTTGCTGTGCAGTGTCCGTCCTTAATTGCATTTGCGAATAAAGAGAGCCATGTTTTTGCCTATCCATTTATTTTTGAAGCAGTCTTTACATTTCTGCATATTAAATGTGAGTTAAAAAAATTAGCTCTTTTACTCAGCTGATAGTGCCTTTAATGCAGAGAAATATTTATCCACCTTTCCCTTTATGGTTTTGTACTTTATGTATCTTAAGAAATCCTTCATTCTAAAAACAAAAAGAAATTCTCCTGAGTTTTCTTCTTAAAGTGAACATTTTAAGTATAACACTATATTTAAATTCTTTTTTATGTGATTAAATTTGAATTCAGTTTCATTCTTAGGTGAATCACCAGTTTCTTTAATACCTATTTTGAAAAGTTTTAATTAATTTGTTCGTGATTAAAATACTTGCCATAAAATTAAAACTACGGAATATGCTCATTATACAAGCTCATGACTACTCATTTCTGGAAGTTCATTTTTGAAACCACCAGAAGAGAGCCAAATTTGGTAAAATGTTAACACACCTTAGCTCATTTCAGCTCATTTTGATATTTGTTGTCAAATATCATCTTTTCTACATTCGTCTTCAGTGCCTCCTGTGGTGGTCACTGTGTTCGTCTATTTCCGGCCTCTGGTCAGTGCCTGTCTGAATCAGTCCCACACTATCTCTTTTACCTATTGGAGCCTAATACTAGGTTCTGGTATCTGGGAAGACAAAGGCTCCTCTTCCTCCTCCTCCTCCTCCTCGCTACTCTCCTCATCCTCTTCCTCTTGCTGCTGCTTCTGCTTCTGGTTCTTGCTATTTTGGTCTTTAGGAATTTAAAATTTTCATCAGCTTACAGTTAATTCTGCTGTATTTTTAATTTGAAATTCCATGACTGTTGTGAGTTTGGGGAGAATTATGTCTTTATAATTTTTATGCAGACACATGCCCACTTTCTGAGCCTTGGTCTCCTCTAGAATTGCTGCTGGGATCCTGATGAAGTGGTAGACTGAGAGTTCTTTACTTTATTCTTTATTCTCCTACCTTCTCTTTCATTTACTTTTCATTTCTTTGCTGCATTTAGGGGAATTCTTCTCAGAGTCCCAGGCTCATAGAGTTCAGCCTCATAGGAGATCCAGTGAGTCCGTCTGTGACTTTAAAATCTATGATATTATATTACTTATTCAAATGTTTTTGTTTTTCATCAAGATTACCTGATCAATTTTTTTAGTCTTATAATCCTAATTTAGGCTTTTGATAACTAGCTAAACAGAACCACTTTACACGTATTTGTATCTTAGAATGCTAGTTGAAAGCCTCAGTAGTCTGATTCTATTTGTTGTCAGCTACATTTTCTCATGGAGTCTTTTCCCACATGTGTTGTTTGATTTGATTTTGAGATATGTTTGATGAAACTTTATTTGTGGCAATTTTTGTGAGGTGAGTTCCTCCAAGAAATTGATATTTGCTTTTCTGGAAACCAATATCTTTACAGCTAATTCCGACAAAGAAGTATGCAACAGTCTAAAACTTGTGTGAGGCTTGACTGGTTGAGAGTCCCGAGGGAGTTTTCCTCTTCTCTCCAAAGCCAGTGTGCATACAGCTGAATGTCCTTCCTGACTACCTTAGCATGGCATGTTCCTGGGACCTAGCTATACAGAAATGTGTCTATCTTCTCTCTTCTCTGTTCTTTCCTTCTAGCACACCCCATCTTTCTTTTGTCCAGATGGACTCTCAAGTAACCCAGGCTGACCTCAAACTCATTGTGTAGCTGAGAATGACCTTGAACCTCTGATCCTGTCTAGACCTCCCAAGTACTGGGATTACAGGTGTGTGCTACCAGGTCTGGCTAGAAGTATCTCTTCTGAGTTGAGTCTGTGGTATAGATCTGTAATCCCATCTAGTTGGGAAGGTGAGGCAGGAGGATCACAAGTTCAGGACCTGCCTGGACAACTTAATGACTGCTTCAAAATGAAGAGAGACCTGGGGTATAGCTCAATTGAGGAGTGCTGTGAAATTCCCGGTTCAGTATCTAAAGGGGGAAAAAAAATCTCTCCTTAGATGTGGCCTCCTTTCTTCCCCAGATTTTGCATTCGCATGTGTCCCCCACCTCCTTGCCTTAGCTGCTAAAAATATGTCATTAGTCATTGACCCTGTCCTCACTCCTCTTGGTCTTGGAGCAGTATCACGTTTAGAAAGGAGTCTGGACTGGTGGCTAGCCATGTAGGCTGTGCAGCTAGACTATCTCCTTTATCCTGTGTCTGCTGGCTGTTGTTGCTCAGATGTGTTTCTTAGCTCTCATGGGCTTTTGTTTTTCCATTTGTTGCATGGAGATACTAGCCTCATCCCATAGGGCTGTAAAGATTGACTATGCTATACATAAATTATTTTATGCATGGGCTGGCAAATGCTCAGTATATGCTAACTATTGTTGCTTCTGTTTTCTAAGGATTTCTTTTTTTTTTTAACAGCTTAGTAACACATTTTATTTTTGTAGTCTCGGAGATCAAACTGGTTCATGCCAGGCCAATGCTCTGCCCTAGCCACATCTCCAGTCTTAATTATTTTGAAGAAGAGTCAGCATTTTCTGAATTTTACAGTGAAAGGATTTTCATGATAACCCGTCTTCTGTATCATCCTGATTTTCACAGAGCAGAGGTGACAATCTTGTAAAGCAGGTTTCCCTGCCGCTGGAAACATTTCTACAACAGTACGACATATTTACTATTCGCACATCTATATTCTCATAGGTGGAAGCAGAATCACCTGTGTTGTTTAATTCGTGAAATTTTAATCTGCTCTTCATTTTCTTTTCCAGGATAGTGTACACAGAGTCAGCTGCTGGCTTACGCTTGGTTAACTTAGACTTTGATTCCATGAAGTTTGGTAGTACTGTGGCTCGCAGGCTCTCCACCGCTTCTTCAGTCACCAAACCCCCGCATTTCATCCTCACTACTGACTGGGTTTGGTACTGGATGGATGAGTTTGGTTCTTGGCAGGAATATGGAAGACAAGTAAGTGTGATAATAAAAAGGATGGCAATTTTGTATAAGATGAAACATCCATTCTAAACAGAAACACAAAGATGCCAGGGAGTGTACTTGGTAGACCTGGATGACAGTGCATCTTTACAGTCCTGTCTTGAATGATTAGATATCTTAGCTCATGAGAATTGAATGTTAAATAACTGTCATGATGTCAGCTTTCTTCATTGATTTTTGTTAGTTAACAGAAAACTCTGGAGCTAGTGCCTAAACTGTAGTATAAAGTTGAAGGCTTTCACATTGCTTTTCTTGCCTGTTTCTGCAATTTCAGAAGATAGCAGTGTATGAGAATATGATTTATATCAGCAATTGACTTGGAACCCAAATCAGGTAACTCACTGTCAATTATATGAAGATGTCAACAAAGGCTGGGATCAAAAGATCTGGGGACTTTACAGAAATGAAGTTATGTGGAGAGAGTCATTTATGTAGAGATCCTTTTCCACAGTGAAAATTATCTTGGGGACCTGATGGTACTTGCACTTCCTGACCTGTTGGAGGTTGTGTTGAGGCTTGGGTTTCTTGTTCTTAACTATATGTAGAATGCCCTTCTCTGATTCCATTTTTATGTAAGCTCCACAAGGACAGGACATTTCTCTTTTACCATGGGTGCATCTTCCATGCTTAGAATGATATATTGCAGCTTCTTCAGAAATAGATGGCTACCAAAGGCAACAGTCATTTTTTATTTGATGATCCCTCTGGCTCTGGGGGGGAGACAGAGGCAGCCCTGTTGATGTAACACAAAGAGCTCTGATAGCACTCATGCAGAAGTAGTCTCTGAGCAGCTTCCCAGACTGCACCGTCAAGTTCAGGGGTCGAGACTTTTCTCCTCCAACCTCCAACACTTTGCTCGTGCGTGTTTTTGTTTACAGTCTGTAAGCTTGTTTAGGACAGTTTGGGAATCTCTGGATGTGAACTTCATGTGGGTGTGTCCACATGCTGCAAGGATATGGAGACATAGGTGGACTTGAGTTCTTGGGGGTCTCCTTTTATAGTGTTAGCTGTATAGCCTTGGGGTCATTCTCCCTTCATATAATTTTTCTTTTTTTTTAGGTTTGTTTGGTTTTTTTGTTTTTCTAATTTCCAGTTTCAGACTAGTTTTCTCTTGATTTTTAGAAAAGCTAAGTTTGTTTATGAGTTTAGAATGTACCCCAAAATTTGATGTCAGAATCAACCAGACCTGCCTTAGAACACATGGGAGTTTTTCATTCTTTCAAATCTTACTAGTCACTTTCCAAATGCTGCTAATCTTGGGCTTCCTCAGCTTAACCACTGGTTTCTCCAGATACAGCCAAAGTCCCTCGCTTTTGCTTTCTGTTTGGCTGCCTTCATTCTCTTCCCTGTGATAACCTGTGTTAAGGGGCTTTTCACCTTAAGGTTTGGGGATGGGACTTGAGTTATATGTCTGACTCTGTTTCCTCTCTGCTGATTCTTTCCTTCATTTCCTGTTTTATCTTCTTTTCCCTTCACTGTCTGGAAGTGATTTTTATACCACCTCCTCATTCTTCCAAGTTTAACCTAATAATTTAGTTTTGAAGGATGATAGATTTAAAAGGAGAAACTAAGCACTACTATAGGACCATAAAATACTTCTTTCCAAAACCATAAGCCTACTACCCCTTCTCTGACCACCTTCATAGAGCCAAGCCATTCTTCGGAGTTAGGCCTTGACTCATGCTTGTTTTCCTTCAGGAAACTTTGCTGGATTGTGCCTCAGAAAAGGTCACTCCCAGCAAGTGCCTGTAGCTTCTGTGTCACCCACGTAGACCCGTGGGATATTTGAGCATGACGTATTGAATTAACTACTTGCATTTTATTTTCTCTCCTTTTTTGCTGTACTGTTTCTCAAAGGCAGGGACAGATTTTGTTTTATTTATGTTTTGTCCCTAAATTATAGAACTTGTGACTTAGTGAAGAGTACATTTATTTTTATCTTACATATGTGGATGTTTTATCTGCATGTTTGCCTGTCCATCGTATGCATATGGTGCTTGCAGAGGCCAGAAGAGGCCTCGGACACCATTGGAATTGAAGTTACAGACACGTTAGCTGCCGAGTGGTTACTGAGAATTAAACCTGGGTCCTCAGCAATAACAACAAGTTCTCTTAACCACTGAGCCATCCCTACAGAGCCTCAGGTCCTACTTCTTAAAGCTCTACCTCACATCGGAGACTATGCTTTCAGAGCATAAATCCTTGAGAGACAAATCACATCTAAACCATAGCAAAGCCGCAGAATTCAAATTTAGTCCATCCAGTCCCAAATATTATCTAGTAGATAATTGCAGAGAAAATGAGAATTGAAATAAATAACTGGCAGAAAAAAGATCCTCCAAGAGACCAGAAAATCAGCACAGAAAGGGACTGAAGCCTGACTGGAGGACTAAGGGAATGAGAATAGCTGTAGAAGAGGTAGTGTTTCTCGAGCTCACCAGCTAAGTGGCCTAGGTGAATTAGCCGTTAATAGTTTGCCATCATTTGTATAGCTGTACCATCTAGTCTGAAGAATTTTAAAAATGGCTTGTTTGTTTATCTATGTATTTGTGTGTATGTATATATGTGGGTGTGCTCATGCTGCTGCATGGATGTGGAGGTCAAAGGTCAAATTGTAGCAGTTTGTTTTCTCCTATTTACATGTTCTAAGGATTGAACTCAGATTATTTGCCTTAGTGGCAAGTACCTTTTCCTGCTAAGTCATCTTGCTGTTCTTTTGCTTTTTTATTGCTTGCATCCTGGTTACCCTACTTAGCAAGACCTATATGTACCATCATCTATTTACAGTAGCTTCAAGAGAGTCATATAACTTCCCTTCCATACCCCCAATCCCGTCACCCTGCTCCCTGGCACCTCCTCTTTCCCTATAACAAGATCATCTGTCCAGAATGGGGGCTGGATTGACCAGCATTTTTGTTCATCACCACAACCTCTTGCCTCCCTGACATCTTTGGATTTCCCCTTATAGGGCACAGTGCACCCTGTGACCACCATCAGCAGCAGTGACGTGGAGAAGGCTTACCTGGCAGTCTGTGCCCCGGGGGCTGATTCCCAGGCAGCGACCTTGAAGTTCCAGGCTGGAAAGCACAGCTACGAGTTAGACTTCAAAGGTACCTGTTCTTGTTGAGCCTGGGGCCTCGCTGGTAGAAGCAAGGAGATACTTCCTGCCCTGCACTGTCAAGGGTTTCAGGAATGTTGAGGGACCGGGCCAGTGAATACAGTGTGGCTGTTCTGTATCTGAAGGTTAACCTCTGGCTCTCCAAGGCCCACGTGACTCTACTAGGCATAGCACCAAAGCTACTGCATTTTCTGTAGGTACTTTCAGCCTTGATGCTCTAGGACACACTAATTAAAAGTTCTGTCCTTTTAGTCAGTGTCTAGAAGCTGGAGCTGAGGTGATTTTTTTCCCCCATGTATCTTAACAGACAAAAGCAGAGCAGTCACCCATTGGCCAGTTCTTCAGCGTCTGATTTGTGAGAACGCTGCAAGTTTTAGTTGTGCAGTCTCCATGCAAACATTCCATCCAGCTCTGCCAGCTCACTTACACTCACCAGTCCAGCATGTTAAAGGGAATCAGAGGACCTGCCTTGCTGCAGTGTATCCTCACTGTTCTGTATACTCTGTTCTGTGTGGAAAGCAGCAAGGTGCCATGGCAAATTTTCCGAAAACCACTTGGTTGTCTGTTTTCGGCAGTTACTTTTTTTTTCCTGGAGGGAGTTCAGGCATCATTCATATCCTGAGATCATCTGCATTTATTTTCCAAAAATCTTTTATATCAAGGTAAACTGAGGGGGAAGGTAACACAAACTTCCTTAGCATTGTTTCCTAGGGGAATGAGTAGGCCATGGCCTGTCTATGCCTATTTTGTCATGTAGACTGAGAACACCTCTTCCCCAGTTTACAGTAGAAGGAGCAGAACAACATTAGCACATCCTGACCACTTGTTAGGATGGCATCAGCTTGTATTCCTATCTGAGAGCTAGACGCCTTTAAGTTGTTCAGATTCTCTGACCACCAGAAATGTGGACTTGCATAATTCAGCCCCCACACTTCCCCACTTTTTATTAATTTTAATAAAGCCCGTGCTTCTGCAACAGGACAGATGATTGCACCGGTCTTAGGCAGAGACTCCTTCATTTACCCAGACTTACCCGTCTTCAGAACAGGCATTCTAATTATGCGAGTTTCTGTCTTAGGTATCTGGGGAGAAGAAGCTTCAAACCTGTCTCTGACTGCTGACCTCTGTGAAACAAGAGATTAAGGGATAGAAATACCTTTGGGCTCTGTGTCTCAGAGCCATACTTCGTGTCAGGAGAGATCATAATGTTTTATGAATAATCATGCTCCTAAGGCTATAGTCGCTTAGTTAAAGGGGAGGAGGATCACCTGTGTTGAAAATGTTATCTTCAGCTGGTCTAGAGCACCTCTTAACAATTTTACACTGTATGAAAATCTAGAACTCTTAACATATGCATTAAATTACAGTGCATGTCAAACTTTTCTCAATGTCTTACAAGCAGTTACAAACATTACCAAGTCAATACTATAATTCTAGGATGGGAATTAACAAACATTCCACAATTTGACATACCACAATTTCCTTAAATCCATTCTAATCAAAAGACAAGAAAAGTTTTTTTGATGGGTGAGAGTCCAATGACATTATTGCTGTCAGTCAAGCTTAGGCTCTCCCTTTTGTACGTGAAGAGGGCCTTCAGTCACTCCTTATTTTGAGTCTTTCTTCCCCTAAGGGGAAAGTTTAGATCTTAGTTCTCAGGGCTAATATTTTAATCAAAATGAGTTCTGTGTCCCAAAGTTTAAAACAGTCGAATGTTCGGTCTGCATTTCTAGTTTGACTCCAAAGTAAACAGGATTCAGACTGCAGAAAATTGTAGTCATTGCAGTGTGGCTGTGTGGGTCCCAAGCATCAGGAAGCAGCTCAGTGTCCTGCAGTGCGGAGCAGCGTCAGCAGGTCCCGCAGGTCAGGCACCAGGACCTCTCACTCTGACTCCTCGGCGGGGGCATTAGCAGCTACGAAGTCATTGGAACTGTTCAGTTATTTTTGACTTGTGGTTTTATGGCACTTACGGTTTTGTTTAAGGAAGACTCCCTGATGCTCTTGCCCCTCAGCGAAGTTTCTTCTGTTCTCCAGAGGAATGACTTTTACTGGAGGAAACCAGCCAAGAGTGTCCCAAGTGCCAGTCACTGTAATTGACGGCAGTATACAGAAGAGTGCAGGGGATAGAAAAGGCAGGACTGTCGTGAAGACCCAGTTTCTGCAGCGTTCACTCCTCTGACTGCTGCTAACCACAGTTTGAGTTCTTTTAAACATACCTTTCTAGTTCTCAACTTGGACTTCAGCCCCTGGAGACAGAATAGACTTTCAGTACAAGGATGTAGCTAGAAAAAGCATGCTCACAGTGAACTGATTTAAGGTGATCACAGTTTACCTGTTGCTTGATTTTTTTATTATTTGGTAGATAATAGTATCTATAAAGGAAAAGGATTGAAGTCATTGACTTTACCTACCCAGTCTTTACTATGTATAATGAAATAGAGTCTCAAGCCAAACTCTGCCACTTACACTTACTGATTATGAGGAAGCAAACACTTTCAAAATGTATGTACACAGCAGCCCAAATGACCAGCTCTGGTAAGAATTCTTCTCATGAAAGAATAACTCAAAATGATAGCTAAGTTTCCAGAAGCAGAGTAATGACATCCTGTTCCCCGACTGTCAACAGCAGAATCCCCCACAGCAAGCTCATTTAGGGATGTGTCCAGTGTAAATTAAGGAAACAACAAAGTTATTAGGAAAAGGGGTTCTTTTTTTCCCAATGAAAGATTAGAGAAGCTGTCTAACATATGCTTAACCACTCCATATATGCCAAGTAGCCATTTTTACTGTTGAAAGGTCATTTAAGATTCATTATATATGGTTATTAAGCCAGTGTGTTCATGAGCAAAGCATCAGTGGACGGTTGAATGATGAGCAACAGAAAGGTTAAGGGAGCTAAGTGAATAGTGGACTCCAGAAGATAATGAGGATAGCTGCAGTGGAAGGGACACGTCCTCAAATTATTACATAGTTTATCTTCAAAAGCAGGTAAATTCAGACATCTATAAGCTTTAGTATTAAAATATTTCTAAAATTAAAATAAAAATTGGTTTATATATTTAGATATTAAAGTAGCACTTGATAGGATTTCCTTAATAGGAAATATAGCTTCTAAATATTTGTCATTTTCAATGCAAATGTGGATGGATATCCACGCTCTATTCTTGGGATGACCCTGAGATTGAGATTGAGGGCGGGTCAAATGTTTTGTTTATTAAAGAGAACATGGATTTGAAAAGATTGATAAACACTGCTGTAGAGTCTGCTTACTCAAATTTAAGAAAAGTCATAAGGGCAAAATTTTACCTATAAATTGCATTAACTCAAGATGTGGTAATTTGGTCTCAGGCTTGGCTGGAACTTTACATCTAAGCTGGAAAAAAATTGCTAAGCAAAATAATAATTTAAATATTATTGGAAGGAACAATTCAAAAGCATTCATGCATAATTGATATACCAATTACTAATCATTTCTCTATTCATTAAACTCAGTCTCCTAAGGATACCGGTTTTCTTTATTTATGACTATTTGAAGTGTGTAAAATCACATTATTTCTAAAACTGATCTTGGGTTTTACATGTTGGATTATCTGTCCAACCCATTTAATTTATGTTTACAGAACATTACTGCTGTGCATACATGTACGAATGTACGTACACACACACACACACACACACACACACACACACACACGTGTGTTTTTTTCATTAGGTTGTTTTTTGTTTGTTTTCCAGCCTTTCTGCAGAAAAACCTTGTGTATGGCACTGTCAGAAAGGTTTGCCGCAGACCCAAGTATGTGTCTCCCCAGGATGTCCAAATGAAGCAGTCCTGGTAAGTAGCTTCTGTGAGCTTACTTGGTGTAGCTTTCAGTTGAGGAGTGCTTTGCTGCCAGAAACAAGAGCTTCTCAGATTACATGAAAGGGTACTGACTGGCATGCATGGCTAGCATCTTACTGTCATTAAACCTGTGGGAAATCGGGCCGTGATGGCGCACACCTTTAATCCCTGCACCAGGAAAGCAGAGGCAAGCGATCTCTGTGAGTTCGAGTCCAGTCTGGTCTATAGAGCTAGTTCCAGGACAGCCACATCTATACAAAGAAACCCTGTCTCACAAAACAAAACAAAACCCAAACTAGTTGGGAAAGTCTGTGAGCCATAGTGAGATTAGCTTTGTGGGTTTCCTCAAAAAAAATCACAAAACTGTCTGTTGGGATGTGCAAACCTGGCTAGATTTGAAGCCAGCCTATTGTTTGTCTTTAAATGTGATAACAGAGTTATGGACCTGAATCTTTAAAAAATGTTTACGTTGTTGGGTGTGTACCATCACACCTTTAATTCTAGCACTCAGGAGGCAAAGGCAGGCAGATCTCTGTGAGTTCAGAGCCAGCTTGGTCTACAGAGTGAGTTCCAGGATATTCAGGGCTACACAGAGAGACTGTCTTGAAAAGAAAACCAAAACAAAGAAACTTCTGGTATAATAGCCATTAGCAAACCAGCTTCGCTTTCACAGTGGGTTTCTTTGTGTCACAGGATGGCTGCTAAGAGCATCTAATTGAACCCATAGGCAGCACACAATAGGGGAGAGAGACTTTCTGCAGCTAATGGGAAATTCTTGCTCTGCACTGATCAAATTTTCTTTAAAACAAAAGTAGTTTAGTCTTGGACAGTTGTGATGGGGTTAGAGCTAGCCAAGCCACATAGCTGTGTACTAGAAGATGGCCTAGATAGTGAAGATGTACCAAATTCCCCTTAGAGTCTGTTTGCCATGGCCATGCTGGGACTTTCAGACAACAACACTGCCTAAGCTTTGGTTTTGTTGGTTCTCTGAAGACTTCAGAGGGAAAGTTTATTATGTTTTAAAACAGAGAGGTCATTTAAAGATCTGGTGTAAGTGAGAGGAAATGTGCATTAGCAGTCCAAGAAGCAATGCCTTGGGAGTCAGATACAATGAGGTAAGTTCCTGAGAACATGCCCTCCTTTTTCTCTTATAATTAAAGTTTACTTTTGATGAAATGTAAAACATGTACGTGTTTAAAAGTCCAACTCTGTAACACAGTATACTCAGTAGTTTGTGTCTGTGTTATCACTACCCTGCTCCAATTGTGCTAACCATTTTTGTTTGCTTCTAATTGCCCTTTCTGTGTTTATCTTTGCAAAATAAAATAGTGTGTATATATACACAGGTGCCCATAAAGACCATAAAGACTTCCTATGTAATTGTTCAAATGTGTTCAAATCACTGAAGACTTTTTTCTTTTTTTTTTTTATTAAACTTGCCTAATTTTTTTTAAACATTTATTTTTAATTGATTTTACATTCCAAACAAGGTTCACCCTCCCATCCCTCCTCCCGCTGCCTCCCCCAGCCCACCCCCATCCACTACTCCCAACAGGTAAGGGCTCCCATGGGGTGTTGACATAGTTCGACACATTAATTTGGGGCAGGGTCAAGCCCCTCCCCTCTGCATTTAGTCTGAGTACGGCATCTCCTCATAGTCTCTAACAAGCCAGCCCTGGCTGCCCTGGAACTCGCTGTTTAACCAGGCTGGCCTCAAACTCACAAAGATCCGCCTGCCTCTGCCTCCTGAGTGCTGGGATTAAAGGTGTGCGCCACCACCGCCCGGCTTTTCTGGATTTCTTGTGTCATCATTCTAATTTAGTTTTTAGGGGACTGTAAGCAGACTTATGCTTAGTATGTGCAATGCAAGGTCCTGGTTTTGATTCCTAACACCACAAAAAAGTAGTTATTTTGATCAAATACAAAATAAGGTACAAATGATTCAAGTCCTACTCTTCAGTGGGCTGAATCCTGTATCCTGCCCATACAGAAAAGGTGCCTAGTTCCTTCCTCAACCCTTATGACAGTAGCTGGTAACCTAGTAACTATAGCAACAATGGCTGTTTGGGCACGAATGAGACATAGCTTAGTCTGTAGGAGCATTTGGATACATTGAGTTTAGTTCCATTTTCAGTTAACATAATCCAGGGCTGGTAAAATGGCCCAGTGGGTAAAGGCATTTGCTGCCAAACTTGACACACACCCAAGTTCAACCCTTGGACCCATGGGTGGTAGGAGAGAAACAAATTTTCTTGTGTCTTCCACATGCATACTGTGGCTCAAGTGCTTGTGCATGCACACATATGTGCATACATGCATACACACAAATTAAATGTAATAAAAAATAAAAAATGTTGACTTTTTAAAAAATATATTTTATTTTCCTCTCTACTAGTTTGGAAGTTGTTCATTGTGTTAGAGACAATGTAAGAAGCTCTGTGGGTTCTTCACTTAGGCACAAATGAATGGATGGATGTCTTGATGTTTTCCTACTGTAAGGACTTCATACTCTAATCTTGATATTTGTTTTGTTTTAACTTTAAGAGACACTTGTTCTTTACTGTGAGGGCTTCATTAAATTACTCACATTTTAATCTTTACTTTTCTTCAAATTCCTTAGATAAGATATCAAAGGGAAGAGAGCTGTGGTTGTTTGTAGTTAGTCTGAAAGATGCTTTCACTGGGTGTAGACTGTTAGGCTGTGGTTGCTTTACTGTCCCTTAGAGCACTGAAGCTACACTCCGCTGTCTTCTGCTTTTCCAAGTAGCTTTTGCAGTAGCATTGTAGGTCAAAGTAGTACTTTTTGAAGCTATCACACTCCCTCCCCACCCCCTTTGGCTAATTTTAAAGGTCTTGGAGTCTGTACCTCATTCTGCTGTGTCTAGGCATGTGTTTATATTTATTCTGCGGAGAGTCTGTGGGCTTCTTAAAGCTGTGGTTGGTATGTCTCATCAGTTCTGTTCTGTCTAGAGCTTCCTGAGGTTCTGATTGGATTCCCACATTTCCCACTGCCTTGCTCTCTGGACCAGTTTCTGAATGCTTTCATTCCATGTGTCTTTCAGTGCACTTCACTCTTGAGGTGGGTGAGGCTGTGAGCTAACCATCGAGTTTTTATTGTCAGGGATTCACTTTTTCTTTCTAGCAGTTCTGCTTGGTTCTTGTTAGGTTCTTGAAGATCTTATTATGGTTTTCTTACATGTGTGTTCCTGTTAGGTTCTTGAAGATCTTATTATGGTTTTCTTTCATGTGTGTTCCAAGTGTTTTCTTTAATCATAAGAAGAATAAATGCTGATTTCTAATCTGATAATTTTACCATCTTAATAGGTAAAATAGGTGAAACTAAGAATCTTGTGGCTGGTTCTCACCGATGGATCTTCCTTGGTTATTTTTAAACTGTGATATTTTCCCAGGAAAATTATTTGTGGGATTTTCTGGAGGCTTGGAATGAAGAGCTGTCCCTTGCCAGCAGAAATAGAAGATAGATCTGCTGTAGGAAGGACAGTGGAGGTTTCGATTTACCTATAATCAATTGGATTGTAGTTTTCAGAGTGATGTTCCTAAGCCCTTTGAGTCATGGTTTTTACGACTGCTTTTATTTGTTTATATTTTTAGAACATAATGTAATATGTCTGTTACATGATACCTTTTAATTTAACACTCTGTGTGTGTGTGTGTATTGTAAAAAAAAAAAAGAATGCACATTTAAGAAGGACAAACAACAGACCACAAGTACCTTTTCATCAGCTTAACTCAAATTTCTATTACCAAGTGGGTTTGGGGGCCAATTTTACAGTTTAAAAAAATATTTTTTTCTATGTCAAGTGTATATCATTAAGGCTTCAAAAAAGTCTTTGGTGTTTTTTAATTTCAAGACTTGGGTAAAGGCTGGGGCCCATGTATACTGCTTTCCTGAGTGCTCTGTCCCTTCTGTGTGGTTGGTGGGATGCAGGTGAAAAGTGCATCTCTCAGGACTGATGGCTTTTTGGTTTGGCTGGCAGGCGTGATGAACGTTCTTGTGTAGTAGATATTTTGCTATCTTTTAAAATATTTTATCTTTTAAAATAAGACTCAGGACTGGTGATGTTGGTGAGCAGAGATCACCCGTGAAGGATTTCCATATGTCTAAGGAGTAAATGGTTTTGTTTACCTTTTGTAGCAATACTAAGTTACAAGGCCCAAAGAACATCCCAGACTACTGGGACCCTGCAGCTCTGCCGGACCCAGGATTTAAGGTATGGGATTCACACATCCTGGAACTGGACAGAAGGGGCTCTATAAAGACAGATGAGTGTGAAATGACTACTTTATAAAACTATGGCTCATGGCACCAGAGGGTAGAGATGCATGTGGGCTTTCTGTTTTGTTTCTGTAGGTCTTGGGGATTTTAAGGCTGGGTGACTGTGGATTGACTATAGCTCTCCGTGAAAGGAGGTGGTTAGTGTAAGGGGAAAAGATGAACTGTGACCTTTGCTATGGAGAGCTTCCAAGCAGGGCTGGGACAATTAATCTATTTCACTAAGTAATAAAAAGAAACAAGGGGGATATTTGAGTGTGATGAGGGACATTTAGAGGGGAAGATACTAGACAGCAGTGGACAGGAGGACAATTCAGTAGCTCATTTGAGGCCTACTTTCTGGGAGTGGGGCTGAGCAGAACACTGTGCTAACGAATGTCCTTATTGCTCCATCAGTATGAGGCACCTTGGCTGATTCCCAGTGCTGGGAACATGCCAAACATTGAAGACAGACTTTTCCAATATGGAGCCTGTCCTGGGAGGATGTCTCCTACAGAGCACAAAGCACACAGAGTAGCAGGAGGCAGCATGTGAAGGGCCCGAGGAGCTCACACACCTTCGTAATTCTAATTCTCACAGGCCATGTGCTCTACTTTTTTGGTTTTGGTCTATGTAGGATATAAAAAAATGACATCCTGGAGACACTTAAGATGGCTGTATTAGGCACCACCTGCTGACCTATGAGCCATTTTCAAAGTGAACCAGAGGGAAATTACTATACTTTGAAAATATTCCTTCTCTGGAGAGACTGCATCTTAGGGAAGAGAGCCAAATCATCACTCTTTGGCTTTATCTTGAAGTTATAGAGGTTCCCAGGGGTCTCAGGAATTGTTCATGTATTTGCATCATATGACAATAATATATGGAAATTATTTTCCTTTTGTAGAAGATTATTCTCAGTTCTTCCTCAGAAGAGTACCAGAAGGTGTGGAACCTCTTCAACCGTACACTGCCTTATTACTCTGTTCAAAAGATCGAGCGGATCCAGAACCTGGGCCTGTGGGAAGTCTACCAGTGGTGTGTGCGACTGATAGCTATCTTCCACATCCTGCTAGCTGCTTACCAACATCCCTGCCTCTCCAGGACAGTCCGAGGCAGCATGCTCGCCCAGGGCTGTTGTGTGCTCTCCTTTCTCACCCTAAGGCGGTGTGATGTAGCAGCCCTGTGTAAAGGTGCAGAGACTGCAGCTTCGCTAGCGCAGGTCCTGCTCTCACTGTGACTAGCAGAGCCAGACTCCACTCTTACTCTGACTTCCTGAAGATCAGTGGGACAGAGCGAATTTAAAGCTGAGCCAGATTGTGGAGTGGCCGCATTTGTTTGTTTGTTTATTCTTCCTATGAGGACCAGCATGCTCCTGGCCACCCAGCTTTTCTCCACACAGGGTAGAAATTCATCGTGGCCCTCCATGGCGGTCTAGGGCTTGCTGACTTGGCTTCCATGGGTTTGGGACAACATCATAGCACTCTGCAGTGCTGGAATGAGTCCTATTAGAGGGGAGGATGGGCTGAGGGTGAATGCCTGGCACTCCCAGACCAGCAGCCTCACAACTTTTCTCTACTTGCCAGCTTCCCAGGTTCAGCTCCACTCAGGAGCTGGATGGAAGAAGGACCCATGCCTTCCTCTAAGCTGTTTAGCTCCTAGAACCTTTTGCTATGGAGGGGAAGCTTTCTTTTTGCTCTTTGACCAGACCCCAACCCATCTTCTGCTCATTCTGTGCTCTGTGGCTTAAGCCTCCAGGGATTGGCCAGGGAAGCCACAGCCACCTTCCGGTCACATGATTTTTATTTATTTTTTTTAAGAAAATGGGTTCAGGAGGCTGTTCTTTGGTCAACACCTTCGTCCTCAACATACGTGTTTCTACCATTCTAGGCAAAAAGGGCAAATGCAGAAGCAAAACGGGGGGAAGGAAGTAGATGAGAGGCAGCTGTTCCACGGCACCAACACCAGCTTCGTGGATGCCATCTGCCAGCAAAACTTTGACTGGCGGGTCTGTGGTCTGCATGGCACATCCTATGGCAAAGGTAAGGCAGGGTGACCTCCACCAGGAGCTGGGAACTACTTGAAGACAGCCTCAAGAGGCTGCAGGAGCTGCTGGCCAGTCCACGCTGCTAGTGACAAATGCACTGCCTTCTGGCCTCTGTGGGGACAGCTCAACCCTGAACTGCAGTACTCAGGCTATTAATAGCTCCATTATTATACATGATTGAGAGCTCAATCAGCTTACGGCAGGTGGTCCTGCTCACTGGGACTTGTTTCTGGTAGAATGGAGGCTCTAAGAGATGGTGAGAGTTAGAAGAGGAGAGCAGCACCTTTCCCACCTTGCTGAGCACCCTAGACTGGGCCTTGATGACATCCTTAGAATAGAAGCCAAAGAGCGTGTCATTCCATCTCGCACATAGGACTTCTCTAGGCATTTTTGTCTCGGTTATTTTTGGTTTGGTTTTGTTTTTTTGAGACAGGGTTTCTCTGTGGCTTTAGAGCCTGTCCTGGAACTAGCTCTTGTAGACCAGACAGACCTCAAACTCACAGAGATCCACCTGCCTCTGCCTCCCAAGTGTTAGGATTAAAGGCTTGCACAACCATGGCCCAGCTTCTCTTGGTTATTTTAAAATATTATTTGGTAGTAATTTCAAACTCACAGTAAAGTTGCAAGCTGTGGCGTTACTCAGTGGGTAACATTTTCCATGTTACCCACTGAGGCTGAGTAGGACAGCCCTGTTTTATAGATGAGAAACCGAAGTCTAGAACAAAGTATTCACAGACTCCAGGTTTTCGCTGGATTCAGAGCTGAGGATGGTTTGAGTTAGGTGACGTCCTCATGTGCCCTGCCACACAAGAGGTGTCGATGGCCTCACGATTGATGAAGGTAGAGAACTGGAGTAGAAGAGGGGTGTGGTGTTGAAAAAAAAGAGGCTGCTGGCACCCCATTGCCAGGATGTGCTCTTCTAGTGCAGCCTGTGTGTGTCATTTCAGGGAGCTACTTCGCGAGAGATGCTGCCTATTCCCACCACTACAGCAAATCCGACTCAAGTTCCCACACCATGTTCCTGGCCCGGGTGCTGGTGGGAGACTTCGTCAGGGGCAATGCTGCTTTCGTCCGCCCTCCCGCCAAGGAAGGCCAGAGCAATGCCTTCTATGACAGCTGTGTAAACAGCATGTCCGACCCAACCATCTTCGTAGTTTTTGAGAAGCATCAAGTCTACCCTGAGTACCTCATTCAATACTCCACTTCCTCCAAGCCCCAGGCTTCCCCCTCTGTCTTTGTTACCCTGGGCTCCTTGTTCTCCAGCCGGCAATGAGTGTGGCCAGGATGCAATAGGCCTTTCTGGTGGAGCTGTTGGGAAAGTCTTTTATTAACAAAACTTTTAATGAACTCTCATTTAATGTGGCTTCTCAGTGAAGTTACATTCTTTTTTTTTTTCTCCCCTAGTGCTGGGGATGGACCTTGTGCTTGCTAGGCAAGCACTCTACCACTGAGCTATACCCCCAGCCCTTTTAAAATGTTTTTATTATGAGGCAGAGTTTTGCAGAATTACATTCTGCCTCAGTCTCCTGAGCAGCTGGGATTACAGGCCTATGCTCTCAGGCCTGACTTGAAGCTACAGTCTTAATCCTTGGCTGATAACAGTTTTAGTTCTCAGGTCCTTTCAGGTTGGCTTATGATCTATCTCATCAGTAGTGATCATGAGCCCACGTTTGTCTTTTAGTAATGTTAGGCACTGTATTTTTAACTCTTTGCTGACTTTGATGTTTATTAACGCTAAGCACAGAATTTCTACATACTATTTTATGGATTTTAATTGTTAAGAATTTACGTCGGTATGACAATTCTGTTTTTGAGGGTCTTTTTTTGTCAGTCAGCCCTTGGGGAAGAAGACTTCAGGGAAGGCCTCAGGCATCACTGTCACTTCTGCCCTCTGGCACTAACCAGGCATTTTTGGTGTAAGTGAAGCACAGTTTCCCCTGACAGGAGACGTAGATGAGTGCGCTTCCCCCCCACATAAGTGCCTGTACCCGAATCCCATAAGTACCAGACACCTTCCAGGTGTGGGTTTTCTATCCCAATGAGATCGAATGACCTGTGCTGCAAATGTCACATAAGTAAGAGTATGGAAATAAAAGACTATCTGAAGCAGATGAAGGCTGGCGTTCATTCTTCGGTGTCTGTTTAGGAGAACTGGATAGGCAGCAGGCCCTTTCCTGGGTCCTGTGGGCTAATAAAGCATATTATATATATGCACAAAATCTCCAGTTATATCCCAACTAGGTCCCCAAAGACTCTTCTGATCAGTGGCATCTACATGTTTTTGCCCTGCATTCTGTACCCTTTTTGCACCAGGCATCATTCTAACACCTTTGATCAGATGCCCACCCTCCCATACTGCTTGGACTATTCCTTCTGCGGGGTCTGTATGTTCAGTTGTGCCTCCTGCAGTGGCTGATGAGTGCTCAGAGACTGGGAGAGCAGTCAGGGAAGTAGCTCTGTAGGTCTGCAGGTCTCCAGGAATGTTTGGTTTTGTCTGAACCCCACCGCCAAGCATGAAGAGAGCCAGAAGGATCTCTTTAAAGAAAAAGATCCTTTAGCCTGGATTATTCCATCTGTGGACGCTTCCAGTTAATTTCTTCTGCCCTTGCTTAGTCAAAGCATGAGGCTGAGTGTCCGCACACATTCTCTGAAACCTATTCATCACGAGAAGCTAAAAAAGCCCGTACCAAGTGTCATCAGGACCTGTTCACCCTCCGCTGTCCTGAGGCCAGGACTTCCTTTGACACCATACTCAGTTTAACCAAAATGACCTTTCCCTTATTTAACCTCAGTCCCAAGAAAACCATGCTTGGAACCCCACTGTCAAAATGAAACATGACAGACATTAAACATCCAGGAACTATGACATAAATAACATGCTCACATGCCATGTACCCTTTTAATCACCCTAAGATAAGATATCGTCTACATATATTAAACATTTCTGTCTCCACATGAGGCCTTTGTTTGAATCCTGGATGCCCTTCAAACATGGTTCGCAGATGTCATCATCACCAGGTGCTCTGTTTCCCATCTGCCTTTTGTCTCAGCAGCGTGACTCAAGCTTAATGTAGACTCCATTTTTGGGACTTAGGGCAGATTTGGATTCTAGCTGAAGTGGAACCTAAAATAGAGTAAATTAAAATATTTGTCAGAACCTAGCCCGAAGCATGGCTCATGAAAATTTTTCTGTGGGTTGAGAGATAAGACCTTAAGAGCCAAGCCAGAGGAAGGGTTCCTGGCTTCTGTAGGAAAAGCTGAGTACCCCAAACCCTTCAGGGGCAGTTATGACAGCTTTATGTGATGCTAATAAGAAAACATCACGGAGTTATGGGCAGATACCTAGCTGAGCACAAGCATTCAACTCCCCTCACATGTGGGACGAGATGGAGCTGGAGATTTTATCACACTCTTTGATCAAGAGATGGGGCATCCCTGGGAGGAGAGGGGTCAGCCTGGCTCACAGGCAGAGACTGACCTACTCTGGGTCAGAGAAACAGGGTGGGCGCCACCCTGGAGTACCAGACCCTCACCTGAGTCTCAGAGCTGGCTTCAAAGCGGAACTTGCGCAGGACCTGGAGTAGTGTCAGTTTGACCACCAGCAGCCCTAGCCGCACTCCGAGGCAGCTCCTGGGGCCAGCTCCAAAGGGCAGGTATGTGAAGGGCCTCTGCTGAAGCCGGGCCTCTGCTGTGAACCTACAGGTCATGGGAAGGTTACAGTTGGCCTGAAACACCTGTTCCATCTAAAGCAGTGGTTCTCAACTTTCCTCATACAGTTTCTCCCCAACCATAAAATTATTTTCGTTACTACTCCATAACTAATTTTGCTACTGTTATAAATCATAATGTAAATGTGTGATATGTAGGTTGAGTCTCGTTTTTGGCTGAGTGACCCCCCCCCTTCTGGAGTCCCTCCCTCCATCAGGGACAAGAAGCTCCTGTGTCCAGGGCTGTCTTCAAGGTTCTGGATAGCTGGTGGCCTCTGACTGCCATACTTCGGTCCCTCTGCTCAGCACCATCCTGCCCCGTCCCAGAAACAGCTTCATTCAGTTAGCTGAGTGCACCCTCTCACCTCGTCTAGGAAGTCATTATTACCCATGTATGTGTGAAGCCCAGAGATAAGCCAAACTCCTAAGGCTTGACCAGCACCCCTGTCAGGCCTCCCTCCCCTCACATCGGACCACACAGCCTCAGCAAAGTTCCCATTCACTTTAGCGACATCCTTGAAGCCCTCCCAGGGGCCCAAACCTGCTATCTCATTGAAGACTGGCAGCTACCTCTCCATTGACCTAGCTTTGCTGGTCAAAATGTGGGAAGCTTAAGTCCTTGGGAGCTTCCAGATTTGGGCCGAAGGCAGAATGGCTGGACTTATTATCAGATCTCATCCCTGGCTCTGTGGAGCTAGGTGACAGTCACCCATCTGTGATGGCCAGCTTGCTTCTTACCACTTCTGGGCTTTCTTATGCTGTGAGCCCCCACGACTGCTGCTTCTGGTTATGAATCTTTATCATGTTCACAGGACTTGCTGGGTGTCAGTTATCTGAGTCTCACAACCCATGAGCAGGTTGTAGAGGTGGCCTGGGTTCAGATGGAGTCAGTAAATGGAGCGCAGAGGCTCCTTGCCAGCCTCCCCTGTTGAGCCACAGAAGGGAAGTGACTGCTTTTGTCAGGGTAGGGTGTGAGGGATGCCCAGGTGTCTTATACCACCTAGCCTAGAAATGAAGTCGGAGGTAGACCAGATCCATGTCCACAGAAAGAAGCGGATCCAGGTGATTGGATCTCATGAATTGAGGCTTGAAGGGCAGTTATGGGCTTTGTTGCTTTTTTGTGCACACACAAAATGTAACCCCACAAGGTGGAGAGATGGTTCAGTGGTTAAGATCATGTTCCGCTCTTGCGGAGGACCAAAGTTTGGTTCCCAGTATGTATGTTGGGCAGCTCACTCTTGCCTAGAGCTTCCTCTGAGACCTCCGTGGGTACCTACACTCACTCACATGCACATCCTTGCATGCATGTCCACGTGCACACAGACAAACATACACTACACATAATTAGAAATGAAATCTAAAAAAATAGACAAAAACCAACCCTGCCTCCTGTGTCCTGGCTTGGACAAATAAAAGATACTGATTCTTGTGTGCGTTACTGCTGTGATGCTAGATCTATGAATTCAGCTTTTCCTTTGGAAATGGTGCCTCCCAGTCTGTCTGAATGGCTGTGATCTTCATTTGGGGTCGACTTTGCCCATGACTCCCTAGCTGCTGTCTCTAAGGCAAATTCTATCCCATACACTCACATCCCTCAAGGACCTGTTTCTAGACAGAATTCGCTTACCTTTCAGGGTCAAAGGTCTCAGGGTGTGGCCAGTGCTCTGGGTCACGGTGTAGGGCACCCACGGCTATCTCCAGCACGGCACCTGCGGGGATGTGCTGTCCCAGCACTTCACAGTCCTGTGCTGCCTCCCGTGTGAATCTGTGGGAGATAGAGGCAGGAACGCTTGCCATTGTGCCAGTGGATAGGGCTGTAGCTGTTAATGGGACCCAAGATGGAGCGTGGAGTGAGGCTAGAGACGGGGACTGAGGGTGCGCCAGAGAGAAACCAAGGTTTTGTCCCATACACTCCTTCCGATCTCAAGGCCCTTGTGATGCTGTAGATAATACCTCATCCATGGGCTGAGCCCTGGGGAGCCCTCCACGTATGTGGGGATTGCAGAGGTGGCTTCCAGGGGCTACATTCTGGCTAAGCTAAGGGTTGTTCCTCAGCTGTGGCCTCTCATGTCTTCTTGCTCTAATACCCCCACTTCCCCTTTCACTTCGTCTCCTCTCATTTGGTAGGATAGCCCTGTTGTCGGGCTTCTGCCCTCTGCTCCTCATTCCGTGAACTGTTCTCATGTTAAGATCCTGAAAGCATTGGGCGGCCCATCCTGCGGACTGTGAACGTACACCTTAGCCTTTATAATGCCATTGACTAATTAATGGATAATATTGGTTGTTAACGACTACAACCAAATTAACTAAAACTCAAGCAACTGGGCACACTTGTGAGATTTTCCTTGGTTGGATTATTTGAGATGGAGACCCACCCTTGATGAGAGCCACAAGTATTATACAGTAAAAGTACAGCTGACAGATCCCTAGACAGACTCATGGGAATGTACTCCGATGAGAACGATTTGCAAAGCTTAGGGAACACTTGTCTTTTGGGTAGCCACTCTCAGTTCTGTAGAAGTCTTGTGAAATCATGACGTTTCTTCCTACCATAATGGGATTCATCCCAAAGTATCCCAGCAGTGTATAAACCTGACCTTTCCTGTACTGGCAACTGTATACCTTCTCCCACACGGTGGGGCCCTGGTGTGAAAGCATTCACTCAGCCAAACATTTGCTCACATAGTCAAATCTGCATAAAGCTAGTCCCCTACAGTTAGCCTTATGGACGAGAAAGGAGCCCTGAACAGGAGGCACTGAGCAGGAGAGACAGCATGTCTGCCCTTCCTGATAAACAGGTCTGGGTGGCCCTGAATTCTCCAACAGCCAACCTGGGAGAGGATAACCTACTGGCCTTTGCTCTACCCTAACAAGCTCTTAATATTCTGTACTTGCCTTCACCTTTCACTTGACACAAGGTCTTAGTCTAGGAAATTAACTGTTTGTACCTTTACCCCTAAAATATACAGGAAAAAAGCTTGGGTCACTGAACCAGCCCCAGAGAAATAAATCCCTTCTCTCCTGGGTGGCAGTGAATACAGCGCCCTGATGCTTAGCCCAGGGGGCCGAGCTCCATCCTAATCCTCCCGGTATCTGCTGGGTAGCCTCACAGCCCCACCCCTTCTGAGACATACCTTGTCAGTCCTTTAGCCATCCTGTTAGCCCTAAGAAATGCGTGCTTGGAATCATTGTTATTTACCAGGGAATTGTTAGGTATGTCTGTGGGGGTATATAAACTGGGAACCCTGGGGGATGAAAAGAACAGCAAGGAACATGGAGGAAGAACATCGAAAGGGAAACAAACATCAGGAGAGCAGGAGAGAGAGCATAGAAGGAATAAATGGGACATGATAAAAAGATCCATGGAGCTCATTTATTTTGTTTACCCTCAGGCCTTATTAGTCAGGCTTTCACCCACTATAGCGATCCTTCTGAACCCTGAGAGGTTTAAGGGGATTAATTCCCCAATATAAACCTTGATACCCCACAAATTATGAGCCATACCTCCTGGTGGCAGCCCACATAAAGGGACATGAAAGGGGGAAGCTTTTGCTTTTTGCCTGCTTGTCCTCATTCTCATTGGCAAGGTCATCATCTGTGCTGTTGATGAACCATTTCTTCACTGGTGTTAGAACCTGCTTCTTCAGGATTCCAGTGCAGATTGAAAACCTTAAGCTCTTTAGGACTTCCCTGGGACTCCAGCACCAGATTGAGACTGCTGAAATATCCAGTCTCATGGACTGCACAACCCCCAGATCCTCTCAGCCTTTCTGTCAGGAGACAGCCATTGCTGGACCGCTCAGACCGCAGCCGTAAGATAAGCTAATAAATTCCATAGGTGTATATTTTCAATTCTGTTAGCTGTTCTGTTAGAGAACCTGACAAATGCAACTGTAGCTCATGAAATAAAGCTGTGACAAGGAGGAGAGAGTGAATCAGAAACCAGGAAGCTGGGAGCAGGGGGCAGGCAGAGCTAGCTTGGGATGGGTACCTGGTTCTAAGACCATGAGTAGGTGAGTGGAAGCCATTCCTATGGCGGGAGGTCTTTCCCTACTCTGGCTGTATGGTGTGTGGTGTTAGGACTGAGAGCAGAGCCCATTCTGAGTCACCTTTACTGGCCTTTCACAACGAGCCTGTCTATGATGATTGCCGTTGGTTCCTGGAGTTCTGTGTCTTGTCTTACCCCAACTTCTCACAGCAACCATTACTTAATGAACTGTTTCTTACAACTTGCAAGATGGGGTGGCCAGGTTGCCCTGAGGCAAAAAAATACCTAAAAGTTTTACAGTTAGCCTTTCTCCAGTTCTTCCCCAGAGGGACCTGAGGCCTTTTAAAAGTAGCTGTAGACTGGGGGAAAGGAACAATCAGACTTTGTGGAGTATGTTGGATACTGGTTCTGAATTGATGCTAATTCCAGGAGATCCCAAGAAACAGTGTGGCCCTCCAGTTAAAGTAGAGGCTTATGGAGGTCAGGTGACTAGTGGAGTTTTAGCTGATATCTGACTCACAGTAGGTCCCCAAACTCATCCTGTAGTTATTTCCATATTTCCAGAATTAGTAATTGGGATAGATAGACTTAGAAGTTGACAGAATTCTCATATTGAACACAGGATTTAACTCTTCCGCTTCCTGGTGCCCGCTTTCTAAATCTGTACATGTTGAATTTTTATCTGCACAGCTTGCTCCTTTTCATTATAAATCTTCATTAGAGTTTCCACTAATAACCACATGACGGAATCTATACCAGGCTTTGAGTTTTCCTCTGCCAACGGAATTAATCTAAAACTCTTCACTTTAGCCTCAGGCAGACTCTTCGGACAAGGGCAAAGAGCAGCCACACTCTTCACCAAAATATCACAAGAATGATCTCTAGGCAACATGCTAAAATTTTCCTCTGAAACCTCTTGAGGTAGCCTCCACAGTTCATCAAATCACACTCAGCTCCACTGTCTTCCATGCTCCTACTAGTATGGCCCATTAAAGTGCTTAACCATTCCACTGCTTTCCTAACCTAAAGTACCTAACTAAGTCCAAATCCCACCAAACAAAGACATAGTCAGGCCTATTACAGCAATACCCCAGTCCCTGGTACCAACTGCTGTCTTAGTTAAGGTCTCTGTTGCTGTGAAAAGACACCGTGACCACAGCAACTGTTAAAAATGAAAACATTTAAGTGGGGTGGCTTGCTTACAGTTTCAAAGGTTCAGTCCATTATCATCATGGCAGGGAACATGGCAGCGTGCAGGCAGACATGGTGCTGGCTACATCTTGATTGGAAGGCAACAGGAAGTAAACTGTCTGTCACACTGAGCAAAGCTTGAGCAAAAGAGACCTCTAAGCCCACCCCCACAGTGATACACTTCCTTCAACAAGGGCACACCTACTTCAGCAAGGCCACACCTCCAAATAGTACCACTGCCTTTGGGATTATGGGGACCAATTACATTCACACTGCCACAGTGAGGTTGGGTTTGTTTGTTATTTCGTTATGGAGGGACATGTAAACTACCATGGAACCATTTTCTGTAAATATCCGAGATAAGCTCTCACTATGCTATTCTAGCTGTCCTGGAACTCACAGAGAACTGTCTTCTGAGAGCTGGGATTAAAGGTGTACACCACTATACCCAGCCTGACCAGTTTATCTAATTTCCTCCTGGACAGATACCATTGTTCAGCTCAGAAAGTTCCCTCTTTCCCAGGAATCTCAGCAACTACAGAAAGACCTGACCCGATTATCACTCACTGCTGGGACTTGGAGATGGTCCTTGAAGTCGCCTTGTTCTGTTTTACTACCAAGTGTTTAGTCTTGAGTTTCGTTTTGAATTTGCACTTTGCAGTGCATACCAGCTGCCTGCCAAGTCCCCTGGGAGGAAAGCTGGGTATAAATCACGAAGAAGGAAAAAGGATTGGACATCAGGTTACTTGTGGCTTCTAAGAATGCCACAGCAGGGCCATAGACTTGTGTCTTTTTTGCCAGCATCAAGAGCAGCAAGGAAACTTTTGAGTTAATGAGCTGATCTCTATCAAGAGACCCTCAGCTCACACTACAGCAACTTTGAATATTCGCTTCTGGGCCAGCACATTTTAGATTGTAGCTATACACATACCCTGCCATGTTTGTGGTTTGGAATTCTCTTTGAGCTACCCTCAGATCACATTTTCTCTTGAAAATGACAAAATGTATCTCCATATGGTCTGTGTGGTACTGGAAGAAGTGCTGAGTGAAGTCACGATCAAATACTTCCTGCGACTTCCGAGATGTCTGCTATTTCACTGCCCTCAAGGGACCCTGGTTAAGATGCCTTTCCCCAGGGGGCACTTGGTCTGGGGGAGTTTGAAAGAAGCAGACCTGAAGGTTGGTGTGATGTTTGTTGTGAGTACTGAGATGTGTCAAGAATGCAGTGTGAACTGTAGTCACAGCCTGAAGTGCTGGGACGAGCAGCCCTTGCTGCTGGACACACACACACACACACACACACACACACACACACACACACACACGGCAAATCTTTGAAAAAAGAAATCCTTGCTATGAAGTCTAATGTGAGAGCTCCAGCAGGGGCTGTTGGACACTAACATTCCAGAACATTCTAGCCCTAGATGGTCATCCACCGAATGTTGCCTCCCAGGGCAAGGACTTTAGCCTGCTTTGGGTATAGGCTAATTTTCTAGTGCTCAGCACTGACTATAGAGGTGGTGAATAAAGGATGGATGGATGGATGGATGGATGGATGGATGGATGGATGGATCAGTGGGCAGGGGTGATGAGATTCCATCGAAGTCCAAGAGGCCAAAGGGACAGGGCTGAGGAGGAAGGCCATGGTAGGAAAGGCTAGTGAAGTTCGGTAAAGGTTAGCCTGCGGGAGAATGGGCCTGGTGCTCCAGGGGATACAAAGAAACCCAGGAACGCGTGCGATGAGAGGCGGCAACAGACAGAAGATCAGTGAAAAGGCCCTAACAGTGATGTCAAGGTTCCGTGGACATACCTGAAAGCCGGTGGGTACATCCTCAGGGTCTCTGCAATCACCATGTCCAGATAGGGCAGGCCTTCCTGCAGGCTGCAGTACTCAGGGGCTGGCTGAGGCAGGGAGCAAACGGAGGTTGTGTTAGGATTCTCACGGCTCTTGGTCGTTTTCATGAGCTCTTGCCCCAACTTCAGCAAACATTTCTGTGACACTCCCATCCAGACGGCCTCTCAGTGGCTGCTTCCCCGGCTCATCACCCCCTCCCCCGCCCCCAGCATATTCTGCTTGCTCTGTTTCATTGTCAAAGACAAGGAAGTGCAGCCCGGGAGTTGGGGATCTCTGGGTGTAACATGGAGAGATCTGGTGTGATGGTTTATATTGTCTACTTGACAGAAGGGAGAGTCACCTGGGAGATGAGCTTGGAGTGTAGAATCCTGACAGGGTAAACTGAGAGGAGGAGACTCATCTACTGTGGGTGACGCCATTGCCTAGGCAGGAGATTCTGGGCTGCATAACTGGGAAACCGAGCTGAGCTCTGGCATGTGTGCATTCACTTCTCTCATAGGACTGTGACCTGGCGGCTTTAGGCTTGACTTCCCCACCGTGAGGGCTGTAACCTGAGTCTGTGAGCTTAAATGAACCCTTCCCCCTTAAGTCTTGTCAGTATTTTACCACAACCACAGGAAAAGCAACAAAGCCGACTCTTGAGACAACCGCGGCAATCACAGTGCCCGGAGCGCGTGGCATGGCTAAGTACCAAGCCCACGCACTTGTGAAGTGCCCTTGTTTAATCCTCCCAGCAAGCCGAGGTGGCAGGTATTTCCTAGTCTTTTAAATGAGGAAGCTGAGGCTCAGGCTGGCTGTCACCTGCATAGTAATTGGTATGGCAATAAAGCAAAAAGACAGAGAGAAGTCGCAAAGAATAAAAGCTTGCAACGGTTAGCAAGGATGAACAGTTAACAAAACCCCCCAAAGCTATTATACACCAACAAGGAGAGACAGCTCAGGCGAAAAGCTGTCAGAGGGTATGAAAAGGCAAAGCCCAAGAGGAGGAATAGAAGTCAGGATGAGAAAAAGCTGCGAAATAGTAATAGTCTCACACATCAGACAAGAAGCTGGAAAAGACGGATTAAATTTTGGGAGTGCAGGTGTCAGGTTTCCTAACATCTCCTGGTTAGGAATAGGGACAGACCCGTGTGTGTGTGTCGTCAGCAGGTTGTGGGTACCCCATGGGTAGGGCAGGGTCTGATCCAGGCACTCCCAGCCTGCCACTGCGCTTCTTGTTGGGGTGGGGTGTGTTCTGTTTGGGTGGGTGTTGCTGTTTGTCTCTGAAATGCTCCCATAGACTCATGCTTTGAATGCGTGTTTCTCCAGGTGGTGACGTTATTTAGAGAGGTCAGGAGCCTAACAGAGGCGGGGAACTAGAGGAGGACCTTGAAGGTCCTTATGGTGACAGGCTGAACTCTCTGAAACAGTGAGTCAAAGCGACCCTTTCTTTGGCTAAGTGTGGTTTCTGTCAGGGACCTTGTCATAGCGACGGGAAAAGTAACCACAGCGGGTAACAGCCTTGTTGCCTTCAACAGCCATCCTAGCAGAATCCCTAATCTGGGGGAGGACTTTCTTCTGCCCCCCAAACCCCTGCAGAGCAGCCAGAGGCAGCCCCGTAACCAAGCTCATCCTGCAGACCAGCTCCAGGTGACTTCATTGGCCATGCAGGAAAGAGGCTCACAACCAGGAGTGACCATCCGGCCACACCACTAGGTGGGGCACAACTGCCCTCCCCCCACTGTGAGCATCCTGGGGCCACAGCGGTGTTCCCTGGGAAATGGCTATAAATACAGAAAAGCCGGTGGTGGGAGAGGAGGCAGGGTCAGGGCACCTGGAGTCTTGAAGTCCATAATAAATTCTGTAGCCACTAGATTCAACACAGCCGCTAGGGATGGCCCACCAAGAGTCAGGCTTCAGTACGGACATGGGGTCGAATCCGTCTGTGAGTGTGTTTAGAAGGCAAGGGAGATGTTTGCACTTTGTAATATAAAATGTCAACTGTTGCTTGGTTTTCCCAGCACTTACCTACCTCCACTCGGGGAACTGTTCCTAGCTGAGGCTCTTACTTGGCTTCACACTTCCGCCTCCATCCTAGGCCCTGTGTGTGTGACTGCGCCCTGTGATTATTGTCACTGCTCTATTTATGTTCTGGGGTTCTAATCCCTGCCCCCTGGGCTTCCTCCCACGGCTGAGTTCTCAGTTGCTGTCTTGCCTCCAGGACACAGACACAGAGGGTGCGAATGAGGCTCACATACGTTACAGCATCTTGGGGTGACCATGGTGGTCGTCTTAGCTTCAAGATGGAGGAGCATGGGGTATGCATGCGGAGGGCCTAGCCAAAGGCACAGCGACTCAAGACTCCTGGAAATAGCAGTCTACCGTGGGGACTATGGGAAAGGGAGACACCTGGACCAACTGCCCCAGCTGTAGCACAAATAATAAAAACCCAGAGGCAGATGTTGGGGTTCAATCTGAAGGTCAGAAAAGCAAAGCAGCCAGCCACTGGCTCTTACCTCTACCCCTGACCGAAAATGGGTGGTCCTGCCTCCAGGATGATGAGACTGATATGAGACCTGTATTACCCCACTTTATAATCCTCTCTAGAGCCATATTAAAGGTGTGCACCATCACTGCCCAGCCTGTATGGCTGACTAGTGTGACTGCATTGCACGGATCTCCAGGCAAGCTTTCTTTCCCAAAGCACAAATAACGTGCCACCATACTCGCCTCTCATCCTTCCCCGCCTCTCATCCAGGCTTAGGACTCGGGCTCAGGATACTGTGAAGATCTGACCTCCCTCAGCACAGCCTAGGTCTGGGGAGCGTGGGGGTTCTGGGAACAATTTCTCTTCTGCTTTCCATCTTCAGGGGTTTACTTTCCTCTGGCCATTGAGCTCACAAAATATGAACTGTGCATTTCAGGGGTTCTGATGCGACTTCAGTAACTGACTTTGCAGGATGTGAAGACGGGAAAAATCTAAGTATATAATTAGAAGTTTAGATTTCTTTCTTTACTAAGGCTAACACTGAGTAGAAATGAAACAGCATCCTGACAAACCCACCAAGAGAATGTGGAGGAAAGGGAAAAGCGCTACACCTGCCTGGTGGGCACTTCCTGCTGCCTTTTGAGTAGAGTCCAATGTTTGCATTTTGCTTTGGGACTCACTGATTGTATGGTCGGCTCTGCAGGATTTGGTTAGCTGGTTCAAGGGGACCAGTATAGAAATCTAGATTGGGGTAAAGGGAAAGAAGCCAGAGGTTGAGGGAGGGTAAGTCATGGGCTGTTGGTGGCCACCTTCTGCCTCAAGGAGTAGTGAGTACAAAGCACCAGCTGGTTTTTGTTTATTTGTTTGTTTATTTGAGACTGGGGTTCTCTGTGTAGCTTTGGAGCCTGTCCTGTCCTGACACTTGCTCTGTAGATCAGGCTGGCCTGAAACTCACAGAGATCCACCTGCCTCTGCCTCCTGAGTGCTGGGATTTTAAAGGCGTACTTCACCACCACTGCCACCACCACCACCCGGCACCAGTTGGTTCTAAGAAAGAAACCAATTACACATAAAGAGAGAAGCAGGGGGAAAAGGACAGAGGTCACTTCCTGATGCCTCATAGGATTCCAGTTCCCACTGCCATCTGCTCCAGACAAGTTCTCACCGCTGGACAAAGTCATTGGCATGTTGAATCCTGCTATCTGCAACCGCAGGCGTTCTAACAAATGTAAAGATGTGGAAGGAAAGAAGAAAGGAAGGGAGGGAGGGACCTGGTGACCACACCACAGTCTAGAACTGTGTGCACGTGTGCGTGCCTGTGTGTGTATGTGCGTGTGTGTGCGCGCATGTGAGCCTGTGTGTGTGTATGTGCGTGTGTGTGCATGTGTGTGCGTGTGTGCCTGCGTGTGCGTGTATGTGCGTGTGTGTGTGAGTGCGTGTGTGCCTGCATGTGTGTGTGTGTGTGTGTGTGTGTGAATGTGTTATCTCGGAGCTGTGTCCCTGGTGGGTAAGTGGTGCTGGTAAACTTGTGTGGATTATAAACCGTCAGGATCTGTCAAACAAGAAGATCACTAGGCAGGCTAGGTGGCGCCTTCATTCTAAAGCCAACCCCTTCATTTGTTCTTCGCACGGGCTTTCCACTACCCCTAAACTCTGACGCAAGTGCGCCTGTGACCATCACCTCAGTCCAATGTTCTCGGGGCCCACTCTCTGGGACATGATGGCCTGTGGGGGTTTTCCAGAGCTTTCCTGGAACCTCAGGTGCCCATCACACAGGAAGAGTAGGCCACCGAGGTGAAGAGAAACACACCCTTCATCTAAATTAAATCCAGGCCAGGCAACAAAATTGCAAGCTGTGTCTCACAGAGCAGTGGACTCATCCCTACTTGTTCCCAGCATCTCAGGGACATAAAGGTCCTGAGCTGAGCCTACCAGCAGAGGGCAGCAAGCGTACGGTGAATGGGGGACTCCCTGGTTCCTGAAAGGGGCCTCAGAAATCATTGCGACTGGTTTCTTCATGATAGAGAGGAGAAAAAAAGCCGAGACCCAAAGAGAAAGCCTGTCACCGGACCGGGAGTCTTGCTGAGGGGTGTTCTGAGCACTCCTGCAACCAACACTCTGACACCTCAGATGCTGCTGGGCTTGATGCCAGAGGCCCAGGAAGACAAGGGCTTGTGCTTTGGGGAACCACACATCTAACAAATCACAAAACTGAATGTCACTGATGTTGTAGAATAGGCTTGAGAGGGACAGAGAGCCCATTTGGCTTGGGAAACCGCCCATTTCTTCGCCCAGGCTGTAAGCCCTGTGCCAGGCACAGGAGCTACATGGCCACCACCTTCCTCCAGCTCTCAGTCAGCTAGGGTCTAAGCGAGTGGGAGAGGGCGGGATGGGAGAACAGGGGAGGTGCACACATACCTGGCAGCTGCCAGGAGGGAGCCGCGCTCGCACTGACCTTCATAAAGTCAGCTGTGTGGATGGATGGGGCTTCTCACTAATGTGAAACAAATATGGCTCATTGGGGGACTCTGAGCCCAATGGAATAGTTGTCGTTTTGAAAAAGTTGCGGTTTGTTTGGTGATCGAGTTTTAGAAATAGACAGAATACACTGACCATGTTAGAGAAATACACGAAAATGTTTGCAGATGACATGAGAAGGGAATATGGGGTTTAAAAAAACATCTTGAGAGTGGAGAAAAGTTATGTAAACAGTGACTCCTTTTACCCACAAGATAGTAGTTGAAGTGGGTGACGGGTTGATAGGTGTCCCTTAAATAACCTTGTAATTTACAGACATTGTTCTCTCTCTATTTTTCCCTCTGAGACAGGGGTTCTTTGTGTAACCTTGGCTCTCCTGGAACTAGCTCAAACTCATAAGAATCCTCTGCCTCCCCAGTGCTGGGATTGAAAGCGTGGGCCACCACTGCCTAGCAGTTCATTTTTACATTGCATGTTTGGGTGTTTAGCCTGCATATATGTCTGTGCTCTATGTGTGTTCAGTGTCCACAGAAGCAGAGAGGGTTTTGGATGCTCTTGAACTGGTGTTACAGACAGTTGTTAGCCAACGTGTAGGTACTAGGAACAGAGCCCGGATTCTCTGGATAGGCAACTATTGAACCATCTCTCCAGCCCCTAGCCTTCTAATTTTATCTAGTGAAGTCTTCCAAAATAAAAAGTTAAAATACCAAATAAAAATGTAAGCCCTGCAGCACTGCGTGGGGCCGACTATAGAAACTCTTGAGGTGGGTGCAAAGAATTCGGATGGTTCTGGCAGGCTTGACAAGTGGGGGTCATGAACCCTGGGTGGATGACAGTGTGCCGTGCACAGGACGGAGAAAGGAGTCCCATCTGGGTGACCATTTGTTTCAAGAGAAGATGCCAAAGAGTAACTGCTGGGTGAGAGGATGTGGCCCATGGCAGGCCTTCTAGATGTGGGCTTTCTTGGGCATTTAGAAACACACTAAGTGGTGTGTGCTGTTGCGGTTGTTGATGGGATTCATTTGACAAAAGGGAAGGTTGAGAAGCTTGGTGAAGGAAGTATCTGTCCGTGAGGCACTGCGGTGGTGCCCTGTCTGTCTGTCTGTGAGGTGCTGCGGTGGTGCCCTGTCAGTCTGTCTGTGAGGCACTGCGGTGGTGCCCTGTCTGTCAGTCTGTGAGGCGCTGCGGTGGTGCCCTGTCTGTCTGTCTGTGAGGTGCTACGGTGGTGCCCTGTCTGTCTGTGAGGTGATGCGGTGGTGCCCTGTCTGTCTGTCTGTGAGGCGCTGCGGTGGCGCTGTCTGTCTGTGAGGTGCTTGCCCTTCAACTGGCGTCACATGCCTGTAATCCCAACACTAGTGAGGAAGCAACAGGAGGATCCTTGGTGGCCAGCAGGTCTGAGTTAGCAAGCAAGCTCTAGGTTAAGTGAAAGACCCTGTTTCAAAAAGATGACACACACACACACACACACACACACACACACACACACACGCTCGCGAAAGCGTCCTTGGAAGAAAAGGCTTACTCTGCATGTTTAAAACAGAAATAGCATCTGTTGGGACCAGGGGGACGGCTCAGAGGGCAAAGTGCTTGCTGTCCAAGCACGAGATCCTGAGTTCAGATCCCCAGAACCCACATAAAAACTAGGCATGGCAGCACACTCTGTACCCCAGCGCTGGGGACAGACTGAGGATTCCAGGGCTCACCGACAACCCGGTCCAGTGGACATGGCAGGCTCTCAGTCTGATGAGAAACCTTGTCTCACAAAAAGGGGGGTGGAGAATGACAAGTACCTGATGTCGACTCTGGCCTTCACATGTGCGAACATGAGTAAACAAGGCCTCACGTATACAAATCACACACACACACACACACACACACACACACACACACACACACACACACACTAGCTAGTGGAAGGGAGGGGCTGGAGCAACAGCCAGCACCGAGCTCTAGCTGGCCCACCTCAGGCTGCTGGCCCAGTTTCTAACCTTTGCATATTGTCCGTAGAAAGAGGGCAGCAGCAGGAGAATTAAGGTAGTAGGGTGTGGTCTGTTTGGCTTGGAGGGCTGGGAAAACTGAGGGCTGAGTAGAACAGGATACTCTCTTACTTCAAGCCAGGCGACCTGTCAAGCTTCTCCTTTTCCAAAAGATAACATTATGAAGTCACCTGGGCTCCGCGACCTCCAGACTTAGAAGTGGAATTGTAAGGAACCCCAAAACCCACCTCTCTCCCTTAAAGTAGCCCCGTCTGTCCCGCTGTCCCTGCCGTTCCTTGTGGAGCCACCGTATTCCACAAGCGTAGGGCACAGGTTTGAGGAGATCCCACGGTAGCTAGGGCTGCGGCCCAGTTGCCAGGGCACCATCAACAGGTCACCATGGTGTCCACCCCAACTCACAGGAAGGGCAAATGGAAGATGAAAATGGCAGTTTCTGGAAACAGCGACGAACTGTTGACACTTCTGTTGGGACATGCCCACTGGCAGGTCTCCCGAGGAGACATCTGTCCTCCGTAAAGAGTGTTAGGGAAAAAAAGTGATTCCCAAGGGCTGACCAAAGTCATTTCAGCTGAGATTTGCTTCATAAAATGAATTTCTGTGCTCTTAGAAAGGAGAAAATGAAATATCAGGAAAAATGGAAATGAAAAATGTGTGTGGGACCTGCCCTGTGCTTACATTCTCACATCAGGCTCCCTTGACTTCCAGGGAGCTTCATTTACGTTTGATCTTTACGAGGCAGGAAATTCTACTTTTATTTCTTAGATGTTTGGCCTCTTAGCCTTTTTTAAAACATTTATCTTATGCGTATGTTTTGCCTGCATGTGTACATGTGCCTCGTGTGTCTGCCTGCTCCCCTCCCCTACAAGTTCAGAAAATGGTGTCCCTGGAACTGGAGTCACAGATGGTGTGTGCTGGCACTTGAACCCGGGTCCTTTACAAAAGGTTCTCTGCAAGCCCTGTTAACCGCTGAGCCATTTCGCTAGCTCCCTATATTAAACATTATTAAACACTGCTTTTGTTTTGATTTGTTTCCCTCCCTTTTTTTGAGATAGGGGCTCTTACTTTGGAGCCCTAGGTGGCCATGAATTTGGGATCCTCCTGCCTCAGTTTCCCAAGTGCTGGGTGTATAACATCACACCCAGGCTATCGATGCATCTTTTAAGTGGGAAATAGTGTTTCCCTTTCATAGTTGCCTTGTGTTTCTACATTTAGATTGTGTATGTGTGTGTTTATCATGTTCTTGGAAAGCTAGACACATGCTTACAGACCTGCACAGATCCACACACGAGGTGTGTGCACAGATGTGACCTGGAGTGTAAATTAAAATAAAGACATAAAAGGGCATTGATTTGCAAAGATTTTCCTTCTGGAGATTCAGAGACCTAATAGAGAAATGAATATTTTCTTGTTTTGTCAGAGGAACTAGAAGTGGCCAGCTCCCTGCTGTCCCTCGGAAGCAGCAGCTTCGCATGGCATGGATGGGGCTCCCTCACGCCCACCCTGTGCTGCTTCTGTGTTGTACAAACAGGGCCTAGCGATGTCGCCTTTCTCTTTAGATGCAGAGATTAGAAATCTTTGAAGGGAACAGTCATGGGGACACACAGGCACAACAGACACAGGTGAAAAAAGGGCTCCATGCACCTGGCTTCTCCAGTGAGCGCAGACCATAGCATGGGACTGGTTTGTGGGGAATGTGGTGACCTTAGCGTTGCACTTTTGACTAAAAACTGGGGAGCAAAGCCTTCCTTGAGGTGTATAGCCCAGGGTCTCACTGCCTGTCCTGGGGTCTCACTACCTGTCCTGGGTCTCTCTCACTACCTGGCCTAGGATGTTACTGGCTTCCTCACAAGGTGGGTCTCTAACTTCTTCCAACACTGAGGGTTCTTTTCTGAGATTTCACAGGAGCTTAGTGGGTTTTGTGAGCTGTTTCATATTTTGAATGAGAAGCCACAAGGGCCTGAATGTGTGTGTGTGTGTGTATGTTGTGGTGTGCCCACATGCTTGCATGCATGGACACACACACACACAGACACACACAGACACACAGACACACACACACACACACACACGAGCAATCTTTCAAGTTTCCTGGCTTACGCAGCAATGCTCCGAAAGTACTGCATGCTAGCTTTAGAGAATTTGGCAGCATTAGAGGCAGAAATCCATTCATAGCTCAGAGGAAGCCACGAGGAGCGTGTACATGGCATCTATTTTTATCCACATTAAAAGAAAAAAAAAGCCAGGATTCATCTCACACAAACAAAGGGATTATTTTTCAGGTGTTCTGGGCTCAGAGGCCCAGGCCATTAAGGGATTATCTTAGGGAACAAATGAAAGAAGATAATACATACACACACACACCTGTCCACTCCCACCACACACTTATGCACACACACACACACACACACATACACACCGCTGTCCACCCCCACCACACACTTATGCACACACACCCCATCCACCCCCACCACACACACACACACACACACCCCTGTCCACCCCCACCACACACTTATGCACACACACATACCCGTCCACCCCCACCACACACTTATGCACACACATACCCGTCCACCCCCACCACACACTTATGCACACACACCGCATCCACCCCCACCACACACTTATGCATACACATACACATACACACACATGCACGCTTGCACACACCCACGCACATCCTCCTCCTCAGTCCTCTCCACCTAAGGCCTATGGCGTCGTCTGTGCCACCCCTCTGTGGGCACGTAGATCCTGCCCATAGAGAAGAAAACTTGCAGGCTTTCATCTTGTGCAGTTCCCATCTGCTCACCAGAGTCCACATCGTTATACCCTTCAGTCCCCACAACTTCAGTCCCCTGAGAGAGGCAGGGCAGCCTTTGTTGTCCATCTTGTGAGGGATCGCCCCCTTCCCCCACAGAGTCCCAGAGGTTAAGGACCCAGGTCACACATCTAGTAGAAGGTAGACGTGGAACCAAGCCCAGGCCTTCAGATGTCACACCTTTTCTATCTTCCCTACTTGCTACCCAGCCCTGCCTTCTTCCTCCCTTCCCTCCTCCTTCTCTTCGTTCCTTCCCTCTTGTACATTGCATGGAAAAATAGCATCCTGCAGAAAACAGCTCACACAGATGTGTAGAGCTCAGTGAACTTTTACTGGTGTAAGAGTTTCCAGACCAAGACAGAACGTTCCAGAACTCTGTAGTGACTGCACCCATTGCTGTCACAGCTGCTTCAGAACCTGACGTGTGACACAGAGGTGGCTTTGCCCTTTCCCTTTGCGTGTTTGTCAATGTGCTAGCCCGTAAGCAGGCTCCACATCTGCCTTCCTTCGCTCGGTGTCCTGTGAGGTCCGTCCCGAGTGCGCTGGAGCTCTGATGCTTCCTCTTCTTGCTGTTTCTCTTTCTTTGGTGCTCGGGATGGAACCCAGGGCACTGCTCATCCTGGTCTGAGATGCCACTATTAAGGGCACTCTCACGTGTGACGACTTTACCATGGACATGTAACCATGTGTCCACCCTTTCCACTGTGGGAGGACGTTCGAGTTGTCCCCAGTTTGGGGGCCATCATGAACAAAGCTCCCGTGAACGTTCTTGCCAATGGTTTTGGGTGAGCTTGTACACAGGTTTCTGGGGAATGTGTCTAGGAATAGACTTGAAGGTCCGAAGGGATGGGTGGGCTCAGCTGTAGTAGATATTTCAGACAGCTTTACAGATCGTTTGTGTTGCCTGAAATTTTGGGGATGAATCCATCAAAAAGCAGCAAGTTGACATCTTAGTTTTTTCTCTACTCCAATTGCAGATTTCCCCCATGCCTTTCCTTTATCTGTCTGATATTCTGAAGTCTAGCAATTTTAACTATCCCGGGAAAGGGTTGAGGGAACAAACTTGGGTACTATTTTGGGAGTTGGATTATTCAGATAGCATGAGGGGGGTGCGGGGGTAGGGATGGGAACAAATAAGACATGTCTAATTGCATAATTTAAAAAATCGTCCCAATTATCAGACGCAAGCACTCATGAGCAAAAATGTATTCTGGCATCAAGCAAATTTACGTTTTTGAATTAGCTGCTGTTTTTATAATATTTAGCATTCTGTTCTCTCCATTAGCATGAATCATTCACAGTTGATTGTATTTGATGCTTAGAGAAATAAGCCCTTTCGTAAACGCTAGTTAAATCACCCAGCCTGCTCTCGCTGTGTGGAGGAAGAGTGGACTGCATTTGATTTGCGGGGAAACACATTTATTCACTCATTCCACAGACGGGCATTGCTTAGCAGCCTGTGGGAGGTGGGGAGGGTAGAAAAGGGGAGATAAGATGAGATCCCGGAGCATATGGAATTCATTGTGTATCGGGGAAGCCATTCATTTGTTCATTCGGAGATTTATTGTTATGGTGGGGCCGCTGAGGGCTTTTGAAGAGTGGAGGTAACACAGGGAAAATGGTATTTTTGTGATCTGACAATGACAGGAAGAATAGATGGAGCAGGAGGAACTGGGGAAGCAGGCGGGGAGGGGGGATTGCAGAAGCGATGAGCTCCCGGCACAGCCTGAGAATGTAAGCTCTGAGCCTCCATCTTGTACTCCCTGCTGGTGCTAGGACGGGGTGGGGTCATCCCAAGACATTTAAATTCAATTGGCTTGGCATGGCTACAGGGATTGGTGTTGTCTCCCGAGCTCCCTGAGGGATTATCATGTGTAGCCTGGATATCACAATCACTGTTATAAAGGAAGATTAGAGGGGAGGGAAGGGGAGGCTTGGGATATAAGGGTCTAAGGCGAAGGGAGGTTAAAGTCAGTCCCCAGCTTTACTGCTAGTGACTGCGAAAAAGATGGAAACGGGATCCATCCACTGTGTCAGGTAAGAGTTCCGTATCTGAAGATCTGTGTTGGAGCCCCCCACCCCCACCCCAACAGCAACTTGTGCCTAGAAATGGGCCAATGGAGCACAGTCATACAGAAGTGACCGTGCCCTCGGGGATTAAGGGACTGAAACGTCACTTCTGCACAGGTGGCTGGGTCACTGGAAAGTGAGGGACTCTGGACCACAGCTCCCAGTGCTGTAATTTAGCTCTGAAGCGGCTCCCACCGTCCATGTGTTAAAGCACCACCCTGTGCTTTTGGGAAGTGGGGGACATTTGAGAGTTAGGGCTTGGGGGAGGAGGTCATCTGGAGGGGTTGACCTTGAGTGGGACCCATAGCCCATTCCTCTTCTGTTACATTAGCATCTCAGTCCTGAAGTGAAGGCTTCTCTCTACCAAAGAGCCCACAGCCCTCTTCTCTTTCTAGTTGATCGTCTCCGGTATTCGCTATAGTGACAGAAAGCTGACTGGTACTTGGGTCACCCCTGCCCCCATCAAGGGTCCAGGGGTTCAGGACTAGTGAAGACTAATGCACTGACAGCTTGGGGAGGGGAGGGGTCAGAACCGACACCCCTGGGACAAAGATAGAGAGGAGTGAGAGACAGGGGCAATGTGAAACCCACACAGCATGTGTCCTGTGTCCTGGAAGGACTAGGGGCAGGTCAAACACAGGGGACAAACACAAGTGTGTCATATGCCGTAGGAAACCTATGTGACAGAAAGACGCTGTGTGGCTCCCTGGGCATTGTAAAGGTCACTAGAGGATATTGTTAGATGTCCCCTCATGGATGGGTGGGTGACGTGGGTGACCTCGAGGTCTGACGTATGAGGGCCACACCTCATCTGCTCAAAGACAGCATTGGGGTCCCAGCACATTTTAGGACAAGTAAATGCCATGGGAAGGCAGAGTGGGCCACGATCTACCCCCTGCCCACCCTACTTCCTGTTTTCCACCCTACTTCCTGTGTACTTTTGTTGATAGTCTACCCCGAGAGTCAGAGTTCAGGTCACCCCTTGCTTGGAGAAATGGTAAACAAAGATAAGAGCTCTAAGCACTGGAATTTATTTTTTTATCCACTTGGACTAAAAGCCACTGCCGGTTAAATTTAGACAGCCGGTTCCAGACCCCCTCCCGCCCTCTTGCTTCCTGCCCCCTCTCTGCCACCATGCCTACAGCATGGTCTCTGCTGGTTGTGGAATATGTAATGTATTCACAGGGCTTGGGCCAGAGTCAGCCTGTCTGGATGTTTATCAGAATGTATCACTGGAGGGCCTGGGAGACAAGAGCCACTTCCTCTGGTCTCCAGCTCAGTTCGTCAGCAGCAGCAGCCAAAGGCTACCCAAATATTTACCCAAACATCCGCCAGGCAGAGCTCCCGGCTTCTGTCTCACACGGTCTAGGTGGGCTGTGCCCCAGAAGATGGGGGTGTCACAGCATTGCTGCAGACCTTCTAGGTTTACAAGGTCACCTTCCACCTGCCTGGAATCTATCTTTGAAAGGCTCCTTTTCTTCCTTCTCCTTTTTTTCTTTCTATGTGGCATAAATCCCTTTGCAATCAACTCTAAGATCCAGAGAAATCCTTTTGTTGACCCGGAGTTCCGTTGTTTTGAACATTGCTTCAAATAAATGCACCATTGTCTGGGTTCTGAATTTTCTGGAAAAAGATCTCCACTGTGATGTGATTTATTGTAGCAGGATCCCGCCTCCACCCCCCAACAACACACACACTCATCTTCAAATCCCTATTGACTGCACAGGATATAAGTAGGGAGGGCCACGCCCAAGCTGGAAGAAAATCCTCCTCCCTCATCAAAAAATTCTTCTTTGTCCAAGAATGTGTCTGGGACCACATTTTAAGGATTGTTGAAAATTTAGGAGTATTTTATTACTTTATTTTGATTTTATGTGTATGGGTGTTGGCCTGCCTGCTCATCTGTGCACCGCTTGCATGCAGTGCCTGTGGAGGCCAGCAGAGGGCAGGAGATCCCCTGGGGCTGGAGTTACATGCCACCCTGTGTGCTGAGAACTAAAACCTGGTCCTCTGCCAAAGCAGTCAGCGCTCTTAACTGTTGTACCATCTCTCCAGCCCCAAAGGTGTTTTTGTGCGCCAGCTTAGGAGAAAAGAGAGTTAGATGTCAGTGTTTTTGCTGACACTGATATCAGTCGTGGGACACTTCAAAGAAAAAAAAATGAAAGAGGAGATACCCAAGTTCCAGAAATGTAACCCTGTCACGAGGAACCATAGGTCAGAGAGGTGAAGCAGCTTGCTCAAAGTACTCAACAAGCGAGGGGCAGAGGCGGCGTCAGACTACAGGCCAGTAAGCCATGGCTCAACAGTATGCTTTCTGCCCATGGTGCTAGAGATGGATGCATTAAACAACAAAGCCAGAGGAGAAAATCAGAGCCACACCACTATGGCAGAATACTGGTTAAAGATGTGTTACATTTGTTTATGCTGTAGAACATTGGTTTTAACGATGCATAGATGTGTAGAATTCTTTTATGTTGCATTTGTTTAACTCTGTGAAGCTGTGTTACTGTGCCTGTCTAAAACACCTGATGGTCTAATAAAGAGCTGAACGGCCAATAGCGAGACAGAAGAATAGCTAGGCAGGGCTGACAGGCAAAGAGAACAAACAGGGGGAGAACTCTGGGAAGAGGGGATCAAGGAACAAGAAAAGAAGGGGCCAGCCACACAATCAGACATGGAATAAAAAGGAAAGAAAGGTATATAGAATAGAGAAAGATAAAAGCCCAGAGGCAAATGGAAGGCAGAATAACTTAAATTAAGAAAAGCTGGGTATAGCCAGGTGGTGGCAGCGCCCGCCTTTAATCCCAGCACTCAGGAGGCAGAAGCAGTGTGTTCATGGCCAGCCTGATCTACAAGAGCTAGTTCCAGGACAGCCAGGGCTATTGCACAGAGAAACCCTCTCTCAAAAAAAACCAAAACAAAACAAAAAAAACCCCAAAAAACAAAACAGAGAGAGAGAGAGAGAGAGAGAGAGAGAGAGAGAGAGAGAGAGAGAGAGAGAGAGAGAGAGAGGAGGCTGGCTAGAAACGAATCAAGCCACAGCCAGGCATTCATAAGAAAGAAAAATAAGTCTCTGTGTGATTACTTGGGAGCTGGGTGGTGGGCCCCTAGAGAGTAAAGAATAAAAGAGTAGAAAAAAAACCAAAAACAGCTACACACATTGAATGTGCTTCTCTCTTCTGCCCACTCCCCTTTTCTTCCTTTCTTGTTTGGCAGTGCTAGAGATTAAGATGCCCAGGACCTCACGCGTGCTGAACCAGTGTTCTGCCTCTGAGCCACACCTCCAGTTCTCAGTGCTCAAGTGTGAGCCAGTGCAGTGGCACCTCCTTCTGGAGTGGCCACGGAAAACCCCAGGGAAGGCAATCACTTGCGGAATGACGTGGAGCCTGTTCTAGATCAAATAGGAGGCGAACTTGAGTAGTGCGACTTTGCATTTCTTAACACCTAGGCATGTAGAAAGAGAACAAAACCCAGGTGCTCCGGCCCTCCCTGTCTCTCTGATGGGCACTGAGGACAGCCACGTGAGTGGACAGGGAGAAGGTATCAGGCGCTTCCTAGAACTGCCCACCCAGAGCTGTGAGAAACTGCTGTCTGTAGCTCCCATCCCCAGTCTATGGTGACTTTGCTCCAGCAACCTGAGTCAGGACCAAAAATGCTTTTTGTTCAGACTGTGTGTATGCGTGGAGTATTGCACGGGACATTCTTGTGATATAAGAATATCACGTTCTCTTTGCTTATCTGAAATTCAGATTTAACTGGATCTCTTTATTCTTGCTTGCCAGTCTGGCAGCTTGAGGGTTCTTACCATGCTAAGTTGAAAGCTATGTGGTTGGACCAGTGCTCTCAGGTGCATGGAAAAACAGGAAGGAAACTCAGAGGTCCTCTAAGTTCAACACTCATTTTATGTACCCAGAACACCCCACTGCAGTCAGAGCGGCTGCTCACACAGAAGGTCTATTAACTGCTTTCTGGAAAAATCACCATCAGATTAGCTACTCTTAAACATATACCCAGCCCCAGTTACGACAGTTACAAGTACTCTATTAAGATGCTTTTCTTGTTTGTTTTGTTTTGTTTTTGCCAAAGAAATGGAACATGATGGGGCAGGATTGTAATCCTCACCCTCAGGAGGTTGAGGCAGGGGAATCTCAAGTTCAAAGCCAACCTGAGATACATATAAAGACCGGTCTCTCTCTCTCTCTCTCTCTCTCTCTCTCTCACACACACACACACACACACACAAACCAGAAGTTTAAAGAGTAGTTCTTTGTGTTTTCTTTTATAATGAATACTTAGAGGTTCTTTACTTTCATGACTGGCCGACAGAATCTCTGAGCCACTGTGAGTCTAGCAGATCCAGCTGGAAGATAGCAGGGAAGTTCCTGGCCTCACTGAGACTCCATTTGTAAGTGTAGAAAATGGGGCAACCTGAAAAGTCACTGCCAGGCTGCCCTCTTAAGTGCTGCTCTTAAGAGGCACTGCTGTGGTTGGTTCTTCTGCTTTGGACACAGGATGAGTACATGAATATCAAAGGCTGTTTCCCTGCCCCGTGACTCCACAGAAGCCAGTTCCATCCCTGCTCAGGTAGCAGACAGGTGTACCAAGGATGAACTCCCATGTCAGGTGGGGTGCCTGGGGGAGAGGAGGTCCTCTCTGGTGGCAGGAGGATGGCGGGTGCTATTGGGTAAATCCTCCAAGATGAGGCAGGGCTGCAACTCAGTATGCCAGACGGACCTAGGTCCAATCATTTCCTGGCTCCAGGTCAGTTGGTTGTGGGAAGATCTTTCCAGTGTTACCCAGTTCATGATCCGTTCTGGTCCTGGGCTCCTTGCTGTCTGCAACCCTGTAAGCCTGAGGAGTACCATGGTGGTCTCACATCTTTCTATCCAGGGTACTTTATAACCCACAGGGCCTGTGTCAGGCTAGTGACTCCCCTGTCTCAAAGACAACTGAAGCCTCTGTTGGTTTGAACGAGTAATGTCCCCAGAGGCTCATGGATTTTGAGTACTTGGTTTCCTGTTAGTCATGTATTTGGGGATGACATAGAGCTTTAGGAGGCGCGGCCTTGCTGGGGGAAGTATGTCACTGGGGGTGGGCTTTGGGAGTCATAACCTTGCTCCTCTTCTAGTTTGCTCTCTCCACTGCCTATACAACTGTCATTGCTTGGCTTCCTGCTGCTATTAAGGTCTCTCCTGCTGGAACTGTAAGCCAGAATAAACTCTAAGTCACAGCAACAGTGAGCTAACTGACACAGCCGCCCAGGCACTGCTCATGTCCCAGGGGAGGAAATAGAGGCTCCGGAACTTAGGTGGCATGGGAGAGCTAGGGCTGAACCTGTTTCCACAGTGCTTGGGTCCTCTGTCTACACCGCGGTCACCCCCCTTTCCACCTTGCGCTATTAGAGGTTTCTCTCTGTCGTTGGTGGCTCCCGTGAGAAGGACTTTTCTTTCAAGAGTAGCCTCTGCAATGGCAGAACTCAGTGCACAAAGGCGCCAACTAGAAGGATGGCGTGCCCCTTCTCCAGCTGGAAGTAGACGCCTATGGTGAGGTTTTTAATTAAACTGGGGCGGCAAGCTTAATCAGGGACAGTCCCTGCCTTGGAGTTGTTGCCCATAGAGCAGAGTTTGGTGGCTGCCCAAAGTAGCCGCTCCGTGGACTCAGACTCCCCACTTTGGGTAGAGCCTCAGTGAATTGGGGGGGCTACCAGCAGCTCTGCCCATAGACCCCCCCAGGCCTGTCCAGAGGGACTGTGGGTCCCCTCTACTCCCCATGACATGTTGCCAGAGATGTGGAGAATCACAGTGGGCTCTGGGGAGACACAGCCTCCTGGTACATCCTCCCGCTCCTCCTTCCCATGCGGTACCCGCATGGCACTGAGGAGCAGCAGAGAAACTCTGCTCTCTCGTCCTTCAAGGAATGGAAGGATTTCCCCTCTCTCTTCTCAGTGCCCCAGAAAAAGCCCCTCCTCGTTTTCTGGGTCAGCTGGGCCTGTGGCACCCAAGGCTTCCCACATAGGTCATCCCACCTGTTCTCTTTAGAGCTTCCTGACATAGGCCTCTACCAGTCCCAGCTCTGGCTCCTGTTCTGGGTCCCCTCTTTTGGTTTTCTTATCTCTATGATTGGGTTGTTATGATATTGGAAAAACCCTACGGGGGTGACTGTGACTCCATGAGAACAAGTCACCCCCACAGTCTCACAGGACAAAAGGTTCTTAGTCTTTTTATGTTTTTATTTCAGTGATGGATTCTTTTAGAAATACCCCCCCACTTTTCCCCTAACAATAATTTTATCTGCCTCACAAGGATGCCCTTAGCTACTCATGAGACCCCTTCAGGTCTGTGCCCCACCTTCTCTATGGCAGAGAGCTGCTTGTACCTGCTCTGCACCCAGCAGAGATGACCAAGGCACAGTCCCTGGGGCCAAGGACACAGGGCTATTCTAGTAACTGCTGGAAGTGAGGGCTGGCTTTCACGGGACACTGTGAAGGTCAGGATCTGCCTTGGATGGGGGTAGGGACACCGGGAAGCCTTCCCCAGAGAACAGGAGCCTGATGCTGAAGCAATTTTCCAAATACATTTGTGTTCTTTCACACAGAAACAATAAAAGCCGTTAAACAAGGTTTTGGAACAGCACTGCAGCGTGTTCCGTCGCCGCTGCATGTTTATTGCCATTTTATTGGCACACACTCTTCTGTGGTTTCTGCCTCACTTCAGCCTGGTCCCAGCCCAGAGATGGTGGCGGAGGCCTGTGTTAATGAGGGCAATTTGTTTTGGCTGGGGATCTTAGACTCTTATGTTTCTTTTGTCTCTCTGCCTGCTGCCTGGGTTGTGGGCCTCGTGCACGCGTGGACGCCTGGCTCTGAGGCTGTCAGAGTATCCTACCGCACACAGGGGCAAGGCTTCTCAAAGGCTTAGCATGAAGGTCAGAGTGGCCGGGAAGATAAGTCCCTCTAGGTATTGGATGTGACACTCCAGGTCACTCCAAGGAGGCCCTTAGGGGAGGGCCAGCTGGCTGCAGAATTTTCCCCATCAGGATCAACGGTCCAGGCAGCCAAAAGCAGAGGTCAAGTCTATGAGCCACACACACAGGACAGAAGATGGCGTGGTAGAGAGGGCAGGAAAGGAAGCGCGGTGGGGACGGGTGGTCAGGGAAGCCAGGGCAGTGATCCTGAGGGGTGGGCACAGCTGAGCTAGATCCCTTCAGGGACCAAGACACAACAAGGTCCCAGGGGTCAGAACCAGGAAACACAAGAGTCACGTGTCAGTGAGAGGACGCAGGTCTGCGGGGCTGCTGTTGCACGGGCAGGCTGAGATGCACACTTCTAAGTCTGAGCTGCTGCAGGGAGTGGATAAATGAGGAGGAGTCAGGGGGGACAAGCGCACCTCACACCCCACAAGCTGGGAAACCCTTACAGGCATTTGTAGGATCGCCCTTCAGAACCTTGGTTCTGAGCGAGGGGCAGGGAGATGTGGCTATAACAAGGGTGGGGTTGGGATGGAGAGACGCCTAGCCGGGGGGGGGGGGGAGGCATGGGAGCAGAACCAATGATGTCATTTATGAGAAAGGAAAGTTCTAGGCTTGTCGAGAGGCTTCGCTGTGTTCTGTGGGTGATTTTTGCTTGTGCTGGGTATAAACTGAGGTGTAGATTGTAGACGAGGGAACTGAGGCTCGGGATTGGTGTGTAAGGTCAGTAGGCATAGATGGTGGCATCTGGCAAAATGAGGGATGTGACGTTCTGGAGTGAATACAGACCAAATGTTGACTCCAAGGCCTGTGAGCAGGACAACAGAAGGACACAGGAGAGCAGTCTGTGGTGAATGCTTCGTAGGATGGAACATAAACCAGGTCAGCAGAGGAAAGGGCCCTCTTGGGACCAGGGTCTTCGGGTCAGGGAGGTTAAAGGTGAATAGGAGAGAGCAGGAAGATGGCCAAGAGAAGGAAAGATGCTGTGGGTTCTCTGCTCCCTCCGCTGTAGAAGCCACTGCAAAGATAATCTAGGACCTCTCTCTTTGGACCTGAATAAGGCATGGGACAGGCTGTTCTGGCTGGTCAGGGCTGGTCCCAGGTAGCACAGGGCTGGCAGCTCGCTTGGAAGGGGCAGGAAGCCATTCGGGAATCCTGCGGCCCTTGCTTCTGTGGTTAGCTACGTGGGGCTTTGGCTCTGCCGGCTTTCTTAGCCTTGAACTTCAGTCCCCCTGGGTGTCAGCAGATTCCTCTGGTGTGGCATTAACATGGGTGGTAATTACCTGCCCCATTGTCTTCATAGTCTAACTTGGGGGTGGGAACACCCCATCCCAATGTGTTCATCCTCTCTGTGACTTCAGCTAGCACAGCTGCTTCTCAAAGAACTGTCCCTGGACCACAGGGTCACTTTTCAGAAGTTCGGCCAGACTGGGGAAGCAGCGAAAATGGTACACTACACACTGTCTTTATTTCTGCTCAGGGCCTGCAGGGCCACAGGAAATGGACGCAAACGGGAGCAGGAGAGGGACATCAGTGGCCTCTTCTAAAGGCTCCTCCTCCGTTCATCTGCGTACCCTCTCTTCTTATAGGTCACCAAGCATGACTAACTGGTCCAGTTTGGTGGGCACACTGCCCTGGAACAGATGGCTGAGCAAACTCAATTCTCCCTGCTAGCCAGACAAGCAGGGACAGCCACCACAGGCTGTCTTTGTACACCCCTGAGCAAAGACATCCCTGTTTCTGCCACACAGCCCGCTGCCCTCTGGCCTGCATCCTGGCTTTGCAAGCTTATGAGCTGGTGTCTAGAGTTCTCTAGAACTCCACGTCAGTCACGCCGGCACCATAAGTATTCTAGAGGTCAACATAGCCTGTGCTAAGGCCCGGAGGAAGCTTTGGAGGTTGTAGAGGGCAAAGGCAAGCAGAGGAGTTTTGTCTGGAGGAGGTTGGGTGCGGAGCAGAAAAGGAGACAAGCTATGTGACCTTGTATTTGCCTCTGGGAGTCTTAATGCGGAGGCAAGAGCAAGATCACATAGCCCAGAGGGTGAAAACCCAGATGCCCGTGGAGCCAGGAGACACCAGGACTCCGTAAGCTGGTGTCCAGAGGGAAGGGCTGCAGCATCTGGCCTGGCTGCAGGCAGGAGCTACTCAAGGCACACTGAGGGCACGCCCTTGTCTGATGCTGCCAGAAGGGATGGGCTGAAGGTGGTCTAAGCTTCCGCTGCTTCAAGACAAAGCAAGCATCTAGATTTTTATAGAATTCTGATTTCCTAAATTCAGCAATTAGTACATTTTAAAAAGCTAAACCAATACCTCTGTAGTTAGACTCAGTGTATAGGCCGCCTGTGCTGACCCCTGTCCTCCAGGGGTGACTGGATTCTGTGGGCTGGGCAGCCCTTGCCGTATCATTTGATGTCTGCCCGCTTTTGGCCCAGTCCCTAGGATGCTGTGGTATTTGTCTCCACACTTGGCTAAGAAAATAACATTCTTTTCCCAAACTTAGACTTGGCAAGTGGGTGGATTTCTGGTTTAGGTGTTGAATCTTAGAAAATGAAGAGGCACCTGATAGGAAGATACCATTCCTTCTCACGCATATCGCCGCTCTGTGGAGTCTAGGAGGTTCTAGTGACCCTCAGAGGCTTTTAGGTCAAGGCAAGGATGACCGTGGCCACCTGCTCTCATTTTCAGGATCCACAGATGAGTGTGTCCAAAAGTAGAGTTTGTTGTTGTTGCTGTTTTGTTTTTTCAAAGTCACGCAGAGCAAAGACAAAACTGTCTGGAACTAATTTCACAGCCTTCTTTCCATCCCTGGAGCTGCCTTTCTTTCTGACGAGCTTTCTCCATAGAAATGATCCCACCATCATCAGACATGTGTTTGATAATTGCACGACGGCTCTAGGCTCAGGGGCCCCAAACCTATGTATTCTATAATGGAACTGGGAGTGTGCAATGTGATCGCGTGAGATCAGAGAGGGGCCTTGGTGGGGGTGTAGGAATGAGACCCCAGCTCAGGTGGACAGGAAGAAGGGACAGCTTCCCCTTGCGTTGGGATTCCCATCCTTAAGTTTTCCTGGGGAGATGAGGGAGCCAGTGCACAGGCCAGTTTCTACAGATACAGAAGCTGCAGGGAGCCATAGGCAACAGGCTTCCCAGGGTGAGTCCAAGCTGTCACCAAGGATGGGAAGCCTTCTGTGAGGTGTGTGAGTGAGTGTTGGTCCATCACTGTCAATTTAAGCTCCCAAGCTGAAGATGGTGGTCTCTAGAACGTTAGACCTAGACTAGTTCTTACAGATTGCTAGGGAAATTCTTCCAGGGCTTCCTGCATTCGACTTCAAATTCCCCCTCAGGAGCCGGTACTGAATACTAGAAGCGCACAGCGAGTTTAAATTTGTTTCATGGCTTGCCAGCTGTGCGGCCTGAGCCGACTTTGGCAGCTGCAGTTTCTCACCCACCAGAAGAGAGACACGCCGGCCTCGCTGCTCGGAGCTGTGTCAGCACAAGTCTCCATTCAAGGATGGCTCAGAAAATAATGTCTGCATGAGAAAACGCAGTGGACACTCGCTTCTGGTCAGCTTCCCCGTGTCCTACCAGGTTGCCTCCCCTCAGGCAGCCTTTGTAGATGGACCCAACCAAACCTTGAATTTGCTCTCTTTCTGAAGAGGCTCCTCAAATGCTCGCTGCACACCTTCACTGCGAGTGGGGTCTGCTGCTTCTTCCAGAGGGACATAGGTAGTCACGGCAGACACAGATGGGGCAGGAGACATGAGATCTTGCCACTCTGGGAGAGCCTGTAATGCCAGAAGGTACAGCCTGTGCCTCTTTAGGGGAGCTCGATCCACAGGTGGAAGGATGTTGGCTTGGTCCAGTCACAAGCTGTTCCTCCCCCCAGGTAGAGATGAGTTTCTTATTCCTGGTACAGTGGGTAGGAGTGGGCAAAATGATCTCTAGTACAGACCCAGGCTGGGTTCCACCTATGCTCTGATTTAAGCATTGTTCTGTTGGCCTCTTGAAGGAAATCACGTCCTGGGAGAATGGGATGTCAGAGGCAAATTTAGAGCAGAAGAGTAGAAAAAGTTCCCAGTAATAAGGAGGGCATGATATACATTGTCAAGGGAAGAACTGGTTACTGTGTGTGTGTGTGTGTGTGTGTGTGTGTGTGTGTGTGTGTTGCAGTCCCCTTTAACAGATGGAGACATAGGCTCAGGAAGGATCTGTGTTGTCCCCAGAGTGGCTGGGTAAGGGACCATTTTGCAGGGAGCCCCAACTCTGAAGGTTTTAGCCCCTACTTTGTCACAAACGAACACAAATGGGAAAAGTCTTAACTGGTCTGATGTATTTCCTCTTTTGTAAAGTGTATCCGTGTGCGTGAGTGCGTGCATGTGCATGTGTGTGTTCATGAACTTGTGCATGCCGAGAGAAGAGCAGACCTCTGTTGTCTTGCCTAATTCATTTGGGAAAGGGTCTCTCACTGGCAACAAGCCAGCCTCAGTGATTCTTGTCTCCGTCTCCCACAGAGCTGGGTTATAGGTGCACACGGCCATGCCCCACTTTGTAGGTGGGCTCTGGCACCCACCCCCAGGTCCCCATGATTGCACAGAAGTCCTCTCACTCCCCAAGCCATCTCTCCACCTCATGGATTCTGTCTTAATCTCCCCATTCACTTTCCTGGATGGTAACCCTGTAACTTGGTGATTTTCAGAACAGGAGCTGTGATCCTTTAGGGGGTCTATACATTCAATTTAAGGGGTGAAGGCCAAAAACTTAGACTGATGTAGTAGCCAGGCATGATGGAACCCACTTGTAATGCTGTCACTAGGGGGTGAGGGTGGGACAGTCAGGAGGATCACTCAGTCTGATCTTACATAGCCAATTCTAGAACAGCCAGGGATATATATTCTATCTGAAACAAAACAGAATAAAGCTGAAGCACAGCAAATATGAAACATAAATAAATGAATAAATAAGTGAATGCATGCAGGGCATAGCACACACACACCCACACGCACACGCGCACACACACGCACACACGCATGCACACACAGTAGACCAGAGCAGACCACATATAGACAGCTACATGTCCTTTTGTGAAACTTCTGTCCCTGTTATGTGGTGAGTGTGCTCTGGTAAATGAATACCAGACTGAATTATAAATTACATTTCTCATGATGGGAACCAAACTTTGAAACCCGAAGCTGTAACACCCAGGTGCTGACAGGAATGCCCATAAATCTTCTTTGCCTCAGTTTCCCCACTTTCACTGGCACCCCTGTATAGTTGGATTCGTTTAACTCTATTAATGCTCCTCAGAGGACCAGCCTCCCTCACAACATAAAGAAACAAGTCCCCCACAGTGGGCACTGTCCTTGGTTGCTGTTTCTTCTGCTCTAGCAGAGAATACCTGGGGGTTAAGCCATCCCTGATAAGTGCAGACACCCCCAATTTAGAATAGAAACAGAAGCACTCAGTTAACTAAGTATCAGAATACAACAACTACATTTTCAATATAAGTATATCCCAAATACCGAGTGAGAAACAATAAAAAAAAAAGTCATTATTTATCTGGATTCAAATTTAACCAGATACCTGTATTTTTTTTTCTGACAGCTTTAAGTAAGTAATAAGCAGAGAGCAAATAGGAGGGAAAGTTAGAAGATAAAGACTTTAAAATGCCTCCAACTAAAAAACTTTGTGCTTTAATATGATCATAAATTAACAGCTGTATGGCATTATGCAAATTTATGTTAAATTATTCACTCTGTCATCACGCCCCAGTAAAAATTATATATATGACATTTAGGGGAGAAATGACATCTTCTGATAAGAGTTTTGCTCTGCATTTTCGTGCAGCTGATTACCTGTGCCTGAGCGCTGTGGCCACCCCTCCCAAGAGGTCCTTGTGGAAGTGGCTCATGGAGTTCCTTCTGGTCTAAGTCCCTGGAGAACCGTCCCAGGAGTGGTGGTTTCTATTGTCCGGTGACGCACAGCCCTGCCCTTTGCCCAAGAGTGGCACCTTCTGGCAGTGAGCGCATGGGCTCCAGGGCATGCCAGAAGGAGGGATTTTATCCATAATCTCTGTCATTCTGTCTTGGAGCAGTCACACCAAGGGAAAAGGACATCCCACCAGCTGGCTAATTTAATATTCAAGCAGACATACGTGACATCATGCCTTTAGGCCTCCTTACACACATATACTTGACTGTATCATTTAGAGCTCCCACCTGAAGGTTCCCGGTATATCCCATCATTTTTAAAACTAATTTCTTTTCTTTTTCTTCCGTTCCTGCCCCACTCCTTGAGACAGGATGTCATATAGCCCAGGCTGGATTTGAATTAGCTGGAAATGACCTTGAACTTTTGATCCTCTTGCCTCTATTTCCTGGGTGCTTGGATTCAGGTGAACCTCTACACTTGGAGGACAGTTTCTTAAAGTCGAGGCACTGCTTGTGGAGGAGGTGCTCCTTTCTGCTCTGGAAGGGAGGGTCAAGCCTTGCAAAGGGAATGTGACCTCCATTAACCTGGTGCCAAGGAGAGCTTGGAGGACAGGAAGCCAGATGGCTTTCAGGAGATTGCAGAATGCCAGACCTGGCTTGAAAATGGTTGTTGGCGGAAGTAAGCTACAGGGAGGAAGGCCGGTAAGAGGACCTGGAATGATCTGGAATGGAAAGCAGGGATGTTAGGAACAGTCCTAGGGATTCCCCGGGGGTTCTGATGCTTGCCATCCTACAGACGCAGGCCGTCGCTCTTCTGAAGGTGCATGAGCTCACGAGTATCTTGCAGGCTCCACTGGCCTTCTTAGAGAGGATGCTGGTTTCTCAGCGCACACAGACAAGTGTGCGTGGGTCTTGGCCAGGAAACTATAATACAGTGTGATTCTGGGCTGTATCCTAATGTCCTTTCCCCATTTGCTTACTCACAAAACAAAGGCATGTAGCTTAGTAGTAGAGTGTTTGCCTTACTTTGTGTGAAACCCTGAATTCAATTCCTAGTCTCTCTCTCTCTCTCTCTCTCTCTCTCTCTCTCTCTCTCTCTCTCTCTCTCTCTCTCTCTCTCTCGTGCAGGTTCAAAGGGGGATTTGAGCAAATGATCTCTGTTTTCCACCCTTGATCATCACTTCCTCAACCACCACCACTGCTGAGCACCCATGTCTGGCTGTGGTGAGGCAGACGAGCATAGGGCTTAGCTTAGCAACCCGGGACTCTCCTTGGCTTGGGCTAAGCACACATATCCCTTTCCTAATGCACCTCATGACCTACCAGGCTGCATGTCTGCCTCAATCCAAACAATGGAAGAGGCTCCTCCTCCCCTGGACAAGGATCGAAACCTCCCTCTCATGAACAATTTCTACTAAAACACATACCAGAATGTGTCTGGGTATGGAAGGCAGTGGCCTGGTGTGGTTTACATTGCTTTTGAGTGTATGCACTGTGAGGTAAATTGTATCCTCTGAGTAAACGTTTAGGGAGATCTCCCTGCTTACCATAGTTAGGCACACCTGTGATTCAAGCCAGATGCATCATGGGAAGGGACATACTCAATGAGCAGAGATTTATTGAATTCTTCCTTAAACCCCATAAAAGGAGGTCCCAAACAGTAGCAGGGTCCTTAGAGTTCCCTCATTTATGTGGTCTGCTGTCACTCATGTGGCCTGCTGACACTCTTGAATGTACGTGATCTGTCTCTCTTCTCAACTCTCTCTATTGCACTGCTTTGAATAAAGTTCCCTTGCTATTTTGCAATGTGTGTACATCTTATTTCAATTATTTGACTAAGATGCCAAGGGCCTGGCAACACCTGGCCCAGACCCTGACCACTGGTGACCATGACAGAGCCTGCACTTGTGATGGGACAGTCAGGCTTGTCCAGGGGGCAAACAAGCAGAAGAGGCTCCTACCTGTGAGAAGGTGTGCAGAAGTGGAAGGGGAGGAGGGCTAGGGAACGAGGGGATGAGATATGAAACTTCTAAGGTTGGAGTTCCTTTCCTTTCTGAAATGATGAAGGCAGAAGGCAGAAATGTTCCAGGAGTGTGTGTGTGTGTGTGTGTGTGTGTGTGTGTGTGTGTGTGTGTGGTGTGAAGTCTGTGGCTTGCTTGGTCATGGGTTACGCCAGTTAAAAGTAAGAGGGTCAAAGGCCTGAGCATGGACCAAGGGGAAGGTGCTGGTTTCTGGAATTGTGGATCCCAGATGCCTCCCCAGCAAGGACAGGCTATATTCAGGGACCTCTTCTGGCTATGGCTGGTCCACGTACCAATGGAAGATGGAATCTGGAGGGAGACTTGCATCAGCGGAACTTTGAGATTTGACTTAGGAGGCCAGAGGCGGGAGAGAGGGCAGGGGTGACATTCACATTTCCTCTCTGAGCTTTGGGGAAGATACAGAAGGAAGGAAAGGTCACGGGCTACTGCGTAGATGCCAGACACAGTCTGAGTTTGTTTTGCTAAATTAGGGTCTGTGTCAGCTCAACACGTCACAGAATTCCAGACAGACACCACGGGCCCTATTAAGAAGGATTTAAGGAAAAATTTGAGGGACAGGGAGAAAAATACAACTAGATACAGTGACAACTGACAGGCTTAACACATAAATTATTCCCAAGGGGAAGAAACTGTCTGCCTGAAACCCAAGGGACAGAAAGAATAGAGGAATTCTTGATAGGGAAGATTTTACATAGGGATAAAAGCTAATAATACATGGAGATATCTATAGAGATTAATTTTAAGAGACCCAAGGGTAGACAAGGAGAATGTAAATTAAATGCTAAGCAAAGAGAATCCATTTCTAATCAACCTAGGTTTGCTTTTAAAAATCAGCTTTTTTATTTATGTGTATATGTGTGTGTGTGCATCGGTGTAGATGTACCAAGTGTGCAGGCGTCCTCGGAGGCCAGAGGGCATTGGTTCCGCTGGGACAGACAGCTGTGAGCAACTTGACGTAGGTACTGGGAACAGAGCTCTTAACAATCGATCCATCTCTCCAGCCCTCCTTTTTCTTTCTTCTGCTGTGATTTTTTTTATCTCGTTTGATTAGTTTATTAATTATTGAAGTAAATTAATCTCTTACTGGTAAAGACAAATGCATCTTAACTTGCTGGTAGTTCCTTGTTGCCAAGTAAAGAGTGATTTTTTTTTCTAGTACTGTCCTTTGAGGCTTGGTGGCAGCAAAAAGGGGACATCCAGGGCAGAGGAAGAAACAACTCTGGGAACTTCCAACATCCTGCCATGAACTTGGCTGCCACAATGGTAACAAAACAGAAGTCACATGTGCATCTGACTACAGGTCCCCCAGTTTTGGCATCTGCTCTTACGGGACAGTGTCTCCCAGACTTACTGGCCGTTCCCAAGATGGCACCAGGGAATGGTTGTTCTGGGTTCAAATTAAGTCTCTGTTGCTAACTTAGTGTAGTTACTTTACCTCCAAGCTGCTGATTCATTTAGTCATTAAAATGAAGTCCAAACACAGAATTGGTTGTTAGGATTCCCTGGCTCTTGGATTATTGAATGAGAGTCTCTTGCATTAGGGGCTTCTAGGAGACTTCATTTTACCCAGGATTCTTGGCTAGTAGGGCTGACTCTTTACAGCAAGGTCAGATTTATTTAGCACATAAAAGTGATTATGAATGATTATAATGCTTCATAAATGTTTACCGTTCCTCAGGAGGTAAGAAGCATCATTAGCATCTTCCAGGTCTACAAATCTCTCATTTGCAGCCAAGCTGGGGACTCATCAAATGAGATTTACAGCGCAAGGTGAAAAGACAGAGAGGGTGGGAGAGAGACAAAGAGCTGGCTCACCCTTCCACACCACACGGGAACACTTAGCTACTCTTCTTTCTTAGCTGGGGTGGGGACCTGTGATGGATACCCCTGAGCTCCAGCTGTCTTGAGGATAAGAGGGAGAAATGGGCCTCACAGTTCTTGAGTCGGTCACAGTCCAGGTGACCTCCCGGTCTTGGCTTTGATGTGATTTTTGTGAGACACTTTCAGATAGGTGCACGTGCTGGCCCTGCCAGAGCAACCAACCATCCCTAAGGCCTTTCTGGACCGTAGCTAGTGAGAGGTGTGACCACCACACTGTCTCAGAAAGTTTGCTGCTTCCCAACAACTTGACTTGAGGCTTTTCTAAAATGTTATGAGCAGCTCCAGGCCCCATAGGGTGTTTATAAAACCATTCCTGGCTGGGCAGTGATGGCACACGCCTTTAGTCCCAGCATTTTAATCCCAACACTTTAATCCCGTTTTTAATCCCAGGCAGAGGCAGGTGGATCCCTGTGAGTTCAAGGCCAACCTGGTCTACAGAAGGAGTTCCAAGACAGCCAGAGCTGTTACACAGAGAAATTTTGTCTTGAAAAAACACAAAACAAAACAAAAAACCACCACAACAATAAAAACCCAACCAACCAAACAAACAAACAAAAAAACATTCCTGAGTTTGACAGTGACTTTGGGTCACATAGATCGTTTGGTGCAGACCCCTCACAGCGCCCACGGTACTAAGCCTTCACCCGAGCTGCATCTTAGATCCCCAGGGTCTTTTCAGAAGCCCGGGACTCACTCTGGACCAACTAAGTCAGAAGTGGATCCCAATTGCTGCCATTTTTACAGCTCTTGAGGATGTGGAAGTTTCTGGCTATTCTGGGGTCTTGATTTGTATATGGGGCACAATGGCAGGAGTGGGGAGAAGCCTCCTGGGCTGCTAGTTGTCTCAAATCAGACTGTACCGTGCTGAATGGCTGTGCAGAGCAGGCGTGGTAGTCTCCTGTCACTGTTATCTGTAAGAAGGGACTTAAAAGGAGGAAGGAGTCATTTTGGCTCATGGTTTTAGAGACGTTAGTCCCTGCTCACTGGGCTCTGTGGTTTCCTGTATGGTAGGGCACAACATGGTGCGGGGCATGGTGAGGAAAGCTGCGCACAAGGCAGCCAGAAAGTGGAGCAGGAGGGGGAGGCTGTCCAGACACTTGTTCTCAGTGACAAGCTTCCTTCAAATAGGCTTCACTTTTGGTTGCTACCATTGCCCAGCAAGCCCTCTGAATGATGGATCCATCAGAGGTCTCACGGTCCAGACACTTTCATAGGGCCCCATCAGGCAGACAGCTAACCTTCCACATGAGCCTTTTGGGGGCCACTTCGTTGCCAAAGCCATGACAAACACCAGGTCTTGGTCAGAGAATCTAGAGACTTGGTGAAGCCTGGGGGTCCTGTCTCCTTTTGGGTAGAAAGATGGGGAATACAGTCTCAGAGTTCTGGGCCGTTCTTCCCTTTCCAACCATCTTCCGGGCCTTCTCTACACTGAGAGGAAACCGCATTGGGCAGCAGCCAAGGGCAGGGTGGACGGTGAGAAGGTGGCCTCTGATTGGTACCCAGGAGGGAGGATGGGGAGGGCTCTGGCAGAGCAGTGCAGTGCTGGGTAGAAGGTGGGTCCCCGGGGTGGGAGAGCCAATGTGGCTGCAAGCCAAGTGTCTCTTGTATATGCCTAATAGATTTAACTACACACCCAGTTTACAACCAGAATGTAAACTTCTAGGGGGCAGACCCTGAAGAGAGGGTGGAGGAGAGCCAGAGAACTTTCTATAAAGAACAAGGTGATACCATCGCCAAATGAGAACGAGAAAGGGGACCCACAAAATGGCTCAACATGCAAAGGTGCGTGCCAAGCCTGTTGACATCCCACCCCTGAGCACAACCACATAAATGCAGAAGGAGAGACAGATACGACAAAGTTACACATACAAGATGATGATGATGATGATGACCAAGAAAGGCTTCAGGCAGAGTGTCTGTTGAAGCAGAAAGCAGCCCCAGGACTGAGTTTTCAGGTTCCAGGATGTTTTTGTGGGTGTGAGTGAACTATCCAGGTACCTAGGGACAGGGGGGTGAAGTTGCCTAGGTGCCGTTCATTTCGTACCATTACAGGCCACTCAGAAAGAGAACCCAGAAACTCAGCGAGTAGACCATCATGACAGGAAAATCACAATAAACCTAAGACCTTCCATGGTCCTGAGAAGCTGGATGACAGGTCAGAGATGGTGCTGGTGGAGGGGCTGATGGAGGGTTGGGCTCCTTTGCCATAGATGAGCATGGGCAGGGCTGCCCTATCACCCGGACAACTGGCATTTTCATGGTACCATGAGACAGAAGTACATACAGCCCCAAGCTCCACCCCTGAAGGTAGTCTTGAAGTCCCCCTTTTCCAGTATGTTTAGAGCCACTACCACCTACCAAGTCAATAGAAACAGTTAGAGCTTAGAGTACCAGCCATGGAACCCCTAACATTAGATACTGTGTTGATAAGTGTCTTTGGTACAAGTCAGGAGATGGGAAAGCCAGAAGGATCCTGGGTGGGTCCTTCCCAATGAAACCCTTATCTTTGGATGCTGTCGTCTCTATCATGACAAGTCTTTTGAAAACTTGATTAGGCTGTAGCGCCCTACTATGTATTCTGCCCCACAGTATTAGCGTCTATCTTACATTAAATAAAGGCCATGACCTTGGGTTGGGGGGTTGACCCTCATCTATTCAGCCGAGGGCAGAAGAGTGAGCATTGCTGTTTTCTGGAGAAGCCACCCTGTCTCCAGACGGCGGCGTCAACTCCTGTGTGAGTTTCCAACTGCCAGCCTGCCCTACAGACTTCAGACTTGCCAGCCCCCACACGGCGCGAGCCAACTTCTTAAAATAAACCTCGCTCTGGCTCTTCTTTCCCTGCCAATGCCACAGGCACCGCGATAGCTCTGACTCTGTGACGTTCTTGTGAGGACCAGGTTAGTGCTCGTTTGCAAAGTCAGGAGCTTGGGTCTTCCCTGAGAACACTCAATGCCGTTGCTATTGACAGCAGAGATGCCGTCTATATTCCAATCCCTCCCTTTTACAGATAAGGAAACTGAGGCACAGAACAGGTGATAAGAGCTGATGCATGTATTGCTGATGCTGTCACAAATATCACACGTGTGTTAACTCAGCTCTGTGACAACCTATGAACTATAAAATGGACCGATCCCCATTTTACAGAGAGGAAAACCAAGCAACAAAAAGGTGTGTCCTGTCACAGATCCAGTGATGGTCACTCTGCCCTCCATGTTCTCCCTTCGGCTTGGAAGGCTCGCTCTTTGCTCTGGTCCAGTTTGGTGGAATGTGGTTGGGGGCCTGTGATACAACTTATGCTTCTTCACCCTGTTGTCAGCTGAGAGTCCCAGTGAGAGGGCAAGGCAGCTGCATCCCAGACCAGCGAGGGGTGGACTGCAAACCCAGCGATGGATGAGAGGGAGGGCCAGGACCCCAAATGATGCATTTGCAGGTAAAAGTTTTATGTTTTAAAGAACTGCAATCCTGGACCATCTCTTCTTGGTTGGTTGACTTTGGGGCATTTTTGAGACAAGTTCTCACTGCTTAACCCAGGCTGGCTTTAAATTCAAGATGCTCTTGCCTTCTACTCTGGAGTACTGGGGTTCCAAGTGCACACCGCCACTCCTGACCCAGCTCAACTCTTGCCAGCCACTGGCGTCAGTTACTCAGGTAATTCAAATCCTTGCCTGCCACAGAGAAGACAGGAGTTGGTGCTACCCGCTTCCTCCTCACCATCCTCACCGACTAACTACAGTGTCTAGGAGAGGGGCTCACAAGGTAACAGGAGTCTGGGTGGCTCTCCACCCCTTCTTGTTCGTAGTCAGGGGGAAACGTGTTCCCTTCTCATCTCCATAACAAGAAGCCTTGGCAGGGGGTCTGTGGTGGGCTCCCCACAGCTCCTGCCCCAGTTTGGTCCCAGCAGGAGGAGGCCAGCAGAGTTTAATTACATCCTTCCTATAGGGAACATTCAAGAAATGAGCCTTTGAAAAACAACTTGTGCTACCAAAAAAGGGGGGGGGGGATTAAATTAAGCAAGTGAGGAACGGGGCCTTGCCTCCTGAGTCCTAGAGACCCAATCTAAATATTTAAACGTAAAAGACAGATTTCTAACCGCTCAACTTCATAAACCTTCTACCCTGCCACTCACTGGAGAGTCGAGCATCCCTCTGATCTGGAATATTCATAGGCCTGGACGGGCATGCTCATCTAGTTGGCGTTTTCACACATGCCATGTTCAGTTATGAAACATCTCAAGCAGACAACACCACAACACAAAACAACGCTGCTCACAGCCCTGGGGAGGAGCAGACGACCAAAAAGTCTGTAACACAAACACTCTGGAAAGGCCCCCCATTCTGTGGCGCCTCCCTGACACCCCCCTCGGTTCTAAGGTATTGAAGGGCTGGACGGAGCCCCCGAGGAGCCACAGGCTTCTAGGGGGACACTCGTGCCATAGGAGAAAGTCCCTTGTTCTGGAACCGTCAAGCCTGACGTAGGAGCTGCTGCCATAGACGTGTCCTCCTGGGTGTGTGACGGCCACAGCCCAGGTTCCCCTTGTTTGGAAGGTTCTAGCCATCACCTGATAGGACTGTGTGAGGCTCCACAGGAGTCTTTGAGAGCATAGTTGTCTGACTGTGGGTACCACCCTGCGCAGACTCTTCAGCCTATATCCCCTCTCTCAGTTGTGGCCCTTGTCTGACCCCAGTAACTCTATCCTCCCAGGAGGCAGTAACCAACTGGTTTCTACCCAGTGTGCCTCCCTGCCAACCCCATCCTGGATCTTCACTCAGATCTGCCTCTAGCTGGAGGAGGAGGGCACCACACATGGCTCCTCTGGGCACCAGCATCTCACAGGCCTGGTGTGTACCGGGTGCTGTTGTGTGATCTGGGCTGGACCAGTAGGCCTGGCAGATGTGATTTCCTATGCCCATAGGGCTGGCATCCTGCTTGGGCTTGATTCTGGTGCCCCTGCCGGAGAAGTGCAGGTCAATGGTGGATAATATGTTGAGACAAAACGGTGGCGTTCTGAATCTGGCGGTGGGTTTACAAGAGGTTTTTTAAGAACCATGGGTTTTTAAATTCTCACCAGACTTAGCTATTTGGAAACTTCTATGTAGAATGGCATTCGTCAAAGGTGTCCAGGGAAGTCAAAACACCAAGTTTCCGTTTGTTCTTTGACTTCCAAAGCTAACTGTAGGGAACAAAATCCATCCTTTTGATGCGCACAATAGTTAAGAACCACTTGGTTCAAGTGTAACTCAAGGCCAAGTGGACCACAGAACGCTGAGTTCCACCTGTAATTCCTGCTTTTCTGGGTTGCTGTGGACTGACCCAGCCATCTTACATTCTTAGCCTGAATCCTCTAGGGCCCCAGCTCTGGAATATACAGCACTCTGAGTTGTCACGGGAAAGGCACATATCCAGGCTGACAGGTGTGGGGCAGTCCTGGGAGAGCTGTTTCATTACAGGTCACCTCTCCGTGTGTTCTGCAGGGACACAGCAGGGGCGGGGTGGGGCTGGACTTGGAGCTTTCATTGCTAAACATCCAAAGAACAGAAGAAGCGCTACACTTGCTGAGGTGGGGCAGCTCGGGAAAGCTGCTCCTAAATCCGTCCTGCCCTTCAATCTGCTCCCTGTCTTCCTTACCTCAGTATCCAGTGACAGTGACAGGGTCTCTTGATGGTTGGGGCTGCTAGTAGGCAGTGAGCTAGGAAGTGAGGCGGGGAGGGGGAAGGGTGGATTCTGGATCTCTCTGGATCTGGGGAACAGAGGTAGGACAAGAATATAGGGGGAAGAAGAGAGAAGGAGAGAAGACAGTCCTGTGGGCATCAGAGGAGAAGGGAAAGGAGATGGTGGTTGGGGGGGAGGGGCTGGGAGTCAGGTCCCAGTCAGGGTTGGTCAGATTTCCGAGGGGGCACTGTAAGGGTAGGCACTGGGTATCTGTATATTAAGGTTCAGGAGTACTGGATAATGACAGAGAGAAGCTATGACCTTTCACAGCCCAGACAGGCCCTGAGAGGTACCATCTGCCCTTCCCGCCTGTTTGTGTAAAAGCCATGGGGATGGTTTCTCTGGATCCTGGTCTACTGGCCACTCTGCTCCAGGGACTCATGAATTGCCCACACAGAAGTGTCAGCTGTCTGTCTTCTCTCTAGAAACTGTCATGTGGGTGGCAGGGACCACAGATCGTAATTTCTAAGCTAGAGCCCCAGGCACACTCTAGAGACACCCCTGTTCATACATATGAAGACGCCCCACATAGCAGTCATTGTTGGGGTGCTATGTCTTAGGGTCCAAAGCTCCCAGAAAGGACAGGAAAGTAGGCAAGTGAGGCTCACTTCTAAGCAACCCCCTCACCAAGACTCCCTTTCTTCCCATGACAGCAGAGAAATGGTATAGGGGAACTTCCCCTCGCCAATAACACTTTGGGCAGGGCCTTACCAGGTGACCAAGACTAGTGGGTACAAAGATCAAATCCTGGGCAAGCTTCAGGACCAGATAGAGCACCCTGCTTGAGGGGGAAAACATGTATGTTGAATGTGAATGTCTATGCAAGCACACTGCACCATGCTTACTTTGTCTGCTTTGAACATGTCTTTAAATCAACCAGAAGCTTGCCCTCCCTTTCCATCAGAGAACTACTTAAGGAGGCAAGAAGACTGTAGGATACATTTAGGACTGACGGACTTCCAAGATGGATTAGAATGGAATGAATCCCTCCACACTTTATCTCCCATCCATAAAGTGACTGGCATCATCGCTGGAATAATCTAGAAACCATTAAAATGTATTCACAAAAGGCGAGCCACTGTCGATCCTCGAGGCCTTCATTATCATTAGGAATAAACACACACTGGCTGCAGGCCATCACGACAGGAGCAGGATTTGCAGCTGAAGGGCCTGGCTCTTACCCTGCGAGCTGCCGACAGACCTCAGAATCGAGAGCGCTCCCCGGAAACTATATGCAGATGCTCAAGCCCCGCCCAGGTTCAGTCCAATGGGAATCTGCAGTTTAGCCCCACGGTTCCTATGCATGTTAAATTTGTGTGCTTATTGGTGTGTGTGTGTGTGCGTGTGTGTGTGTGTGTGTTTAGAAGCCAGAGATTGACATTTGTGCCAGCCGGTTGCTTTCTATTTTATTTTCTTTCTTGACTGGCCTGGAACTCATCATGTAGACCAGGCTGGTCTCGAACTCACAGAGATCCGCCTCCCTCTGCCTCCTGAGTGCTGCATTCAAGGTGTGCGCCGCCACACCAGTTCTGTCTTGTTTTTTGAGACAGGGTCTCTAATAAACCTTGAGCTAACCAACTGGGCAAGACTAGCCAGCCAACGGGTCCACAGAGTCTCTTGTCTTTGCCTCCCCAGTGCTAGGACTATAGACACACACTACCCTACCTACATTTTTGCATGGGTGCTGGGGATCCAAACTTAGGCCCTCATGCTGACTTGACAGGCATTTTCCTAACTGAGCCATCTCCCCAGAGACACGTTAGCCTCTGGGGAGTGCTATGGCCTGAGCCTGCTTCACACCACCCCCACGTTGGTTCTTGCTTTTATGCTAGGGTTTTAAGGTGTTCTGATTTCTTCTTTTCTACATGGCTGCTTTATGTTCAGATGCACTGTTGAGAGATCCGAAGAGAAGCAGGGATTCTCAGGAGCCGTGGGGACTGCGTGGCTTGCTATGGAGCTGACAGTGAGCGCCCATGCTCTTTCAGCATTCCAGCAGACTTGGACAAGGGGAGGAACCCCCGCTGACCGAGAGCCACATGCCCAGTTTCAGCTCCATCTTTCTTCCTGCATGACCCTGGATGCAATTCTAGCTGGGAGACCTTTTTTCCTCCAAAGTGAGGGCAAATTTATGTTAGTCCGTCTAAATAGTTTTCAACCTAGGGCTCCCCCCTGTGACAAAAGGACACGTGTATGTATGAAATAGCTGTTGGTGGCTAACAGATATTTTATTTTTGTAACCATGGGGGTATGTTTGGCTCTTTGAGATCCTCTGGCTGCTTCAAGGAGCAAACCCCCAACTTTGCTCACATTAAGCAGCGTGAGCTAATCAGCTGAAAAAACCAGCATGGGATGTTCTTTGATCCTTAAGAGAAATAGGAAGAGGAAGATGTGTTTTAATTAGATCTTTATAATGTGACAAAGTGCTGCTGGAGAGTTCCAGGGAGTTGATCGTCCTTCTAAGTCATGGCAGTGTTCAGACTACCCTGAGCAGGGGCTGTATATCACTGTCATCCAGTTTGTGATAAATTTATAACTGGGTTCTGCAGAGCAGATTTATATCAACAATTAAGGAGAAGGAAAACGGCTCATAAATTTTGGCTGGCATCATCTAGCACCGAAGAGGAGGAAGGAGAACGGTTTAGCCGGATCAAAAGTCAATAATCTCAACATGAAGTGCTAAAGCTATAGCAAAACAGTCGAAAAGGAACGAGTTGTATTTTCTCTCTCACCCTTTAAAAATTACACATTGGGGTGAACAATGGCACAGCCTCACGGCGAAGGCCTGTTTAGAATCCTGAAGTGCTTTCTGCAGTCTCCTAAGCTGTGCAGATGGGGGAAGCCTCCCCCTGGTCCTCTGTTACTAGTGAATGAGTGTACCTCCTCTTCAGACTGACCAAGACAACGTGGGTGGGGGAGACGAGTTCTCCACAAGGCCCAGTGATTCGAAAAGGGCAACGTGGTGGTTCAGCTCCCAGAATCCATGTCTTGGGATTTGGTCTCTCATCTTCTATGTCACCGGTATTGGAAGGTAGAGCCTTTGAGAAATTAGGATTAAATGAAGTCATGAGGGCAGCGAGCCTAAAATGGTACGAGTTGTTTATGACGCAAGAAGCAGAGGAGCTCGGACGTGGTTCATTTGGTAAAGCACTTGTCATGCTAGTGTGGGGGTCTGGTGTGGATGCCTGGCATGCACATAAAAAGCTGGGGTCAGTGGCACATACATATCATCCCGGAGTGGGAAAGCAGAGACAGGTGGGTCCCCAAGACTCGCTGCTCAGTTTAGCTGCACTGACCTCTAAGTTCAATGAAAGACTCCGTGTAGAAAAAATAAAGCTGAGAGTGGAGGGAGACACGAAACATGGACTTTTGGCCTCCATAGGTGTGTGTACATATGTGTGCACATGTGTGTATACATGTAGACAGACATACACAAAAACAAAAATAAAGAAGCAGAGACCAAGCTAGCATGCATGCTGTCTCAGCATGTAACACTCTCTGCTATATCACGAAGCAACAAGAAGGCCCTTGCCCCCCGCCAGCAGACTCTGGTACAATAACCTCCAGAGTGATAGTGAGATTTTCTGCTACTTGGTTTTTTTTAAAATCTTGTCTATTCTCAAGTCTTTTATTATAGCAACAGACTGAGAGAAGGCTCTAAGCAAAAGGAAGAGAGGCTGAGCAAAATTCTCAAGACAGATGAGTTGGAAGAAAATATGTGTGTCTAGAAAGAAGGCTGGAGACACGAGCTATTGGGCAGATTTACACTGGAACAGAAACCCGGTCCCTGTAAGAAGAGAGGCAGCTGAGGCCCAATGGGTCAGAGTCAGGAGCAAGGAACAGAGCATTGTTAGGCAGAAGCAGGGCTGATTCCCCAACAATGGGGGTGGGAGCTGAGGGCGGGAAGGGGGCAGCGCATGAGTTAAGTTGTTTTCGCTAACAGTGAAGCTTTGAACTCTTGACTTTCATGGCTGATAAGTCTCTTCTAGATTGGTAAAGTGTGCACATGGCAGCTGGCAGCCTGGGCTCCACTGTGAGCAGTTGGAAGCATCAGGTGCCCCCGAGGAAGTCACAAGTAGCAGCCACATCATTTAGAAGAGATGCACGGAACTAGGTGGCCTGGGCACTGCTGGACCCACTGTCCCGGTTCCTGACTCTGCTCTGAGAAGTTCTGAGGGAAGGAGACTGAAAGAGGGAACTGCTTATTTGGGGGACCATGGATCCTTTTTTAAAAAAACAAAAACAATTTTTTTTATCGGTTTTTGTGGATTTCACATCATGTATCCTGCTGTCACTCATCCCCTCATCCCCTTGCTTCCGCCCTCTGCCCCTGCCCTCCTGCCCCCCCCAAACCCCAAAATTTAAAGGTAAGACAAAACAAACAAAAAACCAAGTAAAGCAAATCTTGGCGTGGAAGCTGTCGTGTGGCCTTTAGTCAATACAGCTTTACTTCTAAGTGTTCATTGCAATGAGTCATTGGTCTGGTTCAAGGCCTCTGGCTTCTACTACACCCTTGATACTGGGCCCTCACTGGGACGTCTCTTGGACATCCTATTGTTGATTTGTGTCGTGGAGATCCTGCAGCTTTGGATTTGTGGGTTTGGGGGACCACGGATTCTATGCCCAATGCTGAACAGGCTTTTTTTTTGGCTACCCAAAAGTCATTCACCCCACACCCAGGATCTACCCTTCCCCCACTGAAAGGTTAGAGGAAGGGGTGAGACCCACCTTCTTTAACTGCAGACATGGACAGGTGATCCGGGCCTAAGACAAATCAGGTCCTCGTGTTCTCATTGCCAGCGGCTGCTTGAGGGACCTGTCCCTGAGAAGCAACGGGCTTCTGTGTGAGCGTTTCATCAGGAGAGCTGTGCTTCTCCATGCTGGCCTTGTTCCTGCTTTCCTCTGCCCCTGTCTTCCTTTCATCAGGTCAGAGCTGTGCAGATGCAGCTCAGTGCTAGAAGGATTTAGTGCTAGCTCACTGGATCAAGACTCAGCAGACTAGGGATGGGTACTTAATACCTCATAGTTCCAGGAACCCTCATACTTAAACTCTGGGGAGATGGCCCAGCCAGTAAAGTACCTACTGTACAAGCAAGGGACCTGTGTGCCGCTGGCTCCCTAACCTCTACATGCAAGCAAGGTGTGGCAGCTCATTGCAGAGGTGTGAAGAGCCAAGTCCAGATCCTAGATCCCATGGAAGGCGGCATGGGCGTAGCAGCTCACCCATGATTCCAGCACTCAGAAGGTGGAGATGGGGAATCCTCAGAGCAAACTCGCTAGACAGACTAGCCATACAGAAACTCTGGGTTCAACTGCGAGACACTGCCTCACTGAATAAGATGGAGAGCAATGGAGGCTCCCAGGGCCAATCTTGGGCCTTCATACGCGTGTGAACGCATACGTGCATTCACATACGACACACATGCGAGGAAAAACTGAAGAGTACATTTAAAGTAATAAGGGAGAAAGCACAAAACCTCCTCATGGACCTCATTTAATTCACTGTTCAAAATCCAGGTGACACAGCTATCCTGAAGCGAGGGGAGAGACCGAATGACGAGTGTGCCCGAAGGCACTGAAACCAAGAGACAGAGCAACTGGGCACAGGGTTGGAACACTTGCAGTCTCTGGAGATGCTGTGCCCTGGGGTCTACCTGCTTTAATTGTTGTTGTTTATATTTATTTATTGTGTGCGGCGGGGGAAGGGGGATTAGAGGTGCCACCGCTAGAGTGTGGCTGTCCGGTGGTCGTGTGAGGTCTGTTTTTCTCATCCTATAGTATAGCTTGGCGGAGGAGGATTGGGCCAGTTCATCAAACTGGCAGGAGGTGGCTTTACCAGTTGAACCTCCTCGACTGCCCATTGGTTGACATTTTCTACCATTGCAAGAAGCAGTGTCCCAGACAACACAGGGTTTTTTTTTTTCAATCGTAGATGAGGGTAGTGGCTCTCACTACATCCCCAAAAGGCGTTACAGGAGGAGAGAAGGTGCTGGGGGAAGGGACAAGAGCCAGCATCTAGCCACTTGAATGACAGGTCACCCAAGGGGTTCTGCCTTCTAGAGCCCCCTGTGAACAGGAAAGGCCTGCAGACACAGAAGTCGGCACTAACTGGCACTCAGGAGATATCAGTTGAGTGGAAACCAGCAGGAAAGTTATAACAAATCATACTTTACATGCAAATTTTCAGGAATATTTTCAGGAAAATACTTAATGTGTGAACAGCTAATCTGCATTTTCATGTCCTGACAGATGGCCTATATTACAGAGTTCTGGGGATAGTAGAAAGAAAGAAAGAAGAAAGAAAAGAAAAGAAAAGAAAAGAAAAGAAAGAAAGGAAAAAAGAAAAAAAAAACCTACAAGTATTCACCGAGTGGGTGCTGTGAGCGAGGCTGCACAGGGCAGTGTGTTCTCCAATTATCTTGCTTACTGTTTAAAAAAACCCAACTTGGTGGCATTAAAAATGACCCCAAATATTGGCCAGAGGAAGAAAATGACCCTCAGGACTTGCATAGGTAAATAGAGCATATTTTCTTGGGAGATGGTTCTAGGTGTCAATGTCTGATGCTGCAGTCTCAAAATGAACCAGACACCAAGTGCATCAGCACCTGTGGGACTGGTGGTCAATGATGCAGTCCCCTCCCAGCCTGTAGCAAAATCAGAACTTCTCTGCTCAGGGCCCCGGAGTCTGCAATTCACATCATCTTCTCAGAGGATGGAAGACCTGTACCTGGTGCAATCAGTTTGTGTGCCCATGGGTCTCACACTGAGCACAGCCCCATGGGAGGTGTCCTTTTAGGCTCAGAGGTCTGGTGATTTGGCATCACCTTTCTTGAGGTCAGGGTAGAGGTGAGGGCAATGTCACCGGGTTTTGCGTGGGAGCCTGGCTATGTCCACAGCTCCCTACCCAGACCTAATGTAGGTTGTAGCTGATGAACCTGGCAGGCTCCCAGGGCCTTGCTACTGTCTATATCGCAACAGTCTAGAATTATGCACAGCTTATGTGATCCTGGAAGGTGTCATTTGGAAGGGCTATTGCTTAGTAGACTCTTGGCTATTAATCCTCCCCACGGTGAAGAAAATCACCCCACCTCTTGGAGCATTTGCGCCTTCCCCAGGCCTCTCTCATATGTATCCCATCACAGGGCGCCCTTCAGATACTTCTGTGTCCACTTCTTTTAATGTGCCTTTTGGCTTGAGACTACGGGCTGAACTTCCCTCTGCCACCTTCCTCAGGAAGGCATCTTCCCCAGTCCCCAGCCATGGGACACCGCACACTTGATCTTGGGGCTAGAGTCAGTTTTCTAAGCATATTTGTGTCCCAATGCCCTGACTATAATAATTGGCCCATGGGTGGACAGTGACCTCAGCATTCTTGTTGAAGCGACCTTCACGACTTTCACTGGGAATTTGCAGTCACAGATCCTCTTTGGAGACGAGGATTGAGGAAACATGTGGTCCCAGGCACTCTGGGCAGGCTTCCTATGGCTTCCCAAGGACAGTGTGGTCAAACATGGGGCTAACAGGAAGAAACAGCCAAAACTGAGGTCAGAAAAACTAAGGCCTGAGGGTGTCTTTGAGGCTTTGCTAAATATTTTCCTAAAGTCTCATTCACTCCTGAACAGAGCAAAGTTACATACCCACAAATACAAATGTTTGTTTTGCTAGAAATCAGTTTGACTCAGAGTTTTGTTACCTGGTACTAAACATGTCATAAGACATACACACACACACTGTAATGTACCCCATCATCTCTGACCTCTCTTCTCCCCGCCACTCAACGGGAACCAAACACTCCATAACTCCCTATAAAGCAGACAGAGCCAGGTGGTAGGGTTATCTGGATTCATGGCTTGCTTAGACTCCATGCTTGAAGAATATTGATTAATGGATCAATGTCAGTCCGGAGGAAGCCCTGTCCTGTTCAACACTTTAATCAGTGACTTGGATGACATGGGAGACACGGTTAGCAAGTCTCAGATGACAAGAACTGGAGGAAACGCTAATATGACAGACGGTGGAATCAGGATTTAAAATTATTTTGACTGAATGAAACAGTATTAAGGAGAAATACAAACTCATGCATTTAGGCTCCAAGGATCAATATGCATAAGCAGGGTGCTGGGGAGACCCGGCTCGTCAGTTATCATAACATCAAAGAACTTGAAGTTGACCACACAGGCTCACATGGAGTTAAATCCTGGGGCAATTAGTAGCAGTTATTTAGGTTCCAAAGATTTATTAAGTGGCTTGGAAAAGAAAGACTAAGTTTGCCCCCACTTCCCCGGTAGGACAAAGAAGACTTGTCTAGGAAATAGTTTCTGGATCCTAACACTTCCAATAGCAGAATAAGCTACACCCCAAACTTGTGAATGTTAGCTAATGGCATCAGGGTGTAAGGGACAAGACTCCATTGTGGGGATTTCCTTAGTTAAAGTTCGGACTTTTAAAGTGATTCAAGGCAATGCACACAGCAGCATCCCGAGAAAACCATGAGGTGAGGAAGCAGCCCAGCCCAACACCCAGGAAAGGTTGCTGCCATCTACTACAGAGGGGCCTCATCTCCAAGGACACCCCAGACTCCACCTGTGCTTGGGGCTCCCAGCCCCATCCTGTCTTCTTGTCTGGATTGTGCCTCCTCCTCTGCCATCTCCTTCCTGCCTCATCTGGCGTCCCTTGCCTATGCCTGCCTTTGGATACAGCCCTCTCCAGACGTGGCTCCCTTTGCCGACTCCCCTCTCTTGTCTTCCTCAGGAAGCGGCTCACAGTCAAAACATGCCTTAACCAGACTCCTTCCCTATGGCTGCCCTTTGACCCCCCATTCCTTCCTGGGTCTCTGCAGGTCCCTGGAGCCAGTCTCACGGGCTCTTTACTTCCGTCTGAACACCCCATTTTACTTGCTAGCCCAGAGAGATGGCGAAGGTGCGTGTGACCTTATTTTATCTTACAAACTTAGAACATGATTTTAACAAGTCATTAAGGCGACATTTCACCGAATCCACAGTTGTGTGGATGTGCACGGACCCTCGGACCCCGCTGTACTCACGTGCTTCTCCATGAAGAGGTCCACCTCTTTCAGAAGCCTCTCCTGGCAGTCAGGGTGGGTTGCCAGCAGGTAGGTGACGAAGGAAAGTGTGTTAGTGATGATCTCATGGCCAGCGATGAGGAAGAGGAAGGCCTGGCCCACAATTTCATCTGTGGTTAAAGGCTTAGACATGGATGTAGGGCAGCTTCTTTGGGGAGGGTCCACTGTGCACTTGGCAGAGGACAGGGCTTCTGTGACCATGTCAAAGTCTTCCACGCCCACAGAGTGTGTGGAGTGCCGGGCATCCAGCGCCATCTGCAGGAAGTCTCTCCGCCTCTGAGGACAGGAGAGGAAAAGGCACATTAGAATCACGGAATGAGGCTGGAGGACCAGGGAGGAGACTCCTGGGTGGAGTTTCTGAACAGCTCGGGAGGAGCAGGTTCTTGTCACTGGGTTATCTGAGACGGTGAGAGCCTGGTGGTCACCAGAATGACCCTCAGGACAGCAGCGAGGGACAGATCGATTCTCCAGTGGAAGATGAGGCTATTGTCCTCTTTGCCATTGTATAGACTTACGGAGCAACTGTGGGACAATTTAACATACGCAGTGTGTGATGGCGAGAGCAGTCTTTCCATATCATGTATGTGCTGTGTAGGTCTGGAATCTCCAAACTCTCCTTTTGGAGTTGTTACAGAACAGCCACACCTAGCCATGAATGTAGTTTCCCTGCTGAGCTGGAGAACACCAGAACTTGGTCCTCTTACTCATCAGGGTTTGGGTACCCAACCACCTCCTTTCCCTCCCTCTCCTCCCCAGCCTCCAGTGACAATCATTTTCTATTTCTGAGATCAGATTTTCAGATCCCACAGGCTCAACAAGCATTCTGTGTTTGTTTTTCTGTTCCTGGCTTCTTGCACTTAACATAACGTCCTCCCGTTTCTATCCATGTAGCTGAAAACCAATAGATCCCATGCTTTTATAAGGTCAAATAGTATTCTGTTGTGTTTATGTCTCAGGCTCCCTTTGCCTATTCGGGATGAGGCCATTTCAGCCAGGCTGATTCCTACCCCACCCCCAAGTATGCTTAAAATAAAGCAAATTTTGGAGCAGCAGATACAGTGGGATCTCATTCCCTAAAAACAGTAAGTGTACAATCTAGAGAAGTATGTGCATCTTTCATGTGTAGTAACATCGGCCACGTCTGATCCCTAGAGCAAAAGGAGGTGGGAAAGCCAAGGTCTTTTAGTTCTGATTAGCACATTCTACAGTTTGTACTACTGGCTGAATTTCCAGTGAGAAAACACCTGATAGATTTAAATCAGAGCACATGTCTACGGTTTACCATGCAAGGACATAGTGGACGGCTATAAGTTTTCTCCTACAGTAGACAGTCAACAGGACAAGATGGCGGCATGTAGCAGGGAGCCAGCTTGTCTTCAAAGTCCCCAGACTTGGCAGCCTGCTTCCTATGTGATCCTTTTTTTTCTCTCCAGTAATCCTTAATCTCCTTTGAGTGGTAAAAGGCTCCTTATCATTTTCCCCACCTTCTTTATCAGTAATTTGCATATCCTTTACATTTTGACCACCACTAATTCTGACCACGGAGTGTTTGCCCACTGCTTTGGCATTCACGAAGGGTGTTCCCAGCACGTCCTTTCTTCAAAATGGCCTTTTTTTTTTTTTAAATAATGAATAACAACCAGGATGTTGCTCCTTTCTGGTTTATGGGATTAAAACAGCAAGAGGAGAGTATCAAAACTTCCAACAGGAAAATATTATAATTTCAAAGGACTTCCCTAGTTGTGTGGCGTTTTCTCAACTCATTGGCTTCTGAACCCCTGTTGCATGAATAATCTATGCCCCACACCTCGGCATGTAATTCCACCTTTTAACTTTGTTGGCATTTCACGTGTGGCTACTTTTTCTGCTCCGTGAGATGCAAAGCAACCCCAGGGTGAGACCCTCCCCTTTCCCCCACCTGGGCCAAGTGTTATGCTGAGCACATATTAAACACACAATAGAATCTTCTTCAAAACAGAATGTAAGGCAACAGATGCCCTCAGGGATGGGAGCAGTGGGTTTGTTTTCAACTGTTCAGCTGCTGTTGGGGCAGGAAAGCCTTTGCTGATGAACAGGTAGGGACCATCAAAGGTGTCTGCTGGGAGCCTGGCAGGGCTCACCACTAAAGGTGAACACACATTGAGGCCAAGGAGGCAAGGTCTCCACTTCCCACCAGGCTGTTCCCACTTTAATAGCAGAGGAAATGGCTAAGCCTGGGCTTCCTCACTGTTCCCTGACCCTGCTCATTTTGCTGTCCTGTTATTGGCCAACATCCGGGTGGCTGTTGTGGTCCTGCATGTCACAGGGGGCAGAATAAGATGGCACAGGGGAACATGACACCCGAGGCTCCCTGGGTGCCTGGATGCGACCAGAGAAACCAAGTGTGTTCCTAGTCCCTGCGGCTTGGCTGTCGCTTTTCTTGGGCGGAACCCGAGTGACGGCAGGGCAGCTCACCGCCATAGCCACACCATGTCTTTCTCTAGAAGCAGCATGGTAGCTGGCGTTTCCCCCTCTTATCCAAGCCCAGCCAGACTGCAAAAAGGGCTGGTGAAGTCTTGCAGAAATCTGTCTTAACTGCCAGCTGATGAGGCCAGGGGAAAGGGCCTCTCTCCAGGGCCCACGAGCTAGAGAGGAACATTAGTGCAGATGGGATTCTTCCACTCCCAGAGCGGCACGGAGGCCATGCGAAAGCTGCCCATTTAGGATGGAAACAGGGCTGGTTTACGGTTATATCCAAGAAAAATACATGCCCTGATAGATGTAGGTGTCTAATCCGCCCATCGGCTAGAGCTTAGAAAAATATTTACCTTTTAACATCTGTGCGGCATTTTCGCTGTGCAAACACACATCTGTTTGATGGAATGTATACAGAGTTCAGATGGGTTCTAAGTGAGTTTTCTTAGTAACTGTATAGCTCTGTCTTGACACGGGCAGCCCTGGATTTGTGGTTGGGAGGTTTTTCTCAGATCAACTCATTGTTTGAAACAAATAGCTGTAAAGTTTATGGAAGGAAAAGCTTGAGGCAATCGCAGTAATTGGCTCTTTAATAACTCTCACCTCTTAGTCACTCAGTGCCACGGTTTCTGAATTTTCAGCCTGGTTCTACAGCCAGTAGGTTTCAGGCTTGCGTGCAAGGGCATGTGTGTGGGTGCATGTGGCTATGTGTGACTGTGTGTGTGTGTCAGTGTGTGTGTGTGTCTTTGTGTGTCTGCATGTGGCTATGTGTGACTGTGTGTGTGGGCTATGTGTGTCTGTGTGTGTGGCAGTGTGTGGTGTGTGTGTGGTGTGTGTGTCTTTGTGTGTCTGTGTGTGTGCCCTTGTGTGTCTGTGTGTGTATGGCTCTGTGTGTATGTCTGTGTGTGTGTGTGGCAGTGTGTGTGTGTGACTGTGTGTGTGGTGTGTGTGTGGCATGTGTGTGTCTGTGTGTATGCTGTGTGTATGTATGGCTGTGTGTCTTTGTGTGGTTGTGTGTGTGCTGTATGTGTGTGGCAGTGTGTGTGTGTGACTGTGTGTGTATGTGTCTGTGTCTGTGTGTATGTATGGCTATGTGTGTGCTGTGTGTGTGTGTCTATGTGTATATGTGTGTGTCTGTGGTTGTGTGTGTGTATGGCTGTGTGTGTGCCTGTGTGTGTATATGTGTGTGTTTATGTCTGTGTGTCTGTGGTTGTGTGTGTGTATGGCTGTGTGTGTGTCTCTGTGTGTCTGTGTGTGTATGGTTGTGTGTGTGTGTATCTCTGTGTGTGTCTCTGTGTGTGTGTGTATGGCTGTGTGTGTGTGTATGGTTGTGTGTGTATATGGCTGTGTGTGTGTGTATCTTTGTGTGTGTCTCTGTGTGTGTGTGTATGGCTGTGTGTGTGTATGTCTGTGTCTGTGTGTATGGCTGTGTGTGTGTATGGTTGTGTGTATGTATGGCTATGTGTGTGCTGTGTGTGTGTGTCTATGTGTATATGTGTGTGTCTATGTCTGTGTGTCTGTGGTTGTGTGTGTGTATGGCTGTGTGTGTGCCTGTGTGTGTATATGTGTGTGTTTATGTCTGTGTGTCTGTGGTTGTGTGTGTGTATGGCTGTGTGTGTGTCTCTGTGTGTCTGTGTGTGTATGGTTGTGTGTGTGTGTATCTCTGTGTGTGTCTCTGTGTGTGTGTATGTCTGTGTCTGTGTGTATGGCTGTGTGTGTGTATGGCTGTGTGTGTGTGTGTATCTCTGTGTGTGTCTCTGTGTGTGTGTATGTCTGTGTCTGTGTGTATGGCTGTGTGTGTGTGTGTATCTCTGTGTGTGTCTCTGTGTGTGTATGTCTGTGTGTATGGCTGTGTGTGTATGGCTGTGTGTGTGTGTGTGTGTATCTCTGTGTGTGTCTCTGTGTGTGTATGTCTGTGTGTATGGCTGTGTGTGTGTATGGCTGTGTGTGTGTGTGTATCTCTGTGTGTGTCTCTGTGTGTGTGTATGTCTGTGTCTGTGTGTATGGCTGTGTGTGTGTATGGCTGTGTGTGTGTGTCTCTGTGTGTGTGTATGTCTTGTGTGTATGGCTGTGTGTGTGTATGGCTGTGTGTGTGTGTATGGCTGTGTGTGTCTCTGTGTGTATGGCTGTGTGTGTGTATGGCTGTGTGTGTGTATGGCTGTGTGTGTATGTCTGTGTGTGTGTGTATGGCTGTGTGTGTATGTCTGTGTCTGTGTATATGGCTGTGTGTGTGTATGGCTGTGTGTGTGTATGGCTGTGTGTGTGTATGGCTGTGTGTGTGTGTGTATCTCTGTGTGTGTCTCTGTGTGTGTGTATGTCTGTGTCTGTGTGTATGGCTGTGTGTGTGTATGGCTGTGTGTGTGTATGGCTGTGTGTGTGTATGTCTGTGTGTGTATGTCTGTGTGTGTGTGTATGGTTGTGTGTGTGTATGGCTGTGTGTGTATGGCTGTGTGTGTGTGTATGGCTGTGTGTGTATGTCTGTGTCTGTGTGTATGGCTGTGTGTGTGTATGGCTGTGTGTGTGTATGGCTGTGTGTGTGTATGTCTGTGTGTGTGTGTATGGTTGTGTGTATCTCTGTGTGTGTCTCTGTGTGTGTGTGTATGGCTGTGTGTGTGTATGGCTGTGTGTGTATGTCTGTGTGTGTGTGTATGGCTGTGTGTGTATGTCTGTGTCTGTGTGTATGGCTGTGTGTGTGTATGGCTGTGTGTGTGTATGGCTGTGTGTGTGTATGGCTGTGTGTGTGTATGGCTGTGTGTGTGTATGGCTGTGTGTGTGTATGGCTGTGTGTGTATGTCTGTGTCTGTGTGTATGGCTGTGTGTGTATGGCTGTGTGTGTGTGTGTGTATGGTTGTGTGTGTGTGTGTGTGGTTGTGTGTATCTCTGTGTGTGTCTCTGTGTGTGTGTGTATGGTTGTGTGTGTGTAAGCTCTCATAGCACAGCCCTTTGCAGCAATCACGAAGTTTGAAAATGGTTCTTTATTTATTGTCCTTTAGGCTTTTTCCTCACAGCCCAGAAACACACATTTGAATGAAGTTGTCCTGTCTTTTCTGTCTGCTTCCTAGTGGGGCCAGATAGACCAGCTGGCCCATTTTCCCCCACCTCTAAGGGCATTCAAGTGGAGCTGATGGTGGTGTGGGCCAAGAGGTTGAGAGCTTGTATATACGTCCCCACACCTTTCCGATGCAGAGAAAAGTTGCTACACCGTCCCCAGGGCATGTAGCTGAGTAGGACAGGCTGCTGCCCAAGGCTGCTAAGTGCATCAAACTACTAATTGACTTGGATTTTATTCTAGGCCAATGCCTTAACCATCAGGCCTCATGAATCCCTCTGAGTCACTGTCTTTGAGAAAACCCTTTTAAAGCTCCATCTTGCTCAAGGCAGTGAAGGAAAAGCCCTTTTAGCCCATTTTTTCATTTTCGTAACTGTCTTTAATGCAATGAATCCCTTAATGGACATCTCTACCACGGGCAGGAGCATCTCCTGATGGTGAAAGATGCTCTCTCACACCAACAACGGCATTCCACTTAGAGTCAAGTCCGACCAACATTTACTTATCCTTGCTATGTGCCAAGCAGAGGGTAAGCCTGCAAGGGAAAAAGGAAACCCGGGAAACGTGCTAAACTGAGCAGGGGCGTCAACCACAAATTTTCTAGCAAGAATCTTCGTGTTGAAAGATTGATTGACAGTTGCCCAAACGTCTTGCTAATATTTATGCTATTCATGCTATGAATCCTCATCTTGCTATTTTTCAGCAGAAAGACTATGCTCATGAAAATTGCATGAGGCTGTTACTTATGAAATTTGGGAGTGGGTGGGGCTACTGCAACCTGTGCTTGGGGTAATGTCTAGATGGTGTGAGACAGTTCAGGGGCTGGCATTCATCCTACAGTTCAAACCAGGGATAGGCACATTGATAGGAACCTCTCCCTACTGTTCTTCCCTTCCCTGCTTCCTATCGCTTTCCACTGGCCCCGGAAAGCTCAGAACGGGATTAAAGGACGGCCCCTTGTGATGTGAGGGGCTGGGAGGGTGGAGAAAGAAAAGAGAGAGCGATGCCAAATTAGGCTCCATTCTGTTTCCAGGCTGTGTCCTATTAAAATAGTTACCTCTTCTGATGCTTGCTGGTCCCGTAAGGCAATCACATTCCTAATGAGTTTGTTAAAGAAGCCATTCAGTTCATCTCGGTTCTTATTGGGCAGAATCCGGGCCAATGGGACCATTATGGATGGAAATGATACTTGAAAGAGAAAAACAAGAGTGGCGTTGACGGGGAAGCAATAATGAGCCGGGGCTATTAGACTCCTGTTACTAAGAAGCAAGTGCCAGTCTTGAACTGGTGTCCTTGGGAGCCCGTCTTCCCAGCAGACTCAGCGTTGCTCATAGCAGGGCTCGAGCTGACTTGAGCTCTGCCCTGTGTCCCGTTCCCCACGCATGGTAAGCCCTCTCTGAATGCTCGTGCAATAAAGTCAGTCCTCATGTGCACCTGGCCTTGCAAATCCAGTTTCACACTTAGCAATGGCTATCTCCAATCTCAGATGGGGTGGGGGACAGAATAGGGGACCGACAGTGTGTCAAGATTTAACAAGAGGGCAGAAGTACGTCAACTTTATTAACTTTCTGGCCATTTGTATTTGCCTTTCTCTGGAATCAGTGCCCCCGCAGCAGTTACTGGAATTGTCCTTGAGACATGCTGCTGCAGCTGTTGGCAGGGACATGGTTCCATCTGCTGTGGACGCTCCCCTGTATTGCAACATTGCAGCCTGGGTCCTGAGGACAGGGTTCCCTGGATCAAGATGGGATTTCGAGTGAGGCGATAAGAAAACAAAACAGAAAGCCATAGGAAATGAGAGACTTGGGGTTCTAGTCTTGGCTTTGCCTTCCTATGCACCAGTTTTCTGGTCCTGGTGCTACAGAGACCAGGATTACCTGTGTTGGTGGCAAGTCACCAGGAAGACAGGGTCTTTGCAAGTCAACTCTCAGAGACTCCTGAGGAACCTTTCCTAGCGTGTGCCGGGGGGACTCTTCCCTGCAAGCTTTTCCATGTATTAGAGTCTGGTCTCACGACCCTGGGTAGGGGATGCACTCACAGATTAAAGCCAGGAGGGGCCTGGGGATACTGAAGGCAAAGAAACGTCGGCAGTGTTGTACGAACGGGTCTTCTGGAGCATTCTGGGAGTCCACCTGGGTGCCGAAAGCCACACTGGCCACCACGTTTGTGGTGTAACAGCAGTAACACCTGTGGGGGGGGGGGGGGGAGAGAGAGAGAGAGAGAGAGAGAGAGAGAGAGAGAGAGAGAGGATGGCATTTGAAAGATACCACATTGACCTTCCCAGAGTGCACCCCTCATGGTCTGCACGGCTGGTCTAAGCACCACAGAGGGACTTCCAGCAGAGTTGAGCTGGGCAGTGGGAGGGAGGCTTCCTGCAGCAGCAGCGGACGAGGGGAAGCCTTACCAAGGAGCAACGGGAGAGAAGGTGAGGGCATCACTGACTCAAGCCTTAGGCCTGAGTTGAAGACCAAGGTGCATACCTTCCAGGGGAGGGGGCCTTCCTGTGCAGAGGGAAATAGGAGCCCCTAAACCTAGGGGCTTTCACCCGATGCATGCAGAGCTCTTCTTAGAATTAATTGACACTTGTCAAACAGGCATTGATGAATGACTCCAATTAGCCCATTACTCCCTGCCCGTTCCCTTCTAAAGATTTGGAAGACTTTTGTTTTGGTTTCTTTCCCTCCCTCCTCGTTCCCCTCCCTTGTTTAGACATCTGTAACCCTGGCTAGTCTTTGCCTTCTCTGCGCTGGGACTAAGGCGTATTCCACTACGCCTGGTGACTTTGCAGCTTTTGAAAGTGCGGGAAACAAAGCGGACAAAAGCAAGGGTTCTTCTCACTCGAGTGGGGTAGCAGAAAACTCTGGGCAGGCTTTCAGGATCTACTTATATTATTACCGAAAACACACATTGCCTTTTCCAGACAAACAAAAGGAACTGTGTCTTCCAGTGGCCATAGAAAATTTAACCTCAGGATAGGAGGCCTTTCCCTCCCAAAGGCCGTTTTAGACTAGCATTATTCTTTCATAAAATGTTATGTATTTATTGTTACTGTGTACGTTTGTGCATTGTGTGTGTGTGCGTGTGTGTGTGTATGTGTGTGTGTATGTGCGTGCGTGTATGACGGGGCACGGTGCCACAGTGCACATCATATGTGAAGGCCAGAGGACAACTTTGTGGAGTCGGTTTTTCTCTTCTACCTCCAACCCTGTCGTCTCTGTCATCGGCACATCGAAACTGCACGTATTTGTGTGGGGTCAGGTGGCCTCTTCCTCTGTGTGGTTTTTGAGGATCAAACTTGGATCACTAAGCTTTCCCAGCTTCCCTTGACCTCTGGGCCACCTCACCAGTCCTTAGAAGAGGGAAACAGATCCCATTATAAACGGTTGTGAGCCACCATGAGTTGCTGGGAACTGAACTCAGGACCTCTGGAACAGCTGCCAATGCTCTCAGTTGCTGAACCATCTCTCCAGCTCCCTTTCCCTTTTCTTTCAGGCATTGCCATCTTAAGGTCTTTTGAAGGAGGCTAATAGCTGGGTTATTAATATTCCTCTATAATTATAACGTCTGTGTTTGTCATGGATACAGACACACTTAGATTCTCTTCTGCACGAGTTCGGCAGTCACCGGCGTGTCAGTGGAGAATGAATGTCGTGACTTGATGACTCTAAAATTTTGACTGCTCTTAATGAAAACATTCCTACGATCGATCACAGATTCCCCTACTGAGGCAATAACTACGCACGACTCCGGAAGGCATTTCCGCCAGCCCCTCGTACTTAATAATCCCAGGATTGAACAGCGATTTGCTTTGCTAGCCGAGAAGGCCACCTTATCTTCCTCCACCTTCTGCGGATTCTGAGAGAGCGTGGAGGAGAAGCTCTGTCAACAGTTGGGCACCACGGAAATGCTGGCGTTGACTATGCTGTGATTTTATTAGCGGTGATAATTCTGAGTCAGCTGGGGCTGATCTGCAGCCATCCTGGTCCCAGGCTGCTGCCAGCCATGGTTTAACATAAAGCATCTAAAGGCTGCTAGGAGAAAAGTCAGTCACTTGAATTGCCAGCTGTATATACTTAACACCGCCCTCCTGCCCGCCACAGAGCTGTGGCTGCCATGCATAAATGATCCACTACTTATTTATTTATTAATCCAGTTAGCTCAACTGAGAACTGAAACCAGGGCCTTGCACGAGCTAGGCGAACACTCTATTCTATTGAACGATACATTGAACCATCCCCCACTTTTATTTTTTTAATTATTTATAATTTTTAGAGATTTAGTTATTTGTTTTATGTGCATATGTGTTTGCTTGAGTGTATGTATGTATACCACCGCATGCCTGCATTGCTCATAGAGGCCAGAAGGCATTGGATGCCCGGAACAGAAGTTACAGACAGATGTGAGCCACTTGACGTGAAAGAGAGGAATTGGACCCAGGTCTTCTGGAAGAGCAACAAGTGCTTTTAACTGCAGAGCCATCTCTCTATTTCCTTAGCTTTTTGTTTTGAGATAGGGTTTCACTAAGTCGTCCAGGCAGGCCTTGAACTTGTGATCTTCCTGTCTTCGTTTCCTGAGCAGGTCAGATCATATGCCTTACTTACTTTATTATAAGTTTAATTTTTTTTCGAGGCAGGGTCGCAGGTATCCCAGGCGGGCCTTGAATTCCCCATGTAGCCAGTATCCAGAATATGGAGCTACAGGTGTGTAGTAACACGCCAGGTTTCTTGGGGTGTTGGGAGTTAATCCCAGGGCTTTGAACATCCCAAGCAAACATTCTATTAACTGAACGATAGCCTCAACCTCATGACTCACTTTTTTCAGTCTGGTCTCACTGTGCAGCCATTGCCTGAAACTCACTATGTAGACCAGGCTACCTTCAAACTGACAGAGATCTACTTGTTCCTGACTCCCAAGTGCTGGGATGAAAAGCGTGTGCCACCACAGCTGGCCTCACAATCTTTCTTGATGTGAGAGATCAGGAACTTTCCCCAAAGTCCCTGCCTTTTCTGCCCTGGCATGTCTCGCCCATCATGTCCACGGAGGCAGAGGACAGGTCTGTTCAGGGACTAAGCACTGCCTGTTTGGATTTTCCTCAGCAGGCGGCATCCCTGGCTCCAGTTGCTTCGTGCCATGGTTTAAGCGGGTTTTTTTCATTAACCAGCCCATCTGTGCCGTTGGGAATGCCTGGCAATTCCAGCTTCTTACTCCCAAGATAACTGTCCAGCAATTATGTACATCACAAGAGCCAGCCACTCAGGGCTGCGACTCCTCGGGTCCTTACCTCTGGATGTCGAATGTGTCTCTGGATGCCGCATAGCGTTCTAGGTGAGTCAGGAGACGTTCACAGGCTTGGCTGATGAGAGGTGTCATCTGACAACAGATAGCAGAGGTGTAATTAGGGCATCATACTTCAATCAGCTGCAGATGATGGACAAGGTTACACGCAGTACTTTCTAGAAAAACAGACTGTACTTCAAAGGTACTTTTCGTGAGGCTAAGATTAAGGAAGTACCCACAATATCTGTAAATACAGTGTCTATAAATACCTATTTAAAGCTTAACCTAGCTTTCTGTGGCAGAAACACAAAAGAAGAAAGGCTCAAAAGTAAATCTGGTGAAATGATTATGAAAGTGATCACTAAGTGTTTAGACAAAACTTCAAATCAGAGCTCGGCTTCCTGACATGTGGTTAGTATTAGCGAGCAAGCAGACCACACTCCGAACGTCCTGGCCCTGAACTGCCCCAACTCTGTGCATGCTTGCTCCAGTGAAGCTTTCAGATCTCCCACCAGAACACAGAACAGTATCATCCAGAGGAGCTCAGGGTCAGCAGTTCCAACTTCTTAATTAACCCAGAAGTTATCTGGATATTTCTGAGAGATGGTTTCTCATTTGTGTTTCAGCTGCTTGAGCCTTCCTTCCAAGATAGGGTAACTCAACCTGCACAAGGCAATTGTTGGCTTCTTAATATTAAAATACTTGATTGGGGACAATTTCTATCACCAAGAGAAAGGTCTAGAGAGCCGCGCTGTGCACACTTATGCAGTGCTGGCTGCCTCTAACATGGTTAGATTGCAGGTTTGGCTGCCCATCATTTTGACTTCCAACAGATCAGATGGGTAGAATTTCTTATGGTCTTTTACCCTCTGCTGTATATTTGAGAGGCCACGCTTGAACTGTCAAGGGGGATCATTTGAACTGACGCACATTCTAGAATAGCATCATAGCTGAGGCAACATGCTATTGTAGGGTCTTCTGCACATTTATGGAAATCATACTTTGAAATGGTGCCTAATGTTTAGTTTTCATTATTATTCTTAAGAAACTTTAAAGCTTTGTTTCAATTTAAAAAAATTGGGGTTTATTTTATTTTATGTGCATGGGTGTTTTGCCTGTGTGTATGTGCACCACATGCCTGCCTGGTCCTGCAGAGGCCAGAAGAGGGCAGCAGATCCCCTGGAACTGGAGTACGGGAGGTTGTAAGCCTTAGGCACAGGTAACTAAGGTTGGGCTTTCTATAAGAGCAATACGCTCTCTTAACTTTAGGCCGCCTCTCCAGCACCTGGCTGTCATTGTTTTGATGCTTGACTATGAAGTGCCTGAAGTCAGGGGAGGTTTCTGTCTGATTTACTTATTTATTTATTTATATTTCTAGAACCTACAACAGAACCTGGCAATGCAGTTCTGTGTTGGATGGATGGATGGACAGATAGATGATTTCCAATGATTATGCAGTATCTGCTTTTTGCTCTTTAAATCTTAAGATATTGGGGAAAACTCACAAAATGTTAATCTGCTTGTCAGATATGTTACTGAATAGAGGAAAAATTCATCTCACTCTCCTGCAGTTTGGACAGTAAGCATCCACTTAGGACGGTATGACCAAGGTGGTGAGCCCTTAGCCAGCTGGGCCTAGCGGAAGCTCAGTGGATGATGGGCCCCGGCCTTTTCCTCATTCTCTCTCTCACTTGAGGTGAGGGGTTTTGCTCTGCCATGTGCTGCTGTCATGGGCCACCACAGAGCCAGTACAAGGGATCTGACTAGTCACACACTGGAGCCTTAAAAACTGTGAGCCGTGTTATAGCGACTTTTCTCTTGAGTTGATGGTTATGAGTGTTTGTTATAGCGATGGGAAGCAGACGTGTGTGTGTTACAACTACCTCTCTGTTTCGAAAGTTTGCACACCTTTCTCTACTCTTACTGCTTCTCTTTAAAAAAAAGTTATCACTGGGCAGTGATGGTGCACACCTTTAATCCCAGCCCTCAGGAGACAGAGGCAGGTGGATCTCTGTAAGTTTGAGGCCAACCTGGTCTACAGAGCTAGTTCTAGGACAGGCTCCAAAGCTACACAGAAAAACCCTGTCTTGAAAAACAACAACAAAAAAAAAGGTTATTCTGCAATAGCAACCCATAGGTAGATCACGGTCCTATTTCAGACACTATCTAGTAAATAGTAAATTAATCACATTCTGTGATCTTCCCATTGCAAGCCAGTAGCAAGGTCAGGTTTACATTGACCGTTGCAGAAGATACACACTACAAACAAATATCAAGGTTCAGGTCAATGAAAGTCACGAGGTCTTTTCCCTTGAATCATAACTGCATTAGCCCTTAGGGTCCGTTCATTAGAAAGGCTTTGTGTTTCTTTTTAATTTTTTCCCCCTGTATTTTAAAAAAGTTTTATCTGTTTGGGTGTTTTACCTGCATATATGTCTACCAAGCATGGGTGTGCACTGCCTGAGGAGGCCAGAAGAGGGCGTCAGATCCCTGGGACTAGAACTACAGACAGTTACGAGCTGCCATGTGGGTGCTGAGAACCAAACCCAGGTCCTCTGGAAAAGCAACTGGTCCACTGCTCCATCTTTCTAGCCCCAGGCTTTGCTTTTCTATTGCCTTTATTTCCATAAAAAGTTGTCTTCAGCAGTTCTGGGAAGAACAACTCCCTAAACTGCCCTAAAACCCTGGGCACGGTGGGACAGTCTGAGCAGATGTTGAGATGGTGGGGGACAGCGTGGCTGTGTTGGATTCCTCCTGTTGACATCACGGCTCCCTGCCAGCTGACCCCGTATGCTCTGTGGGGACAGACTTAGGACGTCAGGGCTTCCTTACCTGCGCTGGGGTGGGAGCCCTGTAGTGGGGAGCTGGCCTGAGAAGCCCGGGGGTTCCCTGTTACTCAGAGTGGGCCAATGGCCACCCCTTTGCTCCATCTAAACTTTGGCAATGGCCTTCCAACTTTTCTTTTACTTCATGGCTGTAACGGCTGGCTCAAGCGTAGACCTGTGAGCCTTACCTGGACGGTTGCTTCAGGTATCTGAGCAAGTTTTCAAAATCTTTTGGCCAGGCTGGATAAACCCAAGTAAATACTCAGCCTGGTCCCACTTTCCCAATAATTGGCGGGAGGAGGCCTTGCCAGAGATTGGTGGAAGCGGGATGCCATTGACCCAGCTGTCTGTCCTTCCGTCTGTCCGTCCAGGAAAGAAATGCACAGAGTGAGTCTGACTTGGTTTTGGTGACTCTGTGTCAACTCTTCATGACTGAATGACTGAGGCATTCTTTTCTAAATTCTCACAAACCTTCCTCTGAATAATCCACCGTATAGGAATGCGTGTAGATGGGTTCCTTAAAAATGTCTCCCAAGAAATCTGACTCTCTCTCTCTCTCTCTCTCTCTCTCTCTCTCTCTCTCTCTCTCTCTCTCTCTCTCTCTTGGTTTTTCAAGACAGGGTTTCTTTGTGAAGCTTTTTTTAAAAAATTGATTTTATTGAGCTATACCTTTTTCTCTGCTCCCCTCCCTGTCTCTCCCCCTCTGTGTAGCTTTGGAGCCTGCCCTGGAACTTACTCTGTAGATCAGGTTGGCCTCAAACTCACAGAGATCCGCCTGCCTCTGCCTCCTGAGTGCTGGGATGAAAGGCATGAGCCACCACTACCCGGCGAAATCTGACTTTCTTAATATTTGGAGAACTCATTGCCACCTGAACTGCATCTCTCTTGTCAGCTTCTCTGGCTACCATTCCCAAGTTATCTTAAGACATTTGTTTATTTACTCAGTACGCATGTGTGGGTGTGCACACGCCACAGTGACCTGCGGCACTCAGAGGACAGCTTGCAGGCTGGCCTTCTCCTTCTACCTTGTGGCTCCCAGAGAAGAAACCAGTCGGCTTGGCAACAAGCGCCTTTACCTGCTAAGCCACTTGTAGCCCCTCCAATTATCCTAGTAAGCTTAGTTTTTCAAGCGAATCTTATTTTAATAAAATATTAAAAATAGAATCCTTTTTAAAAAAATGTATTTCAGAGGAGCATTAAGGAAAAAAAAAACAAAACCACCATCCACAAAAACCTGTCAGAATGAAAGTCTCCCTAGACATCAAGCTTAAATATCCTTATGCTAGTAAGAGAGATACAGTATACAATTTGACTTACACAAACGACTCAGAGGCTAGACACACGCCCTGTGTGTTAGGAGAGCTCTCTTACATGCAATCGAAGTACAGACCTGGGTAATTCAGAGGAGCCACGACCATCACTTCTCTCAAGCAGCCGAGGCCAGCCGCCTACCACCGCTTCTCCCAAGGAGCCACGGCCAGCCACCTACCACCGCTTCTCCCCAGGAGCCACGGCCAGCTGCCCACCATCGCTTCTCCCAAGGAGCCACGGCCAGCCGCCTACCACCACTTCTCCCAAGGAGCCACGGCCAGCTGCCTACCATCGCTTCTCCCACATGCATTTAACTAAAATGCTTTGTTGCTGGCTGATGTGGTTGCAGTTTTCTACTCTACCATGCCTGCTATCAGTCACAACTGAATGGATAATGATGTTTTTATCTGGATTAATGTGGTATGAGATGGGGCATGCCATATGAAAGTGTTTTAAGAAATAACGCAGAGAACATACGACAAGAGAGTGGAGCATGGGCTGTGTGTTGGCCGGCAGCCATCATTTCCGTTTCTCTTCTTGTGCTATGTACCGCTGCTATTGAATGCCTTCTCTCACATGGGCTGCATACAAGCCAAGGCCCGGTGGCTTGGACTTGTGCAAAGAGCCCTGAGGCTCCTTTTCTGAGTTTCCAGACAAGCAGGCGAATGTGGCAGATGTATGGCCACGAGACCAGAAGGAACCCCGTGCTCTTCCACCCACATCTTAAGGCTTTGGCTTTGTTGTCTTTCATCTGTGTAGGACAATGAGTGATTTTTATTTTTGTTTTACCCAACAGTTTCAAGATGCACATATGTTGTGCTTTTAATCGCATAAAATACTGATACCACTTGGTTTTTAAAAATGGATTTCTTCTGGGGTTGCTGTGGACTGAGTATTTGTGTCCTCCTGAAACCCATATGTTGTTGATCTAATTCCCAGTGTAGCTGGATTGGAGACACAGCCTCCCAGGAAAATATTAGCATTAAATGAAATGTTAAGGCCAGGGACCTTGATCCAGGGGTGATGGTGTGTGCCTGTAGTTACAGCATCCAGAAGGCTGAGGTAGAAGAATTAGGACATTAGGACATCTAGGCTAGCCTGCGCCACAATAGTGAATTTGAGGCCAGCCTGAGCCACACAGTGAGACACTGTCTCCAAAAGGGGATCTTGTGAGCACATAGCAAGATGTGTGGCTCCCTGAAAACCACAAAAGAGAAGCCACCCAAAGTCACTATTGCCAGGACCCTGTTCTCCAGTTGCAGCCTGAGAGAAAACACTTATCTATTGTTTAAGCTATCCAGTCTATAGTACTTTGGTATTACAGTCTAAGTTGGCTAAGGCCAGGGTGACAGCCCAACAGTCAAGCCTGGGCTGTCCCTAGAGGACAGAGTCAGAATATGGAACTGGGTGGTTGTTTAGGGAAAAGGCACATTTGCTGAAAGTGAAGTGCCATCCTTAATTTGGGAAGAAAATTCCCCAAAGAAGGAAGTTCTTGCTCAGCTTGGACTTTATTATATAAATTCAGCACCCAGTGTTTGTCAAAGGATTGGACCACCTGTCTCTGAAGAATAGTGTAGACACAAGGCAAGTGGTGAACTCTAATCTTTAGGAGCAGACAGAGAAGGCATCCTTTAGGGAAATAGCCAGGAAGGGGCAAGGCATCCCTTGCTCAGAGGAACATTCTCCAACATCTCTCCAAAATCCCACTCTTGGCATTCTTCTTGAGGGGGAAGAATTTGACTTGGGTAATTCACACTGGCTCCAAGCAGAGAAAACACTCAAAGTCAAAGCCAATGACTATGACTCCATTCCCTGGAACTTTGTAGTTTCTTGCCAAAGGCCTAAACTTGGTGAGTTTATGTCTTCACCTGAGGGATGGGGATAATGGTGCCTCCCTTGATGTGTTATAACTACGATTAGAAACAAAATATGTAAAGGACCTCGCACAGTCAAGAGCTCCAAACATGGCTCCTGTCCTATGGAGGATCCATCTCCAGGCTGGTTTGAACATTGGGAATACTTCCCTCTGAACCTCTGGGCAGCCCTTCCTCATGGATAGCTCCCCACTGGGCCCACATGTTTGGTCTTATTATGTAAATGCTACTTCTGACCCTTGATCTTGCTTTGTTTTTTGTTTTTTTGAGACAGGGTTTTATCATCCTGGAACTCACTCAGTAGATCAGGCTGGCCTTAAATTCACAGAGATCCGCCTGCTTCTGCCTCCCGAGTTGCTGGGATTAAAGATGGGTGTGCTATCACTGCGGCAGGCTTTCATGATTTAACACTTGGTTCCCAGATGGAGGTGCTGTTCTGGGAAGCTTTGGACCCTTTAGGAAGTAGAATCCTGATGGAGGAGGTAGGTCATTGGGTGGGACTCTGATTACTAACTGCAGATGCAGTGTAACCAGCTGTCTCTTGCTTCTGCCTCTGTCTGTTCCATGCCATAATAGACTGTTTCCCTTAAACTGTGAGCCAGGATAAATCCTTCCTTAAGTTGCTGTTGTCTGATGTTTTGTTACAGTAATGCAAAACATAACTAATACACTATAAAATACAGGTTAAGAATTTACTGGGGACCATGGGAAAAAAAGCAGCCATTTTCTAGATTTGGGTCTGTAGAAGGTCATATCATTAAGCCCATCTACTTGAAGTGACATATCCTATCTGTAAAGAAATTTATTGACATCTCTTTGACACGTTGACTTTAGAATTTCATATGATGGAACCTGGTTATTTTTGTATTCAAGAGTTTCATGAACATGGGAATAAGAATGTCAGAACATCTGATTCCCGTTACTTTTTCACCAGGTCCCATATTTCCTTTGCCCCTCAATATATCTACTCTTAGATTACAATTCCACTCTCTACAGAGCTGATACTATGAACACAAGGAAGAAAGGATGAAAGAATGAAAGAAGAAAAGAAAGACCTCAGCACTTAAAAGCCTTTGGAATCTAGAAGTTTGGGGAATGGCATCTCCCTGAGGGTTGGGGGAGGAAGTATTTCCTGTTCAGGGAGTAGTAAAGAAAGTGTCTTGAGTTATATGACATTCTAAAGCTCCACATGTTGATGGTATATCTCTCGGTTAGTCATTTACCCAAGTGTGGAGAAAGACTAAGAAAGACAGAGTAGAGGCTTGTGCCTGATCTCACACCCAGACCCTGGGAACCTGCCCACACCTGGACCCTGGGAACCTGTCCACACCCGGACCCTAGGAGCAACATACCCACACCCGGACCCTGGGAACCTGCCCACACCTGGACCCTGGAAAAAACCCACCCACACCTGGATCCTGGGAACCTGCCCACACCTGGACCCTGGGAACCTGTCTACACCCGGACCCTGGGAACAACATACCCACACCCGGACCCTGGGAACCTGTCCACATCTGGACCCTGGGAGCAACCTGCCCATACCTGGACCCTGGAAAAAACCTACCCACACCTGGACCCTGGGAACCTGCCCACACCTGGACCCTGGGAAAAACCTACCCACACCTGGACCCTGGGAACCTGCCCACATCTGGACCCTGGGAACCTGCCCACACCTGGACCCTGGGAACCTGCCCACACCTGGACCCTGGGAACCTGCCCATACCTGGACGCTGGGAACCTGCCCATACCCGGACTCTGGGAATCTGCCCGCACCCCTTGGCTAGGTAGTATACAAGAGAGACCAGATGTATCATTTACAGTTCTCCTCATCTGCTCCAGAAAGATTGCCTCATATGTCTGGGGACATCTGGCATCTCGAAGGAGAAAAAGCAAAATGGAGTGCTTTCTCCCACCAGGGAGTTCTGACAAGCCACTCCTCCACTTCCAAATGTTTAACAGCTCTGACTCCCCTGGTACAGGGCCGTGGCCTCTGCATGCCTCAACCCACTTTTGCAATTCTTTTTTCTTCCCCTGGTGTCTTTTTTGCACACTGTGTTCCAGCCTGAGCGAATTCCCCTATTCTCTGAGCAAGCCCTGTACTGCTCTGTCCAGATGCCTGTGTGCCTGTCTCATACACTTCTTCCTAATGTTGACTGCAGTGATCCCAGTAGCAAGACTATTCCTGGCACCCCCTCCCCAAAGTAGTTTGTGGTCCTCCAAACAAGACAAGGGTTCCATCACCACCCTCCACCACTTGGTATATCATGCAGTCATTTATGTATCTTGCTGCCCTTCTACACTATGAATCTCTTAAAGATTGACATCAACGAATGTGAGAGGCTAACCTTTCCTCCTGTGTGGTGCCACAGTTTGGATCTGGAACAGTCCCCAAAGGTCTCTGTATTAATGGTTTTGTCCAGGGTGCTATTGGGAAGCGATGAGACTTGGAGAGGTGAGGCCTGATGGGAGCGCTGAGGATTGTTGGGAGTGTGGTTTCGAAGGGAATCTTGTGGCCTCTGCCCCTGGCCTCCAGTGGAAAGGCTGTGACCTGCCTGTTCCCCCCCGTGATGCACCGCTGTCCCCTTCCTGAGCGGAGGCTTCAAAACAGTATGTCCATCAGCTGAAGACTGGAATCCCCGGAACTCTGAGTTAAAGTATTTTTTTTCCTTTGGTACAGGGATCATCTCCTGTATCTGCTGTAGTAACTCACCACTAACTAACCCAGCAGGCCTGAGGGCATCCGTGTTGGAGACATGCAGTTGGGGGGGGGGGGAACATCTGGATGCGTCAGGGTGAGCTGCCCGAGACAGCTTTAAAAAGGAACACCTTGAAGCGTTCTAACTGTTGACTAACAAGTGAAAACTGAATTCTAGCTAACGAAACTTATCATTTCCCTCATCCACGACCCCACTGCTAAAAGCCACCCAGATATGAAAAGCATCCACGACTCATTTTTATGCACCGTGCCCTGCTGATGTGCGCAGCTCGAGCCACCTAGATGAATAGTCAAGTGTCGTCTCCAATAAGTCAGAGACTCCCTTCAAGGGTTGTGGCCAATTAGAACTTACTCCAGGGAGGAGGCGGCTGCTGATGTTGCCAAGCAACAGCCAAGCTGTAAAGCACATTCAGATGCTCCTTACCATTAAACCGGCAGCAAGTTGGGAGTGACATTATGATTCCAGCAAAGAAAGACAAATTATAACCCAGGATGGGGTATCGGTGATGAGGAGTGTGTTTGCTTTTAAATGCAAATGGAAAATGAACATTTTTTAAAAGTAGAATTTAAACAGTATATCATTATTCTGATTTTAATTAGAAGATTAGGTGTCAGTAGGATACAACCGAGTCTCAGGATAATGGTCTCACACTGCTAGATAAATACTCACCCTGGAACATGGACAACTGGTCAGACAGGGACAATGTATTTTGGACTCTGAAGTATTTATTACCACAGCTACTCTGGTTTATAATGACTTTTATTTTTATTCTTCGGAAGGATTAAGAAATAAAAGCAAATATTAAAAGTAAACCGCCGGCAGGGATGCTGCCAAGTAAAAGCTGCTTGCTCCAGCGTTATCGGAAAACTCTCTTCTGCCGTGGAAGCCCCGTACCGACTGCCTGAAGTTTATGCAGGGGAATTTAAGGCCAAGCAAAGCCCAAAGCCACGACGATGACTGTAATTGTGCAGAGACTTTCATGTTGAAATGGTCCCGGCCACGCGTTCACTCATAAGCTCACTGTATCATCGTGAATTTTTAAAAATTGTATCCACTCTTGGGCCATACGTCTTCTCCCAGGCAGGAAAGGCCGGTGGGGAGTAATGAGCACATATGCCCCTGTCTACAAGACCCATACATTATTTCCTGCCTTCCCAACAGGAAACATCTGGATGAAAGTGAAAAATTAGGCGGAGAGCTGCAGCCCTTGGTGCTGTCGAGATGCCAGCCTTCCTTGTGTGTGTCACGTTGTGCAAACCGGCATCCGTGCACTGCTCTCTGAGTGGCTCGTTCACTCTTGGGTGACACCGACGTCCTTAGGGTCTCACTTGTGAAGTTGCCCGGTCCCTGGTCGATGCTTGGTTATCTGGGCGAGGGAGCAAATACCCACCACTGATAGTAGATTCTGAGGACAGAATGTATAAGCTGCCTGATAGGGACCGAACACCATTACTGAGAGATCATGTGCAGAGGTTTGGTCTTCAGGACGGAAGCATTAGGGGTGCTGTGGACTTCTAATAGGTAGGTTACAGGGAGCGTGCATTTGAAGGGCATGGTGGGACCTCTGCTCTGAGTCTAGATGTGACCATTGGCTCTAGCAGGCGCTCGTCACAGCGCGAGGCCAAGCCAGGAGAAATCATTGATTTTGGACTTTGACTTTGCTAAAGAGCGAGCTAACTAGATATTTTACCGTGATAAACTGTCTGCTTGACTATCTCACTGTAGCAATGCAAAGTTGGCTAACGTGATGCCAGGCTGGGTTGTTGTCCTTGAAGCCCTGGAAAATGAGGCCCACTGTGGGAACTGTAAAGGCCTACTCTCCAAGAACACCGTTCTGCTCAACAACACACTATGGCATTAACTCCCAGACTTTTACCTTTTAAAACCATGAGTCCAAAATAAACAAAGCTAAACAGATAACTAAACAACTTTTTTTTTAAGATTTATTTATTTATTATGTATACAGCATTCTGTCTGCATGGATGTCTGCACACCAGAAGAGGGCACCAGATCTCATTACAGATGGTTGTGAGCCACCATGTGGTTGCTGGGAATTGAACTCAGGACCTATTGGAAGAGCAGCCAGTGCTCTTAACCTCTGAGCCATCTCTCCAGCCCCAACTAAACAACTTTTTAACGTGTTAAAGCATGTGGTGAATCTATCAGTTGGTAGTATTTCATCGAGCTATTCAACCACCGAGGCCGTTTCCTCCTCAGTGCTTTCAGATCTCTTTCCGTGGTAGAGGAATTGATCGGCTTCCACCACGGGGAAAGCACACCTGAGACAAGCAATTTATACAGAGACCCGGTTTCTCTCGGCTCACAATTCTGGAGGGTTCAGTCCATGACCAGCCAGGCCTGGGGTGTGACAGCAGATTTTGACCAGGGTTTGGGTCAGAGCAAAACCTCTGCTGGCACAGCCACAAAGCAAGAGAACGGATCTGAGATGTTTGGGACGCCACAGTCCCCTTCCAGGGAGGCCCTGCCTGCCGGCTCCCAGTAGAGCCATGTTAGGGCAGGCCTTTGGACCCCAGCCGTAGAAGGGAGCCCAACTCATCATCACATCAATGCAAGGACATTCACAGACTCCTGTAAGATTGCGTGAGTCAGCGGGAGAGTAGCAGGTGACCTTCGGGTACCCAACAGGAGAGGGCATTGAGGAGGAGGCTGTGAAAGTCCTCCAAGCTGGAAGAGTTTGGAGAGAAACACAGATGTGCAGGTTCCACTCTATCTTCCCTCTTTCTGAATAGTTATGACATTTAAGAATGAAAAAAAAAAGCACTAACCTGCCCTGAGGGCATCCTGTTATTTATGTGTTTCCGTTGGAGAAGTATGGATTTGGTTTCAATTTTGTTTCCTGAAATTAAACCCGTTTACTTCCTGGTTCACAGTAAAATTGCACGCGACTCCAGGAGAACTCACAGCCGTTGGTAAGGAGTCTAGTGAAAAGCTGTCGAGGCCTAAATGAATCTCCCAGCTGCCCTTTGAAAAGCGCAAACATTTTTGGAGGATGGGTGGGGAACCTGGCAAGTTAACCAGGCAAGATTTTCTCTCACGACAACGAAAATCAGTTATGTTCTAAGCAACACTCGGTAATCCATCCTATAAATCCTAATCACTAGTCTGTCCCCGCGCTATGAGGCCGCTGGTCCCGTCTTCCTGAAGCGGGAGCCATCAATCATATTTGCTCTGGCTTTACCTCTCTGTATCATCCCCACTAAGACTAAAGCCAAAAGCAATTTATTTTGAAATGAAAATGTGACCTCACTTGACTCTCAGCTTTTCCAAACAAACAAACAAACAAAAGCCACACAAACACCCATGCGCACACACACACACACGCATGTGTATGCATGTGTATGCACACAGGCGTGTGTGTCCAGTGATTCTGAGCACTATTGAGGCAGCCTGACCGAAGAGGTGAAGCCGGTGGGTGGTTACAGTCTAAGCAGGCTTCCAGAAACCAGCAGGGAGCGAGGAAAGGAGGTGCGTGGCATGCCGGTGCAGGTGGGGAAGAACATAGCTGCCAAGGTGCCAAAGGAAAAGTCTCACACTTCCAAGGAAAAGCAGACTATTTATTTATTCATTTAGAATAAACCCTGGGAGTGGGATAATAAACCCTGGAGTTTGGTGACTAAAATCCCCAAAGCTTTCATTCAGGAAGGACGAGAAACACTGAGGTTTCGTCGCTCTCTCCAGGTATTCGTGTGCCTGGGCTCAGCATCCCGGCGCTGTCTCGTTTTCTGTGGTCTTTATGACTCCTTTTTCTACCTTCATGTGTACAGCTTGTGAGTTCGTGAGGAGAAAGCCAGCAATCTGCAACATCCTCTTGCTTAGCCTTTGCTTTTCCAATTCTGTGTATGTGTCTGTGTGTGGCTATGTGTGTGAGTGTGGCTGCCCAAAGAGGCCAGCAGCATCAGATTCCTTGGAGCTGAAGTTTAGGGGGCTGTAAGCCACCTGATGTGGGTGCTGGAACCAAACGTGAGTCCTCCATGACAGCAATGTGGACTCTTAACCATGGAGCCGTCTCTCCAGTCCCTTAATTTTTTTCTTGATAAAGTGACTTCCCTTTGATTTTTTTCCTTGTCACACAGCATTCATTGAAGCAGACAGGAAGTTTCTTAGGTCTTTGGTTTCTCATTCATCCTCTGAGCTACTGTTACCGAGTACCTATTATACACACACCTTATGTGTGCAGTTCAAAGTTCAAAAGAAGTTGTACTGGGAAAAAGGAAAAGCTTTGTCCCCTGAAACATCCATGCAGCAGGATGAGACACACGGCAGATGCGGTAAACACATGAACGGAATGGATCCTTAGAGTCCCAGAGAGAAATGAGACAGAGAAGGCGGGGGGCCTGGGAAAGCAGTAGACGGGGGGAGAGTGAAGTGGGGGGCACCAAACAGAGCACTGGCACCCTGGGCTGCCCCATTCCGGCTATAGCAGAATCACAGAGGACCCACAGGTTCTCAGGCACCTTAGATACTTTGATTCCACAGTAGCCAAGAAGAATTAGTTTTTGTTTGTTTGTTTTGTTTTTTTGAGACAGGTCTCATTATGTAGCTTAGGCTGACTTCAACTTTGTAATCCTCCTGCCTCCACCACATGAATGCTGGGATTATAGGCAACAAATTGTAATCTGCCCTGAGACCCATAGTGAGAACCAATGAACTAGAGGAGAAAGGCCAAGGAAGCATCTAGAAACCATCAGGGTCACATCTGCCAGGGAAGGAGGTAGTCAGGACACAGTTCTTGGGCAGCCTGTCCTGTCTGTTATTTCCCAGGCCCTCTTCCACAAGCAGTTGAGGATGGATGCTGGAGACTCTGGGAGGAAAAGCAAGCACCAGCTTTGATAGGGGAGGGAGGACCATTGGGTTGAGAAAGGGGACTGCCGAGACTTCAGATTTTGTGAATTTGTCTGAAAGATGACCTTGGCCTGGCTGTCCCCCCAGAGCTCTCCCTGGCCACTCACGGCCAGCGCTTCCAACCCTAAGATGTGATTCAGCCCTGGGCAGTGCTTCACCATTCAGAAAACAGCCTCTCCCAACAGGTAGTTTGAAGTTCACCATCTCAGACGTGGCCATATTGTGGATGGGAATTTGCATTTTAACAGGCTCCCCAATCAATTATACAGGAAAGTATGAGAAACACTGTTCTACGTTTCTCCTGAGTGCCTCAAGCAGCGTCCCGGGACAGAGCCAGGCATGCAGTTTGAACCGTTGATTGATGGTACCTGAGCATGTGGGACAACAGGGAAGTGGAGGATGCTTTACTTTCTGTATAATGGATAGACTGGGGGCCCTGGTGGGCGAGGCACTTTGATGTACCACCTGGGCAAGGCTTGCACCTGGTCCGGCTCTTTGCTTGCCTTTGGAGAGAAGCCTGTTCCTTAAGAGAAAGAATGTGTGCTTCCTGTCTCTTACCTCATTCAACTTTTCAGGACTGAACGCAGACATCAGGGCACCTCTGACTTCCTCCCATCTTTTGTCACGTAACATCAGGACGCTGTCTGCTACCGGCTTGGGTTCCAGACCCGAGGCCTGATGGAAAGTGACAAGCAGAGGGTTAGCACCCAGGGAGCCAAAGCCACCTTCGTGGCTATGCTAGTTAGCTTTAACTGTCAATCAAGTCATCTGAGAAGGGGAGCTCAACTGAAGAACTGGACAGATCTGATTGGCTTGTGAGCCTGTCTGTGGAGGTTACTTTGTTTGTTAATTGATGGAGGAGGGCCCAGCCCACTGTGGGCAGCACTACTCCCTAGGCAGCTGGTCCTGTGCTTTATAAAAAGCGCGAGCCAAGGAGTGAGCCAGCAACCAGCATTTGTCCATGGTTTCTGCTTCAAGACTATGAGTTCCTGCCCTGGCTGTGATCACAGATGGACTGCGATCTCTCTGGAAATACAACCCAAACCGACCCTTCTGCCCCAAATCAGAGTTTTTCATCACAGAGACAGAAGGAAACCAGGATGGTGGCAATTGAAGGACATGATAAACACCCTGTTAAACTCTGCCAATAATCCAGACCTCGATTTCACGTGCAAGGACACAGAAAAGCATTGCAGTATTTGTGGACGAGGATCTAGGACTCACAGCTGGGGCCAGCAGGCGACAGATGGACAGATCTGCTAGCCTTCTCACAGAGTAGACAGTATCAAAATAACACAGTGCCTCTGTGTGCCCTGAGGGCCCTTGTGAGGCCCTCTGACGATGACCAAAGCGGGTTTCCTATGGTTGAAGGTCACATCTGGTTTTTGTGGCACGAGATTTGGGTTGTCTGAATTGACTGAGTTTAGCTCAGAGATGACAGAATTATGTATCCATGTCCTTAGGATGCTGGGGGTGACAGAAAGGACTGCTGAACAAGTGTCCTTCAGAGGCACCCAGGAGAGAGGCTTCCAAGAGCTCATCTCCTGGGATGCTTCTATGCTCTGGCATTCATTGGGCTTTGCTTTTCTTTTTTTAACTTTAATTTGGAAAATTCCACTTATGAGTACTGTATTTACATCATCGCCCTCCTTCTCCTCCCATTCCCTCCCGGCTGACTCCTTCGCAAATTTATAATCTCTTGCTTGTCAATTATAAATACACACATGTATAAGTTTATAAGAACAATCTGCTGAGTTCGTTTATTATTGCTCAGATGCGTTTAGAGCTGACCGTTTGGGATCGGATAACCTGCTGGGCATCTCGTCCTTGGAGAAGACTGCTTCTCCCTCTCTCTGCAACTATTGACTGCCTGCAGCTCTTCATATAGGATAGAATCTCGTGAGATCTCCCCGCATATGCTGGTGTGTCAACTGGTGTCGTTGTTTAGCCTTTGTTATTTTCCTGTTTTTCTTTTATTGGGAAGATATTCCTTGCATACAATGCCTTCTGATTATGGTTTCTGCTCCCATTACTCCTCCCAAGGTCTTGCCACTTTCAGAGCCTGTGCAGGTAACAACATTATTGAGAATCCCTGGACTCAGCTTCCCTGCCATGTGGAAGAGGCTATCTCAAAGAGGGTCCCCTAGTTCTTATGGTCTTTCTATCCCAGCTTCTTTGATGTCTCCCAAGCCTTAGGTGCATACATTTGTGTTATAGACGTGTCAACTGGGGCTGGTACCCCATGGTCAGTTGTTCTCTGGGTTTTGACCGGTTGTGGCTTTCTGCAGTGGTCTCTGTTGACTACAAAAGGAAACCTACTTCATGAAGGCTGAGGTATACATTTATCAAGCAAAGGATGAGATCTCCATTTCTATGTATGTCAGCTTGGGCAGGAAAGACTTGGCTTTAGCCCTTGTATTGGTTTGCTTTCTGTTGATATGACAAAGACCATGATCCAAAGCAGCTTGGGGAGGAAAGGGCAGGAAGTTGGAAGCAGAAACTGAAATAGAGACCCTGGAGGAACATTACTTACTGACTTGCTCCTAATAGTTTCCTCACTTTGCTTTCTGATACAACCCAGGGCAACCCGCCTAGGAATGGCTCTGCCCACAGTGGGCTGGACACTGCCAAGTCACTCATTCACCATAGCTTTTTAAAAAATGCCCCACAGTCTTACCTATAGGCAAATCTGATGGGAGCATTTTATGGTTGAGGTTCCCCCCTCCCTGGATGATTCTAGCTTGTGTAAAATTGACAAAGAACTAACGGGCACGGCCCTCATGAGGCTGATAGTCAGTGGAGAAGCAGAGAGCGATGAATATCATCACAGTTTATGAGAAAATGAGTTTCTCAAGGGGAAGACTGGGTGTGGGGGCATGTAATGGATCTACTTGGTCAGGACGCCCGAGGATAAGCTGTTTTGAAACCGAGCCAGGAAACATACGAAAGCTTCCCTCCCTGGCCACCTTCTCCTTCCCCTCCTCCCTCAATCCATTCACTTCCACCCTATGGCAGCTGTGGTTACAAACGATGCCCTCACTGTTTGTCAGTGTGGCCCCCAGCTCTGAGGATGCAGGGGGATTCCAGGACCGAGGACTCGGCAGGACCATGTGTGCCACGGGGCTCCGCTATTTCCTTTCACGGTTTTAATTATAGCTGAAGCCCGAAGCCAGCCGTCATAATTCAAACGCCTTGTAAAAACTCCTATTTAGAGGGAAATTATAATTTTCTGATAAAATATGAACACTCAAAATAAGCCGTAAAACATAACTGCAAAGTATCTAGAGGATTTAATTATATATTAGAACCAAGTTGCTGGGATATTTTTCTGCAGAGGAACACCTCTCTATATTTAGAATGAGATTCTTTAGGAGTGCTGTGGCCACTAAATTATGGTTTTATGGAATTTTTGGAACATAATCTGTTTATTTAGGTTCCAGAGTCAAAGGAGGAAATCATACATTATGGATATTTATAGAGTGGTAAAGCCCCAGCCTGTGCCACACTGCTAAGACTTTTTAACTTGGAAAAAAGTGAGACACAGGTTTATATGGTTCTGCTAAAACAAACTCAGTTGTTGAGTCAGGGTCAAGACTGACTGGGTTTGATCCATCCTTAAGACTTAAGAAATGGGATGCTGGGGAGCTAGCAAAATGCTCGCTGTACATTGAGGCCCTGAGTTGAACCATCAGAACCCACATTTAAAAACTTGGATGTGGTCGTGCACATGTAATCTTAGCACTGGGGATGTGGAAATGGGCGGATCTCTGAGGCTTGCTGGCCATCCAGCCCAGCCTACTCTGCAGGCAAGCTCTAGGACAATAAGAGATCCTGTCTCCAAACCAACAAAAGCCAAGGTGGATGGCACCTGAGAAATGACACCTGTGTTTGACCTCTGGCCTCCACACACACACTCCTGTGCACCTGTGTATAGACAACTAAGAATTGGGCTCCTGCTATCCTTTTTTTTATATTTAAAGGGAAACTACCTCACTCTCCATGCAGTATGTCTTTAGACTCTCCGCTCACCCCCTTAGCCTCCTATAGTAGACTAGAAAGATCTACTGGAGTCCTCCCCGGCTTTGTTTTTAGGGTTCTTTGTCAAAGTCAGGGGTAACCCTTGCAGGGGTATTTCATGTGTAAACATGTATTAGAACAAAAAGAACAGCAAGGTGGTCGCTTCATATGATGGCAAGAAGGAATTAATGTCAAGTGTATATTAGCTACTTTTCTCATGGCTCTGACCAAATACCTCACCAGAGGCAACTTGAGAGGAGGGGTTTGTTTGGGCTTATGGTTCTTCATGGTGGAGGAGGCCTGCAGCAGGTGGCTCTGTGGTAGTGGGGGGAGTGTGTGGCAGCCCCTTGTCCACATCTTAGTAGATCAGGAAGCAGAGAGGGGATAGAAAGTAGGTCATGTACCCCAGCAACCCACTTCTTCCAGTGAGGCCCTTTGTCCTGCAGCTTCCCCCACCTCCCACAGTCGCGCCCACTGAGGCTGGGTGTTCAGATGCATCAGTCCAAGGAAGAGGTTGCACAGCCAAGCCTTTAGCCTCTGGCCGCTGTAGGCTTGTGGCCATCTAATGCAATATGTGCTCAGCCTAGCTTCCAAGGCTCCCCCAGCTTCACTGTTCTAACTGTTCGAAAGTCCAAAGTTTCTTCTGAGACTTAAGTTTGTGAGACATTGTAAAACAAACAACAATCGGCACGCTTCCGGCACCCAGAATAAACATTCCCGTCTGCAGAATGGAGGGACGGGAGCGCAACAACAAAAGATTGGTTCTAAGCAAAACGCAAACCTAGCAAGACAAACACTAAACACCACAGCTCTGTGTCTACATCAGGGACTTTTGATGGCATCACCAGTGCTCCAAAGGACGTGAGAAGTCCTTCCTCTTGTTCTGTTGTCTGTAATACACGTGGTCTCCTCCTAGGGCCAGTTCCTCCCAGTGCTTGACGTTTTCCTCGGTGAACATCCCAAATTTCTGTTATCTCCGACAAACATCCTGGGGTCTCCACTACAACTCAGGCTCCAACTTCGTAGCTTCATTCACCGTCTTCTCAAGAGCTTCTTGTGAGGAATCTAACTCTGCTACATGTTCTCTGGCTTTTGCTATTTTCTAGAACCTTGGTTCAAGCTTCTATGACCCTGTCACACTTGGCTTCCACATGCCTAAAAGACCAGTACAGTGTTGACAAGGCATCCAGTTCTTCTATTGGATGGAGATGTAGCCTAGCCCACTTGAGCGACAGGTGCACCAGGCTCTGTGTGCCTTCGTGACTAGACCTGGGAAAAGCTTCCCTAGGTGGCCGTGCCAAAACAAAATGCCCTGTAGGTTCTCTTGGCTCAAGCACTTTCTTTTCAAATGAAAGACTTTCAAATAAGTTTGCATTGCTACACTCTGAAGCGATCGGTAGATAGGATCTTGCTTTCATGTCCCTTTCCTATTGTCCCAGTGAAAACCACGTGGTTTCTCCTCAGTTCTGCTAATCTCTTTTATAATTCAAGCCATTTCATCCAAACCCTCCCTACCTACCCTGTCTACAACGTTGACTGAATTTGTGTTTCTATCCTTACCAAACTACACCTTTTCACATCCATCTGCTTTCTCACACTATAAACTTGTCTATAAGTTGCGATCAGTAACCATGCCACAGCCTGGATGCTACGCTATGTTGAAAATTCCTCCACCAAATAGCTTACTGTATTACTTTTGAATTCTGCTTCATTTGTTTTCAGGACATAGACGTAATGTGGTCATATTCTTTGCTAAAACACAACATCTTGTTCTCCCTAGAAACTCCGTAAACCTGACAGCACTGTCTCTGTTTCTGTTGGCATGCTGATCTTCTTAACTTTTAACAGAATGACCCATTATATTCTACTTACTATGTTCTAGGGCTTTCCTAGTGCATCACTCCAAACTCTTCCAAATCCTTTCCACAGACCTGTTCTAAAGGCCTATGAACCACATGGTCATGCAGTCATAGCCACAGCTCACTTCTCAGAATTGTTAGCTTTTCATCTTGTGGTTGTGACCATATACCCAACAGGAACCAACTGTGACCATATGCCCAATAAGAAGTAACTGTGACCATATACCTGTCAAGAAGTGACTGTGCCCATATGCTCAACAAGAAGTAACTCTGCCCATATGCCCAACAAGAAGTAACTGTGCCTATATGCCCAACAAGAAGCGACTGTGCCCATATGCCCAAGAAGTGACTGTGCCCATATACCCAACAGGAATCAACTGTGACCATATGCCCAATAAGAAGTATCTGTGACCATATACCTATCAAGAAGTGATTGTGCCCAAATGCCCAACAAGAAGCGACTGTGCCCATATGCCCAAGAAGTGACTGTGACCATATACCCAACAGGAACCAACTGTGACCATATGCCCAATAAGAAGTAACTGTGACCATATACCTATCAAGAAGTGATTGTGCTCATATGCCCAACAAGAAGCGACTGTGCCCATATGCCCAAGAAGTGACTGTGCCCATACGCCCAACAAGAAGCAACTGTGCCCATATGCCCAACAAGAAGTAACTGTGCCCATATGCCCAACAAGGAGAGACTGTGCCCATATGCCCAAGAAGTGACTGTGCCCATATGCCCAACAAGAAGTGACTGTGCCCATATGCCCAGCAAGAAGCGACTGTGTCCATATGCCCAACAAGAAGCGACTGTGCCCATATGCCCAACAAGAAGTGACTGTGCCCATATGCCCATCAAGAAGTGACTGTGCCCATATGCCCATCAAGAAGTGACTTATAGAAGGAAAAGTTTACTTATGTTGGCAGAATAAGGGATAGCAAAGCAGAAGGTGGATTTGTGGCCCTGGGACTGTGGCAGATGCTTGGCCACATTTTAGTGGTTCAGGAAGTAGAGAAGCAACAGAAAATGGACCTGGGATATAAATACCAAGGCCTATACTTCAGGGAACCACTTTCTCCACACCTCCTAAAGCTCCTAGTATCTCCCAAAACAACACCAAATATCCAAAAATATGAGCTGTATGTGGTAGGGCATTTTACATAAAACAAAACAAAATAAAACAAACAAAAACACAGGTGGGAACCAGTTGTCATATTCTAGGATGTCTATCTGGAAAAGAAAAAAAACTTGAAAATGCAGGCCGTGGGACTTGGCATGTGCTCAGTGATTATTCATGTTACACAAGAAAGGGAGTTTAGACTGTGTTTTGTGACCCTGAGGTGTGGAGTTGGAAGAAGCTCACAGGAAAATCACACTTGTCTCCAGGGGAACAGGCTCTTTAATCAAAATTCTGAATCAAAGGCAAGCCAACCTGCCTTCAGTAGTGAGCCCCCACTACCAGGGTGGACAACGTGCAGCTTCTTAGGAACACAGTTCTGGAAGTTTGACCCCTGAGTGGGGAGTGGGACCTAGATGGCCTTCTAGAACTCTCCCAACCTGAGGATTCATCTTCAGACCATCATGCCAGACAGTTGACATTTTGTTTTATTTTATTTGGAGATTGGGTGTCGCTGTGTAGTCTGGGCTGGCCCCCAACTCTCCATCTTCTTGTTTTGGCCTCCTGAGCACTAGAATTACAAGCATGGGGTGCCATGATGTTTTTTAAAAATATTTTTTGAAAAATGAATATACATATGCAAAATTAACCCGTTTTTAAATGTTGAGTGCATGGCTAAGTGCTTTTACACCGTTAGGCAACCATACCCCACCATCACCCACACAGCTCTCTTTTATATTTAAATTTCTCATGTGTATCTATCTATTCATAGTACATGGATACATGGTACTGTGTTACATAGGGCATTTTTACATAAGTGTATATTGAATACAGAGCATCTTTACCTCCATACCCCGCTACCCACCCCACCCTGCCTGATCCTTTGTTCCCAGAGCAGTTTTGCATCTGATCTCATGCTATGCACATGCGCATGGCTTTATGTATCTGTTTATAATCTAGGAACCACAAATGAGAGGAAAAAAATCTGTCTTTTGAGACGGGCTTAATTTGCTTAGTGTGCTGAACTCTGATTGCATGCTGCAAATAATATAACCTTGTTCTTTTTTTTATGACTGAAAAAAAAATTCTGTTGTGGATAAATATCACCTTTTCTTTATTCTTCCTTCTGCTGTTGGCGACACAGGTCGGTTCTGTAACGTAGTCACTGTGACTCATGCATTGAGGATCACTGCGATGTGTTGACTTGGAACACAGAAGGATGTCCATCACGCAAACCTGAAGCCGCTGGACCTGCTGGACCGTGCCCTTGCTCCTCAGTCTGCCTATGCATTGCTCCCACTAGCTTCACTAAGGAAGGTCCTGGAAGGTCTTGAGGGCCCTTGAAGGAGTAAAGGGTAACTGGCTGGGCAGAGGGAGACCAGGTCTTCAGAAAGAAGCTCCAGAGACACAGGACATTCTAGACTCTTGTCTGTTGGTCTGACCATGTATGCTGAGTATCCGTGAAGATGCTTCCAAGGTCTTTCAGGACAGGTGTGCGTAGATTACAGGCCAGAACCCTCTGAGTATCTGGGTAGTGAATTACAACCAGCATATAGGAAAGAGACAAATGTAGTGTCTCGTACCTATAATCCCAGAAACTGAGAGACTGAAGCCAGGGGAGGTGTGTGAGAACGAGGCAAGGACAGTAACAAAAACCAGAACACACAAAAACAAAGAAAATACAGAAAATGAAGGAAAGGGAGAAAACAAAGGAAAGGGGATAAAGAGAAACAAGAATAGAGTAGGAAGCCTTAAGAATTTCACAAACGGTTGGGATTTTTTGTTGTCCAGCTCATTTGTCGTAGGTGTGTGAGTGTTTGTGTGTCTATGTGTGTATGTATGTGCCAGCATCAAAAATGTATTTCTTACTGTCTGTTGTGGCCAGTTTCTTACTATTAATCAAGAAAGCTTGAAAAGCCCGTTTTAATCCAAACCCCAAGCCTCTGGGTCATCTTCTCTTTCTACTAAAAGCCTATCAAGCACGACTCTGAAATCTCTTTGATCAGCCCAAGCCAGCTCCCTCCATCGCCATGGCCACCACCCTGGCTGCGGTCACCATTATCTCTGCCCCAGCGGACTGCCCCGCCTCCAGCCTTGTCACGCCCATCCATTCTGCACACTGCAGGCAGGAACTTTCCAACTGTGGAAGTTCGTCTCCTGTGACTGGAGAGTGAACTGAGGGTTACTGCAGGAGGGGCGAGGGAGCAGGAAGGCTGGTCAGGGGTTCTGAGCTATGGCCAGGCAGGAGCAGGAGGCTCTGGTGGACGGCAGTATGATAACCTGGGTGACAAACATAGACTGTGTGTTTCAAAAGCTAAAAGAAAGGATATATTGCATTATTCTACCGTGAAGATGACAAATGAGAGAGAAGCAGATGTGATTAACCTGCCTTGAACATCACACAGCGTAAGGATGCCTCGTTACGATGCAGAATCATTAAATTTTAAACTATATTATTATTGTGTGAGCATGCACGTGAAGTTAGGGACAGTTTTAGAGTTAGATCCCTTTCTACATTCCCGCGGGATCCAGGGATGGAACGGGCTCTCAGGCTTGCAGAGCGGGCCCTTTCAATCAACAAGCCATCCACCAGCCCTTATTATGCCCTTTAGCCTTAGTTAAAAGAAAAAGACAACGAAAGCAGACACTGGACAGCTGGGAGGATTGTAGTAATACAGCAAGATACCTAGAACATCCCCGGCATGCAGTATCCGAGACCACGGTGCGTCGTTAAGTCAGCACCATCGTCACCTTCTCCTATGGGTCTGAGCCTTCTCAGCAGCTCATCTCAATACCTGGAGCTCTTAGTCCCCCTCCAGCCTTTTGCTCGTCTGTCTACTCGCTTCTCTTTTCCACAGTGAACACAGCCGAGAAAACACCTCCCAAAGAAAGCTCCATTGCCTAGACCTTGCTCCGATGCCCCTGTGTAGAGAATACATTTCATCCCCTCTTTTGGAAGGCTTTTATATATAATAGAAGCCAGAATTTTTTTTTAAAGGAATTTGTGAAGAAGGGCTTTTAAGAGTCAGTTCAAGTTCATGGATAGCGAGTGGCACCAGAGTGACCTCACTGTTTCTTTTTTCCTGGCGGGACTGATTTGTAGACGAGGAAACAGAACATTTATGACTTACTTCCAAGGACATTCTTACAGAGAAGGAAGAGAAATAATGTGTGGGCAAACAATTCTTTGGGGTGTTTTCATGGCTGGCAGAACAAAGACAGATAAATTCTACCAATCCGGAGTCAAGCGGAAAACCATAGGTTTCTACACTGAGCCTAATCCAATTGCATGTGTTATTTGTTATTGCCATAATAAACTACTGATTTGCAGTAATCAAAGCTGAGATTAATGCTCTGAGGAGCACAGCTGAGCATTAAGCCAGACCATTGCCCAAGCCAACAAAAGCTGATTCCAAGTTCTGTCAGAAACTTACAAGAAAGAAAAACTTTCTCATGAACACAGATCCAAAAGTCGTTTAAGCAAAATCCTAGCTAGTATGATCCAGTGATGTACTGAAGGGCAATTTATCAAGACCAAACAGGACTTACTCAAGGAGTGTGGGCCTTGAAAAGCAACCACCTAGAACTCGTTACATTAACACAGTAAAGGAAAAGAATGTATACAATCTCAACAGATGCCAGGAAATATTTAGTAGATTTTAATAGCCATTCATGATACCAAATCTAGTGGATTATGAATAAAATGACATGAAACAAGCTGGGCGTGGTGGCGCACACCTTTAATTCCAGCACTTGGGAGGAAGGCCCAGACAGACCTCTGTGAGTTTGAAGCTAGTCTGGGGTCTGCAGAGCAAGTTCCAGGACAGCCAGGGCTACACAGAGAAACCGTGTCTCAAAAACCACCACTACCAACAACAACAAAGAAAAACCACCAAGGCAAGACAAAAATACATAGAAATTTGCACAGAAGAAATAAAACTGTATTTAATATAGATGGCATGGAGGAGCAGCATAGAAAGCTCCAGGAATGTCTTCCAACACACTCTTTGAGTTAAGACTGAGCGTGACTGTTGAGTGTAAGATAAAACTGTCCTTTTTGAAAATGCAACAGGCTGTCCTCAAACTCTTAGAAATCTGTCGGCCTCTGCCTCCCAAGGACCATGAAAGGCGTATACCACCAAGGCCAGCCTTAAAATTATCTAATTGTTAAGAAGCAAATTTAACTAATGATGTGAAAGCCTCTACATTGAAAATACAAACCATTACTAAGACAAAGAGGACCTAAACAATAGAAAGAGGCCACATTCACAGATTTGGAAACTATATTGTTGACATGTCAATTCTTCAAAAGTAGACAAGCTGATTCAAAACTGTATGCAAAGGATCAAAGAACCTGAAGGTCAGGAGAAATTATATTTTCATCTTTAACATTTATTGTAATGATAGAATATTTAAGAGACTATGGTTTTAGGGTAAACAAATCAATCAATGGCACAAAACAGGACCCAGAAATAAACACACACACATGATGTCTTGACTCATGACAAAGATATTATTTAGTGGGGATTTAATGGTCTTCCTCACAAATGATACTGCAGTATTTAGATATTAAATGATCTATACCTTACTTCATAGCAGGAAATCATCTGGAGATGGCCGTAGCCCTATGACTAAAGACAAAGCAAGTGAAACTTATGGAATGGTTTCTGATGCTTGGTGGCAGTAAAGACTTCTTGAACAGAACGACAAAAGTGATATCATTAAAGATTCTGATAATCTAAACTTTATTATCAAATGATGTCATTAAGAAAATGATCAAGGCCGGTTGTGGTGACGCATCCCAGCAGGATTTGCTGGAGGAGGAGGAGGCTGGAGGATCACAAGTTCAAGGCCAGCCTGGGCTGCCTATTTTTTAGCTGGGTGGAGGTGGCACGTGCCTTTAATTAATCCCACCACTCAGGAGACAGAAGCAGGCAGATTTCTGTGAGTTTGAGGCCAGCCAGAGCGAGTTCCAGGACAGGCTCCAAACCTACACAGAGAAATCTTGTCTTAAAAAATCATAAATAAATAAATAAACAAATAAATAAATAAATAGATAAATATAATGAAGGAGCAGGGAAGACAGCTTAAGTACTTGCTGGACACCTGTGAGGCCTGGTGTGAGGATGTGGAGCATAGTAATGTGCACTTGCAATCTCAGCCATGGAGAGTGGAGACAGGACGTCACTGGAGCTTCCTGGCTAGGCAGCCTACCCTAACAGCTAGATAGAGACCCTGTCTCAAAAAACAAGGTGGTTCCTGAGGAACAACACTAAGGCTGCTCTCTGGCCTCCACACATACAGTGGGAACACACACACACACACACACACACCAAGCATGCTACAGACAACTGGGTGGTGGCACACACCTTTAATCCCAGCACTCAGGAGGCAGAGGCAGGCGGATCTCTGTGAGTTCGAGGCCATCCTAATCTACAAGAGCTAGTTCCAGGACAGGCTCCAAGGCTACAGAGAAACCCTGTCTTGAAAAATCAGAAAACAAAATAGAATTCTACAGACAAGGGGAAGAAATCTCCAGTGTATATATCTGTATATATCAGATCATATAAGGATAGCAATCAATTAATCAGAAAAAAAGACAAACACCTTTTTTAAAATGGGCAAAGACCTTACAAGCACAAAAGGGCATTCAAACGGCAGGTGAGCATATGAAACAGTGCTCACCGTCATTATTCATCTCATAAATGCAAATTAAAATGGCAATGACATATCACTACCCAGCCAGAAGACAAAGGAAACAGTGGAGGGTGAAGGGCAGGGAAGATGGAGAGCGACGGAGAGCTCTATCTCAGGCTGCCGGGGGGGATCAGCAGGCTCAGCCACCTTGAAAACTGATCCGTGGTAAACAGGAAGGCCAGGCACACACCTGCTCTTGTGTCTCAGCACTTATGATCCCAGGAATCTGTTCCCAAGTGCATTCCCTTCAGACGCTCTAACAATTTGCCCTGGAATAGTGAAAATCTAGCAACTACCTACGAGTCTATCAACAGAGGAGCAAATGATCTTGTGTAAATAAGAGAACTGTACAGCAATAAACAAGACAGATTGCATGTGTTTTAGGACCCAGTTATAGATACATCTTACAGACAAAATGACGCACTCTGTAAGTTATCATTTACATAAGATTCAAGAGTGGGTAATACACGTCTGTGGGAGCAGACGCCAGAGGAGTGGTCACCCCTGGGTGGTAAGGATGAGAGCTCTGGAGAAAACAGAAGGAGACTCCGCCAAGCATGGGCTCTGCTCTGCACTTGAGCTGGCTGTCAGTCATGTGAAGGCACACACACCCGAAAACACATTGGGTTTTATAAACAACATCCATAGCTGGGCGGTGGTGGCTCACGCCTTTAATCCCAGCAATCAGGAAACAGAGGCAGGCAGTCTCTGAGTTCGAAGCCAGCCTGGTCTACAGATGGAGTTCTAGGACAGCCAAGACTACACAAAGAAACCCTGTCTAGAAAAATGAAAAAATCATACCAAATCAATCAAACAAACAAAAAAACCCAAAACCAAAACAACAAAGGACAAACTGTGCCACATATCTTTAATTTGTGTAGACTTGAGTGATGGCAAATACCAAAATGAGAATCAAAATATGGAAGTGGAAGGCCTCAGGTTGGATTTAAACATAGCTGTTCGGAGCTGGAATAACCTACAGCAATTCTCACTGAAAAGGCCTTAATCAAGAATAAACTTGTTGGGCTGGGCCATCCCTGGCAGGAGAGAGGAAGCCTGGCCCACTGATAAGGGCCCTGCTCAGTCTCAGGAAGTGTCCACTGTGACGTGTGATAGAATTAGACCCCGTCGTCTTGGTGATGGTTTTCAGACATGGACCACAATGGAAGAGCTAAGTTAAGAACATCCTTTCCTCCCAGAATTCCCTTGGCTAATTTAGTAGGTTTTGAAAATGTTTTCTTTATGACAATCACTCTCCCACTGTGTTACTGTGTTCTGACTCAGATTTTCCATCCTCTGCCTACGGCCGAGGTTGCCACCTTTCACTGACCACGTTGTTGTTCCCTGGGTTGTAATAGTTCATCTCTCACTGGGCTTTGCTGGTCTCCTTGACCTTGGGTCACACTAGCTTCCTGCCTCTCGTCCAGGTAGCTGACTTATTAACATGGATTCCCAGCAGGCTCTCACAGTGGGCAGTGCTGGGACCACGTATCCTCATTCGAGGTGTGGACTCTATTTGGAGCATTTAGGTCCTTGTGTCTTCTCAGCCTAGCAGAGGCAAAAGAGGCAGGAAGCAGAAGAGGGTTGCAGGGCAGCAGAGAGATGAAGCTTGAGGACTTCGAGGGATGCCGTGTCACTCAGGTGGTCACTGTTTGAGCATTGCCAGCTGGTTTAGTGTTAGGCATGTCAGTTTGCTTACAGAATACCAACAATATGCAGTTTGCCATGACGACCACTGCCACCAACTTTTCTGAATCCCACACAACCTCACACACATGAAGAAACGTTCCATGGGTTTGTGTGTTCCTCTCCATCATCTGAAACCTCTGACGTGTTCACTTGTTAGAGTCCCATCAGTTAAGCTCGAGAACTCTGTTACTTCAATTATTCCAATTTCTCTGCTTGAGGTGATTTTATAAAAATACGATCACTGTGATCTGTGTAAAGATTTGAGCCAAGTAAGGCTTATATATTGGGGTAGAAAGAAATACACTTAGATCTTCCATTAGACCCACACCTGACAGCAAGGGCCCTTCCTGAGATGGGAAGGGAGCCTGGGACCTGTCAAATCCTACCTCCTACGGGAGGTTTTCTGTAGTTCTCTGCAGAGCCTTTCCGTAGAATAGCACCAGAGATGGATGTCCGGACACAGCACCTCAGAGAGAGAGAGAGAGAGAGGGAGAGAGAGAGAGAGAGAGAGGGAGAGAGGGAGAGAGAGAGAGAGAGAGAGAGAGAGACGGAGGGAGAGAGCGCTTGTCCCTGTATTTAGAGCTTAGAATGGCGGCTACATGGGGTGCGGGCAGGATTTCGGGGGACCTGTCTCTGTTGTAGACTTTACTAATCAATCAGCATAATGCCATCCATATAGGAAAAATTTGAGGCTCACAGAGGTCAAAACACTGACAGGTCACACAGCTGAAAACCGGTAATAAATTTAAACCCAGGCTTTTAGCTCACTGGCAGATGACTAAGAAGAGGGGCTGTGGGGAGAAAGAGGATGGTAAAGAAATGGAAATCACGGTGGGAAGGGATGGGGTCAGTCCTTGCCTGTACAATGACTTGCGGGACAGTTAACACTGGCAGTCAACTTGCCGGGGTCTAGAGTCACCTAGGAGGCAAACCTCTGAGCACGGCTGTGAGGGAGTTTCTAGACTGGGGTAACTCAAGCAGGAAGGCCCACCCTAAATACGGGAGGCACCCTCCTATGGACTGGGGTCTCAAACTGCATAAAAAGGAGAAAGTGAGCGGAGCACATCAGATACAAAGTAACTTGCTGCCTCAAGCTCTCGCTACCATGGCCCCCCTGCTACGGTGGGCCTTGCCCTGGAACTCTGAGCAGGAGCAAATCTCTGCTTGTTCAAGTTGCTTTTATGGGGCATTTTGTCCCAGGCATGAGGAAGGTAAGCAGTCCAAGATGTCTGCATGGAATACTCAGGATACAGCTACCGTGAGACTGCAATCGTTCCTGGGGCTCCTTTACAATTTGTCCCCCAAATTCTAGGCATTCATCTCCTGCCTGACACACTGATTTCTACTTCCACAGCCGAGAAGGTCAGTGGGGGAAAAGCATAATTGCACAGATAAGATTTTAATCATTTATTTTTTTAAAAGTTGATTCTCTGATGAGCCAAGAAGTAGCACCAAAAATGCAAGACCAGGTAAAGGCACCGCTGGCAAGCCTGGTGCTGAGCCAATCCCTGAAGCCCACAAAGGAAGGAAAGAACTAACTCCTGCAAGTTCTCTGACACATGTGCACTATGGGAACCCCTCACCCCACCCCAGATGCACACACACACACACACACACACACACACACACATAAATTCATGCAACAAGATAGAACTTGCTAAGACGGAAAATATAAAATCTCCGACAACATTGTGAAATTCAGAAAGAAGTGTTATGAGTTAGAGAAAAGCTCGAGCATCCGGATCAATACCACTTAGCCTGGTCCAGTCCTGCATCCCAAGGCCTCACCAGCACTCAGGCCTTAGGAAGAAGATGTCAAAGTTCAAACCAACACATCGTGTTGAAAACCTGCTTTGAGGTGTATTTTACAGATAACTGCAATCCCACATCACAGCTGTCTCCAGGACCAGCTGTGCTCCCGAGGAAAGCAAAGAGATGGGAAGTTCACAGGTAATAAGCAGGCCACTCGTTGGGCAGAAGGCCCAGTGGATAGCCCAGTCTGCATGAGAAGCTGCCAGCTCAGGCTGCAACTCCTCTGCACATTGCCAAGAGCTTACATAAATCAGAGGTCTGCCTCAAAAGAGAGGGAGACATGCAGACAAGGTTGTCCCGCCACATTTTGGGGTGTTCACTGGTCTTGCTGGAGGTTGGAGCTCTCAGGAGGAACAGCTCAGAGCTGTGGGCCTGTCATGTGGGTTGTCCTTCCTTCCTTCCTTCCTTCCTTCCTTCCTTCCTTCCTTCCTTCCTTCCTTCCTTCCTTCCTTGCTGCCTGCCTGCCTGCCTTCCTTCCTTCCTTCCTTCCTTCCTTCCTTCCTTCCTTCCTTCCTTCCTTCCTTCTTTCCTTAATTCTTTTCATCCTTATTTGCTCTGTAGATCAGGCTGGCCTCGAACTCAGAGATTCATTCACCTTGTCTCTGCCTCACAAAGGCTGATATCAAAATGGTGATTCACTACCACCTCTGCCTAGGTTGACCTTTCTTAAGAAATGTACAAGGAGAGATGAGTGGCAGGAGGGAAAGGAAAGAAAGAAAGGGAAAAAATTGGCTCAATGGTTAAGAACACTTACTGCTCTTCCATAGGACCCGGGTTCGATTCCCAGTGCCCACATGGCTGCTAATGAATGTCTGTAACTCCAAGATCTGACACCGTCACACAGACATGCATGCAGAAAAACACCAATGCACATAAAATAAAAACAAATAAATTATTTAAAACAAGCAGACAAACAAACCTTCCAGGCTTGGCCAAAGTGACAAGAGCTTCCATAGGGCACACGCAACAGTGGTTCTCACCACGGGAACCAAGAGCCTATTTCTTTTCTAGCTGCTTCCTTTAAGGGACAGACGGGGATCAGGAGCAGCTGGATGAATTTTCAAAAGCTGTGGGTAGAAAGATGCCAGCTGTGGGGGTAGGGACAGGTTAAAAGAGGGCAATTTATGATCAGTCGAGACTGGACCGGGCATGGCCAAGGCCCCAGCACAGGCGGGTCTGACCTGCTGGGGGCTCTGATTGGTCCTCTTCTGGACTGTGTGTGTTTTAAGCGACCACTGCCCTCTGGATTTCTCTGAGCAGTGCGCTCCTTTGATGTAGAAGTAGAACGCTTCCAAGGGACTAATTTGCCTCCTGACTTTAGTCATCTCTGTGGCCGAGTTGTGGTCTCACGGTGATTCATCCTTGGGATTCCAACAGCCACATGATGAGTGGATGAGGCGGTCCTTTGAGAGGCTAAATCTGGGGCAGCCAGGGCTCTCGGGGGTTTATGGTTCAGGATAAAACCACTCACCGAATCAATCACATGGCTTTAGATGAGACTGTTGTGATTCAACCTGTCCCTGGAGAGGTGGTCTCTGAACTATTCATAAGGGCTGGTACTCACCCCTCCACAAATATACTCAATGGCTTTAATTTCCTCCTCTACGCCATATTCAAGCAGCCAAGACAGGAACCAGCATGCCTACAGTCCTCGCCTCTCTGTGCTACCATTTTGTTGAGAGAACTCAGTACCTAGGAAGCATGTTCCACAATCTGACACATCTCTTTCATCACTGCTTCCAACAGGACCAACCAAACATAGGCTACAGACCAGCCCACCCGGCCTCGCCCCTCCTCACCCCTCCCAAGAGTAAATCATTCACTAGTTGTGGACATTTCTGCCAACTCATGTAGACTTAGCTCCAGTTTCCAGAGATATTAAAATATCTCAAGTTTATTGTGTGCATGATAACCAAGAAGAAGGAATGAAAAATACGTGAGTAAAAATTCCTAAGTCCCAAACTGCTGGAATGACGGAGTGTCTACAAACACTAAGATTGATTTGAGTTTCATGGTCATCTCTGGGTTCAAGGTTTAGTGAGTCATCTAGGGGAGTACCAGGAGTGTCACAGAGGTAGAAGGAGGGATAGGGACAAGATGGAGCCAAGACATTCCTCATAAAATCTGAGGGAAAATGTGAGGTGAGAGCTGAGTGTTGGTGACCTATTCAGTCCAGCATTTTGGAGTTTGAAAACAATATTGTGTCCCCCACCCCTTTCTTTTGACATAGAGTCTCTTATATGACTCAGGCTGGCCTCGAACTTGTGACTATCCCACTTAAGTCTCCTGGTACAGAGATTACAAGTGTGTGCCTCCAAACCCAGCTGCCAAAGAACACTTCTTTCAACGAGCTTTTGATTCAATATTTACTCAGAACCGATTTGTGTTAGAGAGTCCCCTGCTGTGTCACCTCCGCTCCATGGACGTTCCCATGAGACTGTCACATCTCACATCAGATTCCAGACCTTCACACGGCCGTTCTCTACCAACTTGTCCTTGAGTCTGCATGACTCAAAATGGGATGCGCGAGCAGCGACGGGCTCTCAACGGTGGAAAATGAAGCTATGTGTTATTTAAGTTCCTTTTCATTTAATGCATCAAACTAATATGCCGAAGTGTTTCTGTATCACAGGGGACCTCTTGGTAGACGCTCACATGGAGTAAGCGTTTAATGTTTACCGAGTGAATGTATAATAAAGCTGAACACTTAAGTAAACACGGCTTATTAAAGGGAAGGCTGGCGTGGCATCGGTGAGGGGAAATCACGCCTCACTAATCTCCTTGAGTTCTTTGAGCAGATAAATAAGCATATGGAAAGAGGGAGCCACTGAACCCGGTTTAATTTGACTTTTAAAAACCTGTGAGAAAATCCCACTCTAATGACTGTTTTTTTGTTTAATCGAGTCACCAGGGTTGTTTTATCATGAATATGGAATTGGCTTAAAGACCATAAACAAAGCCGAAGACAAGCAAAGTCATTCTAGATGGAAAGTTATCTCCAGGGTTTCCCAGAGATCTAATTTATGATGGATCTCCTTATGTGTTTGAGAATGACCTTGCTGGGAAGTAGATATGGAATCTCCAAGTTCAGATGTACCCCATACGGCGGAGAAGGTCAAGCTTATAGCCATAGGACATTCCATTTGGATTCACGGGAGACATTGTACTCTTTACCTTTCTCATTATCATGGCCAAATACCTGACATGAGGTAACTGGGCTGGAGAGATGACTCAGAGGTTGAGAGCATTGCCTGCTCTTCCTAAGGTCCTGAGTTCAATTCCCAGCAACCACATGGTGGCTCACAACCATCTATGGTGAGGTCTGGTGCCCTCTTCTGGCCTTCAGGCATGCATGTAGACAGAATGTTGTAAACATAATAAATAAATAAATATTTTTTAAAAACTAAAAAAAAAAAAGAGGTAACTTACAGAGGATGGGTTTATTCTTCCTCATGGTGTAAGTGTACAGTAAGTACATCATAGTAGGGAAATCATAGCAGTGACAGCCGCTCACTGGGGTTACCACCGGAGCATGGAGCTGATTGTTAACATCTTGGTAGACCGGAAGCTGAGATAGATGGCTGAAAACAGACCTTAGAATTGCTAAGACCTACTCTGCAGGAGCCCACTTCCATCGTCCAAGCCCCATCCTTCTGAAAATTCTACAGCCTTCCAAAACAGGAGCACCAGCTGGGGAGCAAGTGTCCAAACACAAGAGCACACGTGGAGACATTTCACCTGACAGTCACTACGTGTTTGGGACATAAAACATAATGAGGATGTAGAAAAAACAGTCCCCAGGCTTGAAAAACAGCACTAAGTTAGGACAAAAGCCAGAAGTCCCAGAGGGGTCAGTGGCAAAGGCAAATGACGCACATAGAAGAAGCATAAGGGTGCAGAGAAGGGGAGATGTGGGTGGAGGCAGAAAGGCTTCCCGGAGGAGGCGGAACCCGACGAGAGCCTTGAAGGACAGCGAGGCTTTGCAAAGTGCAGAAGAGGTGAAAGGCTGAAAGCAGCCAATGGGTGTGGAGCAGGGGCCACGGCTCGCGTGAGCGACCCCGTCCAACTCAAACACAGCCTCGCCTAAGGTAGTTTATGTACGCTTAGTTTCCAAAAGAGGGACACAGGCTTACAGAAGATAGATTTACTTCGTGGTCACATTGCTAAAACAGCACAAGCCCTGTTGTTATAGTCTGCCTTGTTTTAGGAGTTGTTGGCATTGGCAAAGATCTGGTGGCAGGCTGGGAGAGTGACTATAGAGGCCAGGGTGATGGAGGGATGGACACCTTGTGCTGGAGACCAGTGAGAGGTCAGGTTGGAATGTGGACTGTCTCTGAGTTACGGAGGCTCTTCCATCTTGTGGGAAGACCTCAAGAGCTGAATGCTTCATCCCTTGTTGAGTGGAAGAGGGAAGGAATTAAGAGCCAGAGCCTGCAATTAGGGCCAGGACCTAGTTTTGGAGGAAGAAATTAAAGATGGTGGGGGAGAAGCTGACAGAGGCCAAGGGCAACTTTATTCAGTGCTCTGTTAGAGCATATGCACTGGGTCTGTCGGCACTGTGCAGATCCACCAGAGTGCAGCTTTCCTCGGGGCCAGCTCTCACGCTCTCCTGCCGCACAGCCGTCTTGGGTGTGGTGGGTGGGAAGTCAGAGATTCAGAATCATAATGCCCATGTCACCTCTAGGGGCTCTTGTGGGCTCAGGAAACATGGCAGGAACCCAGGGCTCCCTCGCTGCCTGCTCGAATGTGACTTGGTAGTCTGTCCTCTTTGACACACATTCTTAGCTCACAAACCTGGTTGAACTGTCAGGTCCCCGCAGGGCGCAGTCTGCCAGGGGTCTTAGGGTGAAAGAACGGTGACATTCAATGCAGCAGGAAGCAGCTAAGCTGCTGATTCCTTTGGCCACTCCACACGGAAACAGGGTGCAGATAGTCACCTCCTTCTAGTGGCGTGTAGGGTAAGGAACTGGGCAGTGTTCTAGAACTAGAAGATGAGACATTTGGGATTTAGGGTGAATGGCCAATGACATCTAGATGTCCCTCCAAGACACCTGCTGTGGTGGCAAAGGAAAGAGAGTGCTGGGCTTGAAGTGGGAGGAGGCCCTTGTACCTCTGTTCATCCCTGTTAGTCTGTGAGTGGGCTGACCATGTGACGTCTATGGGCCTCAGTTTCTTTGTCTGTGAAATGGACAGGCTCTCTGCACCAATCTTGTGTGTGTGTGTGTGTGTGTGTGTAGAGTGTTTGCCTGAATGTACGTCTGTGTACCACATGGGCACAGTGCCGACAGAGACCAGAAAGCAGCATTAGAGCCCCTCGAACTGGAATGACAGGAAATCGTGAACTGTCATATGGGTGCCGAAAATCAATTCCAGGTCCTCTGCGAGAGTAGCAAGTGCTTTTAACTGCTGAGCCATCTGTCCACCCCTCATGTTTTCCATAATGACCAAAAACCCACTCTGTTGTTCAATAAGCACAGGATGCAGGAGGATGCCTGTCATTTGATCGCTCTGTCGCAAGCGCCATGCAGTTAAGTATTGCCGCCTGACCCGTGGATCACCCTGCTCTTCCCACAGTGGGGGCCTCTCCATGTGTGCTGCAGATGTTTCCACGGGACTGCTTGCTCCACAAGACCTGAGGACGTGATGCTGCCTTCTCCCTCCTTACACCCGGTACCCTTGGGGTGACTGGCCTATGGCAGGGCTGCACAGGGCTGCAAAATGGTCAACCGAAGAATGAAGGGTTACCTACCATCTCTAGAAGAATGGTAAGGGACGTTTGGGGTTGGAGAGATGGCTCAGCAGCTAAAATGCTTGCCACATGTGAGGACCCCTGTAAAGTCAGATTCGGCAGCACGTGTCTCCAATCCCAGTGTTTCTCCAGCAGGATGGGAGGGGAAGGCAGGAGGAGACCTAGTTTGGGATGTATAGCAGCCAGTGACAGGAGACTCTCTAAAAGAAGGTAGAAGGCAGGAAGAGACAAACACCCGGGGTTGTCTCCTGACCTCTACACTGACACTGAAACTGCATGCTCTCACACATATGCACTTCAACATGTGCATGCAGACATGCTTACACAAGCACACAAACATACACACACACACACACACACACACAAACACACTTCTTAATTTGATCCTGTAGAAAACGGTAGGTACCGTGGTTGTCCAAATTCTCCCAAGCATCTGCTTATTGATTCTCTTGACTTTTCCTAAGACTTAACATGAAGGTCACCACCCTTCTTCATTACAATTTCTGTCTCCTCACCCTGGGAAGACATGGGCAGTACTGGTATTCCTTCTATTTGGAATCTTTCTCACTAAAGGTAAAAATCTAGAAGTGGGCTGGGGGCTTGAGCAGGCTCTGGGTCCTGTGTGGGCCCCGGCTGTTAATACTTGGGGGCTAACGTCCCTACCGCTGGCGTTTCTCTGCTCTCTCTAGCTTTCCTAGTTCCGGAGGAAGATGTAAGCGCAGACCTTCAGAGTTCGCGCTCTGCTCGGTATTTCTCAGTCACGTGGCGTGAGCCCTGTGGACCCTCTAGCTTTGAACACAGCTCTAGCCAACTCTCCTGGCTTTCGCATTTCTACGGGCTCCGCTTTCTCTTTTGCTCTAGCTTTCTTGGAGTGTTTCTTAGGTGTAAATGCCATCTTTGCAGCAGTTGTGGGCGTCTCTCAAAAGCCCATGCTCACCGGGGAGCTAAGTTTGGAGGGGAGCAGACCTCAGTCTCGAGAAGCCTGTGTAATTTGCTTCTTGTTTGTGGCAGTTTGGATGGGAATGCCCCTCAGAGGTGCAGAGATTTGCACACTTGGTCCTTAGTCACTGGTGCAGTGGGAAAGGCTGTGGAACCTTTGAGTGTTTATAGCCTCACCTCACTTCCTGCTTCCTTCCTTCCGTGTTTGCATCCTTCTCTGCTTCCTTCCGTGTTTGCATCCTTCTTCTCTGGCCCCCGCCTGCCACTTCTGCTGTGAGCTCCAATCCCTCTGGAGCGGTAAGCTCAAACACACTCTTTCTTCTAGAAGTCACTTTTGAACTTGACATTTTATCACAGCAGCAGAAGCAGCAGCAAAATGACGAACTCCCTGTTGCTGTGATAAACACCATGACCGAAAGCAATTTGGAGAGGAAAGGGTTTGTTTTCACTTCCAGCTTCCAGGGCAGAAACTGAAGCGGAGACCACAGATGAACATTTCTTACTGGCTTATGGTCAGCTACCCTTCTAGGGATGGTACCACCCACAGTAGGCTGGGCATCCAGCATCAATTAGCCATCAAAAAAATGCCCCACAGACCAATCTGGTGGAGGTAATTCCTCTGCTGAGTTCCCACTTCATAAGTGTGTCAAACTATCAACCTAAGTTAACCATGGCAAGCCACCCCTCCACACCTGTAAGTTCTTACATTTTAGGATGACCCCACCCCCATTCATCCATACACCGAGAGGAACTACGTACCATTCTGTTGGAAAAGTTGCTGAAGTTCTCAACCAACACCTGCTTGATCATGTCTGGTTCAGAAATGACAATATACATCCGACGACCAAGATAGTACCTAGAAAGGATCAAACAAATTGCTTTTAAAATACACCGCTTTTACCCATGTCTCCTGCCCCCTCCCCGACAATAAAAGAACTCAGAGTGGTTTAGAATGAAGGGTGAACAATTAGTGGGAAGTAAATATGTAGACATGGGAGAGTACAAGCTCCAATGGCGAGCAATAGTCGATTCGAGATAAAGTGTCGCCAAAGCACTTCCCATCAACACCTGCAAACTGCCACCTGTCCCAGGACTGGAGATTTAGATAAGACACGTCCCTGACTCAGGCAGCTTATGGGCTGAGAGAAAAGGCAGGTCGATAAATGTCAATGCACTAACAAGGGCTCCGGAGATCCAACAGTGAGATGGGGGGGAAATGGCAGAGTTTCCCAGACACGAGAGGTTGGCATTTTAGAATGAAAACATTTATACTAATTCCACGCTGAATGAATAGGCAGATGCCAGGGAGAACACAGGAATGATTAACCCTGCTTCTGAAGGGCTGAGCTCTGTCCAAGGGAGTTCAGTGGATACTGCCGGCATCCAAGAGGTGGAGGACAGCCTCAGCCAGCCACCTGCTGCTGGTGAACTCTGGCCAGAGAGAGTGCTTACATACGTGGTTTATCTTTATGAAGGTACCGAGGACCCAAGCCACCCCCCTGCCCTCACCCTCTCGCCCCCCACCCTCCCCACCCTCATCCCCCCCACCCCGCCCTCACCCACACCTGCTGGGGGAGCACTGTGACTATGGACTAACTGTGCATGGCAAAGCTGAATAATGATACGGCCGCCGCCAGGCACGCTTCCAGATGAGCTGACGCATTCCTGGGTGTAACTGGGGGCCTGGTGCCGCCTGTTCAGAGCATCGTGGGTCCGATTTTAAAAGGGAAACCACGTTAACAGAAAAAGGATTCTAACTCAGCTTTTCATAAGCGAAAACGATGTTCATTTCAAAATTAGTCTTCCCTTCACCAAATATGTGAAAAAACAAGAAGAGAGGGGCTGTTGCGATGACCCGGTTGGCAGAGCACCTGTCACCCGACCTTGAGGAGCTGAGCTCAGATCCCCAGCAGTCACGGAAACAGAGCTGGCTGTGGCCATGTGCTTCCCCAGGGCCCGGAGAGAGTCACAGAGATGGTGGGTTCCTGGAATCACTGGCCGGCCGGCCTGTGAGCCCCAGGTTCAGTAAAAGACCTTGTCTCCAAGATGAAGTGGAGAGTGACTAAAGGTGCCCCCAACATTAGCCTCCGCATCATGCACACACATGCGCACACACATGTGCTCAATACTTGAGCGAGGTACACAACAGAACACATCCATACATACTTCCCTTTTTTTTTGTAAGAAAAAGGATTTATCTGGCATCTATTAGGCACTCATAAAATATTCATCCAACTGATCATATTTTCCAAAATTGTTAGGGAAGTCTTTGGACCACAGAAATTCAACAGATGTGGTACAAGGAAAGAAAGGCCACCAACTAGTTCCTTACTGTTTTTAACCAAGAACACCGAAAATAACCCAGTGCAGCCATTACCAACACTTTTATAAAGTCTGTGGCAGGTGTCAGAGTCCTCTGAGGACCAGAGAGAGAACCAGGCTATAGATTCCCAACCCAGAAGAAAGAACACTTATAAGACTCTGTCCACATTGAAAAGGGTGTGGACCCCTTGCCTCCGCCCGGAACACGGCTCTCAGATTGGAAGTGTGTTATAAGTCACCTTCATCTGAGGAAGCGCTAGCTGAAGAATCCCCGAGTCTGAAAAAAGACTAAGTTAAAAAATTCAGGCAGTGAAATGAACCTCAAACACAAAGAAACACACAGCAGGGAGAAAAATCGAGAAAGAAAGAAGAAACGTCTTAACATGGCCCTTGTCAGGAATTGATTGAAAGGACAGAAGATTTCTCATCAGAAATCATGGGGCCCGAGACCAACGAGACTGCTCGGTAGGTGGGAGAAATTGCGCAAACAAGAGGAGCTGAGCTGAGGGTCCCAGAACTAGGTGTGGCAGAGGGTTTCTATAATCGCAGTGTGTGGAGGCAGGGAGGTGGCCGGGAGGGCCTAGCTCCGCGCTCTGCGAGAGACCTTGCCGTATAGGAGCGAGATGGAAAGTGACAGAGAGGACATAGGAACAACACACCAACAGGAAGGGAAAGGGAGCTAGGGGGATAGAGAGAGAATGGAAACCAGAGGACTGGAGAGACGACTCAGTTGACCTGCTTGCTGCTGAACTTGAGTTCAAATTCTCAGCAGCCATGAGGGGAAAAAACTGGACATGGCAACACACACCTCTAATCCTAACACTGGAGAGGGAGAGATGGGAGACCCCTCGGCCCTTGCTGGGCAGCCAATCCTGCCAAACAGCGAGCTCCAATTTCAGGGAAAGATCCTATCTCAAAATACAAAGTTAAGAGAGATAAACGAGACATCCAACATTGATCTCTGACTTCCATGAACATAAGTACACATGTGCGCATGTACAAACATGTACACATGCATGTACACAAATGTTTACACACACACAGCCAAAATCCTGGAGGACAGAAGGAATTGTGTGTGTGTGTGTGTGTGTGTGTGTGTGTGTGTGTGTGTATATATATTAGCTGGTACAGGCAAAAACTTCCCAGTATCCCTGGTGAAGGTATCTTTCAGGAAACAGGTTAAACATTGTGCTTTAAGAAGAGCAGCTAAAAGAATTTATCACTAGTAGATCTACCCTAAAGGAAATTCTGCAGTGAGAAGTGGAATGATAACAGAATTCATAAAACAAAGACCACAGGTAAAACACAATTGGCTATCTATCCCTCTGCTCATAACTTCTCTAAGGATATTGGTGGCTGGCGCAGAGCTAAAATCTCACCAGCTGTGATCAGCACACTTGGAGGAAAAGCTGGAGATGGTTACATTCTGAAGTCAGGAGACAAAGCCATGTGGAAGGCTTCTATATTCACTCAGAGTGTAAGGCGGCCACACTCAACCCGTAGACCAAGATAAGTTATGTATGCATATTTTGAAACTACTAATGACACGGCACAAATGGCAGCAATATTTTAATAAATCAGAAACAGGGTGTGTGATGGCTCAGCTCTTTGGTGCACTTGTTGCTCCTGCAGAGGACCTGGGTTTTGTTCCCAACATCCACATGGCAGCTCCCAACCACGTAAGTGCTCCAGCGAGTCTGAGGTCCTCCTATGGCTTGCACAGACTCCCACACATATGCACACACAATAGACAGAAAAAGAAGAGCAGCAAGAAGGGGACAGAGGACAGGAAAGGGAGTGGCAGAGGATAAAGGAAGTGTAAGTGAAATGCTGTCATGGACCCCATTCCTTTTCATGCTGATAAGAATATTAGTAAAAGAAAATATAGTACCAGTCTGAACCACAAAAATGACCACGAAAACCTATGACCACAAAATTGGAATTCATAATTTTAAATTCATTCTCACACAAACTACCACATCAAGTAAAAATTTTAAAAGTTTAGGGAAAACCCACACAGAACCAACTAGGGATGGAGCCCAGTGATAGAACATTTGCCTGACTCATGGGGTCCTAGATTCATTTCCCGTCGTTGCAAAGCAAGACGGCAACACACAGAGACACCACAGACACACACACACACAAACACACTGTTGAGGAAAGAAATCTAAGAACCCATAAGTAAATGTGGAGACAAACCATGTTCAGGGGTGAAAAACACTATAAAGGTACAATCCTACTTAAACTCACCACAGACGTGATGCATTCCCAATCAAAATCCTACCAAAAAATTAACATAAGCATGGTCAAACTTACTCTAAAATTCATATGAGAAGACAAAAGATTTAAAAAACTGATTTTTTTCCTTGAAGAACGAAGCAGGAGGAATGAGTACACTAGCAACTTGACTGTAGCGTTTGAAACCATGATATTGGTAGAGAGAGAGATACATACATATATACTCTACACATACACACTCGTAAGTGCATATACAGTTGGAGAAAATCTGAATGATCTCTGTGCGTGAATCAGGTTCCGCCTGCTGGTTTTGATAACACGCTGCAATTTTACCTGCATGTGGTGTAGATCACCATAGGGTAAACTTAGAGATGAAGACGCTGAACTTCCCTGTGTGTTTTTTTGTTTATTTGCTTGCAAATTTCTGTGCATCTATAATTATTTCAAACTAAGATAACGTTTCATGCAGGAAATTAATAAACTTTAAAGACACAGACCCGGGGAGGAGGTGAAAATTTGTAAAAATAATAATAAAAATTAAAAAAAATAAAGACACAGACCCATTCCCAGCCAAGCCTGTCCTACCAGACTTGGGTGCCCCCCAGAAACCTACATAGCAACTAGTTCTCGGGTTCAGATGCTAGAAGATGGGCCACCCTTCTAGGACAGTGGCTCAGAACCTCAGCAGCTGGCCAAAGCCAAAAATGAAGCGTTCAAGGAAGGATGGGCCCCACCCAGGCATACCAAGCCAGGGTTTCAGACAGGGGTGGGACCAGTCACCCACTTATTTTAACAAGCTCCCAGGGGATTCCGATACCATTGACAGTGGACACATCGGGGCCCCACCTTAGAAACTTTGGTCTCTGTCTGAGCAGAGGGCACGCCCATTTTCATTTCCTCAAATCCTAAAAACTATGGGAGGCACGTATATTTTGGCAAGATATTTGTATTGAGTTTCTTATGATCAAAATAATTTTGTACACCCTCTGGATTTTTGTAAAAAAGCAAAATAATACTTGTATATTCTGGTGGAAGGAGTCGCCACGGGAGTCTTTCTGTATTTTTCTAGTAATATTACTAATGCTAAAACCAATTTTGCAACAATTCCTTTAGAATTGCCTCAGAGCTGCTTTATGAACCTCGTGAGAAAACTGGCCCCGTTTTACATGTAAATTGTGTAATCTTGTGAATTTATGCTGATAAAAATGCTCATCTGTAGTTTGAGGAGCTCCTGGCAAGATCTTAAATAGGGAAAATGCATTTGACTTACGCAGGTGCGGCCTTTCTTCCCAGAGCCTGGGATGGCTCCACCATGTCAACCTTGGGAGCCTCTTCTCCTTGGGAAGCTATCCTCCCAGCCAATGCAGCTCTGAAGGCAAGGTTACAGAGCCACGCCCCTCAGCTCATGGGATGGATTTCATCATCTGGGCCTGGCTGAGCATAGCATCCCATCCTTGGTAACTGGTCCAAGGCTTGCACACTCCATCCAGCATGCACTGGGATTTTTCCAGACGTTGGGGGCACAAAAGTGCCATCTTCCTCCTAGAGCGCCAAAACTCCAGCTCAATATATGAATCTGGGGATGTGGGGATCATTTTCCTTCTGCATGGGGGGAACTATCTGCAGAAGGAACTGAGAGATGCCCGCAGAGATTTAAAACACAGACACGTGCATGCGCACACCCACATACACTGAGAGAGGGGGGGGGGGAGAGAGAGAGAGAGAGAGAGAGAGAGAGAGAGAGAGAGAGAGAGAGAGAGAGAGAGAGAGACTTTCTAGGAAGCACAATTTCAAATTTCAGCCTCTGGCCCTTGTATCCCTTCACTGGATCCCACAGGCTTACATTGTGTTAGTTTGACTTGGGTTTCTATCATATATAATCACAAAATCTGAACCAGTACAGTGTTGTTCTGCCTCCAGGAAACTTCCTTTAAAAAAATATGATCTCTGTCTTGTTATTTTAGTATGTTCTTTGGGTTTAAATGTTTCTACCAAAACCTTTGCTGTAATTTAATCTTCCCCGGGAGGAAGGTAGCCCTCGAAGGTGTGTTCAGATGGTCCCTTCAGGGACTAATTAGGCCACAGAGGTTCGGCCTCAGAATGGATGAATTACTGGGTCACCCCGAGAGCAGATCTGTTGAAAGGCTACTTTGGTACCACTTCCAGGACGTACTCTTCTCGTTGTGTGATGTTCTGGACTCTGCACGGAATTCCCATCAAAATGAGGCTCCAGTCAAACGCAGCTCATCAACTTTGGACCTCCCAGCATCCAGAACTGTGAGTTGGAGAAACCTTTCTTCTTTGTAAGTCATTCAGTCTAAAGTGTTTTGGTACGTATTTTCCCGCTCCCTGTTTCCGGTTTCCTGAGATGGTATGGCACCGTATGCCTTGGAGCTCAGCAGGTGGGATCTGCACTCATCATCCCAGCGTCCCGTTGCAGGGGACGGTTTAGACACAGACTCCTCAGCCTCTCTATGCTGCAGCTGAAACATGGGGGTGAAATTAAGATAACCATAATTCACTGCAGCTTTAATTCTATGAATTTAGAAGGAAATGAAATTCTGGTTCTTGAAAGTTAAGCTGATGGGGTGCAAAGAAAGAGTCCAAACTACGAAACTGGTCAGTGATGTGTGCCTAGGTCGCGGGTCCTTCTCAAAACCTTTGCGGTCACCATGGTCAGCACCAGTGTTTGCTCCCTGCCATGCTGAGCTTCCTACAGTACCTCACTCACTGCATGCACGTAAGAAGAAGCCATTCTACTCCCTTCCGGAACAGGAAATCAGGACTTGACCAAGGCAAGGACTTTCCGACCACTGCCTAGAGCTGTCCTTCTCCAAGATGCCCAACCTTGCCTTTCCTCCCAGGCTGGCTGGCCTGGTCTGTAAAATCCAGTGCAAGCAGGTGTGCTAAGGGCCCAGACAAGCTCCAGCCACCCTGTCTGTATCTTTTCCCTCCTCAACGGACTGAGAGCAGATTCTTTCTTTAATGGACCAGAAACCCCCTTCCAGCCCAATTAAGGAGGTGAGGTCTTGCTCCCTGCTAATCCAAGTTGCACACTGACTACTATAGGGGCCAGAAATTCATAACCAATTATTCATTTATATTTATTTATGCACAGAATAATTTGCTTATTCAACCCCAGAGCACCTGGTCGAAGAGAAAATGTAGGCGAATCAGTGAAGTACTGTGCAGTTAAAAATAACACTTGTTTGACTTGCTTAATTAGTGGTTTTCTTTTCTTTCTTTCTTTCTTTCTTTAAAAAAAAAACTGACCAGTCTAACTAAAATAGCACAGCTGCCTTCTTTCTGGGAACCATGACAGGCGAGACTGTTGGCATTAGCCTGGGGGCCACCTGGCCCTATTCCAGAAGGCCCTGCCTTTGGCAGGGACAACGAACCTATGGGACTGTTTGTTCATGGGTGGGAGTGGGGGGTGGGGTTGCCACTCACAATCACACAGAAAGATCCAGGCTCCACAGCTAGGTGTAGGTTCACCTTGTAAAAATAGCAGCGTGGTTCTGTTACTGAATAATAGTCAAGCCCAGTATTAATTGGTGCATCGAAGAAGTATTTATCAAGCACATACTCTGCCGGGCATCCAGCTGACAAAGTCTTACAAGTCTGGAGGAAAGTACACCGGGCGTGTATCTGAAGCAGGGAGCTGTGGGCACTTCTTTCCACTTTGTTCTGTAATGTGTCCAGATTTCTCAGCGAGTGTGTGACTTACAGAAGACGTAGAAGGGGTTGTCACTGAGTTGGCCTACCGAGGCTGTCAGGGGTCCCAAGGTGAGGTTGGCAGTGCTGTGTGTATGGGCAACTGGAATCTTGGGGACTCAGTTCCAGGCCTTGCTTGCAAGTAACAGCTGGGCCACCTTGGACAGATCGTGCCCATCGTGAGTCTGCTTCTTTGAGAAAAGAGGTCACGGTGAAGGTCAGTGGGGAGTTTGTCAGCCCTGAACTGTGTGTCAGTGTGACTCATGGACAGTGATAGCCCCATCTATGAAAAATGAACTTAGAGGACAGTGATAGCCCCATCTGTGAAAAATGAACTTAGAGGTGCCTGTGGGGGGATTAGGAGGTTCCCAGTGGAAGCCTGACACCCCCACACCAGCAGAAGGAATCTGAACACGTGCATGACGGACACCATGGGAACACATGGGACCTGCTGGACACCACTGGACAGAGGGCTTCTGTGCCTCAGTGCCGGCCTCACCTCCCAGCAGTAAAAGATGCCACAGGCAGCTGCTCTCCTGCCCTAACATCTCACCTTTGGCTGCATATGGAAGTGTCAGGAAGCGACACAGGAAAGCGGGCCATGTGCTCTGGCAAGGACTATGACGAGTATCCAGACTCACAAATTCCAAGAAGTTCAGAGAAAGTTAGCTTGATGATTTGCAGTTCCTGAACACTTAGCATAAGCAGCTCCTTGCGAACTAGTGGTTCCTGGGCTAGCGGCTCCTCCTTGGCAGTCAACTCCTGGGCGAATGACCCCTGGTATGGAGGCCCCCACAATGCTATAGAGAAGCTGTGGTTTCCATATTGTTATGGGGGGGGTGCTAGAATCCCATTTTAACCTCTCATGCCGACTGTGTTTGGGCCTTGCCACTTTTACTTAAACTATTGCAGAGGCTCTCAGTGGGGGTTTGTGTCTCCAAAGCTAAGCTCCATTAGGGCCAAACCTACCTTTTGGGGACAGAAGGTAACTATGTGACCTCACTCACTCTAAGTTCTGATGGGTTTTTATTATTTGAAACAAGTCCCAATTTTTTAACCTTTAACTGCTGGCCCTTCTGTTTCCCTACCAAAGTTCTTGGATTCCTTATTTTATATTTTATAGCATCTCATAGGTCTAAAGAATTACTTAATACTCTTGTTCTTGATTAGCAAATAGGTACTCATGTTCTAACAACTTAGTAGATATTTAAACACACACACACACAGAGAGAAAGAGAGAGAGAGAGAGAGAGAGAGAGAGAGAGAGAGAGAGAGAAAGAGAGAGAGAGAGGTACTCTTGCACTCAATGAACATAGAAGATTGAAAGCAATTCTTGTAACGACCAATAGATGTCGCTGTATTTTTCAATAAACATTTACAATATTTAAGGATGACCCTATGGATTAATTGTGGCATCCTGGGGTGTCTCAGCATACAGTTTGAGAATTACACCCCCTCACTCTTCTTATGACAAAGTTATTTGTGGTTTCCTAGATTTTCAGTCTTTATATCCCTTTGCTTTGTGCAGATTTCCCCTCCAAAATGCTTATTAGCACGGGGATACCCTACAGGCATGCAGGCCACCCACCCTGTTCTTGGGGCCCTCACTCCTGCAGCTGACTTTAAAAAAAAAATTAATTCTTTGAGAATTTCACATAATGTATTTTATCCCCACTCCCCAACTCCTCCTAGACCCTTTCCAACTCATCCACTTCTTTTTAAACGGTCCCTAAGTCTAATTTGTGCTCCCCATCTACCAGCGGGGACCACGCACTAGAGTGTGGCCAACCTACAGGGGCCACAACCTCAAAGAACACTGACCCTTCCTCCTCCGGAAGTCATCAACTGCCAATAATTTGTTGGGAGGGGCTCATATGTCTCTTCCAACTCCATGATGGAATGTTGACTGGGTTGATCTTGTACGTGTCTTGTGCAGGCAATAGCTGCTGTGAGCTCACAGAGTCCTGTCATATCTGCAAGATGCTGTTCCTCTCTAGTCCTCCCTGACTTTGGCTCTTAAGGTCTTTCTGCTACCTCTTCCTTGATATCCCTGAGCTTTGGGTGGGTCATCCCCATCTGTGGCTGAGTGCTCCGCTGACATTCTCTACTCTTTGGCCATTTGTGAATTTGTGTGTTAGTCACTATCCACAGCATGAAATTTCTCTGATAAGGCTTAAAAGTCTCATGAATCTATAGATGGAGAGATACAAGCTTAGAAGGAAATTTAAAACTTTGTCTGTTTAAGCAGAATGATAGTAGAAGGTCCATCCCCACCCCCAGAGCCTGTGAACTCCCTAACCATGGGGTATTGGCCAGAGTTACAGTACCGAACATGAACTTCATCTGTGGAATAGGCCTTTAATCTAATCAGAAAGTTGTTGGTTATCTCCATAACATTTGAGCTACCATTGCACCGACAGGCATGTCTTACCATGCTGGTCATTACTGAGTTTCACAGGGTTCATGGTTGGAAGACTTTATAATCACCCCACCCTACTCAGCAACCTACATAGCACCTTCCAGTACCGTGAGAGCTAGCCAGCACGGAAGAGGCTTTGTACTTAGCCCTGATTTCATTCATCTGGTAGATGTCACAAGTCTTGGAGTAAAGCAAGTTTTCAGCCCTCTTGAGAACATTCCCGCTGGTTGCTAGGAATATGCATGTGGTCTCTAGGTAGGTTTCTAAGCACTGGTGACAACAGGGGCTTCATGGTGTCTGTGGTCAAAGGAAACCACCCTTGAAATGGCCAGAGAACTACGGATCCACCTGGGGAGGCCCCAAGAAGAGGAAGCACCATTATGATTTGCTCTGTACTGCCCAAGCCCACTCCACCTTCTACATGCTCTCCTAACCACCCCACCCCATCGGCGCCCATGAAAACATGGATGAGGCTTGCTCTGGGAGACTGGGACTGCCACAATGGTATAGTGTGTGGATAGTGTGTAGGCTTCCTCAGGGGGCTGCCTGCGTTCCCAAAAAGGCCCTAAACTTGTCCGCTGGGAGTCACAGGTCCAGGCAATGATCTACTTCCGAGTCTGTGGCTGTTCTCCGTCGTTTCTGGTTGTAGGCAGGAAGAAGATAGCCTCCCTGGCTCCAGCCCTCAGAGTCTTCATCTAAAAGATGAAGCCCCCCCCCCGCATCCTGGTGAGTTATGACTACATTAAGATATAGTAAATCTTTCTCTAAAAGCAGAGCTATGAATACAGGAGAGAACTGGGCAACAAAGGGGGAAAATATTTGAAACAAAACCTATAACGATAAACCTCCCTCCTCTATTGAGTATACCCGCCCATTTAATTTATTCAGTTAATAAAACGTATTCCCCAGAGGAGGACAGACAGAGGTAAGCTGCAAGCCAATCTGCCTGTGTGAGCGGGGTATGCATGTATATCTCATAACAATAAAAAAAAGAGTAATTAAGAGATGTATTGAAGTGTGTAGAAATCCTGAAGGACACTGAAGATTCCAATCCAAGTTAGTGTCCTTGTGCAAATTTAATTCAATCGGGAATAGATAAATAAAAATAAAGGAAAAAAAACAAAAACAAATTCAGAACAGATGTTAGGCAAGCGATTTTTTTCACAGCAAGAATCATAAACATGAAAAGCAGCCTATAAGGCAAAGTTGTTGATGCCAACAGCATCAAGCTACTAAATAAATAGTTGGATGGTACCGCAGGGACAAAGGAACATTAAAATAGTCATTTGGCTGTCCCTGAGAATTTTTGCCTATATGTTACACCCAGGCATAGTCTTGGGTACTGGAGGGAGTGTGTGTGTGTGTGTGTGTGTGTGTGTGTGTGTGTGTGCATTTGTGTATGTAGACACATAGAGAATATACCCTTATTTGAAAGTATATTACAAAATCACCTGCCACACAGGCTCAGAATATAAACAGGGAGTCTGGTAAGGGCATTGCCACTTCTGCGAAGACAATGAAGCCAGAAGAAGAACCTAGTACCAGTGAGAGATGTGCTGTCCTGAGCTGGGTGTTAGAAAGCCCAGATGTGTGACAGCAAGAAAGGGAAGTTTTAATAAGAGATCCAGACACAACCAGGGAGAAACAAGGGCAGGGAGAATTTTTAAGCCAAAAAAAATAGTTTTTAGAAATGGAAGTAAGCTTCAAGATGATCAAACACACGCACGCACACATGCACACGCACACATGTATGCACGTATGTACACTCATGCACACACACGTGCACAGGCACACATGTACGCACGTACGTACACACATGCATGCACGTGCACACACGAGTGTGCGCACACAATGCACACACATGTGCTCACACATGCACACGCACACATGTACGCACATACGTACACACATGCACACACACGTGCACAGGCACACATTTCATAGCTTAGAAAATAAATACATTTTCTCTGGAATCCCATCTAGAGACAACTGGATGGAGGCACCATCTCCTGAGAACACCCCTCACTCAAGAGGATGCACCAGGGCAGGGATTCTCTAGAGACACCCTACATACCCGCATGCAGGGACTCAGGGACCTAGCCTTGAGCAGCTGAGCAGGGTTCCTGATGTGCATGCCCTCCCTCAAGATGCAGCTGACCACAAGAAAGCCTTTGAAAGTCAGGCCAGAGGAGTAAAGACATTACAGCTGAACTCCTGGATCCTTTGGGGGCTCTGAGTGACCTCCAAGGTCCACACCACTGGACCTGTGATAGAGACAGGTACTCAGGTATGTTGTGAAGGTGACCGAATGGCTGAAAGATTTGTGGGATCTCCTAAGAATAGCTAGGTTAAGACCAGATGATGGCTTCTAATCCCGTGTTCTTTCTGCTGCCCTAAGGTGACCCCAGGGAGGTGGGGTACAGGCAATGGTAACCCTAGGAGCAGGAGTGGGTGGCAGACCTGCAAGGACCCTACCAATGCCCTGTGTGGATGGGGCCCACCAGCCCCACAAATACACATTTTCTCCATTCATCCCCAGATGGCCTTTACTCTATACAACACTTTTGTACTTTAATGGGCCAACTCCTGATCAGGACAATCATGATTCAACTTCCTCTAAGCTTTGATTTTAAGGCTCCTTTTGTCTTCTAGAAGATACCAGTTACCCAAATGAGCAAAATAAGATCTTCCTAATATTTGAGGTTTCCTCAGGGATAAGTTTATTGTGAAAAAATATGTACCAAGAGGCAATTCATTTAGTCAGTCAACAAATATTTATAAGCACCTGTTATGTGCCAGATAGTGTTCTAGGTGCGTGGAATAACAGGATGGGCAAGAGATAACTTCTTATTGTGGAATAAGAGAGCTTCAGATTAACAAATAGATTCATATATGGTGGCTGGTCTTTTAAAAAATGTGATGGCTTCATCCTGGCATTATGTGCCGTTATACATTATGTGCTGTTAGAGTTTGTTTTCATTGGCTGCCTGCTCAGACACTCAGACTGCCTCTCTCTAGCTGGTCCCTTTCCTTGTCCATTTGTCCCTTCCTTTTGGTTTTCTATCAAATGTATTCCATCACCCTCTCTATCTCTCACCTCTCTTTAGATCTTCTCTTCCTTTCCTGAGATCCCCTTTCTAGTTTCATGACCCCCCCCCACACACACACATGTATTTACAAACTTATATCCTTTAAAGTCTAGGTTCCACCAGAGAGAAAACATGCTGCAATTGTCTTTCTGAGTCTGACTGATTCACTTGCTATGATGATTTCTAGTTATATGTGTTTTTCTGCAAATATCATGGATAATTTTATAATGGTAGAGCCTGGATATCAACTTGATTGTGTTGAGAAATGCCTAGATTAATAAGGCACCTTGGGGCGTGTCTGGGAGTTACCATTGCACCATGAGACTCTGTCTTCATAATGGCTTCATCTATTTATGGATTCAAAGTTTTAACAGGCTACTTAGAGGTAGTGGAAACTGCAGAAGGTGGGGCTTTGTTGAAGAAAATGTCAAGATATGTCTTTGAAGCCATATACTTCCCTGAACCCTTTCTGTCTTCACTCTATTCCCTGACCACCATGAGGTAAACAGCCTCCTGCTACCACCTCGGTGTGCTGCCTCAGCACAGAACTGGCCACCGTGGTATGCAACCTCTTATATCAGTGACTTTCCTGTGGATGTGATTAAAATACCAGGGCCAAAGCAACTTCTAGAAGAAAGAGTTTGTTTTGCTTTATGGCCCCAGAGGTAGAGTCCATAATGTTGTGGGAGGCATGGTAGCAGGGACAGGATGCTGAGAGATCCTATCTCATATCTCAGCTGCTAACAGGAAAAAAGAGAGAGTGAACTGGAAGTGAATTGAGGCTACCAGTTCTCAAAGCCCGTCCCCAGTGACGTACTTCCTCCAGCAAGGCGCTGTGTCCTAAAGGTTCCTTAACCTCCCCAAACAGAGCCACCAATTGAGTGTTTAAATCACGAGGCTATGGGCAACATTCCTCATTCAAACCACCACAGCTCTGAAGCCATAAGCTCAGATGCTTCTCCTGTCATTATGCCACTGCAGTGGACAGCAAACTAATACGCCATATAATCCGGTGCACACTGCTTCCTGCCTTATGCCCTTTCCATCTTAAAGACGCTTGTGTGTTGTTGGGTGGTTACAGGAGAGACCATACTGGAAGGATGTATCCTACTCTTAAATTACAACGTTTGATATGTGGATGGACCCTGGGAACAATGAGAAGCATCTCTTACAGTCATAAGCAAAGAAGGTAGCCCACAGCTTTATCTCATAGGTTCTTAAAGAGCCTATAAAAGGATGCCCAGAGGGCAATTTTCTGGAAGCCCTGGGACAGTGGGCAGGTAAAGACTCAGGTGTTAGGCAGCAGGGAAACGTAACAGGTTTGATAAGAGCACAGCAACATGACGGGACTTAAAAACACAGACAAAGGCCTAAGGCCCAGCATGAGACCTATGATGTCACAGTGGCCACACATGCTATGCATGCAATGACAATAGGCTGTGGCCATGCAAACATGCACACTAAATACTGGGATGACTGGCTCCTGGGGCTTGGGAAGGGAAGCGGAGAGGTTCAAAGGTTGAAGGGAGCAGCGCACAAGCAGAGCTCACAGTAGCGCGGCCCCAGCCTCTCTACTGTAGGCAGAACAGACATGCTCCCTCCCGCCCAGGGCACCCACTGGCTGTCCTGCTGACTCACAATGGCGAGGAAACGACTCTTGTCAATGTTTTTCTGTTGTTCGTTTGCTTGCTTAGTTTTTTCGTTTGTTTTGTTTTTGAAACAGGGTCTCATGTAGCCCAGGCTGGTCTCCAACTCTCTAGGCAGCAGAAGATAGCCATGAACTCTTGGTCCATCTATACCTGCCTCAGATTACAGGAACGAGCCACCATGTCTGACTAGGGGTTGTTGTCTTACATGGAGTTTTACCATTAATAAAGGTAAATTAATAAGGTCTGTGTTTCCACTCAAAGCCTGTTTTCCATATTCTACTCCAAAAAGATATCATGGGACACAGAAGAGTCCTGTGGCCAAATAAGCAGCGAGCCTTGAGCTTCTCACTTGGAGACTTTCCGAGCATCTTATCCCACGGAGCTCACTGAGATATCGCAGTCACGAAGGCTGTGTTCCTTGGACTCTGCTCCCTTCCTTTTTATTTTCCATGCAGCGACCATTATTGTTGGTGGAAGTGGTCCAAAGGACACGCTTTGAGAAATGAGCCCATTAGACTATCCAGGGATAAGAGACAGAAGATTCCAGAGTTCAGACACACCCTGGAACTCCCATCATTTCCCCTCTTGTAGAATGTGGTCCTTAGAGGGGTTCATTGCTAAATCACATAGGATATTCTGTCATCAAGAACTCTCCTACTGTCTCAGTGTTTGCACCCCCAAATCTATATGTTGGCATCCTAATCCCTTAGGTAATTATATTCGGGGTGGCCCTCTGGGGGTAATTATGTCATACAGGGCCCTTTTAAGTGGATTAGTGCATTTAGAAAAGGATCCCAAAATTGCCTCTTTATGTCTTTCACCATGTGGGGCCACCCATGAACCAGAAAACTAACCCCCACCAGATACCCGACCTGCTGGTGCCCTGATATTTGAGCTTCCCACACCCCAGAACCATGAGAAGTAAATTTCTCTTATTTGTGCGTTATCCAGTGTCTGGTATTTTATAATGGCAACCTGGGTAGACTGTGACATAGTCAGTTCGGCTGACTATGGCCAGCATGATCTCTTTTCCCTTTGCCATGTGCATGGCGTCACTGTTTTAGCCTCAGGACAGGAATTAGTCACTTTCCTTGTGGCTGTGACAGAAGATGGCTTAAGGAAGCAAGGTTTGCTCTGGCTCACAGTCTGAGGCTACAGGTCACCCTAGCAGGAAGGAACGGAAGCAGAAGCTTGAGGACGCTCACGCTGCATCTGCCCGGCCGGCCGTCAGGAAGCAAAGACTGGAAGAGCCGATGCTCAATCCCCTTTTTGTTTATGATTTACTCCAGGATCCCAAGCCAGGGGACGAAGTCACCTGCATCTAGGGTGTGTTAAATCTGCCCTCCTCAATTAACAAATTCTAGATACCCTCCTCATTGTTATGCCCAGCGACAATCAGTATTCACCACCACAGAACTCAAAACTGACATCAACGTCTCAAGTGGATTCACTTCGCTCTTACAACTCAAGCCTTGTTCAATTCTGCTGTCTTTCCTACAGAACATTTCGTATGTAAAATTTCCCATCTGTTTTCTTTCCCGTTTCTGATGATTCAAACCACTGTTTTCCCACCAAGGCTAATAGAATATTCTCTATGAATATCCAATATCGCATTTCCCCAGCATACCCTTATTGCCTGCTCTTCTCCGTTCAATCCTAGCCCAGATCTCTACACCTCTTCCAAAGCTTAGGTGCCTGGGTACATGCTTCTCTGTGGGCCTCACTGCATTTGGACACATGGAATTAGCCAATCTCACTCGGTGACTATGTTTGTGCAGGGTCTCTGGAGTACAAAGGGGCATCTCCCTCGCCTCCTCTTGCAAATGGTCTCAAAGCTGGAGTAGGTGTCTGTGGAACAGCTCGGAGGCTGCATTAGCAAATTTCCAGACCTGCCCTTGACAGAGTGAGGCGACCCAAAGGCCACAGTGAGCTCCTGGGATCGAGGAAACTTCAAGAGGTGAAGGCAGAATGGAGGAGTAGATACATAAATCGTAAAGAGTTTGACAGAGAGGAAACAGGAGAAGGACTTGGAATGGAGACCGCTGGGAATTGATTAAATGAACTGAATAAATGGCAGCACACAGCGCTGGTTGACAATGGGGCTAGCTTCGTTTTGTTTTTTTCAAGTGCTAGCTAGTTCACAGTCTGTGGAAGTTTGGAGGGGAAGCCACTGGGTCATATGTTCTAACCAGAAATGCAGGGTTCACATTGGCCAGTTGGGTTCTTTGCAAGGAAGAGCATACATTTCTCCTGGAGTTCATCTTCAAGGTCTGACAACAATGATGATTACCACCTGATCTTGGCGGAAAGTCTATGGCAATGCTACAAAATATCCTCCGAAGGTAAAATGGTGGAGTTGCTATGGAAAACAGCACAGAAAGTGCCCCTCCCCATAAAAGCAGAATTTCTATCTGATATTGGAATTCTCCCTTTAGGATGTATACTACGAAAAAGGAAAACAGGAATTTTAAGAAATGTTTGCATGCCAGTGATCATGTTGCATTATTGAACTGAAAGAAGGGTCTTGGATATATCCATGTCCACCCATGAGCATGTCTTCATTATTGACCACAGTCAAATGTTAGAAGCAAGCCAGTGTCCATCAACAGCTGGCCAACGAAACATGGAGGATATATCCAGGGTACTATTACTTTTTTATGGAAGAGGAAGGAAATTCTGGCACATGGTACAAGACAGATGAACCCTGTGGACATCCTCCTGAGCAAACAACGACAAATAGTGTGTGATTCTGTCAAGGAGCTAGAACCTGCAGTGATGGCGCCAGGGGAGGAGGGGGAAGAGGAGGGCAGGGTTTGCTGGGGACAACAGTTCAGTGTGCGGGATGGAAGCCCAGTACCTATGAGCGGTGGTGACCGCACAGCTCTGTGAACATGTTTAGCAGCGCTAGGGTGTACAATGAGAAATGGTCAAGATGGTAAATTTTGTCTTGTACACACTTTATCACAAAAAGAAATGTCCTTTAGTGAAATGGCCTTTGTGCCACTTTCAATATCTGGCTTTGTCTGTGAAGCAGGGACCATCAGTCCAACAGCCAATCTTCCGGATCAACTGTGGGTACGAATAAGTTCACCCTTCCCCAGCTCAGATGAAACCATTGTTCTGAGCTACTTATGGCACCTTGGGTCCCAAAGCCCTGGCAGCTATCAGCAGGTTCAGATGTGGAGAAGGGCAGATTCAGGATGCTGAGGAGGAAGATGAAGTATCCTCTTAGGCTTCAGGCTGAGGGGGGACAAAGATGAGAGACTGTTTTCTCCACTGGCGATTTGAAGAACCTAACTCTAGCAGAGAATGCAAAGACTCAAGGGAAGCACCTGAGCATTTTTTGGCTGATTGCGGGAGGAATCTGAAGGCTATGTTGGCATTGGACACAAGCTGTGGACTGGCAGTGAGGAAGAGATGGGAACCTAAAGAGTCAGAGGCAACCTTTAAAGAAAAGTAGATTCACCGCCTCTTTGGTGGTTCCTATGCACCAGTCACTCCATTAACAATGTAAAATGTTGCATGGGGGTGGGGGGAGGAGATCCTTCACACCGTCAACTTGTTGGGAAAGGCAGTTTCCACCCAGTATCAGACTGCCCAGTCCCCTTGCAACTGAGTGGCACCTAGGGATGATGACAGATGTCGTAGCTCAAAAGACCTGCCCCACGATCCGCACACCCACCTCGCATGCAATGACAGGCTGCCCACCAGCCACTGATTTGGGGCAAACATTAGGTTCCTCCTTAGGAAAGGTAAGAAAAAGGCCACCAGCTAACAGTGCTTCCCCAGTGGTTAATGTGGGGTCTGGAGAAGGTGTCAGAGAGCCAAACCTTTATAGGTAGACCCATCAACTGACAACTGAACCCGGGACAGAAAAGCCTCATATTGGGGCTTGCACAATTCTTGCAGTTGGAGGACAAGATGGAGGAGATGTTGTTAGGAGTGGGGTCTTGAGATGCAAAGAACAATCAAGGAAGTTATTTTAGTAGTTAAGCTTCTATTATCTGCCCTAGGCATGGAAGCGTCATAAAACTCGGTGGTGTCTCGCTTGGGAATTGCTTTGTGCACATAGCTGTGGAAATGTTACACATAAGACTGATCAGGAATAATTGGAGTGCGTGGCAAATGACTTAGACTCCCCAAGATTTAAGGGTCCTGAAGAAGAAAGCAGGACTCGGTCCATTTTAATGAAGAACTCTGATCGTTCAGAATTTAGAATTTCACATGCGTGTGATGGGGGGCATGTGGTCTTGTGTTTAGGCCAATGCTCGGAGCTGATTTGGTTTTAGACATTGAGATTCCATAGTTCATTTTCTGCTGGTAAGGGACAAAGTTTCAAACTTTTTTTTTTAATCATTTAAGGGTTCCCTCTCTCTTCCCTTTTCCTCTGCTCTTCCTCCTCCTCCTCCTCTCCCCTCCTCTTCCCCTCCTCCCCCTTCCTTTTCCTCTCCTCCTCCTCCCACTCCTCCCACTCCCCCCCCCCCCCGCTTCTGAGGGTTTTATTTTGTTTTGCTGTTTTGTGTTTTGAGGCATGGCTTGGTGGTAGCACAGGAAGTATTCCAGGGTCTGGGAAGGATTCAGATAACAGATTCGGAACCGAGTCTATACATCCACAGCTTGGGTTGGCCTTGAACTCATGATTTTCCTGCCTCCGCTTCTTGAGGGCTAAGATTACAAGTTCTGTGCTATCATGGCTAGATTATTCAAGAATTTCAGAGAAGCAAAAAAAGATTCTCTGTTCACAAAATAGTGATCAGAGAGGAAATTCAGTTCGATGTGATCAGGTGTTTTCTGTTTCTTTTAATTTACAAATGATTTTTTATTATGAAAGCAAAGATGATCTGTCCATCTTTTTGGATAGAATAGAAATGCTCTTTAATTTCTCAGCTAATTAGGTGACGAGCTACCAGAATTGGGTAGATGCGTGTGACACTTGAGGCTAGGCGCAGGAGTTCTTGACAGGAGACATTTGCATAAAGCTCGGTAATATCAGGACTTACTTCCAGAAGAGAGATGCCTTGACAAATGTCACAGTGATTCATGACAGTGTTATGCAACTCTATTATGCATTTTGAGTTGAACAACTTGGATTTGTTGCAGGTACAATTCAATTAAATGGGGAATTTTTTTTTTATTTGAACTGATTAGCTAGAGACGGAGCTTTTTTTTTTTACAAAACTCTAATGTGAGCCAGTCTATTGTTTGGGAACACATCTGTGCAGCTTGTCATGTGGGGATAAAGGAGTTATTGATGCTACCTCTGACTGTCATCGTTGGAGGAGCTCGCTCCCTCCCACCTTGAAACTGGTGCGTGCGGCTGTGCTGTAGATCTGGGTGCAGAGGCATCAAGGAGGACAAACGGGGAAACCTGTAACTGACATTCCCCCGCCCCTCCTGGTGCTCCACTCATCCCTCCAGGCTGCTCCATCCCTACCTTCAGGCCCTACTGTGGGTCAGATCTCAGGAACGCAATAGCAGACCAGTTCCCTTGGTCTGGATGTGCCCTGAAAGGATGGGCATTTTCCTCACAGGTGGTACTAGGAACGAGAGCTGGATTTGGAGTTTGGGCCGATGCTGTGCTCTGAGTCTCAGAACTGAGTCTGGTTCGTGATTCATCCCTGGGCTCAGAGCCCATCTTATGTTCCCACCAGCAATCTTTCTAGGGCTCAGAGGCCTCTCAGTGGAGTCCTAATGGCCAAGACAGGCTTCCTTGGTGGCTGCGTCACTGGTCACCCGACTCCTGCCCAGTGACCTCCTTCTCTAGGGACTGCCTTCTCCTGCCCATTCCACTGTGGCCGGTGCTTGCTAGAACATGGAGCTTCTACTTCTTACCCTCCATGTGTGTCCAACCTATGGCCCGCAGGCTGCATGTGTCCTCGGGTAGCTAGGCGTGTAGCCAGGCACATTTGTAAACCTTAGTGTCATACTGGAATGTCAGAAAGGTCGAACACCTGCGGAACACTGCACGTTACCCGTCTGACTAGAGCCACCAGAGCCTCATCTGTTTCTCATCACTAATCCACCCCGCTGAAAGGGGTCGCTCTCTCTGCTGCCCCATTTCCTTGAGAGTATTTCAGTCATACTACAGCGAGCCAGGAAAGCCACCCAGATTCCTTAGATAACTTTACCTAGTGCAAAATAGCTTAAATGTCCTAAGTCGCCAATTGATACATTATTTCTGTGAACTTCTTAGCTTAAAAGATTCTGGGCTAAGATTGGAAGGCAGTTTCGATAATAGCTGAGTTGTGTAGCTTGGGAGACTAAGAAGAGAATGGTGCTGCCGGGCAGGAGGCCCTGGCCCTGGGCTTAGAGCCAGGTGTGTGAGCGCCACTTCCAGAGGGCCAATGCTGCCACTTGGATACGCTGCAGCTGTCCACAGTGGACTCTTGCTGACTTTGCCTGAGCTTTCTCAGAATCTTAAATCCCTAGGGGTAAGCACCACACACACACACACACACACACACACATACACGCATGCACACACACACACACACACACACACACACACACACACACACACACACTTTTTTCTAACATAAACCGAAAAGAGTCATCAACTGGAGGTTGCCTAGTTCCTACCTGGAAAGGACTTTTGGATATCACCTGGTCTTTTGCTTTTGAATTAATGTTCTTGACACACTAGTGGTGTCCTGGTTGGATTTTGTCAACTTGATACAAGCTGGAGTCATCCGGGAAGAGGGAAACTTAATTGAGGATTGCCTCTATCATACTGATATCGTATCATACAGATTGCCTGTATGCATGGCTGGGGGAGGGAGAAGGGGAGGGGCAGAGTTATCACTAGGCAAGTGGTCCTGGTGGTATTACAAAGCAGGCTGAGCAAACCAGGAAGCAGCCTTCCTCTTTGGCCCACCTCCGTGTTTCTGACTTGAGTTCCTGCTCTGACTTCCCTTTATGATGGACTGGAAACTGGGAACAGAAACAAACCCCTTGTTCCCCAAGTTGCTTTTGGTCATGGTGCTGATCACAGCAGTAGAGGCCGGTTATAAAATCAGTTTAGAGAACTGTGAACAGCCCTCATTTGTCTTCTTTTTCATGAAGCATTCCCAGTGGTTCTTACAGAGTAAATAAGGCAGCGTTTCACAAAACCCCCATTTCCTCTGAGTGTCTCTCTCTGCGTGTGAGTGCTCACACGTGCCCATAGGCAGGCCTGCGTCCTGGATCACAGTGGGCAATCTCTGTTTACTGAGGTTCATAATAAACAGAGTGTCCAGGCCACTGATCCAGTTCAAGTCTCTCATTCACCTCTAAGCAAACAGATGGAAAGTGAATGATTGGCCTAAACCCATTAAGCTAACGAGCGGTGGCTAGGAAGAGTGGAAACTGAGATTTTTCACACCCCCACTACCATATTCTGCTGAGTACTTCTACTCCAAGAATGAATTAGTATACATTTGTTCCTTCTGAGAATCAGTCACAAAAGCTGGGACACAGTAGTCATCAAAATACAAAGCATGCTCCATGACTATCGCTGCGTGGAATCAACCTAGACGCCCAGCAAAAGCTGAATGAATAAATAAAATGTAATAATATTTTTCCCCTCTCTTTCTTTCTTGCACTCACACACGTTCGGGTTTGTTTAGTCATAGACAATGAAATTATAAAACTTGTTGAGTTGGAGATTGTGTGTCAAACAAATTAAACCAGACTCAGAAAGAAAAACATACTCTCATTTATGGAATTTAGATTTAAATACAAATATTAGGAGGGCCATGATGAGAGGAGAGGTCAAAAAAGAGAGAAAGGGAACAACTCAGGGTGATTGATGGGGGGAGGGAGACAAAGGTAGCATATATCTGTAGCATCTAGGTGTGTGTGTGTGCATGCGTGTGCGTGTGTGTGCATCTGTGTGTAAGAGAGAGGTGTGAAAGCAGAGAGGGAACTATGTGAAGGGAGGAAGGGAGATACTGAGAAGAGGGAGAGGGGGAGGAGGATAGTTAGTCAAATATGTACAAGGTGTGACAATACACCTACATAAAAATGTCAGAATAAAATCCATTATTTAGTATGCTAACAAAATATTTATAATAAATATATAATTAATATTATAATGTATAATGCTATTAAAATATTATAAATATAATATATAATTAAATATTATAATAAAAATGTCTGCAGCACCCCTTTGTTACAGAGCAGGGATGGGAGGAGTAGTGAATGGCAGGAGATAAATGTGCTGAGAGAAAGGCCCCACCTGTGTGTGGAGACCAGGAGACAAGATGGTCCACCCCATAAAGAAGAACGGGAGTTTGGAGTGAGTCTGCACCAGGGATAACAAGAAGCTATGGCTCTGGAGGGCAAGTGGAGAATCTGTTCAGATAAGTTCAAGGGAAGTGTGGTCTGAGGATAACTATCAACTTCCCAGGCCATACCCTCGGCCTGGAGACAGTTAACTTGCTGGACACGTTCCTCCTATTCTCCAGGGTCTCCTACGTCAGCCTGTTCTGTCAGGGTGGGCACTTGATAAAATAATGGTCCCTAAAATCCTGTCTTGGGTAGCGTTTCTGTTGCTGTGGCAAAACACCAGGACCAAAGGCAGCCCGGAAAGGAAAAGGTTTATTTCAGCTCACACTTCCATATCTGAGTCTGGCACTGAGGGAGTCACCAAGGAGCTCAAACAGGGCAGGAAGCTGGAAACAGAAGCTGATGCAGAGGCCATGGAGGAGTGCTACTTCCTGGCTTGCTCTTCACGGCTGGTTATCCCTGTTAGCATATACCCACCAGGACCACCGCCCTGTGGGGTGGATGGCTCCATCCTCACCATAATAATCAAGTCTGCTAGGGGACAATGGTTTTACCCTGTAAAGATTTGTTTTTGTACTTGTTTAATAAAATGCTGATTGGCCAGTAGCCAGGAAGGAAGTAGAGGCAGGGCAATGAGAACAAGAGAATTCTGGAAGGAGGAAAGCTCAGTCTGCAGTCATCACCCAGACACAGAGGAAGCAAGATGAGAATGCCTCGCTTGTGGCTAACACAGACAAGAATTATGGGCTAATAGAAGTTATAAGAGTTAATAAGAAGCCCAAGCTGATGGGACAAGTTTATGATTAATGTAGACCTCTGTATGTTTCTTTGGGACTGCATGGCTTCGGGACCGGATGGGACAGAAACCTCAGTCAACACAAGACAATACTCTACAGGCTTACCTACAGGCCAAAATGGAGGCATTTTCTCAGTTGCAGGTCTCTTTCCAGATAACTCTAATTGTGTCAAGTTGCCCTAAAACTAGCCAGTACATACACAATAACAGTTTAAAAATTCCAGGGACTTAAAACTTGTGAACTTATAGACCTAGTGTTTGTGACTAATCTATCTACAACCATGAGAACTGAGATTTCATTTATGAGATGACGCCCAATGGCTATGGCCTCAAGGTCATTATGTCTCACACTCACTCTGGTTCCAAACCCACATGGCCCGCTTTCTACCACTATTCGGCAATCTTTGGTAGAGCTCCGGCCAGCCTCATAGCAAGGACAGGCGCCAGGCCCCCAGGAGCTCAGCTGCCGTCTCAAGACTTACTTTTCTTTGAGTATACAGCCGTAGGTTCCCTTCACCTTTCTCCCTACACACTTGGTCACATTTTAAAACCCAGTGTATTCAGATGTCCCGCGTATTTATGTGTATTGTGTGTGTGTCTGTTTGTGTCTCTGTGTATTTTTGTCTCTGGGTGTGTATGTGAATATCTGTATGTCTGTCTATCTGTATGAAAACCATCACCCACCACAATGCCAGTCCAGCAGGTCATATCCTTCCAATCCTTTCAAATTCCAGTGTTCTTGCTCCACGGCAGTCAGTCAGGGACCCTCCCCTAAGTTGGTGCTATTGCCCTTTGACTGCACAGAGCTGACTCCTCTCTGCCACTCCTGGCCCGCACCTTAGAGGATGGTCACAGTAGTTAAAGGCTCTTGTATCAGCTGACCACCCATCAGCCACTTTCAGAGCACAAATGCTCCTCATAAACACCAGGGAATCTGAGTTTCAGGCTTCTTCTAGAATGCCATACTCTGCCCAATGCATCCCCAAAGCTCTCCACTTTCTCCCTGCCTCCTGACAAGGTGGCATCAGATCCCCCATGCTAACTATTAAATCAGGGTACTAATCCTCCATGTAGAAGCATAGGCGATACTTCCCCTTTCCCATGGCATGACGTTTGAGGTCACCTGCCAGTCCGTCCTTGTCAAAGCCGTATTTGCTTGCCATGTTGATATTTTTCCAGCGTGAGGACCCATAGATCCCTGGAGACTGATTGCTTCAGGTCCTCAGAATTGCACAAGTGCTCTTGGAACACCAGGTGCTGCTAGACACAAGGGGTCTCACATGTGGCATTCCAATCTGTGAAGCCAGTAAGGCAGGCATTGCAAAGGGACAGAGGCGTCAGACACACATACAGGCATCCCTAAGGTATGAGGCGTGAAAACATGGCACCAAATCAAAAGGATGGATTTTCCAGGGGAACCCTCTGGAAAAAATCAAGGTGTATCTTATATGAGCCAACTTTCTGATGCAGTAACCAAATACCTAAGCTAATTGACTTATAAAGAGAAAAGGCTTCTTTTTCTCGCTGCTTTATAGTCTCAGTTTGTGGTCAGATAACTCATGGCTTTCAAGTGTCCAGTGAGGGGCTGGATAGGAGTAAGAGAATGTCCACGGCAAAGAGAGCTGGTCACCTTGTGACCAGGAAGAAAGAGTAGAGGCAATGATTGGAGTCCCACAGTCCTCTGTGAGAGTGTGCATAGAGGGACATTAGGGGATCCCCAGCAGGTCATACTTCCTGGGGACTCCACAACCTCCCAATATCATCACTGTTGTAACGGGAGCAGCGGGCTACGTTCCTGGCACCCTGGCCGCCTGCACGACTAGCTTTATCCAAAATAATTACACGGAAACTGTATTCATTTAAACACTGCTTGGCCCATTAGTTCCAGCTTCTTATTGGCTAGCTCTTACATATTGATCTAACCCATTTCTAATAATCTGTGTAGCCCACGAGGTGGCTTACCAGGGAAGATCTTAACCTGCATCTGTCTGGAGTGGGAGAATCATGGCGACTGTCCTGACTCAGCTTCTTTCTCCCAGCATTCTGTTCTGTTTACTCTGCCTACCTAATTTTCTGTCCTATCAGGCCAAGCAGTTTTCTTTATTAGTTAACCAATGAAAGCAACAGATAAGACACAAGACCCACCTCTATCACATCACCCTGAGGACAACACCTTGTACATATGTTAAATATAAAGGGCTACTTTCTTTAATATGTAAAGAGCTTTTACAAATAAACGAGGAAAATTCTACCTCAACACAAAGTGGCAAGAAGTAGCAAAACATGGTAAATTTTAAATACATAAATAATGTTTAAAGTTGCTTATGATAAATAAATACCAATTAAAGCAGCGGCAATATGCCATCAAATGCTAATAAGTTCTTGATCACTTATTTTAGTGGCAGGTATGCGAAGAATCCAATTTTTTCATGTTTTATTTGTTGGTGCAAAAGTTGATATAAGCCCTAGAGAGAGCAATTTAGTAATATCAAAATAAAAAATGTAGATAGTCTCTGACCTAAAAAATTCCATTCCTAGGGATCTATCCTACAGACACACTCAGACAAGAGAGTAATGACACGAATTTGAGAACTTCCACTGCAGTATTGCTTGTGAAAGCAGCAGGCATTGCTCAACTGAAAAATTATTTTTAGAGTTAGTATACTTCCATACAATTAAATCCTTTGAAAAATAACGCAACATTTAATAAGGAGTGTGTTGGAGGAGAAAGTCCTCCCAAAGACCGTTAATGAACACAGAAAACCGGAAGGGCAGTCCTTCCGCCATGCACACGGCAGAAGCTGGAGACCGAGGCTGCCTCTGTAGCTGTGAGCACTACGTAGACCCAGGTCAGCGTGTCTCCATACGCTCCTTCGTGCTTTGTGGACAATATGCAGCAATCACATTGGCCTATTTACAACTTCATGTTTTTATGGGAATACAGGAAGTTAAGCAACAAAGCTGGCTTCATGGAGGGACACTGGTGCATCGGGGCCAGGCGCCAGGTGCCGGGAATAAGCCGCACGCTCCAACGAGGAGGAGCAATGTTTGCACTCAAGATCGAAATTAAAGTGATGAGGAGTCCAGAAGAAATGAGAGGGAGGCTCACTGAAAGCAGAACTGCAGAGCGAGTGCTTGAAAGATGGATGAGGTCAGGGAAAGGGGGCTTCTGATGGAGGCCTTTAGTCGTTGCTAATGAGCGGAACTTAGGGCCCGTGTATCTATAAGGAATAGTCACGGCATACTAAAGCACCCATCCTTCCTGCATTGCATAGTCTGTTGCAAACTGGTGGGGCATGGTTTCTACCCCGTTTATATTTAATCACCAGTGATGATGTTGATATCATTTTTGAGGACATTGGGATGGAACATGATTTGGAGCAGATCCTCAGACCAAAAGAGAGTATGGGTAAATGTTAATTGCTTTTTACCAGTGATACTACAGGGCAAGTCAGAAGGGACCGGATACCAGAGCTAGAAGCCGGGAAGTGTGGTTTATACTCAGGTTTGAAGGAGGATGCAGTTTACACAGACCCAGCAAAGCCACCAACATAATTAGATACGTGGAGAAAACACTTCTTGATGGCGGTGGTAGCAATAACAAACACGGATGCTATCCATCCCTCTTGACAGCATCCTTCAGCAGCAATGTCTTCCTCCTCCTGCCCCCCGGCCCCACTTAAGGAGTCCCAGACTCTGACCAAGCTGCTATGACAGGTAAGTAAGGGTCCTAACCACCACCACGGGTGGCTTTATTAACTTTCAGCGCAGTTGAGCATTTTTGCTACACACATCGCTCTCCACAGACAGGCTGTGCTGTCATGGGAGGGCTCGGTGCTGCTCTGGCCGGTACTCATAGAGTGAGATTTCACTTGTTCAGTGAGGAATCAAACCTACTGGATTTTTCAAGATGTAAGAGGACCATGATAGGCCCCATTTCCTAGTCATAAAAGTAGCCTGAAAATCAATGTCATTTTGTTCCCTGGAGAGAGAGAGAGAGAGAGAGAGAGAGAGAGAGAGAGAGAGAGAGAGAGAGAGGAGGGTCTTTGTAGTTCATTGACCACCATCGCAGCCCTCTGACGTCTGAATCAGGGAGCCCATTATACTACAGGTAAGGATCAAGAAGAGTCTTTCAGGTTTGATGACAGCTCAGACAGAGGCCGGTTCAACACCACCATTCCTACCCGGCCGCACACTGGAGGGACCAGGAGAGGACCCGCAGAGGCGGCAGGCAGTGTCTTAGGGAGAGGACCCGCAGAGGCAGCAGGCCCATCGTTTTTTTCTGCAGGAGAAAAGGTTGATGGCTTTGTGCGAAGAGATTATTCCATCATTCCCCTTTTTTCACCGGAGGTGGGAACAAAGAATAGAGATGATACTGCAATTTTGATCTTTACAACCTCATTTGAAATCATTCTCTGTGATTTAAGTTTTCTGGAAATGAAAAGGATAAATTGTGTGAATTTAGTTAAAGTTGGGAAGAAAAGTTGATTGGACAGCCTGTTGTCAAGGAAACCAATTCATTCATTTTCTCTCTCTCTCTCTCTCTCTCTCTCTCTCTCTCTCTCTCTCTCTCCTCCCTCCCTCCCTCCCTCTCTCTCTCTCTCTCTCTCTCTCTCTCTCTCTCTCTCTCTCTCTCGTGTGTGTCCTTTATACTCTTCACCTGGCATTTAAAAATAATTCTTATGTACCCAAAGCTTCTACGCTAAAAACATAAACAAAAAAAAAATTCTCCAAGAAAGTAGTTTCTAGAATTTAAAATCAGGGAGACCCTTCTCTAACTCTAGTGGAAACTGCACCCTTCTGGATCAGAAACAGGTGGTCACCAGGTCAGGGTCAAGGCCACTGCAGAACGATGTTAAAAAGGTAACAAGACAGAACTAGGGTAAGAAAAATGGCAAACAATTCAGCCCCTTGATACTTTGTTGAGTCAGAAGCTACACATGAAAAGTAACACTTCGAATGAAGTCCTACATTCAGAGACCAGAGAAGAAAGGGGGGGCTTATTATTTAAAGACAATTGTTGCCACCCCACCACCTCACGAGAGGAACGTACCTCCCCGCTCCATCACCACCAAGCTTGGCCAGGGGGCTTTGTTACCTTACAGTGGCCACAGCATGCTCCCTGATCCAGCTCTGAACTTGACGGGAGGGATACCAGCAAGTGTGCTCAGCAACGTGCCTTTCTCTCAAACTCCTGCCTTCCCACAAGAGCACCCTGCCCTCTTTAGCCCTAGGGATGATGGGAAACATGAGAGGCGGAGCTGCAGAGATGAGCCCCCTCTCCAGCTGACATAGGAAGCCAAAAAATCCAGCCAGGTGGCTCAGGGCGGCCAATCTCAGCCAACTCTCAGATGAACGTGAGACAGTGTGAAACAGTTGTTTATGTCCCCGAGTTTGGGGGGTAGTGTATTACAGAGCAATAACAGACACGTACAGAGGCCGTCTCCTACAACAGCTTCACTTTTTACTTTCTCAAGGCCATAAAAGAGGGTAGAAAGTCGGTAACCACTTGTTCTCTTGGGTAGAGCCATGTCCACAAAGATTTGAGGCCAATACCTTTCCAAAGCAGCGCTGAGAGAATGCAGGTCCAGAGCTTTGCGATAGAAAGGTTTACAAACAACCGAACTTGTTAGAACAGGCAAAGCAATTCCACAAAATCTCTGTGCACCTAGAGAAATGACTGCTAGCCTGAGGATCTAGGAAAAGCTGCTGAAAGTCACCAAGTGGCTAAGGAGGAGCCCTGTGAAAACAGACTGAAAGGAGGGGACCCCTGGGAGCACGCATCCATGCTGAAAAGGGTGGGGACCCTGGGGAGCACGGACCATGCTGAAAAGGGTGGGGACCTTGGGGAGCACGGACCCATGCTGAAATGCAAAACGATTCAAATCTTTCAGAACTTGAATCTAGAAAATGATGTAGGCAAAGATTCAGCAAAAACGTCCTGAGTCATAAAAAGCTTAAACGAGGGGCTGGAGAGATGTCTCTGCAGTTAAGAGCATTTGCTGCTCTTGCAGAGGACCTGGGTTCAGTTTCCGGGACCCACATTTGGCTCACAACCATCTGTAACTCCAGTTCCAGAGAATCTGATAGCTTCTTCTGGCCTCAATAAGCTTCTGCGTGTACTTGGTACATATGCACATATATATATAAATTAAAAATAAATATTTTTTAAGAGAAAGAAAAAAAAAGAAAGACAGCAAAGAGAAAAAACTCCATGAAAAGTAAAGGGAAGAACTATATTGCTTTTTGTGGCTGTGAGCAAGGAGATCAGGTGTCCTAGTATATCCAGGACAGGCTTGGTAACACTGTTGTTATATGACATTGTTCACAGAACTTGTTTCCAGTGCCGAGTGTGTGCCAGGTTAACTGACAATAGCATCACTGTTGGCGGCTTACCTCATCTGTGTGTGCACTATAGTGTACTGATGCTCCTTGTGCTTCCTCATCTGTGTGTGTGTGTGTGTGTGTGCACTATAGTGTACTGGTCCTCCTTGGGCATCCTCATCTGTGTGTGTGTGTGTGTGTGTGTGTGTGTGTGTGTGTGTGTGTGTGTGCACTATAGTGTACTGGTCCTCCTTGGGCATCCTCTTCTGTGTGTGTGTGTGTGTGTGTGTGTGTGTGTGTGTGTGCACTATAGTGTACTGGTCCTCCTTGAGCATCCTCATCTGTGTGTGTGTGTGTGTGTGCACTATAGTGTACTGGTCCTCCTTGGGCATCCTCTTCTGTGTGTGTGTGTGTGTGTGTGTGTGTGTGTGTGTGTGTGTGTGCACTATAGTGTACTGGTCCTCCTTGGGCATCCTCATCTGTGTGTGTGTGTGTGTGTGTGTGTGTGCACTATAGTGTACTGGTCCTCCTTGAGCATCCTCATCTGTGTGTGTGTGTGTGTGTGTGTGTGTGTGTGTGTGTGCACTATAGTGTACTGGTCCTCCTTGGGCATCCTCATCTGTGTGTGTGTGTGTGTGTGTGTGTGTGCACTATAGTGTACTGGTCCTCCTTGTGCTTCCTCATCTGTGTGTGTGTGTGTGCACTATAGTGTACTTGTCCTCCTTGGGCATCCTCATCTCTGTGTGTGTGTGTGTGTGTGTGTGTGTGTGTGTGTGTGTGCACTATATGTACTTATCCTCCTTGAATATACTCATCTGTGTGTGTGTGCACTATATGTACTTATCCTCCTTGGGCATCCTCTTCTGTGTGTGTGTGTGTGTGTGCACTATATGTACTTATCCTCCTTGGGCATCCTCTTCTGTGTGTGTGTGTGTGTGTGCACTATATGTACTTATCCTCCTTGAATATACTCATCTGTGTGTGTGTGCACTATATGTACTTATCCTCCTTGGGCATCCTCTTATGTGTGTGTGTGTGTGTGTGTGTGTGCACTATATGTACTTATCCTCCTTGGGCATCTTCAAAAATAGCATTCAAATGTGCTTGACAGTCCTAGTATTGTCATGACTTCCACATTAGTTCAACACAAGAAATCAAAACATGTATAAGAGAATCTGAATTTTCCCCTTACCCACACAGAGGTCCGTATTTCTCCCTGAGTTCCAATTGGCTCTCCCAAAAACCCTGGAGAAAAATAAAACAAAAAACACAGCACCATGGTAAGAATAAGACTGAACAAAATTTCAATGGTTCTAACTTATTCAGAGAGGGAAAAAACAGAACAGCAAGAACACAATTACATAAACAATAAAAGAAGGATCACCATTATACTGCATTGAATTACTATAGAATATTGAGTAAAGAAATGGCTTTTAAAAATATTGCTGAGTAAAGCTCTGAGCAGCTCTATTTAAGGACAGAGGAGACCACAAGCACCTCAGCTATCTGCATATAATTGCTGCTCACACATCTGAACACTACCTGTTTTCACATCTACAATGTCCCTCTCGGACGTGGCTCATGTGGGCCAAGTCCCCTTCCATGGCCCTCATATGTGTAAACTTCTGAATCTACCCAAATGACCACAAATTCCAAATTCCCATGATCTGAGGTAAGTGTCAAACAATGGATTCCGAACCGAAGGCCCTCAGCATGGTTTTTCATAGCCTGAAACTTTAGGGTACCTGAAATTGGTGGAGGTCAGAACACGCTAAGCCCTTCTGCTGTAGGGATGCAGCAGAAGTGAATGTGTGGAGCATGATTAATAAAAGCCCAGAGATAGATGTTGGGGTTCAACCTGAAGGTCAGAAAAGCAAAACAGCCAGCCACGGGCTCTTACCTCTACCTCAGTTCCAAATGGCGATCCTGCCTCCTGAATCCTCAGAATGAGACTGTGTCTGAGCGCTGGCTCCTCCCATTTTATATCCCTCTCTAAAACTGGGATTAAAGGTGTGTACCACCCAGTTTCTATGGCAAACTAGTGTGGCTACTGGGACTAAAGGTGTGTGCAACCACTGTCTGGTCTGTAAGGCTGACCAGTGGGGCTGTTTTACTCTCTGATCCCCAGGCAAGCATTATTTATTAAAATACAAATGAAATAGACAGGAAGCATAAGCAAGTGTGATAGGCTGTCACGAGGGCAGGCATTGTCCGTGAGATGTGGTGGGAAGGACATATATGTGAAAACGTGCGTGTGTTGGGAAGGAGATGGGTAGAAAATGCTAGATCTGAGTCATAGGGATGGAGGGTCAGAGAGCTGTGGGTTCGAGAAAGCACATGGCCCGCCTGGAACTATGCCCTGTTCTCAGTAACTGCACAGTGAAAGCCTGGACTATAGCAAGAAAAGCCTAGACAAACACAAGAATAGAGGGTAAATTCAGGACCCCACCTACAGTCAGAGAACTATGTTCCACAAAGGAATGCAGAGAAGGGAGAAATAGTCGTCATCCCCGCCCCCCCCCCCCAGGGATTAACCCCTACTGGATAACCACAAACTGAAATCACAAACAAGTAGGTAGCACTAACTGGCCTGAGCAAGTGGTGTCTATACATTTTTAATTATAAACGAAAGAAGACGAGGTCATGATTTCGAAAGGGAACAACAGGGGCATATGGGAGATAATAGAGAGAGGAAAAGCAGACAATATGTAATTATATTTTAGTTTAAAAAAATACAAGTACCTCAGGCGGGTGTGCAAGAGATTAGTACGTCTACGTTTTGCTAAACCTCTCTAATGATCTGACTTCCCAGTTCAGGGAGTGAGGCACAGCGTGGCAACATTTCTGAAGCAAACTGGCGAAGCGTACGTCAAGGCGCGATCTGTGCCTTTGCTGCGCTCCAGAGAGAGCACGAGCGTTTATATTCACAGGGACAATGGGCTGAGAGGATCTGATGTAGACATTCTCCAGAGCCAGCCAGCCAGGGGTCTCCTTCCATGACGGCTATCCTGTCTGCTTCCAGATGTTAATAACAAATACGTTTTACTCAACTGACTATATCTGGTCATTTCCCCCACCCTCCGACGTGTGGAATTTGGTTTCTTTCACTTCCCTCTACAGCTTGTTTATTCTATTTTGACACTTTTAGCTCCCTTCACACTTGCTTCAAGAGGGTGTAGGAGGCCTGTTGGGGTGATAGTTCATGGGCTTACAAGTTGTGAACCGGGCACCCCAGAGGGAGGGATGAGAGAAGAGGGTGTTTGCCAAGCAGGGGAGATAGAAAAGCCAGCAACAAATGGTGCAGAAAGACAGAGAAAGAAAGAGAAAGGAAATTGCGACGTGGCAGGCAAAGGGCCAGATGTAGGTCATTCTCTGCCTAGGGGGTGGAGCAGTGCCCTGCAGGGGGAGGGGTGGGGAAATCCCAGCATCCTCAGAGGCTTGCTATCAGGGTTGGCCCAAATTAGCCCTTCCTGCCCTTGTATGGCAATTCCCGTGCGGGATCTGGTGGCGCCTGCTGTGGGACTGGAGGCAGTGTCCCCACAAGCTAATCAGGCTTCTGAGAAAAACCAATGGCAGTAAAAAATAACCTTCAAAAATAGATACCGGGTCCCTATCTACAAATGCCTTGGTCATCTCCACTGCCATGTCACTCTGGTGAGCTGACGACCACACACTTAAAATATCTTCTCCCTGACTGAGCTTCCCCTCCCAACCCCTTCCTTCTGTCTCCCCGTGGCCTTTGTCTTTGCTCTGCAGGTTCAACCCTTTGACTGCTGGTTCCCGCATTTCCCCTGAATCTTCTGAGTTTGGGAGTCACTGGGGTCCTTCCTTTGCTCCAACTGTTTTCTTCTCCGGACTGCTATCTCCTCCCACACACTAAGCTCTTGTCCCTTCAGCCCTGATGTTGGCCACAGCGTGGATTCTGCAGCCCTGATCTCAACTCTTGTCCCTTGTGAGATAGTCTTTTTCAGGGCCAATCCTCTACTCAACAACGGTGGCCTAGAAGGGTTCCTGACCTGACCTTCAAATCTGTAAGTGAATCTGTAGCCCGCTGTCACACACAGCTACATCCTACAAGGTCCCCCGTTAGTTTTGGTCCCTGCAGGCTGCTGACAGGGCTCTCTCCCTGGCGTGTGTGTCCTTGTCTGCAGCTCCTGCAGGAACCCCTTCTCTAGGAACTCCCCCCACAATGATCCCTCCTTAGTGGTTCTCCCTGGAGCAGCGCCACGGCTGCTAGCTGCACTTCCCAATCCAGTACATGGCACACACACCCCAACTGATGGTACACACCATCACTGGATGGTGACCTTGAGAGTGTACCTCTACTTCTGCCTCCTAGAACCTGGTATATTTAAATACTCAACAAACTAGGTTCGGGGTGGGTGGATGGTGACCTTGAGGGTATACCTCTACTTCTGCCTCCTAGAACCTGGTATATTTAAATACTCAACAAACTGGATTCGGGGTGGATGGGTGGATGAGCGAATGAACGAATGAATGCATACTGATGAATCATAAGAGATGAACATTGTTATAGCATAAGCTGGAGATGAAGGTTTATTGGGGGGTGGGAGGAAACCCCATTCCAGTGGAGAAAGGTTCTTTCTTCTTCCTCCCTTTTTTGTTTTTCTTTTTCGAGACAGGGTCTCATTATCTATCTATCTATCTATCTATCTATCTATCTATCTATCTATCTTGGAACTCACGCTGTAGAACAGGCTGGCCTTGAACTCACAGAGATCCGCCTGCCTCTACCTTCCAAGTGCTGGGATTAAAGGCGTGTGCCACCACCAACCCACACATTTTGTGTCATTTTATTCCTAGTCCACTAAGATTTGATATCACGAATGGCTATTAAAATTTATTAAATATTTCTTGGCATCTGTTGAGGTGTATATACTCTTCTCCTTTACTGTGCTAAAGTAGCAAGTTATATTTAATTGCTTTTCAAGGCATACACTCCTTGAGTAAGCCCTGTTTGGTCTTGAGAAACTACTCTTTAACACACCACACACATTCTTCAAGTGGAGATCATCCTGACTCCCAGAGTGTAAACAGAAGCAATTCCCCATGGGAAATCTTGAGCAAGACCCAGAGTCCCACCTGGCGGAAAAACATCAAGTTTCCAACAAAAGGAGAGGGCCTAGGGTGTCTGATGCCCAGCTTCTCCAGTCTTGAGAATGCCGATGTGGAATACCTGGGTGGGCAGAGAAGAGAAATTTTAAAGCCAAGAAACCAGTGCTTATATTCATGTCATTGGCCCTGTTAGGACACAGAACTGTTGAGTTCTCTTAGCGAGGCTGAGAGAAGTTTCCAATGAACGTGTCTAAGAACATCCTCCAGATGGGGGAGGCACTTCGCAGTCTGGGTACCTCAGAGGAAGGCAGTCTGATGCCATCCTCCACTAGAACGCCCACAGTCTTCTCCACACACGCACCTCAGTTCCTCACCTTCTAGATCCACCATGAACTCCACTCCAGAAGGCAAAACAAAACCTTCCAGTGGCAGAGCATAAGCTCCCTGGTATCACTTTTTGGGTCCAGGCCAACCCTCTATTCATATACAACTCGTTGTTCATCACATTCCATGGCCATGACCTCACTGAGATAAAAAAATAGAGGTGGAGGCCCCTCACGGCAAGGAGACTGCCCTACTTCCCTCTTACATCCTTTGTAAGACTTTGTCTTCCTGCCTAAACACAGAGGGAGGCAGGTTCTCTCCATCCCAAACCAGAAAAAGTGGCCCAGCAGAGGCTGTATTGCTTTTGGTCTGGCTGTCCAAACAATGGGATGAGGGGATATGCCAGTTTATGGGAACAGAGAGGTGACACCGTTAGAGTCAGAGCCGGCCTGGGCAAACCAGCCATATGGCCCCAATCCCCACCCAGGCAGACAATTAGGTCAAAAGTTCAGTTGGTTCAGAAAAATTAATGAGTCAAACTGGGTGCTTAGCATCATGCCGAGATCAGCCAAATCCCAATTTAGGAACAAGGAAAAAATAACAGAATAGCACTCCAGTCTGGCTTCTGATGAATACTAGAGCTCAAAACCCTCTGCAGTGAGAAGGATGCTTTTTTTCTCCAACCTGAGAACAGTTCAGCCAAGCCTCCAACATCCAGGGAAAGGGAGCCGCCTCTTACGCATGGTTTACATGACACAGCATTGTGCTTATAGCTAAAACAGTCATTGGGAAGCACCGAGCAGGTCGCAGCGGGAAGCAGGGTTTCTCCAAGCGTCTGAGAGGAGTGCTGACTTGAACGACTTCCCAGAACATCACACTTACGTCCACAGTTGAGAGGAATCATGAAGCACATGCTAGAGCCATGTGTGAATTCCACGGATTAGCCACACCCACAGCCCTGTTCATTAGTATGTGTGCCAAAGGTCAGCAGCCTCATTTGGAAAAGGTAGCCTTTCAAGCAAGTGGTGGCATTTTAAATGCCTCCTTTTATCCCCAAATGGAAAGGCCAGAGGAGAATCACAGCTATTGAACACTTCCTTGAACACTCTTAAATCGGAGATTTTCTATCAGTTTCTGCAAATTATTTTCTAAATATAATCTCTGATGGATAAAAAGAAATATGAAGATCTTGGGCCACGTAATTACATCTTAATTTAGTAATTAGATGTCTTGATTGTCTAATTAAAGGACAAGAAGTCTGTGCCTAATTACACATGCTAATTATTATGCAAGACCATGCCCTCATTATGTAACCGCACTTAGGAGAACACTGCCTGTGTGTCTCTGCACAAAATTCAGACATTTCCAAGCATATGGCCCCAGCAGAGAGTGTCCTGTGCACGATCACAAATTTCACTCCCAGCCTGGACTCGGGTACAGAATGTGGGCATCGTCAGTCACAAGGTAGGGCTACCATAAGTCAGAGACCCTGAGTCCAGATCTGTAGTGGGAGATTACCACTACCAATGTAAGGAGCAGAGTTGCAACTCAGGCACGATTTGTGCTTGGCCTGTTTCCTTCTCTATAACCTGTTGTTTTCATGTGCTCTGGTCTCAGGCGAATCTCCAAATGTCTCACCAGACACCCAAGTCCATGAACTCCTTCAGTCATAGGGTGTTAAGTTCCAAATGACAAGTTGGAGTCTTAGCCTCCAGGACCTCGGAACAAGACTCTATTTGGAAAGGGTTAGGGTGAATGTCGTTAGTTCAGATAAGATCATATTGAAGTCAATGGGGCCTCTCATTCAAAAGTACTGGGGTCCTTGTCAGAAGACAGCCATATTGTTTACTTTCTCCACTGTTGTGACAAAATCCTTGAGAAGAAGAAATTCAAGGAGGAATTTCGATGTGGGATGGCCTTCTGTACATGCGTTGCTTTTATTGGTTGATGAATAAAGCTTTTCAGCCAATGGCTTAACAGAGTAAAGCCAGACAGGAAATCAGAACAGGGATATATAAAGAGAGTAGGTTGCATCAAGCAGATACTATGTAACTGCCAAAGGAGAAACATGCCAGAACCTTACCAGTAAGCCACAGCCTCATTGTGATACTCAGATAAATAGAAATGGGTTAAGATATAACAGCTAGCTAAGAATATGCCTGAGCCAATGGCCAAACAGTATTGTAGTTAATATATTTTCTGTGTGAATATTTGGGTCTGGGCAGCCAGGAAAGGCAAGCAAGTGCAGTCTCTGTTTACATGCCTCATAGTTCCAAAGGAAAGCAGGGAGGCAGAACAGTCAGGAAGCAGAATGTCAACAGGAAGTAGAAATCTCAAGGCCTACCCCAATGGCCTACTTCCTCTAGCAAGATTCTACCTCCTAAAGGCTCCACCTCTTAAAGGCTCTGCCTCCTAAAGGCTCTGCCTCCTAAAGTCCCACAACCGTCCAAAACAAACAGCAGCGCCAATGGGCAATGAAAGGTCAAGGGCACAAGCCTGTGAGGGACATTCACATTCAAACAATAACAAAATGGCTGTGTGAAGACAGACACACAGACGGCAGAGGCCAGAGTGATGATGCTGCTAGTTAAGGGAGTCAAAGGTCATCAACAAACTTCTAACAGGAGAAGAGACAAGGAAGGGCTCATCCCACAGGGTTCCAAAGGAGCCTGGCCCCTCTGACAGCTTCACTTCAGACTTCCAGCTCCTAGACCTGGGAAACAACCAGTCCCCTAATAGAGCAGCCATGGAAGCTGAGAACAAGGGTGTTCCCCAAAAACTTTCCAGGCAGTCAACGAAAATATTTTAAATTTCTTTTTCTTCCTGTCACTTTCAACACTGTCATTGTAAAAGAAATCTGTCTTTCACGTTGGATTGTGTCATGAGGTTCTCTGCCGACCAACGGGAGTACAGGTGGCCTAGCTGGGGCTGTGGAAAGCAGGTACCGTGCAGCCTTCTGCCATCGTCATGTTGTGACATGTGGAACAGCTTTCCTCTGACAGGAATTAATGCAAATATGCGCACCACTACCACTCCGGACATCTGTCATTGTTTATGGTAAGGAGACGTAAGTCAGGAAATGACAGCAGACATACATATTGCCCCACATAAAACCCTGTGGTTTTATTTTCACATCTAAGGCAATCATTCCGTGCTACAGGATACAAACCTTGCAGTGCCACTGGTGAAGCTTGTGGCGTCCCTTCTCAAAATAAACCGAACCACATACATTGTTTCCGCAATAAGGCTAAATCTTAAAGGTGACAAGTTGCCAGTATCTCATTGTCCTCAAAGACTAGTCACTCTCTTAATGGAGCTTACACGGGATTTATGGCCCATTGTTTAGGCAAAGAAGTAACTTGAGGGACACCAAGGTGGGGTGGGGTTGTTGTCTGAGACACGATCTCATATAGCCCAGGCTAGCCCCAAATGTATGTATGTTATATAGCTGAGGAAGGCTTAAAACTCCTCACCCTCGTCTCCACCCCCTGACCGCTGCGATTACAGGTGTGTACCACCACACCTGATTACGCATGTCAGGGATGAAACCCAGGGTTTTGTGTGCACTGGGCAAGCACCCTATAAACTGAGCAACATTCCCAGGCCTGGGAGAAAGCTTGATGGGTTCAGGTTAAATGGACTGAGGTTGAGAACACCAGAAGCCAGTCAGAGTCCAGCCTGGTCTGCAGGCTTCTCTCACTGCGTGTCGTAAGCAGCCACGAGAACCACCTTCTCTTTGATGCTGCGTCTGGGTTCTGCCAGCAATGTGGCTCACTCACTCCGTTCACTTGGAAAACAGCGACCCTGTAGCCGTGGCTGCATCTGCATCCTATTGTCTTCTCATTCTTTGCATGGCTCCTCTCTGCCCAGAGCAAGAGAGGCACAAGAGCAGAAAGAACTTAAATCTTGTTTTAACACAAATATTTCTGGTGGGAAAATTATAAAATCTTGAGTGTGTGCACGAGACCCTCTCATTGCTCCTTTCAGCACCTCGTATCTGGTTCCCTTCTTCTTTCCTTCCCTCCTTCCCTCTCTTTCTTCCTCCCCTCCTTCTTCCAGTGCTGAGACAGAATCCAGGAACGCATCCATACCATGCATGTTCTACCCCGGAACGACATCCCTGATCCTTAGGGGGAAATGGCATCTAATGGATGATCTGAGCTCTTCCTCCCAATCATGTAAAAGCACCACAAAAACCTGTGGCCACTGCAGTCCTTAGCCTGAAAAGTTTTGTCGTAAGAAAACAATTTGAGTCGATCCACCCACTGAGACAGTGTGCCTAAACTAATGGGAGCTCACCAAATCCAGCTGATCTGGGACTGAACGAGCATGGGATCAAACTGGCCCCTCTGAATGTGGCTGACCATTGGGGCAGACTGAGAAGCCAATGATAATGGCACTGGGATTTGTCTCTACTGCATGTACTGGCTTTTTGGATCCTGTTCTATTTGGATGCATATCTTCCTAAGTCTGGATGGAGGGGGGAGGACCTTGGACTTCTCACAGTCCTCTCTTAGGACTGAAGGGGGAGGGGAAGTGAGGGAGCAGGAGGGAAGTGGGAGGAGGGGAAGAAGTGGAAATTTTGATTCCTATTATTTATAAAGTAATAAAAATATCAGAGAAAAAAGGAAAACAATTTGACATTTACACTGACGTGGGCGAGCTATACGGTCATTACTGTCATCGTCTACTCTAGGTCACGTTGTTTCCTATGTCCCAGGCACTGTGGCTTACATGCCATTTCACATGCAACCCCAACAACCGCTTGAAAGTAGAAGTTAGCGTTATTTCCCTGCGGCTAGTTAGGAGCGCTAAGTTTGGAGAGATTTAATTTTGTACCCAAGGTACCGGAGCTGCTCAGCTACTGAATCAGAGTTCAAACCGGGTCAGGCTCTCTTCAAGCAGGTGTTAACCTCCACCCACTCTGCTCACCTGTTCAGTCCTGCAGGCTAAGGCTTTGTGGGCCAACCGCGACAGGAGATTGCACAGACAGTATGCCGAGAACAAAAGCAGGATGCTTGGAACCTGCAAGCTTTATAAACAGAGACGCCAACGACCTGACAGGTATCTGGGGGCTGCCTTTCAACTCTGCTCGCCTGTCTTGTGATTCCCTTGTTTAATATTTATTTTTATTCATCTGTCTAGTGTATGCACATGCTCATAGGTGCCGTGGTCCACAGCTGGAGGTCACAGCTTGCAGGATTTGATTTTCTACCGTGGGGTCCTAGGGATTGAACTCAGTTCACCAGCAAGCTCCTTTACTTTCCTCAGTCCTCTTTCTAACGCATTGATCTTTCCTTTCCGCTCGCCCATTCCCACCACAATGCAAATAGGTCCTGCGTTCTCCACTTTAAAGCATGGGAGCCAACGCCCAGAGTCTACTCACAGCCTTGCCTTTCTTCCCGCCTTCCTGCAGAGTTTCTTGAAATGGAGATGTGATGTCCGCTTCTGTATCTTTAATCCTCTCTCTTGTCTGTCCCAGCTAAGCTGGACCCGGAAAGGCCTGCTCTTGTCAAGGTCATTGATGAGTTCATCATTGTCAATCCCATGATCCCCCACCAGTCTCTTTGCTTGAATTCTCCTTGGTACTTGCATGCAGCTGAGAACTTCTTTGGGAACACTGTTTCCTCCTTATTTCCAGGATGTCAGTCACCCCTCTAGGCTGTGGGCTGCTGGCCTCTTTCCTTCTGTTGGCCTGTCACTGTCAATGCCACCAAAAGTCAACACGCCTACATTTCTGACTCCAGCTCCATTCTCTCCACTGAGTCCTGCCCCTCTTTATCCAGCTCCCAACACAACTGCACATTTTAAACGTCTGCTCAGCAACTAAAACACAGACTACTGTAGAGGTTGAATGGGAAATGTCCCCCGTGGTCGTCACATTTCAGCACTCGGTCCCCAGTTAGTGGTGCTGTTTAGGAGAGTTTGGGTGACTTGCTGGAGGAAGTATGTCCCTGGGAGCAGGATTTGAGATTAAAAGCCCCAGGCTCCTTCTAGTTCCCTCTCTCTGCTCTGTACTCATGGTTGTGGGGTGAGCTCTCGGCTTCCTGTTCCTGCCGCCTTGCCTGCTACTTGTAGCCATGAGTCAGTGGCCTGATGGACTCCTATTCCCTCCGGAGTTATAAGCCCAAATAAGCCCTTCCTTCTATAAGTTGCTCTTGGTCATGATATTTTATCATAGCAACAGAACCATAAGTAACACCACTATCAAATTTAACTGTTTCTATTGTCAGCTTGATTAGACTGTGGAATACCCAAGCATCAGTGAGACCCAGCTGTGCTATGTTGGTGAGGGGTCCTAGAGAGATTAGCTGAGGATCCCAGCTGAGGATCCCTCGATCCCAGAACTGAATAGCGAGGGGGAAAACCTAGCCGGCTGAGTGCACCCCACCCCTGCTTCCTTCCAGTGTGTGAGCAAGCTTCCTCTCACAACCACGCCTTTCCCACCATGTCGGACTGTATCTCCTGAACCCCAAGTCAAATTAGACCCTTCCTCTGTTAAGTTGCCCTTTTTCAGGTATTTGATTACAGCAATAAGAAAAGCAGCTAAAGCAAATATCGTTAAACATTAAATAAAATAGCTAAGCAATTTCCGTTTCCTCTCTAAAGCAGTTGTTTCCCAGCCCTTGTGACCGCAGCTCACCAATGGTATAAGCTTCACATCTCAGAGACCCGGTACGCTGTATAGGTGTTATAACTGTGACTACCCCTCCTAATCGGATATTAGCCATCCCCATCCCATTGGCTTCAGACAAAATGGTGATTGGCACCCGAGACTGGAGTGTTGAGTCCCCATCCCAACCAGGCAAGAAGCAAGGCCTCCAGAAGCTGCCAGCTCAGCTGACGCCTAGACTTTAGACCAGCAAGGCACGGTTATGCCTCAGACAAACAATTTAGTCAAATCAGTAATAATTGCAGTGACCCAAAATATCAAACATGTTTAAATTCATGAGTTCGAAATGATACAGGCATCTAGCATCACCTTCACAACATGTGAACCCACTGACCTCTGATACCATATTTGAAGCTTCCCCCACTGTTGAAAACTGCAGTAGACTTGGAGACTCATTAATTGAGCTCTCTATAATTAAAATTATTTTACATGCATGGCGGTACCTTCTTTGAAAGGTAAACATTATGATGAATCCTGTCAGAAACTGAAACCATTTTCAAGTCAGAAATTTAAGCTATTTTTAAAAATAAGCTGGTTTTTCCCAACTGTCCTTTCCCATCGCCGATGTAACAAATAACCACGGACATGGAGGCTTAAACAATTCCAGTTTACCACCTTGGGGTTCTAGAGGCTGTAAATTCAAATTATTAAACACCGTTAAAGTCTAAGCCCAAGGCCAGCTCCTCCTGGAGCCTCCCAGACTGGTGACAAGGACAGCCCATGCTTCCATTCCTTGCTTGTCTTTCTCTCTTAGAGCTCCTGCATCCCTGTGGTAAGTGGACAAGGAGTCAGAGATGAGTGGACCAGGCAGGACTACATCTCAGGAGCTGTATTTCTGGACGGTCAGCCTGCCCCTTGTGGTTAAGAATTCTTAAAATTGCAGTTAGATTCTTCCCCCTGTATCAGAAACTAGGGTGTCCCTAATGAAGGCTCTGCAGCCTCTGAAGATGGTGGTTTCTGTTTGTTTGTTTGTTTTCTTTGCTTTGGTGTCTGTCCTGGAACTAGCTCTTGTAGTCTAGGCTGGCCTCGAACTCACAGAGATCCGCCTGCCCCTGCCTTCCGAGTGCTGAGATTAAAGGCGTGCACCACCAGCGCCCGGTTTCTTTATAATTTTCTTGCACTGTGGTTTTCAACACACACCTTGTGGGCTTTTCTAGAGGGTTATGGGAGAAATACTCTAAAAAAGAGGATTTGCCCTCTATGACTTGAGCGTGGGAAAGGGTCTCCTTGAGACATGAATATCCATCTACCTCATAAATATTCATAAAACAGTCTTTAAAACCACAGCACAGAGGCTACTGAACTGCTTTTCCACCTCCACATCTCTCTGGAGTGCGGACTAAGTGACCTTCTGTGTCTCTCACCGAAATCTTTCCTTCTAGGACCAGAGCAGGGCTGGAGAGATGGCTCAGTAAAGAGCACTCGCTGCTCTTGCAGAGGACCCAGGTCTGGCTCACAACCGTTTATAAATCCTACTCCAGGGGATCCAATGTCTTCTTTTTATCTCTGTGGGCACCAAGCACACATTGGTCTGCATATATACGTGCAGGCAAAACATTCATAAAATAAGTTTAAATAAATCTAAAAAAGGAGATCCCTCCCCTGTAATAAAAGAAGTCTTGTGATTATTTTAGATCCACCCCCATAATCCAGAATATTCTCTTTCTTAAGATTCTCAACTGAATTATAGTTCTAACCCCTAGTTGCCATGTATGGTGTGGCCTTCATGGGGTAAGACATGGACAACTTTGGTTGTGCCAACCCCTATTTAGATAGAGCCAGGGGTTATCTGTGGATGCGCCGGTAAAGGAGAAGTACCCGGGATGAGAATGGAACCGTGAACCATCATAGGTTCCTCCAGGCAGATGGACCCTGTAGCTGCGGGCAGTGGCAGGAGGCCAGCAGGCTGCTCCCTCCAGAGCTGGCCTCTGCCCTGGCCGCACAAACCGGCTTTGGCGCCCATGGCCTTCACAGCCAAGTAGGTAAGTAGGAAACCAACGGAACCAATACGCCCCACAAGTTTGATGACCGCACTCTTCCAAAGCCAGTCGTGTGTGTGACACCTGAGAAAAATTTTCCGTGCCTGTGTCTGACCAGTTTGGTCACCTCCCGGTTCCTTTTACATCTGTAAACGCGCCTTTTTTCAAAGGAAGCTTTATGCAATGGCCTTAAGTGAAGACCAGGACCACTTTCGTAACCAAAACAAGTGGTGATAAGTTCTTCACGGTGACGGACCTAAGGCAGGCATCAGACCCTCACGTGCCAGCCATGGTCCACAGCCCCTGTTGGGAAGACAGGACTCTCAAAGTCGGTCCGAGCAAGGCACAGTGTGAAATGTGGTCTGTTTATGCTGTGGCCTGCCTGATGGTTTGTCCCGATGGCACGCAACTGGAAAGGAGACCTCAGTCCTTTCTCATGTGGTAGCCTGGGCCGGATGAACCTCTGTGTGCCATTATAAAGTCACTACCACAAAGTGCTGCTTGGTGCTTGACCTCGGGTTTAGTCCAAGCTATGGTTGTGGTTTGTCCTCAGGAAGTGTAAGAAGGCCCATGTGGCCCCTGGGGCTAGCGTACCCAGTATGTTAGGAATGGAGAGAGCTACCATGCTGGTAGCTGCTCCCTTCATGGCTCCCTGTGTGTTCCCAGCACAGTGCCAGGGCCTGGCTACCAGGCTATCATAGAGATCACCAGCACCACATCCTGAGCCCAGGCATTCACAGCCTAGACAAGTTCAACAACAGATAGAAAAAGTGACTTAGCATTTGTGTTACAAACCTTTCAGCAAAGAAGTGGTCCCAGTCAGAGGGTTCATTCTCAGCTGAAATCTGTTATTTCTTTTATAGTTATTTGACTCACTATTGAGCTGTAGTTATGAATCAAGAAATATGGTAAATGGTGCTAAGTTGTTTCTTATAAAAACTAGGTTGGAATGACAACTTATGCTGGAGAGGTTGTGGGGAAAAGGGAACACTTCTGCATTGCTGGTGGGAATGCAAGCTGGTACAGCCCCTTTGGATATCAGTGTGGTGATTTCTCAGAAAATTAAGAAACAACCTTTCTCAAGATCCAGTAATACCACTTTTGGGTATATATCTAAAGGATGTTCAATCGTGTCACAAGGACATGTGCTCAACTATGTTCATAGCAGCATTGTTTGTCATAGCCAGAACCTAGAAACAACCTAAATGCCCCTCGACTGAAGAATGGATAAGGAAAATGTGGTACATTTACACAATGGAGTACTACACAGCCAAGAACAATAACAACATCTTGAAATTTGCAGGCAAATGGATGGAGCTAGAAAATATCATATTGAGTGAGGTAACCCAGACCTAGAAAGAAAATTATCATATGTGCTCACTCATAAGTGGTTTTTATTTTTTTAAAAAAATATTTATTTATTTATTTATTATGTATACAATATTCTGTATGTATGCATGACTGCAGGTCAGAAGAGGGTACCAGACCTCACTACAGATGGTTGTGAGCCACCATGTGGTTGCTGGGAATTGAACTCAGGACCTTTGGAAGAGCAGGCAATTCTCTTAACCTCTGAGCCATCTCTCCAGCCCCATAAATGGTTTTTAAACATAATGCAAAGAAAACCAGCCTACAAATCACAATCCCAGAAAACCTAGACAACAATGAGGACCCTAAGAGAGATCATGGATCTAATGGATCTAATCTACATAGGAAGTAGTAAAAGACAAGATCTCTTGAGTAAATTGGGAGCATGAGGTCCTTGGGAGAGGGTTGAAGGGGAGGGGAGAGGCAGGGAATGGAGTAGAGAAAAATGTAGAGCTCAAGAAAAATCAGTTTAAAAAAGCTAAGTTGGAAAAAAATGAAACAAAACAAAACTAACTCAAATCCTATAAGGAGGCCCTCTCCCTATGATGTCATTAAACCAGGAGATGTGAGTTATTTTGTGATTTTTTTTTAAACTCAATTGTGTGGTACTCAGGTGGTACTTGTAGATGACAACATTTTACAGTGTCAAAAGGTTAGCTAGCCATCACTTGTGGAATGAGAAATGACACAGGTTGTCCTCTGGCCACCGGGTGCACATACATGTGTGCACATACCCTTGTGCGCCTACAAAAGCTCACCCTCATGTGTGCGTACACACACAGCCCAGAAAGGTGCTTCGTTGTATGGATAAATTATAATTCTATTTGCATTTTTTTAATTTTATGTATGTGTATGTTCTTTCGTGAGTCCATGTGCACCACATGCATGCGGAAGTAGAAGAATGCATGGGATCCCCTGCAACAGGAATTGCAGACAGCTGTGAGTCTCCACATGGGTGCTGGATACAGGTCCTCTGCAAGAGCAGGGTAACCTTTAAACACTGAGCCACCTCTCCAGCCTCTATAATAGTATTTTAAAAACCAGGTCAGACATACCCAATAGATATAGAGATATGTAGGAAGCCTCTTCCCAACGTCTCTCTTCTATGATTGAGAGGGTAAAAAAACAAAACAAAACAAAAAACCCAAAAAACCAAGAGGGAGGACTTACCTAAATGTATAAATACAAGCATCTTAAATATTTTTAAAATTAAAGTTTTTCCTTAACTTTTTAGAAGTGGGGGGGGGGTTGCTGTGGCAGTTGGGGTGTTGCCATGAGTGCTGGGAAATGAACTTGGGTTCTCTAGAAGTGTTCTACACGTTCTTAACTGCTGAGCCATCTCTCCAGTCCCTGCATTTAGCTTTTTTTTTTAAAAAAAGATTTATTTATTTTTTTATGTGCATTAGTGTTTTGCCTGCATGTGTGTCTGTGTGAGGGTGTCAGAGCCCCTGGAACTGGAGTTACAAACAGTTGTGAGAATTGAACCCAGGTCCTCTGGAAGAGCAGCCAATGCTCTTAACCCCTGAGCCATCTCTCCAGCCCCTGCTTTTTAAAAGCTGCCTCTCGTACCGGTCAGCAGACAGGGGTCTAGACATCCCACAATGGCCCATGTGCAGTCCTGGCTGCATCTGGCTGATTCCAGGAGCTGAAGAACTCTTGAGGAAGACTAATTTCCAAGAACTCAGACCTCCCTCGACCCCCCCACACCCCTGGCCCTGAGTTATGCAACCCCACATAGAAAACGCCAAGGGGACGGAGCCTTGGACAACAAAGTGGGCTGGGGACAGAAGGCAGGAAGTGGAGGATGATGCAGCCACCTCAGGTCAGAGGTGGCATCTCCACAAAGTCACTTAAAGGGCCTTGCTCCTCCAAGAAAGGTCAGGGCTAAGGCCATTGGCCTCGGAGGCCATTTCTCACTCCTCCCCTCAGTCTACCAATTAGCAGGCTAGTCCCACAGAACCGGGGCCTGGAGGTAGTGGCTTGTTTAGGTAATTGATGGTGTTGTTCTCACTGGGGAATCTTAGCACATCAAAAGCTGTTGAGAAGCCAAAATTCACGGAGAGTCTGTATTAATCACTTTGTCAAGCTCAACAAAGGCCCTCTGGCTTTGCTAACAACCCCAGGTGAGGTACCAATCCTCAGTTAATCAGGGAAGCTGTGGGGCTCTTATTAATGTATCAAAGGGCTGGGGCACACATTTTCACCTGTTTTCCTTTCATGAGCATAGCGGGAAGTTCAGGTAGAGCCGGTATTTTCCAAACTTCCCAAGTGCAAGGAAGACAAGTCCCCAGCTCCACTGACGCTCACAGAAAAGGCTCTAGAGACGTTAGTGGACCGTGAGGTCAGAGTTGCCTTGTCTGGGTTTGAGGAACTTAGTGACAGTGACTGGCTTCTACCCCTTACCACTTCCTCCTGCCCTGAACTTGACTTCTGTAGTACCAGCAAAGTGAACTTCCTTCCCCAGGCTGCTGAGCCAGCCTTCCCAGACGGCACCCCAGAAACCAACCTCCTGATAGTGTTTCTAACTAATTATCCAATTCCAAGCCATCTCTCCCAAGGTCCTGTTCACATTCAGACAGACCCCCCCTTGGTCTCCTGAAGGCCTTCAGGACATGTTACATTGTCCCTTCTTTCGCCGTCCAGGGCCATGGGCAGCTCAGGTATCCTTGGACTTCTGGTCACACTTCAGATGCCAGCGCCAGTTCTTCAGGGCCAAGTCAGTATTGCAGAACACCAAGAAATGCCCGGGAAAGAGTGGATTTGCTGCAGGATTAGACCTCACAGCATAGCTGCCTTTAAAAGATCAGGGATACCTGAAGCCACGAGGAAGCCAATGCCTGGTTGGGGTGGGGTTCTGAAAGCCACAGAGTTCATGTCAACCGGTACTTAAAAGCATGTGTCCCATACCAGAGAGATAGAAAAGAGCTTCTCTGATGAATGGGGAAGTCAGGGGTTCCCTTGGTTTGGCAGGGCCATGATAACCATCTTCCAGCCTCAAGCCTTTAGACTGGAGCAATCTTGTACATTTTTAGGATGACTGGTTTCCTGCTCTGGGCTTAGACTCAAAGTCTTCTCCAAGGCCAGGATTAAGGTGAATCACAAGAGAGACACCTAGAGCACATTTTACTAAGACCCTCCCCCTTGTGGATGTAACCATATCAGCCCTGCTCCTGTGGTTCACTGTGGTGCTAAGGAGCAAATGGTTGGCTCTCTCTGGCTCGTACCCGCGTCGCTCAAACTTCTCTTTGCCTCCACCCTGTCAGTGGCCTCTACTTTGTGACACGCCTCTCTGAATATGTATCAAAAAAATCTGTTTTGTAAGGACAGTGGTCCTGGGTTTGGGTCTTAGGATTCCTATTATGGTGAAGAGACACCATGACCAAGGCAACTTTTATAAAGGAAAACATTTAATTGGGGCTGGCTTACAGTTCAGAGGTTCAGTCCCTTATCACCATGATTGGCCATGGTAGCATGCAGGCAGACATGGTGCTGGAGGGGTAGTTGAGAGCGCTATGTTTGAACCTGCAGACAATGGGAAGAGTAGCTAGGTCTAGCTGGAGCTTCTAGACCTCAAAGCCTGCCCCTGGGGCCACACTTCCTCCAACAAGGCCACACTTCCTGGTAGTGCCACTCCCTGTGAGCCCATGGAGCCACTTTCTTCCGAACCACTACATCGTCCACACTGGGTTATATTTGCAGAGACCTATTTCCTCATATTGTGAGGTTCCAGTGGATACTAATTTTATGGGGACACCAGTCAGTCTACTCCAAGGACCATCAAAACTGGTCATTAATTCACTTGCATAGTAGTACATAGTGTATGTGGTGGGGGCATGTGATTTGTGTGGTATAAGTACAATATATGTGTTCATATGTGGTATGCATGGTGTGTGTGTATGTGCTGTATGGGTTATGTGGTATATATTTAATGTGTGTATCATTTGTATGTAGTATGTATGTGTCATGTGAATTTATTACATGAATAACGTATATGGTATGTGTGTTATATACCTGTATGTGATATGTATGTTGTGTATATGTAGTATGTACTATGTGTGTATGATATGGGGGAGTGGTTAGTTGTGTATGTAATATCTACATGTGGGGCTGTGTTATGTGGCATGTGAGGTGTATATGTGCTGTATCCTTACTGCCCAAGGACAGAGCTGGTGAGGCAAGAAGCCCCACTCCAAAGCCTTCTTGCTCTGGGCTCACACTGAGTGTCCTGCTTTTCCTGTTTTCTCGTGTTCTTCCTGCACATTATGACAACACTAACCTATATTCCGGGGTTTAGTCAGAACCCCATTAGAGGTAAAAAAGACAGTGGAGCCCTGTCTGATCCTGGATCACAAAGTCCCTGGTACGCAGTCTCCCGTCAGGTCCCCAGGGAGAAGGGACAACACACACGGCAAAGAGGAGCACGCAGTGTGACAAGATCTATCTTTGAAACCCACGTAAAATTCAGTGTGCCACAAGCCTAGGACAAGAGGATGCCTCCTTTCTTCTAAAAGCCAGCAACTGACACCCAGAGGTCATTACAAGAAATAAACATTTTTCCCTTAGTAATCCAGGGTGCTCTAGCACCCACGAGATTATGGAAACATCTCTGGCACTTTGTATTTCAGCCAGTTCTGGCATCCAACATTTTTCTGCCTGACAGATAAAGGAACATGTCCTCTACCACAACTCACAGTCCACAAGGGTCTGCACCGGCTGCCGATTCAAAACACGGCTGCACCCAGGTCTCCTCAGGTGCTCTACCTTCAGACACCCTTTCCCTCACCCTGCTGTCCCAGACTGGAACTGAGAACTCAGCTTCCCTGAAAGTGTGCCCCATCCACCATCAGCCAGACCCTGTCCTCAGTCCTTTGTCAGGCTGGAAATTCCTAGGCCCAGGTCCAGTCTAAGTCCTACACTGAATTCTGGACTATGCTTCAGGAACTCTTGCTGCCAGCTCATCTCTTCACAGCAGGAACCTCCATGATCCCCCGTCACTGTCTCAGCTGGCAGAGTCCTCCTTGGTGTCTGGTTTACTTAGATTCACTGTTTTCACTTCTAATAAAAATCCAAAAGTGCCTTAGCCTTAAGTAGCCTTTGTTGTTCGTTTGCTTTATTTTGTTTTATTTTTTGGTTGTTGTTGTTTTGCCAGAAATAACACTCAAAACGTCTGCTCTTGGACTTGGAATGTGGGGCAATTGAAGTCTGTCAATTCTTCAAGAATTTTCTGTATCAAAATTACACAGCAGCATTCTTGGCTCGGGCCAGATCAGTACCTTCCACTACAGGCCTGTGGTCTACTTCCTCAATCCATTCAAATTAGAATTCAATTTGCAGCTTGCTGAGTCAACCGGAGTGTTGCTATTTCCTCTTCTGTGTTCCGCGTTTTTTGTGATGATCCAGAACAGAGCTTCCTCAAGCCTCAGCTGTGACAACCACAAGGAACAGACACAAACCCACTCTCAGCCACTGCAGCTGAGCCATAGACCACGGGAAAACTAAATGTAGAGCTGGAGAAATGGCTCAGAGGTTAAGAGCACTGGCTGCTCTTCCAGTGGTCCTGAGTTCAATTCCCAGCAACGACGTGGTGACTCACAACCATCTGTAATGAGATCTGATGCCCTCTTCTGGCCTGTGGGCAAACATGCAAACAAACACTGTGCACATAATAAATACATAAAATCTTTAAAAAAATGAAGTGTAATTGTTAGTGACTGAGTTTGGGGTGGTTTGTTACACAGCAATAGCTGACTGATATAGCTACATTCACTTAATTTCCCTGAACCTTCATTTCTGCATCTATAAAATCAGACCACTGGATCAAAACTCAGTAAGCACAGCCTTTTTACTCATGATGCACAAATAATGACCGTGATAAATAATGGCTATGACACATGTCCAGCAGTACCAGAGACTAAATGTATCATGGATTAAGACTGCAGACGCTAGAGGTAGAGAAGGACTGGAATATTTTAATTGAGGTTAAGAACTTGGGACATGAGGGCTGGAAGAGATGGCTCAATGGTTAAAAGCACTGGTTGTTCTTCCAGAGGATCTAGATTCAATTCCCAGCCTCCACATGGTGGCTCACAATTGTCTATAAATGCAGTTCTAGAGGATCTGACATTCTCACACCAATGCACATAAAAGAAACAAACAAAACTTTAATATATGGTGAGCTGTTATGGTGAGAAAGTCTCTGGAGCGCCTGCAGAGCTGGGCTGGTTTGAATGTCCCCCATAGGCTTGGGGATCTTGGCACTTGGTGGCTCTGCTTGGGGAGGCTGTGGAACCTGTAGAAGGTGGAGCCTTGCTAGAAGAAGCACAACACTGGGGTCTGGCTTTAAATGTTTATTATCTCTCACCACTTCCTGTTTGCTTTCACCATTTCCTGTTTATGGAAGATTTGAACTCTCAGCTTCTTGCTCCAGCTGCCAAGCCTGCTGTTGTCTCCCAACCATGACGGACTCTCATCCTTCGAGAACTATATACCAAAATGAACTTAGTTTTTGGTCATGGTGTTTTACCGTAGCAACAGAAAGTAACTCACACAGAAGTCGGTACCAGGATCGTAAGGTATGACCACATTCTTTCGGGCAGGACTGTGGAAGGAGTCTGGAACTCTGGGCTGGGAAAGCTGTCCGCTGCTCAGAGTTCTGTGGGAGTTTGTAAACTCACGCTGGAAGTGGTGCGGGCAATGCAGCCTGGTTTGTGAGGTTTCAGAGGGAAGTTTGAGTCTTTAAAAGACTTGCAGGGCCATTTGGTGGTATAGTCTGATTAATAATCAGCCACTTCTGGGCAGCTGGGGCAGAAGAGTCACCTGTTATTAACAAGAGGCCAGCACCACTGAAGCCTGTGGAGACTTCTTTGATTAGGATTGCTGTAAGAGGGCCGAGCCCACTGTGGGTGATGCCAAGCCTGCTGGTGGTCACGAATAGTATGGGAAACCTGGCTGAGCAAGCCATGGAAAGCAAGCCAGTAAGCAACACTCTGCTTCTGTTCCTGCCTCCATTCCTGCCCTGACTTCCTTTCATGATGGGCTGTAACCTATAAGTCAAACAAACCCCTTCCTTCCCCAGGTTGCTTTTGGTCAACGTTTTATCATAGCAAACAGAAACCAAACTACTCCAAGAGCTGGAAGGCAAGTTGGGAAGTGTGGGGTTCTCTCGAGCGCTCGCTGGCATAGGGAGAAAGAACAGGGTGGTAGCGGATAGACTATATAGTCAAGGAAGAGAGGGGTACGTGGTGGGTTGTGGGTTCTTTGGTTAGCTGGCTTGTTATTTGGTTAGTTTACTGGTTGGTTGGTTAGTTTAGTGGCTAGCTAACTGCATTATTCACTTGGCAGCGCGGTAAAGGACCGAGAGAGTTAAGGCTACAGTGGGGCTGCAGTGAGCAGGAAACGCAGTGCCTACAGTCAGGAGAGGAAGGAGGAAGGCTCCACAGGGTTTATGTGCCAATTTGCCACACGTCATTTACACTTCAAGTTCTCAACCCCAAAGGCAAGGAAACCAGCAACCACACGGAAAGAGATAGCGCTCTTCCCTTCAAGACAGATGATAATGGCAGTGATGACATGGGAAAACGTGAACATTTTCTGGGAAGTAGACGGAGTTAGGAATTGTTTTACAAAGCAGTTTTTCAAGGAAGAGATTCTGAAGTAAGAGCTGTTAGGGACAAAGCATCAACACCAATGGGTTAACAACAGTTTATGTTGCTGTAGTGAGAAAACTGTTCAAAACGCCCCCACTTTCAAAGAAAGTATGGCCACCTCCTCTGCATCATATGGAAAATCATAGGTCTGAGGTCCAAAGCTGGCTGTGGCACTCTGGCGGTGGTAAAATTACCCACGGCACCCCTGTACTGCCTGCCTTTTCGTGTGTGTGTGTGTGTGTGTGTGTGTGTGTGTGTGTGTGTGTGAATGTGCACACACATTTTACACTTGGGTAAATTGAGGCACAGTATCTTACCTAGCTTGTTTAAGGTCTTAAGGTCAAGGTCAGTCAGACTTTGAACCCGGGTCATCACAAAGTCCAAGCTCTGAGCCAACATAGAAAGTGGGAGAGGCAGACGCGAGTAAGGTGTCTGTGGACTGGCAAGCTACCAATGTCTTGAGAGTGTATTGTTTCCCTGAGTGGGCTCAGCTGCCCACTTGGCGGTGCTTCACATCTTTGCTCTAGTCAGCAGGACAGAGATGAACTTCAACCCACACTACAGTACAGCACGGCTTACAAAGAAAATTTCTTACGATTGTAACAGATGAGGGTGGTGGCTCCCTAAGGCGACAGTCACAGTGTCAAAGAACACTGAGTGTTCTGGATGTTCGCTTGTGCCCCACGAAGTCCTATAGGTTGTGTCTTTTTGTTCAGCGCAGTTGATCAGGTCACTGAGTGCCTAGTGCCCAATAGGAGGGTATTGAGTGCTTGGGCCGAATACTGAGAATTCCAACTAAAGTGAGTTATACCTGCCCCTGCCCTTGAGGGACCCACCTTCAGGTGGGGAAGCTGCTGGGTGATCAGGAAGAGAAAAGGTGTGAGGAGAGCCTAGGGATGCAAAGGATGAAGCTGTCAGCTGAGAAAGGAAGCCAACTTCCCACAAACAAGGGGAACTAGGCAGTGAGCAGCGGCACACAGAGGAACTGGGGACAAAAGGGGGACAGCTGAGAGGTGACAGGAGAGGAACCGGCAAAGACAGGTCCCCAAGAGCCCTTGTGAGCTGAGCCAGGAGGAGCTGATCTGAGGGAAGGAGGCCCAAGGAAGGCTTATTTTTCACACTGGGGTGCAGTTAGCTACTTGTGGGGTCTCCTGACTGCAGGTATAGAGTGAATTTGAGGAACTGGGGACAGAGCAAGCAGGGAGGCTCCCAGCCTCAGATTCTCTAGGCGTCTTCAGCCTTAGGGGAGCAGATAGAAAAGGGACAGGGTCCAGGGCCACCTAGGAATGTAGACTGGCTGTAGGGTGGGAGACGCGGGGGGGGGGGGTAAGGACACCAAGACGGAGTCCCAGAGAGCCATGCGCGGCAAGGTGGAAGTGTGTGTGTGCAGAGAAGTGGGGGGCTGTTGACCTTCCCTTACCCACAGGAAACGAGAAAGGAAATGTGACCTGCCCAACATCACTCTGCAGGAAATCGTTGGTCCCTAAATGAAAGGTCTGGCTGATTCCCAGTGCACAACGCTTTTCCTGAGAGCTTCTCACCCTTGACCTCTGCAGTCCCTCCTGCCAGGGGATGCGGTTGCTAAAGTGCCCCGTTGCCTGTGTGCTGAGAGAGGGGTGAGGTGTGTAACGGATTGTGGTCCCTCCTCGGCGCTCTGCAGCCCGTGGTCCACTGCCTATTGATTTGTGAAGGTGGGAGAGTGATGTGTGCAGTATTTTCCCCGTCTCAGGGAGTCTAATGTAAATTGTGCATTTATTGACAATAAGAGGGTGCAGGTTAGCTGAAATGTCAAGTCTTTTTGCTCTGGAGCAGAATGATAACTTGGGCCCACAGACGCTGGCTATCTCATTGATCAGTTCTGCTCATTGGCAGGGCTTCCAATTGGTTCGTGGCTAAATAATTACAATGGGCGAGATCAATCAATCCCTACATAAACACACATTGTGGTGGGGACAATGGAGCGCTGGACCTATGGGGACAATCGTATCAACAGTGGATGCTGGGGAAGACTCTAGATGCCGATGCTCTACACTATGGGGCTGGTGATCAATAGGACAAGGCAGAACAAGGCCTGCTCTTTGCTCCCGCTCTACAGGTGATCACGTGCCTCTTCTCCCCGCCCCAGGGCTTGGGATGCTCTACCACGCAACACCCCTACCACCACATCTGTATTCCATTCCGTCTTCCCTAGTCTTGTCCTCTCATTTCAAATGCTTTACCTCCCTGAGTTCATGGGACCCCTGCCCACGAGGCAGACCAGGACATAGTCGAGAAAACCCTTCACTGCTTGAATGAACGGAAAACTTACTCTTTCAAATAGAAGTCACAAGCAAGGCCTTCTGCCAGGTGCTGGAGATGCAGTGGCGTCAGTGGGCCCACGGGAGGGAAACTCATCCCACCCTCCCTTGCACACGCACGTGCACATTCGGCCATATCTGTAACAGTATCCCATGAAGCAATGGTGCTGTAATAGCTAGTTGGGCACCAGAATGTTGACTGCTGAGCAGCTACGGGACAGTTGTGACTTTAACTCAGATGCTTCCATCAGGACATATGGTCAGGAAGACAGGATAATGTTGTAGCACTTAGAGAGAAGGGGCAGAAAGACAAGGCTCATTGCACACTGGCCTGGTTGAAGGGTCCTCTGCGGAAGAACTCTAAGGCAGGCTTTCGAAGGGTAGACAGGATGTAATGTAACAGCCAGGGGAGACTTTCTGGCAGGAGGGCTTGTGAGAGAGGAAGGTGCTGTGTGCCAGGCAGAAGAGTATCACAGGAAGAGTTTAAGGCACTCTCTGAGCAGAATGTGGAGTTGCTAGTGTGGTGTGTTGCAATGCTGGCCCTCTCTGGCTCTCTCCCCAGGATGTCTGTGCCAGCCTCAGGAAGGAGGGTTTGGGTGGAGGAGAAGCCCCTGTTTCTAGGAGGCTGGCTTAGCTTTTTGGATCACCTCTGATACCATTTTCCCAAATCCTTTGAAAACTGGGGGGTGGGGCTTCATTCAGGAGCTGGCCGGCCCTGGAAATGAAGCTTCAGAAGCTTGTCTTGGTGTGAGGCTGTCTGAGAGGGGTGGGGTAGCTCATCAGTATGGCCTGGAGCTGGACTCTGCTTAAGTTGGTGACAAACCAAAAATGCCAGTTCTAGAGGAACCCTGAATCCATAGTCCTCCTCACCCCTTCTACCAGGAAGTTGTACAATATCACACATTTCTGATGAGCCAGGAGCCATGAGGCCTCCAGTAACTGAGACGATGACCACGTGATCATCTGCCCTTTATCTCTCGGCTCCCCAAAGACACTTTTCCTGCAAGTTATCCCTGCCACAAGGAACAAGTCCTGGAAGACTACCGGGATCCCCAAAGATGAGTACGTACCTTAAATAGCAAAGGGTAGCCCATTTGTTTGCTCTTGGGGTATCTGGGGATGGGGGAAAGGAACACTCAGTAGCTTTCTGGGAAAGCCACTCCCACTTCCTCCTCAGCAGAGTCAAGCAGGTACCTGAGTAGCTCAGGGAGGCACAGGCATAAAGCTGACACTTGCTTCATTGCTGTAAGAAGTGAGATTCTTGTTTCATTTCTGCCTGATATGCTCTTAATGGGAAATGGCTCCCACAGCTAGTGTGTTTGAATACCTGGTCTCCAGTGTGGGCACTATTCTGGATACTTGTAGACCCTTTGGGACTGTGGCCTAGCTAACAGAAGTAGGTTGCTGGGGGTGAACATGGAAGGTGATAGCCCCTTCAGCTTCTGGCCTGGGTTTCAGCTTACCGATCCACCAAGATGGGAAGTGGCCATGCTGCAAGCTCCTACCACCACGGGGTGAGGTGTCCCGGGCCACCCTGAACTGAAGTAAACCTCCCCACCCCTTAAGTGGGGTGGTTATACAACATAAAAGCAACTGACACCCCTACTTCAAGGCCACCAGAAGCCCAAATCCCTTTCTAGATAAGGAAAGGAAGGACGGGACATTGTCAGGAAAGTGCATCCCACACAGCATGAAGACCTGAATCTAGATTCCCAGCACCTATGTAAAAGGCCAGACATGCTGGTGTGTGCCTAGAACCCCAGCACGGGGGGGAAGCAGGGACAGGGGATCCCTGGTACTTCCTGGCTACCCAACCATGAGCTCCAGGTTCTTTTTTTTTTTTTAACAGCAGCCTGGACAAACTGCTTTTTTTAAAGTATTTATTTATTTATTATGTATACAATATTCTGTCTGTGTGTATGCTTGTAGGCACCAGAACCCATTATAGATGGTTGTGAGCCACCATGTGGTTGCTGGGAATTGAACTCAGGACCTTTGAAAGAGCTCTTAACCTCTGAGCCATCTCTCCAGCCCCCAAGCTCCAGGTTCTTGTCTCAAAAGAGAAAAAAAGGTGGAAAGGCTGGAGAGATGGCTCAGCAGTTCCGAGCATGTATTGCTCTTGCAGAGGACCCCGGTTTTGTTCCTGTTACCCACATCTGAAACCTACTGCTGCCTGTAACTCCGGCTCCAGGGAATCCAATGTCCTCTTCTGGCCTCTAAGGGCATCTGCCACTCCCACCCAGACACTTGTTCATAAACATAATTTTCTTTTTTTAATGAAGGCAGATTAACAATTGTAGAAAACACCTTATTTTGATCTTTGGCTTCTATGCCCACATGTGTGTGCACACGCACGCTAATGTGCACATACAAGAACAATCAGACACACAGAGAGAAGGAATGATCATAAGGAATGAGAATATGGCCACAGTTTCCTTAAAAACTAAAACCACAAAAACGCACAACAACAATCATCTGCCCAATGAATTCAGCCTTTGGGCAGAATTCAAAGTCTTCCACAACTGGTTCATTTGCCTGGATGAACAAATAGTGCCCAGAAGCTTTATTGTTTATAATCACCTTTTATTCAGATAGCAAATACTATTAGCCAGCTTAATCACCTATTTGCCAAATTGGGAGCTATTTTTAAGGACCAATCCTCTCTCAACAAAGACACTGTGCCCAGGGGCTTCCCGAGCCCACATCTAGACACCCTGTGTCCTAAGGACACAGTTCCTGATGGGTTGGATCTGCCGCGAGGGCTCAGCCTATCAGAAAAATGCCTTTGAAGGTCATAAAATACATCTGGCTGCATAACTTCTGGTGCGTATGCTAAAATAATCAGTCACGTTGCTTTACAGTCACACCTCGTACTCTAGCTCTGGAAAATCAATAAAGTGAGAAGGACATAGACACTGTGCATGACTATTGAAAAGAGAAAACAAAACAAAACCAAAAAAAAAGAACCCCATAATATTCTGTGGAAATAGTCCTGGAGGAAGCGCAGACCTAGTACTCATGAGCAGGCGTGGTTTTTATCTCCACACTCATCAGTGCCTTATTAAACTGAAGTATCCATTGTATTCCAGGCAAAAATGCAAAAAAAGCAAAAACGGGGAGCAGCGCTCATTCTTCTCTAGGGGCTCTGAGGCACTGGGAATTATCCACGGCCTTTGAAACGCATTTCTAAAGTGTCTATTATTCACACTCTTAATGTGCTGTTCTCCGGAAGTTACCACCTCTAATGGGCCTTTGCCTGGGATCCTTCCCCGCCTGAGATAGTCCCCCTCGCCTAAACTGCCCACTGTGTTCTTCCCTGCGCATCAAGCCCCAGCTAAAGGCCCATCTGCTGGCGAAGTCGAGTCTCAGAGAGGCTGACAGGGCTGGAGACGTAGCCCAGCTGAGAGAGTGCTTACTTAGCACGCACGAGGTCCTAGGTTTGATCCCCAAGACTGTTTAAAGCCAGGCATAGCGGTACACAGCTGTCATCCTTAAAAGACGGAGGTTGGAGGATCAGAAGTTTCAGGTCATCCTTGACAACGTAGTGAATTAGAGGCCAGCATGAGCTATATGAGACCCTGTCTCGAAAGATCAAAAACAGGTCACACGTGGAAGTGTGTGATGCTGGTAATCCCAGAACTCAGGAGGGAAAGGCAGAGGAATCTGTATGAGTCTGAGGTCAGCTTAATCTAATTGCTAGTTCCAGGCCAACCAGGGTTATGTAGTGAGAACCTGTCTCTGCAAATAAAAATAAATCAGCAATAAAAACAAAGGCTAAAGGTTAAGGGTCCATAGAGAGGCATCCGTTGTTAAGAGCACTGGCTGCTCTTCCAAAGGACTGTGGCTCAATTCCCAGCATCCACATGGTCACTCCCAACCTTCCATAACTCAAGTCCCAGGGTATCTGACTCCCTCTTCTGGCCTCCTCAGGTACTGCATGCAGGTAGTAGACAGACATATATGCACAAAACATGCATAAACAGGAAAAATTAAAAACAAAAGCAAAGGCTGAAGGACTGAGACTGGGAGAGGAGAAACAAGTGTCATTCACAAGGCTCCAGTGAGGGCCCCCACACTGCTTCTGGGGTGTACTTCCAGGCTTCTGGGGCACTCTGTCAGGTCCTGGGGCTGCCACTTAGAATGAGTAGGATGTCCAGACAAAAGGAAAAAGCACCATTTGTAGATAATTTGGGGTTTAGCCAACCCTTCAGGAGCAGAGTAGCTAGGTCCACATAGCCCTATACTGAACAATGCCAAAGCCGTCCAGGTCCAGAAGGGTCTGCGGCCGTCTTTGCCGATGCCTACACTGTGCCCAAGTGCCTGGGATGGCAAGGGCACTGACTCAAGCCCAGAGCAGCATTCCTGCCACCCGACCGAACCAATGTGCTGCTTGCCACTCCTCTGATGTTGAACTTTGAGCCAGAACTCATTGTGAGCCCTAATTTTGCCACTAGGCTCCCTAGCTTTCTTGTCCCATAGGGAACAACACATCCACCCTTGGAACCTGAGGGTCTCAGAAGGGTAGCTTGACTCTTTCAGACCTTCGGTAGCAGTCTTTCCTTTTCACCAGCCCGTGGATGCATCCAGCTGTCTTTCCCAGGGAAAGGGCTTGACTTCCCTCCCACCATGGCTGACACAGCATCACTCCGTCAAATAAAGGTGGGAATGCCAAAGAGAATAAAGTTGAATAGGCTTCTTTCCTGCGGCATTTTCCAGGGCCTTTGATCTTCTGTGAATCTCCAAGAAAGGCAGGCCTACCTCAGATCTAACATTCCGAATATTGTCAGAAACAAAAAACCGGGAATGGCGACCAAACTGCTCTTCAGCCCGTGAATACCGACTTTGTGATCCTGGCCACTTTTTCCTCTGTCTTCGATTGTATCAGAAAACACAAGTGTCCCTTGGTATCCACATGGCCTAATTTTCAAGACCCCCAACAGACATCAAAACACAAGATTCTTTGGTCCCTTACAGAAAATGATTCAGGCTTTGTATACACACATTCCCCTCTGTGCTTTCAATCACCTCTAGATGACTTAGAGTAGCCACGGCGACAAGTGGACATGCTAAGTAAACACTATGCTGTATTGTTCCGGGAATGACGGCGAGGTAAAATCCACACACGTTCAGTAGAGGTGAAGCACCATAGGCTCAACCCCTGAGCCATCTCCCCAGCACTTTTTTTTTTTTTTTGGACTTTCTACCACATTTGTTTTTGTATTTTAACCTGGGGTCAGTTGAATCCATGAATACAGACCCATACAGAGGGCTGACTGAAATATTTTTCTTGTTCTGCCGTGCTCTGGGCTTATCTGGCAGCCACATTCTACCCCAGCGGTTTATCTTAAATATGTCCTGGAAGCAGATAAGGCCCTGGAAATGGAACTCGGTCTCCCATACAGAAAGCAAACTCTCTTCTGAGAAACTTCTGCGCACATGGGTGGGGTGTTCCATGGTAATCTCAAGTCCTAATAATCCTCAAACACATTTTAATTGAAACTAGACTTAGAAGCACTTATCAGCACACCACCTCGCTCAGATTCCTATGTAAATGTTGAACCAACTCACACCTCTGGGCCTGAAACCAGAGTTTTAAACCTGGCATTAAAAGCCCTTCTACCTACCCAAGATAGACCCCTCCCCTTCGCCATGTTCATGTTTGAGGGTTTGTGCTGCCTGCCATCTTCACACCGCCTTCCATGCTGATCACACCTGATCACACCACCCTTCCAATCCCCCCCGCCAAACTGTGACACTTCAGGTTCCAAACCTCCGTGCCCAAAGTACACAGTTTCTTCCTGTGTGCCCTGTACTTGTTGAAAGGAGAATTTTCCAATTCTACATTTTTTAAAGGCAAAATTACTCTTTCTTTTTTTGCTAAGTATTCACACTCCTTAAAGAAATAGGAAAGCAATAGAAAGGCTAAAAGAAGAAAAAAAATCTCCCCTAACCCCACCACTGAAAGAAACCTATTATTAATATTTCCTCACACTCTTTCTAACAGGATAAAGACATCTTTATCTACCCCAGGAATCCAGCTGCCAGACCTCAGGCATTGCTTGAAAGTTGAAACACACTAGTACTTAAGGGTGCCTTAAGCAATATTCAACTCAGCTTACTTCTTGGAGTAAGAGTTTCAAACAATTCTATTCAGAAAAGTGATGTCTCTCCCCCACCCCCGTCTCGGAGCTGGGTATTATTTATGCCACGCAAGCGCTCTGCCACTCAGCTGTACCACCAGATGACAAGGGAGCTCTCATCTGATGCGGATAAGACAATGGCTCCATGGGCAAAGCATGAAGGCCTGTGTTTGGATCCCTAGCATCGGACGTAAGAAAACAGGTATGGCAGAATCAGTGGGCTTCAGGCTCAGTAAGAGACCCTGTCTCAATAAATAAGGTAGGGAATAATATAAGAAGGCACCCAATGTACCCTCGTCTCTGCTATACAAGGTGAGCAGGGCAGTAGAAACAGTCGAGCTGCAATAATTATAAAGGCAGGCACTGAGCTGCCTCACACCACACACACGAGATCTTCAGGAAGCAAGTGAGACTCGTGGCAGAAGGTCTGGATTTCTGTGCAACCATGAAGTCTAACAAAAGTCAAAAGTAGACTCGGGGCCTCCTGCCAGTGTTTATCAGACATCTATGTACCAGGCATTGGGAGTGAAAGAGGAAGCAGGCAGAGGTGGGCTTCTCAATGACTTGGAGGGATGCTCCGCCAGGATCACACCCCTGAGCCGTGTTGAAGGAAAGAGCAGAGGAAAGGGTGCTGCCATTTGCAGCACTGCACAGTTGAGTGTGACCAGTGTGCAGACTGTCGGGAGAGACTGGAGAGGTGGAGTGGCTGAAGCGACAGAGGCCACTCCGGGAATCTGGAGCTGATGAATATAGACTTGTCAAGTTGACCTCATTCGGCCAGACATTAGCAGAGTCCTCTGCCACGAGCTCCATGCTTCCAGAATTGCAATGAGAACGGAGATCCTGCACAAGCCTTGAAGAACTCACGGACTGGAGGGGACATGATGCAACCTTGGGGTCCCTGGTGCCTCTATCTGCTCAGCACTTAGGCTGCCCATTTCAGTGTCCCCTGGACTGGTCAGAGGGAACGCCTAAAGGAGGTCATGTCGGTGCCTCCAAACGACATTCCACGGGACACACTTGGCCAAGGATATCCATGAATTCAGCCCAACACAAAATCTTAAACTTACTTTATTTATTTATTTATTTGTTGGTTTATTTCCAGCCAGGGTTTCACTGAGTTGTCCTGGAACTAGCTCTTATAGACCAGACTGACTTCGAACTCACAGAGCCCTGCCTGCCTCTACAACCCGAGTGCTGGGATTAAAGGCATGGGCCAGTACCACCTGACTTGAACTTACTTAAAACATAAGGTGTGTGTGCGTGCGTGTGTGTGTGTGTGTGTGTGTGTGTGTGTGTGTGATTTTCTTTTGTAACTCGGTTGCATAGTTCTCAGCTGTGCACTTTACAGATGACGATGTTGGGTGTCAGTATCAAAAGGTGGATACCCTTGGTAGATGCCCACTAGACCACAGCACTCTCTACAATTGCTCTTGGGTCTCTCTGTACCTCAAACTCCTGGCCTTTGATCCCCTCCCCTTGGGACACAACCCCCATATATACATAGATGCTCACAGGAGACGTAGCCAGAGGGTTGGAAGCCTCGCCAAACTGAGGGCTACCTTCCTCCTCAGCAACTTTCACCTTTGTAGACACTGAGCTCAACCCCCACCCCACCCCCACCACACCATGTTGCCCCCTCCCTGACTTGTTGGATCCAGATCTCCCATTCCCCTGACCTTCTGCTAGGGCCTCCCACCATGCTAGCACACATTAACAGGTCGATAAATATTTCTGTGATAACAAACGGAAGCTAAACTCTTACTTCCCATTCACCACCTGTGCTCCGCGCCTCCCTCTTCACCCCGCGTCTTTGAACCCAGCTATTAATAGGGCCTGGGAATAGATTACACACACAGCTGCCGTGCCGGATGGTGTGGCCATGAGTCTCTGCAGAAAGCTGATTGGGAACACCCAGCTATGCCGCTTATCAGGCAGGACACGGGCCCTCTCCACCATCAGAGCAATGGTAACATATGCGGCCCGCTCACTTCGCCCATCAAACATTTATCGAGGCCATGCTATGTGTCAGACGCAGAGCTGAGAGCTAGGAATGCAGAAATGAGAAAGGCACCGAGAGGGAATGCAGAAGTGTGTGCAGGGAGGCACTAATGCTGCAGGACCACCTGGACGACTCACGTGGGTCAGGATTTGAGTGCCACAGAACTCAGCCGATGAAGAGAAAGTCGCATTAATAAACATTTCTTTTTTTTTTTTTTTGAGACAAGATCTAACGCGGTCTGGGTTGGTTAAGGATGACCTTGAACTTCTCATCCTCCTGCCTCGACCTCCCCAGATCGGGGGGTTACAAATTTATGCCACCACACCCAGTATTTAGGTGGCGCCAGGGATTCCGCCGCCCCCTCCCCCAGCCCATAATCAGAACAATAGTAAGAAATGAGAGTATGCATAAAGCCATCCACTGAAGACTTTTCTTTTACAGCGTGGGGGTTCAAATCTAGGACACCCCACATGCTATCCATGTGCTCTGAGCTATCTCCCCCGGCCCCAATCATGTTTCCTCTGCTTTTAGGTTACACAGGCAGGAGTCAATCACGGTGGCTGGCATCTAGTATGCTCCTACTGCATGCCATAGACTGTGTGTTTGATTCCACAGAGCAGGAAAGCACACCAAAGAGGATGCTTAGGCTTGGGGGCGAGTGGCTACCATTTGCTCTTGTCTTTACGTGTGGCTGGTTTCCGCGCCAGATAAGCCACGCTGAGACAGAAAAGTTCAAAAAATAATTAAACCAGTTAAAAAGCAAAAGAGCACTGGGATTGAAGCCGGGTTTCAGAGCCAATTTCCAAGAAGTCATTTCATCATCAGAGAACATCAAACGCACATTCCACTTTCGGCTATGCAAATTCCAGAAGAATAATACCTCACATTTGCATAATGCTTGATGTTTTTCAAAGTGCCTTCCCAGTTATTAATCTACAGGAGGCTTTATTACCCCTAGAAACATAAATTCAAACTCTCTTCCAGCTCTATTATTTTTTCTACTTTCCCCTTAAAACCCAGAGAGAGCAAAATCCAGGTGGTTGGGAATACAGAGGCAATGCTAAGGAGGGTAGCTGACAGGCAGGGCAGACACAAACGCAGCTCTTTGTGAGGCCTTTCTTTTACAGACATCACTAGGGCCAGATTAAGAAATCGGCTGTTGAATTAACAGACCCGCAGGGGAGAGGCAGTGGAGCTCAAGTTTAAGATTCTTTCAGGACCTCCAGCTTCCTGGGCACTGCGCTGCGCACCTCGTTTGGAACGTATTTGCTTCCATAACATAGCAGAAAATTAGGACATTCACTCTGTCACTTTGTCCCTAAACCTGCAGACATCCCTGTCACCAGCTTGCTGCAGAGTCTGTCGGCCAAAGAGCTTACATGTCTTTAATATGCCGTGAACCAGGGGGCCGAATCCGTTGTAAACTCAACATGAAGAAAGGGTTTCAGAAAGCAAGGCGAGACAATATGACAGGGTTTGAGGAAACACTTTCAGCCATGCCTAATGCCTTGGCAATTTTCTTCTCCTTCCGCCTCTTTCAGACTTAATTACGTGTGGCGTCTCAGTCGCTGAACCACCGGCGTTTCCTGACACTTGGATCTCACGCGTTTTAGCAAAAGATTAACCTGGCTGTTTGCTTTTAATTCTGAAGCGGTGTTAATACTCAACCCCCTCTAGATTAGACAAGAAGAAGAAAAACAAATGCCCGCACACCCCACCTGGCAGCACAGGCTCCATGCTGACGTTTTTCGCCATGTCACGGTCCCTAGGGTGGGCAGCACTTACCATTTCAGGAGGGCCAAGAGAGCCACGGACAGGGTCAGAGTCACCACGGCGCCACTCGGTTCCCACTTGAGAAACCCCAAAACTTCCATTCTTTCTCTGAGACCCCAGAGGGGTGGTCCTCTGGAGGAAAGATCGGGTTGATCTGCTACCCTTATGGGAGTCCTGATCTGTGTGTAGGTGGTGGAGAAAGAAATGGTAGCCAGCGACGCATCACACCCAGTGGGTCCCCCAAATGTGCTCTCCCTCAGAGTGTGTCTTTATAAAGAGGAAGGAAGCAGCGAGAGAAACAACGGGTTTCGGGGCAAGGCAATGAATCAGCGACTTTATTTTCTTGATGACTGCATTGTCAATAAACATTTATGTTAGCTTCCCTGGAAACAGCAGCAGACAGAAGGGGGCCCCACGTTCACTGAGAAGCAAAATGGTTGGAACCATCGACTGCTGCTCTAATAAGCATTCCTCAGGGAGAGGACTCCTCTGTGAGTTCCCTCTGGACACCTTTGCCAAGCCAAGTCAGGGATGATACCGATCCGGGCACTCTGGATGTCCCACAGAACCTGGGGGCCAGACAGCAGCTGCATGGAAAACGCTGCTTTGCAGACAACTACCTCAAAGTTCATTGGGCATCAAGAGGAAGCCCCTGACTCAGAGGCATGCTCAGAGCGCAGGCGCAGAGCACGGATCTTGCCTCGGGTGGGCGCTGTCAGCATGAGTTGGTGGGCTTCTTGGTTGTCTAAAAGCTCACACGGTCGGTCGTGCGTGGGTTGATTGTTCCATCTCTGAGCTGATCTGATAAAAGCCATTGGGTGGTTTTATTTGCTCATGAGTCAGTGTGCTTCATCTTGAGACTATATAGGAGGCAGGGTGAGGAGGGGACCACTCACACAGTGTAGATGGGGCCAGTGTCTGCCGAACTCACAAATGGTGCTGGCACCCAGTCCTGGAGAATTTTCTTTGCAGATGGATGAAGAGTAAACATGCATACAATAAAGGAATAATTGCTCGTGGAGAACTATGCTGGGAAGGTCCTGAAAATGGAACTGTGAGGCAGCCCGTGGGGTGACCCGCTAGGGGGTATAGTGTGGGGAACCTCAAGAGAAAGCTAAGGGCTGAGATTTGCCTGAGAAAGAGCACCAGCCGTGTATAAAGGGGACACGGATGGAGGCCTGACGGTGGGGAAGTCTTCCTACCGCTTAAGGGCTATGGCAAGACCCATGAGCCTGGGGTACAGACCCACTGGGGAGGTAGTTGAGAGAAGGAGCGGGTGTCCTCAGAGGTCACACATTTGTGAATGTGCCACAGCCGGAAGCCTCACTTTATTCCCACACCTCATTCACCACAGGTCCTTCAAGCTACAGCTGAAAGAGTCCTAGAGAAAAGCAGAGAGGTCACTTCAGAGACTGCTCACCGCCTTTGTCCAGAGACAAAGCTTGGTGCAGACTGCGTAGCTGGAACCGAGACTTGGGGTGAACACTGCAGAAAATCTGGATGGATAGATGTGAAAGGGGAGTGGGAGACACCACCTCTACCTTCCAGACTCCTAGTACAAGCTCCAGATGGAGGTGGTGACATAAGAGATGGACAAAGCCTAGGCATAATGAAAAGTACTGGGGAAATCGAGCTTTGTCTTGGTCCTGTACAGTGGAGGTGCTCAGGGCTGTGTGAGCGCTGTCTAGTCAGAACGGAACTTTGGTAAGAACATGAAGCACAATAGTCAACCCTTGCTACGCCAGCTGGGGAGAGCCTGCTGTATGCCAGTCGCCAGTCCACAAGCCTTCATGTGTTTCAGCTCCTCAATCCTCATGCTCAGGCTTAGCGGGGCGACCCTGTGGATTAGTCCCCATTTTACAGTAGAATAAACTGAGGCGTGTGTGGGACTTCAAAACCTCTTCATTAGGTGATGATATTCAAGAATGTGGAAGTCATCTATACAACCCTGGCTATGAATTACAGTCAGATCACTGGATTCCTACAGGAAATGGAAGAGTACAGTTCACAAGTCCTTTCCCAGCTCTCAGAATGATCTGCCTTCTCATTGTGAATGCCTGTTTTGTGGCCCCAGCCCAGCACCCGTGGCCCATCTGGGTTCAGATGTCCCAACACTTCTAGACTCACTTCCTCGCTGTGTCTCATTCCATCAGTCTCTCTACTGTGATACTGTGATGTCAACAGGCCTATGCGCGCGCTCTCTCTCCCTCTTTCTCTGTCTCTCTGTCTGTCTCTGTCTGTCTCTGTCTCTCTCTGTCTCTCTCTCTGTCTCTGTCTCCCTCTTTCTCTGTCTCTCTGTCTCTGTCTCTCTGTCTCTGTCTCTCTCTCTCCCTCTTTCTCTGTCTCTCTGTCTCTGTCTCTCTGTCTCTGTTTGTCTCTGTCTCTCTCTCTCTCTGTCTCTCTCTCTCTCTGTCTCTCTCTGTCTCTCTCTCTCTCTCTCTCTCTCTCTCTCTCTCTCTCAGAGCAGGCTTCTCCTCCACAGGGCCAGATGGTCTGCCATCAACTTCAGAAGCTACCATGCAGAGCAACAGCAAGCGCTGTGGGAGCAGCAGCAAGTTCATGGCCATGGAGGAGAAGGAGGAGGAGGGATGACCCCAGATACAAATGAATTCAGTGCAGGTGTCAGACCAACACTCAGCGAAGAATGTGTGTGTGTGTGTGTGTGTGTGTGTGTGTGTGTGTGTGTTTCCCCCTAAGGAGTCCAAGGTGAAATAAATGTGAGAAAGGCTGGTATAAATATCAATAAGTAAGTTTATTTACTGTAGAACTGCTCAGAGCTGTGAGGCTGCTGGTGTTCCCTGGGAATGTCAGGATGGAATGTGGCAAGCAAGCATCCTGGCCCAAGTGTATTTGACCACAAACTCCTCCTTCAGAGGTGTTTTTATTAACATACCCTGGGTGGAGTACACTAAAGAACTTGCTTTGAGAGATGTTGATTGCGGCAAAGTCTTACTTATAAAGGAGGAAACAGAAGCTCAGAAAGGAAGACTGTCTAGACTAAGGTCACATGGCTGTGAGGTCACCCTTCCCATCCTGAATGTGTCCCTCACGTCACCCTGTGGGGGTGGCATGCTCACACCCGGCATGCCCCTCTTCTCGCTGCTCATTGCCAAGTGGCCAGCCCAGAGATGTTCCACTTTCTGAGGGGCTACCCACTCCCCTAGGGACACCAAGTTCATATGACCATCCTTGTACCAGTTCTGGTAGTCTCCCTAGGTGATTTGTGATCTGCAGAAAGAGCACATGAGAGATGGCGTTCTGGTTAGTCTCTGTCAGAGTGACACAAACCTAAACATACCTGGGAAGAAGGAATCTTAATTTAAAAATTGCCCCCATAGGATTGGTCTATAGGCAAGTCTGTGGGGTACTATTGTCTTGCTTAGTGATTAACGTGGGAAGGCCCAGCTCTCTGTGGGTGGTGCTCCTGAGTTCTATAAGAAAAGCTGGGCAAGCAATGGAGAACAAGTCAGTAAACTCCAGGGCCTCTGCCTCAGCTCCTCCCTCTAGCTTCTGGCCTGTCTTCCTTGGATGATGCACTACACACTGTAAGATGAAATAAACCCTCTCCTCCCCAGGTTGCTTTTGGTCATGGTGCTCAACACAGCAATAGAAAACTAAGACAGGTAGCCACACCCTTTCTATGTCTGCTGCGGGGCAGAGATGATACTCCAAGGATCGAGGCAATACACTAACCAGGATGGAGTGGAAAGGTCAGAAGTAAGTGACCTAAAGGGTTTTCAGTGGGCAAGGAGCATAGTTAAGGATTTAGTACAGTTCTGAAGTTCACGGAGCAATGCAGGGAAAGTACAGGTCCCCACGTATCAATACATTTCCCCATGTGGGAAAAAGTTCCTACACCCGTATCATTTTACCTGCTGGGACGTGTTTGTCACTTCCACATCCAAAGAAGGACATCCATCAACGACGACTCATGGCTGTACTCCATGGATATGCTGGGAGTCGATTAGCCGATCCGCATTTACGTTGTTTCCCGTTTTCTTGACTGCAAATGTGCTCTTAGAAGTGAGATGGCTGGGTGCAAGAGCAAGCGTTTCAGAAATGCCGGGAAGAGTTACCCTATGACCAAGCAGTGTGGCTTCCTGTCCCCTCATCCCTAGAACTGTGTGTGAAGGGATCCACTGAGAACGCATAGTGAGGAGCCCGACTCTTGTCTCTACGCCCTGAGTCTGTGTTCTCTCCCTCCTGCCCCGGGGCAGACATTTCCACAGAGTTGGGTCTACTGTTTTGACGTAAGCCTGTGTTTCTTTTTAAAGCTTCCCTCCGTATATCCTGTGATATTTCCTCCATATTCCCCGTGTTTAAAAACTGCATGTGTAGATGTCTAAGCCGCGCCTTCCTTCTCAGTGGAAGGTTCCCAGCTGCTCGGCTAAGCTTGACGTCTCTGACAGAAAAGCAAGAAAAAGCAAGGCAGAGGCGAAGAGAGACGTCTTCAGGGAACACTCACTGCCAGGCAAACCCTGAGCAAATGGGTATGGTACCCCTTTAGTACTGTGTAACCACCTCTACACATCACCTCAGAGCAACCCCCCAGGAGGAATGAGCAATGCTTTTCATTCCTGGGCTCCAAGCTGCAGAAACTGGGTATTGGTGACTTCAGACTCCATCCAGTACTGTCTGAAAATGAGATTTTCAATACATTCGAGAAGCCAGGCTCAAGCCCTGGTCTCCTGACTCTATGTCCATCAGGGATTCTTTCTTTTTCCACTGAAACTAACGTCCAGTCTGAGCCTTAGAACATTCACTGTGCATGCAGTAAGTCCATGGTCGGACATTTGGCTTTCTATGGTGCTGGTGTCTTTGAAATGCAAGGTTATGCAGTTACAGAAAGTAGCCTGCTCTTCCTCCTTGCAGAAGACAATGGGTCCTCTTGGGAAGATGCGAAACCTCAGCTGTCCCAGTTCAGTCCCATCTCCTCATTGTCCCCCAATATTTGAGATGCTCGGTCCAGTTTTGGAGAACATATTGATAATCACTAGGCACCAGGATTAGAATCTCAACATACAAGAAGAGCCAGGTCTTGCCAACAAGGGATTCATCTCTGTGGATGAGTAAGAAGACGCTAATGCCTAAGTTCCATCAGCAGCACAGTTTTGATGACATGAATACATACAGGGCACCGAGGGCTTAAACATCAGAGGGATGGAGACTGGGGTGAGCATCCAGAGCATTGTGGGTGTGCCCAGCAGAGGAGCAAGGCTGATACCAAGTCAAAGCCGTTGGAAGTTGAGGCTGAACAGGGAGGATGGCAAGATCCTCTCAGACCGGATCACACAAGCCCCTGTGAACCAACCAAGAAATTTACATTTCATTCTGGAGTCAGAGATAACCTGCAACAGGAGATACAAAGTTAGGTGGCAATGTGATCAGCTTTGCTTCTAGAAATATCCATCCGGAGGAAAGGGGAGTCCAGCCAGGGTCATCAAGGTGAGAGCTGATGATGCTCTGAGCCAGGAGGCGTGGAAACTTGTGGGGAGGCTTAGCTCTGAGGGCACTGGAAAGGAAGAATGAATAGCGCTTTGTGTGTCAGATGGGGGATGAAGGATGTTGAGGGAAATCCCTGACCTTCTGGCTTCTCCAATGAGCCCTTGATGGAGTCATGCAGCACACTGAGGATGGGGAGCACTTCAGAGGGGTCCAGGAAGGAGCCTGGGCAATGAATGGCAGTGGCACCAGTGTTTGCCCGCTAAGTACAAGACCCTGGGGCGGGGGGGGGGGGCGGAGGCTCACCGGCAACAAGGCTGAGGCAGTAGCAGGGAGGAGAACCTGAGGTGGGAGAGTGGTGTCCATCTTGAGAGCCATTTGTATGTGGATGGGATGGTGAGCCGCTGAACAAAACTTGCCCCAGATCACACAGAACCCAGACAGTTTTGTAAAGTGGACCAGAAAGAATACAAGTAAGACAAGAAAGGCCCGGAAGATGACTCAGTTGGCAACAGGCTTGCTGTGCAAACAAGGGGATCTGAGTTTAATACCCTGAACCCACACAAAAGAGACAGCTGTGGTGGCACAAGCTTAAATAAAATCCCAGGGCTGGGAAAGGATGGGCAGGTGAATCCCCTAGGCCTGCTGAGCCGTCAGCGTGGACTACTGAGAAAGCGCCAGGCCACTGTCTCTGAGACCAGTGTAGATAGTATCCCAAGATGGACTTCTGACACTCCCCCCCCATCTCTCTCTCTCTCTCTCTCTCTCTCTCTCTCTCTCTCACACACACACACACACACACACACACACACACACTGGAGGCTGTAGGGGGGGGGCAGACCTACAGGGAAGGGCAGAGAGAAGTCTGGGAAAGAAGAGAGGAGAGAGAATTCCCAAAAGCAAGAAAACCATGGAGCAGCCATGTTTGATGCTGAGGGACACAAACCTTTTTGTTCCTAAATGTCCCGAGTTCAAGTCTTCACAGCGCAGCCCTAACTCAGAAGGTCTCAGAAAGTTACATCACCCTCCCAATCCCAGTTTTCCCACTGCTCAGGGCAGTGGGGACAGTGCTGTGTGCTGTGTGGCTGGCTTGGTGAAACTTCGATACAGCAAACGCTCGATGCAAGCAAATCTCTGCTTGTCTTTACCAAAGCCACAAAAACAGAATGGGCAAGGACACTGGCTGCCCCAGAAAGGCCAAATGTGGTGGCTCCCAAAGTGTCTTAGAATTTGGTATTTGGGTCACTATGGCCACCCTCATGATGGCTCGGGAGTGGTGTGTGTGTGGAGAGTCAGAGCTAGGGAAAAGTGGCCGAGAAAGGGCTGGAGCAGGAGCCACTCCCTGTGGCTGGCACGGTGTGGGATGTAACCTCCACCTGTAGACTTATGAAAGACGGTAACCATCTGTGTGTGTTCCCTGCCTGCGATAAGGGCAGAGCTCTTTCTTTGCTTTGGGGTTGCTATGGAGACATGGACAGGTGCATAAACAGCTTTAAGGTCTATGTCAAATCTTGATTTTTGTATTGGTGGTGAGGGCAGGGACCATATTTCCTACCTCTTTGTGCAAACCTTCTGCCATTGCCTTCTCTACTGACTGATTCTCATTAGCACCCGCAGGCTGATCACTCCCCAGTCTATTCTCTCCAGCTCGATTCACATTTCCAGCTGCCCACCGGGTCCCCTCTGACAGTTATCTCGCAGATGCTGCCGACTGGAAACACCTAAAACTAGATGCCTTGCTGCCATCTCCTCACCCACGTTCTGTCTCTGGAGCTCCGAGCAGAAACTTGGGCTTACCCTTGGCCTTTACCTCCTCCTGGACCCCCACCTCTCACCAACCCCTGTGACGTCTTCACAGCAAGCCTCTCTCATTGCACCCACAGACACACACCCCCATTTCATCCACTGCAGTTCGTGCCATTGGTTTCTTGGCAGCTCCTCATGTCAGACAGCAACCTAGGCTCTGAGAATCCTGATCTGACGGATGAACAAGATTTGTGCTCCCATTGTGCTTGTATTTCGAGAGCCACCCCTTCCTCCTCCACCAACTCTCTCCTCCATGCCCTCTTACTAGTTTGCAAATCTCCAGGTGGCCTCCCGCTCCTCATTCATTCTCTCAACCGTGATGTGTTGGACTTGTACAAGGTATTGACCGCATTGCTCTGTGGGCCTGGAGAATGTAGAGAATGCTAGCGGTCCTGATGCTGGACCGGATGGCGTAGAGAGATGTGAGATGGTAGCTAATTTTCTTCTAAGGAGTGAGGAAACCATTAAAGAGCTTCAAGCAGGGCGGGGAGGAGGTGCTCGTTAGGCCAACCGTATCCCATCTGGTTTCATCGGATGATGCTCCAACATCCATATGTCAACATCGCATAGGTCCTTCCATCACACAGCGAAGCTGAAGTGACATGATCATTCAGATTGTGACTGTGTGTGTGTCATCAGAAGGTAGTAGACAGTGTTCTCAACCACAGGCTGCTCTTGATGTTGCTCTCCAGGTACGGCTGAGCCCGCCTCCTTTTCAGTCCAGCCTCTCTGTCCGTTTATGTCACCAACGATCTCAGCCCGTGAACTGCTGGCGCTTCCTAAATGGCCGGAGTTTCTCTTCTGGCATGCCTCACGGCTGAGGGTAGCCACATGTTGGCAATGAGACACGGCTTCGCCTCCGAACGTGCAGAGTCAGCAGATGGCTCGACTGCCTTACGGCAAGTCGGGGAGCTTTCGGCAAGCTAGAGCCTGGGACAGTCATTTGTCACCTCCTAGTCACAGGGCAAGCCAGGCGCTGAGGAAACAGACTGCACGCCCAGAAAGCAGAATACAGAATCTACAGAGGTTGACAGCAGGACCACAACTGGCCTTCCTGAAGTTGTCGGCACTGGGACAGCACACGGCGGGGTAGAGAGGCCACCATGGCATCTATACGGGACCAATAAGGAGAACTCAGAGCAGATGATGGGTTATTCGTTAGAAGTTCGGGCAGCCGCTGCTGCCAAGAAAATCTCAAAGCATGGCAGGGCCCTGCTGTCCCCATCTGCCCCGAATGACATAGGAATTGGAACTGGGTTTAGGGAGAAGAGTAGACAGAATAATATAACAGCTGGCCAGTGGTGGCGCACGCCTTTAATCCCAGCACTCGGGAGGCAGAGGCAAAAGGATCTCCCTGAGTTCGAGGTCAACCTGGCCTACAAGAGCTAGTTCCAGGACAGGAAACTCCAAAGCTACAGAGAAACCCTGTCTCGGAAAAAAAAAAAAGAATATAACAACAATCTGTTAACCCTTAGCAGCTTAAGGAAACAGGTATGAAGCTATCACTCACATAACGGTCCAAACTAAGGCATCCTGTGAGGATGCTGGGAGGTGGTGCTTGGCTAATCAGGCCTAAAGGCACCTTAAATGCTCTATTACTCTTTGCCTGGGTCTTGATTCAGACATGTGGCCACGCCTACCTGCAAAGGAGGCTGGGAAAGAAGTCAGGCCCAGGAGGAAAAGTCATTAGATATAGAGCATTCCTGCCACTGGAAGGGGGGCCACGAGCTATACATTCAGTTCCAGAGACTCTTGTCCCTCTAATGGGGACAATCCATTAGAACCGGCTAGCAACAAAAGCCTTCCCAAAGCTACCTCTGCATAGCCAGTTCAGGGGACAGGCATGGAAAGGGACTAGCTCCTAAGGCGGTGGCGTGTCAACCTCTGGCCAGTCTTCCCAACTGCCTAGAGCAGTGCTTCTCAACCTTCCTAACGCTGCAACCCTTTAATACAGTTCCTCGGGTTGCGGTGACCCCCAACCACAAAATGAATCCTGTTGCTATTCCATCGCTGTAATCTTGCTACTGTTATGAATTGTAATGTAAACATCTGAAATGCGGGCTGTCTGATGTGTAACCCCTGTGAAAGGGTTAGTTGACCTTTCCAAAGGGGTCTCCACTCACAGTTTGAGAACCACTGACCTAGAGGCTGGGCTGATATCTAGGTTCCATTTTATCCCACTGCCTAGAACCTGCTCCCGGGCCCCATAGGGACTCTGGGGCTATCTGCAGGTGACATTCTCTTAGCCTACCTCCCCGATCATCAGGATGTGATACTGCCTGAATCAAGGCTCAGTTCCCCACCCCCTCAGAACTGTGAAGTCACCCTCATACAGAGACCTTGCCAGGCTCCTGTCTTTGGATAGATATCCCCACCCTGTCTATAGATGGTAGATGTGCACAGGTCCTCCTAGTTCATGAATTTGTGGCAGGCTCTGGATCACCTTCACCTCACGCTTTCCTCATAGGCCTGGATCCTTCCTGTACAGCTTCACTTCTCAAGAGTAAATATCCCTCGCCAGGCGGTGGTGGTGACACACACCTTTAATACCAGCACTTGGGAGGCAGAGACAGGCAAATCTCTGTGAGTTCAAGGCCAGCCTGGTCTGCAAGAGCTAGTTCCAGGACAGGAACCAAAGCCACAGAGAAATCTTGTCTTGAAAAACCAAAAAAAAGAAAAGGGAAAAAAAAGAGAATATGTCCTCTTGAAAGGCCCTCAGGACATCCCAGAAACCAGTGTGGTCTGATCATCTATTTCCTACCATGGCACCTCAAACCTGTACTACAGAAATTACCTCTGTTTATTTACACTCCAGACATAAGTTAGCTTTCTAAAAGGACTACATCTGACCCGATGATGAACCCCCAGCGGTCAGGCAATGCCTGCTGGTCACTCAGTAAATAGTCACACAATGCTGAATGAGTGAAGGAGCCAATGAAACGAACGCTTGCCTGTGTTTAGGTAGCTGCCACCAGGTGGCAGCAGTGCTCTTTGAGGGTGGGGTTAGCCCTTAAGCACACCTGAACTAGTACTTGGAGGTGTGGAGGTGTGTCCCCCGTAACCCAAACAGCCAGTATGTTCCTGAGACAAGAGCCATTGAGTGACTACTCAAACTAGATGTTCTAAGAAAGCTAGAATGGGTGAACCTTCTAGAAGGAAACAGAACCACTGAGTTCTTGAGCCTTTGAGATCTCTCGTCACAGAACATTCTCTAGGTTGTACTATTCAACTCAAAGACCCGAGTGAATCTGTTCTAAATGTCAGCCTTAGAAGCTGCCCGCAGATGGTCTGGGCTCACCGTCTAGTTTTCTTGCTTATCTTATCAAGGATTCCCAAGCAGACCCTTACATGACAGGAGGCAGGGTTCACGAAGAGGGTTAGTGAGAGATAAGGCTAGACACTGGGAGGTGTCAGCAGACCGAGGCCTCTAGATACCAGGCTGAGGAGCACACTTTACCCTGAAGGTATCAGACTTCCTGGTTAAGATTCTTGGGAGCACACACGTGTTTGTGCATGTGTGGGTAGGCAGGTATGCGTGTGTTCAAGAAAACACGTGAAAGGGGATTAGATGGGGCTGACTGATGTTGAGAAAGACACAGGCTGAGAAGTTAGGGGCTATAGGGAGAAATGTACAGCCAGGAGAGCCAGACAGCCAGAGCCTCATAAATAGAGCTGGGGCTGCTCAAGGGGGGCAATGTACGGCAGCCATCTCTGGCAGCTTCCGAGATGTTCCTTAGGTAGAACTAGAGAGGCTGAAAACCAATAGGGAAGGATGGGGAGGAAGGGCTGCCCAGCAAGAGGCCTGGCTTTTGGATAAAAGAGAACATTGTGTTAAATGATAAAAACGCAGGACTTCTTGGCACATTAGAAAGACAGGTCTTCCGGACTTCATGGAACTCAACTTTACACACTGAAAATCTGGCCTATCCTCTCCACTCCCTGGTGGAATGCTGTGGCATTGAATCACCCCCCCTCACCTCCCGATCCCCCCGTGAGAACACACCATCTCGAGAAGACCACAGAGTTCTAAAGCAGGATGCAGGAGCCAGAGATGGGACTTCTGAGGGTCATAGGTTTTGGTGGGCAGAGGGGTCTGGTGCGTGTGTGCCTGTATGCACAGTACGCATTCATGTATGTGAGTGTGCCCCGTGGCAGGCATGTGGGGGTCCGAGGACAACCCTAGGTAGGCCCTTGATGGTTAAGACAGGATTCGCTACTATACATGCCAAGCCGGCTGCCTTTAAACTTCTAGGGTTCCCTGGCTCTGCCCTGGCTCCTCCCCTCATGAGGGTGTGGCACTACTAGGTCTAGCTTTACCTGACTTCTGAGGATCCCAACTCATGTTGTTAGCGCTTGTTCCGCAAGGGCTCCACCCTCTGAGCCATCCCCAGCCCTGGGGACATTTACTTTCAAAGGGAGTATCTGAAGTTCTCCAGCACGCTGATTCTCCAACTTCATCTCGTGGGACACCCCTGCAAAGCGGAATATGGATATCCAGGCTGTACGGGGCAGCTGCTGATGAACGGGGACCTCCTCCGAGGATGCGGTGTTTCTCAGCCCTTCCGGTCTCCCCGGAGTCATAGAGGGAGGTGCTTACAGCAACTGAATCAAAGTCCAAAAAACACCTGGCCTAAAGACTCTCTTCTCCCCGACAGATTTCAAGGGACACCTCCTCTTTCCCAAGTAGCCTCTCCCCAAGCCCGGGCTGTCCCAGGCTTTTTCTCCCCAGAACAAGTGTCTTTGCCATTTCCCCAATAGCATTCATATGAAGTTCTGCAGAAACCTAAGACTGTGTCCTTTCTTTCAACGTGGTAGTAGAAGATGAGGTAGCATAAGGTGTGTGTGGGATGGGTGTAAATAAGGGCCTAAAATCCCACATAATTGCATGATGGAGAGGTGTTGCCAAGGTAAATTAATAAGAAAACAGTTGGGGGATGTTTGCCAACAGAATCAGTTTGGGGTGTGTTAACTCAACTGCACTTGCTGGTTGGAATAAGCTGTCGATTTGAATAATTCACATTAGAAAACATGGCCTCCCCTGTGGAATTGACCACATTATTCTGTCTGCTTGGTCAGGCTACCTAGAAATAGGAAAACTGCCACAGCGAGGTCTCGGAGCCTCATAGGGCTGCTTTGCAAAATCAATCAAGTTCACTCTCCACTCACGCACACCGCTCGGTCCCCATTACTCTGCCCCTGTGAGTCTCTCACAGCCTTAGATCAGGAGTGCAATGCGGATTCAAGGCAGGACTTGGACTTGTATCTGGGGTCGAAGGACCTGATGCCATCACCTAACTAGGTTGCCATGGGGTATCTACTGGGTGGCAGGCTGAAGGACTGAGCTAGGAGAAGATCCAGTGATTGGGACATCAGACCCAAATGGAGATCCCAGGATAGAACAACCATGTGAGGACGTGGGGTAGGGGCAACAACGGCATTCTTGAGAGATATCTGGGTACCATACAGATGCTCTGGGCACTAAGTCAGCATCCATTCTCAGACAGCATCCCTGACACCAGGTTGCCAACTCTCTGCAATTCCTTCAACCCTGGGGCTGTCGCTTCCTCGTAAAGCAGCCTTGACAGCTGTGTCATGTTTCCCCAGGGCCTTAAGTCGGTGAGATCCTGGGACTCTCCTAGGACCTCTGCGAGCCCTTTGTGCCATTTTATACTAGAACTTCTACATTCGTCCTCTCGTCCGATGGCATTGATCATCTCCTGAATCAGGCACAGCTGACTCGGCCAGGCTCTTAGCAGATCCGCTCAGTGACCTAGAAGACAAGGCTAGAAAGTGCTGCTGCCTTCTGGCCTGACAGTCTCCATCATGACTGTCATGGTGGGAGCATAGTCAGAGCCCAAATATGTCAGTCACACTGGTGATCGCCCCAACACATGTGAGAGAGAAAGGAAGGAAGAGACAGAGAGACGGGGCCATGGGCTCCAAACCTAACCTTCGTGAAGAACAAACCAATATCCCAGGCTATGGCTGAGTGAGCAAGACAAGAGCACTGGCCTGAAGACAGCTTCTCAACGTTCTGGACCAATGTGCCTGGTTTCCAGCAACAAGGGGCTGATATCTGAGCAGAGCTTCCTCCAGGTCAGACAGAAAACACAGGGATGCTGGGAAAGGCAGCACTGAGTCCTGTGACCCACCCCAAAGAAACACCCATCCAAAAGGGAGTCAGACGGGGATGGAAGCAAGACCCAGACAACAGGAGGGAAGTACATACTTCTTCTTCGGTGAGAGGGGAGTAGGCAGAAACCAGGAGTTTCCACTAGGAGTAGATCCCAAATGGCACAGCTTTAGCCAAAAAAAAAAAAAAGAAAAGAAAAAGAAAAAGTATAGCTTCTCTGTCTGTCATTGTAAAACCCATTATTTGTCAGAGTTTAATGTGAATAATGAGTGTCACAATGGGTAACTCTGAGCCCTTGAGTGATGGAGTTGTTGGAGTCCACAGGTACAGGGGAGCTGGCTTCAGGAGCATACTCACAGACAAACGGTAACAGGGACCCGGGTGGTGTCTGGGCAGCTTGAGGACCACAGGAAGTCTGTAGTGGGCTTTCTTCCCAAGAAACAGGGTCTACGTAAGAAACCTCCAGAAAACCCAAGAACCCTGGATTTGCCCCTCTCTCCTCAGCACTTTTCAGGAAGCCATAATTAGTTCAGCAGAATGAATTTCACCAACCCTAGACCAGGACATATTTTGGTTTCTTTGGGGTTATTTCTTTGTTTGTCTGTTTGGGGAGAATTGCTTTGTTTTTAGACAGGGTTTTACTACGTAGCCTTGGCTGGCCTGGAACTCCCTTTCTAGACCAGGCTGGCCCCGAACTCATAGAGATCCACCTGCCTCCACTTCCTGAGCGCTGGGATTAAAGTGGTGCGCCGCTACAACCAGCCCTGGTTCTTTGTTTTTGTTTTTAACTTTTGAGATAGGGTCTTGCTCCGTAGCCCAGTTTGGCATCAAACTCATGATCTTCCCCACATTTGCTTCAAATAGCACGAGGACCTCCCCCAGGGGATTCACTTTGGAAGCACTTACAGTCTGGAGGGGTGGGGTGGGATGTCTAACCACTGTTCCTGGGAGGCTGAGAAGGCACCTGATTACCTGCACAGAGACTCTACAACTCTCTGTTCTTTCCCAAGCAGGGCTGGGAGGTGGAGTCAGGATTATGGACATATTCCACCCCCACTTCTTCTTGCCTGCTCTTCCAACTATTCTTGTTTTCTGAGAAAATTCTTTATTTGTGCACAGCCCACACAGGGTGAAAGACACCTTGGTGCGTGCATATGTCTACGCAAACATGTGTGCGCGTGCATACACACACACACACATACATGCACACAGACACGGCAAAAACAAAAGGTATTTTCTTCCTTATATTTGTCTTAGAATGAGCATTGCATTGCTTTGCGTGTCTGTATGTGTGTATGAGTGTGTGTGTGTGTTCCTGTGTGGGCAAGGGCATGTGTGTGCCTGCATGCAGAGGCAAGGGGACAACCTTAGCAGTCATTCCTCAGATACCATTTACTTTAGCTGTGTTTGTTCACTGGTTTAAGGTCTCTGACTGACCTGGGATTTACTATGTAGGCTAGGCTGACTAGCCAGAAAGACCCCAAGATCTGCCTGCCTCTGCCTCCCCAGCATTGGGATTTACAAGCACACACCACCATGCTTGGCTCTTTTATCCCCCCACTCGACTTGTGTGGTAGTGTACTTAGGTCTTAAAAGTTGCAGGGCAAACTTTTTACTGACCAAGCCATCTCCCCTGCCTCTCACATGTATTACTGTTAGGATAAGAAAAGAATTCCGGAAAATCTTCTGATTTGGGTCAAAGTACCTGATTTGAAGACCAGTGTTCTGGGGCTGTACCTCCCCCATCGCTGACTGGAAAGGTCACCCTACAATGTGGGGCTAATGTCGTGTCTCTGTGTCCACGCATGCTTGCTCGGCAGGAATTCAGCCTTGACCATGGGTTTCAGCCTGATTGCCTTTGCTTTGGAAAGACCGCCCACTCGCCTTTTATGGTCCAGAGGACGAGATCGGCTATTTTGGCATTCCCGTGTGTTGCCGCTTTCAAGGATGGCAATAAGGAACAAGTGTAACACACTGAATTGCCACCCGTAGAAGACTGTTCTGTGACATGAATTCCAGTTATATCAAGGCCAGCATTTGAGAGCCTGGAATATAAGAGCTGGAAGCCACTGGGCCTAGATTTATGACCATTCCTACATTTCAACCATCTGCTTCAGGCACACACCTGAAATTTATGAAAGGCAATTGCTCTGGAGGGTACAAGCCAGAAAGCACAAGGTTGAAAAAAAAAATAAAACCCACCTAACTAGAGATGGAGTCATGTGGTCCAATTTCAGGCTTTACTTACTTTCAAGGAGGCCTTTCTCATCATAATAGAGCATATTCCAGGACACCATAAGATTACAGATCAGCCCATCTTGCTTCGTCTGTTCTGAAATATCCCTGCCAGAAGTTCTGGCAATTCCCACTCTTAGAGAAACTCCTTGTCCGAATGGGACGGTCCGTCCTTGTTATTTTATTTGTTCATTTTTATTCCTTGTCCTTCTTTTCCCCTCTGTTTCTTTCTGGGTTTTTTTTTGAAAGATTGAGTATTGCTTTTTTTTTTTTTTTTTTTTCGAGACAGGGTTTCTCTGTGGCTTTGGAGCCTGTCCTGGAACTAGCTCTGTAGACCAGGCTGGTCTCGAACTCACAGAGATCCGCCTGCCTCTGCCTCCCGAGTGCTGGGATTAAAGGCGTGCGCCACCACCGCCCGGCTGAGTATTGCTTTTTACATTGTGTGTGTGTATGTGTGTGTGTACCATGGGCATACAGGTACCAAGGAGGCCAAAAGGGTGCTAGATCCCTGGAGTTACCGGTGGTTATATAAGAACTACCTGAATTGAGTTCTAGGAACCAAACCTGGGTTCTCTACAAGAGCCACATGCAAGTTGGGTGGTGGTGAAGCACACTTTCAATCCCAGCACTCAGGAGGCAGAGACGGAGGCATTTCTGTGAGTTTGAGGCCAGTCTGATTTACAGAGTGAGCTCCAGGACAGCCAGGGCAATATAGAGAAACCCTATCTCGAAAAACCGAAAAAGCCACATGTGCTATTAATCACCAATCCATCTCTCCCACCCAGTTCAGTCTGTACACTGTGTCTAGACATTGATTCAGAAGTTAGTTCTACAATGTCTCTTTTCAAGAGACTCAGTCATGCTATGGACTCATTCCTAGCCTACAGCCATCAAGCTTAGACTCAGGTAATCCTCCCAAGAACCTGCTCATTCTCTTTCGACTTCTCCAGTGAGGACAATTTGGGGGTGCACAGCTCTGCACAATCTCATTTAGCCAGCCGTGTACTTCTATAATTCCAGCACTGAGCAGGTGGAAGCAGGAGGATCAGGGGTTCAAAGTCATCCTCAGCTACATAGTGAGTTCAAGGCAGCCTGGGCTCAAACAGTAAACACTTAGAGGGGGGATGGCTCACTGGCTAAAGGGCTTGCTGCAACAATGTGAGGACCAGAGTTCAGATCCCCAGCACCCACATAAAAGCTGGGCTGGTGTGGTGGTCTGCCTGCAAGCCCAGCACTGGGGAGACATAGGCAGAAGGGTCCATGGGCAAGCTGGTTACATAGACCAGCCAAAATGGTGAGTTCCAGGCTTTTTCAGGAAGTGATCTGGTCTTAGAAAATAAAGTGAGGAGTGATGGAGAAGAATATCATCCTCTGTCTCTACATACGTGGACACACATATGCATGTCCACCCACATCTGTGTGGTGCATGTGCACATGTGTGTATGCCATAACATACATATGCAAGCAAATATACAGTCTCATTGGGTAAGCTCTCCACTCTTCCATATATATCATCTCTGCATAAGAAGCTTGGATTCCTTTTTACATTTTTATATTACATTTAATGTGTGTGTGTGTGTGTGTGTGTGTGTGTGTGTGTATGTACACATATGGGAGTCAGAGAAAAACTTCCTTTTTAAAAATATTTATTTATGCATTATGTGGACAATATTCTGTCTGTGTGTATGTCTGCAGGTCAGAAAAGGGCACCAGACCTCATTACAGATGGTTGTAAGCCACCATGGGGTTGCTGGGAATTGAACTCAGGACCTTTGGAAGAGCAGGCAATGCTCTTAACCACTGAGCCATCTCTCCAGCCCAAGAAAAACTTTCTTAAACCTGTTCTCTCCTGCCTTGTGGGCCCTGGAGATCAAACTTGGGTCATCAGACTTGGCAGCAAGTGCCTTTTCTCACTGAGCCATTTTGTCATCTCAGAAATCTAAGATTCTTGGAAAATGTCTGCTAACCACAAAAGTGACCTAGTGCTGAGCCTGCCACAGCATGGCTGAATGCAGAGAACAAGTAGATCTATACCTCTCATAAGCAAGAAATAATATTTATGCATAAATAGAGATTTTTAAGAAATCTAAATAAAAACTGGATAAGGTTGAATCCATCCCCCAAATAAGTTTTTTTATTCTACCAACTGAAATTTGAATGAAATATTTTTTAAAAATCCATTTTTGGATTTTGCCTTTCAGACTGAAGCCATTTGTAGATAGGGTCTTAAAGACCCCAAATTTTTCTTTAAGGAAAAACTTCAATTTCTCTCAGGTTTCAGTAACACACAATTTCTACAAGACCCGAGCCTAGACGAACTGGCGTAGTTTGAGGATATGTGGTGTGGTTAGTTTTAGCTCTGTTATGGTTTGTTTTTAAATATTTATTTGTGAAATATAAATCTTGCTAAGATTGAAATCTGTTCTGGAGAAGCGATGGTGACTTTGGCTGTTGCTTAATGGAACTGCTGAATCTGCTGAGAAAACAAGAAGATTCTGTTTTGTAAACAAGTCATCCTTGTAAGAGATAAAACAATTCTAGGGGAAAAAATTTCTAACGGTACATTATGGCTGGTTCCTGGTAAGATCTGGGCTCAATTTCTGTAGATGTGTTACAACTTAGGAGCCAAAGACACCTTTCAGTGCAGTTAATTGGCTGCAAAAATATGAATCTCTTGGAAAAGGCTTGGAAGTTAGAACCTATGTCACCATAAAAACAAGCACCCCATTGATATCAATAAGACTGAGTTATATCCCATTGCAGCAGCTAACAGCACCTTCCACACCAAAGATGCTCAATCACGGCTTTGTTCTGTCCATTAGCTAACTAACTCTTCCTGGTGGATTACCCTCATTTTCATTCAGTAAAAGAGACTAGGCCACTGCTTAGCTTACCATATAACATCAGATGTATAACCACCTTAACAGGTTCTTGTGTTGGATTCTTTTAATTTTTTTTCTTTCTTTCTTTCTTTCTTTCTTTCTTTCTTTCTTTCTTTCTTTCTTTTTTTTTTTTGGTACCAGCTTGACTGGCTAAGAGATACTGGCCTAGCTACTGAAGCATCATCTCTGGGTGTGTCCAGGAGTGGATGAAATGAGCAGGAAAGATCTGCCTTGATGTGAGCAGGCCAACCAGTCTGCTCTGGTCTTCAGTCTGCCCTACAACACAAGAGAGGAAAAGCAAGGGTGCATGTCTAGCTCAGGGCTGGGACTCTTTCTTCCAGCCTTTGGGTTCAGAACCCCAAGCTCTTTTGCCTTTAGACTCTGGACTCAATACCTGCCCCTATCTGACTCCAGTTCTTAGGCCTTTGGCCCTGCACTGATATTTATATCACAAGGTCCCCTGCTTCTGAGATCTTCAGAGTTGGGCTGAGTAAACTATTGGCGTTGCTGGAACGCCAGGTTCCAGAGAACCTATCATGGGGCTTCTCTAGCTCCATGGCTGTGTGACCCAACCCTCATAGTAAAGCTCTCTTGACCACCATTCATCCATCCCTCCAGCCTCCAACCACTTGACTCCATTTCCCTGGAGAGCCCTGTCGGATACAACCAGTTTCCCACTTGTAATGAGTTTGCATTCTGCAGCCTAAGTCAAGATCAGCATGAGCGTGGGGACCTCGTGTCTAGAAACGGACTGGAGAGAGCATACCCTGCCCTGCTCCAAATCGATACGAGTAAACTGCCCCTCCCTACAAATGCTCTATTCACCTGGTCCCCTCATCCAATCCCAAAGCGTTTGGTTTTTCACTGATGCCACGTGCATGTTCCATCGTGTATCAGTTTTCCATAGGGATTAGAACTAGCCATAAGGAAGGAAAAATGTTGCCAACAGAAAACTCCTGCTCACTCTGTGTCTACTGTGCACAGGTCAAGAACTGAAATGGGCTGGCACAGAGGAGACAGAGCCTCTGACCTCAGGCCCTTGTCCCTACACTGCGGTGAGAGTTCTGTCGGAGCGAGAGAGGGGCACATTCCAGTGTGGGCAGAATGACCATCAGAGACCAGGGATTTCTGGGTAAGAGGTGAGAAGCGCCATACCCATCACTATCTAGAACAGGCTGAGGAGAGACAATTGCTATATGTTTTGGAATCTTACCATCTGGTTGTTAAATGTAGCCATTTTTTAAAAATTAAGTTGTATAAATGCATAATTCAGTGCAGAAGTAAAGATAATAAATACTAGAACTCTTTTATTATTATTATTTTACTACATTTGTATGATCATCTCTGCTCTGGGGGGAATATTTTTAGGACTGTCAAACCTGGTAGACATATTAGCTAATGGTGGCTACTGACCCTCTTTCTCAAGTCCGCAGACTGGTACGCCATGCTGACACTGAAGACAAGACAGGTCACCATGGAGATTCTTCACCAGTGAAACCCGGAAGTGCAAAGGATCAAGGATTTTCTCCTGCACAGAAGACCTCTGTTAGTCACCTCTCTTTGCTGCTATGATAGGATACTTAACCAAAGCAGCTGAAGGAAGGAACTGTTTGTTCAGGCTCATAGCTTGAGGTGATAAAATCAATTGCAGCTGGGAAGGCATGGTAGTGAAAACAGCCGTAAAGGTGGTGGCCGAGGCATGAGGCAGCCGCCCATAGCGTCCGCATTGAGGAGAGAGGTGAGCTCTGGTGCTCTTTGGCTTCTCCATTTGATTCAGTCTGGACCCCAGCCCATAGAATACTGCTGCCCACCTTTGAGCTGGGGCTTCCTGCTGCATTTTAACCCTGCTGGAAACCCTCACACACTCAACTGTGCTTCCTAGTCAGTCCTGAACCCAATCCAGGTGCCAGTGAAGATCAACTCTCACAACCCTTTACCAGCAGGCAGGGCCAGCTTGGACAGGGAACCCTAAACTGTGCAGGAAGCTGGGAACCTAAGGCAGCAGCCACAGAATGGCTGAGGTCAAGAGGGCCCTCTGAGAGCCTGTTGAGGAACTGGGAGCCTGTGGTTTTGAAGGACTTGAGGAGGGAAGAGACCATCTTTGCAGAAGTGCGGGAGGAGCGTTGGGGCGAGGTTGTTTAGCTGGAGGGTGGCTGAGCTGGAGGCAGAAACCAAGGGTGATGCTGAGGTTAGAGGTCCTGTGAGGAAGGACGGCTTGGGTGGCTTTTGAGGCGTCGAATTGCAGTGTCTGATCTGGGAGATCTTCGGCTGAGAATCTCCTCCAGCTAGCTACTTGAGGCAGCCTTGGGGAGGTCTAGGCTGCACCTCTGGACAGACACCAGGTCTCAGATGGCAGTGAAATCCATAGAGGCCTAAGGTTCCTTAAGGTGGTGTGCAGAATGGAAAAGTGGAAAGGCAGAGCTAAGAGGAGCCAAGGTACAGGAACCTGAAAAGGGGCTTGGGGAGAGGCAGAGAGAAAGGAGCTCCAGAAGCAGGAAAAGAGGAGAGAGATCCATTTTTTTATTGTTATTTTTTTTTAAATTTTGGTTTTCTTTTCTCGCTTTTTTTGGGTGGGTTTGTGTGGTATGGTATGTTGTGTATATGGTATGATAAGTGTGTGTGGTGTGATATATATATATATAGTATGGTGTATGCATGTTAGTGTGTGTGCACACATGTGCATGTGGGAGCATGTGCATGCATGGGCAAATGGAGGTCAGAAGGGTACTCCAGATGTCTTCCTTGATTGCTCTCCACCTATAGCTCCCTGACGTCCTATCTGTCTCCCCACTGCACTCTCGACTTCAAGAGGGCCTGGATCGAGTATATCGCAGAAACCATTCTTTCCCTATCTGGTAGCGCAAGGCTCAAGGCTAGCCTAGGGTGCCTCACAGAACCCAAAGCTCATCAGTTCAGCTAGACTGGCTGACCAGCGTGATCTTCAAGGATCCACCTGACTCTGCCTTCTCCCCTCAATGCTAGTGTGATAGAGTTAGTTTTGAAGGCTGCTAAAAGTATTTCTGAAATTAATTTGGAATAATAAAGAAACAGGAAGAAGTTGAGTACAGGAAGAACTAAATGGAAGTGAGAAAGTACAACAAGCTGAAGACAATTCCCACAGCAGGTTTCTGTGAGAGGAGATGGCTCTACTGCTCTGGTAGGTAATCAGAGTTCAGTTCTTGGCACCCGTGTAGGGCAGCTCACAACTGCCTGTACTCCTGGGAGATATGATGTCCTCTTCTGGCCTCCAAGGACGCTCCCACACATGTCACACACACACGCACACACACACATTAAAATATATTTTCCCATATATACAAGAAGAAGCATGATTGAATTGAATTGATAGTTTGGTGTGGGGTTTTTGTTTGTTTTTGTTTGTTTGTAATGAAATGAAATGAATGAAAGAAGAAATTAATCAACCAATGGGAAAACAATGAAAATTTAGGACAGTCAGAATATCAACTATAGGGAGTGTTATGGCAAAAGTAAAATGCTGCAGGTCCCTGAGTGGCAGCAGCGGGCAGTGGGTCCCGAGAGCACGAAGGACCACGAAGGCAGCAGGTCGCATGAGAAGGTGCAGGTCGCATGAGAAGGTGCAGGTCGCATGAGAAGGTGCAGGTCGCATGAGAAGGTGCAGGTCGCATGAGAAGGTGGGTGAGAGACAGACAGGCATGCTGTGCAGAGCGAGGTTGGATATTTATTTAGTGGGTTATGGAAGGGAAGGAAAAAGAGGGAAAGGAAGAAGGGAGAAGAGCAGAGAAAGGTAGAGAGAAAGAGAAACAGAGAGAGAGGAGGGGGAAGGGGAGAAGTGGGGAGAAGGGAGCCAGGCAGAAGCTGCCTCTTTGGGAGAGAGACTGAAAGGAAGGAACTCAGGCTGGAAGCAGAAGGAAGATCTGCTTGGTAGTGAGTAGAGGGGTTGGGGGGTGGTAGTGGAGGGGGAGCTTGTCTCTTAAAGAGACAGGAGAGACCAACACAGGGAGGACTAGAGGACATAAGAAGGACACAGGCAACCAGAGGTAGAAGGGAGAGTGTGAGAATATTGGAATCAATGAAAAACGGTAAAAGTGAACTTCCTGCTAGGAGATAAAGGAGGGTTTCCAGGGGTTCAAGCCTCTTGACTTTGAAAAGACAGATAAGACACAAGGAAACTAACAAAACAATTGCAAATAGTGATTAAAATGCGCAAAGGAGCCAGGGTGGGGTGGTGGCAGCACACCTTTAATCCTAGCACTCAGGCAGGGCCAGCAGACCTCTGTGAATTCAAGGGCAGGTTTATAGAGCGAGTTTCAGGACTGCCAGGGCTACACAGAGAAACCTTGCCTCAAAAAAAAAAAAGAAAGAAAGAAAGAAAGAAATGTTTTTAAAGGACAAAGGAGTAAAATATAGTAATAAGGCCAGGTGATGGTAGCACATGCACTTGGGAAGCAGAGGCGGGCAGATCTCCATGAGTTCCAGGCCAGATTGATCTACAGAGCAAGTCCCAGGGCAACCAGAGCTGTTACACAGAGCAAACCTGTCTCAAAACAAACAGATAAATAATAGTAATAATGGTGGTGGAAAGTGGCTTTCCTGAAGATACTTACCCAAGACCAGAGAGGTAAGGGGGTTCTGCCAGCCAAGAAGCAGGAAAAAGGAAGACAATGCAATGGATGCTTCTCTTGCAAACTTGGCAGGAAGTCAGAACAGTGGTAGTGGGACCAGTGTAAGACCAATAGATGTCCAGGTAGAGGGAGGCAGGCAGTGAGCTGGCAGGACCCTGGAGGTTTTGACAAAGAGCTGGGACTTTATTCTGGTGCAATGCGAGGACATTGACAGGATGGTTCAACCTGACTTGTACTGGAAGATTACTTCTGACCACTGTGTGGGGAATGAGTTGGAAGGAATGAAGAAGAGCGGGGAGTAGGTTGTAGTTATTCTAAGGTGTGAGGTAAGCCCCAGAGAAGGTAGTAATCATGGAGATGATGGGATGGGGCAAGTTAATACTGTAGAGGTACAATCTGCAGAACTGGTTAAGGAAGACTAGGAAATACAGAATGATCCCAAGTCTCTGCAAACTCATGTCTGAGTTGTGTGAAGCAGGCTAGGCTTCCCGCCGCAGAGAGCAGGGGGACCTCAGGGACGTTAGGGCTCACAGCTGTGCTTAGAGCATTTCTCTAAGTGATGTGCAAGATGAACACGGTGAGCCTAATGAATGATGGCCTGACCTTAGTTGTGGGAACTGAGAAGGGCAAAGGAGAAACTGAGAGATAATCTGAAGAAAAGGTGGTGGGATATGGGGATCAAAAAGAGAGAATCAAAGGGAGGGTGGAAGATGAGAATGCTGATGTCAGGCAGAGGGGTGGCAGCCAGCCCTGGTCGCGGTTTCCAGGGGTAGCCAGGTTCCCAGGTACAAACACCCTGACGACAGTTGTCCCTCTAGAGTCAGAACAAAAGTGTTAGCCTCAGCTTGGCTGGCAAATGGACCACATCCTAGGTCAGCAAGGATTAGTCTGACTCTCAAATAATTGACTCACTCTTCCTTGGCCTGTAGTTCTAGAGAGGCTGAGGCAGGAGGATCATCTGATGTGCACAGCGAGCTTAAGACCATCCTGGATAAATATAAGGCCCTGTCTTCAAAATGTAAAGGTTTGGGTTTTTTTTGTTTGTTTGGTTGGTTTTCAAGACAGGGTTTCTCTGTAGCTTTGGAGCCTGTCCTGGAACCAGCTCTTGCAGACGAGGCTGGCCTCGAACTCCCAGAGATCCGCCTGCCTCTGCCTTCCAAGTGCTGGGATTAAAGGCATGCGCCACCACCACCCGGATGGTTTTGGGCTTTTTAAGGGTAGCCCAGAGGTAGAGCACTTGCCCAGCATATGCCCAGTCTTAGGTTTTGTGCCCAGTACCAGAAAATGGTGATGAGGATGATGATAATGATGATGATTGGATCTAGCAACATTCACATGGCATCTACTCTGTTGTACTTAACACAATCTTTCTTTGAAAATTAGTTTCCTTCAAGTTTTGGGTATTTTTTTTTTGGTCACATTTCAGTAAATTTTTGGAGGTGCATTAAAAACTCTGTCTAGGGTGGAACCATGAAGATTTGGTAGCCAAACATTCTCTTTGAGCTTCAATGTGTGACATTTACGAAGGTGCCGCTCTCCACTATAGATGGATCTCTTCTCATGCTCCTCGAAACCTCCACACATGACAATTTTCCATTGCCAGGGCCCCTGACCGGTGTTTTGTCTTCTGCTCTCGCTTTCCTCAAGCACCTCGGCAGCCAGATGGCAGGCAGCAGGTAATGCAGTTTGAAGAATAATGTACCCGCTTTCCCGCAGGGGAAGCTTGGCTCCTCCCACCCAGGGCTCCCTGATTTCTGCCTGGTATGCCTCCCCTTTTGATGACCCCCATTCTCCACACACATGAACTTCCGTCCCTCACGCTTCTTTAGCTCAGTGCCTTCTTCTGTTCCTCTTCACCAACTTCTTTCCTTCCTGGCTTGCTTCTTGTCATTTTTCTCAGAATTCCTGCTTCATCCGTCTTCGCCCCCACACAGCTCAGAGATACAGGACGTTCCTTGCCTGAGTCTCATTGTCTGACTGCCCTCCCTGAGCTTCAATGACTGCCTGGATTCCCGGTACACTAAGTTTATTGTGTGTACACAATGGCGACCCCCAGGCTAAGCACTTGGAATGCTAAGCATGAGTGTTCTGGGAAGAGCTTAAGCAAGTGTCTCTTTGCTTTAGTTGGTAAACACGCTGATCATAATTATTCGAGAAGGTAATGAATGGAATCAAATGAACTTCATGAGGCCAGACCAATGCTCAGGATTCAGGGGGATTCTGGGAGTCTGGTACAGTCCTTTTATGGTGCTTGAATAGTCTCTGCTGCAGGTAGATACTTAAGAGTGACCAGTGACATTTGATACCTTGTATACTGACTCTCCTGTCTCTCTGCCTGCCTCCCTTCCAAATACAAAGAATTCATAACCGGGTGGTGGCGGCGGCGCGCGCCTGTAGTCCCAGCACTCTGGAGGCAGAGGCAGGCGGATCTCAGAGTTTGAGCCCAGCCTGGTGTACAAGAGCTAGTTCCAGGACAGGCTCCAAAGCTACAAAGAAACCTGTCTCGAAAAACAAACAAACAAACAAAACAAAACAAACAAAATAAGGATTCATGAATACGTAAGAGTTGATTGGTGCTGTTTAGTTGGTACAGAAAATACTGAGCAACTGGAGGGGGAAGGCTTTCTTTTCCTGGCTATAAATGAAGCAACCTCTTGCAGCCAGGCGGGTTCTCCATGGTTATTAGGCAAGGTACTGAGAGTAAAGGACTTGGATGGTTTTATCCATCAGTTCAGCCATTTTAGTTGTCACACAAAATGATATTAGTCCCCACACAAGATTACATGAGAGAAATGGCCGATTCCGGGGTCCAAATCCTCACCTGACCTCAAAAGTCACTCCTGGGTATCGTCAGAGAATTAGTTCCAAAATCTTGCAGATACTAAAGCCTTCAGACATCAGAGTCCCTTGAGTAAAATGGTATAGTGTTCACATAGATGCCCCCATGCCTCTTCTGTCCACTTAAAATCATCTCTAGGTTGCTTACAATACCCAACACAGTGTGAATCTAGGCAAATAGTCATCTGATGATGTTACACTGCTTAGGCAATCATGACAGGGAAAATTGGAGATGTTTAGCATGGATGGATTTTTTAAGGAATGAGTTTGACCCTCAGCTGAATTCATACATGTGGAAGCTGTGGCTTCAGATAGTACAGAACAAACAGTTCAGGTGTAGTCCCAGGGGAGAAGTCTCCTGGGTCAGTTATCTTAAGCATATTCTTTTAAAGTTGAAAACAACACTGTGAACTGGGCTTCCTTAATAGCTGAGCTGATTGCCTATGACTTCAGATACTCATTTTATTCTAAGTAGATATGGCTTTTTCTCAGATCATCTATTAAGAATAAAAAAAGAGGGCTGTGCACGGTGATGCAAGTCTTTAGTCCAAGCATTTGGGAGGCAGAGACAGGTAGATCGAGGTCAGTGTGGTCTATATAGCAAGTTCTAGGACAGCCAGGACTACTTAGAGAAACCCTGTCTCAAAAACAAAAACAAAACAAAATAATGCAAACAAACAAAAACCCAAACTACCAACAAACAAAACCAAACAATAACAAAAGAATAAAAAAAACAAGTGTGGGAGCTGGGGATGTAGCTGAGTAGGTAGAGTACTTGCCTAGCAAACAGAAAATCAGACTTTGAGAAGCAAGCTTGGAATCTCAGTACTTAGCAGGTAAAGGCAGGATATTAGAAGTTCAAGGTCATCCTGTCTCCGTAGAGCTAAGTCTCCCTTAGTGAAGGGCTTATTGGGCAAACATGATGACCTAAGTTTGACCCCCAACACCCACACAGAAAGCCAGCATGCATCTGTAATTCAAATATTGGGGAGACAGAAGCAAGAGGATACCTGGGGCTTACCAACCAGTCTAGCCAATCAGGTTTAATAAGAGTCCCTAACAAAAAAATCAGATGGAGAGAGACTGAAGGGGACATTTGACTTTGGCCTCTCACCTCCACACCCATGCCTATGTGCACACCCATGAAAGAAGAAAGACAGACAGGAAGGAAGGAAGGAAGGGAGAGAGGGAGGGAGGGAGGGAGGAAGGAAGGAAGGAAGGAAGGAAGGAAGGAAGGAAGGAAGGAAGGAAGGAAGGAAGGCCTTTAAATGAAAAATGTGTGCAGGCTCTCTTTCTGCTGATGGTAGGACTCCATGATCATATTATAATGGATATTCTCCCTATTAAAATTTGTGTGCTAAATACTGAAGTTTTCTTCAGCATTGAGATAGGAAAGAACCTGTATGGTGAGAATATATCTTTTTTTGTATACTTTTCTACCGATTCATTTGGTCATTTTGAACTCTTGGATATTGTATCAGCACCCTACCAAACAGCAAGTTTAAGTGAGTTTAAACAGTAGACACACCTATGATTCCATGAAGTTATAACATATTTTCTTTTTTAGTTTGTGATTGCTTTGTTTTGTTTTGAAACGGGGCTGATTTTGACCTAGAAAAGCAATGTTTTTAAGAGGGTGTGAATAAGCCCTGGTTTACCTAGGACTTGCTGTGTAGCCCAGGCTAGTCCGAGATTCATGGCGCTTTTCTTGCTTCTGTCTTTCAACTGCTGGGATTACAGATATGAGCCAGCACTTCAAGACAGAACATTCTTTATCCTAGTGGCCATTAGTGTTTATAATCAAAATCTTTAGATTAGTGATAGTTTTTGTTTTTTTTTAGAAAAATGAACGGAAAATATAGAAAGTTCCTATATAGCCCTTTGTGTCCCCTCCCCAACCTCATGCAGTTTTTACCTTTGTCATTAACATCTTGTACATTTGTTACAACCAATGAGCCAATATTGACAAGAGTATTATTCACTGAAGCCCATTGTTTGCATTAGGGCTCATTCTTCCTGCGGTATATATGTTCTGGAGTTTTGACCAGTCTACAATGATGGATCTATTACAGTAAACAGAATAGTTTCACTGTGCTAAAAGTCCTCTGTGCCCCACCTGTTTGCCCCTCCCTCCTCTCCACTCATGAGCCCTGGCAACTGAGGATCAGTCTGATGCTTCTACATCCTTGATTGTCTTAAAATGTCACAGTCAGAAGGATCTAGTAGCATGCCTTTTCACACTGGCTTCTTTCTCTTAGCTGCAGCATTCACGGAAATTCCCTTTGTGTCTTTTTGTGGCTGGCTTCCTTTCTCACTTACTTTGGTCCCTGGATGATATTAGATGGTAAGGATAAATTATAGTTTGTTTGCACAGTTATTTTTAAATCAATGTTCTTATCAATGTTCTTATTTTGTGATCTACCATAGCCTGATATAGATGAGAACTGAGAGATACAGGAACTTTCTAAAATGGTTCTATCCTCAGGTTTTATCTATTCGTGAGACATATGCTAGACAAACTAATATAAAGACATATTTAAAACATTGATATATATATATGTTTGTACCAGCCAACTCTGACCTAGAAAAGCAGTATTTTTAAGGGAGTATGAATCCCCTGAAACTAGACCCATGTGCCTCTTCCCTTACCTGCTTGCCCACCTGCTGCACACGTACATGTGTGCATGTATGCATGTGTGCATGCGTGCGGTGTGCGTGCACTCATGCATAGCCTGAGACTGAAGGGTGGTGACAGAGGCCAGTGGGAAGAGAGAGTCAGCTTCTGCAGGTTGTCCTCTGACCTCCACACATATGCCATGGTACACATGTGCACCCCCCAATGAATGCTAAAATAAAAATACAATGAAATAAAATTTTTACAAACACCCAACCAGGCATGGTGTTATACACCTGCAATCCCAGTGTGTGGGAAGAAGAAGCAGATAGATAAGAGATTCAAGTTCATTTTTTTGTTACCTAGCAAGTTCAAGGCTAGCCTGAGCTACTTGAGACTCTGTTTCAAAACAGACCAACAAAAACCCCCTCTGGATCCCAACCTTGTTGGTTTGTATTGGTGGATTGGTTGGTGTGTATATGCAGGTGCATATGCCCACATAGGGACATGCAGAGATCAAAGGAGGACTTTGGCATCTTCCTCTGTCTCTTATCACCTCATATTTCAGATAAAGTCTCTTACTGAACTCAACCTTTTGGCTAGGCGGGCTGGCCCAAAAACTCTAGAGATCTGCCCACCTCTGCTCATCTACCACCACCCTAATGCTAAGGTCACAGAAACTTGCAGCCTTTGCCCGCTTTTATGAGGGATTCAATCTCTGGTTGCCTCACTCTCTCAGGTGCCCCTACCCTCTGATCCATCTCACCAGGCTATTGATTATGGTTTTCCAACAGGATCTCATGGAGCTCAGACTGGCCTCAAAATGACTACGTAGTTGACGATGACCTTGAACTCTGGCTCTTCTGTCTCCACCCTCCCAGTGCTAGAATCAGAGACGTGGATCACCATACCTGTTTGTTTGCTCGTTTTTATTAGTAATGAACTCTACCCAGATGCTGGACCATAGGAAATTGGACTACTATGCAGTCTTTAGCTTCGGAGATCTACAGAGGAAATACAGACAAGAAAGTGGCCAGGAAAAAGTCACCATCCAGGCTGTGGAGGAGGCCTGTTAGCTCTTTAGGCCTCTTAAAGGTGGACTTTTAGAAGAATCTTTGAGTATTGGGCATGGGGAGGATCCAGGTCTCAGCCTTGAGATCTAGGTAAATCTGTTCTGTGGGTTACCAAGGATCTGACAAGTCGATCCATTCCATCCGAGCCATAGACTCAAACTGATTCTTTTTCTTCTCAAAATCAGACTAATAATAATATACTGGGGGAAGGGAGGGAAGGAGGGAGGGAAGGAGGTAGGGGGAAGAGAGAGCGATCCTATTAGGATCCTAATATTTAGGTGTAGAATACTCAGTAACTTTTGATATAGCAGAAGCTAATACAGTAAATATTGGGTGAGGAATTAACTTGCAACATGTGGAATCAGAATCCTATGTTTCTCCAGAGTGTACTGTATCCTGATACATGCAGACACCCTGCTCTACTTTGGGGAGAAAAAGAGATGTATCTTCCTAGAGGAACAAATGTCACGTACACACACACACACACACACACACACACACACACAGAGAGAGAGAGAGAGAGAGAGAGAGAGAGAGAGAGAGAGAAATACATTGTTTTCTCCTTGCTTCTTTTTGCTGTGTTTTACAAAGCCCACCACCAACTTACATAGCCATTATAAAATACTTCTTTGTTTTGGTATTTTTGTTGTTGCTGTTTTGTATTTTTGAGACAGAATCTCACTATGTAGCCCTGGCTGGCCTGGAACTTCCTATGTACACCAATCAGGGCTATCCTCAAATTCCCAGAGATTCAGCTGCCTCTGCCTTCTGAGCACTAGGATTAAAGGAGTTTGCCACTACATCCAGTTTATAATCACACATATTTAAAAAGTCCAAAGTAAGTGTATGATCATTAGTGGAAATAAAACAAAAGCCAGAAAGACATGCAAAGAAAGGTCCAGAGTGCCATATCTCTGCCAGCATCCTCATTCTTTGCCTGCGAACAGACAGCTAGGCCGAGCCTGGCCTGGTGTATTGCAGTCTTCCACACTTTCTACTGGGCTTATGTGAAGGCACAGAACACCCCTAGGAAATCTCATATGCCTTTTATAAATATCATACGATGCATCTTACTGTGGAACTTACTCCATCGCTAATATATCATGAACATTTCCCCTTGGTCAACAGAGATAGTTCAAACTCATTATTTTTAGGAGCTATATCATGTTTGATCATCCCCCAGCTGCCTTTGTGGTTCTATGGAGTCACAGTACTGAGTTTCACCCATGTAGTGTGGACAGAAGATAGGATGCCACTCCTAGTCCTGACCCATGGAGTCCGCCTACGGAAGGGGGCTTGTTTTCTTCTCCTGTCTGCCTGCTGGAAATGAAGCAGTACAAGGATCATCCACACTGGTCTGCTGTGGGAACCAGAAACTCGCACTGTGTCCGACCGCTATTGAATTATCTCCTATGGCAGTGTGTGTTGTTTCACTGAGATAACTGTCACACTATACTGCTGTTTCATTGTCTTTTTAAACAGATAACCAAACCTAAAATCCAGGTTGTATATCAGTCAACTGGGTAGTCGCTTGCCACACAATTTCTTAGGATCCATTAATTCATATAAATATAATCTGGAGTCCAGCTTCTTCTCTATGAAAAGAAATACGTAAGAGCAAGAATAAAAAAGTTTGCCTGACATCAGATGATTTGGTCATTATGAAGGACCCATTTTTCTTCTTGAGAGCCATCCTTTTGTTCTTTGTCCCTGAGAGTCATCACTAAAAAGGTACATATTTTGTTATTTTAATGGGAGTAGAAACTTCTGAAATAATTATTTCAGTTTCATGGGCTCTTTGTTTATTTGTTGGTTGGTTGGTTGTGTTGTGGTTTGGGTTTTCCCCTTTTACTTTTTGTTGTTGTTGTTTTGTTTTGTTTTTGTTTTTTCGAGACAGGGTTTCTCTGTGGTTTTGGAGCCTGTCCTGGAACTAGTTCTTATAGACCAGGCTGGTCTCGAACTCACAGAGATCTGCCTGCCTCTGCTTCCCAAGTGCTGGGATTAAAGGTGTGCGCCACCACCGCCCAGCAGGGCATTGGTTTGGATGCCATGTTCATTCCTGCATTCCCAGCTTTAACCCCTAAATCCTTCTGTAACCCGAATAATAAGAACTCAGGGACAGATATTGGAGTTCAAGCTGAAGATCAGAGAAGCAAGGTAACCAACCACTAGAGAGACCTTTTACCTCTACCAAATCTTCAGACCAAAAGAGTGAGATCCCGTCTCCATGAATCCTCAGACTCCACACTCCAGTGAGTTCCTGCTTCTTTCTTTCCCTTTATACTTCTCTTTCTTCCTAGCCATATCTCTCCTGTCTCCCCCTTTTTAGTGCTGGGATTAAAGGTGTGAGACATCACCTCCTAGATCTGTTTCTAAGTGGCTGTTGTGTAGCCCAGGGTGGCCTTGAACTCACAGAGCTCCATTTGCCTCTGTCTCCCAAATCCTGGGATGAAAGGTGTGCACCACCACTCCCTGGCCTCTAGTGGTTTAGCTTTGCAGGCTGATCTTCAGGAAAGCTTTATTTATTAAAATACAAATAAAATATCACTACCTCTTCCTAGGTTGTCCTCGTCTCTCCTACAGTGCTGCATGGTGGGGTCAGCATCCCAGTCCTCCTCCGTATAGTCAGCTGACTTGCTACCCCTCTAAAGAGCAAGTGGACTGGGCAAGGTGGCTTCCTGGGTGTAAGGGCACAAGATTCCTATCCGAAGGGACTGTGCCCTTACTCTACTGCCGTGGTCTTGAAAGCCATCTCTGAAGTTTCTGAGGTAGGAAGAAGCCCTTGGACTTCACTTCGAACATGATTATTCTTGCTGGATGGGGTAGTGGATGACTGGACTCCTAGTATACAAGTAGTTGAGGCAGGAGAATCACAAGCTTGAATCCATCTTGCATTATATAGCAAGACACTATATATAAAAAATGAAGGTGGGGAGGAGGAGGAAGGGGAAAGAAGGAAGAGGAAGAAAGTCCAAGAATGGACGCTGGTCCTACTGTCCTTAAGTTTGGGTTCATGTATTTGGCAGTTCTGCAGCAAGAAAAAGAACTCTGCGGGTGCTAAGCCTGTTTCTGTACTGCACCCCTGGTCTCTGGAGAATATGGAGTTGCAGAGGGAGACTCATTCTCTGGGGGGAGGAGTGTACCAGCACCTTGTATTTCTGTGTGTCATACAGCCTTGTGTGTGAAGTCAGTCGGCCTTCTGTGTCTCAGGGTCCTGTATTAACTGAATATGTATTGAACATTTCATCATTTTCCCTAAGCAGTCTAGTACAATGGCTCCTTATACAACATTTATGTTGTGTTAGGGATTGCCAGTAACCTAGAAATGATTCAAAGTATACAGGAAGAGGGATGGCAAGTTGGCTCAGCAGGTAGAGGCACTTGCTCTACAAGCCGGAGAACCTGAGTTCGATCCCCAGACTGAACCAAGGGAGGAGAATATTGACTCTCAGAAATTGATCTCTGACATTCACACATCCTGTGATGTGCATGCCTGTGTTCACACATATTACATTATATGCAATAATAAAAATAAATAAGATAAAGCTCGTAACACTTCCCTGCTTTGAGGTTCAGTAACAGCTCCTGAGGAACAACATTTGAGGTTGATGTCTAGCTTACGTATACCTTCACACACACTCACACACACATGCACACACACACATGCACACACACACACATACACACACCATTAGTTATTAACTCTACAGACTTCGAATCTGGACTGTCTTTTGAAACCAGCAATTTCTACTGCCCCTTACTATCGCAATGGCCTCCTCACTTTGCCTCTTTGTTGTGGGCCTCTCTATAGCCAGTAAGTGTTTTTCCGCTACCTGCAGCTGCTTCTGTGGCTCCTTAACTTCCCATTAGCTCCAAGCAAATCCCAGTTCTTTGATGCGGTTTAGGCGGCCTTGCCTGATACACTTCCCTGACCTTCCTCCTTTCCCCTTGGCCTCTCTCCCCAGCCTCCTGGTCATCCTTTGTGCTCTAGGCAGACTGAATGTCCCTCAGCTGAGTGCTGTGACCTCTCATTCCACAGATGCTGCCCGGGGCACTACCTTTCTTTCCTAACATTAGGGGGTTGGTTTTTTAAGTGTCACTTCCTTATAATGTCCCTGTTCCGTGTGCTCCTAGGTGTGGGCAAAATCAGCGCAAGAGGGTGGCCACATTCTTTTTTTTCTACTAACCACCAAAGAGAACCCTGAAATCCTTACTCTGTTTGCCAATTCCTTCACCCCTAGAAAGAAAGGGAGAGGTTAATTTAATCCACATGAGGAAGCCCTGGGAAAACTGAGGGTGGAAGAAAGGAGATTTTCTAACTCTTGGCATGTAATTGTGAGTCTAGAGCCTTCTTGGTGTTGTTCCAGATGTGGAGAAAAAAGGAGAGAGAGAGGTGAAGAAAAAAGAAGAGAGGAAGAAAGAGAGACAGAGAGAGACAAACAGAGAGGGGACTTATTTGAAGTCTTATTCTTGACTGCGGCAGTATGCTAAGACTGGATTTGGTGGGTTCCGGAGTCCCAGGCATCTTGCATCTTGTCATTGGTTCCTCGGAGCATGATCCCACTATCTTGGCTGTAACTCATGTTTACTTGTCTCTTTCCCCACTGGAACAGATCACAGGACCAGGCATGTAGTAAACCCTCTAACGATTGACTAATAAATGAAAAGAAACTGTACAATAAGACAGACACACAGCAAACGAAATAAAGACTCAAGTCACAGAACAGTTAGCAAATATGCCTATAGTCATCCGACAACTGTGTTGTAGAAGCAGATGCTGCTTTATTAGCCTAGCTCCAAAAGTCACACCCTTTGTAACTGCCAAGGTACTGCTAAACTCCTGGGGCAAAGGTCTGAATCGGCTTTATCTTAAACAGTTCTTGAGCTAGAGAATATTTCGGGAGTGGCGGCACCCTTGTCCACGCTGGTACAGTCTGGCCTCGGCTGCTTCATTAGCACTGAGGAAGCCCCTAGGAAATGTCGGCTCTAGATACATATCAGTGAACAAAACAGCAAATGCTGCAAGGAACTTCCTTCTTAATAGGAACAATAAAAAATGAACTTTAAAAACAAGAAATAAGTAAATAATTTATGTTAGAAGACTATCAAGTCTATGCAAACAAAACAAAATAAATCAGACAAACCAGGGAACTAGGATAAGAATAGGATTTTTTTTCTCTTTTTACACAGAATCTTGCTGCATAGCCTAGACTGGCCTTGAATTCACTATGTAACCCAGACTGGTCTTGAACGCAAAGTGATCCTATTGCTCCCAAATGCTGGGATTGTAGGTGTGTGCCACTGTGTCTTAGGATAGGAAATTTATCTATCTATCTATCTATCTATCTATCTATCTATCTATCTATCTATCTATCTATCTATCTATCTATTTTGCTTTTCATGACAGGGCTTCTCTGTGTAACAGCCCTGGCTGTCCTGGAACTCTGGAATTCACAAGAGATCTGCCTGATTCTGCCTCCCAAGTGCTGGGATTAAAGGTATGAGCCTCCCCTTCACCCCCACTCCCATGGGAAGTCTTAGAGTCCCAGATCCATAAGGATTCTCTCAGAGAAGGTAATCAGGGGACCCGAGGACTTGAACAGACAGGGATTGGGGGACATTTTTTACTTTTATTGATCTTAAAACCTCAAGCCTGAATGTAGCAGCAACTGTAACACTGTTACCAGAAATCACAGATATTTTCTTTTTGGCAGCTGTTACAAATATCTTGAGCTATTGTTTCTATTCATTGCTACATTGTAGCTATTGGATTTTCTGATTAGATCTTGTTCTTTAGTGTATCAATAAACAGATACTTAGTAACTGTATCTCAATACACTTAGTTTCTTTTGCAACCCTTTCCTCTCACTTATAAACATCTCTTGGAAGTTTATAATCCCAGTACTCAGGAGGTGGAGGCGGGAAGATTTGAAACTCAAAGTTACCCTTAACTACACAGAGTTGAAGACTAGCTCCTATCTGTGACCCTTTCTCTCAAAACAAAGCAAGGGTTACAAACAGTAGGAAAAGAAACATGGATTCATGTAGAGGATAGCAGGGGTGACAAAACAGGCTGTACTGTCACGTGAGGAGGGCAGAGAAGGCTGTGAGTTTCTAGCACATTCTCTCCCTGGCCATCCTCAAGCTGTTGCCTGGCTCTGTCTAATGCTCAGAGTCAGGTGTGCCAGAGGTGACATCTTGTTTGCCTGCCTAGTTTCCTCCTGAAAACCTCCCACTGCTCTCTGTTCTCAAAGTACTTAGCATTCCAAGGCTTGTTAATGCTTTGTTGAGATAAGATCTTACTCTGTTGTCTAGGTTGACCTGGAATTCTCTATGAGGTTTAGACTGGCCTCATTTGGGGGAGGGGGGATAAGGTGGGGACAGTACTAGGAACTGAACCTAGCTAGGCCATCATATGAGGCACCCTGCCTTTGAGTCTCTGCCCCAGCCTCAGCCTCAGAGTCTTGATCTTCCTTTCTCTGCCTCCTGTGTTCTGGGATTACAGGTGGACACATCACATGCAGTCAGCTTTGGGAATCGATAAAATACTGTCAGAAGGGCCGATAGTGTGTGTGTGTGTGTGTGTGTGTGTGTGTGTGTGTGTGTGTATGTTGGGGAGAAAGAGAGATCTTTTTGTTGTTCTGCTTTCTATTTAAGCATCCGACTCAAGGAGATAAAACAAACTAGCTCAAATCAGACAGCAGTGTCTGTCTCCTAAGGAAAAGATAAGCAAATTGGCAACTCTGACTGCTGATTAAGTACCACCCAGGGCAAATGGAATGTGAATGGAAGATATTGCCACATTGCAAATTATTTTAAAATTCCAATTCATCTCACACATACAGTGAAAATCCTCAGGATTCTGTGACAAAGGATCCTTTGTTTCTTTTTTTTAAAAATTTTTTTTTAACACTTTGAGGCTGTAGAAATATTTTTAAAGAGCTACATGTCAACTGTGATAAAAAAAATACTATCAAGAAGTGGCAAAAATTGATTTCTTAAATAAATTAAGATGCTGTTAGCTGTGAGGATGGGTTGTCCTGTGACAGCTATGTTCATGGAGAAGTCTCTTCTGTTAATCAGATCAGAGGTCAGTGCTCCTCCTCACCCCCACCTCTCTGTCTCCTTAAGCCTCCAGCTACAACTTCAGGTATTCCATGTGACTGTGACAGGCTGAAAGAGTGGGGTGTGTGGGGTGTCTGTTCCTATGGAATATTCTTTTTTTTTTTTTTTTTGATTTTTCGAGACAGGGTTTCTCCTTAGTTTTTGGTTCCTGTCCTGGAACTAGCTGTTGTAGACCAGGCTGGCCTCGAACTCACAGAGATCCGCCTGCCTCTGCCTCCCGAGTGCTGGGATTAAAGGCGTGAGCCACCACCGCCCGACCCTATGGAATATTCTTATCAAAAATAACCACTTTCCCTGTAGCTCCAAATTCACCTTTTACCTCCTTGGCTAGAGCAGGCCACCACACTGTTGCCACTGGAACTGATTACTTTATCGCAAATTGACTTAGACTATCACTCCTGGGGCAGGCACGTTGCTGTTCAAATAAAACCCAAGTTGCATAGAGCTAAAGCTCCAGGAGTCTAAGAAAAAAGAATCCAGAAACTTGAAGCCGTGGAAATATATGAATCTTAGCTAAGCTAAAAGCAAGCAACTACCCCCCCCCCCCCCGCCCAAGACTAAATCCTTACATTTCATTCGGTTACTTACATTTTGTACTCCCAGGTCACACTTTAAAGATTACTCAGAAGCATCCCTTCTCACCAATCAGTGTGCCTCTTAAGCTCCTCCTTCATATCTGACGTCACAGCACGTCACTTGCTGGACGTGCCTGTGTGCTCTGCTGATTTCTACCAATGATGCGGACATCATCATCCTATCCTACAGAGGAGAAAGTTGCGACTGAGATGAATTCCATATCATCATCTAGTTGGGAGCGATAGAATTGAGACCTACATCTCCCATGTTCCATTCCTGTTCAACTGTTTCTAAAGAGGGGAAGATAAAACATTAAAACATTTGAACAAAGAACTTTAATCCTATGTGGGATGGTACAGCAAAAAATGGACCTAGGATGCGCTTCAAGGAGACCAAAGGATAACTAACTTCTGCAGGTGGGGGTGTCAGGCGGGGCTTCCTGAAAGAACTTCAGCTGGGTCTGAAAGTACAGAGAAGAGAGATGGGAGATGAATACAGGGACCAAGGGGTGTGGCCACCACTCAGGGGTGTGGCCACTGCTCTGGATGCAGGTGAGGCAAGTGTGGGAACGAGATTGGAAGGTCTGCTTGGGGCAGATGGCAATGAGATTCAAGGGTCTGGCCAAGGTGATTAAGGTTTACTGCTAGGCAAGGTGGTGGTGACTCAGCAGCTCTGAGCAATGGTGGCTGCAGGAAGACAATTTTATCAACAGGTTACATGCATTCAAGAAAAAAGAGTGGAGTCAGGGTATCTGGCTAAGCAGGGCTGACTGGACACTGGTAGCCAAGAGCGGGAGGAATATGACCTAGGGGGAGGGGATGAAGAAGAGAAACAGTGGGTATAACTATGGATACTATGGATCTGAGATGGTGGTGGAAGCACAGGAGGATGCAGGATGCTGGTTCTTTTTTTTGTTTTGTTTTGTTTTTGTTTTTGTTTTTCGAGACAGGGTTTCTCTGTGGCTTTGGAGCCTATCCTGGAACTAGCTCTGTAGACCAGGCTGGTCTCGAACTCACAGAGATCCGCCTGCCTCTGCCTCCCGAGTGCTGGGATTAAAGGCGTGCGCCACCATCGCCCGGCAGGATGCTGGTTCTTGAAGAAAAGCAGAAGAGCTCCATTTGCTAGAGGTTTCTAGACGGCTAATGGGAATGTGGGACCAGATCTAGGACCACTCCCTCATTGCCACAGTCAGCCTAAAAGGTGTAGACAAGAGCTTGTCAAGAGAGCGCAAACAACAGGGAGAGCTTAGAAAGATGCAGGCCATCAAGGGCAAGGAGGGGAAGCAGCCCCTAGCCTGCCCTCAGACCACGTGGTTCCAGAAGATCATTATGTAAATCTGTGCCAGAGGGAATAAATGCTAACCCAGGCGCCACGTCTAGATCCCTGAGTCAGTGGATTAGGTGCTTGGTCTGGATCTGCATCTCTAGCTGGATCCTGCATCTCTACAGTCTCCCATGGGGTTTTGATGCAGGTGTCTTAAGGACCGCACTTTGAGAAACACAATCACATCACCTCCCTGTGTGATCTCACCCCACCCCCACCCTGGTGGATTAGCAGCATATTATACGCGTATGACTCAAAGCAGCCCATCGCCATTGAAAATCTCTTGGCTGAACTCCAGGCTCTAACACCCACCTGCAGCTGAGCACCCCTGTCTGAATATCTCAGAAACCTTGAACTCAGCGTGTTCAGAATCCAGCTCATTTTCTCCCCACACCTGGTGCAAATTGGATAAAGCACAGGTTCCTCAGTTTGGCATCGTCTCCCCCAGTGTCCTCCTCCACCACAGCCTCCGGAAGTAGTCTTGTCCACACCCTGGATGCACGGACTTTTCTATGTTGCTGTCCTTTCCCAGAATCCCCAGGCTGGCCACAGACATGCCATCACCTCTGCCCCCAAACACACTCCTTACCACTCATCTCCCTGTGCTACCTTTAGACCACAGGTATCCATGCCACGACTGCTTGTCTATTGATTGTGTTCTTTTGCTGATGGTTTTCCTTTGAACTTCAGTACCTCAAAAGCCAGGGCCGTGGCTTTATACTCCCAGCTCTTGTTATAGAATTTAGCACAAAATAAGCAGTCACAGGACAGCTGATAAATTGAACTTCCCAAGAGGAAAAAGGAGCTGGGGGAGGGAAGGAGGGAAAGGGAAAGAAAGAAGGAAATGACCAGGAAAGTTGAAGGGCATTTTGAAACAGTTTGCAGAGAGAGGGGAATGACCAAGGAGGAATGGCAGTGTCTAAGGGACGCTTGCCTAGGAGGTCCAGTGGGGGAGAAGCTGAGAAACGACACTGGGATTGGCATCTAAGCGGTCACTAACAACTTCAGGACAGTATCAGCTCAACAGTCCTCGGCCACGAGGGCCAACTCCTCCAGGACCTGCCTCACAGGGCAGGGTCATGTCAGCGAGGCAAACTTACAATATAAAGATGATCCACAGCGATGCTCAGACCCTCTGATTCATCCTTGGGCCGGGCTGGCTTGATTTCATGGGACCTGCTGGCCTGGTAAACCGCTCACCTTAGCCTCCTTCTCTTGCTATGTCCTTTCAAAGTTCTCTGTGTACCCTCTCTGCCTAGTTGGTTCACGTTCAGCCTGAGCTGCCTGTAGGCAAGGAGCTCCTGCCTGCCTTTCCGTGATCACAGAAGTCCTCCGCAGGGCTTGGTTACTTCTCAGAACGGCTTCTTAGGGACAAATCATCCCAGCCTGTCAGTCCTGCCTCCTCCAGCAAAACCACCCTGCCTTCCCTGCACCTTCAATGCAGCTTCTCTCTCTTGCATTGGTGGATTACATTTTGAAATTTTGTTCTCCCTAACTCTTTTCAACTGAGTGTTTTTGGGGTATCAATTTGCCTGCCCACACCCCCACCAAGGTGTCTGATCGTTTTTCTTCTATAAAAAGAAGCAGAAAATGAATGCTGTTCCCCTGTCGTCCTGGCCTTGTCCATGCAAGTCCGCTAAAGTTACGTGCATGTCTGTTTTACAGTCGTGTTCCCTTTGCCCTGCCAAGCCTCTGGTCTGTTCTACCCTTTGCCCTTAAAGCTATAGCTGCCATCGTTCCTCATTTGAATGCACTATCTACTCTTTTCAAATCCTCTGTGCCTGTGATATTTGTCACTGAACTGTCATTATTAAATACCACTCTGTGACAAAAAAAAGATCCTAGAAGCCAAACAAAAGTGGAAATATAAGTGAATTTCTTAAGAATAACTGAGGAGAAATTAGTGAAACAATAGTGAAAACAAGATCAGCTATATTATGATTTGTTAAGAAGCAGAATCAAAACAGAAAAGAGGAGCTGATGAAATAAAGAATGTGTGAAAAAACAGAAAGAAAGACAGGAACGATGTTAGAAAGAAAACAGAGACAGTAAGAGCAAAGGGGAGATCTGACTTTTGTGTCTCTGAGTGTGGCCCATTCTGTGTTTAGAGGACAACCTCAGGGGTCATTCTTCAGAAGCTCCTACCCTACTTTACCTTCATTTTTAAGTCCTTCTTCCTTTTCTTCCTCCTTCCCTCCCTTCTTTCCATCTTTGTTTGCTTGCGTTCTGAGATAATTCTCTTATTACTGATGAACTCACCAAGTAGACTGGTTTGTTGGCCAGTGAGCCCCAGGGACCCACCTGACCGGCTTACAAATAGTGTCACCGCTACGAGCTTCTTTTCATTTGTGGGTCCCAGGGATCTAACTCAGATCCTCATGCTTGCAAGGCAAGCACTTTACCAAAAAAAGCTATCTCCCTGCTCACAGAGGTGATTTTGGGAGTGAGAACTTGAGAGTGTGACCTGCTTCCTCTAGGCACATTTTTAATAGACAGACCACAGGCTCAGATTCAGAAATAAGAAGCTCTCAGGAAAACAAGAATCATAACACCAAGTCAAAATAGGATACAACTTATACAGACACCCTGCTCCAAACACCCTGGGTGGGGGTAACAAGACCCACGCCCTTAAAATATATACCCTACAGACTACTCTCCCTACCCGGTGGCCTTGAAGATTCTACGATAGGTGTTTTCACAACTGGAGACCCAAATACAGAAAGAGACCGTTTGTCACTTGTCATGTAAACAAAAGGACACAGAAATGAGGCCAAGGCTTGTCCACATTTACTAGGTCCTGAGAGAGCTAGGGCTCGTTCCAATTTGTAGAAAGGTGAATTAAGAAGTGATAGCTGGCCGGGCGATGGTGGCGCATGCCTTTAATCCCAGCACTCGGGAGGTAGAGGCAGGCGGATCTCTGTGAGTTCGAGACCAGCCTGGTCTACAGAGCTAGTTCCAGGACAGGCTCCAAAAAGCCACTGAGAAACCCTGTCTCGGGGAAAAAAAAAAAAAAAGAAGTGGTAGCTGAAGGCTGGAGAAATAGCTCAGAGGTCAAGAACACTTGCTGCTCTTATAGAGGATCCAGGTTCAGTTCCCAGCATCCATATGGTGGCTCACAATCAGGGACCTGACCCTGCCTTAGTTAGGATTACTATTGCTGTTATGAAACAAAAGGCAATTTGGGAAGGAAAGGGTTTATTTCACTCAGTTCCATACAACAAGTCATCAAAAACAAAGAGGGCAGGAACTCAAGCAGGGCAGGAAGCTGGAGGCAGGAGCTGATGCAGAGGCCATGGAGGAGAGCTGCTTACTGGCTTGCTCCCCATGACTTGCTCAAGCTGCTTTCTTATAGAAAGCAGGAGCACCTGCCCCACTATGGCACCACCCACAACAAGCCAGGCCCTCTCCTGTCAATCACTAATGAAGAGAATGCCCTACAGGCTAGCTTACAGCAGGATCTTATGGAGGCGTTTTCTTGGTTGAGGTTCCCTCCTCTCTGATGTCTCTAGCTCATGTCAAGTTGACATAAAACTATCCATGACAGACTCCTTCCCCTTGCATCCTCAGGCATCAGGCAGGAATGAGGTGTACACAAGGAAAATGGTCATACTCATAAAATAAACACTTCTTTTAAAAAAGAAGATGTATTTGGCACAGATGATTGCAACTCCTTGCTAGTTTTCTTGCCTTCCCCCCCCCCCCCCTCTAAACATTTTGAAGGTACTTTGCTTTTTGGCCACCTGGAGTTCTATGAATTATAAAAAGCCCGATTTATTAAATGAGTTAATAGTTATAAACTCCTCAGAACGCAGAGCACTAAGGTGTTTATGGAATGAATCTATACACTCCTTCCTGTCTCGTCTCACGGGGACTCTTAGGGACGGCAGCGCAGCGACTCACCCTGCCTGTCCAGATGCTCTTTGTGGTGCTGACGTCCTGCCTGACTGTGCACCTGTCTCTCTGCTCGCTGCTCCACCGTTCAGACCCTGGTGTTCCTCGGCCCATCATCTCAGACCATCCCCCTTCTGCCCTCATCCTTCCCACAGTGGCCCTTTGCAGTTTGCTTATGCCTGGCGCCTACTTGACTGCAGTCACCACAGGGAAAGGAGATAATTAGCTCTCCTCAGCCTGGCAGTCTGTAAAAGACAAATTGAAGTTCATTTCAATAACAGCTTTTTTCATCTGTTTGATACCAAGAATGCTAGTGCCACTGAATTGTTTTAGCTGAAGTTTTACGTCCATAGGGACAGTTATGGTCACAGTGGCCTGAAAAGGAGGCAGGTGTCTTACCAATATGGCTCCCTCATGCTCTTCTGTAGTGAGACCGCCACTTCTTTGCCCACTACATCTGCATTCCCATGGGAAGGAATGTCAAGATGTTTTCAGCTAATACAAGCCACTTTCATTTTATTGCACATTGTGTGTGTGTGTGTGTGTGTTCGCATGAGTGTGTGTGTGTATGTGAGTGTGCGCGCCTGTGAAGCATTCCAGAGAATAAGGCTACCCAGATTATCTGTTTCTCACCACCATCTCAGATGGAGTGAGAGGCCATTACTAATCAGGAACAAGTGCTGAGCTAAGGGCTAATGGAGAGAGCAATGGAGAGAGCATGCTGGGGGAGCTTGCCCCAAGGAGCTGCCAATGCAGGTGTGGGGCAGAACATTTGCACAAAAAGGGAGAGTCAGCCCGGGGAAAGGAGAGATAAAAATCAGCGGGGCTGGTCGCAGGGAGGCGTTTGGAATTGTAACAACTACCTGTTCTGAACCCATACAATGCAGTCACCCTTTAAGTGAATTCTCTTGACTCTAACCTCAGAAGCCGTGGGGAGAACTAACTATATGAACTATCTTTACAAAAGAAATCAAGTTCTTAAGTGTTGTGCTGACAGCGGTGTGGACGGAATAAGTTGTTGTATCACCCACTGCCTTAGGGAAACCTGCGTGGTTTCTGCCTTCACTGAGCTTACAGACAGAAATACACTCCCCAGTCTGGTAGCCACTAGCCATGTGTGTCTATTAAAATTAATGTTTAGGTCCTCAGTCAGACTAGCTGCATTTCATCGTGTGTTCAGTGTCCACAAGTGGATGGAGACCACCGACATGGCCAAAAGCTCTGTTGTTGATCAGCATGGAAAGGGACAGAGGAAGCAGTAAGGAATGAATATCTACGTGGTAAAGGCGGGGTAGAGACGGATGGGTGCGGGGGGGGGGGAGGGGGGAGCATAATATTGCTACTGCTATTCTAATCAAGATGTAGAAACCAAGGTTTGGTGAGGTCAGACAATGAGACCAAGTTCACACACCTGCCAAATGGGAGAACTGAGATTTGAACTCAGGCTTGTCTTTTTCACATGCTGTTTGGGTCGTTTTATGACGGGAATGAGCCAACCCACAGGTAGAAATTAAAGAGAAAAGGCACCCTGGTGGGAAAGTGAAGTTTTGGGCAAAGGCATAGATGAGCAAGGCTGGCAGAGGACCACAGGCAAACCAGTCTGGCGGGAGAGGCCACGATTTGCTGAAATCATGTCCTAGGAGAGGTAAGTTGGAACCTGCCTGTCTTGACTAAAAGCCAAGGAGCTAAGAAACTTAGCACTACACGAGGTTGAGTCTTTATAGGATGGAAGCAGGAGCATGGAGTGGCCAGAACCATGCACTATGAGAAAGCAGCAGTGCTTAGGAACAAGCATCCATGGACAAAGCTAGGGAGACCAGTTAAGGATTAAGGAGACAGAAAGGGATGAATGGGGGTGTGAAGAAAGATCAGCACGGGGCCTAGTGATCTTAGATTAAGGCTCGATCCTTTGTGTCACTGGACACTTTCCTTTACTATTGTGGGTTTCTTTTCTCCAACTACATGGCAGGCCCAGATGATCTCCGAGGGTCCCCTTACCAATGACAGTTTATGAGTCTCCAAATGTAAATAATATTAGGCTAAATGAAGCACTAGTTTATGCAGGGTTTAAATATTGAGGCAGAGAAGATGGCCGTAAAGGACCATCCCAAGTTGAAAAGAAAATTATTTTCCAGTAACAAAACAAGCTAAGTGCGTGCAGGAGCTAGCTTGTCTTTTATTCGGGGAAGATGATGAGCACGGGGTACAGAGGCGGGATGGATGAACAGTGAGAAAATAATGGGTTTAAAAAATAAAATAATGGGCTTTTTTTAAAAAGTTGTATAGAGTTAGAGGCCGTCGTTTTACACCCCCACCCTCATGATAGCTTTTAAACTGTTTTGACCTATGATCCACAGGTAGGAAATAATAGAAATTACATCAGGTGTCTAGTATTTATACGTGAAAACAAAGGGTTTATGAGACAACAGTTGGCCTTTTTTAAGGGCAATTAGCACTACTATTTTTTGTTGGATTCTGATAATAATTTGTTGGATTTTCAAAAGCATGTTGCCACCCACTGAATTTGTTTTATAATATATTCATGTGTCAGGACTCAACAAGTTTTCGTAAGTTGGAGGCAATGGCAGGGCGTCCTGTGCAGATATTCAGGAGCGAGCTGGAGAGGCAAACCAGGGCAGGACTCCAGGCTGGAAGAGTTTAAAGAACATTTCGCTGGGATCGGAGCGCGTAGAGAGGAGGAAACCCTGGAACCGCTAGGTGGGACCCTCCCACCCAGATGATGGAGGAGAGGGCTCTCGGAACGGTTGGGGTCAGCCGTTCATCCTGACGCTGCCTTTCCCCAGGCGTTCAGGGAGCTCCCCGGGCATCCTCCGGAGAGGATTACGCGCCCACTCCCTCCATTCATTCCCCTCGCGTGTCGGCGAGCACGGAGCCCGCACGCGCCGGGACCAAGACACTTTCCCCGGCCCCGGGACCGCCGTCGGCAGCAGCGGATCGCGCTCCCAGGCCCGGCCGGCGCGCGCACATTCCACGCGCGCACTCCCAAGCACGCACACACAAAGTTGTGGCCGCCTCCACCGCGGAGCTCCGGTCGGCGGCTGCGGGCCAGCGCACCGCGCTCTCGCCGGGCCAGGCTCGCACGGCCGCTCGGCTCCCCTCGGGCCGCGCTCGGCCCCCGCCGACGCCCGGCTCCGTCCTTCGGCTCGGCCTTCCCCGCCTCGCATCCGTGCCATCGGCGCTCGATTGCGCGCGGACTCCCTGGGGCTCTTCCCGGCTCGTTCGCTCGCGCTTGCCCGCCTGCCCGCTCGCGCCCGGCCGCGCCGCCCCGCCCCCGCCCCCTCCCCCTGCTCCTCACGGGCAACTTTTGCCGGCGCCCCCGCCTCACAGCCATGCGGAGCTGAGCTCCGGCCCGGGCCCTGGCCGCCGCAGCCCGCCCCGGCTCCCGCCCTCGCGGACCCGCCCGGCCCTCGGCCTCGGCGCCTTAGCCGCCCCGGGCCGGCCGAGCCCCCCGCGCAGGGCCCGGGCCGCGGCCACGGCGGCGGCGGCGGCGGTGGCGGCGACGCGCCCGCCCGGCCCCCTCCCCCGGCGCCGGCCAAGTGAGGCGGTGATGCGGGCGCTGGCGGCCTGGGCTGAGCCGAGAGCGGAGACACAGGCTCAAGATGGCAGATTCCCACTGAGGCTGAGGGGGCCGAGCTCGCGCGCCGCGTTCCCTTCTCCGTTGCCATGAACCGCGGACACCCCGGCCCCGATGGCCCCCGTGTACGAAGGTAAGGAGCGTCCGGCCCGCGATCCCCTGCTTGCTCGGCTGGCCGCGGCCCCCGCAGCTTTGTTCTGCCCGCGGCCCCTCGCCCGGCAGCCCCCGGCCGCAGCCCCGGGCCCTGGCCGCGGGGGCTCGTGACCCTCCCCGGTGCCCCCATCCCGGGCCCAGACGGGACCCGAGCCGGCCTGGAGCAGGATCTTATTTCCAGGGCAGAGAAGGCGGCTGGGGGGTGTGTGCCGGGTGGGCTGCTGCCCAAAGAAAAGAAATGGGGGCGGCGTGTGGGAAAAGACGAATCCGTGACTGCTTTCTGTTTATTTGTGATAAATGAAGGTGATGCGATCCTCCCCCAGTACCTTTAAATGATCTCCTTCCTACTTGTCCGTTCTTTCTGCTCCCTTTTCCAAACATCTCCACTCCCACCCCACACTCCTTTATTCTTTCCGAGCCTCCGATTTTTTAGGGGGGGTGGTGGTAGTGGTGGTGGTGGCGGCGGCTGTGGAATCCGATTGTGAGGGGCCAAGCGGTGAGAAAGGGTAGAGATGAAAAGTCCATTTCAGACCCAGGCAGAACAATGAAATAGGCTCAAAATCTCCCCGCAATTAGCGTGTGGCAGGGAGAATGTAGTTTGGCTTGGGGGGCGAGGGGGGCGAAAGAAGATTTTCTGGCTCGGCCTGGGTGGATCTGTGTGCTGTGCACCTTCACCTGGCGTTGGCTGATTTTTCCCCCCGTTTGACTATCTTCATAAGAAAGAAAAGGTAAGGCGATACAGCTGCCTCGCACACTCTTTCGGTTCTCTTCAGTCAGTTCCGTCAGCTTGCAGCGAGAAAAATCAAACCCGAATCAACTAAGTTTTTACACTTCTATGTGTTTTTGTGTGCTTGTAGTACGGGGGCTTTTCCAACCAAAGTGTGCCTGAATTTTCAGTTATTTCATCGTGAAAATGTTTCTCTCGTGAAATTATTGAAATAGCAGCCTTTTACATACTTTTTAGCGTGAGTTCATCTGGCTTTCTTTCGGTTTTGTTCAGATATTCGGTGGATGAAATCGCAAATGAGAGGGAAACGGGTTTGCCAGGAACCAAGAGGAGGGGCGAGGGGAGATTGTAATCCTATAAACCCGGGGAACTGTGGGGCCCAGTGAAACTGGGTTCTCATTAATAGTTTTATCTCTGTTAGGAGAGGCTGATTTAAAAAAAAAACTTATCTGAAAAGAAAATCTGTTATTAGTTCCAGGGCTCCAAATGAATTAGGTTTCTGCACGGAATAAAGTTACCAGCCTGACTCTGAATAATGAGGCTGTAAATAACCTATGGACTGTAAATATTTTTTTCCAGAGTCTCTTAGAAACAAAGGGGCTGTTTAGAAAGCAACAGAGAAATGTTATTCCAGGGGCTTTCCTCTTTGATTCTGAAGAACACAAGGTCCATTTAACCGTTCCACAAAACAAAACAAAATTTCTGGTCACTCCACCACATAGAATAGGAGCATGCCAATGGGTATGTGAACACCGTAGGAGAGCCCATGTCGGCCATTCATTGTTCGTCTGTTCTAGGGGAGGGGGCTGCAGTCAAAGCTCCCACTGTCTGGAGTGCTAAAATGAAACAGTTTTTTCTTTATTAAGTACCTCCTTGAGACTCCCTCTGCTGGACACTCGGGGTGAGCATTTTAGAAGGAACTTGGCATTGCATTCGCAGCTGTGATAGAAGAAGCTTTTCTTCTTCCAGGGGCTGGTTAGGTGGTTGGAGTATATTTTGTCAACTTTGTACAAAGCCACCTTAGGGACTGCATTTATCATGTTAATCTCATTTGGAATCCATGAGGAATGTAGGCTACCCCCCCCCCCCCCCGGGGGAGCCATGCAAGCCTTAGTTAGTATGGTTGGTCCTATGACTTTGTTATTTCAGTGGTTCTGTCAGATAAAGAATTACAGGTGTGTAAGGTGCTACAGTGTAGGACTGTGGATCTTGGGGGTCTCAGTTCGTAGTTTTATTTCCCAACCCTCCTCTATTCCAGGCAACCTAATTTGCCACCCCTTCCATCCCTGGGTTATTTTGAATCTTGTCTGTGGATTCTCTTAACTGTTGTTTTGTTTGTAGCTTCTTCTTCTCTGGAGCATCTCTGTACCTCTTCATCACTCTTTTCCTGGTCTTGCTCAGCACTACTCCTCTGCAGCCCAGAACCACTCAGCCCCAAGCTCAGGCCTGCTCTTTTTGTGAGGGACTGTGAGGCCTGCAGCGAGACAGATAAATGACCTCCACAGTCAAGGACTGTGCTCTGGGGACCTGCATTCACTCACAGTGTGTGTGTCCAAGACTACCGTGACCTCTCCCTTGACCCGCAGTGACAATCCGTGGATTCAGTGAACCTGATTTTTTTTTTAAATCATATCTCAACCAAACCCAGGGACTGTGCATGTGTGAGTGTCGTGCGTGTGTGTGCGCGTGCTCGCGCACACTTATGCATGTGTGTGTCTTAAATGAGCAAGACTTCTCCTGCAGACTTCTCCGAGAAGAGGGCTTTTGCCACCTAATAGTTCACATGATTCTTCTCAGAAGTCTAATGACACATGAGACTTTTTAGCTGGAATTTCTCAAATGGAGTGTGACTGGAATACTGAGTGAAGGCTGGAATGTAGAAATTTAGACAGGCATGCTGCTTTTGCAACAAAGCGTATTTGATAATACAAAATAAGTGAAGAAATGTAGTCATTCTTCTAGAACTTTCTTAAAGAGTAGGGTTATAAGCAGCATGCTAGTTTTCAGTGGCTTGATACTGATCAAGTTAAACTTCTTGTAAAAAAGGGGCTTTATTTTCTTTAGAAGGTTAAACATTTGCCTTGTGATTATATTTCTCCATCAACTTGCTTACCAAGCCCTTTTCAGTATGCAGTGCAAAGGTCAACCACAGGGGTCTGTATCCCTATGGGTTCCCAATTCCAGGTTAACTATGTCACACTTACCTGAGATGTGGCTTGTTGGTGAGCATGGAGGAAACCAAACCTTTCACATTCAGCTTGTAAACACTGAAGTCCCTCATCAGGTGGGCCACCAAACTGAGTCATCTTCCCTCAAAAGAATTTTATGACGTATCAACTATAATATCTTGGCCTGTGTTTACATTTTCTGTTTTTAAAGTAAGGATAGCTATTGTTTTCCTCGTCGCTACATTTGAATAGTGAAGCAAAACTCATTAGTTTTATTCTTGATACTGGACAGGATGGCAGGACATTCAAATCAGAGAAGCTGGAGTTTGGATCAAGCTTATGACCTTGGTATCTTACTTTTCAGAACTTTTAGCCTTTATTGGGTTGTGTGAGGAACCTGATATTTAGTGGAGTTCCAGCCTAGAGTAGGCATTTTCCTAGTATGTGTTAAATCCCCCTGTCTTCTGAGTTGCTTACAGGCATGACATCCCCAGGGAAAGTGTAACCCACAAATAGTTTAGAAAATCAGTAATAGCAACATTTCAATTTCAGTTATTAATCTCCTACTGTTCCTTTTGGGAAGAAGCAACAATGAACTCCCCATAGCCATGGAAGAAAGAACCTTTTTTTTTCTCCTCTGTGACCTTTCCAGACTGTCCATGCCTGTCAAGTTTCTGCTGGTTTCAGGTAGAGAATGCCTCTTCCATATTACAAATGTGCACTCAGATCCTAAGACAGACTTTGAGGGGCTGCAGCTGTGTTGCTGGGAAGGCATCCCTAAGAATGAAAGGGAACCTTTGCCCTTAGCAGGGACCCACTACTATACAAAGTGGCAGGCTGGGTAAGGAGTCCCCAATGGTTGTTTACTGGTTCTTCTTAGAGGAGAGCTCCTACTCAGCCACATGCCAGGGTCTGCCTCACTAGGCATTAAATATGAATTTCTTACCAAAGAGAATTGGGGGCTTTATGTAAATTATAGCTGCTTATATTCTTCATATTTTTTAATTCATGCTCCTTCATTTTTTTCTTCCTTTCTCGCATAGAGATCAGTCTTAAGGATCTACTTTTGAGGTTTGCACGGAACAAAGTAGTGCTGATCAGAGGGTAGGACATTTGTGCATTTTTTATTGTTCTCTGAATGCATGCTTTGCAAGTGCTTTCTGGTAGCCTTAGTATGACGATTCAACCGCTTGGGGTTGCAGTCAAAGGCTGGATTCAGAATAATACTAGCAGACTTTGTGTAACCACTAATAGAGTGTGAACTTGAAAGGCCCAAGCTCATAATAGCTCCATTTCATGTGACAATACCTTGTTGAAGGAGGGGAGAAAAAAACCTAGAAAATTGAAAACCCAGAGTACAGGAAGATCTTTATTTTTTCTTTAAAAGAAACTGAGAATGATAGGGGTTGGTGATGGTGATTCTGACTTAGACTATGATTTGGGTCATGTACTTTCTACACTCTCTACATGCTGAACTCCCTGTTTGTTCCCTCGTTCTGCAGACCAGGGTGCATCTTTCATGCTTTCAGTGAGCAAACATTTACAGAGGCTCTGTGTCCGGGGCCTCGTGGCAGGTTCTGTGTTTGGAGAAATGACAAAGACCTGGCCTCTGACCTCTAGGAGTTCAGGAATAGAGGAAGTGAAAGTCAAAATATTTAAAGGTGTACAGACTCACTGGGGAGTGTGTCTGACCCAGATGCAATGGTTGCTTGTTTGTTTGCTTTTGTGTATGCCAGTTCTTACACACTTTTGTTCTCTTATGGTGTGAAGGGAAGACTCTCAACTTCCCTTTTATTTGAAAATGTTTTCTTTAGTTGAACTAAAAGAATTATGTGTGAACTTCAAAGCTTCTCATTACAGATTTCCTTAGAAATTTCTTAAATATTAGCATCTCTTTTGTATAGAATGCTGTTTTCTCTTTCGTTATTTAACTTTTATTGTGTATCCTCATCAACACAAATGCGGTTCTCACGTGCACATGCTGCTGGGGCATTTTTTGTTTTCTACATCTAGAGTTGAAGACCGTGCTGTGCCCCTTCCTGGCTTCATGGGCTCACTTGTATTCCAGATAGTCATGTGGTGGGCACTCGCTGGCAGGACACAGACGGAGGAGTCGGTCACAGCAGCTTTCGGCAGTCATTTCCCAGGAGCAGGGCTTTCTGGGAAAAGCCTGGCTGTACCCTTACCTTGGGGAACACAGAACACTGGAGCAACAGTCTCTGAGAAATGATAGTTTCCGTCCCTGCCTTCAGCAGAATCTCCAGGGTCAGGGGTAGGGGGATACACCCTTGTCTGATCATATATTAGATGACTTTTTTTCTATTCTCCTTATGGCCTCTGAGGAAAGGACCCCCCCCCTTCTCCTCTGTGACTTTTCCAGAGTGTCCATTGTCACTGAGCTGCTCGTTTCAGGTAGAGACTGCCTCTTCCATAGCAACACTTCTGTGCTGCGTTACAAATGTGCACACAGATCCTAAGACAGATTCTGAGGGGCTGCAGCTGTGTTCCTGGGAAGGCATCACTAAGAATGAATGCAAACCTTTGCCCTGACTTGAAATCTTCCACTCACTGGTAGCTGTTATCTAGGAAAGAGCATTAGCAGCTCCTTCATTGATCAGTTCTAATATTCCGTGAATCTGATGGTCCGGAGATCCCTGAACCTGCTGGAACTCTCGTCTGCTTTCAGTCAAACCTGTTTTCTGTTACTTTTCTCTAAAACCTTTCATATACTGGAAGATAACAACTGTACTTCTTCACCACAGAACTTGTTTCTGTCTCTGAAACATCTCCTTTCTCTGTTTTGAACTCGCTAGTTTCTCTCTACTAAGAAAAATGGTGCTAATCAAATCTGAGGGCAATTCTTTAATAATATTCTTATTAGTATGACAAATACAAGAAAAGGAACTTTAGGGCTCTTACTTCCTGGGGCACTCCTGGAGGGCCGTCACCTCTGGGTGTACCCCCTGTTGTAGTTGTGCAATTCCTTAACTCTAGTAGGAACTTTATAAACATACGAAGCATGGACTGTTCTGGTTTTTTTAAAAATGAAGTCTTTTATTTGTTTTTTAATTTGTTTTTATTAAGCTATATATTTTTCTCCGTTCCCTCCCTCCCTCCCTCCCCTCCCCTTCTACCCTCTCCCATGGCCCCCATGCTCCCAATTTACTCAGGAGATCTTGTCTTTTTCCAATTCCCATGTAGATTAGATCCATGTATGTCTCTCTTAGGGTTGACTGTTCTTTTTAATGTCATCTAAGCAATACTTTACAGCTGCCCAAGATTCATGACTTGCTAGTACTCACTTGGGTCTTGAGTCTTTTTTATTTTTATTTTTTTGAGATAGGCTCTCACCATATAGCTCTGCTTGACCTGGAACTCAATAAATAGACCAGACTAGCTTGAAACTCACAGAGATCCACTTGCCTTTGCTTCCAGAGCACTGGAATTAAAGGTATGTGCCACCATGCCTTCCCGTCCACCCCCTGAATATTTCTTTTTTTTTAATTTATTAATTATTTATTAAAGATTTCTGCCTCCTCCCCGCCACCGTCTCCCATTTCCCCTGAATATTTATTTCTTATACTGCTGTCTGACATCCTCACCCCTACCAAGCTGCCACCTTCTGGTCGACTGTCCGCCTGATTCCAGCTCTTGGGGCCTTTCTTAACTGCGTGCTGCAGAGCACACAGAACACAGAGCATACAAAGCATCATAACTTGCACTGCACTTGACTGAAGAAAAGAGTGCACAGTGTCTTTATGTTCTGGTGTAATATTAGTTCACCCAGGTTAGAAAGGACGGTGTGTCAGATTCTTGATAGATTCTGAGTCAGCGAAAGCCATACCTGTTTTACCAGTCAGTGAGCCAGGTGTTTATGAGAGTGGTACAAGGCCAACTTACAGAGTATCCTCCCTCTTGACAGTCTGGAGCCAGCAGAAAGGACACAGATATAATGGACAGCCATTGCCTCTGGGTCATTTTCAGATGGATGACTCTGTTCTTAAAAAAAAAAAGTTAGGGAAATCATCACCAAAACAAAACAAAACAAAACAAAACAAATTAGCAAACCTTCACAACTGAAAATTAATTTTGTGGTCTCACTTATTTGTGAACATAATACCAAACAGATTTGTAGTGATTTAGGTAGTATTCTGGTTTAACAATTCTTGCCTAACTACTTTTGCTCTAGTACATTCTGATCAATTAAGTGCCATGTTTAAAGAGAATTAAGACGGATTGACTCTTTTGTGTGTGCTAATGTGCAGACATTATAAAATCCTCTGTCACAGAAAGAATGCCATCTAATACATAATAGAGCAAGGGCATCCCCTCCCCTGCTGGTTCTGTCCATGTGCAGTGAGAACTCACTGTGAAGCTTCATATGTGGGCTGAAGAAAGCACTTAAGGCGTATCTGTGAAAACTGGGCATTTCCCTCCATACCAATATCTCCTATTCAATCTGTGAAGTATTCTTCAATTATAAAGTGACTTTTCCAAGGGTTTGTCAAAATCCACCATGCCAGTCCTGTGTAGAACTTTGCCATCATACTATTGAAGAAGTCCATTTTTTTTTTTTGTGGTCTTTGTACCTACAGCCTGTAAAAAAAAAAATCACATGATAAAGATTCGGAAAACTGTTTTGTTGCTAGTTGTGGAAGGTTCCCTCAGACCCCCATCCCAAATAAAGAACTTACAGTGCTCTGACAAAAACAAGATTGTAAATTCCTGGGATTCTGCAGAAAGACAGTGAGTTTACCCTCTACATTCTGTGTACCTGCATCCAGTCATTAAGATCCACACTGAGAGCAGGGACTTCAGACGGGAAGGGAGTTTCAGAAAACCTGAGTGAGTGAAAGGGCACATAAGAATGCATACATGTAGTCAGCTTCAGTCCGGACCGTTTATATCTGCAGCCACAACCTGGAATGATTACTGTTACTCATTAAGTATGACCTGCACCGTAAGGAAATGATTAATTGATATTCATTCTGCTTACTGAGATGGGGAGGCTTTCTAATGTATTACAGAAATGAAAATGCTCAAAATAAAGTTTCATTTGGTTATACCATGACTTATTCTGAAAAGGATTTAAGATCACATAACGGGTTAAGTTTCTGTAGAGAAGAAAATTAATTTATGTAGATCAGTTTCGTGGATCAGCCTATTTCAAGGGAAGTTGGGTAAATGAAGTAGTCCTTTATAAAGACAACAGAAACAGCCAAAGCTCTTGTGCTGGCTTAACTAGGTGAATGAGCAGAGTGTATAATGGGATTCATTTGCAAAGTAATTTTTGCTTGGCTGGAGTGGTAAGCACAAAATAGACCAGCAGATGAGGACAGTAAGTGTTTTGGATCAGTTGTCAAAGGTTTAAAAGGGGTTCCAATTCAAGAGACATTTTATGGTGTGCAGAAGGGGACTGGTATCAAAATGATACTTGAACCAGGTAATTTTTAGTGGCCTGGATGTAATAGGAGGAGGGAGGGAACTTGGGAGAGCTTGCCAGGGATCTGGGTACTGTGGTAGGAGGCGGAATACTCTGGAGTTGGGCCGGGCATCTGGGTTGCTTAGGAGTACATTCAGAGAGAGTATTTGTCAGTGGTGTCTGGCCCAGTGGTTCAAGAAGTTTTTGTTCTGTTTTGTTTCCCTCCTGTATCTCTGGCAGGGATCTAAGATCAGGAGACTAGCTGGTTTGGACAAAACATTTTTTTTTCTATTCCTTTAAGAATCTCTATTTTTGTAGGCTCCTTACATTGTATAGGGCCTTCTTGGATCATAGTACAACCTGGTAGGGCCTTTATGAGTTAGTGTTCCACCTCTGACACGTGTCCAGATCAATGAAGAGGCTGCAGAGGCCTCTTACTAGGGAGGCCAAGGTAGGGGTGGGGTGCGGAGAAGCCCCTAACAGCAGCGGACAGCTTCACTGGACCGCACTGCTAGGCATAGCCCCAGTGTCTAGGTTCCTAGGATTCACCAGAGCCACAGCCTGTTGTCTCCAACCTATGGGCAGCTACTGACTTCTGGCCTCCTGGGCTGCCTGAAAGCCTGCAGTATTACACAGAGGCCAGCACCTAAAGGGTGTGTTTTTCTTTCCTCTAGGAGAGCAAGGCCACAGTGCCCTCAGCTCTAGAATTTTCAGTTTTCTGTTAGGAACACATCCCTTATGTTTCCCTGAACAAGTTTGCAGCTTGTCACTATGAGCTTCTTAGTAAAAGCAGGAAATCACAGGCAAAGGCCTAGTACACAGAACCTAGTCACAGAACCTCAAAGCACTTTTAAGCCATTAAGCAACTTTTAAAACAATTTTGCCTTCCTAAGGTTCAGTTTTGAGTCATTCTTGCCCTTTGACATGGCCACGAACTTGAGACTTGCCACTGCTTTCAGTAACAACACATGGGACCTGTGAGTACACTTGCAGTGGTGTTGGTTTTGACCTGGCTTGGAGGAATTTCCGTCCTGCTGAGTGGCTTCTGGACACAGACTTTAACACTGATAAAAGCACACCAAAGGACAGGTTTACATTAGCAGGATCCTGGGGCAAGTTCATTACAAGACCCCATTCTGCCTTTCTGGTTGGTGAGTCCAAGCTGCAAACATCCTACCTCCTCTTGGGACCTGGGGTATCCCAAGGATGCCTGTTGCGCCTTTGAATACACACCTGCAGACCCTGGAAAGGCTTGAGATCGATCTTCAGATGCCCTGAAGCCCTGGGGATATGGGAAACAGCAGATGCTCAGCCTATGGATGGGCACACACCTTGACTCCAAGGCCTCCTCAGCCACTGTGTGGGATGGCTAGGCTCTTTGAATCTTGCCGAAAGGGGAAAAGTAGGGGCCTACCTTGCTAGTATGAGGTTACCTTGTGTTTCAAACAATTCAGAAATGAAGACTACCTGAAATGTTTTCTTGTTGCACAGATGACAGCTGTTAATTGTGTCCCCTCCTATTCTGCTGTCATCCTCTCCCTCCCTTCTTCTAGCCATCTCATACTTGCAGTTGCTTTGTAAAACACGGGACTCATAAAACTGACCCATGGCCTGTGAGTTGGTAAGGTTGCTCCAATAGTCAGCATGTTCCTCCCACCAGTGAAGCTTCATGGAAGACCTAGAAATCTGATAGCGACTCTGTTGTGTAAGTTTTGGCCCCTGGCACCTGGAGCCTCCCCTCCTGCTCATGCTTGACAGCATCTCTCCTCTCCACTTTAACTGCTTATTATCTACCCACAGGGCCCCTCTGCCTACCTATTTATTTTTCTGACTCTCTGCATCTTGGGCATGTTTGTGCCTTCTAAGGGATGTCATGGAACTCCGTGAAGTGTATCTATGTGAGGCACAAAAGGAGGACTACCAGTCACCTAGAGGGCTTGCCAAAACTGTGACCCAACCCCTAGAGTTTCTCATTTGTGAAGTCTGTGGTAGGCCTCAGTTGCATTTCCCGTGGAAAGTTATTGTTTTGGAGAAATGCATTCTTTTTTTAATTTTTTTTTTATTGAGAAAAGGAAAAAAAAAGTTTCCGCCTCCTCCTAGCCTCCCATTTCCCTCTCCCTCCTCCCACCCTTCTCCCCCTCTCCCCACTCCTCTCCCTCTCCATTCCAAAGAGCAGTTAGGGTTCCCTGCCCTGTGGAAAGTCCAAGGTCCTCCCCCCTCCGTCCATGTCTAGGAAGGTGAACACCCAAACTGGCTAGGCTCCCTCAAAGCCAGAACATGAAGTAGGATCAAAACCCCATGCCATTGTCCTTGGCTTCTCATCAGCCCTCATTGTCCGCCATGTTCAGAGAGTCCGGTTTTAGCCCATGCTTTTTCAGTCCCAGTCCAGCTGGCCTTGGTGAGCTCCCAATAGATCAGCCCCACTGTCTCAGTGGGTGGGTGCACCCCTCGTGGTCCTGACTTCCTTGCTCATGGAGAAATGCATTCTTAATGAAGAGCCAGTACGTTTAAAGTCAGATAGCTATTTTGATGAAGCCTTTCTTAGATGTTTGGGGGAGAGACTTGACATTAGCATGACTGGCAGGCCATGAGAAGCTCAGGAATGTGCAGAGGCTGCCTCTGTTCCCTCACAAATCTTCCCGTCTCCTCTGGCAGGTCAGCAAGTGCAGGAGTTACTTCCTCTGGGCCTTCCACAGCCGGCTAGTCTGTAGTGGTGCAGTTTGGCCCTGGGACCCTGGAACAGACTGGGCAGTTATCATTTACACAGTAACATATTATTATTAGCTAACATTTAAGAGCTCTGTTATTTTCTCCCATTTATGGAAGGGGAAATTGAAGCTTAGCAATATTTAATAATGTATTCAAAGCCTTCTGACCAGTCATAGTAGAGCCAGAACTTAAACCTGTATACACCTCACTCCAGCCTGCTCTTGTCTTGACATGCAGGCTGCCCTCCTTCTCACAGGGCTGTTAGAATGGCCCAGACAACATACAACAAGGGCTTAGGATCCTTCTTAAAAAGAGACAACTTAAGCTGAGACCATTGGTGCTGGATTGTTACTCTCCCTAACATAAATGTTCTTCATCACCAAGCCAGACAAGGTAGTGATGGTAAAGCAGTGTGGAGTAGCTGGTGTGGAGGAGGGTGTGGTATGGGGCAGCCAGGCCATGAGCCTACTTTGAGCAAGGAGATGAGTTTTGAAAAGACTTACCAAGCCTGTGAGGTTGCCTGTTGCATTGTGAGACTTCACTGCTTCCCCATGGCATTTCTTCAGGGTTGTCTGGACTGTTAGTATGCTGTACAGACAACACGGAAGGCGAGGCAGGCCACCCTGAAAGACAGGGTCAATCCCAGCAGTCTAGAGCCAACTGATGCTTTTTATCATCAAGTTGTGGCTGTGTAGTGGAGACTTCCCTACCCTTGTAGATAACGAAGTGGAATTTATAAATATGTTGGTTCTTCTCCAGAAATAAATGACTTTTGTTTCAGCCAAAGTCTGAGTATTTTAAAATTGCAGATGCAGATTTATGTTGCTTTCCTTGAAAGATAACGTGGCAGGCATAGAATTCAGGCCTGAAAGGAAATAGTTAACCCAGTGCAAAAACAAATCATACCACTCACTTCATTTAGTATGACTTTTTGTTTGTTTGGAACACCTCTCTACGTAGCCTATAACTATATACTGGCCTCAAACTCTCTGTGTAACAAAGGCTGGCCTAGATCTCGAGGTCCTTCTGCCTTAGCCTCCCAAGTGCTGGGATTATAGGCTTATGTTGTCACATTATAAGTGTGTTATGCACATGTGCACACATATGCATGTATGCATGTGCTTGGGGATGTTGCTTGGGATCAAACCCAGGGCCTTCCACATTTTCAGCAAATGATCTGCCACTGAGATACAGCCCTAGCTGGCCCCTAGCAGGCCATAGGACATCTCTATCTGTGGAACAGAATAGGTGAGCCAGACTTCAGACTCTGCTGCCTGAGAGTGTTTAACAAATGATGGAGAAGGAGCCTCAACATGGGGAGAGGAAAGTCTGTTAGACAAATGGAATGGTACAGATTGACAAGTTGCATCATTTTACAACACATTCTTATAAATCTTATGTGATTAAAACATGAGATTCAACTGAAGTCAACTATGCACAATCAGCACGCTGTGTTTGAGGGGCCTAGTGGACAGCATTGTGCCAAATGGATAGAAGTCTGTCCTGGTGCAGCTTGTGTTATAGTGAGTGAAAGTGGATAATCATTTGGGGTTTTGTTTTGAACTTGAAGGAAATAGAAGTGGACATTTATTAAATCCTTGGAAAGGCTGAAATTTCTAAGATTAGAATCTATAGATGAAATCACAAGAAAATATCATTAATATTGTCAGAGTAAACATTCCCCAAATGTTAAGATTATTTCTGGCTTTGCCATCATGAATTATTCCTCAGAATAATTCTCTGTAACATTAAAGTTTATCTGAATTTTAAGATCTGTTGTCCAAATTATGTTTACCAGGTCAAGGGATTTGAATGTATATCATATTTTACACATATACCACTAGATTAACTTCTTCCTCAAAGCCCTTTCAAGCTAAACAAATCAAAGTTACTGGATAAAGATTTAAGTGATCCCTCCTATTTATTGTGGAAGTAAAGGAGTACCTGGATGCGCTTGGGCCTGGACCCTGCTCCCTAATTTTTTTTCCTCTTGAGTGACATGTCAGTCCCAGACTTTCAGTATTGCTTCATTGTGTCAGTGACTTTCAAAGTTCCATCAGTACTTGGACTTTTTTTTTTTTTGAGCTCTGGAGTCATGAAGACAAGTTTACTTGACATCTCAATATAGAGATCTCATAGGCTCAACTTTAACACATCTAAAGAAAAAGTCTTGGTCGCCCTGTGGGGTACACTCCAGTGTTCCATGCTTTGTTTCCACATGGTACCTTCCACACGGCAGCTTACTTCAGAAACACTGGAGTCTTCCATGCCTTTGTTTACTTTGTATTTAATTTATCACCACTTTTTATTGATTTTTTTTTGCTTCCTTAGTGTAACCATTCTTATTATTAGCTGTAGTTATGTTCTGTGAACCCTGAATTTGTGAACAGTGAGCCATTATTGGTAAGGAAAATATAGAGATAATTTTCTGAGTTTTTGGTCCTATTTTCGTCAGTTGACCACTACATGGCACCAATAACATCTGTGTAATGATGTTATACGTTAGTACATATTATGTGTTCATAAATTTGTATAACAATTTTTTTTTTTTGGTTTTTCGAGACAGGTTTTCTCTGTGGCTTTGGAGCCTGTCCTGGAACTAGCTCTGTAGACCAGGCTGGTCTCGAACTCACAGAGATCCGCCTGCCTCTGCCTCCCGAGTGCTGGGTATAACAATGTTTTTATATGTTTCTGCTTACAGACAACCTAATCTTTTTTTTTTAAATTATTTTTATTGAGCTCTACATTTTTCTCTGCTCCCCTCCCTGCCTCTCCCCTCCCCTTCAACTCTCTCCCATGGTCTCCATGTTCCCAGTTGACTCAGATCTTGACAGACAACCTAATCTCTCTCTCTCTCTCTCTCTCTCTCTCTCTCTCTCTCTCTCTCTCTCTCTCTCTCTCTGTGTGTGTGTGTGTGTGTGTGTGTGTGTGTGTGTAAGAGGGGTAAGGAAGAGGAATGCATATATATGTGGTCATGTGTATGCCATGGCTCCTGTATGGTGGAGTTGGTTCTCTCCTACCACCTTTACATGGGTTACAGGAGTTGAACTCAGGTTACCAGGGTTTGTGACAACTGCTTTATCTGCTGTCTTTCTGTTGACAAAGATTGAACTCACAGCCCACAGTGCTATCACAGAAGCCCAAATGAGCTTATCATTTGGCTTGTTTTTTCTCATAAGGAATGCCACAGCTTTCTTTTACCTTGGAGCTCATATGAGCATCACAGCACAGTGCTTAGAACCTCAGCCATTTTAAACAGCAAAATTGCCAAGTAACACACACACACACACACACACACATACTCTCATACACACAAAGACGAAAACATAAAGCATCAAATATATGGTATTTAGGACACTTGTTCATGATGTAAGAGTTGCAATAAGAAGGCAGAGCATCACTTTGCTGAGCTTCAGCTAGGTACACATATGAAGGCAGCATGACCACCCAGCTGTTCTGCTCTCACAGGGGAATGACAGAAAGTACCTTGAGTATTAATTTGGGGGTTGCAAATGAGTTAGGTGAGTAGATGAATTCACAGCACAGAATCCTGAGTAAGGAAGGTGAACTGTGAATTGTGAACCCAGGTCTCTCCACTGTCATACCTACCCTGGGGCTGGCAAACTCTCTATAAAGGTCCAGATAATATATCTCTTGGACTTTGAGCCACATTGTGTGTACCATAGTAGCTCAGCTCTGTAGTTGCCATGTGGAAGCAACATAGACTGTATACTGGACAGATTGGGCTATATTCTATTTACAAAAGTAAACTTTGGCTGCATTGGGTATCAGGCTGGACCTACATTAGCCCATTGTACCCTGTCGTGTGTGTGTGTGTGTGTGTGTGTGTGTGTGTGTATGTATGTACACATGTATGTACCTCTGGTAGACATGAAAGGTTGATGTCAGGTGCCTTCCTCAACAATTCTATTTTTTGAGACAAGGTCTTTCCACAGAACTCACTGATTTTCAGACTGGACTGGCTAGTGATCCCCAAGTTCTGCCTATTTCAGCTTCCCCAGGACTGTGAGGCACCACTGTACCCATTTTATGTGGGTGCTGGGAATGAATTTAGGTTCTCATGATTGTACCACAGGTCCTCTACAGACAGTCATCTCCCCAGCCCCATGATTTGGTCTTCTAAATTGGCTCCTCATTGCCATTCTTTTTTTTTTTTTAAAGTTTTGTTTTGTTTTGTTTTTTTGAAACAGGGTCTCTCTACGTAGCCCTGGCTGGCTTTAAACACACTGCCTGCCTCTGTCTCCCAAAAGCTGCGATTAAAGTCATGTGCCACCATACCCCTTTCATGCCCATTCTTGAGTGTCTCCAGCATGTCCCACAGTGATATTAGGTGTACATTAGTCACTCTGTCATTCAGACATGCAAGTGCTTCCCGTCCATTTGCAGTACAGTCCCAGATTCTGGAGAGCAGAGGCCATAGCGTTCCGATTGTGTCTCCTTTGGTGCCAGTGTCCCTCTAGTTGTCACACCCTGACTCTCTCGCTCTGCAAGGAGTGCCTGTTGAGCTCCTACTCACTCCGCAGTCAGAGTCCAAATGTCACTTTCTACGTTCCCTAGCCCTCACTGTCAATCACATGCTGATTTCCAAAGCAGAGCACCCTGTTTTGCTTTCTTTTTGTTTGTTTTTTATTCATAGCATGTAAAGTTTTCAGGTGTCATTGATTTGGGTGACCCAGTTTTCCACATTCCTACAGGAGGTTGCAAGATCTACTAGGAGAGGGATACGTATGTGGCAGTCTCTGTGGTCTTCACCATATTACAAGTACACACTGCATGGATGCTAAGTCAGTGAAGAATCATGCAATGTAGTTGTGTTCACACACATTTTATATGTTGCTTCTGTAGAGAAGGTACAGTGATGATTCAAAACAAAACCCACCATGTCAGTGGTAGGAGGTGTGACTTTATTGTTAAAGAGTGACTGAGGCAGACAGATGAAGCCTACCTGGTTGAAGCTTTCTCTTCTAGACAGGAGTGCTGTGTGAAGTGTGCTAGTGCCCCTCCCCCAGCAGCCTTGGGGACTTCATGGCAAGGTTTTCAGGTGGGGAGGTAGAGGTGAAGTGTGCTTGTGGACACATTTCGGCAGGCCCTGTGAAAATTGACTTTGCTCGAGTTTTATCCCTCTTAGACTTCAACTGGTAGATGTTTGATTTTTTTTTATTGAAATCGTATCATCTAGGAAGGAAATATGTGATTTGCCAGAGAATGATCTAAACAATGGTGTTCCAATGTGGAGATTATTCTAAATTGTCCAAGAAACCTTCATGCCACCAGGAAGATAATTACTTCTCAGGTGGGCTTTGTAGGTTGGTGGGAATCTTGAAGCTTTATTTAACTCCTTTAAAACACTGTGTGGTATAGAACACTAGAAAATAAGCAAGCCGTATACAACACATGTTCCCGTCCTGCTACCACAGATTCCGTCATGCTTTTTACATCCATGCTTTCTGGTTATTATGATTACACTTTTCAGGTCTTTCTCTATAAATAGGAATGTGAAATTTTATTTTTAGATAAAATAATGTTAATCATTTCAAACTTTGCTTTTTTTATGCTAACTTATATTTCAGTGAAGCTTATCTTTTTAAAAAAGATTTATTTATTTTATGTATACAGTGTTCTGTCTGCATGTATACAGAAGAGGGTCACCGGATCTCATTACAGATAGGAATTGAACTCAGAACCTCAGGAAGAGCAGCCAGTGCTTATAGCTACTGAGCTATCTCTCCAGCCCCAGTGAAGCTTATCTTATTTAATAATTTATTCTTACAGTATTTCCATAATTGAAATGTCTTTTGAATCTGATACACTGAAATCAGCATTCACTATAGGATATTGTCCTGTGTCTGGTTGTGAACTTCCTTATAATCCCTTAGTCCTGCACAGTCTCCTGTTAAAGAGCACAGCAATTGCTGGGTAGATCCTTGCACCTGCTCAGTAAGCAGGATGAGTCTCTTGTAGAGGGGGTGAGCTTCTTTCTTTATTCCCTAATTAACTATGCACAAGGTTTTGTTAGATTCAAACTGACTAGAGTACACCAGAGCTGGTTTTGTAGTTTTGCTCTGAAAAGACCCACAATTGGCAATGACATGGTTGTACCATATTCCATGCTCACAAGTAATACATTAAAGTACGTATTTCCGTGAGACATCACCCACATTGTCTGATGTTAAGCTTTTGGAGCTTTGTTGGAAGTGAGATATAACATTTAAATTTAATTTCAATTTATATTTATCTTAAATAAGATTGAGTGTGTTTTCATATATTTAACTGGCATTTTATGTTTTATATAAACTATGTTTTGAACTTTACACGTTTTCTCAATATTTTGTTATCTTTTATTCTTTATTTTTAATTGTTCTCTATATGTTGTCTTTGAAATGAATTGTAAAAGTTTTTCTAGTTGGTTGTGATGTTTAGCTCATTGGAAATCTCTTTAATGTAATCAAATTTATTTCTTTAAAAATTACTTTTGTATTTTGAGTTAGAATTTTTCCTGTGTATTATTTTAAGTTCCTTTCAAGTATTATTTAAACCTGTTTTTTTCCCATTTATACGTTAGTTTGTTTTTTAAACTAGGAAAGTATATGTCCTAAGGTTTGAATGTGGCTTTACATTTTTCTAGTACTCAGCTGTCCCAACACCATTGTTTAAAAGTTTATATTTCTTGCCATGGTATCGTATTGTCATAACATATCTGTAAGTTTGGGGTTCTGCTTTTGGACTCTGTTTCCACTGACTGGTGATTATTGAAGCCTGTGGTTTTCAATGTCTGGAAAGACTCATTCTCTTTCATTGTGCTTCCTCTTCGGAGTAGCCCTGGCTCCTCCCTGTGTGTGTTTTTCCGTTAAAACTTTAGAATCAACATAGTCTGATTCCAGGAAAAAGTAAGCCCGTGAACCTTTCCATTGGGATCACATTTAATTCAGAAAGTACTTAGGAGGACCAATATCTTTCTGAAGTGAGTCTTCCCTGCTAATGCCATTTTCCCCATGGATTCTTTCCTGTGTATGTTAATAATTTTGAAAGTTTTATTTTAATAGCCTATGTAACTTTCAATCTACTTTTTGCAAGTAATGAATTTCTTATTCTAATTGGTTATTTGCATAGCTAGACTGTTGATTTCTGTGTACGTTTTTGACAGCTTTATTGAGAGTCACATAAGTCACCTATATAAAGTATATGGTTAAATGAATTTTAGTATATGCATAGGACTGTGTGTCCATAACTACTTAGAAATTTTACATTTTTCTCATCCCCAAAAGGAGCTCTGTACTCATGAGCAGTCATTCTCCTTTCACCCTCCTCCTGGGGACTACTGATCTGCTTGGTGTTCTAGACATTTCTTATAATGGAGTTATAAAATGTGTGGTCTCTTGCAGCTGGCTCCTTTGACTTAGCATAATGTTCTTGGGCATCCCCCATGTTGTAGCATGTTTACATCTCATGCTATCTATTTTTGTATGTAATATCTCATGTGGAGCTGCCACCGCCACCCCGATTCTCTATGTATTAGTTCTCACTTGTAATCCACATGGTGAGATTTCATAAGGGTAGAGAACAGGCTTTCAACTCTAAAACCACAATGCTGACACAGTGCCTGGCAAATATTTGGTATTTAATAAATACTTACTGAGTCAGTGATTGGATTTGTTATGTTTCTAGGCCAACTCTACTTCTTAAAGTTAAAATATATTTTAGAGCATATAAATTAATTTCTGTTTTTCTCTAGGCAAAACATAATTAGAGGGAGGGTTGTTTTTCTCCTCTGGGAAAGTCATGTGTTATATCCAGCAGCCTGGCAAAAGTAATTTTGTGTGATGTATGGTTTGTGATAATCAACATTACTTTTTCTTACATTAAAACAAATGACTGTGAGTTGCTGATACATATGTCTGAGAGTCTCATTATCTTTTCAGAGGATGGTTTTCTACTAGACTGTGGGTACTGAACAAGTTGCTTGCAAAAAAAAAAAACAAAAACAAAAACAAAAAAACCAAACCAAACCAAAACAAAACAAAAAACCAAAAGTGAGAAACTGGGTAAAGGTGTTGTTCTGGGGTTAGGAATAGGGAGTGTTGAATGAGCTTGACCAGCTATATGCATTTCAGAAGTCCTAGGATTACCAGAAACTGTGTTCCAAAGCTTTTTCTACAATTTTTTCCCTAAATTTATTTTGTAAGGTTGTTATAGAAAAAAATGTGATGCCAGTTAAGATTTGGGTGTGAAGCTAGTCTTAAAGAACATCCAGAGGGGTCAAGGGATGGCTCAGCAGTTAAGAGCACACTACTAGAAGACCCGGGTTCTGGTTTCAGCAGCCTTCTGGCAGTTCACAACCACCTCTACCCTCACACCGGGGGACCTGGTGCCCTCTCCTGGCCTGTATGCACACATGCAGGCTAAACACCCACCCTCACACACAAAATAAAGACTAAAGAGCATAAGAGATCATAACTGAAATACATGTATTTTGTAAGAAAGAGAAATAGCTAAATATAAAAAGCATTTTAAAAATACAAACATTTCAAGGAAGATGTTTTGATTAGGTCAGATCATATGTATGCAGAGGTTGGCAAAGACTTTTGGACATGGCCCAAGGATTAAAAGATATACAATGTTAGATTCTTATATTTTTATATTTATATTTAGATTCTTATATTCTATTCTGTTTCAAAATATCTGAGTGTAAACATGATTATTACTCATTAGACATGTTTGCATTGGGATAGGAAAGAGAGGGAAAGAGGGAAGAAGGGAAGGAAGAAGAGAGAGATTATTTGATCATTCATTCATTGATTATCTGAGACAAATTGATTTCCCTGAAGTGTCTTGAAGTCCTGAGAGTTGAGAAAAGTAAAACACGATTCATGCATTTACTGTAAGAAAATACTTGTCTGAAAGTAACAAGGAGAGAAGTAATATTTGAAGGTCAGATAGATAAAAGGATTACCTGTGGGTCTAACTTGAACCAAGGGTTTGAAAGCCACAGGAAACATAGCTCATCAGACCAGAACTGGGGCATCATGCTGAAATCTCTTAGCAGCAGCCCCGAGGACAAGGGTATTTTGGTCTTGGAGGTGTTCAAGATGAATGAGCACCTTTGGGTGCATAAAGTAGCTGGTGGGCTAGGTGACCTCTACAGATCACTTGAGGGGACAGCCTCCTCAAATATTTCCCCACCAGGAAGACAGAAAGAAGTGAGAAAGAGTCATGGCTCCCTTGTTGGTTAGGCATATCTTTTTAGAGACCAGTAGGGTAGTAGAAAACTGTTCTGTTTTGGCTTTTTTGTACTGTGTATTGGACTAGTGGTTGGGGTGCTTTTAACTTTAAGGGACAGAAACCATACTCAGAGTCTTAACATAAAGGAAAGCTCACTGTCCTACTACCCAAGATGTTCTGATGTGGTCAATTCTGGAGTTAGTTATAAAGAACTAGTATGGACTGGCAAGATGTCTCAGTAGGTAAAAGCACTTGGAAACTTATGACCCGAATACAGTTCTGGAACTCATAAAGGAGAGAACCAACTTCACAGAATTCTTTTCTGATTTCCATTTGTCTGTCCTTATACATATTTTACACACACACACACTAATAGTGATGCTAATGATGATAATAATGTTTGTTTTTTTGTGATGTCTCCTGGCTGGCCTGGAACTCAACTATGTAGGCCAGACCAGCCTCAGACTCACAGAGTTCTGCTTGCCTCTGCCTCCTTAGTGCTAGTATTAAAGGCACGTACCACCATATCTGGCCATAGTAATAAAAATTTTTATAAAGAACAAACAAACAAAACCACCAAAATTCTTTCCAGTCTACTTCACCATCCAAGATGTGTTTTGGAGATAGCTGCTGCCATTCGAGTGTCTCCAAACTCAATGTCCGTATGAAAGAGACAATAGTTCTTGCTAGCTAGGCCTTTTTACCAGCAAGAACACCTTTTCTAGATGGTCCCGCAGACCTTCCTTATCACATGTCAGTCCTAAGTCAGGTGATAACAGCAAAGGCGGTGAGTTCAAACCAATCAGGCTGTGTATCCACAATGCTGGGAGCACCTGTCTGATCAGAGTGATCCCCACAGCCAACTGCTCTTGCATAGGTAGGGATGCCTGTGTGCTTTGATGACATCATCCATGTGCATCATTCATTTCTAGTCAAAGAACCATAGACTTCCACGTGATTGCAAGAAACTCTCATCTGTGTTTCCTGTCTAGGGCAGTGAGAGTGTTTGGTCCCCTCTGGTTCTAGAGCTCCATTATTGTTTTTCTCCTCTACACCTTTGCCTTTCCCCCCAGTAGCTGTTTTTTTTATTGTTTTTTTTTAATTGTCATAGAGTCTTGCTATGTGACTTGGCATGAGTTCAAACTTGAGAGGCTTCTATTAAGCCTTCCAAGTGTGGGGTTATAGATGTGCACTACTCTAACTGGCTCATTTTTAGAAAAATTTAAGTTGCTTGTTTCTTTGTTAGTTTCTTCAGTGTTGGGAATCTAACCTTGGTAGACAACTTATCTGCTACTGAACTTCAGCCCCAGCCCTTTCAGTAATCCAGGAATAGCTGAGCAGCTATAGATTTTATTAGCATGCACCCTTCCCATGTGTCTGTACATGCGTGCACACATACATTCTGTATGCACACTCTGACCTGACTTTTTTGATGGAGCTGTTTTTCTTGCTCTACACATAGATCTCTCCTTTCCTTCTGATAGCTGTGATCATGTTGTGAGAGAGTGTGTCTGAAGTGTGCAGGTCTAGCTCTTTTCTCACTACTTCACAAAACAGTCGGAACATAGCCAGCTGCGCTCTCCACTGACACGGAATTGTTCTTGACTTGTCTGTTTCCCTGACACTAAGCTAGATATTTGCAGATCATCTACTACTTGTGCACCTTCCCTCATTGGAGACTTAGATAAAATAATTAACATTCTTCAAATAGTTCTGCAGTTAAGGGATGGGGGCCTGAAGGACAGGTTCTCCTTTTTCTTTGTCTTCAGTCCTGACAGCTTAATAGTATTCTCCCCCAATTCTCTTTCTAAGGGTGTCTCTTGGGCAAACATGGTTTTTTTTTTTTTTAAATCCTGGATACCTCAAATATCAGGTATCCTGAATTACCCCAGAGAGCAGCCTAGGGCCTTGAGCTTTCCCCTGATCTCTCTGTTTCCATGTCTGGCTCCTGTGTGGCTCCTGCCTTTTAAGTCAGGTGGAAGCCCCACAGGTGAGGCGGTTGCACCCCTTGTCTTTGGTTATTCTGTGCAACCTTTAGTCTAGGAAAAGTGCCAGTCTTCATTTCCAAGAATCATATCTCCCTAAATGGGGCAATCTGCTTTAAATGCCTTTTCCACTGGCGCCTTCCCCATTCCACAGTTGGCATAGTTAAAGGGACAGGTGCACTTGTATTTTTTAAGCTATTTGTAGTGCACTGGATTACGGTAGGTGGCCCAGTGCCTATTGGGGTAGTGTACATGTTACACATGTGTACAGATAACCAGTTCTCCACACTGCAAAGTCATCCAACAAGAATTCAAGAGTCAATAGGTCTCCAGAAGCTTTACTCCTGCATTTCCTACATGTCCAACATGCTTCACTTCCCACCCCCTTCCTCTCTTCCTCCATCATTTGTCCATCCATCTGTCTGTCTCTCTAAGCAAGTGGGCTATGATGATACATAAAGCTTTATCCACCTTTTTACATGCTGTGTTGAAATATATTCTCTTTATGGTACCAGGTGGGGATTTTCCCTATTACATATGACATTGGGTATCTTTCCATATCCTTGTTTCTCCCCCTCTGGCACTTGTGCTGTGGCCTGTACCATATTGTATTCATTCTTAGAGTTGGTGCTGTTCTCAGTAAACAGCGTGACATTTAGGAATCTCCAGTGATTACTATCCCCCATGATTACAGTACAGCTGCCTGGCCAGCCCCTTCCATTGAGCTCTTGGGAACCTGGCTTTTTCTTACCCACCACTCAACTTCAGCCAGTCTTTTTCAAGGGCATTCTGGTACCTCTGCTGCCCTCTGCTCCACAAAGGCCAGCTAACTCCTGTTACTTCACTTTCAGGAGCCAGTTTCTGAACTGCATCAAGGCACACTGTGTGTGGATTCCTGTGCTAGTTCAGCTGGGAATAAGCTAGTGAACCCATGGTGCCTTCTTGAGTCACTTTTAAAGAGTCACAGAAGAGCCTTGGGACATTTGCATACCTGTGCATTCTGAGCCAAGAGGCTACCCTTGGAGTTGGTTTCCTGGTAGCGAGGACAACTTGGGCTTATTTCTTCCTGTTTGTCACATAAGTCCACTCTGAGATGAGGTCTGATGTCCATAGCTCAGTTCAGGACAAGTGTGGGAAGTTTAGGAGTGAAATTGGAACTTTGGAAGGAAAGCAGCTGCCTTGCAGGACAGGTGCCTCAGCATAGTATTGTTTGTCTTCTGCTGCCTCTGATGGAGTGGCAGAAAGCAGGACATGCTTCCCGAAGCTGACAGTGGGAAATACTGCCCTCAAAGGGAAAAGAAGTCTTTAGTTCTGAGCACTGAGGGAGCAATAGGGACAATGGGCCCAAACACAAGAAGTGCACTTCCCTGCTTTCAGGAAGAGTTTGTTTTTCAGTTTCTTGGAAGGATATAGGCCTGACATGGTGCAGAGGGAGGGAGCCGGGTGGGGAAGTTCCATGTAGACACCACAAATAATGAGTAAGCATGAGCTAGAGGTGGAACAGCTGGGGGACGGTTGCCGAGTCCAGCAGCCGGGGGTGGCTAGACTGTGAAAGTGCATGATTTTATTTACCATGAATAAGGGAGTTTGAAAAAGAACTCTGCTATATTACATCTGTGATTTTGTTTTTTGTATGTCTAGGTGGGTGTTCTCTAGCAAGAGGAAGGTAGACATAAGTGGTGGTGCCTGGTCTCTGAAGTGCAGTGGCACTGGGAGATGAAGCGGGCAGCTTGGAGTTCAGTTATTGTTCAGCCACAGGCATATCTGTACATGTGAGTGCATATGTGCCTAATGTGTCTCGTTAAGAAGAAGAAAGGCTGCAGACCTTGTGATACATGCATTTAATCCTAGCACAGGACACAGCAGCAGTCAAGGCAATCTGTGACTTTGGGGCCACCCTGGTCTATATAGTGAGTTCCAGGCTAGCAGGGACTACGTAGCAAGAACTTGTCTCAGAAAGAGAAGAAAGCCAGGTAAATAAGTCAGTTGTTGGTGACGTCTGAGCCAATTGCAATTACAGATGGAAAGTAATTTTCTAATCCTGAGAGGATATGGAGTATATTATGAAATGGAGCAGTCAAGCTGCTCTGCCCAGGCTGCCTGCTTTCCTTCTTTCTTTCTTCCCTCACTTCTCCTCCCTTCCAACCTTCTTTTTGAATTCTTTGATAGAAGAGTAAGAGCTTTTTGCAAGTAATATTTTTCAGAGATGAACTTTTTAGGCTCCCACCTCCATGACTCTAGGTAGAATCTGGAGAAAGGCATCTCTGAGGTGCCTTCTGAGGAGGACTCCAGCTCCTGCAGGCCTTCTCCAGGCCTTCGTTGCTCCTGTTTTTATCTCTCAAAGCGTTGTTTTGTAGTGGCACATAGTGATGAAACAAATCAATATACGTGAGTTGGTTCAGCATTCCTGTGTTTGTTCATCCATCCAGCCTTCAAAGAAGAAAACACTCCCTGAAGGCTCTACCCTTTCTCTTCTGCCTCCTTAGAGAGGAGACTTGAGTCACATGCCCAGCCTGGCATTTAGGAGAAAAATCAGAATAAATACAAATTAAAGTCAGGAGAGAAAAGAATCCCAGACACACAAACTGTAAGGATGTTTAGCTGAGCTTCCCATTGTCCCTGCGCTTCATAGCATTAGAGATAAAAGGCCAGAGTGGTCAGTACTGTAAGTTCTACTTTTAGAGAAGGCACACCAGCCATTTAAGAAAAGTAAGAAAATTAAGAACACTGGTTGCTCCAGAGGACCCAGGTTCAGTTTCCAGCATCCACATGGCAGCTCACAACCTTCTGTAACCCAGTTCCAGGGGATATGACACCCTCTTCTGGCTTCTGAGGGTGGTGATGCATATAGTGCACAGACATTTGTACAGACATGAACTAAAACGAATTAAAAAAAAAAGAGCTAGGATTTCTTTAGCTCTTTTTTCACTGGATTTTGTATATGAACCTTAATCTAGGAAATAGTGTTCAATGCTCCCCTAGCAAATTAAAAACCTGAATGTCTTTTTTTCATAGTGTTTTTATTGGAAATTCAAGATATAGCATCAAAATGTACCTCAGCAAATTTCCTATCTTCTGGAACTTGAAAAATTAAAGGTCTGAATACAATCTTTGGTCTTCTATTGATGGTGGTCCATGCACTAGGACCCCACTTCATCTGCAAGATTGCTTCATGTCTGTCACACAATCTTCACTAGAACTGGAGAATATGTGTCTATGCACAAGCATATGAGAATGTATGTGAGAGATGATTTAAAACGAGGTTCCATTGCCCACCATGCTACTTGCTAGCTCACTGATTGAGTCTAGGAATCGACCTGGTATGGTTGACATCTCTAGGAATTAAGGCCTCTATTTGAAACACTCACAGAGGAGAGTTCTATTTTTGTAAATAGGATAATTGGGTGGAAAACTGTGCTAATGTCTATCTTTAACCACTCCTGGGGACGAAGTCTAACTGTTAAAACCATGGAGCCATAACTAAGATGCCTCGTTGCCATCTCTATACAGGCCAAGTATTTAAAAGGAGTACAGAAGTCAAAAGCCAGACTGTCGGGTTGAGCAAGGATGAGAATGAAAGGCAGGTGAGTCGGGATGGCAGGCGTCTAGCTGCTGTGACTGTTACTGGGTAAGAGGCACGGAAGAAGGTTCAGCAAATGTCAGAGGAGACAATGGTTGTATCCTGACAGAGTACCTACTTAATCTAAATGAGTTTTTGATGACCTTCTGTCCTTGTGAGGGTTTTGGGATGACCAATGCAAGCACAGCGTGGACCATTATAGAGCATAGGTGGAAGAGAGAGAGGCAGAATTAGTGGAAAGGGACTTCTTGCTGTGCCCAGGCACCATTCCTTCGCTGCCCTCCTTTGAGAATGTCAGGAAATGGGCAGGTCTGTGGCTTTCCAGTCAGAGACTTGGTTCTAGGCTCTAAGCCCGTTTCTTCATTCACAACATTGGACAAAACGATGTTTGCCCAATATCTTTCTTCTGATAAGTGTCAAAGAAGATTAAAACTAGGCTTTTTCCCCCCCACCTAAAGCCCATTGGTCTTTCCTGTTACCTGCCAACATCATTCTCCTTTTCCTTATGATACATCTGTGCCATATGCGTCAGAGAAGATACACAGGATTTCAAGAGAAACAAGCATTCCTTTAACCCCTTTCAGCTGAAGTTTGCATATGGGCTATATCTAGGAAGCAGTGATTCAGACAGCCGGCAGGGTGTTCAGCATCCCCACAGCAGATGAAAAGCTGAAGTCACAACTCTTTCTCACCATGTCCTCATTAGAAGCTTACTGCATAAGTAGTGCCTGGTGCTTACAGTACTGGTGGTTGACTTCTGTCTTTGTGACCTCGTTGGATGAGCTCAGGCAGTAATTTACATTAGGACTGTGGCAAGCTCTATATGCCTCAGGAGGCATGTCTCCCACTGTTTGTTTCATTTACCTGCTTAGAGACTATCCCTGATCCATAAGATGGACATGGACAGACTCACGAAGACTGTGACTGTGACTGTTAGTTGTGACAGTTTTTCTTTCTCTTTTATTCAAGTCCAGGTTTTGGTTTTGGTTTTTGGACCTTGTTTAATCTACTATAATAGGCTTGAGTTTGCTTGATGTATAATGGAAATAGGCTTGTGTGGCATAAGCTTCTGCCTGGGGTCACCACCTGCTCCCACAAAGCTGAGTAGCCAATAATTCCATACAGTTCTTTTCATATTAATAGAATAATGGAAGGCAGATGGTGTGCCAGGAGGAACGCTTTTCTTTTAGGCTTTGAGGGCCTGTTATGGGGCAAATTGCTGAAGTTCTGACTCCCTGCACTGCAGATTGTGGCCTTATTTGGAAATATGGTGTTTCAGATACAATTGTGTTAAGATGAAGTCACACTAAAGTAGGATAAGCTTCTAATCCAGTATGACTTGTGTCCTCATAAAGGGAGAGATTTGGGCACTGACACACCCATAGGGAAAATGTCACATGAACATTAAGGCAGAGATTGGGGCAATAAGTCTATTCACCAAGGAACACCAAATATTTTAGAGAGAGAGAGAGAGAGAGAGAGAGAGAGAGAGAGAGAGAGAGAGAGCGCACTAGCACAATATCCCTGACAGCCCCAAAAGGAACAGTCCTGCCAACACCTTGATCTTGAACTTTTACCCTCTACATCTATGAGGCAGTAAAACTTGTTGCTCAAGGCACCCAGTTCTTAGTACTGTTTGTGCAGCCTTTGCAGACTAATACCAGATCCCTGGAGAAATAGTAATTTGAAAACTCCAGAAGAGAAAAGAGAGCCCCTGATGTGCCCTGATTAAAGTTTCCACTGCAGCATGGGAGTTTGGATGTAGGACTGAGGGTTCAGGAAGTAGAAAGGAGTAACCCAGACTAACAGACCAGCTTCTGAAGAATGCAAGTGCTTGTTATGTGAGGACATTGCTCTGGGGTGACCTTTTACCTCATTACAGAAAGCAGTATTGTTCATTAGAGATGGAAATATATTTTCTTCAAGACCACAAGGAACAGAGATTTTTAAGTGGGCAAATGAATGAATGAAAGCATAGACAGCTCTTGCTTTGTAGCCTTGGCTGGCTTTTGAACTTGAAATTTCTTCCCTGCCTCAGCTTCTAGGATTACAGGTGTTTGCTACTATACCTGGCTTGCTTTGTTTTGTTTTGTTTTTTAATTGGCCATCTATAGTTTAAATGTTACCATCTGGAACACTAACATGTAACAGAACTTTCTCCAGTGATACTAGAATTCTGGATTGACACTTTCTTATACAGTAGCCACTTACCATCAAAGTGCTTAGAAATAATGTAGCTAGTGGAGCCAAGGAAATAAAAGTTTCATTTTATTTAATTTAAGAATAACCAGTGATGGCTAATGGCTACTGTCTTAGGTGTTTCAAATCTAAAACATACAAATAGCTATGGCATAAAGCCAGGGAGAACCAGGGTGCCTGGACCCTTTGTGGAGTCCTTGGGAAGGTCACCTAGACTCACCCTTGCCTGACATGTGTGCAGAGTTGCCCTTGGGTACAGGAGATGGTGGGAGTGAAAGGAGACAACACAAGCAAAGTTTTTCAATGCTTTACTAAAACAATATTTAATATGGGGCTTTGCTGTTCCTTCTCCAAGTCCAAGTTGTCTTAGGCCAGTTTAGTACTTCACAGAGAGATGAAGTAAAGTGGCAGACTGGAGAAGGGAGGGGCTAAGTGTGTGGTGCAGGTAGACAGAGCTGTTTCTTTTCAGGGTTTGTGTGCCAGCTCCTGATGTGCTTTGAGGGGTCGCTGGTGTCAGTGTGTTAGGAAGGTGGGGAAATGCAACTGGACCACTTCTCAGCAGGTTCCTGTAGTGTCTGTGCCCTGAGGTGGTGTTGAACTGAAACTCATCTGGGACTGCTTTTCTCTCTCCCCTACTCCCACTCCCACCCCCCAGCCCATAAGTTCAGGATGCTGCTGCATAGACTGCATGTGGAATATTTCAGAATCTAAAATGGAACCCCAACTGGGCATCATTAAATGCAGTTTCACACTGAAAAAGAATGAATCCTTGTGACTGTTCTGGCCATCTTGGACAAATGACTGTTGTCATTGTATCTCTGCTGGCTTTGGCTCAATGCCCAGTATAATTTAAAAATTGCTTCTTTTTCCTGCCCTACATAGTTATCATTCTGATCTAGATAGAAACAAATAACTCCTCAAGTCTTAAATTTTCTCTGAACTCTGAGACCAGCTAGAGTACCATTTGAAAATGCTGTGTATCTGAGAGGGACCTGCTCTTCTTGGGCCCCACCCCATATGGCAGAGTGGATTCTAGGCAACAGAGAGATGGCTTGGAAGGAGCACCAGAGGAGATGGTATTCAGCCAGAACCACTGGGTCTTGGGCCGGGCAGAAGTTTTAGTTTTTAGAAGAGGTTAGAAAGGGAGAAGAGGGTGAAGAGAAACTGCTTTCAAGTTTAGCAGCTTTGGTCCTGGACACTTATGCTTGGGGGACCTGGGAGACATCAATACATAACGATAGCTGAGAGTAGGTAGTGCTTATCTAGTTACTGCTTGCAGTGTGCCAGGAGGGTTCCGAGCATGCTGCTTTACATGCATCAGTCTACCTATGTACAAATTCTCTCTTCTCCAAGAATTTATCAGCTCATTGCAGACAGATTAAACAAATCAACAAAAGACATGAAGTGATGCCAAGTAATATACAGTGAGTAGTGTTAAAAGGCACAAAGAGAAAGCCCTGAGTCCCAAGTGTCCAGGGGATGCTCTGAAAGATGTGTGACCAGTGGAGCCCATGTTTGCCTCAAATGGTCATAGGACAGTGAGTATCCAACCTGTCATGACTGGACCAAGTTTTTGGTCACAGGTTTTTCTCACTTGAATGTAGGTATTTGAGTGAAGTAGCCATCACAGATGGAGAGTTCAAAGGGACCACACAGAAATAATGAATAATTCACAGGTGCAGTTGGCAGCCTTGGTGTCTCCATGTGCCTTTCTGTCTCATCAGGATACACACAGAGGGCAGCCCCAACCCCATCTGCTCTGTGCTCCCGGGCTTGAGCTGAGCTTTAATAACTTTGCTGTCACCTGCTTACATGAGATCATTCATCTCTTCTATGTTTAAATAGTTCTGGCTAGGACTTGCAGGGTCTTGCTTGATTGTCTACAGGATTGACTTCTGGGTAGAATGAGCATTTATTGTATGTACAGGACTCTGACTGTAGTGAATGGGTACTGAGATAGGTAGGTGTCAAAGGGCCTCAGACTAAATAGTAGTTGGGGTGGAAGGGGCCAGATGAGGAAGGTAGTAAGCCTACGCATTCAACTTGGGCCTTTGGAGAGTGAAGGAAGTGACTGGGGAAGGGAAAATGACAGGAAGAGCAGGCTTGTGGAATGAGAGCATGGGGACTTTGTGCTTGATTTGGAACTTTTGAAGTTTGAGATGTGACATCCCATGGTAACAATAGGCAGATAGTAAAAACAAAACAAAACAAAACAAAACAAAAAACAAATCTAAACAAAAACTCCAGCTCTGAGTCCTCCAGTTTTTCCTCCCAGTCTATCTTAAGTGGTTCTCCATTGTAAGTGCTTCCCCAGCAAATCTCAAGTCCCCAACAAATCTGGAGGGAGATTTTTCCTCTGTCTCCTTGGCCTTTGCTGTGGCACTTGAATGTTAAATCTAAAACCCCCTGTTTCTACTAAATAGTTAAAATGCTCTGAGGGATCCTTGGAACAGTTGCACCCTGGTGGGACTTTTCAGAGCACTCCTGGGGTTGGAAGAAGAATTTTGGGTAACTACAGAGCAGTACAGCTATAACCGCCTGAGTGATCTTCTAGTGGAGGCCTGGAGACAAGGCTGGCCCATTTGAAGGCTGGGAATGCCTGGTGAGTAGTGTGCACTATTCAGTGAACTCTGGCTACTTTGTAATTCTTGGCTAACTGCAGAGAGCCATACAGCTGCTCATCTGCTGTGACATGAGAAGGGGTGTGCCTACCAGTCTCGCTAGTTGGGTTGGGCCAGTCAGTTCAGTGATCTCTTTACTTATTCATCTGGAAAATTAAGGAATTTGGCAAGGATGTCCTTTAATGTGACTTCTAATGCTAGCATTTTATATTGCTCAGTGATCTTTTGTTTAGGGAGTAATCTTTTTTTCCAGCAAGTCATTCCATAGTAGCTTATTATTTTGGCAAGAAGCAGCATGGTTAGCTAAATGGAATGTGGCCTCAGGAGTTGGCAAAGCTAGTTTAAATTCACCCTGTCTGTCCGTCAATCTGTCTATAATGTTGCTCCATTGTGGCCCTTGGCAATTAGCAGTTCCTCATCGATTCTCAAGTTTCCTCATGTGTAAAATGGGTGATGACCTGAATTTCAGGATTATTGGAGATAATGTGTACCAGGCACTATAGCAATTTCTCCTTATCCACAGAGGACCCAGGATTTCAAGACCAATAGATGCCTGTAACTGTAGACAGCTCTGAATTTACACATGATGATGCTTTTCCTACATGTATGCTATTATAATAAGTGTTCATCAGTAAAAACTAATAATAAAATAATCCTCACAACGTATTTTCGTATGTATCAGTGTTCTTTTGATTTTCATTACCAAGTGATATTTTGTACTATAGCTGTTCCACATGTTGTTTGTTTGTCCAGTTGTTTCTCCTTTGGGACTTTTATGTGTAATTCTGCTTTAAATGTTTTTGTGTACAAATTTTTGTGTGGACATAATGTTTTCAAATTTCTTAGCATCTCATTGTGTTTGGGTTATATTTACCTAATGACTAATGATGGTATATATATGCTTTAGTAATTTTCATGTCTTCTTTGTAGAAATAGATAATACATTTTTGTTTTGTTTTTTTGAGACAGGATTTTTCTGTGTAGCTCTAACTGTTTGGAACTCGCTCTATAGACCAGGCTGGCCTTGAACTCACAGAGATCCACTTGCCTCTGCCTCCCAAGTCCTGGGATTAAAGTTGTGTGCCACCACCAGCAGGCTATTTTACATTCTTTACTCATTAAGAAATTTGGGTATTTGTCCTTCTGTTGTTGAGCTGTAAAAGTTCTGTGTATGTGGTGGATAGTCTGCAACAGATCCTCAGTCTGTGTTTGCCCCTCATCTCAGCTTTCTCACAGAGATCTGTAAGCTTCTAGGTGACTTCTAGGACTAATTTTCCTGATTCTGAATCATCTTAAACCTTCACCTTATATACTGTCCAAGGCAAACTCATAGCAGCAAGATAACTGGATTCTAGAGATGCTAACTGGCTGAATCCATTTAGGACTGCTACTAGACTCAGTTTCTACATGGAGGGGTTACAGGGCAAGTGTACAGCTTTCTGTTGTTGTTGCAACTGTGCCAGAGAGTCCTCCATCCTGTGCTGTGGACATCTAGATATTAGGGATAGGGATTACAAAGGATTGTGTATTTAGGGACAATGACTTTTGTCCTTTGTCGCTACAGAGATGAGTAATGTGTTTTCCGAGAATGATCTGGCAATTTTAAATCACATACAGAAACAACTCAAGGAAAATCATGTGCCTGTTTTATTAAGAAGAGAGTTGTTTGGGAAGGTCTCGAAGCTGCTGTCCCACTGTGTGCTCTCTGCCTTGTGTCCCTTTGGCTTTAGTCCCCTCACCTTCTCTAACAGGCACAGCCTCCCCTTTTTGCCAGTGTGGATTTGGTTATCTCTCCATGTCCAGATGGGTGTTGCATTCTCCTGGAAAATTCCCTTGACTTCTGTGGCTAGGACCCCTTCACAGCTGCTAGGGGAAGGGGCCTGTGGTAATGCAAAGACTGGCAGGTCATCCTAGGCTGTGTTCCTGAGAGCCTTCTCTATCACTTTGAGACGGTGTAGAGCTGTGAAGCCACAACCCCAAACCAAACACTTGGTTTTAATCATGGACTTGATTGAGTATAGACAGATGTTATTGACTCCTCCTATCAAGTTAGTCAAGGTAGTTTAAATTCTTCTGAGTGCCTGGGAGATGCGTGTTGGAAGACAAGGCCAGCCCAACTGCCTTTGGTTGTGCTTACCTTTAAGGTGGGAGAATACCTATGACTATGCGAGGCCATCCCAAGAAAGGCAGTCGGTAGATTACCTTGGCATCTCTGAACATTTTGACCTTGCTTCTACTTGGCTGTTGTCTTAGAAAAACCTCCAGAATGTTGCTGACTAATTAGAATGCTGTTACTTTGTAGAAACTAGAAGATGGCATTGGACTATTTAATCCAAATCCATTATTTTCCGATCTTTTCTCTCATAAAAAGTATTAAATATTTGGGTATATTTAAAAGTGTGTCTTTGATAAACAAATTTGGGCCATGGGATATATTTGCACTGCTCTCTTGGTGATTCACAGTGAGACAACAATATTAACAGCTCTATGAAGTTCTGCAGTAAAGGCAGGAGCTTAATTTTATTTAGTCTGGTATTTCAGAAACTATTTGATCCCAGTTCCTTTCACCCCTCCCCCATAAGTATTAATACCCTACAGGATACTAAGCACACTGTGGAAACTCTCCTTTACACACAAGGAAACTATGCTATGTTTGGAAATATTAAGTGACTTGTTTAAAGTCAACATAAAGTCAAACTTGAAACTACATTTCTTAACTCTTACTCTGTTGCTTATTCTACAGATTATTGCCATCATGTTTGAATATATAGTCATTATGTTTGAATAAGGGAATAGGTTTTGTTTGTTATGTTTCCAGATAGTACCTCATTTATCCCAGGCTGTTCTTGAACTTCTTATCTTCCCATATTAGTCTCCTAAGTGCTAGGATCTCAGGATTGAGCCAGCTAAATTATTTTTTAAAAATGTCTTCATTTATAGTGTTAATAATACACACAGGAATTAGAGTGAGATTGTGAATCATTTGAAGCCTTTCCCTGTCCTTTTGCCAGCTTATGACTTTGGGCAGGTAGGCCTGCTGGTATCCCTGAATCTGTTCCTTCTACAGAGACTGATGGCAAGGACAACCTCCCAGGGGTGCTGTGAGGATTGGATCAGAGAGTATCTGTAAAGATCATAACTGCATTCTTTGTTTCCTCTGACTTTCTTCATCACATCAGGGCTGAGCTCAGTAACCTGCGACTTGAAAAGCTGAGCATAATGCAGATGTTAAAAGCTGGTAAAGGTAGTTGTAGTAGGTGCGTATTGCATGGTATTGAAGCGAATGCACACCAGATAGTATGACTGCCTAGGGAAATGCAGAGCTGTACTAAGCGGCTAGCTACTCATGGGATTGGCGGTAACATAGAAGGGATGACGGGGCAGAGCGAATTATCTGGGGCCAGCTGAACAGCTAGCAGTATATGGTGGGACAAATTCCAGCTCACAAGACACCTTCCTTTTCCTTTACCACCACAGGTGAAAATGTGCTTGAGATGTCAGGGTGCCTTTGGAACAGAATTTAAAAGCAGGCCTGCTAATCAAGTCTGTCCTGAGGAGAGTGGGCTGAAGGACAAATGGAGCATTGCAGAAGAGCAGGGCAGTGCGGGCACAGTAGTGGGGCCCGGTACAGCGACTCCGCGGAAGCTGAGTGTTTCTTGGGTAGATACCCGAAAGGTGCTCGCCGATGCACAGGTCCTTGCCCTCTCTCCTGTTGGAAGGATGTCTTTCTTACCTCACCATCCTGGCCCACCCAGTTTGTCTAGCTCCAGCATTTGCTTACTGCCAGCTCAGAGAGGACCCAGGCCCAACACTGAATCATCTGGTACTGGTGGTGGACTTGGCCTCTCCCTTGGTTACCAGACCATATGGGTACAGTTTCTTCATTCACTCTGGAATATACCAGTCTTCCTGACACTTGCCTTGGATCACTGTGTTTCTGCTTTCTCCTGCCCCTCATCCCTCTGTCTTTCTCTCTTTCTAGTTTCTCAGCAGGCACTCTTAGGAGTATTATCCAGAGTAAGGGTAAATAGCTCTACCAAGGTCCTGACCAGTGGCTTATGATGGGACAGTGAGAACATGCCAATTTGCATCCTGCTGCAGCTGCTCCTTACCCAGAGCACCTCTTCAGCTGGCAGCCTGGTGCATATTGTGTCAGCCTTGACTGCCATGCCAGGTGCTGGCAGGCTCTTGGAATGATACAGGCTAGATGTGCTGCTGACACCAACTGCCTCACAGCTTCTTTTGCTCATTTACCTTGAGGTGAACAAACCCTGACTCCTGCTCTGAACTTAGACTGTCTTTTATAATGTCAGGAGGACAGCTGTTTCTGTGGAATTGCTTTCCGTGTGTCTTGTCTGGAAGCATGTATGTTGGGACTCTTGGAGAGTTCAGAAGGCTAATTTAGAAAACAGGTAGCGGTTCCTCGAAAGGCTAACCATAGAGTTCTCTCGTGACCCAGCAACTCCACTCCTGTACAGATAAATGTTAAGAAGAATGAAAACATTTGTCCACACAGACTTGGGCTTCAGCTTATTGCAGCAGTGTGCATTACAGTCAGAAAGCACAAGCATCAGCTAGATGTCCATCACTGAGGAGTGGAGAAACAAACTGTGCCGTAGCTAGCCCGTGGACTCTCATTTGTCAGTAAGCGAGAATCAGATGCTGACATGTGCATGGAGGAATTTGAAAAACTTCTAAGTAAAAGAAAGAAGACAACAAAGCCCACAAGTTGTATAATTCCATTTATACCAAATGTCTTCAATTGGCAAGTCCACAGAGCAGGAAGTGGATCTGTGGTTGTCAGAGCCTGTGGGAAGGGGAGATGGGAAGTGACTGCTAATGGATGTGGGGTTGCTGTTCAGAGTGTGATGAAAATGTTTTAGGATTAGTGATGACAGCCACATAGCTCTATTCGAAACCACTAAACTGAATATTTTAAGAGGGTAAGGTGTGTCCTAGAAGGAGCAAGCATTGATTCTGTCCCCTGTAAAGAGGAGCCAGGTGGAAAAACAATATGGGGATGTGGAGGTACAGTGGGGGAGGAGGAGCATGGAAGGTTCTCTCTGACCCATGGTGTTTGTTCAGTTCTTGGTGCCAATCCCTGCCTGTAGCTAAGTTTCAGTGGGACCCTGCTAGGTTACAGTGGCTAATGAATAAATGACAATCAAATATTTTGTTTGGAAATAACTTCAAACAACAGAAAGATTATAGGAGCCTGGCTGCCTGTCACCTGGCCATTGTCATTTGACCTTTGATTGGCAGCTTGCTTTCTTGCAGTCAGGGAAAGAAGCAGTCCCAGCAGTTTTCTACCATGACTTGGGTAGTGAGCTAGGAAAATAAGCACCTGCAGAAATAGTTTTCCACTCCGGAACTAACTGACATGGAAAAGGTTCTGGCATCTTCCTGGAGTTTTAAGGAATGAATACTATGGGAAATAGATTCCTGGGCTGCCGACCTTTCCCTTTGAAATTCCTTACCCCAGTTTTTAGGATTTTGTGGAGTAAAGGCTTGGAAATAAGACATCAGCATGCATATTCTTTCCTCTTTTCTCTATTTCTCTTTAGTGCATTCTCATACCTATTCCCACCTTTTGTTTTGATTTAGCAATTTTTAGAAAAGAAACTATTTAACAAGGTAAGGGTCACTGAAGAAATCAGCCAGACTTCCGCATGAACCATTTCATTTGAGTCAGGGCAGAAAGGGAAAAGGGTTTCCTTAGGGAGAGTAAGAATGGAGCCTATAACTTCATTTGTACCTAAGTAAAAAGAATGGAAGGGCTTGGCTGACAGGTACAGGACCCCAGAGCAAGCTTGGGAGAACCACTTGGGTACTGTACAAGACAGCACTGACATTTCAACTTGCCTTTAAGGAGTTAGCTCTGTGCATTTGCCTCCTCTGTATCCACTGTCAGTTGGAACACAGACTTGTATGTCTTTCTTTATATTATGGGCAGCAGAGGCACCTGGAATGGCACGTTGTTTTGATTCTTCCTGTGGGACTTGTTGCTGTGTGTTTCCCCTTCAGGACCATTGTCCCCCTTAAATCCTGCCCCCACCTAGGGACTTGGTGTTATGTCCCTTTCTTATTGTCTCCCGGCTTTGACTTGAGAACATGGTCATCAGAACTCCTGGGGCCAGGATGAAAGCTGATTTAGTTTCCAGTCAGCTTTGGCCTTGGAAAATGAGGGCAGACTGGATGGAAGCTTGACCAGAAGTGTATGTCCTCTGCAGTCTGCTGCCCATGTTCCCCCAGGGAGGGACCTCAGTTAACTGGACACTGTTGTGCCTCATTTCTTTGTGGTGGCAGCATAGAGTGCCTTTGTTCAGCCTGGCACCTGAACTCCAGGACATGCCCTCCCCTCTTCTTCCAGCTGCTTCGCCTGAAGTGGCCATGTGAGCCTGGGTCTTCTCCAGCCTGCTCTCTCCTGCCGTCAGTCTCAAGGCTGTAGACAGGTCCGCACTCTCCTATCTCTGGTTAGGCCTTACCTTTCTGGGGCATCATCTTTCTTTTAAAATATGTGTATGAGTGGTTTGTCTACATGTGTGTCTGTGCATGCCTGCTGCCTATAGAGGTCAGAAGAGGTCAGCAGAATTGCCAGTGTGAGCTGCCATATCAGTGCTAGGAATCAAACCCAGGGCCTCTGAAAAGCAACCAGTGTTCCTGATGTTGAGCCCTCTCCAGCCCCTGAGCACCATCTTTCATACAGACTCTAACATCCTCACACACAGACACCTCCAGATGCTAACAGCCATCAAGCTTTAACTATATACACCCATTTCCCATTCAGAGATCCTACTCCCTTCTCTACCATATCCTTTATGCTTCCAGAATAGAATGAAACCAGGTGCGAAAGACCTTTCTCACTCAGACACTAGCCTGTCTCTCCAAATCCATCTTCTGCTGTCCTAGCAAGAGCTCAGCTATGGTCAGCATCTGCATCCTTCCCTGTATTCCCTGTAGATGTTTGGTCCTGCGCCATCTCATCTCAGTTTTATACTGCAAACCATCCCTGGTCCTATGGAAGATAGGTAACTCAAAATCTTAAATAAAAATAGATCCAATCTGTTCTCTCACCACAAGGCGAGGTCCCTAGCCTTGATGCTTCAGCTCCCCTTGGGCCGCTCTCTACTGTATCCCACCCACCACTGGACACCCACCACTAGGAGTGCTTCTTCCTCTGAGTCAGTGACATCTGATTGGAGAGCTGCCGTCTGTGGTCGGTTATCTTTTCTGGTCTTGCCCGACAGTGTGCTTGTCTTTGTAAAAACAAGCAGTACTTTTGTTCCACATTGCTTGCACATCATAGGCTCTCAGCAGATAGTTTTGGCTTTTTCACCATAGCCTATAGAATCCTTAGTTTAGCAAATTTGACCACAAATTCTAGGATTGTTTGATTTTGAAAGTCTGGATCAAGCTAATTTATCTTCTAAAAGGCAGGTTAGTTGTTCAGCCTGGATCATTTAAAGTAAGATAATCTTAATATCCAACCAAGAGGGCACCCTCCATAGTTCAAGGCCTTTTCTGGAATCTCAGGAGAACAGAAGGTGTTCATTGAGCACAAGGTTAAGCAAAAGGCATATGTCTAAGCAGAATATCTGCTGTAGAGGAAATGTTTGTCTTTAAAGAACCTGAGTAAGATTTCTAAAACCCAATACCCTCAGATCCTTTATCAGTGGGAAATCAGACTCTTACTTCTAGATGTCACCACGACCACTGTCAGTTATCCTTATAAGACCTTTATTTTGGTATGTTTCATATATTGGGGTTGCCAATTTATGGATATTCCCATTAATTACACCTTAGGTTGGTAATCTGGAGTCAGAAATCAGATGATTTGTTAAATCCTGAATCTGTAGATTTTTAAGGCTTCATTCCCTTAAGATCTGTAAGTCTTTACAACATAATACTCCTACTAGGGAAAGGAAAAATGCCCATGTCTCAAAATCCTGTATCCAAGATTCTGTATAATTTAGTAGTTCAGAGTAGTATTTGTTCAGTTTTCAATGAATCAGTGGTACTCTGGGTGTGTAAGCAACACTATTTTTAAAGCTATTGCTGACTTCAGTGATAAAGAGGGTACAGAATGTGCTTTGCTGGACTTGAGAGCATACCGTGAGTAATATCCATTACTACCATGATGTCAGAACTTGAATATTCTTCACCAAAAAGATAACCATTGCATCAGGGTGCTGAGGAATGCAACTGGAGCAGGGTGAGAAGGCCCAAACACCAGCACATGATAAAACAGACAGTCCCCCAGGGGACTCAGGCCTGTCAGCAGCAGTGCCCACTCCCTGTGGCCAGTTTGGAAAATAGCTTCTTGTTTAGTCACCAGAAGCTGATTTGCCTCAAAGTTTCCAGGCCAAACTGAAGGCATTTTTAAAGGCAATCCTGTACCTTCCACTTGTTCAGATAACTACTAGATGGTAATTGGTGTGTGTATACTTGAAGTCACTAACATGACCGTGCCATTCCATTATTTACGCCTTAACCTTGTTGAAGCATTCTTACATTAAAATAAGGAAGAAAGGGATTAAACTACCTAGAAGTTTTAAAGTCATCCTGACAAACGTGTGCTCTAGTTTTGATGGGTAAGCATCTTGTGCATCAAGACATAATCACATTCATACGTAATGGCAACATTGAGGAAAATTACAGTGCTGGTTAAGATGGGTTTGATATGTAGAGGCAACAGACTGTTCACATGCATGCTCTGTCTTGGGTCACTGGTCTTCGCTTCCTTCAGCCCTCCTTCAGTTGCTCAAGCCACACAGCCTCTCCTCCCTGGATCAGGGCTGCTTGCATATAAGTAAAGAGGACAAAATTGTCACACTGGCTTCTAAGTTCTGGACCAGAAGCAATGCTTCTCACTCACTTTTTTGCTGGTTTAAGGCTTAAGGCTTCATTTAGTGCCAACCCTAACTCTTATATTGTGTGACTTGAGTTGGTTGAGTTCTAGCAGGGGATTTCTGAGTGGAAGGCTCAAGAAAAGTTACTAAGATTCAGGGGAAAAATCCAAACATTCATATTTTTCTAAGACTTTTCTATTTTGTGCTTTTAGTAGGCATTAACAGAGGACATAAAATTTAGAAAGATAAATACTGCCTATCTCAGGAGTGGGTATTTATTTTTTTCCCTAAAGTATGTCATCAGAAAAGTTGAGATCAGTTTATATGATAGATACAAACCTGCCGTGTGCACATCACACATAGAATCCAGGTCTCACTGGTGACCATGAATAATGCTCTTGAGAACCATAAAAGAAACACAAAATTTATGAAAGGAAATTAAGTAAATAAACTTTGAACCTAAAACTTGTATGTTCTTCAAGTCGCGCTGCCCTCCTCAGTATCTTGTGGACTAACCCTACCTTCCTTCAGGAACAGTACTGGAGGGAAGGAACACTTACTTGTACACTTCCTCCAACACATGTCTCTTCCCATCTCATTGTCTCTGTTTCTGTTGCCCACTCATTAAACACAGCATGCTGCACCCCTCACCTTTGCCAGGCATGGCGCTGTGTATTGTGAGCACCAGTTTTTAGTGCATCATACCCTCATGTGTTAGATAACCACAGTAAGCTGGCCAACCTCCCTCTCCTCATTTTTTTGCTGTCCACCTTCTTGAGTTTACTGTGTGCCAGAGTTGTACACACAGAAAATATATACACTTGTTTAACCCACACAGAACCCTTGTGACAAACTGTAATTACCCCCACTTTCTAGACGAAGCAATTGAAGTACCAAGAGCTTAAGTGGCCTACTGTGCTCATACGGGTAGAACTGCTTTTGACAACTCAAAAATGATCTAAAACAAGCCCTTGGAGCCCAGAGCACAGATCAATTGGAGTTTGCTGATATTGCCAACAGCCATCCTGTCTTCCACATTAGTACACATGAACGCCATCAGACATCTCAGCCATGACCTGAGAGGAAGATACCAGTGGTAGGGACCTGTGTGAAAGTAGGCACCTCTGCCAGCAAATGGAGCTGCTGAGTAATAATTTCAGGGGTTAGGTTCAATAACAGCAACTCATAGTATTATAATGTCCTTGCAAAAGACCACGGAAACTACTTCAATTTGCACATTGAGCATGGACTTCTGGATATATGATTAAGGGACCCCAACTGACTTCCATATCCACACACACACATACAAATCCACACACATTACTACACATTGCATTATTGCACTTAATAATTTCCAAGGTGCATGGCAATGTTTCTTTATTATTCTGAGTGTGTTCCTGAAATGGGGGTTCTTATTTTCTCACCCTTTCTTTTGTTTTTCTCCTTCCCTAACTCTTTCTCTCTATCTTCCTCATTCCTGCTCATCTTCCTTTCAGTCACAGCACAGAGGTGACACTTCCTCTGCTTCCCCAAAGGAGCCTGTAACTGAGCTTAGTCAGTTGAAAGCAGCTAAGGGGAATGGCAGAGTTCTCCAGAGAATAAAAACTGGGAGGTAGAGCTGCTGTAGCAAATAGGGTTGTCACATAAAGCAGCAAGGGTGGCAGGTTGTCATTCTCAGACGGAAGGTAAAATGAGAGACAGCTCAGGGGAAAAGGGTCCAGTGTGTTTCCCATCAGACTCACTGTGCCTAAGCAGCAGCTTGCACACAGTTCTGTGAGCAGTTAGCAGGCAGCATCTGAGAAAGGGTTCAGAGACGCAAGTGGAAGTGAGGCCAAGAGGCAGCAAGCAGGTATAGCACTAACAGCAGCAAATTCTGTGTTCTGGTTCCCTTTTCTACGATAGCAGGAAGCTGAGGTTGGGAAAGGTGAGGTGGTGTTGCTGATGTCTATGTCCTAGGTCTCCCCAGTTAGGACAAAGTGAATTTTCATGTGGCTTCATGTTGCTCAAAATCAGACCTTAGTCATGGTGCACTGGCATATTTTCATCAAGGAGGAGTTGTTGAGCATCCTGACAGGAATGGGATTGAGAATGGGAGGAAGGCTGTGGATGCCTCTACAGCTCTTCAGTCTATAGGTAACAAATACAGGCTGTGAGGCCATGAGGACAAGTTGCATTTGGCAGCTTTCAATAGCTAAGTATTGAATAGTGTCTTTTCAATAGCTAAAAATATTTTGTCATAGTTTGAGTGTAGGCATGTTTTTTTTTTTTCTATGAAATACACCCTGAATTGTGATAGTTTATTTGGTTCAGAGCTACTGTAACAAAGTAGCACAAACCAGGTGCCTGAGAACCACAGAAACCAAAGCTTCTGCAGTTCTGAAGCCAGAGGTGGGAAATAAAGGTGTCAACAAGTAGAACTCCTTTTCTTCTCTTCCTTCTGGGCCTGCAGTCTTTGGTGTATCTTGGTTTGCGGCTTCATTCAGTTTCTGTCTGTGTCATTTTGTGGAATTTCCTCCTCTTGTAAGGGCACCAGTTAGGACTCACCTGATTACCTCATCTTAATTTGACTACACCTGTAAATACCCTATTTCCAAAGAAGGCCATATTCATAGATAGCTGCTTGGGGCTGAGAGTTCTATATACCCTTTTCATCAACAGGTCGTAATGGAAAGAATTTCTCATAGTGTAAGACCCCACATGGGAATGGTAAACGAGATTTCCAGCTCTGTCTCTGAGTGTCAGATTTTCTGGATAAACTTAAAAAGACAACTCAGCAGTGGACTGGGCATGGAATAAGCAAGCATCTGGGGATATCTGATTTTCTTCACAAGGGAAATAAGAGCCGACTAGTTTATGAGTCTTAGTTTATGCTTTATAAGACATTTCTTTTTTTTTTTTGGGTTTTTTTTTTTGGTTTTTTTTTTTTGTTTTTTTTTTTTTTTTTGGTTTTTCAAGACAAGGTTTCTCTGTAGCTTTGGAGCCTGTCCTGGAACTAGCTCTTGTAGACCAGGCTGGCCTCGAACTCACAGAGATCCGCCTGCCTCTGCCTCCTGAGTGCTGGGATTAAAGGCGTGCGCCACCACCGCCCCTATAAGACATTTCTAAGGGATAGCATAATTCATGTGAGGCTTACTCACCAGCCGACTACTGAGCCTCCTCAGTGACTGCTACAAGTCTGGCGTGTTGAGGTGGTCACTAGGGACTGAGAGCTGCTGGCACACAGAGGACAGTACACCACCTGCAAGTGGCAGGGAGGGTTGAAGAGGTCAGGGAGGAAGACAGGTGACTCAGCACCTGAAAGGAGCCCACTGCGAGTCTGATCATTCTCATTTAGAACATCCTGGGGCCAGTCTGTCTGGAGTTTGGGGGCCAGTACTTAAATGGGTTTCATCTGTTTTGAGGTCAGAGCTGTAGTTACTCTTTTTTTTTTTCACAGTTTGTGAGTGTTTGCTGTTTTTGTTTTTTTGTTTGTTTGTTTGATTGATTGATAGGTTAGCTTTTTGAGATCCTTGCTTAGAAATAAAATACAAGACTAGAAAAAAATTACTAACCTTTGGATAAAAAGGACAATTTAGGTAACAGGTGAGAATTCATTAACATTGGGCTCATTATCATTAACACCAAAGTGGGCATGAGGCGAGATCCTCCCAGCCTCAACCTACTCCACACTCAGCTATAGCAGCTGTGCTTTTGAGGTTCTTTATGCAGGTGGCTTCAGACTTATTCCACATATTCAGATTCACAACCCCAAACCTCATTTGGATGCTATTAACCTGTCTTTTGCAATTGTCTTTGATACCCAAGTGACTGCAGTGCTTTCTTCACACGCACAGATAGCATCTTTGTATGGCCTTTTCCAGAAGCACAGTGACAAACTAAGTTTGCAGAACTTAGTTTGGTATAACTACTTTACTCTTACTTGTTTCCATATGTGTGACTGAAATATACTTGCAGGTTATTTAAGGCAGGATTTAGGGAAAGTACAAAATGAAACATCTTACCTCAAAGGAAAAAAAGCAAAGGGTGTATATCATGACATCCTGACAAAATTATACTTAAGTAAAATGCTTCTGGTCTTCTTAAACTTACTGTTACAGTATGAATTGTGTGCTCCCATATTCATACAAAGACTTCATGACCCTCAGGACTTGTTTAGAGAGAGAACTTTACAGGATTGTCATGTTGAAGTGGCTGTGTTATGGTGGACGTAAATTCGGTATGGCAGGTGTCCTTTCAGAGGGGAAAACTAAACACAGATACACACAGGGAAGACACTGAAGAGACACAGGGAGAAGATGGCTATCTAAAAGCCAAGGAAAGAGGCTTGGAACACCTCATTTACTCCCTGGTCTCCAGAACCGTGAGATGCCTCTTTGTCATCAGCCGTTCAGCAGCCTACCGTAGTGCTTGGTTAAAAAGCTGTAGCTGGCGAATCTGCCTATGTTCAGCAGTTATTGGCTTTCTGTTTGTTGGCTAGGCTTGGTGATCCATGCCTGTAGTTCTAGGAAACTGAGGAAAGGGAATTTCGAGTTTTAGGTTATTCTGGGCTACATAGTGAGACCCTGTCTCAAGCAAAACATACTATTTATTATTCTTGGGATTTGTTTGTTTTTAAATGAGTCTCCATTATTTCAACTCTGGTTTTAAAAGTATTTTGGAGTTGTTTTTTACCAGCTTGTTTTCTCTGTTGCTACCTATTTATTGTAGAAACTGAAAAGCGTGTGTATCTTATCAGCAGTCATTCTTTACTTCAGCATCAGATTGGGTGTACTGCTGGGGATGTATCATTAGTATTTGTGGGGTTGGGCATGGAATCTGGGTCTTGCACATGGTAGCTGCCTTCCTAGGCCTTGCCGCATTGAGAGTATTCAGATTGCTTGCAAACACCAACACTGTAGAGATAATCGTCCTAGACTATAGGTACTAATCCACTGTATGGAAGTGCTGGCTTGGATTGACACTGACTTTATGCAAGTCCAATACAGGGGAGTTGTAAGAGGTCACTAAAGAGAGACTTGGAGTTGTGGGCAAGGTTGACAACTTTCAGAAAGAGAAGAGAGTTTGAACACTGACAAGGGCTGACTTTGACAAATAGTGAACAGTAGGTAGGTAAATGTATAAGAAATTTTCAAATAGCAGGGAAAAGATGTTTTCTGAATTAAACACAGTTTATGGTAAAATTTGAAGAAACACAACTTCCAAATCAGGAGCAGAAGGAGAGAGAGCACGAGCAAGGAACTCAGGACCGCGAGGGGTGCACCCACACACTGAGACAATGGGGATGTTCTATCGGGAACTCACTAAGGCCAGCTGGCCTGGGTCTGAAAAAGCATGGGATAAAACCGGACTCGCTGAACATAGCGGACAATGAGGACTACTGAGAACACAAGAAAAATGGCAATGGGTTTTGATCCTACTGCACGCACTGGCTTTGTGGGAGCCTAGGCTGTTTGGATGTTCACCTTACTAGACCTGAAAGGAGGTGGGAGGTCCTTGGACTCCCCACAGGGCAGGGAACCCTGACTGCTGCTCTTCGGGGTGATGAGAGAGGGGGAGTTGATTGGGGGAGGGGGAGGGAAATGGGAGGCGGTGGCGGGGAGGAGACAGAAATCTTTAATAAATAAAAATTAGATAGACATAAAAAATTATTTTTAAAAGATTTCTTTTAACATATAATGTATTTTGTTCATATTTTTTCTGTCCCTCATCTCTTCCCAGATCCTGCCCACCTCCCTTCTCTTGACCTTTTGTCTTTCAAAAAAAAGTATATATTTTCTATTAAAAAAAAAGAAACACAACTTATGACAGATGATATAAAAGGCTTTGAAAGTTCTTAAGAGAATTATATTTCTTGGAAAAGCAAGGGGTATATGTGATGTGTCTGTTTGTCTTCCCAGGAGGATATTCCTTCTTTTTCCTCTGGTCTCTGGGGGAAGGAGAACTGTTGGCACGCTCTCAGGCAGACCTCACCACTCCTCCTCTTTTCTCGTTCTCCTGGACCAATCCCCTAATTGTGTTTATTCTCACCTCACACTTGGCGTTTCCCATGGCTCGTGAGTCCTCCTCATACTGTTTGACTACTATCTGTGCCCTCCAAAGATTACCTTATTTACCATCTGCTCAACTTTCTACATTGGTTCTCCTGAGAAACAGCTTTACTCATATGAATTCCATTTTCTTCAAGGTATCAACCTCTTGCCCATTCTCTCACTTGGGTTTTGTCTTGATTCATATAGTAAGTAGCCGTTTGTTGTTCCGGACACCTAACAAGAACCTTTTCTGAGTACAGCCCCCTAGCTGGGCTGGACTCTTACAGTCAGCAGTGACTCTCAATGTCTTTAACAGAAGAGCCTTTCCTTGCAGTTTCTATCTTTTAGATGTTTGCCTACATTCTGTCCTTGAATATTTTGGACCTATCCAAAATATTCAATATTGTTTTTGGCTTATCTATGAATAAGGTTAGGGCCACCTTGCCCTCTTCTCCTTATGGTTAATCCTGTGCCTACTCAGCCCGTCCTATCGGTTTCCATTCTCTTTTCAAAATGATTTATCTTCATTTAAGAGTCAACCTGGGACTGGAGATGACTTAGTTGGTAAAGTGCCCACTGCATAAGCATGAGAACCGGTGTTCTCTAGGAAGCTGAGCAGACGCATGTAATCCCAGCACTGGGAAAGTGGAGACAGGAGGCTCCCTAAAGCTTGCTGGCCAGCCAGTCTAGTTGAATTAGGTATGCTCTGGGTCTAGTGAGAAACCTTGTTCACAAAAGTAAAGTGCAGAGCACTCGGGAGGCAGAGGCAGGCGGATCTGTGAGTTCGAGGCCAGCCTGGTCTACAAGAGCTAGTTCCAGGCCAGGAACCAAAAAGCTATGGAGAAACCCTGTCTCGAAAAATCCAAAAAAAAAAAAAAAAAAGAGGAAGATACCTAACATTAGCTGCTGGCCTATACATACACAGACACACCTCTCACTCCCTAAACACACACAAGCACATGCACAAACACACTCACACCAAACTTTGCACAAAAGTACTAGCTACTGCTTGTCAAACACCAGCAACCCCTGACACTAACTTCACCTTGATCAAGCAATTCTTTTTTCCATGTGTTAGTAGGAGTAATGATTGTACATTCCAACATAGATATCCTGTCAGTGCTTGGCATTCAACTTGTTGAAAACTCATTCTATCCTCTTCTTCCCAAGAAAAATGTTTGACACCACGTTCCGCCTCGCCTGCTGCCACCTGTGGACCCACTTCTGTGCATCTCTCAGATGCATTTGATTCCTCTCCATCCTTTGCCCGGATGTTCCGAAACCTGTCACTGTCTTACTATTTTTTTCTCTGTGAAGCCCTATATTTTTGCTGCTTACTTTCTGTTTTCTCAGATAGTTCCTTAGTTCAGATCCTCGTATCTTCACCTCTGGGCTCTTGTGACAGCCTTCCTGTTTGCCATGCAACCTCTCCAGGTCACTTAGTCTAAGTCTTCTTACTCAAGACCAGTGTTCTGGCCGCTGTTCCATTGTACATTAAAAAGGAGATGATTGCCTCTTAAAAGAGATAAATTTTTTAAAAAATAATTTTAATGCATTTCTCAGTTGTTATCCTGACCAGAGGAGACAGAAGTAATAGAAGCCATGGTCATTGTTGTGCGTGTCTGCCATGGTTGATGTAGTCAGCTATGTCTTGAAGTTTTGATCTGTGTTCTCTTTTTTGTGACTTTTATCTGTCCATGGTTGCTATTCTGCCTGGCCTCATGCTTCTAATCTAAGAACCTAACAAATGAAGCAGAAGCTTGAGTAATGACATGAATTTGAGACCCAGGCAGACCTCAGTTCCAAACTCAACCCTGCAGTAGCAAATTGACTTTGGGCAACTTATGTCATCTCCCTAAAACGTATCTACCCATTTGTTTAGTAGGGGAAATGCACGCTCCTGCACAGTCCTGAGGAATAAGCACCCGGAGTGCAGAAAAGAGCAAGGGAGGTCATGAAAGTTAAAAGAGTCAATGCCAAAGGTGGGTCAGGGGACAGCTGGGACATCACACCAGCTTCAAATGGCTAGAATTATTTCTAGAATATTGGAGTTACTAGAATTAGGTAAACAGGCAGTTGGTGTGCACAATGTCTACTAGAGGTTAATTATTGCCTTAGCGTTTGTTAATATATTACTGATATGCAAATGGGCTTCCGTTGTTTCCAAACAAAGCGGAAGCTTCCTGAGGACAGAGACAACAGTGCTGGTTACTCCCCATTGTGAGACTGGAATTACACCCTCCTAGTAGGATCTGGAAGGCCAGCCTCACCTTTCAAAAGGTCATTGATCTTTTTAGTCACAGCTCATCTCTTATAAAATCTTGTGTGACTATAACCGGGGTGAATCCTGCTCTCAACTATGCTGTTTACCTTGGCAGTTGTTTATGTTGGCTACAATTGCCAGTTGTCCTTTTAAATTGGCATCGGACTTAACGAAGCTATGAGATTTTAAAGCTCCTTTAGGACAGTGGTGATACCCCCCTCATGCACTCAAATGGGATCCTTACTTTGTACTGCTCTCCAAATCATAGGGAAATGCCTACCTCTGCCTCCTGAGTGTCTAAAGGCATGTGCTACCATGCCCAGCTAATGGTGATGCCATAGATGGTTTTTGTGCTTTCATTCTAATTCATGCTGGTCTTTTTATATAGAGGACCTGTAATACACATCTGATGAATGATTTATTCTATTTCTCAAATGCTCAGTGCTGCAGCAATAGTATTTCTATTGTCATTATAAAAACATAAGATTCTTTAGAGCTTGTGGTTAATTCTACACTACTCTCGTAGAATTGTATCATTTATTTAACATTATACAACTAGTGGATAAACACCTTCTGATTGAACATTATATAAAAGCCCCAAAGATATTTAGTACACACTGTTTTGAAAATCTGTCATTTAGAAACAGGCTAACCTGAAATTGCCTCACATTCTTTTAAAATACAGACTTGACACACAGAATAATTGCTACAATTTTATGAATATTCTGTATATCAATGAAGAATTTTTTCTAATACTTTTCAACCCTCGGGAGGCATTAAATCATCACAAGTTTATCAAGGGTTATACAAATTTACCCTACTGTAGGGGTTTAAAACTTTCCATTTAGATATATATTTCTTTTGGGAGGAAGGGTTTGAGATGGGGTTTCTCTGACTGGTCTCAAACTCAGAGAGTGCCCTGCCTCTGCCTCCCAAGTGCCGAGATTAAAGGCATGCTCCACCAAACCCGACTGTGTGTGTGTGTGTATTTCTAACACTGATTTATTTTAACTTATTCCATATCTTATGTACAAAATGTGATGTAAAAGACAGGGTATTTTGTTAAGTATGGGAATTAATCCTTTGAGTTCTGTATTTGTAGGAAAACAAAATAACATTGTAGCTTCTATCAGAAGCTCATTATTCAGTCAATGTATGCCCAAAGGTTTTAAGAAGTGAGGAAGTTGGTACCTCTTACAGTGATCTGGACTCTACTCTTTAACTATAACTGGATTCTGAGTGGCAGTCTATTTTACATCTGCCAGGCCTAAATTAAACCTTAAATACTGATAAAATGATGCCTTTTTTTACTTATAATTCCTTCTCTTGAGCTTTGCTAAGTTCAGTGAAATTAATTCAATGAAAAAAATTAATCATATAGTCGAGCCTTCATTCATCCTTGTAGTTTCGCCAGAGTCTGATCTTCCAGTAGATAATTTGGGGTGGTGAAATGGAAAGGAAATGTACTCATATGTGAAGCAACTTTCCAGTTCATCCAATTGTGAAATAAAAAGTTATGAAGAAATGAAGCAAATATGTTAGGAAAAATACACTAAATGACACAATCTTCCAAAAAAAATGTTGTTTTAAAAAATAATGGGTTAAAAACTCAAGATCATGAAGGAACTTACCTTTTCTTGTAGTTTGTTTTGTTTTTGTTGGTTTTTGTTTTTGTAAATGAAAAAAGTTAGGTGGGCATGATGACAAATACCTGTAATCCTAGCATTGGCGGTCAAGGCAAATGTTCCTACTTGAAGCTAGAGCCTGGACTGCATAGGAAGATCCTGTCTCAAAATGCCAGAAAAAGGTTGAGTATAACTCTGGAAAAAAAAGAATTTCTCTTTGAACCTTGAAGATTAAGAAAAACAAAGAGCCACACAGAGTTATGTAGGCTTGAAAGTCAGATCACAGTCTGATTTTGCTCCCTATTCTAAGAGCCTATACCATCCTCTGACTTGATAGTTTTCAACTTTGTGAGAATGAGATTGTGTGGGACATGTGTAAATGGGGTGAGCATGCCATGCTAACCAGGCTGTCTCAGGCAAAGGTGCTCACTCACCCTGCCTCAAAGACACCCCTCCTAGAGTCAGGTGTGGCATGGGTATTTGGTAATTTAAAACCTGGAGAATACTGCGTGGTTTTAAATAGGGGTTGAAATTGAGTGGGATAGCAGTGTGTGGATGGATATACATGGCATCCATATAAAGGCCAGTGCTACAAGGCAAATGCTTTGAAAAATAGTATTTTGAAATACAGACTTTTACATGTTTTTGATGTAAAGTGGGCGTTTTGGATGGAGGGAAGCTAAAAAAGAATAGTTACTTTTCATCATTTAAACATACAAGCTATCAAAACACATTCTAAACTTGTGTGACCTGGGTTTGCTTCACATATGAGGCAGTCGTTTTTGTATTGATAAGGAATGACTTAAAATGATGCACTTTTAATTCTGTTGTGACTTTTTAATCAGACTTATAGGCACTTCTTTTTATTTGTCATGCAGCAAAGAATTTATTGTGTGATATAAGTTGACTTAATTTGTAGCCAGTTTGTAAATAAATCTTTTTTATTGATAGTTTTTTCATGAGCCTTACAACATGGAAAGAACTGGTGCTCAGTGCTCATGAGTTTAGCCTGCTCAAGAGCCAGTAGCATGGGAGTAAGAATACTCCTTTGTAGATGCTCTGCTCTCTGTCTCAGCAATCAATGCATTGTGTAGGGTTTATCTTTAGAGGCCACCAAGGCTTTACTGAGAGGTCTGGGTGGGTTATGCCTCTAAGGAGCAGGTGTAGTTACTGCAGATTTATTGTGTTATTTTTTTGGTCTTTCACACTGCCCTCCAGGGAGTTAAAACCTACCCTCCCACTAAAGAGGGACAAAGCTACTTTTTCTTCTAAAAGCCTAAGAGGAGGGGCAGAGATTGAAGTTTTCAATAGGATCAAGCTGAAAATGTTCAGTCAGCCCCTGCTATTTTTGGGGGGAAATTATTACTATTACTATTTTGTGTGTCCAGAAGGTCAGTAATCCTTGAAGAGTACAGGGGTCAGACCATAAAGAAATGAGAGGAAACATTTAGCACTTCCTTTCAAGTGGAAAACATACAGGTCTTCCCACCCTCTTCCTTGTCCCTTGCCTTAGGGATCTAAATAAATGGAGTGGCAAAGGTTGTAAGCTTGACTCACAGAAATCTGAACTAATCAGGAAGGTTTGTTCCAGAAAATCATTTCAAGGAGAAATGTTTGGAAATAAGTTTGATTGTGGCTGTGATATTATTTTAAAATGCAACTATAAAACTACCAGTGTTTTATTTCTTATAAAGATTTTAGGGCTTAAAAAGCATCATTAATATCTTTCTTTAGCTTTATTTTGTTTCAGCATTCTGTTTCCCATAGGAAAATGGACTGTGCCATAGAACAAAGGTAAAAAGGTTGTTAGGTCTACTTCTTGGAATAGTGACTGTTGACCTCAGCAGTAGCCACAGCAGCCCCAGCCAGAATTTGAGGCAGCTGGCCACAGTGAAGGGTGCAGGGAGGTTCCAGCCATGCAGGTCTTCTTGCTGATCCTGGGCATCTGTCACCCAAGGCAGCCAGTGATGATTTCCACAGTTTTATGACCCTTGGCTATCATCCCAATAACAAATAAGTCATAAGCTACCCTCTTCCCCTTTGTAAAATTCCACTCTGCAATGTGGCCTTTCCACCAAGAACTTGTAAAACAGTGAGGACAGGGACCAATGCCTCTGGAGCTTTGTGTGTAATCCGCTTATTTCTTTTCTCACCTCCTCCTCTCTTTTCTTCTAGCAGTAATTTAAAGAGAGAGGAGCAAGGTACACTCAAGGGACAGAAGCTGAGTTAATTTTGTGTAGTCTTTTCCAGGGACAGGTAGCTAAAAGCCAAGGATTGTTCTTTTCTGTATTGCTTCAAGGATGTCAAAACTTTAGACATTGTAACAAAATGTCATCTAAAATGTGTTGGGCCACATTCATAGGTGTACTGGAACACATGAGTTCTGTGAGCCATAGGTTGGACATGTCTGGTTTATAGCATTTATAACTATATGAACATTTAAGTGATACTTTCTCTACTTGTAGTATTAGGGAGATATTGACATAAAAATCAGGTGAAAATATGATTGTATAACAAACTAAAATAACAGTGTCAGACAATAATTATGTCAGACATATACAGGCATATTAGTCATAGTACCCAGGTCAAGGTTGGAGTCAGCTTTCAAACCAGAAGGGAAGTCTCTGTTGACTCATGGGTAAAGGCAGATTTAGAGTAGGATTTAGGGTTAGACCAGATCTGCCTCTAAGAAGTCAGAGCACAGCAGAGGATGGCGGCCCAGCCCACGACAGGAGCTGACTGGCCTCTGCTTTGGTAGTTTTTTTTTTTTTTTCATTTTAGAGTTTAGAGATTTGTTTGTTTTGGGTCAGGGTCAGGGTTTTGCTGTATAACCCAGGATAGCCTCAAATTCTCAATTCTCCTGTCTTACCTTTCACACACTGCAAGTGTAACATACATGGCCCTCTCTCTTGCTTTTTAAAAATCTTTGTTTGTGTAGAAAGACACCGGCAGATTCTTCTCTAACTTCAGGTCAGGCTAGCTTCTTTGGATATGTCAGTTACTGACTTTTTTCAGTTAGCAGTGCTCACCCTGCACTCTGAATTTGGCCTGGGAAAGACACAAAGAATTTATGAGACAAAAGCAAAGAGGTGTGAGGTATGACTGTAGTCCTTGGTGCCAGAATATAGTCTAGTTGTAGAAACATGGCTTAAACATGTAGATAATGTAAGAGAGAAACCACTTGTCAAATGTGGTGGCTCACATCCTAACTAACACTGGGGAGGATGGAAGCAGGAGGATCAGAAGTTCATGGTCATCCTTGGCTACATAGTGCGTTGGAGGGCAGCCCGAACTCTATGAGACCTTGTCTCAGCTCTAACCTGGAGAAGCAGTGACTTGGTTCCAGAAGGCACATGTGCTGGAGAGTGAAAGAAGCAAGTACAGAGCAGTCTCTTCTAGGAAGATGAGGGGGACCAGTTCAGATTTGAGACTTCTGGGAAACCAGTGCTTGAAGATGCAGCTAGCAGGAATTTGGGACCAAGATGTATACTGTCTCTTCAACTTTATCTTCTGGAAACTAAGGCATCACCAAAAGCTTTGGACAGAGGAACAATGCTCAGAGGTTTCTGAAGTAAGACAGATCTGGTGGCCAGATACAGGCATATTAAAGATCATTCAGGTAGATCAGGTTCCTATATTTACTTTAGGGTTACTTTTGAAAAGTAATAATTTCAGCTGGGTGGTGGTGGTGCACACCTTTAATCCCTGCACTTGGGAGGCAGAGGCAGGTGGATATTTGTGAGTTTAAGGACAGCCTGGTCTACAAAGCAGTTCCAGGACAACTAGCGCTACACAGAGAAACCTTGTCTTGGAGGGAAAAAAAAGAAACAAAGAAAAGTAATAATTTCAAATTGGGAGTGGCAAAAAGAACAGGATTAAAGAATTGGATACAAGAGACATTTTGCCTTATAGGGCTATTTAAATACTTTTAATTAAAAAAAAAGACATTTTAAAGGAAGGAGAAATCTATCAATACTGAGTGTATCTTTTGCCTGTTGAAGTAATGAAGACTCATCAAGATAAATCCATAGTTTGGGAACCAAGCAACTAGATAAATACTTTAATAACAGAAAAGGAAATGTTAGAATGGAGGATTAGATGATTATGTTTTGGGGAAAACACAAGGAGTTCAGCTTTGAAGATCATCTTTGCTGTAGCAGGAGACAGAAATTTACTGGTGGAACATTCAAGTGAGAACTTGGTACATGGTAACCATATGGAAGCTGCCTTCATAGAGATGACTGCTTAAACTGTCTGAATGAATGATACCTTTCAAAGGAGACAGACTACTGGAAGCACCAGCATTTTAAAGGAGGGAGAAGAGAAACTGCCTTAACCCTGTGTACTTAACCATGGGGAGGAGGAAGACAGTTAGGGATTCACATTAGTGTAGATAAGAGCATCAAGAAGGAAGTGGTCGTCAGGTCAGATACTGCAGGGAGGTGAAGGAGAATAGGGGTTGAAAGGGCCACTGGATTAGGCAATTAGGAAGTTATTTACCTTATGGTATTTGGATATGTTGGGGGAGAGGATTAGGAGTGAGCATTGAAGAAAAGAGTACAGCAAGCATGGATTTGCAGGTAAGAAGGAAAGAGTGAAGAGGGGGCTATGACTGCTACTCCTGCCTTTTACATTGGAAGTTTGTGCATTCATGCACACTTGAAGGCAGAAGGGAGGAGTTAGGTCAGTGATTCATTTGGACAACCTTATTCAGTACCAGCTAAAGACTTCTGTCCAATAAACAGAGAGAATCAATAGCTTCAAGGAAAAAGGACAGCAAAAACAGGATTCTAGAGAAAAATGGGAGAATATAGATTAGGAGACTAGCAGAACTTGAGACTGACCTTGGGATTCTGGACAAAATAGAAGGTGGGGCTCTGCTGAAGAGAGGGAGGGTCAGGGGACAAGTGATGGGGTTAAGAGGAAGATGTTAAATAATCACTCTAATTAGTGCTGGGGGGTCGGAGAGCAGCTGAAGCTAGATAGTTAAGTATCAGTGGAGTTTGACAGACTCTCCACTTTCTAACTGCTTTTGTAAGAAATGGTAGTGAGGCTGGGGAGATGACTCATTCAGAAAGACACATAAGCATGAGGATCTGGGTTCCATCCTTAGCATTCACCTAAAAAGCCAAGCATCTGTAACCCAAACACTGGGGAGGTGGAGACAGGAAGGTCTCTTGGGATTTGCTGGCCAGCCAGTCTAGTTGAATTAGTGAGCTATGGATCCATTGAAACTTGTCTCCAAAAATATGGTGATTGAGGAAGACACCCATTATGAAACCTGTGGTCTCTATACACATATACATGCATACTCAGATATATGTATGCACATGAACACACAAGCACACATATACACATACGTGAAATGGTTATCAGAGTAGCTTAGAAGGTAATTGGTGTTTGTTTCTTCTTGTACCTTTAAGGGGTTTTCCTTTCTCATTATTGTGTTTTTTTCACACACATATATATATATATATATATATATATATATATATATATATATATATATATATATCCAATATCACCACAATTATAAATTATATAGCTACTGCAGAAAGGTCTTAAATAGTTTCAAGATTATCTAGGTTGCAGATATGTCAGTATGAAATCATAGTTCTTTCTCTCAACTTCCACTGTGTGTGGAAGGTAAACATCTGTGCCTCTTTTAATCACAGTCCACATATTTTTGAGATGAGGACTCTTACTGAATCTGAATCTGGAGCTCACCAATTAGGTTAGACTGACTGGCCAATAAACCCCAAGAATACACCCATCTCTGCCTCCCCAGTGCTAGGTGGGCAAAGTTGCACCCAACTTCTCTCTCTCTCTCTCTCTCTCTCTCTCTCTCTCTCTCTCTCTCTCTCTCTCCCTCCCTCCCTCCCTCCCTCCCTCCCTCCCTCCCTCCCTCCCTCTCTCTCCTTTTGTGTGTGTTTGTCTGTCTGTCTGTCTCCGTCAATGCTACAAATCATGTAATCATGTTCAGTCCTTTATGCCTGCATTGTGAGCACTTTATCTAGAATGAGCCATGTCCCCAGTATCTGAAATCTGAGGACTTTCTAGAGAAATTTGTTATGTCTAGATTGATAAAGTAGGTGAGCAAGAAGTCCTTGAATGGTGCTACTTGGCCCTGTCTGAAAAGTGATGCATGTTTTAAGCCAGTTAAACACCAAATCATCCATATAAAACTCTTCTGAATTCAAGATGACTAGGATTCCAGGTGGTAGGTAGTATGTCTCATCCAGAACACAGACGATCATGAGAGGCCCCTGAGATGGGGTTTTGTGGGAACATGTTTCTTAGAAGTGATAAACCTGGTTTTTAGGTTCTATTGAGAAGGGTAAGCTGACTATATGGAGGAGCTAAGTATGTAATACTTACCTGGGTACTTGATACAGTCTTCAGATTTAGCAAGATGCAACTTGAATAGGAATGAGGAAGTGGTTTCTGTTACAAGTATAGTTACACGAAATAAATGATGGACCAAGTCCCAGTTCTGTATCTGATTCTTGACTCGATTACTGAGTCTTCTAAGATTGGTAGGTCTAATGACAGAGCATGGGAACCATTAGTCTCACAAACAAGGAGACTAGAATGTGCTTCTGAGTGGAACCTATTTGCTTTCTCAAGCTGCTGCATTTAAAAATCATTATGCGTGCAAGAAATGTTTAGAGGCCAGAAGACAATACTAGGTATTAGCCCTTACCTTTGGCCTTGCTTGGGAGATGCTCTCTTGCTGTCCATTGCTGCATATGGCATATTAACTAGCCCATGAGCTTTTGGAAACTTTCATGTCTATGTCGCCCATCTTGCTGTGGGAGCTTTGGGATCACATGTGCATATGACTGTGCAGCTTTTATGGGTTCTGGGGACCTGAATTCAAGTGTTTATACTTCACAGCAGTACTTTACCCACAAATCCGTCTCTCCAGTCCTCAAGATTCTTTTAAAGTGGAAGAGCAATCTGATCAGAGTTTAAATGAATCAATGGAGTTTATTCATGGAGGAGTAACTCAAATATTTACTTTTCCTTTTTCTTTCCTCATAGGTATGGCCTCACATGTGCAAGTTTTCTCCCCTCACACCCTTCAATCAAGTGCCTTCTGTAGTGTGAAGAAACTGAAAGTAGAGCCAAGTTCCAACTGGGACATGACTGGGTACGGCTCCCATAGCAAAGCGTACAGCCAGAGCAAGAACATACCACCTTCTCAGCCAGCCTCCACAACCGTCAGCACCTCCTTGCCAATCCCAAACCCAAGCTTACCTTACGAGCAGACCATCATCTTCCCAGGAAGTACTGGACACATAGTTGTAACATCAGCAAGTAGCACTTCTGTCACCGGGCAAGTCCTCGGCGGACCACATAACCTAATGCGTCGAAGCACTGTGAGCCTCCTTGACACCTACCAAAAATGTGGACTTAAGCGAAAGAGTGAGGAGATTGAGAACACAAGCAGCGTGCAGATCATTGAAGAGCATCCACCCATGATTCAGAATAATGCCAGCGGGGCCACTGTAGCTACTGCCACCACATCCACTGCCACCTCCAAAAACAGTGGCTCGAACAGCGAAGGCGACTATCAGCTGGTGCAGCATGAAGTGCTGTGTTCCATGACCAACACCTATGAGGTTTTAGAGTTTTTGGGCAGAGGAACATTTGGGCAAGTGGTCAAGTGCTGGAAACGGGGCACCAATGAAATTGTGGCCATTAAGATCTTAAAGAACCACCCTTCCTATGCCCGGCAAGGTCAGATTGAAGTGAGCATCCTAGCCCGGCTGAGCACAGAGAGCGCAGATGACTACAACTTTGTGCGGGCCTATGAGTGCTTCCAGCACAAGAATCACACCTGCTTAGTCTTTGAGATGTTGGAGCAGAACCTCTATGACTTTCTGAAACAGAACAAGTTTAGCCCCTTGCCCCTCAAGTACATTCGCCCAGTCCTGCAGCAGGTAGCTACAGCCCTGATGAAACTCAAAAGCCTGGGTCTTATCCATGCTGACCTCAAACCAGAAAACATCATGCTGGTAGATCCATCTAGACAGCCATACCGAGTGAAGGTCATTGACTTTGGTTCAGCAAGTCACGTCTCCAAAGCCGTCTGCTCTACCTACTTGCAATCCAGATACTACAGGTAAAACTTTCTCCATGGAAATAGTCATAGGGCACGTGAGGCCCAGGGGCATCCACAGGGATGGCAGAGTTACAAACATAGCTAGTGGTTGCTACCAGAACGAGATCTTAATCTGGAGGCTGGAGAGATGGCTCAGTGGTGGTTAAGAGCACTTGCTGCTCACACAGAAGACTTCAGTGTGGTTCCCAGTTCCCACATATCAGATCACAGCTATTAATAAATCTAGTTCCAGGGGATCCCATAACCCTCTTATGGACTCCAGACCTACACGTGGTATACATACATACATACATACATTCACTGTTATGCATAAAAATAAATAAATCTTTTTAAAAACAAAAAGAGAGACCTTAATGTAGTTGGAAAATTAGAATACATGCAGATAGGAGTGACAGTGAGAAGCCAAATAAGAAGGTAACAGTATTGGTCTGCTACTGTGAGATGGAAAGGATTTTGGGAGCTGGGTGGAGAGTGGAGAAGTCAGGTTCTTCTGGAGTGAGCCCAGATAGCTAGAACAGGAAGGGATGTGCCAATAACAGGTACAGGGTAGCAAAATGTAAGCTCATTTAGGAGATGAGGAGAACTGCCTGGCCAGACCAGAGGATTTGTGAATAGTACCTGGAACAAGTCCTGGAAACTTTGAACAAGCAGGGGTTTGTGGCGGATGGTGTTGGGGAAGAGTGTAATAGGTTGACAGCAGTGTTCTGAGAAGACTGTTATGTCCTGTGGGAAGGCTGGAGGAAGGCAGAATCTTTGCCCTGGGGCCAGTTGCTCCCTCCCATGATAAGTTTATGTCAGGAAACATTATCTACCCCTGCCACCCTGAGGCCACTTTTTTTTTTAATTCTAAGGAAATACACAAGGCTGGGTAATTTTTTTAAAGAAAAGAGGTTTATTTAGCTCAAGTTCTGAAAGTTCAAGGTCATGATGCTTGAACATCATCAGGTCAACAACGTTATGATAGATGGCCCGCAATAGTGAGGGCATGCATAGGAATAAGAGATCACATGATTAGGTAGGAAAAAATATAATGGTTCAGGATCAGGGGTTTCTAACCTTACTTTCTTCCAAGGACAGCACTGGTAATGAACTTCCACTAGGCCTTACCACCTCTCAGCATCACTACACTGAGGACCATTTTTTTAAACTGATGAGCTTGGTGGGGGGCAGACAACAAAGTATACTCTAGCAAGAAAACTTGCATATTCAGACATCACACAAGTGTTTATCTCATTTTTAATAAGACCCTGGCCATCCAGGAGTCTCCAGCATGCTTCAGGCTTTGACATTAGTAGAATCCAAAACTGGGCTGTGTGATTTGTGCTCACTGCCTAACCTATACCAGTCCCAGGGTTCTGTGATACAGCCTAGTGCTATGTGCAGTGGCCGGTCTGTGGGAGACACAGCATCAGGAGGTGATGGAAATGGAAAGCGAGGCTTCAGGTTGTAGAATGGCGAAGAGCTGTGTTGGAAGTAGTAGTGACCAGTCCCACAGAGGCGGAAATTGGCAAGAAAAGAAACTCAAAACTCCCATGAGAAAGTAGGCCAACCCACACCCAAGAGGTTGACTTATGCCAGTAATAGGAAAATCTCAGGACTTCTTGCCTCATGAAACCTCCTGTCCCCTGCCCTGATGGTGGATGTGCTCTTTACACCTTCTTCAAGGGTCCAGAAGAAAGACTGGACAGACGAGCTACATCACCACTGCTGGCTGGGACCACCAGTCCCTGTCTATTGGGCCTCCCGTCTGACTTGCTCCTCTCTGGGCCTCGTCACTGCTTGCAACATGGTTGCATCTCTCTCCCCCACCCTCAGCCTTCAGTCATAAGAATGGGCTGCAAGTCTTCTCCATTCCTCTTAAGAGGGATTCCTACTTGCCTAGCTCTGGCATCTGATATGGGCTTTCTTTGTGAATTCAGATATACATACTGCCTTCTGCTCTTAAGAGGAGTTCTCAGACTGCTGCATACTTGCGAGATAAATCTATCCCTGCTTGCTCTTCTTCACCCATTCAGCCTGGAGGGGAGCCATGGACTCACTTCTGGAGCCATCCAGTCAGGTGGAGCCTGGACAGTGGGAACTGCACCCTTCCTTAGTAGAGGTGGAAGCCAACAACCCATATTCTCTGGAGAGTGCCTGGCCCTTCCCTGAAAGCCAACTCAATGTGGTTCATCACAGGGAAGCAGCTTGCCCCAGAGGTGGCTGCTGCTGGGGTGCTCTCTAGTTACTGCAAAATGGAGGCTGTTGCTGTCACTTTATTTTAGACTTACAAATTCAGGATGCCAAAGGCCATTTCTTCCCAGCTCTTGGCCTGAATATAGGGAAAACTGTGCCAGGTCAAGGGCTGTGTGAAGTTTTATTACTTAGTTAACCTATATTGCTCATAGTGAACAGAATCCAGCTTCATTGCAGTTTGCTGAAAATTAAGCATGGAGACTAACTATATTTAATAAGCAATGCATCCTTGTACAAACTTGACCCGAGTCACATTTGGGTTCTGAAGCCGTTTTTGTATTCATGCCCTCTTGTCCCACTGTCACTCCGCCCACTCTGTGCCCCCCTGCTGAGGACTCTGGAGTCTCACTTTGTTTTCAGAGACCCTAGCTCAGAAGGGCTATGGCTATAGCAGTGACGTTTCCATGGGAACTAGGGCAGGACTAAACCCTCTACTTGAATTTCATATCCCTTTCACCAGCTTTATGGCCTGCTCAGCCATTTGAGCACCTCGTGGGTGATAAAGACTGTTTGCTTACTATTGGGCACTTATGAGCTCCTGACTGTCATTCTTCAACAGGCACAATCACCTCTACTTCCTGCATCCCTACTTCCATCTGAGACACCTTCTTTTGGGGTCTCATGGTACCCCTTTCCTTTAAGCTTTAAGTGACTACTACCTAAAATTCTAGGCAGAACAGTTTCCCTCTCCCCAGGGGTCTCCATCGTCTTGTGTCCTCAAGGCCAACTTGACAACCTTAAACTATGGTCAGGGGCCCAGAGCCTTGGAATGATGTTCGGTTTCCAAATTAATCATGATACTCTGCCTACCACAGGACTCATCTGAGCCCTGGCATGGCCAGATTGCTGCCACATAGGTCAGTGGGAGCTTATGAGAACAGTATCCAGCTTTGACCTCACTCATCCAGTCAGTCTAAACATACTATGCCGGGTGATTTGCCTGACTACCTCACCTTTTACTTGGGAAGATAGGACAAGAGAAACTCTTTGATTGTCTGTCATTAAGATCCTTGTCCTAAAAGAGCATACTTTCTGGGACATTTTGAGTGAGCAAGGGTGCTTTCTAGCTAAGGACAGAGAGGTCATTACATGTTGTAGATGAGCCTTCCCCAGGGCCTGCCAGGTGGGCCTTTGTCCTGCAGGATCTGTCTCTCTCCAGGGACATTCTCTGTCTTGAACCTGGCACAGTAGCCACTAGGAACACCTCACTTTCAAAGGGATGAACATTTCTGTCCTTCCATCATGTTAAATATTAATTGCCATTCCCATGGCCCCCATCAAGTATGATAAAAAAAAATAGTGTGATATAAAAGTGAATTTCCTGTTCTCAGCCTGAGGGACCTGGGAAGAAGGAAGATGGTGGCCTGGAAGCCACTTGTTTTCCGCAGCAGCTAGGTATGTGCTTGGCTCTGCCACCAACACTGCCTCCCAGAGCCCCAGGAGCTCCACTTCCTCTCAGTGATTCACTCAGCTAAGCTGGTTCCTCAACAGAGCCAGGGTGAAGCAAAGCTAGTGAGTTTATTAAGTATTTAGGTAGAGAGACTTAGGGAAAGGATGATGTATACTCAGGACAGGGAGGACGGCTCAAGAAAGTCGCAGTTGACTACATATAAGTTCGTATGAATTAAAGGTTGTAACTGGTGGCACACAGCTTTAATCCCAGCACTTAAGAGGCAGAGGCAGGCAAATCTCTGTGAGTTCAAAACCAGCCTGGTCTACAGAACGAGTTCCAGGACAGGCTTCAAAGCTATACACAGAAACTCTTGTCTCAAAAAACAAAAGCAAAACAACAACAAAGATTAAGCAAATTTTAAAATTTAAGTAAAGTTTCAAAAAAAAGTGAAAATACATGGGTAGGTTTACTTATTCTCTTACATTAGAGATTTTCTGTTTGTAAATGAAATTGTGAGGGTTTTTATGAGGTACATAGTTTAGATTTAGAAATGAGAGAGGTGTGTATTAAAAGGTAAAACTCAAAAGTTTCAGACATTCTGGCCCTAAATGGACCTAATTCATTTGTTTTTAACATCCGTGTTTAAGATATCCTTAGAAAAACATGATTAATTTCTGTGGGCAATTTTGACTTCGTTGATTGTATTGAACTTTGCTGATGCTCAGTCAGTAGGAAAGGCAAATTAGACTTTGGAGTGAGGAGCGCCAGTCTCTTCTCATGCCCTCTTAATTATGCACCCTGTATTTCTAGCCTGCCACAGAATTGCTGTTGGCATTCTGTAAGGAAAGCCCGATATGTGACTTTAAGGAGACAGGTCTTCTTCAGGTCTTCGTGAGTCTAATGGTGGGGTACAGTGGTGTCTTCCAGCTTAGCCTTTGCCCTGCAGGTCAGCTATGAGGGTAACTCAGCAGTGCTGCTTCTCAAGTTTTCTTGGGATTCTTAAGAATTCTCAAGATTTCTAAGAATCTGGAGAGCTTATATGAATAGAATTATTCTAGATACCATCCCAGAGCTATTGTGCCCTCTGGGGGAAGAGGTCCCTGACCCATGGAAATCTCCATCCCCTACCCCTCCCTAACCCAGAGACTCTTGAGAAACCCTGTTCCAGCCAAGATCAGGCTTCTTCCAAGGTACCACCTTTCAGGTGCTCATGCCCAGAAGAACACAGTGGCAGGGGACCCTGTTTACTTGTGTTACCTCACTAAAGAAGTTCCTACCAGGTCATTATTTAATTCTCCATTGATACCAAGGTTTTGATATTTTTGAGTAAGTAATTACCTGATGCTGGGGCATTTCTGCTGTCAGTATAATTGGTAAATTAAAAACAAGACCAGATATTAAACTCTGAAGCACACACCATACACATACCACACACAGACCACACACACACACACCACACACACACCACACATACACATACCATACACACACCACACACACACACCACACACACTACACACACCACACACACTACACACACCATACACGCACCACACACACACAGACCACACACACACCATACACCACACACACACTACACACACCATACACGCACCACACACACACAGACCACACACACACACACACACACACTACACACACCATACACACACCACACACAGACCACACATACACATACCATACACACACCACACACACACCACACACACTACACACACCACACACACTACACACACCATACACGCACCACACACACTACACACACCATACACACACCACACACAGACCACACATACACATACCATACACACAGCACACACACACCACACACACTACACACACCATACACACACCACACACAGACCACACATACACATACCATACACACAGCACACACACACCACACACACTACACACACCATACACACACCACACACAGACCACACATACACATACCATACACACACCACACACACACCACACACACTACACACACCACACATACTACACACACCATACACGCACCACACACACTACACACACCATACACACACCACACACAGACCACACATACACATACCATACACACACCACACACACACCACACACACTACACACACCACACACACTACACACACCATACACGCACCACACACACTACACACACCATACACACACCACACACAGACCACACATACACATACCATACACGCACCACACACACTACACACACCATACACGCACCACACATACACATACCATACACATACCATACACACACCACACACACCACACACGCACCATACACACACCACACACACAACACACTCACATCACACACACACCACACACACACCACACACACACCACACACACACCACACACACACAGCACGCACACACACATATAAAACAAACTACTGTTGGACAAAAGATAATTGAAGGTGGCAATGTGTACAGTTTTGTTTCTGCTCTTTTAAAAATATTTTGTATAGATGTTTTTGAGACCCTTCAGACCATTGTTACAATCCACAAAAGTGATCATTAAAAAAATCAGGGCTCATAAGGACTGGTGAGGTGGTTCAGGGGATAAAAGTGCTTTCTACCAGTCCTGATAGAGTTTGGTCCCAAAGACCCATGTGGTGGAAGGAGAGAACTGATCTCTGTCCTCTGACCTCTACATACAGGCCATGGCAATAAGTGTGTTCATATACCACACACAATAAGTAAATAACTAGACAGATAGGAAAGATATAAAAAACTTAGGACAGTATAAATGCCTATAATTTTTAAAAACACTCTTTTTCATTTGATTCTTTTGGGCAGAGGCTGTCTTCCAGATAATTCTAAAATGGTTTTTAGGTAAAGATAGAAATTTTAATTCCATTCATCTATTAGACACTGATTTAGTAGCTCTGGATATCTACATATTTGAGGGTATAGGAAGTAAAGGTATGTTCTCAAATTTTGAGTTAATTGCCTTTAAGATTAAAAACAAATTCTAGAAATATAATTCTGATGTTTGGTATTTCAAGGGTGTGATTATTCAACAGCTAGTTCTCATAAGTCCATTGTATACCAGATTGAAGTGGGTAGCAGAAGGGAGTAAACAGCCCACGGAGTTCAGGGCAGGGACTTCGCTGAGTGGGGTGAGAGCTGTGGTGACGGGGTCTGAGGTAGATCTTCAGGAAGTGTGAGAGTCTGGGCCACGGCCTTATAGTGAGACTAGGGCCGGGCCAGTGGCTCAAGGGCTGGGTTGGAGCCCAGCGGTAGAGTGTGAGGTCTGACGGTTGGGGCTGGGGTTTAGTCAGAGGGATGCAATAGAAGCTTCTGTAAATCCTTGAAGAAATAATCATCTGATGAGGTTAGTGATGGTACAGTTAGTTGGCAAAAGGCATAACAGACAAAAGCTTGTGGGGGACACAAAGGCCAGGGAGTAACTGTATTTATTCAGGAATGAGAACAGAGGTCTAGGTTGTATGATGGCCCACCCATAGCCTATGGACCCTTAGTGCATTTGACTTTTCTGATGATTGATGACAGACCTGACTTACCAGAGGACGTACAGTGTTTGTTTTGCTTTTCTGTTTGGTGACTTTGCTTTCTCTGAGGCTGGATTCTGAAGTTCTGGTCTGTTAGGATTTGGTTTAAAAAAAAAAAAATCCCACCACTACAAAAAAACAAACAAACAAAAAACAAATCCTACCACTACAAAGTAATAGTCTCTGGAGGGGCCCCTTAACTTCAGTCCTGGTCCTGCCCTCACCACCTGTTTCCCTGACTCATCGAATAGATTGTTAGCTGTGAGCCACCCACACTGTTCCATCTGGATTCTGTTGTGACCAGGACTTGTGCTCATCAGACTGTGGGTCAGAGTTGGGGATTCTGGCTATGGGTAGACAGTCTTTACCCTTTGGTGACTCTGGTGTCATTGACCCCCATTGGGAACCTTCCTTCATATCCCATGAACACAAACAGGGCATATTCCACCACACCAGATTATTGTAAGCTAAAGGTGTAAGACACTCCAATAAGGGGTGTTGCCACAAACAGAAGTTTCAAAAATAATATAACTTATACAGATCATAATATATAAAAAGTGATTGACCAATTTTGAAAAAGGTCTTTGCAAGCAGTTAGTTATGTATGACAAACATTAGCTCTTTTTTGTGTGTGTTTGGGGGGGAGGGTTTGAGACAGTTTCTCTGTAGCCTTAGAGCCTGTCCTGGAACTAGCTCTTGTAGATAGGTTGGCCTCAAACTCACAGAGATCCGCCTGCTTCTGCCTCCCTAGTGCTGGAATTAAAGGTGTGTGCCACCACTGCCCAGCCAAATATTAGCTCTTAAACTTGCCTTCTGTTACTAATAGAGACAACAGGAAGAGAGGATGTGCTGGCTCACATTGGGGGATAGTAACTTACACACATAAAAACAAGCAGAGACACTGTTTTGTTTCTATGAAGAAGTGATCAGTAAGTTACCTTGGCTGGTTAGCTCCCTTCAAATCTCTATTGTCTCTGGGACCTTAGCTGTATGGTATATATTTTGAAATTAGTCTTTCAGTAACTATTAATTCATGTTCATAACTATCTGGTAATTGTTAATAAATACAAAATAATTTTCAGTGTCATAGTCTGAGTGTATTTGAGTATCTCCCTGCTGCAACCTTGCTATACACATGAGAGCAAGGGTTTGTGCATGCTCATAAACACTGACTGAGGTCCCAAGGTGTAGCCATACATGACATGCAGGCATGGACATGCTTGTGAGAAAGGATGACATTAGCACTCTGTGCGAGGGTGCTGATGTGCATAGAGGCAGAGAAGGAAAGACATATGTGCATATATTCAAGACAGCAGATGAACATGCACCTCAGACAACAGAAGCCTCTCAAGTGTCCTTAGAGTCTGAGGGCCCAGATGCAGAAGTGATATCAGTGCCCTGGAAACTCAGCTCAGCTTTCTGCCTTGTAGGGCTGCCAGATGCATGTCTCTAAGCCTAAAGGTGGGAGGGCTGGAACTACCCTTGGGCTCAAGGTGTAAGCCAGTTGTTTTCAAAGTAAGCTCTAGGGACCCTGCAACACCAGAATCTCCATGGTGCTTGTTAGAAATTGGAGATACCTACCATGCCAAACCAATTTAATATGCAGGTATGCTGGAAGTGGGACAGGAACAGGCATTGGTCAAGTTTCACAGCAAATGCTTTCCTCCTCCTCTTCCTCCTCTTCCTTCTCTTCCTCCTCCTTCTCTTCTTCCTCCTCTTTTCCTTTCCCTTACCCCCTTCCTTTTTCTCCCTAGTACTGGGGATTGAGTCCAGAGCCTTGGGCATGATGGCAAGTGCCCTACTACTTAACTATATCTCCTGCTCCACCCACCCCCTTTTTGAACTTTTTATTTTGTGATAATGTCGCTCTAATTTGCTCAGGTTGACCTTGAACTCTATCTATTACTCTAGGTTAGCCTTGAACTTACAATTCTCCTTCTTCAAACTCCTAAACAGCTGGAATTACAGACCTGTGTCTTTGTGCCTGGCTGCTTTTCTCCTTAACACACTTCTAATGAAGAACTGACATTCAGAAACCTGTTGACAAGTTGTAGCTGTTAACTGTAGAGTTTGTGGGTGAAGACACCATCCAAACCAGTCTATCCGCACACATCTCCTCACCTCTAAAGTTCCTCCCTTCTCCTTTGTTGTTGTCATCGTCACTCTCAGTGGATGTGCTGCAGGCAGGGTGGGCTTCAGAGTCATGTCAAGGTTAGAGAAGGAGGTACTGGTGCCAGCTGGGTGATGGGTAGGACTGAGGGCCCATTTGTTAAATGTCTTGTGATTAAACCCCTAAAACTCAGTGGTGGGGATGTGGACATACAAAAATAGAGAGTGTGATACAAGAGGCCGTGAGGCTTGGCAAACTGAAGGAGTGGGTGATTCAGAAGAGTGTGTTTGCAGTGGGGTGGGAATAGGAAAGCAGATGCCCAGCGGAGGAGATGTGCTGTACGTGACTTCTGTATGACTTCAACAGATTGGCACCTATTGTTGATTGCTCCAGAACACTCCTTGTAGCCCCAGCTGTGCTGAGAGCCATAATTCCCATTCAGACAATTTTTTGAATTCCAAGTATGTGCCAGGCACTGTGTTTTGTGCTGAGCTTTCAAGATGTGAGTAGGAGTGCCCTTCGCTATGCAAGGGCTGCCCACAACCTTAAGTGGGATGAGTTCCCTTGTCCTGGTCCCCTCTCTGACTAAACCGGGGAGTGGTTTGTGCTACCCTCTGGTCACTTTGCCATTCTCCTAGGTGTTTGGGGCCTCTAACTGTTTCCCGTCTTTCCCATGGCATCAGGTCTTTGCTGCCCTTAGTCCCCTCAGCGGGCTCCTAGCTCACCATCCTGCCACAGAGGTGCATGGCTTTCCTTCTCTTTTGTGTCCCCAGCAGCTGCTGACTCACATGGATTTGTAAAGAGGGGTGACTGAGATAAAACAAGCCACGCATAGCCTGTGCCAGATGGTAGATCAATGTTGCAGAGGATTTGAGAGGGTGACATAAAGGAACCATTGTCTTCTGGTTCCCTATAAGCAGGTCCCTGAGACAAACAAGGGTTTGCGTTCAGGTGGTCTCCTTGGTAGATGACCCAAGAATCAGGAGTAAGGGCTAGCAGAAAGATACTGACCATCATAAGTGTCCTATGAACAGCCCCTGGAGGCCATAGACTCCATCCCCTGTGAGGAGTCTGCACATGACCTCTGGAGCAGAGCATAGGAAGAGCAGTGGTCTCTGGAATCAGGGTTGCCTTTGTCTCTTTAATTTGACTGCTCCCGTTGGAGCTGAGTGTGTGTGAAAACTAAATAGGCTCCAGCATTTCTGAGGCTTGCTCCAAGACAGAAGTCAAGCACAGTGAACATTGAAGCCACAGTGCGCTAAGCTGGGATAGTGTGATCCCCATCCCATGTGAGCTGCAGCCCTGGGTCTGAGTTGTTGGCTGCTGTCCTCTGCATCAGTCACATGCGTGCTGTTTGTCATGTGGAAAGGGATTTAAAGGAAAATGCTTTGTAGGCAGATTGTAGGCTAAGAACGCAAAGCTGAGGTCTGTGCTATATTGTAGGGTCTATCTCCACTTTAACCCCTGTAGCCTTCCTCTAGTGGTATTGTGGGGCTGGGTTCTGAGATGGTCTACAAAGGTGATAAGGATAGGTAGGCCTAAGTGTGGAGCACTTTCCACACTCTCCATTCATGAATTATGGAGGTTCGAGCTACCTGTCCCTGACACTCATTTGTGGAGAGGGATGACTGCAGAATTGGTGGTAGGTGATGACGGTAGTTTCCCATGCTTCACAACGCAGCTCTCTGTCATGTACCAGACACCCTTGCATGCCAGGCTCTGTGTTAGCCCTCAGACAAGTCCTTTCCTTGAGGCCATGTCATTTGGCTTCTCTGAGCCCTGCATCATAGAGACCCAACTTCAGCCTTTTAGGGATCATAACATATCTCTCTCTCTCTCTCTCTCTCTCTCTCTCTCTCTCTCTCTCTCTCTCTCTCTCACACACACACACACACACACACACACACACTCAAATGTGTTTTGGGGACCGTACAGATCACACACTCACACTAATAATGTATATTGCCAGCATATCTCTGCCAGTCAGACTGCAGTTAAAACCTGGAGTCAGTGGTCCTAACCTTTAACCAGCCAATTCACCAAAGTCAGCAAGCATCTGCTTTGTCCTATTTAGATAGTTAGAAAGGACTACCCCAGGAGTTACAGGCAAAGCCTGACTAATAGCACCATGGGAGCTGGAGATGGTGCCCTGGGCCCCATGCCCTCTTGTTTCTTTTCTGGTTTTGAGGCTTTTGGATATGATACCCGGGCACCTTCTCACCTTGTTTTCACACTAGAGAGCTGAGTGAACAAAGACTTCCTGGAGGGAGTAGAGCTCATCGTAAGCATCCCTGCATGGACCTGGGACAGAGGAAGTCCCAGTAAATGCTAGCTACTATCTTAATCTGCTGTTGTTAGCACTGCAGTCGTCACTTTTGTCATTGTTACTATATGTAACAGGCAGACCTGGGTTTGAATTCCAGATCTGCTACTTTATGGCTGTGTGACTTCAGGCAAGTTTCCAAACCTTTCTGAGGCTTCATTTCTTTTAAGACAGGAAACTGAGTAATTCATGGTATTGTTATACGAAACAAATGAGAGGGCTCCATAAGTCTACTTGTCGTAGAATGGATGTATGTGTCTGATCTGGCATGGTTAGCAGTTTACACATTGCCCCATCCCCCAAGCATCAGGCAATGCGTCATATCCTTCTGTCGCCAGCACTGTAAGACTCTCTCAGGAGCTGTTCAAGAAGCAAGCCTGCAGGTCAGAGATGTGGCTAGTGTGTCTCTCCCACATCAGGAAGGCACAGAAGACACTGCAAAGTACGTAGCATATAGGGAGAATAACAAATGTGTGGGTGGGGTTATAGACTGTGGCTGGTGAGGAGAAGGGGGATTCACCAATCTAGCTCGAAAGTTTGGCCCATTGCCACATTGCTGCTGCTGTACCCCTGTTGATGTCCTGTGGCCTGTGACTATGTGCAGGGACTAGCGGAGAGTGACAGAAAGGGGACACAATTGCAACTGAGACCTGATGATCCTTCCTACTCAGTCCTACTATCCCAAAGGTCAGAGAGCCAAGAGGGGTGCTGAAGATTTCCCCTCAGAGACATCACTGTGGAGTATGTGTGCTACATGTGATGTGTATGTGTGTGTGTTTGTTGTTCCATGTGTGTTGACTTACTTATGGGGTACATGTCTCTAACGGCAGTAATTAGACTGGTCCAGCAAACCTATATCCTGAGTTCTTGTGCCTCAGGAACAGCCTCCGGTGGCATCCTTACTTACATAGATGTTGGCAATGGAAATAAAGGTCTGTAATCAGAACAAACTGTCATTGTTACTTTCTTTTCATCTACCTACCTCCAAGAAAGGCATTCTAGCCCTCTTCTTTTTGTAAATTAGAACTTATATTGGCAAATATAAAAGCACCAAATGTGAACCACTAGAATATGAATGGATTTGGCATACAGAGTTAGACATCCACCCTGATCAGCAGCAAAAGTCCAAGGTTAATAGAGTCGTGCACTCTCTTAGTAGAGGGGTGGTAACACAAGTCTGTGCATGTTCTACTAGAGAAAATAAAATTTCATTTCAAAATGTTTTAAAAATGAAGATTTTAAATCTATTTTCTCCTAGAACTTCTAAAAACACTTGATAATTTTAAATCAAAAGCTTTAGTGTGCCTGATTTCTTTTCCTGTTTTTGTTTTGCCCTGTGGTGTTTGGGTAAAAGATGTCTTGTTTATCCTGCCACAGAAGGGTCAAAAAGAGGGGAACAGTCATTTCTGGAAATGGCTGGGTGGGGGGAGGAAGGAATCTATAAAAACAAGCCTGGGATAAACAGCTGCCGATGACAGAGGCACTGAAAGCAAGCTGCTTCTCTCTGTGCTGTTTCATTAGAAGGTCACAGGCTCGTCCTCACAGGGCTGAGGACAATGATCACCGGAGGAGAGAGGGGATGAACTTACTATTGAGATGCCCAGACTCTGGGATTCCCGAAATGAGATCAAGGACTAGTGGGGTCTGTCCATCTGGGCTACTTGTGCTTGCTGTCCTCTCTACTACCGTACTGTGGCCTGCACACCATTGTGTATATGACAATGTGATTTTCCCTACAGTACTTTCCCCTAAGCCAGCCTTTCCCTCCTGTAGGCCTCCCATTTATGGGCATTTTCACACTCAGTACAGGAAGTAGCCAATTTCACAGGAAAGCCCCCCTCCCCAGTAAGAGTACCTGCTGACTGCCCTAGATATGTATGGTGATCTTGTCCAAGCCTCAGTTGCAGGACCTTGGAGGATGACCCTGGCAGCTCTTACTGAGCCACACACTCTTGGCAGCTCAAGGCCAACCATGAGCACAACCTCCTTCCTGTCTTTCCTCATTAGTGGCTTTCACCTGTTTCCTTGAAAGAAATAAGAAGATTGTTAAAATGTAAATATTTCTTGGCATCCCCAGTGGCTTAGTTTAAGTTGGCAGTTCTCTTTGACGCTGCAGAGGGAAGGTTTCTTGTGTTTGCTGAGCAGACCTCTTGGTCACCCCACCTGTTTACTGTGCTACTTCTGCCATGTATGAAACACGCTAGCTGCACCATGTTATCTAAGCATTGCTAGGGTCACTCTTCCATGTTCCCACTGTCTTCCTGTCCTGGAATCCTTCCTCTGATAGTTCCTCCCCTCCTAGTCTATCCTCTACACCCCTAACCTAGGATTCCAAGTCTTGGGGACTCTGTCCCTCCCCAGCCCACTGTCTCTGCTCACTGGCCGTTCTCTAGCCTGAACTGTGTTTCATCTTGGATATTCCCTGCTTTCACCCAGTCAGACCCCAAACGTAGCTGTCATGGAACGCAAAGAGATTTCTAGACACTACTAGGGACTATCTTAGTTTGCTTTCTATTTCGATGTTAAAACATTGACTTAGACGCACCTGGGAGGCAGAGGTCTTCCTGTGAATCTTTGAGTTTGAGGCCAGTCTGGTTGGCCGAGCAAGTTCCAGGACAGCCAGAGCTACACAGAGAAATCTTATCTCTGGGGTAAAAATAAAACAAACAAACAAAAAACACTGATAAAAAAAACCACCTTGGGAAGGAAAAGATTTATTTGGCTTACACATCCCCATCACAGTCCACTATCGAGGGAAGCCAAGTCAGGAACTCAAGAAGGGCAATGACATAGAGATAAGAATCAAAGCAGGGGCAGAGGAGGAAGGCTACTTATTGGCTTGCTCCCCATGGCTTATACAGCCTGCTTCCTTAGACCACCCACAGTGGACTGGGACCAATATCAATCATTACTCAAGAAAGTGCTGTACAGATTTCTTACAGGCAATCTGATGGAGTCATTTTCCCAGTTGAGGTTCCTCTTCCCAGATGCTCTTAGCTTGTGTCAAGTTGATAAAAAATCCAACTAGGACAGGGACCCAAGACCCTGTAAAGATATTGTAAGCAACTTGTCTCTATTACGTGAGTGTAGGGAAAGAAGTTAGAGACAGGCAAAGGCTCAGCATCCTGCAGCTTGTAACTTGGGCCTAGTGTCTCCAGGTCTCTGACACAATGTCTCTGCAGCTCCCTGTGTAAGAGAGCTTGCTACCTGTGAAGTCTGGGGAGCTGTGAGGCCTATGTTTAGCTGACAGCTCCTTTGTGTTTGCATGGAGTAGAAGCTGTAAATTCTTACTTCTAACCACAGCCTCCCTAGTCCTGGCCTTTCCTTTCTCTTCTCCTATTCCTGTCTGTGCTACTAAGACCAGTGGTGGACACTTAAAGTGATAGTAAACAGCTTGTCTCCATCAGCTGAGTACAGGGAAGGTAGTCGTCCCAAACAAATCCAGGTAGATACATCTGCAGTGCATCCGCCTGCTAGACTTGGTTGCTGGGGAATATAGTGAGAAGTCAGCTTCCAGAACACTGCCAGCTAACTGTTTTATTGTCAGATGTCAGGGCTCCCTGTAAGGAATGTCACCATGTGGCCTTCACTCTGGGTTAGCAGATCCAAATTAGGCGTTGCTGACACTGACCATAGCAGTGAGATTGAAGGTAGAAATGTGCCTGCCATCTTTTACTTATCCCAGGCTCCTCTGTTTCCATCCATGTCATGGCCCCGTGTCTCTGCCTCATTGCTTTGCTTTATAAGCCTTATTTAGCAAGTGGCTGTGAGTATTTACTTTGTGCTTGCTTGGCTCTACCAGTAGGGATACAAAGCCAGGCTGGACAGAGTGCTATGGCTTCTTCAGAGCAACATCTCTTCTGAACAAACCTTATTTAACAAGAGCTTCAGGGCCTTTCAAAGCCATGCCCTCTCCAGCCTGGATCCAAAGCTAACCACACATGCTATCTTGGAATCCACAGGAGAATTCTGGAGAATTATCAGCAAAAGGCAAGAGAAGAAAGGTTTCCATGAGCTGACTGGAAGGCTCACTGCATACAGATTCAGGGAATACAGTGGTATGCACAGGAAGTAGCCTTTTATGAAGCTGGGTGTGTGGCAAACTCTGCTTCAAATGTACATAGTTTGAATTTGACCAGTCCTTAGTCATATTGGTGACTCAAGTGTTTGTGTTTCCAGGAACAAGGTTCTGTGTGATCCTTGCAGTAGCTCTAAGGGTAGCTCAGGGACTTTTCTGTCCTCCTCCCACAGGGCACAGGGCCTAGCCCTGGGTTATCTGTGAGCTACCTATTAGCTCCTGCCTACCCTAGAAAGCAGGGACCTGAGAATCTCTGGCCATCAGCTGAGGTATGGGACAGCCTCTAACCCTTTGAGAACAGCCTGAACTTGCACAGGCCAAGGAATGTGTTTAAGTAGCTTCCTTGCTTCTCCTCTACCCCAAACAACTGGCAGTTGTCCTCCAGAGAATGCCATCAGTATTTGTTTTCTTGTCACGTGGGAAGCGTGTGTTTGGTCTGCATGGACATCATGTAATTCTTATAATTATAGTTCCGTTCTGTCTGTGGCCATGATGGTGATAATGTCGATTCTTCTGGACAGATGTATACATGCACACACATACACCCTGGTTGAAGCTGGCAGGATGTGCGAGTATAGTGAGCCTGCCTATTTCCCTGGGTGTGCCTGCACCATGCCCAGCTGTGTGTTCATTCTGCTTGCATGTCCCCAGGTGAGCACAGACTGAACCTGTCAGTATGATGGATTCAGATCTGAGGCAGCCTTCCCCTAGACACTTGAGTTTAAGAATGTGGACAGGGTGGGTGCAGGTGCTGGACATCAGCAATGGGAACAATCGCCTGATGCTTGGTACAGAGGGACTCATCCCAGCTCACATTCCCTAGTTATAACTCCTCCACCTTTGGAACTCACACCAGCTTGTTCTTAGGTCGGTATTCCCTCTGGACAAAATGTAATGTCTTGCTGGCTGGGGACTGCAGAAGGCAGGCATGTATGGCTCAAGTGTAGTCTGGTCTCAGGCTGTAAAGAAGCGGGGAAGAAGCATGTACATATTCGTTCTCCTCCTCTTTCCATCTAGCAAGACTCATCACACATAAATACTTTCAATTTTGCTTGCACAGCATGAGAATTGCTAGGTTTGTTTTACTACTGAAATTGAACACTTCTAAAGAAACATGACGGCATTATCTTTCCTGACAGGTAGGAGGGGAGTTCTACAGGAGATATTGGAAATGAGACAGCTCTTTGGAAATGAGACACCACTGCTTAGTACTGGTAGGGAGATGAAGGGTCTCACTCTTCAGTGGCTGGGCTCCTGCAGGAGTCAAGCCATGGACATCTCCAGAGCTGTGATACTCAGTACTCTCCCTGTGGCTACTGTACCTCCTGTTTATTATACCTGCTTTTCTGTTTACACAGGTTTCAGTTCTCTGCTTGGTTTCCTGGGCCCACTCTGCCCTCTACACATCTCTCCCTTTTCTGCTATAAATTCTTACTTCCTTAAAAATCTGTACTAGACATCACTGCATCTGATGGAACTTGCAGACAGACATTTGTTTGCTAATTGTGTCTGGGTGTTAGTTCTGGGCAGCCAGCTGGATGGTAGACATTTCTGTGTGTCTGCTCTCCTCTGGTAATTACCATATTGTCTGTACTTGATGGGGGGTGGGGCTGGAGACTAGAGGTTTTACAAGGCTTATTAAAGGAAGATTCTCAAAGAAATCCCTAAGATTTCATGGAGCATAGGGGCCAGTTTTAGTAAAAATTATTTTGGGAATTTTTTTCATAGATTATGTTTAAAATAATTTTCTCTACTCTTTCTGGCTGATGGGAATGTAAAATGGCACAATCTTTATGGAAAACAGCTTAGCACTTACTAAAAACATTAAACATAGAATTGCCATATGATCTCTGGAATTCCATTCCCAGGTTTATGTCCTGAAGGACTGAACCCAGCTACTTGAATAGTTACATATGCATGTTCTTAAAACACTCTTCACAGTAGCCAAAGGCTAGGCCATCCCAAATGTTCTTCTGTGGCTGCCTTATAAGTAAATTTTGATAAACCAATATAACACAATTTTATTTGTCAAAACAGCAGTAGCAAAGGGGAAAAAAAGGATTGATAGCTGCCACTTAAAAAAAAAAAGACTATATATCAAAACTGCATGCTTAGGGAAAGAAGGCAGACACAAAAGGTCACAGTATATGAAGTCCAGAATAGGTTAACTCAGCAGAATGCAAGCATGTTTTCCAGGGGTCAGTGAAAGGGACAATGGAAGAAAGTGCTCTGTGGGTAAGGGGTTTTCACCGCCAATTAAGGAAAGCATTTGGGAACTAGATGTGGGAATTTGTTCAACATTATGAATGTGCTAAATATTCACCTTGTAATAGCTTTTTTTACAGATTACCTCAGTGAATCATTTTTTTTCCAAAGCAGAAAAAGGGGGAGGGATTACTTTTCAGTCATAGAAGTTGAAATGGGATGAATTTTACTGGATACTAAAATTTAGACACTATGAGGTTAATTTCTAGGTAAATCCTAAAAATGTTAGAAATGCCAGCTAGAATATGAGTTCTTTTAGGATACTGCTAGGTTAGTGTTTTGCCTTTTGTTGACCTGAGGAACAAAGAGACAGCTTTTTTCAGGTTCTCTTCATGGCTCTGTGTGCCTCATGTGCAAAGAAGTTTGCTGGTAGAGACAGCAGGCCTCTCCTGAGGGGATGTGCAGGCTCAGCTTGCCAGGAGTCCCAGTACTGCCTAATATTCCTAAAGTGTGCATGTGTATGTATGTGCTTGTGTGTGTGTGCGCGCGTGCATGTGTGCATGTATGTGCTTTGTGTGCGCGTGTGTGTGTCTGTGTATGTATGTATGTATGTGTGCATGTGGGTGTGTAAGGTTTTTAGCAAATGAGCTCTAAGGATTCTCCTGCCTCTGCCTTGCTGGTGCTAGGATTATAGATCAGCAGTAACCATGCCCAACTTTTTATGTGGTGCTGGAGATACAAATTCCACTTCTCATATATTCTCAAGAAGCATTTACTGAATAAGCCTTCTTCCCTAGACCTTTGAGTACATATTTTTCCTCAAGGAAGTCTGTATTGGTTGTTGTTTTGTTTTGTTTAGTAGACTTTTTTTTTCTGTCCTATAAGGCATTCCATGGCCTAGCTCTGATTTGCTTTGATTCTTGGCTCTTTCCTCTTAAGAACCATCTTTTTTTCCTAAAGCCCAGATATATCCATTTATAGACTATGAGTGTAGAACATTTTCCCCGCAGAGTACTTATGTCAGGTAATTGGGTTGGCATTCTCAGTCCACCTCTTAATTTTGTGACCATAGGAGATGGTGTGACCCCCCTAAGGCTGCCCAGTGAGCTTGTGATAAAAGGTGGCTTTGCAGTTTTATTGAGGGCTTCCCCTCCATCTGAGCTGCCCACTGTGGTGGTCACTTTGATGATAAAGACTACAGCTCCCTGAGATATAGGCTGCAAACAGCTTCCTCATCTAATGATAGAACACACATGGCTGCTGGCAGTGGGAGATGCTATAAATATTAATGAACTATATTTCACTTTTACTACCTTTTCATTAGGTTTTCATGGAGATGGTGTTGTGAGTGAAGTGCATGAGCTATAGGCAGGTGTTTGTTTTCTCGACAAAATGGCAAACTTCATAGCCAGAAGCCAAGGCAGGAGAAGCGGATAGCCAGCAAAGTGCTGATGAACACTAGCAGGCCATGAAGCAGGCCTGTGAGTTCACACATTTCCCTGTAGTCACAGGCAGATTCATGCGATGGTCCCTGATGTTCTACAGCTATCCCTCATGTGACAGTGAGATTTTTATTCTAGTATTGGGTGCAACTGTTACACCATGGCAGCTGCCTGTCCTTCCTCTAGTGGTTTTGAGCCTGGAGTTTACGTGCCAAACTTCAGCCTCTTACCCCTCAACCCTCATCTGCTGTCTAATGTCTTTCTCCCACACCAAAGTAGACACTACCTCCAGTTTGTCACATTGTGACATCTGTGTGTTTTTGTAGACAAAGTTGGGCATACAGGAATGATGGGACCACCAGGTAATGGGACACTTGTCCACAATCCAGAATATGGGGAGGGGATGCTTTGAGACCCAGATTGACAAGCAAGGGAGGCCCACGTGGTTGTAGGACCAGAGTGGCTCTGAGCTGGGCAGAAGTGACTCCTCCACATAGGAGTGCTTATGTCTATGACCTGTCTTGCCTTGGGAAATACACCTGTTGGAGCTCTAAGCCACCTGTTGATGGGATGGGGATTCTAAATTACATGGATGGAGTGATGGTAGATGGCAGAACCACACTCCCACTACTAGCTGGTCTTTTGAAGAATGTGAGAACATGCATGTCTTTGTCAGGAAGGAGCATGACAAATTGTTTAAGAGTTGGAGGAGCAGATGGAATTTAGCACATTTATTTCATCAGACAGAAAGATCAAAGGAATTTTACTAATTTAGTGTGCCTGTTTGTACAGGACAAATGAGAAACCAGGCAAGCCGTAAGTACTGAATGATGTAGCCCACTCAGACTGAACCATTTTTGATTGTTTATTGACTGGGGGAAATAGGCTTTCCTGCTTTCCCAATTCCAAGTTTTTCCTCAGTTTAGAATCAATTAATTACTTCAAGGAAAGATAACACTCTGTGTTTGTAGAAAGTGGCTTATTTCAGAGTTGGATTATCATCCTTTCATATATTGAACTTACGATAGCACTTTAGTGCCTACTGCGTGTGGAGCACATGAGTCACACACTATTAGAGACTAAAGGTGCTGCATGTGAATACATTTTCAGGTGTCTGACATGTATCTATCTCAGTGTCATAATGTAAATACTTTTGTTTTTCTAGACTTATAATTAACAAGACAGCACTAATAACACCATTAGCCTTCTGCTACAGCATAGAGGATGAAAGACAGCGGCATTCAGGAAGCACCTGCTAAAGCCAGGGATCTCATTTATGTTTCAACGTAGCTGTTATCATTTCTGTCTAGTAGATGAGAAACGGAGTTGCTAGCATGCAGTACCACTAGGATCCAGGGTAGACTGGTCTGTTCCTCCACAGGGTGTGTTCTTTGAGTTGAAATTTTTCCTTATCCTAAGCATTGTCATTATGAGTTCAATGAAATGTGTTCATACACACAGATGTGTGTGTGTGTGTGTGTATGATTCTCCTTGCTTTAAAGCTAAAAGGCTCCAAGCATACAAATACATTCACCCTGCATATCATGTTCTAACTAGAGTTCCTGTGTGCTCAGTGCCTGTTTTGTACTAGAAATGTACAATGTATGTACCAGAAATGTATGGTGTCTCTTCTTTGGGGCTCTTGCAGGTAGGTAATATCACTTTATAGGTGAAGAAATAAGCTCAAATGGGTTAAATAATATTGTCCATGATCCCATAGCCATTAAGAGATACAGAGCCTGCCTTTCTTCCTCAAAGTGGATTGTTCTGCCAGAATGGTTGGTCTCTGATCCTCAACTATCCTTGCTCACCATTGTCTGAATCAGCCCCTCCTCCACTGGCTTCTAATGTCATGAACTCATCTCTTCATGTTTCTAGTACTAGGTCACCAAACTTGTTGGAAGACATTGTAAGAGCCCAGGGATCCAGATTCTAACCTCAAGCTGGGCCTGTCCTTGACTATGAGAACAAGAACTGTAAGCCCCTGGCCCTTGCTTCTTACCCTTCTGGCATTTGTCACAAAGAAGTTAGAATCTAGATATGCTCTATCTACACAGTGTATAGGCACCTTATGCTAAATGTGTACACACATGACTTTTGTTTTTTATAACGTTTGTAGATGTTATTGTGATGAATAGTATACACCTTCTAGGACTTTTTGGCATTTTAAACTTTCTCAATTGGAAGATAGTAAAATTCAGTTACTATCATGAGAATCTCACCCTTCCCCACCCATGACCCACTCACAGGATAGAGTTCCATTTTATGTTGGGAGCCAGGTCTCTTATGTCTACATCACAGGGAATGCACTTTTAACAGGACTACTACGTGATCCAAGGATTTGAAATCAAGACGAGCGCTACACAGAGCTAGGTCCTGAACTTTGTCCTTGTAAGGGAGCAGTGACATTCAGTAGGCTTCTGGTGCTCACTCTACAGCCAGACTACAGGAGCTAAGCCTGTGGAGCTTTTACTTTTCTTTTCTTTTTTCTTTTTTTTGTGGGAGTCAAAGATATCTTTTAGTTTATGTACAGATTACGAATTTTGTCCTAAGTAGTCATATGTGACAAATAAAAAATTATTCTAAACATTATTAAATTATGTGTTTCTTTTTAATTGGAATGTTTAAGATAGATCATAATTAGATATTTATGGCATGTTGGTTTCTTTGAGCACTTAGACACTGGCTTAGCTTAAAGAAAATGTCACCTGCTTCTATACAGCATTAGTATACTTACTGCTATATTAAAAGCTTCTTCCTTAAGCTTCCTAATGTTTCGAATACATATACTTTTAAAATCATCTCTTTATATATTCTGACTCGGAATGATTAAACTTTCCGTAGAAGGAGAAATAATAGTGCCACATATCTCCCTGTAGCTACTTTTTTCTCTTAGAAAAAACCTTAATTTATTAATTCATTGTCTATTTTTAAAGTATAATTTTGCACTTGCCAGGGCACTACCATGTATACTATTTCACGTGCTCATCCCCATCTGCACACGTGGAAACTGAGAACCTGACTTGTCCTATGACCCAGCCAGGAAGGAGTAGGCCAGCGGGTCCTTAGTCATAGCCAGCTCTTCCAGCATTAGGGCTCACAGCTTGCTCCACTTGGTCCTTCAGAGTTTGAGAGTTGCTGAGGGTAAGGACCAAGCTTTTATTTTGGCCCTGACTGTTTCTTATACTGATTTTACTGTGTACAGGGCCAGGTTAAATGTTTCTAAGCAACAGTTATTGCTGAGGGGTGATGGGGACGAACTCAGAAGAACAAGTCTTAACCATATTACATATGGGGATTAAGGCCGTCTTATGTAAAAGAAAGCAGAAATCTGTTGTCACTTTCCCCTGATGTGAGCACTGTATTAATTATAATGGGGGAGGCTTCATCAGAGCGCTAAGTAACCAGCCACTGCCATGTTATTTAACATTCGACCTTATCAGCAATAGTACGAGATGTCTTCATCAGAGCGCTAAGTAACCAGCCACTGCCATGTTATTTAACATTCAACTTTATCAGCAATAGTACGAGATGTCTGAACAATGGAAACCATGGATTTACAGGGATGTATTAACCAGCACTACAGCTAACCACATATATAGGCAATACCAGGCTAAAGAGAAGAAGTTCCCACAGAATCTTATCACTGGTGCCCCTAAAGAGATCCTGGCAATTAGATAACCCTATTCCTCCTCATCAAGAGATTCCTACTGAGCTACTTACCATCAAATTTATCCTAGGTCCAAGGCAACCCACCAGATCTTCAGGTCACAATTTGCAGACCTGTGAACCAGGTCTCAGCTGGAAAGAGCTGGAAGGAGCTGGAAGGAGCCCTTGCCTCACAAGGGGCCAGCTCTAGGTCTTTGCTCAGGGTCCTTCTTCATCCCCTGACTCTGTGTCTAATGCTCATGCCACTAATTGATGGCAGATGCTCTCTGCAAGCAGATTTTAATGTAAATATGGTCACGGACGAACTGATAGCCCAGCAGTGTGGTCTAGAGTTCTCTGGAGTACTTTGTCTGCTATCCTTTTAAACCTCTCCTGTCAGCTGGTTCTTAGACCCAAGGGCCAAGGCTCTCCCAGCCTCAGTGTTCTCTACATGAGCTCCTACTCAGTAAGGGAAGGCAACCATGGATGCCAGGTAGCATAGAAAGCTACCTGACCATCTTTACCCTGCCCCTGCTGCAGAAGCTCTGTGTTTCCCATGCTTATTTTCTCACGTCTCTACCCCTTTCTGCCTCATTCTCATTTTATAACTTTGGAGTTGGAAATCTCTAGGCCCCAATTAGTCTTGATTCTTCTCTAACAAAGTGTAAGCCCTAACTTTGGAGTTCTGAGCCACAGGATTACACGTGAGGTGACACATTACCCTCAGAGCAGAGGGATTCGGGTCTTCAGGGACGGGAAAGACGTGAGGGAGAAAGGTCCAGCTGGAGCTCATGGATCAGAATTATCTCAGCCCTTTCCCTGCAGCAGGCCAGGTAGAGAGCCCATCACTAACATGTGGTAGTCAGGACAGATGAGTCTGCCTCCAAGGAACCTGCTGTTTGGTTAATAATAAATGATGTTGGGTGAAGAAAATTCTGGGCTAGTTCACAAGAAATATTTGTTTTCATCCCCAATTGGATAGCAAGCTGATTCCTTTTCATAGGAGACCGTGTAACAAAAATAACTTGAGGATGACATACTTTATACCAGCTATTCCTCAGTCCCAAGCACTTCATGGACTTCACTGTACTGACTGAATTAGACAATCCCATTACCTATGCTTTTCCCACAGCAGAGCAGGCCACCCTGCCAGAGGTCCCTTTGTTCCCTCTTGTGGGGGGACACTGTAGTTCCTAGCTGCACTGGCACCCCAGCCAGTGTGATTTTCAGGCTCTAACAAGAGTAGTCTTTAGCTGACTCTGAATCTGGGGCTGACAAGTAAGAGAGGCTTCATTTTGAGTGTCTCTCAGTTGACTTGTTGATGTCGGGGGCCCGAGTTGTAGGGACAACGTAAGGTCTGAGCTTTAATGACGCCAGAATAAGGTTATAACATATTTTGATATGCATCAACTCCTAAATGTACTTCAAAGTCTTCTGAGATGCTAGTTAGCCCTGGAGGTATTGTATACATGTGGGAGAGCTCTCTTTTAATGGACAGTATTTTTAAGTTTGCTGACTGGATGTTGGTTAGGTGGGAGGTGAGAAGAAGGAAAATGATTTTACACAGAAACTCATCTCTAGTGTTAAAAATAGTTCAGGGACTCATATGATTGATACGCAAATGCTGCCCTAAGCCACATTATTCTGGAAGGATTTGATGTTAATGTGGGATGTGGATGAAGACTGTGAGCAGCTGGTCCTCTGAACTCCCCTGGGATCACACCCCTCATTCAGCAAGCTGGAGAAACCTGAAAGCAGCCACCACTGGCTTCTACTTTCTGGCCTTGGCCCTTTCCTGGACTCCAGAGGTGAGGGGTGAGAAGCCAATTCTTTCAGACCATCCCCCTCTACAGTCTGACCGCTCTCAACTGTTTCTGCTTATTCAAGGCCAAGGGATCATTTGCTAATCATCTTTCCCAGTGCAAGAGAGGGCTGGAACTGAAAACTGTAGAAAAGTATAAGGAGCGAGAGCTGGCACACAAAGGCAATGCAAAGAGGGGTCACCTCTCAGTAAATGAGTCACGAGCTCTACAATTACTTGCTCGGGATCTCAGCAGGATGGAAGAGAGGGACAGGGTGTTGTGTGGGTTGGCCCTGTGGTATGTGACTCCAGGCCCAGTGGGCCATGTGTCTGCCAGCCTTGGCAGCATCTGACAGTGGGTCGAGGGTGTCAAAAATGTGTGTTGCTTAAGAACAGATGTATATTTTGGCTATGTTCAGATCCACAGCTTTGTAGAAATACCCTTGAAACTAGTGGTTTCCAGTGGTTTTGCCCTTTTCTGGGAAATTCATTCAGTATCTGGATTCTTCTCTCACCCAATCATGTGTGCACCAAGCCAAAAACTGCCTGAGAATATTAGTAAACACAAATATAAATGGTTTGAACCAGAGTTTTGTTTAATTTGGGGCAAGAGGAGTTGGGTACTAGGCTGTTCCTATATCGTTTAAGATTTTCATATGCAAAATCCAGGAAGCGGTATCTCCTCCAGGGATTTGCTGTGTTGACCTTGGTGAGATGTCCTGATAGAAGACTTTAGATGTGGGTTGCACAGAGTGAAGTACAAATTGAGGCAGCACACACCCTCCCTTTGTTAAAACCCAAGTTTCTGAGCAGTACCAAATGCTCTATGTTTGTTATACTTGTCTATTTTCTTCAGCAGTATATCCTGCATCTAATCATACCTGGTACATAACAGATACTTGCCATGGATATTTTTGAATGTTATAATTACTGTCCAAAGGGACAGTCATTCAGAGTTTTGAATACTTATGAAACTCTACAATAGTCCACAGCTTGATTTACCTCTCGATGAGTAGGATGCTTATGTATGAACTTCCCTGTCTTCTAGGGTCTGACCAGGCAGACAATTCTGTATGCATGAGTTTGTAGGTATCCTCAGCGCTGGCTGAGGTTGAATGAGTCCCCTCATTCAGGGTAACTTTAGGCTTATATAGGTGAAGGAGTGCTCCCTAGGCAAGACGGTGTGCTGTGTTGCCCTACTGGAGAAAAGGAAAGAGATGTTACCATTATTGTTCCTTATTGTTCCTTGACCTCGGTTTGGAGCTCTCAGCTAACTAAGGTTGGTTTGTTTGGTTTGTTGATTTAGCTTTTATTTTATGACTTTTTTTTTTTGGTTTTTTTCGAGACAGGGTTTCTTTGTGGTTTTGGAGCCTGTCCTGGAACTAGCTCTTGTAGACCAGGCTGGTCTCGAACTCACAGAGATCCGCCTGCCTCTGCCTCCCGAGTGCTGGGATTAAAGGCGTGCGCCACCACTGCCCGGCTATTTTATGACTTTTTAAGACAAGGTCTCACTCTCTTTGCAGCCTAGCCTGGGCTGGGACTCACAATCCTCCTGCCTTGCCTTTTGAGTCCTGGGAGTACAGCATACTCGTGTATCAGTTGAGTTTTAAAAGAGCCAACACTTGGTAAAGCATTTCCTTATCTCAAGAGGGCTGTTTGTTTGAATTTTTTAAAAATGTATTTACAATAGGACATTATTTTTGAAAAGTTAAACTAAAACCATAATAGTGTATGCTGTATGTATATGTTCATGTGCTGTATGTATATGTTCATGTGCTGTATGTGTGTTCATGTGCCTGTGTGCATGATGGTGCACTTGCATATGGAGGGCAGTAAGCATCATGGGTGCCTCCTCAATACTCTTCCACCTCAGTTTTTGTGACAGGGTCTCTTCTGAACATGATATTCACTGATTGCTAAGCTGGCTGGCCAGTAAGCTCCAGGGATTTAACTGTCTTCACCTCCCCCCACTTCCACCACTGGGGTCACAGATGCTGGCTACCACTTAAGACTTTGACGTAGGTACTGGGGATCTGAACTCAGGTTTGATGCTTACCAACTGGGCCATTTCCCCAGCCCCCCAGTGCATCTGAAATAGGGTAAACCTGTATTTCTCTGTAGCCATTGTCAACTATCGCTGAGCTGCGAGGCCTAACCTGAACCAGGCCACTGGCAGGAGCCAGACAGACTCGCCACTCAAAGAGAGCTTGGGTGTAGATTTATTTAGTGGGTGTGGTGAGAGAAGAAAGAGGGAAAGAGAAGAAAGAAGGGGGGAAGAGGGGAAGAGAAGAAAGAAGGGGGGAAGAGGGGAAGAGAAGAGAAGAGAAGAGAAGAGAAGAGAAGAGAAGAGAAGAGAAGAGAAGAGAAGAGAAGAGAAGAGAAGAGAAGAGAGGCAGAAGATGACTCTCCAGAAGGACAGAGAGAGAGAGCCTGGCCTGGAGAGGAGGCTGAAGATCTACTTGCCTCTGCAGGAAAGGGGAAATTGGGAGTAGGTGGGGCTTGTCTCTTAAAGGAACAGGGCACTCAGGTGACAGGCCAGGCCAGCAGATTTACTTTTACAATATTCACACCTTTCTCTTATAATAAAAAGGCGGGAAGTTAGGCATGGCAGGGAAGTTGGGACGTCAGGTTCTCAAGTCTGCTTTCTGCTTACTTGTGGGCGGTAAAGTCTTTCTTGGGGGGCCTGAGAAAGCTACATGCTGGTCACATCCTGGGGTAGCTGGTTAGCTTTACTCCTGTCCAGGGTTTGTGGTGTGGAACTGTCCCTGTCCAGTATCTCTTGGACCTGGCAAGGTGTTGGTTGGCAGAGCAGAGGACAAAGGTTTTTTGTTTGCTTGTTTGTTTGTTTGTTTGTTCTTGGACAAAGTTAAGTTTAGGATGAAAAATTTTTCAGGACCAGGGAATTGAGAGGGGTGTATCTGACCTGTTTAAGGTGAATCCTTCAATTTGGCTCCCTTGTGAACTCACAGAATTCTTTGAGTTTGTGAAAACATAAGTTTTAGACACATATATTGTATAAACAACAGCATATTTATACCAGAATGACTGTGACAGATGATTTTGTACAATGAAAAATATCTTTAGAAAACGACCAAGGAGAATTTAAAATCTTGACCTTGCGGTAGTGGTAGCAGCAGTACTCTGCCAGAGTTAGGTTAATAGCTCATCAGCATTTTATTGATGATCTTGAGACTATGAAAGGCCTGTAAGAAAGAAATGTGGTGACTTGCATTTGTCCTCAGACCTTTATTACTTGCAGGTACACACCTTAATAACTTGCACTTGTATACCTTAAAACACCCTTTATTTAGAACATGGTAAGAAGTTATGCTGAAATTTGTTTAGTGAGATTGTCCTTTTTAAACTTTTTAAACTGGCAAAACCTCTCAGCTGTCAAACTGCATCAGAGATCTTTGAAAAGGATAAAATTTTACTTGAGTTATTGGTTAAAAAAATGACAGAGAACTTATTCGATTGGCTACCTAGGGTCACTCCTCAGGGTCCTCCATAGTTGTTAGAAGATCCTGAGTTAGGAAATCTGTAGGAAGACAAGCCCACCTTGCCCTGAGCAGCTAGGCCATTGATTCCACTTCTCCTTTATCCACTGTCTGGAGATCTTCAGGAGTTTAGATGAAAGGCAGTTTTTTCAGTGGTTAGTGCTTTCACTTGATGAAGCAAATTGCAGGTGAATGTTGTTCTATGCTCATTTTGTGCCCATTTGTCTTCTGTCTTCTTTGGAGGAGAAGGGTTGCTGCTTCTAGGAGCCAACCTGTTTCTCTGTTATGAAAAGTCTTTTAATAATTCAACATTTAAATGCCATATTCCCCAGATCTCTGAGCACTTGAGGGCTGTTTTTTGGGTATAGATGAGTTATAACTACAGCATAGGATCTGCCTGGAGAGCTGGGTCCAAGCTTGAATGCACTGGTTTTTAGCTTAACAGGTGAGATTTATACTTGTGAAGGACAAAGAAGAAAAAGCTGTTTGCAATAGAACCTTAAGGGCAGGACTGACAATAGTGGAGAACAGCTCACAGGAAAGGCTGCAGGCTAGCTGTTAGAACATTTTTTAGCAGTAAGGACATGCACACATATAAATGAATTTAAGTTTTATACACATACACACATAGAATTAAAGCTAACTTATGGTTATATATAAAGTCAAAAGTCACATGCATACACACACACACATATATTAAACAGGAGGTGGTGGACTTGGATGCTTTGGTGGGCCCTACTGAAAGCATGCCAATGTGCAAAACACCACATGTAACAGAATCAGTAAGAGGAATTTAAAGACAAAGACATAAGTAAATGGCAACACTAGGCAAGGAATACTTCAATAAAGATGGTGACTTGGTTACCTGCTCTGCCCTTTGTCAAGATGGCGGTGAAGTCATTTGATCTGCCCTTAGTCAAGATGGCAGCAGTGATGTATTGCATGGAGAAACCACGTTTTCAGAGCCACAGCAGGAATTTTAAACAGATACAAATAACAAGAGAGACTAAAGGCTGTGTAGAACATACATTTAAAATAGAATCACATCCATGTGGCCACACCATTCACACATTCTTTCATCATGAAGTAGACAGGAAAATAGCGCTGCTAGCCACCATAGGGAGCAAGGGCTGGGAGTGGAACAGCCACCTCGAATCTGGCCAGTTTTGCTGGTTATTGCTGTAGCAGTGGCAGAGATAGAACAGGAGCGAGAAAAGGAATAGGAACAATCAAAGGAGCATTTACAGGCAGATAAGCAGATGGGCATTGGATGCCAGCAGGACACCAGCAGTGTGAAGCATGGATGGACAGAAACTTTTTTATTTGCCTGTTTGCTGATAGAACTTAGAAAGCTTCCATGTTGGGGTCTGCCGGTAGGCCATTTTAGATTGTTAATTAGGAGGTGCATAGGCCATTTGTTAGTGCAAAGGTGAGTAAGGTTAGGAATCTGTAACCTTAGAGGTTTTAGGGTCTGTAAAAGACATGGGTACATAGTATTTTACATGGCCAAGGACGTGAGAAAGAGACAAGACCCAATGGCTAGCTGGCTGTGAACATCTTTTAAACAGAGTGAGGGTTGAGTGATTGGTCAGGTCAATCTGAGGCTTGTAAGCACAAGGATTGAGAACCAGCGAGAAAATTTTGGATACACACACACACATACATGTAATCTTCCTCTGAAAGTTTTGAGCTTGGTCTATATTTACAGCTCCTTCCTAATGTATCAGTAGCCCTTCAAGACCATAGGAGGAAAAAACTATCTGTTAAAAAATTGTGTTGGTGAATCTGTAACACAGGGTTATGAATCCATGCCTTTCTGTCTATTTGTCTGTCTGACCTTGGAAAGAGAATAGCCAATCATAATGGAGATATATGAATGTAATTGCTAGAGTGTGCCTATGGTCCTCACCACCTAGTATTCAGGGTTGATTTGTGAGATCAGTAAGATCCAGCAGAAATGATGGCATGCCACTTCCAAGATTAGATTATAAATGATATATTGGCTTCTGCCTTGGTGTCTGTCTGTTCCTTGTCTCCCATTATAAACAGTAGCCCTATAGAGACCCACATATGGAAAAACTGATATCAGCCAGCAGCTGTGTTAGTGAACTTGGAAATGGATCATCATGATTATAGTCCCTTGACAGACCCTGACCCATATCACCCAACTAGAACACTGCTGAATCTCTAACCTACAGAACTACTATTTTAAGCTTTTGTGGTAACTGGTCATGTGGCAGTAAATACTTAACACAGATCTTATAGTATTTTAATCCTCATACATACAACATATGTTTGTCAGAAGGTGACCACAAAGAGGGTCAAAGGCTACTCCTGTGATTTGCCCTTGAGTATATTTGGACCAATAAATATGAGAACACTTACCATATGCCAGAGAGGATGTTGGATGCAGTGGGGACACAGAGATGAGGGAAAACAGGACAGGGCCTGCTGTGAAGGAAGGAACACAGATTCTTGTGGAGGCAAGAGCCATCCATGTTCCTGTTCACCAAAGAGAACTATAGGCTGGAGCAGACAGAGCTGGATGACTAGGGAAAGCTTACACAAGAAGTAGCATCCCAGCTAGGCCCTGCAGGAGGCAGAATTGGTGTCTGTCCTGTGCTCCAGAAGAACCCTCATTTCTAACATCTGCTCACAAACATCTGTGTTTATCCATTCCTGCTTAAAATAGAAGTTTGTTGAGCCTGGGTATGGGTCCTATGCAGTGCCCTGGTGCCAGTATAATGCTCATTGCAGATCCTTGATAGAAGATGAATGAGGTGTGCGTGAGTGAAGGAGGGAGGGAGGGAGGGTGTGTGGTGGGTTATAACACCTCAGACATCACTTAGGACCAAACCATAAAGGCTCTCCACTCTGCAGCAAGTAAAATCAGAATCTGGGCTAATAGCCACTTAGTACCTGACCCTGAGGACCAGCACTGCCCTATACCCACAGTCACATCAAATGGGGACTGGGCAGTTGAGCACACATTGGAAGGAAATGAACAGGGTTTACAACATTGGGGCTTACCATGTAAATGTACCAGTCTATTTTTTTGGCTTCAAAATCCAGACACCTTTTGGCTTTGGAAGTAGATTTGTGCTTCACTTTAATTGTGGGGATGCCCAGCATTCTCAAAATACATCACAAATTTTCAAATTCAGCTCTGAAAGCCATTTGGAGGGACAGAAAAGCAGGCCACTCCCTCCTCCTATACCTCCATGCAGCCTGTCCTCAGTTTCAGTCCAGGACTGCAGTACACTTTTGTCATCAAAATTGGCTCAAAACAAAAAACTCTGAAAGTTTAAAGTTTCAAGTGGTCAAGTAATGCAGCAAGACTGACCCAGTTGGAATTCATGTGCTGTCAGAGCTGTGTTTATATCAGGAAAGGTGTGTTACCAGCTCCCTGTGTAAAATGAACCTAAAATAGAGTTGGTGATTGGTGTGTCATGCTGTGACTCAGTGTGTCTTTATCCAACAGTGAGTTAGTGCCAACAAAAAGGAGGAAAGAACACAGTATGGCCTTGCTCTTTACAGGAAGTTTCTGGGACAGGAAAACCTGGACAGGCCTCCTGTGTAACTTAGTGGCCCCCTGGTCCCCTCACCAGGTACCTGACTGCAGGATGAACTGGTGACAGGCCTATGGAAGTGGGCTTAAAATAATACACTCAGATCCTTATCTGGCAGGTGACCATACACCCAAATGAGAAGCTACCTGCAGGATGTGCCTTGTTCTGATTGGGGTACATAGGAAGCACATGCCATAAATGAAACAGAATTCTGTCTTCTGAAGAATTCTGACCTATCTTAACCTGAAGTTTTATTTTGTTGTTGTTGTTGATTTAATGAGCCATTTTGCAAAGCCATTTTGGTTACCACCACTGATCACTCTTGTTCCTAGGGACATTGAGTACTCACATCTGTCAGACTCCGTAGTTTTCAAAACACTCCTAGCAGCCATTTATAAAATGGATCCCTTTAAAACTGAATGCACTGTGTAAGAAAGGGACCAAAGTCAGCACGAGGAAATGGGTAAACAGGACCTACCATAAGCCAGACTTCTTACAGCTCACTGCTCGGCCATGAATCTGGGCCCAGGGTGTTGGGTGGCTCTCCCTATCCAGATCTATGCCTTGTTTGGGCTGTGTGGATAATACTGAACCCTGGGTGGAAATCAGTATCCACGTGTGAAGTAGCCATGGGGGTGGGGTGGGGCAGGCAGCAGGCAGCCGGGCATACAGCAAAAACAGTACAGGGCAAAGAGACATTGCCTGGGACTGCAGCTCTGAGAGCTTTCAAAATGCTAAGCCTACAGAAAATTCAAATTAATGGTTTTTGGAGGGAGGGGCATTTCTGGAGATTGGTTTACCTTTGAAAATTCTAGATTCATCTTTGCTTTCAATCTATTTTTCCAGTAGACTTGTTCCCTGGGGTTCTAATGTCCATGTCAAAATGATTCTTGATAAAAGCACCATAGATGTTAAATATTTATTTTAAGTTAACTGTTCTGCTTCTGAGAGGTTAAAACACAAATGTGTTTTCATGCAGAGCCTTTCAACTAGTCAGCTTAAGCTTCCCTGAGCGTTTTCTCTGGCACTGCAGCAGCCGGCTAGCAAACTACATTCCTGAGATGAGCTGACAAGGGTGCAGAAATGGAGAAATAAACAAAAAGCCATGTTAATTTCAAGCTTCACTAAGAATACAAAAGTAATATTAACAGTTGCCGAATGACAAATAATGAAATGGCTGGAAATCTTTAATGCGTCTAGCAAGCTTTTATAATCTTTTATGGAATTTTCTCCCTGTCAGGGATAGCACATTTATAGCCAGTAGTAGTGTGTTACACAGGTGGTTTGGTAGGTTGTTTAATTTAAAGATTGATACATCCAAGCATGTGGGTGTTTTTATACTACAATTCTCTAGCCCCATTCACGTCTCCATATGCTAGAAATAACCCTATCTTCTTAGCCTAAAATCTTCATAATTGCTTGTGCATTAAATAAGCCATTTCATTGATCTTGAAAGATGGTCACAGTGCTGTGATGTTGTTACTATTGATTAATAATAAGTATTAAAGCATACATATGTGCCCATCACTCATCTGCCCTTACATCCTAATGTAGTATTCATTTGTTTGTTTGTTTGTTTATTCATTTATTTTTTGAGACAGGGTTTCTCAGTAACTATGGAGCCAGTCCTGGAACTCGCTCTGTAGACCAGGCTGGCCTTGAACTCACAGAGCTCCACCTCCCTCTGCTTCCCAAGTGCTGGAATTAAAGGTGTGCCTGCGCTGCTCCCCCCCCCCCGCCCTAATGTAGTACTTTACACATTGAGAAATAGTAAGGTTCTGAAATGTATACTCATGTATCAATTAATAGGGCACTGTTAGTTTAAAGTTAATTCAGTTCAACGTAGCACACGTATTTAGAGTATGCAATGTACAAAGAATTATGGGAGTATTTTCTGGCACTTCACTGCTCACCAGGGCCCTTGCTTTCAAGTGTTTGTAGAGAGAAGGAACAGTAGTGGCTAAAAGGAAGGGAATTTAGCGTCAGGTGCTGAACCAAGTAGAAGGTCTTCTTCTTTGTGGTCACCTTTCCTCTATTATAATGCCCCCACACACACAAAAAAAGGCCTGTCAATCACTGCATAGACCCACATTAGTAAGTACTTGGCATACAGTAGGCCCCTGATAGGTATCTGTTGAAGAGCAGCTGAGCAAACAGGAAGATGGAGTGGGTGGTGAGGTCTGGTGAGACTCAGTAATGATAATGAAGATTGCTTATGATTGCAAGCCAGGGAGTAAGGAAGTCAAGGGAGTTGACATGGTTGGGCCTGGAATTCCATGCCAGGGAATGGGAAGTAAAGTATGGCCTGTTTAATGCCACATCCATTCATCCATTCCTTTATCTACTGTCCCTGGTTGATTTTTTTTTCCTTGTGGTGATGGAGTAGAGCTGGCATGGCCGGCCTCAAATTTACAGTCTTCCTCTTGGGCTTCTTAATACCTTTGTGCTCTGTAGGTAGAGATGAATAGTTGGCCACAAAAAGGAGTTGCAGCATATATAGCCTGCTTAGCTGAAATTTTTATCACTTTCCAGACAGAGTTTCCTGGACTCTGCTGTAGAGAAATAGAGCAAAGATGAGTGCAGTTACCTTAGGGCTGTGTTCTACAGCAGCAGTGCCTACCCAGTGCTCTTTTGACCAGGGACTAATGGGGAGTGTTTATGGTTTGGGAAAGTTAACATGGGAGTATTGACTAGGATGGGCCTGTGGGGAAAGATGGATATAGGAAACCTCTGAGAGGGGTATTTCAGCCATCAGTGGAGGCATCTTTAAACACAGAATATCCTCTGAATCTTACTGTGTCCCGGCTCACAGTGTCCCAGTTCCTGTCACCACATAGGGGTCCACTTGAAAGCTCTTTCTCACACCCTTGTGGTCTCTACACAGTCAGGTTTAAGTCAGTGTGTTGCTGGCTTCCTGGACACATCAGCTTTATAACCATTCTTGGACCCAAGTGCCAGTGCCTGAGCCTCCCTTGCTCTTTTTTTCCTGTCATTTGTATGGAGATGTGTGTTCTATCTGTCTCCAACCCCCAAGTACCGTGAAGGGTGAGACTACACTCATACTTCTGTGTTATCGGGGATTAGCATAATATTTTTCACATAGCCGGTCCTTTCTGAATGTTTGATGATGACACAGCCACTGAGCAGTGTAGGAGAAAACATACCCTATCTTGTTCTATAAATTAGTCAGAATACATCAAGCTAATAATGGTAAGAGTGAGCATCTGTCAGTCTGATGCACCAACATCCATCAGACAAAGCAGTTAAACCCATGTCAGTCATTGTGATACAATAAAACTAAAATTAGACACAGGATAAATACATTCAAGATGAGAGCATTTATCCCGGTGCTGGTTTCAAGACTGACAGAAGCAGACGCTGAAACATGCGCACTCTGAGATCTGATCAGTAGACGGCTGTTCCGGTAGAAAGTCAATCTAGGTGGCAGGAAGTAGAGGGCTGGAGCTCTGAGGCTGTGTCTTAGGGTGTGGAATCTAAAAGTTTTGGAAATGCAAATAGGGCTTTATTTAGTGATATTCTTTAATGCTCTAGGTCAAGAAAGACTCTCCTCTTTAATGAACTAGTTAATTAGCTCTGGGAACTGAAGTTTCAAACAGAAGACTAGCTGATTAATATGGTCACTGTGTTCATTTTTCTCCCTTTTGTCCAAAGAAATCAATATTTGGTCCATATCAAGTTTGTTGCTTCTTGAGGCTAAGACTTCTAGAATCATGCTGCCTAGAGTCCGTTTTTTATGTTTTTGTAGCTTGTCCGGTTTTTGTCTCTGAAATCCTCCTGCAGTGCGTTCTCTAAGCTCTTGCTCTCTCAGGCTCATCCTGTCCCAGGACTCTTCCAGTTCTGGGTGGGTCCTCTCTCATCCCTTAGCTCTACCTAGTCAGTACTGTACAAGGGCTAAAACTTTTTCTTATTGCTTTGTATGTGATATATTTTTTATTTATTTGTTTATTTTTTTAGTTTTTTGAGACAGGGTTTCACTGTAGCTTTGGTGCCTGTCCTAGAACTAGCTCTTGTAGACCAGGCTGGTCTCAAACTCACAGAAATCTGCCTGCCTCTGCCTCCCGAGTGCTGGAATTAAAGGCATGCGCCACCACCACTCAGCTTTTATTTTTTATTTTATTTTTTATTGTATGTGATATATTTTAAAGAAGTTCAGTGGACATAGTGCTTGTCACACAAGTCTGGATTCCTAGCACCCATAGAAAAGCAGGTACAGCAGGATATACTTGTAATCCAAGCACTAGGGATGCGAAGACAGGTGACTCTCTAGAGCGTTCTGACCAGCCAGAGTGGCTAGGTCATTGATCTCTAGGTTCAGCGAAGAGATCCTGTCTCAGAAAATAAGGTGGACAGTTACAGAGGAAGACATCCAGTATAAACCTCCAGTTCCCACATGTGTGCTCATTTATATGCATGCACCTCATCCCCCAAAACTAAAAGAGTAAAAACAAAAGCAAAAACCAGACATTTGATTTCCTGCATTAGTTGTTTGAAATCTGACCTCACTAGGCTAAGAAAAAGACTTCTCCAACAGGTCTGAGTATCCAAAGACCTAAAGCAGAGGAAGACCCAATAAACCTATAAAGTGCCATATAAATTTAGTTTATGGCGTCATTATTATCCACATGATCTTTGGATAAATGTAATCTTAACTTCTCTTCTGTGTCTACAGCCATCGTCCTCCTGTGAGCACTCAATTGTGTGGTTTTCCCATGGGCCAGGGCCAGGGCCAGGTGGGTTTCAGATATAATATAGGGGCTTGTGGTTTTTTTTTTTTTAATTTTTTATTGAAAAAAAAAATTTCCGCCTCCTCCCAGCCTCCCATTTCCCTCCCCCTCCTCCCACTCCTCTCCCCCTCCCCCCACTCCTCTCCCCCTCCCTCTCCAGTCCGAAGAGCAGTCAGGGTTCCCTGCCCTGTGGAAAGTCCAAGGTCCTCCTCCCTCCATCTAGGTCTAGGAAGGTGAGCATCCAAACTGGCTAGGCTCCCTCAAAGCCAGAACATGAAGTAGGATCAAAACCCAGTGCTATTGTCCTTGGCTTCTCATCAGCCCTCATTGTCCGCCATGTTCGGAGAGTCCGGTTTTATCCCATGCATTTTCAGTCCCAGTCCAGCTGGCCTTGGTGAGCTCCCAATAGATCAGCCCCACTGTCTCAGTGGGTGGGTGCACCCCTCGTGGTCCTGACTTCTTGCTCATGTTCTCCCTCCTTCTGCTCCTCATTGGGACCTTGGGAGCTCATTCTGGTGCTCCAATGTGGGTCTCTGTCTCTATCTCCATCCATCTCCAGATGAAGGTTCTATGGTGATATGCAAGATATTCATCAGTATTGCTATAGGATAGGGTCATTTCAGGTTCCCTATCCTCAGCTGCCCAAGGAACTAACTGGGGATATCGCCCTGGGCACCTGGGATCCCCTCTAGGTTCAAGTCTCTTGCCAACCCTAAGATGGCTCCCTTAATTAGGATATATGCTTCCCTGCTCCCATATCCATCCTTCCTTTATCCCAACATCCCATTTCCCCAAGTTCCCCCCATCCTCCCTTTCTCACTTTTCTCTCCCCATCTTCCCTTACCCCCATCCTACCTCACCTCCAAGATCCCAATTTTTGCTCCGCAATCTTGTCTACTTCCCATATCCAGGAGGATAACTATATGTTTTTCTTTGGGTTCACCTTCTTATTTAGCTTCTTTAGGATCACAAATTATAGACTCAATGCCCTTTATTTATGGCTAGAAACCAATTATGAGTGAGTACATCCCATGTTCATCTTTTTGGGTCTGGGTCACCTCACTGTTGAAATAAGGGCAGTGGGGCTGCGTCCCCGGCACCTGGCCGCCCCCACGGCTAGCTTTACCCGAAATAATTACACGGAAACTGTATTCTTTTAAACACTGCTTGGCCCATTCTCTTCTAGGCTAATTCTCACATATTAATTTAGCCCATTTCTAATCATCTGTGTGTAGCACCCCAAGGTGCGCTTACCGGGAAAATTCTAGCCTACGTCCATCCTGGGTCGGAGCCTCATCACGTGTGTCTGCCCGGGAGCTGGCAGCATGGCGTCTCTGCTCCAGAGAGCAGAGCTGTCAGTCTATCCAGGAGAGGGGAGCATGACGTCTCTGAGCTCACTTCCTCTTCCTCCCAGCAGTCTATTCTGTTTACTCCACCCACCTATGTTCTAAGCTATGAGCCCAAGCAGTTTATTACTTAACCAATGAAATCAAAAGATTGATATATGACAACTCCCACATCACCTCACTCAGGATAGTGTTTTCTATTTCCATCCATTTGCATGCAAAATTCAAGATGTCATTGTTTTTTACCACTGAGTAGTACTCTAATGTGTATATATTCCACACTTTCTTCATCCATTCTTCCATTGAAGGACATCTAGGTTGTTTCCAGGTTCTGGCTATTACAAATAATGCTGCTATGAACATAGTTGAGCAAATGCTTTTATAATATGATAGGGCATCTCTTGGGTATATTCCCAAGAGTGGTATTGCTGGGTCCTGGGGTAGGTTGATCCCGTATTTCCTGAGAAACCGCCACACTGATTTCCAAAGTGGTTGGACAAGTTTGCATTCCCACCAGCAATGGATGAGGGTACCCCTTTCTCCACAACCTCTCCAGCAAAGGCTATCATTGGTGTTTTTGATTTTAGCCATTCTGACAGGTGTAAGATGATATCTCAGAGGGAAAAGTTTTAAATACCAGTTTTTAGGTCACCACTGTTCTAGTCACTAGGACTTTCTGTCCTAACAAATAGATTGTTATTAATGTCATTGTTTTAATGATTGAAGTAGTGGTTGTGGACTTTGTTCCAGTATGTGTCAGAAAAATATAGAGTAAGTTACAGAGCACTTAATCATACCATGGCCAAGAACAGTGAAAATATAAATTCTCTATGATTTGAGTTAAAAATGGGTGGTCAAGTAGAAGATAATTCACAATGTTAAATAAATTTGTTTATGGTTCACTTATCTTAATCATCAAAGTTAATAAAAATGTTACTTTTAATATCTTTTGCAATCCTCCCATTCTGAAGTCTGCTAATTTGACTTTTTTTTTTTGCAACAGCAGCAGTTCTTAGTTGATATATTTAGAATTTCTCAAGTTTTTATAATCTTGACAGGTGTTTCATATCCAAGATATTTTATAATTTCTTGCCAACTTAAATAAAAGTAGCACTTGAGTTTTAAATTAGTAAGCCGGGGATCAAGTCTATTAATGCTGGTGTTGCAAAGTGGAATGCAGATTCCATGAGAGAGAGAGACAGTAGACTCCTTACTCTCTGCGCCATCCCTAGCATCTAAATCAGTGCATACCACACATAATGTCTCCTAGAGAAGCCTCCAATGAGGGAATGAATGGATAAACTGTAGGAACAGCTGTAAGAAATGAATCAAGGGGTCAGTGAGATGGCCCAGTAGGTAAAGGCACTTGTTGCCAGCTTGAGTTAAATCCCTGGGGCCCACATAGTGAAATAAGAGAACTGACTTTTATAAGCTACCTTCTGACTGCCACATTTGCAGTGTAGCGTGTGTGCAGCTCTGCATGTGCATGTTTACATACACACACACATTAAATGTAACTTAAAATTTAAGTAAATTAATAAAAATCTAGACCAGTACATAATAAACCTCAGATGTGTGTCTTTAAAGCAGAACTACAGAGAGTACAAAATGGCAATAACTAGTAATTCTTTGTCTGCACATCTGACTGATAACATTCCATGCCTGGGTGTTGCTTATGTTGTTTCCAGTAAATGTACTGCTCACTTCAGTGAAGCTTTATTCTCAGCTGAAATCCTGGGATAGAGTCTAATCTATTCTAATACACAAATCATATAGTTTTTAATTGGCTTTAATTTTCTGCTCTACTTTCAGCAGTATTTATAGAGGCCAAAGATCAGTGCAGGGCAATCACCATATTTGAGAAAATGTCATGCTAGCGGTTCTGTTAAAGTCAATATATAAGTACAGAGTTCATCAGTGGTGTTTTCTGTAAACCTGGCTGTGGTATATTCACTATTTTAAGTTTTCTGATTCTTACCTTATATTCTTACGTTACTGGTTGACATGCCAGTTTCTGTTTGCCGAGTTCCGGTCACAGTGCTTTGTCTTTGACTATTATAGAAATATCGTAGAGCTCTTTCCATAGCAAACTCCTCTTTTGGTCGTTGTTTCAAATTGTGGCTGTTAAAGGTTTTGTTTTTCAAGTTGTTCTCAGAACTAGAAGATGTGAAACTCAATTCTGGTTAGTGTATGTTTGTTTGTTTTTTAAGGCAGGTTTCTCTATGTAGCCCTGACTGTTCTGGAACTCTTTTTTTATAGCCCAAGCTGGCTCAAAGTCACCGATACCCACCTGCCTCTGCCTCTGGAGTGCTGGGATTAAAGGTGTGCGCCACCACCATTCAGTGAAAACTCTGCTTTGAACATCAAGAATGCCGATATGGCACCAGATGCTCCTTGCTGAAGTCAACAGGAATGATCAGCAATTGCTTGATATTTCTTGTGCTTCATAAGAGCATCCATGCTCTTAACTCAGAGTGCATGTTTGGAGGGACTTTACAGGTCTACATCAACCTTCTGAGACTGACATCTTAGCCAGTAGTGAGAGAAATGTTTAGCTTTTGCTATATGGTTCTCACTTGCCAAATGTCTGAAAACAGTTTAAGAGACATCTCAACCAAACCTTCTTGTATACCTAGTAAAGAATAAAGTTAGCTTCTTCATTGTGCTCCCTTTGCTGTCTTGGCATCTTCATAAATAAAACAGTAAAAAGATGGGTGGCACAGGAAGGAAATCAAGCTTTTCTTCTCACTTTTAGATTTAGCTGTAGGTGCCCTTGTGCTTGGCTTTCCTGTTAACCCCACTGTCATATGAATGCCGTCAGTAACTCTTTATATTTAATCAAGTCCTCTAACACATTCATGTTTGTAGACTTTTCTTTCCAATAGCATTGTGTCAGTTGTGGTGTGTGTGCATGTGTGTGTAAGTACATTTGATTATGCTAGACTTCAGTACTTTTTATTTTATCACTTGCTTTCCCTAACTATGACAGTATTATTGTAATTAAACAATTCCATGGGACTAGGAATTTCCTTCTGCATTTATGTGCTTTCATGGTCAGCCCTCTGCCATATATCATCCACATAAAAACCATGGTGGGACACACCTTTAATAGCAGCTCTTGGGAGGCAGAGGCAGGCAGATCTCTGTGAGTTCGAGGCCAGCCTGGTCTAGAAGAGCTAGCTGCAGGACAGGCACCAAAGCTACACAGAGAAACCCTGTCTCAAACCCACCCCTTACCAAAAAAAAAAAAAAAACCCAAAAGCAAAAAACATGCTCAACAGATAATTTTTGTAGAACTTATTTCTATCTTATTTTTCCATCCACAAATGAGTTTTTAAAGATCTCTAAGGGTACAGTAAAAGGTCTTATTAAAATGTCACCCCTGTCTTTAATTATGTGCAGTCACAACATGCTTATCTCCTTGATTTATCTCCCCTTGCCAGATCACTTCTCAAAGTGAGGGAACATGGCTTCTGTTTATGTCATCCTTTGAAATGACTCAAGAGTGGGCTGTATACAGCTACCTTTGGTGAAGAGGGCTGATCTTAGCTTCTGCGTAGGAGGAGGGTTCGGTGATCCTTCTGAAAATGTCACTCCCCACTGGGAATGATATACTGAGATTGTAGTTATTAGCTAAAGAGATTAAATCAGAGGAAGGGATTTTTAAGACCACGTCATTGGTTTTGTTGTTTTTGATAGGAAAATTGAACTGGCCCTTCAGTAAATTGACTGCCTTATATAAGGCACGGGTTGAAGTGATCCAGTAACATGAATTCTTCTGTGGTTATTTGATTATTTTCAAATATCTTTGACATTTGATAGGCACAGAGACAAAGGCCAACCCTGTAAGTGGTTGTATAAAGAGTAAAAATAAAATCCATTCATTGGCCGTCTGGATCCAAAACAGGGATTGGTTTCAAGTTAATAGAATAGCCAACATACAGTTTTATCCTTTTAAAAGAGATTTCATTGTATATATTCATTATGCACGCTGCTACATTAGGATATGTAGTTCATAGTTTTAATATCAGTGCCATTCAGTTATAGAAGTTTTTAATTGTATTTATAACTTTTCATCACAAAATTAATAATATTAAACTCTAATAGAATTGAATTCATTTGTTAATTTCTTCTGATCAGTCTTAAGGTATTTAACAGTACTTGAAGTAAAAGATGTTGCACTAGATACAGTTAAATGTTAAACTAGAAACTAATTCATGACTACTTTCCTCAGCATTTCACATTAATCCAGCGTCTGATTATTATTGTGTGACACTTGATTCTAATACATGTCATTTGTCACTACATAGTCTCACCTAAAAGATAGTGCCTAGTGAAAGTGCGTCACTACTTGCTACCAGTAAAGCTAGGTTGTTGTAGGGTCCGAGGAAGTTAACCAGTATGTTTGACGTATTATAAACATGTGCAAAGGCTTTCCTAGGGCTCTGGCAGTTTGTTTTTAAACGGCTCATTATTTGTCTCTGGTTACAAGGCTGTTCGGAAGCAGCAGTCACTACTTAGGGTCCTAAAGCAGTGACTGAGCACAGTTTAGAGTCACTCTTTGGTTTTACGAGTTGTCTCAAATGAATCAGAAATTATTAAATTGGCTTCACAATGATATGATCCTTGTAAGAGTCAGGTCAACAGATCCTGCAGGCAACCATAAATATTTTATGTCACTTTACCTGAGAATCTCATTCCTTAATATTATAAGTAATTATAAGTTTTAAAAATTATGTAGGTATATATAATTATTCCTAAAAATCATGTGTTGAAGGAAAACAGCAATTGACAAATAACAGTTAGAAAATTAAGATGTTAATAATTGATAGGCTCTGGATTGAGAGAGTAAAAAATCAGCAAATATAAGTGCAGGCTGTCACATTAAAACCACAAAACTGTACATATACTGTGATTGCAACTTCATATTTAATGATTTGAAGGAACTCAAATCTGTATGTCGCTTGGGTTTTAGCTTTGTCTATATTGGTTTTAGTTCTTGTGCTTTCATTTTAGTTTTGTTACGAAGTTCCTTGATTCCTTTTCTGACGTGCTTTATATGAGCATATGCTTGTGGAATAGAAGGGAGCAGTCAATATTACATATGAGATCACCAGAAAGAAGGTGTCTTGTGGTATCTCTGTGCCTGCTTTCCAGGTGGCCGTGTCCACGTTCCTTAGCTGCCCAGGAGATCATCTACTCTGTAGGAAAGCTGCTCCTGTGCTGCCCTATCTGCTCGGTCAAAACCTTAAGGAAAAGATGGTATTTGTCATGTAAACTAGCATTTGCTGCCTGGCCGTGGGCTTTGGAGAAGAACCAGAAGACCCTGCAGAGGCCTTGCTGCGCCCCGCTGGGCCTCGCTGGGGCCATTCTACTGTCTTGTTTTTAGAGGACACACCCTGTGCCAGCCCCTCTTTTCCAAGTCTCAGGAGGCCTAAAACTATGGTGACTGAGTTTAAAGAATAGCCTAGCATTGCAGCCCTCTTTAAACTCGTTTTTTGTTTATTTTGTTTTGTCCTGGTTTGTTTTTTTCTTTTTAACCATTTATTCATTTTGACCTTTTCCCTGAAAGAAGGAGGACTCAAAAAGAGAAATCATTGTTCTTCATGGATGCCAGTAAATTATTGTAAAAATGTCAATCTACAATAATATGCTTACCACAACATCTTTTCTTAGATACAGTTTTTATTGTATGTGATTACTGGTCTTTCTAAAAATCAACTTCTGGCTACCAAAAAAATCACTGCCCTTTCCAGAGCCTGTTGCATAGTGCTATATAGAAGCACTATCTGGACAGCTTGATGTTTTATACACACACAAACACACACAGAGTAAACTTTTTACTGATTCTGAAGCGCATATAGTTGGAAACAGAAGACTCAACAAATGAAGTCCATCCGCAAAGCTCCAGGTGAACAGGTCACACCATCGTCAGTCACAGGAACAGTAACATGCTGAGCGGGAATCTCTCCCTAAAGATCCTTTGGTTTGGATTAGCTGAGCAGGTTGCCCTTCACAGAAAAGAAAGTTAACCCCTGAGTACTCGTTTGAAGGTGGTAGAGTTGAATGTGAGACTAAAGAACACTTGGAGTTTGGGCTAAGTCAGTACTGGAGTCAAAATTATGAGTAGAAGTAGGTGGGTGGTGTCGACACAAAACCACATCTCTCATCTTAGAGAGAATAAGAGATAGCTTATTTCTGGAGCCCTTTTGAGTGACCATGGCCTGGGAATGCAGATTTAGGTTACCCCAAATTCCATGTTCCAATTTCAGGAATTTGTATAGTTTTACAGAACAAAGAAGGTCACACACAAATCAAGACAAATTTAAAATACATTGGTGACTGCATCAGAGGGAAAGTTATGACAAGATGGAGAGACTTTTCTGTAGCCCTCAGATGTTATCTGAGCTCTTTCTGAGCTTTTGGGTTAGTGGAAGCCAGTGGTCTGCTAATTTATAGATTCCAGAAGATTTTCATTAGTCACAAGATGTTAGTTCAGACACAGAGCTAAGGGAGGTAAGCAAGCCATGGTTATTCTGGAGGACTAGAATTAGCCCAAGGTAAGGTAATTAACCTCTGAACCTGCAACATTCCCGTGTTAACACAGTACTGCAGTTCTAATTAGTCAATCAGTCTCTACAAACACAGCTTCTTTCCAGGAGTTTTGTTCACAGTGGGTAGGTGATGGATGGACGGATGAGTGGACTGGTGTGGACCAAAGTCTGAAGTATGAGGCCAGTGTGGAGAAATGGGTCAGTGCCTGCAGAGCTAAGGCATCAGCTAAGAAAATGGGGGAGTTACTGTAAATCCAGATATTTTACATAAAAGAAATGTCCAGGGTTTTGTTTTTAAAAGTTTTAAACCAGGCAAGGTGCACACCTGGAATCCTAGTGGTCCCATCCTAGTCTGAAGTTCAAGGCCATACACACAAAGAATTAAAAGGTTAGCCTGCTCTAGCGTGGGGGGAGGGCAACTAACTACTAGGTAATAGCAAGAGGCATTTTTAAGTCTTTGAAAACTTGTGTTAACTGTGGTGTTGAGGCCGTCTATGACAAGATCAGAGGGGGAGTCTAAACTGCTTATATTGTTACATTGTGAACATTTATTTGGGTGCCCACACATCCTAGAATTAGGGAGCAGTTAGGTCTAGAGGTTATATTTTTCAGTCATTTGTGCTTTAAACAAAGGAAAAAGTGATCAAAAATCAAGGGACACTTAAGCTAATGGGAGAGAGAGAACAAAGGCAATAGAAAAATTTAGTACTACAGTATAACTTGAGATTGCTGAACAGAGACCAGCAGAGGTACAGTTCTTGTATGCTCTAAAGAGAAGTACGCATAGCAGGAAAACTGGAGACCACAATGTAATAATAAAGGCAGAGCTTTGTGTAAAGGGAGTAGCTGAGAGAGAAGTGAGGTGCTGGTGGAGGGGAGCAGTGGAGAACTGCTGAGTCTGTTTCTACGTAGGAGGGAGGAAGTGGGGGGATGTGTGTGAGGGAAGGGTCCTCATGGAAGCAGATGGCCTGGTGTGAGGGAGGACCCTCGTGGAGCAAGGCCCCTTGGAGCCCAGGTGGCCATACCCTTTTCTCACCTCAGCCTGAATGAAAAGAAAACATTAGCTTGCAAAAAATCTGAACCCTGTCCTTCCCAAGAACTCTGAAGGACAGCTCTGGGGAAGGACTAGGGGTGGGCTTTAGAGGAAGCAAGAGATGGATTTAGAAAGCCTTGGGCTGGTTCCTTCTTTTCAGTTCCTTAGTCTGGCTCCGGACATCAGAGTGGGGAATGTAGAAGTATGAATATCTTAAGGTTAAATTTTACTCTGGGTTAACTAAAATTAATTTATCTATTGTATCTATTGTATTTGTTCCCACTGGGCCAACTTCCTGATAGTCTTGTTGGTCAGTCCCAGTTATGAACGCCATTGTTACAGTGGTCTTGCCTAAAGCTCCTCTCCTGTGTAACTGCCTAGGAGCCACAGCCACGGTCACACTCTACTTCACAACAACTTTCAGTATAGCTTCACACCTGAACTGGGTCAGCTGAGAAAGCCCGTAAGGTTACCTAGCTACTAATAATGGCCTGGTGACTCTCAGTCCTGTGCTGCCTCTTCTGTGGATATAAACTCCCCATCAGTCAGAAAGAGCAGAATTTGGTAATCATTAATCCATTTTTCCAAATTGTAAAAACCCATGACTATAAACAGTTAAGTAGATGAGTTGAGGCCAAAGTGGAGAGTAAAGCTTCATGAGGAGGAGGCTTGGAATGTACTTCTGAGCGTCACGGGAAATTTAAAAAGCAAAAAACAGAAAGAGTTTCTAGGTGGAGGAAGGTTGACGCAGGAACTAGTATAACTGATAATAGACAGAAGTGGGGCTTGAAAAGGTTTTAGCCCACGCAATAATCCAAATCAGACGAAATCACACTGAATTAGAAAAGGCCCAGGTTTAATGGATGCCAGTGCTCCCGAGTAGCCCTCCAGGCCCTCCAGGGATAGAGACGAGGAAGACCGGGAAAACCATGGAGAGGGGAAAGGAAGACCAGGAAGACCTTGTGTTCGTTCTCTGGGGGGCAGTTTAAACACCCTGTGTGAGTGGTCTTGACCCTCTCTGGGGAGGTCACCGGTTGGTGGGCTTTCTTGGAGGTAGAGTCTGGACTGCAGCAACTCCCAGGGGAGGGGGCTTGGAATGGAACTTTCCACCAAACATTTCAGACTCCTTGGGTATAAGAGTGCCCAAGGCTACCAAAAGCAGAGTCAAAACATAACCATAAACATAGCCATAAACAAGGTAGGGTCCTGAAACAGCCAAAAGGTCAGACAGCACTTAGGATGTCGAGTGTTGGGAGGAGAGGGCACTGTAAAGAAAGTGACACTTCAGAGAAGTCTGGTTAGCATACCAGAGAGAAAATAGGGAAAGGCTTCTCTGTGCCAGACAGGGCTGAAGGACATGTCTCTGGTTCCCAGGAGAGTCTTCACTAGGGATTGTTGGCAGGTGGCTTACAAGCAACTGTAGAAAGATCACAGGATGCTCGTCTGACCTCACTGAAAGAGGCATTCCACGTGAATCCCATTTGTTTTCCTCACAACCTTCTCGAGGGATAGGTCCGGCAGGGAAATACAAGGCAAATTCTTTCCAGCTGTAGTTATATTGTAAATTTCAGTGAGACACCTAACAGGTAGTTGAAATCCTACAAGCGAGATGGAGAAACAGAGACTGGAACATGAACTAGATAAGGAATTGTTATGTCTAGAACCAAGTTCCTTGTAGTGTACCACAAGATCCTGTCTTTATGAGTAGCTTGAACAAAGATGTCACAGGGCCTGTTTTTCAAGTTTGTGCCTTTGGAAGGATAACTAAGATCCTGGCTAATAGAGTCAAGGCTGAAAAGATCTCAATGGTGAAAGTTTCTGTGGCCCAATAAACCTTTCCGACGCCGATGCAATAGTCCAAATCAAACCAAATTAAAAAAAAAAATCCCAGGCTTAATGGATACTAGCACTCCTGGGTGGCCTTCCAGGTCCTCAGAGAGGAGATGGAGAAGGAAGACTGGGAGACCATCAGTTTGTTCTCTGGGGGCACTTTAAATACCCTGTGTGTGTGGTCGTGAGCATCTCTGGGGAAGGGTCATCTTTTGGCGGGCTTTCTCGGAGGTGGAGTCTGGGCTGAGACAACCCCGGGGGAGGGGGCTTGGAGCAGAACTTTCCACCCAAACATTCTAGACTCTTTGGGTATATAGATGTCAGTGGCTGGGGTGACACTTTGAACCAAACAAATGGGTCAGGAGCAGGAGACAAACTAACCTTATAACATTTGTTTACATGTTTTCTTTTAATCAATGGGAACAACCTGATGAATTATAAAGTACATTATAAGATTTGGGGGGGAGATTTGAGAAAGTCAATTATGTAGGAATGGATGATCACTATCAAGAGGTGACAGTGGTAATACAAGCTCAGGACCAAGTAAGAGAAACAGTCTTGTGTCATTTGATGATGAGAACGCTTTGAGAAATGTATCCTTAAGTGATTTATTGAGTGCCCTAGAACATGCTTTCATGAACAAAGACAGCATCTCTAGGCCATATAATCCTAAGGAAATTCTGTCATATGTCCATCCATCATTACTGAAACATCCTTATATGGCCCATAACTGTATTTAGAGCAAGTAATAAGTATTGTATGTCACATATGGAACATCTTAAATTCATGTGACTGTGGCACAATCGTACTTTTGGTGTGAAGGGTAGTTAAGAAAGTGGGGAGGGGGATGTTTGTCTAGTATGCAGAAGAGAAAGCACACAAGTTTGTGGCTACTATCTTGAAGTACATAGAAAGCTGTCATGTGAAAGACCCCATGGGCAGGTAGATTTAGTCAACATCCCACCCATGGACTTAGAGCCTTTGCAGGCCTTCTGGGCTAAGCACCTTTGGACTCAGCAAGCTCATCAGTGAAGGAGAAACAGGTTTGAGGGACAGTCAGCCAGGATTCTGTAGCAAGGACTCTCGTGTTGGCTCTGGGGTGAGCATCCAGGGCTTGTAGGGTATAAATGCTATACGCCCTGAACTAGGCCTGGTATTCAGTTTGCAGGAGCTAGATACAAAATAATCAAGAACTTTGTGAGCTAGAAATTAAATGGTAGGTTCCTTGAAATTGACCATAGAGTTGGTATTTGTGCCCAAGAAGCCAGCAAATTTTAATGATCAGCCTCCCTTCACCCCACCCAGGATCAGCCTCTGAGCACACCACCAGTAGCCCACACTAAAGGACGTCTGTTAGAGCTGGGATCCTCTGGAATGTGGAAGGGCAAGCTAAGGGAGGGGACACTGGTGTTGGTATGCTTTGGTCTTTTCAGCTTCTGTTTCCCTTGGTAATTGGGCGGAGCTCTCCTGCTAGTGCAAGTACCATTTTCTATCTCCTGCCAAGATCTGTCTGTTTCTCTGTCACTGGAGCTGCTAGGGAAACTCAGTGATCTTCTGTTTCTTAGAATAATTCTTTCCTTGTTTTATGTCGTGTTTGGCTAGTCCTCTGTAGAAGGTGCCTCCCACACCATTCTTAGCTCTATCTGAAAGGACTGTGAACAGCGAATGAATTCAACCACAGAGAGGGGATTTGGAAACACCTGGCTGCTGAGAACAAGTGATTGCAGGTATGAGGTCCAACCCACAGACAGAAGAAGGTCCTGCAGGCCATGTGATAGTAACATCCCAATGATGGAGTTTAGGTTAATTTCAGATGAACGAGCCACTGTCTCTATGCCACCTGGGCAGAAGGCAAACTTCAATTGCATATATCCTTCATTTCTTTTTGAAGAGAAGATTTAAAGTCTGAATTTTGATACACATAGAAAAAGCAAAGGCCTGTGCTAAACACAATAGGCAAATTCTACTCTAGTCTTACAAATATTATTTGAGTTTGTTTTTAGGTTCTAAATAAAAAACAAAACCAGAAACTGGCTTTCCTGAGATACTTACAGTATTTGAAACCCCAAAGTTTACCATTTTTCCAGGGACTCTTCTTCCCAACCTCCCCTTTTCAGTTTCCTAAGAGATAATAGCCATGATCATTTGGACCTACAACCAGCTCCACATTCCTAAAACCCTGGAAAACCCTGAGTAAAGTGTGTATTTTAGCCAGTAAACTTGATCAACTTTTTACAGGAAAACAAACCACCCCAAAATGATTAATTGGAGCAATTTTGAGTCTTGGTAGTCAAACTGTAAGTGAAGGGGTTGGTTGAGGTATAGCTATTACTTTAAATATATAGTTATATATTGTGAACCTGTATATGAGTCTATTATATAGCCAGTTCATCCTAAGGAAAGATGTACTATACCCCTGTGTGATGATGGATACAAAGGGTGTCAGAAAGAAATAAAGGAACACAAAACAGGAAGAAAAGAGACAGTCACAAGTTCAGAGGCTGGAGACAATACATTTTGAAGAGAGGTCTGACATAAGGCTAGGATAGGGAATAAAGAGAAAATGGGAGTCCTGCTGCAGAGCTTACAGGACAGCGTCACCGAGGTGTTATATGGTCACTGTAATGAGAAGCCTGACCCAGGACACTAGGAACCCAGGGGAGAACCCAGGGGAGAATTCCCTCTGACTATCAAAGTTGTGGTTAAAGCCAGGTCTCAGAAATGGACTTACTGGCAGTACTCAGACCGTGGACTTGGGCCTAGAGAAGCTATGGAAAAGTTGAACTTGTAGGGATGTATGACTATAAAATCTCCAGCTACAGGAGATATAAATGCCAGAATGTTTTGAGAATAGAAAGTTAGGTTTGAGTGGCCTTGCCTGGCAAGGAAAAGGTTAAGATAAGGGCCGCTCTGGAGAGGAGGGGAGGAGATAGTGGGGAACATGTGAACTCAATAAACTCAGGTGTAAAAAAGCAACTGAGTTTATTAAGGTAGTGTGCTCTTCAGTTCAGAAGATCCTTGTGGTCCGTCTGCCGCAGAAAGAAGGGTCTATTGGTTTTGGTCAGGCAATACCAGTGCTGATTCACTCTACAGGCCTTGAAATGGTAAAATGTAGGAGTCTTGATCATTTTCTCTGCCAGCTAAAGAATTGAAAAAGCAGGAAAGAAAAATCTGAAATTCAACAGGTGGCAGCAGTCAAGCACCACAGACAGCAGTTGAAGAAAGATGTTTTGGGGTGGGGGTGCGATAGGAAACACATGCGCAGAAGACACTCAGAGAAAAAGACCCTCTGCAACACAGAAGGGGAACTTGCAAAATCAAAACATCCAGTCTCTTCTCAAGGGCTGGGGGTTTTAAAGCCTCTGAAGGCTTTTCCTCTCCTAATTTTGGGTTGGTCAGTTTGAGGAAAGCTAGAATGGTTGATTGGCCCAGAACTTGTGTTACGTGTCCTGAGCAGGCCTTGAACTTGTTTAGACAGTCCATCAACAGCAGGCCTGCTAGTAGGAGACAAAAGCCTACAAGGCCTTTGTTTTAAGCTGCCAGGCTTTTGTCTCAAGTCAGGAGGGTGAGGAAGATGCTGGCCATCTTGGAAATTTGTCACCTTCATTGCCTAGCCATGGCCCTTCCACCATCTGTCTGCCTACCAGGGAGTCTGTCTCATTCCTAGTGTCTCCTTACCACTTAATGCTGGCCTCCATGAGAAATATGCACATCGTTCAACATCCAGTCTTCCCCAGCCAGGGTTCCAGGAGAGAATGAACCCCTACCTCCCCAAGGCAACTACGATGAGCTTCTTACCTTATACTGGAAGGCCACAGAACCCAGCTTGTTTTATGTGCCTATAGTTCATGTGGGAAGCCTAAGGCGAGGGAGGCTGATAGTCTGGTGACAGAGGTTGGCCACCAATGTGCAGTCAGCAACCATCTCATCACTTCCTGAGGTTCAGCCTGAAGGAGGTGGTGGGAAGCAGGTAGAAGTGAGCAAACAAGATCTCCCCTCCACAGCTCCAAATAGATTGCTCCATTCATTGAAACTCTGACACCCCCTCCCAGGATTAAAGCTTTAATAAGCCAAAGTGCTTGCAAAACTTTTAACATTTGAAAATATGTGTGTGTGTATCTCAGTAATGTTGTCATTAAATTATTATTATTATTTTGTTGTTTTTTCATTTTTAAAAATGTTTATTTATTATGTATACGATATTCTGTCTGTGTGTATACCTGCAGGCCAGAAGAGGGCACCAGACCCCATTACAGATTGTGAGCCACCATGTGGTTGCTGGGAATTGAACTCAGGACCTTTGGTAGAGCAGGCAATGCTCTCAACCTCTGAGCCATCTCTCCAGCCCCTGTTTTTTGTTGTTTTTTTTTTTTGAGACAGGGTTTCTCTGTGTAGCTTTGGAGCCTGTCCTGAAACTAGCTTTTATAGACCAGGCTGGCCTCGAACTCATGGAAGCAGCACTCAGGAGGACTGCTTCTACCTACCAAGTGCTGGGATTAAAAGTGTGTACCACTGCCCGGATCAATTAATTTCTATAAAAAAGTTGATTTTGCTTTCACATGGAAATTACTTCGTGGAAAGAGTTCAGTGGAGTTGAAGACAGTCGGCTCTTCATTACTTACTAGTCTGGTCTTCTTTGCACAGCATTTATTGAATGAGCAAGTGAGATAGACCTATAAGTTCTTCACATACACTGAAACTCAGTGGGCTTTTGCCCAACACAATATGGAAGGTTCAGACGATCTTACAGCAGAGGAAACTTAAGCCCGTGGCATATAGACGACACAACCAGAAGCACAGTGGTGGTGTGAATGAGAAATGCTTCCCCATAATATTTGATATTGGAACACTTGGTTGCCAGCGTGACTTGAGAGTTCAAAACCTTTCATCAGTTCCAGTACTCTGTCTCTGCTTTCTGCTTGTGACTGAGGAAGGAAGCTCTCAGCTTCCTGCTCCAGCAGCCAGACTGACATGTTCTGTGTGCCTCCCCACCATGATGGACTCTTATTCCTCTAGAACTCTAAGTCGAAATGAACTTATTCCGTAAGCTGGTTTTTCACATGGCGTTTCATCACTACAGAAAAGTAAGCAATACAACCATAAAGTAGGTAAGTTAGAGCCTGCTTTAGAAGCCAGCTCTTGAATGCTGATGCAGACCTCTTATGGGACATCAGGAAAATGGTGGCCAGTCAAGGGGTGTGAGGCAAAATAGTTGTTTCTATTGTGTTTTACTGTTTCTGTGATATTGCACGGGGTAAGCATCTAGGAGACGGTACCATGGATTTTTATAGAGAAGCTCACAGCTTCTGCTGTACCTAGAAACAGTGGAGAGCCTGAGTCAGCGACTATATTGACTAGGTGAGCTGAAGAAACGGGAGTTCTAAAAGGAGACTTCAAACAGAGTCTTGGGTAGAAAAGGCCATGCAAGTGAGAGTATCCCCAGGGCCACTGAATAGAAGGAATGCAGAATGCTCAGGGTTCATCCATACTTAGAGAAGAAGCCACATTCACCTGGAGCTGAAATCCGGAAGCTCAGCATAGAAAAGGCCCGGGGACTTGAGGGACCAGTAAAGTGAAAGATCACGCCAGCAATGTCTAAGAGGCCACGGGAGCCAACATAAGCCATTCTCACAGCATGGTCACAACCCACGGTGCTGAGACAAACTGTCTAACAGAAGGCACTGGCCCTCCTGTGGAGAGCAGCAGAGTTCACTCTGAGGCTGTCATTTAGTCCTGGGTAAGGCCATGAAGTGAATGCTAGTGGAAGGAAATGTAGAACTGAGCTCCGAGAATGTCAGCATCCGAGGAGGGGATGGAGAGAAACATGAAGTAAGAAGATGTCGCCAGAGTATGCAGAGCGACAGTGCAGATCTGATTCAAAGAAGAAGACATTGGAAACTGGACACAGAGGGAAACTTGGTGGAATAAGAGAAAGCTGTTGTTTGGGGACTTGCATAATGAGAACTTGGATTTCATGTGATAAACAAGTTGGTTTTTAGGAAGGAAGTAGGGTGGTAAAAACCCTTTTAGGGAAGCAGGTCTAGCAACAGGCTGCAATTGATTGGAAAGTAGAAACAAGAGAGTGTCCCAGGGACTATATCCTAGGTCCAGGTGAGGCCAGGGAGTCAAGGCCTAGAGAGTGAAGGGGAGCGGAGGAGTAGAGATGAGGATCAGTTGATAGAGTGCTTACCTGGTGTGCGTGAAGCACTGGGTTTCATTCCTAGCACCACCTTAGTTTAATTTTAAAAATGGACAGTGTTGTATATGCCTATAATCCTGGTGGGCCTATAATCTCGGCACTTGGAAAGTGGGCACAGGATGAAAAAGAAAACACAAGAGAGACAAACAAATGTCTGATATTATTGCAGCTGGCTGTTGAGCATACTTCAGATAGGGAGCGCATCATGGTTCCTGTAGGAGAAATGCAGTGCGTTTGAGCAGGAGGATATGATCTCACTCTAAAGGCTCCAGTAGAAAGACCGGGCCTGAGGCACTATGCTATGTCATCACTGATGGTGGTGACAGGGAGTGAGGTTACCATAGCAGGTGGGACAGGATCCACAAGAAGGAGTCAAGAAAAGAAGCCAGCTCACTGAATCACAGACCATGAGGGATTTGGGAGAGTTTAATCAGAGAAGGGGTCAGGGCAAAAGCTAGAGGCCAGGCAAGGTCTATGGGCCTCAGGGGAGGGGTGGATGGTGACATACTTATGTAACTTCTTAGTGTGTAGTCAGCTTGGGCATCCTTAAATTACCTCCGTAGCACCCTGCTAGCCCTCAGACCTGTCTCAGTGCTCCACCTTCAGCCTCACCGGTCTCTGCCTTCAAGAGCGTGACAATATTAAATGGTAGTATGGCCGCCGATACAAACCAGCCCACATGCCTCCTTTTGGAGCTGTAGGTTCCTTCAGCAATGAAGAAAGGCTGGAGCAGTGTGTGAGGAAAGCAGAGCAGGAACAGGACAGGCAGTGCTGTCTCAACCGGAAGAGCTAGAGAAGGCAGGGAGAAAATGAGCACCTTTGAAGTGATAACTGAGAAGCCCCTCCAGTGTGGGATAAGCTGGTGCCGCTGCCAAGGGAGACAGACTCACTCTGCAGATTCCCACGCACCTGCTGCCCACAGCCACCTGGCAGATGGGGCAGTGGAGCCCTTCCCTGGGCTGGGCTGACCAGCTAGCTTCCTCTGCACTGGAGCTTATTGTTCTGATCTGAACAGAGGGTGGACCTTGACTGTCTCACAGGTTGCAAAATTTGTTCATGCTGTGTTTACTTCCCCGCTCTCCTCCTGGTTTGCGTTTGCTATAACTGTCACCACTTTGCTGAGTGGTTGATGCGATTAGCGGGATCTTGTGGGTCCTAAGAATTCAGTGACTCGCTCAGCAGCATCTTAGTTCCAGGCTTAGGGCCCAGATTCCGAGAGACACTTTCTAATCCAAGTGAGTACCTCCCAAGCATAGGAGTCCCTGTGTGAAGAGACTGTTGTCACATTGCTCTTTGTGGCCTGTGGATGTGAAGCTCCATGCGATCAGAGGGGAAGCATCAGATGGCCCCTAGAAACCTAGTGTTGGCAAAGTCTTTAACAACCACCCTGTTTAACTTCCCAGAGGAATCCCTTCAGCAGCACTTATTAATAACTGTTCACTTGGTTTAAACTGCTCCCCAAAATAAATATTGAATGGGTGATCCAAGTATGTTGAGAGTTGATATTACTGGGGATATCAGGATGAACACAGGTTTTTTACTGTGTGTGGGGGGGGTATTACCGTTAATTAGAATTTCTTGGACTTATAAATATGTACATGGCACTCTAGCCCTCTGTCCGTCCTGATTTTCACTCTTTCTTGATGTCTCCCCCACCAAGAAGTACCTCTGGAAGACTTCGTAAGCATGGAAGGCAGAGATAGTGAGATCAAGTAACAAGCTCCCAAAACCCAGAGGCCACACCAAAGCCATTCTAAATGCATGAGAAGTCCAGGGATTTGTTTGTAATCATATTTAACCCGAGGAGTCACATTTGTGTCACAGCAACTGGATGTGTAGCCTGTGCACTCAGGCCTGTAGTTAGAGCATGAACCCGGCTGTCTGAGTGCCCTCAAGATTAGGAATTGCTTCTTTGTCATTCGCAACTTAGCTGCATAAACATACCACTCCTGCAACAAAGAAATGGGCTTGCAGGCAGTGGTGGCGCACACCTTTAATCCCAGCACTTGGAAGGCAGAGGCAGACAGATCTCTGTGAGTTCAAAGCCAGCCTGAGGTATAGAGTAAGTTCCAGGACAGCCAGGGCTACACAGTGAGACCTTGTTTCAAAAAACAAACACCCCCCCCCCCAAAAAAAACCCCAAGCAAACAAAAAGAAAAAGAAATGGCCTCAGAGGCACCGCAAGTGTTTTCTACTCCTACCACCTTTGGGAAGAGAAAAAAACCTTCCTTGTTCCTCTGTATAAGGGGCAAAGCCTTACTACCACATCATAAAACAGATCTCACTACAGATCAGACAATCTCAAGGTAGTTTCTGAAGCACTGGAGATTATGTCCTGGTCACTTGTCATCTGGGCTTCTCACTAACTGTCTTTACAAAGAGGCCAAGAGCCTCTGCTTCTGTAGGCCTGCTGGTCAGCCCCTCTGTGTGGTGGTGTGCGCGATTCACCTCAGCAGCTCTGAAGCCTCTCCATGTTACAACTTTGAGCAGCCTCAGCATGGTATTTCTCAGTCACTCTTGTTTAGAGGAAGATACCCTGGGGCATTTTCCCCAAGTGTGGAGACCTTCAGGACTGTGGCACAAATGACCAGCATGGTTTCCACCCAGGCATCACCTGCCCTTGTACTGCCCTAGCCCCGTGGACCCCGTCTTGTTCTTGAACATTCCTTGTTTTCCCACCTCTGGACCTCCTCCTAGGCTACTTTCTTGCCTGCAGCTTCCTTCTTTTCTCTCTGCTCTGAAGTCTTTCTGCCTGATCTTGACTCCTTAAATTCTCTGTTCCCTCCAGCCAGTGGCAGCCTTCCCTCATGGCCACTGGAGCTTAAGCTCCATAAGAACAAAGACCTTGTGCGTGCCCAAATACTCAGTGTCCAGCACCTAGCAAATGTTTGCTAAATGCTTATTGAGTGAAAAAGAGAGCGATCACTCCCTCTGGCCCTCCATGTGTCACTGTGCTGTGTGCACAAACCAATCGCTAAAATTTGTGAAAACAGAAATCTTGGCTTCGTGTCACCTCTAGCAGAGAGTCTCGAATGTCCTGAAAGCTTAATAATGATGGTGACCCAGATCGCCACGGTGCTCGCTGTGTTTAGGGGAACAGGGCGGCTCCTCCTGCACTGCGCACACTCACCTAGAAAACTACCAAGGTCTTCTCTTCCCTGCTGAACTCTTGCCCATGGTATATTAACCCTGCATTCTCTCAGAACTTTATAAAAGCTACAGAGGATTGTTCACGTCGGTTATCCAGTGGTTGGCTGGTTAATTCCTGAGTAAGCCACTCTCAAAACTGATTAGAATTCTCTTCCAAATACATTATTGGAAGAAGGCCAGAAAAGGGTATATTATTCTATCTTGTAGGGGGAGGAATCCAGCAGATAGTCACAGAGCTGTGGCGCCAGAGCCTTCCTTTCTTCTGTTATTGTAAATTATTGCTGTAGTAGAAAGCCAGATTGCAGCGAGATAGAACATCACACTTCCTTCTCAGCGAAGTCTTACATAAGAAAGCCTTCATAACTAGCCGTTGCTATTAAAACGCATGCTCTTGAATGTAAAGTGCGGCCGTTGTCTTACATGCTTTCTACATTCTAAGCTGTCCCTTGCCTCTGGGACAGCTGTTGAATGCATTTTATTTTTGTTTAGTAAAAGAAAACTAACTTTGAAAACACAGGGCATGGTGGCACATATTTGTAATCCCAGCACTCCTGAGGCTAAAGCAAGGGGAACAAGGATTTGAGAGGCACTTGAGCTACCGAGCTCTAGACCAGCCTAACTGGGAAGGGGAGGATAGCAAAGAAAACTAATTTTGTAACCCTCCAAAGTTCCCATCGTAGAGATAAAACAGTAATTACTTTTAGATATTTTACCTGTCTCCCTGCATCTAGTCTGTCTCCTACCCATCTCAGAATCTGAGTGCCGGTAGAGCCAGATGGCACAGTCTGCAAGCTGATGAAGCTGCAGCAGGTGGCTCACAAGGGAGCCTTTTAAGAGGGCAGCACCACCATCCCGAGATCATCATTGCTGTGAATAAATGGGGACACTAAAATTGCTGAGCCTTTGATTTTTGTGAGAAGCTGGAAACCCTACTCTTAGGATATATAACCTGAGTTTTAAATGTTAAAAATCCTTTAACCCCACCCCATTGGGAGGCAGAGGCAGATGGAGCTCTGTGAGTTCACCGCCAGCCTGGTTATAGAGTAAGTTTCAGACCAGCTAGGGCTGTGTAGAAAGACCTTGTATCAAAAGAAAAAAATTAAATCTTGAATATGATCAAAATATACAAGTGGAAATGCCATAATGAAACCCATTATTATATATAGCTAGTATACGCTGATAAAATTTTTAATAAAAATGTTTTAAATAGTTTAAATTTTATGCAGGTCAAATTGTTAATGTCTGTGTTGGATTCTTCCCATGGAAAAGCAATTTGCAGCCTTCTTCCTGCCCTTTTGGTTCTGCCAGCTTTAGGTGTTCGGGAGGCCTCAGCATCATTGGGATTGTGCTGCCCATTCTTAGAAGGTATTTAAGTGATTTCAGTCAGGACAGGGGCTAAGTGGAGCCTGGCACAGTCTCTGGGCTGCTCCACTGAGGCTGGCTGGAAGAGTCAGTACAGAGTTGCTTTTGCACAGATCTGCTCCCGTAGAAGCAGAGCATTCCTGCGCGTGGACATGAGCCATGGCTACGGGACAGATTGCCCTAAACTCAGTGCGGTGTTAGTCATCTCAGTTTCTGGGGGTCAGTAACTTGAGAGCAACTTGGCTTAGAGGGTCTGGCTCAGTTTTGGGGAGACTGCAACCCACTGAACCCTCAGCTGGGCCTATAAACACTTAAAAACTGGCAGGGATGTGGGATCTGCTTCTAAAGAAGCTCTCTCATGACTGGCAAGCTGGTGCTGGCTGCTAGTAGGTGCTCGTTATCCTCTCAACATGGCCACTGCTTTCTCCTGTAGCCAGTGATTCGAACTCAACAGGCTAGAAGCAAGTGTCTTTTGATGACTGATCTCACGAGTCACACATCATTATTTCTGTGATATTTTATTGATTCCACACACATTTGCCCTGCTTGCTATAGTGGGGTACCTGATAAGGAGATGTGGACTGCCACGGGCCATCTTAGAGCCTGGCTGTCACTGCTGTGCTCCCAGTAGACCCTCAGTACGTCCTTATCAACCCACATCACACATTAAAAGGAGTCTTCCAAAGAAACCTAAGAAAATAACACACATATTCACAGCGATTTGTGTTTCATTTCCCAGCATTTCTGAGACCAACCTCAGAAATTAAATCCCCTGCATGTATATTTAGCCCATCTCACAAATGCCTTCTCTGGAACTATCTATAGTAACTTTTTTTAAATTAAAATCCTGCTCACACTATCACTTAGAACAGTGGTTCTCAACCTTCCTAATGCTGTGACTCTTTTTATATAGTTCTTCCTGTTGTGTGACCCCAACCATAAAATTGTTTTCATTGCTATTTCATAACTGTAATTTTGCTACTCTTATGAATTGTAATGTTTTCCAGTGGTCTTAGGTGACCCCTGTGAAAGGGGAGACTCACCGGTTGAGACCTACTGACTGAGAGTGATAAATTCAGGTGTACCCTCTGCTTCCAGAGGGAGTGCTGATCTATGGGGTATTTCTCAAATATTCTTTGTGAGCATGTTCTCTCAGTTACTCTAGGATGTCACTTCTATTGAGCCTACTGGTTGTTGGTTTGCTTGTTTTTCTTTTTCAAGTAGGTGGGAAGGTGCAAGCAGGAATGATGGGTACTTATATCAGAGACAGTGATACAGGCCAGAGAAGAATGGCCAGTTTGGGGCTACGTTCCAAAGTCCACTGCACAAAGCCTCATTGCCATCTCATGTCAGTTAATTGGAGGAGTGGGGTCCCCCAGTTTCTGCCACGGTATCCGCTCTTGTACCCCTGACTGATCCACACACCAACTCAAAGAACAAGACAGGTGGGTGCTGCTGATGCTCTCAAACACACACACTTTAGGCCCTATGCTGCTATAGCCTCTTTCAAGATAACCCTTTATTTTTATTTTAACAAGATTTAGCTTGAATAAAAATGCTAAGGGGAAGGAAAGGTACCCCAATATTATTTACCCCTAAGGGAACTCCCCAAATAGTAGCCAATTCTTGTTCGTTCAATAAACAAAACCAAAGGCTGAGAATTGAAGGTCACCACTAGCAACATTGTATGGGTCCTGTAACATTTGGATGTATACCTGAGGGAACACTGTATGGGCCCAGTCCCTGAAGCCACCCACCCTGGCAGGGCCACCAAGTCCTGGTGTTAGTAAATGGAAATGACATGTATAATTCATAAGGCCGTGGTGGCGTGCAATCTGTGGTGGTGGGGGGCGGTAATTATAGAATTGAGAAATGAGCTGCAGTGTGGAAGCAGCCTTTCTAGGGGAGAGGCTGTGTGATAGATGGCCTGCATTGTTCTTCTGACCTTTTCCTGAACTTCCCTTTAGAAGAACAGAGGAAATACACTTCTGCCATTTCCCATATTGTTTTTGAATCATACCTTAAGATGCCCACCCTTAGCATTTTTGGTTTTCTACTGGGAGTTTACCTTCTCTCCTGTACTTTGCTCTACAATGAAAAATATAATCACTAATGGTTCTGCCATAGTGTTAATGCAGAATACAGAGGCTACACAAATATTTGTCCATACTAGACACAGTGCTTATGAGGAAAGGAAACTCCCAGTGGCATCCACTCCCTCTGTCCTATATTCCCTGCCAAACAGAGAAATCAGGGAATGGACTTCAGTGATGATGCCAGACCCAGGAGGAATGAGGGCCAACCCAAACCTGCAACCAGACAGTAGAATCCTCTGGTGGCTGGGAGGGTGTAAGCAGGTGTGGTGGGACAGTGGTGCAGGCCTGGAGGATAATGACCAGTTTGGGGGCTATGATTCGAAGTCCACTTCACAAAACCCCGTCCCCATCTGTCCTGACCTTAGCTGGCTCTCCAGTGCTTTACTCTCACAGGCAGTCCGTCGATTTGGTCTTTTCTTTATTAGTACGTATTAGTTAGACAAGATAATGAATTATGCTCTTTCTCTTTGTGGGAGGGGAGAGAGCATAGGTTAAAACAAAGTCTCACAAAGTTTAGGCTGGCCTGGAGCTGGCGGTGCGATCCTCCTACTGCTGCTTTTGCCTCTATCCAGGGCTGGGATTACAGGTGTACATCAACATGCTCTGCTCCACTAAGACCTTTTCAAAGGACTATATAACATATTTTGATCATATTTACCCCCAATTTTGATCACTCTTCCCTACCCTTCCCTCCTCTAGCTGGTCTCTTCCTCTTCCCAAATAGCCTTCCCTTTTACTTTTTCTACTCTGATAGTTTTTTGTTTAGTTATTGTTGTTATTGTTATTTGAGTCTAGATTCTTCCTGAGATAAAACGTGATACTATAGTCATATATCCTACACTGAAGCCCTGAAACATGGGGTATTCTAAAGAGGAACTCTTAGGCCCCTCCCTTTTTCTATCAGACTACTGCCTTCTTTAACTTGCAAAACTGGTATGTTTAACAGGCATAAAGGAGTTGTATCTTGGAGCTGCCCTCCAAAAAATAGGCTCCAAAGTCCACTACATAAAACCCTTTTTACCTATGATAGGAATGGATTCAGGAACAAAAAATTCTGCAAGGCCTAGGACGGGTTCACACAACCGAAGACTCCAAGAGTGAAATTTAAGACTCTATTCTCCTTAATCTATACTTGAATAAAATACTCTCTGAGAGTGTTTTATGTGGAGGCCATCTGGAGCCCAGCCCCTCTTACCCCCGGGAAAAGGCTTGTTAATTTGTCGCACAGCTAAATTTGTGTATGTCTTAGGCTTTAGCTCATGGCTTTGTAAAAATGGTAAGGTGACCACAGACCTGGCGGGGAGGACATTAGACCCAGAGACACACACACATGCACACACGCACGCACTTGACCAAAGTGCAAATGAACCCATTTTCTGTTCCCTAATGTCTTCAGAGTGCAGAGACTAAGGCAGCTGGGAATGGACCTACTTGCCTCTGTAACAGCATTGCCCTGAGCTGAGTTTCTCTTGTTTGACGTGATGGTCTCCAGTTCCATCCATTTTCCTACAACAACATAATCTCATTCTGTATGGCTGAGTAAACATCCATTGTGTATCTACCCGGGCTGCTTTATGCACGTGTTTGCTGAGAGCAATTAGGTTAACCAACCAAGAAGACTTCTGTGGGATTTTTATCCAAGCCAGAATTTCTAACAAGGCAAGGTTTCTCTTAGCTTTAGAATTAACTCTCAGTTGAATCTTCAGAGTATTTGGGAGTTTTGTTAATTTTCTTTCTTTTTCAAGTCAGTTTTTAAGGCCAAATGAAAAAGAACATGATGGTTCTAGGCGAGAACCTTCCCACCTGAGCTGCTGAGTTTGGTGAGTTGTTTGTCAGTTGTTGCTGAGTACCTGCTGTGCACAGTGCTATGCCCAGCACAGTCACTAGCACTGCCTCAAGAAATCAGTGGGGTTCTGTCTCCCTAAGGCCTTTCTGTCCGCAGGGAGTGCAGGACAGCCTGCAGATCCCACTGGCTGGTACAGATGCTGTTGCAAGCTCTTCTTCTTTGGGAGCAAGGAAACATAGGTCTTCATTCTGGGATTGTGGCCATCATTTCAAATATCTATTCAATTGCCTGGGGAAGTAATTAGATGATTTTTAAAAAAGATTTTCTATCTAGTCTCCTCACCCCCTTTCTCTGTAACTGCTCTTCATCTCCAGATGTGTGTATATGTGGAACATACACATGTTCATGCATGTTCTTTTTCCCTACCACCAAGTCAGTTTGTACATATGTTTTTAAGTGTATAAACTACCCATGTCATACTTCTACTAAAAGTAGGGTTTTTTTTTTTGTTTCTCCTGCAATTTCCCACATTATAAAGTAAGAACTCAAAGAGTTTGCTCAATCCCTTCCCCTTCTTTCCTTAAAAATGATGAGAAACTGCTGTCACATAGTGTGATAAAGCATTTACTGCATTTTATGGTAGGAGGAAAAGGTGCTTGACTGAACTGCCATCATCACAACCATCATTGTGAAGCCAGGCAGTATCTGTGCACACCTCCCACTTACTGCTATAAGGCTCTGCTGGGTACCACAAGGTGCAATGACAAGATGCAGAGCCTGTGGCCCCAAGATGCTTCCAGTCTAGATGCAAGGCTGACTAGATTTTTCTCATTTAAAAAGACAGGTTATCAGTGAAAGTGGGATACAATTCTAATTTAAGTGGGAACATAGAAGAGAGCACCTCCTCTTGGTCTAAGTGAAAAGACTTGCAGAGACAGGAAATGGGGGAGGGGGGGTCCCAGACACATAGCTGTGCTGAAAGCGATGGAGGCAATGACAGGAAATGAGTGTTTGGTGGAGAGTACTGCCTCTCAGACCTCCATATCGGCTCTCTGTATAAGTCCCTCCTCTTTCCCGCCTCTCCACTTCTCATCCCCAGCTGTGGGAACTCCTTAGTTCCAGTACCCACCAGTTAGCTCACTCTGCTAGAGTAGTGTTTGGTATTCATGAGAACAAAATGAACACTCTAATCTCTTGCTGAATGTTGCTCCATTCCAAAGGCCTGCCTGCAGTCCCAGCTCTTGGATTGCAAAAGAGGCCTCATTGTTATAATAAAACCAGCAGTTTATGGGAACATAGGGCAATGGTATTGCCACCTGGGGGAATAGCTCGGCATCTTGCACCAACAGAAAGATTGTCTGTGTTCTGCTTAGTTTGCTGTAGGTGTTCCAGGATTCAATGGCTGTCACCAGGGCATAGAAATGTCATCCATCCCTGTGGGAATTGATGGTTCGAATGACATTCAGATTGCCTACCCGCTACACTTCTGCACCCCCTAGTGGCAGATTTAAAGAGACAGTTGCGTGTTCTTGCGGGACCGAGACAAAGCAAATTTGGGTTTAGTTTTGTTTGTTCCCTCTACTTTCCCAGCTCTTGAGTATTGAAAGTTATCCCTTAAATAAGATGCTCTTGGCTAGAGTTTATAACCCCCTTGTCCAGCAGAATACTCCTGTTCCTAACTTCTGCTGAAGCAACCAGCCAACAGTTGTGAGAGCTCTTCCCTTGTCCTGACCCTTGGCAAATCTCAGGGGACATACTGTGAGACAATGAGCCATGATTAAGCCTGTTCTGTGGGCATTTACTTCCTTGGACTTGAAGGGCATGCTCTTGAAAGTCCCCTTTGCAAGTGTGGTTTCCTGGCAAAGCCAGGATCATGTGCACTTTCCTGAGAGCTGGCCTCATCCCTGTGGCTCATCTAGACTCATGAATGCCTTCTTGCTTGGAGATAGCCACACCCTGTACTTACAGGGTCAGCATACCCAATCAGCTAGCTCCAAGGTTCTGCTGAGAACTTGCTCTACAGGATGTTAGCAGGCTTTGGCCCTTGGTTCTTAGTAATCCTCTACTTGATACTGTGAACAGAAAGAAACTTCTGGTGCTTTCCCTGTCATTGCAGTGAATCGCCTTCGTGTTCTGTGGGGTCTTTTTCATAGCTCAGGTTTCTGGCTTCTGTTCTCTGAATTGGTCTGATTCCAGTCAGTGACACCAAATGTACCTCCATTTCCAAGAAGGAATAATTTTCTATTGTCAGAGTCTTCTCTTTAATCACTAATCAGCAGCAATAAATAGTGGCTTGCTATTTAACCCTACAATGACCAGATGAGGGTGGAAGGAAATGAACCTTGTCTGGTGCAGTCACTTGTCTGTGGGTTAGAGATACAGAGACCTCTGCAGGCCAGCACAGGACGCTATGGGGGGAAAGTATTGACACTCTTCTGTTCATGTTCATTTACCCAACAAGCATTTACCGAGTACTCAGAATGAACCAGTCGAAGCTAAATGTTAAAGCAGTGAGATTGTGGCATTTAAGTCAGTAAAGTGTCACGTAGGTAATGTCACTGTTTCTCTGAGGTAGAAAGTGAGCCCTTGGATACTAGGTTCACATGGAAGACGCTGTCCCTTCCATGGCATGACATCCATTTTCACTCTGGTGGTAGCTTCCATATGTGTCACCAGGTCGAATATTGGGAAGATGCTGTTCGTGCATTGAATCCGTAAGAATTGAACTCTGAATTTCCTCCCAGGGTAAAGGAAAGAGGGGTTGCCCTCAGAAAGCTGTGTGACAGCAGGGGGCAGAGGTGTTTGAGCTGGCCCTCCCCAGTATCAGCAGGTTTTCCTGTGGAAGCCATAGCTGCCCAACTTTAGTTCTCAGCTGTAGTCAACACTTAACATAGCAGAAGAAAAACTTAGCAGAAGGAGCTGTGAGGAGATGTCACCGAAAGCCCATGGCTCTCTCTGCTTAGCTCTGTTCTTTCAAGTTTCTTCTTACACAGCCTGTCTGGAGCTTCGTGAGGCTGGGGATCCACTTCAGCCATCTTGTGTGTCTGCAGCATAAAGAACAGGCTGCAGAGCCCCTTTGAGGAGAGGGGACAGTGTGTAAGGGACAAGAGGATCTTGACATTCTGGGACACTCTTTGCTGTAGCTGTCTTTGCTTTCCAGTCATTTTTGTTGTGTATGTCTCTGTATGTGTGCACGTGCACACGGTGAACACAGCACGTTCTCTCATTCTCTTCGCGCTCTCTTCCCTCCCTCTCTTTTTGGTGCGACCATATGAAGGCCAGAAGTCAGCTTCAGCTGTCATTCCTCAGAGCCATCCCCATGGTGCTTTGAGACAGGATCTCGTGCTGGCCTGAAACTTCTGGTTAATCAGAAAACCCCAAGAGGGTCCTCCTCTCTCCACTCTCCAGAACTGGGATTGCAAACATGGGTTACTACTTCTGGGCTTCCATACAGGTGCTAGGAATCAAATTCAGGTCGCCTTGCTTATATAGCAAGCACTTGGTGTACTGAATCAGCTCTTAGCCCTGCTGTATACTTCTTTGGTTCTGTCTTTCCCAACAAAAGTGAAACAAGAGTTTTTAATTATTACAAGCACCTGGAATTTTATGAGTGAAAAATAAATCGTTATGTGGACGCCAGCAGATCTCATCATTCGGGGTCCTGGGCTAGCTAGTAACTAACTGTCCACTAGCGTTGGTTGAGTGTATAGTTTGGCAAACGGCCCCAGCATACAGCTCACCCTGGCGCTGCAGTCCTGGACAGGCTCTCTCCAGCAAAGACTTCCTGGTAAATTACCATAGACTGGAAGATTTAGGCCACCCGGGCCAGAAACAGGCAATGTAAGCAGAGCACTGCCAGGAAGGTGAGGATTCTGGGAATCTCAGGGCTGCTGAGTGTTTGTGAGATGAACCGTTGTGGCTTTTCCTAGAAAGGATCAAGTTGTTTCTTCCTAGGAACATTTCCCAGTGAGATATGCACTCATAGTTAGGAGTTTGTTTTTATTTTTTCCTCTTTCCCTTCTTCCTTGGTTTTTACATGTTGTCAAGCCAAATTAGTGACAAATACATGTCTCTAACTGTGTATTTGCTCTGCTTTATCTCCTCTACCACATACTGCGCATTGGAATGCTGGTGTCAGAATGTATCTTGGACATGAGAGCTGGCTTCAGTCCACCAGTATTACTAGAGGCCTTTGTGTTATAGTCAGTTTGTGTTCCAGAGCCAACTTTTTCTTCCATATGTAAGCACAGAACTAAAGTTTGATTTTGATGGTGTCCTTGGCAGAGATGGAATATCCCTAGGAATCAAGGATTAGCACCGAAAAATACATGTATATTAGTGCACGCATGGGAAAATCTTTCAGCACTAACACTGCCAATACAAATCACAACAGCTACCCCTCTGGTTTTCTGAAGGCGTTGTATTTAAAAAAAAAAAAATCCCTGTTTGACCTGGGACTAGCCAGGCTTGCATCACTGTTTATTTTTTTAATTGATTTTATTGAGCTCTACATTTTTCTCTGCTCCCCTCCCTGCCCCTCCCTCTACCCTTCAACTCTCCCCCATGGCTCCCATGCTCCCAATTTACTTAAGAGATCTTGTCTTTTTCTGCTTCCCATGTAGATTAGATCCATGTATGTCTCTCTTAGGGTCCTTATTGTTGTCTAAGTTCTCTGGGATTGTGATTTGTAAGCTGGTTTTCTTTGCTTTATATCTAAAAACCACTTATGAGTGAGTACATATGAAAAGTGTCTTTCTGAGTCTGGGTTACCTCACTCAATATGTTTTCTAGCTCCATCCATTTGCCTGCAAATTTCAAGATGTTGTTATTTTTTTCTGCTGTGTAGTACTCCATTGTGTAAATGTACCGCATTTTCCTTATCCATTCTTCAGTCGAGGGGCATTTAGGTTGTTTCCAGGTTCTGGCTATGACAAACAATGCTGCTATGAACATAGTTGAGCACATGTCCTTGTGGCACGATTGAGCCTCCTTTGGATATATACCCAAAAGTGGTATTGCCAGATCTTGAGGAAAGTTGTTTCCTAATTTTCTGAGAAATTGCCAGCCACACTGACATCCAAAGGTGTTGTAGCAGCTTGCATTCCTACCAGCAATGCAGGAGTGTTCCCTTTACCCCACAACCTCTCCAGCATAAGTTGTCATCAGTGTTTTTGATCTTGGCCATTCTTACAGGTATAAGATGGAATCTCAGAGTTGTTTTGATTTGCATTTCTCTGATGACTAAGGATGTTGAACATTTCCTTAAGTGTCTTTCAGCCATTTTAGATTCCTCTGTTGAGAGTTCTCTGTTTAGGCCCGTACTCCACTTTTTTAATTAAATTATTTGTTCTTTTGATTACCATTTTCTTGAGTTCTTTATATATTTTGGAGATCAGCCCTCTGTCCGATGTGGGGTTGGTGAAGATATTTTCCCATTCTGTAGGCTGTCTTTGTTTTGTTGACCGTGTCCTTTGCTTTACAGAAGCTTTTCAGTTTCAGGGGATCCTATTTATTAATTATTTCTCTCAGTGTCTGTGCTGCTGGGGTTATTTTTAGGAAGTGATCTTCTGTGCCAATGCATTCAAGTGTACTTCCCACTTTCTCTTCTATGAGGTTCAGTGTGGCTGGCTTTATGTTAAGGTCTCATTTCTATAGATGCAGAACTGTTTTCCTGGCAGCCTTGCCTGTGAACCAAGACTATATTCTCGTTGTAGGTGGTACCCTAAGGTGTTCTGTAGCCCTTACTGTGTAGGCTATTTTCTACGGGTCTCTCGTGTTTCTGGCTCTAGTTCCTCTCCACTCGCCTTTTCCTTTCCACCCTTTAGATTTCTGCTGCTGTTTCTTGGTCTCCATGTTGCTTTGATGTAGTTCCATGCCTTCACTGCAGGTCACCAGTCTCAGCAATGGCTCAGAACTCATGACAGTATTGCCAAGTCTCCTTAGTTTTGCAATAGAAACTTAAGATTTAACAACCTGTCTGAAATACAATTTTACATTTTGATTGCTTCTGCCCCAGCCATACTGAGGTTACTTTCAATCTACATATATTTGTGGGAACAGACTTCTTCACTGCAGTTCAATTTGAGTATACCTTATTATATTAGTGATTATAAAATACTAGGGACTAATACAGTTTCTTGCTTCCAAGGAGTTCAAACCGCTTTATAATTCTACTGGCCATAATTTATCTTCATAAGCTACTATACAGACAAGAGAAAAAGTAAGATTAATAATCACATTTTATAGAGGGTGAAATAAAACTAAGAGAAATTGAGTCGCATTTTCCCAGAAATGCTCAGCTCTCCCTGGGCTCTCTAAATGAGCTGCAGACTGATCACCCATATCAGGAATGCACGTGAACCTTGCTTTATCTGAGCACTGTGAACAAGGGTAAGACCTTGACTCTGGGCCACTGGTTAACTGAGGTTACTGGAGTGAGCAGAATATGTGCCTGACTCCTGCATCAAGACCTCTGCTGCACTGAGTGTTGGGAGCACACACAGGGTCGGCTCTCTCCACTGGATCCTTAGGCCTCTTCCCTGGGCTTTGTTCCCAGGGCATCACTCTGGCATCACAACTACCAGCTGGATAGAAGGACTGCCCACAGCACAGGACAGGGGCTGCATTTTCAGTCCTAGCCTTGTAGCTTTGTGCATGCTGCTGCCATCTATTGCCAAATAAACGGAAGGCTGGGGTCTAGGCCCAGTTCTGTTCTGGAGTGAGGTGAGTGGTCTGTGGCTGTGGGTTCCAGTGTGTAAGAGGAAAAGGCATCCTTGAGATGCCAGAAAGGAACAAGGGAAGTAACAGTGTTGAACACATTCCTAGCATAAGCGAGGCTCGGGGTTGAATTCAGAGCACCAGAAATGAAAACAGAAAAGGTGTTCTTTTTGTTTGATTGCTGCCATATAAATTAAGATTACCAGGCGGTGGTGGTGCACATCTTTAATGCCAGCACTTGGGAGGTGGAGGCAGGTAGATCTCCATGAGTTTGAGGACATCCTGGTTTACAAGAGTTAGTTCCGGGACAGCTAGGGCTACACAGAGAAACCCTGTCTTGAAAAAAAAATTAAGTCAGATAATAGGGGACTTAGTGTTTTCAGTGTTGAGTGCCATGTCTTGCCCTAGATAGACCTTATGTGAGGTATTTTCTATTATGCTCTATTTAATCTTCTTTCTGGAACCTCATTCTGGAATGAGATATATAGCCAGTGTCTAATAGCACTAGGATTAGACCCATGCTCACGGGGCTCCTGACTGCCGTCTTCTTGTCTCTCTTGGAGGCCAGCCTCTGCAGGGTCACATGATCTGAACTGCTCTAGGAATAACTTAACTCTTGTGCAGTCAAGAGAGTAGTGGAGCTAAATATCAAAGCTTTACTGATTATTGTGTTGAAATTGACAGATGTTTTTTTTTTTAAATCTTCCATAGAACAATGGAGTGTTCAGTGTCCTGTGATGGTCATGTTGGAAAGGAACAGTAGCTCTCTTTCTTAGGAAACAATTTTGTCTAACACTTCATGTATGTGTCTAAAGTATTTTTGATGTCCCAAAATAGTAATGGTTGCATGAGGTGGCACCATGGCAATGAATGCGTGAAGCAGCCATGTCAAATGAGTGATCCGCGGAACAGAGATCCATGTGTGCAGGGTTCTTCCTGCACCGGCCACCCTGAGAACAGAAACAACCTCCATGGATTGACACAGCCCTCCAAACCTAGGGAAGCCAGGGCAGTGTGCTTCTTGTCACAGCAGCTGCCAAGATGATGCTGCCAGCCTTGGCGGGGAGCTGCTGGGGAGCTGCGTTTGGGAGTCATTCCTTCTAGAAATGTGTAGTAAGTGCCTTCCATGCCCCTGGCACTGGCAATACAGCCATGACACAGGGGAGGAATACTCACTGCCTGTGCCTGGAGGTTGCCCCTGCCTTGCCACATACCAAGACTGCTCAGACCTCTTGTGGGAAGCCCCCAGCTCTGTCTTTCCTCTCCCAGTTTGCCCTTCTTCATGTCCTATGTACACATTGCATGTGGTACAGCTGTACTGTCTGCATGAGGCTGCCTCTGACTAGACAGTGACCTCTACAGGAGCCCCAGAGTTTGGTTTATTGTTTGATCTTCAGCCCCCAGCATAGTGCCTGGCACATAGTAACACTGAATAATAGTGGCTCATAGCTGAATATTTGAATAAGGGAGGAGGGAGTACAGCCGAAGCCAAAGCCCGATTTTGAATGACTTCTGGCCAGAGCGGGCTCATGAAATAGTGGACGCTTTGACCGCCATTGAGCACGTGTCAGAGAAGCGGAGCAGAAAGAAACAAACTTTAGAAGTGACTTGTGAGCCTCCATGAGCTCAGAGCCTTGTTGTTTAACAGCACGGGAACAAGGTATCTGCAGAATCACAGCAGAGTGGACTCCTATTCCCAAGAATTGCTGGCAACCAAGGAGAGGAGTGGCTTTTTTTTCTAGTAAATTTTATTTACTATTATTAGTGCTATGTATGCAGTATCATACATGTGAAGACCAGGGGGCAATTGTGTGTCAGTTTTCTCCTTCCACCTTTACCCTGATCCCAGGATCAAATTCAGATTGCTATAGGCTTGCATGGCAAATACCTTTACCTGCTGAGCCACCTCACTGGCCTGGGAAGTATCTTTCTTTCCCGAGGATTCAAATAGCTATTGAAAGAGCAGCCCCAGTGTATGTAGCTTGGAGTCTAAAATAAACAAGACACAGACCTTGTCCTTACAGATTTAAAACAGGGCGGATAGGCAAATAGCAGAATTTATTCTTTTATTGGAAACTATAATTTAGTGAGGCATGTGGTACACACTGTTAATCCTAACACTCAAAAGACAGGCAGGTGAATCTGTGAGTTCAGTGCTGGCCAGAGCTATCGTGAGCTAGCCAATGAGCCACCCCCCCAATATAGAATTTTTAATGTCTTGTTGAGATATAAGAAATGGTTTCCATTTTCTTAGGTGCAATTTCTTTTAACTTGTATGTTTAAAAGATTTATGTTGCCCCAAATAATGACAGGGAGATTTCTTTAGGACGGCTCTTTGGGGGTAGCAGATGCTCAGTTAATATCTCTTGGAGCAGCCTGCCATCCATGTTTACATCTTGATCTACGAGTGTAGTCAGCAGTCGCAGAGTGAGCAGCGTATGTTTGAGGAGGGAGGATTGGAAGGGGTAGGGAGCGGGAAAAGATAGATCAGAAATAGGTCTCATGTGTGGAACTTATTCTCTGAGATGTGAGGCAAGGCTGAAACCGAACGTAAGAGATCAGTTAGTGACTGCAATAGAGGGGTGGGCTGAGGAGTGCTTGTTTTAGCTAGGACCTAAAGTGGGTTCTGAGCTGTGTGCAGCTTTGTGGTACAGTCTAGTGACTCCTCTGTAGGGACACTGATCCTCCCCTCTATAAAAAAGAGGGCTTGGACTAACTCTCTGGACTCCTAGCCCTACAAGACCTGGTACCACTTTCACTTTTCCACACTGCCGCCTTGCTTGCTGTCCGTTGTTTTTAGCGTCTGCAGCTGAGCACGGGCTGCTATTGCACATGCCCCTTTGGGCCTCAGTGCTGCTCATCCCTGGTTGAGTCTTCTGCAGCAGTGCGCAGGCTTAGTTCCCTGTGAAGACTCCCCTTCACTGTCCTTTGTCTGCAGTGCCTCAGAACTCCCAGCCTGACTCATGTTTTCACACTTTCTTATATTTAATCAAGGTTTATTCAATCAACACATCTGTATTGATTGAGTGGCTACTAAATGCCGAGCACTGTGCTACCCTCGTGGGCTTGGTAGAGGGAGAGAGACAGGAGGAAGGTTATTGGGGAAAGTGCTGTAAAGTGACATTTATGGCACTGGAGATGGAGACTAACTGGTGTCAGGGGAGGTCTGTCTGTAGCGGTGACAATTAAGCAGAGATGTGAAGGATGTGGAGGCAGCTGTTGGAGAGCTGTGGGGCAAGCACAGAAGCAGAAGCAACTGCATTACCTGAAGGCTGCAGGCCCACAGGTGCTTAAGGTGTTCTGGAAGTCGAAAAGAAACTGCTGGCACCAGAGCCTATTGAACTCGGACAGTGATTTGAAGTGACAGTGGAAGGGTAAACTGGGTCCTTAATTGGGGAGGGTGGTGTTCATATATTCTGAGTGCTGCAAGAGCCTCTGAGGACTTGAAACTCATGGCTATTGGAGCCAGCGCCAAGTGAAGCAGTTGCTGGGGCCAGAGCAGTGCCAGGGGAGAAGAGGAATAGGAACTGATTTGAGGTAGACTTTGGATGTGGGCACACAGATGAAGTGGGTGGGGGGCGGAATAAAGGGAAAGGGGAATAGTAGACCAGTCCTGGGTGGGGATGGGAATGTTGGATCCATTTAGTAGAATGAGGAAGACGGAGGAAGAACTGTGAGTTTTGACATGACTGTGATAAAGCATACGAGGTTCCAGGCTGTCAGATATGAGCCCGGAGCGGGAAAGACAGTTCAAAATGAGACTGAGATTTAGATGTAAAATTTAAACCTCTCAGGGCTAGCACGATTGCTCTGCAGGTTTCCTGGTGCTGCAAACAAGGACCACATAATGCACGGCTTGACACAGCAGCTACTTTGTTGCTGTTCAGGAGCCCAGAAGACCAAAGTCAGGATGGTAGCCCTGCCTTTTTATGACTGTAGACATGAAAAACATCTAGCTTGGCACATATCATATCTCAACCGCCCCTACTTTGGAAAAGTAGCTCCTCTTTTTCATGTGCAAGGCTGCTTGACTTGTAGCACATAAATGCAATCTTTTCAGTATCTGTGCCCAAATTTCCCTATCCTGATAAGGACATCAGTCATTGGATTAGAACCCACCCTCTATGGTACAGCTTCATCTTAACTAATTATACTTATAACAACCCCATATCTAAATAATTAAGATTTCGATATACCTTTTTTGTAATACTGGAGAGTGAGCTGAGAAACTTGGGCTTGCTAGGTAAGTACACGACCCCTAAGCGGTATCCCCAGTGCAGCATATTATTTATGTTGAACAAAAAATCTTGATAATCACTTGGAAATGAACAGAAAGAAAAGAACGGGACATGAAGCAGTTGGATGAAGGAGGAGGATGTTCTGGCAAAGGGTATTAACAGGTAAGAAATTTGGGTATGGTAAAGTGGCCCCTAGAAAGCTAGGGAAAGCGATTGGAAAGCAGGAGCAATAGGCAGTTGTATAGGAGAAAGGCAGCTCTCCAGTCCTAGAGCTGAGGTGCTGGCCAATGTATATGACAAGGCCATACTAATCTTGGTGTGTAGACACATCTGAAGCCCACCAGGAAAAGTTACAAAGTCAGTATGTTGTGAAGAGGGAGGAACTCTAGGAGGCCATTGCTATGAGAAATGGTGTGTGGAGGAAGCAGATACTCCAGCTAACACAGAGAGAAGGCTTAAGGAAAGATGTGTGTTTGAGGTTTGCTTACATTTGTTTACTTTGTCCTTGCATTCTGTTTTGTTTTACCAAAGTAGGCGCTGCTGAGGCATGGTGTGTGCTGTGCTAGATGCTCGCTCATGTTTTCTGCTCTTGTCCCTTGTTGTAGTGTTGCCTTTCTACCTTGGAAGGCCCTTCATTCGTCTAGCCAGTGCTTAAGTATATAATCGTTAGGGTCAAAGCAAAAAAATATTCTGCTGTATGTACATACCATAGTACCATGAGTGGCTGCCATTTCCTTCTCCTGTAGACTGAGAAAGAACAACATTCACAGGCCCTGCTCATATTGCAGAAATCTATATCTGGTGTTTCTTACCAAAGGACATCACCAAAGTGTCTGCAGGGCATGCCCCATGTTTATGTCATTCATAGCCCTAGGAACAGAGGCCTGATTGAGAGACTGGAAGCTGTCAGCATGGAGGCCACAAGAACCAGTCAATTAACTTGACAGGAATTGCCCACTGTCAGATGCAGGGGAGACTCCAGGGAACTAGACACACCTGTTCCTGACACGGGGGCTGCAGGCTGGGATGTGATGCATCCAGACACAAGGACCATAGCTGACAGGCTGCTGAGGAAAGCCTGAGTAGGAACTCTTTTGGACAGACCTGAACCCACATGTGACTCTAGAACAGAGAGGAGGAAGAAAAGCAGCTTGTAACACTCATTTTTCTCTGATATTCTTTTCAAGCATCCCCTTCCTAAGAGATGTGATTTTTTCTTAAATGAATAGACTATCTCCAAAGGCATCTGCCAGCTCTCTCATTAGTTATACAGCATGAGAAATAGGTTTGGGAGTCCTGGACTAGGGTCTCCAAGATACAGGTGACTTAGGCAGGTGATGGGGTCAAAGCTCATCGAGGTGGGCATACATTGTAGAACAGGCACAGGCATCCCCAGCTTGTGGGTGTTGGTGAGCACGAGCAACCTCAGTAGCCCATACACATAGGTACCAACTGCGGGGCTGGCAGCTGCTTCTAACAGGGAATGAGTGGGGACAGGAATACCTTTTAGATGGCATCAAGGCAATTTTGTTCTTAGTGGTGATGTTCCTGTGTTCTAGACAACTCTCCCTCACCCTTAAGAAATGCCTAAGACAGTTTACTTAGAAGTGACTTCATTTGGCTCCCAGTTTTGGAAGTTCCAGTATAAGGATTGACTGAGGCAGCACACAGGCAGGAGTATGTAGCAAAGCAAACCTTTCATACCACATGGGAAAGACTCAGGGGTAAGTGACCCACAGTCTCTTATAAGGGCATATCCCCAGTAAAATTTCCACTAGGTTCAAATTGCTAAATATTCCACCTCCTTCCAATGGTGCCACACTGGAGACCAACCCCTAAATAAATACACAGGTCTCTGGGAGGCATTCAATATCCAAACTGTAACACTCTTCTTGCTACTCAGAGCAACCGTAGTAGCACCACAGAAGCACACATATATCTGGAAAAAAAAAAAACTTTGCAGCAAAACACTTGGGATTTTGTTTTTCAATACTATTTCATAGGGGAGATAACTTACTTGGTAACCTGAGTTTAATCTCCAGGACCCCTGTAATAAAAGCCAGAAATGAGCCAGGTAGTGGTAGTGCACACTTTTAATCCCAGCACTTGGGAGATAGAAGCAAGTGGATCTCTGCAAATTCAAAGTCAGCCTGAGCTACAGAGAAAGTTTCAGGATAGCCAGGGCTATACAAAGAAACCCCATCTCAAAAAAAAAAACAAATAACCAAAACCCAGGAATAATAGTGTATGCTTGTAATTCCATCACTAGGAAGACAGAGACAGGCAGCTTCCCTAGGGCTTGTTTCCCAGCCAGCCTAGACTTCTTGGTAAGTTCCAGGCCAGTGAGACAGCCTGGGTAGCTCCTAAGGACTGAAACCCAAGGTTGTCCTCTGGCCTCCATACACACACACATGGTAGCAATAAGGGCAAATCTAAAAAGAGGTGACGATGGCTGTTTTATAACCAAAAAGTATTGCGCTAGAAGGAGAAGCTGTGAGGCTGATAGAAGTGGTTTCATTACTACCTCCTTTCCTTTATCCCAGCAAGGAGAAAAGTGGCCAAACTTGCAGAAAGACCCTTGGCTCTTCACTCCCACCCCAGCTTCTAAAGTGTGGCACAGCAGTGCTCCTGACACGGCTCTGTGGCATGGAAACCTCGTAGAGGAAGCAGGTTAAGCCAATGCGTTTCATTATCAACACAGTGCACTGAGCACATTCAAAGCAGCTCAACTGTAGTTACCCCTCAAACCCTGAGCCAGTCTCGTACCAAAGCATAGTATTACCTAGTCAGGACGGGTGCTTAAAACAGAAGGTATAGGTGCTGGAGAGATGGCTGGTGCACTTCCAGAAGACCCAAGTTTGGTTCCCAGAATCCATGTTGAGTAACTCACAACTGCCTCTAACTCCAGCTCCAAGGGACCTAGTGTCCTCTTGTCCCTCAAACAAATACACACACATGTACATTAATAAAACTTAAAAGAAGGTGTATTTTGTAGTCTGGTTTTGGATACCAAATACATGTGCACTTTCCTCTTTAAAATTTCTTTGAAATTTCTAGGATGTGACCTTGTCTGTCATTTGCAGGGACATTAGGTCCTACAGTCAGAAGTGATCTGTTTGGTGGGTTTATAATGGAATTCTGGTTGACTCTCAAGATGGTCTATTCATGAATGGGGTTCTACAGTTGTAACATTGAAGAACTTTCATGGAGATTAGCCACTTAGAAACTGGTGGGAAGAGTAATAGCAGTGTTCCTTTGAGGAACTGTGACACAGATGCCTGAAACAAAGACCATGAAGAATGGTTATTGGCCTTAACTGCCTTATTTTCAGTGGGGGCAGCTATTTTTATGTATGCCTGAAAGTAGACTGTTTCAGAATTCCTTTTTAAAAACCAGGCATTCTTTATAAAGAATTCCAGGTGTTCAGCTACAAAAACTAACTCCCTACTGCTTCTGCTGTTGTTATCAGTTCATGAGCTTGTGGCCAGAGTGTGATGGTGTGACGCCCACAGACATGCGTCACCCGCCTGCCCCTACTCTGCACTGCCAGGCTAACTGTGTCCTCTTCTAACTAGACGATAAAGCCAAGGTTGGAGACAGCATTGCAATGCAGGCCTCTCTCAAAGACCACAGACCACACAGGCAGTCACGGTGTTCCCCAGGAAAGAGCTAGAGCACCAATGGTTCTTCCCATTGTTCCTCTCCAGGGCCCCTGAGATCATCCTTGGTTTGCCATTCTGTGAGGCTATTGACATGTGGTCCCTTGGTTGTGTCATTGCTGAGCTGTTCCTGGGCTGGCCGTTATATCCAGGAGCTTCCGAATATGATCAGGTAGGTCTGGGTGACACAAGAATTCACTGTGTGGCTTCATTCTCCATCCAGACAATCCTAGATTACCATTTCGCTTAGACCCTGGCCTCTGATATTCTTAAGGGCTGATTTACTGTCTCTCTTGCCTGGCTTCCTCTTATCTCCCCACTGTGTGTGTGTGTGTGTGTGTGTGTGTGTGTGTGTGTGTGTGTGTGTATGCGCGCATGTGTGTCTGTCTGTCTGTTTCTTTGCTCCTTTGTTTTCTTATCTCATCTCTCCACCCTGTGTATGTGTGTGTGTTTCTTTGCTCCTTTTTTTTCCTCTAAAACTAATAATTCCATTTTTTCTCAAAGCCGCTAGAGTCATCAGTATACCATATGTACAGTGACAGGAAAAGCCCCGACCTCTTTCTCATTTTTTCTTGCAGATTCGGTATATTTCACAAACACAGGGTTTGCCAGCGGAATATTTATTAAGTGCAGGGACAAAGACAACTAGGTTTTTCAACCGTGACACCGACTCTCCATATCCTTTATGGAGGCTAAAGGTAGGAAAAACACCCCTCCATTCCACTCTGGTGGCCCAATAGTGAAGAAAGAAGGAAAGACAAAAATGAGCTTTTGATATTTTCAAATTGATAGCTTTAATTTGACCAGCAAGATGGGAATGTAGAATATAGTTGTGAATGCAAGGTGTGGCTGGATCTGAATGTTTGAAAGACCTGTTCCTTTGGCCTCCTGCTGCCTGAGAGGCTGTATCCCCTGGAAAGACTGTTGGATTTATAGGACTTGATCCCTGGTGACTAATTTGTGCTGGGTAGATGAAGCTGCCATACCTCACCTTTAGGGAGCTCACTGTCCATTGGGGGATAGGACTAATGCCCCAAGCTCTGGGCTACCAAATGGAGTATCTTCCTCCTGGGAGGAAAGAATGTGAGAAACACAAGTGAGCCAAGTGAGGCAAGAAAAGGCTAGGCCAGGGGCCAAGTTGAGGAAGAATATTTGTACTGGGCCCTGTAGGGTACAGAGGGAATTTCCTAGTATAGACTGGTGGACATTGCCCAGGCAATGAAAGCAGCCTAAGCAATGCAAATGTTACAAGCCTTTGGGATGAGGGCTGATCTGATTCATCCAGGCCCTGCTGGACACCATGAACTCTTGGTGATTTTACCTTAATGGAAACATATTTTGCATTTACTTTAACCTGTGTCTCATAATTAAAATTAACATACTTTTCCTGGGAAGGAAAAAGGAAAAAAGACCTTAAGTATGTTGTATGTTCATTTTTTTTTTGCAGTAGGTTTAATTTTAGTGGGTTTGGTTTGGTTTGGTTTTGACAGGATCCAACCAAATCCTAATAAAGTTTAAAGATAATACATACTTTCAAAAAGTTGGGATTTGGAAGTTAAGCAGGTGCTAGGCTATGAACAGATCTCCTGACATTCAATAATTATGGCAGTGAGTTTTCAAGGTCAGGTCCAGTAAGAAAAAGTCTGTAGACAGAAGAAGAGCCCAGGTTAGGCGTAGGAGATGACTACTTCTGTGTTTACCAGGAAACTCGTTCTTTGAGTTTAGCTGCTCTTAGGGATTGGGCTGCTTTAAGTGTGCTTAAAGCCAAAATAAATTACCTTAGATCCATGAATGAGTCCAAATCCCATGCCAAGTCGCTGCGGTGGGTTCCCAGCCAGTAGTGTATTGGGGGTCTTTGGGGGAGCAGCACAGAGCACAGGCTCTGCAAACAGGTGCCACTTGTTGGCCAGGGGCTCTGATAGGTCCCGGAGCTATGTATTCTTGTGTTCCCATATATCGTAGAAGGGGAGAGCAGTTGTCCTAATGGTCATGGTTATGAGGAGCATTTAGTAAGTTAACGTGCCTTGAAACATCTAGGAGCTGTAGGCATAAGGGAGTGTTAAGTAAAATAAAAATTTAAAGCATGTCAGGAAGGACGCTGGTCTTCCACAGTGAAATCTTACCTTCAGCTTATGGAAAGCTGCAGGGGCATGAGGGTGTTGCTTTCCTGCTCTATTTAGAATCTTTAGTAGCTGTACCAGAGTAGGAAGGAAGATGAGATGTAGTGTGGATGGATAGAACGGAGCCCAAGTCTCCTTCCCTACAAGGTGAGAAAAAGACCCTGGGGCAAAGCAGGAGCTTGAGCACTTGAGATGACTAAGAGATGCTGTCTTACCAGGTTTTCCTTTTCTAAACAGACACCAGATGACCATGAAGCTGAGACGGGGATTAAGTCAAAAGAAGCAAGAAAGTACATTTTTAACTGTTTGGATGATATGGCCCAGGTAAGCTCTGTGGATGTGTGTGCGGTGCAGCACTTTAAAATAGACGCCTTCAGGGCAGGGCTTGGTGCTATCTTACTCCCAGAACTCAGTCTCTGTGAGTCTGAGGCTACTGTGGTGAGTTCAAGACAGCTAGAGCTAAGTAGAAAGACCCTGTCTTAAAAAACAAAAAATAGCCGGGCGGTGTTGGCGCACGCCTTTAATCCCAGCACTCGGGAGGCAGAGGCAGGTGGGTCTCTGTGAGTTTGAGGCCAACCTGATCTACAAGAGCTAGTTCCAGGACAGGCTCCAAAACTACAGAGAAACCCACCTCAAAAAACCAAAATCAATCAATCAATAAAAACCCACCAGCAGTGAGATTTATTCAACAGCAGGATAGAGTAGAAGCCCCCACTATCCTACCTAATTGACTTTACTTTTGAACAATATATGCCAGAGTTAGTAAAAAAAAAAAAAACTGAGCTCAGGAGTCCTCCTGAAGAAAGGGAGGAGGGGTTATACAAGCCAGGTTGGTAGGAGAAGGACTCAGGGGTATTGGGCAGGGGTCAAGGTCAAGACAAAGGAGCCCACAGAGACTGCTAACCTGAGTTTGTAGGAGCTCACCAACTCTGGACCTGCATGGGACTGACCTAGGCTCTCTACTTATGTGTAGCTTGGTCTGTTTGTGAAGTTTCCTAGCAGTGGGATCCGTCCCTGGTGCTTGACCTGGTGTTTGGGAACCCAGTCCCCATGGTGGATTTTCTTGCCCAACCTTGATGGAGGAGTTTGGTCCTGTTTCAGCTGGATGTGCCCTACTTTGCTGATTCCCATGAGAGGCCTGCCTCTTTCTGAATGGAGTGGAGAAGGAGTAGATGGGCTATGGGCAGCTTAGAAGGGAACAGGAGGAGAGGAGAGAGAGGAAACTGTGGTCGATATGTAAAATACATGGAAAAAAATTAGAAAGGAAGGAAAGAAGGAAGGATAGCTCCATTGTAATGGCCAGCCTTACTAATGTGGTGCTAAAAGGGCCTGAACCCATGGCCCTGCATGTGCTAGGCAGGCATTCACTGCCGAGCTGAGAAGTCCAGCCCATTGCTGTGTTGGAGTTGATGCCCTTGGTTCAGTGTGTCAGTTTATAGGGCCTCTATAACAAGATAGAGTGAATTGGAGGGCTTAAGACAACACCCATGTATTCTCTCATAGTTCTGGAGGCTAAAAGTGTATGGTGTCAGTGTCCTCAGAACAACAGTCCTTTTGAAGGCGCTAGGGAACCCCACCCATATGCCTGGCTGCTCGTGGCTCCTAGCAGCCTCGGAATTCCTTACCTGCAACTGCATCACTCTAACCCTTACCCTCCGCCGGCTCTTATCCCTGTGTCATCTCTGGTCTCAGTGTCAGATCTCTTCTCCTATAAAAGCACTGGTTATTGGATTTAGGACCATCCTAATCCAATATGGCCTCGTCTTAACTTGATTATATCTGCAAAGACCCTATTTCCAAACAGGGTCACATTTATAGCTTCCACAGATCAGGACTTGAATTTAAGCTTTTAGGGGAATCCAATTCAGACCACTACACTCAGTCACTGTCAGCTCATGAGCAGAGGCTTTTTCTTACCTTTGTGTCAGAGATAATTCCAGATCACTGGGTATTTTTAGTTAGAGACTAGTCCAAACTCAGAGCAGCCCAGAATGAGTTTTCTGTTCAAATACTGAGAAATGAAGTCGTAGCACACCTCTTAGCAACGATGAGTGTAGCCAGAGCCTCTGCTTCTGAGGAAAGTACCCTTGTCAGTTGATTAGTAGCTTAAATGGCCTGCAAAAACTGGAATTGCTTCCCAGAGCCCCTCTTGAAAAAAAAGTAGAAAGCACCACGAAGCAAGCCTTTTAAAGGCCATACTAGTAGAGACCTGGCATTGGGAGAATAGTCCTGTGTCCAGGTACACCTCCTTGACCGGAAGTGACTGCAGGGGACACAGAAACTAAAATCTTTCTGGTCCCAATTCAGGGGCTATGAGAAGGGAGATGTCATAAAGGTGAAGGAAGAGGGAACCCAGGCTCTTTCTCCCTCCACGATTGGATGAACTTTTTTCTATCTTCTATGCTATATCTTAGAAATTCTGAGGTAGGGGTGTGTGTGTGTGTATTTCTTTGTCATTATTTGATTGTAGTAAAACATACAGCATAAAGTTTCTCATCTTAGCCTTTTTTAAACAGGAGTATTTGTTATGCAATCAGTCTCCAGAACCTTTCATCCTGTGGTTATTTTTAATAAGGTGTGACAAAAGCTGCATTTTTCTTGGCCAGTTAAAACAGGAGCAGTTTTGTGCCTTATCACTGGGATATATTTACAAGTATCGACCATGGTAGCGTCTTTCTACCCCCACCGCTACCTGGTGCCTGACTGCCTCGGTCATTCTGTTCTTACAGCATAAGAAACCATGACCTACAGACAGTGGCAGCACACAAGACCATGGCTTCCACTGGGGGCCGTCTGCCCTCTGGCAGCTGAGATGGGCTTGAGATCGAAGGAGGTTATAGGGTATACGATGTCTCTTACGCCCCTGTCCTTGTTTGCTTCCAGGTGAACATGACAACAGATTTGGAAGGGAGTGACATGTTGGTAGAGAAGGCAGACCGACGGGAATTCATTGACCTATTAAAGAAGATGCTGACCATAGATGCTGATAAGAGGATCACTCCCATCGAAACTCTGAACCACCCCTTTGTCACAATGACACACCTGCTCGACTTTCCCCATAGTACACAGTGAGTGTCCCGCTTGGTCCTTTGTACCAGGGCAGCACTCTAAAGGCCCAGATGGTAAAGACTTCAGGCTTTCTGGCCCTCTGGTTTCTGCTGCTGCAGTGCAGTACAGTTGCAGTTGAAAGCAATTGTGATCCATCACATAAGCAAAGCTGGGGATCCGTGTTCCCAGAAAGCACTTAGAAAACTTATAAGGGCTATATTGGACCTAAGATTGCAGTTGTAGCAAAAGGAGGGAACATGGGAGACCTTGGGACCAGATGAACTTGGGTATCAGTGCACAAAGGAAGAAGTACACAAAACAACAGTGCCCTGAAGCAGTCTAGCATCAGTACCAAAATTAGTCCCAAAGCTGTCCTGGAGTGACCTGGTCTAGTCTGTTTGGATTTGTCCATTTCCTCGCTTGCTATGGGTTGTTAGCAGGTGCTGGGGTACACTGAGCTATGGTCTTCAGAGAAGAAGGTATAAAACAATGGCTGTTACCAAGGAAGGAAGGAGTGCGATGAGGCAGTGCAACAAGGAGCTGACTCAGCAGGCCAGAAGACCCACGAGTGTAACCTCTGAAGGGCGAGGAAGAAGATGGATGTGAGCAGTCAGGGCATTGCCTGCGTGAACTCTCCAGCATGACTAAACACTGGGCATAGGCACCCTGGGTGACATGCCGAGGCCACGGAACTAAGCTTGAGAAAGCCATGCCAAAAGGAGGATTTTGTCTTTTATTATCAAAAGCACAATGCAACTCATTAAAAGACTTAGAAGTAGATGAAATGGCTGGTTAGATTTGTGTTGAGTACAGACCTAACTGCTAACATATCAGTAATCTAGAAAATAAAATAATGTCTGTAGTATCTTACAACTGGGAGGGTGCTGGTAACTTAGTGACAGCCGTTTTCAAGCAGAAACTTGTTGAGCAGATTGAAGATAAGTGCAAGCAGAGTAGGAGGTGGCCGCCTTACAGAAAGTGAGGCTGTGGAACAGGAGGGAGGACGCAGAGGAGTGTCCAGAGGGACAAGAGGAAAGCTTCTGAAGAGAAGAGTGGGGAAACTTAAGCAAAGACTAATGGGAAGAGCCTGGTAGCAAGCGAGAGGTTCAGGGGAAAGATAACTGTGGTCCGTTTCTTCTGAGCCGTGTTTAAGCTGAGGGAGAGGTGGGCCCTGCCATTAATAGATGCTGGGAGAAAGATACAGATGTCTGCAAGGTTCACTGGGTAGCAGACGAAAGGTGAGGGAGTTCCTGTCAGACAGTTTTTGTCTCTGAAATAGATGATGAGGCCACCTGTTAAGAACAAGATGAGTGAAGGCTTTACCATTGGAGAATGTTGTGATGATTGTGGCTGGAGCGGTGGCTGGGGATAAAGCATTAGCCACACAGATGTGAGCACTGGGGTTGGGAACCAGGCGGTCTGCCTATAATCCCAGAGCTCAAGAGGTGAAGATAGAGGATCCCGGGGGCAAGCTGGTTAGCTAGACTACTTGAAGAGTAGTCAAGAAAGGCATTCAGGGGAGCTAGAGAGGTGGCGCGGTGTTAAGAGCCCTTCTGCTTTTTAGACAACCTGGGTTCAAGTCCCTGCACCCACATGGTAACTCAGAACTGTCTATAACTTTTGTCTCAAGAGATCCAGTGCTTGCTTCTGGCCTCCCCGGGCACCAGACAAACACATAGCAAAACACCTATACGCATAAAAAATTTTAATTTAAAAAAAAAGACACTTGGGGGCTAGAGAGGTGGTTCAACAATTAAGAGCACTTACTTCTCTTGCAGAGGACCTGGGCTGAGCTCCCAAAATCCACATCAGATCTACAATGATCTGTAACTCCAGCTCCAGGGGATCCAATGCCCTGTGGCGTCTTCGGGCACACACAATGCACATAAATTATGCATGCACACACACACATACATATAAATAAAAGTAGATAAATATTTTTAAGAATTAAAAAAAGAAGATACTGTGTCAACGTCTGGCCTTCATATATACACACATATACAAACATACACATGCTCATACATACATATGCAAAATAGAATGTTAAGAAAGAAAGAAATTATGAAAGAGGGGAAGGGAGAGAGGAGAGAAACAGAGAGTGGGTAACTGGAGCAGAAGGTGACAGCAAACTAACCAGAGAAATACAGGAGGAAGCTGGGTGTGGTGGAATACATCTGTAATCTCAGCACTTGGAAGGCTGAGGAAGAGGGAAGGAGGTAGGAAGAGCTTTGAGCATTTGAGTCTGAGCATGAACTGATGTTTTAAGTGACCGTCCTACTCAAAGGCGTAGAGGAAACAGTTGAGTTTGTCCAGTTGAGCTGCTGCCAGGCTGTTAAGAGAAAAAGACAAACAGATGAGGAAGTTGATGATGCTGGTGATATAGTAATTATAATCCCAAATGGAAGCTGTGGAAGGTTCACCTGAGGGGAAGGAAATTCATTAGATTCCAATGAATTGTGCCCTCTGGTCAACTCTAAAGATAGTTCTGATAATAGTTATAGTTAAGTGCAGCAGATGGGTGGAGAATGAGGTCAAGGAAACAGGATGCTTGCTCTTGAGACTTAATAGTCCAGTCTGAGGGCCCAAAGAGGGAGTGGTGAGGTTGAAAACAAGGTCCTGAGGCAGGAAGTGTAGGTGTTTGACAGGTCATCTGTGTGGCTACTGAAGTATTCCTGGGTGGTCAGAAAATAGCTTGGAGTAGAGACCACTCTGGTGGCTTAGTTCTCTGTGAATGAGAAAGAGAGGAAGGAGGTTTTTTGTGGATGGGAAATGGGTTATATCACCTCAGCCTGAACCCTGAGGTGCCTGGGGCATGAAAGCATAGCTTCCCATCCTTGCATTTCTGCTGGGAAAGTAGTGTGCTCCCGAAAGCGGTGGTTCCCACAGGTCCCGAGGACTGCTGAGAGAAGAGCCTGGAGACAGATGTTCTCAGACCATAGTCAGCAGTGCTATGACCAAAATCAGAGTGGACTGAGTCTCCAGGCTGGACCCAACCTTTCCTAGCCTGACAAGTGGGCTGCAGCCTCCTGAAGTGTGTCTTCTAGTCAGTTTTTTTCCATAGCAGTCAGTGAAGGAAGTCAACTTGCATTGCAAGACCCAGACGATATCTCTAATTCAGGGCACGCTTGGAACAGCCAAGTTCCAGTGTAAAGAAGGACCCTGCACCCAGCCCTTCCAAATTATAAGACCTGTGCCATTTCTCAATAGCAGGAAGCAGTTAAGGAAGTCCCACAAAGCCAGCGTTCTATCTTTAGGAATAAAGCTAAATGATGGAGAAACAGTGAAGTGGGGGATCAGGGAGGCAGATGCCTCAGAGAGCTCCTATTGGCCATCTTAAGCCAGTGAAACAGTCACTCCAAAAAACTGCTTAGATGAGCAGGTCCCTATTCTTTGTGTTCAGTAAGGAAGCATCCATAGAGTTTCACTAAGGAGCCTTGACAATTTAGAACTTGGAAGGTCAGCCTGAAAAAGAAAGACAGGCCATCCCTGGGCCTATGTGAGAGTGGGTTGACTCTTTGTGGGTTCTTAGAAGACCATGAAGAACAAGCTTGCAGGCCTGTGGACCCTTGGGGCTGGGCCTAAGCTGCTCTGACATAAGGTTTTGCAGGTGAAAGCGAAAGCACTTGTCTCTCTCCAGCCAGGTTCTAGTGTGCGCATGGCTAAAGCCAGTCTTCTTGTAAACTAACCCAACGTAGAAGTATTCGTCTCATCCTAACAGTCAAGATCAACCCATTGCAGTGGGGAAACTCTAGTCTGGAGACAAGCCTTGAGCCATCACAAAATCACTGAGTGCTTTAAATGTGTTCCAAAAAGAATGCGTGCAGCATGATTTCATTGTCTTTGCTCAGGATGAAAGCACTCAGCAGTACTTGAGGTGTGCACCAGAGGCTGTGGTGGGCATGGCGTTGTTTACCAGTGAATATGGTTTCTCTTCTCTCTAGGACCTTCGGTTTGTTTGTTTACTATGCATTGTGTATCGAGCAGCCAGTGTGATAGTCATTAACTTAGAAAGAAGTAGCAATCTCTAGGTCATGTGCATGTTCAGTTTCTGAAATTTGGGAGGTATCTTTCTTAAAAAGCATATTCTGGGGTAGCCTACAAATACCTGTTTAGTCCAAAATAGAACAGACCTGTAGTTTATATTCAGTTATTGCAATAGACATTTTAAATTGTAGATTAAATGCGGCTTTATCCTGAGCATTAGCGCTTGAGGAAAGTGAAGCTAACAGAAGAGGCAGTGTGTTAGGAGCAGAGTATGGAGCAGGACACGGTGGGTGCTCAGGAGCCGGAAGGGCCAAGGCCACCATCTTGTGCCTACACTGCTTTAATACTTTGTAGTTAGGGGTTTGGTTTTGATTCACCAAGACAATGAAGGAAGAAAAGGGGGAAAGAGTTCTACTTCATGAAACTAGACAAGAGTTACACACAAAGACGAAAGGAAGGATTAAGGAAGTTAGGAATGTGTATGTGAGGGAGAGTGGAGGTAGGAGTGAATTGCTAGTTAGTAATTCTCTTTCAGGCAAATTATCTGTCCTAAACATATGGCTTTACTTATAAAATTGAGACAATGATCATAATTCTGTCTTGTGGGTGGTGTAAGACTGAAATGGAGATTACAACACATACCACTGCTCTCAGTGAAAATTAGTAATCATTATTTTCATTACTTGGCAGGTTCCAGTGAAGCCAACCAGCTGCCTAAATTCATGACCCTGGGTGGGAGAATTACTTGGCTGACCTCTAGATGGTGCTAGTAGCCCAGGGTCGCTAGAATGGGGAGGTCGTGATTGGGGGTAGACAAGTTGGCTCTAAGGAAGGTGGAAGTAGGTTGTAGCAGCTCCTTGATATCCTTGGTTGGAGAGTCATCTTGTTGAATGAGAACGACACTGAGGATGAGCAGTGCAGTTGGAGGTGGAAAAGTAACGGAGGAAGATAAAATGCAGCGTGTCTGTGATATGGGGAACCTGCCCATGCAGGATGGGGGAAGGGCAACAAGACAGTGGGGACTTCTCTCACACAGTGCTGACAGTTCCATGGGCAGACATTGAGAAGGCCAGGATTTTGAAGCCAAAGAAAGCTACAGTGTTGCTTTGTTTTGCTGGATTAACCATTCTCTCCTTTTCTCACTGTTTTCTCTCCTTTCCCTCAATTTACCCCATCTCACCCTCTTTCTTGTCCCGTGTCTCTGCCTCTACCTTTTGCATAAACAGTGTCAAATCTTGTTTCCAAAACATGGAGATTTGCAAGCGCCGGGTGAATATGTATGACACAGTGAACCAGAGCAAAACACCATTCATCACGCACGTGGCCCCCAGCACATCCACCAACTTGACCATGACCTTTAACAACCAGCTGACCACTGTCCACAACCAGGTGAGTGCCAGACACCAGGGGAAGGTGGGCAGGGCTGTCACTGTGGGCATCAGGACTCAGGTTTTCCCTACCAGACCCGGGCAGCTTTCCCAGTGTTATCCTTTAAGGTCTGTAAGCTGAAGTACTTGCTTCCTTGGTTAGTTTTTTAAGAGGTCACAGGGCTCTCTGTTCTGACTCCTGCTTCCTGAGATGGTACCTCTTCCCATTTTCCTCTGAGCTGAGGTGGAAATGGAGCCTGCTAAAAAGTTCTAGCACCAGCATGAGTCCCTCCCCGCACCCCTGTGTCCATATGGTCTTTATTCAGCAGCAGTAAAACCTGTCCATTCTCTAAGCCATAGAAAAGCCAGCTCTTGGGTCTGTCACCAGAATCCTAGCATTACCCAAGGGATACAGGAAGTTGACGTTTCCTTCACACAGATCCCCGACCTTCTATAGGTTGGAAGACTCAGCAACGTAGAATGTTTGAAATACAGATGAGGCTCAGGAAATAGGCACCGAATGAAGAATCTCCCCACCCTAATTCACCCGTCTCCAGAATCGGAGACTCGAACTGTTACTCCCATCTTCCAATCTCATGAGTTCCCCAAAGAAGTATTCTCAGACATTGCAGTCTTAGTATCAACCTGTAATGATGATGGTGTTCCTGTGTGTTGTTGTCTCTTGTGCACAAGCACATACACACCTTCAGAGAAGAGAAATAAATACGTAACGCTAATGTGTGAATGCCACCACCTGTGTGTCTACTTTTAGTTGGCAGGTCCTGTCACTGATGAGTCCCTGACCCCTGATCAGCCCTGTTCCCTTTCACCGTGCTGTTCCTCTTAGCTTGACTTCCAGTTTCTAGCACTTCCTCTGCTCAGACTCAGCGCCGTCTGGAATATGCTGCCCCCTGGAGGCCGTCAGTGTTTTTGGTGCTGTCTATAGAGTGAAGAGCTCATTTTCCTGCCAGCCTTGAGGTTAAGGCTTTTTTGCATCTAGGGCTTCTCAACCAGCGGTCACTGAGGTTTTCTTCATTACCCTGAGGCTTGTTTTTCCCATAAGTCTCCTTAGTAGACTCTTGATTCTAACTCCCTAACCTCAAATCCTCTGTCCCCATCTGTCTCTTCCTTCCATTACCAAAGGATCTAAGAAGGCTCACGGGAAAGGGAACCCCTCTGATCATGTGTCAGGGGTCATGTGAATCCCCCTGCCCCACCAGCCTTTCCGTGGATATATTCATAGGCTTCAGACTGGAGATCCCTGACCATATCAGAAAAGGTCACCTCCATGTTTCCTGTGCTAGGACACCCATACCCATTCCAAAGAATATCACCAAAACTGAAAAACACAAAGGCAGGTCCCAAATAAGAACACCTCTGTTTTCCATGGCTCTGAGACCCGCAAAGCTGGCCAGGTTGGACTAAAGTAGAAAAGGCCGTTAACTTAGTGTAATGGTGGTGGCTTGAGCACTGGGGAAATGAAATGCTGCCCTACAAAAGCATGATCCTGAGAACAAACTCTCCATCATCTGAGCTTTGAATTGTTGTCAGAAAAGCAAGTTCTTCCCATTATAACCCAGATTTAAGCTCTAAGGCATGCTTTCCCTCCCCTGATAACATTACTGACAGTAAACATTTATTGTGTCGGACTTTCTTCAGCATGGCATCATTCAGTCTTCCCAGCATTCATGTGGAATAGGTATTATCATTGGCAGTTTAGAGGCAGAAATGAGGCACAAGGCAATTAGTCCTCTTCCTAAGGCTGCCTGCTGGTACATATGAGATAGGTTTGGCCTTTGACGCCAGCAGTCTGTATCAGGGTCTGCACTCTTGAAACACATGCGCTGATGAATCCTGTGGAGGTCCCCAGATACTTTTCTAGATGGTATCGCTCTCTAAGTCCAACAAGACTTCTTTTTTTCATTAGTGACCCAGTGCTTTGTTCCTTCTCTGAGCTCTGAGAATGAGTTTTTCTACTCATTCTAAACATTCAGAAGTTTAGAAGCAAGGAAATACATCTACAGTTCTGTTTTAGTGGAAGGACATGGAACTAGTTCTGTGTTGCTCTTAACATATATCCAGCAGATATATAGGATCTTTTCCAAGTGCTCAGTATGCCATAATTTTTATGTACATTGAAAAACTGTTAGTAGCCAGGTGGTGATGGTGTACTCAGGATGCAGAAACAGGTGGATCTCTGAGTTTGAGGCCAGCCTGGTCTACAGAGCAAGTTCCAGGACAGCTAGGGATATACAGAGAAACCTTGTCTCAAAAAAACATAAAACAAAACTGTTAGTAACATATTGAAGGGAAAGACCTCCCCTGGGTGTTCTTGGCTTAATCCATAGGCTCAGCCACTTTACTAACTTTTCCAAGGTATCTCATTTTAGGGCATATCCTTCTCCCAAGAATTTCAACTGGGCTTACAGGTTAGACTCACATCCTGGTCTTACAGATGTCAAACTGTAAGATGTTTAAACATCTAGAATCACTTGGCCCATCTTTGCAACATAGATTGCCAGTGAACTTGCTTTGTCTTCTCATTTGTCTTTGTTAGCCAGGATAGCTCTCAGCAGTCCTCTCTGCCTCTCACAGACAGGTGCGATCGCTCTGTCAGAACCTCGGAGGACAGAGTAAAAGTCTCTCTCACCTTCACACACACTTCCACCAGCTGATCCATAGCAGCATTGGAAACTGAGGGAAACTGTCAGCTGCTGCTGCTCACACTGGGGACTGGTGGTCCTGCATTTCACTTTTCTTTCCTTGAGTCTACAAAGAGCTCATCATCTCCATGGTGAAACTTGAGCTAAAAGAGGTCCAGATCCAGGCTACACACATGAAGGCCATGTAAGGCAGGCAAGCAGAGGACCACAGTAGAGCCCAAGCCCTTCCCCCAAGTAGGCATCTGTCAGGATGCTGACTACACTGCCCAGCACATTGTGGCGGAAGTTGAGCCACACAACCACAGATTTGTACACGTGCACCATCAGGGAAGGCTCCAATTTGAAGCCCTCATACCCAGGCTGGCCCTAAAGCACAAAGGCTAAGAGTTCTCTCTGAGTTTTTTCAGAGGATTCCTATGAGATGAATAGCCTATGCTCATAGAAAGCTAAGAAAACAGCAAGTAGATTAATCTGTCCCAAAGAAAAGGGTAGATGACATTTATCAAGGAAGATAACTGAGGGTCTATAGAAAGGAAAAAGTACTGAGCCAAGATGCGTACACCACATTCATGAGGCCACTGCTGGAATTTATGAGCAGATGATTAAGTGCAGAACAGGTGCTGATGTGCAAAGTGGTCTTTAAGAGAGAATGATCCAAAGCTAGAGAGATGGCCTCTTTCAGATGACCTGGGTTCAATTCCTAGACCTACATTGTGTCTCATAATCATCTGTAACTCCAGTTTCAGGATCCACAGTGCCCTTTTCTGGCTCTGTGGACACTAAGCACACACATGGTACACATACATACATATATATACAATACACCCATACAATTTTTAAAATTAAAAGAGAGAGAATGATCCTGTGCCCAAGAATTAAAAGGGAAGTAGAGGGCAAGCTGTCACTAATCAGGCACTTAAAGGTCCGAGGTGGGCACCGGAGAACAAATGAGCAAAGCCAGTGGCCCTAGGGATATTTGGAAAGCAGAGGCATCAGAACAGTGACTGATTGGAGGCTGGGACAATGCAGTCAAATGGGGAGACATTAGTGCCATGGCCTCAAGCAGGGGACCTTCAGGGCCTGAGCAGCCAGGGAAAATAATGGTGTGGGGAAGACTGGAGAAACTGGCTCTTACGTGTGCGCATGTGTCCCCCCCGATACTTCCAGGAGGCATGGCGTGGAATGCTGAACCTGCATACACAGTTAAAATATGCAGCTCAAGATCTAATTAAGTGTATCATAGGAGTTTGTAATCATTTTCAAATAAATTTATTATCTTGTACTAAAATTCAGCACAAAATTTAAGCATAACAAATTGTGCAGGGCTAAAGATGTAGCTCGGCAGTAGACTTGCCTAGAGCAGTCAGGGCTCTGGGTTTGTTTGATTTCCCCAGCACCACAAAATAAAAAAAGGAAAACAAGACTTTGACCTTTTTATGAAATTTGATCTTCTCTTGAAATTCTCTTTACATGTGTGTCCAGTATTTACTCACAGTCCACCTCCTCCTTATCCCATAGCTCTTACAATCTCTAGAGTAGTGGTTTTCAACCTTCCTAATGCTTTGACCCTTTAATACAGTTCCTCATGTTGTAACAGGAACTCCCAACCATAAAATTATTTTGTTGCTACTTCATAACTGTAATTTTGCTAGTGTTAGGAATTGCAATATAAATATCTGATATGCAGGCTATCGTGACTCACAGGTTTAGAACCTCGCTTCTACAGCACAGCTCCTGGACCATGTTCAGTCTGAAGCCATTGCTAACCTCTGCCTCTCTTTGCTAAGGAGAGAATATAAGCATTCCCAACAGAGTTTGCTTTCCTTCTACAGCTTTGTTTCTGTTGGAAGTTCTGTTTCCAAAGATAGATCCAGATGTTTGCCATATGCTGCTTCTACAGTAGCTTTATCCTACAGCAGGCCAAGGGTAGCTGCAGGCAGCACTGTAGGAGCGAGAATCTCCTTCCAGGACTCTACCTGGGCTTCCCTTCTGGTGCGTGGGCTTCTGTCCTGAGACCTGTTTATCCAGGACCCTGTTTGTCCTCCCAAGTGTAGACTACCTGGATCCAAGGGGAGGAGAGGATGAGCAAAGGTGGAGCCTCGCTGGGACAAGGAGAAAGACAGGCTCAGCTTTTCCCACCCTCCCTATATCATATTCCACTTTAGAATCCAAGGAACACAGAGGCTCTCAACCCAAACCTGGCCTTCTGGGATGAAGAAGACTTTAATTAAACAATGTTTTTATTTTTTTATTGTTTATTTTTTCCTCTGGTGGGGAGGAGTGATTAGGAGCTCATATAGCCCAAGCTAGCCTCAAAGTCAGTACCGTAGTATTAAGATAACCTTAAGCTTCTGATCCTTCTGCCTCAGCCTCTTGAGTGCAGAGATTGCAAAATAGATACAAGATTGCCATAGCTGTTTTTATGCAGTGCTAGGCATTGAACCCAGGGTTTCATGCATGCTAGACTAGCACTCTACTAACTGACCTACATCCCCAGACCCTCAAGCAAAAGTTTTCTAGACTAAGTTAGCTTTTCAGTAGTGAGCTGTGTGGGTCTCACAGATGTGAGAATGCAGGTGCCTGCCTTCCTCTGAGGCATTCAGCCGGAGTCCTGCCCTTCTTTTTGCTTTTTTGCTCTTGATTTATGTTAGCTCTCCTTTAAATTCATTTATTTGATTTAGATTTGTGTCTCCCAACCTACCACCTCCCTCATTTTTTATTTTTGTTTATTTTTGTTTAATCCCCATCATTCCTTTAGGCTCCCACCTCCACCAGTGCCACTCTTTCCTTAGCCAATCCCGAAGTCTCCATACTAAACTACCAATCTACACTCTACCAGCCCTCAGCGGCATCCATGGCCGCAGTGGCCCAGCGGAGCATGCCCCTGCAGACGGGAACAGCCCAGATTTGTGCCCGGCCAGACCCCTTCCAGCAAGCTCTCATCGTGTGTCCCCCTGGCTTCCAAGGTAAGGCCAACCTGGTTCTTGCAGGACCACCTCTAGGGTTCTCACCCTCCTGCTTCCGTTCATAGGAACGCTAGTATCACTGACCGTGGAGGCTGCTCTCCCAGTGCTGCCAGCCTAGAAACAATGCGCCTTGCGCTCCAGCACCAAGTCCATTTGTTGTTGTTCTCAGCACCTGCCAGAAGCTGTGGCCCTCGCCAGCTGCCTGTGAAGAGGCGCATTGTCTGGTTCCATTGTTATGCTGATGTCAGCTCCAGCTTTCCTTGCGTGAAATGCTCTCTGAACGTTATCTGTAGAAAATTGCCAGTCTCTGACAGCCAGCATAGGCCCACTTCATGTGGAGAATAGAAATTTGTCTGAAAAGTGCCTCCCTGGGCCTCCTCCCCTTTGGCCTCGATCCCAGAGCTCCTTTCCTGTGGACGTTAAGCAGTTAGAGATGACTGTGTACCTCATCATACTTCACACGGAAAGTTCAAGGACAGAGTTCTGCAAAGTGCCCATGTGAGCATGTACACCGGTGCTCGGGTTCCATCTGTACAGTCCAGAGAGAGCCCGCCGCTGTCCCCATGTTCTTTGCTGTGACACTCAGCCGTACCGTCTTATCTGTGCTGTTTTGGACCTCACATAGTTTAACTTTGGAGAGGTGTGTTTGTGGGGAGTAGGAGACTACTTTAAGTTAGCAGCTAAAAGGAAAGTATCCCATGGCTGAGCATTAAAGCTAACTCAGTGGCTAGGAGGGGTCTCTTCATCCTTCAGTCATTCACCTCCCTCCTGTCCCTCACCCATGTACTAAACAGGCCTGCAGGCCTCTCCCTCCAAGCATGCCGGCTACTCAGTGCGGATGGAAAATGCTGTTCCCATCGTCACTCAAGCTCCAGGAGCTCAGCCTCTTCAGATTCAACCAGGTCTGCTTGCTCAGGTAATTCTCTTCTGTATTGCTCATATTCCCATTGTCCATGTCAATGCTTTTCCAAAAGACATGTATCTCTACTGACTCCCTCCCTGGTAATGAGGTAGGAGCTCCCAGGCAGTGGAATATGTCAGTAATATTCTAAATGATCCCTGAGTGAATTACCTCCCTAAGTATCTAGTGACAATTCCAAGAAGAGATTTAGATACAGAGAGTCTAGGGAAATTAGTATTTTACCTTTGTAAAGCAAATCATCGAGGAGACCTGGGTTTTAATCCTAAATCTGCTAGTAATTCTCAGTGACCTAAGGCAAGTCAGTTAACATCTCTTTGCCTCCAATTTCTTTCTTGTAAAATAGAAATAGTTCTTATAGCCAAAGCCCTGGAGATTATCCCTTCATTTTTAGAGCTGAAAAAAAAAAAAAGGCGACTTGCAGAAGCTATGGGCTGGAACCTTCCTTTCAATCCATAAAGGTGTTCTAACTGTGGAATGAGATCACAAAGATGAAAAATGATGGGAAATATGTAACGAGTTTATCGTAACAGTGCTGGTGCAATACCAGAAGTCAGTCCTGAAAGACACTCGAACTCTGATACAGTTGTACTGTTTTTAATGCCACGCACTTTACAGTTAATTTCTTTAATCCCACAATACAGAAAGATACCTATCTCTACTTGGGACAAGTAAGGAAACTGAAACAGGGATTTGCTCAGAGCCCATACAGCAGCTAGGCAGGGTGGCACATGTCTGTCCTACCAGTTCTCCGCTGGCTGAGGCAGGAGAATTGTGAGTTCAAGGCCATGCTAGACTGCATAGTGAGTCTAGGCCATCCTACACTACACAGTGAGACCCTGTCTCAGAACAAAAGCATTACACAACAGCAAGATGTCAGAACCAGGACACACTCTAGACATGACACGAATGTCCATATTTTCCTACTGTCTTAGACCACTTCCTATCTAGGGTGCCTTGACCTGTTAGTGTCAACTTTACTTTTAAATAAGGTAGCTTCCCAAATTGTTTGTTTATAGAAGTGATTTCTATATAGAAAATAGTTTATAGATAGTCGATTGCATAGGTCTGTTCTTGGCTCTCTTGTAGTCCATTGGCCTCTAAACATCCAGTCTTGGGCTGGAGAGTTAGCTCAGTGGTTAAGAGCACTGCCTGCTGTCTCAAAGGTCCTGAGTTCAATTCCCAGCAACCACATGGTGGCTCACAACCATCTGTAGTAAGATCTGGTGCTCCCTTCTGGCCTGAAGAGCAATGTATATCTAATGAATAAATAAAATCTTTAAAAAAAAAAAAAAATAAATAAACATCCAGTCTTCACCATAACATCTGTGTCTTGATATCTGGTAGGGAATGCATGCTGGCTACAAGAGAAACTGTGAGGGAGCAGGTCAAAGTGAAAAGACGGTAGTACAGCTGCCTGAGGTCACATTATACTCAGTCCTTTCTTCAAGGAGCAGGATCCAGAACTCCTTCTCACTAACAAGAACAAGTCAGAAATTCAGAAGTGACAGATCCTTCTAGACTCCACTTTCCATGAGGAGGTTTTTGTATTCTTGGCCAATTGAGTCATATGGCCAAGGTCCCTGTATTTCCCTGAGGACAGGTGACTTCTTTATAAACTATCCACTCTACCGAAACCCAGTGCTTCTCACTCTAAATGGTGGCATTTTCAACAGCCAGTCTTTGCAGCAATTGTCTTGCTATCTACTTCTACCTCACTTGGCACTGAAGCTGCTAACAGATAAGTAGGTTTGTTCATGCCACCTTCGTGGAGGTAACACCCACACCAGATTCCAAATAAGGCCATTGTGTTTGTGTTCTCCATAGAGTACGTTTAGGTACTGACTGAGATCATGGGAATTAGGTCATCTGTGTGCACACACCAGGTGCACCACTTGCTGGCTGTCTTTGAAGACGTGAGTTTTGACATTGAAATTTCATCCTTTTTTAAAATAATACAGGTACATAATTTTTTAACTTATGTGACAGCACACATTTTACTAAAAGAAAATATAGTCCTTTCTCTATCCCACCTTTAATTTCTCCTATCCCAAAACAACCTTTAACTTGACCATTCATTATGTAAATCTATATAAGTAACATTTCTATAGTGTTTTTCATTTGATTCTTTTAGATTTTATTCTAAGCTGACTTCCTATTTGTATAATAAAACCTTTGCTCTCCAACCCATCCTGCTGCCATCAGTCTCTCTTCCTCATTCTTTCATTCTGCCATTCTTCCAAAATAATTTGTGATTCAACTACTTCATACTGTTTGTATAGTTATCGATCTTAAAACATCGCCCTTGATGAGCTTCATAATACACCACATTTCCTTCCTTGTATGGCTTTCTCATTTTCCCACTGGGTTACCTTATTGTTGAGTCTCAGATCATTCTAGAGCTGCAAGAGGTTTCTGTGTTTGACATGTTTAGGTTGAACATACTGAGTTCAGTGTATTATTTGTCTTATGAAACCTTTTATACAGTCCTTGTCCACAGAGGTCTCAAGACTTACAACTTCGTGTTTTCCTGTTGTTTTCCCATGCTTTGTCCTCCTGGACTTCCCTATTCGCCTTGACTCTGAGTTTTGTTCTTGTTGTTGTTTCTTCTTTAACAATATTTTCTGTTTCCTCTTTGCAAAATTCTTATTACATGGATGTTGGTACTTCTATTTTTGTGTGTGTATGATGTGTGGGTGTGTTGATCCATATATGTTAGTGATGGGTGGACACATAAGTACTGGCTAGTTTTATGTCAAGTTGATACAAACTAGAGTCATCTGAGAGGAAGGAACAGAAAATGCCTCCCTAAAATCAGGCTGTAGGCAAGCCTGTAGGACGTTTTTTTAGTTAATGTTTGATGGGGAAGGGCCCAGCCCATTATGGATACTGCTACCCTTGGCCAGGTGGTCCTGGATTCTATTCTATATTGAGGAAGGGTCTCTCATGTGAATTAGACCTCTCTGACCAGTGTTAGTCTAGCTTTATAGTTTGCTGGACAAATCCTATCTTTGCCTCCCAAGCACAGGGATTGCATATGGGCCACCATTCCTGCCTGGCATTCACATGGATGCTGGGTACCCAAACTCTGGTCCTCACACTTTAAGGGAAACACTTCACCCACTGAGCCACCTTTCTCACCAGCCTGGATGTTTATACTTCTAAATAGATTAGTGTTTCTTCTCTTTCCCTCGTGTGTGTGTGCATGTGTGTAGTGTAATGTGGTGTGTATGGGGGGGTGTGGTATGTGGGAGTGTGTGGTGTGTGTGGGTGCGTGGTGTGTAGTGTGGTGTGCTGTGTGTAGTGAGTGTGGTATGTGGGAGTGTGTGGTGTGTGTGGTGTGGTGTGGTATGTGGTGTGAGTGTTTGGTGTGTGTGGTGTGTGGTATAGGTGTGGTGTGTGGTGTAGTATGTGGAAGTGTGGTGTGGTATGGGGGTGTGTATGGTGTGTGTGAGGTGTGGGAGTGTGTGGTGGGTGTGGTGTATGTGTGTGCGGTGGGGGGTCTATTTTCTGAGGAATTTCATTTGTTTGAATTTTTTTGACTTCTCTGTTTCTGTTGCCATTTTTTTCATTTCTGGGAGCACCTTATCTTGCTCCATACATGCATATCTATATGAAGAAAGATGCACATTTTTTAAATTCTGAGGATATTAATTATAAACAATTATAGACCTTTGGAATTTTTTTCTGTTTCCTACATTGCTTTTGTTTCGTGTGAGTTCCATTTTATTTTGGCCGTGATGGCTTCACGTTAGATGCTTTCTAAAGGCTGCCTTAGCTGTCCGTGCGTGGCCGAGACGGAAACATTGAACTGCTCAGCACGCTGAGAAAGCTGACCAAGGATGGACTGCTCAGTGCGGCCTTCCCTGCGGAGCGATAAAAGCAAGCCCAGCATTTCCACTGGCAGACCCTTACCCTCAAGTCACACCTGTAGCTCTTTTCCCTGCAATGTCTGGACCACAGACACCTGCAGTGGGAATCTAGCCAAGCTTCACGTGCAGATTTACCTTAGAATAATTCAGTATGCTAACTTTCTTGGCAATTGGCCATGTGTTGTTACACCTCTGCAGTCTTAACTGTTATTATCTGTCCTCCAGTCTCCTTGCGTCTATGGATCTATATATTTTATTTCTTCCCTGTCATGTTGGGTTCAGAGAAAAGAAGAAATAATTTGCCATATTTTCTAAGCAAGTCATTTAACCTCTCAGTCTCAGTTTATTCACCTAAGAGATGGAAATAAATAGTGGTTCTTACCTCATAGGACCAATATTAAGTTCAAAAATCCATTTATGACTAAACACTGGCACACAGTACAGATCAAGAAATATTAGCTCCAGCCAGGCACAGCGGTGTGTGCCCATAATTCCCGCACTTGGAAGACTGAGACAAGGAGGGTCCTGAGCTCAGGTGCTGTATGGGATGCATAGCAAGATCCTGTCTCAAAAAAGAAGAGGGGGGACAGCAATATAACTCAGCAGTTAAAAGTGCTTGCCTTGAAGGCCTGATGACCAAATTCAAGTCCTGAATCGCAAAATAGGAGGAGAAAACCAAGAACTGACTCCCAAAGGTTGTCTCCAGAACCTCCGGATGCATGTGTGCACTCTCATGTCATATACACACAATAATAGTAATAATTCTTAAAAGAAATATTAGTTCTTTTCTTTGTAGTAGTCATAATAAATTATAGGTACGTAATGTAATGCCATCAAAATGAGCTGGTTGTATTTGTAAGCATCATTTTCACAGCCAATGAAAAAGGTTAAGAAAAAAATTGCCTTTTCCCTTAAGGCTTTGAGGTAAAATTCAAGGAAATAGGGGAGAAAAAAAGATGACCTTATCAAGATACATTTCTAATGACATTAGTCAAAGCTCGTGTTTTTCATGGAATTGGAAATGAGTTCCAGACCACTAAGCAGTAAAAATCCTAACTGACGTTGAAACTGGTTTTTGTTTTGTTTTGTTTTTTGTTTTTTAATACAGAGTTTAAACATGAACCCTGGCTGGGCTAGAACTTGCTATGTAGTCCAAGCTGGCCTTGAACTCACAGAGATCCAGCTGTTTCTGCCTCCTGAGTCCTGGGACTAGAGGTGTGCACCACTGCACATGGCTTCTTACATATTTTGAATTTACAATGGTTTTACTAGTTAACTTTTATTTCTCCTCTGTGAACTCAATGGACTTGAAATAGTTAGCTATAATTAATAAACTCATAGAATCATTTCTTTCATTTTGTCAGCTGACATTAAGAATTTATGGGATGGGGCTGGAGAGATGGCTTAGCGGTTAAGAGCATTGCCTGCTCTTCCAAAGGTCCTGAGTTCAATTCCCAGCAACCACATGGTGGCTCACAACCATCTGTAATGAGGTCTGGTGCCCTCTTAAGGCATGCATGCAGACAGAATATTGTATACATAATAAATAAATAAATTTTTAAAAAAAGAATTTATGGGACGATAAGTGGTCTCTGAGCCATCTCTCCAGCTCTTCCTTGGTATTTCGAAGCCAACAACTAGTCTACATTTTCATCCATTACAAGATCCACACACAGATTAAGTTCTGGACTTGTGCAAATCAGCTAGGTGACTAACAAAATGTGGTGATTGTGACTGTCCTGTCTTACAGCAGGCCTGGCCAGGTGGGGCCCAACAGATCCTGCTTCCTCCAGCCTGGCAGCAGCTGACTGGCGTGGCCACCCACACGTCCGTGCAGCATGCAGCTGTGATTCCTGAGACCATGGCAGGCACTCAGCAACTGGCCGACTGGAGGTGAGCAGGAAATCCTTTTGGGTCGAGCAGTGTTATTGGAATAAGAGTTGTGTCCACCTCCGGCAGAAAATATCATGTGGGCTACGGCCACAGTGTAATGGGTGGTGGTTTAAACAGTATACCAGGAGCCCAGACATTCAGCTCGATTGATTTATAGTTAGCTAGCACGTTCTACCAAAACTCAGTTACATCTTTTAAACCAGACCTGGCTGGGTTTTCTCAGAATTAAGATCCTTTCAGAAAGCAAACATTTGTCACCAGTGAAGGAATACAGAAGAGAGTCCCCAAAGCCCTAAGCAATTCTCAAAAGTGTTCTCATGAAGTTTTGAGACATAGGTGCCTGTCTGTCTGAGCTCCCCAGGGAAAGTTTGACAGATGAGTTGTATTTGGAAGGATAAGCTCTAGCGTGTTTGTTAAATGTGTGTCTTCAGTTATCAGCGTGTCTTTTGGAGAAGAGTTCCCCTTCCACAGACCCCAGGGACTCCAGCCGCTGCCTGCCAGCACCCTGCATCTGTTTCCAAAGCTGCCCATGCAGCTCACTGACCCCCTCGTGGACACCCTGCTCCGCTGTTCTCATAAGCACTTGTCACTTTCCTCTGGCCCTCATCGCACACCACCACAATGCCCTGCTTGACCAGTACAGAGCCGTATGACAGCCTTCAAATTGTCCCCAGCTCTATGGCCCCTTTGGGCTGTTCCTCCTGCAGAAATTATTCCCTGCTATCCTCTGGTAGCTGGATTACCATCCTGAGGGTCTCCCTAGTTCCTTTTCTGAGCATAGAATTCTTGAGTTGGATGGTAGTACATATTTGAAGTCTTGGCACACAGGCTAAGGCAGAAGAATCGCAAGTTTGAGGCCAGCCTGAGTTTCATAGTGAAACTCTGTCTGAATAAGTAAGTAACTCTCAGGAAAAGGTAGGCAGGAGGCCAATATGTCCCCTGACTCATGTCTGCTGTAGCTTTCTCCTCCATGTAAACTACTTTCTGACTACTAACGGGGGAGAGAACCTGGGCCATCCCATGGCTGCAGTCTGCACTCAGTGGAAGGACTTTCAAACCAGGCAAAACTGGTTTCTCTTCTGGCTCTGCAAGAACTAGGGCGGGTTATTTAACTTTTATGGCCTCAGTTTCCTTTTCAATAAAATGGGGTCATGATGTTTATCTCACAGGGTTGAGGGGTAGAGGGGCATCAACAAAAATGGAACACAAAGCACTTGGCTGTCTTTACCATTCAGTGCAGTGGTGTCTGAACATAACAGAATGAATAGGCTTGGCATCTTCCCTTCACCCATTCACGACAGCTCACAGTAGGCGGGATTGCCTTTCTTCAAGCTCATTAGGAGTAGCAGCCAAGTGGAAAGCTATGTGACCTACGGTTGTGTTCCCCTCCCCCTCATTCTCCTGAAAGACACTACCACCACCACATCGTATTTTCCTTTGTCCTTCAGCAGTTAGAGCTCAATCTCAGCAATATTCATGCACTTATTCATGCATACTTTCTTATCCTGCCTTCTTCCACCTCTCTTCCATCTCTTAGTTGGTATCCCCCAGTCTCTGCATTTCACTATGGGTCAAAAGAGCAGCCATAGCCATGACCAGAAGACAAAAGAGGAACGCCATTGCTGCCCTTGTCTCCAAGAGAAAGGGCCTGCCTGTCTGTGGGGGAGTCAGCAGCAGGAAGAGGCCACCACAGCACTTCCAAAGGCTGTGCACATGTCTACAAGACTATCAGATTCACTATAAAATGCTCATCTTTCTTTCTCTTGTTTATCCCTTCAAGTTACAAAGATGGAATTTATATCTTTTTAAAGTTTGAATGAATTCTTTAGCTTTTAATTTTATTGTGTGTTAAATGTGCTTTTATGGACAAATCTTTGAATTAATCACCACCTTAAATGTTTCTGTTGGAAAACAAGGCTTCAAACACCATCCAGCCTAGATGGGAAGACTAAAATGTCACCTATTCCCAGGACGCAGGCTGCCAGCCTATTTCTCTCTGCATGTGTATAGCTGTTATTAATTTTGATTTAATACAAACTCTATACATGTCTAGTCACCCTTCAGTTAATCTAATTGTTCATTCAGCAAGCGTGTAATTAACTGATCAGCTGCTACATGCCTGAGCATTGTGTTAGCTACTGAGGGAATTCAAAAGAACGTTAATGATTCCTAATGCCAGAAACATATGGCTCCCAGTCATCAGTTTGTTTTTCACATTAACTACAATTTCCTCATTAATAAAATAGTATTTCTAAAACATCCTACCTACCTCACACAGCAGAAGAAAAGAACCCATTTAAGTTGCTATGTAAATTCTGAAATGAAATGGGCATATTAATGCATAGTCACCTGTCCAGGGACTCTAAAGGCTGGAGGGGCTGTCCATCCCATCTCTCTTTCCCCTTGAAAGGCCTGCTTCTCATCAACCAGCTTGATGTTTACTTCCTCAGCACAGGACTCCCACTCTGCAGTTCTGGGAAGCCCACGTGCCAGCTCACCTGGCAAAGCTCATCTCTTCAGTGAGAGATAGCTTTTCTCATTAAAGAGCGCAGCTTCTATAAAAACCACTAAGTGGCCTTCTGCTCCCTTTTCTCTTTCAGGAACACACATGCTCATGGAAGCCATTACAATCCCATCATGCAGCAACCTACACTCTTGACTGGACATGTGACCCTTCCAGCAGCCCAGCCCTTAAATGTGGGTGTAGCCCATGTGATGAGGCAACAACCAACCAGCACCACCTCCTCCAGGAAGAGTAAGCAGCACCAGTCATCCGTGAGGTAGGTGCCGAGAGCCTTGGTGGCCAGAAACACCAGAAGATTGGAATGCTAAACACTGCTCGGAAGTGGGGATTACTGGTGCACTACCCTGGCACGGGTAGAGAGCAGCTCTTCCTACAAGAGCTGGGGGAACACCTTACAGTCCACAGAACATTCCAGAGCGTGCTAAAAGTGCTCTCTGGGCTCTGTGCACATGCAACCCTGCCTCTTGACTCTCCCTAGTTTCTGTCCCCCTGACTCTCCAAGGTGGAGGCCTGAAGCCATGGTGTGCCTTGATGTCTTGAGTGCTTCGGTCCTTTCTTAAAGAACAAGTAGTAAATCACAGTAAGGAAGACTTCATTTGAGACCATGGGTATGGGTCCAAACGCTGCAGTGGAGGAAGAAGAGGGCTCAGCTCTGCACTTAGCATGGGCAAGGAAGTAGTGTCTAGATCATGTAGGGGAAACAATGTTTAGGAGACAACAGAAATTGGAGGATTGTGGCTTAATCATCCTAACAAGATTCTCTCTCGTTTTTTTTTTAATTTATTTAATTTTTTTATACCAATCCGTTCCCCCTCCCTCCTCTCCTCTCACTCTCCCACTTTACCCCACCCCTACCCCACCCCCCATCCATTCCCCAGAGAGGTTAAGGGCCTCCCTTGGGAAGTAACTAAGTCTGTCCCATCACCTCATTGAGTTTAGACCAAGGCCCTCTCCCACCCCACCCCATCCGAGCCTAGGCTGAGCAAGGTATCTCTCCATAAGTATGGGCTCCACAGAGTCAGTTCATGCATCAGAGTTAGATCCTCTAACAGGATTCTGTGATTGTGATTAGCTGTCATCCAAGGGACAGCGGAGGATGAGGAATCTGATCATATATCAAGAGAATGGGGAGGGCCTCTAGTTGAAATGAACTAGCAAGGCTCTTAGCTGAAACTAGACTATCAGAAGGGCACAGCTGAGCCTATGAGGAGGTTCAAAGTCTGACTAAAGTTGGCCACACAATCTCTGTCATCTTTTTTAGAAACAAGCCTCTGAGTTTCCATATGAGTACAAATTACCAAGATATCTTTTTCAAAAACATTAGAGAAATGCACTTTCATTGAGATTTAAGGTCAGAAATATAACTCATAACTTAAAAATAAGATGTTTAGCTAACAAGTTAGATCCTAGATCATGAAACTACAGAATGCCTCCCACATGAACACATTTGGCTGATGGCTTAAATATAACTTTGGTGACTCCCAGATGCTTAGCAGTGGATGGCTAATCCTTCCCATTCCTCTAAACTTGTACGCCTTCAACACTGACACAAGGCTGTGTTTATGTCACTTTGTTGAAGGCAAACACAGATAAATCAGCAGTACCAGGGGCTGGGCCATGGAGAAGGAAGTTCTCGGGAAGGAACCTGAAGGGAAGGTAGTAAAAGAAGTTCCACATCTGGGTTGTAGGTGTGGTTTGTAACTATAGATTAGTCAGTAACTCATCAAAGACTTCAGAGAGAGTGTTAGTGTATATAGTATCAGCTATAGAGTTCAATAAGCCTGACTTTTAAACAGAGGTTTCTAGGCTCCACTCCAAAAACAAACAGCAAGAGCAAAGCCCACCACCTACAGCTAGTCAAGTAGATTTAGGTCATGCAAACGCAGAATTGCTCCCACAGTGTCCCATGGTTTAGATGCACATCTTTGTTCATTTGGGATGGATTGAACAAAAGAAATTGGTGACAGAAAAAAAAATCTAGTTGTTCTAATTTGCCTTTCTGTTTCTGTAATAAAAAGACTCCAGATAAAACAACTTGGGAGGGAAAGAGTTTATTTCATCTTACAGGTTATAGCCCATCATCCAGGAAAGGTAAGGCTGGAGCTAAAAGCAGAGCTATGGATGGGCACTGCTTGCTGGCTTGCTCCCAAATTCATGCTTAACTACCTTTCTTATATAGTGCACAGGGATGGTAGCACCCACACTGAGCTGGGCCTTCTTAAATCAATTCGCAGTTAAGAAAAATTCACCACAAGCATGCCGCAGGCCAATCTGGACACAGTTTTTCTGAGGTTTCTCTTTGCTGGTGTGTCAAGTCTAGCCATCATACTAGTGAATTCTCTCTCTCTCTCTCTCTCTCTCTCTCTCTCTCTCTCTCTCTCTCTCCCTCTCTCTCTCCCTCTCTCTCTCTCCCTCTCCCTCTCTCTCTCCCTCTCTCTCTCTCCCTCCCTTCTCCTCCTCCTCCTTCTCTTCCTCCTCCTTCTTCTTCATCTTCTGTCTCTTCTTCCTCCTCCTCATATAGCCAGGTGCCAGAAGCTAGATCTGTCTCCTTCATTCTTATTCAAAAATTAATTCAAGGACTGACTTCCCTCTAGCTGGCATCCTTCTTCATAATCCATTGTTAGGGTATTTCTGATAACACAAGGAAATTCTGCTTATATCAGTGGTAGCTCCCCAGAATGCTTTTGTGTGGCTGCCCTATAACAGCATGCCAATGTCATCAGAGGCAACAGAAACCACTGCTTTGGTCTCTATGCTCCATCAGACTAAGACAGGTGCCATACTAAAATACTGATCACACAGAACTGAGCTTAGCATTCTTGTGACCACCTTGTCACAATTGCCCCACAACCAATTCAGCAAATCCTTCCCTGTCTTCTCACCACTCAGCTTTTTCAGGTGAACACAGTGCTTATGCAGGTCAGAATCCATATAGTTGCAAATCGTCTCCTCAAGTGTTTGTTATTATGGTTTATGAGATAGTATCTCACTTTGAAACTCTGACTGGCCTAGAACTCACTATGTAGATGAATCCTGGCTTCAGATTTACAGAGATCCACCTGCCTCTGCCTCCTGAGTGCTGGAAGATCAGTGTACAGCAAAACTGTGAGAAACTACACAGACCGCCCTCCCCGTCGTAATGCGGCAGACATGCTTTTTCCTGTAGCAATGCCAGTTGACACACTGTAAGTGCTGAAACTGTACACGCTATAGCACACATCACAGAGTAAGAGGAGCAGTCAGCCAGAAAGCCGTACTACCTGCTCCAGAGAGGGCTTTACAAATGCAGCTAAAGCCAGCTATGGACAGAATCAAGTTCTCCTTTATTAAACTATTTCCATCTTGTTTCTCTCTCTTCACTTAGAGAGTCTAGTACGACTCTCTAAGGACATAGTAGGCGCAAAGATTGATTCTCTTTCGACTTTGGTCTTCACTGCATAGATTCTAAAAGGATCCCTAAAGTTACCAGAACTAATATAGAATCAATCGATCTAAATTAAAGGCCCTTTTGGTGGGCTAGAGAGAAGGCTCACCAGTTGAGAGCACTGACTGTTCTAGAGCACTCAGGGTTGAGTCCCAGAGCTCCCGTGGTAGCTCACAACCATCTGTAACTCCAGTCCCCGGGGATCTGATACCCTGACCTCCTAGGGCATCAGCATACATATACATACATGCAGGAAAAACACTCGTTCACGTGAAATAATAAATAAATCTAAAACTAATAAATAATTTTAAAAGACTTGGAAGTATATTACAGTAGTTGAATTTGGCTTATCCATAATTTTTTAAAGTGCCTATTAAAGCATACCTTCTTCCTCTTTCATTTGTTCCGAGTTTTTTATTACAATTAAAATTGATTAATAAGCCTCCCATGAGGCTCAGGTCAAAATCCAAAAGGGTTTTGTTTTTTTATTGTACACAAATCTGAATGACCATAGCTTTTCCCAGAAGAGAAAGAAGGGCAAGGCGAGCCAAGGGGCTGGGAGATCATTCCATCTGTAAATGCTTGCCACACAAGCACCAAGAGCTAAGTTTAGTCCCTAAACCCTGCATAAAAAGGCTGATCATGGCAGTGTAACCTGTAATCCAAGTGCTGGGGGAAGAGGTCAGAGACAGGCCAGTCCTCAGGAACTTGGGCAACCACTAAATTGGTGAGTTCTGGTCAGGCGGAGGCCTTGTCTCCAAACAAGCTGGACAGCTCCTGAGGAACATGCCCTGAGACTGACCTGGCGTACACACTTACACACACACACCGCCGAGACTGTGTCCTTTAGTTAAAGCATCTGTGAGAACCTGGGTGCAGTTCCCAGCATGGGCAGGGGATGGGGGTGGGCAGTTAAATAATAAATCAGCCGTCAGCAAGGAAACCACAACCTTGTGTGGCAAACACCATTTTTTTCATCGCTCCTAAAACAAGAATCATGAACCACTGAGAGAGGATTAGATGAAGCCAAAAGCTGTGTTAATCCTGAAGGTTATCCTATGCAGCCATGTTGGATGAGGTAGCTAAAATCAGGACAACTGCCCCTAGAAAATCAGCTCTCAAGACAAGAGCCCAGAGAAGGCCCTGTTGAGGTCCCATCGTGACTGACTCTAGAGAGAGGCACCACATGTTCTGTACAGATGGGGGCCAATTGGTCTGGGACTCAGACTTTTTCTGTGGAGATTTGGTAAGTCTGGTGTTTGATGAAAGTTGGACCCACTTGGATGGAGATACAGGGCCTGAGTTTTCTCTGTGAGTATGTGTTATTTTGTCATTACAGAAATGTCTCCACCTGTGAGGTGACCTCTTCACAAGCTACCAGCTCCCCTCAGCGATCCAAGCGTGTCAAGGAGAACACTCCCCCACGGTGTGCCATGGTGCACAACAGCCCAGCCTGCAGCACCTCAGCCACCTGTGGGTGGGGTGATGTGGCCTCCAGTACCACAAGGGAGCGACAGCGACAGACGATTGTCATCCCTGACACCCCCAGCCCCACCGTCAGTGTCATCACCATCAGCAGCGACACAGATGAGGAGGAAGAGCAGAAACACGCCCCCACCAGGTGAGGCTGTGCCTGCAGACTCTGGGGAGAGAGCAGAGGCATGCACTGTGCTGTGTGGAGCTGAGCCACTCCATGAAGCTTGATTATTTCCTGCTGACCCTCACCTTCTCATTTTGCCATGTTCTTAGATCCACAATTATTTCATAAGAGTGACAAGCAAGTTTGCCGTAGTTGTTCAAAACCAAAATAACTTTGAGTGAGTTTGGCCTTAAAGAATAGTTACAGTCCCTAAACATTTGGGAACATGAGTCTATAAAAATTGGGCTCCTAATCCCAGTCTATTTTAACACTTATAAGCTTAAAAAATGTTGCCTCAGGCTATTGAATTTATTCCCAGTTGGTCAAGATATCTCTCTAACATTGCCTTGACTTACTCAGAATTTGAAGTAATTGTCCAATTAATCAGAAATTTCCCTGTGTCTGACTAACCCAATTCTTTAAACTGCCAGTTGGCTCTTCATACTCTATATGTGCTTCCTGGGTGGAGGGAAGAAATATTTATTGCATTTGCAAGACTGTTAACCTGCACCAGAGCCTCTTTTCTGCACTTAGCAACCAAACCCCAGCAACATGTGCCTTCTTCTTGAGCTGGCAGCTCAGGTGGCTCAGACGGATGTCCGCTAACCTTCTGTGGCCATAGTTTCACAAGCACACCCTGCTGTTACCTTTGCATTAGGATCGAGGCCAGGGAGGGAACCTGCCACCCCAAGCCAGAGCTCTCAGTCACCATTGTACTTCCCATGACTGGGTACAAAGTTTCCTGTTCACAATTAGGCTCAAATTATTCATTGCTGATTGGACATAATGCTGCTAATTATTAATCATAATGTTTTGATTAGATAATAAATTTTCATGGTTGAAGTCATTACAAAATGTCCAGCTAGACTGACTATAGCAGTTCCTACAGGATGCAACCCTCCCACCTTCCAGGTGAAGTTTAGTGGTGTGAATTTTCACTAACATGGTTCGGTGTGATCATTAGTGTGGTTTGATAATACATTGTTGTGTTTCTGTTCCTGCCATTTGCTAGGTATCTGAGGGACACAGGGGTGGTGAGCCAGGCCCACGTTTTGTGCTCCATCTGCTCATTCCAGGACGGGCCTCGCTTTCCTTTGTGATTGTAGCCCCAAACTGACTCGGTCTTCCATCTTTCCAAACCTGAGAATCCCAAGGACTCGGTCTCCTTCCAGAGAGGAAGGTTCTTCCTACCCAAGCCTGGCCCCTGGCTTGAGAAGCCTGTGCATGTGTAGCTCTGGCATAAGAAAAGCTGAGCAGCCTTGAGCACAGCTGGAGAAATGCAAAAGCAATTTAAAGACCTAGCTGTCAACCAGATCACAATGTCATTTTTAAAGGCTGAGATCAGAATTGACAGCAACTCCGAACATGAGGGCCCAGGAGAGGACTGACTAGGGGGTAGAAGGACGGGAAGGTGAGTGTTAGGGCCCAAAGTGGAGGGCAGGTGGGACAGAGAACTCTTTCCCTAGGAGGAAACGTAGCTGAAATGTGTGCAGCTTGTGAGAAGTGCGGTGAGAAGGACTCAGAGGCTCGAAGGTGGGCAGCAGCCTATGGCGGGGGACACGGGCAGCAGCCTATGGCGGGGGACGTGGGCAGCAGCCTATGGCGGGGGACGTGGGCAGCAGCCTATGGCGGGGGACATGGGCAGGAGCAACCACAAACTGAACCCCATGACTTTATACAGTAGGAAATAGAGGGGACTGCTAGCCTTCACCAGGGAGGGAGAACACGTTAGAGACGCTCTCTTGAGTGGCTGCAGACTGAAGCCACAGAGCCATGGTAAAGGACCACAGCTACCCACTGTGGTAACAGGGCTTACAGAGAAAGACGCAGCAGTGATATTTTCTGCAGAGATAAATGATTGTTGCCTTAGAAAATGGTTCAGTACCCATAAGGATAGGAAAGTCTACCTGAAGAAGCAGCAGCCAAAAGCGCTTACTCATAGAGAAACCACTGTGTAATTGGATCACGTAATTGTGGCTATATTTAACAGTGAGAAAGTAAAGGGACTTAGGATACCTTTTTCTGGAAATCATAATTATCATAAAATTTAACACAGTGAATATTTACCAGTCCCATCATTGTTAGATATATGTCTGGAACTCCAAGTGTTTTTGTGAGGCTCGCATGTAATAAACAAGAAGAGACATGTACAAAACATTCTAACACAAAGCAGAGCATCTCTAGAGGAACCAGCCACAAACTCAGGGGAGTGAGGGAAGAAAGTTGTAGATTTAAGTGAGGTGAGTGATGTGGCAGAGCCTCAAAGGTGAGCAGACAGGAGCTTTACGGTAGCAAAGCTTATCCAAGAGGATGCAGAATGTTGGGGACAGTAGATTTGGGCATGAGAGATGGGCATGAGGCATTTCCTCTTAGATAGAGATAAAGGCTTTTCAGTGGGCTCTAAGGAGCTCAAGGAAAATCATCCATCCTAGAAAAGCCAAGTGTTTACTATGTGCACCTAAACAAGAAGGCACTGACTGAGGACTCCTCCCCAGCCCAGTCTGAGTCCTGGAGACATTTCGTCCCTGTATCTGTTACTTCTCTATTGTGATAAAACACTGTAGTCAAGGCAGCTGAGGGGAATCGTAGCAGACCCGCCACTTGCTTCACCCACAGTCTTGTCACTTCTGGTCCATTCATAAATGAGGAAGCTAAGGCCCAAGAAAGTCAAATTAATAAGGGTTCAACTAAAAGAACTGGGATTCTTTCAGGAAGTGCTATGCCGTTGAAGAAATTATATTATTAATTACTGACAAAATAACTGATTTCTTTTAGTCACTAGTTTAGCTCTTATAGATCCTGTCCTGCCTTCTCCTGTAACCAGTCCAATGCTAGCATCCATTGTGTACACGGAGCTGTAACAGCTCAGAGCACAGGTGCTAGGTCAGGGCCCGTCAGAGTGCTAGGGCTGCCCCCGGACATGGGTGGAAATTTAAATCTCATTGTCACTGGACATTTTAATAAAATCCAGGGCTCTATTCTTTTTAATCCCTTAATGCTAGAGACTTGGCATAAAGACAAAAACTAAGTAATAAATACCCCTTTTCCTGCATTTCTCAGGATTAAGTAGAACTGGCCTTATTTTAAGTATTTGAAAATATGTTTTTGATGAGAGAAGTATTTCATTGTGTCTGTGTCTTCTTTTACTTGGAATCTTCTTGATCATTGTTTATGAGGACATGTCTGTTTTATCCAACTCCTCACGCCTAATGTACCTTATGTCGAAACTGTCTTTTATTTTGTTTTGCTTCTGTTTTTCAAAACAAGGTTTCTCTGTAGCTTTGGAGCCTGTCCTGGAACTCGCTCTGTAGACCAGGCTGGCCTCGAACTCACAGAGATCCACCTGCCTCTGCCTCCTGAGTGCTGGGATTAAAGGCGTGCGCCATCACCACCCGGCAGAAACGGTCTTACAGAAATTGTGACATACAAACTTCTGTCATAAGGAAACCATTTTAAGTGTGCGATAAAAGTGATTCATTTCAGCTGATCTGCAAGAAATATCTTTGTCCAGGCTTCATTATCCCCACAGCCATTCACCAAGTCATTTGAATGACGTCTCTAGTAGGGGAGTAAGGTCACAGACATGTCTACATTCCACACTTCACAGTATACAGCAGCCTCGTGAGGACTGTTCAGCCATGGTTGTGAACAATGTCAACTCTAAGTATCACATGTTGTTTTAGATATAAAAGCAATTTTTTAAGTTACTCTTAAAGTATTTATATTTTTTTTTTAATTTAGGGGACTGTAGTTATGTTGGGGGCTGTAGTTCCTGTTCTTTATCCAGAATGCATGAGGCTCTGGGTTTAGTACCTACCTCAAAAAAGAGTTGACCCAAGATATTTGCTTCTTTATACCAAGTTGAAAAGGTTGTGAAATTAGTCCAGATACATTACAGTCAGAAACTTACAAACTATTGCTAAAATGACTTCTCTGAAAAATGAACAACAGGAGAAAGAAAAGTAAACACTCACTTATTATTGCCTGAGCAAAAAAGTCAACCCAGTGGCGCACTCCTTTAATCCCAGCACTTGGGAGGCAGAAGCAGGCTCTGTGAGTTTGAGGCCAGCCTGATCTTCAGAGCTAGTTTCAGGACAGGCTTCTAAGCTATAGAGAAACCCTGTCTCAAAAACCAAAAATAAAATAAAATGTCAATTCAAACTGAAATTTCTTTGCACTGACACGTACAGCAATGCAAACTCACCGCCCTCCTAAACTGGTTAAAGAGCCCCATACGACCACCATCAGAATGCACTCCTGGGCAGTGACTGCCAGCTAGAGGGCGGGAACAAAGAAAGCAAACTCCCAGTGTCCTGTAAGGGAACACAACACAACCCTAAGTTGAAAACTATTTCAGTCTTGTGGGACTTGCACCCAGCCGTGGAAGATCACTGTGTCTTCATCACAGGGCCCCATTCAAAACAGGACAGGGGGCAGAGTGGAGAGGCTCAGGGACTACATCTTGAATAAATGACACAGTGCCAACCTGTCTGTCCCCAACATCTTATCCTAATGTTTAAGTAGACCACAGAGCCACTAAAGTGTGGCAACCTCCTGGTTCCTCCTTACTCTCCACAGGCACCAGTGAGGGTTGGCTCCAGCATGGCAGGGATTTGCTCAATGCGTAGACTTAATGTGATTGGCTACCCTGTCAGCTGAGTCAAACTGATTTAGGAAATGGATAAATGAACCACTGAAGAAAAGGCGAGGAAGCCTGCACCTCCTTCCAGCCCCGTTTCTGATGTCCTACAAAGTAGTCATAGTGACAGACATGTGAGCAAATAAGCAGGTAATGCTGTTTGAATTGCAAGTATGCACCATATTGAGTAAAGCTGCGGACTGGGGGATGGCTCTGTTGGGAAAGTACTTGCCATGCAAGCATAAGGACCTGAATTTGAACCCCAGAACCCATAGGAAAAATTGTGTATGGTAGTGTGTGCTTGTAACGCCATCCCTGAGATTACAAAGACAGGCAGATCCCTGGGACACAATAGCTGACTAACCTAGCCAAACCTACTTGGCAAGTTCCAGGCCAAAGAGAAACCTTGTCTCAGAAAACAAGATGGACATCTCCTGAAGAATGACACCTAAGGTTGACCTCTGACCTCCATGCGTAGGCATGCATACACAAATACACATACAAACAGTAAACAAACAAATTTAAGGTGTCTTTTTTAGGCTAATAGCTAAACTAAAAGCTACGTGGCATCAGAGGGAGCACTTTGGCCCGCAGGCCTTGGCTTCTCATCCTTCTCTCACTAGGGGCAGGTTAAAATAACCCACTGTGTTTTTCTGGTTGAGGCCCTAGGACAGAGAGGGCATGGAGACAAAGCAGTAAGGCTAGCTAGACCCTCCTGTCTTATTTCCTTCAACCGGGAAACTGCATGCAAACCTCCCCATGCCCAAAGAAAACCGCTGTTAGCAAATGGGTCCTGGGGAAACCAGGTGGGAGAATTTGCCTCAGTTTACCTTTCCAGTGTGTGTTGGAACCTCTCTGGGAGGCAGAGGGCTATGTAGCTTAGTGATTAAAACTGCAGATGCTTTGACCTTGGGCAAGCAAGTGACTCAAGCTCTCCTTGTTTGCAGTTCCTTTACCATGTAGTCGCGCTGTGAGGGCTGAAGGAAGTAACATGCATACAGCACTTTGGTACTTGGTTATAGATGCAGTGTGTGTTGCCTCATTTGGTCATCAGTGTTGTAATGGGAGAGTGGGTTTGCTTTTGTTTTTTTCACATATAGCATTTACTCTGAAGTCGGGAGAGAAAGAAGTCATGGAAAGTTTATTGGAGGAGATGGGTTTTGACCTTGCTCTTGAAGGATGAAATTGATTGAGATTAGCAAATAGAAATCAGAACCACATTCCAGAGAGGATCCTACAGGGATGGGGTCAGAGGCTTGCATCTGATCCTCAGGCTATATTTTCTCCTTTGTGGCTCATTTCTATACTTCTTAGCTCCTTATTTCCTTTCATCATTTTAAAATGATGAAAACCATCTATTGCCATGACAACACAATACAGTCGTGAGCTCTTGCTGCTTTGCTTCTTATTCAGAAGTGGTGTCTGTCAAGGCCATTTGAGCAAATATTTCTTATTCCCCTCCTATCGCTGTCTCTCTCACTTCCATTAACCAGCTCAGAATGGGATTGATAAGCTGTCAATAATAATTAGAGACAATGGTAGAATAAATCCCAGTTGTATCGACATATAGGAGCCTGAAGAACTCACAGTGGCAATCTCAAATGTGTGCTTGGTTTTTCAAGTGAGTCATTGAGCAGCTTCCCATTATTCTCTCATCTGGATAGTGTATTTACAGAGAGCACAGACATTTCTAGCAGTAGACAAGATTAGAAACAGAGCTATCAAACTAATTCACCTTTCCCAAACCTGTCGTATATTCATCCAAGACGATACAATATTATGCTGTGCCGTGTGGTTTTGCTTGTTAGTCATGGGGCTTCCCAGATACAAACAAAGGGATGGGCCTCACGTGGAGTTTGGGGGTTTCCTCTCCCCTCCTCCACAGATAGCACAACACTGACATGCACCGCTCGCTGCCTGCCTGATTCCTGTCATGAAGCTTCCAGCTCCCACAGGACTCTGCCCAGAAAGCCTTCCTTCAGTGGCAGCGTGCTGATTCATGAGGTAGTTCACTGTGCCTTCAGAATGTTCCAGGGACTGCAAAGAATTTAGCTGCATTAAGCTGGAGATTCTTTGGAATCTGCAAATCTTGAGTTATAGGTTCCAAATGGGCACAATTTGGATTGTGTTTGAGTTGAGATTAGCCAAAGTCAGTATCGTTTGCTTCACTTGCCCCCTTTCTAAATAACTGAAGGCCTAAGGAAGGGAGGCTCAGCAGGAAGTGACCAGGGCCACGCATATGTGTAAGGTCCTCTCACTGAAGAGATTTGGCTCCTCTTGACAGGAACAGTGGACTGGATTTATCTTGACTGTCTTTCATAGTATATCTTCGAGGGATATTCAGAATGGGCCCTTTCATACTGCAAATAATCTCTCCCATTTCCCCTAGTAATTTCAGACTGGGTTGGAGCTGATGAATGGTACAGGGCCATGGTTCCTCAGGGTCCCCCTGTAAAGGGACAACAGACAGAACTAGAATGTCCTTTGCGGGGATGCATTGAGAACCAGCCTCTATCTTTGCACGAGTCCACCGCCTATAGATCATGCCCCTGCAGCAGAACATATCCCCATTTCAGGAAATGGTAAGTGGAGCCACTGTGTTTGGGTTATTTAATCAAGTACAAGTGATGGTGACCGAAGCCCTAAGTTGGGAACAGAACAGCATGCCTCCTCATCCCCTTGGGAACTTGCCTGGAGAGAATCCTTGGCTCCATCCCTGGTTGTGGGAGCATTTTGTACCTATGCTGGTAGGAAGGAGACCCCAAAACAGGACAACAGTGTCCTGCTCAGGACCAGCAGCCTCCATTGACCACTCCCATCACAGGAAAGAGCAGCAGGTCCTCGTCCAGCTCTGTCCTCTTCCCAGGCACTCACTTTGTAGTTCTTGCAAGAGATCTCGGTTACTTATGGCCCTGAGATCTACTGAGCACTGCTGCTAGAGGGCCCAAGCTTACGTCCTGTGAACTTTTTGCTGTGGATAAGCCCATGGGCTTTTTAAAGTTAGAAAACCCATATACTATACAATTCACCCGTTCACTGCACACAGTTCACTGGGAGATTGCACATTTGTTTTTTAGATTATGGTAAAATATGAAATTTTCCATTTTAATCATTCGGGGACACTGACTGTCACCATTATCTATTTCTAAAACTGTCATTCCAGCCCAATATTCTATACCCATTAAATAATTTGACATTTTTCTCTACTTACCCCCCAGACCTCTGGTATCTGTAATCTATTTCCTTTTTGTATGAGTTTGCCTATTCTAGATATTTTGTGTGTTGAATCATGAAAAATTTGTTTCTGACTTATTTTATGAAATACTTCCAGAGTTCATCAATGTTGTAATACATATCAGGGCTTCACTCAAGTTGGAGAGATGGCTGAACAGTTAAGAACACATACTGCCCTCCAGTAGACCTACATTCTATTCCCAGAACCTACATGAGGATGCTCACAACCTCCTGTAAGCCCGGTTTGAGGGCGTCCTGACACCTCTGGCTGCTTCACTTTTTGCTCAACCTTTTGACTGACAAGAATTCCATGGTATGGGTATGCAAGGCTTTGTTTATCGGCTCGCACATTGGCCGGTGCTTCCGCTCTCTTGGGTGTTGTGAACAGCGCTGCTGTGGCCATTGAGCTAAGAATCACTGTTTGAGTCCCATCTTCATGTCCTGGGATAACATGCCTAGGGTTGGAATTGCTATGGTAACTCTGTGTTGGGCTTTTTTAAAATGCACGTGGACCTCTGGATTTAAACCATTACAAGTGAGGAAAGGGGGTCTTTATTGGTTGAAATGCACCTGGTTCTATCTGTTAATGTGAAGAGCTGCAAATGTGTGTGACCAGTTCATTGCTCGCCTTCTTTTGGGTTCTTAACAGTTATCATCTGGAAGACCCGTGTGACAGTTAATCATGGACGGCTTTGTGACTCCCTGATTCTAACTGGTTATTTTAAAGCTTTTACTGTTTGACTCGTCACGTTGTTATGCGGTCTCCCACTGAGCTTTTCATCTGCTCCAGGACAGAGGCATGTTTCTGTTTCTTTGTGCAGCTATTCCCTGTGGCACTGACTGTGTAGATCTCCAAGATTCCAAACTAATGACATGTCGTTTCTTTCCTCTCAATCTTCTGGCTCAGCACAGACTAGAGAAGAACTTTTTCAGCAAGCCCTTCCCTCATAAACCTTGTGCCTGATAAGGTGTTGTGCAGTGCTTGCTTCCCCGTGTTATCCCGGGTAGCACAGCCGATGAGAGTACACGTGGGACAGCCTTTCTCCTAAGGCTTGGAGCGCACTCAGGAGGCAGTCTGGGCTGCACGGTGGAACCCAGCCTTTAAAAAGGTCTAAGCAGATGGGGCCCCAGCACCGAGAGGGAAGTAGACACAAGTCCCCCTCCCAAACTCAGAAGCTATTTCCAATTGACAACCACTCAGAAGAAGCATTAATTCTCAGCGGAGTCTCACTGGGGATATAAACCACACTTACAGGCAGAATCCATGCCCAGCACTAGATGACTTTAAACAAACTCAGCGGTATTTCTAGAGGACTTTTGTCTCGGTGGTTTGTCTAGGCTCTTTTTTTTTTTTTAACCTTACAAGTCTTTCTAATTTATTATGGTTTCTAATTTTGTATTTTTGTGGGATTTCTAGAGAGGGGCCATATCTCTGTATCTATATGCGTGTGTGTGTGTGTGTGTGTGTGTGTGTGTGTGTGTGTGTGTGTGTGTTTGTGTGTGTTTGTGTGTATGTTTTGGCTCTTTTTTCTGCTTTTTTTGTTTTATTCAGATTTGTTTGGTTGGTTTGGTTTTGGTTTTGTATTTTAGTTGCCTAATGAGGGAGAGGAAGAAAAGGTGTGGATTTGGTTGGGTAAAGGGGTACGGAGGATCTGAAAGAAGTTGGGGGAAGGAAAAACTGATCAAAATATATTATATGAAAAAATCTATTTTAAATAAAAATTAAAATTATTTTAAGAAGATTTGAGATGAAAAATGTTTCAGATTTTACATTTTCCCATGTGCATAACCTCTATCTAAATGAAATTTTATTTTTAATATGTCTGCTTTTTCACCACAGCCTGTCATATCAGATCAGACATGGGATTTCCCAATTGTGATATCATGTCAAAACTCAAACATTTTTAGATTTGGGAGGATTTATAATTTGGGACTAGGGAATCTCATCCTGTATAATAATAACAATAGTTGACCTGATGAGCTACTTACATATTTCTTTTTTTTTTTTTTTTTTTTTGAGACAGGGTTTCTCTGTGGTTTTGGAGCCTGTCCTGGAACTAGCTCTTGTAGACCAGGCTGGTCTTGAACTCACAGAGATCCGCCTGCCTCTGCCTCCCGAGTGCTGGGATTAAAGGCGTGCGCCACCACCGCCGGGCTACTTACATATTTCATGTAGTATTCCTGTCTCACCAGTCCCAAGAACAGCCTGATACAGGTTCTTTTGTTACCCATATCATTGCTGTGCAGACATCTAAATCCCTCTAAAATTGATGCTTCCCAAGGCCCTGTCACCAGCACATACTGAAGTTAAACATCTGACTGGAAGCCCATGTTCTAACCCACAATCCTGCTAGGGACCTCCTGTCCTAAGCAAAGAAAGAATGGGGATAGGCCACGAGAGGAATGGTCCAGCACTGGCATCACTGTGCTGGGTATCAGGAGGGGCAGGTCCCCCAGAGTCTTCACCCACTGCCTGTCCAGCCTCTGTAGGTCTGCAGCCCTGCTGACCTTCTACTAGCCTTCTGCCTTGTTGCCCACTTCCCTACTCTCCCTCAAGTGATAAAAAACTCATCTTGGAAAGAACCTGTCCTGAGTTTGTGGCATTAGTCAAGACTCCTGAGGTAGGAGGGTCTTTGGGAACTCTATCAGCCTTTTCTCATATCGGATTAGCTGGAAAGTGGTCATCTTGTCTAGGCAATTGTTATTTCTTAAAAATAACTGATCAGTGTACAAAAATAGATGAACATCCATTTTTAAAACCTTGCCTGATACGCAGTAAGTTGCACATCTGTCACCCCAGCAGCCTCTCACCAAGCCACAGGCAGATGGAATTGGTTCCCAGAGAAGCCACAGAAGCATAAAGCTCTGTGAAAAGCAAGTGCTGGCCAAGAGCCACCCTAGGCAGCTAAAGTCCCAGTTATCCACTCCCTAGTGCATTCGCACACAGGAGACTTGCCTTTACAGCTCAGGACAGTGCTGTCTCCTGACCTTGGCCCAGAGTATGGGAACTCTGCAGGAGGGCCAGGCCATCCCTAAAATTAGCTACCCAGGGGTCCTAGGTGGCCTGAACACAATCACCCAAATTCAACTCAATTTCTGTTTCTCAGTTTCTGAATGATGATGCTACGATCTTCGGAGCCTCACTCAGTCTGTCCCTCCACCAGCAGCCTGGATTGCTGGACCCCTCTTCCCTTCCTGCATACGCTCTGCTGATTCTCACAGGCCCAGAGCCCAGACTTGGGGCCATTTCCTTTCCAAGCTGGTCCTCTGCCTGCCAGGTTCATTAGGGTTATGTTTCCTTGCTCAGACAAATTCCAGTTCTAGGGGTTGCCACCAAACTCTTGGATTTATCTCATGGGGACAGCCCAGGTCCGTCTGTGATTGTCTCACTCGGCGTCAGTGTGCCTAGTGCCAGGCCCAGCCCTGCTCTGCCTGCCTTCCCATGTGCTCTGGCGCTGGTTTCTCACCTCACGCCAGCCACAGTTCTAACTTCTCCCTTTAACTTTGCAGCACGGTCTCCAAGCAGAGGAAAAATGTCATCAGCTGTGTCACCGTCCATGATTCTCCCTACTCTGACTCCTCCAGCAACACCAGCCCCTACTCGGTGCAGCAGCGCACAGGGCACAATGGCACCAACACCTTGGACACTAAGGGGGGCCTGGAGAAGCACTGCACCGGCAACCCCCGCACCATCATCGTACCCCCACTGAAGACCCAGGCCAGTGAAGTGTTGGTAGACTGTGACAGCCTAGGGCCAGGTAAGCTGGGGCCTCAGCAAGCCTAGAATTCCCTGCTCTTCTCGCTTTCTGCTGTTAGAAATGCTAGTACTAGTGAAACAGAAAGTACTGAATTATTTCAGATCATCTATATTGTACACACGGTTTTGTTCAAGCAGCCACAGTGGGACCCTGTCTGTATCATAGAATATCACCATATCCCATAGAGAATATTTTCCTTTTGACCTTCTGAAAGCTTGACTGTCCTCATGGTGGCTCTGCATCTATTATGGTTGAGGAATAAACAATGTCAGCTGGTTTAGGGGCCCTGTGGTAGAGCAGGTGTCCTGTAGAGGGAGCACTTCCTCTGAGCTTCCATATGGGGGTCCAGGACCTTTAGCAGGACTTTTCCTTAGGCACAGAGATGTGAGCTGAGCGCATTTCTCTCGGCTTTGTTTAAAGAATTAGCATCCCACAAGTCTTGTTCTGAATATCAAGCCCTGGCAGGAAGCTGATGAGCAGAGCCTTCGAAATCAGTTCAGTGGTTCACTTTGGTTTCACGCAACAACATCTCTTCAGTATTTCCTTCACTCGGGTTCACATAGAAGAATTGGGGGGCTAAGCCTGAGTCTGCCTGTCCTTCTGCCACATGCTGTCATCAGCCACTGTCAGGCCAGGGAGCATCTTCATGTCAGGAAGGGACATACTGTTAAGCTTTGCTAAATATTAAAGCTATTGTTACTTGGTGGAAACCGTCTGTCCATCACCTGACGTGGCAACAGGAAACACCTGAGGTTACCCTGGAAGATTCTTCTTTGTTGGTTACAACTTGCCAGGCTGAGAAGATACAGGCTGCTGAGATCTGCCACTCAAGGTGCAGAGTAGAATTCGAGATGAGATCTCTAGGGGTTTTTCTAGTCCCCTTATAGCCAGCCTGAAATACTATCCCACTGACACAGCAAGCCTGTGACCAGCCCCCCTTTCTTATACCAAGAACTCTGCCTGAAAGGAAATGGAAACTGGCTTGGGCTTCTTTCTCCCTCACCATCTGACTGGGGGTGACCCATGTTTGGTGTGCTCACAGGCACACAGTCAACCTGCTAACCAAAGTCATTTTCTTCTCAATTAATTCTTCTTTGCTCTTTAGCTCTTAAGGAGTACAGTGAAAATGTTAACTCTAGCTTTTAAACCGTACGACACCAGTAGCACAATTTACAGGTTTCTTTTGTTCCTGCAGGCCTTAGAACAGAACACAGAGTAAGTGTCAGGGACCTTCTCCCCCTGCCCCATGTTTGCCCAGGCTCTTGTGCAGCTTTGCATCTGGAGACATGCAGTATTTCCTCGTGACTGTGTGTCTGCTTGTTGCTTGCCTATTGTTGACTCTTGGGTATTGTTCAGTCAAGAGGCTATAGCCAAGCCAGACGTGGCAATGCACATCTATAATACCAGCACAGAAGAAGCAGAGACAGGATGACTACAAGCTTGAGGGCAGCCTGGGTTACAGAATGAAAGGGGTGAGAAGAGGGTTATGACCTGTCCGTTTAGGTGCTCTCCTTTGCGAAGCATTGCCCCGCCCAGCTGCTCAGTTCAGGCCTGTCCTGCCCAACCGTTAGCACCTCCCCGCATTCCCTGCCTCTACCTCTTGCCTTTATGCTCTGCGATGCCTCCTGACTACCATTCTCACCTCATCTATTCCTGGGGGAAATGGTCACAGTACCTAGCAGGCAGCATTGTGCTTAGGACACATTGGCTAGGTTAAGACAGCAGACCCAGTAAAGCTCTGGGATCCCTTAATCAGGCATTTAGAGCCACCTAATATGGGTATTGCCTTTCTTAATCTTCTACCCACTAAGGCTGTGGTCTTCCCACTGAGCGGCATCAACACCCAGACTGTGCTAGAATGCAGACTCTCCTGCCACCCCCAGCGGCATTGACCCAAGTACAGAGCTCCCTCCTGGCTGGGCAGAGTCTCTACATTGTCAGTAGCATAGGAATAGTTGTTACGCCAGCCATATTCTTTTCTCAGGCCGTTCCCAGGAGAGCTAGTTTCATCCTGCCTTGGGTCAGGAGATCTGCAGGGCTATTGGAGCTTCCGGCGTTCACCCTAGCTGTTTGTTAGGGCCAACTATGGACATGATCACATCTGATCCTCTTAGCAACCCGGGAGGCAGCCAGTCAGGCCTCCTAACTTTCACACACCTCCCAGATAGAGGACCAGCGTGGAGTCTAAGCTGGGCCTGTGCCTTTACCCTTGATTGTGTTACTCCTGTCTCCCTTGTTTGCCGCTCCAACCCACCATGCAGCCAAGGGCCAGAGCCCAGCTGCCTCTCCAGAGTCAAGACGAATGCCTGACTAGGTCAGGGGACTGAGTGGTTTATGCCTGGGCAGTGTCAGGAACATGTCCTTCCTGGAAGACTGCTGTTTACAGGGAGGGAGCGCATCTTCTCAACAGGCAAGGACATGCCCCTGACCTATGACCTGTTGATCCCCGCCCCCCCCCCCCCCCCCCGCAGCAGTCAGCACCAGTCACCATTCCTTCAAGTCCAAGTCCTCCAGCACCGTGACCTCCACCAGTGGCCACTCTTCAGGGAGCTCATCAGGAGCCATCGCCTACCGGCAGCAGCGGCCAGGCCCCCATTTCCAGCAGCAGCAGCCCCTCAATCTCAGCCAGGTAAACCCCAACAGCACAATGCCTCAAGTGGCCTTGATAGCTTATTCCTACGCTAGACCAACGCTGGGAAAGGTGGTAACACTGGTTCACAGAGAGCCAACCCAAAGCCAAGTGATAGAGAACTTAGTGGCATGGTGCCAGAGCTGACCTGCTGATCGCAGGGCCCAGCAAAGAGTACGCATAGTATCCTGCCGTTGCTTTGGGTCACCAGACTAGCCCTGAAGTTGCTTCTCTTTCAGGGAGTCCTCACAGTCAATGCCCCAGACCCATGGAAAAAGTACCCTAGGACTTGCACACATGCCCCAGTGATTTGGGTTCTCTGCAGAAGAGAGGGCTCTTTGCTTGGACTGGTTCTGGAAGTCCCCAGTTTTAGAGTGAGATGTCACAGCCTGTGGGAAAGCCGTCACTTCTCAGAGAGGGATGACCAGCAGAGCAGCCCACTGGCTTTGCTCCCGACTGGTGACTGGCCAGTCAGACATCACTTTCTCATTTCAGACAAATTTTTATATTCTCTGCTTTTTGTTTTTTTGAGACAGGGTTTCTCTGTAGCTTTGGTTCCTGTCCTGGAACTAGTTCTTGTAGACCAGGCTGGCCTCAAACTCACAGAGATCCACCTGCCTCTGCCTCCCGGGTGCTGGGATTGAAGGCGTGCGCTACTGGTATGTTCTCTGCTTTTAAGGGAAGCATGTGTTGTCCCTCCTCCTTCCCCTCCTGCCCCTAACACCATCCCTCTGCTACGTTTCCTTCTCAGGCTCAGCAGCACATGGCTACAGACCGCACTGGGAGTCACCGTCGGCAGCAGGCCTACATCACTCCGACTATGGCCCAGGCTCCATACACCTTCCCGCACAACAGCCCCAGCCATGGCACTGTACACCCCCACCTGGCTGCAGCCGCCCATCTCCCCACCCAGCCTCACCTCTACACCTATACTGCGCCCACAGCCCTAGGCTCCACCGGCACCGTAGCCCACCTGGTGGCATCCCAAGGTTCAGCACGCCACACTGTGCAGCACACTGCCTATCCGGCCGGCATCGTCCACCAAGTCCCCGTGAGCATGGGGCCCCGGGTCCTACCCTCACCCACCATCCACCCCAGTCAGTATCCAGCCCAGTTTGCCCATCAGACCTACATCAGCGCCTCGCCAGCCTCCACCGTCTACACTGGATACCCACTGAGTCCTGCCAAGGTCAACCAATACCCTTACATATAAACACTGGAGGGACCCACAGGGAGGGGGTGGAGGAGCTCCCACAGACCTGGGGAGCTGGGGTTTTCTACTGCAGGTGCCGCACACAAGCAATGCAAATGGGGCAGGGGGGGACAGTCGGGACAGAAGTGAAACTTGAACTAGGAAGTGGGAGGACTTAGAGCAGAGAAGAGAACCTTTTAAAAGGAAGGGATTAAGGAGTGGGAAATCTATGCTTTTTATTTTAAAAAAGAAAAAGGAAAAAAAGAAAAAGAAAAATTAGTAACAAAAGAGTAAAAAAAGAAAAAACTCAGCTCACAAACCCATTCTGCACCAAACTGGAAAGGAAAAGAAGATTCTGGAAGCAAGGGGCCCCAGTTTTTGAAGAACTTTATGAACTTTTTAAAGATTATTTTCATATGGCAGCAAGTGACATTGAAGAATTTGCTGTCAAGGAGACCTGATATGGAAATCCAATAGATTTTTAATTAATTGAACATGAAAATTAGGGATTTTTCCGGAACTCCAAAAGGGTCAACACCCCTTTCAAGTATCAGGCCGTGGTCTGAGGAGGCTCATATTTGGGGTTGGTCTGGGGTTGGCAAGGTCCAGTTCTGGCTCATTCGTCAGGAACAGTGGGGTCAGCCAGACTGATGGAAGACCCTCAGGAGAGGGGCAGGTTTCCTCTTTTGGGGTATTCTGGATAAATCTCTAAGCAATGTTATTCCTCAGATATCATAATAATGTGTGTTGCAGTCTTTAATTTTTTTCTTTTCTGTGATTTTTCTTTCTATCTCGAATCAACCCCTAGTCGTGTAGCATAGGGCTAGGTCGTCACGGACACCCTAGTAGAATGTAGCTCTCTGCACCCTCGTTCCCTACCTTGTGTTCAACTCCAGTGATACCAATAGACTATTCCTCAATATAATTGCACAAAACAAGTGATCTAGCATAGGCAGGAGCCAATGTGGTGGTCTAGGTGAACGAGCGAGTGTACGTGAGCACGTGTGGGTGTGAACGGGGCTGCCACCCTCCCCGTGTGTCCCTTGGCACCGCCGTCACAGCCCTTGCAGTCTTGATTTTACATCATTCCCTCCTAGTGCCTTAACGACCGACAGACAGACACGGTGAAGGGTTACTTCCACTGGTACTCCAAGAAACTGGCTGGGGCAGGTCAGATATGTTCTCAGCTCTTTTGTTAAGCTGTTAAAAGAGTATTTTACTTGGGTCTTTTTGGTTTTGTATTGTTTTAATGTCATGTGGATTGTCTTTCCTGGGCTCATTGTGAGCAGAAGGATTTCAAAGAAGCTTGTATAACTAAAAGCGGGGAGGCTTGGATCTCAGGAGAGATGTAAGAGCCAGGTGGGGAACACTGGCGACAGCTGGTTCTGCTGAGTTTTCCTCTGAGGGCAGAGGTCCAGAGAGACTCCCCACCCTGCCCTAGCTTTGCCACACATGGCATGAGGGGGTCTTAAGGATGTCGGCTTCGCCAGGCAGCTGCCTCAGCCTCCAGACCCACCACCCGCTTCCTGGAGCCATCTGGGGAGAGGCAGGAGACCTGTTCCCATTTCTGCGTCCCTCCCCAGTCCCTCCCTCCCACAGAAGCCTAGTAGTCTCAGACATACCTGCGTATCTCTCCACCAGCTCCAGGGACTCCGGTCGGGCTCCCCTGCAGACCGCCACTGCTACATTTGCTGTTGCTTCTTTCCTGAAATGAACCTAGGTCTCCCAGTCCACTTGGACCTCTGCCTTTGAGAGATGAGCAGGCAGAGGGGCTGGAGGGACATTTGGGAAAACACTCCCATGGACAATTAAGCCTCAAAGAAATCTGCCCTTCACCCTCTGCATTCTGGATGTTTTCTCCAGCTTTGAACAGTGAGGTGGGTAGGAATTTTCTGTTCCTACTGGGAAACTCTGAAGCCATGGAGGTTGGAGACAGTCAGGTCCAGGATGGGACATAGTAGCATGGTATGGATTGTTTGAGCCTGGTGTGAGTCCTAGCTAGCCCCTAATCCACATCTTCAGGTAGAAGGTTTGTGGTCAGCAGTCCAGCCTTCCCAGTATCCTCCCTGTCTTCCCTCTGCAGGCCCTGAGCAATCTACTGTGAAAGACTTCCCTCATGAGACCTGCCTTCCTTCAGTAACAAAGCTTACTTAGCTTTTAGCTGTGAAAAACTCTGGAAACTTCCCCACCCATTGATTCTTATAAGGTCCCCCAACTGGATATATCTTAGTGCACCTTTGGCCAAAAAGAAGAGATGCTAGAGCCTGGCGAGGCCTGACCCACTCCAGCCAAGGACTAGCAGGAAGCACAGTGAGTGGAACAGGCCTGCAGGAGGAAGCTGCATCCTTGTCCTAGTCAGAACCACTTTAGCCCAAGCCTGGCTTTAGCTGAAAGTGAGACAACAGGAAAAGTCAGTTCAAGGTGGGGTGGGCATCAAAGCCTTTGGAGAACCCCTGAACCAGAGGCTCCTAGAGCCTCCCCAGCATGGAAACCCATCTGTCACGGAGCTTCCAGCAGTCAGATGGCAGCAGTTTCCCGTGGGGCCTTCTCGTACTAAGTCCTGACTGGAAGTGGGTCTGGGTTTGCCTTGCTCTGTGGCAGGATCTGGAGGGCCAGCGCGGTCCAGAGCTGGTCTAGAAGAGGGAGGACTTGTCCTCCATCTCTTCTTGTCCGCTGACACTGAAGCTCTTCCACCCCTTCTGTCCTTTCCTCTTCTCCTTCCAGACCAACCATGAATGTTCCCTGTTGCTCATAAGTTAGTCTTATCATACTGATTATTGTGTTATTGCCACTGTAATTATGATCATTATCACCTTGTTGCTATTTTAGTCAGGGTGTGAACACATTTATTCCAAGTATCTTTGTGTTTTCTTCGTAATATGTAAATTTGTTTTATTATAGCTGTGAGTATATGAGTAGACTGGAGGGACATACAGATGTCCAGTCTTGTCCGAGGGAATGGAGAAAAAAGGAAAGAAGGCTCAGGAATTAGGAAAAGTTGTTCCTGTCATCTCTGTCCCATAGAGAGCTGCAAAGAAGGCCACTGCAAAGCAGAGACTCGGATACACTGGGTCCTTCTCACATGGCCCCGCTGGGTACTCAACCGCTGTTGGTACAATGTCTTTTGGACCTTTGGCAGTTTCTCCCACGTTCTCTGTGCTTCCCTCCGCGTCTAAACTACTGACCAGATCTTAGCCTGCCTCACATCTGACAGTCAGCTCCAAAGGCCCCTCTCAAAGCTGCCCCGACCTTTCCTTACCTTCATTTTTCCCATCACTCAGCTCAGCTCTTTCAGTGCAGAGACAGTGGTCCCACCCAGAAGCCATTAGGTGCAGTGAAGGTTATGAGCAGCCAGTGCCTCCTTGTGAGATATTTCTGCCTCACTCTGTTCTTCAGCTCAGTTGCCACCCCTCCTGTTTCCCTAGTCTGCTTCTTCCCAGCACGCTGTTCTAGGGAGCCAAGTCAAGGAATGAGACCATAAGAGAGCCCCACGCAGACAGACCAGCAGCTGCTCAGATGCTGCAGGACTCCTAAATCACTGGCAAGTGAAGGGCACAGTGGGACTTGTAGCCACCTCCTTCCCGGGCTCTAGCTGTGCCCTTCAGTGTGCATTGTGGTGATGGTGTGTGTGCGTTACCCACTGTCACTCAGAACAAGCAGGCCCCCAGTGAAGGAAGTTCCCCGAACAGAAGATAGCCACTCGGCAAACCTCCATTCCACTCCCGCGCCTCCCCTGTTCTCAAGTCCATGTACAGGAGTCACACAATACCCCAGCCAGTCAGCACCCTCACCTAAGTTCCCGAGGTGCTCAGCATCTCATCCCTTTGCAAAGATGGAAGAAAGGCTGCTGTCCTTGGTACTACGTACGCTCTCAGTGGGAGGGGGCCACTTAGTCCTTAGTAGACCATGTGTCTCTGGGCCTTCTCTAGTGAAGAAACGCTGCTCAGCTTGAGGAAGATGAGAAGGAAACAGGTCTGTGGCACCTCGTGACCCTCAGGTCAGCAGACTCTGCTGCTCGCTGGGTTCTTACTGACCATCTGGGCCTTGGCACACGGGCCTGTGTGTCAGTATGTCGGAGTGATGTTTTAGGAAAGCAGATGAGCAGGCTAGTGGGTAGGCAAGGCTGGTGTTCATGTCAGTTAACCCTGTGAAGTGGATGTGGTTGGTATGGTTCAGAGGAAAAGGGGTGGGTGGGGGGGCCAGTGTCCCCTGGACTGTGTTCAAGTTTCTCTCCTTCCTGGGGCAAGGTTGTTTTCCACTATAAAAGCCAACTTGGCTTTGTTCTGTTTGCTTCTAAGGATTGAAGCTGACCAACCATTGCATGGAGCAGGTCAGGAAAGGAGGTCAGCACAGCCGATAGGACCTCCCTAGACCAGCTCTTAGGAGATGCAGACACTTTTGAACGGTGTGGCGGGGGAGTGCGTTGGCTGACTGTAGTGAGTGGAGTTAATGTTGAGGAGGCTTAAGGAAGTACTCCTGGTGGTTCATGGTAGTAAGGGTGATTGGGTCCTTACTCCGTCCCTCCCTCCCCAGGTTCTCATCATCTGGCCGAGGGCAGAGTAGGATTGCGCTTGCTGGCCTGCCAAGTAGCTGCTAGGACAGAAGACAGGAGAGCAGGCAGAGAGAGTTCCTTCCATAGCCCAGCCCGAGACCACAGCACATTGCCCCAGGGTCTCCCAGCCTTCGCTCCTCATTCCTGTTTTCCCTCTTATGTGCTTTACAGATTTTCGGTGGGGGGCCTCAAAATTAAGCAGGCCAGAGATGTCCTTACCAAATTAGAGAGGAAAGTAAAACTGTCCCTTTCTTTAGCCAAAGACACCTTTACAGGCGGACAAATGTCATCCCCTGTTCCCTTGGGCAATACTGGCTTCAGTGATGCAGTTCCATTTATTCCCCTCCCTGTCCTGCCTCCTTTTTTTTTTTTTTTACTCTCACTGCATTTATTTCAAAACCACTCATCTTTAAAGAGGAGCGGAGTCTGGTCCTAAGTGCTGCTGTTCCTAGGTAACTGAGGCCCCTACAGTGTTCATTTGTGTTTAATTGATCTCATGCTTCTGTGGGGAGCTAGCAAACAAGCAAGCAACCCTTCCCTGGTGACCCACGCTGCCTCTCGGGCTCCGGATGCACAGGACCGGCTTGAGATGGCAGCATCTGTCCACCTGCCCGGTCTCAACAAGCAGTACTCAGACAAATCCATCAAGCCACTGAAGGACCAAAGATGGTGAAATGAGGCATACTTAATTGCAAAAGCAACCTCATGAACACTTTGGCACTATGGCTCTCTGTAGTGACCAACTGAAGAGAGGTTTCCCGGGTCTTTAGAGCAGTCTCTTTCCTTCTGGCTCAGAGTTGCCAGAAAAGAGAGCCTGAGGCTCCTTGTCACAGACCCTTCCCCAATCCTTTCAGGGTCCCGCATCCCAGACCAGTGCAGGAGAGCACTGCACAGATGACCTCCTGCTGCACACAGTAGTGTGCTAGGACTACCCCTTGTATGAGGACTCACCGACGGTTATTGAGTGTTCACAGTAGCCAAGGCCTTGCTGAGCATCCTCTCACAGACCCATCACAACCACCCACCCCTGGCAAGAAGTCAATACCCCCTGTTTGACAGATGGAAGAGCTGTCCCTCTCAGAAACTGGAATGTGTGAAAGGAAAAGTATGATACATTTCAGAATCCACAAGTTTTTAATCCTATTTTTTTTGTTAATCAGGACTTTACTGATGTAAAATTTGTTTCCCTGTTTAACTAACTACAGTGACAGCCTATCTCTAATGGGTCATTCAATGACACTCCCATTCCCTGAGTGCCAAACACAGGCTAAGAATTGCTCAGTGAGCCCCGTGACACCAGCCACGTCAGTCCCTGTATAGATGAGGCACCTGGCTTAAAGCGCCCGTAAGCTGCCCAGGCCACCCAGCTGGTGAGAAGGAACGGGCTTGACCTTCTATCTGCTTGGCTCTAGAACTAGCTCACAGACCCAGCCTCAGCTGCCTCCCTGTGTACAGCGAGGACAGTCCTTTGCTGAATGTCACGCTCTGTCTTCCCTATGCTGCTGCGGGCTCAGCGTGTCTGTGCAAAGAGGGTTCCTGGATGGGATGCAGGTGGAAGAGGAGGAGTTTGACTTTAAGAACAGTCGGGGAGTTTCTCTGGATTCCTAGAATTCCTTTCTGGTTTCTTTCCAGCAACTAGCTTTAATCTCTCTGCTACAACTCCTGTCAGACTGAGGGGAAGTGTTCTTTTCTTTTATAAAATAAATAAATAAGATGATTTTTCTTGCTTATAGTTAATCCTAGAAAGGCAATACTAAAAGTATATATTTTTTTCCAAAATGCTATTTTTTACTATACTTGATAAATACCTTGGCAGCTCTGATCTCTGTAGCAGACCCTCTCTTCAGCTCTGGGCAGAACCAGGGGCCAGGTTCACACCAAATTTGTAAATACCATCTTGGTCTGTGTCCAGGAACTTTTTTTTTCTATGAAGAAACAAACAAAAACAAAAAAAAGAAAAACAAAAAAAGAGGAGGAAGGGGAGGATGAAGGCAAGCTGGGAAGAGGAACAAAATCACATTTTCTTGCAAGAGAGACCTTCTCAAAGAGATGGACAGAGCATGACAGAGCAAAGCAACCAAGCCAGGAAGTGAGAAAGAGGCGCCTCAGACTGCCATGCCATTGGGAGCGCTACTGCCACAGTTCAGTTGCCGTGAGAGGTAACAAAAACCTGGAAATGCTCCAGGACTAGATTTCCATCTCTTAAAGACTCTCACCATGCACTGTATCTGCTCAGTTGTTTCGGTTGGGCTTCTTTTCTCTTTTCTTTAAAAATGTCTTTACTGACTGTCTCCAGGCTTGTTTGCCTAAGTTCTTAGGTCGTTTACACAAGTTCTAAATTCTTCTAGAACTTTAACTTCATTGGAAGTGAACCCAGCTAGTGCAGCTCTAAGGTCCTGGCTGGTGTCAGTGGTGTTCTGGGCCTCTGGCAGAGCACCTCGCAACGTTCTCAGATGGTTTAGATACGTTACCTTACGCAAACTGTGACCCAATGGCAATAATTACCTCAAATATGGGCATTCGTCCTGGTTTTAGCCTTTTCTGAAATCATGTAGCCAGCTTGACCTTGTCATTCAAAAGACTATGAATTCTCGATGGGCTGAAAGTAAGGATGAACGCATACCCTGGTCACTGTTGCCAAAGTGAGTCCTGAGAATAGCTCGCCCTTCCACCAGAAGAGATGGCCTTGTCATGATCAGTGTGATGCCAAGGCTGTGTGGAGCGTGTTCCTCACCACGTAACATGCCCTTTGTGCTCTCTGGTATCAAGTAAACTCCACAGTTAACTGTGGATACTCAAGCATACTTCTGGCCACATTTTATAGTTAAAGTACTTTATAGTTTACATTTAACCTGGTACTTCTTAAAAGAAAATTGTTCCTAACTGCCATCTTCAACCACAGCGATTGATTGACTCTTAAACCAGAAGCTGTGTCTCCCTGAGGCAGGCATGTTCCGCTTATACTGCTTGTAGCCCAATATGCGCGTTTCCTTTATTGTTGCTTTCCAGGGACCCTGAGAGAATGTGAGAGGAAGTCTAGAGGGAATGGGAAGGGGTAAGTCCTGAGCCTGGGCCAGATGCGGGGTCCTGTGCCATGAGGATCGGTAGAGGATCGGTACTTGTCGTCGAGGCCTTGACAGCATGGAGGGGCGGTGAGAAGTGATCCCTGCTCCATCACCTTTGTCTTGGCTTGAATGCTTCCTTCATGACTAGATCCCCTCACCTGGCAGTAGCTGGTGCTGGTTCTCAGCAGCTGTGAAGGTATGGTTGCTGTTTCTGGGTCCCCAGTGAACCTCTAGAGGTCAGCATTTTGAGAGGGAGAACCATACCCTTATGCCATCTTCACTGGCCGGGTTTTCACATATCACTACTGTCTTAGTCATTTTTCTTTAAAAACAAAACCCATGTAAAATGATGTGTACTTTAATTTACCCATTGTCCGGCTACGCTGTGAAACCTAGTTCAGAGGCCTCTGCTGATGGACATAGGTGCTTCTGAGCCGAAGGAGCTGGGGTGGACGAAGGGTGGCCCATGGCGCTAGGTCCACGGAGGGGATTTACAGTGAAGCGGGCCTCAGAGCCACGTGTGGCTCCACTGGTAAGCAGGAGAAGACAGGAAATACCAGTTTTCCTGATCATCTTGTTGGGTTTGGGGGTGTTTTATTTTTGTCTTGTGTTTTGTCTTTAAGACAGGGTCTCGCCATGTAGCCCTGGCTGGTCTGGAACTCACTATGTGGACTGGGTTTTATTTTTTTTTCCTGTGCTACCACTGAACTGTGGAGGACCCATGGTGATCAATATGTGATGTGATTGTTCCTCCACAGACACCTTGAAAGCTGCAGCACAAGGTCCAGGGCTGCTCACCTCTGCTTGCTTCGCCCCTGCGGCCAGTGCTGACGGCGTGCGCCTGTGGTCTCTGAGAGTGAATGTCCTGTACGATGTTCTTCATCTCACCTCCTTAGTCCTGGTGTGTGTGTGTGTGTGTGTGTGTGTGTGTGTGTGTGTGTGTTTTCCTTTGCACTAATAAACCAAATGAATTTTGTGTCATTGTCTTTGGAGCTAACCCATGTTTTTAAAAATGAGAGGTATAGAAATGGGCTTTTCATCATTATATGAAAAGTTTAAATTTACTGTATCTAAAGACGGGCTCTGCTGTCGCTCCTTTTAGTTTCCTCTCAACCAACTTCCAAAAATGGATCTCCCCTGCCCCTCCCCCTTGCCACCTCCGCCCCCTGCTGTCAGCTCAGACCTGCTCTGCTCAGGCGCTCAGGACTTCCAGGAAGCTCCAGTCAACTAGAAGACTTGCTTAGCCTTGAGAGCCTCGCTCCTGCCTCCCTGGCTCCCTGCTGGGCTGACGGACTGTGGATTTGCTATTGAGGTGTCAGTGCTTTGGCTCAGGTTAGGAGGAAGGACATAGGAAGTTGAACGTGACTTGACCGTGCAGTCCTCTAGCTTCCGGTGACTCTGAGCAAGATGAATACACACACACCCTTCAAAGCAGAGGCCCTGTTCACGCTGCCCCCAAGTCGGCTAGCTCCCTGCCCTTCCGCATCCCTCTGTCTTGTGTACTGCCCACTTGAGACTGGCTTTCTTCCATGGGTTACCCAGGGCACAATCATTTCTAGCCCCAAAAGCACCCTTCACCCCTTTGCGTGTGTGTGTGTGTGTTTTTAACCAAATGAAGTTGACAAGAAAGGCGTATGTTGGGGCTGCAGGATTCCTAGTGTAGTAGAAGCACTGTATAGATAGAGATGTTGATATATATGTTTGTGTATATATATATCAAGCCAAATTTTCTGATAGGAAAAGTATAGCTTTATGGATGAGAAGGAAGAGGAGCCCTTTAGAGGTTGGAGAGCACGGATGTGTCCAGTGAGCAAGGTGCATCCTGTTCCTTCACTCGCAGCTCAGGCCCCAGCACCCAGCCCTCGCCGCCCACCTCACCTTAGCAGAACTGGGAGACTGTGAAGGTTCCGCTGCTCTGCGGGTCTCCAGCAGCAAAGGCCTGGGAGAGGGAGGGACACAGACCAGCATGACTGGGCCTTTCCACCCATTTTGCTCTGACCGCATGCATTCAGCTGCAGCCTGATATTGGCGCCGTGAAGATGGCGGGCGAGAGAGATGGGTAGCAATGCTTACCTTTCAGCTGCCTGTGGGTTCAGGACGCTCTGGGCAGGAAGACACACTCCCTGGGACTAAAACGGAGAAGAGGGGACCTGTCAATGCCCATTCCCCAGTCCAAGGAAGGAGGCTCCCTCCCCCAGGTCATCTCACCTAGATATTTCTCTAGTAGGTCATCTCAGCTCAGTCTCGACAACCCCTTGAAAGCCCTGGCCAGCGTGTCCCTTCACTGTACGGTTTCTGTAATAAAGTGTTAATCCATGTTAATCTGTGTGGGAACTATTGCGTGCAACAGTATTTTCTCGTGTACCTCTTTTTCCTCTGTGGCGTGTCTCTCTTCTTTTTATTTATAATGTCTACTTTTGTTTAAAAGGACAAACCAGTGTGTCGTAGACCTCTCTGTAACCTGTTCCTTAGTCTCATTATAGGTATGTTATAAGGGTGGATATTTTACTTGGCTTTAGAATGTTTTTCAAGAAAACTAATTCTTAACTGATGAAGTTGTTGCTACTAAAATGCTTGTTTTCATCATGATGTCGTGTGCTTCTAAATTAATCATCATTTTCGTTGTAGAAAAATGGAGTGAATTTATATTAGTCTTGGAAACTAATAATAGCATTGTAAATTTATGAGATGATTTTAACAGAAAATTATAGAAGAATATAGTTATTTTAATTGTAATATTACTAACTGTAGGGTGAGGAAGGGGGGGTCCTGTTGTGGTGAACTCTGTTATAGCTTGTTACTCAGTTTCTTTTTGATCATTTTTTCGGTCTCTGAGGTGAAGCGAGTTATTAATGGAATCTGTACACTCACATATGCATATTGTATATGTGTAGAGATGTGGTCACACTGTCTTGGAATTACATTAAACTGTTTGGAATCACTGTACTTTGCCCAGCAGCTTCCTTCTCCAGAGCCTCGCTAGGGGGCACCATTGCAATGTAATATCTGTAAGGAAGTTCTTTAGCCTTTCGGAAACTGCGCACTGTCTCCGAAGGATTCACACTGAAAACTAGAGCTCTTCTCCCACACCTGTATTCTGCTGTTTGATCCTGAACTCCACAGACAACCTCAGTGTTCCATGACCCTGCTGCCAGTGCGTGCGCACACATGCATACATGCACATGCACACACCACCTCAGGAAGCCCAGAAGATGCCAGATCCTCCCCTACTCACAGCTCTTACTTCTGTGGCTTGTTTTGGGTTTTGTCTTGTGTCTACAAAATTGGCCATTCCTTTCTCTCCACCCATCAGACACCACTGCTTTATGACTTGCCTGTTCCATGGACTTCACATCCATGCAGCTGTTCATTATCTGTCCTTCTCTGCCTGTCTTATTTGGGAATAATGTCTTTAGGGTTAGCATTTTCTTTTACAGATTGAGTATTAGTCCACTCTAGGAAAACACCACATTGGTATGAACATCTGCCTGGCTTTTCTGTGGCTTTCCTGACCACTGTGAACTTGAGCCAAATTCTTTTTAAACCCCTGTGTTTGATTCTTTCAAATATGTCTTATAAAGGTGAAATTGCTGCACCATATGGGAATTTCATGGTAACCTTTAAAGAACCAGCATAGTGTTACCCACAATGACCTACTTCACATTCTCGGTGTCCAGCCTCCATGTTCTCCCCAGCACTCTTGTCCTGGCTTCAATCTTCAGTATCCTCAGGATCTTCTGCCTCCCAGTTCACCCTAAACTCTGTGGCCCCTTACTTACTCCCCCCATCTTCTCACCCATAACTCCAGCAGCCGCAGTCCCTTGTTCCCATCACTCACCTGCTTGGATCCACTCAGCCATCCAACTGCTCAGCTCATGAGATCTGCCGGAGCAGAGCCCTGACCTGCAGACTCCTGACCCATAGACCCCTGACCCTGCAGACTCCTGACTCTGCAGACTCCTGACCCTGCAGACTCCTGACTCTGCAGACTCCTGACCCATAGACCCCTGACCCTGCAGACTCCTGACTCTGCAGACTCCTGACCCATGCAGACTCCTGACTCTGCAGACTCCTGACCCTGCAGACTCCTGACCCTGTAGACCCCTGACTCTGCAGACCCCTGACCCTGAAGACCCCTGACCCTGCAGACTCCTGACTCTGCAGACTCCTGACCCATAGGCCCCTGACCCTGCAGACCCCTGACCCTGCAGACTCCTGACCCATAGACCCCTGACCCTGCAGACTCCTGACTCTGCAGACTCCTGACCCATAGACTCCTGACCCTGCAGACTCCTGACTCTGCAGACTCCTGACCCATAGACCCCTGACCCTGCAGACCCCTGACCCTGCAGACTCCTGACCCTGCAGACTCCTGACCCTGCAGACCCCTGGCCCTGCAGACCCCTGACCCTGCAGACCCCTGACCCTGCAGACTCCTGACCCTGCAGACCCCTGACCCTGCAGACTCCTGACTCTGCAGACTCCTGACCCATAGACTCCTGACCCTGCAGACCCCTGACCCTGCAGACTCCTGACTCTGCAGACTCCTGACCCATAGGCCCCTGACCCTGCAGACCCCTGACCCTGCAGACCCCTGACCCTGCAGACTCCTGACCCATAGACCCCTGACCCTGCAGACTCCTGACTCTGCAGACTCCTGACCCATAGACTCCTGACCCTGCAGACTCCTGACTCTGCAGACTCCTGACCCATAGACCCCTGACCCTGCAGACCCCTGACCCTGCAGACTCCTGACCCTGCAGACTCCTGACCCTGCAGACCCCTGGCCCTGCAGACCCCTGACCCTGCAGACCCCTGACCCTGCAGACTCCTGACCCTGCAGACCCCTGACCCTGCAGACTCCTGACTCTGCAGACTCCTGACCCATAGACTCCTGACCCTGCAGACTCCTGACTCTGCAGACTCCTGACCCATAGACCCCTGACCCTGCAGACCCCTGACCCTGCAGACTCCTGACCCTGCAGACTCCTGACCCTGCAGACCCCTGGCCCTGCAGACCCCTGACCCTGCAGACCCCTGACCCTGCAGACTCCTGACCCTGCAGACCCCTGACCCTGCAGACTCCTGACTCTGCAGACTCCTGACCCTGCAGACCCCTGACCCTGCAGACCCCTGACCCTGCAGACCCCTGACCCTGCAGACTCCTGACCCTGCAGACCCCTGACCCTGCAGACTCCTGACTCTGCAGACTCCTGACCCATAGACCCCTGACCCTGCAGACTCCTGACTCTGCAGACTCCTGACCCATAGACTCCTGACTCTGCAGACTCCTGACCCCATAGACCCCTGACTCTGCAGACTCCTGACCCCATAGACCCCTGACTCTGCAGATCCCTGACCCTGCAGACCCCTGATTCTACAAACCACTGACCCTGTAGACCATTGGACCAGCAGGCCCCTAACCAAGAAGACCCTCAATAATAGATCCCCCAACCTCTTCAGCCATGCAGACAAATGGCTGTGGCTTTAGCCAGGCCCCTGTATTTCACAAACTCCTGTGACTGTTCCACTGTCTTCCTTCCTTGGATTCCTGCTCTTCAGGGTAACCAGAGAGACCTACAGCTTCCTTAACTCTAGTTCCTCTCCAACACAGGGAGAGTCAGCCTCAAAGAGGCTGCGGCACCTGTACTGCCCAGGAACAACCCAGCCCCATCCTGTAGAAGCAGATCAGTAGATGCAAACCTTCTCAAGCACTGAGACCATCCCCGTCCACACCATTAATTTATTATCTATTGATTTATTTGGGGGGACTTGGGTTTGGACACGGGTCTTGGGCATATTAGGCAATCACTCTACTGCTAAGTATATCTCCAAACCTTTTTTATTTATTTTTTTGAATATGAGAAAGGATCTTGCTAATTTGTTCAGGTTGACCTCAAACTCACTGTGGAGCTCAGCCAGGTCTCAAACTTGTAATTCTCCTGCCCCAGCTTCCCAAGTTGTTGGGATGACAGGCATATGCTACCAGGCTAGGCTCACCATTTCTTAACTATTTGTCCTACTTAAATTCATAAATGCCATGTAGGGTGCCTTCTGTGAGGACACTGCATTTAATGGCACTTTTAAAACAATGCTGGACTCCAGATCCCTTATGATAAAGACACTTGACGTCCCATTCCTTTATGTTCTGTTTCAGTGGTGTCTTGGGTTTTGTGGCAGCGGCTCTCTCAAAATCTTTACCCATGAACCAGGACTGCTTGTGAGAGACTGCTGAAGCCTTGATGGGTGGAAAGGCCGAGCAGAAGGAAAATTCTGAGGGCAGAAGGCAACCCTCTGAGCGGGGAAGGACAGCCACATATCTCAGCTGCCACGGGCCACTGAGGTATGGACAGCAGGCTGTGCGCCTGGTCCCAGTCAGTTCAACTCCAGGGTCTCTCGTTTATCCCCAGGAAATCTGGGAAGCCCCTAGATGTCTGCTCCCTCAATAGGTAACCTTGGAATAAAGATACCACGTGTGCAGACTGGCCAGACAGCCCCCAAACCCTTTACATTGTGTCGGGCCATTGAAAGTATTGGCTTGTTCTTGCTATTGAGCCTACTTCAATATAGAGATCAGTTCCTGAAAGGGAATCCCTTCTACAATAAAAATCTAAAATACGGGCCACTGAGATGGTTCCGTGGGTCAATGATGCCTGCTGCCCAGCCTGGGGACCCGGTTTGATCCCAGGACCCACGTGGTGAAAGGAGAGAGCCAGCTCCTGCTGACCTCTGACCTCTGCAAGCACAGCATGGCACATGTGTTCAACACACATGCACTAAGATGAAACATATAAAATGTTGGCATTGGCATGGCAGGTGAGAAAGTAAAGAAATTGATCTTAGGGCAAGAATATTGTGATCCAGGTGAGGCTTGAATACAGCCTGGACCAAGATGAAACACTGGCCCCCCAACTCAAGGGGGCTGGTCAGGAATGGCTAGAATGTTCGCGGGGGAAGTGGGCACCATCACCAGGAGCAAAGTTTGGGGGGTTTGAGTTGTTTTGTTAGATTGTTTGTTGTTTTTGTTTTGTCTTGTTCTGTTGGTTTTTAGAGACAGGGTTTTTCCATGTAGCCCTGGCTATCCTGAAACTCACTCTATAGATCAGACTGTCCCAGAATCAGAGATCCACCTACTTCTACCACCTGAGTGCTGGTATTAAAGACGTGTGCTGCCACCACGCGGCAAGGTTTGCTTTATTCTTCTCAGCAAGTATTTTTTAAAAATTTATTCATTTACTATATATATATATAATATTCTGTGTACATGTATACCTGCAGGCCAGAAGAGGACACCAGACCTCATTACAGATGGTTGTGAGCCACCATGTGGTTGCTGGGAATTGAACTCAGAACCTTTGGAAGAGCAGGCAATGCTCTTAACCACTGAGCCATCTCTCCAGCCCTCAGCAAATTTTTATAAGAGGTTAAAATTAGGCAGGAACCAGACAGGTGTGATGTTGAACGTCTTTAATCCCAGCACTGTGGAGGCAGAGGCAGGCCATCTCTCTGAGCACAAGACCAGCCTGGTCTACAGAGTGAGATCTGAGAGGAGGAGCAAGGGACACTCCTCTATTTGAAAACAATCTAAAGAAAAGGAAATTCAAAACATGAAGGACTGTAGAAGTCAAAAAAGCTCACTGAGGAGGAGGAGGCAGGCTTGGCTCACACAAGCCCAGCACTCAGGAAGCTGAGGAGGAAACGCCAAGAGTTCAAGGCCAGCCTGGGCTTATGTAAGATCCTGGAGAGATGGTGCAAAAAAAAAAAAAAAGGTGAGGAGGAAGAGAGAGGGAGAGAAATAGTTTTAGCTACAAAACCTAAGCAAAACTCAACTGAACAAATGAACCGGGCCTCCAGCGAATGTCAAGACTGCAGAAGGGCGACCCATGTGTATCATCCCCAGTCCCTTGAAGACTGTAGCCGTAGACTGACAGGAAAACATGACAGAGCCATTAAAGAAGAAGGAAATCAGGCAATCCTGAAAACCTGGGAAGGGACTTTGGTGGGGTGCAGACGGTCAAAAGTATACTGCATCTCCGAGGAAACAACACTGTATAGAAACCTCATCCTGACACTACAGTTTAGGAATGCGTCCTGCCCGCAGACAGGTCCTCGGCTGGTAGTGACAGCTAGAGCTGGGCAGACTACACGCTGACCACCTGAGAGGTGGCCAAGGACAGCACCAGGACAAGGGGAATCTCCAGAGGGCAGGAGACTTAACAGCACAATGTGGTAATATTTTGTTTGTGATCTAACAAATAAAATTTGCCTAAAGATCAGAGTGCAGATCTAAGCCACTAGTTAGCCATAGAGGTCAGACAGTGGTGGCGCACACCTTTAATCCCAGCACTGGGGAGGAGGAGACAGGAGCTCGGAGCAGGCAGTCTGAGGATTCACAGAGGCAGGATCTTGCCCCTTCAGTTCGATGATTTGGTAGAGGTAAAAAGTCTCTCTACTGGCTGGTTCCTTTACATCTCTGATCTTTCAGCATTTACCCCGTAATCTGACTCAGGTTTTTATTATTAAGACCAATTAGAATTTGCGCTACAGCACAGCATGCCAAGGAACAAAGGAAGCTTTCCCCACCCAAGGAAGAGAGTCAGAGCCCACTAGGAAATTCTTGACCTGGTCTCCAGAGATTCCAGATTTAATTTCTTTTTTCTTTCTTTTCCTGTTTGGAATTTTTCAAGACCGGGTTTCTCTGCATAGCCCTAACTGCAGAATCTGGATTTTACACCCCAGGGGGATGAATTTCAGGACTCCTACAAACCAGTGAATTCTCAGTAGACACCTCTTTGGCAAGTATCCTGACTCTAGCCTGTTTTACAGTAAAAAAAAAAAAGGCATGGTGGCGCACACCTTTAGTAGCAGCACTCAGGAAGCAGAGGCAGGCAGATCTCTGAGTTCAAGACCAGCCTGGTCTACAGAGAAAGTTCTAGGACAGCCCAGGCTCTGTCTCTGGTTGGGGGGGGGCAGGACAAGAAATGGACAGGTGAGGTTTCTAAGTGCAAAGAAGAGTTTAGAAGGTTCCCCCACCAGTGGGGCTGTAGGACAGGGTGAAGCGGCTTCGTTTCTGCTGGAGAGATGGCTCAGTTGAGAGAACTGGCTGTGCTTCCAGGGGACGTGGGTTCAAATCCCAGCACCCATATGGCAACTCACAACTGTCTGTAACTCCAGTCCCAGGCAATTTGATGCCTTTTTCTGGCCTCTTCGGGCAATGCATGCACATGGTACCTACACGTACATGCAAGTAAAATAATACCCCCTACACATAAATCCACCCAGGAACAAGAACACATGGAAGCCCCACAGGTAAGACATTAGCAGCTACATTTGCCTCTGCCAATGTGGAATGGCCACATTTACCCTTCACCAGACAAACTTGGTAAGTGTAAAAATCAAGTCACAAATGATAATGGCCCTTGGTTCAACATAATGAACAAAAACTTAGAATCTGAGTCCCCAGAAACACATTTTTTCTCTACAAGATTTTCACAGGGTTCCTTGGCTTATGAAAGGCCAGTGGCAAGGTGTCTCATCTATTTCCGACAGAGGACAATAAGCCAGAAGCGGCCACACAGAGGAAGGCCATGGAAGACTGTCAGCCTTATGAGCTGTCGGTGTTGAGGAGAAGGGAGTGGTCACTGAAGGCTGAAAAGAATATCTCCAGGATGTTGTTGGTTACAATAAAACAGTTCCACACTAGCCCTCAATAGATTATAATAAAAGTTTCTTTACTTTGGGGTAGACTCACAGACCACAGTCCTCTGCATGATCCAGGAACAGGAACCAAATCCAGCCGCCAAGGGGCTGGACATGCTTTTACATCTGTATATATAGTACATTTGACCACGCCCAACGTGGCCAGTATCTTAAAGTCTGTTGGCTGAAGGAATTCCCACAACACCTCCCCCTTTTGTCTAAAATAAAAGAGTTCTAAACCTAGTATAAAACTATAGTTTTATATATAATAAAAACAAATATCAAGTATAAAATATCAAGGCTAGAACAAATATCAAGTATAAAAATTAGAATTAAAACTAGCATAAACAATTTCAAGCAAGAAACATGCTAAATGTTTTTTATACACTTAATTTTATTCAAACATTAAACAAAAGTTTTTACATGATAATAGTAAATCTTTGACAAGTTGAGTATTTCAAATGGTGAAATTATGATATATGGTAAAAACTGCATTTAAATTATCAAAATTAGCAATATAATAAAAAGGAAGCCAACATATGTATAAATAGTACAGTATAGAATTTTGAGATTTCAAAATTTTATGGGAAAAGTACTGTAATCATTAGACTGAGTAAAAATGAAACTTAGGTTAATGAACTATGCTCCCTTATACTTTAACTACATAAATCTTAGAAGGAATATAAATTAATCTATGCTAGAAAAATGTTTTTCATTTCTTATATTAAGGACTCAGACATAAAGGTTTGATTGATGATAAAATTCAGATTTTTCCACTTTAAATATCATGCTGTCAGGGAAATAAAAGCAGCCTTTAAAACTACAACATGTCAATGCAAGAAAGTAGCATGAGATAATATAAGAAGGAGTTTCTTAGCCTTCAGTCATCATGAGTATACTGTAGAAGTAACGATATGGATGCACTTGTCATCATTTCTCTGAATGCTGAATTGCATTTATGGATGTATAATTTTATTTTTTTTCTTCTTTTTTTTGTTTATTTTTTTTTTAGTTGTTGAAAAAAATTTCCGCCTCCTCCCCGTTTCCCATTTCCCTCCCCCTCCTCCCACAGATCGCCCCTCCCCCCACTCACCTCCCCCATTCCTCTCCCCCTCCCCCCACTCCATTCCTCCTCCCTCATGCTAAATGTTTTAACAGTTATCTTATCCTAAGGAGTCTAAGTCTTGTATTAGAAATGGCTTGGTCAAGTCATGAGAGGAAAGTAACTATGACTATCTAGTCTTCAACCTCATCAAAGACCTGAGAAGAGAAACAATATTACTTGAATAAGCAGGAAGCACAATCAAGTAACTTCCAAAAGGTACAATAAATGACAGAGATAATTGGCCACCTGGGCAATCACCCAAAGTCTCATTTGCAATGTTGGAGTAACCAACTTTGGCTAAGGCCTAGAGTAACTGACAGACCATTTTTAAAAAGAAAATTTTAAAACCATCTTACCCTGTCTTGGCAAGATTTTGAAGGTTTTTTTGTATCCTGTTTGTCCAGTCTGGACACTATGCATTTTGTCAGTGGTCGGGGCGTGGGCAGTTCTTTGCCCAAAGGCCAGTTTTGCCAAGAAGAAAACAAACTCCAAGTGGTGTGTCTTCAGTGCCCAATATTCTCTCAGGAATTGATCAGTGCTGCCAGGAGCAATTGTGTGTCACATCAACAGAACGCTAAGTTATTTAAATACCATATTCTACAACTCTTTGAAGTGGTACATTTGACCATGCCCAAAGTGGGCCAGTATCTTAAAGACTATTGGCTAAAGGAGTTCCCACGCATGACCTCCTTGGTGTGTTGCTCTTAGAGAAGTCATGTGAGAGAGATACAGAGAAGCAGAATAGAGGTCTTTTTCCGAGGCGGCTCTGCCTCAGTGACAAGCATGCATAGGGCACCTCCACCTCAAGTCAGTCAGCCAGGGGACACTGTAGCCTCACAAGTATTTCCCAAAGGACAAATCTTCCCAGCCTCAGCTCCTAAGCATTGCCTAATCCCAAAGATTAGTCCTGGTCATTTAGACTGGCCTTTTATCTGCCTTGCAGGCCATGAGAAGCTAAGAAAACACCAGTTATGTGGCTAGCACAGAGCCACACTGCCCCTGCCCCCCCCAAGTCTTCCCTTAGCATCCTCCATCACCCCAAAGCCCACCCGCACTCTGCCCGTGCCATGACCTTGCCTGCTCCATCATGAGGCTCAGGTTGGGAAGTGGGTGAAAATCGCATAGAGAGACTGAGGCCCTAGGGTTAGGAATACTCTTAATTCTAATAAAAGGGTCACTCCCAAAGGGAAAAACATCAGCTGAGAACGTGAGAAATGGGTCTGGGGAAGGGACTGTTGGTGAGCCTTCCCTGGAGAGGGGACACAGCTTGGGGTTAGGGGTGCACACTTGTCTGAAGCAGTATGGTTTGGCCCTGACCTGCCTGCCTGCCCAGCCACAGAGAGCGCATTCCAGGGAGCCACACTGGCACTGCCTGAGCCAGCGCAGACCACTTGCAGATGGCGTCCTGAACTGGCTGGTGAGTAACCTGTGGATGGAGCACCCACCCTTTCGGTACCAATGCAGCTTATAAAGGAAAGCATTTAACTGGAGCTGGCTTACAGGTTCAGAGGTTTAGTTCCCTATCCTCATGGTGGGGAGCACAGCAGCGTGCAGGCAGACATGATAACTGAGAGTTCTACATCTAGATCTGCAGGCAGCAGGAAGAGAGAGAGAAAGCCACTGGGCCTGACTTGGCTCAAAGTTCACCACCAGGAACACACTTCCTCCAACAAGACCCCACCTCCTAATCCCTCTCAGGCAGTGTGCTCCCCAATGACCAACCAAATCTTCAAACATATGAGCCTATGAGGGCTGGGACCTGAACTCAGGTGCTCTGCAAGATTAATAAGTGTTTTACCCACTAAGCCATCTCTCCAGCCCTGTGAGCCTTTAATAAGTAAGACGTGAAGGGTCTTCTCCGAACCCTCCAGCCCTTCCAGAGACTTTGATGGCCAAGCACAGGCTAGAGAGAGACACTACCAGGTGCCTGGTAGTAGTCCTTTACCAAACTAATAAGTAGAGGGGCACCCCAAGACCCCCAGAATTCCCTAACCACTTTGTTCTACATCCTGTCCTCCTACTGACTTTTCCTGAAGACCCAAATTACCCATATCTGAAAAAAATATCTAGAATGCATGCAGAAAAGGTAACAGAAATGAGTAGTTTTGGCAAAAATGTCCACTCAGAAGGAGTGAACAGGACCCTGTGGGCCACATTTTGCCTCTGAGGTATTTTCTGAAAATGGGCCAGGATCTAAATGCCAACACTCAGTTGCCAGCCAGCCAGCCATCCCACTCGTGATCCAGACACCAAGAAGAAGTCAGGTCAGACTCTACTGTAGGCTGCATGGGGCTAGGAGGCTCCCCAGAGCCCCTCTTGCCCCTCCCCCCCACACCTGGGTGCCAAAGACCAGAAGACCCTTGCAGGCTCATTCCCAGCCCAACATGAACATCATCCCATCCTCTTCTAAGCAGAATAGACCATTCTTCTACAGTGTTCCAGAATATTCTAGTGCTTTCTAGTTCATCTTCTTCCTGTATGTCCCTGAAGCATAAAGATACAGATTCCCACAGGCCTAGCATGGTGTCTGCTATATGATGGGTGTCTTAGTTAGGGTTTCTATTGCTGCGATGCAACACCATGACCAAAAACAACTTGTGGAGGAAAGGGTTTATTCTCATTACTCTTCCACATCACTGTTCATCGTTAAAGGAAGTAAGCACAGAAACTCAAACAGGGCAGGAACCTGGAGGCAGGAGCTGATGCAGAGGCCATGGAGGGAACTGCTTACCAGCTTGCTCCCCATGGCTTGCTCAGTCTTCTTTCTTATAGAACCCAGGACCACCAGCCCAGGGATAGCACCACCCACAATGGGCGGGGCCCTCCCCCGTCAATCACTAATTAAGAACGTGCCCTACAGGCTTGCCTGTCTACAGACATGGAGGCATTTGGGGCTCCCTCTTCTTTGATGACTCTAACTTGTGTCAAGTTGACATAAAACTAACCACTACAACTGAGCCCTTGTCAACTGAAACTCAAACACATTGCTTTTCAGTTAGAACCTTTCCTTCCTCATTTGTCACTAAGATAGCATATTAATAAAAATGTTGCAATATAAATCATAAATAACTTTAAAAGTTCCACAGTCTTTACAAATTTAAATACTTTAAAATTCAGCCTCAGTAGACGATGGTGGTACATGCCTTTGAATCCCAGTTCTCAGGAACCAGAGGCAGGTGGATCTCTGAACTTGAGGCCAGCCTGGTCTACAGAGGGAGTTCCAGTACAGCCAGGAGCTGCCCTGTCTCAAAATAAATAAATAAATCAAGCAGAAAAGTTCAGCCTCTAAAATATCTAGTCTCTCTTAAAATCCAAGGTCTCTGTAAAACTCCAAAATTTCTTTAAAAGTTCAGTCTCCCTACTGTGGGCTCCAGTAAAACAAAAATAAATAAATAAACCAACAAACAAACAAACAAATAAATAAATGCTTTCTTATTCTAAGAGGGAATTACCAGGACAGTCACGATCTGAGCATAACAAAACCAAACTCCAATAGTGTAAATAACTCAGAGCCTCAGGGTCTTCTGGGGTCCAAAGGGCTTGCCACAGCCCACACAGCTTGTCTCCCAGGATCAGGCTGGCTCCATTCCATAGCCGCTGCTGTCATTGGCCTTGTCCCATGTCACTGTCTTCAGAATGCTGGGGTCTCAGCTGCAATTGGGCTACTTTAACCATCCACCTCTCCAAGACTCAGTTTATGGAACCAAACCTGAATTCTGTGCGACCCTTTCAGCCTGAGGCTTCAGCTGCTACTGCGGCTGTGCCTTTCCTGCATTCTCTCCTGGTCTCTCACGGTGCCAAGCCTCAGCTGCTCTCCACAACCCCTTCATGCCTTCAGAACCAGAACCACCTGGGAGACTCTCACAGGTGACCGGCCGAGTATGGCTGTCAGCATGAGGTCCAGCCTTGGCCACCTCTGGAACACAGTTTCTGTGTGCTGACCCGAGGGAAACACTCCCCCAGAAAGTTTCCCCTCCGTGATGCTGGTCTCAATTACAGCTAACGTCTCAGCCCCAGCCGGCCAGCAATCACTTCGCTTTAGTGATTCTGTTATCTTGTTAAACATGGCTGATTCTTCAGCTCACAGGTTCCCAACTCAAAATAGCAAAGATCCCTGATGGGGTCGTTAAGGGACTCTCAAAGTGCCCTCTGGAGAAGCCAGGCCTCCATACCCTCAACATTGCCCTCAGCATTCTCATCTTCCAAGCTCCCACAGAACAGCTCAGCAAGCTTTGAATACTCGATGGCTTTTCCAACCCAAAATTCCAAAGTCCTTCCTCAGTCCTCCCCAAAGCACATGGTCAGATATGTCAAAGCAATGCTTCACGAGCCTGGTATTTGTTTCCGTTAAAGTTTCTGTGATTGTGAGGAACCCCAGAACCCAAAGCAACTTGGGGAGGAAAGGATTTATTTGACTTAAACTTCCACACCACTGTTCATCATTGACGGAAGTCAGGGCAGAAACTCAAACAGGGCGGGAACCTGGAGGCAGGAGCTGAAGCAGAGGCCATGGAGGGGCGCTGCTTACTGGCTTGCTCCCCATGGCTTGCTCAGCCCGCTCTCTTACAGCACCAGGACCGGCAGCCCAAGGATGGTACCACATACAATGAGCTGGGCTCTCCCAACAGAAAATCCCTAGAGATTTACCTACAGTCCCATCTTATGGAGGCATTTTCTCAACTGAGGTTCCCTCTTCTTAGATGACTCTAGCTTGTGTCAAGTTGACAGAAAAGTAGCCAGGACAGAAGGTGTGAATAGGCATTTGTCATATTGAGTCAAATAGTAATGAAGGTACCAGAATGGAGTCCACCCTTCACACGGCTGAACATAACACAGCCACCGCCAACATTAAATAAAGTCCGATCTGAGAGATGTGTTCCATTTTGTTGCTCATTTTTCCAGCCTAGGTTTCTACACATTGCTGCTTGTCACATGGGACAAGTGCATCCTGACGGTGGCCCCCCCCAGACTGCCCCCTGCTCCTCCCCAGGTTGTGACTCGGAAACAAATAGCAGCAGATTCATAGATGCAGTCAAACCTTTTATTCCATTAGTGACCAATACAACAGCACCACAGCACAGCAGGGGCCCTGCCTGAGGACCCCGGGAAGGCAGGGAGGACAGAGACAAGGGCCTCCAGCCCTGGGCTGTTCTCTGCAAGGTGCTGAGGAAGCTGTGCCTGAGAGAAGCCGCTGGGGAGGGCAGGCGACTGAGCCAAAAGCCAGATAACCCACGTCAACCCCCCTCTGCCCAGGAGCACCAGGGCTGCAGTGAAGAAGCTTCCAGGCCAAGCCAAGGAAGGGTGACCGTTATAAAGAGCCTGCGTGTGTGTTGTTATGTGAGTGTACATGTGTATACATGTGTGTGCTTGTGTGTATGGGGGGCAAGATGTCTACACTACTTAGCACGTGAGATATAACTGCTAAGCCGCAGGACCTGCCTGGGGACAAGAGAAACCAGGAACCAGGGCCTCGGAGCTCTGGAGCCTTGAGAGGGGACAGTGACAGGGACCACCCTCCCTACTGCTTCCATTCAGAGAGGGTGGTAGAACAGACACTGTCCTTGGGCCGGGGCAGAAGGGCCACCTCTGGCCTGGGCCACATCACGTGTAGGCCATCTTGCTGCACACCCAGGGCCGGGTCGCCAGACACTCTGTTGACACCAGCCTGGTGGGCTCCACGAAGACGCACTCGCCCATACCCGAGATGGAGAACCTGTGGTGGAAGAAAAAAGATGGAGGGCCTGCTTGCCCGTCATCACGGGCGGTCCGACAGGCCCTTTGGCTGTCCCTCCCTCCAGGGCGGTCCGACAGGCCCTTTGGCTGTCCCTCCCTCCAGGGTGGTTCGACAGGCCCTTTGGCTGTCCCTCCCTCCAGGGCGGTCCGACAGGCCCTTTGGCTGTCCTCCCCAGTCACCAGTGGAGTGTCTTCCAGGACAGACAAGGACGCACCTTGCTAGTTTAGTCCTCCACTGTTCCAGCTCTATGCTTCCGGAACGTTCCATGATGAGGAACTGTTCCACACATCTGTCGCCAATGCTCCCTGCCTTCCTTATTCTTTTTCTATCTCCTTATAAGGTCAGCTCCAAGGTGCCCAATCCAGAGCTGCCCTCTGCCCACCTCACCTCCCACAGAATCCTGTTTGCACCACGAGGAAGCGTTTATCACAGCCCTGAGAGGCCGTGTCCGGGCACAGTTCTCCGTAGGTGGAGTCTGGACTACAAGCTGAAGTGACCTACCTGTCCCTAAGCCTACCCTGCCACACCACCACAGGCACCTTCTCTACCACACTCCACCTCCACAGCCGCACTCGCTACCCCCATTGCCCAAGATCGTAGCCGGATTACTTGGCCCACGCAGACACAGCACCACGGTGCACCCAACGCCGTCCTCAGGGCACCTGCCTTAGAAGAGGCTGTCGTGGGAAAAGGTGATCAGCAATGCCAGTGGGCAGCTGTGTCCAGAGTTCCTGGCTTCTCTTGCCACCGTGAGTGTGGAACTCTGCTACCTACAGAAGGCACGCTTCCCATCATCCCTTGCAACCACATGCAGAGGCATGACTAAGTTCTGGCCATCAGGAGAGGCACAGATGGAGTAGTCACAGACAAAAGTTATCTGTGCCTTTCACTGAGAAGCTCTGTGTGCGGCTGGGCCACCAATTCAGGCTGGACTGAGAGGGAAATGCAGACACTTTCACAGATGACCCCCATCCATTCATAAAACCACATGTGTCTGTCAGAGAGCTGCCTCTGGGGCTGACCCCTTCCCTGTTTAAGCTCATCTCTCTCCTAGAAAACGGAGTCTCAGCTCACGTGTCTGGGTCAAACGGGTCCCCGTTGACCCAATGGAAGTCGTCTCCAACTCTGCGTAGGCCAATCCAGGGCTCCCTCCGTGTGAACTTGAACATGAATTCCTGCAAAAGGAAGGAGAGAGAGCCAGCGTGGAGTGCAGTTTTGTCACGGCGGCATGGCCCCAGCCCGGTGCTATGGCCCCAGCCCGGCGCTCTCTGGAGACGCTGGCTCTGCAGAAAGTGATGGGTACTGAGACGGTGTGAGGTCACTTGAGTGAGGACCAATGACAACGGAATCCTGGGCAGTCACTGCTGGAGCAAGACCAGAGCAGCTTCCCGAGCTGGCCACAAATGTCCTCAACAGCCTGCTTCAGTTACAGAGCTGGGAGTTTGGGGATGGTCCGCAGGACGTGTTAGATTTCTGGCCAAATCTTACCCACAACAGGTTATTCGACCAGTACTTCTGGGACTTTCTCAGAAACTGACACACAGATACTGTGCAACACAAACAGAAACTGGCTTTGAGGCCCACTCCTCTTTTAGAAGTGCACGTCTCTGTGCCACAACGTCCAAAATGAGCAAGCGCTCGGGGGTTCCGGGCTCTTTAGCCTTTCTATTGGCAAAACAACTCGAGATGTGACCGGAGAGGCAGTGCTGGATTTAGATGGTAGGAAATAAGGGTTTGTTTTTTACATTGTCCAAGTGTGTTCACAGCTTCTAATCCATCCTCTGAATACTGAGTTAAGCTCAGCCGGCCAGCCTTGGACGAAAGTGGAGGATGGAGGTTCGAGTGATCAGCCCCCAGGGAATTCACCATCGCCCCCTGACTGGACAGTGAACTGAACAGTGGCTGAGTAACTGGAGACAGACACCCAGGGGGTCACTCAGCCATTCCACTGAGTTGGCGCGGGGGGGGGGGGGGGCGTGAGGGTCCCTGCTTCTGACCCAGGTGCTCACCAGTTCCTTCTGGCTTTGGACCACAGCCAGCGCTGCTTCGTGGGTTTGGCAGTATTGCCTGCCAGTGTTCCAGTCTCTAGGCTCCTCCGAGAAGTAGTAACATTTCCTTCCGTAGAGCAGCCAGTCCTCTGGGCAGGGCGTCTCACACTTGATGCAGCCCTTGGAAGCTGCAGGGAGAGAAGAAGGGGCTGAGTGTCTCCAAGAGTGCCTGGCCACTGCCATGTTCCCAATGTGCCTGGTCACCGCTGTGTCCCCTGGCCTCTTCCCATGGCTCTTTCTCTCTGTCTGGACTTCAGTGCCCTTCAGAGACACTGCTGAAGTCACTGTGCCCCAGGGAAGAGTTCCAGATGAAATGAACATCAGGAGGCACTGAACAGCAAGGTGGTCAGTGTGTTATCATGGGAGCAGCAGAGGGGCAAAGCCAAGCAAAGATCTCACCCTTAGCCCTAGGAACTCAGTCCAGAAGGGACCTGAAATCCACATCTCCGTAGCCAGGGTGGGAGACCCTGGCAGGACAGTGTGCCTTTTCATAACCACACTCTCTCTCTAGCTAGCTCCACTACCCTGCTCACCACTGAACTTCTAGGAAATTCCTTTTAGATTTGAGTCCTGAGCCAGGTGGATGGCTCACTCAGTGAATAATGACATTTTGCCTCCAAGTTTGACAGCTTGAGCTGCATCCCTGGGACCCATCCTGCACATTGTCCCCTGACATCTACACCCATATCCCAGCATGAAACGTAAGTGTAAAAGGTATTATTTTAAATGGGGACTGGAGAGATGGCCCAGAGATGAAGAATCTTGTTCTTTCAAACAACCTGGGTTCAATTCCCAGCACTCACATGGCAGCTCACAACTGTCTATAACTCCAGTTCCAGGGGATCCTATGCCCTCTTTGGTCCTCCATAGCTCACACGTGCATGCACACACACGCGTGTATACACACACACACACACACACACACACACACACACACACACACACACTATTCTGGGAAAGCAGTTCAGAAAGTCCACCAACCCTCCAAGACCTCTTTGTCATGGACTAACTTACACTTTGCATCTCCTGGAGACCAGAAGACAGGTTAATCCGAATCCAGGAATTTGTTTGGCTTTGCTTTATGCATTTCTCCTTCTCTTGGGCTCATCTGAGGTTTGGTTTGGTTTGACTATTTAGCTCTGGCTGGCCTGTACCTCACTATGTATACCAGGTTGGTCTCAAACTCAGAGATCTGCTTGCCTCTGCTGCCCATGTTCAGGGATTAAAATCATGAGTCCATGGTACCTAGCTCATTTGAAGTTTTATGGGTAAGCTTTAGTTTTGAATTTTGACACAGTTTCATGTAACCAAAGCTGATTGTGGCAGTTTGAATGTAGTTGGCTCCCATAGGCTTATAGGGAGTGGCACTATTAGGTGTGGCATTGTTGGTGTAGGTGTGGCCTTGTTGGAGAAAGCATGTCACTGTGGGGGTGGACTGTGAGGTGTCCTGTGCTCAAGCTATTCCCAGTGTCTCAGTTCACTTCCTGTTGCCTGTGGATCACAGATGCAGATATAGAACTCTCAGCTCCTTCTCCAGCACCACGTCTGCCTGCATGCCACCATGTCCCGCCATGATGACACTGGACTAAACCTCTGAACTATAAGCCAGCCCCAATTAAATGTTTTCCTTTATAAGAGTTGCCATGGTCATGGAATCTCTCCAGAGCAACAGGAACCCTAAGACACTGACCTCAAATTCTCTAAGGCTGACCTTGAGCTCCTGCCTCTACCTCTCCAGTCTGGGATACCAGGTGTGTGCCACTATCCAGGCCTTAAAGGTAAATTTTGTCTTGATTGTTTTCTCCTTTGATCATGTGGAATGGTAAAAACTGCAAATTCCATGAGCATGTGATTTTTTCTTCATATAAATGATTAATTAAAATACTGATTAAGATGGGGCCAAGAACACAGCATACTACCCAAGGGGCACCTACCACCACACGGACACTGACATATCACTGCACACTCTCTGAGCACACCTAAGCACTGACTCAGGCCCACTTGGGAGGAATGTCCATGGTATAGCCTCCTCCCTGGGCTCTCCTGAGAGACACCCAAGCCGTGTCCACACATTCCCTGACCTGCTGATCCAGAACACGAATGAAGGGGAAATGATTCCTTTCGCAACCTTATTCCAGCGGAAGTTGACCTGGCCGTGGTGTCCTCAGTCTTCCTGCACACACATTCAGACCCTCTGCTCGTTCAGCAAGTTGGACGAGGGAGATTTTGGTAGAGACTGATAGGGAGTGGAATTTCACCACTTTAGTGAGGCAATCCACTCCTGGTCCGACTGCTTCCTAAAGAGTAAAGAGGCTGGAGAGATGGCTCAGTGGCTGAAAGAGAAGCTGCTCCTGCAGAGAGCCGAATTCAGTTCCCAACACCCACGTGAGGCAGCTCAAAACTGCCTATAACTCCAGCGCCAGGGGATCTGATGCCCTCTTCTGGTCTACACACACAAACATAAAATAATAAATACTTAAGTGTTGAGGACAGGAGGGGTGTGTAGTTCAGCTGACAGGGCGCTTGCCTAGCATGCACAAGGCCCTGAGTTCAATCCCCAGTACTGGCACACTACTCAGACCTGGTGTGGCACAGAATATCCTTAATCTCAGCACTGGGGAGGCGGAGGCAGTCAGACCAGGAGTTCAGAGCCAGCCTCAACAACACAGGGAATTCAAGGCCAACCTGGGCTACATCAGAGCTTGTCTCAAAAAGGAGGAGGAGGAAGAAGAAAAGCTTCAATCACTTCTGCAAACTCCACAGAGGCCAAGACATTTTCCCAGAAGTCTCCCCAGAGCACACAATCACTGTGGGGAGCCTCCCCTGCCCCCTCTTTACCTCTGGATCCCATTCACGACCGCATAGAACTCCACGTTTGTGAGCCTCTCCCCCTTAAAAATGTTTCCCGTGTAGCATCCAGAGTATTCCACTCCAAAGGATGCCTCTTTGGCATAAGGATGATTTTGTGCTAAATACAACTGAGAATCAAAATGCAGGGGAAGCTCCCTTCTCCCTCCCTCCCTCCCTCCCTCCCTCCCTCCCTCCCTCCCTCCCTCCCTCCATTCTTCTCTCCCTTCTCCCTCCCTCCCTCCCTCCCTCCCTCCCTCCCTCTCTCTATCCTTTCCTCCCTACCTCTCCCTAGTCCCCACCCCACTCTGGTTCTCAGTCTAGGATCTCACATATAGCAAAGTTCATTAAGTGTTTGTTGAATGAATGTGATATTTAAAGTCTTGTAATGCCAAATTGTCACCTCTAAGAGGCTTTATCTGCCTAGCCTAGAATGCCCACAGCATTTATGATCTAATTCCTTGGTACCATTGCATGGTCCGTGTGGAAGTGTGTTATTTCAGGCTACAATTATATTAACAACCAACCACTTCTAATTTCCTGTGTGCCTCCCCCGTAATCTGGTACGTGGAGGAATGTACCTAGCTAGGCATGCTGGGACCAGGCGTGCACACTGGTCCACACAGCGCACACAGGTGTGTGCTGCTGACACACTCTGACGTGCACACTCACCCAAGATGCTCATCACCACCAAGATGGCGAACAAGAGGACCGCAATGGCCCCCAGCAGCAGGCGTGTGGTGGTATCTAAGGAAAAGACAAACGGGTCAGTACCAGCTGCCACCTGTTGTCCTGTCTCCAGCCCCCAGCGCCGTCCCCAAGTCCTAACAGCAAGAGCCTTATGGGGTGGAACTGAGCAAGAGCTGGAAGCAGCCCTCAGGGTGGCGGTGATGGTGCCAGCCCTTTGAGAGACTCTCTTCAGGACCACGGCCCCAGTTTTTGTCACCCCTACTGCCCACAGACTCCTGTGGCAGTCACAGCTTTCTGACCTGGGCTCCCCTGTTGTTTTTCCAGCACCTTCCAGGCTTCACCCATTCTACCCTCACAGCCTGTGACAGGGTGTCTGCTGCCGGGTCCTCCCCCTCCACCCCATACCTCCTGACATGCTGCCCACCCTTCTACCATCTGTCACCCCTCACCCACTCTTCCAGGTTCTCTTTACTTTTATCTGCACTTAAGATGTTTATGGTAATAAAGAAAACCTTTCAGACTTAAAACAGAGGGTTTTCTTATTTTTTTGTGATACGGATTTATGTGATATATATGTATGTGATACATACATATATATCACACATCATAAAATTTACTATTTTAACCATTTTAGGTGCTTAATTCATAGCATTAATAGCAGGCTAGCGTGGTCATCTGGGTGCAAAAGTTTCGACTCTGTCCGCACCTACTAAATGGTAACTCCCACACCCATACTACCCACCACCACTCTGCCTGGCCTCTCCCCATTTGCTGGTCCTCCTCACTTCAGGAGTGAATCTTACAGTGCCTTTTCTTTGGTGTCAGGCCTATCTCACCTAACATGTTTTTTGTTTGTTTTTTTTTTTTTGTTGTTGTTGTTGTTTTGTTTTTCGAGACAGGGTTTCTCTGTGGTTTTGGAGCTTGTCCTGGAACTAGCTCTTGTAGACCAGGCTGGTCTCGAACTCACAGAGATCTGCCTGCCTCTGCCTCCCAAGTGCTGGGATTAAAGGCGTGCGCCACCACCGCCCGGCTTCACCTAACACGTTTTCAAGTCTCATCCACGTCGTAGCACGGGACAGACCCTTACTCCTGTTTATGGTTCATCATTTCACTCTATGGATATATCACATCTGGTCCATCCACTTGTGACGGTTAGTCTTCATGGTCAATCTGACCCACCCGGGAAGGGTTTCAGTAAGCGACTGTCCATGCTAGGTAGGGTCTGTCTGTGGGGGTTGCTCTGGCTGTGTTCACTGTCATGGGAAGGGTCAGCGCCCTGGAAGGGGCACTCCTCCCTGCTTTGGGCTCCTGCTTCAGTTGTGTAAGTGTAGAACACGTGTGTCAAGCAGTAGGCATGCATGCGTCTCTTTCTCTCCGCCCGTAATTGTGGCTGTGCCCAGCTGCTTCAGGCATTGCCTTGACTTCCCCGCAGTGATGTCTCTCTCTGCTCTAGCGCACAACTGACGACCCCTGCAACCTGGAAACTCATGTCTGTCAGTGCCGGAAAAGTTTTCGTTAATTACATCATGCATGGTTTCTTCTCCCTCATCTTCTGATTTCCTCCTAAAAGTCAAAGTCTTCACATGTCTGAGCTCTTAAATTGGCCCTCCTCCTTCCCTCTTCTCCCCACCTGCTCCCCATCTCTACTGCTTTGGTTTATTTCTGGGAAGATGTCTTCAACTCCATCCTCTCACCCTTCTCCCAGGTTTTTCATTCTGCAACGATAATTTAAGGTGTCTGGGGTTTGCCCCTGCTGTGCTATGTTGTCCTCTCTTAAAGCAGCCTACCCTTGGTTTACACTGTGATAGTTTCTCTGAAGACACTGCTGAGAGCTGTTCCAGCAGGGGAGAGATGAGAAGACTGTGAGCTTCTCCCTACAGTCTTTCAAAACGCTTATTCTGATTCCACACTTTGAAAGTGAGCTCCAAAGCCTGCTTCTTGTATGGTCCTGTATAGAAGCTCTGATTCTTGAGAGTGTTACCTCAAGTTCCTGCCAGAAATGGGGATGGGCTATTTAGATCTGGCTCCATATCTCTGAAAAACATTCCACACCCCTCTTCCTGTTTTCAGCCCATCTTCCACCATGCCCCTGCCCCTGCGCACTGGGATCCTCAAGTGTGGCCCCTGTGGTTCCTCCGCTGAGTGGTCTTTCGCAGGTGGCCTAAGTCCGTTAGCACTCAGTCCCTGTCTCACAAGCTCTTAACTGCAGTTCTCACTGTGATCAGCACTTAAATGTCCCTCTATTGTTTGTTAGCAGGTCTTGCAAGGGATAGAGAGGGCAATTCTGTATTCAGCCAGGCACTGGACCTGTGAGACTCACAAACATTTTAGAATCATTTCTTTGAGTAAGGTTTATGCACCAGCAGAAATTCGCTGGCCTCCACAGAGGTCTCTGGTGTCTACGCTGGCCTCCACAGAGGTCTCCGGTGTCTACGCTGGCCTTCACAGAGGTCTCCGGTGTCTACGCTGTCCTGTACCAGGGGTTTATGCTGGATTTCTCTACTAAGCTGTATTCCTCATGGGGTCAACACTGAGCTCCACTGGATCCTACGCTGGGTTCCTCTAGAGCAATGGCTCTCTCTCAACCTGTAGGTCGGGACGCCTTGGGGGGTCATCAAACAACCCTTTCTCAGGGGTCATCTAAAACCATCAGCAATGGCCGGGCGATGGTGGCGCACGCCTTTAATCCCAGCACTCGGGAGGCAGAGGCAGGTGGATCTCTATGAGTTCGAGACCAGCCTGGTCTACAGAGCTAGTTCCAGGACAGGCTCCAAAGCCACAGAGAAACCCTGTCTCGAAAAACCAAAAAATAAAAAAAAAATAAAAATAAAACCATCAGCAATTCATAAAAGTAGCAAAATGCAGTTATAAAGCAGCAATAAAAATATTTTTATGATCTGGGAGGTGGTAGCACATGCCTTTAATCCCAGCATTTAATTTAATTGGGATGCAGAAGCAGGCGGACTTCTGTGAGCTCGAGGCCAGCCTGATCTACAGAGTTAGTCCTGGGACAGCCAAGGCTACACAAAGAAACCCTGTCTCAAAAAAAAATAATAATAATAATTTTATATTTGGGGATCACCACAGCATGAGGAACTGTATTAAAGGGCCACAGCGTTAGCAAGGTTGAGAACCACTGCTCTATAGACTTACCCTGGGCCTTTGTGTTCCTCCACAGTTCTACACCGGGGCATCCAGGGCCCAACAGTAGTTTCCTCCAGGGGTCTATGCTTGTCTCTTCCAGGGGCTCCACTGGGCTCCACCAATGGTATCTAGACTAGAACCTTCCAGGGGTCTGCACTGGGCTCAGCCTATGCTGGGCTCTAGCAGGGGTCTACATTATATTCCTTCTGGAGTCTATGCTGGGGTTCGCTAGAGGCCTACACTAAGTTCCTCCAGGGATCTCTTCTGGGTTTAGGGTCTATGCTGGGCTCCAGGGGCAGGGGTTACACTGGGTTCCTCCAGAAGTCTATGCTGGGTTCCTCTGGGGAAACTAAACCACGTTTCTCAGGGCGTCTACATTGACTTCTACTGGGGCCTACATGGGGTCCACACTGGGTTCTTTCAGGGGTCCATGCCGGTTCTCCTCTGGGATCCTTCAGGGGTCTATGCTGGGGCCCTACTGCAGCCTACACTAGATTTCTTGAGGGGTCAAACCTGTGGACTGAGTTACCCACGGAGAACCCAGCATCTGAAATCATTTCCCAGGTTCATATCCATCCTCTGGCCCTTTCTGAATGTGGACACACAGAAGTCACCACTGCCCCCATGTCAGCATCTACCTCTCAGGTGTTTATGTCAGTGTACACAGGGCCGCCCCCTCTGGGGGTCCGTATCCACACACTCAACCAGCTCTAGACTGATATGAGAAAAATCCACATCAGTACTGCACAGGTGCAGACTTTCATGTCATGTTGTTTTTCCTTAAACAATACAGAATAGCAACAAAGTACATAGCCTTTACATTTATTTGATATTATAGTGACTTTAGACATGCTTAAAGCGTATGAGAAGATGTGAGCCGATTCGGTGAAAATATGCCATTTGGTCTCAGGCACCTGAGCATCCTTGGATCTTGGGGTCTGATGAAGGTTTCTGGTACTGATGCCCTGTGGCTGCTGAGGGAGGACGGTAGAGTGCTTAGAACTGTGTCCAACACGGTGAGTGTTGACCAGTCCCGAGCACCTGATGACCAGTCCCGAGCACCTTGGGATTAAGAACCATGCTGAATTCCTTTGGGTTCCCTAAAGCAGAATTCGGCCATTGCGTCGTTGCATAATACAGACTAGGATTCAACGCTGAACACAGTATTCTCAGCCAGCCTTACTACTCAACTGTTGAAGGAACTTGGTAGAAAAGGAGAGTGTGTACATATGTCCCCACCATCACTAAAGAGCCTCTTCACTTCTTCATAAGGATGCTTTCTCTAAACTATGCAGCGTGGGCAGAAGAAGGACACTATGCTGGCTGGCCTATGACAACGTGACACACACTAGAGACATCTGAAAGAAGGGGATTTTTGAGAAAATGCCTCCATAAGATCCAGCTGTAGTTGCTGGGCGGTGGTGGTGGCGCACGCCTTTAATCCCAGTACTTGGGAGGCAGAGACTGGCAGATCTCTGTGAGTTCAAGGCCAGCCTGGTCTACAGCGAGAGTTCCAGGACAGGCTCCAGAGCTACACAGAGAAACTCTGTCCCAAAACAAAACAAAAAAGATCCAGCTATATAGCATTTTCTTAATTAGTGATTGATGGGGGAGGGCATAGCCCGTTATGGGTGGTGCCATCCCTGGACTGGCGGTCCTGGGTTCTATAAGAAAGCAGACAAAGCAAGCCACAAGGAGCAAGCCAGTAAGCAGCTCTCCTCCATGGCCTCTGCATCAGCTCCTGCCTCCTGGTTCCTGCCCTGTTCTGTCCTTGACTTCCTGTGATGATGAGTGGTGATGTGGAAAAATAAGTCAAATAAAGCCTCTCCTCCCCGAGCTGCTTTTGGTCACAGTGCTTCACTGCAGCAATAGAACCCCTAACACAGACACCACAGGACTCCCGACACACTGTTCGCTGTCTGCCCTCCTGATGCCTGAGGCTGGATAGTTGGAGTCCTCAGATTGCATAACTAAGGTGCCATCAGCTGGATGGCTTCAAAAGGTATCCTCTCACAGTTATGAAAACCAGAAGTCCAAAAGTTGAGGTGCTGGCAGGACCATGCTGCCTTTGAAGGCCTCAGGGAAAGCCTTCTTGGCTCGTCCTAGCTCCTGGAGTTTTGCTGAAAGCCCTTGGCTCATGACTTTACCATCTAAGCCTCAGTCACTCTTAGCGCGTGGCCTTCAGGGGCGTAGCTGTGTTTGTCTAAGGACACCAGTTCACAGTGGATTAGGACCCGCTAACTTCATTCTGACTTTCTCTTAACTAATCACGCCTGCCAGAACTACAATTCTACCCAAGGGCACATTCTGCAGTCTTGGGAGTTAAGGTTCACCATGGCTCCTGTGGTGTGAACACAGTCCACCACAGGCACCGAACTTTCAGTCATCCCACCACGCAATGGCCTGTCCAGATACGCCGGAGTTCATGGTGCAGGTTATCCGGGCTTCTAAATGGGATGATTTGTCTTAATATTAGAAAGAACAACTGGAACTTCATACCTCAGATCTCCCTCATACCCACATCCCCCAAAAAAGCACTTGGCTGACGTCTAAACCATCCAGGGTACAGCCTGGCCAGCCATAATCCTGATTGTTTTAAAATGCTCAAATGTGAAGCTTGGTAATTTTTAAATTTTTAGGTAGCTTTTGCCAAATGCATGTGTGTGGTTTTGATCAGGAAGTTGTGGGTTTGTACCTAATAAAAAAAACTTTCAACATTAAAAATTCAGAATTGGTGACCACTGAGAAATCTATATAGCCTGAGGTAAGCGGAGTCACTCTGTCCCCTCTCTCTTACCCCAGAACACTTCGCCCCGCTCTCAGACCCAAGGCTAGAAATAGCCCTATCTTGAATCATCTTCAGTGTCTCCAGACCCCGGTGGGGTAGTCTGGATCAGCTTTCCCAGCCTTCGCCCGACCAACCAACGCCTGCTTTCTGTTTGCAGAGCTAACGGGTCACTGAGGACTGTCTTCTAGACCACGGCCTTCTGACTGGAGCTCTCCAATTCTCTCAAGCTGTGAGGAGGGAAAAGCTGCCCCTCCTGAGGGTGGCAGACTCTTCGGAGGGACCAGGAGAGGAGAGCCGTGTGCTCAGAAAGCGCAGCGGGATTCTGTCCAGTTAGCCTCTCTGAGCCAGTGTCCTTGATGGTGCCAGAAAAGAGGCAAGCTTTCCATACCAGAAGGCCAGTGGCAAATCCCACGGCGGTTTCCTGTGTTAGCGGCCAGTGTGTCCTTGAGTGAGATATTCAACACTCTCACTCACCACATCCTGATGGCCTCATTAGGGCAGAGATGAGAGTTAAATGGTAACTAAGGTACACACCCAACTCCATGGGTGGGTCACGGCTGCTTGGGGCAAAGTTAGATCAGGGTGCAGGTATCTCTGGGGGCTCAGTTACATCATTCCAGAAACTTTTCTTTTCTCTTCAAGATAGGGACCAGCCTAAGCAGAGGCTGCAAGCCCACTGGGACCCAGGACCAGCAGATCTTGCTATCCGTCATGTATCCTTAAGAGAACTAAAGTGCCAGGCAAGAGCAGCCTCAAGGACAACCTCAACAGACTCTGGCTGGACGGCTGCTCCCCACTGCTTTCCCTGACCTCCTCACCCAGGCTGTGGGGTTCTGTGTTCAGGGAGCTGGGAAAGGAGCCGCCACAACAGAACCTACACTCCAGACCTCTCTCTGATTAGCACCGCTAGGCAGAAATCATGACATGACCCACAGGGTGAGAAAAAAGTACAGCCCACCAGTGGGTGTGGGTAGGTGGCTCAAGCTTACCAGCTCTTGGCCCCTTATCAAACTGACTCTGCCCTATTTGAACAGCTCTGTGAGGGCTGGATATACCCAGGGCCCAAGAAGGTATCTTAGCACTGAAAAAAGATTGAACAAGCCAACTCAAAGGTCCCATACAGTGGCAGCCACCCGTGAGGACCAGCCCTTTGGATGGAGATAGGACATACCCAAGGAACATCGAGAAAACCCTCAGAGGACCAACAGAACTAAACAGTCCTGTAGAAAGTCAGCAGGCCAAGACGCTGAGCACCCAAGAGCCATTGGAGGGGTGCTCTTATCTGTGCCAGAGACCAAAAGAGGACAACGGGGATATTAGTAGGGAGCCATGCCATTCAGATGAGACAAGGCTGCATTGCAAGAAGATGCCAAGTATGGCGGTGTGCTGGACCACCAGAGAGGGTCTCGCTTTCCTCCTGCCCAGTGTGTAGCCTCTTCTTCAGCTGATGGGCAGGGCCAGTCAGCCACACTGGCAGTAGAAGGACAAGAGTCAATGTATTAAGGGCCAGAGATGGAGCCAGAGCCAGCCAGCACACTACCCTGAAATAGCCTTACCCAGTGGGGACAGAGCAAAGGTTAGTAGAGCTGAACCTTTCAAATACTTACAGAAGGAGGAGGAGGAAGGGGAGGGAGAGTAAGGGGGAGAGGGAGGAGAAGGAGAAGAAGAAGAAGAAGAAGAAGAAGAAGAAGAAGAAGAAGAAGAAGAAGAAGAAGAAGAAGAAGAAGAAGAAGAAGAAGAAGACAGCTTAGAGAAGAGAGTGACATCAAATGGAATAAGCTTAGGTCACAGGGAAAACCCAACCACTAGCCAGAAACACACATCCAAGAAGGCTTGGTTGGTCTTTATTCCACCCTTGCTTCTGGTCAGGTTCTCCTTTGTAATAATAGCCTTACTTCTGGGAAAGCCGTCTTTGCCTCCATAGTTCTAACCACTATTCAGCATCTTCTAACCACTTTACCAGCGTCTTCACAGCCCACCACAGTCAGTATCCTGCCATGGCTCACAGTCTTTGGCCAAGGGTCTGCCATGCTCTACAGCCACCTCACCTTTCTCAGCACCGGTGGCCTTGTCCCCTCCAGACTGCAGGTCCCCACCCTCCTCACCTACCATCCTTCCCCTGCAGGTCTTCCCCCAGCAGATCTGTCCTCTCAAACCCTGGACAGCTCCTTCAAACAAGCAAACTCTGTAGCCTGGTCTGAGTGGTCCCTCAGATGTGTCCGTTCTCATATTCTTTCTCTCCCTCCATCCCTCTTTCCCAATGCCTTCATCAGTGCCTGGCATCCTAGGGTTCAGTTATCCACAAGGGACTGCCTAGTTCTAGCCAGCGGCTCTCATTTCTTGACCTGGTACTCCGTCTGTCCCTCACCCCTGATAGACCACCTCCTCTGACTCCGCTCTACTGGGTAGAAGCCTGAGAAGCATCTGGAAGCTAACCCTCCCTGTGGCCAACTCCAGCATCTCCCGACAGCACCAGTCACCTGAAGGCAACCCAAGTTTCCTGAAAGAGCATGTTTACTTGAAGTCTCTTCGAAACCTCACTGAGTGACTGAGGTCACTCTGAGGTTTCATTGAGCCCGAGGTCACTCCTTGAGCCACTATGACAAGAAGGGATAGATGGCACCCCAAATTCGCTAGGAAGAGCCTCTGGGGATTCCTATTTATCATTCTCATTACCAGCAGAGCGCCCCTCCCACCCCCACAGAGTACAGGCACCTCCTCGGGGAACTAGAGCTTTTGCTTTTACGAAGCTCTAAGTGTTTTCTCTGCTACCGATTCAGGCCACCACTCGCAAGCAAGCGGGACAAGGTGCTTCGCAGCGGACCCAACTAAGGTTTGGAGCCTGGTGCTCCAAGGTCACAGAGGGAGTTGACAGCAAAGGTAGGTCAAGGCTGTGATCAGAAGTGGTCCCCAGCAGTCCCTCTTCCTCCCATGGTGACATCTGCCTGCCCCCGAAATGAATGAATTCTCCGGATCACCCTCCCTTCTGTGAGCTGTCAAGGTGACTCTGGCCACTTCCTGGGTCCCAAGTCGGGGGGCCGGGAAATGGAAGGCTGCGTGCTTACCCTCCAAGGCCGCCTTCCAACTGGTGCTGCCCTCGTACCCTGACCCCGATCGCCGCAGCAGCCCCTCTGGGCCACGGGCCTCGGCCTCAGCCGGCGAGCGCGGCCTAGGTGCTGCTGGCGCAGGGCGCGAGGCGGGGGGCGGCGGGCGGGTGCGCGCGGGGGGCTCCCGGGCCGGCTCCATGCCGTGGCGCGCGCGCACTCCTGCACCCGGCTGCGGGACCGGGTCCCACGCGCACTCGGCGCTACTTGCACCCCGCGGGCCTCCCAGGCCGACTCGATGTGCTCCGGGGCCGCGGCGTCCGCAGACCGGGGCTGAGCCCGGCTCCGCGCGCCGGAGCCGCTCTGGTCCCCGCTGTGCCCGCCGCAGCCTGCGCGCCGAGCCCCGCGCGGGGGAGGAGCCGGGACTGCACGGGAGCTGCGACCGCGGGAGGGGTTGCGGGGAGGGAGGACAGCCCAGGTCACCAGCCCCGCCACCAGGACAGCGACGAGCCTAGGCGCTCCTCCTCCCGAGCCTCCTGCTGGGCATCTTCTAAAAAGGGGGGGAGAGGGGGGACAAGGCTCTGGGAAGGCTGCTCCTGGGGTAGCCTGGAGGCAGAGCACACGGATCGGATCGGAGCTGAGATTTGACTCTCAGATTCTCAGTAGCTAAGAGAAACATCCCACACTGTCGAACCAAGGTTCAAGGGGACAAGGCAGAGCAGCGCTATCTACTGATTCAGGGACTCCCCCACCTTCTCCCTCCCCTCCGCTCCCCCTCCTGGTTTCTGGTTTATGTGTGAACGTTCGCAATTGCACATGGAAGCCAGGGGTCTTTATGGTATATTCACTTTCACCTTTTTTTTCTTTTAATACAGCCCTGGAACTCATTACGACATAGACTCACAGCCTGACTCTGCCTCCCAACGACTGCGATTAAAGGCATCCACCACCACACTAGACAGTCTCTTACATTTTTGAGACAGGCTTTCTAACTGAATGTGAAGGCTCACCAATTCAGCTAGACTAGCTGGCCAATCTGCTCCATGGATGCGTCTTTCCCTGGCCCCTCCCCTCATTGCTGGCTTTCTGATGCTTGGAGCCAGCCCAGTTTTCACAGGGGCGCTGGGGATCCGAACTCAGTCCTTATGCTTGTGTGGCAAGTATTTTACCTGCTAAGTCATTCCTCAGCCACTTTTGGGATTTTTTGAGACCTGGTCAAACTATGTAGTTCTGGCTGACCTGGAGCTCACAGCTTGCAGCCATCCTCCTCCTAAATGCTGGGATTACTGAGTATGTGCCTTCACGACCTAGCTAAGCAGCGGAGACATCATACAGTAACTAGCACCCTCCCCATTGCGTTGAGAAAGACTTAAGGATGCCCAGGGCAAAGCCAAACATGGGAGCCCAAGTCTGTCATTCTGCTGCCTAGGAGGCTGAAGAATAATTAAGAGTTTGAGGTCAACCCAGGACTACATAAGACTGAGGCCAACTTGGCTTGTATAGTGAGACCCTGTCTCTAGGAATAACAACCAAAAAGGCCAAGGGAGTTTCTGAAGCAGCCATGGCAGATGTGTGGCTGACAAGGCTTCTCCCCAGCCTGATGTCCTGACCTCTTTCCTGATCCTCTCAGAGGATCTACCCCAGCCTCAGCCCCCAGCAAGGCCTCTTCCCCCCTCCCTCCCTCCCTCCCTCCCTCCCTCCCTCCCTCCCTCCCTCCCTCCCTCCCTCCCTCCCTCTGCCTTGTCCTTGTGGATGAGATGTGAGCTCTCAGTTACTGCCCCAGGACCATCCCTTCCTGCCCTGCTGCCGTGCTCTGTACCATGACAGCCCTGGACTGTAACCCTCCAGAACTGTAAGCCCCATAAACTCTTCTACAGGTTGTCTTGGTTGTGGTGTGTCTTCACAACAATAGAAAAGTAACCAAGACACCTAGAATACACAAAGCCCTGGGTTCCATCTCTGGCATCTCAGTGTTATTAACTCAGTGTTATTCAAGGTCAGCCTCAACTATACAATAAATTCAAGAGCTAAAGACCCTGCATGAACAGTGGTGGTGGTGGCTGTGGCAGCAGCGGCAGCAGTGGTGGAGGTAGCTGTAGCAATGGTGGTGGTGGTGATGGTGGTGGCAGTGGTGTTGGTGGTGGCAGTGGCGTTGGTGGTGATGGTGGTGGTAGGGTGGTGGTGGAGGCGGTGATGGTGGTGGCAGTGGCGTTGGTGTGGAGGCGATGATGGTGGCGGTGGCAGTGGCAGAGGCGGTGGTGGTGAAGGTGGCAGTGGCGGAGGAGCTGGTGGTGGCAGAGGCGGTAGCAGTAGCAGTGGTGATGGTGGGGCAGGAGTTGTATTGGGAGGAAGTGGACAGTGGATGAAGACTGACCACTGCCTCTCCTTTAGCTCCAAGAATGGTCTAGAAGCACCTGGGTCTAGAAGTGCCTGGGTGGAGTACCAGGCTCAGAGCTGCAAACCTTGTCATGTTGATACAAGAAGCATCAAAGACATTACAGCAGGTTAGAATTAGTGATCACAACTGTAGGAAAATCAACTTGGGAGTAGGTACAAGGCTCCTTTGGAGCAGGAAGTCACCAAGGAGGCTCTTGCCACGAATAGTTGAGTTAAACAGGAGGGACAAGGATGGAGTAGCCAAGCAGTGGCAGGGAGCTGACCTTGCAGCATTCTAGCCCTGACCTGCAGACTTCATGGGCTGATCCAAGTCAGGGACCCAACCTTTGCAGCCCCCACAGCCCCTAGTGGACCCCTCCTTCCCCTCCCAGTGCCTTCTGGAACCACTGCCCCCAAACCTGCTTGATCTCAAATCCTTACATCAGCTGCTCTAGGGTACCCAAACTCAGACAAGGGTGTTCACAACCATCTCAGCCAGTGAGGGATTGCTGAGACCATAGAAGAGAGGTGTCGGGACAGACACAGCCACTGGGGTGGTCCTCATGATTCCTGGCCCTGTAGGAGGCAGAGCTCCTAAGCTGGCCCTCCTCTTGGACATGTGAGGCTAAATCTGTGCCAGCTGCCTTCAGGAGCAACTATGTGTGTGAACACTGTGCGGGCTTGGTTCACAGGGGCAGCAGGATGCTGAGCCTCCTGCACGGGACATCAGAGTCCCCATGATTGTATCACATACTGCTAAACATGCTCGATCAGAACTGAGGAGGGCATAAGAAGCAGAGGTCTAGGTGGGCTGGCGAGATGGCTCAGTGGGGAAAGGGACTTGCTGCTAAAGCTGAGCACATGAGTTCAATTCCTGGAGCCCATGTGACGGAGGAGAAAGTCAACTCCCACGCTTTATCCTCTGACACACACACACACACACACACACACACACACACACACACACACACAGGCTCCCATCGCTCTCTGCTCAGAGGCATGTTCCTATGTCTAGAGGGATCTGTGCCAGCTGACCCCCATTCCTTCTTGCGTCTCAAGACTTTGTCCCCTCCCACCTTTATGTAACTGTCAATCCTGGCCCACAAACCCAGAGCTGGGGACAGGGAATGGCGTTTCCGTTTTCTAAAGCAACTGAAGTGTAATCTTGGGTCACTGTCCCACTAGGGTAATAGGAAATTCCATTCCAGCTTTTAAACCTCTTCTACATGGAGATTAATTTAGACAATAATTTAAGTTTATTGTTTTCAGATCAGGGCATGGTGGTGACTGCAGGTAATGCCAGCATTTGGAAATTGGAGGCATGAGTTCAATGTCATCCTTGATTACTTAGTAAGTTCAAGGCCAGCCTGGGCTACGTGGAACTCTGTCTCAAAAAGTAATTTTTAATGTCATTTTCAAATCTATAATCATCATCCTGTACTTTACTCACAAGCTTGCATGCCATTTCTATGATCTCATTCTAGAAGGTTCAGACACAGAGGAAACTCCACACCCAACAAGCACACACCCAGCTCCTGTCCCAGGCCTGCCTCCCCACCCATGGGTTTTACCTGCAATTCCCCAGGACTGGCTTCTTACTGGTCATGTAATGTTCCCAGAAGCATCCATGATTAGGGTGGGTTCTCCCTCCATTCCCCTCCTCCTCAGCTGGTTTTGAGGGCCCTCATCCTTCCAAGTGGCCTCAAGGTCCCTAAGGGCTTAGGAGGACAGTCAGCCACCATAAAGTCAACCCAGCTGGCTGTGCTTCCATGGCTACAGAGGCTGCCTCTCCTCGCGACTCTGCCCCGTGGCCACTTCAGTACTGTGTTACTGAGTGGTGGGCCCTGCTGTCCAAAGAAACCCCAGAGCTCTTGACTTTCCTAGACAGGATGAGTGTTCCTCACCTCACCACGCCCCTTCAGGACCCTCTCCTTTCGACCTTAGCACACCTATAATCCCTTCAGCACCTTATATTGGTAGCACAGGTAAGCCCTATTCCCAGGCTGCCTTCTTCTCTGTCCCACCAAAGTTCTATAGGCAGAGCCTGCTGGAAAATTGCTTATAATTCACAAATATTCAAAAGAAATGAATTGTGTTTATTTCAGCCCCGCTATCTTGCCACCATCCTGGTCTGTCTTTTCCTGTGGGCCCTCGACATTTCTGGAATGCCTCTGTTGGCTGGACCATGGAGAATACAGATTTGCAAAACCCAAGCCCCCAGGACAGACGGGACACCAGGAGGAGTTAAGGGGCCGTGGTGAACTCTCCACTCACATTAGAGGGTACTCCCTGAGTGGCAGCTGCCCCGGTGGGGTCAATGTGCCCCAGTTTTCAAGAGGAGCTAAGAACCAGAGGTGAGATGAGAAAGAACTCCCTTTCTAATACTAGTGGATAATTCATAGTTTTAACATACAACATTGTATGAAGAAAAAACACACAGATTGAGGCAGGCCCTCAACCACCAGCTCACACGACGGTCTCCTTGAAATAACACTTGATGTCAAGGTGTCAAAGACACCACATAGCCCAAGTTGTCGGCCGTTTCAGGAAAAATAGCGATTGGATGAGATCCTGGAGACAAACAAGGCCCTAATGAGGCAGGGGTCTCCTCGCCGTTCACCGAGTGAGTCTAAGGGTGGCTTGTGGGGAGGTGCTCAAGGAGAGGGACCATCAGGCCACGTGTGTCCACATGGATGAGAACTGTATGCAGAGTAAGGGTTGCCCTCCACCCCCCTCTCCCTTAGGACAGCCCTGGAGAAGTCTTGCTGCCTTCCTCCAACACTGGCACCCATCAGAAGCCAAGAAAATAGCCAGGAAGGCAGGGCATGGTGGCGCACACCTTTAATCTCAGCACTCGGGAGGCAGAGGCAGGCAGATCTCAGTGAGTTCTAGGCCAGTCTGGTCTACAAAGCAAGTTCCAGGACATTCAGAGGTGCTACATAGAGAAACCCTATCTTGAAAAATAAAGCAAAAAAGAAAGAAAATAACCAGGAGAAGCCACCCCACTACCCTGGTCTCCTTCATATTTCCACAGGCTGGTTTTAGCTGTGGGCAGAAAGAGGGTCAGGAGCAGCCCATGTGTGCAAAATCTAAGCAGTCATTCACTGCACGGCCCCTAAAAAGCAGGGAAGTGTGAGACCAAGGTAAGAGAAGCTTCGTGGAGAAGCCAAGAATGTTTGTGATGTGGCCGTGGGTTGGCACAATCCTCTAGTCTCTGATTGACTGCTCCTCATCAAATTTTCAGGGGTTGGGGAGAATAGGGAGTACAAACTTCCCTTAGAGCAGTGCTTCTCAACCTTCCTAATGTTACAGCCTTTAATACAGTTCCTCACGCTGTGCTGACCCCCAACTATAAAGTTATTTTCACTGCTGCCTCATGACTGTAGTTTTCTACTGTTATGAATCATAATGTAAATATCTGTGCTTTCTGATGGTCTTAGGCAACCCCTCTGAAAGGGTTGTTTGACCCCCCCGAAGGTCAAGACCCACAGGTTGAGAATCACTGTGTTCTGAAATCCCTCACACAGCAGGACGCCTGGAGGGAATCACAGTGAATCTTGGATTTCGGAACTGCTAAGAGGAATGTGGAGATGGCCCAATGGGTAAAACATCTGCTGTGTGAGCAAAAAGCCCAGAGTTCGGATCTCCAGAACTCAAGTAAATGCCGGGTGAGCTGTGATTCTAGCTACAGGAGGCAGAGGGAAGGGATCCTCAGAGCAAGCCGGCTAACAAGATTAGCCATAGCCAAAAACCACTCATATGTGATCCACCATTTGGGTGCTGGGAATTGAACCTGGGTCCCCTGCAAGAGCAGCCAGTGCTCTTAACTGCTGAGCCATCTCTCCAGTCCTTATTGCTTATTGTGTTTGGAGAGAATGCAATTTATTAAATTAATAAAGCTCTGGACTTGCCTGAGAGGTCCTACCTCGTTGAATAAAGTGGAAGAACAATTGAGAATTATTCCTGATATCAACCACAGACCTCCTTACATTCACATACACATCACACCAATGCACGCAAAAAAGGAGGGGGGAACTGCCAAGAGTCTCCGGGGTGGTTCACTTGGTAATGTGCTGCTTTGTAGGCACAAGAAATCCTATTTAAAAGCTGGACTGTGGTGGTGAATGCTTGAAATTTCTTTCTTTTTTTTTTTTGAAAGAACATAGAAATTTCCTTTATTCCCCTAGATTATTTTATTTATTTATTTATTAAAGATTTCTGTCTCTTCCCCGCCACCTCCTCCCATTTCCCTCCCCCTTCCCCAATCAAGTCCCCCTCCCTCGTCAGCCCAAAGAGCAATCAGGGTTCCCTGCCCTGTGGGAAGTCCGAGGACCACCCACCTCCATCCAGGTCTAGTAAGGTGAGCATCCAAACTGCCTAGGCTCCCACAAAGCCAGTACGTGCAGTAGGATCAAAAACCCATTGCCATTGTTCTTGAGTTCTCAGTAGTCCTCATTGTCCGCTATGTTCAGCGAGTCCGGTTTTATCCCAGGCTTTTTCAGACCCAGGCCAGCTGGCCTTGGTGAGATCCCGATAGAACATCCCCATTGTCTCAGTGTGTGGGTGCACCCCTCGTGGTCCTGAGTTCCTTGCTCGTGCTCTCTCTCCTTCTGCTCCTGATTTGGACCTTGAGATTTCTGTCCGGTGCTCCAATGTGGGTCTCTGTCTTTGTCTCCTTTCATCGCCTGATGAAGGTTAATATTCAGGAGGATGCCTATAAAAGAGGAACATGGGATGTACTCACTCATATTTGGTTTCTAGCCATAAATAAAGGACATTGAGCCTATAATTAGTGATCCTAGAGAAGCTAAATAAGAAGGAGAACCCAAAGAAAAACATATAGGCATCCTCCTGCTTGAAATTTCAACATGGTTGCAGGCAGGGGAGCCACTAGGATCTCTGGGGCTCACTAGCAAGTCAGCCTAGGCTACCTAGAGAGATCCAGGCCAGCAAGAGACCCTGTCTCAAAAGAAAAACAAATGGTAAATAGCTCCTGAGAAACAGTGTGCAAGGCTGTCCTCTGGTACCCGTGCACACACACACACACACACATGCATTGGCACCTGTGCTCTCACATTCATGCACACGCACACACATGCATAGACTGGCACCCATGCACTACACACTCATGCACACACATGCATGCACTGGCACCCATGCAATCATACACACTCATGCACACACACACGTGCATGCACTGGCACCCATGCAATCATACACACTCATGCACACACACACACGTGCATGCACTGGCACCCATGCACTACACACTCATGCACACACACACATGCATGCACTGGCACCCATGCAATCATACACACTCATGCACACACTCACACATGCATGCACTGGCACCCATGCACTACACACTCATGCACACACACACACATGCGTGCACTGGCACCCATGCACTCACACACTCATGCACACACACACACACATGCATGCACTGGCACCCATGCAATCATACACACTCATGCACACACACACACACACACATGCATGCACTGGCACCCATGCACTCACACACTCATGCACACACACACGCATGCTGGCACCCATGCACTACACACTCATGCACACACACACACATGCATGCACTGGCACCCATGCAATCATACACACTCATGCACACACACACACATGCATGCACTGGCACCCATGCAATCATACACACTCATGCACACACACACACGTGCATGCACTGGCACCCATGCAATCATACACACTCATGCACACACACACACACACACACGCATGCATGCACTGGCACCCATGCAATCATACACACTCATGCACACACACACACACACGTGCATGCACTGGCACCCATGCAATCATACACACTCATGCACACACACACACACACATGCATGCACTGGCACCCATGCACTCACACACTTATACACACACACACACACACATGCATGCACTGGCACCCATGCACTCACACACTCATGCACACAAACATACATGCGTGCACACACATATTAGAAAATAAGTTTTAAGTGCTCTCACCAAACGCAATAAGTAATCAGCACTGGAGAGGTGGCTTAGCAGGTAAGCGCACTGGCTGCTCTTCCAGAGGACCCAGGTTCAATTCCCAGCACCTGTATGGTGGCTCACACTCATCTGTAATTCCAGTTCCAGGGGATCTGATGATGTCTTCCAACCTTCTCTGACACCAGGCACACACATGGTGGACAAGACATCCATACCACAAACTAAATAAATAAAATAAATTGTTTTTTTGTTTTGTTTTTTTTTTTTTTGAGACAGGGTTTCTCTGTAACTTTGGTTCCTGTCCTAGTACTAGCTCTTGTAGACCAGGCTAGCCTTGAACTCACAGAGATCCTCCTGCCTCTGCCTCCTGAGTGCTGGGATTAGAGGCGTGCGCCACCACCAGGCAATAAAATTAATTTTTAAATTTTAGAAAAGGAATAAGTAATTAAGGGAATTGATACACTAGTTAATTTAACTCAAATATTGCAAATTGTATACACATGTATCATAACATTATCCATACCATGTAAACATATACAATTATACTTTGTCTGTTTACAGTAACTAATTTGGACAATCAATGTCTCATGGTCAAGTGCCTATGAGTAGAGATGAATGCCACACTTCTTGGAGCCACAACTCCTGCAGGATCTCCTGTCTTGGGCAGGCACTGTAATAGGAAATGCCTCCTTCAGTTGAGGAAATGTCTTAACCAGTCAAGACCTCACCTTCAGAGGGCTCATCTCTCTCTTCTTCCACCTCTGAAGGTCTTGCCCTTCCTTTTTACTGGCCCAATAGCTCATCTTGATTGGACAAGTCTCCCCGGCAGGTGACAACCACACTGTCATCTGGTTCTTCCAGGCCACAGATTATCTGCGATTTGAGTCTTTCTTGACACATTCCTTTTACCCCACCCCTGCCCCGAGCCAGGCAGTGACTGGATATCTTCACGCTCAGCCTGCTCTCGACATGCAACCTCTTTGAGCGACCCCAGGGGTACACACAGAGAGACCATACACAGCAGCAAGGGTGGGGTTCTCATGAGATGAGGTCAAAACATTCTCTAGCCCCGGAGCTGGCTGTGCATGTAACCAGAGATGCCCTAGCCCATGATGTGAGTGAGCCTGGGCCAACTGGCTGCTGGGGAGATGCTGTATGCTCCCCAAGAGGGCTGGAAGCAGCAGGCAACACTATAGGGCCAGCACTTTCTCTGGTACCAAAAGACTGCTTCAGAAGGAAGAGTCTGTGGGGTAGATGGCATGGGAAGGAGGAAAGGACCACCGAGGAAGGACAAGGCAGTCTGTCCTGCTGCGCTTGATGTCCTAAGTCACATTCTATTTCTCATGGGGGAGGGGGCAGGGAGATTTGCATATTGCCCATGGGGTCAGCAAACACTAGCCTCTGTGACCCAGACGCCAATGCCTCCACAGCCCACTTCCCTTGGAGTCTCAGGAGCTTCATCAACACCACAGAACAGTCACCAAAGCCAGAGATGTTGGCAAGGATCAGCCTCCATTCCTGGAAGTGTCCAACATTGGAAGAGGCCTTGGCGCCCTAACCAGTGACTTGCATTGTGGTCTCTGCTGTGGGATGGCAGGATTCTGAGAATGAGTTAGAGAAGCCTACAGGAGGCAGGAGGTGTAGTTCATCTGTGGGGTGCTTGCCTGGCATACAGTTGCCCTGTATTGTAGGGTTCAATCCCTATAAACTGGAGGTACATACTTATAATCCCATCTCTCAGGAGGTGGATGCAAAAGGATCAGCCTGAGCTACACAGCAAGGTTCAGAGCAGCCTGGGCTACATGTGTCTCTAGAGAATTGGTCGGAAGAGTGAGGTCAGAGAGGCAGGGAGGCTCAGTCAGCTGTTAGGGCTAGGGTTAGGTCACACCCTGGCCCTCTTACTTCATTGGCATATTAGCCAAATGCCTTGTCCTTCTAACCAAATACCTGACAAGAAGCAACGGAAGGAGAGGGAATGACTTGAGATTGCCATTTTGGGGTCTAATCCCCCGTGATTATGGAAGAGGTTCCACAATGCCGAGGCAGGAACACGCGGCTGCTGGACATCACCTTGGTAAACCAGGAAGCAGAAGAGGTTCAGCGATGCGGAGGCAGGAGCATGAGGCCTCTGGACCTCATAGGCAGACCAGCAGAACTAGGCCATAACATCTAAAACCCATTGCCCTCCTGCTAGGCTCTGCCTCCTAAAGGCTCCACAGTCCCCCGAAAGGGTGCTCAGAGCTAAGGACCAAGTGGTCAAACACATGAGACTGTGGGTGACATCGCACGCGCGACGTAGTCTCCTTGTGCCTCTATTCCCTTGTCTGCACAGAGTCGTAACGCAGTACATGAGGTGACAAAGTGTTTGCCTTGTACCCATGAGGGTCTGAGTTTGACCACCAGAACCCATATTAAACAATAACAGCACCAGGGGCTGTGTGTGTGTGTGTATTGGGGCACATACACACATGAACACACACACATAAATAAATGCATATAATTGAAAGCCTCCCTTTTAAGTGTGAGCCTAAGCCTTTAATAGCGGAACCATTTCTCCATTCCCTCAAAACCTCGACGAAAAGTAAGTGATGGCTCCTGGAGAATAGCTCAGAGTTGTCGCCTGGACTTCACACACGCGTGTACAGGGTACACACACACCTACAAGGCACGTACCTTCTTCACGCTGTCATAAGTGGATGAATTTACATGTGGGAAACACAGGAGATGGAGACATCTAATAATGACCTTTATTCCAGATAATAATTGAGTTCCGGCTTCATCTCTTCTGTGTGTAGTACCTGGGACTCTGAGCCCAAGACTGCAGGCCACACGCAGAAAGACCTTTTAGAACACAGCTGTGTTTTCTCCCCTTGCTGTATGTCGTCTATGGCCAAATACACACAATATAAAAATGTACCATCTTGACCACTTTTAACTGGCCAGCTCAGCACTGCCCAGCCCCTATGCAGCCATCACCACAGCCCATCTCCAGAACATTCTTGATCTTGTAAACCTCTGCCATCATTAAAAGACTCCTGCCTGCCCCACAATCCCTGGTGTCCCTATTTTAGTCCTGTCTCTGTGGATTTGACTAATCTAGGTGCCTCCTGTCTACCATAGAAACAACACAGCCGTGTTTGCTGGGGCTGGCTTGCTTCATCTAGGATAGTGTCCTGAGGTCTGTATGTGGTTAACAGGCATCAGAATAGCCCCTAGGTTTGTTTCTTTAGTATAAGATCTTGCTGGAAGCAGCAAGAAGAGCTCATTGCCCATTTCATCTCCTAATGTTCCTGGGTGCATGGTAAACAGGAATCCAAGTGGCAAGCTCCTCAGCTCCTCCATTCCTCCATAGCACAAATCACGAGTTGCTGACCAAGAACAGAAAGACTTGCCTGCCCTGAGTCAAATTGGCCAGTTCTGTATTTTAGTCCCACTTGCCAACGCCACCCCACCAGTTAGTTCTATATGCTAGCTTCTGCTGTCAAGATACTTCCCGGGGTTAGCACTAGAAAGCCAAACGCATACCAGCTGGGGCAAAGGAGAAACACATCGGCTCTCACAATTGAGATAGGACAGCTTCAGGTAGACTTGCGCTCCGTTACTGCAATAAGCACCCTGCCTCTCCACAGTCTGTCTTCTCCATGCTGGATTCATCCGCAGACTCCACACAGTGGAAGGTGGCTGTCATCAGAACACCAAACTTTTGTCTTTCCGTGTGCAGAACCAGCAGAGAAGGCTCCCGTCTTAGTTATGTGCTTTCTATTGCTGGAAAAAATACCATGCCCAAAAGCAACATGGGGAGGGAAGGCTTTATTTCATTTTATACCCCTCAGCTCACACTCCATCACTGAGGGATGAAACTCAAGGCAGGAACCTGGAGGCAGGAACAGAAGCAGAGGCCATGGAGAAAGGCTGCTTACTGGCTTTTCCTCATAGATTACTCAGCCTGCTTTATTATAAACCCAGGACCAGCTGTGCAGGGATGGAGCCACCACAATGGGCTGGACCAGTCCACATCCACATCACTCACTAATCAAGAAAAAGCATCACAGACTGTTCACAGGCGAAGCTTATGGAGTCACTCTCTCAATTCAGAGCCCCTCTTCCCAGGGATTCTAGCTGCTGACAAGTTGACAGAAAACCCACATACCTTTCCTGAGCCCGTGGCTGCGGTCAGGTGTGGATCACACATCTAACCCGGGAGTGGGGATCAGGGCCATTGCCGCCAGGATTGTGGGATTGGAAGTGGAAGAAAAAGTCCCCAAAGCAAACCCAGGCTGCTGAACTAGGATATAGTTCAGTGGTAAAGGCCTTGCCTAGCATGTGTAAGGATCCCAGTTCAGCCCCCAGCACTGCAGAAAAAAGAAGGAATGAGTGGGGCAGGGAGGAGGAGAGGGGCAGAGGGAGGGAAGGGAGAGGAAGGGAGGGGAGGGAAGGAAGAAACCAGGTCTGCTGGGTTGCTCTCTAAGGGAAAGACCGCTGTCTACAGAAAGAACGGCTAGAGAGATGGCACAGTGGTTTAGAACCCTTGCTTGTTCAGAGGCTTGGTCCCCAGCACCCACATGATGGCTCGCGGATGTCTATAGCTCCAGTTCCAAGGGACCTGATGCCTTTTTTTAACCTTCACAAGCGTCAGACACGCACGCGATACAGACATACATGCAGGCAACACACCCACACACATAAAATAAATAATTAAAAATTATCAGTAAAATAAAAGGAAAGAAAGGGGGGGAGAAAGAAAGGGTGGCTGTCGCGGAGACCACTCTGCCGGGGAACTATGTTTAGCATTGCCTGGGGACAATCTGCAGTCCAGAAAAGCTGGTGCTTGCAGAGAGATTGACTTCTGGAAGAAAGCGATGCCCTCAGTAATAATCCTGCCAAAAACTGTTGCCTCGTGCATTAGGCTCTCCCAGAGGGTAACAGGAACCCGCAAGTGACAGGAAGCTCAGCTCGCAACGGCTGAGGGAAAAACCCAAATCTGATAGAGTAAGTATTTTTAACAACAGGCGTAAATAAAGATTTTCTTACTGCAAAACATACATAGATGGGCTGTTTTCGGTAAACAACACATATGTTATTTAAGTAAATTTTCTTTCATATTTAATACACTGCATATGTGCTTCTAAATACTTTACTATTTGGCCGGGCTGCGGGTGTAGATCTACAGACAGAATGGTTGCCGCAGATACACAAAGCCCTGGGTCTGACCCCCAGCACTTTAGAAACCAGGCATGCTGGAGGATGCAGGGCAGGAGTGTAAGTGTAAAGCCATCCCTGACAACAGCCTGCACTATATGAGACTTGTCATGTACACATACAAAAGAAATGGTTAGTTTTTTTGTCGAAAATAGGATTATTGGGGCTAGAGAGATAGCTCAGTGGTTAGGAGCACTGGCTACTCTTCCAGAGCATTAGGGTTCAATTCCCAGCACCCACATGGCAGCTCGTAACTGTCTGCTCCAGCAGATTCAATACTCTCATACATGCAGGCAAAACACCAATGCACATAAAATAAAAATAAGTAATAAATCACTTTATTAAAAGTAGGATTATTTAATACTTTCTGTAACCTGAATTCCCTATATAAAATGATCTGGAGTTTCTACAACTGTGATTACGTCATTCTTCTCCTGTTGACACATATAAATTTTCAAAAGAAAAAGTGAAAAAAATCAATTAAAAGAGAAAGAATTAGAGGCTGGAGAGATAGCTAAGTGGTTAAGAGCACTGACTACTCTTCCAGAAGACCCAGGTTCAATTCCCAGCACCCATTTAAGTGGTGTAAATCCAGTTTCAGGGTGATCTGACACATTCACACCATTGCACATAAAAAATAAAGTTAAATAAATCATTAAAAAAATTATTTGAGCTGGGCGGTGGTGGCACATGCCTTTAATCCCAGCACTCGGGAGGCAGAGGCAGGTGGATCTCTGTGAGTTCGAGGCCAGCCTGGTCTACAAGAGCTAGGAGAGAGAAAGAGAGAGAGAGAGAGAGAGAGAGAGAGAGAGAGAGAGAGAGAGAGAGAGAATATTAGACTCAGGAGAAGCTTCACAACCATCCCCTCCCAAAAGCCCATCGTTAAGATTAGAGTGCTGTGGATCCAGCCACTCCCAAAGCCCACCTCCAGACCTCCTCATCCAGGACCAAGTCTTCAGTTCCAAGATTTGATTGACATTTCACTTCCAAACCATGGGAGCTCACAACTGAAAGGCTTGGATCTTAGTGTAGGGTTCTATTGGGAGGTAGAGCCTAGGAGAAATAGGGTAGGTAGGCCATCAAGAGAAGGGGGAGGGGAGGTGCATGTGTATGTGTGTGCGCGTATGTGTATGCATGCGTATTCGTGCATGCGTGTGTGTGTGTGCGTATGTGTGTGTGTGTCGTGTGTGTGTGTGTATGCGCTCGCACACATGAAGCTTTCAAACATTCAGCGCTAGTCCCATTCTCGTTAATATTACAGTTACTACTACTATGACTATTAATATACCTAATATTAATTACTTCTTAATTATGCAAGCTATAATCCCACTGAGCCTGGTCATGTGAAGATACTAGCATAGCCTAACATTGCTTTCACCCTCTGGAGGATTCACCCATGTCCCCAGCCACCACAGGGCTGTCCCCAGACGCGCTGTTTTCCTTTTGCACACCGCCGCCCTCTAGTGGCAAAGGGAGTATTGCTCCGTAACGACGACATGGACCTTTATTTGGGTGGAACTTTCTGGTTTACGAAAACAGTTTGATGGTGGGGAATAAGCCTGCTGGCAGATCCTGCTAAGGGGCGTGATTGGTGGCCCTGCCCTCCTTAATCACACAAAGCCTGAAAAGATCGCAGCGAAGCCTCCTGGTGACTGCTCTATTGAGGATTGCCCAGAGGGCACACCTCCAGCATACTCTTCTGGAAGTAGCTTGACTGAGGACCACATTACCTGCTCCACGCTGCAGGCAACAGAGGGCTCCCAACCCCGACCCCCTACCCCGAGGCACCGCCTGTTACCGACTGAAGATTCCTGGTCCCTGCAACTACTTCCTCCAGTCACCTCGCCCCACCACTCCCTCTTGCCCTAATCACGCGTAGACTCAGACAGCAAGGGCTTTGGCACCCACCGCAAACCGCAAGATCAGAATCCAGACTCCTTAGGTACCCACCGAGATCGTTACCGGTCTTTTTTGCAGCTGCCTTTTTTTGGGCAATGGGATTTATCTCCCACCCACGCGGCAATAGAAACAGGTCAGATGCAAGCTGTGGGCGGCGCTTAACCAAAATTGCCTCTTGTGGCTGTGTAAGTTGCTGACTGCACAAGGCTCCTGGCCTGGGAGCCGTAGGGACCTGGAATTCAACCCTGATCTGAGAGCAAAGCTGGGTTTTCCGGTGAGGGGCTATGTGCTGAGAGAAAGGGGTGCAGTTTTCTAAAGAGTTTTTTGTAAGCAGGAAGGTACGCGACAGGGACTCTCTTTTTCTAGTTTGTGCAAAAGCACAGAGCGGCTGCTATGGTTTAAATGTGAAAAGTCCCCTACATCCCTACATGTACCTGTTTTGATGACCCTGGACCAGCTCAGTGCTGTTGTAGGAGGCTGTGGGATGTGGCCTCTAGACTGTGTGCTTCGGCCAGTAGGGGCCAACCTTTGGAGGTTCTTTTTTTTGGTTTTTCGAGACAGGGTTTCTCTGTGGTTTTGGAGCCTGTCCTGGAACTAGCTCTTGTAGACCAGGCTGGTCTCAAACTCACAGAGATCCGCCTGCCTCTGCCTCCTTCAGCAAATCCTACCGGCGTGCACCACCACTCAGTAGCGTTTCTGCCAGGCTCTCTGTTTCCTTATTCACCAAGACTAGAGGAGGCCTTGCCACTCCTCCCATCACCGAGGACTCCACCCTTCCTTCCTGGCCATCATGATTTGAAACTGAGTCAAAGCAAACCTCTCCACGTAATTTATTTCTGTCTGTTACTTTGCCACAGTGATGGGAGGCCATCTGCAGCCCTTGGGAACCAGAGAATGCTCCCCGGAGCAAGGGTCCTGGAGGAAGCTTCATCCAGGCTCCTTCCCTGTTCCCACATGGGGAAATTCCTCCAGAGTACCCAGGGCACTAGCCTGATAGGGCACTAGCTGGGGAGGGCGCCAGCCCGGGAGAACACTGGCCTGGGAGGGCGCCAGCCAGAGAGAACACTGGCCTGGGAGGGCGCCAGCCTGGGAGGACACTAGCCTGGGAGGCTAACTTTGTCCAGGTTCTTTGTTGCCCGCCAGGGAGACATTTCTGGTGACTGGAGTTAGCTCTTGTGTGGAAGGCTGGTATTGATGCCCATTTACCACTCTGTCTTGGTGCCGCAAGCCTATCTCTAACAGCCACGCTCATTTTTCTTGTTCCCAGAACACCTCCAGCCTGAGCAACCATTCCAGCCTCCTCATTCTCATGCTATTGGTGTAGGAGGTGTCCCTGGGAGATCACAGAGCTCACGTAAGACCCTCCTGTCTAAGGGGCTGGAGAGCCACCAGTTCAGTGATTAAGAGCACTTCCTGCTTTTCTGGAAGACCTGGGCACACCCACGCGGCAGCTCATTACTTTAACGCTTGCTCCGTGGTTCTCAACCTGTGGATCCTCAATCCCTCTGACAATCAGAAATAACCAGATATTTACATCATGATTCGTAATAGTAACAAAATTAGAGTTGTGTAGTAGCAGCAAAAAAATAATTTTTTTGTTTGGGGCTCACCACAACATGAGAAACAGTATTAAGGGTCTCAGCATTAGAAGGCTGAGAAGCACTGTTCTAGTTCCGAGGACCCAGTGCCCTCTTTTAGTCTCTGAGGACACTGCATGCACGTGTGTTGAGTAACAGTCTCCTCTGAGATGGAAGCATTCCTTCCTTCAGGGAAGCTCCCTCAACAGGAAGGTAAACACAACACACCTTCAGGAAGTCCCTAAAACTGACCAGATTCACCAGGTCCCTCTCTGTCAGAGTAAGCAATAAAACTGAGAGTCCCTCCGAGGAGTGGAGTTGAGCTGCAGGCCAAATTACAAAGAAAACTCTGAGGCCACCGGACCAGCTGCCTGGAAGTGGTTTAGCCCAGAGTCACCTGGAATGGACAGTCTCCAGTCTGTGCTGATGTGCAGTGTGTTTTGGGTTCCCAGCTTCGGTGAGCAGCCTGTAAGTAGCCGTTCACCCACACTCCTCCAAGTAAACCCAATAAAACTCATTGCTTTACCAAACTGGACTTGGGTGTTACCTAGTCTTTGGTCCACTGTGGGCTCCTGACCTGTTGGGAGCTATGAACCCCCCAGATCCTGAATTTCTGGTAAACAACTTGTAATGCTTGCAGCTGCTCTGAGCACGAGACCCTCAGGAGTTCCTGATGGCAGGGGAGTGGATTCTGGTGGATTTGGTTGGGGTGTGGCTACCAGCTAAGGATCTCTATATAAGTGACTCTGGTACACAATAAAGGGGCATTCTGGCATCAAGAATGACCCGTGTCTCTGAGTCTTTGTGTGTTTCAATCTCCAGCCCCTTGCCCGGTTCACGAACTGTTTGGTAGTGCACAGAGCACAGACGGGCGTGGTGCATTACACTGATCTAGGGTAAGATATTTCTTGCATCTCCTCGGGAAATGTTTTGTCATATAATAACATGGTGTACATACAAGCAATCAGGCAAAACCATGATATGTACAAAATAGAAATAAAGAAAAACTTTTAAGCTTGTTTTTAAAGAGACCCCACTGTCTGACACTTGGACAAGCTCTTCCCATCTCTGTACCCATAATAAAGCCAACCCACCGGTCCTAGGACGGCAGCAGAAGCTGGGAACAGGAACAGGCTGTCACAGGATTAACACGGGCTAGGACTTGGGTATGTAGGGTAACATGGGCCAGATCAGTTCAGTCTGAGACAGCCAAGTACAAAACCAGACAAAATCAGAATAGATGAGCCTCCCAGGTACCTACGGTGCCCCGGAGGCTTCTAGATTAGCCTTGTCTTGAACATCTCGGGGCTAGCCACTGTCTCCAGCCTGCCACCTAGTTCGGTGGCCACCCTCCCCAGAGCAGCCAACTTCTAGAAGCACCAGCCTTTTAGAGGCTAGTACAACCAGAGTCTGGTGGTTTTGCAATGAACTCGGTCTCATCCTCAAGTTCCACATAGCTGGGTCTAGAATGAAGCATGGGTTTTGCAGGGAGACCCAAATCTTTGTGCGGGCTAACCATTCACTGAGACATGTGCACACGATCTAGAAGAGGAACTATAAACTATTGGGCCCCTGAGGACCCAAGCCCACAGCCTGCTGGGGATGACCCCAGGCGCTGAGTATGAATAAGTATCCAGCTGTAAGCGGGAATAATAGCAGGGTTAGGATGAGCCCTCCACTTCCTACGTACATTAGCGGGGAGGGGCAGGTGGAAGGTTTTGTACCTTCCTCTTAAAAGCACTTTTTGTTCCAAAGATGAAAGTGTGCCTAGCTCCAGGAAAAAGTAGAGAATTTGCTTTTAAAAGCATTCGCTCATAAAATAATAATCTGGGAGGTTTGGGATAGAGGATGATCCAGGCACTGAGTCCCCAGAATAGCCCAAGGTGAAGAACACTCAGCTGGGTCAGATGTTCCAGAGATTGTGAGGAAGTATCAGGGCCCAGACTGCAGAGGGCATGAGTAGATTCCTAGAGCCTCTGAGGGGACTACTCTGCAGGGCCGGCAGAGGCGAGGACTGTCAGTGTCCACACGTGAAGGGGAGGGTGTTTGAGTCCGAAAGATGTACAGCCAAGGCCTGGGCTCTGCATATGCTTTGGGTGGAAGGATGAAAACGGGGCTTTCAGGACACATGTAAGTCCTGGGATCCTTGTCTAATTCCCCGAACAGGGCAGCCCTGAAAATGGACTCAGTACAGCTGGTACACACCCTCGTAAGAACTGAATGACCACGCTTTGAGGGAAAGGAGGCAGCATTTCTTATGCCTGAATCAGGTCCAAAATTGCACATTACTGCCCACTGCCTGGTCTACAGAGCCAGTTCCAGGACAGGCTCCAAAGCTACAGAGAAACCCTGTCTCGAAAACAAATAAATAAATAACAAAGCAAGGTGATAGAATTCAACTAGCAACGAGTTCATCTCCAAAGATACTCCCAAAGGTGAGGGCTTGCATTTAAACGTAAGCCAGACGTCAGAGAGGCATTGGAACCAGCTGGTTTCTGTCAGCTCTCACCTGAAAATCAAGCAGATGAGCCCCCAGCCACACATGCCCCAAACAAGGGACTGTTCACACCAATGGGGGGAACTCAGCTTGGCCCCTCCTTTCTGTGCAAGAAGCTGCCTTAAAAAAAGAATCAAGATTAGATTGAGAAATCAAGACGGATGAGGAGCACAGGAGAATAGAAGGTTGCAGGTCCAGCCAGGCGGTGGTGGCGCACGCCTTTAATCCCAGCACTCAGAAGACTGAGGCAGGTGGATCTCTGTGAGTTCGAGGTCAGCCTGGTCTACAAGAGCTAGTTCCAGGACAGGCTCCAAAGCTACAGAGAAACCTCGTCTCAAAAAATAAAACAAAACAAACAAACAAACAAACAAGAACAGAAAGAAAGGAAGGAAAGGAAGAAAGAAAAAGTTAGTTTAGTTCCAGGCCAGTCTAAGGAGCCAGTGTGTCACACATGGCTTTCAGTGACGGTGTTCACAGATTAAAGGATCCAGTAATCCAAGCCCATGTGGGTGAGGGATGATGGCCAGGAGCCATTAGGAGACAATTAGCAATTGTTGGACAGGCTTCAGAGTGTGGCTAGGAACCTCTGAAGGGCCTAGGTGCCTGGGCTGAAGCCAGGGGGGTAGAGTGGCCTGCATGCAGGGCTAGATGGGGAAGCAGCACCTTGCTCACCTGGGAGCTCCCAGGCTGGCTTCTACTCATGGGTCCTCAGGGTCTTCGCAGCAGGTGGCTTGGGGCAGGCAAGGGTGCCCATAGCTGTGGGAACTAGACTAGCTGCTGTGTCTCTGTCTTGGCTAGTACTGGAAAAGCATGCTGGGCTCTTGTACTTTAGAGACCTTGCCGTAGTACCCTACTCTTTCCCCATTGCCACCAGTCTCTGAGAGAACTGCTTCTGGGTTTTCCTCCGGAAAACCTGTGGCTACTCTCCTTTGTTTTTTTGTTTTTGTTTTTGTTTTTTGTTTGTTTGTTTGTTTTGTTTTTTGAGACAGGGTTTCTCTATAGCTTTGGAGCCTGTCCTGGAACTAGCTCTTGTAGATCAGGCTGGCCTCGAACTCACAGAGATCTGCTTGCCTCTGCCTCCCAAGTGCTGGGATTAAAGGCGTGCACCACCACCGCCCGGCTTTCCTTTGTCTTGAACCACTTTGTCTGGCTGCCAATATCTTTGATTAGACTATTGTTTTCTATTTTGTCACGACTTCCTGGTGACACACTCTCTGCCCTTCCAGTAGACTTTTGCAAGGTGATTTGAGATGGGAAACCCCCCTGCCTGATGTCTCTTTAGGCTAGCAAGTTTCATGCCCAGTGGCCGATTTATTTCACAAGAGGACTATATCCCCATCCTTGGGGATCCCCTCGAGATGCTCCTAGGACATGTGTCTCCTCCCTCAGACTCTGACCCTAGGTACCCTGCCAGTCTGTCAGGAAAAGCCTTATATAACCCTTGATGTGAGGAGGGGGCCGCTTCCTAGGTCTTGCATCCCCCAGTTGGACTGTACGGCTTTGTTCCCCCTGAGTCTTTTGGACATACGTGGCCCTAACTAGATCATTTTAAGCATTGAACATCAGACCCAGAAAGATCAGCTGTGACCGGGGACGTTAATTCACGGTACAGGGAAGCTTGCCACAAATTCTACAGTCAGCGCCGTCCACTCATACCCATCAGCTATGGCCCCACCTCCCAGGAGACTGGGGATCCCAAAGGGAGGCTTAGTCAGCCTTATGGCACTATGACAAAGCGTCCAAGTCAAAACAAAATCAACTTGAGGATGTTAAGGTTGGCTGAAGAGCTGGGGACGGTGGAGAAGATAATAAGCCAGCTTTCCACTGGGGCATGAGATAGTTAAGCCAGCCAAGATGGGAGGGAAGAGAGGAGGGAGGAGAAAGAGCACCGCCAATCTCAGCAGGCTCTGGTGGGCGCCCACAAAGCCACTCCCTGAGAGGCAACACGAGGAACTGTTGCCTTTCCCCTAATAAACCTTTCCGCTTCCACCAGGGTCTAAGAAAGGGATCCTCTGGTGCAGTGGGGACCAGAAGGGGGGCAATTGATGGGTCAAGAGTTGTAAGCTGGGGGCTGGAGACATGGCTCAGTGGTTCAGACCACTGACTCTTCTCCCAGACAGTTCCCAGAGTTCGATTCCCATCATTCACATGATGGCTTGCAACCGTCGGTAACTCCAGTTCCAGGGGATCTGATCTCCTTGTGTGCCCCTTGAGCCCTGGATGCCCATGGTACACAGGCTTACATGCGGACAAAACACCCATACAGATAAAATAGATGAATTTCTTTTTTTAATATTGTAAGCCTAGCACTAGAGAGAGAGGCTCTGGTCTGCGCCCCATCCTGGGAAGTAATCTTTCGGCTTTGCTTGCTCACCCACTGAAAACAAAACCTGACCTATCTGTACCCTGGTGTGAGTGCTCCCTCCAGGCATAAGATCCCAGTAGCTAGCATCAGATGGAATTTGGGAGGAGGGAATCTCCCCAGCCAAAGCAGGGGACAATGCTTCAGTTCCTGTCCGAGACTGGCGGGTGGATCCCTGACTTTAGGCATGAGGCAAGGCAGAGTATCATGGTGGCAGAAGGCTGTGGCCAAAGATGCCGCTCATCTCGTGACAGCCAGGCTCATTCAGCTATGAATTCATCAATGGATTAACCCATTGATAAGGTTAGCACCCTAGGGATCAAATCACCATTCAATAGCACTTGAGAACCAGGCCTTTAATGTATGAGCTTTTTGGAGGCCACTATATCCCAACATAACAGGGTGGGACTCCCAACAAAGGCCATGTGTGTTCTAACATTGATGACTCAGGGAGGCATTTTTCCCATAGATGGCTTTTCTCCAGGTCTGCAGTAAACATCCATGCAAACAGCAGGAATGTTTTCTAAAGCCCAAGGCTGCCTCATCAGCATGCCTGATGGGAAGCCACCTTCTGTGCCGCAGCCAGGGACTCATTTGTCTCTGCAAGGCCCTTCCCAGCTACAGGTGAGTCCTTTACTAAATGAGAGCTGCCTTATGCCTCAGGGAACAAATAGCCCTGAGAGCTGCAAGAGAGTTGCAAGCATTGGAGACTCATGCCTAAGACACTTCACCTAAGGAGCTAGGTGAAGCCCGAGCTGCAGGGGCTGGCCAGGACACTAGCCCCACACTAGCCCAGGACCTGCAGAAACCAGACCAGCCAGCGTGAGGATGACATACCTGCAAAGCAAGAGGACTGGGTGCTGGCACCTGCTTGGCTCCTGGTGAGAGCCTTGTGCTGTGTCATAATATGGTGGCAAGAGTCCCATGGCAAGAAAATGGAAGCACATGAGAGGTAGCTTGAGTTTTATAACAATGCCACTCCTGGGGGAAGCTATTAATCTGTGAGCGGATTTCAATGAAAACGTTTTCCATTTATTTTCTTCTTTTACATGTATGCATGTTTTGGCTTGTGTATATTTAAGCTCTCCTTACACACACCTGGTGCCTGAGGAGATCAGAAGAGAATGCCAGCCTCCCCTGGTACTGGAGTTATAGATGGTTGTGAGCTGCCATGTGGATGCTGGAGATGGAGCCTGGGTGCTCTGCGAGAGCAACAAGCACTCTTAACCCCTGAGTCATCTCTCCAGCTCCAGTGAGTAGATTTAGCCATCTGAGGACTCCTGTCTGATCATCTCCCGACAGCCCCATCTCTAAAAATATCATGAAGTCGGAACCTGAGGGGTATGTCTCCCACAAGTGAATTTGGGATTCAAAATATCAACAGAACCTTTCAGAGTCATTGCAGAGTGAATGGACCCAATGGCTCCTTTGACAGGAACATGGCTTGAACATCACGGGGACCTCTGACCGTGGTCTCTAGTGTGGTGACATTGCTCCGAGAGGAGGAAGGAGGATGGTGCTGATGCTATGAAGGAGGAAGCGTCAGGAGGCTTCCCCCCCCCCCCCACCAAGGGCCCAACAGTAGCAGAAAGCATGTATGCATGGGAGCAGAAAAATAAAACAGGAATTATGAAATTCAAGCTGCAGGATCTAGGTGGGAGGAATTTTGGCTGTGTGTATTCGTTACTGGCAAAATACATCACTGAAGCAAAGGAAGGCAGGGAGGAAAGACTGATTTGGGCTCACAGGTTTTTTTTAATTATTATGTATACAGTATTCTGCCTGAAATCATGCTTGCATGTCAGATCCCATTATAGATGGCTGTGAGCCACCGTGTGGTTGCTGGGAATTGAACCCAGGACCTCTGGAAGAGCAGCCAGTGCTCTTACCCTCTAAGCCATCTCTCCTGCCCCTGGCTTGCAGTTTGAAGGTCCAGTCCATCTTGGGGGAGAATGAAGGGCAGCAGGAGCCTGAGGCAGCCAGTCACATTGTATTCATAGTCAGAGAGCCATGGATACTGGTGCTCAGCTCCTTTCCTCCTTTCATTCAGTCCAGGGGATGGGGCTGCCCGCATTTAGGGCAGGTCCTCCCCACAGTTAAGTCTCTCTGGAGAAACCAGGGAAGTGTTCCCACAGTGAAGATTAATCACAACATTTTGTATTTGTATTTCCACTTTCCTTAATGTTTAAATTTTGTCAACTACAATCTAGGAGAGAAAGAGAATAAAGGAGACACGATGAGCCAAGCACCCTGCCCATTGCCTCATTTTGGCATTATCTTTGAGCAAGTATTCACTAAACCACTGGGTGACATCGTCCCAGAGTCGGAATGGACATGTCAGACTTTGTTTTCAGACATGGCAAGTATTTCTAGAGCGCCAGAGACAAGCATTCAATGACAGAACAAACACCCGAGCCTGTTGGCCACTCACAGTGCTCAATGTTGTCCAGAATGAGATGGGGATGGTGGGTCACGCTCCCATGGCCGCCTCTAAACCTTTGAGCAGGTGGAGGAACGGGGGCAGAGGAGCCATGCCAAAAGGAACCACCCACTTGTCCTCGTGTGTGCCCATGGCCCTAGAAAGGCCTAGGATGCCCGGGGCGGGGGACATAGCGGCAAATCCAAGTGGTCATGATGGTTCCTCTCTGTGGAATCAGGCTGTGGTAAACTCGCACAGGCAAACAAGCCCGTTACTGTCAGATTTCCTTGACCAGTGAACTCTAAGGCGTGACCAGGGTTCCTGCCGGGCCACTTCCTGGAACCAGCTAGTGATCTGGAACTGGCATTAGGTGTTCTCAGGGGCCCTTTAGCCGGGTCATGAAGCTGGCCCAGACAATTCAGGAACACCATCAACAAATAAAAAGACATTCAACCTCATACTCATGCATAATTAATGAAACGCACGTTGAAATTCAATATTTTCATCCGTCTGCTGTTTGAAAGCTAAGGAGATTGATAGCATGGGGCCCTGGTGAGGCTGAAGGGAATGAGACTTAGAGACTGTTCGCCCAGCCTCGACTGGGTCATTGGGAGCCACCCATCACATTTGAAATTGTGACCACCCATCAGCTCAGCTGTTCCGCTCGACTGAATCTACTCTGAGGTGTTTAGAGACACGCGCTTTTACAAACAAGCTACAGGAATGGTGACCGAGCATCAGACCCACAGCTTGGCCCCTCGGAGGCATTGCACTGCTTTAACAGTTCAAATGCTCGCCTGCGGGGGCAGCGTATTGAAAATAAAGATCTGAGTAGCTACAACATCAGAGAGCACTTCAAATCATCCAGGAGACTGCAAAGCCAGGGGGTACTCATGCTGAGAACCGGAGATGGAAACTGGACAGGCAGCTGGGGCAGAAGCCCGAAAGCAGCAGCTCCAGCGCCCTTGGCTCTCTGGTCTCACCAAGAGAGAGCTCTGGTTTCTCAGCTCCTGGTAAATGAGTGTCCCTGCCTTGAGGCTATACACAAGGGCATGGCTGGAGACCAGTCCAGACACTAATCCCAGCAATCGTGGAACTTAATCTCTGGATTTTCACAATGGAAATGGTTTCTATCTATTCCCCGATTTCAGCCTATCTCCTAAATGATGGCAGAGTGACCTTTTCAGGACGGGAAACGTTACAGTAGCCTTGACCGGATTCTACTGAAACCCATTAAGGGAAATCTGTTTCTTCCTGTCAAAAAAAAGGGACTCTACCTCTAGCCTTGGGTGGAGACCTGACATTTCAAGCTACCCAAAATGTAAGAGTTATCCATTGGGCCTATCAATCATCTGGCCAAGGGACCACCCCTCAGAAAGGCTGATTCACCTTAGGCCATGCTAAAGATGGGAGAAATAATTATTCCCTAAATGAGATAATGTGCTTTTCCTTCCCAGAACTCCAGTCCTCTGAACAGTCAATACAGAACCAGAAGGATATGTTAGATCTGACTCCCTGAGTGAGTTAGAGCTGAGCCCCTTGACTCAGAAAGATGCAACCTCCTCCATGTCTTCTGTCTCTTTCTGATGCTGGCCAGGGCCCCAGTACATTTCCCCAGGCATTCTGGGCTTTTTCATTCTTTCCCTGATGCTACACTGACCGCCCTGACACACACACGGCTGCTTGCTGAACCTCCACGCCTAGCCCAAAGTGAGGGAAAGAGAGAAGAGTGAGAGGATTAAGGACCGCAGTGGGTATCTGATCTTCTTTCTACATCTGATCACTCAAGAGAGCTGGGTAGCTCGCCTGGCTTAGGGTGTTCCACCAAGGAGTTGGAAATGGCCTTCTGGCACCAGGGCTGTTGTGACAGTGCAGGGACACCAAAGTCTAGCTCTTATTTCAAAGGAATCCAAAGACGTGGTTTCTGCCACTTGCATTTTGAGTAAAGAATGTGCCGTGCAGATATGTTAACCCAATACAAACTTAATTGAGGGACTATGTAGACCAGGTTAGCCTGTGAGGGTATCTGGAGGATGGGGGAGTGTCTTGATTGGCAATTGATGTGGAAAGGCCCAGCCCAGTGTGGGTGGCATTACTCACTAAGCAGGAAGTTCTAAACTGTAAGAGAGGTCAAGTTATAAGCACAAGCAAACAAGGAATGTGAGCACACTGATTCCTCTCTGCTCTAGACCGCGGATGTGATGTGACGAGCTGCCTTGAATTCCTGCCTGGACTTCCCCTCAGTGATGGACTGTAACCCGGAATAAACCCTTTCTCCTCTGAGATACTTTCTATCATTTCATCACAGCAATTGAACCGAAACTAGAACACTAAAGTATGGCAAAAGGACGGCAGACACACGAGAAGGATACACAGTGTCTCCTGAAGCCTACAGAATTGAACCTATGAGCGGAGAAGGATACACAGTGTCTCCTGAAGCCCACAGAATTGAACTCACGACTGCAGAAGGATACACAGTGTCTCATGAAGCCTAGAGAATTGAACTCACGAGCACCAACCCGCTGACAACAGGAACCTGGAGACTCAGGCAGTGTTTGTAGATCTTCTCCCTGGAGTTTCTCCCCTGTGGTTCTGACACTCCAGCTCTGTCTTTCTCACATCAAGTGCTAGATTCCTACAAAGGAAGACCTCATATGGCAGTCACAGGGAAAGGCGGTGCTATAGGCACAAGCATACTGTGCTGACCACCCAGGGTGGCCAAGCCCTCCCAGGAAGGCAGCTTACTAGGTTGGAAGGACTGCCAGGGCAGAGTCCCACAGACTGAGTGGCTTCAATTATCCCCTCAATTCTGAAGACCAGAAATTCGAGATCACAGCGTCAGGAGGGTTGGCTCCTTAGGAAAGCATCTACTCTTTGCCCTACCCCTAGCTTCTCCTAGCTTTGATGGCATCCTCCATAATTTATTTGGTTTGTTTGGCTTCTGGGTACATTCTCCCGATCTCTGCCTTCAAGTTTTGGCATTTTCTCTGAGCACAGGTCTCTGCAAATGTCTTCTTTTTCTGGAGATACCAGCTATATTGCATTAGTATGGCCTCTCCTCAGCTAAATGACCCTGTTTCCAGCTGAGGTCCTGGGAGAAAAGACTTCAATATATAAATCTGTTGGGTGGGAAACAGCTCCCGCTGAAAAATGGAAAGTGGAGAGCAGCTGAAGACGGTAGATTTGAGGCAGCAGAGGCAAAGGGGAGGAGGAAACCCAGCTGGCTTTGGTGTTAGGAAAGCGAGGATGGAGGATTCGAGGACAGGAACGTACCCAGGTGCCGTGATGTATGTCTGATCCCTAGTGCCTTTGTCACCACCGACCTTCTCTAACAGAATTGTCCCCACCCATGTCCCAAGTACAATTCAAACCTCTGCTGTCTTTTCTGTCATCCTTCCTACCTTCTCAAAACCTTCTTCAGAAGAGGCACCCTTGCCATCAAATCCAGCAGACTCTGTTCTGATCATGTGTCCCTTATAAACCTCTGGTGGTTTTTGCACCCTTCTCTTTCATCATTTCTTCCTTTTTTTTCATGTATTTTGTTTTATTAGGTTTTTTGTTGTTGTTGTTGGTGGTGGTGGTAGTGGTGGTCTTAGTTTGGTTTTTGTTTTTTTCAAGACCGGATCTCTCTGCTACTCACTCTGTAGACTAGGCTGGCTTTGAACTCACAGAGATTCACCTGCCTCTGTCTCCCAAGTGCTGGGATTAAAATCATACACTAGCTCAGCCTGGGTGTTTTATTTGTAATTTTTGTTTTAGAAAGATTTTTTTGAACTGGAGAGATAATTCAGTGGTTATGAGCACTGACTGCTCTTCCAGAGGTCCTGAGTTCAATTCCTAGCAACTACATGGTGGCTCACAACCATCTGTACTGAGGTCTGGTGTCCTCTTCTGGCCTGCAGGTATACATGCGGGCAGAACACTGTGTACATAATAAATAGATAGATAGATAGATAGATTTTTTTTTAAAAAAAAGAGGCTTTCCTTGAAATAAATTTTCCTTGAAATATATGCAGATGAAGATTGTTTTAAACTCCTGATCCTCCAGCTTCCACCTCTCAGTGCTGGGGTTACAGGCATTGGTCACCCCATACCCACCTGGAAATCACAGTTCTGTGCCTTTTAAGATGCATTTTCATGGTGTTAGGGAGAAAATAGCTCAGCTGGTAAGCCTCCTGCCATGTAAACATGAGACTTGTCTTGCTCATCTGAAGTCAGAGTTAACTGAGTCATCTCTTTTGTCTGATAACCCTACCCTGGAGCACTGGTTACAATAGCAGTGACCTCCAGTGCCTCTACAGACTCAGGCAGTGTGGAAGGACCCTGCAAGGAATCTGTGTTTTAAATGGCTATTCAGGAGCGGGAGAGATGATGGTTCAACGGTAAGAACTTGCTGCGCTATCATGAAGAATCTAGTTCAAATCCCAACACCAACATCAGGCGACTCACAAATACCTGTAACTCCAGGTTCAAGATGCCCGAGCTTCACAAGAGCTCCGTTAGACACCCTGCTATACACATTTCAATGCTAAAAGAAAATCTACAATAATAAACACCATATGCAGGCCAAGCGTGGTGGTGCACGCCTTTAAACCCAGCACTCAGTGCTTCTGTGAGTTCGAGGCTAGCCTGATCTAGAGGGCAAGTTCCAAGAGAGCCAGGACTACCTAGAGAAATTGTCTCAAAAAAAAAAAGACAAAAATACGAAACAAATGAAAAACCCCACAAATCTGTATTGCTACCTCACCAGGCAGGTGGAGGGCCCCACACTTTGTGGGAGTATGAGCGTTCATTTCTCACTTCTTTTTGTTATTGTTATTGTTTGTTTTGGTGAGACAGGGTTTCACTGTGTAAACCTTGGCTGTTCTGGAGCTCCCTACGTTGATCAGACTGGCCTTGAACTCACAAATTCCTTTGTCCCTAGAGTGGTGGGATTAAAGGTGTGGGCCAAGGCCCCTAGCTCATTCCTCATTCTCCAAATGTGTTAGTTCCACACTTCCAGAGTTGGAATCAGGACTGGAATCGTTTACCCTCTCCCAAATTGTGCAACCAGTGACCCTCTGCCACTATTTAGAAGAACATCTCATCCCTTTCCTTTGCTCTGATACTTCTGAAATCCTTGTCCACACGGATTTAGCCAATGGCTTCCCGCCTAATCTATAACAGAACCCACACGCGGTACAAAGCCAACTCAGGGAACGGGTGGGGCTCGGGATGAAGGAGACGGGAATCTGCTGGTCTCAGGTTCCCAGGGCTGCTTTTAGAGCCACCCCACCCTGTGACTCGCTCAGCCAACCCCGCCCAGCAACCTGTGCCACGGAAAGGCGGGGCTGGACCTCCGAGAGGCGTGGCCAATTCGTAGCCACAGCCAATCACAGAGGGGTCCTTTAGAGAAGCGTAAAGTTGACAACTTCAGGGACAGCGCGAAGTTTCTGGGAACCCTGCCTAGTTACGGCGCTCGGCGTGTCCCGGGGACTCGGCGCGCGGGATGGAATGGACCCGGGAAGCTTCTGGGGGAGGCCAGGCCGCGGCCGGGTCCCCAGAGGAGCCCTTAGAAAGCCCGGAAACGGAGCAACTGCAGATCCCCGTGGAGGCACCGCAACCCCGGGTTCCCGACGGTAACCCGAGACCGGAGCGGACTGGGCGGGAGGCGGCGGACGCAGACCTCCGGGAGCTCTCGGAGGAGAAGCCGCAGCCTCCGGCTTGGTCTGGTCCCCCGCGCTTGCCGCCGCTCAGCCTGGGCTATGGCGCTTTCCGCCGCCTGGGCTCATGCAGCCGCGAACCGCCGTCGCCGAGCCCCAAGTGGGCCGAGCAGCCCCGGGACGGCGAGGCCGAGCAGCAGCCCTGGACGGCGTCAGGAGAGCCCGGGTCCTTTGCGCCCATGGAGCTGCAGGTAGACGTGCGCGTTAAACCCGTGGGCGCGACGGGAAGCAGCCGCTCTTCCTCGCCCGCGCCGTCCACGCGCTTCCTCACCGTGCCGGTGCCAGAATCGCCCGCCTTCCCCCGCCGCTCCGCGTCCACGCTCCCGCGGCTGCCACGCGTCCCGTCATCGGGCTCCACGTGGGGTCGTGCATCGCCGCTGGCCGCCACCCCGACCGAGTGGATCGGCCCTGCCGAAGGCAGCGCTGTCCCCCCGGGATCACCCACCTGTCGCTGCCGCTGTCAGGAGCCCGGACTGAGCAAAGAAGATGCCGAGCTGCTGCAGCGCGCAGGAATGGACAGCAAGAAACTGCCACGAGCCATCACGCTCATAGGTGAGTGCTCAGCAGTGTCGGTGTCCAGGCCCTGAACCAGACTAACCAGGATCCCCGCTGGCTGCCTCCAAGCCCATCCTGCTTCTCCGTCTAAGAAATAATAAGAACCAAACCAGGATCCTGCCCCTCCCCCGGGGAACTTCCTTATTTTTTCTCAGTGTGAGCGGCATCTCGGAGAAGTACAAGTAGAAGGAACTTCGGGTGAGGGGAAATGATTCACAATCACGTGGCCTGGGTACGCCTCCTAGGACGAGGCTTCTTCCCCCCCACCCCGCCCCGCCTTGAGGAGGGTCACCCATCCGTGCACCCTGAGCTGGCCTGATGCCAGACGTCTGGGATGTGCGTGGGTTTTGTTTTGGTTGTGAAGGGGAAGCGAGCCAAACACTGAAGAAAGCCCCCGTGTTAGTTTGCTTTCTCTTACTGTGATAAAGCACTGACCAAAACCAACTTGGGGAGAAAAAGATTTATTTGGTTTATAGGTTGCAGTCCATCAAGGGAAGCCAAGGCAGGAGCCTGGAGGCTAGAATTGAAACCAAACCACGGAGGAAGGCTGCTTCCTGGCTTGCTTTCTTATACCACCCCACCCCGCCTGCACCCCATCCCTCCCGTGGTTCCGCCCTCGGTAGGCTTGGCCTTCCCACATCCATCCTTATACTAAAATGCCCAACTGACTTGCCTACAGGCCAATCTGATGGAGGTATTTTCTCAAGAGAGCTTCCCTTTTCCAGATGACGCTTGCTTGTCTCAAGCTGACAAAACAGTAACCAGCCAGCCCCCTAAAGGTTACAAGTTGTTCTGTGTGAGGAATGGCTCTGTTGTTTAGGTTTACTACGGGGCCATCCTTGGTTGGGGGTGGTAGAGGTTCATTAGAGACTGGCAAGACCAGTCTGAAGGGGCCAAGTGCCTTGCCCAGCGGGTCAACTGCCCCAATATGGGGCAATGAAAAGGCAGGACAGTAGCCAGCAAGTTCCTAGGAGTCCTCAGACAGAGGGAAGATCTCTAAGACCGTGGAGAATTCTGTGAGTAGTTATCTGCGGAGGATATGAGTTCACCGTTTCTGTTCTAAGTTTCCCACACACTCAGTGCCTCTTGCTCATACAGATTCATTTTCTTGCATTGGAGGTCTGACAGGGCTCCTAGTCCAAGGTGGGGGGATCAGCAGGTCTGTGCCTCTCACTGAGGTTCTGGGGGTGGAGGTGGAGGCTCAGATCCTCTGCTGTCAGCCCCAGTGGTATTAGGCTGGGTTCTTCTGCTCTCTTGCTTTGCCTCCCTCCTCACGGGTAAGGACCCTCATGATCACACTGGGACCAGAACAGCCTCCAGTTCAGGATCAACTGACCTGTATTCCCTGGTTCTAGGGTTCTAGAGGTCTAGGGACATCTTTGGGGCGATGGTATACCAGCCTATAGCCTTTTACCAAATTCTTTCATATTTATTTTTCATGTTTACTTTTAAATTTTATTTTATATGTAGGAGTGTCTGCATGTATATCTGTGTACCACTTTCGTTCCTGGTGCTTACAGAGGTAGGGAGAGGGTATCAAATCCCCTGGAACTGGAATTGAAAGCAGTTATAAGACCTACCTTGTGGGTGCGGGAATCCAACTCAGGTTTCCTGCACGAGCAGCCAGTGTTCTTTAACCACTGAACCATCTCTCCAGTTCCTTTATCAGATTCTTTTTCTTGCTTCCCAGGGGCTGGAATTATAGGCGTGCACCACCACCACCTGGCTCAGATTTTTTTTTTCAAGACAGGGTTTTTCTGTAGCTTTGGAGCCTGTCCTGGAACTAGCTCTCGTAGACCAGGCTGGCCTTGAACTATACCAGAGATCCGCCTGCCTCTGCCTCCGGAGTGCTGGGATTAAGAGCACGTGCCATCACCGCCCAGCCGGGTTCAGATTCTTAAAGAATCTGTGACCTAAGAAGAACCAGCACTGAAGTGACGTTGCTGGGTTTGCTTGAGAAATTAGCTCTGACTGTCTTATGGAGGAAGGCTGAGGCAGCTCGAGGCTGAGAAGAGTCAGGACTTACGGTAGAGGACAGGGCTCAGGAGGCGGAGTAGGTGGGCAGGACCACAGGTTGGATAGAGCTAAGCTAGAAGGGGAGGTCTCTCCCAGGTGTCTGACTGGATGGCAGATTGTCAGCTCTTAAAGGAAAATGTGGGAAGAGATGGAGAAATAAACAAGGATTACGTTGGTGTGTGGGCTCCTGCGTGGCTGGGGAACTCTGCCGAGCGCTTGATCCTGCGAGGTTGAGCAGGTTATCTCAACAAGAGAGGCAGTGTAAACAGAGTCTTAATTGCTGGACACCAGGTCAGCTGCTTCTCAGTCCTGTGTGTACGTAGAAGGAGCAAACCACTGTGGAGAGGGCTGGAAATACTGCTGCTTGGTCTAGTCCCTTCTTTCTTTGGGCGGGTACCCTGAAGGAGCTGTCTAGCAGTTAGTGAAGGAACCAAAGGCCGAGAGATATATTTTAAGACAAGGTCTCAGGTATACTAGGCTGGCCTCGAGCTCACTATATAGCTGAAGAGTGACCTTGAACTGCTGGGGTTTAGGGGATATGCCACTCCACCTGGTTTCTGTGCTGCTGGGGATCACATCTGGGGCTTCAGGCAAGTGTTCTGCCAACTGTTCGGGCAGCTGGCAGGAGGGAGAGGCGGTGGGAAAGCTGAGAAAGGCGAAGGGCTGTAGCCTCCTCTTCTCCCTCACATTTTGGCTTGGACTCTTATCCCCAAGGGAACTTTGGGTTGCTGCCTCACACTCTCATCTGGATTGTGCTTCGTTATCCCAGGATTCTTCACAGGGGCCATGATGGCCTCCAAAGTATATCCTTGGGGGGATGGAAGGTAAAGGCACGGACTTGCCTGCTCTCCAACACTTGGCACACAGTGGCTTCTCAGACAGTCTGTCTATTCGTGCAAGTCAGAACTTATTACTCCCTGCATCCCTCTGGGGAGAAGACAGTGTTTGATCTCAGTGGTTGTCTTGCAATTGGCACACCTCCTATGGAGAAGGGTTGCCCCACCCAGGCCCTGACCTCCGGGAGTCCATACAGCCAGGTGGCCATACAGTGGGGAGCAGTCACAAAGTGAGAGGACAAGTTAGTCTGACTGTGGGGTATTGGGCAGGGAGCCTGTTGGCGATGAGGGCTCTTTGGTGGCGCTGAGACAGTGTTAGAATTCCAAAGATGGCCTAGGTTTGATGGGTCTCAGGGGAGTGGTTAGGATTTTGAAGCAAGGATGTTCTTGGAGCTCAGTGCAGAGGAGACGTCCATGTCATGGAGAGGAGCCGAGGCCCTGGCCAGGGGAACCTGCTAAGCCTCCCACTGGCATAAGCCCCTTATGTTCTTTTGGGGACATGATGTCTTTTAGCAGTAACTGCAGGGCTGTGGGTAGGGAGAAGACGTGTTAAGGGAACCCAGATGTGCCAGTGTTTTTGCCAGCTGAGAGTGTATTTGTGTAAGTTGTGTGACCAAGAGTTGTTTAGTAGGCCGGTAAGGTGACTTACACCTGCAACCCTGGCACCCAGAAAGCTGAAGCAGAGGGCTACATGTGGAGACCCCATCTTTTAAAAAAAAAAGTGGCATGTGTGGGGAAGCCCGTAATCCCAGATGCCAGAGTTGTTCCAGGATTGTTGCAAGTTTGAAGCTAGCCTGGGCCAGAAACCTCCAGGCCAGCTGGACTATAGAAATCCTATTTTCAAAACCCAAAACAGAAAATGGTGGTGTGGGAGCTTCTGCTTTAACTCTGCAGGGGCCTGAACTAGGTGGGTTCGCTACCTGGTTTAAGAGGACTTACTCACCCCTTGGGTTTCTTTCATGCTTTGCTTTCTGAAGGTCAGAGCTAAACAAAGGTTCCGCCACAAGAATTACAGTGGCTGGTGAATTTATCTTCCTTGTAAAGTATCCCCTTTTGGTAACAGGTGTATTGAGATGCAATTCACATAACATACAAGGAGCCATCTTACAGTGTGCAATTCAAGGGGTTTTACATATTCAAGGTTATGCTACCACCATCAATTGGTTTTAGATTTTTCTTTCCATGCTGAAAACAAACCTTCCACCCCCAGACCCACCAGTCTCTTTGTCTCGAAACACTGTGGACATACATGTCACTGGGTTCACAGAACATGCACCCTTCCATCTGGCTTCTTTCTGTTTTGATTGTTGACAGGGTTTCCCATGTAGTTCAGTCTTTTTTCTAATTAATTAATTTACTTTTATGTGTATGAGTGTTTCCCAGTGTGTGCCTTGGGCTTGGAGTAGGGCATGTGAGCTGCCATGTGGGTGCCAGGAACTGAAGGTCCTCTGGAAAGGCAGCCAGTGTTCTTAATACTTGAGCCCTCTCGGGTCCCTGGCCTGAAACTCCTAATGCCCCTGCCTCAGCCTCCTGAATGCTGGGACTACAGGATTGTGCCGCCATCCTTGGCTGTCTGACTTCTTCGGGTTAACCTGCTTTCAAGGTTTGTACGTGCTGTAGCATGAACCTGGTAGTTCTTTCGTTTTTATTGCTGGATATTATTCCATGGCATGAATATATTGTGTTTTGATTATCTACTTAACAGTTGATAGAAATCTTGGAAAATACCTTTAAAAGACAAATCATGTATTTAAAAATTCCACAGAGGCTGGAGAGATGGCGCAGCACTTGAGAACTTTCCAGCACCCACAGTGGGATGCTCACAGCCACCTATAACTCCAGCTCTGTGGGATCCAGCACCTTCTTCTGGTCTCCGAGGGCATGTACAAGCAAACACACACATGAATGTAGTTAAAAATAAATCTGAAAAAAATTAATATTCTAGGCCTGGATTTAGGACTCAGTGGGTCAACAACTGCTTCAGCATGCTTGAGAGCCTGGGTTAGTTCCCCAGCACAAAATTTAAAAAAAAATTTTAAAAAAAATTAAAAAAAAACCAGTTTTCAGTGTTTTATCCCTCCCCCCCCCTTCCAAGACAGGGTTTCCCTGTGAAGCTCTGGGTGTCCTGGAACTCACTCTGTAGACCAGGCTGGCCTCAAACTCACGGAGCTCCACCTGCCTCTGCATCCGGAGTCCTGGGATCAAAGGCGTGCGCCACCAGGCCTGGCACAATTATTCACTTCAGATAAAGTCCCGCAGCAGAACAGTCTTGACTTTCTTGCGGCTTGAGGAAATACGGTAACTACTTTCCTACCACCCTCACCCTCGCATGACCACACACCCATTGCTGTCCCTCATCCCTGAGAAGCGAATGACCCCGAGGGCCTCACAGCCAAGTTCTAGGAGGCCGCACCCCTCGGTGCTCTCTTGTGTCCGGAGAGATCTGGTTTCGGAGGGCTTTGTGGCTTCCATCGCGCCTGCGCCTCTGCTGAAGCACCGACCAGGCGGCTGCCGCTGCTGCTGCTGTTGCTTTCCCCCACAGCTTCTCCCTCTGTCGCTCCAACTTTCCAGGTGTGAAGGCTAATGGATTCGTCAGCTTGGCGGAATCTAGATTCAGGCAGGGAGATGGACCTCTGGAGGCCTGTGGGGATGGATTCTCTGATTGTGTTCACTGATGTGGGAAATCCCGTGTTAACTGTGGGCAGAACCATTCCCTATGCCGCGGGTCTTGGACTGTATAAAATGGGGTGGCCAACTGCACTAGGGATGCATCCATCCCTCACTGTTTCCTTATGTGGAAGTCATGTGACCAGCTGCTTCCAGCTACTGTTGCCTTGACTTCCCCGCCACCACCGTACACTTGAACTGTGAGCCGGAATCAGCCCTTTCTCCCTAAGTCGCTTTTGTCAGGGTATGTTATCACAGCAATAGGAAAAGGAACTAAGATACCGTCGTCCTCACTGTCAGGAGGACACGCAGCATTTAAAGGCGGGGCTTGGGCCAGGCATGATGGCAACTTCTTAAAATTTACATATTTATTTATTTATTGGTGGTCGGTGACACACGTGCAGTGTGCGCGTGTGTGAAGGTCAGGGGACAACTTGTGGGAGTGGGCTTTCTCTTTCTACCGTGCGGGCTCCAGAGATGAAACATCAGGCTTGGTGGCAAGCACCATCACCTGTTGAGCCATCTGCCGGCCTTGGTCACAGCCCGTAATCCCAGCTCCTTGAGAGGCTGAGGTGGGAGGATTACCTGAGTTTAGGACCTGTCTCAAAATGGAAGGACAGCTGGGTGAGGTGGCGCACGCCTTTAAACCCAGTACTTGGCAAGCAGAGGCAGCAGATCTCTGTGAGTTTAAGGCCAGCCTGGTCTACAGAGTGAGTTCCAGGGCAGTCAGGACTCCATAGTGCAATGGTTCTCAATCTGTGGGTCACAGGGGTCGCCCAAGACCATCAGAAAACAGATATTTATATTAAGATTCATAAAAGTAGCAAAATGACAGTTATGAAGTAGCAACAAAAATAATTTTACAGTTGGGGTCACTGTATTAAAGGGTCTCAGTGTTAGGAAGGCTGAGAACCTCTAACAGAGAGACTCTGCTTCAAACAAAACAAAACCCCTAAGGGCAGGATAACAGAAACCAGGTGGCTGTGTCCTTTCTCCGCCCCTCATACTCATTCCCTGCCGGCAGCCCCTCTACCTGCTGACCACCCACGGCTGTGGAGAACGGAGTCTGCCCCTGTGGTCAGAGGCCACTCGTTCATTTCCCAGAAATAATCTCTCAGGAACTATATTAGTTAAATCACTGGTTGGCCAATCACTTAAGCATATTTCTAGCTAGCTCTGACATCTTAAATTAACCCGTTTCTATTGTTTTATATTTTACCATGAGGCTTGTGGCCTACCAGCAAGGTTCCAGCTGACAGCTTGCGTCTTTCTCCGCTGGCGGCTCCATGGTGCCTCCTTCACTTCCCCCGTCTTCACTTCTGGAGACTAGAAAGGCAGCTGAGATTTCGATAAAAAATCGTGTGGAGTCAGGACTTGACCTTGACTGGCTTTGACCTTGCAGAGCTGCGGTCGAGCCCCTGCTCTTTCTTCTGTGGCACAGTGCCCGTGGTGTTCTGGATTCTCTGCCCCTCGCCCACAGCTGTGGCAGCCACACTTCTGTCTGGCACACAGACACCACATGGTGTGTGTGCATCGTTTGCTGCATTTTCCAGAGCCTTTATCTCCTAGCGTGTGAGAAGGAGGAAGAGCATACTCCAGCACGTCTCCTCAGTATGAAGCTCCGATCTAACCCAAGTGCTTTGCCTGGGTGACCATGGAGCTGGTGCCAGGGTGGGGTGGGCGGAGACTAGTGTGGCTTTTGTGTCGAATGTGGTGGTGGTGGTCTCATAACCTGCCTTTCTGTTCCCTTTCCAGGGCTGCCCCTGTACATGAAGTCCCTGCGCTGGGCTCTGGTGGTCATGGCTGTGTTCCTGGCTTTCTGCACTGTAGCCATTGTGGCACTGGCCTCTAGAGGTGGTATGGTATCCCGTCCCTACCCTGTGTCCTTGTAGCACCTTTGAGACCAGAGAGAGCAATGTGCAACCTGAAGAAAGCTTGGCCCTTTCCTCCCTTTGGCCACAGCTTGTGGCCCCTCTCCAGGGGAGCTTCTCACAGTGCAGGCTGTACAACCTTCCTAAGGGTCTCTCTGCCACCCTCTTTCCCACCTGGAAGCTCACCAGCTCCCTACCCATACATAGATTCACTCCCTTAGCAGAGGTCATGGCCAGGTTTTGTTTTTTCCGTGTATTCAGGCACAGCCCCTTAGAATCTCTTCTTGACCCACAGATCTCTGCTTTCAGGAACCAGGTGCCAGCCATGCCCTCAAGACTGGCTGTGGTCTCAGGAACACTGTTACTACCTCTCAGAAGAAGCCCAAGACTGGGAGGGCAGCCAAGCATTTTGCTCGGCCCACCATGCCACGCTGCCCCTGCTGGGCCACACCCAGGTAAGAAAGGCTGGCTCGAAGAGGGATGTGCCATCCCAGGTCCTTGAATCTTAGCCCTGGAAGAAATCTCTAGATCAAGTCTTTCATGCTATTAGAGTCACCAAGGCCCCAAAGGACTAAAGTGACATGCACAGGGACCAGATATCAGGTGTCCAAGTGTTTCCTTCTAAGAAGGCAGAGCTAGGACAGCCTGGGTTACTTAGCCAGTTAACAGTGGAGGCAGGCTTGCTGGGAGAGACCCATGGGCCCTCCCAGGATGTGGTATAGAAAGATAGCAAAGATAGCGTGAGCCGGGCTGTGGTGGCGTACGCCTTTAATCCCAGCACCCGGAGGCAGAGGCAGACACACCTCTGTGAGTTCAAGGCCAACCTGGTCCACAGATTGAATTCTAGGACAGCCAGAGAGAAACTCTGTCTCGAAAAAGAAAAAGAAAATACAACATGTTTAGTGGTGTGTAAGTGTCAGGGATTGGCTGTAAGTGCTGGGGAACAAAGTATCTCAGAAATTACTTAGTGCCTTGTGACCATAAACAATCCTCTTTCTTTTCTTTTTTTAAAAGACAGTCTCGCTATGTAGTCCTGGCTGGCCTGGAACTCTCTATGTAAACCAGGCTGGTTCAGATTCAGAGATCCACCTGCCTCTGCCTCTGTGTCCTAGGTGCTAGAATTCAAGGCATTCCCCACCACACTCAGCTGAAAAGATGTATTTTTGTTGATGTGTGAGTGTGTCTGCATGTGAGTACAGGGCCCAGGAGCTGGAATTGCAGAGAGCTGTGAGCATCACCTGATAGAGATGCTGGGAACCAAATTCAGCTCCTCTGAAAAGGCAAGCCTCAGCTGCTGGTGACCTCTTCGTGCCTCCCAAACCAGCACCACCTGGGAAACTCTTTCACATCACTAGGTTTAGCTACCAGCATAAGCCCGAGCCTTGGTCCCCTCTGGACCACAGCCTCTGTGGCTGACCCCAAGGAAACACGTCCCAGAAGGTTTCCCTCAGTGATGCCGGTCTCTTCTTAGTCACAACCCTTGCTGACCAGCATAAATTGTCCCAGGGAAGCAAAGGCTTCACTAGACTGGTTATATATATAATTATTTATTTTTGGGCTGGAGAGATGGCTCAGAGGTTAAGAGCATTGCCTGCTCTTCCAAAGGTCCTGAGTTCAATTCCCGGCAACCACATGGTGGCTCACAACCATCTGTAATGGGGTCTGGTGCCCCCTTCTGCCCTTCAGGCATATGCACAGACAAGCATGACAATGGACAGAGAGAGACACTGGGCATGGCGTGGGCTTGTAAGATTTCAAAATCCTCCAGTGATACACCTCCAAAACAGGCTAGACCTCTTCCATCAAGGACACCCTTCCTGATCCTTCCCAAGCAGTCCATTAACTGGGGACCAAGCATTCAAATCTATGAGCCTGTGGGGGCCATTCTCATTCAGACCACCAAAGCTATTTGGATTTACTGTTAAAAGTAATATACAGGTGTATACGGCAGACACTCCTGCAACCCCTATCCCTTAGAAAGTGGAGACGGGAGACTGGGGGCCAGCTAAATGTGGTGATGTGGTGACCCCATTTACCAAGTAATCTGGAGTTTCAGGCCAGGCAAGGCTACATTGTGAGAGACTGTTTCAAAAGCAAGCAAGAATAATCAAGGACCAGTATTTAGAAGGACATTTCTCTTTGCTAGCCCTATCGTAACTCCTTTTGGATTCTATTACTCCTTAAGTCAATATTCATGCACACATTTTGGTTTGGTTTTTAACCAAGGTAAGGTTTCTCCGAAGCCCTGGCTATCCTGGAACTTATTCCGGAGACCAGGCTGGCCTCAAACTCATAGATCTGCCTGCCTCTGCCTCCTGAGTACGGGGATTAAAGGCGTGCATCAGCACCGCTGGCTGTTTCTTATTGCTAAGGTCATGCCACATTTTAGTGTACTGATTATTTGAGTGGGGGACACACACATGCACCCACTACAGTGTATGTGTGGAGGTCAGAGGATGGTTTTGAGGAGTTGGTTCAGTCCTTTACTGTGTGTCTTGGGGATTGAACTCAGCTCACCAGGCCAGGCAGCAAGCCTTTTAACCTCAGGCCCATGCCCAGCCCCAGACTCACCTTTGTGGTGGCTTTAATACTATTGATCCAGTGCAAGATAATTTTGCTCTTGTAGGGGACTGCAACATTAATCTGTCCCATACTCCTCTACACCTTAATCAACCCCTGTCCCCGTGAGCCAACCCTTCCTGGCTACTGGCTGACGCCTGGGCATGCTTGGGTCTCCCATCCTCTGAGCTGCTTGAGTCCCCCATTGTGTGGTGACTGTCATATCCTCTTGAGATGACATCGCTCTCGTTTCTGGTCCCCAAGTCTACAGAGGGGACCAGGCTACCAGTGAGCATCCAGGTCAACTTCCATAATTACAGATATTCTACATGGCAAGATCTTTGAGCTGATTCCTTCCTGGAGGGGCATGCTGGAATCCTGCAAAGGCCTCGGGAAATGGGTGCCCTTGTAAGCCATGCTGTGCAAACAGCTGCTTGCTTTTCTCCCTCAGGACTTCCTAAGAAAATACCAGATTACCAAAGACTCCTGGGTGGGGGCCCAACGAGGCCCTGAAGGCTGGCACTGGATTGATGGGGTCCCCTTGCTATCCCAACTGTGAGTAACTGGGTTCTCTCCTCTGATGTACTATAGCCTCCTTCTGCTCCACCCAGCCAGGGGGGGCTAGTGTTGTATCTTTGTCACTCCAACCCTGGTGTGGGTCCCCAACCCATTCACCCAGGCAGAACTGTCATGTCTGCTTTTCAGATACACCAGTGGTTCTGCCATGTAGCTGACCAGTAGGGGACATTGCCAGGCTTCTTTGCAGATACTCCTTGCCCATGTGCAGTGGTTGCTGCAGTGCCTGTCCTGTCCAGGAGTGGGGGCCCAGCAGCTGAGTGTCTTCTTTCTCCTCCCTCACCTCACCCCACCTCAGGTCCCCAGAGGACAGTGACGACCACCCAGACTTCAGCTGCGGGGGTTTGGAAGAAGGCAGGCTCGTAGCTCTGAACTGCAGCTCTCCGAGACCCTGGGTCTGTGCCAGGGAGACCAAGTGACTTGGTGTCCTGTGGTAGAGCTGTCTGGAGCCATATCCATTGCTTTTCCTTTGGTGTGACCAGAACATCTGACAGAAATTACTTCAAGGAGGCAAGAGTTACCAGGCTCGTGATGTCAGAGGGCTGCACCTGGCGGAGCTGCCCAGTCCACAGAAGCTGGAGCCAGGGGTGGGAACAGGTTTCAAAGGCCTGTGTCACTGCTGACATACCTCCACAGTCCAGGCTCTACCTCCGAAAGTTCCCCCAGCCCCAAACCCAGCACTACCAGCTGGAAACAAACTGGTAACAGGCATTTCAGATTCAAAGTGGAGTCCCCTGAAGACGCATGGCAAGATCTCTCTGTGTAACCCTGGTTGGCCTGGATCTTACTGTGTGGTCCACAGTGGCCTCAAGTTCTTGGACAACTCTCCCCAAGTACAGAGATTGTATGCTACCACACCCAGCCTATGGCTAACTCATAATGCAAAATGCATTCAGTTCAATTTCAAGAGTCCCTTTTGGGGCTGGAGAGATGGCTCAGTGGTTTAGAGCACTGATTGCTCTTCTGGAGGTCCTGAGTTCAATTCCCAGCAATCACGTAGTGGCTCACAACCACCTATAATAAGATCTGGTGCCCTCTTCTGTCCTACAAGGCAGGATAATGCACAAATAAATAAATTTTTAAAAAAGAGAGTCTCCTTTGTTTTTTGAGACAGTTTTTTTGTGTAACAGCACAAGCTGTCCTGGAACTAGCTCTGTAGGCCAGGCAGGCCTTGAACTCAAGAGATCCACCTGCCTCTGCTTCCTGAGTGCTGGGATTAAAGACGTGTACCACCACCACCCATCCAGTTAACCACAGTACTTTAAACTTGAGAAAGAAGCTGGGCGGCAGTGGCACATGCCTTTAATCCCAGCACTTGGGAGGCAGAAGGACTTCTGTGAGTTTGAGTCTATCCTGGCTTATAAGTCGAGTTCTAGGACAGTCAAAACTGTTACACCGAGAAACCCTGTTTCAAAACACCAAAATTAAAAAAAAAAAAAAAAGAAAAGAAAAGAGGGAGAAAAAGAGAGGGACCTCTGGGTGTATCTGTGAGGGAGTTTCTAGGCTGGGTTGATGTGGAAAGACCCACTCTCAATGCGATTGGACCATTCCATGGGCTGGGATCTGGTGTGAATAAAATGAGTTGGGTGCCAACACCATCGCGTACTAACGTCACACCACTGGAACATCCTGTCACGTCTTGCTCCCCAGTGTGACACTGACTTTGAAGACCCGAGCTCTACCAGCTCCCTAATGTCTTCCACAAGCTGCTAGGTGTTCCTGTCACTAGGACCCCTTCCCTGATGCTTCTCTGGAGAAGGGTTTGAGGTGTTTGCTCATGGGTATAGTTGGAGAAGCAAGCACAGTTGCATTATCCCAGCATCCCCACACTATAAGTCTACTGTGTATGTCAGTCTGTCCAACCAGCCAGCATCCTTTTAGAGAGCGGAGCGATGGGTCCGGAAGAAGAGGAAAGTCCATGCCCTTACAGACCATTAGCCTGGCTTTTTGAGTCTTCAATTTACTAGCGCTGGGATGAGTGGGGGAAATGAAGCCAGCAGTGCTACAATCAGAACTGTGCCCCTCGACTGACCCGGGTCCCTTCCCAAACTATGGAAGGTTAATTCCCAGTACCTGTAATGTGATCTTTTTAGTGCAATCAGGTAAAAATGAGGCCATCTGTGTGGCCCATCAAACATGACTGGTGAAATTTGGTGGCTAGCAAGATTGCTCAGCGGGTAGAAGCTCTTGCTGCACAGGTGTCAGCCCCCACTTAAAGGTACACTTGAGTCCCTGTCCAAGTTCTGACCAGCAGAGGACAACCTATGCTTTGGGGAGAGGCTCACCTCAAACTGCAAAGGCATTTCCCCCAATGCACGTGAATCTGTGAGTTAAAGTACGTGTGTGTAAGTCCAAGGACACCCCAAGAACAGTGAAGAATCCAAACAGCAATGCTGAGCAATTCCAGCCAGGAAAACTGTCTACCTTCATCCATTAACAGTTCCAGTGCTCTAGCTAGTGTACTGGCCAGTATTAGCACATCTAATTCCCACCACGACCTAGTAAACTAGGGGTTAAGTTGGACTTCTAACTATAACTATACACAACAAGAAAAAACGATTCTAAGTAGCCCAAGCAGAAAGGGGGAACTGAAGAGGCTTCTCTCCATGTGTCTACCTTCCTCCTTTTGGGCCACTTCCTCAGTAGAGTAACACAGTCACCAAAAGTGCTTCACTAACCCATCCTCAAATCAAAAGATAGACAACCCAAGATGAAAGCTTCTAGTCACAGAAAGGTGACCTCTCAGGCAGGTGCAAGCGCCACTCTGGACTGCTGAAGTCAGTTACACTGCAACCAAAATGGGAACTTGGACACCGCACTTCAGTGCCAGTACAGTGGGAGGAAGGGTGAGTTTCCTGAACAGGAGAGTAAGCAAACAGCACAGCGGACAGTGAGAATCTTCCAAGCATATGCTACTCCCCTATTCTAAAGCTGAGAGTCAAAGAGGGAAGAGAAAGGATTTACAGGGCAGCAGAGGGGAGGTTATGAGTACTGACCCTGGAGATGGATGTATTCCTGGTGTCCTGATAATCACGACATAGACCAGGCTGGCCTCGAACTCACGGAGATGCAGCTGCCTCTGCCTCCTGAGTGTTGGGAGTGAAGGTGCTACATCTGGCCACATCTCTCTTTTTTAAAAAAAGTATATTTTTGTATGTGTGAGCAAGCATGTATGATGTGTTTGTACACACATGAATGTAGGTGGGGTGTGACAGTGTGCATGTGGAAGAAGACAATCTTCACCTCCCTGTTTGATTCAGAGATTCACTGTTCACTGCTGCACATGCCAAGTTCGCTGGCTGTGGCTCCTATCTCACGGTAGGAGCCACCACACCAGGTTTTATGTAAGTTCTAGGATTTAAACTCAGATCTTTACATTTGTATGGCAAGCACTGTACCACTAAGTTGTGTGCGACTCTACCAGGCTTCTTGGACTTTTTCTCTGTGTGCCTGTGTCTGTCTGTCTGTCTCTCTTTTGAGACAGTGTGTCTCTGTTGCTTTTGGAGCCTGTCCTGGAACTCGCTCTTGTAGACCAGACTGGCCTTGAACTTACAGAGATCCACCTGCCTCTACGTCCTCAGTGCTGGGCTTAAAGGCGTGTGCCACCACTGCCCAGCCTTTTTTTGTTTTTTTGACACAGGGTTTCTCTGTGTAACTTGGTGGGCCATTGAGATGACTCGGTGGATACTGTCACTAGCCTGAGGACCTGTTTGATCCCTCACATAGTAAAAGGATCAACTCCCTCAGGTTGACCTACACATGTACCCTGTGACACAAGCATGCATACAGTCAATAAATGTAATAATTTGATGGGAGAAGGGAAAACATGACCAAAACATATTGCAAAAATTTTTCCAAGGAGTTTTAAAATTTAGGCCTGTTTTAAATCAGTAACTGAGATTTGACTTCCACAAAACAGAGTATTTCAGGAGCCATTTTTGACAAGATCTCATATAGGCCAGTCAGGCTTTCCAGGTATGTACTACCATGCCCAGCACACGGAGTACCTTCTGACAATGTAGGCAGCCCATGAGCATTGCCACTCGAGGTACAGATATCTTCTAATACCCAGTTATGAGGCAAAGCGTAAAGGCTACTTCTGCCTGTTCTAGTTCACATGAAGAGAACTGTGCACTGCCCTCTTCTAGGTCTGGCTCCTTCCGCTGGGTACGTTCTCAAGTTACTCGTTTCTACTTATATTAACAATCATTTCCCTTGTGTGGATGGATCACTTGTCTGATTTCTAATCGATGGACATTTCAAGTATTTGTAGTTTGGGGCTACTATCAACATAACTGCTACAAGCATTAAAATACAAACCTGTGTGGACCCATGTTTTCGTTTCCCTGGGTACAAAGATTGCTAATGAATTGTGGTAAGGACGAGCCTCCTTTGCTGGAGCAGCGGTACCATTTTCAGGCCTGCTGGCAGTTCCGGCTGCTGCTTGTCTCCACTGGCACTCAATACTGCTCTCCATTTCCTGTGGGGCATTCCAGTGGGTATGCGGTGGTGCCTCATGACTGATGGCCTCAGGCACTTTTTGTGTGTGTATACACTTGGTGATCATTTCCTTTGTGTGATTCTCATTATGTTCAAAGATCAAATATTGAGAAATCTTGCTTAAAATACCCATATGTGGGGGCTGGAGCACTGACTACTCTTCCAGAGGTCCTGAGTTCAATTCACAGAAACCACATGGTGGCTCACAACCATCTGTAATGAGATTTGGTGCCCTGTTCTGACATACAACATACATTAATAGGTATAAAAAAATCCATGTATTTGCCAGGTTAGAGCATTTTACTTGTATTGTGTTCACATATGTGTACAGGTGGCACTGGGTGGAGGCCAGAGGCCAACCTCAGAGCCAGCCCACCTTGTCTTTTTGAGGCAGGGTCTGTCATTAGCCTACAGCTCACCAGTTCGTTAGTCTGGTTTGTCAGTGAGCCCCAGGAGCCCACCTGTGATCCTCACAGTCAGGATCATAAGTCCATACCACCATGCCTGGCATTTAGGGATCCACCTCAGGTCCTGAGGCTTATATTGTAGGCATGTGCTGACAGCCATCTTCCCAGCCCAGGACAGAACTTTTGTTTTTTGAGACAGAGTTTCTCTGTAGCTTTGGAGCCTGTCCTGGAACTAACTCTTGTAGACCAGGCTGGCTTTGAACTCACGGAGATCCGCCTGTCTCTGCCTCCCGAGTGCTGGGATTAAAGGCGTGCGCCACAACCGCCCTAGAACATTTTAAAAATGGCAATTTAGATGAAAATTTAAGTGTTCCTCAACTTTATAAAAATTCTCAAAACGCGGGGCTGGAGAGATGGCTCAGTGGTTAAGAGCATTGCCTGCTCTTCCAAAGGTCCTGAGTTCAATTCCCAGCAACCACATGGTGGCTCACAACCATCTGTAAAGAGGTCTGGCGCCCTCTTCTGGCCTTCAGGCATACAGACAGAATATTGTATACATAATAAATAAACAAAAAAATTCTCAAAACGCACAAGTTGAAAAACTGTAAATAAACACTCATAAAGCTCTCTAATACTTAACATTTTACACATTCACTTTTATGTATATGTGCATACAACTGGGCCATGTTTCATGTGATATTTCAGACATCAAATAACTGTTTTTATATAATGCAAGTTTGCCACCTAACAAATTAAAAAGTTCTTTTCAGTCCATACAATCTCCCTGTTTCTCTACTTTTCCCCTTACATTGGAGCAGGTTCTATGGTAGCCCAGTTTGGCCTCAAAATCTCCTGCCTCCCATGTGTCTGGATTACAGGTATAAACCACCGAAACCCTGTCTCGAAAAAAACAAAAAACAAACAAACAAACAAACAGGTATAAACCACCATGCCCAACTAATTTAGACCACAAACACGCTTACTGGCTAGTTTGGTTCTTTAATTTTTTTTTATTTATGTGCATCATAAGTGTTCCGTCTGCATGCATGTCTGTCTGAGGGTATCAGATCCCCTGGAACTGTTACAGTTAATTTTGAGTGGCCATGTGAGTGCTGGGAATTGAACCTGGGTCCTCATCAATGTTCCCAACTACTAAACCATCTCTACAGCCCCAACTGGCTATTTAGTCTCGAAGAATTTGAACCAGTTGTTTTGTAAAATGACATACATTCTGAATTTATCTTATTTCCTACAAATTAGAACTTGGGCCTGTTTTTAAGACCGGGTCCTTATATGATTTCGATACTGACTATTCAGAGATCACATTTTTACAAACAAACCTTGCCTAACGTTCAAAAGTTGCCCAGGCTAGTTGGTATTCACCTTGAAATTCTCCCGCCTCAACTTCTCAACATGCCTGGACTTTGGGAGTGGAGTGCTCGTCAGCAGACACTTTTGACAGACTACTCTGAGATATTGGGTAATTCCTATTGATATCATGGATTTGTTTTTGCAACGCTGGAACGAATTCTGGGACATCAGACAGACAGACAGGTGCTCAATCACTGAGCTCCACTCCAGCTGTCAAGTAATTTCTACCACACTTTCTGGGGGAACATTCTGAGACCCAACATAACTCACATCCCAATTTTCCTAATTATTTTCATGTTATTCTAGGTTCAAAAGAAAAAGTTGGAAGTAAAGCAAGACTGTAACAAAGGGGTTTTACAAACAGGGCAGTACCACATACAGCTTTCTTTCATTTTCATTTTGTCCCAGGCACTCCTGAGGCTCCTTTATTGTCATTCCCAGCTTAGGCACACTATGCCTAGAAACTCAACTGATCCAGGTCTGATCCATGTCTGGCTTTCAGCCTAATACCTACTAGGCTAGCTAGGGAAATTAGGCTGATCCTCAGACATGGTTGTCATGCAGGCCTCGCAAAGCTCAGGAATATCTTCTGGCCCTGGCAATGCTCATTGATAGACCCCCTATCTCTACAAACAGAAAGCCCTCATCACCTGTTTTAACACCCAAAGAACAACTATTGTCTCAAACAACAGGCGAAAGAAGAAATATTAAAAAGGGACTTGGGATTGTCTTACTGGTCTCCTAAAGTATTTTCACCAGGTATGGTGGCACATGGTTATAACCCTTAAACTAAATAGTAGAGGCGAGAGAGCCAGGAGTTCAAGGTCATCTTTGACCACACAGTGAACTGGAGGTCAGCCTGGCCCCAAAAGATGGAGCAAGGAACCTGGACCTGTTAAGAAGGCACTTTTTGTAAGCATGAGAACCTGTCTGACCCCCAGCAAAAAGCCAGGTGTGGTAGTACCCACTTGCAATTCCCGTGTGTCCTCCATAGGGCTCTGTCCAGACATCTAACCTAATTTGTGAACTCCAGGTCAATAAGATCCTGTCTCAAAGGAGACTACAGCAGGCCACTAATTTGTGTCCACCCCCCCCCAAAGACCAGGCAGTGCCTCTTGGCACTGAGGCAAAGGTACAGTGGTCAGGAATTCATGGTCAGCTATAGAGTGAATTCTAGGTCAGTTTGGATTACATGAGACCTAACTCCTCCCAAAAATTATCTTATATATACTAATTTTACTAGTTAATATATTGTTTCTAGAAGGACAAAAGTTATTTGTTAACTACTAGGTAGTCATTAGTAAGTAATTAGCACTTTAATGCAGAAACTGTTGGTTTCATTATATTGGTTACATATTGATTTTATTCAGGCTTGTCAATTAAGGAATACAAACAAGAGACTCTTAGTTGCTTCTACAGGTCCAATCTTTCCTTATAGAAGCTGTTAAACACAGCTCTGAAGTAGTGGAGTATAGTCAGCGAGAGATTGGGGTGGAGCAGCCGTTCATCTGAAATCCACAATTACGCATTTACTACCTTTGGTGCCTTGTACGGTAAGGCACTGTTAAGGATGTTACAGAACAGAGGAACACAGCACAGCAGAGTTCTAGTGACAACTTACTAAACAGGTTACAGAGTAATGACGGTAGTGATGATGATTGTGTCTTTTCCTTTTATTATTTTTACAATTAAGAGTATAGCCTTTATACTCCACACACTCACACACACACAATAAAACAAGTGCTTATTATGAAACAGTCCCTGCCCCATCCCCAATATACTGAACATAGCAGTTTTAATAGAACAAAAAAATAAAAAGGACAAGTCTGGTTTCAAACTTTCAATAAAAAAGCAAAAGTAATGCAACAGCTGTTCAACTTCCAACTCTAATAGGGCCCCAAACAAGACAGCCCTGTGTAAGTTTCACCAGCACACAATCCGGTAGAAATGCTCAACTATAATCAACTAGTAATTGAGGTGAACAGAACCTTAGAACAGAAGTTATATTGCTTCCCTGCCCCCTTTTCTCTTACAGTTGGAGGCACAGGTATTAGGAGATACAAAAGTCAAAGGAAGAAGAATTATAAAAGAAAAATTCCCAAAGCTGCTGCTGTTTGGAATAGAAAGGAAGACAGAATTTTACAAATGTTCAAAAATTGCAAGGCATTAACTATCACTCACTATCATACACTATCACTCCTACTTGAAAGAATAGAGATCAGCGTTTTATTATGTAAAACTGTACGTTCAGAATGGTATTACAGGTTCACCAGAAACTATGGATGTAGTTTTAGGCTTTATCAAGGAAAATAGGTTCATATCTAGCCTGGATCAGTATCTAGAACTGTCACCCCAAATGGTTGTGAACTAAATAATAGCATGTTAACTCCATAGGAAGCTTAAGGAATGAAGGTATATACACGGCTAATTAGATCTCCCCTGCTTCCCGCTCTTCAGAGCTCCTCCTGTCTTCTGATCTGCCATTAGCACTCTCATAGGACCGCTTCTTATCTTTTCGATCTCGGTCACGAGGTGATCTGTCTCTGTCACGTGATGCTAAGTCTTGGTCTCTGAATCTTTCTTTTGAGGATCTGAAAAATATTAATTTGAGGAGCAAAATATGTTGGGACACCCAAAATCCAATCAAAGACGAGGAGAAATATTACGTTTCTGCTAGCTGAAGAAAGAGATTAGAATACATCTGACGGCAGACTTTCTGACAGAAAAGAGCATGACTATAGCTCACGGGGCACCAAAACAAGATTGGTTAAAAGGCCTAAATTAAACAATGACTTAATCCTTAGTATGAGATAACCATGAACATTCTCCAATTAATAGATATTTAATATAAAAATAATGTATAGGTAATAGCTTTTAAAAGTGAAAGGTATCAGATTCCAAATTGGATGGAGATCAATGAATTAGTATAGAGATTCATATCTTTTGGGCTAAATGGGCGGACAATAAGGAAGTGTAAATCATACACAATCTCAGGGTGTAGGAGTCTTTCTGTTCTATCAACTTTTAAAATGTAAAAATGCAGAACCATCCATAGCTTGCTGGTTGTACAAAAACAGGCTCTCATCACATTTGTTCTACAGGCAGCACTTTGCAAACTCAAGAAATAGAACTACTCAATAATATGGCTTTAAATAACCATTTGCTATTTCAAAATCTGCTTTACTCCTCAAGTGAATTCATTAAAACCAAGATGGAAGGTATCAAAAACTGATTATGCCATAATAAAATACTGTTTCTAATACTATCTCCATTCTCATACCCATTTTCAAAAAAAGTACAAAAACAAAACTTCATATCAGAAATTCAACCAGAAAACAAAATACAGACATTACATAGAATCTAACTATATTGATTAGCATAGAATATATACTTTCAACACCTAAAATGAATTAACAAATATTACATTTATTTTATTCTTTACAGGTGATACAGAATGTTTACACAAATTTCTCAACCAGGGTTTAGAATTATGATCAGAGGCACTGCCAATTACTACATAATACTTTTTTTTTTGTCAAGAATTGGGAGTTTAAACCTAGAACCTCAATATGCTAAGTTTGCATGCTACTAGCCCTAAAAAAGCAATACTTTCAGGAAAACATAAGGCAAGATAAAAATACTACTATAACCAGTTTTAAAAATATAGATAAGGAGAGCATTGTAGTTCAAATATAAAATGTTCAAAAGGCTCATGTACTGTTGACTTGAAACTGCTGGGTGGTGCTACAGAAAACGTCGAGGTCATGAAGACGGTACAGCCAATGAATTAATCCACTCTAAGTTCATAGCTAAATAGCCATTAAGAAGATTCTGTCAGGCCGGGCGGTGGTGGCGCACATGCCTTTAATCCCAGCACTTGGGAGGCAGAGGCAGGTGGATCTCTGTGAGTTCGAGACCAGCCTGGTCTACAGAGCTAGTCCCAGGACAGGCTCCAAAGCCACAGAGAAACCCTGTCTCAAAAAACCAAAAAAAAAAAAAAAAAAAAAAAAAAAAAAAAAAGATTCTGTCAGGACAAAAATAAGTCAAGAAGGGAGTATCTTATATCCTGTGCCTAACCCCTTGTTATGTCTTTCTTCTGTCAGAAGGTGAGCCTCTTTACTCCACTATAGGCTCTCTGCACTGGTGTTCTCGTTCACCAGGCACGGGCCCAAAAGGAAGAACTGAAATCTCAGAAAATGTGAGAAAAAAAAAAAAAAAACCAAAATACCTTCATGTTGTTTTCAAGTGCTTTGTCATAATACAAAAATATGGTAACATAAATGATTAAAACAAAAGCTTGAAAAATTAACACCAATTTAGATCATTCTACTTGAGGTTTTATATGCCCTTTTCCCCCTTTTGTTTTATTTTCCGAGTTAAGGTCTTTCTCCCTAACCCAAGCTGGCCTCAATTTGTGGCAAGTCTCCTGCCTCAGGCCCTAGAGTGACATTACAGGAGCTCATGCTTAATAAGCATTTAAAAAATAATATGCTTAAAAGACAAAAAGTCATATTCCAAGTCACACAAGCCATCTATCTCCAAAGCCACTATTAAACATAGAAATGATCAACAGAACAATGACATTAGATGCTGGCAAGTCCCTGAGGTCAGTGATAGTAACTGAAAAAGATGAATTAATGGTTGTACAAGATCACACATACCCTACATGCAGTAAGTTTCTTAAGTGTGACTGCTGAAAGTCTAATAAGCCAAATATTCCTATTACTTCTATTTAACGAAATAGGGTAAAACAATAGGATGTAATTAAATTATTTGGCAAAGAATTCTGAACCCAAGTAGTTTAACTTTGAAGTATGTACTACATGACAGAACACCTGAAAAGCACAAGGTTGCTGAAGGTCTTCACTGACCTGTGGGAACTGCTGCCAAGACAAGATTCATATAGATAACTCACTTATAGCGGAGACCAGAACTTCACAGCAAGGGCAAGAAAACAGCAAAATGTCAAGACTTTTAATGGACTTTTTTTTATCATCAAAAACTCACATATATACCAATAATTTGATGTTATATATATGAAATAACAAGTAGCAATCATTTTTTAAAAAAAAACAATGTTTTAAAAGTAATTTGAATTCAATGATATGAAATACTTTTGAGAAAAGCAAAATCTTTAATAGTTTTACAAAAATAATCCTCTTTTAAACATGCTGAGTATGGTAGGAAGTTTTCCTATATAAATAAACTTCACAAGTTCAGGAAGCATCAGGATGACACAATGCTAGGACATCCCTCCCATTTCCACCACCAATAAAGACATGTAGGTAAATACCAGAGAAATGACAACTGGGCAGGTCAACAAAGAATCATGTAGATCCTTTACCACCTAGCTGCATGAATTCTCAGATTTTAGTGTGCAGATTTCGAATCATCAAGAACATTAAGAAAATGTTTGTTTCTAAACATGGCACTGAAGATAGTCTCCAAATTCCAGTTTCAAAATATGAGAAAGAGACCTACAGGTATCTGCCTACTTGTTTAATTACAACCTAATTACACCATTTATTCAAGACTGATCCATTATCTGAAAACATTTTTAAAACTCATTTTGAAATTTTCATCATCTAATAAAATTTGCCCTATGATATCCAGTTTAGCGCTTTATAATCCATGGTCAAGTATGCTCCCAAACAGAAAACAGCTTAGAGCAACATAAATATGATTGTATAATATACTATTATTTCTTTGCTATTTTTTTTTTTAACTAAGACTAGCACAGAGGAAAGTTATCTAATTCATAAAGCAGGCAGGGTCTTATATGCCTATAATCCCAGCACTCAAAAGGAAGCTGAGGCAAAAGGATTATGAATCTCGGGCCAATCTGGGCTACAATTAAGCCATTGCTCCCCTGCCATTACCCCCCAAAAAGCACACACACAAAAACTAACTAGAATCACTTGAAGGACTACTTAGAACAAGGACAGATATATATGTAATAAAATGTTGACTGAAAGGCTATTAAGAAACTAAGCTTGTGATCTCAGGGAATGGGTAATTCAGTCTAAAAAGATTTTGCCAACTTTCTCTGGATTCAGCTATGAACTTTATGTGGAGTAAGCCACAGAACACCTAAGACTAGTAACTAGGCACTCCAAGTGTTTCTCTTACATAAACCTATGCATGGTTGTCAAGAAAGGGAATAAGTAATTTTAAGTATAATTTATGTTCCATAGGATTATCATGTGACCTGAGTTTTGGGAGCTTAACAGCTCCACTATATTCTAATCCTTAATCTGCTCGCACCAGATGATCAGGTCCAGTGTCTTCTCTCATTGCATATTTTGAGGTTTCCTGATATACTAAGAAGTGTTGTAGCATCTCAAAACTCAGAATCTTCCCATCACACTAAAGGTGAACACAAAATGTTATGCTTTATACTGCAGATTAAATGACATCGAAGAATGTGTTTGCTCTTTAGAAGTGCACCAGCTCCAAGTTTGGAAAACAGGCAAACAGAACTAAATAATTCTTTTAATGAAAGGACCTCAGAGTCCCTAATTTGTTAATACACATTGGAAAACAAAAATCCCCACAACCTCATGAGTATTAGTACCTAAAATTATTTGCCTGTAAATAGTTTTTGTTTTTATCAGCACCCCTCCCAACTCCCAACATCCCAAGTAAAGAAAAAGCAATAACCTCTGCACATACTGGCTCCAATTTCTTACTCTGGCTCACACATTACTCTGCATGAACTACTCATACAATCAGAAAAAAATGTATACACCTACAATTGAGTACATATCAACACCAGGTGCAAGTTTCAAACCAATAATCTAAGCATAAGTAACATAAGTAAACTTAAAAGGCTAAAACTTAAAGGTAGCTCCGCATCCTCTGATCGGCACTTCAGTACCTCCTCTTGGATCGCTCTCTGCTCCTATCTCTAGAACTGTGCCGGCTTCTCTGGTGGCTGCGGCTGCGGCTGCGGCTACTGGAACGGGACCTGTGGCGATGTCGTTTCTCTCGAGACTTGGATCGAGTCCTCCTCTTGCGTTCTCGTGACATGGAGCGAGATCGGTGTCTACGATGCTCTCTGGATCTAGATCTACAAGAAAATAATTTACTTCATTCATTGTTAGTACTACAATTTTTATTTCACACTTAAATTTTTCTTCAAAAAGAAGCTAATTCTTTTTTTAAGAAAATATTTATTTATTACATATACAATATTCTGTCTGCATGTATGCCTGCAGGCCAGAAGAGGGCACCAGATCTTATTACAGATGGTTGTGAGCCACCATGTGGTTGCTGGGAATTGAACTCAGGACCTCTGGAAGAGCAGGCAATGCTCTTAACCACTGAGCCATCTCTCCAGCCCAAAGCTCATTCTTATTAAAAAAAAAAAAAGTCTTGTGTGGCCAGGTAGTGATGGTACACGCATTTAATCCCAGCACTTGGGAGGCAGAGACAGGCAGATGTCTGAGTTTGAGGCCAGCCTCCTCTACAGCGTGAGTTCCAGGACAGCCAGAACTACATGGAAAAAACAAAGAAACAAAGGGATGTGTGTGCCAATGAGCATATCACAGGATATGAGGGGTAGGTCAGAGGACAAACTTTGGGAGACTCTTTCCACAATAAGAGTCCCAGGAATTGAACTCAGGTTATCAGGCTTGTGTTAGGTACCTTAGCTAGTTGAGCTATCTTGCCAGGACTGAGAAGTTATTCTTCAGTAGCTGTACTTGATGGCAATTCTATTCTAAATAAATTATATGTTCAATGGCAACACACTGCTAGTATGTTAATGACTAATAACTAGGATTTCAAAATAAAACCTAGAACACTAATTGCCAGAAGTCAATGCATACTGTATAAATTTATGTCAGTTAACTAGGAATGCAATGAAGAAAAAAGGGGGGATATAATATAGAAAAGATGAGATAAAAACGTGGATTTTTGAATCTACTTTTTTAAAAACTTATTTATTCATTATGTATACAATGGTCTGCCTGCATGTGTCCCTGAAGACATAAGTTGGCACCAGATCATATTACTGATGGTTGTGAACCACTATATGGTTGCTGGGAATTGAACTCGGGGCCTCTGGAAGAGTAGTCAATGCTCTTAATCTCTCCAGCACCTTTGAATCTACTTTTAAACAACCACTGGCCTCAAATATTTTATATTAGTATGGATTTTTGTATATGATATAAATTAAGGTCTTTTTGTTATACTGTGTGTGTGTGTGTGTGTGTGTGTGTGTATATATATATATATATATATATATATATATATATATATATAATGTCTACTATTATTTAAGGTATTTTACCTATGCAGCTCTTTTAAAAAGGTTATGTAAAGTTTTGGTATTTCAAAGTTATTTAGGATATTAAAAAAATATAGGTTAGTAGTTAGTCATCTGTAATAATCATGATTTATAGTCATTCCTGGTATATTTTCAAAGTCAAACAAAGATATATTTTAAACAGATGGTCTTCAAACACTTCAAAGACCTGTTTTAATAACATAAGACTTTATATGACAATGAGACATGTTTGTTCCTGGCAGAACCAATTCTTCATAAAAGGATGAAGGGCATCAAAGAAGCTCCATAAGGAGTTTGTTTTGTGACAAAAGCTAGACATTTGAGTAAGAAACTGCCCTTGCCTCGACTGCTGACAGTATGCTGTTCAAACTGGACAAACAGGACAAAATAGAAAGCAAATACCAAACTTTGTCAAGACAAGGTAAGACAGGCCTTCAAAATTCCTGCTTTATTACAATGTTTGTCATATATTCTAGTCCTGTGGCCAAAGATAAATGCCCCAGCATTACAGAGGAACATTAGGGTGACTGTCCAGACAGTCAGATGTCCCTGCCATTTCTATAGTTTTGGAAGTTGTTTGCTCTGTACTTCTGGTTTACTCAAGTAAAAATTTATCCTTCTTGGGTATCAGATGGAGCTGAAGACAAGACAGTTTTCACTATCATTAAATTAAAGAGAAAAACTTACTAAAGAGATGCAAAATATATAGGTTGAAAAACAAAAGCTTAAGTTGTTTATCTTAAAAGATTTTTTAAAATCTAAAATTTTTTTAACAGTGGTAATAAAAGTTATAACATAAAATGGCTTAGTTATGAGACTTTGGGCTAAAATAGGATAGATAATTCAGTACTTTCTCCAACTTTGCCAAATACAAATGAATTGAACATTGTGAGTATAATGCCTACCTGGTAATTGTTCATATTGTATATAGTTTTTATTGTGTTAGAGTTAAAATCTTTCCTTTTTAGACAAAAAGGGGGTAGTGTTGCAGAATAATCTCTTCATATACTGTGAAGATGGTTTAATAAAAAGATGAATGGTCAATAGCTTGGGTTTCCAGGCACAGAGGACACTGGAAAGAAGGGCAGAGACGAGGAGACACAGAGGAAGCAGGATGAGGTGGACAAGCCTCATAAGAGCTAGCTAAAAACAACCCTAAGCTACCAGCTGAGGTTTCATAACTATTAAGGATTCTCCATGTGATTATTTGGAAGCTGGCAGGCAGGACAGTAATAGACTCACTACAATTGTAGCTCAGTAGTACAGACGTTGCTAACATCCACTATTAGACAGGGAAAAAAAGCTAAGTTGATAAAAGTGCTTGCTGCACAACCATGAATACTAGAGTGTAGATTTCAGCACACACCTGTAACCTCAGCAGAAAACAAAGGGCAGGAGGACCGTTGAGACTTGTTAGTTTACACCCTAGCTGAGAAAACACAAACCCCAGATTCAGACAGGGGTTAGAGAGAGAGGACAATACCAAAGCTCTCTTCAGAAAAATCACACCAAACATACATATACACATAGACTCACAGATACACGGGCAAAAACACATACGCAACAAAAATAGTAATAAAAAGATTAACCAGGGGAAGTTGTGGTGGCACACTGAGTTTTGAGGCCAGCCAGAGCTACATACACATAGTGAGACTCTAAATAAGATGTATGAGGCTAGAGAGATGGCTCAATTGTTAAGAATACAACTGTTCTTCCAAAGTTCTTAAGTTTAATTCCCAGCAACTATATGGTGGCTCACAACTATCTATAATGGAATCTGATGCCCTCTTCAGATATTCAGGCGTACATGCAGAGCATTCATACCTAAAAACAAAACAAACAAAAAACCCACATGCATACATAAATAACTCCCCCCGCCCCAACCAAAGACAGGGTTTCTCTGTGGCTTTGGAGCCTGTCCTGGCACTAGCTCTGTAGACTAGGCCTCGAACTCACAGATATCCGCCTGCCTCTGCCTCCCGAGTGCTGGGATTAGAGGTGGTATATGCCACCACTGCTTGGCAAAATTTTTTTTTTAAAAGTTACCTCAGGAATATGAATGAAAAATAAAGGCAACAATAAGTATTCCCACTTCATGCCAAGTTTTTGAAATTTCTTTTTTTTTTAATTCTGAGCACACTTAAGAAATTTAGGGGTCTAGGAAAGATGGCTCAATAAGCTAAGAATGCATGCTGCTCTTCTACAATATAAGTCTAATTCCCAACATGTTTATGAGGTGGCAGACAATCACTTATAATTCTAGTTCCAGGGAACCTGATGTTCTGTCTTTCAAGGGCACCCCTCTACACACATAGCATATACTCAAAAATAATAACAAAACCAACACCAAAAAACTAACCCCCCACAAAAAAAGAAAAAATTAAATATATCTGATGCATATAAAGAGAATGATAAAGAATACTTAAGAATAAATCATTCCGTACTTAAATTACAATTTGACCACTAAAGTTTTGAATGCCTATAATAAGCTAAAATTCAAACAGAATTTAAGCATTTTTCTAAAGCTCGTGTGTGTGTGTGTGTGTGTGAGAGAGAGAGAGAGAGAGAGAGAGAGAGAGAGAGAGAGAGAGAGAGAGAGAGAGAGAGAGAGAGAAAGACAGATAGACAGACAGAGATGAGGATGGAGACAGCATTAAAAGAACAGAAGTATGTGAAGGAAAGCAGAAAGATAAAAAGCATACTGTTTTACTTCTTTCAGAGCGACAAAACTGATGACACGGTGATGCTTATTTGTAATCCCGGCATTCACGGGGAGGAAGTGGGAAGATCAGCAAATTCATGGACAGGTTAGGATACTATAGCTACTAATTTGAAAAAGAAAGTTTCAAATTACCATAAGAATGTATTTTCTCAGCTGGGCGGCCCCAGCACTCGGGAGGCAGAGGCAGGCGGATCTCTGAGTTCGAGGCCAGCCTGGTCTAAAAAGAGCTAGTTCCAGGACAGGCACCAAAGCTACAGAGAAACCCTGTTTTGAAAAACAAACAAACAAAAAAACAAAAACAAAAAGTATTTTCTCATAACTTCAAAAGTGTAATAATTGTGATAGTTTGTTTTTAAATGAATTTTTATTTATTATGCGTGTTTGTTGGTTTTGAGACAGGGATTCTTTGTATAATTTTCTCTAGATAGATAGACAGACAGACAGACCTCTCATGACAGATACATAGGTAAATAAGTTGATCTTTCATGAGAAAGATCTGGCTGTCCTGGAACTTCATTTGTAGACCAGGATGACCTCAAACTCACAGAGATCCATCTACCTCCGCCTCTCAAGTGCTGGGATTAAAGGCGTGCACCATCACTACCCAGTCCAATTTAATGCAACTTTAAAAAATGTCTAGATAATAATTATTCATGAAAATGTATTTGCTAGGTACCTAGCCCATTGCACCTTTTTAGTTACAAGAGAAAAAAGAACAGTAAAATAAGTCCCTGAACTTATTATTTACTTAGAGTTCATAGTCTAAGAAACAAGTCTCTAGAGATCTCTCTACCTCTAGTAAAGAAATAAGCAAACAGATATGGGTAGTAAGAGTTTACATAAAGCAGGCATAGAAGGATTTTCTGACAGAACGGCATTTGAGCAAAGATTGAAAAAAGGGAAGCAAATCAGTCAGCATAGAGAAGACCATCCGGGTATAAAGTTCTGGAATGAGAGCAAGTTGAACATGCCGAAGGCTGAAAAAACCTGCTTGGCTACAATGAAGTGAGTAAATAGCAAAATTAGGGTTTAACAAATATGAAGATCAAGTATTTTATCATTCAAACCAAGAAGCTCTAAGTGGTGCTTACAGAAATTGACTGGGGGAAGTATTACTGTGAAAAAAAATGGTATTAATGTGAAAACAAATATAAACAACTTTCTCAGGGCACACTGGACGACATACACAGACACCCACTAAGGATATAGTGTCAGATGTGGTTGTACACAGCTGTAATCTTATCACTAAGGAATACAGAAGTAGGAAGATAATTCACACAAGACCCTGCCTGGAAAAAACAAGTATGTTGACACATGCCTGTGATCCTTACTAACAGTTCCAGAAGACAAACTGGAGCCAACATGGATACAGTCTCAAAAACCGAAACGAAAGAAAACCCACACAATAATAACAAAATCCCCAGCTGGCTAGCCTATCTGTATTTCCAACAGGTATGTTAGGCTATTGTTTCTCAAATGGACCACTCAAATTTATTTATTTTTTTCAAACTGTCTTTTAAAAAAATTCTTCCGGGCAGTAGCAATGCACGCCTTTAATCCCAGTACTCAGAAGGCAAAGGTAGGTGGATTTCTGTGAGTTTGAGGCCAGCCTGGTCTACAAGAGCTAGTTCCAGGACTTGGGTTATAGAAAAACCCTGCTATGAAAGAAATGAATGAATGAATGAATTCTGGGCTAGAAAGATGGCTCAGCAGGAAAGAACAATGGCTGAAATTCCAGAGGACCCTGGTTCAACCCCAGCAACCACATGGACATTCACAACTGCCTCTAACTCCAAGATCTGACACTCTCACCCAGACATACAAGCAGGCAAAACAGCAATGTATATAAAATAAAATTTAAAAAAATCCTATCATATATTTTCTGAACTTCCAAAAGATTTTTAAAGAAACAGCTCAAACCTGAACTATAAAAGAATAAGTCAGTAATAACTTCTTTCCTTTTTTTTTTTTATTGTAAATAAATTTTTATTTAAGGGATTTGATTCCATTGCTCTCCATCCTGAGTCACATGGTTCCCAGATTTCTGAAGGGAGTTAAAAAAAGAATTAAGTTAAGAAGCTCTCACAGCTTTTGACTTTTCTTTTTTAAGACAGGGTTTGACTACCAAGTGCTGGGATTAAAGGTGTGTTCCAGCACTGCCCAGCTCAGTCAATAATAATTTACTGTCATTCAAATTTAAGAGATACATAATCCAAAGAACATACATTTGAAAAATACAGCTTCACTATTTTATCCATCTTCTATGGTACATACCTTTTGGGATTCTTGCTATGTGAGCGGGACCTAAAAAAAGAATATCTACTTTTAGAAAAGTGACTATATAAATTTTTAAACTGGTACATTGTACTTGTAAATGATATTTTCCTTGAGTTCTGACATTTACTTCTTCTTTTTTTTTTTTTTGGTGTGTGTGTGTGGGAGCTCGAGACAGGGTTTCTCTGTAGCTTTGGAGCCTGTCCTGGAACTAGCTCTTGAACTCACAGGGGTTCACCCGCCTCTGCCTCCTGAGTGCTGGGATTAAAGGCGTGTGCCACCACCACCTGGCCTCTGACATTTACTTCTATAAAAGCAAAGCATGTACTTATGCATTGGAGTCTACCCCCAGCAAAAAGAACAAAAAAACAACTCTATAGAATTCTCTACCTTGTCACAGCAGTTCCTTCAACTAGATAGACACTTGACTTAGAAAAGAATATTCTTCTGGAGACTGAAACTGTGTGCTTATCACAAAAGCAATTCTCCAGAAACTGTTTCCTAGACTAGACCAACAGAAACAAACAAATAACAATTTAAAAAAAGTACACACACACACATACCTAAAAGTACACACACACACATACCTATTTTTCTATAGCGTTCACACTCTCACTGTGCTTTTGTCTTCTGGGAACAAAGAAAAATGTCTCATGATCTATAAAACGCCCATTTTGAACCTACAACCTACAGGCCCAAGAAAAGGAACTCAACTTTACATCTTTGTCCATTAACATGAATTATATTCCTTAAAAAAGAAAATAATTTATTTTTATTTATGTATATTGAGTGCTCTGCCAGCATAGTCCTCTGCTCAACAGAGGTGGCTGTATCCCATTATAGACGGTGTGGGCCACCATGTGGTTGCTGGGAATTGAATTCCGGGCCTCTGGAAGAACAGTCGGCGCTCTTAACTCTTAACTGCTGGGCCATCATTTCTCCAGCCCAGAAAATAATATTTTTAAGTGTGTATGTGTACGTGTAAGCCTAGTTATGCATGACTCAGGAGCTAGAAGCATGCATTGGATATTGTGGCGCCTGAGTCACAGGAAATTGTTAACTGCCCAATGTGTATACTGGCAACTGGACTCAGGTCCCCTGGAAGAGAAGTGCATGTTGTTAATCACTAAGCATCTTTCCAATCCCAAAATGATTATATTCCTCCATTTTTTAAAAAAAGTGCATATTTGTCTGCATGTATGCATGTAACCCGTGTGCATGTCTGAGGTCAGAAGAGGCTGGATACCCAGAAATGGAAATATGTGAGTTTAAATACATTTAAACCAGCAAACCATCTCTCTACCTTCCAAATGATCCAACCCCAGATTATCACTTTATATAACAACCCTTGACATTTCCCAGCAGTGTTAGCACTTAATAAACAATTCTATTTTCTAACACTGCAGGGTTTATTTTGTAGTGTGAGTGTATAAATAACGGCAAGCATATTTTAAAGTATGCTTTGAGCTATATTAACTATGATTCTATCCTTGCTCTGTCTGTGCAGCTAGGAGAAAGTTATATATCCTCCCTTGATTTAATCTATCATTTGAAAGACAGGAATAGCAATATAAATGTCACTGGCTATGCAATGTCCTTCAAAATTTAATGTGCTAATGATCTAGTCACCAACTGGTATATCTAATCATCAAAGGCCAACTCAATCATAAGGGTTCTTACCCAAATCAATGGATATAAAATCTAAAGACAATATTTAAAATGTGTGTATGTAGATAGCTGTGGAAGACAGAAGGTGTTGGATCCCATGGAGTTGGGAGTCACAAGCAGTTGTGAACTACTCAATGTGGCTGTTGGGAACTGAACTCAGTCTTTTGAAATAGCAGCAAGCATCCTTAGCCATATCTCCAGTCCCAGATAAAAGATTCTTAATTTGATGGTTCTGTTGTTATAGAAACCAGTATATGAGACCTAGTTCAAAGGAGTAGGTTCTTTGAAGGGAGCATCTTAAGTCTGAATCTCTCATGTCAGCTTACTGTGCTTGCCTACCTTGCAGTAAGTAGCTTTTCTCTACCATGATCCTTTGTGTCTTCCAGTCTCTATGGTGTGGGCTTTAATGACAGGCCCACAACAATGAAGCGAGAAACTAGGTGCTCAAACTTCTGAGTCTATAAGCAAAACAAATCTTTCTCCTTTTAAACTGTTTCCTCAAGAATCTTCAAACAGCAGTGAAAACCTAACTAACACAGATTAGATAAACGAAGGCAAATTCTAAACACATAGCCTGGCATATAAATAGCTAGTAAGTGACATACATTTTTATTTTTAGTAAATGATTATATTAGGAGCAATTAAAAACCAGCTTGTATAATGTTATACTGTTTTATAACTCTGTCTTATGAACATATTTACAGTACTTCCTCAATTCCACAGCATTTAAAAAAAACTGTTTCAACTTTGCAGCAGGCTGGGTTGGCTTTGAAATAGGTATTCTACTGAATGCTAAGATTATAGTTATGAACCACCCAACCTGCTTTGTTGTTTCTTTCTTTTCTTTTCTTTTTCTTTTTTTTGAATGAAGACCCACTATGTAACCAAACTCTACATAGCCTAAACTAGCAGCAAGGCTGTAGGTCCTTTCTACTTTAGATTCCTTTGTGCTGGGATTGCAAGCATGCACCACCATGCCTAGCTAAATATTTCTTCAATGGGGATATACTTTGAAATTAAAAAAAAAAAGAGAGGTAATAAGTGACCAACTTTCTCACCATCTACAAATACTACAATCCTATAAAAAATGTGAGGTAGTTGCGTGTTGGTGGCACATGCCTTTAATCCCACACTTTGAAGGCAGAGGCAGGAGGATCTCTGTAAATTTGAAGCCAGCCTGGTGTACAGAGTAAGTTGGCAGACAGTCAGGACTACACAGAGAAACCCTTTCTCAAACAAACAACAAAAAATGAGGTCATTTGACTATATCAGTCGAATCTTAAATTGTGAATTCCAACACTATGTAAAATGCTTATCTATACTATTCTACACCATATATAATGCTTATCTACACTATTCTAAATAATGCAATTCTGAACAATATCTCTAGAAAAAACAGCCTAGGATTAAGCATAGTGACAAAGTACTTGAAATCTACGCACTCAAGAAGTTGGCCCGGGTTACACAAGACCTAGAATCAACAATCAAGTAAGCTAGATATGGTGGTACGCATGCTTTTAAGAGACAGGCGGTTCTCTGTAAGTTCGAGGCTAGCCTATTCTACAGAGGTTCAGGACAGCTAGGGATACAGAGACCGTGTCACTATAATAAAAGTAAAACAGCAGATAAAAACGCAGAAGCAAGAGACCTTGCCTTAATAAGGTGAAAAATGAACCAATTCCAGAAAACAGTCCTCGGACTTTCACATCCCCCGCCCATCAATCCCCTGCTGCGGCATAGGTGCGGGCGCGAGCGCGCGCGCGCGCGCGCGCGCACACACATAGTACACACATACATAAAGATACTGACACATCCCCATAACAGAAAAAACTGGGGAGATAAGGGAGTACAACCTCAGCATACACTAAAAACAAAGAAGCAAGTCCTGAAATAAAATTTGTTAAATGTAAAACACAGGGAATTAGAAATGGGGAAGGGGTGAGGCAGTAAGAAAAAGAGCAAGAGACAAAAGATTTCTCAAAACAGATGTCAACAACATAGCATTGTTCTGGTCTATTCTTAAAATAAAAAGACTACCAGCAAAAGCCAATGAAATAGCTTAGTGAAAAGGCATTGCCATAAAAGCCTGGTGGCCTGAGTTCAGCTCTCATGGTGAAAAGTCCTGACCTCCACCTAAGCAGGGTACACATGTATGCCCACCATGTACACGAGCAATGTACATGGTAATGAAAGGGTAAATTTCTTTGTGGTATGACAGTCTATTATAAAATGCTTAAAGTTATGAACATGTTAATGGGCAACAATGACTAAAAGGATGTTCAAACACTCTAAATATGAAAATACTAAATTTACTAATTAATGAGTTGATATAAGCAGACTTGCTATATCAAGTTAATGAATTTTTATAATTTATGGCTCCACTGGACGTGGTGGTGAAGGGGAAGAGAGCAAGTTCCAGGACAGCTAGGACTATACAGAGAAACCCTGTCTTGAAAAAACAATACAAAAGACAAAAACCAAAACAAAACAAAATAATAACTTATGGCTCCTACAACTGAGAAAACAGTAACAGTTTAACATTAAAAAAAAAAGCCAACAACAACAACAAAACCCCAAAATCTCCTAAATCCTTCTTCAAAAAGTATAAAAGGTGGTGGTATATTAGAGTGCTTGCCTAGCATATACCGCCCCTGGGCTCAAGTCCCAAGACCACCATCACCACCAAAATAAGGAAAGGCCACAGTTCTGTGCTAAGAAGGTACAAATTGAGCCCAGTATGGGGGGAAAAAATAATCAATGGGTAGCAAGAGGTTTTACTGTAACTCATTCACCCTAAAGACATGAAACATTCCTTATTTGCTTCTCTACAATCTTGAAGGAAATCATATTAGCTCAGTTGACTAGCTAAGAACTATAAAGGCTGAACACCCCTAGCAGGAAAATGTGAAATTCAGACATGACACTCAAATAGTAGAATTTCTGGATCATTTCAGATTTTAAATTAGAGATGCTAAACAGGTGAGGTTTGTCTACTCATATATACCCCAATTCAGACACTCCAAATTTTGAAACATTTCTGGGTTAAAACATTTTAGATAAATACAAGCTACTGAATCTGTATCATTCCTATTAAAATGGTCTTGCAAGGTAATTTTGTTTTGCTTTTATTTTTGTATTCTGAGATAGTGTACCTCTGTGTAGCCTTGGCTGTCCTAGAACTCACTATGTAGAACAGGTTGGTCTCAAACTCAGAGATCACCTGCCTATCCGCCCGCCCCCCGCAGGTACTGCAGTCCAGCCCCACTATGTTTCTGACTTTTTTCTAAACCTTTGATAAATGTGTTTGACTGCCTCATTCTATATTCACGCCACTTAATATTTCTAATTGTTTTGTTTTTAATTATTAATTTTAATTTATTTTGCACACCCCCATGTGACACATATGCCATGGCATGCTCTTAGAGGTCAGAGGACAACTTTTGGGAACTGGTTGTCTTCCACTTTCCACCTTCTGGGATTGAGTAATATCATGCCCAGCTTGCATGGTAACAACATTCTTTAAAGGCAAAAATCTCTAAATTTCTATGCCCAGAACCAGTTTAATAGCACCTTCAAGTCATATACCCTTTAGGCTAGAGACTGAGTTTCAAACACATGTACTATTTCTGACCCAAACATACCTCCTCAGTTTTTCCCGTTCTTCTCTCTCCCTCTCTTCTCTTCGTTTCAGACGTTCCTGGTTTCTTTTCTCCTGCTTCTCAGCTACAACTCTCTTTAAAATGAATAATTTAAAAACCAGTTGTAAATTTACTGGACAAATCCTTAATTATGCTTACTTTAAACTCTATCTGGTTTCTCATATAATACAACTAACACAATTTAAAATTTTGTCATGTACAATTATTAGCCTTCTAAGTTAGCTTTCCAGAATTGTGAAAAACATGTTAAAACCTTATTTCATCATGATTTTTCTTTTTCCAAGCATGAAAGGCAAGGATGCTACCATTGAGTTTCGTCCGTCCCCCATCATTCCTTAGTTAACATTGGAAAAAAAAAAAAAAACAAGGGCTGGAGAGATGGCTCAGTGGTTAAGAGCACTGCTTGCTCTTCCAAAGGTCCTGAGTTCAATTCCCAGCAACCACATGGTGGCTCACAACCATCTGTAATGAGATCTGGTGCCCTCTTCTGGCCTGCAGACATACACACAGACAGAAAACTGTATACATAATAAATAAATATTTAAAAAAAAAAAGAAAAAAACAAAACAAAACTCATAACTACAGGCTGAAGAAAGGATTGTTCTTCCAGAGGTCCAGAGTTCAATTCCCAACAACCACATGGTGGCTCAATACCATCTACAATAAGATCCAATGCCTTCTTCTGGCACGCAGGCAAACAATCAGACAGAACAATGTACACATAAAATCCTTTTTTTTTTTAAATCACATCTACATGACCTTCTTTTTTTCAGCACAGTACTATTCAAAAACTAACTGTAATTATAATACTAGGGAGGCTGAGACAAGAGAACTGTCAGTAGTTCAAGATGAACCAGAGCTACACAGCAAAGACCTAGTCAATGAAACCAAAAGAAAACAGATACAGAGTAAAAGAACTAGGTTAACCAGGATAAAGTAAGCAATATTAATTTATGCAATGTACCTTTAATTCTTCGAGTTTCTCTCTTATTTCAATAAATCCCAGGTGCAGTTTACCCCCAAAATGATCAGCAAGTCGCCTGTCATTATCATGAAGACCTAAATATGCGGAACAAACTTCACAGACTCGAAGTTTCTGCTGCTGGAAACTGGAAGCTGGCATAGAATTCCGATAAACTTCCTAAATAAAATAAGAAAAACAATGATCACACAAATGTCCTTAAAAGTTCTGTAAGAAAATATAATGTATACACACAAAATGTTTTCAAAGTCGTTGAGAGCTCTGTTGAAGATCAAAAATTCATCTATCCTTCACTCCCCCTCCCCAAGACAACAGATGAAAGGTTAATATTCATCATGATTCTGATGAGTTGTTGCCAAACACTGACATGGTGTTCATCAATGAAAAATACATACTGGTAAATTTGCCAATCCACTATCCTCCTTTCGTTTACTAAGATGATTCTGTTCTTTTGTTTATGGCAGTTAAGAACATTTTCCAATCCTAAGTAGCTTTAGCTAGAATAATATTGATAAAAATAGCTGGATAAAAATGTACAGAGTTCTTTAAAAGAGAATTAAAAGATCAAAGAAGAAATCACCAATGAAGGGGCTAAGAACTCAATTGTAAGTGCTTAATTTACAAGCCTTAAGACCTGAGTTTGATCCCTGTAACCAAAGTTAAAAAAAAAACAAAAAGCTGCCAGGCAAAGCTGGAAAAATGGATTAGGGGGTAAAGACACTTGTTAAGCCTGATCACTGAAGTACAATTCCTAAGACCCACATTGTAAAAGAAAACCCAAGGTGGAAGAAAAAAACTGATTCTTAGAAGTTGTCTGCTCACCTACACACCACACAAACCCTTTCCTCTAAATGACAGCATGGTGGGTGTGCTTGTAATCTCAATAACGAGGAGATTAAAGACAAGTGGATATATCTCTAGAACTGAGTGGCTGGCTAGTCAGGTTACCTACCAGGCAAATTTCAAGCCATTGAGAGATTATGCCTCAAAATAAAAAGCAGACAGATCCTGGGGTTATCCTCTGTTTTTCACATATGTATATACATGAACATGGACCCACATGTGAGAATATGTATTTATGTACACATAGGCACACACACACACATGAATCATCAATGAATAATATAACCTATAAATTTAAAAATATTATAAAGGATGGCTTAGTGGTTAAGAGCACTGGCTACTTACTCCGTCCAGAGGTTCAATGCTTAGTAGTCAAATTGCAGCTTACAACTATCATAACTCCAACCCTAAAGTGTATACTGCCTTCTTCCAGCCTATGAGCATCAGGTATATACAAAGTACATATACATACATATAAGCAAAACACTCATATATATTAAACAATTAAGACTTTTTAGGGGGGGGGTAATTTCAAAGTATAAATAAGGTACTTAACTAATCACAAAAGGAAAACACTTCACAATGGGAGAATTGCTATTATCATCAGAAATTACACAAACTATGAAGACAGGGGAAATCATAAGTTTAAGGCTACACTGAGCAGCTTCAAGGTCCTGTTCTGTCTCAAAAGGAAATTTTAAAAGGGGATAAAACAGACACTGGGGTCACACATCTTTAATCCCAGCACTTGGAACGCAGAGGCAGGCAAATCTCCCAGTTCTAAAACTAGGGCTACACAGAGAAACCCTGTCTTGAAAAAAATCAAAAAAAAAAAAAAAAAAGCGGGGTGTGAATATAAGCTCAATGGTTGAGTGCTTACCCTGCCTGCTTGCATGAAGCCCCAGGTTAAACTCCAAGAAAGAGGAATTATGTGAAAATAACTAACGTGCATCCAATGTCATAGGCCTTTCTCTTCCTCCAGATAATATTTTCTTTAATGTCTGAGGGTCATCATATGATATGGGTGTTATACAGGTGCTATAAGGAACAATGATGACTTCTTCCTTTTATCCTCCTTCCTGTACTAAATTCTTACATTCAGATATATAATATGCTAAAGAACTTACTAAAATTGCTTCCTTTTGCTGTTTTTCCACACTGGTATGAAGAACCAGAGTACAAGAACAGAACAGAAGTAAAAACAGTGTGTACCCAACATTAGTTTGAATGATAGGGCTTCATTTTTAATCTTGTCACAAAAGATCTTGCCATCTTTTCCTTTATTTCAAGATGGGGTCTCAATAGATAGGTTGGTTACAAATCTATGATCCTCTTACTCTGCTTTTCAACTGCTGGGATTGCAGGTGTGAATCACTTCATCTGCAACTCTGCACTTCTAAGCATGAAAGTATTTTAAATTTGAGATTTAAGGATTAAAAAACAAAAAGCTTACTGCCCAGAGTTGAAAAGACAAAGATCATCATGAAGCAGTCTAGATGTCATCAGTTTGTAAGTCCAATAGAAACTACTGAAAAAAACTATTCCACAATCTCCACAAAATATATTTGAGTTTCAACATATCAGGGGGTATACCAATCACAACAGAATTTGTTTACATGATGCTAGAATTTTTACTTATATAAAATATGAACCAGAGAAGGCCCCCCAAGGTAAAAGCAGATGATACTGTTAGGTAAGTAAAACTACTGAGGAAAAGGGTAGGTAGCACATTGTCTAAAGGTGTGTTTGTTTTATGTGGGTAATTGGTTTGATTACATTTGAATTATAAATTTCAATATAGCAATGGCTCCAATTTTCCAAAAGCTACTTTAAAACAGAACCCAACATTATAATAGCAATTAAACATTTCTGAATTGTTTTAATTTCCTTTAATAAAATTTTGAATAATTTCCAGTTAAATATATGTTCTGTAAGAAGTACAGACACTAACATTTTACCACTATTAAGAACTTAACTCTTTCTAAAATGGCTGGGTCTCACAGTAACACTTTATCTCAAAACAGAACCAACCCCCCCCCCCCAAACAAACAAACAAATTTTACCTCTGCTTCTCTTTTCTTTGCTCGTGCTTTCTCCACTTCATCCATGACTTTCTGAGATTCTTCCACATTTCCTTCAGCTCCTAGTTGTTCCACTTTGGCCAACAATTTACCTATTTCTTCATTTAACTCATGAACACGTTCAGCCTGGAAAAAACGAAAGAGAATATCATGAATGAAGAGATGGCTCAGTGGTTAAGAGCACTGCTTGCTCTTCCAAAGGTCCTGAGTTCAATTCCCAGCAACCACATGGTGGCTCACAACCATATGTAATGAATGAGATGCTCTCTTCTGGCCTGCAGGCATAGATACAGGATAATAACAATACTTTATACATAATAAATAAATAAATCTTTAAAAAAAAATAAAGAAAAACAGAATGAAGGGTTGAAAAGATGACTCAGCAGTTAAGATCACTGGCTGCTCTTCTAGAGAACCTGAGTTCAATTCCCAGCACCCACATTGCAGCTAGCAACCATTTATAACTTCAGTTCCAGGAAACCCAATGCCTTATTTTGACCTCCACAGGCACTAGGCCCGTGTATGATGCACAGACATACTCACAAGCAAAACACACACACATACACAAAAGAACCATAACATTAAAAAAAATTGAAAGGAGCAAAACAATGTATTTCGGACTCATTATATAGCGCAAGTACAACACCACACTTATAAATAAAAGCTTAACTTAATAGAAACATTCAATCTTAACAAAGTAGTATTTCAATAATATTTACTTCTTAAAGTGTCCAAAATCCAAGAAGACATTCCTTTTTTCAAGGGTCCCAACTCTTTTATGACTATTCTTTATCAAAGTGATGTTTTCTTTAAATTAACACTGATAATTTAACCAAAGATCTTCAATCCTCCTTACATATGCACCCACAATTGTACTTTGATTCTAAACTTACTCGTACATTTGCTTTTACTGTAGCAATGGAGAACAAGCATGTCCTAAGAAAAGGCTTGAAAATCATGGCATAACTGAGTATGATGCTTCTGCCTCTGCAACTACTAGAAGAAAATGATTAGTTTAGCTCTCAAAGAATATCTCAGCAGCCTCCAGCTGACTAAAGAACATGTGCCAGGACATGACTGCTAAGACAAGAGTACTGTGCAATCAAGTTTACTCTAACTGATCTATTACACAGTTTTAGTCACTATGTTCGAGGTTATAACCAATACAGGTTCGTAGAACCTAACCACTGGTAGACAGCTTAAGCATGAGATACATGATCCCTTATATCAGTAGTTCTCAACCTTTCTAATATTGCCACAATATGTTTCTCATATCATGATGACCTCAGCCATAAAATTATTTTCATTGCTACTTCAGTATCTTAAACTGTGGAGGTAGCTACACAAGCTTATGTGTTTTAATAACAAAAGAATCAAGAAACTGTCTAGATAGTTCAGTGGTTAAGAACTCTTTCAACACTTAGAGAACCCAGGTTCAGCACCCTGCATCCCTATCAGGTGGTTCACAATTTAACTCCAGTTTCAGGGGTTCTGATTCACTCATGAAGCTGGAGAGATGGCTCAGCGGTTAAGAGCACTGGTTGCTCTTCCAAAAGTCCTGAGTTCAATTCCCAGCAACCACATTGTGGCTCACAACCATATGTAATGAATGAGATGCTCTCTTCTGGCCTGCAGGTATACAAGTAGGCTGAACACTGTATACACAAAACCTAAAAAAGCAAAGACAGGAAGTTCTCTGTGAGTTCAAGGCCAGCATGGTATACAGAGCTAGTTACAGGAAAGCTGGGACTACAGAAAAATCCTCTCAAAAACTAAATAAATGAAAGAAGGAAGGAAGAACTATACATTTATTTATCACATAAAAATGAATGCATGTATGACTGGCAATTCTGAATAAAACATAATTATCAGTGTTACTTTGTTATATGATTGCTATATTAGTTAGCATTTGAGTAAGTAAAAACAATTCGAGAATTCCCTATTTAAGTTTACTATCTAATTACTGAAAAATCAAAAAGTTGGAATGAGCCTAACATGATGGCATATGCCTTTATTAACCCTAGCACTCAGAGGCAGAGGCAGGTAGATTTCTGAGTTAAAGAGCAGCCTGGCCATATAGTAAGTTCCTAGTCAGCCACAGACTACACAGTGAGACCCTGTCTCAAATATACAAGAGGGAAAATTTTTTAAAAATGGAGTGAATAAAATTAAAATTAAATACATATTTTAAAATTAAAACTATACTCTATAATCCCAGCATTTGGGAGGCAAAGGCAGAAGCAGGCAGGTCTCTATGAGTTTGAAGCTAGTCTGGTCTACAAAGTGAGCACCAGAACAGCCTAGGCAAAAAAGGCATCTCGAACAATAATAACAAGAACAAAATAAAACAAACAAAAACAAGCATACTTTGAACTAATGAAATGACTAAAATTCTTACCTTTGCTGCCACTTCAGCACTTATCTCTTCTTGAGTTTCTGCTAATCTTTTCTTAGACACTTCAGTTCTTCGATCACAATCTGCAATGAAGGACTGCAGATGATCCATGGCCTAGAAAATTTAATACAAAACAATTACTGCCACAAAGTCAATGTTATCCAGAAATATTTTTACTAAACACTGTATTTTTGGTAAGGAATGAAGCTCTAAGCACAGAAGTGCTTTCCTATTATGTAGAAAGCACTGGGTTGAATCTGCTATACTCCTCTCTGCAGCCCAACCCTAAAACAAGAAAAACACAAAGTTGAAGAATTGTTAGTAATAGAACATATGGCTAGAATGTGTAAAGCCCTGGATTTCTAGTAATTATAAAAAAATAAATTAAGTTGGCTGGAGAGATGGCTCAGTGGTCAAGAGCACTAACTGTTCTTCCAGAGGACCATGGTTCAATTCTCAGCACTTATATGGCAGCTAACAGCTGTCTATAACTCCAGTTCTAAGAGGATCTGATACCTTTTTCTGGCCTCTGGGGGCACTGAACACACACATGGTACCCAGAGATGGTACACAGATATTCATGCAGTCAACACAACCACGCACATAAAAAAAAAAAATTAAAAATTAATTAAATATAAAGTCTGGAGAAAAGAACCTTTTAAAAATAAAACCTCAGAACAATAAAAATAATTCCATTCTTAAAAATGTTATCATAGAGGAAGCATACATCTTTAATCCCATCATCAGGGAGGTGGAGGCAAAGGCAGGCAGATCTCTGAGTTTGCGACCAGCCTGGTCTACAGAGTGAGTTGCAGGGCAGCCAGAGCTACAGAGAGAAACCCTGTCTCAAAAAAACAAAGCAACGGGCTGGAAAGATGGCTCAGTGGTTAAGAGCATTGCCTGCTCTTCCAAAGGTCCTGAGTTCAATTCCCAGCAACCACATGGTGGCTCACAACCATCTGTAATGAGATCTGATGCCCTCTTCTGGCCTGCAGACATACACACAGACAGAATATCATATAAATAAATAAAAAAAAACAAAGCAACAACAAAAACCAAACACCCAGTAATAATATAGCAGTGAACCCCTGTAATCTCAGTACTTGGAAGACTGGAGCAGAATAACAAGCTCAAGAACAGTTTGAGTGACATAGCATGTGTCAAGTCAACCAAAGCAATACAGCCAAGATCCTATCTCAAAAATACAACCAACCAAAGAGAAATGGTTGAGTCATAAATATGACTCGATTGCTACTAAGCCTAATGACCCAAATTCTATCTCCAGGATACACGATAGGAAAGAACCAACTCCTGAAAGCTAATCTTTGATGACAGGCATGCACACATCCCACACACACCATGTAAGACCATTATAATGTCAACAAGAGTTATTTCTCAATATTTAGATAACTTCCTGTATTCTGCGGTTTTCGAATTTTTACAGTAAAGATGAAATACACCATTAAGAAATTTAACAATGCCTACACCAGAAAAAAAAAATCTAACAAAGTTGTATTTAGTTTGAGGTATATTTAATATTTATAGCTAAATAGTAATAAAAGTAAACTTTAAAGCAAGGCATAGTGGCGCACACCTTTAATCACAGCACTTGGAAGACAAAGGCATGCAGACCCCCGAGTTTAAGTCCAGGCAGGTCTACAGAATTCCAGGACAAATAGTGCTACAAAACTCATTTCTCCAAAAATGAAAGGAAGAATATTAAATGTTCAACTGTGGTGGTTTGAAGAGATATCCTACATATTCTCAAGCACTTGAAGACTCAGACCCCAGTTGGTAATCCTGGTCATAAAGGTTTAAGAAGTGTGGCCTTGTTGGAAGAAGTATGCCACTAGGGTCAGGCGTTGAGGTTTCAAAGGCCATTCTCAGTTAGTTCTCTCTGCCTCCTGCTTGTCTTTTAAGATATAAGCTCACTTGATGCCAGCCCGCTTCGCCACCTCTACCCCACCCCACCCTGCCATTATGATGATGAACTTCACATCCAAATTAGTTACCTTGATCCTGGTGATTTTATCATAGCAAAAGAAAAGAGATTAGTACATACATCAAATAACAATAGAAATTTATTCTGCACGCACTGAATTTAACTGGCCAAATAAGAACTCCAACAAAATAACACAGGCAGAGTGACTATCACCTTTTAAATCATAGCAAAAATCTACTTTCATTTCGTGAAGTCAAATATAGTATCCTAAAGTAGTGAAAATAACAATGACCTTATCAAGAAATACTGTTGGTTCTATGAAGGAGGTATTTTGGCTACCTGTTTTTTTTTTAATTAATGTTTTTCTTCCTTTTTTTTTAAAAAAAAAAGATTGATTTATTTATTATACAGTGTTCTGTATATATGTATGCTTGCTGGTCAGAAGAGGGCACCAGATCTCATTACAGATGGCTGTGAGCCACCAAATGGTTGTTGGGAATTGAACTCAGGACCTCTGGAAGAACAGTGTGCTCTTGACCTCTGAGCCATCTCTCCAGCCCCAGCTACCTGTTTCTTACAGCAAAATAAATCCAAGATGTACAAAGGATTTAAGTATACAAAAAGAATCACTCATGGGGGCTGAGAGAGACTGGTCAGCAGTCAAGAGCACTTGCTTTTCTTGTAGAAGACCTCGGTTTAGTTCCCAACATTCACATGTGTCTCACGGCTATCTGGAACTCCAATCCCAGAAGACCTGATGCTGTCTCTTCTGGCCTCCACAGATACCATGTATGTGCCTGGCACACTCACACAAGCACAGCATTCATACACATAAAATAAATCTAAAACTTAAAAATATATAGCAGAGACGAAACCATAGGTGAGAATTATTTTTGGGTCAAAACAGAAAAGATCTTTCAAACTGGTATTATAAGCAGTATTTAGACAGTATAACAACACTGTGTAGCCCACCCAAGGAAAGTCTAATGTATTACTCAAAAATAAATAGCTGATACTGTCACAATGAGCAATTAAGCATTTTCTATAAAATTACCTTTTGGCTCAGCTATAATTTTCACCAATAATGCAGAAAGACTGAAAATAACCTCATTATCCAACCACAACGTTCAACAGCAAACAATCTCTTGTATATTATGCCCAGACAGTATTAAATATATTCTATAGATAATTCTCATATCCATAAGAAAAAGTTCTTAAATGTTCAAAAAAGTCACAAGGATCTATTTACTGCTATTTTCAACTAAATAAAATTACCTAATGTATTATTTTGTCTTATGTGCATGTATTTCATAAAAATGCAAAAAGTTTGAAAGGTGTTGTGTTCTTTAAAACATCTTATATAACTTAGTTTCTCTATTTTTATTTTTTAAACTATTTATTTCATATGAGTGCTCTGCCTGCATGTATCTATGTGAACCATGTGTACACATTGTATCTGCAAACATCAGGAAGAGGGCATTAGATCTCCTAAAACTGGAATTATCCTTTGAGAGCCAAAATGTTGAGTGATGGAAGTTGTGTACTTGGGTTCTCTGCCATCTTGTTAGCCTCAAATTTTTCTATTTTTATACATGAAATGCTTCTATATAACAACTATATTAAATCACATTGGTACCTCTGATGCCTAAGCAGTATTTTCTATTTCTTTTATATTTTAAACTAAAAATATGGTCCCAAGGCTGCAGGTGTAGCCTGGCAATATATATACAGTGCTTGCCTACTGTAAACAGGGCTCTGAATTTCATCCCAGAACTGGAGACATCTAGTTAGTGATCTATTAATACAGTAAAAGTAACTAATAATGGAAAAATTCAGTAGATGACTTCATTACAAAGACTTTGAATACAACAAAAATAGGTGGCTTAGATTTGATGAAACGACTATTTTCTTAAACATTTTTACTTTTGTTGGGAAAAATAAACTGATTTTTTAAAAAAAAAAAAACAAAAAACCAGGATCTTTTTAACCTAGGCATGGTAGCACATATCTAATCCTAGCACTTGGGAGGGAGAGGCAATTAGATCACTGTAAACTTGAGGCTGGTTTGAGCACATAGGGGGGGGGAGGGAGGCAGTACATTATTCATCTATTAACTGTCATCTAATTACAAAGGTATCTTCCTAAGTCTTTCCTTCTAAGAGACATTAATTCATGTTCAAAATATTTTTACTGCAAGAGACAATGTAACATGAAAGCAAAATCACATACATCAAGTTCAAAGAAAAAGTCCTGTTCTTTGGATGCAATTTCATAATCTGCTCTTAGAGCCAGGTCATGGACTTTCAGGCATTCTCCAAGATCCATTCTCTAGGAAAAAAAAGAAGACATTTCACTGAAAATATGTATTATAAAATTTCATCAGTATCACAGTTCTCTTCAGAGTATATGTTACGTCCTATAGTTCATATGTTCATTTAATGGACCTTCAAAATATAAATCAGACAATTGGGGCTGGGGAGTTAACTTGGTTGCTGAGTGCTTATCTGTTACACACAAAGTTCCAGGTTTAATCCCTTAGCTCTCCATGAACTGGATGCAGTAGTACAGACCTGTATTATCTACTCTGTAGATAGAGGCAGGAGCACTGGAAGTTCAAAGCCAGACGTAGTGACACAGCAAGTACAAGATTAGCCTGGCCTCATACATGAGACCATCTCTCAGAAAAATGAACCAAAAGAAACACTATGAAAAACAACTACAAGTCTTAATAATACCAATATACTACATGAGAGGCTTTTTGCAATGAGGAAGCCAGAAAAAGGCCACTTGCCATGGTATGTATGTGGAGGGTAGAGAATCACACATGGGATTCTCTCCTTCCACCAATCCTGGATCGACTGACTCACATACTGTCACTGAGCCATCTTGTGACCCCCCCAAAAAATGTTTCTCATGAGAATGCATTTATACTGGATCCAAAGAGAGGGAAGCAATGCTGGGTATGGCACCAAGTATCATCTATTGAGTCTGGGGCTGGAGAGATGGTACAGTGGCTTTTTGGGCATGCAGACAAAATACCCATTAAATAAAAATGAAACTTAACAATAGGGTGAAGGGAGGAAGGGAAGAGACAGGATGAAGGAACAGAATTGTAGTAATATTACAATTTCATATAGTGGCACATTTCTGTAATTACAAAATAGAGTCTTTGAATTCTAGAAACCAGTCATCTGTTTTCTCTTTCTATACCACCATGACTAAATATCTGCTTTGACAAGGTACCAGGCATGGCATTAAAAAAAGCAAACAAGCCCAAAAAGAAACTCCCAACAACTACCTACCATTGTAAACGTCAATCCAAGGGAAATCATACCATGGCTAACAATTTCCATAACCCTAGTCTCCTAACCAGTACAAAGTCACTAGAGAAAAAAACACAATAGAAACACAAGGAATAGGAAACAATTCTCCAGCTCTCAAGATCTATCCTCACATTACACTTAATGAAGTACTACTGCTTCCAACAAATGATCCAACATTGGCTGCTGGTGGTGGTACTTCTCTTTATAAATAAGTTAATGAAACAAAATAAAATGTTTTGTTCACTGATTTCAAATGACTAAAAGAGTTTCCTTAAAAATTAATGAATAATTTGCTTCTTATAATTTTCCACAAGTTTATTCCAGGTATTGTAATTAACAGACATTCAAGTTATAAGTTGCAAAACTTCAGCTCTACATTTTATTTTCCCCATTATAAACTTGTTTATTCAAGAAGCTTCCCCAAATCTGATCCTAATAACTCTTCTTTAAAATTCCACACATTCTAGTTTTTCTGTTTAATAAAGTAGATTCTGTTAAGTGCTTTTAACTTTTTAATTTCTGAAAAATCAATGTTATCATTTCAAAAGACTCTAAGATTCCTAAGAAAAATGGTCTATGTCTGTTCATCTCTACAGACTATGTTTTATACTCCCCATGTTGTCCAAATCATGACTATTACACAAACCTGGTTTGAATAAGCAATTCCAAGAACTTAAAGAATAAAACATGCACAGAAGTACATGGATATAAGCTTTACAATGCCATTTTCTGGTTTAGAAAAAAGGAAATATTTTTAAGAGCCTCTCTGCGGTCTGTGGTGGCCAATGCCTTAAAAGGAAGAAGAGGCAGAGACAGGCAAATCTGAGTTCGAGGCCAGTCTGGTTTACAGAGCAAGTTCCCGGACAGTCACTATGCAGAAAAACCCTATCTCAAAAAACAAAACAAAGTTTTAAGCACCTCACTACCTGAGTTTGACAAAACATGTACCTACACCTACACAGATCCAATTATCACTACTGGCATACACAAACATATATATATTTTACTGTCATATTGTACACCCAAACTAAAAACAAATGAAATAAATTATTGATATTAATATACTAATAATCAGTGGATAGAAATACAAAATTACATCACATGTTGGTGGCAACATGCCTTTAATCCTAGCACTCAGGAAGCAAAAGTAGGCTATCTCTGCAAACTTGAGGCCAGCCTAGTCTACAGAGTGAGTTCCAACACACCAGGACTACAGAGAGAAACCCTGTCTCAAAAAAAAAAAAACACTGTATGTGTGTGCATCACAACATTTAATTAGGTAGGGAGGTAGGTAGAGAGAGGGAGGAAGGCAGGCAGGCACGTACATATGTGTACACACACAAGCTGGGCATGGTAATATACATCTTTAATCCAAGCACTGGGCAGGCAGAAATAGAAGAATCCCTGTGAGTTCAAAGCTGACCTGGTCTACATAGTGAATTCCAGGACACTCAAGAAGACTAGATTAAAAGAGACCCTGTCTCAAGAAATAAATCAATTAAATGTCAAAACAATTTAAACAATAAAATGCTATTTCTCAAACACACACTTGTAAATGGAGAAAACCATGGATATGATATAAAAATATATTGGGCATTGAAATAATTGCAAAAAACCAAAAATCTACTCATCTCTTAACAATTACCTGATCCTGAAAAATTCATTTCTCTTAAGTACTTCCGGATTTATGTATACTAAGATGTTTAAAAAAGAACATTGATACTATCAATGTAGTGTATACTGACCAAACTGAGATGATAAATTCATCAGTTTTGATCACTGTTAATAAACCTGAGACCTCTAATGTGCTACCACTTAACAGGTGCTCAGGATCTTATTATGCAATATTAAGTATTGATGCATAAAGAATTCATTTTTTGGCTCATAACTCTCAAGTGCCAACATTTTTCAAAGCAACTCATAAAAAGTTATCTCTAGGGGCTGGAGAGATGGCTCAGTGGTTAAGAGCATTGCCTGCTCTTCCAAAGGTCCTGAGTTCAATTCCCAGCAACCACATGGTGGCTCACAACCATCTGTAATGAGGTCTGGTGTCCTCTTCTGGCCTGCAGGCATACACACAGACAGAACATTGTATACATAATAAATAAATAAATATTTTTTAAAAAAGTTATCTTTATCAAGTATCGGTATGTATGAGGTATGTTTGCAGGAAAAGTACAGATGACTTACACAGGCAAAAAATTAGCAAGAGAGGCTGGAGAGATGGCTCAGAGCTGTAGAGCACTTACTGTTCTTTCAGAGGTCCTAAGTTCAATTCCCAGCAACCACATGGTGGCTCACAACCCTCTGTAATAAGAGCTGGTGCCCTGACCTGCATGCATACACAGACTATATACATAATAGAACACTACATACATAATAAATCTTAAAAAAAAAAGAGGCAAAAATTTTAGCATATGTTTTGAAAGGAGAATAATTTTTAAGTGTTTTTTTAAATATTTATTTATTTATTATGTATACAATATTCTGTCTGTATGCCTGAAGGCCAGAAGAGGACGCCAGACCTCTTTACAGATGGTTGTGAGCCACCATGTGGTTGCTGGGAATTGAACTCAGGACCTTTGGAAGAGCAGGCAATGCTCTTAATCACTGAGCCATCTCTCCAGCCCCAAGGAGAATAATTTTATCTTATTTGGAGAACAAAGAATGATAAAACTAGAATCAAATGACTTCTAGAAGAGGATTGTGGGAAATGTTAAAATGGTTTGTTACCACTTACTATAGCATGAACAATTCTAAAAATTAGTAAAATGCAAAATTTACTCTAAAGAGAAGAATGCATGATTAATAGGAGAAATAAGTCATGATTTAAAAAAAAAAAATCTATGTTTTGCCAGGAGGTGGTAGCGCAAGCCTTTAATTCCAGCACTCAGGAGGCAAAGGCAGGTGGATCTTTGTGAGTTTGAGGCCAGTCTGGGTCTACAGAGCTAGTTCCAGGACAGTTAAGGCTGTTACACAGAGAAATCCTGTCTCAAAAAAAAAAAAACAAAACAAAACCAAAATCTATGCTTTAAAAACGAAGAAAAGGGGGCTGGAGAGATGGCTCAGCGGTTAAGAGCATTGCCTGCTCTTCCAAAGGTCCTGAGTTCAATTCCCAGCAACCACATGGTGGCTTACAACCATCTGTAGTGCCGTCTGGTGCCCTCTTCTGGTCAGCAGGCATACAGACAGAATATTTTGTACATAATAAATAAATAAATAAATAAATAAATAAATAAATAAATAAATATTAAATAAAAACGAAGAACAAACAAAAACAAAACCCATGAAAATTAATGCCAGAACAGTCACTGGCTATTGTGGCACATGCTGGTGGTAGTAGTTGCTTAAGAAGGCTGAGGCAGGAGGATCACAAAACATGATACAGGGGGGAAAAATGTGTCAAAAACAAAGCTGAATAAAAACAGGGTCTTTTTTCATTACATCAAAATGTTGGCATTCTTTACTACTTAAGCCTCCTGAGTTTTTCAAATTTCAGTGTTTCCAGCAGCTGCAATCTTTTATGATATTGATATAGATCCAAAAACCTTCTTCTACACAACCACTCATATTAAAAATATTTTCTGCATCCTCTCTTGTAGAGGAATGTGCTACAGCTGTAGAAAAAAAAAAAGAATACTGCTTATAAAACTCAACCAAATCTCTCCCCCCCCTCGGTTTTTCAAGACACGGTTTCTCTGTATAGCCCTAGATGTCTTGGAATTAGATCTTGCAAACCAGACTGGCCTCAAACGCACAGAAATCATTCTACCTCTGCCACCTGAGCCTAGGATTAAAGGCATGCACCACCACCACTAATCTCTTAAAATGGTCTCTAGTGTTCAGCGGAAAATGAGAGGACAATTCTTGGTCCTTCTGTAATAAGCACTTACTGATCAGCTAGGAATTTTGACTTGTTACAGTTCAAGCCCCAATCCAAGCCATGAGTTACTAACTACACTAATGCTAAAGTTGATGTGGATACCTATGGTGGTTTGGAATGGCATTGACTCTCTCAGCCTCATATATATTCATGCTTAGTTCCCAGCTGGTAAACTCTCTAGGACGTATTAGTGGGTATGGCCTTGTTGAAGGAGGTATGTCAGTAGGAGTGGGCTTTAGGTTTCAAAAGCATGCCACCAGGTCCCCTGTCTGTCTCTGCCCGTGGAGTAGAATGTAAATGAAACACTCAGTGACCAATCCAGCACCATGCTGTCTGCCTGTCTCCTTGCCATGACGATAATGGACTAATCCTCTGAAACTGTAAGCAAGTCCCATTCCTTTGTAAGAGTTGCCTTGGGTACATAGTGTGTCTTCATAGTAAGGATAGAAACTAAGACAATAACCAGTTGTCAGCACCACTCAGTTATCTATAGCACCACCTAAAGCCAGGTGCCTCGTAGGAAGATAGACCAAAGGATCAAGCCATCCTTCAATACAAAGGGAGACTGAGACCAGTTCAGGGTGCATATACAAGATCTTGTCTCCCAAAAATCTATAGAACTTGAATGAAGAGAGAGAGAGAGAGAGAGAGAGAGAGAGAGAGAGAGAGAGAGAGAGAGAGAGAGAGAGAGAAAGAAGAAAAAAAATTACTGGGGGCTGGAGAGATGGCTTAGAGGTTAAAAGTACTGGTTGCTCTTTCCTGAGGTCCTGAATTCAATTTCCAGCAACCACATGATGGCTCACAACCATCTATAATGAGTTCTGGTGCCCTCTTCAGCCATGGAGGTATACATGCAGGCAGAACACTGTATACATAATAATTAAATCTTAAAATTAATGAGCAGGGGCGGTGGTGGCAGTGGTCTACAAGATCTAGTTCCAGGACAGGCCCCAAAGCTACAGAGAAACCCTGTCTTGAAAAAAAATCAAAAAAAATTAAAAAATTAAAAATAAATTTAAAAAAACACAGGGGTTGGAGATATGGCTTGGTGGTTAAGAACACTGGCTGCTCTTCCAGAGATCCTGAGTTCAATTCCCAGCAACCACATGGTGGCTCACAACCATCTGTAATGATATCTGGCACCCTCTTCTGGCGTGAGGGCATACATGGAGGCAGAATGTCGTATACATAATAAATAAATCTTTTTTTTAATATTTATTTATTTATTATGTATACAATATTCTGTCTGTATGTCTGCCCACCAGAAGAGGGCACCAGACGTCACTACAGATGGTTGTGAGCCACCATGTGGTTGCTGGGAATAAATCTTAAAAAAAAAAATTGGCTAGCCAGTGATGGCACACTCCTTTCTCAGCATTCCGAAGGCAGAGACAGATGGATCCAGTTCTAGGGGATCCAATACTGGAACCAGACTCTCATGTGGTGCACAAACATACATACTTGCAGACAAAGCACTCACACATAAAATGCATGCAATAACCGGGCGGTGATGGTGCACACCTTTAATCCCAGCACTCAGGAGGTAGATCAGGAGGCGGATCTCTGAGTTTGAGGCCAGCCTGGTCTACAGAGCAAGTTCCAGGAAAAACTCTTAAAAACTACACTGTCATGAAAAAACAATTTAAATTGTTTTTTACATAGAAATTTAAAGAGAGATGAGTTAGGATACAATCTGTAACCCCGGCACTTGGTGGGTGAAGGCAGGATGATCTGAGGTTCAAGGCCACCCATGGCTACAGAACCAATTCAAAGACAGGCAATGTTACATAATATCCTTTCCTATTATTTTTTTTATAAAAAAAAAAAGAAAAAGAAGGAAAGAAAGAAATAATTTTGTTGCTTTTATTTTCTACGCTTATCAGAAGTGATAATTTATCCACTAAATAGTCTTTTTGTAGTTAGGGAGATAAATTTGGTAAAGTGCTGCTTTTACAAGCACAAAGATCTGAGGATGAGCCCCAGTATCTTAGGGTTGCTATTGCTGTGATGAAACACCATGACCAAAAACAACTTGGAGGGACAGAATTCACTTGACTCTTTTCCTCAATTGAGGCTTTCTTCTCTCCCAATAACGTCAGCTGTGTGAAACTCACATAAAACTAGACAGCACACCTAACACCCATATAAAATGGCAGACATGGTAATCTCAGTGCTGAAGACATGAAAGCACGGGGATTCCTGGAACTCACTGGCCAGCAAGTTTAGCCTTATCCGTAAACTCCAGGCCAGGATCCTATCACAAAGCAGGTATGGGGTGTTTCTGAGGAGTACACCCAATGTTCTCTTTTGTCTTCCATATATATTTGAGTGAACACGTGTGCCAACACAACCCAAAACATACACATGCACTCCTAATAAAATAGAAACAAATTAATCATCAAATTTCCTACAACACTAACTGTGGGGCTGATGAGATGGCTTAAGCAATTAAGAGCACTGGTTGCTCTTCCAGAGGACCAGGGTTTAAGTACCCAAACATAAAAGGTCGTTCACCGAGCCACCTAGAACTCCAGTCCCAGAGTATACAATACCTTCTTCTGGCCTCTCATGTACCAGGCACACACATAGTGAACAGATATAATGCAGGCAAAGCACTCCTACACGTAATATAAATGATTTAAATGTGGACAATAACAGTGTTCTACAAGTGAGAGATCTGTCATAGATTACAAATGAATTAATAGAACAGAAAATATTTAAAAAGCTATGCAGTAGTGCATGTCTTAGATCCCTGAAGTTAGGATTATAAAGAAAATAAAATTTAAAGTGGAAGTACTTACAGAAACATTACAGAATCATTTTATTACCTGTTAATATTTGTCACAGTCCTAATTCAAGTATTAAACTTGCCCACAAACTAAATTTCTTACTATGTCTATTATACTTAAAACTTTTTTCAGACTCTTTTATTTGAGACAAGGTCTCACTCAGTAGCTCTGTTGGCGTCACACTTCAGATTCAGTCTTCAGGCTGGCAATATGCTGAATTCCGCATTTAGATCACCATACCAGACTTAGGCACATAATAGTTTCAACTGCATTTCCCACTAAGAAATGACAAAGATGCTTCCTATTGCACATGTCTTGATATTTTTATGTTTGGGGGATATCCTTAATCTCACTTAAAAAAAAATTTCATTTGGGTATCCGTGCCTAAGCGTACTTACTCACTGCTTATGAAAGAGTAATCTGGAAATCCTTTCTTTATTCTAGATATTTCTGGCAAATGAGAAATAAAATGAAGTCAAGATTTAACCCCTTACAGTTCCCCATCAACAAAAGTATCTGTGAAGGGAAATTACTCATTGTAATTTCAATCAAATTCAGAAGTTAAAGATCCTCTGTACCATTTAAAGAAGAGGGGGCATGCTTTCCAAGAGACAGTTACCACCTCCCTATGTGAAGATGCCACTTGTAAGATCTCTTCACCTCTCTTCAGAAGAGAAGAGGAAATAAGAAAAAGCACCTGGTACAGAATCCCAATTCCCAGTTAACGAAATACCCAGAATGCCGTAAGATCACACAGGTCTTGTGTGTTGGCTATCACACTGTCCTCTTTGTCAGCCTAGAGACAGAAAGAAAAGCAAGGCTTATAGAAGGATGCTAATTCAGGAGAAAGTGGCACTAAAAGTATCCTAAATCCCAACTCCATAGGGGAACCAATCCAACATACCCGTTTTAGATAAAAATAAGTAAATAAATAAAAGGGGAAGAAAAAAATACAAACAAACCAAAAAACCCATTGTTGGTGTAGTTTTCTGATACACCTATGATCCAAGAAGTTGGGAGTGTGAAGGTCAAAAGTTCAAGGTTACCAGTTTGAAACATCAGACGCGCCTCAAAAAAACAAAACAAAACAAAACAAAAACAGTCTAGCAGTGATGGTACTTTAATACCAGCACTCAGGAGGCAGAGAGAGGTGGATTTCTGAGTTTGAGGCCAGTCTGGTATACAGAAAGAGTTTGGAGACAGCCAGGACTATATGGAGAAACCCTGTTTCGAAAAACCAAAATACAAACAAAAAACAACCAACCACCACCATCACCACAACAAAATAGCAGAGAACTTGGGATGTGCCTCAGTGGCTCAGTATGTGCTTAGCATGTGCAAGGTTCCATGTTCATCTCTAAGACCAGAAGAAAAGAGAAAACAAGAATAATAAAACCAGTAGAAGAATGGTGGGGGAAAATGGAAAAGACAACTACTTCTGTAAGGAAACCCATTATTGAACATTTAAATTATCAGTGGGAATAAACAAGCAATGAAAGGGATGCAAATCTTTTCTAACACTGTTTAAAAAAGTAAGTAATTTGGTAAAAAATTAAGAGTTTACCAAGAACTTCATTTTTGTAGCACACTAGTAAGTAATAAAACAACTTAACCACGTACAGTTCCAGAAAGGACATCATGGGGACAACAGTTGAGAAGGTGGCTCTTGCATACTCTGTCATCGCTGAATTTGATTCGTTGTCGAGTAGTATCTCCTGTAATATAGGAAAGTTAATAATACTCAAGGTTAGACAAACAGACAGTGTTTATATTCTGAAAGTCCTAGTTATTACTAGCTTTTGGTGTCTGACTATCTACTTACAGACACTTATAAATCAACCCAGGAGGGATTAGTTTTTTATATGCCATCCTATAGAAAAACTATTTTAGACAACATGCAATTGCAGTATATGTACTGCAAATGTAATTCAAATAGTCAAAGTGGGAAAGCAAAGCATTCTGTTAAATAAAAGTACTTCAGAAAAGCATAGGATTTTAGAGCAGGAATGGACTTTACTTATTTATAGGTTATCAAGTCCAACTCCTTCATACTGCAGATGAAAAAAATGAGGCCCCAACAGGTTAAGCAACTTGCAGCAGACCCACCAAGAGTTTCTACTGGTATACAATGGTCTCTTGACAGTAAACACTAACTTATTTTGTAATTATTTACATTAATTGAAGAACATAAAAAAATAATCTTGCAAACATTGCATACACACTGCGAATCCCCACTGAACCCCAGACGCCATTTCTTCCACTATTTTGTTCCAGTTGAAGTGTCTCCCTTTTGCTGCTGGGAGGAGTTAGAGGGTAGAATAAGGTGTTTAAGAGTGTACAAACCTGGAAGAAGGACTTACACACCAGTCAAACAAGGGCACATTGCCTAAATGAAATGTTAACTTTAATACCTCCAAAGATTCCATATTCCATGTTTTATGTGGTCTGTGCTACATTGCCAAACCAGGCAAAATAAAATATATTCTGTGCTCACATAAAAGAACACAACTCCTAAACAGAAGCAACCAACCTGCTTATCAAATATAGCTATTTACTCAAAAGCTTAAAGAGTCTAAGAAAAGGAAAGGTAACTAGCTAGAGTAAAAATACAAATGTTAGTTACAACTTTTTTTTTTTTTTGCTTAGAATCTCTGAAGAAATAAAAGAAAAACTCACACGGTCGTTTCCTTTATGCAGAATGATAAGCCCTAAAGAATGTGGTTTAGCCTTAAATTGGTATCACTGATAAATGAAAACCTACTGGTGAATTACTGAAGCGAAAACTGTTGAAACAAACCAAGAGAGATTGTAAATACCTCTGTAGTTCACATGATACCTAAAGTACTCCAAACATTTCAACTAGGAAGCAATTCTTAAATTAAGTTAAGTACTTTCATATGTGAATACCAAACAAAAAAAAAATGTTCAAACTTTACCCCCTTTAAGTGGTCTTATATTGAAGAGCTTAACTTAAAGTCAACTAAACACTATGGGGTAAGATTTTGTTCAGATTGTTTTAGCTTGGTTAAGAAGATGTAAAGAACATTCTGATTTGCAACTAGGACACATACATTTTTAAGGAAGATAATTTGCTAAACTCATAGCTTCAGAGCATTTCAACAATAGGTTTTCTGAGGCTAATCTCTAGTATGTTATTTGTGACACAATTTGGAATAATCTATTTAGTGTTCAAGCCTGCTACTATAATATGTCACTTTGATGGACTTTTATTTTCTTTTAAACACAGCTGCTTCTGTTCCACATTCATTAACACATCTGAAAAGTTAGTGATAACTCACGGCTCGGCGAATGCGGGGCCTTTCTGAAACTCCCTTGCAGATTGAAGTAGGCAGGCATAGATACATTGAACCTTTACAAATAAAACAAGGGGCCAGATTGTTCAGTTTGTATAGAATAGACTCTGCCAGCAATTTCAATACAGCACCTAGAAGTACATGTTGACTGTAAAGATTCTTGTATATGAAAACAAAAGTGAACAAAATCAGAGTGTTTATTTTCTGTTTTGTTTTTTACAATATCTGACTTAACAAGTATAAGCCCAGAAAAAAAACATTACTGCAGATAGCTAAAGCCCAAGATTGGAACTCTACAAGTGGACCTTGGGTTACATGAGAAATATTTCTTTCAAAGTATGTTTCAAGGAAGACAAGTTGAGTGCCTCAATCTCATTCAAGAACCAAACTAACCACAAGCTCACATGAGAAAGCTCAAACTATAATAGAAGCTTTTTGATCCTAGAAAGGCTTTGCTTAAAACTCTACTGTGATTATGTTAGGAATTTTTAAAGTAATAAATTTCTAAGGGGGGGAACTTACTAGGAATCACCCTGCTACACCTGTCTAAGCTTTCTGGTAATGAAACAGCAATGCCAGTTCAGTCTATTGTAAAACAAGACTCATGGGTAGAAGGGGTAAAAATGAGGTCTTAGACTGAGTTAAAATTTACAGATGTTTTATTAATCAAACATCTCATCTAATAGGGTGCCCATTTTTGCTTAAGAAATCACATTAGGTGTATTAACAAGGGATACATGGCCTGAAGAACACTATCAGAAAAACATGAACAATTACAAATATATAAACATAGTAACAGTAGCCCCAGTGAGCTTTAAAATAATAAAGAAATCAATTTCTATAAATGCCAAAAAAGCATCTAAAATATTCCACTACAAATAAGCAGGTATTCCATTAACACTTGGTAACTGTAGAAAAAAATATGAAATATAGCTTTCAAATATTAGCCATTATAAAAATCTTTTTACTAAAATAATAAAACTAATAGTTCAAAATAAAACAATACTTTGAGAAGGACATGTAAATGAGGATCTTGCTATTGATATTTTAAAAGTTCTACTTAGGACTTTATGGCTAATATTTTCAAACAATTTGGCTAAAAAAATACAAAGTCATGCAGCATTTGAATAAATTTGGGCTTATGACATAGTATAATTTAACTACACAATTTTAAAACAGAAATGCTTGTATTTTTATCTTTGTCACAACATCTGGCCCAAACCATGTTTTTCAAAAGCAACTAGGTAAAATACAAACCACTTAGAGAAAAAAAATAAAGGGGGAAAAAAAAACTACAAAGAGAATGACAAAAGATTCTTACAATACAGGATTTTATCAATTTAACATGCTTTATGTTTGTGTTTCCTGGTCATTGAATCATACAAACAAATATGAGTTAATTCTCCCAATAAATTTTCACGTGTTTAAAAACTAATAATAAATTATGGGGGAAACTATCCTGTCACAATGATACTAGCTAGATCCTAATCATTGAATCAAACCTATTAGTTACTCTATCCTCTACAAAATGGAGTTACAGAGCCCACATTTTCCCTAGGAAATAAGTAACGATAACACAAAATAACATGATTCAAGTGTCAAAGGGATATTTTAAACATACTAGAACTACCATGTAAAGGTTGGAGAAACTGGGAAAGGCTTCAGGGAGTAGGTAGAAGCCAAAATCTAAACGCTTCAGGAAAGACTTAAGAGGAAAGAGGAACATTCCAGATCAGAATAGTATCTTTGACAAAGTTTACAAGGGCTTGAAGGTTTGGGGAACAGTAAGTAAACCATAGTCAGCTTTGGCAAATGGCAGAGTATGTCTGGGAATACAAATTGGAGCCAAGGGAACAATTTTTGGAAGGTGAAATTTGGTTCTTAAGATCTTTCTTCAATATGTATTTATTGTATATAAATGAACTTTTCAAGAAATTTTTGAGCTGGGTAGTGGTGGCACATTCCTTTTATCCCAGCACTCAAGAGGCAGAGGCAGGCAAATCTCAGCAACATCAGTCTGGTATACAGAGAAAGTTCCAGTAAGGCCATGGTTATACAGAGACCCCAAACCCTACCTTGGAAGAAAAAAAAAATTTATGAGGCAGTGATTAGACCAAGTATAGTCAACAACAAAAACAAATCATTTTACCTATAAAAACATGTCTCTCTGACCCATGGCCTCCACAAAAATTAGTTAAGTTTTACATATAACCACAATGCAAGATTTTAGAATGAGGAATTAGGCTTTTTATACTGAAGGCACAGTCTCAGGTAGCTCAACTAAACTAATTATACAGATAAAAAATTATCACAATTCTGATGTTCCTGCCTCTACCTCCAAAATTCTGGAATTATATATAATCATGTAACACCACATCCAGTGAGGACTCTGATTTAAAATTTTGGGTGGTCACAAATTTTTCATTGAATAGAAGCACCAAAGTTCTATTAATAATGTCCACCAAACAACTATCTTCAGAATTACAACTCCATTGCCTTCTTTTGTACAATCCCTTCTTGGGCGTCATAAATTGTAAAACTTGAAAACAGCTGGGTCACAAGTATACAATAAAACTGAAATGCATGCTACTTAATTCTCTAGTTAGAAATGAACATAAGGTGATACTGAAGCATCAGTTTCACAGGGGGAAATAGAAAGGCCTCCTCTAAAACCAGGGTTCCCATTCAAATGTATCCAATATTGCTCTCAAAATTCCCTTCAATCTGCTGTGAAGAAAAATGAGCCCCACTGCAATACCCAATATTGAATTATGATCCTATGACCTGATATAAATTTTATTAGTAGCACATAAAACCTTGGCCTAAGTAGTATCTGACATTATACACAGTGCATGCTATTTTCCCCAAAACCCACCCCTCCCCCTCAATTTCTCCCACCCTCTCCCTCCCTTACAAACAATAAACCAAATCAACTTTCATTTATTTAGGTGCTATTTTAAAAACATCAAAATTTTACTTTACCCATTCTCTCCGATGCTCCCTGTATTTTTTTAAGCTGTGAGTGGATGACCATGCTATGTGATCAACAACTGTGAAGTTAGCAAAAGTGAACTGAGTTTAGTATGGTAATTTCAAAAGAACCTTAAAGTTTGTAATACTTGACATATTTAATTGTATGCAGAATCCTATCTTACTGTATATCATCAGGCATTAATGGCAAGCATTATAAAAGCAATCAATATTTCTTTGTACAGATTTAGCTCAGAGCTCAGCTTAGGAAAAACAAAGAGTAGAGCAGGAAATGCATCAGCATACAAAGCAATGAAAGTATCCCATATTTAATAGTAAAGGCAGAGACAGGAATGTTCTCCCACATTTTCTAGTATAACAAGCAAAGTGTTCACCACCACCATCTGTAGGACCTTTTATCACTCAATTAGCTTGGTACACAACAGGCTCGTTCCTTCTGAAATAATATCCCTCAGTGATAGGAAAACTAAAGCTAGAAAGAAGTATAGAGTTGAAAATGATTAGCTTTTTGTTTGCCTACCCTCTTTTGAATCCCCCAAATATAAAGAGAAGCTATTAATACTCTTTCTTCCAATATAAGCTGCACATTCACATTAATAGTGTAGGAATTACATAAAAACCTATATCCAGTTTCTCAACTATTCCAGGGCAAGGAGATAATTTAAGAAGTGTACAATTAAAACCTTGCATCTTCCCATAAGCAAAGCTAACCACTATCTACTATACTGAAAAGTCAGCCAACCTGATCATTCTTATAATACAGTCCTCCTTGCACCTTACAAATCTCACTTATCTTTAAGTCCTTTAACATTCACTTATATAAACCTTTCTGCAACTGGTTTTTGCTTTTGAGACAGAGAAGCTAGGTTAGTGCCTCAAACTATAGCTCATGATCTTTCTGCCTCAGCCTCCTCAAGTACTGGGATTATACCTTATAATTACTTGTGCTCTTACTTTTATGTATATGTATGTGTATGAGTATACATGTATGTATTTGTATCATACTTGTGCCTGGTGCTCTTAGAGGTGAGAAGAGGGCACAAAATTCCCCTGGAACTGCAGCACAGCTAGTTGTGAGATGTTATGTGAGTACTGGAAACTGATACAAGAGCACAAGAGCAGCAAGTGCTCTTAACCAGTCATCTTTCCAGTCCCTAAGTACTTCTTGTTTGGGGTTTTTTTGGGGACTGGGGGAGAACAGAGTCTCCTGTAGCCCAGGTGCCCAAAACTCATTATCTAGCTGGATGACTTTGAATGTCCGCTCTTCTTGCTTTCACCTGCCAAGGGATTAAGTGTGCATCACCATGCCCAGTTTTTCTTAAGCTACTTTATAAAATACTTTTTCCCTTCATGCTACCTTAGTAAATGTATTCAGTCTGAGCTACTGTATATTTAAGCAATTTACATTATACTTTATAAAAGAACTCAAGACATCTAAATAATAACATCATATATTTTATACAAAAGCAAAGTTACAAGTCTTCCAACTGAATGTCAAGATATTTGTTTCTGAATGTATAGGTCACACTTAGTAGTAGCAGCATTCTCTCTTCAGAAAATGTAAACATAATGCTATTTACAGTTTAAAAAAGGCTTTGATTAATATAGTCCTACACTTTATTTGCCTTTTTTTTTTTTTTTTTTTGCAAGACAGGGTTTCTCTGTAGCTTTGGAACCTGTCCTGGAACTAGCTCTTGTAGACCAGGCTGGCCTCGAACTCACAGAGATCCGCCTGCCTCTGCCTCCCGAGTGCTGGGATTAAAGGCGTGCGCCACCACCACCACCGTCCAGCTAGTCCTACACTTTAATAATCATTAATAGTTACTAGTATAATTTTAACCATAATCCTCCTGACAAGCTTAAAAACTTTCAAATAATTGTATCTGAAGGAAGGAAAAAAAGAACTACCAAAGTAAATATTTGTGGGAGTTAGTGGGAAAGAATAGGAGTTAGAAATAGAGTTTAACTATGCAGCCATGGCTGGTCTCAAACTCAAACACTTTCCCTCCCCAGTCCTCCAAATTCTGGAATTATAAGCATGTACCATGCATAGCTAGTAATTTCAATGCTGCTGTATATGATCAAAGACTTCTGATATTTTACAAACTTTAAAAATCTCACTTATGTATGAAAACCCATGTAACAAAATTATTTTAAAAACTGAAGCTGGGGGGCTGGAGAGATGTCTCAGCGGCTGCTCTTCCAGAGGTCCCGAGTTCAATTCCCAGCAACCACATGGTGGCTCATAACCATCTGTAATGAGACCTGATGCCTTCCTTGCCAGCAGTACACCGTATGCTTAATAAATAAATAAATAAATAAATAAATCTTAAAACACACACACACACACAAAAAAAAAAAAAAAAAAAAAAACTGAAACTGGCCAGGAGGTAGTGGCGCTTGCCTGCCTGTAATTCCAGCATTCAGAGCACAGGCGGGTCTCTACGACTTCAAGGCCAGTCTGGTCAACAGAGCTGAATTCCAGGACAGCCAAGGCTACCCAGACAAACCCTGTGTGGAAAAACAGGCTCCAAAGCCACAGAGAAACCCTGTCTCGAAAAACAAAAACAAAAAAAACAAATAAATAAACCAAAAAAAAAAAAAAAAGGAAGAAGCTAGAGAAAGGGTTTACAGCAAATTTAAGATGCTAACAGAACAGTAATGATGGAAATATAAGGACAGAAATTCTAAAGAAACTCTATTCCAGGTTTGGAGAGATTGCTTAGTGGCTGAAAGCACTGACTGTTATTCCAGAGGTTCAGTTCCCAGCAACCACATGGTGGATCACAGCCATTTGTAAAAAGATCTGGCGCCCTCTTCAGGCGTGTAGGTTTACATGCTGACAGAATACTATACATAATATATAAATCTTTAAAAAAAGAAACTACATTCCAAAGCTACATTTCACCTACTGCTCCAGTCTAGTCTTCTCTCATTTATACAAAGCAAAGGGTCTTGCCAAATAACAAAAATCAGTGCCATTATATTTTGGGGACATCTACTTTAAGAGCTTTTTATCAGCATACTTCTCAGATTTAAGAGACACCTTACTAAATTGTTACCTAATTAAACCAACAAGTAGATTAACACACAGCCAGGCATAGGGCCTCATGCCTGCAGCCTCAGAGTTTGGCAAGTTGACGCAGTAGGACTGCCATTAGCTTGAACAGTGATATTACATAGTGAGTTCTAGAGCAGACTGAGGAGCTACAGAGTAAAACCTTGTCTCAAAATATTGCATAATAAGCTTATACAGAATTAATATACATAAGCACATATGTCAAAAGCTGCAGCCTACTAAACCTTTTTCGATCAGAACTGCAGTTTATTTCTGATACAGCAACGCTTGTACTCTGATTATTTGGTGTCTATCTAGAATTTTCTACATAAAAATTAGAAGCAACAAGCTACCTTTTCACATTTTTAGTTTCTTTTGAGACAAGGAATCTCTCAGTGTAGACCAGGTTAGCTAGAATTTATGATTCTTCTGACTTAGCTTTCCCAGCTTCTGGAATTATGGGTGTATAGCATATCCGGATTAAAGGCTATTAAAGAAATAGCTGAAAAGAACCAAAAGATGATTTATCCATTAAAAAGACTCCCAAAGAGCTGGGTATGCTGGGGCTCACTTCTAATCCCAGCACTCCTGAGGCTGTTTCAGGATATCAGGGCTACTTTTGAGACCTTGCCTCAAAAAAACAATCAAGCTCCCAATTATTCGAAATAACTATAAACACCCCCAAATCAAAAATAAACAAAGAAGAAGAAGAAAAAAAAAAGTACTGAAAAACAAGTGGCAACCTAAGTACGACACAGATTGAAAAACACTGCCATCAGGAAAGAGGTGAGCCCTGACGCTAAAAACAGGACAGCAGAAAAATTGTGTACATCACATTCACAAGGGTTGTCTCTGGGGGCTCTGCCATTCTTTTTATAATATGACCAAAATAAGCAAAGTTTTACTTGTTTATTAATGTAAGTGCTTGTTTTCATGCCGGGTGGTGGTGGCAGGCGGATCTCTATGAGTTCGAGACCAGCTTGCTCTACAAGAGCTAGTTCCAGGACAGGTTCCAAAACCACAGAGAAACCCTATCTCTCAAAACCAATAAGAAGAAAAAAAAGAAAGATAGAAAAGAAAATGTGTTGCCAGATGGTGGCGGCACACACCTTTACACCCAGCCCTTAGGAGGCAGAGGCAGGTGGATCTGTGAGTTTGAGGACAGCCTGGTTTACAGAGTGAGTTCCAGCACAGGCACCAAAACTACACAGAGAAACCCTGTCTCAAAAAACAAACTAAAGAGCGTTAAACATACATGTTTGTAAATATTTACATATTAGATTTTTGGTCTTTCTGGGATTACTGGTAGGCTCATGCCTATGATCCAAGCACTCAGGAGGCAGAGGCAGGATCACCACCTAAATTCAAGGATAGCTTGGGGGAGAGACAAAGAGAGACAGAGAAACAAACAAACAAATGAATCAAATACACCTCAAATTTCTAGGAAAAAGAATTAACTTGAAGAGAGAGGCAGGTAGGTCTTTGTGAATTTGAGGTTAGCTTATCTATACGGGGATTTCCAGGGCAGCCAAAACACAGAGACCCTATCTCAAACAAAACAAAAACACAAAGACTAAAGCAAACTGGGGGACACCAAGCAAAGTAGTTGAGATTCTACTGCTATCAATGAATTATATCCTAAAGTTTGTCAACCAACAATCAATTAAAACACTACTGTGGGGCTGGAAAGATGGTCCAAAAGTTAAAGAAAATTGAATGCTCCTGAAGAGAAAACCTAGCCTTGTTTTCCCACACCCACACCAGGCAAGTCACAACTGCCTGTAACTCCAGTTCCAAGGGATCAAATGACTTTTTCTGCTTTCCTCTGGTACCTCTAACATGATGCACATACAAACAAGCATACATACACAAATAAACTTAAAAGCAAAGAACAACACAAGTATCAAAAAACCACCAGCCATAAATATTTCCTCTAATACTACAAATTAAGTTGTGACAGATTCATCATACTATTAAGTTTCTAGTGCCTTAGATAAATCATCTCTTTCCTAGGAAGAATGTCCCTCTCTGTCCCCTTCCATAAACCAGAATCATGCTCTCCCCGGGGTTTCTATTGTCGTGTTCCTATTTCACATTGCCACTGTTAGTAACATCTTAAGAACTGGTGACTCTCATGAACCAAAACACTGAAGAAAAAACTGAGAAGCCAAGTTAAATAAAGTGATTTCATTCTGCAGGTCTAGATGACCTCCCTAGAGATAACTGAGAATGTTCCATTTCAAAAGTTTGTCATTTCTGGTTAGTCATTCCTACTCATGGGCCAGGATATATGCTGGATATATACTGGCAAATAACTTTACATCTTTTTTTTTAAGTCATAAAATGACTGACCAATAGAAGCTCAGGCTTCTTATTAAACTTTACATCTTATATGAATACCTAGAACAGTATTTTCCAAAATATGGAGTTGGCACAAGGTTTGGGGTGTTTTTCAATTTCGTCAAGATACTTACCAAACAGAAAGAAACATTAACTCAACAAAGAAGTTTCTATTGGCAATATTATTCTATTTAATATACCTGACAAATTCTAACCTTTAATATATGGAATTCTAACAAGCTAAACATGGTAATGTATTCCCTCAATCCCAGCACTTGGGAGGCAGAAACTGGCAGATCTCTGTGTTGAGGCCAGCCTGTTGTATTGAGTTCCAGGCTAGTGAGAGCTACATAGTGAAACTCTGTCTCCAAAAAAAGAAGTTCAACTGTATCATTATCATTATAACATACCTTTTTATTTGTATTTATTTTTATGGCAATACAAATATCTTTCTATAATTAACTTAAGCAGGGGTTTGAGGCACAGGCCTGTAATGTCAACTGCTTGAAGAATCAGCACCACAATTTAAAAATCTGCCTGGAACTACAGAGGATGATAAAGGCCAATGTGATAAGCACACTAAAACCTTGCTTTAAAAAATAAATAAATCCAGCCAGCCAGCCATGGCACACACCTTTAATCCCAGCACTCAGAAGGAAGAGGCAGGCAGATCTCTGTGAGTTTGAGGCCAGTCTGATCTATAGAATGAGTTCCAAGACAGGCTCCAAAGCTACACAGAGAAACCCTGCCTCGAAAAAAACAAAAACAAAATAAAACAAGAAAAACCCTCAAAAATCAAGAGATGAAATATAATACAAGCAGTGCAGTGTTCTTTGTTGAAGGCCAGCCTAGTTTCAGGACAGCCAGATCTACATAGGGAAAATCTGTCTTGAAAACAAACGAACAGAAAGAAAAAATAAAATTATTAATACAAAACAAACACATAAACAGTAAGGGTGGGAAATATTTATCTACAATAAGATTTCTTGAATTTTTAGTTACATCAAAACTGTAAGAGCAGAGGGAGACGGCCTGTGAGTTTGAGGCCAGCCTAGTCTACAAGAGCTAGTTCCAGGACAGGTTCCAAAGCTACAGAGAAACCCTGTCTCGAAAAACAAATTTTTCTTTTAGAGGCTGGACAGATGACTCAGAGGTTAAGAGCAACGGCTGCTCTTCAAAGGATCATGAGTTCAATTCCAGCAACTACATGGAGGCTCACAACCCTCTATAGTGAGATCTAGTGACCTCTTCTGGCACGTAGGCATATATACAGAACACTGTATACATAATAAATAAAATCTTTTTGAAAAAGCAAAAACAAAAACTGTAAGAGCCAGGCATGGTATCGCATGCTTTTAATCTCAGCACTCAGGACACAGGGAGAGTTGGATCTCTGTTCCAGGCCAGTCTAGTTTAGGTTAGTTTAGATAAGGAGTTCCAAGGCCACACAAACCCAAGTCTCAAAAAAAAAAAAAGGAAAAAAAAAAAACACCTTTAAACATAGATTTCTGGCCCGCCTCAAGAATAAGAATTTGAGCTGGGGGGTGGCAGCCTGTGCCTTTAAAGAGGCAAGAGGATCTCTATGAGTTCAAGGACAGCTTGGTCTGAGCAAACTAGAGCTACCAAGAGAAACTGTGGGGGAGGGGGGTTAACTGTGTATGTAACTGTGGCTAGTCTGCGATCTAGAACAGTAGCCAACAAATGTTTTAGATTTGGGGGGTTTGGAGTTTGAGACAGTTTCACTCTGTAACTCAGATTGACCTCAAACACAGAAATTCTCCTGCCCAGCCTCCCACTAGGCAGGATTACAGGTATGAGCCACTATATCTGGGAAATGAGTGTTTATTTGTAAAGCACTTGCCGAGGGTTATAACAATTCATACTTCTAAAAATAATTAAGTTTAAACCTTTATTTAAAACATCTTTAAACACTAACAGCAAAGGGCATAATATATAAACAGCATGACAGTCTACAGTACAAAACTTGATACACTATGCATCCTCCATAACTATCCACCCTCCCTACTCAGAAGCCAAGTGTTGAATAGTTTAAAATATAAAATTGAGGCCTACAGAAATGAGGTCTCAAGAAAATAAAAACAAACAATTTACCATATTCTTGAGACAGGACAAAAGATTCAGCAAGGGCAGCTGGTTAAATTCTTTTCACGATGAGTCAAATAGGTCAAACATCAGTTGTACATGGTTCACAACTAAATTAAAAAATATGGGTCAATAGTGTTTTCTACAAAAAAAGTTCTTTTTCTGATCAATGTTAAGAAATAAAATATAACATTTAATCAATTGACTGAGCTGTATGTCACTTTCTGATGCTTTTGACTTGTTAAGTTATTCAGCTAAACCAAAACCATGATGTAAATTTTAATTTTTAAAATATTACTTTCCTCTATATCCTCAATAATACTACAAAATTAATCTATTTTAGACTTGCCTTCCCATTTCTACCCAAGCAGTCACTAGTAAATTAATTATCATTTAAACCCAAAAGAACAGGAGTAGAACAATGAATGGCACATGCCTGTAGTCCCAGCTATTTGGGAAGCTAAGGTTAGAGGATTGCTTGTGTCTTAGGGGTTTAAAGACCAGTATAAAACAAACAGCTGGAGCAATAACTTCACTGCTAAAGTGCTTTTCTTCAAGCACAAGTTTGATCCCTAGAACCCATGTAAACCGAAGTTATCCATAGTGGTACACACTTGTAAATGCCAAACTGCCTAGAGACACAGACGAAGCTGTTGTTCTCTGACCTCTACACATACATACCTGCATGCACAGACACATACCCAAGCATACCAAAAAAGGTACATTTTTGTGTGTGTGTGAGGGAGGCCAGGGCTAGGGTGTTAAAGTGGTAAGATTCCTATTAGAAACTTACCCTGCAGAATTCTCTCCCTCATTTTTTTCTCCAACAAGATGTTCTAACTTCTTTCATCTTCTTGCCTACAATTTCTTCATATACTGATTAGGGTGAGCAGAACTGTTTATATTTCCTCAAATTCAGCACTGACCTGCTGCTTTAAGCATCTTTTTAATTTTTTTTGTTTTTTTGCAACCTAAGCTAACCTCTCACCATCGGAATTCCTGCTTCAGCCTCCCAAGTGGTAGAGGATTAAAAACGTAATCCTTCCAGGTTTACAAATTCACCTTTTTGGGGACGGGGGATTTTGCTTTTTGTTTGTGACAGGCTCTCACTCTGTAGCCCAGCCTGGAAGTCTAGGTACTCCTGCTTCAGCCTCTCAAGTGATGGGATTACAGAGGTATGTGTCACTTAGTCTTGCCACACTTCATTTAGTGTTAAGCCATCTATATATATGTTTGGTTTCATTGCTTGTCTGAACCCTCAGCAACTTCAGGTTTCACTCTTAGCATGTTACTGTACAAAGATTCAATGAACCTCAGCATGATAACACATACTTGCTTTTGTAGTCCCCATTCTAAATACTTTTTAATCTTAGTTGACATCCTTCTTTACCTAAAAACATACTTGCCACTTACAGTGCTTGCACATACACACAAAATAATCTTTCTTCTTTTATTTTATTTTTTTACCTGAAATATTGTCTCAGAAACATAGGCTTACTTGAGGAGTGCTTAACTGCAGAGTTCCAAGACAACAGTTCTATAAAGTGAGACTGTATTGTTTTCTGGGCTATTCTGTAGATAGAAATATTATTTAGAATTCAAAATGCAAAATGAGGGGTGAAACTTTTAACTGATCACTGTTTTGGAGATTCCTGAACCCTGACAAAATCAGTTACAGACACTGGAAAACTGGCCTTAGGTTTACTAAATTTTTTATGTTAAAGAATGAACATGCTCTAGACTATGAAATATCCTATGATTATGCTTTTTAAAATGTGTACTTGGACAGTAAAGGCTGTACCTCTTTTACTTAAATGAAATGAACCAAGTATGATAAAAGGATGGCTTACAACTGACCAAGATATGATTCATTAAGATGAGAAAAAAATTAAGAGAGTATGTGTGTTGATGACAAGAGAAACTCATATTACAATAAAGATGATTTTACAATGAAGATAACCCACAGAAGATACTACAAATCTTTGATTCAATAATTTTGCAAAGGTACTGTTCTATTGACACAGATGTAGATCCATTAGCTAAGCTTGTGTTAAGAACAGGTAAGTTACTTTCTGCACAGCACTTTCCAAAGCATATTACCTAAAATGACTATCCTTTCAATTTTATGTTATCACACATTATATAACTGAATAGCAGTTAAGATTAACATTCTGTATTAACTGAAGTATTATCATACAGCTCAATAAAATTACTACCTCAAATAGCTAAAATTATCTAATATTTTTTATATGTTTTTGGTGCTATGCTGATTCGGTTTTCTGAGATGGTATCTCTTGAAGCCTGGGGTAGCCTCAAACTAAGTATGTAGCTGAGTCTGGAGCACTCCTGATCCTCTTGCTTCCGCCTCCCAAATGCTGGGATCAGAGGAGGGCCCCATGCACAGCAATCATGATCTTCTACTCCAAGAACACTGACTTGACAGGAGAGCCCTGCTGGAGTTACAGAGCCACTGGAGCACCCTTTGTCCCCCAGGGGAGGACATGCTAAGAAAGTACTCCACTGCTGAGATACATCCCCGGCTGAAGGCAACTTTAGTCTGATCAAAACAGTCCATCATTATGGATGATACCACACAATTCTATTTCTATGATCTATACTATATATATACCTCACCATTCCTGGTTCATTTTAACCTTTCAGAAATGGTTTGTGCTCCCATTTAAACCAATTTTAAAACATGGTACCTTCAGAATAACCTTCTGTAACTTCACACTTCTACATTTAGGATGTAATCTAGGCCCAGGTCCTAGGCCTAAGGGTACAGTTCAGTGGTTCAGAGCTTCCCTAGCATGTGCAAGGCCTAGAGTTTGAGCCCTATCACTGGGGGTGTGGGTGTGAATTTTATTTAGTTCTCATTAATTGTGCCTTCCTAAGTCTTTCTGGAATCATGGCCAGAGACTTATAACCAACCAAACTATGTGCTCACAAAGAGACTTTATGCCAAGGGACATTCTTGTAATTAATTCTATCTAGTCAAAATGACTATGGTCTGTTTGAGGGCAGTGAACTGTTTTCTCTCAACTGCCACAAAACAACTCTCAAAATGTTCCTTTAAATTTCCTATGTGGTCCCTCCTGCTAGCATCTAGAATAAGTTCAGGGAAAGCAAATTATCTCTCTTTTCTAAAAATAAGATTTTTAAAATGTAATTAATCTTAAACTTAAGGTAAAATATTAGTAATGGTATCCGCTTGTGACTTTTTCAAAAAAATTATTTATTCAACATTTTTTAGTGTTAACATAGGAAATTATATGGCTTTCCATATAACAAATTATATATTTAACTTGAAGGAAAAAGGTTATGTGACTTACCCAAGCTTCTAATTAGAAACCAGGTCTCCTGAGTCTCAGCCCAGTGTTCTTTTCCTTAACTTATAATGTATTATTAGAAAATTCCAAATATAGACAGACCCCCAGTTACATGGGTTTGAGTTACACTGATTCACATATACAAACTTTATATAGTGTGACCAATGTTTCAACTCACGCGGTACCCTGCTTCCATTTATGCAGTATGCCAGGCATCGGCACGATTTTCAGTGGCACACAGGCGGTTGCCACCACCAGGGCCCTAGGCAAAATTGCAAAGAAGGCAAAGTTTGTCTTTGGCCCTCCCATCTCCCTTATGCATTTCTTTCCCACCTCCTGGTCATCCCCCTGCCCGACCTCCCAATGCCACCATGCTGCCCTTCTGACTGTCCAAACCCCCCACTCACCAAGGACTATCCTTTCTTGAAGTGCCCAGTAATCCAAGTCATCTATTTTACTACCACCATAACTCCTATTCCTGACATGCTAGTAAGGTTTGAGTCACCTAAGTGATTAACTGATTTAAGTAACTGAAGTTGCACTTAACCAAGAGTTAAAATGGAATTAAAAACTCTTTTAGAAAAGTGAGAGGGAAGAAATCTTTGCAAAGAGGGAGCAACATTTTCCCAGAGAACCAGGATTCCTTTACCATTTCAAATTCCTTCACAAATTCAAAACTAAAGGATAAGGGGGTAACTGCCATCTTAGGTACCACTACGCAACTGCTCGTTTATAGTTCATCTACAGGGACAAACAAAACCAAAGCGCCTTTAAATACCCACCCTCACCTACCTTTCCATCTCTCTCCCACTTTCTGGGTCCCCAGACCAAACACACAAACAGCATTTTTGGTAAGTTGTCTGTGTATGTAACACAAGATTTTCCACTAAATGGCTCAAATTACATGGTACTATTCAGTGACATAGTTCCCATTGAATATCCCTATACTTCCCTATCCTTAGATAGATAACTTTAAGTTTATTGTATGACAAAAACAAAATCATTAATTACATATTTATTAAATATGTGATAAGAAGGAAATGTAATATATTATCCTGCATATATGAAAGAACAGGGGTATCTAAAAAGTCTTTTTTGTTTTATTGCGTTAATGGTCTCACTGTACTACCATACCTGGCTAAATATTCAATCATTTCTTCCCACTTTTTCATACATATAGTTTGCTCCTTTTTTGTTGTTGTTCAAGCAGGGTTCTGTCCTAATTCGGACTAGATTGTAACTAGGTAGCCTAGGCTAGCCTTGAACTCACTGAAATCCTCCTGTCTCAGTTTCCCACCAGGCCAGAATTGATGTTTCTTCTGAATCAATACAGCACTGAAAATGGAATCATTTCAACTAAATACTATTGTTTACTCTGAGTTCATCCGTAAGTTCAACTGGTCTGGAGAATTAAAAAGATATCCAGGGACAGAGACACAAATGTAAATTTGAATACAATGAATTTTAATAATTCAGCTTCCTGCCAGTACTACACAGAAACAAATTCATACATATACATACATGTTGTATTCAGTTTTGCAATGCTAGAGGGGCTGTTATCAGAGAATTGTTACCTTGATAGTTCATAGTTGCCTTGCTCCAACTACCCTCTGGAGTAATATAAGGGAATCCTATCTATGCAAAAGATACCAATAATGGCATCCATCCAAATTAAAAAGGACTGCAAAAAGTAAGTCTCAAAGTTTCTAAAATGTTATTACAAAGATGAATTGTTAAAATCCTATATGAAGGCCCTTCTAAACACCCTCTCTCTGGATGGAAAAGATACAGGTTATGATGTTAAGACATGCTGCAATTATAAGCATTCTTACCCAAATATTTTCAGTTAGGTTATTCCAGTGGTGTTTGTAATTAACGTTAATTTTCAAGGGATTACTTACTAAACACAAATAATTCTTTCTTTTTTTTTCTTTCTTTTTTTTTTGATTTTTCGAGACAGGGTTTCTCCGTAGCTTTTGGTTTCTGTCCTGGAACTAGCTCTTGTAAACCAGGCTGGCCTCGAACTCACAGAGATCCGCCTGCCTCTGCCTCCCGAGTGCTGGGATTAAAGGCGTGCGCCACCACCGCACGGCAACACAAATAATTCTTATTTCCAATTATTCCCTCCTCTATATAGAATAAATCTGTTATCCACCTCATTCATCTTAATGTTCTAGTAAGAAAAGTTCCCAGTGAGTTTTATTAAAACTTAACCATTCACTGAAAGCAGTGTCAGTATTGCTAAAAAAGATTTGAAATAGGTTTTATCTCAACATGATTTACAACTAAACTAAATATATATATAATATATATGTTTTCTGATAAATTAAACAACTTATCAAAATATATTTTGATTGCTAAAAAATTTGCCCAAACGAGTTTTTAGAAGTCATGATTTCGACTGGTTTTTTGTTTGTTTTGTTTTTTGAGGCAGGATTTCTCTGTAGCTTTGGAGCCTGTCCTGGAGCTAGCTCTTGTAGACCAGGTTGGCCTCAAACTCACAGAAATCCGCCTGCCTCTGCCTCCCGAGTGCTGGGATTAAAGGTGTATAACACCAGCATCCCGCTTTTAATTTTTTTTTCTTGAGGGGAGGTTTCAAGACAGTATTTCTCTGTAGCTTTGGATTCTGTCCTGGAACTTGCTCTGTAGACCAGGCTGGCCTTGAACTCACAGAGATCCGCCTGTCTCTGCTTCCTCAGTGCTGGGATTAAAGGCTTGCACCACCACAATCTAGTTTTGGATTGGTTTTAAGTAAGTACTGAACTTTGACATTTTTGAAAATACAATACTAATTATCCCCCAAAAGCAACATTTCATCACTTTAGAAATTATCTAAAACAAAGAATAATTCAATGCGTAGATAACGCAATGTAAAAATTCTAACCTAACTGCATTTTTAAAAGCCCTTTGTTTCCTTCAATTCTACTTCGGTAAGCCTCAGATTTCCAAAGTAGCTGTGTTAAGGGTACACGTAAAATCTGTCAATATTTACTAAGAAAGCTTCTATTAAATTGTCTAACAAAATGGAAGTCTCTCGGGAAAAAATAGGCCTAAACACTTTCCTACTTACAAAATGGGGTCAAACACGCCCACCTTAAGAAACCATGGTTTGGGTCAGATTTTCCACCAAAAAAAAAAAAAAAGAAAGGAAAAAAAGGTTGATTCTGTAGGGCTCGACGAGGCGTCCCTGGAACTGGGGGTTTTAGTAAAGGTTTCGGAGACTCAGGGGAGGGGGTGCTTCTCTGCACACTCTAGAGGGCGGCGACGAGGGGTGATCTTTCCGAAAGCCCAGGGTGAAAAAGCTAGAGCTGGGGGCGGAGGCCTTAGTGCTCCGCCGGTCCCCGGTGAACAGTCAAAACTGACTGTCCCACTAGGCAAGACCGCGTAGAGAGCTTCCACACCCGGCCAAGTCAACAGCAAAAAAAAAAAAGCACAAACTCTCCTTTCTGCGGCCAGGCCCCGCCTCGCCCATTGGCAGCCATTCCCGCCAATCTGCACGGACACCGCCCCCAAGCCCGCCTGCCGAGCCCTGATTGGTCTGGATGGGAGCCCGGGACCTCGTGTTACCAATCTGGGAGCCCCCTTACTCCACCGCACGCACGCGCCCGGTGCTCCCCCGGAGGCCTTCCCCCCCGCACCGGCCGCGTCCCCTCCCCCACCCCCAGGGCTCTGGCAGCGACTTACCGTCCCGGGAGGTGCCCATTAGCTGGTCCAGCATCGCGCGCATCTGGGCCTGCGCCGACATGGCGGCGGCGGAGCGAGCGGGCGGGCGGGCGACTGAGCGGACGGGGGTGGGGCGCCGAGCGGGCCCTGGCGGGCGGGGGGAACGAGAGGAAGGGATGGGGGAGGTGCGGCGCTGTCTCGGTGGCCGCCGCGGCCTCGAGGCCTGCGAGTGGGGAGACGGAGAAGTCGCGGGAGAGTCCGGGCTGCGCTTCTCACGACGGCGTGGACGCGGAAGGTGGCAGCACCCTCGAGAGCAAGCCCTCGCGTCCTCGCTCTCCGTCAGATTCCTGAGACAGGCGCGACACGGGCTTAGGCCGACTCTCGCCGCCTCCCGACACCGACACCCGCCAGAAGCCGTCAACCCCCCCTAGCGAGCTCTGACGCCGCTCGCCACCGCCGCCACCGCGACGGGAGCGCGCACGTCGCTCGCGCCGAGTCGTTTCCCGTGAGGTTTCGGCCAATCGCCACGCAGCTGGCTTTGCCCCGCCCTGCCCCTCCCGCGAAGAGGTCCGCCCTAACGGCCGCTGGGCGCGTGCACGCGCGCTGGCCCCGCCCCTCTGGGCCCAGGTCTCGCGAGAGCGTTGCTCTTTCGCCCACCCTAGAGCCGGCTGGGCCCCGGGGACCAGGTCCTGCGCTGCAGACTGCCGGGTGGCATGTAGGCCCTCTCTGCTGGCTGCGCTGGCGGCCCAGCCCCAAATTAGCAAGTGCCAAGCTTAGAGCGAGTCGGAGTAAGTAGTTCGGCCCAAGTTCTCAGGGTTGGTGCTCTCCGGACGGACGCTGCCAGTGTCGCGAACCCGTAGGAGGGCCCGGGCCGAGCCGAGGACGCCTAACCTTTTCCTCCGGCTTTTAGCCACTGCCCCTTATCTGTGTCCTAGCTGGGACACGTCAGGTTCAGGAAATAACACGCGAAATCAGCACACTGGAGAGCAGGCCTCCCGACCCTATTGCTACGTTCAGGACAACTGAAAGCTGCTAGTCTAAATTTGAGTCTGCAAGTGAGAACTGGGGCAGGCCGTATTGCACAGCGGCGCGTCGGCTGCAGGGCCCTCCGGACAGCCTCGTAGCTCCCTGGCAGGCTGGCGCCCTGCACTTTTGCTAACTGCGATAGCTGATTTCTTAATCTCACCCCTGGTGGGGTGACAGAACAACTCATTCTCGTGAGGCCCAAGTGAGCCAACGGGAAATACCTAGGCCACGACTGCGTGCTGGTTTTACAAACTGGCCAAAAAAAATTAAGGTGAAACGTCACTCCTTTCTAGATACTTGGGAGGGAAATGGTTTTTTTGCTTCTTTCTTTCTTTCTTTTTTAGTTTCATTACAATTGCACACACATTCAGCAAATTAAGTACATACTGGACCAATAGAAACTATAGTAATGCTATCTTCAGTAATTTGCAAAAAAAAAAAAAGCAATTATTGCCGGCGGTGGTGGTGGCGCACGCCTTTAATCCCAGCAGGCAGAAGCAGGTGACTGTGTTTTTTAGGGACATAAAAATCTTCCCAAATTCTAATATTGCCCATTCCTCAAATTCCTCACCCTTTTAGTTCAAGACACAAAACAATCAGTGAATGTCTGGGCGACCAAGATTTCCTCTTCTGATTTGTGAGCCCACTCGGGTAAGGTACTGTAACTTTTCAACCCTGGGATCAATCAAAAGGGACCAGACAGGCAGCCAGCTGCCAATTAGAGAATACAGGAGCCCAGGGCCTCCTGCTTACCCCTGATTCCATAACGAGCTTTATCTAAATGCAGCTCATGCTGACAGTGGACCAAATGACTTATTCCTTACACTGTGTAGCTCAATCAAGCTGCCCTGAAACTTGCCATCCGGCCTCAGCTACACTAGGGTTAGGCGTGTGCCACTACGTCCTGTTCAAAAACGCTAAATTCAGCCGGGCGGTGGTGGCACATGCCTTTAATCCCATCACTCGGGAGGCAGAGGCAGGCGGATCTCTGTGAGTTCGAGACCAGCCTGGTCTACAAGAGCTAGTTCCAGGACAGGCTCCAAAACCACAGAGAAACCCTGTCTCGAAAAACAAAATCGCTAAATTCTAAACAATTCCAAAATACTTGCAGATTTTGAAAATTGTTGTACAAAAAGGGCTGAAGAGAGCCTTAGAGACTAAAAGCATTGGCTGCAGAGGACCCAAGTTCTCAGTTCCCATCAGCCACATGGCAGCTCTCATGCCAGAAGATCTGATATTGTCTTCTGGCCTCTAAAGGTGCCATGAATACATATATGGACATACATACACTGAGGTAAAACACCCATGCATAAAAATGTTTTTAAGAAGGATATTGGGGCTGGAGAGATGGCTCAGTGGTTAAGAGCATTGCCTGCTCTTCCTAAGGTCCTGAGTTCAATTCCCAGCAACCACATGGTGGCTCACAACCATCTGTAATGAGATCTGGTGCCCTCTTCTGGCCTTCGGCATACACACAGATAGACTATTGTATACATAATAAATAAATATTTAAAAAAAAAGAAGGAAATTGATGTAAAATGGTAGAAAACTGTACAAATTAAATATATTCTAGAGAAATGCACTATTATGAACAATATTATCATGAGAAATGAATTCTTAGAAAAAGCACTAAAAGACTGAGTAATTAATTGTTTGAGGGGATTTTAGTGAGTTTTTTTGAGATGACCTCACCATGTAACTGTGACTGGCCTGGAACTAACTTAGACCAAACTCAAAGAGATCTGCCTGCCTATGCCTTATTACCAGGTGTTTTGGTTTGTAGGTTTAAATCCAATTAAAAAAAATTGCCGGCAGTGGTGACACATGCCTTTCATCCCAGCACTCGGGAGGCAGAAGCAGGTGGATCTAAGGGTCAGCCTGGTCTACAAGAGCTAGTTCCAGGACAGGCTCCAAAGCGACAGAGAAACCCTGTCTCAAACGAACAAACAAAAAATTTATTTTGTGTGCTACAGTGTAGGGATCAGGACAGTTTGAGAGCTGATTCTCTACTACCATGTGAATCCCAGGAATCAAAGCTTGGCAGGCTTGGTGGCAAGTGTCTTTACCTGTTGAGCCATCTTACTGCCCCAAATCCAGAGTCTTGAGCATGCTGAACATGCCTTCTATCATTAATCTGCATCCACCTTCTATTGTTGTGTTTTATATATTCAGTGGCCATATCATCACTTTCCTTTTCATCCCCTCCGACACCTCGGCCTTTCCATTCGGGATCATTTGCTTTTGTTTGAAGATTTCTTTAGGTTCTGCAAACCGCTGCCCAGAAACTGAATACACACCACTGCCTTGTTTGGTTTGGGGTTGGGAGAGTCGCTCTTTTGGTTTTGTTGGTTGACTGGTTAGTTTAAAGTAGGGTCTCGCCGGGCGGTGGTGGCGCACGCCTTTAATCCCAGCACTCGGGAGGCAGAGGCAGGCGGATCTCTGTGAGTTCAAGGCCAGCCTGGTCTACAGAGCTAGTTCCAGGACAGGCTCCAAAGCCACAGAGAAACCCTGTCTCGAAAAACCAAAAATAAATAAATAAATGCTCGTTCTTTGCAGCACCATACTGGTTTCTCCAGAGCCACTGCCTTACAAATGACCACCCAATGTTTGGCCTGTGCTCCTTTTCATAATACACCCATTGCTGGAGTTAATCCCCGTGGTCTTAAACTGAATGACATTTGGCAGATGGATGTTACCCACCTACCCTCAGCTGGAAAGCTTAAATATATGCATGTTTCAGTTGATACTTGCTCTAGTTTTTGCTTCATTGCATAGTGGAGAGAAAATTAAGGATGTGATAGCTCATTGCCTGCTGGCTTTTGCTTATATGGGCTTACCTAATGTTATTAAAACAGATAATGGTCCTGCATATACTAGTGGAAAATTTCAAACTTTTTGTGTAAATAACACAATTAAACATATTACAGGTATTCCATATAACCCTACTGGACAAGCAATAGTAGAAAGAATGCATATGGTTATAAAACAGTATTTCACAAAAATAAATAGGGGGGAGTATATTCTCCCAATGCACAATTGGCTTCTATTTTATTTATTCTAAATTTTTAACTGTGGATTGTGAGGGTCACTCAGCCATGGAAAGACATTGGAATAAAAGTTCTCAGTCCTTAGGATGGGTACAATGGAAAGAACTTATTACAGGACAAGGGAAGGAGCCCACGCTCCTGTTGGCTAGGGTGAGAGGAGCTGTTTGTGTTTTCCCTCCAGGAACGGATAAGCCCATTTGGGTACCAGAGCAATATGTTAGGGCTGTGGAAAATGATGAGAAAGGATCCTATAATGAGCCTGAGAATGACACCTGTCATTCTCTTGATGAGCCTCCTGGTGAGTCCCAATCAAGCGGAAAGCACTGTGTGAAGCCTGGTAAGGAACCCCCTTGTATTGATCAGTGAGCCAAACTACTTCTTTGTATTCATCTTTCTATTCCTCAAACTATACAGCTGGAACTGCTTTAAGCAATATGGCGATAGAACAGGCATATATATATAATTTTTTTTTTTTTTTGGTTTTTCGAGACAGGGTTTCTCTGTGGTTTTGGAGCCTGTCCTGGAACTATCTCTGTAGACCAGGCTGGTCTCGAACTCACAGAGATCCGCCTGCCTCTGCCTCCCAAGTGCTGGGATTATTTTGACTAGAGTAAAATATTTATTTGTGAATGCAAATTATTATTTATATCAGAAATATCATGCAATTGCATAAATATAATTTCTTCTATGAACTATTCAGTCAAAAAATTTTTAATTATACATTTTCCTGAAATGCTAAACTAGTTTAGTAAATCGGTTTCATTGGGATTGATACTAGAAAGAAATACTAAAAGTTAAAATTCCTTTCTATGTACAAGGAAAATTGAATTTTAAGATACTTAAGGCATTTAACCTTCATGTGACTTCTAAAAACAGCATAGGAACTTGTACTCAGTAACATTAAATTTATATGTTCCCTGTTACTGGCTCAGTTTCTCTTTATTCTTCTGGTATTGGCTTCTCAAAATTCTTTTTTGTTTCGTTTTGTTTTTCGAAACAGGGTTTCTCTGTAGTTTTAGAGTCTGTCCTGGGCCTAGCTAGCTCTTGTAGACCAGGCTGGCCTTGAACACACAGAGATCCACCTGCCTCTGCCTCCCTACAACTGGAATTAAAGGTGTGTGTCACTACTACCTAGCAGCTTCTGAAAAATCTGTATTGTATATCTTCAGTATTGTAGTAAAGAATTGTCAGTAAATAATTTTTATTAGAAAAAAAGGATTATTAGTGCTTGAATTGAGGCAGACAAGGTGAAGATAGAGGAATAAGGAGGAACTAGAAGATGCAGAAGCAGATGTGGCAGAATAAATTTGGAGAGCAAGACCTATACCAAACAGGCCAAGTTTTGTATTGGGTTAGCCAAACGCATTAGGAACATTGGTTCAAGTGCAGTTTAAAAGGAAGAGCAAGTTGACAGTAGTAGGCGGTAGATGTTGCCCTCTTCCTGGACATCTATGGGCTGGGGTTCAGCTGTAGCTATCATCCTTAGGAGCCATTGCTTCTCAGGCCTAAGGAAGTAATACCTCCCACTGTCGTTAGCTTACTGCTTGACATCACTTAATTCTTCCCAAATCTTCACACATCCCTTTTAACTCTTCTCAGCCTTATTCCATCTGTTTCCTGTCAGGACCCTAACACATCACAGTTGTGTCCTTTTTCCCCCCAAGACGGGGTTTCTCTGTAGCTTTGGCGTCTGTCCTGGAACTTGCTCTGTAGTCCAGGCTGGCCTCAAACTCACAGAGATCCGCCTGCCTCTGACTCCTGAGTGCTGGGATTAAAGGAATACACTGCCGTCGCCACCTGGTTACAGTTGTGTACTTTTATAAAAGACACAGTAGACCAGCAAGTAGGTAAAATCACTTGAAGCCTAAGAATAAGAACATGAGTTCAAGTCCCTGGATCCCACTGTGGAAGGAGAAAACTGACTCCCTAAAATTGTCCTCTTACCTTTCTACCTGCATGGTGGTACACAAACACCTGCACTCATACAAATCATACAGTAAGAAAATAAAAGTTTTGAAAGATGCACACCCGTGTGGTGGTGGTGCACGCCTTTAATCCCAGCACACGGGAGGCAGAGGGACCTCTGAGTTCAAGGCCAGCCTGGTCTACGGAGTGAGTTCCAGGACAGGCCCCAAAGCTGCCAAGAAACCCTGTTTTTAAAACAACAACAACAACAAAAAGAATTCCTTAGGAAACTGCCGGGCAGTGGTAGCACTTGCCTTTAGTCCCAGTTCTCGGGAAGCAGAGGCAGGTGAATTCCTAAGAGCTCAAGGCTAGCCTGCAAGTTCCAGGACAGGCTCCAAATCTACACAGAGAAATCCTGTCTCAAAAAAACAAAACAAGGGGGCTGAGAGATGGCTCAGAGGTTAAGAGCACTGCCTGCTCTTCCAAAGGTCCTGAGTTCAATTCTCAGCAACCACATGGTGGCTCACAACCATCTGTAATGAGATCTGGTGCCCTCTTCTGGCCTGCAGGCATACACGCAGACAGAACACTGTACACTTAATAAATAAATATTTAAAAACAAACAAACAAAAACACCCAGATAATTCCTTAAGACATTAGGCTTGCATTACTTATTTTTTTTTTATATTTTAAAGTATTTATGTTCGGGGCTGGAGAGATGGCTCAGTGGTTAAGAGCACTGCCTGCTCTTCCAAGGGTCCTGAGTTCAATATCCGGCAACCACATGGTGGCTCACAACCATCTGTAATGAGGTCTAGTGCCCTCTTCTGGCCTGCAGGCATACACACAGACAGAATATTGTATAAATAAATAAGTAAATAAATAATATTTTAAAAAAATAAATAAAATATTTATGTTCAGAGCTCAGCATGGTGGTACTTTAATTCCAGCACTCTGGAGGCAGAGGCAGGCAGGTCTCTGAGTTCAAGGTTCACCTGGCTTACATAGCAAGTTCCAGGCCAATCAGAACTACATCATGAGACCCAATCTTAAAAATAAGCAAAAGTAAAATAAAAAATTATTTTTAGATTATGTATATGTGGAGGCAGGACAGATGACTTGGTGGTTAAGAGCACAGATTGACCTTCCAGATGTCCTGAGTTCAAGTCTCAGCAACCACTTGGTAGCTCACAACCATCTATAATGGGATCTGATGAACTCTTGTGGCGTAAACGTGTACATGCAGATAGCATTCATTCATAAAATATGTCTTCAAAAAATATGTCTATGTGTATGAGTATATGCACATGAGTGCAGATCCTGTAGAGAGCAGAGGTGCTAGATCCCTTGAAACTAGAGTTATACAGTTGGTTGTTAGTACCTGACATGGGGGCTAGACACCAAACTCATCTCACTCCTGACCACTGAGCCCATCTCCATTTATTACTTTAAAAAAAGAAGAAGAAAAGGAGGAGGAAGAAGAAGAAAGAAGAGAAAAAAGAACCCTGGGTTATAAAATTAGACCAAGCCCATCAGGGCCGACGGGACAGGCTCCCTGGTTAGTTTGCACATGTCCCTGGCACCCTCATTAACAGTCATGTTAGTGGAAGCTTCTAATCCCCAAGCTGGGAAGCAGAGATGATCCTGAGGACGTGTTAGTCAGTCTCTGGACCGGAAATAGTGAGAGATACTGTCTCAAGAAGTAAGGCGGAGAAGCACTTGAGGATGGCATCCTCTTGTCCACCTCTGGCCTCCGCATGAACCTTCATGTGCAGAGCACCGACACCCACAACATCAATTAACCCAATGTAAAAAAGTTCAGCTAATTCATTTGCAGACCCCTCCAGTTTTATTTCCCTAGCCACTCAGTCAACAAAAAATAGAGGACTAAACAACAAAAAAACAGTTTAAAAAATATTTAATGATAAATACATATTGGTAGAAATGGTTAAATTCTTGAATGAAGGGACATCTGAGGGCTCTCTCCATCACGGCTCCCAGCCCTTCCCTCCAGGCTGACGGGGCAACTGGAGGCCCACCAAACCAGCAGACTCCTCCACTGAACGCTCACCCTTGCCATGAAATTCCTGATGAAGAGCTACATGCTGCCGGATGCTACGCAAGAGGCAGAGATAGGTGGCCGCTTGGAAGTGAAGCTCATGTTGGGCTCGGCATAACTTCTCGCTGGTGACCTAAAAAGTAATTAACAAAGTCAGACGTCTGTTAACACTCTAAAGTTTCCACAAACCCACAGGGGAAGAGTTAATACATGAGCTTTTCTACAATGTAAACAGAAAATACAAACATGCTTGTATGTACAGTTAGTGCCTTCATAGGAGCACTCTTGTTGTTCTGCCACATAAAGAACATACATGCCTCGGGTCTGCCCCCAACACCAAGAAAATTAACAGCAGCCTGGTGGTGGTGGCCCACACCTTTAATCCCAACATTCAAGGAGGCAGAGGCAGTTAGATCTCTGTCTGAGTAGACCAGGCAGGCTGGCCTGGAACTATCAAGCCTACCATCACCGCCATCACCGGACTTACTGTATCATTTTTATTGTGAAAAAGAGAAAATATTCATCTAGAAGAGTCCATAGCAGAGAAGAAGATGCAGTGGGCTGAACATGGTGGCCAGGGCCATGAGAGAGCAAGAGATAGTGGGTTGGAAGGAGAATGAATAGCTCGGGGAAGGGAACAGAGAGCTGGAACATGCCTGGGGGAGGGGGCAGTTAGCAGGGCCAGGATGCTAGCTAGCACAGGGGCTTGGAAATGTACAAGTACTTATGAGTAGGGACTGTGAAAGCGCAAAGGCTAGCAGGGACCTTGATGTGCAATCACAGATGCAATTAAATGGAGAACAAGTCCCACCTTCCAAGGGCAAGGGAAATTGCTCCTTTGTTGGATAGAAAACCCCGTTTCACAAGTTCCTGAGGAATACTGGCTTTTATATAATGTACAAAAACCTCTCTGTAGCCCATTTCTGGATATAGGGACTTCCTGAAACCTAACACCTTTTACTACAAAATCAGAAACTTATCTCAAAAATAATGGCTTTGTACTCAACAGTAGCAACATGAAGATCATATATATGTATCTATGTGTATGCGTTTGTGAATATATATATATATATGAAGTATGTTTTTATATTAAGCTTGTTTGTACAATTTAGCCATCTGGAAAATCTGGATTCTAATGACGTGAACAAGCTAAAACGTCCATATCAATGCCTAGAGTAACTCAATAGCATGCTTGTTCTTCATAATACTTGAGTTTTAGTTCTCTACCCTTAACTGCTTGGGTTTCCAAGGTTGTGGAAAAGGAGCGGGAACATCAAGAAATTGTGCATGAATGGGGATGTGTTTTACCCCTGTGAATATCTACAGTTAAAATATGAAAACTCAAGCCTGGCATTAGTGGCATAAACCGTTAATCCCAGCACTTGGGAGGCAGGGGCTGGTGGAGCTCCATGAGTTTGAGGCCAGCCTGGTCTACAAAGAGAGTTCTAGGGCAACCAGAGCTGTTAGACAGAGAAAACCCTGCCTCAAAACAAACAAACAAACAAAATAAAACTTAAAAAAAAAATCAGACAACTCCAGCATGTAGTATCTAATGTACTACCAGCAGCACTCACCTGCTAGAATCGGAATGTTTTTAGAGACAAGGTCTTACTATGTAGCATGGACTGGCCTGTAATTCCATCTTCTTCAAAAAAGGGTTTTACAAATACTGAGATTTGCAGGTATGTGACACCATAATCACATTGTCAAACTTGGTGTGTGTGTGTGTATGACTGCTTTTTGAGAAAATGGTCTCACTATGTACACTAGCTGACTTGAAAAATCACTGTAAGAAACCAGGTGTGGTGGCTGGCGCACACCTTTAATCCCAGCACTCAGGAGGCAGAGGCAGGTGGGTTTCTGTGAGTTCCAAGCCAGCATGGTGTACAAAGTGAGTTCCAGGGCAGCCTAGGCTACGCAAAGAGAAACCCTATCTCAAAAAAAAAAAAGACAAACAAACAAACAAACAAAAATAAACAAAAAAACACACAAAAAAAGAAAAAAGAAAGTCACAGTCAGTAGGTAAGAATACTTGCTGCCAAACCTGATGCCCTGAGTTCAGTCCCCCAGAACCCACACAGTAGAGAAAGAGAACTGACTTCCTACAAATTGTTCTCCAGCCCCCACATGTTTGGCATGCACACCACCCAAAAAAGTAGATATATAAATATATTAAAAGATGAAGGTAGCTTTTCCTCCTACTGGGTCGCCTTGCCCAGCCTTGACATGAGGGTTTGTGCCTGATCTTATTGTATCTTGTGCCATGTTCAGCTGGTGACCCTGGTAGTCCCGCTCTTTTCTGTGGGGAGACAGGGCTGTGAGTGGATCTGGAAGAGATGGGAGGTTAGGAGGACTGGGAGGAGTGGAGGGAGGGGAAGCTGCAGGTGTGATGTAAAAAGAATAATTTAAAAAAAAATCAAGGTAGATGAAAAACGAGAGACATTCCTAATTTCATCCTTCTCCCTAGGCAACAGAAAAGATGAGCACAGAAAGCTTCTGTCAGCCCTGAGCCAGGAGGAAATAGAAATCATTCCCCATAGTCTATATGCATTCGCTTAGAAATAGCATGGGATTTCTTTTTTGTTTTGTTTCGGTTTCTGTTTTTTGAGAGAGGGTTTCTCTGTGTAATCCTGGCTGTCCTGGAACTATTCCTGTAGGCAGGCTGGCCTCAAACTCAGAGAGATCTGCTTGCCTCTGCCTCCCAAATCCTGGGATCAAAGGCATGTGCCACCACCTAGAGTTGAATTTCTAGTGGCCTCAGACAAGTACTTTCCTGCCGCCTCTTACCATCAGATTTGACATTTCCGAGGCTTGTTTTTGTTGTTGGTGTTTTGTTTTGTTTGCTAGTTTCTTGAGACAGGGAAGCTCTAGTTGGCTTGTAACGTTTTTCATAGATCAGGTTGGCCTGAACTCAGGTATCTGCCTGCCTATGTTTCAGAAGTGCTTGGATTAAAGATGTGGGTCAACCCTAGAGTTTTGTTTTTTTGTTAGTTTGTTTGTTTTTGCTTTTTCCAGACAGGGTTTCTCTGTGTAACAGTACTAGCTGTCCTGGAAGTTGCTCTGTAGATCCGCCTGCCTCTGTCTCCTGAGTGCTGGGATTAAAGATGTGTGCCACCACAGCCTGGCCAGCCGTGGAGTTGTGAGCATGAATTTTTGGTGTTTTTCTGAGGAGTTTTGCTGTTACTGTTCTGTTTTGTTGTGTTTTGAGACAAGGATTCACTGTGAAACTATAGCTGTCCTGGAATTCAACTCTAGACCAGACTGGCCTCAAACTCAGGAGTCTGAGTGCGGGGATGAAAGGCATATGTCACCACTGGCAGGTGCAATCTTACTCTTAATATTTGGTCCAAGTTCTTAATACACACAGTCCCTAACATTATGACTTTCTAAAAGCTAAGCAGCTTTTAGTTCTAAGGTTTTCCATTGTTCAAATTCAGCGGTAAAATGAAGCTCAAGGACATTAGATTTTCTTCTCCTAAATTCTAGTTCTGCTTATTCTTATACAGGTAACTATCCTGAGCCTTAGCTGTCCAAAGGCAGAGAACTGATTTGGGAAATGAACCACCTTCTTTTCCCTCCCTACTAAGAGGAAATGGAGTGTGGATTTCACAGTGGTACCTAAGGATCGCATTCTGTGTGTTTATGTTTGTTACAGCGGGGAAACCTTTAACGTGGGACTGTAGGTGGCTCAGAGGTTAAGAGTACCGGCTTTTCTTCCAGAAATCCTGAGTTCAATTCCCAGCAACCACAAGGGGGCTAACAACCCCTATAGTGAAGTCTGATGCCCTCTTCTGGCCTGCAGCTTTGCATGCAGACAGAAACACTATATACATAATAATCTTTTAAAAAATGCATCTTGTTATATAGCAAGGTAATTAGCTAGTAGTGCAATCTCTTTATACAAGTCATTGCTTTTCTCAATGGTGAACAAAATATTACATAAATAAAACATATGCCAATATTCCCTACTTCATTATCTTAAAAATTGTCTTTGTCTGGCCCATGCCTTCCTTTAATCCTTGAGCTCAGGAGACAGGGGCGACCTGAGTTCAAGGTCAGTCTGGTCTACATAGCAAATTCCAGGTCAGCTAATTTAATAGTGAAATTCTCTCTCTCTCTCTCTCTCTCTCTCTCTCTCTCTCTCTCACACACACACACACACACACACACACACACACACACACACACACACACACACACACACACACACTCCCGCCACACAAAAACATTGCTTCCTATAAAAACTTAATGTGGAAAGTGTGAGGAGAGGGGATGTTTGTGCCCTTGTGCCTTTAAGGGTAAGGACCCCTGGGGCCTACTTTGTACAATGCCCGTCCCTTAATCCCATACCCCTGTACCAGACAAACCAATGAAATCGTCAGAGACAGCTCCACCCCGGGGGGTGGCAAATATGAAGTCCCTAAGAAGGTGCACCCCACGTGGCTTTGGGGTCAGTAGGGGGACTGGAGGCACAGGCTAGCCCAGGGCCTGGGTTACGTGGTGAGAACCGCAGGTGGAGGACAGATGAGCTCAGACACGTTTTCCCCAAGACATCGCCATCACCCTGCCCAGACCCACCCTCGTCTGCCCTTCCCGAGACCCGGACGCGGCTTCCGTACCCTGTGTGCTCGGAAGGCCTTCACCAGGTACCGGTAGGCCGCAGTGTCGCGATACGGTCGCCCGGTGGCCGCGTTCAGGTAGCGTAGCTCCCGCAGAAGGCCTCTCAGAGTGCGCGCCGGGGACCCCAGGGCCGCCATTCTCCTGTCCTTGGCGAGCCGGGTCCCTCGCGAAGCCGCGCTCGCTGGTGCGGCCGCTCCTGTGCGCTCCACAGCGCCGTCTACCGTCCGCCTGCGAGCGAGCGACACGCCAGGGGCGCGCTGGGAAGAGAACCGTAAAGGTAGCGACTCCCGGAGGACCTTCGGACGGCGTCGCTTCGGACGTCCATTAGCCGGTGGCCGCTGACATTCAGGAGAAAAGCGGCTGGCAGGAGACAGTGTGGATTTGACTCAGGTCATGTGAAAAAGGTCTAACCCATTTCTTCCAGGGATGTCAAAACTAAACGCATCGACCTCCAAACTTCATGACACCCGCAGCCCCGGGGAAGAAAATGGGCTTGTATCTTGATGTGGCAAACCGCAGCCCCTCAGCTTTACTAGCTAACACCAGTGTCTCTAGTTTTAAAACAAAATGGCTGGGTGATGGTGGCGCACGCCTTTAATCCCAGCACTCGGGAGGCAGAGAAAGGCAGATTTCTGTGAATTCAAGACCAGTCTGGTCTCTACATAGTTTGTTCCAGGACAACCAGAGCTATGTAGTGAGATCCTGTCTCAAAAATAAATATATAAAACAAAATGGATAATAGATTTGACTCAATGCTCGCGTTTTAACTAGAAGGTGCAAGAAAAAAAAAGCAGACCACCCCAGATGGGACTCGAACCCACAATCCCTGGCTTAGGAGGCCAATGCCTTATCCATTAGGCCACTGGGGCTCTCTGCATTGAGGCGCTCAAACATCATAATCAACTTATTTCCTGTTTCATACGTCATCTCCCTAAAGTTGTTTTTACCCTATCCCTGAACCAAATCTATTATCTGTATGAAAGTGGTGCCTGCTGGGAAATGTAGTTTAGAAATCAAGAGCCAACGGTTTTACCCTGTGAAATAGTAGGTGCAATGAAAGCAGAACCGGCTCCTGCCTTTGCTTACGTGTTCTTGTTGCTGAGCGTAGTAGAACTGCGCCTGCGCAATAGAGGGCCTGAGGGGCTGCCAAATCGGCGACCGAGAAAACTGGCCAGTTCTTCCTCGCTCTCATTTCATTCTCCGTCAAAATTTCCCCGGAAAGCCAGGCCCCTTCCGACTGGGCTGCTTTTCAGGGTTTGCCTGTGCTCTAACCCGTCGTTAGGTGGCGTTTGTGTAGTGGTCAGTTTGTTTCCGGTTGCAATACTGAGACCATTTCCGCCGCCAGCAATGTGTTAGAATGGCTGTGTTTCGAAATTTCAAGCGGGCTATATAAGGCGGCGGAAAATTAATAGTTACTATAGAAAAAACTAATTAGGAATAATTTGGAGTTAGCTTTTCTGCTGGGTTTATCCCTAATTGTATACTTTGGAGAAAACCACTTTTGAGGTCATTTGGCTCTCCATTTTCTAAGAGACAGTTCTGTCTACTTAAGTCTCCAAACTAGACCCTGTCTCATTAGCTTCTTATGTTTTACCCTTTATCTAGCATCGGTCACTTCTCTATACCCGCTGTTCAGGTGTCTGAGCAGGTAGACTCTTCCCCAGCCCAACACCACCCGAGTCTGGATCTTCAGCACCCATAACCCCAGCATTGGGGAGGACTCGTCAGCGAGATCTCTAGAGCTCACTGCTGCACAGTCTAGCCAAAGGGACAAGCTCCAGGTTCAGTGAGCAAGCCTGTCTCAAAAGAAAGGAAGATACTCAGAGTCAACCTCCGACCTCCACTCATGCACACACAAGTGAGCATACTGGCACACAACCCCCCCCCCCTTTCTTTCTTTCTTTGGTTTTTGAGATATGGTTTCTCTGTGTAGTTCTGGCTGTCCTGGAACGCACTGTGTAGACCAGGCTGGCCTCGAACTCATAGATCTGCCTGCCTCTGTCTCCCAAGTGCTAGAATTAAAGACTTGTGCCACTGTCGCCTGGCACACACATTTTTTTTTTTTAAATAAAGCAAACATGGAGCTGGAGAGATGCCTCAGGTGTTAAGAGTGCATACTGTTCTTCGGAGGACCTGAGTTCAGTTCCCAGCGTGCACATAAGGTGGTTTACAACCTCTCCTTAACTCCAGGGGACCTGACTTGGGCACCTGCATTCACATGTACATACATCTAACATGCCACAGAAGAGAGCTGCTTACTGGTTTTCTCCTCTTAGCTTTCTCAGCCTGCTTTCTTGTGCAGTCCAGGACCACCTGCCCAGGGATGGCACAACCCGTAATGGACCGGGCCCTCTCCCATGAATCACCTACACTGCGGACTTACCCACAGCCTGATCTCATGGAGGCATATTTCATCTGAGGCTCCTCCCTCTCTGGTCACTCTAGCTGTGTCAAGTTGACATAAAACTAGCGAGTAAAAAAAATCTGTTAAAAATATACACATAGAGGAGAGGGGGAGCATTAAATATCTATATATATATATATATATATATATATATATATATATATATATATATATACATACATACATAAAACAAGCTGGGCGGTGGTGGTGCACTCCTGTAATCCCAGGCAGAGGCTGCTGGATCTGTGTGAGTTCAAGGCCAGTCTGGTCTACAGAGTGAGTTTCAGTACAGCCAGAGCTGTTAAACAGAGAAACCGTGTCTGGAAAAACCAGCCCCCCTCAAAAAAGTGTTATGTCCAGAAGCAGAAGGTGGAATAAAATGGACAGATAAATGATTCATGCAGTAACATGAGTAGACCTCAAAATCATCACCCTGAGAAAAGCAAGAAGCAAAACTTGTAGACATTTGTGTAAAATATAAATTAGTCTGTGGTGATAGGAGCCCAGTCAGATGACCCAACAGCTGGGCACTTGCTGCCAGGATTAAAGACCTGAGTTTGATCCCCAAGACCCACATGGTGGAAGTTGTCCTCTGACCTCCGCACACACACTGTGGCACACACATACCTTCTGTCTTAGCTAATGTTCTATTGCTGTGAAGACACCATGACCACGGCAGCTCTTATAATAAAAAACAAAACAAAACAAAAAAACACATTTAATTGGGGCTGGCGTTCAATTTCAGAGGTTTAGTTCATCATCATGGTGGGGAACATAGCAGCATGCAGACAGTAGCTGAGAGCTATGTCCTCTCAAAGCAGAGACAGAGGAGAGAGACTGGGCCTGGCATGGTCTTTTGAATCGTCAAAAAAGAAAAATCCACCCCCAGTGACAACCTTCCTTCAACAAGTTTTAAAGAGTTCCTCTCATTGGTGACTAAATCATTCAGATACCTGAGCCTATTGGGACCATTCTTCATTTTGATTTTTGATGCTGGTTTCATGATTCTACAATTATCAGGAACCAATGACTAATTAAAATTTTATATAATTTTTTGGTAATTGTAATTTTACTATACCAAACACACAGGGTACTTGCTAACTTGCAATAGGAGAGGCAATAGCAATAGACTCCTTTCTCTCTCTTTCTTCCTTTCTTTCTTTCTTTCTTTCTTTCTTTCTTTCTTTCTTTCTATTTTAGTGGGCCTTTGTGGCCTCCCTGACCAACACTGGTAGGGAGGCCACCTAAACATGGTAATGAAATTTTTGTTACTAACCCATGTCTTCTGGAGGAAATCACTGTCTTCCCATTCAGGAACACAGTAACTTAAACCGTAAAACATCCTTTCTTCCTTACACAATGGTCAACCCACTCTGGGGCCAGCAAGGCTAAGGCTCTGTGGATCAAAAGACATTACAAACACCTGCATGGGGTCCTGGGGCCTCCAAAGAATAGAGCAAAGAACATACTTCTCATTTTGATTATTAAAGCAAGCTAAACATGATGTGGCATTTACAACTAGTTCAAGTACATATAAGTGAAATGAGAGAATATACCTGGTGTTGTATTTTATCATCTTTGGTCATGTGAAAAGAGTCAAGAATATTCTTCCCAGGCCTTTGCCTTTCCCAGTGAGATAAAGTGGAAACACCAGGACAGTCCCTTCATGTCCTTGCTTTTAAGAACACTCAGTTATCATCGTTTGTGGAATTATTTCTAGAAGGCCACCTGTGGGAAAAACATGCTGCACTCTGTCCACAGTTCACAGTATGGTCACTATTTTCTTTTCTTTTTTTTTGTTTGTTTGTTTGTTTTTCGAGACAGGGTTTCTCTGTGGCTTTGGAGCCTGTCCTGGAACTAGCTCTGTAGACCAGGCTGGTCTCGAACTCACAGAGATCCGCCTGCCTCTGCCTCCCGAGTGCTGGGATTAAAGGCGTGCGCCACCATCGCCCGGCTGGTCACTATTTTCTTGCACAAACTCCCACACACAATGGTCTAGTGATTTGGGATTCCCTTCTGTATGCTGTGAATACCATTGGTTAATAAAGAAACTGGTTTGACCTGATTGGGTAGAAGAGAACAAGGTGGGGAAAACTAAACTGAATGCTGGGAGAGAGAAGCTGAAGTAAAAGAGAAGCCATGGAGTCACCAACAGCGACAGACATGCTGAAACCTTGCTGGTAGGCCATGCTTCATGGTAAAATGTAAAATAATGGAAATGAGTTAGATTAAGATGTAAAAACTAACCAATAAGAAGTTAGAGCTAATGAGCCAAGCAGTGATTCAATTAATACATAATACAGTTTCTGTGTGGTTATTTTGGGAGTCTGGGTGGCCAGGAAACAAACAAGCAGGCTCATACAAAAAATAGGGATGCCAACGTGGTTGATTAAATCCATGTAAAACCTAAGAAAGCTTGGAAAGGCATTCTAGACACTAAAAAAGCAAAGTTTAGCTCATTTTCCCCCTGAATGGGCTTTGCTTGTGGGCAGCATGCTGCGGCTCCTTTAAGAGAGGTCTTACTGATTCAACGGTAGCAGAAAAAAAGCCACACAGTTTTGAACCAACTTCCTGGGACATGCTGCCAGTACAAATTCTGACTCTTTCTGGAGGTCTGGCTGTGGAGCATTTAAATGGGGGTTGTGGGCAGTGTGCTGTAAGTTACTTGGGCCAACTGGTTATCAGAGTTGAAGTAGTGAGGACAACTCTCACCCAGCAGTCTTAGAGGCAGTGAACAGACTTCCGCCATGTCGGACTGCGTGGAGCAAGCAGGCAGGGCCATATTTAATCTAGCAATGCTGCAGCTTATGATTTTAAGAAGTGGTTAGCATTTTAATAAGCAATCCTGGTCAGAAAATAATTGCAGATACACAATAAAGACATATTCAGATAAAAAAAAAGACCTCTAAATGGGTCACAATGTTTAAAAACATATGTAGGCTTGGGAGAGAAAAGATAACTAGTATAGAGAGTCATAAAAGGAAGTAAATGGTTTAGAAAAAATATAAAACAGAGTCTTTAAAGAGACAGAGTACAGATAGTCATATATTAAAGGAGTAAAGATAATAAAATAAATATTAAAAAGTAATAGAGTAAAAAATAATAAGCCACATAAAGATGGAAAATACATAAAAAGTCTGGATGATGTATATTATTGTGTTTTCCTTGAATTTTTTTGACCGTGAAGGAGCTAAGTGACCAACATATATACTTTAAAGGTATCTTGATTTTAAAATATGGATCTAAGGATATATTGCTTTGGAAAATAGGTTCTTCTTTTGTTTCCACAGAGGATGAGAACCTGTGGATTCATTCCAGGCTAATGTGGTTTGATGGACCAAAATACCCTGAAAAGTTGCTGTAAACACCCTCAAAAATTATTTCATTCAACAAAAAACAGGAAACAGTTTGTAGAGAACTATGTTCAAATTCCCAAATATTGTTTATAAATGTTTGTTTATATTTCAAGGGGGATATGCTATAGAGATTTGCGTTGGTATGGATCTTGGTTTATTGATGCAAATTTAAGGTCAATATTGTTATACTGTGTATATGTATTTCTGCTCTTGATTAAGGTATTGTGTTTGTATAACTCATTTAAAAATGTAATGTATAATTAAGAAATATATGTTAGCCAGGCAGTGGTGGCACACACCTTTAATTCCAGCACTTGGGAGGCAGAGACAGGTGGATCACTGTGAGTTCGAGGCCAGCCTGAACTACAGAGCAAGTTACAGGACAAGCTCCAAAGCTACAGAGAAACCCTAGCTCAGAAAACTAAAAAGAAGAAGAAGAAGAAGAAGAAGAAGAAGAAGAAGAAGAAGAAGAAGAAGAAGAAGAAGAAGAAGAAATATATGTTAATAGATAATCATCTGTAATAGTCAAGCTTGTAGTCATATTATTTAGATTTTCTAGATGGACAGATATATACTTTAGAAGGATGGGCATTCTTCAAACCTTTCAAAGACCTTCAGAATATGGCATTTAAAATGTTTAAGAACTTAGGACTTTTCATGACTATGAGACACAACTCCTCCTGGCAGCACCAGTTTCTTCAAGAGGAAGATGTGAACTGAAGAGGCTCCTTATGGAGTTTACTAGCCATTTGGAGAAGCAACTGCTCTTGCCTGGACTGCTTGATATGCAGGACCCACAGAGAAATGACTGCTGAACCTGCCTTTGAGACGGTCCTTTGGGGTTCCCGCTTCATGAAAGAGTCTGCCAGATATTCTGCAGGACCAGAAGAAAGTGACTGACAAGTTGCCAATATAGGCGGAAATGTCTTTGAAATTTCCTGCTTCATGGTCAAGTCTGCTGGATGCTATAGGCCTGTGGGCTAAAGATGGATGCCACAATGATACAGAAAAACTTTAGGTGACAGTCCAGGCAGTGAGATGTCTCTGTCATTTCTAGAGTTTTGGAAGTTGCTAACAAGGCACTTCCTGTTAACTTAGGTAATATTATATCCTTCTGGAGTCTTTGATGGAATTGAAGAGTAGATAGTAATAATATGGTTTTCCTTAGTTATGATAAAAGATAAAATAGATATAAATATTGTAACTGTAATTCTTGCTTGATAAATGTTTTATGTAATTTTACTATGTTAAAGTTAAAATATTCCTTTTCATTTAAACAGAAAAGGGGAGGTGATGTGGGACTCCCCTCTGTACGCTGTGAATACCATTGGTTAATAAAGAAACTGGCTTGGCCTGATAGGGTAGAACAGAGCTAGGCAGGGAAAACTAAACTGAATGCTGGGAAAGAAAGGCAGAGTGAAAGAGAAGCCATGGAGCCGCTGCCAGAGACAGACAGGCTGAAACCTTGCCTGTAGGCCATGATCTTTGTGGTAAAATATAAAATAATGGAAATGGGTTAAACTGAGATGTAAGAAGTTAGAGCTAGGGCAGGGCGGTGGTGGCGCACGCCTTTAATCCCAGCACTCAGGAGGCAGAGGCAGGCGGATCTCTGTGAGTTTGAGGCCAGCCTGGTCTACAAAGGGAGTTCCAGGATAGGCTCCAAAGCTACAGAGAAACCCTGTCTCGAAAAACAAAAAAAAACAAAAAAACAAACAAACAAAAAGAAGTTAGAGCTAATGAACCAAGCAGTGATTTAATTAGTACAGTTTCTGTGTGGTTATTTTGGGAGTCTGAGCAGCCAGCCGGGAAACAAACAAGTGACCTCATACAACAGTCTCCCTAAAACATCAACGTGGAATTCACCTTTCTTCGGTTGTTGCCCTCCTCAGCTATCATTTATCGTACAGTCAGAATTGTTTGGTTAACACGTGTACATATCACGTCAAGGGAAGAGATTTCCTTTGAACAAGGTGCAGAGAGCTCACACCATTCTTATTTTCTCTTTCTTCTTTAAAAGCAGGAGAGGGGCGATGGTGGTGCACATCTTTAATCCCAGCACTCGGGAGCAGAGGCAGGTTCTGAGTTTGAGGTCAGCCTGGTCTGCAAAGTGAGATCCAGGACAGTTAGGGATACACAGAGAAACCCTGACTCGAAAATAAATAATAAATAAATAAACGCAAGCAGGAGAGGGTGCGAGCGCAGTCCACGTGTTGGGAAATCTCAGGGATCAGCACACCAGAGTGCAATGGAGAACTCTCCCCTGGGAGAATCGTCTTTGTAGTCATGCTATTGCCCCAGCCAGGCAAGCATACATCATTTTTCTTTTGTGAGAACAAAGTTACACTCTCTCACTAATTAGTTGCACATATAATTAGTATTTAGTAATGGCTAACAAATGTAGTGACTTATACTTGTAATCCCAGCTCTTGGAAGGCAGAGACAGGAGGATTATTGTGATTTTAAGGCCAACACCCTGTCTCAAAACGACAAATATGGGAGGGCGGTGGTGGCGCACGCCTTTAGTCCCAGCACTTGAAAGACAGAGGCAGGCGGATCTCTGTGAGTTCGAGACCAGCCTGAGCTAGAGAGCGAGTTCCAGGACAGCCAGGACTGTTATACAAAGAAACCCTGTCTCAAAAAACAAACAAACAAACAAAACCAATCCTCCACCCCCACCAAAAATAAAAAATAAAACCCCAAATATTAGTAATCACTAAAGTGCTGGTGCTGCTATTATGGAGGAAAAGGTAAACGTTAGGAATATTTTCTAACAGAGCCTCTCTGCTGGTGCAAAGGAATCCAATCAGACTAGATTAAACCAAATTAAGTACCCGAGTTTAATAGACGGCAGACTACCGGGTGGCCAAGAGCATGGCAGGGGGAAGACAGAGGGAGTGGCACAAACAAACACAAAACCACATGTTCCTTGTTCTAGTGCTACCCTAAATACCCTGTGGGTTCGTGGGGTCAGCGCTTGGCAGGCTGGGAATTGGAGTCCAAGCCCTTGTCAGGCAGGAGTGACACAACTCAATATTACAGTAAACTAGAATGCCTTTTTGTAAACTTGGCTCCTTGCCTTCTCTATATTTCCAGCCTCCTTTGTTGTCTCTGAAGATCTCAAATTTACTCTTTTTGTTTGTTTTGTTTTTGTTTCTCAAGACAGGGTTACACTATTCAGCTCTGGCTGTCCTAGAACTCACTTTGTAGACCAGGCTGTCCTCGAACTCACAGAGATCCACCTGCCTCTGGGATTAAAGGCATGTGCCACCACCACCCAGCTGTAAATAAAAAAAAAAAAAAAGTATCTGATCTTTCCTTTCCCCTGCTTTTCTTGTTTTCTATTCTTTACAGTCTGGGGATCGAATCTAAGGCCTTGAGCACACTTGGCAAAAGGTTTAACACTAAAATGTGTCTACAGCGCTCTTTGCACTTAAGAGATGTTTAAATTTATGTATGTGTATGTGCACATGTATGTACAAAGGCCAGAAGAGGCTGTCGGATCAGCCCGGAGCCGAAGTAGCAGGCGGTTACAATTCAGGCATTGTGCTGGCCGTCACCTGACAGGATGCGCTTGCCAGTACTCAGGCAGTACTCTGACCTGCTCAGGGTTCCTGACAGCGACCTCACTACACCAATGTCCCCTCATAAAAGGCATCCCCGCCTGCTTCCTCTCTCTGCCTCCCTTTCCCCTCTTCCGCAGCTGCTCCTGTCTCCAGAGGCTGGTTTTCTCCCTCCTTTCCTCCTTTTCCCATTCCCTTCTCCCGATAAAGCCCTCCACATGAGCTCCGTCGCATCGCATGATGGCGTCTCTCCCTCGCCCGCCATTATCTTTTCAACTATAACAAGAGGAGGCCGTGAGTGGCCTGACATGGGCCGTGGGAACTCAACTCTGGTCCTCTGTTAAAATCAGCAAGCTCTCTTTAACCTCCGGGCCAGCTCTCCAGCCCCCTCACATTCTAAGACAGGGTCTCATTAGGCAGGTTTTGAAATTGTTCCTGCCTTAGCCTCCTAACTGACTGGGATTACAGGTTTGGTTTTTTGTTTTTGTTTTTTCTTTTTCTTTTTCCTTAAAACTTGGCCTCGGCAATCCTGCTATGACTGTCTCGGGCACCTTCTTGGAACCGTTCATTACTCTTGTAAACCTGTCACATTCTTCTTCTTTTTTTTAATTTATTTATTTTATGTGCATTGGTATTTTGCTTGTATGTCTGTCTGTGTGAGGGTGTAAGATCTTGGACTTACAGATAGTTGTGAGCTGACATGTGGGTGCTGGGAGTTGAGCCCGTGTCCTTTAGAGGAGCAGGTAGTGTTCTTAACCACTGAGCCACCTCTCCAGCCCCAGGGATGACAGGTTTTGACACTAGTCCTAGATAAACTACTTTTACATGATAGTAATCAGCTACCGGGAGTTTTGTGGGTGGTAGGTTTTTGTTTTGGAGACTGGGTTTCACTCTGTCTGTCACCCTGGCTTGTCTGAAACTATGCAGTCTGACCTGGCAATCAAGAACATTCTTTCTCCTTCTCCTCTTCTTCCTCCTCTTTATTTTATTTATTTATTTTGAAGTCAGGTGTAAATGGAGTTTCTTAGTCATACCCAGTCAGGCAATTTAAAAATATTTGTTGGTATATTTTATGTCTCTCTTTCAACCCCAGGTCTCTCAGCAGCTGGCTCTCACCCATTGGCCATCAAAAATTTCAAAATTCAGGATCCAGACTCCCTGGCTTTTTTATTATTTCATTTGTCTCCTTAAAGGCTATGACTTTTTTTGACTCTTTACTCCTTTCTATAACTGTAGATACCATTTTTTTTTCTTAAGCCTACGCACATTGTAAAGCAAATTGGAACCTGTTTAGAGGTTTTTCTGTCCAGACCACTTTTACTTTTAGCCTTTTTTTTCTTGCTTTTTTTTTTATTTAAAAATTTCCGCCTCCTCCCCGCCTCCCTTTTCCCTCCCTGCCTCCTTTTTCCCTCCCCCTCTCCCCACTCCTCCCTTTCCCCTCCTCCAGTCTGAAGAGCAGTCAGGGTTCCCTGCTCTGTGGGAAGTTTAAGGTCCTCCCCCCTCCATCTTGCTCTAGGAAGGTGAGCTTCCAAACAGGCTAGGCTCCCACAAAGCCAGTATATGCAGTAGGATCAAAACCCAGTGCCATTGTCCTTGGCTTCTCAGCAGCCCTCATTGTCCGCCACGTTCAGAGAGTCCGGTTTTATCTCCTGCTTTTTCAGTCCCAGTCCAGCTGGCCTTGGTGAGCTCCCAATAGATCAGCTCCACTGTCTCAGTGGGTGGATGCACCCCTCGCAGTCCAGACTTCCTTGCTCATGTTCTCCCTCCTTCTGCTCCTCATTTGGACTTTGGGAGCTCTGTCCAGTGCTCTCCAATGTGGGTCTCTGTCTTTATCTCCATCCATCGCCAGATGAAAACAAACCTTTAAACTGCTAAGCAGAGTGAATCTCTGCCCACGACATTGGTGACTGACTCTGCCCACTTTGGGGGTACTGAAAGTCAAGCCTAAAGCTCACAGCCCAGTTGGAGGTTCGTGAGTAAGAATTGCATTAAACCTTTCCTAGAGCTCTAGAATGCCAATGCTTGCGCTGTGGCAGGCAGTTTTACTTAGTTTGTTTCTACTTAACATATTAGCTCCTCAAGAACTCACTGTCCCACAAAAACTCTTGAAGGAACCACTTCCTTTTCTATTTTTAAAAGTTTTCTCAGGTTCTATGGAAATTTGATAGCTTCACGTTGCTACATCATTTGTAATCTGAGATCTCTCTACCACCTGCCAGTTCCTGAATAATCACTTAGAGGCTTATGTTTATTTAAATGTTTGACTGATTGCTCAGGCTTATTGTTATTCTTTTTTAAAAAATGCTGCAAGATCCCCAGTGGCAGTAGGCAGCAGAAATGCTGTAGGTCCCAAATGGTGGTAGCGGGCCATGTGGTGGCAGGCAGCGGGCCCTGGGAGCAGCCAGTCCCAGGCAGAAATGGCTGCCGGTCCCAAAACGGCGGCCCGAGCGGTGGTGGTGGTGGCAGGCCATGTGGCAGCAGACAGCAGGTCCTGGGAGCAGCCAGTCCCAGGCAGAGACAGCTGCTGGTCTCAGAGCAGTGGTGGCGGGCCATGTGGTAGCAGGCAGTGGGCCCCAGGCAGAGAAGGCTGCTGGTCCCTGAGCAATGGCTGGTTCCAGGCAGGGAGACACATGGCAGGCGGGCAGAAGACAGAAACATGAATAGACACGACATGCAGGGTGAGATTGAATGCTTATTCAGGGGGTTATGGAGGAGGAAGGGTGAAGGGGGGACAGAGAGAGAGGGAGAGAGAGGGAGGGAGGAAGGGAGAGAGAGAGAGAGAGAGAGGAGAAAGAGACAGAGAAGGGGGGGAAGCTGAGAAGTGGGGAGAGAGGCAGAAGCAAAGCTGCCTCTCGGAGAGGAAGATGGAAAAGAGAATGAGCTCAGGCCGGAAGCGGAAGATCAGCCTACCTCAGCAGATGGGGAAGGGAATGGGTGTGGCTTGTCTCTTAAAGGGACCAAAACCATAACACTTATTACTAGTCTGCTCTTACATTTAAATTAACCCATATTTCTTACCTATGCTTGCCACATGGTTCATGGCTTATTACCTCATTTCTTACCTGTCTTACTTACTCTGAGGCTGGTTAGCATCTCCCAGACTCCGCCCTTCTCCTGTATCTCTGCTTGGATTTTTCTACCTGGCTCTACCTTGCCATGCCATAGGTCAAAACAGCTTTATTTATCAATGAGAGCAACACATATTCACAGCATACAGAAAGACCATTCCACACCAGACAAGGCTTCTCTGTGTAGCTCTGGCTGTCCTGGAACTCACTCTGTAGACCAGGTTTGATAGTTTGAATGCAGTTGGCTCCCATAATCTCATAGGGAGTGGCACTATTAGGAGGTGTGGCTTTGTTGGAGGAAGCGTGTCACTGTGGGGGCAGGCTTTTGAGATTTCCTATGCTCAGGATACTGCCCACTGTATCAGTCAACTTCCTGTTGCCTGCAAGATGTAGGACCCTCAGCTCCCTCTCCAGCTCATCTGTGTTCATGCCCCCATGTTTCCCATCATGATGATAATAGACTAAACCTCTGAAACATAAGTGAGAGCCACCCCAATTAAATATTTCCTTTATAAGAGTTGCTGTGATCATGGTGTTTCTTTCACAGCAACAGAAACCCTAGGACAGAAGTTGGTACCAGGAACTGGGGTATTGCTGTGTTAAGCCAGAACATGTTTTCCTCTGGAGGAATTTGGACTTTGATACTTTGGTTTATGGAAGCAGTGGAATGCTTTAAGAACTGCTTAATGAGCCATACTAGTAGGAGCATGGAAACAGGGGTGCCAAGAGTCATCTGAACTGCTGGGGGGCTCACTCAAGAGGTTTCAGAGAAGAATTTGAACATGTTGCCTATAGATAGTTATTGTGATATTTTGAAGAAAGTGGGTGCCTTTTGCCCTTGTCTGAAGAATCTGATAAAGTGAAGAGTTTTGGATTAATTCCATTGGCAGAAGAAATCCCCAAACAGCCTGGTATAGACTCTGTTGTGGGGTTATTAGTGGTAACTCTAATGAAGATTTATAATGAAAAGGAGCAAGCTGAGCAGGGTAAATTACAAAATGTAAATTTTGAGGAGAAAAAGAGCACCAGGAAGAGGAACGGAGCTAAATCCTGCGTTCAAGGAGATAAACTGATTAAGAAATTGAAAAGGGAATGGTAACGTCAGGGCAAGATCTCACCCAGCTAAGTTTCCAACTTGTGAAAAAGAATTAAAGAAAAACTTAGAGCAGGGTGTGGTGGTGCACACCTTTAATCCCAGTATTTGGGAGGCAGAGGCTGGCAGATCTCTGAGTTTGAGTCTAGCCTGGTCTACAGAGCAAGTTACAGGGTAGCCATTTAGGCAGTAAAAGATAGAAAGCTAGTGAAGATGGAACTGAATGAGGGGCCATGTTCCAGTCCCAACAAGCAGTGGAACTTGGCAGCTTCAGCTATGTGGTTCTGGCTTTAGAGTTAAGGACAGAAGAAAGGAGTGGAGTTATGGAACAAAGCCACTGAGGCCAGGCATGTCACAGGTGTCCCTGGAGGCCTTGTAGAGAGGCCATTGTGTGAAGCTGTGAAGTTGAAGCCTGGATTACCCTGGACAACCCATGATGTTAGAGATTCCAGAGTCATGGGATACTTGCTAAGGAGCGCTGCTAACAGGGGGTGGAACCAGCCCAAGAGAAAGAAGTGTGTGGCAGTCAGCAAAGCTGAGAGAGTTGGAGAACTGGAGTGTTTTGACATCAAACATGGGTCTTCGAGACAGGGTTTCCTGTAGCTTTAGTGCCTGTCCTGGAACTAGCTCTTGTAGATCAGGCTGTCCTGAAACTCACAGAGATCCGCCTGCCTCTGCCTCCTGAGTGCGGGATTGAAGGTGAGTGCCACCATTGCATAGCTTTGCTTCAGTCTTACAGGTGCTGGGATTACCTGTGCAAGGCACTACACCCAGCCAGAAGTTTCTGCTAATACTTAAATCAAGTTCAAAGCTACACACCCAATACCTGATGACCTACTGTGGATCTAGTTCAGTTAAAACATCCTGGGCATAGTCATTGCAGTTTTCAGGGTTGACACAGGGCACTGGCAGGCCCTGGGCACTGGCTGTCTTAACTAGGGTTTCTACTGTGGTGATAAAACACCATGACCAAAATCAATCTGGGGAGGAAAGGGTTTATTTCATCTTACAGGTTGTAGTCCATCATCCAGGGAAGTTAGGACAGGAACTGGAGGCAGGAACCTAGAGGCAGGAACTCTAGCCAAAACCATGGCTTACTCAGCCTGCTTTTTTCCTTTTTTTTTTTTTTAAGATTCAATCACTTTTATTAGCTTATCAATGTTACATTTATACATGTCTAGTCATCTTCTCAAAGGGCTCTACTTTTAGTACATCATGTTAATAGTAAATAGCCAAGTGTGATGGCTAAACCTTAGCTTAGCGTTTTAATAGCCTGCTTTCTTTTCTTTTTTTTTTTAAGATTTATTTATTATGTATACAACATTCTGGCTCAATGTATGCCCGCATGCCAGAAGAGGGTGCCAGATATCATTACAGATGGTTGTGAGCCACCATGTGGTTGCTGGGAATTGAACTCAGGACCTCTGGAAGAGCAGCCAGTGCTCTTAACCTCTGAAACATCTCTCCAGCCCCTAGCCTGCTTTCTTATACAATCTAGAACCACCAGCCCAGGGGTGGCACCACCCATAGCGAACTGGACCCTCCCCATCAATCATCAGTCAAGAAAATACACTTCAGGCCAGTCTTATGGAGAGGCATTCTTTCAATTGAGTCCCTCTTCCCAAAGGCCACTAGCTGTGTTGTTACATAGAACTAGCCCAAACACTTGTCAGATACTCGGGGACAATGGCTGAAGCTGGCTTCTCTCAGAATAAAGTCCTGATCCTAAAGTCACAGCCTTGATGGGAGCTGTCAGCTGCACTGACTTGGGTCCATGTGCTCACATCTTGGGTGGAGTGGGGATGAGATAGCAGCGGCTATGGGTCCTGTTCCTTTTTGTAGGTGCTAAGGAAATAAACACAAGCAATACTTTGTGTTCCCCAGCTCTACTCACCAAGCTTCTGCTCCAGTCAAACAACAGTGACGACTTCCGCTGTGGTGATGAAGCTGGGGTTGTTGGGATCGGGGCTTTGCAAGGTGTTCGGGGTCTTTATTGACAGTGCAATGCTGAGCACAGCCAGCCCCCGTGTGACAGACCCTACCTGGTGTTTTCAGCTGTGCGTGTATGTGAAAGACAATGCCCATACTTCTTTGAATTGTTTTTCTTTTGAGGTCTTTATAATCACACCACATTCTCTTTCCCTTTCTTCCCTCCAAAACCTCCCACAAACCCCTCCTAGTGCTTTCAAATTCATGGCCTCTTTTTTCATTATTGGTGTGTGTATATGTATGTTCCTAAATTCAACCTGCTTAGTCTGTATAATGTTACTTGTATGTTTTCAGTTATCCAATACCGTTTTGTATGGGATAACCAATTGGTGTGCTTTTCCGTGGGGAAGATTATGTGTCTATCAGCTTCTGATGCCCTGAAACTAGGGAACTAGGCCGTTGTAGGCCCATCCTTACTGTGTCTAACCCTGGCAGTGACTGGCTACCTGTCTACACATGCTTGTAGTTTTAAATTACAGACATGTAGTAAGTACTGAAGCAACATAGTACGGCTATTTTAAAGCATTCACAAAGCAGAAATGAGGGCTACTTCAAAAAGTAAACAATATTTAGAAAATACTTTTATTTACCAACAGTAAAAACTCCTAATTTCGCGCAATAAAGATTGTTTTATTGAAAACAATGTAATTCAGTATGTTCGGTATTTTGAAAAGTCATTCTTTAGCACATTATTTTGAACAACAAAGTCACGTAGTGATAAACATTTCTAAACATCCATTGTCAAGTTCTCTTCATAGCATATTTCTTTTAAATGTCAGCATCTCTTATAGCTTTAAAAAAAATCACCTTTAACTTAAAGACTCACAAAGTACATTTCTTGCTGTGTATCAGCTAGGTAGCTGGATCAGTCAAGGTTCAGTGAGAAAACAAGGAGCCACTGCAGGGCTCCACAGCTGGGAGGAGCTGAGTACAGGCCCCAAGGGCTGCAGGGTTAGGGTTGGGGGGGCGGGTTGCAGCCACACAGGGTTCCAGAGGACAGGAGCATGGTTGTTTCTGTCACCTGGAGCAGAAGAGCGCAAGGATTCCTCTGTGGTTGATCTCTGTGGCCCAAGTTATGGGAAACGGGTCAGACAGATGGCTTGGAGGCTAACAGGGAACGTTAAGCCTATCTCAGTCCCCACTTGCACTGAGTAGCCAGGGACACCAGTTTTTCCTCTTATCTGAGGCTTTGCTTGAGTGCACTGGAAGAAATTGCAGCTAGAACCGGGAAGGCAAATGGAGTTGCCTTGGTAAATGGAGTTTCTATACTGTTAGGCTCTTTTTTAAAATTTTATTTTTATTTTATTGGTGTTTTGCCTGTATGTATGTCTCAGTAAGGGCGTTGGATCCTGTAGTTACAGTTGTGAGCTGTCATGTGGGTGATGGGAATTGAACTCAGTGTTCTTAACAGCTGAGCCATCTCCCCAGTCTCTACTTTAGTTTCTATGGTATGCAGGGGAACCTGTAAGGACATGGGAATGAAAGCTGGTACCCAAAGCACAGAACTAGGCTGCAGCATCTGCCACTGAGGGTGGGTGGAGAGCAGTTGATGTCAAAACAGCTGTGTCATTTGTACACTGCCAGCTCTAGAGGAGAGGCTCATGCCTATTCGCATCCTATTACTTAAAGGTCCTAATTCTAATTAATGTTATTTTCAGACACGCTGGCCTGGAATTCACTTTGTAGGCCAGACTGACCTCAAACTTAAGGATTCTCCTGCCTTAGCCTCCATGTTACAGGCGAATGCCATCATGCCCAGTCAAGGTCTTTTAACCAAATCCATTCTGTTGATAGCATCCTGTAGTGTCCAAATTGCAGGACATTATAATCAGAAGAAAATGTGACGACTAACTAGCAAGCTGGACATACTAAGTGCAAGCAGGGACAAGTTATTCTTTCCCCTCAGCCACAGGAACCTCCAAGGGGATTCCGTCCTCTCCTGCTATGAACTGGAGGGGGTCCACACGGCTCCTCTGGACATGCCAGACCATCTTTGGTTCTGGAAAGTTGCAGTCTGTACCACACTAGAACACCAAACCTAACTGGATGAGATGTTTCCCTTCGCCTGCAGCCAGGAGTTCTGAACACACCAAGCTGGTCTGCTGATAAGGCTTCCTGCTGAACCAGCTCAGGCTCAGGACCAGCGGAGAGCACCCTTCGATTCTCAGCAGGGCTCCCACCTCCCACAAGGCTGCTGCAGCGGTATATTCTTTTCTACACCTGGATGAAATTCAGCTCTTCTGGGTAGCACACAGGTTTGTGATTTCTTTCTTATTCTTATCATTATTTAAAATCCCTTTTTCTAGGTATCAGTCTCAGACACTGTCAAATCAAAACACAAGCTGTCATTGTCACTGAAAACTCTGCTGTGCCGGCTGGGAGGTGTGTGGCAGAAGGGCCACGGGTCAGCGTGCTTTGTTTCCCACGGGAAGCAGAGGCCAGGTCTCCCTTGGTCATTAGAGACGGACACCGGGTGAGCGCCATTTCTAGCGACAGATTGAGAATGTTGCTTCTTTTCTTGTAGCGTTTTCTTTCTCATGGGTTTGCAAAAGCTTCTCCAGTCTCTAGCCTCTGTGGGGGGCCCTCGCTAGCTGCACGCTTGGGTTTTTGCCCCAGACCTTCATTTTCCAGCAATTCTCCCTTCTATTGGGCCATCCCATCCCTCTAAGTCCTCCCTTTGGCTGGACTCCTCCCCCCACCCACACCCCAGCAGTACTGGGAACTGGATCCAGGGTCTCATATGAATTTCTTCTTGAAAACGGTCAAATTGGCCTCCCTTCCTCAGTGAGGCACATGGAGACTCTGATAATGCCAATGATTCCACGAACAGCTGTCTTCTGCAGGCGCTGGCCCCGACTGTTCACACCAGCCACTCTGTCTTCTGCAGGCGCTGGCCCCGACTGTTCATCTGGAGACTTTTAGGACCGCGTCTGATACCAATCTCAAATCCTTCAAACTCTAGAAGGTGTGCTGGTCACATTGTCAAGTCTCTTGAAGGCCCCTCACTGGGTTTCAAGCGAAGAGGAGCTGCTGCCAGAGAATACTCTCCTGATCCATGGGGCAGCCCAGAGGTAGACGCTAGGGTCCTTCCGGACAGAGCTAACGGCTGCACGTGTCATCCAGCTCCTCCTCCCCTTACAACTCGGAAGGACACCTATTGCTTTGTTCTCAGCCTTTGGGGTCTCTGGTGAAAGCGACACAGAAGTCCCCATCTTAGTAAGTGAAGTTACCATGGTTAATCTCTCTTCCTTATGAACGCCTGTTCTTGAAGCACGTTATCAGACGGACCAGAGGTGTCACACAACAGTTTGCCTTATGAACTGGGCTGTGTGGAGATAGTTAAACAGAACTATTAACTATTTTTATATTGTATTCTTACCTGGGCATTTCAATAAAAAAATTCAGAGGATGTATAGGTTTCACATTTTATACAATTAGCTGTGCAAAGATTTCTGTCAATATAGAACACCTTTAAGTATTTGTGAAAACTTTAACATAAAAACCACTTTTCTGGCTGGGCAGTGGTGGCGCACACTTTTAATCTCAGCACTTGGGAGGCAGACAGGCGGATCTCTGTGAGTTCGAGGCCAGCCCGGTCTACAGAGTGAGTTCCAGGGAAGCCAGGACTACACAGAGAAACCCTGTCTTGAAAAACCAAAACCACCCAAACAACAACAACAACAACAAAAAATTAAACCACTTTTCTGAAGCCTGATTCAGCCGAAACAAATGAAAAGGAGGCCAGAACACAGAGGCTGGAGGAGGGACAGGCAAAAGGCCCTGCTGCAGCGTGTCCTGGCAGTCTACACTGAGGGGAGGAGGAGGCTGAACTGTGCACTCAAACTTGCCTCTGGGAACAAAGCCTCAGTCTGGCACAGCAGGAGGTCAGGCCATAGATTCCTACAGAATGCATGGCTGGGAATGAAAATAATGAAACAAAAACAAAAACAAACAAACAAAAAACAACAGAAACTGATCATCTTTGGCTTTTTTCTAGGATTTTTCTGTCACTTGAAACTCTGGGTGAGTGACAGGGTAGGGACTCTCCCACAAGTTTTTAACCTTGCACATACCATGCATATACATTAAGATTCACTCCATGTGTTACTGAAATCCTGAGCTAAAAACTTAGTTTGGAGTGGTCTTAGGTTAGTAATGTCCCTAAAGCCTGGAAGATGCAAACTCAGATATTATTTATTTATTTATTATGTATACAATAATAAATAATAAATATGTGTGTATGTCTGCAGGCCAGAAGAGGGCACCAGACCTCATTACAGATGATTGTGAGCCACCATGTGGTTGCTGGGAATTGAACTCAGGACCTTTGGAAGAGCAGGCAATGCTCTTAACCACTGAGCCATCTCTCCAGCCCCTCAGATATTCTTTTTTTTAAAAAAAAAAAACATACTTTGGGGCTGGAGAGATGCCTCTGTGGTTAAGAGCATTGCCTGCTCTTCCAGAGGACCTGGTGTGGTGTACAAACCTGTGACCTCTGTGACCCTAGAACTAAGATGGTGAATACAGAGGTAAGAGAAAGTCAGTCTCAGCTACATCTCCAAGTTCAATAAAAATCACCAACTCAAAGGTCTTGGAGCACCAAAAAAAAAAAAAAAAGAAAAAAAAAAAAGAAAAAAAAAAGAAAAAAAAAAGAAAAAGAAAAAAACCAGAGGAAGCAGGGTGTTGGTGGCACACGCCTTTAATCCCAGCGCTTGGGAGGCAGAAGCAGGCGGATCTCTGTGAGTTTGTGGAGCAAGAACCAGGACAGGCTCCAAAGCTACAGAAGGCAAAAACCAACCAACCAAACAAAAACTAAATTGGACACAAAACAGTGAAATTTGAGAGCACCAAAGCAAAGCATTAGAATGACATTATTTTCTGAACAGAAGCCCCAGAAAGGGAAGAAAAGCAACAAAATTACACTTTTCAGTAAGAAATGAAAAAATAACAATTACAGCTCAACTGTGTTTAAACACTAGACTTAGAAAGTTTAGTCCATAAAAAGCCCATCTGGAAACTTTCCTGAAATACATAATTTTATGATAAATTGGGGATATACAAATATCTTACCCTCAATATACTACTTAACAGGCACACAAAAAGGAAAAGGTAAAACATGAGTAAGAAGATGCCATTTTATACCTGTGAGGATAGGTTAGATAGCACTAAAGAAATGAAAACTCGGGGCTAGAGAGGTGGCTCATCAGTCAGGAGCACGAGCGGTTGGGCAGAGGACGTGAGCAGTTTGCAGTGCTCATGCCTACTGTAGCTCCGGCTTCAGGGCATACGGTGTCTTCTGGCTTCCATGAGTAGCTACTGCGCGTATGTGCTGCATGTATATACCAGCAGGAAAAGCACTCATACACATAAATACTTTTAAAAATACAACCACAATGAGCATGTACCCAGTGACATTCAGAGTTCTTTGAAAAATTAGTAGGGAGGAATGACAAGATTGAATAAAAGCAAAAAGATGACGTGCATAAGCAAAATGGAGTGTGAAAACTGAGAAGATATAAAGCATGACACAAATAAAGGGAGCTGTGAGTGCATGTCTAAGGATTTTCTGTGAGTGTTGCTTTATGTAAACATTAGGAAACATACTTGAAATAATTCAGTTTGTGTGTGCATATGATCTACACTCCCAAGCAACTTTATTTCATAAATAGCTTCACAAACTGCAAGCTGGGCGAGATGGTACCTCAACACGTCTGTAATCCCTGGACTGGGAGGTGAAGGTGGCTGAGTTCCAGGCCAGCCTGAGCCCATCTCATAAAACACAACTAAAATCAGAATAAGCCCCACACTTAATAAAGTCATGATGGCCACCCTGTCTAAGGTTCCAAGAACCAAAGTCCCAGACCTAGATGAGGAAACAAAGCATCACTGTGTTGATAGGTGGTCGTCACTGGGGCAAAAGCTGCAGCTCAGCGGCACAGCGCTTGCTGCGTTCCGGCCCCTGCACTCAACCCACAGAACCCCAGTTAGGTTTGGTTAGATTTCACTGGACAGTAACAGGAATACTAGAGTATGGCAGTTTAATGACAGGATACAGCTCATGCATTGAGTTCATGCGTCCTATGTGTGAGACTCTGGTTCAATCCCCAATATTACCACCATCAAAATGTTTAGCAAGTGCCGGGTATAGTGGGCATTTGGGTGTGGTGGTGCAATCCTGTAATCCAGCACTCAGGAAACTGAAACAGAAGGACTTTCTATTCAAGGCCAGATCCTGCCGCAACAGCAGTGAGGGGGAGTGAGAAAAAGGAGTGACACGTGGCAAGCGCTGGCGTGTCGGCTCAGTGGTATCTGGGCCCTATTTCTAGCACAGCAAAAAAGAAAGAAAGAAAATGAAAAAGAAAAGGGGAAAGCAGAGGACCAGGAGAAAGGAAAGGAGCCTCGCTGCACACTTGCGGCATTCAGAGGAGGAAGAAAGATGAGGGCGGGAAGAGGACAGTGCAGTATGGACAGGAATCAGTAGTAAACTGGTGAGGCAGTCTGCAGTCTCAGCAGTCAGGGGCTTGAGAAGACAGCAGAGCTCAGTCACGAGCTCTATTTTAAATACCATGCATCTTTCCTAGGATTATTTCCATTAGAAGAATTCTATCCTGCCACCCTCAAATCTAATACTTTAAAAACAAAAATAATCAAAGGACTTTAATTTTTATTTTAAGGGTACGTGGGTTTTGCCTGCATGCGTGTCTGTATAGCATGTGCCTGTCTGGTACCCAGGGAAACCAGAAGAGGGCGTGGAATATCCTGAAAGTTGCAGATGGTTATGAGTTGCCATGTGGGTGCTGGTAATTAGACCTAGACCTGGGTCCTCTGGAAGAGCAACAAGTGATCTTAAGCACTGAGCCATCTCTCCAGCCCCCTACTAATATGACTTCCTTCCTTCCTTCCCTATTATTTTCTCTACCTAACTACCCCCTTCAGCTCCTGCTTTGACATTTGACAGAGTCTGTGTGGACAAGGTTGATCTCAAACTCAAGATCCTTCTGGCTCAGCTTTTGAGAGCTAGGGTTACAAAAGTATGAAACCATGTTCGACTAGTAACATTCTTTAACACAAGTAACAAAAATCAAATAATAGAGACTAGGATATTTTCACAAACTATACTATCAATAAGTTAAACTACAATATGTAAGACCTTTACAGAGAAAAGCGTAGAGCACAGAAGGCAAAAACCATCTGAAAAAATGAACATATCACTATACCACAAAGAAATTTGTATTCTATTCTATTCTTTGTTTTGTTTTTCAAGACAGGGTTTCTCTGTGTAGCTCTGGGGCCTGTCCTGGAACTCAGTCTCTAGACCAGGTTGGCCTTGAACTCACAAAGATCTGCCAGTCTCTGCCCCCGAGTGCTGGGATTAAAGAAGACTTGGCCTGTATTCTATTCTTTTTTTTTTTTTAAATATTTATTTATTTATTAGGTATACATTATTCTGTTTGCTTGTATGCCTGCAGGCCAGAAGAGGGCACCAGACCTCATTCCAGATGGTTGTGAGCCACCATGTGGTTGCTGGGAATTGAACTCAGGACCTTTGGAAGAGCAGGCAATGCTCTTAACCACTGAGCCATCTCTCCAGCCCCCTGTATTCTATTCTTAAACCACTTTATAAATTTAATTCTATCTAAGTAAAAATTCCAACTTTGTAGTAGTTTGAATGAGAATGGCCTCTATAGGGTCATATATTTCAATGCTAGGTCCCTTGTTGGCAAAACCATTTTGGGGAAGATTAGGAGGTGGTCTTGTTGAAGGCGTCACTTGGGGTGGGCTTTGAGGTTTTAAAAATCAACACCAGGCCCAGTTCTCTCTCTCTGCCCTATGCCTGTGGATCAGATGAGAGCTCTCAGCTACTGCTCCAGTGTCGTGTCTGCTTGTTCCCTGCCATGATGAAATGGATTAAGCCTCTGAAACTTCAAGAAAGTCCCCAATTAAATGCTTTAAAAGTTGCCTTGGTCATAGTGTCTCTTCATAGCAACAGAAAAGTAACTAAGGAAAGTTTAATTTAAAAAAAATGTGCCTGCATGTTTATTTGTGCACCATGTATGTGCCTGTTCCCCAACGAGGCCAGAGGACACTGGATGCCCCAGGACTGGAGTTACAGATGGTTACGAACTGTCAAGTGCGTGTTGAAAATCCCACCCAGGTTGTCTGGAGGAGAAGCCAGTGCTCTGAACTCCTAAGCCAACTCTCTACCCCATTCAGTTTAATTTTTTTAATACAATGTGATTTTTTTTTCCTTTTATTTTGGAAAGGGTCTCATACTGTATACCTCTATCTTGGAACTTGATATTTAGATCAGGTTGACTTTGAACTCAAAGAGATCCACCTGCCTCTGTCACTAGAGTGCTGGGATTAAAGGAATGTGCTACCCATACCAAGCACAATGTGAAATTTTTTAAAAATATAAGATTTCTACACTTTTATGCAAGTAAGGTTTTGCTTCCATGTATGTCTGTGTACCATGTGCATGCCTAGTGCCCACCAAGGTGGATACCCTGGAGCCAGAGTTATGTATGGTTGTTAGCTGCCATGTGGGTCCAGATGCATGAAGAGGTGTTCCTAACTACCAAGCAACTTCTCCAGCCCCACACAATGTGAAATTTATATGACAATAAAAATCTAGCTGGGCAGTGGTGGTGCACACCTTTAATCTCAGCACTCAGGAGGCAGAGGCAGGTGGATCTCTGTGAGTTCAAAGCCAGTCTGGTCTACAAGAGCTAGTTCCAGCTAGGGCTGTGACACAGAAACCTCGTCTCAAAAAACAAAACAGACAAGAAAAAAAAATCACAACCCAGGTGGGCTGTGGACAACTGGGGACTCAATGGAAAGCATGCTCTAAGTCCCCAGGAATGGCAAGCAGTATGGCGCTGGTGCAGACGTACCTAGTCCCACCGGGCTTCATATTCTCAGAGCTCAGAAGCAGGCCCTTCTGTACAGGAGAACTGGACAGAGGGTAAAACTGGCACTACACATTGATGGGGCAGGATTACTAGGTGGTCTGCAGGAAATGCATTAGTAAACAAAACCGACAAATGAGTGACAGAAGAGAAAATAAAGGTAAGCTTCATCTTCAAGGAGAAAGTTTGTGGTCTAGAATAGGAAGCATGTTAGAAGCAACCCCTGAAAACACCTAAATATTCTCACTCAACTCCAGCCCCATCCTTTGTGACCAGGTTTCATTATGTAGCTTAGGCTGGTCTCAAACTCATAATTCTCCTGCTTTGGCCTCCTGTATGTGTGCTGCAATACTTGCTAAATTCGACTATTAAAAACCAAGGATTTCTGTTCAGTAAAGGACGCCATACACGAAGCTAAAAGACAGGGAATGAATAAAATATGACATCTAAGACTGACAAGAGAATAGTATCTACAATGAAGACAAAACGTACAATTGACCATATTGGCAAAGATGAGCAAGTAATTCCCAGAAAGAGAGACGACCTGCAGCTTTTGTTGTTTTGTTTTGCTGAGGTAATAAGGAATTAAGGGCGAACTAGGGTATCCACCTCTAGGGAATGAGTTTAGAGTGGGATAGGATCCACACTCAGGAAAAACGATGCGACAGACCTCAGAAGCACACGAGTAGACAGAACAGTGCAGACTAACCCAACAGACAAGGCAGGAGACATTTATAGCACAGCATCAATTGTATACATTAAATCTGTGCGCACGCAAAGCAATGCTACTTACCAAGATTTATGCACAAGGGAACATGTCAAAAAAGGGACAGGTGCTTATATGATGGGGCAGTACTGGGTGAGGGATGAAAGGACGGCAGGACAGAGTGCATAATCAGGAAAGAGAATGCTTTTGGACTGACACATTATAAGCCATAAATGCTTACATACAGTTCGGAACTGCAGTAGCCAACGGGCTATGAAGAAGGTCAGAGGCCAGCAGAAAGCAGGCTACCTGTGAAGAGGTGGACTTTAGTGACCACTAGATAAAGCTTCACCTGCACCAGGTGGCTTCTGAAAGTCTGCTCAGCTACACAAGATCCCCCTTTCTTTCTAAGTTAGGAGTTTCTGACACCTGCCATAAAAGCATTTTAGCTGGGTTTCTTCCATACCTGGGTGCTAAGCAGTGATCAAGATTTTTGTAAGGTTATTACACTTCTGTTTCGGAGGGACAGGAAAGAGGAAGCATGCGCTGAGAAGCAGACAGAATGACTGCAGTAGCTGCCATTAGTATGTACTAGGCACTCGGCTAGGTGCTCTCCACGTCTAACCCGACCATTCTCATGGCGGGGCAGGGAGAACACATCTTCAGCCAGAGTTTCCTAGTGGAGCCATGTGAACCCGTCTGTCTAATGACAACTTGTTCTCCTTCACATATGCCACCCTACCAGTAAGAACATTAGTGGGGAGGCAGTGAAGGCGCACATGCCAGGACACAAGAGCGGTAAACACACACAGAAAAGGACAAGCTATGTCAAGGCGCATGTGAATGACACACAAGTTTTTGAGATGACAAAACATACTAATATATATACACACACACACACACACACACACCTAGACAAGAGGCAACTTTCATTGTACTTGGGAAAACACAGGGTTTCCCCTACTACTCTTACTCTTTTTGATATCAAAACCAAACAAAAAACCATGCTATGTAGTGTTAATCTGATTTATACAGCCAGTCTTACTATGTTAGACTGTATTCCTACACTATTGCTGTAACGCTAGAAACATAGACACAAATCTCTACACAGTCACCCCTAGAATATGTAAAAGCAAAGTACCTTCGTCGACAATTTGTTAAATCTGACTTGAAACTCCATCTTGACCCTTTCCTAAGTCGCTTTCCATTTTGTTGCTTCTATGTTGTAAGATAAAACCCGCATAGTTTTTCTTCCTTTTGAGTCAGGGTCACACTATATAGTTCAGGCTGGCCTGAAACTACAGATGTAGACCAAGATGGTCCCAAACTCAGCATCTTTAATCCTCTGTTGGTGTTAGAAGCTTACCCTAACACACTTATTTTTCCAGTCTAGTAATACTTCTTTCTATGTCTCCACCTGGTCTCCATTCAGGTCCACATGACAGAATTGGTCTAACCCACTTATTTCTTGCTCTCTAAACTATTAGCTTATTTGGAAACCCTTTAGTTCTTTGGATGACTTTCTTCATAAAGTTTTCTGAGTTTCATTTTTATATACAGAATAAATGATGAAACAAGATTATGCCAGAAACAATAGCACACAGCTGTAACCTAGCATTAAGGAGTTTGAGGTAGGCCGATTGCAAGTTCAAGGCTAGTGTAGGCCACAAAGAGAAACCATGCCAAAAAAAAATAGTGCATACAAATAATAGCAAAGCTATTACTTAGTTATTGCTTTGTGGAAGACAGTGTGTCAAACCAACAATGGATTTTTAAAGCACATTTTATTTAGAGAGTGAGTGTGTGGGAATGCAGAGGATAACTTTCAGGAGGTTGGTTCTCACCTTCCATCATGTGGGCGAAGGATCACACTCGAGCCATTAGGCTTGGCAGCAGGCATCTTTACTCACTGAGCCACCTCGCTGACCCACTAACAGATCTTTTAAATACCTTGACTGATGACAATGGCATCTGTAGGGGCCCAGAGAGATGGCTCAGTGCCTAAGAGCACATTCATTCCTCTTCCAGAGGACCCAAATTCAACTCGCAGCACCTACATCACATGGCCCACAATTGCCTATAACTTCGGCTACAGAGGATACAACACTCTTTTGGCCTTCATGGGCACTTACATGCACACTCATATACCCACAAGTGGACACACATACGTAAGCAAGAATAAACTCCTAGAATAATATGCAATGGTGCCTTTAATACATCAAAGTTATACACTGACAAAAGATGACGTCATTGAGTAATTATGTCAATTTTTCCTCTGTGTAACAATCCTGGCTGTTCTAGAACTTGCTTTGTAGACCAGGCTGCACTCACACTCAAGAGATCCACCTGCCTGCCTCCCGAGTGCTGCCAGCCACAACCGCCTGGCATGTCTAATTACTAACTCAGGTATTTTGGAGGTCTGGGGAGGCATTAAAAAGTGCTTCCAAGGCGGAAGCTAATTGGTACTTCAAAGTCGTTGGTGCTATTTGAAATCTTAGAAGTCCTTTTCATCTTCAAGAAACCAAAAATGAAAACAAGCATTCAAACCACTATTCTTATTGGGGGGGGGTGTCTATGTCCCTGTCTATTTTTTCTATGCGTTGTTACATATCATTCAACACACACCACGCTGTTGCCTACAGGAAGGACTCTCCCATCTGCCCTTCTCAGCTACCCAAATGGACATCCCAGCACATCTATTTGCCCCTTCTTCCTGACTACCAATTCCTGACCTGTCCTTGGAGGTCCACCTAAAGCTTTCTCTACTCCTCGGAGTCTTCCCGTTGCTCTAAAACAGAACTCAAATGTCCATTGGCAAGGGAGCACATTTTTGTACACAAAGTTTGAATAATTCTTGACAACTGTATGTTGTCAAGTGATTGCAAACTGTTTAGGAACACAATGAGCAAGCTGTGCCCTTCCATTGCCCATGGTGCCCAGGTACAGTATAATACAGAGTCTCAACCCCTGCTGACGGTGGAGCATTTAAACCCAAATTAGCGTAGTAAAACAAGAGACACAGGAGTAATATTTACAGTCCTCTTTATTTAATACAACACACATAACATATACAAAAGGAAAAAAGCCCACTCATGTAAAAGGTCCTGTCACAAAGGATAGACAGGAAACATCTATTCTGAATCAAATAAGGCTCTTATTTCAAAATGGGTTTGCTAGTTACACTTGGAATATGAACAGGGCTGCTGCAAAGTAAGATGAACAGAGTCCCTGCACTGAAGGAGTGTATCATGGGCCAGGCCGGCAAGTTCACGCTTAGGAATGTTCTCGCATGTCCCAAATTCATCAGGGGTCTTATGAAATGTGCGGTTCTTTTGTTGCTGTTGTTTTTTTAAACCTGCCCTTTTTTTTTTTCTTAGAAAAGTTGAGTTCTAAAACCAGGAATCAGGGAAGGGTGGAAACTTTCGTACCCAAGTTTAAAGGGTGCCGGAACTAGATCAAGATCGCAACAGCAAGACGGCTGTGGAGAAGAGCTTAGATTCTAATTACTTCCAATTTACTAGTACTGCGCAGACAGACCACTGGAAAGGCAGGATGGACATCCTCCTTGCTCAGTGCAGGGTCAGCAGCAGCAGTTTGTCCATATTCCTGCTAAGCTTAACTAGAAATTCAACAAGCACCAATTTGTCTTAAAAGAGCCTTATGCACGCACACTCGCACATACAGACAAACACATACATGTCATCACCATCCCCTTTTATTAAATTTATTTATTTATTTACTAAAATAATACAAAAAAAGGGAGACAGGTATATTTACAAAACTCCATGGCTGGTACAGTACATAATTTTTAAGACACACTAAATGCTACAATCTTTCAGGTCCTGAGATTATTACAAATACCAACTCAAAGCTTGCGTTCAGGTCCAGTTTTTAGAGGAAAAAAAAAGTCTCAAAGTATTAAGTCACACACTTATTTGAAATACAGCATATAATCCTTCAAGTTAGCAAAAAAAAACCTTCCTAAGAGTAGATGCAACACAGTAATTGGGGCATCTCCCCTAAAGGACCATGGACTCCTCAGGCTCCTTTGTGGGAGGGGCTTGCAAACAAGATAGCATCTGTGCAGGGTGGAGCTGCCGAAAGGGGAGGGACTGTTTCCCTGGTGGGAGCAGCTCTGCAGAGTGGACATTCAGGAATAAATAACTGTTTTTCCTTCGCTACTAAAGAAAAGTCTCCCCTTTCTAAATTTTAACGAGGATTGGAAATGTGTGTTTCAGCAGACTAAAATTCAGACTCTTGTTTTCCAGTTATAGCAAATAGGTCTGCAATCCCATGGTAGTTCTTGCATTCATAAACAAACCTTGCTCACAAGCAAAGAGAGAAAACACCCGACTCTTAGCCACCTTGGTTATACTTTATTTCATTATTTGGAGCACAAAATTTTCACCAGATAGAGACTTCTTTTCCTCTCCTTAAAGTTTGATACTGTTTAACAAGAGGAAGCTTGGGGAGGCTCAAATGAAGGCACTCTCCTCCAAGAATGGTTTAGTACTCCAATATTTCCTAGAATAAGACAGTTCTTCAATTTCAGTTGACAACAGGTCACTGCAAAGCTTGGCTCTCTTCTCTGGTGCTAACTATGAATTAGAGGAGGCTGTGTGGGAGAAGGCCCTTGCTGAGCACATGTCAAAAAGGTATGTATAATCTATTATGAAGGCAGAGCTGAAACATCAAGAAAGCTGTTCCAAAGTTAGCTCAACTTTCTATTTAAAAGAAATACTTTTGTCAACTGATAAAAATTTATTTCCCTTTTTATGTTTCTAGCTAAAACTGGGCAAATCCTTGGTAATTTTGCCAGTGTGGGAGAAAAGACAATTTTCTGACAGGGCATAATGTTTCTGCAAACAGTAGAGGTAAGCAAGAAAGGAGGAAAGTCTATGGCTCTAAGTACAGAAAACACAATATGGTTGTGAACTTTTAAGCACAAGTTGTCACACAGGCAGACAATGGCTTCTCTTAGTTGTTGATTCCTAAATGTACTTTGAAGACAGATGGAGCCACTGACTTTCACATTCCCTCAGGGAAGCCATTTTATCTGACATCAGTCAGAGCTCTACCACCAAGCACTCACCAGTCAGACTCACGGTAAACCAGAATTATGTAACTGTAGCAACGTGGGGGCAAATGATAGTTTTCCAAGGAACTTAAAACTGGGACTAAGGATTTAAAGGTCGGCTTGGCTCAGATAGACCTTAGCAAAAGAGCTCTGTTCTAGGGGAGGCATGGAAATAAGGCAGGCTGTTATGAGCCCTAATGAAGACTGTATTTCCTCTGATGAAACTTGAAAGGTACTGGTATTATGTAAAAATGAGACCTATTTATTGTTATTATGGACCTGGACCTCCAGGCTTTGCAAATGCTGGACAAGAGCTCTACCACTGAGCTACACCCTCAGCCTAGGAGATCTAATTTTTTTTTAATATAAATGAGAAGAGGAAAATATTCCAATCATCAGTAATCCCCAAGTTCTGGACTATATACAAAACCTTAATTGTACTACTGAGACTTCAAAATGTGTTCCTGACCAGTTTGGATAGCAGTGTTAAAGTATACAAAGTTTGAATACCAACTGCTATGAAATGGAAATACATAGGAAACACAGAGAAGCAGAATCATCACAACACAAGGGGATCACAAATAAACACCTTAAAGCAAATGGTGTGTGCATGAGAAAAGTGTCATTTAGCATCAGGTTGTTGAAGGCATTTCCACTAAACTCAAGATAACCTATGCTTGTGCCCTCTGCTAAGATGCAAACTGTCCACTTATACTATCTTTGTGTTGGAGCACAAAGAGCAGACAGAAAAGTGGCGGGCAAGAGGATGTGGAAACAATCTGCCCTTCCTCCTTAGATCTAACCCAAGCAACTTATACTGTAGTGGAACAAGTGGCTAACTTAAGAGCTCAACACCAAAGGCAAGAATAAAGACCAAAAGAAACGAAGAACTCGACATTAATATTTGAAGCTCTTTTCAATCAGTCTTAGCCATCTTTTCAGCTCTGTCAACCAAACACTGAACTTCTCAACAACACACTGGGGACTTCATAAAAGCACAAACATGCTCCACGACACTAACTCCAGGTCTGCACAGGTAAAAGGGTCTTCAGCTAGCTTTTTATGTAAAGTTCACATTTTAGGACAGATGAACACAGACAATGCATCTATTTTAGACTGCTGTTATTCTTCCCCAGAGGAAACACACACACATTCGACAAACCCCCTAAACCTTATTACTTTGGGTTGAAATCTTAACATTTTTTATTGAAGAAGGAACAAGAAGGAAATGCAGAAAATAGAGTATGTTTATCTGCATAGTTGATACTTAAAGGTTATGAACTAAGGCCTTATCTGGAGGAGAAAAAAAAAATCAATAAAAATGCCAAAAGGGACTTTAGAAAAACAATAACAAACACCTAGGGCTTAGAGACTGACCAGGTCCAAGCCAGTTCTGGGGTCAGCCCAGATGTGCTAGCTGCTTAGGCCCAGTGCTTTCTCCTAACTCGCTTGAGCTGTAACTGTTCCTCGACACAATACCCGGGTCTCTCTGCTGTAATTTAAACTCCCTCACACTCACTCTCTCTTACACACTATTTAGCCCCAGCAAAAACTGCAGCATCCATTTGTTCCTTTGTTTTAAAGAGAAACGTTTTATGTATTATTACTTAGTATGCACTAATAGAAGGTGAGATAAAATGATCTTAATCTCCTCCCAGGAGCTAGGGAAATCATGTTTCCTTCTACTCTGACCATCCCTACCTCTGTTCCTGGTAGGAAATAAATCCTGTCTTCTTTCTCCCATTTTCCTACAATCTGAGCAGCTGATGGCTCCGACTTGCTTATGGGCTGAAGAAGCATGAACTGCAAAGTTAAAAGTACACATAGCTCCCTCCCCCAGGGCAAAGCTGGATAAACCTACAGAAACAGGAGCAGTGTGTAGGGTCTGATTTACTGTTAGAAACGCAAAACCTTAGTTTCCACCACCAAGCAGGTACTACAAGTAAAGTAAATTCAGAAGGTGGAGGAGGGAGCTATAACCTGCCAGGATCGTTTATCTGTAAACCAGACTATCTTGAAAATATCACACGAGGTAATAACATCATAAAAGCTTAAAACAATCAATTGGTAGTTAAGAAACTTGGTGTCATCCCCTTTGATTTAACCTGAAACTAGTAATTCTACCACACTATAAATATGGTATGTTTAAATATCAAATATGCATCTAAATTAAAATTCCAATGATTTTTTTAAACATAAAGACCATAGGGTGCTCTTTATATCCATTTTAAGGAAAACATTTGCTTTTCAACCTCTGCAGCAAGATAATACTATTAATTATATAGGATGTTCTAGAAAAACTCAAAATATTTTTGAAATAGTAAAGTCTCTGATATCCCTGGGAGGTAGGCAATTATTATTATACCCAATTTTCTCATGGGTAATCTGAGGCACAAAGGTTAAATGACATCCCCCTAGATAAAGTTGTTTAGGAGTTAATACTCACTACTGATCCTAGCTGCCAGACAACAGCTCTGCTACCAGGAGCTTCTTTTTTTTAGCCACAAGTCTCCTTTTCCAATTAAAATTTTACTTACATGGGGTACTTTGTAGATATATTTGTACTGTTTATAGAGAATTGGTTCAATTTAGTCTTTTTCAACATGTCACATCTAAAATAAATAAATAAATCTTAGATTCTGGAAGTTATGTTATTTTGTTCAAGAAAGATATTTAAATAATCACAAAATCAGATCAAAATCTAATCATCTGGAAAATAAAGAGATTAAAAATCTCAAGTATGTTGCAGATTATAAGTGTTTTTTCACTATCTAAATTCTAAGCTTACTGAAGTTTTAAAAGGTATTCAGCTATATAATTTCTTAAAGATCATTTTCCAGAAGAAAACACCTTTTAATATTGACATGAGTGCTAACTTCCTTCAAAGTGTATTCAGATACCACTGCATGGTTCTAGCTCTAGCCACCCATGTGTTTGTCTGCATAGGGCACCATCTCAGATTGGCCCACAAGATGCTCTTATTATTCTGATGCTTCCTTACACACTACATCTGCCGAATTTGAAGGGTAGAGAGAAGTGGATTACATCCAGAAAAAGTCAACGAGTCCACCGAGTTTATTATGCTCGCAATAACCAACACATATATGCTATATATATATATATTATCCTATACACACACACACACACACACACACACACACACACACACACACACACACACACATTAACTTCTACAGATATTCAGAAGGGGAAGCCAGCATCATGTGCAAAGACTACTTCCCAATCTGCCCATCTGAATCAACTCAAACCAATGGAACAAACAGGGCAGAAGTTCTGCAATGTCAAAAGGGCAGTGCTTAGAAAGATTGCCACGAACAGCTGTTCCTGGTTTTAGACACACACTGTGCATCTCGTACTTGTGTCCACACATACAAAGCAGAAGGAAGAGTATTATAACATGATATGATCTTGGCAAGTCTGAGATTCTTTCTCCTGAATCCCTTGACTTTATCAATATGTATTTGAGGGTGTCTGAAAAGTTTCAAAAGAGGGGAGAAAAACAAAGAAATAAAAGGCACTTAACAAAGACAAAGGCCTGAACTGAGCATGGTTTAGAGTATATAAGCATTTTTACCAGAGATAAGAAATTATTTACAAGGAGTTAAACTTTTCCCTTAAAACTTTATAAAATAAAATTGCATAACATGTTTGTGATCATTTATCTACTACTGTACTTTTTTTCTGCTTTGTTTTTACAAAACCAAAAGCACCCCCAAAGCAAAAACAAAAAGTCACACATGTACAACTAAAAGTCAAAGTGCCCCTTCAGAGAACATCAGGTCAGCAGAAGTACTCGTGCTGAAGCACAGGACAGTTCTCAAGTTTGGCCTGCAGTATAGACTTTTGTCATTATTCTATTTTCAATTTGAAAAATTAAACAAAACAAAATCCAACAAACAAAGGAAACAAATTCAAAACCTAGATAATAATAACAATACAAGGACCAGTGTGCTTTTGTAGTACACTCTTAAAATAAAGTACCCTAGTTCTACACTGGGAGCAAAGCACATGACAAAATCTCCTACAAACAGAGAAGTTAAAGTCAACCAACACAGGCAAATTCATTTCCAAATGTAGCAGCAAGTAGGACAGATAAGTTCTAGAGACGATCCCAAAGGACAGAGTTCTTATAACCAATGGCAGTTGCAATAACAGTAGAATTTTCATTTCAGAAAGTCTTGAGCCAAGTAGAGGTGGAAAGGGTTGTGGGAGAGGGCATCTGGAGGAGAGAGAATAGGAGTGCCTGCCCTTTCCATCTCTGCATAGTAAACAATTTAGATCTGCTTTGGGAAAAAATATCCTGGGTTAAGATCAGTTCCAATAAGCTGTTTCCAAGCAGGTGTCAAACCCACAGTTTTCAAACGGGTATATGCCCGGTTCTTCCCCCAGTGTTGGGACCCAAATAAGCCTTATTCAGCATCTATGACACAAAACGATATAATTTGGGCTAATAACATCCATCAAAGGGGTGGTGGGCATGAAAGAATGTGCTAATTAAATCTTCCTGATTTCTTCAAAGTATAAGGACTTTCTTACTATGGATTAAAACTTGGCTTCTTTCCCCCCAAATCTTTTCTCCAGATTGTTTTAAAATCATGATTTCCCACTCTGTTCTCAGAAGCATGAGAAGAATTATAATTTAACTTTAATAGAAATTATTGCTTGCATTTATTTTGGAGGCTCTCAATGAGCTTGACACTTTGCTCCCAAACAGTCTCCAACTGAGGTTCAGCACTGCTGTCCGAGGACAGCTCTGCTGACTGTTATTGCTTGTGAATACTGAGGATCACCTTGTATGTACAGTAACAGCTTATACATCAGTGAAGGCAATTTCAAATATAAGACAGTTGGAAACAAATAGCTTAATCTTCCTGAATCAAGTACCCCATGAGTGGGTCAAGTGTGCTGATTTACCTCTGCATTTGGATCTTGCTAATGCTCTTTAGCGATACACACTGCTCTACAGATATCCTTTCCAGTTATTCACCATTTAAAAATAACATAATTTGACTTTAAGTGCAAAAATACAGTATGAGTCGCAAGTCTCTGTTAAAAAATAACCAACTTATACGCTTGTTTTTAGTAATAAAAACTGTAAAGACAGGTAACCATAAAGTATGGAGACCATTTTCAATGTTATGATATAGAAAGAAATGTATTTACATGTAGAAAGGACTCTGATTTATCTGTATAACATGAGAGGGTTGCTGAAGTGGGGATCTCTCAGCAGTCCTTAGGGAATCAAGACTGACAGGAACAGAATATACTTTACATCTTATATTCTTAGAGCCCAGGGCTTCAGGGAATTTTATAAAAAGACACAGGAAAAAGAATTACTAATTTTGTTTTCTAAAGATGGCAAAGAACCATCAGAGCCTTCATATAGTATGGTTCAGAAGTGATGGATTTAAGAAACTACAATTATCATTATTGACTTTTAATAGCATTTGATTTATATGAATGGGTGTGTCTATGTAAACACACAAACACACAGGTATCAGCAGGAAGAGACTAAACGCACTGACTTCTCCTTGGTAGAGGAAGTGAAGCCAAAGGCCGCCTTCCTAAGCACACCTCCAGCACAGCAGCCCAGGCAGTATTAGCAGGCATGTCTGTAAAGAAGTCACCCGGTACTATAGTAAGCCAAGAGCTGAGCAAGTTCCTCTAAGAGACCTTTCAAATGAAACTTAGCATGTTAAGTTCAAGTCAAAGCTCTCTTCAACGTCCCTGTATCTTTCCAAAATATCTACTGGGCTCATGTAGCATCTGTATTTGTTTTACTGATAAACTAAATTACTATAGTCAAGAAATTATACCAATGATTTCTTTTCTTTTTTGAGACAGGGTCTCATTGTTAGCCCAGTTCAGATTAGCCTGGGACTCACTGACATATACTCCAGGCTGGCCTCAAACCTGAGATCCTCCTGCCTCAGCCTCCTGAGTATTGGGATTACAAGCACTGGGCAGCACACCAAGCTTCAATGGTTCTTCTGAACAATCATTTTCCCTTACTGTAACAAGTTCTTGGAACTAAAGTTTTACATTATTTATTCATCGACTTTTGGCTATGAAGCATGCCAATGTGACTTAAGTCAAATTATAGCCATTAAAAATCCGAGTAGATCTGTGGTTGGTTATTATAGTCCTAGATGCTTCTTGGGACTTCTGCTTATTAAAGGAAAATTGGGCCTGGTTAACACTCTTAATCTGTATAAACTTAATCGTACATGGTAACATGTAATGAGAATATAAAAGCAACCTTGTTATTACCAGGCTAGTCTGTCATCATATAGAAACGAATCTGTCATCATATATAGACTAAAGTTACATCACTTAGAGCTACTCTTAGACAGTTTGAAAATACTTAGAAGTTTAAAATTCAGGGGACACCACAATGTAATTGAGGCAAAAATAAAAGTTTCCAAATAGAATTGTATGTTTTCCCCTTTACACCCTTCATTGTCTCTATTCACATACAGAAACCAGAATTAAAGAATCTTAATTATCTGTAGGTTTACTTGAATATCAGCATTCTAAGTAAATTCTAGTAAAACTTTAAGATTCCAAATGCTTGAAACATTTTTACTGCACTGGATATAGGGCATAAAGTCTCACTGTGATAGAAATAAAAGGTGATCCCTTGTGCACATCAGTACTCTTACTGGGGTTCGTCCCTTTAAAACAGTGTACTATTATGCATATGCTACTTAGCTGGCCCACAAAGAAACAGATGCTGTGCACACTGTTTATATCAACAGCTCTAATCACCTAAAGTACCACTAGTAAAGAGCACTGTGCAGTGAGGGAACTGGGCATCTGCAGTTCTTGGCAGGCTACAAAGGAGATGAGCAGCAAAGCAGCAGCCCAACAGCAAAGACCCCATGATCAAGAGGAAAAGTGAGCACTCACTTCTGCGCACCAGCAGTAGAAATAAATACTAACCAGTCCAGACCGGACGACAGTCAGCTGCACAGAGGAGTTCAGTACCTACTCTGGAAGGAGGATGAAACAGACCCTTTCACAAAAAGGGTCTACATTTTGTCTGTTAAGAGCAACAGGCTCACTTTCCTTACTTTAAAAACCTAAAAGATATAGTAATATATATCGCTGTGCTACAGCAACTTTGCTGAAGCATTTTCAGTCTACTGACTTACACTGTGAACTGCTACATACTGGAGAAGATTCAAGTTTGCTCAGGACATTTGAGGGTACAGTACTCTTGGGCTACTGTCTGGAGAGCATCATGCAACTGACTGTAGCAAATCTGTCCACTACATAGACATGACTGATTCTCCTCAAACTGGGTTAATTCTACTTTTTAGTTGCTTTTATTATGCACTTTTATGTAGAGTGTTCAGATCCAACCCCCAGGATGGATGGCCATTTACCCAAATCCTCTCAACTTCCTTCTTTCTCCCCCCAGGGTAAAAAAAAAAATCAAATTGATACTTCTGTGGGTTTGACAGCTGAGTCTCTTTTAAAGTTCCTATGGGAACTTTGAGACCAAAGGTCACTAACTTTCCACAAAAGCACTTCTTCCTCCTGCACCTGGCTTTGCTCAAGTAACATTTTCTTTCCTTTTCCTCCTCACCACAGTGCTTGGGACAAGAATGTAAACATCGACAGAAACAGCAGCCCTGTGACCACATAAGACTTTCCCATCAGGTAGGTCCCATCAGCCAGTCAAATGATTCCTCTCTTGATTGCTGGGAAGTCACTGAGATTTCCGTGGTAACTTAGTGTCCCCTTTACTTTGGCCTCCATCTGAGAAAATAAACAAATTGATATGGTTTGGCATATTGTAAAAAAGAAAAAAAGGAAAAAGAAAAAGCAGAAGAATCAGTTTATTGTGAATTACATTTCTAAAAAGATAACCTTTATCTCACATGATGATGGCATTATAGAAGTTGATTACACATACGATGTAGAAACTCAGTGACTGAAAACTATATAAAAACTATTCCAGCAGGTGTTTACCATTTATTTACCTCATAACCTTGTCCAATGCTGGATTACAGAGAAACCAGATCACACAATGCCCACCTTCAAGGGACCCACCACATCTTTTGATTTCTTTGGAAGCCTAGGTCAATTTTATTTTCTTGTAAGTGAAATTGAAGTTATTTGCCATAATAACATGACATCTGGTAATTCCCAAGCATTGTGAACATATCACATTGGTAGTAAAGAAAGTCCAGCTACGTCTCTGTGCAGGTCCTAGCCTTGAGGTACAGGATGTGAGACTGCTGCTGGGGCTGGGCAGCTTAGTTTCCATATCTACTAATGCTACTGTCCTTCACTGTTTACAGAAAATATGGACCCACTCCATGTGATCCTCAGCCAAATAGTTCTAAAATAACTGGTAGGAGAGAAAAAGGGGTTACCCAGGCAAGAGTAGGACCCATTGACCCAGAGGGCCAACAGAATAGAAAGTCTCCATAAGTGCAGAACCCTAGTAAGGAAAAGAAAGACTCAACGACAAGCCAGGCCTGAGAGATAACAACAAGGGAAGGAAACTCTTCAAAGGAAGAGGAATGAGTAGGGATCATAAGTCACATGGCCAGATTCACTCATATCCAAGAATCTTAGAAAACATTTAAAAAAAATTAAAACACTGTCCTTAGAAGAAAAACTATATCAATGTTAGTGATTATTATAAAGTAACTTTGGTTAATTATTGAAATAAAACAATTCTATCAACTAGACTGAAATTCTTTAAACGAGCGTTTAGTGTAGCATGGCCCATGGTGAAATCTGGCCCATCATCTGTTTTTGTTAATAGAGTTTTATTGGAATCCAGCTTTACTTGCTTGTTTATAAATTATTTGTGGCTATTTTACATGACAATGATTTAAGTAGTTGTAAAAAAAAAGACTAAATGACTTTAACAACTGCAGACCACAAATATTTATTATTTGTGCCACTCACGCTTGGTGGCACACAGCACATAGTGAGTTCAAGGCAAGAATGATCTATAAAGCAAGTTCCCGGGCAGCCAAGTCTACACAGAGAGACCCTGTCTCTGAAAACAAAAGCAAAGACAACCTTTTTTGACCTCTGTTTACCAGCTGAGACTCTTTCAATCAGTTACTGTTATTAGATCCCATAGGACAGCTATGAGACCTTTTTTATCTTCAGTGTGGGGTGAGAGAAGTGATGGTGAAGTTTTTCAAACTGGCAGCTCTACAACTGGAAATCCAAAAAGTTTTAAGGCCTTACATCCAATTTTTTTTTTTTTTCGAGACAGGGTTTCTCCGTAGCCTTTGGTTCCTGTCCTGGAACTAGCTCTTGTAGACCAGGCTGGCCTCGAACTCACAGAGATCCGCCTGTCTCTGCCTCCCGAGTGCTGGGATTAAAGGCGTGCGCCACTACCGCCCGGCTTACATCCAATTTTTTAAATGAAGAGTTTTAAACATTAAACTTCAGTTATTTGGAAAATACTCATCTTTTCTTGTGCTGGGAGAGTAGGGTTGACCAAATAAGAGATAGCTCCCATAGAGATGGAACCATCAAGAATTCTGGTTGTCTACTTCCTTGTAGGCGGTCACATTCATGACAATCATCAAGAGCTCCTGTCCCCAACTGGATCCCAGAACAGGAATATATTCAAGCCCAATCAAGAGCAAGAAGGTCAGATGGGTTTATGTTCCTTTTCTCAAGAATGAGTCTTGGGCAGCTGATCACAGGAATGACCATGAAATTGATGATAGCCTATTGCCTCCAGACTGATGCACAGCTCCCGTTTCTGCCCTATGCCCAAGAGTGTAAAGACAGGTTTAGTTTTGTTTGCACTTGTATGGGTATTCTTCCTGTATGTATGTGCCTGGTGTCCATGAAGGCCAAAAGAGGGCATAACATCCCCTAAAGTCACAGATGGCTAGGAGATGCCACGTAGATGCTGGGAACTGAACTTGGGTCCTCTGTAAAAGCATTAAATGACTTTAACTGCTATGACTTGAGTATGACTTCAAAACACCTTGTATGTGTGCATGTATTTGTGGGCACACATACCACAGTGTTCATGTGAAGAGGATACTTTTGTGGAATTGGTCCCTTTACCTTTTTTTGTGGGTTCTGGGGACAAAACTCAAGGACTTTAACCTGCTGAACCTTCTTGTCAACATCTAGGACTTTGGATAATTATTTTATGAATTCTTGATTAGGCAACATGTCTATATAATAAAATTCTTTCCCCATGTGTCTAATAGATCTCATTTATCCTTTTTTCTTAAGAAAAAAAGTGTCTGTTGCCACTGAGGATCCAGGTAAATGAAAACCCCCAATGTTTTGTCATTTTATTCACACTGTTTGAAGAAACTTTAATCAGCATCTATACTCAGTTATACACAATAGGAACAAGCAGCTTGCTTACCATTAAATGCTTGCTGTAAGTGTGTAGGCAGAGGTGAGTGGGAAAGTGTTGCTGCATGCTGAGTTCCCGGCTGTAAACTCTTTAGTAAATCTGAGAGGGAAACAGACTTGTCAGTTATCTTTACCATGTATGTGTGTAAACTCAAACTCAGTAAGACTCTGTCTTCTCTAATGCCGGCCTGAGCCCCAGCTCCAGAGTTTTCTAACACTACAGCACACACATGTAAAGAGTTGACTTATGTAAATACAGCCATGAGTATGCTAAGAAACCCCCCATGTTGACTTTCTTCTACATACTTTATAACAGAAATGCGGGTGGACGGTCCATTAGTTCATTTGAAACAGAGCCCTACTTACTCTGAGTTAGGCTGTGATGGAAAGCGGCTGAGGTAGATCCCGAGGTGGTTGTCACTCCAGCTGTGTCCGTTCCAAAGCCAAGTAGCTCCAAGGGAAACTGGAAGGGCATGGTCACTGGAACAAGGCCACCCAGCATCCCAAAAGGAGTCACAGTTTGATTTGTTACAGACAAAGGTGATGTCATGAGAGTCAGAGGTGAGGCATTAGCCAATAATGATGCTCCTGTTGTGGACTGTGTAGAAACCAGGGGTCAAAATAGATAAGAAATAAAGCATTGCACCTAAGTTGATTTAACATCTTCATGGATGTAAGACTGTGTCTTTATCTGTTCTAACAAATGAGAGAAAAATTAAGACTGAAGTGAAAAATATAATCCAGAGAGTTACTAATAATGCTTCTGAAAATCTGCAAAAAACATTTGAAAACTTTTGTATGTACAGTTCTTGTATTAGCATTGTAGTTTGCTTCTTAGCTGTTCAATGCCCATTCTTGCTTGTAAGCCTCAATCTCCCTTTCTCTACTTCTCCTTCCAAAACTACAGATATGAATCACAAGGAGTAATTCGAGTCAATGTCCTGGGACTCCGCAGACTCTTTCCTGGCCCAAGGCCTACAGCTGCTGCTCCCATCTACTGTGCTTTTGTCACGGCACCTGACACAGATGAGGCCCCCTGAGCACTCCTCATCCTTGGTCTTACCTGTGCTTCCCCAGGGCTGCACACTTCCCAACCTATACCACAAAGGGCACCAACTGAAGCCTCCCACAACATTCTTTCTCTCTTTTTCTACAACTCCAATGTTATTTCTGCATCTTTTCCATCTCCCAGTCATAATCTAATCTTATTTGTAATCCTTTTCAAAAATCAATACTGAATGACAACCTTCATTTTCCACACTATCTCTCCAGAACCACTAAAACTGGTTTTCATTACATCACTTTTCTGAAATCAGACTTTCAAAGTATAAAGCATTTTCTCATTTCTTTATGTGAGTTTTGAGGTCCTGAATGATGAATCAGAAATCTGCTAATGTCGATGTGCTTCTATGGGAAACTAGTTAAGTACACTCAAATAAATATATTTGAGCTAATTCAGTATTTCCAATGGCTTTCTATGCAACAAGACTTTTTTCCACTTTTGATATTTCTTCATGATGGGCACTTATCATCAACATTTATTTAAACACATCCAACTTTCTCAGACGCAAACATTACATACTACTGTCCTGCCACTGTAGTTTTCTTTTGTAAACTACAATGCTTCCTCAGCTAAAAAATTGATAGTTTCAACTGTGGTCAATAAAACAGAATTTTATTTCCTTTTTTTTTTTAAATTTAGAAACTAGAGAGATGGTCAGTGGAGGTGTCACATGCCTTTAATTCCAGCACTTGGGAGGCAGAGGCAGGCAGCTTTCTTTGAGTTCAAGGCCAGCCTGATCTGCATAGCAAGTTTCAGGCCAGGTAGAATTTCCAAAAAGCCTTGTCGTTCTTTTCTTTCCTTCTTTCTTTTTTAAAGATTTATTTATTTATTATATTTATTGTATTTATTATACCCAGTGTTCTGCCTGCACACCAGAAGTGGGAATCAGATTTCATTATAGATGGTTGTGAGCTGCCATGTGGTTGCTGGGAATTAAGTTAGGATCTTTGGAAGAGTAGCCAGTACTCTTAACCTCTGGACCATCTCTCTAGCCCCAAAAGCTTTTTTCTTAAGTTAATGATACATATTAGATATTGTTGGTTTGTGTGCTATTTCTACCAAAAACATCATTAATTAAAGGTTGATGTTTTATTTTTCAAACAGCATTTCATTATGTATCTCAGGCTGGCTTGGCACTCATTACGTAACATAAAAAAAAAAAAAAAAACCCTTGAAATCCGAGTATCCCAGCCTCAGCCTCTTAACTACGATGATTACAGGCATGTCTCAGATACCACCACACATGGGAAAGGCTAAAGGTTTTATTTCGTAACATGTAAGAAAATATATGGAACTTTCCCTACATATGTGGCACCCCAGGGTTAACACCACTGCTGAACAAAAAGTGAGGTCACTCTCAAGAAGTCATCTTATTTAAGTTCCACAACTTCATTTCTCCACTTTGCGCATCTCCTGTGTTATTATAAGCTCAGTTCTGACCTGTCACCTCAACTTTAATCCTGTGAACCAGAGTTTAGTGAGTATCACCACATGGGTTTCTAACACTCAGCTAGCCTGACCTGTCCAAACTGGACTCACCTGGTCCCCACCCTCCACTGTCTTGCCATCAGCAAGCACTTCTTCTTCCAGGAGTTTGGGACATCAACCTTAGTCTGCAGGCCTCATAAACTAAAGGAGTTTCTTCTTCACCCAACCTTCTCTTTCCACCCAAGCAGTAATCCTCAACACTTTGTTACAGACACCTTGAAGAGTGGCCAGCCCTTCTCTCTACTATACCTCTTATGATACACAGTGGGTACATTTAAGAAAAAATATCCGGTTACAAACACTACTGTCTTAAAGTGACCAGGATATAAAGGATCCCGTATCAGTTTAAAAGTAAGCAAGAGGGGGCTGGAGAGATGGCTCAGTGGTTAAGAGCATTGCCTGCTCTTCCAAAGGTCCTGAGTTCAATTCCCAGCAACCACATGATGGCTCACAACAATCTGTAAAGAGGTCTGGCACCCTCTTCTGGCCTTCAGGCATACAGACAGAATATTGTATACATAATAAATAAATAAATATTTAAAAAAAAAGTAAGCAAGAATGGGGGTTTGAGATATGGCTCAGTGGCTAGGGGCGCTGGCTGTTCTTCCAGAGGTCCTGGATTCAATTTCTACAACCACATGGTGTGGTGGTGGCTCACAACCATCTCTAGTGTGATCTGATGCCCTCTTCTGGCATAAAGTCGACAGAGCACTCATATACATTAAATAAATAAATAAATCTTAAAAAAAAAAAAAGGTAAGCAAGAGCTTGAGAGATGGTTAAGAGCACTGACTGCTCTTCCAGAGGTCCTGAGTTCAATTCCCAGGAACCATCTGGTGCCCTCTTCTGGACTACAGGCATACATGCAGGCAGAACACTGAATACATAATAAAAAAAGTTTAAAAAGTAAGCAAGAATGGTTCCTTCATTTTAGACATAAGTCTATTGTAGTCAAGATAATCTCCAAGGTTGTGCCCCAAATTTTCTCTCAGTAAAAAACAGTAAATAATGCAAATGATTGAACCTTTTAAAGCCTTTCTCCAAGAGTCTAACTGAAGCATTACAACAGATAGAGAACATAAATTAGGACAAATTCCAAATTTTAAAAATAATTTGAATACCAGCAATTAAAAATATTCTATAACTCATATTTTATACTTTTTAAGAATTTTTCAAACCTAATTTTGTTTATGACTAACTAAGTTAGAATTACCAGGTGACCTCAATGTTACACTGACATTTAAGCGTTTAGGCACTTTCAGAAGTAGAAAATTCCACTTTTATAATATCTGGGAGCATAGAAAGGCTGTCAACATTGGCTAGATAAGCAGACTATATAGTGTCCATAATCAGACATGTTTTTTATGAATGGAAACTGCTTTCCTCAGGTAGGCACCTGATCCTATAAAGCTACTCATTCTGTTTGGTGAGACAGCTGTTTCCTATTCACCTAGAATAATATTCTGATATGTAGCCAGACTGTTCTTCTGGTTAAAACCTTCCAACAGGTTCCCTTCTTCACAAAACAAACCTCAAATCCTTACTGTCCCTTATCAGGCCCCCTTGACCTAGTGTAGGTTTATCCCCATAGTTAGGTCACACACACACGGGCTTTCATCTCAGGCTCTTTTTATATTCATCTCAGCATTTTTATATAGCTCATACCAATTTCCTGTCTTCTTTATGCATGGCTGTGCCCTGTTATTTCAACTCTCAGCTCAAATAAAATAGTATTTCCTTTAATAGGTCTTCTGTAGTCCCTTATGTTATCAACAATCAATTTTTAACATTTTTTTCATAGCACATACTTCTTTCTTTTTAAAATAAAACTGATATTTAGCTTATCTAGAATATATGCTCCACAAGAGCAGATGTAGTATGTTATTCACCCTGGTTCCCCAGCACATAGAACAGAGCCTGGCACATGGCACTCAATTTGCTCACTGAATGATGGCTTTTAGAGTCATAAAGTAACAAATACAAAGTAAGTTGAAGCGCAATAAAGAGGAAGACCGTTCTGTAAGGAAAGTAGACAGAGCTTGGACTTAGGAATATTTTCACTCTCAGCCTTTGTTAAACGACCCATCTTTTCCACTATGCTGTGGCTAGCACTGCAGATCCCTTGTAGACAGGAAATGCAGGCTTCACAAGACCGGATACCAAATGTACTCCCCTCATGAAGGAACATCGCTTTAAGCACCTGTGTTTAATAATACCCGGAGGCCACAAACAGCTGAGAAGGCTTCAGAGCTGCTATGTCATATGAAAACAACTACCAGTGACAGAGGCGACGTGACATTAATCAACTGTTGACTTTTTCTTTAGTCAAACCAGTAAGACAGAAAAACAGACCAAAGAAAGCAGGAATACAGTGACCCAGGAGTGGAAAAGTACCGGGAAGGAACTTGTCAGGAATATGCATTTTTGTCATGCAGCTTTCTTGCTGACAGATCAACTATTCTTAAGACAGTGAATGGCTTCTTTTAGGATAAATGATAATCAAATACAAGATGGTCAGGTAGATTTTAGAGATGAACAAAGGTGAAGGACAATTTAACCAGACCCTTGAAGGCAATGACATAAAAAACCGACACAAAGCCAATTTTTAAGTATAGAAAACTCCCTTACCATTTTATAAGAAAGTAAATGAAGTCATAACTCTGATAATGAAACAAATACTTATGTCATGGAAGACTTAACCAAAATCTGATTACTATTTCAGCAAAATGGTACAGCTAAGAAGAACTGTAATTCTTATTTTCATAATGAAAATGACAAGGTAACATAATGGTAACATTCATGAAATTAAGAGTTTATCATTCATTTCTTCATTCTTTTTTGAGACAGGGTCTCCCTATGTAGTCCTGACTGGTTGGGAACTCACTATGAAGATAAAGTTAGACTCAAACTCACAGAGATCCACCTGTTTCTGCCTGGTATTGAAGGTAATCCACACCATACCTGGTTGTTATTATATGGTGGTGCATGTTTATAACCCCAGTAGTGGCCTTGTCAAAAGTCTTGTCTCAGAAAGAACAAAAGTATGGATAAGCCGGGCGGTGGTGGCGCACGCCTTTAATACCAGCCCTCGGGAGGCAGAGGCAGGCGGATCTCTGTGAGTTCGAGACCAGCCTGGTCTACAAGAGCTAGTTCCAGGACAGGCTCCAAAACCACAGAGAAACCCTGTCTCGAAAAACCAAAAAAAAAAAAAAGAAAAAAAAGTATGGATAATAAGGAGGTATGGGGCCAGGAACTATCACTTTTTTTTAGAATTCCATTTCTTTTTTTTCCTTTGACCAAATTAAAGGTTAATTTTAGAAAGAACTGCCGTTTTAGCAAGTCTGAACATTAGTAAAGACTAATTCACAAATTATCTATAAGGAACAAGTGTAACCAACAACCCCCACTATCAGCATTTGAGCTTCGCTGTTCACCTCTCCCCCCTTTGTCTTTCCCGCTCTCTTTGAGATACGGTATTACTAGCTTGCCTAGGTTGGTCTTAAACTTACGGGCTCAAGTGATCGTCCTGACTCCTGGGTTAGGATGCAGATGACGAACACTCACTCAGCTTTATTTCCTTATTATGAAAAGATGTTTAAGAGACTAAACATCCATATGTTTAGTAAACTGAACTTGTTCTACATTAGTATGCAATCCTGAACCCATGTGAGTACAAGAATGATAACTTGGTATTATTAAGTGTATTCAACACCAAGTCTTACACTATACCAAACTGCACGAAGCCCCTACAAATAGTAAGGGGAAAGCTTTTCATTAAATTCCTAATGCACAAAAACTGGAGCAGCATGAAGTTAAAGCATTGCTGTAGACAACTCATTTCCCAAACCAGAGTCATGTTCTTAAAGACTTAGGACCTAAGCGCTTGTATATCATAAAATATATTTATAACATGACATTGTATAAGACAGTTTTTTTTTTTGAGAACAGCCTTAAAATACCCTACATATAAAACGTGGTGGGCATAGGTGGTTTTTATTTTGTCTCTAAATTTGCTCACAGTGACAGTGTATTACTTCCAGGAGGAAAAAAAAAATCACACATCATTAATGTGAAGAATTAAATCTTTGAAAGCCTCAAAATATAGTGAAGGTAGAGAAATGAATACAATACAAGATGGCATAGAAGTTAGAGCCAAGAAATAGATGAACAACAAATTAGATGTGCTAATCCAAGGCTGTCACCCAGCAGCTTACGCTGCAGTAGCCTGGGCGGCAGAGTGAGATCCTCTCTTTAAAAAGAACAAAGTTCTCAGAATAACCTAAGTGGGGTGTGGCAGCACATGCCAGGAATCTCCGTTTCAGGGACAGGTAGGGGTACAGCAGGTCTGGGCCAGTCTGACCTATATACAAATGTCCATTGTCTAAGCAAAGCATTGGATCAGAAACAATTACCAAACATAAAATAATACAGTCTTTGCTTTTTTTTTTAAAAAAAAAACTTCTTAAAATGACATTTCTTCTTGAGTTGGGAGAACTATGTTGCCATGTATGTGTGCATAGGCCAGAGGATGACTTTCAGGAATCTGTTCTCCTTCTACTGCCTGAGTTTCCAGGGATCAAACTCAAATCATTAGGCCTGGCAGCAGGCACCGTTACCCATTCAACCATCTCGCTGGCCAAGAATAAGATATTCTTGAGCTGAAAAAATAGCCAGGTCTGAGGCTCACTATGTTCTAAGTACGAAAATTAATGAAAACTAGATAAACATAGCTATAGTCTAAGAATTCTGGGGTTTAAAGGTAAATTTTTCTAGCTATTTCAGCAGACAAAACACATTACTTACATGGAGAATAAAATAATCCTAAACACTAAGCAATGAATTTGAAGTGGAAGTCTCCCCTTGTGTAAGTGTTACAACACAGAAAGGAGAGATTAAGTCTGAGAGAGCAATGGTGAAGTAAATACCATCTATGCCTCTTCTAGCAAAGACCTTGGCTAACAGAGAGAGCCATGTTTACACTAAAACTTGACAAACCATTGGGAAACTATGGTATGCAGGTATTCCAACATTAAGTGCACAGAATTATACATGTATAACTAAAAAGTTAATGTAAAATAAAAATTTGGAGAGGATAAAATTTTAAAGAAAAGACAAATGTATAAATCTGATTAAATAAACAACAACAAAAAAAGCTGGATCAATGGTTAAGAGCACTTGTTCTTTCAGAGGACCAGAGGTTGCTTCCTAGCACTCAAGTCAGGGCTGACACCTGCCTGTTAACCCCTCTCTGGCCTTCTTAAGCATTACACCCAACACGCACATCATGCCCCCATACACATTTATAAAGACAGAAGAAAAGGGAGGGAGACAACTGAATATGTTTAAATTTCTGCACTAATGCTTTTTGTTCTTGCTTTTAGTAAAAGATAGAGATTGCGAAGATTTTTTACCCTCAACAGGGTATCATACAGCCTATATATACTGGCCTCAAACTTGACTGCGTAACCAAGGGTAACTCTGAACTCCTGGTCATTAGGCCTCTACCTCTCAAGAGTAGGAACTGTAGGAGTGTGCCAGCATGTCTGGCTAAGAGAAAAAGTTTTAAATATAAACTCAAGTTCTGTTTTCCAAAACAAACGTTAAGGTAAATCTGAGTCTTTTCCTGATATTGGGGACTGAACCTGGGGTTTCACATGTGTTATAAAGACACTGAGCTAACAACCCCAAGTTCCCATCCTACCTTCTAAAGCTTTAATTTTTAGCAAGACTTTGTTGTGCAGCCCAGATTAGCTTAGAATTCCCTGTATATAGCCCAGGCTGGCCTTCAACTTGAGTTCTTCCTGCTTCACCCTCCTGTGTGCTAGGATTACAGGTATATAGCACCATACACAAAGATTAATGATACTTGGTTGAAAAAAAATAAAAAACACACATCCCAACAAAAACCTCACCCAGCACTATGATGTCAACACTGAGAACAATCCATGGCCATAGCTGTTATCAGCCTAGCATAAGCACATTCTATACATTGTGTATGTCATATGGGAAGTCATTAAGGTGACTTAGGAAGCTTGCTCAATCTTACATTTATCACATGAATGCACATCACATACATACCTGCACACTGGCTGTTACCACTGAAGACCCTGAGGCAGAGGTTGGTCTATGTGGAGTAGACAACGGTTTAGTAGCACCCTGTGTTCCACTTCCTGTTCCCCCAGATAGACTAGTCCTATTAGCTCCACTTGAGTTAAGGTTGCTACCTCTGCTGGCAGGTACATTCATTGGAATTCCGCTCAAGCTGTTCTTCCCAACAGTTCCAGTGGATGATGAGTTTGTTAATTTAGAAGGGGTCTGAAGAGTTTTTGTAGATGGAAGGCCAGAAGTGCGATTTGAGGGCAACAAATTCAGAGTGGGAGACTGTCTGCTGATGTTCATTCCACTGGGCTGTTTATGGACGGGGTTGTTACTTGAGGGATGGCTACTCTGGGCTACTAGTGTGTTTGGACTGGAAGAAGTCGGGCATACAGCAGGCTTGGGAGCTGGGTTGGATTTAGAAATAAGTTTAGTTGATACTGAAGGCTTAGCTGACAGAGAGGGCTTGGGTGAGGCAGAAGGCTTAGGTGAGGACAAAGGTTTGGGGGATGTGGCAGGTTTGGGAGATGCAGCAAGTTTGGGAGATGCAGCCATTGAGAAGGGAGATTTGAAACCCTGGGTGGAGATTTGTGACACCATAGCCTTGGCTAAATAATTACTGGAGGTAGTGGTGCTCGGTGCTGTCCTAGAAACCAGGGGGTGGGGCCCCTGAGACCCATTTCCAGGTGATGGGGTAGACAAAGGGAGGCGATGATACATCAGTGGCTTATCTGAAGTCTTGAGTAGTTGGGACGAACAGGAAAGCTGGGGGTTATTACTTAATTTCACCACTGGGTTGGTCTGTGATTTACTAATGGTGGCTTGTAATGGAGACACATAGTTCTGCTGGACAGCTGAGTGCTGGTGCACCTTTGTTGCTTGTGTTAACGGAGAAGCATCTTGGGCCTCTGATGTTCCCAGAGCATGAGAGGAGGCAGCAACTTGGGCTTGGGAGGAGGAGACATGAGTCTGAGAAGAGGACGAAGCATGTATCTGGCTTGACCTTTGCAGTCCTTGCTGGAGTAGCCTGGCTGGCAAAGGTTCTAAGGAAACTTTAGGGTTCTGAATTGAAGAACCAGCAATAAGGCCTGAAGAAATGCCCGTATGAGCTAAATCCTGGGGTTTCTTTGGTACTGGCCCCGTGTGACCAGCAATAAGACTTGATGAGTGTGCAGTCTGAGTAGAATCTAGTTTTTTGGGAGTAGCCAGTGGTAACTTACTCATGATACTTGCTAGTTTTTCTTCTCTCAGTCCTGGACGAGGCTTTGTAGTTGGCACATTCAGCCTTGAGCCAACTGAGGGGCCCTTGTTCCCATTGTTGATGGCAGCTAAAGCTTCAGATACAAGATCCAGTGAAGATGAGTGGAAAGAAAGGTCTTCATCCAGGGAGTCATCGAGGCAGATGGTTTCTTGGGCTGGTGCTGAGCTGGAGCTGGCTGAGGCGATGATGGATGTGCTGGAGCTCGTGGAAGGACCACCAACTGAAGCCACCAAAGATGCAGGAGCCTTTGGGTCTTTTTTCGGGCTACATTCCTAGCACAAGTATCATTATATTGGAAAAGATACAGAGAGTTAATTATAAATTTTAAACTTAGTTTTTATAAGATTAAGAAATTGAAACTCCCTAAATAGATCAGGCTGGACTTAAACATACAAAGATCCATGTGCCTCTGCCTCTTGAGTGCTGGTATTAAAAGCCTGTGTTACTGTACTGGGCCTCTTTTTTTTTTTTTAGCTAGAAATCTAGAGAAGACTACTGAAAACAAAATTGAGAAGACGGTACTCTAACCAGCTCTCCTCATAACACAGTGTGTGACACACTATGCCATTATGTCCCTGCAAGTCATCTTACCAGATCCTGAAACTGGGGCTGAAGGGCGGTGACTGAGGGAGACATCACTCGTTAACTCTACCTCCATCAAATTCAGAACTCATTTCAATCCCAGCTTCTCAGAGCTTTTACTTTTCTGGTGCTCAGCAGGGACTTTGCCTTCGTATCAAGACTTGAACTCTTGTCTAGTAAGGTTTGCTGGTGCAGGCTCTCATTCCGTTTCCTTGCATTTCTATAGCTACCAACCACCAGGATATAGGGAAACTACTGAATTATCCAACTATATTTAAATCATATTGCTACTCATTATGATGAACATTACTTGTAATTTATCAAATATGTGTTTAGTGTCTCCTATGAGTTAAGGCTCTGTTCTAAGGAAATAAAGATATTAGTAATTAAAGTGCTAAAGATCTAGGTGAATATTGTATTGTTAACAGATTGTCTTGTATAATCTGTTAAATTAACTGTCTTGCCAGCTGGTGGTGGTGCACACCTTTAATCCCAGCACTCAGATCTCTGTCAGTTTGAGGTCAGCCTGGTCTACAAAGTGAGTTCCAGAATAGCCAGGGCCATTACACAGAGAAACCCTGTCTTGAAAAACCAAAATAAATAAATAAATAATTAAGCAAATAAATAAATAAATGAATAAATTTTCTTAAAATTCGAGGAAGAATTAAGAGAATTATAGTTTTAAGTATTCAGAGTAAAAAAAACATTAGTAAGTCAAAGAGCAACTGTTTATTTGTTGGGAGTAATATAAAGTACTAGACTACTTTATGTTTAAGATAAAGACAAAATGACTACACAGATCAATACATCATTTCAGGGGCTCTACTAATTCCTTGGAAAGAAAAAGTCCCAAACCCAGAATCTCATATATCGATGTGTACAGCCACATCACTTACCTTCAGCATAGTGGGGAAAGAACGAACAGGAAGGGTCTTTACCATCACCTCCTAGGGTGTTACAGTAAGTAAGCTGTTAAGAATGCTTTACACTCTAACTTCCATAGCACTTGTTCTAAATCTCCATTTTGCAAACCTCACTACTGATAGAAGCATTGGTATAACCCCACTAGGGCCCCACTGCTGGCTAAAATGAGAGGGTAGCACACGACACATAAGCTTGCACATGTGGACAATCCGAGTATACTATTTACTCTTGATTTTTTTGGTTTTGTCTGTTTATTGTTGTTTGGGGCTTTTTTTGTGGTGCTGGGTTTATGCCCAGGGCCTCTGACATGCTGAATATATGCTCTGCCTGAAATCCACCTATAGCTTTTATGCCTGACTTGTGCTGTAAGTAGGTAAGATGTGGACCATTATATGGCATAGAATCTGTTTTTACCTGCTGCCCTGGGTCACTGCTAAATCAGTAAATTACTCTGCCACCTTGGGCAAGTAATACAATTTAAACTCCTAACAAAGGGGACATTTTCAGGCAGGACAGTCTTTCTCCAATCTAGAACCTTTGGCCAAGATAGATAATTCTCTCTGCTGGTACGCAGATGCTCCCCTCCCTGTCATTAATTAAATACGTCCTTTTAGAAGCCTTCTCCACACGGGCTTCTTTTCTATCTCTGACTACTAACCCTAGAAAACCCTACCTGTCATATTCTGAGAAGACAGTGAAAAGAAACCATAAGGTGATAGGTAGTCTCTCCAAGGGCAATGAAGGCCTCAGCAGCAGGCCACCACTTTCTTTGTATTTATAATTTTAGCTATTTTTTTGGGGGGGGGGCAGGGTTTATCTGAGTAGCCCTAGCTGTGCTGGAACGTGTACTGCAGACCAGGCTGGCCTTGAACTTAAGAGATCCACCAGCCTCTGCCTCCCAAGTGCTAGGATTAAAGTCATATGCAACTATGCCCAGTTATTCAAATGTTATAAAGAACACTTGTTACATTTTATCTAATATTTCTTTCTTCTATTGTTTTTATTGAGCTATACATTTTTCTCTGTTCCCCTTCCTTCCTCCCCTCTTCCACGACCCCATGCTCCCAGTTTACTCAGGACATCTTGTCTTTTTCTCCTTCCTATGTAGACCCATGTGTGTCTCTCCTAGGGTCATCTTTGTAGTCTAGGTTCTCTAGGTTGTGGACTGTAGGCTGGTTTTTCTTCGCTTTAAGTCTAAAAGCCACTGATGAGTGAGTATATATGATATTTGTCTTTCTGAGTCTGGGTTACCTTACTCAGTATGTTTTCTTCTAGATTCTTTATCCAATATTCCTATGCAGAAATAATGAATGCAAATCTCCACAGCTCCACAACAATCTACTCCTCAAATGGACTTTTATGAAGTCGAAAACAAGCAACGTAGCATAGCACCTAATTATCTTTGCTAAATATCATGTGTCCTTTCCTCTAAGAATTTATCCCAACACTCACCATTAAGGACCAACTACAGATTTGCTGGATTCTTACCTTGACTTTGGGTTTTGACGCAGGAATCACCTTTTTCTTTGCTCTAAGATAAAAGATTAAAACAAAGGTCATTCAGGAGTAGTTATATATTAGGAATTAAAGTAGACTACCTTAATTCTTTCCACTATTTAGAAAACTCTTTGAAGGAAGTAACTACTCAGCTTGCATGGGAATAATCAGCAATACTTTTTTTAATTCAGATGGACTAAAAGGCCAAATAATTACTAAAGAAAGAAATATAAATAGAAAAATAAAAGCTACATGTAAGTACATAAAACATAAAATGACTCAAAACAGGTTAGCCTCAGGAGACTCATTTCAATGGATTGGTAAGAACTCACGATTTATTTGTAGGGAAACATCTTCAGGATATGGCATACTCAAATCAGGACGAGTTATTAATGACTTTTTTAAGAAAAAAATTAAGGTTTTATTAAAAATTATTTTTAATTGCAAAAATAAAAAAAATGTTAGAATGATAACAAATTAACAAATTAATTAAAAGGCAAGAAGGAAGTTTTGTGAGTTTGAGGTTACCCTGGTCTACATAGTGAGTTCCAGGCCAGCCAGGGTTATGTAAAACAAAAACTTTGAACACTTAGGAACCAGCAGAAACACCTGTCAATATGCAGTTTCAGGAAAGCAACACTAATTCTCCATGCCTTTTTCGGAGGAAGCCATTAGAGCATTAAGAAATATTTGCTAGCCGGTGGCTCATGCCTTTAATCTCAGCACTTGGAAGGCAGAAGCAGGTAGATCTCTGTGAGTTTGCAGCCTGGTCTATAAGAGCTAGCTCCAGGAGAGGCTCCAAAGCTACACAGAGAAGCCCTGTCTTGAAATTAAAAAAAAAAAAAGTCAAATTTACCTATCCTGTTTTCTGACTAAAAAAATAATAAAACACAAAGGTAGTAGTAACAATGGAACTATTTTTTTTAAATATTTATTTATTATGTATACAATAATCTGTCTGTGTGTATGTCTGCAGGCCAGAAGAGGGCACCAGACCTCATTACAGATGGTTGTGAGCCACCATGTGGTTGCCGGGAATTGAACTCAGGACCTTTGGAAGAGTAGGCAATGCTCCTAACCACTGAGCGATCTCTCCAGCCCCCAATGGAACTATTTTTTTTTAATTTATTTATTTATTAAGGATTTCTGCCTCCTCCCGCCACCGCCTTCCATTTCCCTCCCCCTCCCCCGATCAAGTCACCCTCCCTCATCTGCTCGAAGAGCAATCAGAGTTCCCTGACCTGTGGGAAGCCCAAGGACCGCCCACCTCCGCCCACCTCTATCCAGGTCTCATAAGGTGAGCATCCAAACTGCCTAGGCTCCCCCAAAGCCAGTATGTGCAGTAGGATCAAAAACCCACTGCGATTGTTCTGGAGTTCTCAGTATTCCTCATTGTCCGCTATGTTCAGCTAGTCCGGTTTTATCCCATGCTTTTTCAGACCCAGGCCAGCTGGCCTTGGTGAGTTCCCGATAGAACATCCCCATTGTCTCAGTGTGTGGGTGCACCCCTCGCGGTCCTGAGTTCCTTGCTCGTGCTTTGTCTCCTTCTGCTCCTGGTTTGGACCTTGAGATTTCTGTCCGGTGCTCCAATGTGGGTCTCTGTCTCTGTCTCCTTTCATCGCCTGATGAAGGTTAATATTCAGGAGGATGCCTATGTGTTTGTCTTTGGATTCACCTTCTTATTTAGCTTCTCTAGGAACATGAATTATAAGCTCAATGTCCTTTATTTATGGCTAGAAACCAAATATGAGTGAGTACATCCCATGTTCCTCTTTTTGGGTCTGGCTTACCTCACTCAGGATAGTGTTTTCTATTTCCATCCATTTGTATGCAAAATTCAAGAAGTCCTTGTTTTTTACTGCTGAGTAGTACTCTAATATGTATATATTCCATACTTTCTTCATCCATTCTTCCATTGAAGAACATCTAGGTTGTTTCTAGGTTCTGGCTATTACAAACAATGCTGCTATGAACATAGTTGAGCATATACTTTTGTTGTATGATAGGGCCTCTCTTGGGTATATTCCCAAGAGTGGTATTGCTGGATCCAGGGGTAGGTTGATCCCGAATTTCCTGAGAAACCGAAACACTGCTTTCCAGAGTGGTTGCACAAGTTTGCATTCCCACCAGCAATGGGTGAGTGTACCCCTTTCTCCACAACCTCTCCAGCAAAGGCTATCATTGGTGTTTTTTATTTTAGCCATTCTGACAGGTGTAAGATGGTATCTTAAAGTTGTCCTGATTTGCATTTCCCTGATCGCTAAGGAAGTTGAGCATGACCTTAAGTGTCTTTTGGCCATTTGAAGTTCTTCTGTTGAGAATTCTCTGTTCAGCTCAGTGCCCCATTTTATAATTGGGTTAATTAGCCTTTTACGGTCTAGTTTCTTGATTTCTTTATATATTTTGGAGATCAGACGTTTGTCAGTTGCGGGGTTGGTGAAAATCTTCTCCCAGTAAGTGGGTTGCCTTTTTGTCTTAGTGACAGTGTCCTTTGCTTTACAGAAGCTTCTCAGTCTCAGGAGGTCCCATTTATTCAATGATGCCCTTAGTGTCTGTGCTGCTGGGGTTATACGTAGGAAGTGGTCTCCTGTGCCCATGTGTTGTAGAGTACTTCCCACTTTCTCTTCTATCAGGTTCAGTGTGTTCAGACTGATATTGAGGTCTTTAATCCATTTGGACTTGAGTTTTGTGCATGGTGATAGATATGGATCTATTTTCATTCCTCTACAGATTGACATCCAGTTTTGCCAGCACAATTTGCTGAAGATGCTCTCTTTTTTCCATTGTATACTTTTAGCTCCTTTATCGAAAATCAGGTGTTCATAGGTTTGTGGGTTAAAGTCAGGGTCTTCTATTCGATTCCATTGGTCGACTTCTCTGTTTTTATGCCAATACCAAGCTGTTTTCAATACTGTAGCTCTGTAATAGAGTTTGAAGTCAGGGATGGTAATGCCTCCAGACAATCCTTTATTGTATAAGATTGTTTTGGCTATCCTGGGTTTTTTGTTTTTCCATATAAAGTTGATTATTGTCTTCTCCAGATCTGTGAAGAATTTTGATGGGATTTTGATGGGGATTGCATTGAATCTATAAATTGCTTTTGGTAGAATTGCCATTTTTACTATGTTGATCCTCCCAATCCAAGTGCAAGGGAGGTCCTTCCATTTTCTGGTGTCTTCTTCAATTTCTTTCTTCAAAGACTTATAGTTCTTGTCAAATAGATCTTTCACTCCAATGGAACTATTTTTAAGAGCTGAGGAGATGATTAGGATTCAGCCCAATGGCAGAACACTTGTCTGGCATGTATAAACCTAGGCTCAGTGCCCATCACTGAGGGAGCCAGACACAGCAGCAAGCACTCATGGTCTCAGCTACTTGAGAAGCAGAGGAAGGAATACTTGGAGGCCAGGAGTTTAAGACCAAACTGGGCAACAAAGCAAGATCTTGTCTTAAAAGAGAAAATGAGGGCTGGAGAGATGGCTCAGAGGTTAAGAGCACTGGCTGCTCTTCCAGAGGTCCTGAGTTCAATTCCCAGCAACCATATGATGGCTCACAACCATCTGTACTGAGATCTGGCGCCCTCCTCTGGTGTGTGGGCATACATCGAGGCAGAATGTTGTATACATAATAAATAAATAAATCTTAAAAAAAAAAGAGAAAATGAAGAATAATAACTGAAACAATAGATCTCTGATGATATATTAACAAAATGTCCTTTCTAAAACGAAAAATATCCATTTCTTTTGTGTATATAAAAGGAGAATAAGAATTTTGTAATATCACTCCAAAATGATAATCTGATACCTTAAATAGAATTAAAAATACATTGAAGTGCTTAAATCATTTATAACTCACTAACTTCATATTTCAGTAACTTCTTTTTTAAATGCTGGAAATGGAACCAAGGGCCTTTGTGCATGGTAGGTAAGTCCTCTCTACCAACTGAGCTACATTCCAGTGGATCAATATGTACCCCCAAAACAAACACTAACAAAACATGGCATGTTCCAGTGTATTAGGAGAATAAAGGTTCATTCTTTATTTTTATTTATTCATTCATTCATTCATTCATTCATTCATTCATTCATTCATTCATTCATTTTTTCGAGACAGGGTTTCTCCGTAGCTTTTGGTTCCTGTCCTGGAACTAGCTCTTGTAGACCAGGCAGGCCTCGAACTCACAGAGATCCGCCTGCCTCTGCTTCCCGAGTGCTGGGATTAAAGGCATGTGCCAGCACCGCCCAGCAAGGTTCATTCTTTAATAAATTTCACTGGGCTGGGCAGGTAGCTCAGTAGAAGAGTGCTTACCTAGCATATGCTGGACCTGTGTTTAATTCCTGGTATAAACATTTTTTAAAATTTGATTTTGTGAGCGACTGTATGTGTGTGTACGGTAGAAACATGCCTTAAGGCAATACAGTGATCAGAGGGCAACTTTCAGGACTTGGTTTTCTCCTTTTACCATGGGTTTTAGGGCTCCAATTCAGATTCGCATTACAAGTGCTTTTATCCACTGAACCATCTCGCAGATCTAGAAATCTGCTTTATATTTTTACTATAGCCAGTTGTGCACAGAAGGATGAACACTGTAAGCTTGCAAGGCGGGGGGAGGAGGGTGTTTATGGAAGTGTCCTGTAAGCTTACCTATGTCAATGGGCATTTAGTAAGTAATATTTTTGTTTTTAAAACCATAACATGAATGGGTAGTGGTGGCACAACCTTTAATCCCAACACTTGAGAGGCAGAGCCAGGTGGATCTCTAAGATCCAGGCCAGCCTGACCTACAGAGTTCAACCCTGTCTTAGAAAAACAAAAGGAAACACCCCAAAGAAGCCATAACATGAATAAAAGCACGTGTAGAAATCTAGAGCCAGCATTTACTCACGGAGCAGAGGTGAGATGATTATGTACACTCCGGCTTTCCTTAAAAAGCATTCTGGAAAAATTAGAAAGACAAAATTATTTTTTATAGCAGATAACATGGTAATTGCTTCACTTTTTGTTTTTGTTTTACATAAAAGATCTTGCTGTGTGGATCAGACTACCTTCAAACTGAGTATTATAGCTCAGGCTGACCTTGAACTCAAGATCATTAACCATTTGATTTTTACTTATTTATCAAGCAAAAGTAGTAACAACTTTATTTCTATGTATTCAGAATTTTTAACAAATCAATAGAAAAGGTTGTTTTTGTTACTTTAAGGATGATAGGTTGATAGCCTATTCTCTTAAAATTTCTCCAGGCAGGCACTGTGGTACTAGTACTCAGGAAACAGAAGCAAGCAGATCTTTGTGAATTCAAGGTCAACACGGCCTACTTAAACCCAGCTGGCTTTGAACTCACAGAGATCTGTTTGCCTCTGTTTCCCATGTGCTGAAATTAAGAGGCATGCACCACCACGACTAGCAATTTTGTTTCTTAAAGTGGATTTCACAACATAGCCCAAGTTGACCTGGAATTCTCTGGTATAAACTTGCCTCAAACCTGCAGCCCTCTGTATATTCTCATTAGGGCTAGGTTATAAGTATGTACCACACATCTAGCTCTGTTCTAAATCTACCATGTGGTTCCTTTCTATCTGTTAAAAACTCCTCAAATTTATAACCATTATCTACAGTCCTTTCTCCCTATTACTCAACTTAAAAGCAAAAAAAAAGTTTGAATAAAAAAAAACAACAAAAAACATCTTTATACCCATCTTATTTCTAGTTCCACAAGATTTGTTTTGTTAAGTGTTGATGATCTGAAATACTACACACACACACACACACACACAAAATAGTTGGTTTTTTTGGGGGGGGTTGGTTTGAGATGGGGGTCCTCTTGATATACTAATGTTAAACATGTATGCTCATTTTAAATATTTCTTTAGATTATAATTTCCCCCCTTCTCTTTCCTCCCTCTAACTCCCCCAAACATAAGTTCTTAGCAAAATCGATCTGATGTATGTTTGTCTGCAAATATATCTTTATAACAACAAAAATATATTTCTTACCTTGCCTGCATCCAGCCCTTAGGCCAAAGTGGCTTCACCTCTGTCTCCATGAAGGATTTAAGATAATCCTCAGCAGATTGGCTTTTATTTGGCTCTAATTCATAGCATCCCAATTTGATCTCAACAAGGTTACATAACAAAGTTCTAAACAAATTAAAAATATATACTGATATAAAAATGTGAATTGTAAAACTTAAAAAAAAAGATTCAAAACAGTTACTTTTGAAGCACACAAATCTGGTGGCAATAAAGAATGTTAACTGAAGTATTCAGACTATGATAAGAGAAATAAGTTCTAAAATTGATCATTCACTGCACTACAATCAATTCCCATCATGAAACAATGGCCTTTGGTACCTTTCTTTAGTGACCAAAGACTGAAAGGGATAGTTGTCTCCCTGGGGTAAAGCAAGCAGACAGTTCACACAAGTATATCACATGCTTGTCCTATGCAAACAGAATGACTTCAGTCCACTATTAGAACAGCTGATAAAATGTATTATATGAAGACCAAAGCACCAGCCCCTGAGGCCATTATACTGGATTACTATTCTTGAGTATGTTTTCTTAGACACTATTCTTTGGTTGCTTCTGATCTAGTCCTCCACTTCTGGGGATTCTTCTCATTTCTTTGCCTATAAATGAAGACTAAGAAAGCTCACCTAATGGTGTCATCCCAGTGGAATTTCTTCCGTGGGCCTATGACTCGTTTCCCTGGTTTCTCCTCATCATCATCTTCAGATCCATTTTTTTCCCGTTCTTCATCTGCTTGCACCCTAAAAAATGAATAACACTTTATTAAGCAGTTTTAACCCAGAATTCACGACCATATAGTCCTTAAATACTTCAGTTGCTCATCCAAATGTTTACTTGAGACAGGACAGGGGGCAGTATTTCCACATGAAGCCAGTATGAAGTGGATGAGTAAATAAGGCCCTGAACTATAATATAATACAGAGGTGCAAATGCTCAGCCTTTAGATCAAACTTTGTGTCCAGTCCCAGCTTAGTATAATTGGTTAAGACATGAAATGCCTTAAGCAGCATTAGGTTTTAGCTTTTTATTTTTACTTATTTTTTGAGACAAGGTGTCAGCATGAAGCCTAGGCTAGCCTAGAACCTGGATCACTCTGCTGAAACCTCCTAATTGCTGTTATTATAGGTACATCCTATTATGCCTCCCTTGGTTCTTGTTTTGTTCGCATCTATACACCAACCAGACAAAGCCTTTTGCTCTTGACAGCAAAATCAGTTGAGTGGGAAGTGACACATCACTTAGAAAATATTCGATTACATCATTTTAACTGTATACATGGTGACTAGAGAATGAGGACTACTTAAGAACATCAACTAAGCAGGGCAGTGGTAGTGCAAACCTTTAATCCCAGAGATCGGCAGGCAAAGGCAGGTGGATCTCTGTGAGTTTGAGGCCAGCCTGGTCTATACAGCTGAATTCCAGGACAGCCAGGTCTGCACAGAAATTGTGTCTCAAAAAAAGCAAAAGGCCAAAAACAAATGACAACAAACAAAACAAAATAAAACCAAACAAAAGACTATCAACCAAACGTCACTGTCAATTCTAAACCAGCCCAAAGCAGAGGTACATACTTGGCACACTTGGCTTGACTGCGAGCCTGGCAGTCCTCCTGGTATTTAAATAGCTGTTCGGGCATGACGTTGCTAACAGCCAACTTCAATTTTTGCAGAGGTTCCCTTAAACGATCATCCTGAAGGGGTAAATATATTTGGAGTTTTTTTTTTCCAAATATAACAAAACTTACTCTATAAGCAGAACTTCAATAGGTAAAATCACATTTTACATACTGATTATAGACATGAAATGTTATCTAACATGACATTTCTTCTACAGCCCCGACTTGTCAAGGTACACTGTAAGAAAAATTACATTGACTGTGTTTTCCACTACACCAAGCAGAGTCCCAGTTTTTGCCTGCTGCCCCCAAAACAGTGTTCCTTCACATTCTTAAGAATGAGTCCAAATTTTGGCCAATAAGTTTTATGAATGAATTAAAATACAAATAGAAAATGGGACTGATATTACCCAGACTACTGTTTAACTCCTGGTGTTGAGATATAGCCAAGGAAGACACTATTCTAAAATACTACAACACACAATCTGCTCTGGTGACTAACAACAGGATGCAGGCAACCTGTTCTCCCAGTTACTGCTAGCAATTATAACTTAGGATGCAAGCAAAACTTAAAATTCAAGGCCAAAAGAAAGAGGAAACTGAGAAACTCTTCTCCATGTGGGTTCAGTATAGAAAGGAAAATAAGAATTTTGTATCTGACAGTTCAAGTCAGCCAACAGCATTTTCATCTTACAAATAACATATACTTAAGTGCTTAAAACCTTCATCATTGTCATAGGCCCAGAAATATCTTAATTCTTTCTTCACTAAAGCAAAAGGATTTTGCTTTTTATAATGTAGATTGAGATTCAGACATACTAAGCAAGTCTTTACTTAAGCTTTACTATACCCCCAACCCTTAACAAGTCATTACACCTTTTGATAAAAGATGTATTAGAACATAAAAATTATGACTAGAAACCTATGCCATAGATACTAATTAATAAACTAAGCATGTAATGGTATCTGGAAACATGTTTACTGGTTACAAAACTGAAGATCTAGGTACTATTCTTCCACTTACCTGGACATTAAGATGTAGCTTCTTTAGACGTTTTACCAGTGTTTCCTTATTACATGGCACAAATGCTTCAAGATGGGAGTAGACACCACTACGAACGACAGGGCCTAGTTCTTGTAGCTGTAACTCGATGCTGACCACAAAACAAAACAAAACACACAATAGTAAACAGCATCTATATATAAGCCAGAAATTAGTCAGGCGGTGGTGGCACACACCTTTAATCCTAGCACCTGGTGGAGGCAGAGGCAGGCAGATCTCTGAAATCGAGGCCAGAATAGTCTGCAAAGCAGGTTCCAGGACAGTCAGGACTACATAGAGAGAAACCCTGTCTTGAAAAATAAACAAAGCAAAAACAAAAACAGAAAAGAAAGCAAACAAGTACAGGCAGGTATTTCTGAAACTATACTCCCAGAGTTCCTATAGTACTCTCCTTTAAAGTATCTGAAAAGGCAAGGCCCTTTACACCCAGCTATGTGCACAAGATAATTTCCTCATCTTTGTTTTCCTTTTATGCCTGTGACACAGCTGTTATTTAATAGTTTACTTAATTTATTGTAAATGATTAGTTCTCACTTCCCTTTTGGGGACAGAAAACTAAATGTTAAATCTTTATTTTGTCTAGTAGCAATTTCTTTTTGATATTTCAGCCTGACTCCATCTTAAGTTTAGAATCTTGTTACAGGGTCGAAATAAGTTCCTTCCTGTTTTCTGTAAAACTTAAATCTGAGCATGTCTTTACCCTTTTCTGGAATTTGACATGTTCCACACCTGACCTCCACCCTGATTAAGATGTTCTGCCAAATAATTTTGAGACATTCTATCAAGTCCCTATGTAACCAAAAAACCCCTTGGAAACTCCCTAGCCTTGCAGTCTTTTGGGCTATATAAAGCCCCAATTTCTCCTATGTCCAATGCTATTTTTCTCAAACCTGGCTTTAGGGAGACAGTCCTGTCTGACAGAAGTTAAAGCTTTCTTAATTTGATCAAAAAGGACACTAAGAAAGACTAACATAGATTTAATCTACATGGAAAGTAGAAAAAGACAAGGTCTGCTGAGTAAATTGGGAGCATGGGAACCTTGGGGGAGGGTTGAAGGGGAGGGGAGCAGAGAAAAATGTTGAGCTCAATAAAAAAAAAAAATTGACCAAAAAGTTTTGTTCATTGGTCTTTACTCTCATTTAGTGGGACTAACATTTTTCTCTTCTCTATCTCAATTCCTCTTTTAAAAGTAAAGCAGTGCCAGGTGGTGGTGGCACATGCCTTTAATCCCAGCACTCGGGAGGCAGAGGCAGGTGGTTCTCTGTGAATTTGAGGCCTGACTGGTCTACAAGAGCTAGTTCCAGGACAGGCTCTAAAGCTACAACAAAACCCTGTCTCAAAAAATAAGAACAGAAACAAAACAACAACAACAAAAAAGTAAAGCAGTAAAGTTTGTAATAATTGCCATATTCTGGCAGAGAGAAACTAATAAATAAGGTGTCTCTCAAAATGGAAAAGATTTTATTTGGCAGCTGCTGCTGAAGAGAAATAACAGCTGATGTCAGTTTGAAGGTCATTATCAAATTGGGACTCTTATAGCTGGGCTTGATGGTGCATATATTTAACCCTACTCGGAAAGAAGAGGCAGGGATCTCTCTGAATTCCAGGATAGCCTGGACTATGTACAAGTTCCAGGCCAGGCAAGGATCTTGTATCAAAACAAAACAAAACAAAAAAATACAACATAGTAAAACAAATTGGGGCTCTTGACACCATAGATAATTAGGAAATATTCCCATATTAAATGAATTTATCACTTCTAAAATACAGTGTAATCTCAGCTGGGCAGTAGTGATACACACCTTTAATCCCAGCACTCGGGAGGCAGAGGCACGCGGATCTCTATGAGTATGAGGCCAGCCTGGTCTACAAGAGCTAGTTCCAGAACAGCTAGAACTGTTACACAGAGAAATCCTGTCTCAAAAGAAAAAAGAAAAGTTAGTTGGAACTGAAGATAAAATGCAAACTTTCCAAGTACTAAGAGAAGCCACAAAAGTCTAGACTGACTCAAGGAGACAGTTTAAAAAGTTACTGGTTTCCAAAAAGGTTAACACAGACACGGGAAAGCAGACTTCCTGAGGAGAAATCAACTGCTAAGTCCTCTGTGTACTGCTATTCAAGTAAAAGCTCACTCAGAGAGCACCAAGGAGATGGCATGGAGGCCCTCTCATAGGAGTGTCCAGTAAACAGAATCATGCCCAGTGCAATCTGAGTGGACCAGAGGCAGTCAGCAGCTTGTTCTCTGTTAGAAATGCCTGCTTCAGGGAACAGGGAAGAAAATCAAGTGAGCATATTGTATACTTGTTCACTCAGGTCAAATTCAACTATGGGAAAAAAAATCGTTAACCAAGAAATTAATCTTTTTCTCCACAACAAAAGGAAGAAATGGTTAAGGCCAATACACCTGGGTAATGTTATAGGATTACGCTATTTTTACAACAGGTACTCTGTCCAGAAGAGGAAAGCATGTGGGTTTAGGGTAGATAAAAAAAGGCCAAAAACAATAATAAAGTGACTCTAAAGGAAAAACTTCAACTCTGTAGATTGTGGGGGGAGAGAGAGAGAGAGAGACAGACAGACAGACAGACAGACAGATATGATTTAGCAGTTAAGGGCACTGACCCCCTTCCAGAAGATCAGGGTTTGATTCCCAGAAACCATATGGTGCCTAACAATTGTTTGTAATTCTAATTTCAAGGGATCTGATGCTTTCTTCTGGCCTCCTTGGGCACTAGGCACATGCATGGTGCAGTTACATATGTGCTGACAAAACACCCATACACATAAAATAAAAATAAAAACATCTAAGAAGAAACCAAAGTAGATGGGCTCCGCAACTCAGAGAGTTGTTTGTGACAGAAAGGGATGGAACTCTAACAGTGTGTTTACCTGTGTTGCCAGAGCACAAGGATGGGGCTCTTGCCTCTGGGGGTGGGGGGAATAGAGTGAAATGGAAAGAAAGGAGCGAGGGGAGGAGGGAGAGGAAAAAGTTCATCTAGTACAAGGGGAAAGAAAAAATGGCTAGTGACATCAGATTATGGAATCTGGGACAACTCTGATGAGCAACAGCTGCACTGTCTAGTGCCTCTGGAGCTTAAAAGCAGTCATAAGGGTGGCAGCACGAATGTGAAGAGTTATGCACCTCTTTCAAGCACATGCATTCAACTGAAAATCAGGGCCCAAACAAAGAACTCTTGTGCTACTCCACGAGAAACACACTGTTCTGTTTGAGTCTACTTTTTAAGTATAACAGATTATAACTACCTATAAGTACTGAAAAAAACACCCTTTTATATCAAATATCTCTATTATCTATTTAAAAAACAGGAGTCACACTAACACTATTTGCTTGTATCTTCCTATCTGACATTATAAAATGCCAGAGCAGACCTATCATTTTCATCATACATGTAAAATCTACTATCACATTTTGCCTAGTTCTGCTTGCATTCAACTGCATTCTTAAATCCTATAACCAACAGTTTAAACCTATGAGACATCCATTTACAAGTACAGTTTATTTGGCTACAACCTTCAAAAATGCAGCTTTATTAGTATCAAACTCTGAGTGTAAAATTGATAAACCTAAAAATCTGCTCATTTAAAAATAATTCATGTCATATATGAACCTTGATCTTTTTTCTCCTAATCTGATTTCTATAGGTTCCATATAAACTAACCGCCAAGATTTCTTTGATTTTTCAAGACGGTGTTTCTCTGTGTAGTCCTGGCTGTCCTGGAAATCCCTTTGTAGAGCAGGCTGTCCTCAAGCTCAGAGAACGATCTGCCTTTACCTCCCAAGTGCTGGGATCAGGTGTGCGTCACCACCATGCCTGGGCTCTATGCCTGGCTCCAAGATTTCTATCTTGAACTTGTGGGGTTTAGGCCATCCGGGCCACACATAATGGAGCCCAGGAGAGACTGGTCATGCATGGGGTCCAGGCAGCACTGGGTCCCAGGAAAAGCCATAAGATGGCACCACCTAGGAACAGACCATTCAAAGGAAATTCCTAACACTCCAGCCACTGTACATAGGATCACCTGCCAGCATACACCCATCTCTTTTCACGCGGACACCCCTAGACGATAACGATAGCTTGAATTCTGCATGAAAATGGAAGGAGCTAGAAAACATTATTTTGAGTGAGGTCATAGACACAGAAAGACAATTATCACATGTACTCATTCATAGGTGGTTTTTAAACATAAAGCAAAGAAAGCCAGCCTACAAACCATAATCCTGGAGAATTTAGACAACAATGAGGACACTAAGAGAGACTTACATAGATCTAATCTACATGGGAAGTAGAAAGTAGAAAAAGACAAGATCTCCTGAGTAAATTGAGAGCATGGAAACCTTGGGGGAGGGTTGAAGGGGGGAAGGGAGCAGAGAAAAATGTAGAGCTCAATAACTACCAATTAAAAAAAATTCAAAAAAACAAAAACTATTTTAAAATATTACGTGTGTGTATACATACGGTACCATGGAGTACCTAAGGAGGTCAGAGGGCAAATTGTAGACTTGGTTCTGAACTCCAACCATGTGGGTCCCAGGGATCAAACTCAGGCCATCAGATTTGGTGGGAAGCACCTTATCCATTGAGCCATCTCATTGGTTTTCACAGGTCAACTGTGTGTATGCATGTAGCATTTTTTTTTTTAAGAAAAAGTTTCATATAGCCCAGGCTAGTCTATAACTCTATAACTTAATATTATTCCTGAGGATGATCTTGAATTTCCTGGTCCTCCTGCCTCTATCTCTACAGTGCTGGGAAAACAGGTACCATATCCAGTAAGTTTTATGCAGTCCAGGGTAATCTGATCCAGATCTTGTAAAATAAAGGCAAGAACTGTACTATTTGAACTCTATCTTCAGCCCCTCCTAATTCACTTACTTAAACTTGTAGTTCTCTTGCCTCAACCTCTTGCTGCTGAGATTAGAGACATACACCACCATCCTCTACAAAATTTGTATTAATTATTTGTTTATTAATTTATTTGAGATAGAGTGTCAAGTAGTCCAGGCTGGCTTTGAACCCACAATGTAGCTGAGAATGACCTTCAACTATTCATTCTTCACCTCCAAAATGCTGGGATTATAGAGGTGTACCAAACCACACTCAGTTTATGCAAATCCAAGGTTTCCAGCATGCTAAGCAAGCACTCTACCAACTAACTACAGCCTCAGCAGCCTGTAAGGTTTTTTCATTTGTACTCTTTTATTTCAAAAAACAACTTGAATTTAGGGCCTCACAAATGCTTTGCAAGTATATTATTGAGATTATTCCCACTCCAGGTTTAAAAAAAAGATAAAAATCACTTACTCCAGAAGAATATTATTCATATCTTGTGTGAAGAATTTTTTTCTTCCTTCTTCATCAAAAAGTTTGGCAGCCTAGAGAAACATAAGGAAAACAGACAACATAATTCACAATAAACAGTTACTGACATAAATTATCTAACAACAACAATAGTACTACTACTATCAGTAGTATAGTATTTTACTATTATTTTATTTTAGCAGTAAAATACCACAAATTTTGACCCAGTCAGGCAAAGCCATTTGAGATCCAAATCAAACAGGCTATCATGTATGACTGCTGCAGTTGGTAATAACTAATACACACTTGTGGCTTGAAAAGCACTTGAACATTTAAAATCAGTGTCACTGGTCTAAAGTCAAGTGACAACAGGGCTAGGCTCTTTTTCAGAGAGAAAAAGAAAAAAAAAAAGCAAAGTTAGACCCAAGAAGTTTTTTTAAAAACAAAGCATACATTGAATTAATATGGCATGATGGCACATGGAACTAACAGTACCACTTGAGATAACGTAGCTTTCCAAGAGCCATTTAACTAATAACCACAGGGAAATACTATACTTAAAAAGAGAAGCAATGTGAAATGCATTAGCGCTGCCTATTTCTAGACTTAATTGTCATCAGAGGCCATGAAAAGTATAAAGCTGAAAACTGAGTGTCAATCTTGTGATAGATATAATGATTGCCAAAATGCCTAATGTACAAAACGGACATGGCCTTTGAGTGAAATGCATAAAGATCTTCTCGCTCTCATTCAAACACACACACATTTATTTATTTTAAGCCACAGGCTCCCTATGTAACCCAGGATATAGTTTGAGCTTGGCAGCCCTCCTGAATCAGATTGCAGATTATCACCCACCTAAGGATTTCTACAGAATCCTGTGATTATGTCCACTTTAAACTTTATAATCTTAAATGCTAATAATCTTAGGCAAAAATCAAACTTAATACTCAATGTCACAAATATGTATCTATCTAAACAAAAATGCCAGGCAGTAGTAGAGCCCACATTACTTTTCCTGTGCTGAGTGAAACCAGGATGCTGTACATGTCAGGTAAATTCCCAAACACTGAGTTAAGCTCTCATCCTCAAAACACAATTTGTAAAAACAAGATTATTTCTGTTTCCTATAGAATAAAGTCCTTGTTGGTAGGGTGAGTCTATAAACTTTCTAACTTTGTATTCTTCTACTCTAGTCTATACTTTATACTCATTATCATATAGAATCTGCATAAACAGCCAGAAATTGGTAGTATATCTCCTGATCTTACAAATAAGGAACTGCAAACTTACAAATAAGGAGCTGCAAAATGCCCCCAAATCAAATTGCTAGTAAGTTATGCAGCCAAGGGCTGGAGAGATGGCTCAGAGGTTAAGAGCATTGCCTGCTCTTCCAGAGGTGCTGAGTTCAATTCTCAGCGACCACATGGTGGCTCACAACCATCTGTAATGAGATATGGTGCCCTCTTCTGGCCTGCAGGCATCCATGCAGACAGAACACTCGTGTGTGTGTGTGTGTGTGTGTGTGTGTGTGTGTGTGTGTGTGTGTGTGTGTGTGTGTGTATAATAAATAAAAAAAAAAGTTATGCAGCCAAGATTTAGACTAAGGCCTTTGTAAACTGCAAAACTGCCACAGAGCAGACACTGGATGACTGCGGTAGTTTGGTTTCTACATAATTGAGAGCAATAAAAAAAATTATCAAGGAATAAGCACAAACTATAAGCTTGAAAATAACATTGTCACACAGTATTTCCTCTTAACTTGGTGACCAGAGGCAAAGAGCTTTTAAGTGGGAAACTCTGCCATCACTTATGATAATAAATAGACTGAGGAAGTCAAAGGCACAGTTCGCATCAGGAGTCATGAGATGCACACTGGCTGGACAGAGCTGATACAAGAACTTAAGCACACCAGAGTCAAAAGTACCAAGCTATCTAAGTATTTGACATGCTTTAGATAGAAAAGGCAAATCTCCAAGAATATTTCTAGAGTGAAGATTAAGCATATTCAGAGGAAATATTCATATACAAAGAAAGCCAGAATAAAAATGAAACCTGAGAAAAAAGGAGAAATTTAAGTGAAAAGGTTTATCATGAAAGGATACTTTCTCATTACAAAGCAAAAAATGAACATCAAGAAGCTATTTTTCAGAAAAACACAAATGTGTGAGCTCAGGAAAAATTTTTATCTCCTGAAAAAAAACCACCATCTTATATTTCAAAGTAAAACACAAAGAACTCATGGGTATTATAAAAGGCTTGCTTTTGGGCCACCAACCAGCTCCCAAATCGTGTATTATTAATTATGAATGTGCAGCCTTATCTTATGCTCATTTCTAGTTAGATCTTGTAACCTGTTTCTCTTCATCTAAGTTTCGCCTCAGGGCTTTTTACCTTTGTTTCATTCTGTATGTCCTACGCTGTACCTGGCTGGCTAGCAGCTGCCTGGCTAAATTTAAGCAAAGTCTGCCAAAATTGAACACAAAATATTCTATACCTCAGATAAAGGGGGTACGTGTGAGACTGGGTTTGTAGCTAATCAAACTAGCAAATGAGTTCAAGTTGAGGAGAAACCCATGACAGCTATCATGGTGGGAAAGAACTAATGCTTACTATAATTGCTGATTAGCCAGACAAGTAGATCATAAAATAACTAGGGGCTCGTAATGTCACTCAGTAGTAGAACTCTCTCTTTTTTTTCCTAGATAGGTTTTTCTGTGTAGCCCTTGTTGTCCTGGAACTCGCTCTGTAGACCAGGCTGGCCTCAAACTCACAGAGATCTGCTTGCCTCTGCCTCTCGAGTACTGGGATTAAAGGCATGAGACACCACCACCCGGCTAGAGGTAGAACTCTTGCCTAGGATATATGAAGTCGAGGACTTGATTCCTTGGAACTGCAAAAATAATTAACAAAATAAAACTACGTTAAAATAGTTTGAAGCAATCAAGTCCAAGTACACGTCCACAACACAATATTCTCTCCTTTTTCTACACTGTTTTCTTTGCATGTGTCTGCAGCTAATAAAAATTTTATTAGGAGGGACTGGAGTAGTGGCTCAGCAGTTGAGAGCACTGGTTGCTCTTACATCAGACCAAGGTTCAATTCCCAGGGCCCACACAGTGGCATGTCATTGCTGCCTATAACTCTGGTCCTCGGGGATCTCCATGGGCACCAAGAATATACCTGGTATACAGACACACATATAAGCAAAACACTTCATACACATAAAATAAATCCTAAAAAATTTTATTATGAAGTCTATATAAATGTTATTTGTAAGGTAGGGTTTGTAAAATGGATCAGTGGTAAAAGCAATTGCTACTAAGCCTTATAACCTGAGTTTGATTTCCAAAACCCACATGTTGGGAAATGAATGGAGTCCTGCAAGTTGTCCTCTGACCTCCACATGTACACAATAAACTTATGGGTGCATGTGCGCGCGCGTGCGCGCACACACACACACACACAACCAAATATGAAGAAAAATTTATAAGGTAAACTGAAACAAAAAGAATCAACTACAGAGCTTAGAATGAGTGGTAGAGTGACCATCTAACATGCATACAACATTAGGCTCTATCCCTAGCACTAGAAGAAAAAAAAAGCAAGTGTATAGTATAGCCATGTAAAACTAAATTTACTTAAGCCAGGTGGTAGTGGCATACACCTTTAATCCCAGCACTCAAGAGGCAGAGGCAGGTGGATCTCTGTGAGTTCAAGTCCAGCCTAGTACATAGAGTGAGTTCCAGGACAGGCTCCAAAGATACAGAGAAACTCTGTCTTGAAAAACCAAATATATATTTGGATAACATATATATTATATATTTTATATATTTATAACAATATATAAATATTATATATTATAATATATTATAAGTATACATATTATCCAATGTCTATAAGAGGCTATGGAAAATAAGTTGTTGCGACTGTGGGTTGTTTTTGTTGAACTTTATGTTTGTGCAGTGAATAAAAACTGAGAGCATCATTACACTTACTACACGAAGGTCCTCAATGCGTTTTTCAAGGAGCACAGGTAGGCCATCTGGAAGTGTAGGTACCACCTTGGGTAGAACCTGAGAGGTTAAGGTGGGTTGAGTGGTGTTTCCATTTTCTCCCCCTGACTCAGAGAGCGGGCTACCATCAGAAGCAGCATCCAGTAATCTGTCAAAGTCAAAGTCGTCTAACATCTCGAGGGCATTCTCAGCTTCCTGAAACAATTCATGTTCATTTGTGCTAACAAAAATAGGGAGGTCTGGATCAGCACTGTTCAGACCTAAGTCCGAGATGTCATCCCCCAGGGCTGTAGCAGCACAAGAGGGCTTGGTCAGAGAGGAAGTGGTTAGGGTCACAGGGACTTTAGGGTTAGATTCCTTCTTTAATGCATCCTTCTCTTTTTGAAATTTTCGTATCATGGCAGCCAAAGAAAGGGAATCTTTATATCGCTTCTTCTTTTTTTCAGACTTGTGTGAATTGAGAGCCACAACTCTGTAAAGGAAAAAGACTGGTTAGGCTGTGTCATTTAAAAAGTTAATCCCATATGTCAATGAATAAAACAATTAAAATAATCCAGTGAGAGATGGCACAACAAAATCGTCTTTATAGTTTTGTATTAGATTACACTTGCATGATAGCACCGTCTCCAACATTGTAGTAATATGGGCGGCGGGGCTGCGTCCCCAACACCCCAGCCGCCTGCTCGGCTAGCTTATGCCCCGAAATAATTACACAGACACTGTATTCATTTAATCACTGCTTGGCCCTTTAGCTCTGGCCCTTACTGGCTAATTCTGATATACCGATCAACCCATCTCTAATAATCTGTGAGCACCGGTCTTACTGGGAAGATTCTAGCCTAAGTCCATCCTGGGTCGGAGCTGGGGCATGGCGTGCGTCTGCCTGGGAGCTGGAAGCATGGCGTCCCTCTTAGGCGTCTGCCCCCGAGAGGAGAGCTGTCGAGTCTGACCTCACTTCCTCTTCCTCCCAGCGTTCTGTTCTGTTTACTCCTCCCACCTATCTTCTAACCAATGAAATGGGCCAAGGCAGTTCCTTTATTAGCCAATGACCTTCCTCCATCACAACATCTTCTGGATATGTGACAGGTTTCACACAGCCTATGCTGGCCTCAAACCCTTACAAACATCGTTCAGGATGACCTTCAACTACTGCTTCAACCTCCCAAGTCCTAGAAATACACATTTGTGCCACCTCGTTTGACTTAAACTGGTTCTTCAAGATTAAAAAATTGTAATAAACAAGATAGCCAATGAAAAATCTGTAAGTGTAACTGAAACACTAAGTCTCTAAGATGACAAAGTCTCCTGCTTATTAATAGTACCACAACATTATTAAAATGCAGTAGGTCATTATCAAATTAAACAACTAAATACATTAGTGGTGAATATATATTTCTAAAAGGAAACCATAATATTGTGATGTTAATTTCCTATCAGGCTTAATTTAGCATACCCCATTTGTTTGGGCACTTTTTTCCTTGGCTTCTTCTCTTTTTCCCCTTCCTCTTTCCGCTTCCGCTTCTTTACCTCAATATCATCTTCTTTTATTTTGGGAACCTGCAACATGATAAGAGAATATGTCATTTATCCGGATTTTTCCTCTTTGATGTTAGCAATAGAGTACAAGACAGTGGTCTTTTACAGTGTCTGTTAGAATTACTTGGTCAAAGTCTAAGATCTTGGGGATCTATGTTTTCGTTGCTACTGTTGTATATGTGTTTAAGTGTGTGAGTACTGATGCCTGTGAAGCCAAAGGGAGAACATGGGTATCTTCTTCACTGTTCTCTATCTTATTTCAAACAGGATTCTCATTGCACATGGAGCTCACCAATTCAGCTAGATTGGTTAGTAGGCGAACCCAGATATCCTTCTGTCTGTGCCTCTTCAGCGTTTGAATTGCAGATGTGTGCCACCACGCTAGGCTTTAAATAGGCACTGGGAATCCAAATTTGGGGAGATGAGTTGAGCCGTATCACCAGTCTCTCAACTGTGACTTTGATTCAGCTCACTGGGGCCTTAGAGTTTACAGTTTAAATAAGAATTTTAATTATTCCGGTACAAATAAAGTCTCTGACCCCACAGCAGGAAACACCTATGAACAATATTCATTTCTCAGCTATAGTACAACAAAAGAAGTCATTACAAGTTAAATCTGAGGGAAGTTAAAGGCTATGAAAGGTTCTTCTATAGAAAATCCTACTTTCTTGTTTGTTTGCCTGTTTTGTTGTCTTAAGTTATGGAGGAGGCAAGGTCTCACTATAGCACTGTCTGGATATATAGACCAGGCTGACCTTGAACTCACTAAGATCCCCCTGCCTCTGCTTCTCAAATGCTGCAATTAAAGACTGTGTGTGTCTGTTTTTAAATAGTGTAGTGATCAATTCCAGGGCCTTGTACATAGGAAGTAAGCACGCTACCATTAAGCCATAGCCCCTGCCCACACCAACATAATTTTACACATATAATTAAACAATAGTATTTTACTTTTCCTTATGTCCACAGTTGTGGCACAAATAATATTCAAAATATCTAACCTGAGGCCAAGTGTGGTGGTACATGCCTTTAATTCCAGCACTCATAAGGCAGAGAAGCAGGTAATCTCTGCTTACCTGTTAGTTTAAGGCCAGCTGTGTAATGATATTTCATTTGTATTTTAATAAATAGGGCTTGCCTGAAGACTAGAATGCAAAACAGCCACACTAATCAGCCATACAGGCCAGGCAGTGGCACACCTCTAATCCGAGCAGTCACACTAGTTAGTCATAGAGGTGGTGTTGCAAGCCTTTTACTCCTAGCACTAGAGAGGAGTAGAAGGATGGATGGGACGGGAACTCACTCTCTTCCAGTATGAAGATTTCATAGAGGTTAAGAGCTCTCTAGTGTCTAGTGGTTTGGCTGCTTTGCTTTGCTGATCTTCAGATTGAACCCCAATATCTGTTTCTGGGTTTTTATTATTTGTGCTACAATCTTGATTTATACAGTGAGTTCCAAGACAGTCAGGGATAAAAAAAGGAAGGGGGATCTTTTTGGGGCCAACAAAATGGTTCAACAGGTAAAACTGCTTGCCATGCAAACCTGACGGCTTGAGTATAATCCCTAGAGCTCACGGTGGAAGGAGAAATCCAATTCTCAGAAGTATGGCATACATCTGCCCATACTCACACATACTCATCATATATACACATATAATAGTAATGAAAAAGGAATAATCAAAAAATATCCTGGTCTGGTGGTGTAACTTAGAAGAATAATGCTTATTTAGCATATAAGAACTCCCAGGCTCAAATTTTAGCATAGCAAAAATATAAACAAAATAAAACAAAAAGTATATAATATTAATTGTATGTTCTCCTTACTGATGAGATGTCAAACTCACCTTGGGTGGCTTGTGCTTTTGGTTATCTGTAATATCATCTTCTTCAGTATCTGACGTTTGGCGAAACTGAAGAGTGCCAGTGTTGATATAGAAGCCTCCATATTTTGTTGTTAGAGAAGCAGGGACTAATTCGTCATACTAGAGCAAAAAAAGTTTCAAATATATTCTCTTGTCTATAATTATAAAAACATGTCAAAGAATAGCATTTACTGACAATTTCCTTAAATACTAACTGCAAATGCAGCAATCCCACTACTGGGCACACTCCCAAAAGACATGAAATCAGTATGCCAAAAAAATGTGACGGTTCTGTGCTTACAGCAGCATCATTTGCAAAAGCTAAAACACCAAGCAACCTAAGTGTCCATCAGTAAATGAATATTAAAATGTGGTATATTTATACAACAAAACATTATTTGGCATTGTAAAGAAAGTCAGAGCTGGGCATGGTGGCATATGCCTTTAATCCCATCACTAGGGAGGTGGAGGTAGATGGAGTTCAAGGTCAGGCAGGTTTATATAGTGAGTTCCAGGACAACTAGAGCTAGAGAGCAAGACCCTGTCTTAAAGAATAAGGCCAGAAAATACTGCCACTTGCAATATGTAAAGAAATGAACCAGCACAGAGAGATCAGTATCACACACTATCCTTTGTATATGGACTCTAAATATGTTCAGTTCAAAAAGGTACAGAGTACAATGTTAGAGAGTAGGGGTTTGGGATGAGGGCAGAAAGGAATGAAGGAGATACTTGTCAATGATCTTTGTATTTCAAAATAGCTAGAAGGAGGTTTTTAATTTTTCTTACACGAAGAAACTCCATCTTGAAAAAACTAAAAAAAAAATTGTTTGTTTTTGGTTTTTCCAGATGGGGTTTCTCTGTAGATTTGGACCTGTCCTGGAACTAGCTCTCGTAGACCAGGCTGGTCTCGAACTCATAGAGATTTGCCTGCCTCTGCCTCCTGAGTACTGGGATTAAAGGTTTATACTACTTCCGCCCAGCTTTGTTTGTTTTTTCAAGGAGGGGGGGCAGTCCTGGAACTTACTCTGTACACCAGGTTGGCCTTGAAATTTGTACAGAAAACTGGGTGACACTAAAGTATGTTTTCTTAATCAAATGTCAAATTAGAAATTTATTATATAAACCAGGACTTCCACTCTGAGTTCCAAATAACAGTCAATATTCTAGACAGAAAATCCCAGTCTTAATTTACCAATTGCTTACAGTTTTAGTAAAGGCAACACCTCTCTACTCTAAAGGACACTGCTAATATGACTTGCTAAGATACCACAAGTGAACATGATGTACAGTATGCATCATGTTGACAATCATTCCAATCACTCTTACCAGTTTAAACTGTCAGTTACGATCTAGGCAACCAAGTACTGACTATATCACCATGTGAAACCTATACTAATTTGCGAATCATGAAATTTTAACTAGTATTTTCTGGATACCCCAAGTAATCACTGCACACTGCACAAGTTATCATAATCCTAGAGTCATGTGGGAATCCCCTCTGTGTGTTGTGATTATCGTTAATGATAAAGAAACTGTTTTGGTCCTATAGCAAGGCAGAACTTAGGTAGGCAGGGAAAGCTAGGCTAAATGCTGGGAGGAAGAAGGGTGGAGCTAGAGAGACACCATGGAGCCCCTCCAGACTCAGACATGTGAAACTTTGCTTGTAAGCCAATGTCACGTGGCAATACAGAGATTAATGGAGATGGGTTAAATTAATATGTAAGAGTTAGCCAATAAGAAGCTAGAGCTAATGGGCCAAACAGTGATTTAAATAATACAGTTTCTGTGGTTTTATTTCGGGGCTAAGTGGCTGGGTACCAACAAGCGGCCTCCTGCTACACTAGAGGATATCATAATCCTAGGCATTAGAGTAATCTAATTTCCAGATAAAAATGGAAGAACATAGACCTTACCAACATGACAAGCCTTAATTCATGTGCTACAAGACAGAGTAATAATAATTCTTATATGGTGTCCTAAATTCATCTTCTTTTTATAAGAGAAAATAGATGCTAGAGCCAAAGTTACAAAATTTGATTAAAACATACTGGTGATAAAGGCTGTTGCTTAAGATACCACCATTGTAGTAAGGTATGCAACAATAACAAACTAAGTCTGTCTTCTAGGGATCTGCCAAAAAGACTACCTGGCTCCCGTTTTATACATCATTTCAAAATATACCTCCCAAAAAAGAAATTCAGTATGTGCCCATTACTAACAAGTTCTATAGCTAGCAATCTGCCTCAACCATATATTTAAACTCTATAAAATACCTAAATATACATTTAAGTAGATAAATGCAACCAAAGACGATCAACTACCACTACCTGCAAACACATATCCCTGAGAATTAAAATTACATTAATTAAAATCAGTTAAATAAGTACAAATTAAAATCAGCATACCTATGCGCTAATGTATAAATACCATAAAAATGTTGAATTGCAATAAAGAATATTTAAAATACATAGTATTTTTTTTACAAAGATATACATGTTGAATGTTTATTAGATACAGAATTTCTTGACTACAAAAGAAATTTCCTATTTACTTTCTGATGGATGACATTTGGGGAAAATTTATCTTGTACTTCATAATGATCTTGTGCTTTATTGCTGAGTTATAAGCATAACTGATTTGTTTATGTACTGTATGTTGTATATGTGTGTACGAGGGTGCACTCGCCTGTGCATGAGTGTATGGAGGCCGGAGGTCTATGTCAGGGATCTTCTTCAGTCTCTCTTCCTCATTTTTTTAAGACAGGGTCTCTCACTGAACCTGGAACTCACTAATTTGTTCAGATTGGCTGATTGGTGAGTCCCCGAATTTGCCTACCCAATGCTGTGCACTGCAGTGGCTAGCTTTTATGTGGGTACTGGAGATCCAAATTCAAGTTCTCATGCTTGCATGGGAGGCCCTTTTTCAACTGAGACATCTCCATAAATAATTCTTTTAAAAGCTAGAAAAATAAAACCAAAGAAATCCCAATAACAAAAAATTTCCTGTTTAAGTCTTATATCCAGAAATGCTAATTCAATAAATCGTAGTTAGGACAAGCATATCAGGGGGCTGGAGAAATGGCTCAGTGGTTAAAAACACATATTGTTCTTAGAAAAAACCCAAATTCAATCCATGGCACCCACATCAGGCAGCTCATAACTTTCTAGAACTCCAGTTTCAAAAAGCTCACACCTCACTGATCTCCTTGAGCACATACACACACATGAATAATAAAAATTTTTAAAAGTTAAGACAAGCATATCAATATTTTCCATCCTTGACTAAACTTAATGTAACTATTTTCAGCATTTGGTTAGAACTCTATTCCTTTTCCCATATATGTACTTATATGTGTATTAGTGACTGTGCTTATGCGTAAGAAAGTGCAGGTACTTGTGTCAGTGATGTACTTATGTGTGTCTATTGACAATGTGTGCATTTGTGCTCATGGTTTTTGTTTAGCTTTTCTTTTTCTTTGGCTATCCTGGAACTCACTCTGTAGACCAGATTGGCCTTTGTTGTAATAGGGGCAGCGGGGCTGTGTCCCTGGCACCCACCCACCCACGAGGGGCTGTGTCCTGCCACCCGACTAGCTTTACCCGAAATAATTACACCGAAACTGTATTCTTTTAAACACTGCTTGGCCCATTTTTATCTTGATGGAGGAAGCTCATTGGTTAAATAAAAAGAAACTGCTTGGCTCTCATTGGTTAGGAGATAGGTGGGAGGAGTAAACAGAACAGAACGCTGGGAGGAAGAGGAAGAAGTGAGGTCAGACTCCGCAGCTCTCCTCTCCGGAGCAGAAGCTTCAGAGAGACGCCATGCCCCAGCTCCGACCCAGGATGGACTTAGGCTAGAATCTTCCCGGTAAGACCGGTGCTCACAGATTATTAGAGATGGGTTGATCGGGATGTGAGAATTAGCCTAGAAGAGGCTAGATAGGAATGGGCCAAAGCAGTGTTTAAAAGAATACAGTGTCTGTGTAATTATTTCGGGTAAAGCTAGCCGGGCAGGCGGCTGGGGTGTTGGGGACGCAGCCCCGCGGCCGCTCATATTACTACATTATCTAGCCTCTTCTAGGCTAGCTCTCGCACCTGGACTAGCCCATTTCTAATAATCTGCTGTAGCCCACGAGCTGGCTTACCAGGAATGATCTTAACCTGCATCTGCCTGGAGTGGGAAAATCATGGCGACTCTCTGACTCAGCTTCTTTCTCCCAGCCTTCTATTCTGTTTACTCCACCCACCTAAGGGTGGGCCTATCAAATGGGCCTAGCAGTTTCTTTATTGCTTAACCAATAAAATCAACAGATTGATATATGACACTCCCCCATCAGGTCTTGAACTCAGAGATCTGCTTGCCTCTGCCCCCTGAACGTGGGAATTAAAGGTGTGTGCCACCACTGCCCAGCAGTGTGCTCGTGTTCAAAAACAGAGTCCCATATATCAAACAGGTCCCAGAATGCCCTCAATTTGCTATGTACTCAAGAATAATCTTGAGCTTCTGATTTCTCTGTGTCTACTTTACCACACTGGGACTGCAGTGTACAACACTATGCTTTTATCTTTTTTAAAACTTTACTTCTTGCTGGGTGACAGTGGCTCACGCTTTTAATCCCAGCACTCAGGAGGCAGAGGCAGGTGAATCTCTGTGAATTACAGGACAGCCAGGACTACACAGAGAAACCCAAACTAGAAAAACCAAACCAAACAAATAAACAAAAATTATTTCTCAGTTTGGGCAAGGAACAATGATTTCTCCAGGAATTAATGCTAACTATGCACCTGAAAATAAGCAACTATTAGTCTCAAAGATTCTCACAGGACCTGAAAACACAGAAAGCTACATGTAATGGTCTACTACTTTATTGGCAAATCAGAACTTGCTGGCCTAGCTCAGCCTAACAGTTTTGTTACCCCAACTGCCAGAAATGAATTCTGCGTTTTTTAAGTGGTAGGAAAAACATCAGATTAAGTATTTTATGATGCATGAAAATTACATGAGTTTAAATTTCACAGTCTATCAGTAAAGTTTACTTTTAACACTGCCACATTAATTCACTTATATAGTCTCTATGACTGTTCACATGCCACAGTAGGAAAATAGCTGTAACAGATACCAGATGGCCACAGTCTAAAATATTTACCACATGGTCCTTTAGAGATAGTTTGCCAAAACCTGGCCTATGATAGCAATATAGTAACAACTTACCATGAACAAGTCAACATTAAAAAATGTAAATCTATAGTATTTTTTTAAAAAAAAACTTCAAGCTATAAAAACAGCTTTAAAAGGCACAAATAAAAATATGTTGAAATATTTTAAGTTACTTTGTCTTGACTTCTACTGCCAAGAGCTTACTGCTATATTAAAGATATACTACTCACAGCCTCTGAGTTATCAATAAATGGATCTGTTTCATCATAGCCAAAGCCTATATCAATTAAATCTTGTAGCCGATCCTTCCGGTGTTTACGGGCTTTCCCACCCTGCAAAGAAGAAATAAATACATCAGATTTATTCAATACCTGTACTCTTTCCATAAATTTAAGAAAAGACCTAGTAGAAGAATTCACATTAATTTTAGTAGAGAAACCTTCTGGATATTCACATTTACAGATTTAAATCCAACTATGATTTTTAAGCATCCCTGCACCATCTCCCCATCCTGTTTCTCTTTGTAGTCAGGGATAGAGGAAAGGAATGCACGAAAAGGAAGAAGAGGAAGATGAAACTGTTGACAAGGGCCTACACATGTTCCTTCTAAGCCACAGTGGGCTTTACAGAAAGGATGAAAGGAATATGTTCTCACAGTGTGGCCTTCAATGCAAATTAAATGTTTAAAGATTGATACATTTTTAAAAAATTTATTTATATAGTGTTCTACCTACATGCCTACACACCAGAAGAGGGCACTATACTTCATTATAGATGGCTGTGAGCCACCATGTGGTTGTTGGAAAACTGACGACCTCTGGAAGAGCAGTCAGTGCTCTTAACCTCTGAGCTATCAACCCAGACCCAAGATTGATACATTTAATGCAATGTATCTTTAATAAAAACTAAATGCAAAAAAAAAAATGGTGCTTGAGGGAGAAAAGGGCTACATTGGAATAATGAGCAATGCCTCTAAGGCAGTGCACTCCCTTCAGGATAACTTCCAAAGGTAATTCTATCTAAGTGCTGTTTGGCATATATACTGACACTGAAACAACCAAAACTGTTAAGCTGTAGTTAAATGATACTTTAATAATTTTGACCTCAAAGTCTGTCATTGTTTTTATTTTCTTTTTCTCTACCTTCCTTCTCAATCTCTCCATTTTAATTTTTGCCAGAGTTGGAGTAAAACCAAGATTATTTCTGCTTCAAGAATTAGTATTTCTACTTCAAGTCTCTCTTGAGAGACTTTGTTTAAAAGTTGAGTCACACCTCCAGCTTCCTTCTCATTCTGTCCGGTCTAAAAAGCTGTTTTGACCCAAATGTATTCAATTCCTTGGTTTGTCTCATTTCCCTTAAGTTTACCATTACCACATCTAATGACTATTTAAAAAATACCACTTTCTATAATCTCCTGCCTCAGAAACAGCCTTATTACAAGACAAAAGGCTTTCTGCATGTTAAACGTGACTGCCTACCTACCTTTCTTTTATAATTTTCTGACATGAGCTTTTAGTCCATTGAAATTCCTGTCCTAAGCGCATGTGCTCATCTTTCCTCAGGCTTTCACTGTATATGGCCTCTTACTCCTCAATGAATCCTGCTGCCTCTCACAGCTCAGTCTGAGTTTGAAAATTTTCTCTAGGACACTAATTAAAATCATAACCACTCTTTTCTGCTCAAAGAATACTTTCAGAGCAGGGGAAGAAAGTACAACTATGTGACAACAATTTGCCTGAAGAAATCAAATCAAGCCGGGCAGTGGTGGTGCACGCCTTTAATCCCAGTCCTCGTGAGGCAGAGGCAAGTGGATCTCTGTGAGTCTGAGGCCAGCCTGGTCTACAGAGCTAGTTGCAGGACAGGCTCCAAAAGCTACAAAGAAACCCTGTCCTGAAAAACAAACAGAAAAACCAAAGCCAAACAAACAAACAGAAAAAAACAAACAGCACAGTCTGTATGTGATGAGCAAATACAAAAGAACAAACATCTTATTGGTAATTAATTTAGGAGCATGTATATCAAGGTTATCAGCTTATTCCAACTAAAAATGATTGTTGTTAGTGCTCAACGGAGCAGAATTGTAGTGCTATTAAAAAGGTGTCAATTCTTTTCATTTTAAATGTGAATCTTAAAGAGGTTATCAAAAAGAATTAACTAAAGCCTTGACTATAATATTAATTTGTAATCTCACCAAAAATTCTACCTATAACAGCATCAAATGGCATAGCTATAAATCTTATCAACTATGGCATAACCATTCAATGCTACTGATCATTGAAAAACCAATATGGCAAAAGACTGTAAATACAGAGAATAAGAAAAGCAATTTGTTAAATCTTATTTACAACTCGGGTTATTCACAGAAACAGCATTAAGAATATTCATTAAACTTCTGAGGGCCAACAGTGATGGCTCAGTGGTAAAGGCATTTGCTGCCAAACCAGAAAACAAAGCTTGATCCCCAAGACCTACATAGAAAGAGAAAAAAGATAGTTTTCCTCTGACATCCACACATGTGATGCGCATGTGTGTGCCCAAACACACACTGCAAAAAGTACATATTTTAAATTTAAAATTAAATTTAAATTTAAAAACAGGTAGCTGAACAGAGATGGTTCAGCAGTTAAGAGCACTTGTTGCTCTTGCAGAGGTTTGATTCTATCACCCACAAGGCAATTTACACACATCTCTAATTCCATTCCCACAGCTGGAACTTGCTATGTAGCCTAGGTTGTTCTTAAAACTTGTTTTCCCTACCTCAGCATTCAAATACTAAGATTACAGGCATGTAGCATCATGTCTGTCTTGGAACAACATATTCAACAGATGCCCAAAAGGAGCATATACACTGTGAATTTAAAACATTAAAATATTACCTAAAGGAACTCATGACAGACTGGCAATGTGTCCTCTCTTCTACACATACCTATTGTGAGTCATTCTCTTTTTCAGGAGACTATTCCTGCAATACAATCAGCCTCACTCCATGATTTTCTAAATCCTTTTATACTGTGCAATTTACACATCAAGTAGACCTTATAAAAATCAGATTTGTATGGAAATAAATTCTTAAAATCTTCCATTTTGAGTCAGGTATGGGGGGCACACGACTTTAATCCCAGTATTGGAGACAGAAGCAGGTGGATCTCTGTCAGTTCAAGGCCAGCCTGCTCTACAAATCCAGTTCCAGGACAGCTAGGGTTGTTACACAACAAAACTTCCATTTTGCTCCATCAAAAATGAAGAGCCCTCTTTAAAGCTCCTTGTCCAAGCACTCCACAATGACTCAGGCTATTACTGAGTCACTAGTACTGACTTAACCTGATAATCAGTATCTCAGGCCAATGTGCGATTACAACATTAGTAAGCTGAAACACAAACAAGACATTCCTAGCACTGGACCCCCACTGCCATTGTGACAATAAGTGACATTCACTGATCACTTATGGCAGACAGAGCAAGCAGGACATTAATTCATAAGATTCAAGTTTTACAACCAGAAGAAAACACCCTGTTTATAATTATAGTTTCTCAACTTGTACCAAAGCCCTCTACAATTGCGCCTTTTTATATCCATGCTGATTTCAACCTTCCAATAAAAAGGCATACAGTTTTTTTTTAAAGATTTATTTAGTTATTATGTATACAACATTCCATGTATGCCCGCATGCCAGAGGAGGGCGCCAGATCTCCTTATAGATGGTTGTGAGCCACCATGTGGTTGCTGGGAATTGAACTCAGGACCTTTGGAAGAGCAGGCAATGCTCTTAACCTTTGAGCCATCTCTCCAGCCCCCTTTTGTTCTGTTTTGAAAGACAGAGTCTCTCTATGTAGCTCCGAATGTCCTGGAGCTTGTGATGTAGACCAGTTTGAACTCACAGAGAGCCACCACATCCAGTCTAGTTGCAGACCAATGTTACTCTATACTAAATTCACTGGAATCTGTGTTTTATGAGTAGAATTCATTTTGTAATGATCTTTAAAACTTTGCCCAAACTTTTTCCAAAACTTTATCAAGCTGAGTCCTAGGGACCATGTATAAGAAAAATGGAGGAAAAACAGACCTGGGGAAGCTCCCCAAGTACCCTAACTTCTCAGGAGTTATGGCTCACCAATGAGTGATATAATTCTTAAAATGATTGCAGGTTTTTACAATATCTACTTCCCACTATCATACCCAAGGGGACTGTTGAAAGTATTTCACAATTGATTGTGTTGTGAAATCACTCATCAGAATGTATGAAATTATTTAAATCAATCAATATAATTATTTATTTTTTTATTTTTATTTTATTTTATTTTTTTTCGAGACAGGGTTTCTCTGTGGGTTTGGAGCCTGTCCTGGAACTAGCTCTGGTAGATCAGGCTGGTCTCTAACTCTCAGAGATCCACCTGCCTCTGCCTCCCAAGTGCTGGGATTAAAGGCGTGTGCCACCACTGCCTGGCCATCTGTGAAGTATTTCTTATGCTCAGAGAGGAACCAGAACAGAAGCCTCATTCTCCACTCACTCAGGTGTTAAAGTGCCAAGAGTAGTTAAAGCCTTAGGGGCATAGGAATAGGAGCTTTCTATGGCTATTTATACTAAAAATTGGAGAAAAAATACTATATAAAAACTATATTTTTAGCCGGGCGATGGTGGCGCACACCTTTAATCCCAGCACTCGGGAGGCAGAGGCAGGCGGATCTCTGTGAGTTCGAGACCAGCCTGGTCTACAGAGCTAGTTCCAGGACAGGCCCCAAAACCACAGAGAAACCCTGTCTCGAAAAAAACAACAACAACAACAACAAAAAAAAAAAACCTATATTTTTATAATATTTATATATTTTCTATTAAAATAAGAACTAATGTGTTGTTGCATATAAACAGGATATACACGACTTACGGTAAATATAACACAAAAAAGTTTCATAGTGATTCTCTTAAAAGGAAGGAAGGGTGATGAACTGCTACACCAAGAGAACAGTTCCCCACCGAGGAGGAGCGGAACAGGGTTAGAGCTGCAGCAGAGCTGGATGTGCTGCCTGTTCCTGACCATGTGGGCTTAAAGCCTCCTTTGTTCATCTGTGAGATACAGTAAATATTTCTTACATTATCGCCTTTTATTGTGAGATTTGTTAAGCAAACTGCCTAGATTCTAGAAGGGCTATAATGAATGCAGCCTACTAACACCGTCAGTCACACCAGTAAATCTGTCTGGCTGTCAAAACCATTCATTCAGCTTCAATTTGTGAGATCAAGATAAGTAAGCAGTTGCTATTTATAGGCCCTCCCAACTAACTGCACAAAGAAATCAGGCCAATAGGGTAAAATGACTGAGGTGAACACTATACTCACATATTTCATTTCAAACTTCTTAGCCAACATTTCCACTTCTTGCCTCTCCTTATGCTCATCATCAAATGGGTCTTCTGCATGAACAAGCTTCTTCTGATTCAAAGGAAATGGGGAAAGAAACAGAAGTATTACAACTACTTCAACTAGACTGCCATATACTAATCACATATCAACTACAGTTCAGTATAAATAAGTAGCATATCAAATAGATATTCAGTACTATATATTCTATAACTACATCCATTGTATTATTTTCCAGACTGGAATCTACCTTTAAATTTCAATGAACATAAATAGGTTAAAAGTATTAAAAGCAATCTTTTTTTTTTAAATGATAGCTCACAGAAGGAAAGTATCTGCAGTTGATAGACTTACACACACTGTACTAAGAATTCCAACATCAAAACTGACTCCACTTGCAAAATAACCACATGACCATCCCATCCCAAATAAAGCAATCTCTCCCTAGTCCAACACAGGTAAAAATGAAAATATGAATTTTATTTTGATATTATCCCCAAGAGCTAACTGATTCAGCCATGGATAGCCCTAAAAAGGTATCCAAATTATTAGAGAATCAAGATTCATCATATGCTTACAAGTTATTACTTAAGTATCTGCAAGGGACCCTGGCTTTCTGCTGAGACTTAGAATCAATAACTTTTTATATTGCCTGTCTCCTGTCAATGGATATCCATTCAAGGAAAAGACAAAGCTAAAAAAAAAAATGCAATAGCTGACCATGGCTTCCTACTAACAGTGTAGAATAAAACGCCATTCTAAAATACACTTTAAAACAGACACACTCACACACTATGACCAAGGATCCTATATTCACCAGCCACTCGCCAAAACAGATAAAACTGTATCCTTTCTTGACTTTACTATGTTTTCAAAAAACTTTTAATGTATTATTATTATTATGTGCTGCATGATGGAGGGGGTGGAGAAGTGCACACACGTGGAGGTCACAGGGCAACTTTGTGTAGTTGATTCCCTCCTTGTACCTTTCTGTGGATTCTGGGGATTGAACTCAGGTTGCCAGGCTTGCTCTGACCTGAAGTGCTGTTACAGCAGTTATGTTTTATTTATATATAAATATATATATATATGTTTTAAAAGGCAGAGCTACTTTTAAAGAAATACAATTTTTATCCAATTTCAGAAAATTTACTTTGAAAGTAAATTTGGTTTTGTTGTTTGCTTCTTTTGATTTTTGTTTTGTTTTGTTTTTGGTGACAGGGTCTTACTATGAAGCCTGGAATGACCTGGAACTTAGTTAGATCAGGCTAGCCTCGAACTCAGAGATCCTTCTGATTCTCTCTCCTGTGCGACTAAACTATGTACAACCATACCCCTCTCAAAGTAAATTTTAACAGGGGTTTTTGTTTGTTTTGTTTTTTAAAGACAGGGTTTCTTTGTGTGTAAGCCCTGGCTGTTCTCAAACTCACTTTGTTGACCAGACTGGCCTTGAACTCACAGAGATCCTCCCGCCTCTGCCTCCTTGGATTAAAGTCCTGAGGATTCATTTTTTTAACCTGATGAAGCAGCTTCAAATAATTAAAAGTATATTACAACCAAGACAAAGACCTGAATTTAGTACTAAGGTGTTTCATCCTAGATAGAAAGACCAATACACATAATCAGCCTAAAACAAGACAGGGAAACATGGATAAAGAGAGGTTTCATCCTTCCCAGCATATCAAAATAAAAGAGGGGGGAACTCCTTAGATTTTAAGGAGTTGATTTTAGAATTTCTAAATGTAATAATAAATATTTAGAGAATATCTTCTCCTAATTGGCATTATGAATAAAAAATATTAAAAAAACCAATTGAAAACAAACTAGCAAAGTGAGACTGGTAAGGAGTAAAACTGCTACATTGGGGGCACAGCAGTCCCCTGGCACTGATGCAAGCAATCAGTATCTGTTGTCATAAACTATCCCCTCCCACCACTGAGTAGTTCAAATACTAAATCCTTATTAGTATGATCAGGATTTTATGACAGTTTTATTGAACTCAGAGCCTTTCACTTGCTGACTTATTTTATATATGCAAATACAAACACAAATTTTTACTAAGAATCACTTTTTTTAAAAAAAAGATTTTTATTTTTTTATGTACATTGGGGTTTTGCCTGCACATGTGTGAGGATGACAAATCCCCAGAACTGGAGTTACAGTTGTGAACTGCCATGTGAGTGCTGAGAATTGAACCTGTGTCCTTTGGAAGAGCAGCTAGTTTCCTTAAACCTTCAGCCATTTCTCTATCTCACCTTTAAATGTTATTCTAGAATTTTTTTCAAGACAGGATTTCACTACAGTCTAGACCTCAAAACTCACAATCCTGCCTCAGTATCATGAGTATACCATGCCCAGTTTAATCTAAAATATTTTGTGTTATTTTACACAGGCATTGAAATCTATCTCTTGTTTACATGTGGTCCATAAAATTAAAATAAACTCACTTCTCCTTTACCTTTAATGCCTGCAGTCCAAGCACTCAGGAAGCTGAGGCAAGAAGTCTGACAGAAGTTTGAGGCAAACCTGGCCTACACAGTGAGACCTTAAGTACAATCCCCTACCCCACCCCACCCCCGCCAGGTGAAACAAATTTCAAACTATCAGCTATCTATGAGTAAAATCAATGCAATGGTTTTCTCCTTTGATCTCAGTAGCATGTTCAAATCTTTCAAAGGTCTTATCCAACATATGCAAGTGACAAGCAACCGAATAGCACAGAAGTCTGTAACAGTACAGTTACATCACCATCATTATCGCTTGTTTTTCTCTTCATAGGAAATATTTAACTCATTATGTTCTCAAAATAGGTGCTCAGGTTATCTGATTCTTGGTTTGCTAAGAACTGAGCTTTTTTCTCTTATGTATTTATAAAGTCCAAAACTTACTCCACAATGCACTTTCTCCAGCAATGGCGAACAAACTAATCTTTCAGGATAGGAATGATTCCAATGTCTCAGAACCACCTAAACTACCATAATTATATCATAATACCACAAAGAGAGCAAGGAAAAGGGCTGACCTAATATGCAAGGTGATTTTGCTTTTTAGAGTTAGCCAAAATATGCTTTTCCTCATAAATACAGAAAAACTCCAACTGTATTTCCACTAATTGGGATTGCACTCTTAATTTAGCAGGTCTGAAGGGGCTTATTTAAATGCACCCCAGTACAGATGGTATTTACACAGAACATTTTCAACAGTCCACAGCTACCAACTTTCAGTTAACAAATCTTGTTCACAAACATACAGCTATTTAAAAAATCTGGAGACTTTTTCTTCTAATTCTGCTTAGCCTACTACAGGTACATTATTCACTTCCAGTAATTCAAAATTAAAATTATTTTGGAAAGATTATAACTCCAAAAATAAAATTAATCTGCGTCAGGCCTGGTGGTATACAGACCAGTAATCCCAGCTACTCAGAAAGCTAAAACAGCAAGATCATGAAGTCAAGGCCAGCTTAAGCAACTTAAAATTATCTTGTCTCAAAACAAAGACAGAGGTAGACTTGGAGTCCTGTCAATGATCTAGCATATCACTGACCCTTGGCGTGATTCTCAGCATTGGAAAAATAAAATGAAAGACTTCCTAGAGGAGGAAATTTGGGGCTTCCCACTTTCTAGACATTCTAATGCTCTTTTGCATTCCAACTGGTCACTCTTCTAGGATTTCCCTTTATGGAGCCATCACAATTCATTTACAAAGGTGTTATTTATACATTAGTAGGTAATAAATATATCAAGTAGGACTAATCATAGGAAACAGTAGCAAACTCCTGCTACAAAAGTATACAGCATTAAAAAACAAAACAAAAGAATAACAACCTGAAACAGAGTAACAACCTGGTCTACAGAGCAAGTTCCAGGGCAACCAGGGATATACAGAGACACCCTCTCCAAAGACCAACAACAAAAAATAAAAATAAAAAATAAAATTAAAAAAAAGAAAAAACCCAACAAAACAAAAAACAAACACCAGGATAAATTCTTTTGTGGAATTACAAAAGATATATGCTTGAATATATAATGAGAAATCTGGATCACTAGATCCCTAAATTGATAATATATATGAAACAAACACAAAAATTAAGACCAATTTATCTGTCTCTTAAAACATGAAAGTATAGCCATGTACCATGCTTTCAGGTTCGGGGAAAGATCACATACACAATGATAAATACCACAGAGTCTAACTAAATAGCAGGTTAAATGGTTAAGTACCGTATAGCTAACTATATAGGTGGTTAAAACACCTAGGTTAGCTGGGCGTGGTATCCAACACCTTTGATCCCAGCACTGGGGAGGTAAAGTCAGATGGATCTAAAGTGGTAGTCCAGCCTCATCTACAGAGTGATTTCCTGGATAAAACTGCTACACAGAGAAACCCTGTCTCAAAAAAGCAAAACTAAAGCAAGCAAACAAAAAATCCCACCCAGGTTAAGTGAACGTACTTTCTACAGTGTTTGCACAATGACAAAACACTAACTAGCATTAAGTATTTTTACCTAAAGATGGTTTTTGTCCTGCCGTTTTGTTACACTTATTTGTGTGTGTATATGTACACCCTGCAGAGGATAATGGTTCTCTCCTTCCACCATGGGGGTCCTGGGGATGGAACTCAGGTCTTCAGGCTTGGCAGCAAGTGCCTTTACCTGCTGAGCCATTTTGTCACCCAGTTCTGGTCTTTTGAGTCAGGGTCTCACTAATGTGGCCCTGAACTCTCCATCCTTCTAACCCCAGCCTCCAGAGCGCTGAGGTCACAAACTAGCAAGCTCATCTACAAAATGTTTTGAATCTGTAACTTAGCAAATTATAAAAACCGAACCCCTTATACTAACAAGTCAAATATAATTTCTTTGAAAAATGCTTCAAATTAAGACTAAAAAATGACTTTTTTTTTTTAAAGAGCTCTGGTCGGGCAGTGGTGGCGCACTCCTTTAATCCCAGCACTCGGGAGGCAGAGGCAGGCGGATCTCTGTGAGTTCGAGGCCAGCCTGGACTACAAGAGCCAGTTCCAGGACAGGCTCCAAAGCTACAGAGAAACCCTGTCTCTTAAAAACAAAAACAAAACAGAGCTCTGAATGGAGTCTACAGAACAAAATGTTATGTGAAAGTGACCAAAATGGTCACTACCCCCCAAATTTCATTTTGTCTGAAAACATTTAATAATGATGGCTGCACAACAATACTTATAACTAGCCATCAGAGGATTATGATACAAAATGAACACAGGCTAATGATATTTTTTCAACGTGAGACTTTTGATTAAGAGTCCTTCATTGCAATAACAAAGATAGTTGATGAAAGATACTAATGAATTATGGAGTCCATTAGACCTGCTAGAAAGCCCAGCCTAATAAAGAGCATAGTCGCTAAACTAGAGGACAATTGTATGTCTGTCTGCCTCTGTCTCTTTCCCACCTCCTCCCTCCTAAAGATCACCAACCCACAACAATAAAAATTACAGTCACCGGCAAACCGCTGTCCTAATCCCCATTGTTCAGCGCTTTCCTCAAAGGCATACCTATGTATTTTCCTGTTTTTCTTTTTTATATAAATTCAAAGCCAACGTTTTTCCCATCACTCTCCAAAAGACTACACCGGACAAATAACCCCGATTCGAACTAATAATAACACTCAAATAATATGATTAGACAGCCACCGAGTAAGACAGGAGACCTTTCCATTCAAAGACAATATGAACAAACTCAACACACACACAAAGCTAACAATATTTACCAACACGAGTGCAACCACATTAACGAATCCACTTTTTCATTCCTAAGGTGGAATCTTTAGTTTCTGAAAATGTTTAAATTCTCTTAAATCCCCTTCAATCAAGGAAAATAAACCACCCGGCCACGAGCCCATCTCAGCAGCCCTGGCGCCCGGTACAGCTGGGTTGAGGAAGGATGAGGATGAGCCGAGAAGGGGTCACACAATCTCTCCGCTTCAGACCGGGGGGCGTGTCCCCCAAGGTTTTTTCGCTTCCCTTCTACCGGAACGACAGATGGAGTGCCACAAGAAGCTAGCCGCCCGGCTCGCGGGGCCTCGGGATTTGGTGTGGGGAACAGAAAGGAAAAGGAGGGAAAAAAAAAAGCTGAGGTTTCGAAAGGTGCAGAGGAAAACCGGCTCGGCGCGGTGTGGAAGGGGCAGCCTCGGCCACCCAGGTGGGCCGAGCCGCACAGCTCCCGCCCCGTCTAGCCGCCCGGCCCCCGCCACCCCACCCCCGGGGTGAGCGAAGTGCAGAGCAGCCCGGGCAGGCGGCCGGTCCGGAGGCACCCGGGCTGTGGGGCGGCCGGGAGGGAGGGACCCTCTGTACCCGTTGTTCTCCGCACAGCAGCAGCTCCGGGTAGCTGAACTCCACGCAGCTTTCGTCCGTGGGGTCCTTGAGCACCAGCTCCAGGCGAACCGTCTCCTTCGGCGGTCGCGGCGGCGGCTCCGCCCGGGCAGCCGAGTCCCGCGGCGGGGCGGTCTGCAGGGACAGCGGCGGCGGCGGCGGCTCGGGCCGCGGGGGCTCGCGCTGCAGCGCCATGGGCGGCTCGGCGCGGCTGACCTCGCGCTGGGGGAGCGGCTTGTCGCGCGCCGGGTGCTGCGCGTCAGCGCGGGGGGCCGACTCCGCCCGGGCCGGCTCGCGGTACGGCTGCGGCGGCTCCAGGCGGGGGGGCTCGCGCTCGGCGCCCGCGAAGTCGGCCTCGCGCCGCCTCACCGGTGACAGGCTAATGAACGCGACTCTGCGCGGCTCCGCCATCCCCACTGTTCTGGCCCTCGGCGCTCGCTCGAGCCGGCTCTCGCCTCGACCCTGCACGGCGTGCCTGCCCGCCTTTCCTTCCGCTCTCCGTCGCTTTTCTTCCCTCCAGCACCCTCAGCCGCCTCCACGGACGCCACCGTGAGTGCGAACCGGGTCCCTGTCCCCGCTACTACGTTCTGATGAGCTCCACCGCCATCGCCAGGGTCGCCGCAGCCGCCATGTTGGGTCCCCCACATAAATAGAAGCAGGCCGCTGAGCGGGCGCATGCGCACACCGGAGACGCTCGCGTCCACAGTCGTGGCTGTTGCTCAGTTTTCCTCCCAACAGTCTGGAGTGCCGACAGCTCGGCGGAAGTGACGTCACATGTGGCCCTGTCTCCGTAGCAACGGAGACGCTATTTCTGCTTTGGCTTCGAAGGAGGGGTTTGGGGTTCCCGGAGTGATTTCCTCTGTTCGCCCGGAAACCGAGGCGCGCTCGCGGATCCCTCAGGGTGAGCGTTGCGATGTGCCTGGGAACGACCCAGACATGGCGCCGCGTCCCGCTCGTCGACGGCCTTTGGCTCTCGGCCCCGGGAAGCAGGGTTGTCAGCTGAGGACTCCGGGTGGACCCTGGAAAGGGTGAGGGACTCGCGGCCTAGCCCCTGATCCTGCCCGCCCGGTGCCCAGTCGCCAGAGGTGTCCAGGGTAGAAAGGCAAAGACTAGACTCGCCCCAGACCCCTCCCGCGGGCGCCACGCTGCCTCCCACACCGCCGCCGCCTACACTTCTCCCCAGCCGCTTTGCGCACGGCGGGGAGACTCTCGGTGACGCGCAGCGGTTGGGAAATTGAACTGGCAAACGAACAGTTCGTGAAGACTTGAACGTCTTAGCAGAGTTTGTTGTTATTTTAGGAGACTCGTTCTCGGGGGGAGGTGGATGACGACTTTGAGGCTCATTTCTGAGTGAGAAGGAGCGCTGATTAGGCTTCGCTGTTATACCCATGGGAACCGAATTGTGATTCGGATTTTAAAGGATGAGAATTACTGACCGTTTTAATCTATTCAGTAGAAAGTGAATTTGAAGACTTTTGTTTTCCACATCCTCAAGGAAACCCAAGCTTGTTAATTGCCTTAGCTGTATTAGATGTTGAGGAGCTGAGTCAAAGTGACATCATTTTTTTTAACAGGCTGGTATTGACTCAGAATTCTGTTCCTTTCCAAAGATGCGCCATTTGATGATGGAATGTTCATCCCGAAAGTTCCTCCTCATTCTAATACAGGCGTGGAGGCACAGGAAGAGGCAGGCTGTGCGACTTCAACACAGTCTACATAACCAGCTCCAGCCCAACTAGCACCTCTTTTTGGTTTTTGCTGGCAGGGTTTCTCTGTGTAACAGTCCTGGCTGTCCTGGAACTCACTCTGTAGACCAGGCTGGCCTCGAACTCACTGAGATTCTCCTGCCTCTGCCTCCCAAATGCTTAAAAGTGTGTGGCACTCCAGACTCAGGTGGAACTCTATGATACAAGGCCCGCCTAGTGGACTTAGTGAGTTCCACGCCAGCCAGAGCTGGGAGACTTTGTCTGAAAAGGAGGAGGAAGAAAAAAAGGAAAGAAGAAACAAATCTCTTCTAGCTCTAAAATGCTGTATTATTTCCTTGACACCATGCTTTACCTACAACATTCCTTCCGCCACCACCCCCAATTTTGATTGAGATCTCTTATTTTGGACTGAGGCACTTAAATGACCTTTCTGTCCCCAGACTCTATTTCTGCCAGTCTTACAATAGGGCAATTAATGTTTCCGAAACACTTTTTGTTGTATCATTCTCTATTCCAGCTCCAATTGAGCTGCAAAGTGAACTCTATACCTGTGTTCAGTAGCTACAATTTATCCCAGAGCTTTGGGTCAGTCTGTCCTTGAGCCAGCTCTTCTGTGTGTATACTGTTCATCCAACTTTATCATCTGCTGGGTGCTTTCCCGGTCCACAGTAAGAAATAGATTCTAAGCCTTGACATAAACACTAAAACCAGCACTCAGGAGGCAGAGGCAGGCAGATCTCTGTGAGTTTGAGGCCAGCCTGATCTACAGAACAAGTCCCAGGACAGTCAAAGTTGACTGTCTCAAAAATCAAAGCAGAAAGTTAGTTCTTTGTAACCCAATGTCCACATCCACACAGCTGACGTGCAGTGTGCCTTCCTGTGAGGCACAGAATGGAAACAGCAATGGAGGTCAAAGGACGATTTGTGGAGCCTGTTCTCTCCTTGCAGGTGGCTAGACTCGCATAGCAAGTGCCTGTATCTAATGAGTCATCTTGTTGACCTAGAATTATCTACATGCTAATTTCTAGTATTGAATATATTTTCTTACACAGAGTAATAATTATATAAAACTGGTTTGCTACATATATCTAGCATAACAGTGTTCTGCACCTTTTCATTCTAAATGTTCTATAGTAATAGTTTAGATAGTAACATCACCAAGAACAAGTTTTTTTGTTTGGTTGGTTTGGTTTTTCAAGACAGGATTTTTCTGTGTAACCCTGGCTGTCCTGGAACTAGCTCTATAGGTCAGATTGGCCTCAAACTCCCAGAGATCCCCTTGCCTGTGCCTCCTCAGCGCTGGAATTAAAGGTGTGTGCCACCTCTACCCAGCCCCAAGAACAAGTTTTTGATTTATTAGCTTATTTATCAAAAAGTATATGTGCCACACCCACCATATCCACCAGTGCTGAATAAAGAAGTTGTTCTTATTTTGTTTTTCTCTTTGAAACAAGGTCTCACTATGTAAATCAGGCTGGCCTTGAACTCAGAGACCCTTCTGCCTTTGCCCCCCTAGTGTTGGGAATTAAAAGTGTGCAACAGTATGCCTGGCTGGTTTTCAAACCTTAATATAAGATCCATTTTTCTGCCGGGCGGTGGTGACGCACGCCTTTAATCCCAGCACTCGGGAGGCAGAGGCAGGCAGATCTCTGTGAGTTCGAGGCCAGCCTTGTCTACAAGAGCTAGTTCCAGGACAGGCACAAAAAACTACAGAGAAACCCTGTCTCGAAAATCCAAAAAAAAAAAAAAAAGATCCATTTTTCTTTTCCTACATCAGAAGGCAATTAATACTCTTTCCCTAAGATTTGCATTAACTGAGTTATGCCATTAACTTTACATTTTAAGGTCATATGTAAAGGGCTTATTGACTGTATAAAAGGACTTATTGAAACCATTCTAGTGACGTTTCAGGTGTTTTGCTTTCAAAGTCATATAGCTAACACTGTCCCTCAACTCCTGACCTTTCCAATTCATCTCAAGTTAGTCAGTTATTATATGTCCCTTCACATCCAGCTATCTTAGGAATTTTGAAAGTATTAAACTTCACCAAGTAGTCACACCTTTAATCCCAGAATTTGGGAGGCAGAGGCAGTAAGATCTCTGAGTTCGGATTTACAAAATGTGTTCCAGGATTGCCAGAAGGTACACAGAGAAAACCTGTCTTGGAAAATGTAGTGATATTTTGTGTTTTAACAAATAAAGCTTCCCTGAAGATCAGCGAGTGAAGAGCTAAACCATTAGAGGTCAGGCAATGATGGCCATACCTTTAATCCCAGCACTAGGGAGGAGGAGACAGGAGCTAAGTGCAGTCTGAGGTTTGGTGGAGATGGTTGCAGTGTGCACTCTAAGGAGGCAGCCTGAGGACAGGATCGCCCTTCTGGTCTGAGGATTTGGGAAAGGTAAAAGGTCTCTCTGCTTCTCTGACCTTTCAGCTTTCACCCCCTAATATCTGACTCCAGGTTTTTATTAAGACCAATTAGAATTCATGCTACAGTGGGGGAAAAAGTATTAAACTTCCACAACTACGCACATTTCTATATCTTTTCACTTTCCTATTTCTCCCCTCTTCCTCTTGCTCCCTCTTTTCCTCCCTCACCCCTTTCTTTCTCCAGGGTCTCACTATGTAGTTCTGGGTGTCCTGGAACTTGCTATGCAGACCAGACTAGCCTCTAATTCACAGAAACCCACTGGGATTCAAGGGATGCACCACTATGCCTGGCTTCTATTCCTTTTTCTAATAACACATACTCTTTGAGAGTATTTTATTGTATCTTGAATAACATCATGACTTTATATTCATATATATAATCATGTATTATATTGATGACATCCTTTTCCTAAAAACATAGAAGGTACCCCCCACCCCCGAAACTCAATAGAGAATTCTGAGTATTTTGTCAACAAACAACATTCTCTCTGCTTAATTGTGATCATGTAAAATTAGACTGTCTGTCCCATGAATGAGCCCAGGATTTGCCTTCATGGAGCCCTCACGTCCCACACCCTGGTCTTAGCAGTTGTACTGTTAAGTTCTAAATAAAACCTGGTGTGGTGTGTGCTGATGTTTTCTCCTTAATTCTATTGTGGTTTGCTTTATTTGTTCTTAAATGATGCTTGTAACCCTCAGAATCAGCTTCTGAACCCTCTAGTTGGTTGCAGTTTTGAAGTTGAAGTAAATCCACAACTTAACAGGAAAATGTAATTTTGCTCCTAGGGACTAGAGATAGACAATAGATAAATACATAATCTCGAGAGAACTTAGAAAACCCTAAATGATGTAGTTGAAAATTGAAAAAAAAAAGGCCTTTCAAGAGGCTAGAAAGAGGTATTGGCAGTTCCTAGTGAGTGGCAAGTCAGTGTTTTACATAGTTAAACCATATACTATTGTAGTGATATTTTGTTTGTAGTCCAACAAATAAAGGTTGTCTGAAGATCATCCACTAATTAGCCATAGAAGCCAGGCAGTGGTGGCACTCGCCTTTAATCCCAGTACTCAAGAGACAGGCAGACAGATCTTTGTGAGTTCAAGACCACCCTGGACTACAATAGATTGATCCATTCTAAAAGAAAAACAGAACTAGGTGGTGGTGGCTCACACTTTTAATCCCAGCACCAGGGAGATGGATACAGGAAGTTATATGACTGGGCAGAGAGAGGAGTATAAAGTGAGAGGAGACAAGCCCAGTTGCAGGCTAAGGATGCAATCTTGAGATGCAGTCTGAGGATTTATGGAGACAGGATTACCCCTTCAGTCTGAGCATTGGTAGAGGTAAGAACTCTCTAGTAGCTCTGCTTTTCTGATCTTCAGCATTAACTCCTATATCTGACTCTGAGTTTTATTATTAATACCAATTAGAATTCATGCTACATACTGTAAAGTCAGATTATTCTTTATTTTTATTTTATTATTTTTTGGGGAAGGAGTTTGGAGACAGGGTTTCTCTGTGAAACAGTCCTGACAGCCTGGAACGAACTTTGTATACCAGGCCGGCATTGAACTCAGAGAGATCTGCCTGTGTCTGCCTCCCAAATACTGGGAATAAAGACATGCACCACCACCGCCTGGCATACTCTTGTTTTTTATATTCGTATATATGTGTAACAATTATATATCCTGAGAGATCAAGCTATTAAGCTATTCATACCTTATCTGTCTCTGTGTATTGTATGTACATGCTTCTGTGTGCACATATGCTTGGGGATATTGATTTTGGATGTCTTCCTCAATCACTTTCTGCCTTATTGTTGTTTATTACACTTAGTTTGTGTGTTTCTGTAGTTGGGAGGGGAATGTAGAGGGTGTACATGTGCTACGGTGTACAGGATGTCCGAGAAAACTTGCAGGAATTGGGTTTCTCCACCACGTGGAGCCTGGGATTCAAGCTTAAGTCATAAGCATGGTGGTGCCTTTATCTGCCAGGCCATCTCATTAGCTCATCTACCCTAAATTTTGAAACAGGCCCCTCCCAGAATGTGGAGCGCATCCACCTGTCTGTTTCTCCAGACTGAGATTAGGACCCAGCTTTCTACTAGGTGGCGAGATCTAAGCTCGAGTCTTCATGCTTTTGTTGGCCAGCAGTTTACTGACTGAGCCATCACCCTGGGCCCCCATTCATGCCTTCTTGAGAACACTTGTGTGAGGAACAAACAGATGTCTTGAAAAACTCTGAAAGAAGAGATTTGAAGAAAGAAAATTTATGTACAACCTCTGGAGGGAGTGAGCTGGAGTTTTGAGAGAAAGGTGGAAATCTGAGAATCCAGGGATGAGCTCAAGTAGAGGTGACAGAGCAGGCCATTAAATATTATTAAAAATGGAACAGAGGCAGGAAATTTGGCTCAGTGTTTAAGAGCAAGTACTACTCTTGTAGAGAGCCTGAGTTCACTTCTCAGCACCCACTTCAGGCATCTCCCAGCTGCCTAAAACTCCAGCGCCAAGGGATCTGACATGCTATTGTAGACTCCACAGGCACCTGTCCCCACAGACAGAAACACACACAAATGGACTCAATAACTAAAAAATAAATCTTAGATAAAAGTGAACCCAAAAGCTAATGGAAAATAATTTAAAGTGACACAGTGATAAAGGAGTCAGCTAATTTTCCAGTTCTGTCAAGTCTACCGTGTGACAAGGACTCTACTGATCGAGCCATCTCCCTAGCTCCTTTCTCCTTTATTATTTTTTAAGTTTTTGCTTTTCAAGACAGGGTATTCCTGTAGCTTTGGAGCCTATTCTTGAACTAGCTCCTGTTGAACAGACTGGCCTTGAACTGAGAGATCCACCTGCCTCTGCCTGGCAAGTGCTGATATTAAAGGCGTGCGTCACCACCACCCGGCTTATTTTTAGCATCGTTATTGGATAGGCCAGTCCAGATTAAAAACTTGAAACCCGTAATCTAATCCCCAAACCCCAGGGAAGGACCAATAATTGACTGTGTCGGTGGCAATCCTCAAATCAGTCAGCTGCCAGAAAAGGCCTGCTGGCCTGGCTTCTGCTAAGGTAGATGGAGTTTAGGCAAAAGGATGCTGTTCCAGGAACGACCAGGAGCCTGACAAGCAGCTACTCTGAGGCCCTATAACACAAAACTGTAGGACAAAATTGCCCATAATGCCTTGTGTTTAAAAGGTGATGACTTTTTTTACTCACAGAAGAAAACATAAATACAACATAACTCATGAAAGGAAAGAAAATTTAAGCCAAATCAAGAATTATGTTGCTGGGCGGTAGTGGCACACATCTTTAATCCCAGTACTCGGGAGTCAGTCAGGAGAATCTCTGTGAGTTTAAGGGCAGCCTAGTCTGCAGAGGTAGTGCCAGGACAACCAAGCCTACACAGAGAAACCCTGTCTTGAAAACAAACAAAAAATGATGTTAAAGAGCTGGCCTCTCAGAAAACAACACAGACCAGCAAAGCACAAAGTCTAGAAACTAGACAGTTTCATGGGGGAGTTCTGCCAAACGTGATAGGAAAATGGGTTTCATAGTATTTAAATTGCTGCAGTATAGAACAGGAAGTGTCTGCTCCCCAAAACTTTGTTCTTTTCAGGTATCAAGTGAAATGCTGCTTCCAGCTCCAGCATAAACCTTCGGTAACACTAGAGGAAAAGCTGTCCTGAGATGCTCTTTGATCAGCTAGGTTGATGAAGGAGGTAGAAATGGGTGGTACTGAGCTGCTGAGGATGCGGAGAAATAATCACTTCCTTTTATTGCTGGAATAACCTTTGCGTGTGGCAATTTAGAAATACCTGTCAATTGCACACGTGCTTTAACTCCCAATTCTGTGGATTTATCAAAGAGCTGTATTTTATTACAGTTTATTTAGGTGTGTGAGAGAGGGGGAATGGAAAGCAGAGGACAATTTACAAGAGTGGGCTCTCTCCGTGTGGTCCTACATCCTCAGTGGCAAGTACCTTTACCCTTTGAGCCATCTTTTTTTTAACTTTCTTTTTTATTTATTCTTTGTCTTTCACATCATAAATCTGATCCCACCTGTCTCCTACCCCCTCTCATCTGCCCTCTGCCCCTGCAGCCTCTCCCCTCCTACTTCAAAAGGAAAGAAAACAAAATTTAAGGTAAAGAAGGAAGAAAGGGAAACTTGTCATGGAAGCTGCAGTGTGAATTGTACAGTGTTCATTTCAAAAAATCATTAGTTTGGTTTGAGGCCCCTGGTCTCTGCTACACTAGCAACACTGGGACTCTTCCTGGACATCCCGTTGCTGCCCTGTGTCATGGAGATCCTGTAGCCCCCCCACCCCACCTCATACACAAACACCTGTGCTCCAGCCCATCACAGATGGGGCAGATGTTGGGGTAGGGCCAACACTTAACCCTGGGCCTGGGTAGTTACATGGTCGCTCAACCTGCCAGCTCTCTCCTGTCTTCACCACCAGGGTGAGTTCCCCAGCAAGTTCACACCTGGCAGCAATGAGCTAGCAGCAGGGCCAGTAGTCTGGCTTTTACATCCTCAGGGCTGGTTCGTTCACACCTCCACCTTCAGGGCCAGCTCTGCTGTGTTGTCCAGTGGAGGTGCAGGGGCCACTCTCCTGAGTGCTGCAGCTGATGAGGAATAAGGACAGCTCCCTGGCTCTTATGACCTCAGGACAGCTGGGCTTGGGGGAATCCCCTGCCCGTGGGGCCACATGACAGATAAGTCCACTGAGCAGACCAAACAGCTACAACATTCTGTATATTTTTCTTCTTTCCCAACTTGATTGGTGAGATGTAAAGGATTTTTCATTTATTTTACTGATTTAAAATATTTTTTTACTTTGAAATTCTTTTTCAAAGCCAGCTCCTTCACACTTCGTTACTATTATCATTTTTCTATTTTCTTTGAGACAACATCTTACTGTGTACAGTCCAGACTGGGTTCAAGTTCTCATCCTCCTGCCTCAGACTTCTGAGTGCTGGGATTCTAGGCAGGAAACACCATATGGCTTCTATTTTTAGCTTAATTAATTTTGGAGTTGATTAGTCTTTCTTGTGGAATCCTTATGCTTATTTCAATAATCTTTTTATAATCTCTCAAGATCCCAATGTCACCTCATTCATTTTTTTCCCTGGTTTTTGGTGTAAGGTCTTAAGACCTTGTCTCCAGGGTGTAACATGAATCTAGTTTGGAGAGCCTCTTTTACTTCAAAGTTAGGAAGGTTTTATCTAGGCATTTGTTGCTTTTTTTTCTCCTTTATTTTAATATTTTAAGAGCTGGGATGGTAGTTTATGGAAGGATGTCTCCAAGCATTCCAGAAGCCCAGAGTTAAGTGCCTAGCATAACATAGAGTAAAACTTGCTGATAGCACAGTAAGTACCTAGTTTCTTTGGTTTTAGTTTTAACTTCTGCTTTGTGATTAAAAAATACGCATACTTTCTGGGCAGTGGTAGCACACGCCTTTAATCCCAGCACTCAGGAGACAGAGGCAGATGGATCTCTGTGAGTTTAAGGCTAGCCTGGTCTACAGAGTGAGTTCCAAGAGAGCCAGGACTGTTTCGCGAGAAGTTCTGTCTTGAAAACAACAACAGAATACACATACTGAGCATTGGTGGTGCATGCCTTTTAATTCCAGCAGCACCTGGAAGCAGAGGCAGGTGGATCTATGTGAGTTTGAGACTAGACTGCTCTACAGAGAGAATTTCAGAGTTTCCATGCAGAAAAACTATGTCTTGATAACCAAAAATAAACAAAACAATTTTGAGAGGGGATTGCAAGGGTAGAGAGTGGATACGAAGTGACAGAAATGAATGGGATCGAAATGCATGATGTGAGAGACACAAATACATAAAAAGAAAGCTTTTTAAAAATACACTGCTGAGGTTCCTGAGGAGAGGGTCTCCAGTGTTGAGATTAAAACTACAGGGTGAGACTAACTCTACCTCTGCTGCTCACTGTCACACCCTCTGACCTTTACACAAAGTCACTTAAGCATTTTGTGTCTCAGTCTCCCAATTTCAAAGTGGGAATAACAATAATATACATAATGTAAAAGTGGTTCCAGCCAAGCCCAAGGACCCAAGGATGGAAGAACAAGAACATCTCCCCAGCTTGTTCTCTGATGATCACGCATGTGGGAACACATGTCCCCACAGACACACAAAGTAAATGTATGCAATAATTTAAAAGTTAAGTGGGCTGATATTTGTGAAATGCTTAAAACAGGGCATGATACATTGGAAGTGATGTTTTCTTTGTGGCATAGCATGCAGTCAGTTTTAGTGAATGGCCCATGAGTCCTTGAAGGAGAGGTCTGTTCTTTGGCATATTAATCTATTGCTCATTTGCAACAATGTTTAGATTACCTGCTGGCTTTACTTACATTTTTATTTCACCTTTTATGGGCTGCCATTGTCTCATCATTTTTGCTTTTTGAACATTGGTTCCTTTCCTTTGTTGCATATTCATAACCATTGTAGTTATATCAGGAAACAGAGCCTTTATCATTCAAAGTGCGTTTCTTTGACTTGCTTAATGATTTTGACCTGAATCCAACCTTGTTTGATTATGGCACCTGCTCTCTCTCTATTTGCATTTTCCCAGTTGTACCACTGCCTGTTTCTTTTTTTCCTGCAAGCGTTGATGAATTACTTTGTTCTCAGTAAGAGCAAGCAGCTCAGAGTTGGACTTCTTTGTGATCTGATCTGCCAGTCCCTTTGTTTTAGTAGACGACATAACCCATATGCAGTTTCGAACAAGAAGTGTGTTTGAACAGAGACATACCACTTTGGTCTGTCATTCTTTCTCCTTTACCTCTGTCAAAGACTCCTGGTTTTTGTATATGTTGCTTCTGATAATTTTAATGCTTTATGTTTTTGTGTAGTGTGGTAAATTTTTAGAGGTAAATTTAAAACGGCCTTAATTATTCATTTCTTTTTTTCAATAATTTATTTAACTCTCATTTTATGTGCACTGCTGTGAAGGTGTCAGATCCCCCAGAACTGGACTTACAGACAGGTGTGAACTGCCATGTGGGTGCTGGGAATTGAACCTGGGTCCTCTAGAAGAGCAGCCAGTGCTCTTAACCACTGAGCCATCTCTTCAGCCCCAATTCTCAATTTCTTTGGACATTGTCTACAATGTTAATGTTTTTCTCTGTACTTTAACTTGTTACTATAAGGTATACCCATGCCTGTGACTAGACTTATTACTAGTAAATGATACTAATGTACTAAATCTACTGTCTACCTTTCTGTCCAGATAAAATGCTTCGTTACAACTTTCACACACGTACTAATTTTCAAGTGATAGCTTAAAATATCTAGTTTATTTGATTTACATGTATGTGTCTGTGTGTGTACCATGTGTGTGCGGGTACTCACAGAAACTAGAAGAGGGCATCTAGAAACTAGAAGACCCCTTGAAGCTATAGTTGCATGCCATTGTTAGTCCACTGTGAATGCTGGGAAGCCAAACTCTGGTCCTTGGTAAAATAGCAAGCTTCCTTAACTGCTAAGCCATCTCTCCACCCTGATCACTTTTTCTTTTGGTTTTGCAAACAGGGTTTCTCTGTGTAATGGTACTGGCACTTGCTTTGCTAACCGACTCGCCTCAAACTCACAGAGATCCACCCACCTCTGCCTCCTGAGTGCTGGGATTAAAGATATGCACCACTACTGCCTGCCCCCTTTTTAATTTTGGTTTTATTACTTTTCTTGTTTCTCGCTTGTGCTCATTTCCTACAGATGCTAACCTGTGTTGTGTTTTTGCTTTGGTTAGCCTTTGAGGAACATGAGTTTTCCTGGGAAGGTTGCTGGTGGGGCACATGGGATTGTGTGTGTGTGGCAGGCATCCACCCTCTGGCCCTGGAGTTGGATTTACCCTTCATTTGATAAACAGCTAGGAGATGCTCTGGTCAAATACTCTTGTATCTCTGAGGTCCTGCTGCTTACCCAGCATCTTAGAACGGAAATTGGATGTTAAAATGTTGCATTTGTCATATCGTAATCAAACAGGAAGATTTTGTATTTTTTATGTGTGTCTGTCTCTCCATCCACTCCTATGCCGTCTCCCTGACTGTCCTTCTCTTACACATACACCATCCCTACATGAGGACACATCCCATCTCCTAACACAGTTGAATCCATCTTTGGTTGAGTCAGTGTTTGTTGCTTACAGTTGTTTGTTGTTTTACTCTTCAAGATTTGTCTTATGTATGTGAGTGTTCAGTCTGCATGTTACATGTGCTCACATGCTTGTCTGGTGGCACTGAGTCCCATGGAAGTGAAGTTAGTAATAGTTGTGAGCACCATATGAGTGCTGGGAACCAACACTGGTCCTCTGCAAGAGCAACGTATGCTTTTAACCCCTGAGCCCTCTCTCCAGTCCCTGCCTACAGTCTTGTAAACCATATATTTTATGGCTGAACCATGAAGTAGCAACATCTTTCCTCCCCTAAACACCTTTATAATTGTTTGCTTCACTTTAACATCTAACCTGCCTCCAAACTCTCTTCTCTATGTGTGCATAGGTCATACACACTTGTGAACCTAATCTGGAATCAGTGGGTCTTGGAGCTGAATGTAGTGATGCTCTGTACAATAAAACCCAGCTAATAGACATATCACTACCATTGAATCTACACCTATAACTGCCTACTTCTGTCTTTTGTTTGTTAAACAAAAACAATAGCAAAAACTCTTCCAGTTCAGTAACTATTAGAGGGGTAATGTTTTGCCTTGCTTTATTTTTTTAAACATGGGTTCTCATGTGGCCCAAGCTAGCCTTAAACTCACTATGTAGCTAAGGATGACCTTGAACCTCTCATCTTCCTGCATCCACTTCCCAAGAGTACTGGTATTAGAGGAGTTAACCACTGTGCCTGGTTTGTACAGGGCTGGGGGGATGGATCCTGGGGCCTCATGCATGTTTGGTGAGCACTCTTCCAACCGAGTTACATCCCTAGCTCCTAACAGAGACATATTAGCAAAAGTCCAAATTGAACTGTGTAGGTACTGCTCTTGAAGTCTGTACACGTACATGTCAACACACAGGAATGGAGCCATGCCTTTGTGTTGTGCTGTGTACACAACTGGAGACTTGGTAGATTGCAAATAAGGACATAACAGAAACACATTTTCTCATAGCTCAGGGGTCCAAATTTCAAAACAAGGTGCCTGTTTCTGGGGTGTTTTTGCTAGCCTCCTCCCCACCTTTGCTTCATCTTTTTTTTTAAAAAAAAAAATATTTATTTATTTATTTATTTATTTATTTGTTATGTATACAGTGTTCTCTCTGCATGTGTGCCTACAGACCAGAAGAGGGCATCAGATCTCATTATGGATGGTTGTGGGCCACCATGTGGTTGCTGGGAATTGAACTCAGGAACTCTGGAAGAATAGTCAGTGCTCTTAACCTCTGAACCATCTATCTCTCCAGCCCTCATCTTATTTCTGAGACATGTGTTTGCTTTGTGTAGCCCTGACTGGCCTAGAATTTGCTGAGTAGACCAGGCTGGCCTTGAAATCACAGAAAATCCACCTGTCTCCTCTCAGTGCTGGAATAAAAGGCGTGTGTCACCACACCTAGCTCCCTTTGCCTTTAAAGACAAGGTTTTCAGGGCTGGAGAGATGGCTCAGCAGTTAAGAGTATGCACTATTTTTGCAGAGGACTCAAATTTGGTTCCCAGCACCTATAGCGAGTGACTCATAACTGCTTGCAATTGCATCCCCAGGAGATTGATGCCTTCCTCTTACCCCGGAGGGAACCTTACTCACTTGTACAAACCAACAGAGACACGCATGTATGCACATAAAATAAGCCTGAAATCTTTAAGGGCGGGGTCATGTAGTCACGACTGCCCTCAAACTTATTATATAACTGAGAATATCCCTGAGCCCCTTATCTTCCTGCCTCTAGCTCCAAAGTGCTAGGATCAAAGTGTGTGCCACCATGCGCTGTGGCTTCTTGCTGGTCCTTTTTTGGTGGAGGACAGAAGATAGGCTCTGTTCATAGCATCCTTAAGGTATATTACCATGTAAACACAGGAAAAGGGAACTAATCTAGGAGTTTCCAGGGATACATTCAAACCGGGGCAACATCAAATGGTATTTTGTAACCCACTTTTTCTACTTAGCAATGTGGCCTAGAATTGTTTTAATGGTGTGCTAGTTTCTTGTGGCTGCTAACAAATTACAGAGACCACTGACTAAAAGCAACAATCTTACAAAGTCAAAGTCTGAAAATAGGCCTAATTGGGCTAAAATTAAGTCCTTGGCAGGATGGTAGGCCTGTCTGGAAGCTGCAGAGGAAGCACCAGCTTCTGGAAACCTTCAGCCCTTGGCTCCTAGCTCTCTTCCTCCATCTCAAGAGCCAGCAGCGTTGGCTGAGATGTCCTTAAGCTGCCACTTTGGACTTCCACTTCTATTCCCCCCGCCCCCACCTTTTTTTTTCAAGATAGGGTTTCTTTATGTAGCCCTGGCTGTCCTGGAACTCACTCTGTAGACCAGGCTGGCTTCCAACTCACAGAGGTCCATCTGCCCCTGCCTCCTGAGTGCTGGAATTAAAGGTGTGTGCCACCACCACCTGGCTCCCCACTTCCACTTTTAAGGACCTCTGTGATTACACCAAGTCCAGCAGACAATCCTGATAGTTCCATATGTTAAGGCTGGCTGATTAGTAACTTGTAGCATGAAAGTGTTTGGGACTCACACACCTTTAATCCCAGCACTAGGGAGGTGGAGACAGGAGCGATATGGCTGGGTGGAGAGAGGAGTGTAAAGGGGAAGAGACAGGAACTCACAGGAGTGTAGAGTCTGAGGTTTGGTGGAGACACAGTGCAGTCTAGGCAATCTAGATAGTCTCTTCAGTCTGAGCATTGGTAGAGGTGAAAGGTCTCTCTAGTGGCTGACGGCTCTGCTTCTCTGATCTTCAGCTTTAACCCCTGTATCTGACTCTGGGGATTGATTAATTAAGACAACTAGAATTCATGCTACAGTAACTCTTTTTTTTTTTTCTGCAACCTTAACTCTGCTTGTGACTCAGCAGCCACATGAAAACTAGAATTGGCTGCTAGCCTATGTGGCCTCTCCCCATGCCAGCTCCTGGCTCCCTGTCTTGGTAACCTGTATTGACCTCTGTGGTCATCCTCCTGTTTCCTTTCTAGTATTCGTGTCCACTGTAATCATCTTTAACTTCAGGAAGGTTATTTCTGTAAAGCTCAGTATCGCTAAGGTTCACTCTTACTGCTGCAAGCGCCTGTAATGTGTGCTGTATAATATTCCACTGGGACATCACAGTTTATTCTCTCATCCAGAGCTACTGGGATTGTGTTCAGGCTGCTCCTGAGAATAGCAGTTCAAAGTAGCATTCTTGTGCATATTGTGATTGCATAGAATGTCTCTTGGACAAGTAGCTAAAAAATGGAATTGCTAGGCTATCCTGTGAAAGCTAGTATGGAAGGGCATGCATGTTGTTTCTTCTTTCTCAGACCAGGCTGGCCTCAAGCTCAGAGATGCACCTGACTCCGCCTCCAGAGTGCGGGGATTAAAGGTGCACCACCATGCCTGGTTCCATGCTGTGTCTTAAAGAACTCAAATGACCTGGAATGATGGATGGCCCAGGCCTGTGATCCCAGTGCTTGGGAGGTGGAGGTAGAAAGATCATATAAGTTCAAGGTCATCCTCCACTTAAGGGTTGCATGAGACCACCGTCTAAAAGAAGAGTCAATAAAAACTAAAAGAACTTGAACAAGCAGCAAATCCTGGTGACTTGTGCCTGTAATTCCAGCACTCAGGAGGCAAACACGTGGATCTGTGAGTCCCGAGCTAGCCAGGGTCACACAGGCCCTGTATATAGAATAGAACAAATAAAATATATCCACAGGCCGGGCGGTGGTGGCGCACGCCTTTAATCCTAGCACTCGGGAGGCAGAGGCAGGCGGATCTCTGTGAGTTCGAGACCAGCCTGGTCTACAGAGCTAGTTCCAGGACAGGCTCCAAAGCTACAGAGAAACCCTGTCTTGAAAAAAAAAATATATCCACAGTCCATGTGCATTGCCCTCTCACCTGAGCTTAGCCTAAACCCCCGGGCAGCCTTTAGGTGTACATAAGACATTCAGATTGTGTGTGTGTGTGTGTGTGTGTGTGTGTTTTCAATACAGGGTTTCTCTGAGTAACAGTCCTGGCTGTCCTGGCATCTGCTTTGTAGATCAGGCTGGCCTCAAACTCACAGAGATCAGCCAGACTCTGCCTCCCAAGTGCTAGGATTAAAGGCTTGCACCACCACCACCTGGCTGACATTAAGATTATATTTAAGAAGTTTCTGTGAGAACTCAAGAACAATGGCAATGGGTTTCTGATCCTACTGCACGCACTGGCTTTATGGGAGCCTAGGCAGTTTGGATGCTCAACTTACTAGACCTGGATGAAGGTGGGGGTTCCTTGGACTTCCCACAGGACAGGGAACCCTGATTGCTTTTCGGGCTGGGGGGGGGACTTAGTTGGGGGAGGGGGAGGGAAATGGGAGGCGGTGGCGGGAAAGAGACAGAAATCTTTAATAAATAAATAAATTAAAAAAATATCATCTAGAAAAAAAAAGAAGTTTCTGGGGCTCACATGTTTACATATGACACATTTAAGACACAGGTAGGGAGTGGAGAGATGGTTCAGCAGTTAAGAGCATTGTCTGTTCTCCCTCAGGATCCGGGTTCAATTCCCAGCACCCACATGGCAGCTCACGCCGTCTGTAACTCCAGTTCCAGGGAATCTGACACCCACACACAGACATACATGTATGCAAAAAATATCATGATGAGAACCAAATAATAGGGCTGGGTAGATGGCGCAGTCAGCAAAGTGCTTGCTATGCAATACATCTGAGTTCAGGTCTCCAGCACCCATGTAAGAACCAAGCATACCAGCATGTGCCCATAACCACAGCAGCCAGGGAGGAGAAGACAGCACATAGGAGTAACCCAGCATCATGCTGGCTAGCCAGCACTGCCAATGAGCAAGTCCAGTTTCAGTGAGAGTCCCAGTTTCAAAAAATAAGGTCAGGAGGCTAGAAGATGGCTCAGTGGTTAAGAGCAAATACTCTTGCAGAAGACTACAGTTTAGTTCCCAGCACTCATGGCAAGCAGCTCACATAAGTCCAGTTCCAAAGGAACTATGTCCTCTTCTGGCCTTTGTGGGCACCTGCATTCATGTGCACAAATCCACATACATACATAAAACGAAAGCTAAATCTTTTAAAAATATAAGGTGGAAAGAGATAAGACACTCAACTTGACCTTTGACCTCGACATATGCAAGCACACCTATATAAACATAAACACACACGAAAAGAACAAAAAATAAAATTTAATTTAAATATAGTACAATGGTATATAATTCTTTTGCAATACAAAAATAATTGTAAAAGGTTTTTTTCCATTTCTAAGTATGCACTACAGATTTTAAATAGTACATTGATGTTATAGACTGTGCGCATTACACATTCCCCATCCTGGGCTGTCATCTGTGAGAGAACACAGCCATGAAGCCTGGAGCCCTGTCGAAACAATCAGAAGCAATTACCCCTCCTAACAGAATTACATGTGCTTCGTTTTAACTAGCCTTCATGTTTCTGTCTCAAGCCTGTAGATTAAAAACTTTAAAAACTAATCTAAAGTTCTGGTGTTGGGGGAATAGACATCCTTCCCTCAAGACTGGAAAATTTCAGACTACTGAGTAATAAACTCGAAAAACCTCACTGGGAAGTACACCAGCGTGAATGAAGAACTAGACCTGAACACGGGTCATGGCAAGATGCCCATAGCCCCAGGGGTTCATCCGCCCTCCCGCTACTCTGCTTCCTTTTGAGTAACCTAAGTTTTACAAGAATGTTTCACAGAACTATACCAAGTTCAGCCGTATCTGACCCACCTAATATTCTTGACAGTGAGAACCAGCTGTAATTGAAAAAGTAGGAACAACAGAACAAGAAAACAAGACACTCTTGTCATAAAACGGCTTTGTTTCCTGAAGTTCTTTTAGACCAGAACTGTGATTTGTGCTCCGCACTGATCAGATCTGGACCTATGTAAAAGATGCACACTGGCCCTCTTCTGAGCAGAGCTGCAGACCACCTTGGGGCTGGCCAGAGGGGAAGGCTGTGTCCAGCCGCTGCTCCCGTTGCTTTGGCTCCCGTTGCTTTGGCTGGTCTCTCTGAACGGGCCCCCTCTTCTTGCTGTGCAGCACCATGCCACCTGCAGCGGGAGGCCAGGGCATGGGGAAGAACCAGTGCTGCTTCCAGAAACTCCTCCCTTCTCCCCACCCACTCTCTGCTCCCTGAGGATGAGTCTGCGTGTTCTAGCATGACACTGCACTTCAGACTTACCGAAGAACATTACAGGGCATAGAAACCAAGGTGATCTGATAGAGGAAAAGATGTGTCTGTTCTCTGAAAGTGGGACATAGACCCAAGAATACTTGGTTGTAGAATGACGAGGGTTCCGTAATGACAGCTCAGAGACATGAGGCTGAGATATAATGGAGATGTTAGCCATTAGGAGTTTTCGTCCAGGGACCCTTGTTTATAACTGTATTAATCTATTATGTGTGCATGTGTGTGCAATATAATTTGCCGGGTGATAATGGTGCACACCTTTAGTCCCAGCACTTTGGAGGCAGAGACAGGTAGATCTCCAAGTTCGAGGCCAGCCTGGTCTACAAAGTGAGTTTCAGGACAACCAGGACTACAGAGAGAAACCCTGTTTCAAATGACCCAAATCAAACAACAACAAAAAAAAATACATATATTTTATAAAAACCTTTGCAGCCCTATGTTCAAACTGCTGTTCGTTCAACTGATATATGAAGAAGTTTGCCCTGGCTTTGTTTCCTAAATACAAGGCAGTAGCAACTTGCTACATTTTTCTTTTCCCTCGCCTTTTAAAAATTTACACCACTCAACTTGCCTCACTGTAATAAGCTATAATCGGAGTTCACTTACTGAGTGATCTCTAAGCCTATTCTCTGCTGCCGACTGCACAGCGTGGTAGAGAGTCTCATGGCCATCCTTAGACTCACACAGCTGGGAAGACTTCTCCCAGGACTCAGAGATGCATTCTTCATGGACGAGCTAATGTACAAGATGATGGAAGATGATCAAATGACAGTAATTCTTTAGTATGAAAGTACTTGTCACTGCAGCTAGGAGAAAATTTCCTGAAATGCTAACAGAAAAAGAAAAACAAAACTATTATCTACTCTTCAAAGCCAGGAATTATATGAGTATTCTGAGTGATTTTGGAAGAAAGGCATGTTAGATTACACGAGTAAAGAACAGGGAGATCTGTGCCTCCTGATGTGAGTCCACACGTACCGCCTCTCATCCTGATGTGAGTCCACACGTACCCCTCTCATCCTGATGTGAGTCCACATGTACCGCCTCTCATCCTGATGTGCTAACAGCAAGGAACAAATGTCAGGCAAACAGGGTCCTGGACCACATATTCAAGTGCAGGAAACAGTTCCAATGTGATGTGAGAGGAAACTGGTCCCTGGCCTGGGGCTCAGCTGTTCAGATAGGCACTCTGTTCTCCTTGGCCCACTTCTTCATGATCCTGATGATATACTCCACTTGGGTGTTTCCCGTGCTTCTCAGTAAGTGTAGCACTTCTCGGAGGGTCTCTCTGGGGAAAGGGTTTAAAAGACACTGTCTCAATAGAGAAGGAAAGCTGACAGTCTCTCACTGTTACACTGTATCCGAGTGAGGCATCCCTGCTCATGGGCCCTACACTGAGCATAAACCAATTACAGAGTTGCTAGTTTTCTAACCCATAGCCAAGGGTGGCTTCTTCAACAGATTTGTTTAGAAAGGGTTCACAAATATTAAAAATATAGATGAGAATAGCAGTAAGGACTGAAAATTGGTGAATACATAGCATTTACACTTTAAAAATATCTCAACTTGCCGGGCAGTGGTGGCTCATGCCTTCAATCCCAGCACTCGGGAGACAGAGGCAGGTGAATCTTTGTGAGTTTGAGGTCAGTCTGGTCTACAAGACCAGTCCCTTTGTGTAGGTCTGTGTGAGTGTATTTGTACATGTATGCAGGTGCCTAAGGAGGACAGAAGAGTTTCCTCCTTGGAGCTGAAGTTATAGGCATTTATGAGCTGCCTGACATATGTGCTGGGATTCGAACTCCAGTCCTCATGACTAAGCAGCAAGTGTTCTTAACCGCGAGCCATCTCGAGCTCCAAATTCATTAAAATTAAGGCTTGGATTTTAGGTGAGGCGATCTGAAGCTTCCCTGCTGTCTCTTCAGAACATTGGCAGCTGATTGTCTGTGGCTCCCCTTGTAGTCTTGTTTTCTATCCCTTTCTCTCTGAGGAACAACCTACCTAAGTGCTTTTATTTGGTATTGTAAATAGACACATGGCAGTAGGTAAATTTTGATAATTTTGTTTTTCGAGACAGGGTTTCTCTGTGGCTTTGGAGCCTGTCCCGGAACTAGCTCTTGTAGACAAGGCTGTCCTCGAACTCACAGAGATCCGCCTGCCTCTGCCTCCCAAGTGCTGGGATTAAAGGCGTGTTCCACCACCACCCAGCAAATTTTGGTAATTTGCTTAAAAAGAGTATTACATTTTTCTGTGTATGCAGTAAGCGATGAATATATTGTGTAGAGTTATTTTTAGAGCGCTGAACTAATAAATGAATTTTAGCGGAGGCTAGCCTTTCTGGACTTGAGACCACAATTCTGCTTCAGAATCCCATGTGCTAGGAATTTATTTTTAAGTTTTTTAACTTTTATTCACATAAAATATAAGCATCTTAGTTTTACATAATCAATACCTCTGCATTTCCTGGAATATGAGAAGGCAGAAGCAAAACCAGAATTATCAACCACGTCTACTCTGTTCCTATTTCTTTGAGGCCTAAATTAGACAACAGAAGGAAAAGCCAATAGGCAGAGAAGAGAGTGGAGATGTGAATGACATTTGTTTATGGAAATAGCTGTTCATCTGGAGTCAGATGTACACCTTGCCCTGGATTTGGAGGCTCTCATATGCTTAGTGTCCCCAGTATATGTGACTTATAATCATTTGATTCCATAAAATAAGACATTTCTGGAAGAAATGATCATACCAAAAATATTGCCATCTCAACGTTTTTCTCCCCACACTTTCCACAGGCACCCTGTCGCAGGCGTGCTTGAACAGGGTGCCTCCATCTATTGGGTACTTACTTGGGTTCTCTCCCAGCTAAAATCATCTGGAAAATGCCCACGCAGGCGCCCCTTTTGCCTTCCCAGTATTCAGGGTTGGGATCCAGCCTCTCTAGGACATCAAAAGCTTTGGCTGAATAGTAGAACTGGCCCATCTGCACAGAACAAAGCATGGTAGTAGCATTGACATTTAGACAAGAGGTGGAACACAATGAAATATACAAAGTAAAGAACAAGAACAGAACAGGATGAAGCAAATGCACACACACACACGCACACACACACGCACATACACACGCACACACGTGCACACACACGCACGCACGCACACGCGCACACGCACGCGCGCACACACACGCACGTGCACACGCACGCGCGCACACACACACACACACACACACACACACCACTTTGAGGTAGCAACTTAGGTGCATTTCAATTCCTGTCCAAAATAAGAGGACCACAGTTTAAGTGTATAGGTCTGTTTAAAGCCACATGCCCTTTCTTTCAGCAATAGAACATTTTGTCTACATACTGTTGAATTACAATGCCATCAAGACAGTTGTTATTTCTTCTCATTCTAGTCTGCTCTTGTGAGAAACCAATAGCTGTTTTTGTTTTGTTTTTAGGTATTTTCAAGTCTTTTCAATACATTACCCTAATCTGATCATATACAACTCAAAAGACTGATCTTTTCCCAAGTACCTTAAATGCTTAGAATTTCTGGGCAGTGCCAAGTCTAAGCACAAAAATCTCTTAATTCAGTTCGACAGACATCTTTCCCAAAGACATGATGCATTCCCTTGGCCTCATGGGACATGCTGAGCACAACTGAGTTGGCTCTTAAGGTTCCTAGTTGCTGGGTGATCCAACTCACTGTTGATGTAGTTACCCCTCCAGCCTCCTCCTCAGCCATTGACCAGGTCCTTAAGTCTATACTGTATTCTCGGCTTTATTTATTTATTTATTTTGGTTTTTCAAGACAGGGTTTCTCTGTAGCTATGGAGCCTGTCCTGGAACTATATTGACTTTTTTGTTAATTGTTTTTTTGTTTGTTTGTTTTGTTTTTTGATACAGGGTTTCTTTGTGTAGCTCTGGTGCTTGCCCTGGAACTAGCTCTTGTAGACCAGGCTAGCTTCAAACTCATAGAGATCTGCCTGCCTCAGCCTCCTGACATTCTAGGCTTTATACGGCAAGGAAAGCACAAACTTTCTCCCCACAGAACAAATAATACCCTTCCCTTGTCCCATCTTTCTTCCTGTGTCGCAAAACAAGTGTTCTTCCTCTTCTCAGGGCTAACCTTTCTGTCTTCACAATATGTTAGATAACACAGGTAGAGCCATGTGCGAAATAGGTACAACTTATTGTGTGTGAACACAAGTGGACCAAGCACCCAGGTCCATGGGATGTGGAGAACAAGACCTTTAGCATATCACCTGACAATAATCCCTGCTTCTTCATTGCTAAGCAGCAATTGCTGTTCCCACTTCCATGCTCAATCCTTAGACTTTCTTTATACTTTTAAAATGATTTTTAAATGTTGTATTGGGGGAATATGTGTGATTTATTTATTTATATGTGTAGACATCAGAGGAAAACTTGTGGTAGCCGGTTCTTTCCTTCCATGTGGGTCCCAGGTATCAAACTGAGATTCGCGATGCTTAGAAGCCAGGAATTTTAAATGCTGAATCATCTCACTGGCCCTCTTTGCATTTTAAATGATATCATCAAATTTTGCCTCTCAGAATTTTATCTATATAAAATACTTTGTCTTGAATTTGACTCAAAATTTTAACATCCATCTATACTATCACATATAGTACTAATTATTTACTTTTGTAAGGTTATTTTATTTGTATGTTTTTATTTCATTGTTTGTTTACCTGCACACATGTCATGCAAACATGGAGGCCAGAGGACAACTTGTGGGAGTTGTTTCTCTCTGCCATGGGGTCCCGGGGATCACACTAGGCTGTCAGGGTAGGCATCAGGTGTCTTACCCACACAATGATCTCATTGGCCAAGTTTTAGCTTTATTTTACATGTAGGGTTGTTTCGTCCACATTCATGTCTGTAGACAGTGTGGATGCCTGGTGCCCCTGGTGCCCATGAATGTCCAAAGGAGGCATCAGATCCTGAGACTGAAGCTGCAGTGGCTGTGAACCACCAAGGCAATCAAATCTGGGTCCTCCGGAAGAGCAGCAAGTGCTCTTAACTGCTGAGCCCTCTCTCCAGCCATTAACACCCCAGTTTTATTGTGAAATAGTTACAGATCTATAGGAAGGTGCACAGACAGGATGGTGTCTCCTGTGCCTCTCACAATTCCTCCCAGTGCCTATCGCTTCTACAGCTATAGTGAAAAGATCTGAACCAGGAAGCTTCCGTAGGCACCGCTGAGGTGACAGTCCTGAGTGGAACACCAAGGTCCTCCACTTCCAAGATCCAGATTCCTCCCTCACCAGAGATTTCCCTTGTTTCCAGCCCACAGTGACTTCAGGCCCTTCCCTGTTTACTGAGCGTCCCTAACACCCAGCCCACCAATCTTTTCTTGATAATATTGTCATTGATAATGTTATAGTTTCAAGAATGTTTTTATATATGTTATAAAACACAAAAGTTTTCTTTACTCAGCATAATGTATATGATATTCCTTATTAATCTGGGGACCAATTTGTTTTTACTATGATCACTATACAAAAGTGGGGATCCTCCCGAATTTGGTTTGGATGTTGAGATCGATGATGCCCTCCCCATAAAGAGTATGAAAAATGTTTCTTATCCATAGAACTGAGATCAATAAATTAATTTCTTTATTGTGGCACTGTGGGTTGAACTTAGGGTCTGAAGCATGGTGTAGGTAAATGCTCTACTACTCACCTATGTTCCCAGCTTCACAACTCCAGAGGGAGGGAGAGACACAGGCTGAGAAGGCAGGAAAAGGTGTGTGTGTGTGATTGCCCGTGTGCCACAATGTGTGCATGTGTGTGTGAGTGCCCGTGTGCCAGTGTGTGCGTGTGTGTCTCTGTGTAAGTGCTCATGTGCCACAGTGTGTATGTGTGCCCGAGTGTGTATGCTTGCCCGTGTGCCACAGTGTGTGCGTGTGTGCATGCCCGTGTGTGTACCACAGTGTGTGCGTATGTGTCTGTGTCTGTGAGTGCCTGTGTGCCACAGTGTGTGCATGAAGGTCAGAGAAGAACTCTCAGGAACTGGTCTCTCCTTCCACCATGTGGGTTTCAGGGACTTTACTCAATCATCAGGCATCTTAGTGGCAGGTGCCTTTAATCAATACGTCATCTTGCCAGCCCATAATCTCACTGATTCTGAGGGCTCCATTTTTCTCTTTCTCTAAAACAGGATCTTTTTAGGTAAACCTGGTTGGTCTTGAAACTATGCTGCCTCCAAATTTGTAGTGATCCTCCTGCCTCTGCTTTCCAAGTGCTGAGATCAGAGGTATGTGCCACCACACCTAGCTAACAGAATGTAAATGCTGATGGTGAGTCCTGATCTGTTTCTGGATGACATGTTTCTCAAGTTCAGAACCAAAATTCTGTCCATCAGCTAAATATTTCTACCTAGATAGCAGCTGAGCTTTCATGGCCTTAGAAATCAGAGGCCTCCTTCTAAACATCGTTCATACGCACATGAGACTCTGGAATACTCGCCCATCCCTGAGTTCATGTAATTCATAAAAAGGGTGGCAATCTCTCACCAATAGCTAGTCAGTCTCTAGGACTAACGTTTAGCTGAGGAATCGTGACACTGATCTTGTTTCCCTTCCCATCACACAAGCTCACCTTGTAACAGTCATTGGCAATGAGCTGTAAGAGGCTGAAGGACTCGCCGGAGGTTTCCATCTTGAGATAAAGTTCCCAAGCTAGTCTCGGTTTTTTGTTCATGATATCTACAAAAGGAAACAAGTATATTATTTATATTTATGACAATGTCTCAAGATATTACCTAAGCTATTGCTCAATTCGAGCCTCCAGCCTCAACCTTGAGCCTCTCAAGTGATGAGGTTATAAAAGTGTGCCACCTTTTTTTTTAAACTTAATTTGTGTGTGTGTACCCTTGGAAGGCAGAAAAGGGCACTGGATGCCCTGAAGCTGGAGTAACAGAAGGTTGCCAGCTGATTGGGTGCTGTAACCTAGCTCGGAAGCCAGTATAGCAAATTATATATATATATGTATGTGTGTGTGCATTAAGTGTGTGTGTGTGTGGGTGTGTGTAACAGTCTCTGTTTTAGTCCTTTAGAGAATGATTAATACCATGATTAGAAAATTCATATAGCAATAAATATAAAGTATTAATGGAAGATGAAAAAATGAGATATATGAAATGATTAAAAGATTAAATATATGATTCATGGGCATAGAAGAGAGAGACTTGAAGACAAAGGCACAGACATATATTCAATAAGATCCCAGTAGGAAAATGTGAAGGTCTAGGGAAAGAGATACCCATCTAGACACAAGAGGCCTTTAGAATGCCAAGAAGATAGGACCAGAAAAGAACTTCCCATGCAATCGTTAAAACACTAAACATATAGGGCCCAAAAGAACATTAGAAGCTTCAAGGGACAAGCATAAAGCAATATATAAAAAGACAACTCCATCAAACAAGAGTAAGTTTTGCAACAGAAACTCTAAAAGTTTATGGAATGACATATATCAAATTCTCAGACTATTATCTTTTATTATTATTATTATTATTTTATTTTATTTTATTTGGTTTTTTGAGACAGGGTTTCTCTGTGGCTTTGGAGCCTGTCCTGGAACTAGCTCTTGTAGACCAGGCTGGTCTCGAACTCACAGAGATCCACCTGCCTCTGCCTCCCGAGTGCTGGGATTAAAGGCGTGCACCACCATCGCCCGGCTTATTGTCTTTATTATTATCACCAACCCAGGTTAGTATATTCAGCAAAGCCATGCTTCATAACTGAAGAAAGAAAAACTTGTCATGATAAATACAAACTAAAAAAAATTGTGGGAGGAACATACACACTGAAAGGAGACAAACATATCCATGGAGGCATAGGAAAAATTAACCACAGAAGAATGGTAAATAAGCAAGAGAGAAAACCTACAGCAAACATTAAATGGGGGAAACTCAGACTTTCCACTAAAACCCAGAATGATACAAAGGTGTCTATTTTCTCCACCCCTTAAAATATTTTAAAATTTTAAAACTTTTCTCTACTCTTATTCTTTGAAGTCTTAACTAGAGCAATATGACAAATAAAACAACAGAAATAAGAAAGAAGTCAAATTATTCCTACTTACAGGTATGATCTTACACACTGGAAACTCTGAAAATTCTACCAGAAGACTTTAAAATCTGATTAACCCTTTCTACCAGTATATAAAAATCAACCAGAAAAAAAAAACAGTAGTTTTTTTTATATACCAATAACACATTCCCAAGAAAGAAATCAGAGAAACAATACCATTTATAATAGCTTTAAAGACACATAATAGCAACTGGGAATAAACCTAACCAAGGAAGTAAGAAACCTACACAATGGAATTTTAAGCACTAAAGAAAAAAAAGACACTAGAAAAATGAAAGAGCCCCAGTGGTATTGAGTCAGCAAAATAAAAATGGCTATATTACCAAAAGCAATATGCAGTTTCGATGCAATTGCCACAAAAATTCCAATGTTGTTCTTCACAGTAACAAAAAAGGGGAAAAAATACTAAAATTCACATGGACATAAAAAAAAGGTACAGAGGCCGGGCAGTGGTGGTGCACGCCTTTAACCCCAGCACTCTGGAGGCAGAGGCAGGCGGATCTCTGGGAGTTCAGGTTCAGCCTGGTCTACAAGAGCTAGTTCTGGGACGGGCACCAAAGCTACAGAGAAACCCTGTCTCGAAAAGCCAAAAAAATAAAAAATAATAAAAAAAAGGTACAGGCACAAAAGCAAACATATAACTCAACTGAACAGAATAAAGGACTCACAATTAAATCTACACAGTTATGGCCTAACAAGAGTTTCAAGACATAAATTGGGGAAAATATATTGATAATACATATTCAACAAATGGTGCTGGGGAGTGGACATCCACATGCAGAGGAATGAAATTAGATCCCTATCTCTCATTCTACTTAAACCTGTGGATCAGAGATCTTGACCTACAGTAAGCTGAAACGCTAAAACTGTTAGAGAAAATACTCCCAGATAGAGGCATAAGCAGGTCTTTCTCAAAAGCACACGAAGGACTTAACAAATGGGACGTCACGAATTGAGAAGCTCCTGTGTGGCCAAAGAATCACCTGAGTGATGCCGCAGCCTACAGACAGGGCAAAAATACCATTAGCAATGTAGCTGATGTAAAGAGCTCAAAAACTCAAAATACCCCATTTAAATAACCCAACCAACAAATGGGCTAAAAAAAATTAACAGTTCTGAAAATATAAAGTAAAATGGACAGTAAGCATATGAAAAATGTCCACCAACCTTAGCAATCAGAGAAATGAAAATTAAAACCATATGAGATTCCATTTCATCCTGTCAGAATGGCCATCAAACAAAACAAGTAAGGAGAGTGTGGAGAGAAGGGACGATACCCGCTGGTGGGACTATAAATTAGTCCAACAGGTTCAAAAGTTTGTTATCAAAGGTCCTCAAAATCTCACAATGGGGGGTTGGGTTAGAGCAGTACAGCACCGGCCTGTCCCACACAAGGACCAAGACTGATCCCTGGCACCACAAAACAACAAAGCAAAACTGTCTCGAATAAAACTACACTAGCATTCCAGGTCTTTCTATCACAGGCACCTGTACAGCTATGTTTCTTTCTGCACTATTCATAATAGCCATGCTGGGGAAATAGCCTAGGTGCCCACCAGCAGATGAACAGATAAAGTATACACACACAATACAAAGAACAATAAAATTATGTCATGTTTTAGGAAACATACAATTTAAGAACATCATATTAACATATGAAAACTCAGGCAAATAAATGTTTTCTCTCGTTTGTAAATCCTAGATTTTATACAGATTCACAAGACCATTTCTCCATAGGACATGAAAGCAGAGGAGATGGGGAGTGGAGGAAACTATGGGAGGGTATGTGGGGTGGATATGGTCAGAGTGTGTGATATACTTGAAGTTGTTTGATGAAACCTGGCACTACGTATAGTGAATATATGCAAAAAAAAATCTAAGAAAAAGTGATCTGAGAGACTTCTTACAGGTGAGCAATGAACAGAAATTACATTTTGACATGTTGCCACTTTTCAGGCTTGACAAATGAAAAGGTAAAACCAGCGTGACAGCACCATTTCTCTAATGGCACCGAGCACAAAGCCTGCAAGCTTGAACAGAGCTGAAAGAACCTGACATTTGCTGCACTGGCGGCGGTAGTCAGTGTGGAATGGTGGAGCTAATCACATCACATTCACATGGCAGCTCGCACCACACAGCCCTTCATTCCAGTGTCTCCTCACTCTACACAACACAAAAGTGGAGAAAATGCTTGACGTGATTTTCCAGATTACTTAATGGAAAAAAAAAAAAAGAGGATCCTTGTTGTGATGTTGAGAAAGATAACTTACAGCAGCGAGCTAACCAACTGAGGTAAATGTAATCATTTTTCAACTTTTCGCTTTGGATCAAAAGGAAGACCTATGAGAGAAAAGAAAGGGAGTAAACGTGAGGCCGGGTAAACAATAAAAATTGACACAATCAACTAGACCAGGCCTTATTGTTTGCTAGCAAAACTGAAGTTAAAGAAAAACACAATTATTATAAAACTTATATGTTGACCAACACTGTATTTTTAAGACTTATTATTTATATGTATGCATGTGAGCCCACTTGAATTTATGCACACCATAAACATGCAAGAACCCACAGAAGAAGAAGGTGTCAGATCCCCTGGAATTTGGATTACAGGCAGTTGTAAGCCACCATATAGGTGCTGGGAACTAAACCCTGGTCTCCTACAAAGGCAGTAAGTGCTCTTAATGGTTGAGCCATCTCTCTAGCCTGATATTGTACTTTTTATTTTTTTTAATTTTTTTTAAAAAAACACATTTACTCATGTACCAAATATTAAATGACAATCTTTTGATTACAATGTAGAGATTTCCAAAAGAGATTATGACATACAAATTTCTAGAAACACATTTCCAGTCTCTTCGTACCCCATTCTTTTCTTCATAGTCTTCCCAAATAGTTTTAAGTGTGACCGTGGCGGAGAACCTTCATGACCACAGACTTAGGCTCTTACTTGACTCAGCAAATAAAGTCTCACAGACTGAGGGTCCAGGACCTCTAATTCCTAGTGTTTAGACAAATTTAAACCCTGACCCATATTCCTCCATTGCCCACACCCCAGCTAGGGGGAGGGGGGTTGTAGCTGGGATATTGTACTTTTTAATGTAAACCATAATGAAACAAATTATTTATTTACTCTGTGTATGTGTGTTTGTGTGTGTGCTTGCACACATAGGAGTATATGGTGCATGTTTAACACGATGGGCACATGGAGGTCAGAGAACAACTTTCAAAAGCTTGTTCTTATCTCCCACGCTGCTGAAGCAGGGCCTTTCATTTTGCTGTTGCAAGTGCTGCACCCCAGGCTGGCTGCAAGCTTCCAGGTAGTTCTCCTGCTTCTGCCTCCCCTCTATAAGAATGCTGCCATAGCCAGCTTTCTTATGTGGGTTCCAGGGATGAACTTGGGTCAGCAGGCTTGCATAGCTACTTTTTTGGCCCACTGAGCCATCTCTCTGAAGTGTTTTGGTTTTTTGAGGTAGGGTCTTGCTATGTAGTTCAGGATCCTATGCTACTAAGTGCTGGGTTTATAGGAATGGGGTATCAATCCCTAGCTAAATCAACTTATAATAGTCCTTTACCCTTGGCCATTTTATTTTAGTGAGAAGAAGCTAAGGATTCTTTCAGATATGATCATTCAAAAGCTTTTAAAAGCAGGCACCCAAATAAGTGTCATCTTTTGATTTTGTTTTTTGTTTTTCTGGACAGGGTTTCTCTCTCTCTCTCTCTCTCTCTCTCTCTCTCTCTCTTTCTCTCTCCCTCCCTCTCTCTCTCCTTTCTTTTTCTTTCTTCCTTTTTCCTTCCTTTCTTTCCTTTTTCTTTTCTTTTCTTGAGATAGGGTTTCTCTGTGTAGCTTTGGAGCTTTTCCTTCCTTTCTTTCCTTTTTCTTTTCTTTTCTTGAGATAGGGTTTCTCTGTGTAGCTTTGGAGCTTTTCCTTCCTTTCTTTCCTTTTTCTTTTCTTTTCTTGAGATAGGGTTTCTCTGTGTAGCTTTTGAGCTTGTCCTGGAACTCGCTCTGTAGACTAGGCTGGCCTTGCACTCACAGAGGAGCCTAAAGTGTGCACACCTGGACCATCTTAAAAAGAACAAAAACAGGTACTCACCTCTTCGCCCTCACTGGTGTTGCCTGTCGCAGCTTTGGCTTGGGCATAATTAAAGTTAAAGATGTCATCATTGTAGAAATAACTCTACAAAATGTGCCAAGAACAGGACATACTGAGTATCAATATGGAAAATACAAAATCATTGGCTATACTGACTAGTAAAATAATGACTAATAATGAATAATCATCAGCTATTCTAACTAAAAAAATAATCTTCTTAAAGTTTATTATTGCTGGGCATGGTGCCACACATCTTTAATCCCAACACTTAGGAGGCAGAGGCAGACAGCTCTCTGTGAGTTTGAAGCCAGCCTGGGCTATCTGATGAATTCCAAGCCAGCCAGAGTGACATAGTGCAACTCTGTCTCAAAAGAAAAAACAATGTGTATGTGTTGGTGGTAGTGGGGTAATGTGTGTGTCATGGTACACGTGGAGGTCAAAGGACAATTCTGAGGTGTCAGCTCTGGCTCTTTCCTTCTATCTTTACATGAGGTCTGGGAACTGAACTTAGGTCACCAAACTTTCAAAGCAACTTTGTTGCCCAAAAGAAAAAATCTTACAGAATGAAGCAAGGTGTGGTGGCACACACCTCTAATCCTCGAAGCTGGGAGGCAAAAGCAGATGGATCTCTGGGTTAAAAGCCAGCCAGATCTACAGAGCAAATTCCAGGACATCCAGGACTACACAGAGAAACTGTCTCAAAAACAATCACCCAAATAAAAAGCAAACCAACCAACCAACCAACCAAACAAACAAACAAAAAGGATTATATTAATTCCTTGATGTTATCAATACCATAAGAGAAAGGGGCTAGCAACAAAAGTATAACTTTACTGGGGGGAGCTGTGATTGTCCTTGAACTCCTTTTTTGTTGTTGTTTTGAGACAGGGTCTCATTGTGTAACCTTGGCTATCCTGGAACTCAGTAGACTTGGCTGGCCAATAACAGAGATCGGCCTACCTCTGTCTCCTGAGTGCTGGGATTAAAGACTTGCACCACCATGCCCAGTTTGGCCTTGAACTCTTAATTCTCCTGCCTCGGTCTACATTCCCATCTAACACAGCATGTAAAGTGCTTCATACATAAAGGCACATACACAGATAATTCATACTGACCTTAAAGGAGTTGAGGTAAATCAAGACATCATCAAACTGCTTAAGCAGGAAGAAACAGGAAGCCATGCACTGCCTCCCTGGTATTGTATCTAAAATCAGGTTAGGGGAAGGGAGAAGAAACCATAGACATTCATGAAACTACAAGTTGTCTTTAGTTAAAATTTAAGTTGTTGTAGAATTTAGAAATAGGAGCCAGGCAGCGGTGGTGCACTCCTTTAATTCCAGCACTCAGGAGGCAGAGGCAGGTGGATCTCTTTGAATTTGAGGCCATTCTGGTCTACAGAGCAAGTTCCAGGACAGGCTACAATGCTACACAGAGAAACCCTGTCTTGAAAAAACAAAAGTTAAAAAAATTTAGGTAGGTTAACTCCCTGTTTCCTGAGAAACCGCCACACTGATTTCCAAAGTGGTTGCACAAGTTTGCATTTCCACCAACAATGGATGAGTGTTCCCCTTACTCCACATCCTCTCCAGCATAGGCTATCATTGATGTTTTTGATTTTAGCTATTCTGACAGGTGTAAGATGGTATCTCAGAGTTGTTTTGATTTGCATTTCCCTGATCGCTAAGGAGGTTGAACATGACCTTAAGTGTCTTTTGGCCATTTGAACTTCTGTTGAGAATTCTCTGTTCAGTTCAGTACCCCATTTTTTAATTGGGTTAATTAGAGCTTTGATGTCTAGTTTCTTGAGTTCTTTATATATTTTGGAGATCAGACCTTTGTCTGATGCGTGGTTGGTGAAGATCATCTCCCAATTAGTAGGTTGTCTTTTTGTCTTAATGACAGTGTTCTTTGCTTTACAGAAGCTTCTCAGTTTCAGGAGGTCCCATTTATTCATTGTTGCTCTTATTGTCTGCGCTACTGGGGTTCTACGTAGGAAGCAAGTGAATTTCTGTGAGTTCAAGGCCAGCCTGGTCTATACAGAGAGTTCTAGGACAGCCAGGTATACAGAATGAAACCCTGTCTAAAATAAAGAATGAATCCCAGAACCTCTTTCTAAGTCCTGATTTTGAAATTGAAGATTCTGCTGAACCCAGGCTCCTGGAGCCCACAAGAAGCACATCCCCCGCAAGCATATTGGTTTTGGTATTCCCTAAACTGCCTTTATGAGGATTTGGTTTATGCAACTGGTATTTACCTCAACTCCACAGTGATCTGTCCGACACAACCCAGCACCTTCGAACTCAAGCAGAGGAATAACGTGCCGTGGAGCTACCTGGTTCTGATCTGGTCCAGCATGCAGGTATGACACCCCCAGACATACCATGGCATTTCAAAGGCTCCAGGCTGCTCAAGGTTTGTTATGGGCTGCTATGTTCCGTAATCTATATCTGCACATGTACAAGGTCTGCCTGTCCCACCAGAATGCAAGCCCCACAAAGGCAGGGCTCCTTGTTTTATTTGCTACTACATCCTCAATGCTTCAGTCAGTTTTTGTTGTACAAATCAAAAAGAGAAATAAGGAGAAGAAATACTAGTCAATAAATGGTGTTGGAGAATCATTTGTGACTCTCCAGGGGCAATTTTTTTTTTTAAGTTAACAATTGGTTCAGCAAGCACATTTTTTTTTGCTCTGTAGATCAGGCTGGCCTGGAACTCAGAGACCCATCGCCTCTACCTCCAGAGTGCTGGGACTAAAGACACCATTCTAAGCAGATTTAAACTTTTTAACAGGAAGTGAGGGAATGGACTCAGTGTAATAACATATATCTGTAATACCAGTACTTAAAAATCTATTTATTTATTTGCTCTCTCTCAGATTTATTATTTATTATGTATGCATGTATGTCTGCACACAGATCTCATTACAGATGGTTGTGAGCCACCATGTGGTTGCTGGGAATTGAACTCGGGACCTTGGGAAGAGAGCAGTCTTAACAACTGAGCCATCTCTCCAGCCTCCCCCTCTCTAAAATCTTTAAGATTTTATTTTTATTTATGTGTATGTATACATATTCAGGCATGTGTTTGCAGATGCCCACAGAAGCCCAGGAAAGGTATCAAATTCCCTGGAGTTAGAGTTTTAGACAGTTAACTGTGAGCAGCCCAACATGAGTGCTGGGAACCAGACTCCAGCCCTCTGCAAGAGTAATACATGCTCTTAACCACTGAGCCATCACATTCTCTCTCTCTCTCTCTCTCTCTCTCTCTCTCTCTCTCTCTCTCTCTCTCTCTAAAGGACTCTTATTATATTTTAACATTCTGAATTGTGTGGCCATGAACCTGCCATGGTGAGCATGCAGAGGTCAGAGGACAAGCTGTTTCTCTCCTTCTACCACGTAGGTTTTGATGAAGAAACTCAGGTCGTTAGATTTGGTGGCAAATGTCTTAACCCACCAGTCAGCTCATGTGTGTGACAAATGTGTTTATGTGCACGATGTGTATGCATGTTTGTCTGTGTATGCACCACAGCATTCCTGGGGGCAGGTGAGAGGGCAACTTCCCACGCGGCTCCGTGCCTTCTAGCTTGTTTGAGTCAGGCTCTCTCATGGCTGGGCTCTATATGCCAGGCTAACTGCCAGGCAAGCTCCAGGGATTCCCCAGGCTCTACCTCCAGCTGACAGCAGGAGCACTGGGATTGCAGATGCCCACCACCCTGTCATCACTTCCGTGGGTGCTGGCAACCCAGACTCAGGACCGCATGCTTGTATTACAAGTGCTTTACTTCAGAGCCATCTGCTCAGTCTGGGGTTATTTTTATAAGCAACAAAATATGCTCTGAAGGTAGGTTTGCAGGATGTGGTGGTCCATGCCTGTAATTGCAGCACTTGGGAGGCAAGAGGCAGGATGATCATAAATTCAAAGGCAACATGATCTACATAGAGAGTTCCAGGCCATACAAGACTATATAATGAGACCTTGTCTCAAAAAACAAAACAAAACAAAATATTGAGATTTAAAGGCAAATGACCCATGGGGGAGGCATGAATCTACAACATGCCAGAAAATTAATATATTAGGAATTGTTAAAAATTCATTCAGAGTAGTTTATATTAAAACTAATTTAGTGCCAGGTAGTGGTGGTGCACACCTTTAATCTCAGCACTTGAGAGGCAGAGGCAGGAGGATCTCTGTGAGTTCGAGGCCAGCCTGGTACAAAGAATGAGTTCCAGGACAGTCACAGAGAAAACCTGTCTTGAGAAACCAAAAGGAGAAAAAGAAAAACTAATCTAGACCTACAATTCTCAGGAACTAAGGAGCAAATTCATTCCTGTATAGTGGTATATTATTTGTGCTTTAATAAATAATAATTAGAAGAGATGATAGTTCATCAAACAACAATATCATTTAATCTAAACTAACCTATAAAACTAACAAATGGCCAGGCAGTGGTGGTGCACATCTTGAATCCCAGCACTCAGGAGGCAGAGGGAGGCGGATCTCTGTGAGTTCGAGGCCAGCCTGGTCTACAAGAGCTAGTTCTGGGACAGACACTAAAGCTACAGAGAAACCCTGTCTCGAAAAAAAAGAAAAGAAAAACTGACATTTTTTTTTCATTTGGTCAGATATAACTTGACAAAATAAAATCTCCCCAAAATTAGGATTGGGGAAGGGTTTTGTTTCTGTCTTTTTAGGAGAATAAAGGTTTCAGCTAAGGAATCCAAAGACCACTGGAAAAATGAGACATGTGAAGAAAAAGGGCAAATCAGAAAAAAAGTCTCAAGGAAAAGAGTAAATTGGCCTATTACATTTCCAACATGATAAAATTTCATAACTCTTCCCCATGTTTGTTTCTGCTGTTCTCTACAGACATATAATCCAAATAATCCTTTTGTAGTCCCTGTCCAGTTAAAGATCAAAGCTGGCTCTGGAGTTGGAGTGTGGCTCTCCTTCTCTAAACCCAAGCATGCTTATTAAAGTGAAATCCAAAATCTCTGTCTTATGTCAGAAGAGCCACCTGACATACGACACAAGAAAAACAAATATTTATGGACTATTATATTGCCACTTCAGAGAAGATGATGGGCATTGCAGAGACTCCATATGGAGTTTATTTTCTTTGTAGCAAAAGTAAGCCACTGGGCAAGACCTTGCCTCGACTGCTGGCAGTATGCTGTCCTAATTGCACAAGCAGGACACAAAAGAAAGTGACTGCCAAACATTGTCAAGACAAAGAGGGAGAGCCCTTCACAATATCCTGCTTCACAGAAAAGTCTGTTGGACATGCTAGGCCTGTAGGCCAAAGATGGATGCCCCAGGGTTACAAAGGAATTTTGGGTGACTGTCCAGGCAGCCAACTGTTTCTGTCATTTCTCACTTTTTTTTCTTCTTCTTCTTTTTTATTTTTTTTAATTTTCAAGACAGGGTTTCTCCTAGCTCTTTGGTTCCTGTCCTGGAACTAGCTCTTCTAGACCAGGCTGGCCTTAAACTCACAGAGATCCGCCTGCCTCTGCCTCCCGAGTGCTGGGATTAAAGGCGTGCGCCACCACCGCACTGCCATTTCTCACATTTTTTTGGAAGTCACTTGCTGGCATTTCCCGCTTACTCAGTCAATATTACTTCCTCTTGCGTCTCTGAGGGAATTGAAGATTAGACAGTTACAGTTTTCCTTGTATACCAGATGCAAAAATCAAGTTATGATAGAAAGTATATTAGGTACAAGACTTTGGACTCACCTAGATAAGATAAATATGGGATATTTTCTCTGAATTTGTCAAATGCAAATACTAGATATTATTGATGTATTTATTGCCTGTATATATTATATATAGTTATTGTACTTATTGTATATAGTTTTTCTTATATTAGTTATAGTTAGCCTTCTTTTTTATTTTAGATAAAAAGGAGAAATATAGTAGTATATTCTTTGTGTTTTAATAAATAAAGTTTGCCTGAAGATCAGAGTGCAAAGCAGCCATAGTCATACAGGCCAAGGGATCCCAGGACTCCACAGCCACAGACAGGCACCCTGGGCCAAGATCGAATCTGATTCCAGCATTTGGGATCACATGCCTTTAATCCCAGCATTAGGGCGGTGGAAACGGGAGTGATATGGCTGGGCAGAGAGGACTATGAGAGGAGGAAGACGGGAACTCAGTGGAGTTCAGGATTTATGGAGACAGGATCTTGCCCATTTTTGGTCTGAGGTAGAGGGAAAAGCCAGTGGCTGACTGCTTTGCTTTTTTGATCTTCAGGTTGAATCCCAATATCTATCTCTGTTTTTTTTTTTTATTATTTGTGCTACATTAAATTTTTTTAAATTTATTCTTACACCACTCTTTTAAAAATTGTACTTATTTTTTATGTGTATGAGTGTTTTGCCTAAACTTATGTCTGTGGATCACATATGTGTTCCTGGTTCCCATAGAGGCCAGAAAAGGACATCCATTCCCTGGGACTGGAATTACAGTCGTGAGTTGTCATGTGGGTACTGAGAATTGAATTCGGATCTTCTGTAAGAACTGATAGGCCATTTCTCTAGCCCATAGCCTTTGTTTTGCCTCCCAAGACAGGGTTTCTCTGTGTAGCCCTCCCTCACTGGCCTGGAACTCACAGAGATCTCCTGAGAAGTAGGATTAAAGGTGTGCACCATCACTGCCTAGTCCCCCCTTTAAACTAACCTACTTTTGTTTTTAATTATGTGCACATGTGCATGCAGATACCTATGAAGTCCAGAAAGGAATATTGGATCCTTTGGAGCTGGAGTTACAGGCAGTTGTGAACCACCTGAGTGGGTGCTGGGAATTGAATTTGAATCCTCTGTAAGAGCAGCAAATGTTCTTAACCACTAACATGTTCAAAGGGGATAATTCTTTTTTTTTTCTTTTGGTTTTTTTTTTTTTTTTTTTTTTTTTTTTTGGTTTTTTTGAGACAGGGTTTCTCTGTAGCTTTGCATCCTGTCCTGGAACTAGCTCTGGTAGACCAGGCTGGCCTCAAACTCACAGAGATCTGTGCATGTGCCACCACCGCCCAGCTAAAAGGGATAATTCTAATATTTTATTTTATTGTTGTGTTTATTTGTGTGTCATTGTTGCAACAGTTTCCTATATACCAGGCTGGTTCTCACGGTGGAGCAAGGTTTCCTTAAACTTCTGATCATCCTGTTTGTCTTCCGAGGGCTAGAATTATAGGTATCAGCTATCATGTGCGCTTTGTGTGGTGCTAGAGATCAAACCCAAGAGCTTGTGAGTGCTAGGTGAGCATGCTACAAAATGAGCTACATCCTCAGTCTTCCTCTCCGGTTCCAACCCCTTGTTTCATATTGAGAAGCATGGCATGTCCCTCGACAGTCAGACTCCACTAGTCAATCTCGTCCAACTCCAATTATGAATTGTTTTCAAAAGGACAGATTGTGACATACCGCATTCACTAGCTGATCCTCCCACCAACTGGAAAAACTGCTGGGCAATTTTCATATGATCCCTCTGCAAAACAGAACAGAACAGATAGAGAGGAAGCAGGCACAAATATTTTATTTATATTATACTTAAGATTACAATGCACTTTCCTGTATGTCATTTAACAAATATCCTTGTTTTAAATCATGCTCAAGTTCTTATTAGCTTATTATTGCAAGCACCAAGAAATTTTGTGAAAACTTAGAGTCAATTAGAGAAGAATCCAACCTTGAAATTTCACCCTAAAACCCTTGCCTTAAATAAATTAATTAACACATTCAATAAATATATAACACACTCTCTGACTGTGCCTGAACTTTGTACAGAAGCCATAGGCATAACAAGGATCATTAGATTTATTTATTTATGTAATAAATATTTGCTGCCTACATGGAGCGATCTAGAGATGAAAGTCGTTATTGTATTGTTTCATAAAGAACTTAATATACAACATTAACATGGATAGAAACCTTAGTTTATCTGTCTGCCTGCCTGCCTGTCTGTGGCTGAGAAAGGGCTGCACTATATAACTCAGGCTGTCCTTGAACTTGAGATCCTCTTGCCTTGGCCTCCCAAGTCTGTAGTTATAGGTATCTGCCACCATGCCCAACAGCAGCCTAACTTTAGACTGCTTTCTTAGTTATATGAAGCTCTTTAGCTGGGCAGTGGTGGCACATGACTTTAAACCCTCTACTCCAGAAGCAGGAGGATCTCTGAGTTTGAGGCCAGCCTGGCCTACAAAGAGAGTTTTGGCACAAACCCTGTCAATAAAAAAAAAAAAAAAAAAAAAAACCAAAAAAGAAGAAGAAAGATGAACGAAGGAAGAAGAAGAAGAAGAAGAAGAAGAAGAAGAAGAAGAAGAAGAAGAAGAAGAAGAAGAAGAAGAAGAAGAAGAAGAAGAAGAAGAAGAAGAAGGAGAAGCAGCAGCAGCAGCAGCAGCAGCAGCAGCAGCTTTGGGGGAGGCTGAAGACTGAAGATTGGTATAAATTCAAGGCCATCCTGGGGATATAGTATTTGAGACCCTGTCTCATAAAACCAAAAGACCCTATCTCATGAAACCAAAATTAAAAAACAAAACAAAACAAAACAGCTTTTTTAGAAAAGATGGGGGTATATCCCCAGTACCTTAAAAGCTTTTCTAAAGAAAGAATTTTTCCCAATCCCAGCACTCGGGAGGCAGAGGCAGGCGGATCTCTGTGAGTTCGAGACCAGCCTGGTCTACAAGAGCTAGTTCCAGGGCAGGCTACAAAGCTACAGAGAAACCCTGTCTTAAAAAAACAAAAAAAAATTTTTTTCCCCATTTTCTAGGTACCAAATCCATTTCCTGTGTTCATCAGTAAAGAGATGACCATATTACATTGGGGCTCTTTGAAACAAAATAGCAAGTTTTATGGACTAAAGCTAAAAATCTCTACATAATAGAACTGTTTTTGCAGGGATCCTGGACTTGAGGGTTTAAAGAATTATAAGGAACTGAAGGACCAAGAATATGTCTCAAAGCAAGTATATACCTAGCACAGGGCTTGCTTCCTAGCACCCCACCCCCAACAATAAAGTACAAGGACCTGCAGAAGAACCCAGTGATTGTAAGCTTGCCATTGGTTGCACATCCATTCCAGTTTTTACATAACCAGAACTTGGCAAAGTATGGATTGCTAATGATTTCATACTCACCGAACCCATTTCCTGGCCAAGGGCTGCATTAACAACTCCCTTGAGAATGTACTCCTGGAAAACACAATCACGCCATAAATCAATTGTGTGGGATTTCCTGGTGGCCCCTTGACCTGCTATGAAATCCCTGTCCCTGCTCTACCTCTGGCTTATGGAAGGAAGCAGAGTTTGGTTTGACTTCTAGCAGGCAAGTGCTCATAGAGCAGAGTTTATCATCGTAAAAGCTCAGTCCTAAGTAGAAACACATGGGAAATGGCTCAGACAGCAAAGGACTTACCATGTAGCATGAGGACCCCAGTTCAATCCCCAGACCCCACAGAAATTGTAATCCCAGTCCTGGAGAGATGAAAACAGGCAGATTCCTGGGGCTTAATAGACAAGCCAGGCTCGCCTAGTCAGTGAGCCCCTGCCAGTGAGAGACCTTGTCTCAAAGAACAGCGGAGACACTGCTTGTGGGAAAATGACTACTACCCGTATGTCATTCCCTCTCTCCAGTGTCACAATAAGTGCGCTTTGGCCCTTTCCCTGGACATCTGATACTTATAAGATACTTTCTCTTTCGGTGGCCTGTGGCCTCATCTGTACCCTATTTTTTTTCAGTCTTGGCTCAAAATTTTAATAATGCTTTCCTTAGAAATATCATTAACTCATTAAGAGGGCTCATTCTAGGTAGCCTTTAGTGCCCTTGAGAAAAAGACTTGGTTAGGTTCTATCCAGTCGGGAAGTGTTTTATATTCAGATTGTTTTCCTGTCTTTGTTTCTTCTTCTTTTTTTAACATTTATTCAGTGTGTGTTGTGCACGTGTGTTTATGGGTGTGTGTGCATGTACACGCTATAGCATGCGTGTGGAGGCAGAGGACAAGTGTGTGTTGTGCACGTGTGTTCATGGGTGTGTGTGCATGTACACACTATAGCATGTGTGTGGAGGGCAGAGGACAAGTGTGTGTTATGCACGTGTGTTTATGGGTGTGTGTGCATGTACACGCTATAGCATGCGTGTGGAGGCAGAGGACAAGTGTGTGTTGTGCACGTGTGTTCATGGGTGTGTGTGCGTGTACACGCTATAGCACGCGTGTGGAGGGCAGAGGACAAGTGTGTGTTGTGCACGTGTGTTCATGGGTCTGTGTGCGTGTACACGCTATAGCACGCGCGTGGAGGGCAGAGGACAAGTGTGTGTTGTGCACGTGTGTTCATGGGTGTGTGTGCATGTACACGCTATAGCATGTGTGTGGAGGGCAGAGGACAAGTGTGTGTTGTGCACGTGTGTTTATGGGTGTGTGTGCGTGTACACGCTATAGCATGTGTGTGGAGGGCAGAGGACAAGTGTGTGTTGTGCACGTGTGTTCATGGGTGTGTGTGCATGTACACGCTATAGCATGTGTGTGGAGGGCAGAGGACAAGTGTGTGTTGTGCACGTGTGTTCATGGGTGTGTGTGCATGTACACGCTATAGCACGCGTGTGGAGGCAGAGGACAAGTGTGTGTTGTGCATGTGTGTTCATGGGTGTGTGTGCATGTACACGCTATAGCACGCGTGTGGAGGCAGAGGACAAGTGTGTGTTGTGCATGTGTGTTCATGGGTGTGTGTGCATGTACACGCTATAGCACACGTGTGGAGGGCAGAGGACAAGTGTGTGTTGTGCACGTGTGTTTATGGGTGTGTGTGCATGTACACGCTATAGCATGTGTGTGGAGGGCAGAGGACAAGTGTGTGTTGTGCACGTGTGTTTATGGGTGTGTGTGCCTGTACACGCTATAGCACGCGTGTGGAGGCAGAGGATAAGTGTGGGATTTGTCACTTTCCTTCTCCCATGTGGATTCCAGGGACTGAACTCAGGTCGTCAGGCTTGACGGCAGGAGCTTTTACCCACTGAGCCATCTTGCTGGCCTCATGCAGTTTTGTACGCAGTGAAGCGATGCTTACTATGTACTTAGCACACAGTGCTGGAGATGTGGTAGAGACACAGTTCCTGACTGCAGGGAGTGAGCAGCTTACTGAGGAAAGAGAGACAAGCTGCAGACACCAATATTAGAGACAAGTTAGGAGTTGTTTATTCCATTAGTACTATAGATGTAAATTTTTTAAAACAGATTTTAATATTTTCAAACTTTAGACCTTTTTAGGAATAAAATAGATATTAAGGGACTTGAGCCACATTAAAAAAAGAACAAAGCCCAGAACAATCACTCTCCTCCTGAAGTCCCCATGCCATTGATAGTCTTCCTGGACACTACAACGGGACTCTTCTCTGCTACACCCTACAGCTATGGCCTGCTGTGCTGCTCTCCGCAGCCCATGGCTAACAGAAGTGCATGGCACCTCCACTTACCTGAGGCGTTGTGGGCTCCAGATCCTTGATTAAGCTATAAGCTTCCTGTACGTCGTCTGCAATGTAAAGAGTCAGTCAGTCATTAGATGAGCTTGTGCTATATGAGCTTGCTGCGGCCGTTCCTAGAGAACTGGAGTCTGCAGCATTCAGACAGTCATACAAAGTAGGGGACAGCTTAGGAATAGAGTGCTTTTACAGCCTGTGCAAGCCCACACACGTGTGTGTACACACAAACACACACAGAAAATGTGATGTTTTACCTGACCTTTAATTCTCTATCAAGTTGAAGGCTGTGTAGTTAAACTAAAGAAAACAGATATTTTTCTTCTCAAAAATGCATGTGTGTATCTGCATGCGTGCGAATATGTGTGAAGGCCCGAGGACAACCCAGCCTGGAGCCGGAACCCAGGTCCTCCTGGCTTTCGAAGGAAGTACTTTATGGACTGAGCTATGCCCTGACCCAAGAAAACAATCATCTTTAGAAAACTCACACTGAACCACAAGACACATAAAAAATGCTCAAATTAAGACTCTAGACTGGGCCAGGCATGGTGGCACACACTTCTAATTCCAGTACTCAGGAGACAGAGGCAGGCAGATCTGTGTGTTCAAGGCCAGCCTGGCCTACATAGTTCTAAGATAGCCAGAGCTGTTACACAGAGGAATCCTAGCTTCAAAAACAAAAACAAAAAGTCCCCTTCCTTTTTTTCTAAAAGAAGTATGTATTCCATACACAAGAGTGAAATAGCAATGGCTGTCCTGGAACTCATTGTGCAGAACAGGCTGGCTTTGAGTTCTCAAAGAGCCACATGCTTCTGCCTTCAAAGTGGAGGGATCAAAGTCATGTGCCACCGCCCCAGCATAAAAAGTATGTAATCTGTAGGCTTTGGAGGTTCTATAATTTGTTTTTGTTTATACTAGAAATTTTTCACAAAATAATTTGTAAAATATATTCACTTTTTCATTAATTCATATCTATAACCAAATTTCTTTTTGCTTATCTGTCATATAGAGGGGACTGTTTGCAATACATGTTCCCACAAAATACACATTTTTCTCAGTAAGGAGGCATAAGTTGCCTGGTTTGCCTCTACCATGAACTGAAAAGGCCGCACTGCTGGTTTAAGGCCCATGGCTAAGCGCCCTTCTCTGCTAAGCTCTGGAAGAGCTGCTCCAGGAACCAGGCACCTTTCACTGGATTCCTGCACTCCAGAGAAGAGATGCAGCCACCATGAGAAAATAAATATAAAAGCTGAGAAGTTTTTTTTTTAACTTTTTAAAAAAAATATTTTTATGGTATATTTAACATTATTTTTATGTGCATTGGTATGAAGGTGTCAGATCCCCTGCAACTGGATTGTAGACAATTGTGAGCTGCCACATGGGTGCTGCCACATGGGTGCTGGGAATTGAACCCAGGTCCTCTAGAAGAGCAGTCAGTGCTCTTAACCACTGAGCCATCTCTCCAGCCCCAAAAGCTGAGAGTTTTAAAGCAAACAAAAAACACAAGAAAATGTGAATGTACATTTTCATAAAACGCAAACAAGAAAAATTAAAATAAGAGGGAGAAAAACATTGAAGACCCAACAGGAACTTGATAGAGGACAGAAGAGTAAAGAGAAGAGCAGGGTGAGGAAGAAGAGGCACAACTCATGAGTGCCACGAAATCTGTTCACGACACTGTTGCGAATACGTATTTGGAAGTGTGTGTAGAATGTATACAACTGATTCAATCAGATTAAATATTCAAAAATATTTTTCTTCCTAAGTCAGAACACGACAAGTTTTCCTTACCTTGGCGAAGGTAGTAAATCACTAGGTTTAGCCTAGCTTCAGGAATGACGTCAACCAGGGGAGGTAAAACCTGCAAAGCCCCCTCGCCTCCTCGGAAAACAACCTGCATAGAGAGAGTGTTCTGTAGCAGCAGAGTTGCACACGGTCACCATAGAGACAGTGTAGCGTGGCAGCACAGGCGCACACGGTCACCACAGAGACAGTGTACTGTAACAGCACAGGCGCACATAGTCACCATAGAGACAGTGTACTGTAACAGCACAGGTGCACACGGTCACCACAGAGACAGTGTACTGTAACAGCACAGGTGCACACGGTCACCACAGAGACAGTGTACTGTAACAGCACAGGCGCACACGGTCACCACAGAGACAGTGTACTGTAACAGCACAGGCGCACAGGGCCACCACAGAGACAGTGTACTGTAACAGCACAGGCGCACACGGTCACCACAGAGACAGTGTACTGTAACAGCACAGGTGCACACGGTCACCACAGAGACAGTGTACTGTAACAGCACAGGCGCACAGGGCCACCATAGAGACAGTGTACTGTAACAGCACAGGCGCACACGGTCACCACAGAGACAGTGTACTGTAACAGCACAGGTACACACGGTCACCACAGAGACAGTGTACTGTAACAGCACAGGCGCACACGGTCACCACAGAGACAGTGTACTGTAACAGCACAGGCACACACGGTCACCACAGAGACAGTGTTCTGTAGCAGCACAGGCGCACACGGTCACCACAGAGACAGTGTACTGTAACAGTACAGGTGCACACGGTCACCACAGAGACAGTGTACTGTAACAGCACAGGCGCACAGGGCCACCACAGAGACAGTGTACTGTAACAGCACAGGTGCACACGGTCACCACAGAGACAGTGTACTGTAACAGCACAGGCGCACACGGTCACCATAGAGACAGTGTACTGTAACAGCACAGGTGCACACGGTCACCACAGAGACAGTGTACTGTAACAGCACAGGTGCACACGGTCACCAAAGAGACAGTGTACTGTAACAGCACAGGCGCACACGGTCACCATAGAGACAGTGTACTGTAACAGCACAGGCGCACACGGTCACCATAGAGACTGTGTACTGTAACAGCACAGGTGCACACGGTCACCACAGAGACAGTGTACTGTAACAGCATAGGTGCACACGGTCACCATAGAGACAGTGTACTGTAACAGCACAGGCGCACACGGTCACCACAGAGACAGTGTACTGTAACAGCACAGGCGCACACGGTCACCATAGAGAGTGTACTGTAACAGCACAGGCGCACACGGTCACCATAGAGACAGTGTACTGTAACAGCACAGGTGCACACGGTCACCACAGAGACAGTGTACTGTAACAGCATAGGTGCACACGGTCACCATAGAGACAGTGTACTGAAACAGCACAGGCGCACACGGTAACCACAGAGACAGTGTACTGTAACAGCACAGGCGCACACGGTCACCATAGAGAGTGTACTGTAACAGCACAGGCGCACACGGTCACCATAGAGACAGTGTACTGTAACAGCACAGGTGCACACGGTCACCACAGAGACAGTGTACTGTAACAGCACAGGCGCACACGGTCACCACAGAGACAGTGTACTGTAACAGCACAGGCACACACGGTCACCACAGAGACAGTGTACTGTAACAGCACAGGTGCACAAGGTCACCACAGAGACAGTGTACTGTAACAGCACAGGTGCACAGGGTCACCACAGAGACAGTGTACTGTAACAGCACAGGCGCACACGGTCACCACAGAGACAGTGTACTGTAACAGCACAGGTGCACAAGGTCACCACAGAGAGTGTACTGTAACAGCACAGGTGCACACAGTCACCATAGAGACAGTGTACTGTAACAGCACTGGCACACACGGTCACCACAAGACAGTGTACTGTAACAGCACAGGCGCACACGGTCACCATAGAGACAGTGTACCGTAACAGCACAGGTGCACACGGTCACCATAGAGACAGTGTACTGTAACAGCACAGGCGCACAGGGCCACCATAGAGACAGTGTACTGTAACAGCACAGGCGCACAGGGCCACCACAGAGACAGTGTACTGTAACAGCACAGGTGCACACGGTCACCACAGAGACAGTGTTCTGTAACAGCACAGGTGCACACACGGTCACCATAGAGACAGTGTACTGTAACAGCACAGGCACACACGGTCACCACAGAGACAGTGTACTGTAACAGCACAGGCGCACACGGTCACCACAGAGACAGTGTACTGTAACAGCACAGGTGCACACGGTCACCACAGAGACAGTGTACTGTAACAGCACAGGTGCACACAGTCACCATAGAGACAGTGTACTGTAACAGCACAGGCGCACAGGGCCACCACAGAGACAGTGTACTGTAACAGCACAGGCGCACACGTTCACCACAGAGACAGTGTACTGTAACAGCACAGGCGCACACCGTCACCACAGAGACAGTGTACTGTAACAGCACAGGCGCACACGGTCACCACAGAGACAGTGTACTGTAACAGCACAGGCGCACACGGTCACCATAGAGACAGTGTACTGTAACAGCACAGGTGCACACGGTCACCACAGAGACAGTGTACTGTAACAGCACAGGCGCACACGGTCACCATAGAGACAGTGTACTGTAACAGCACAGGCGCACACGTTCACCTTAGAGACAGTGTTCTGTAGCAGCACAGGTGCACACGGTCACCACAGAGACAGTGTACTGTAACAGCACAGGTGCACACGGTCACCACAGAGACAGTGTACTGTAACAGCACAGGCGCACACGGTCACCATAGAGACAGTGTACTGTAACAGCACAGGTGCACACGGTCACCACAGAGACAGTGTACTGTAATAGCACAGGTGCACACGGTCACCAAAGAGACAGTGTACTGTAACAGCACAGGCGCACACGGTCACCATAGAGACAGTGTACTGTAACAGCACAGGCGCACACGGTCACCACAGAGACAGTGTACTGTAACAGCACAGGCGCACAGGGTCACCACAGAGACAGTGTACTGTAACAGCACAGGCGCACACGGTCACCACAGAGACAGTGTACTGTAACAGCACAGGCGCACACGTTCACCTTAGAGACAGTGTTTTGTAACAGCACAGGTGCACACGGTCACAATAGAGACAGTGTACTGTAACAGCACAGGTGCACACGGTCACCACAGAGACAGTGTACTGTAACAGCACAGGAGCACACGGTCACAATAGAGACAGTGTACTGTAACAGCACAGGTGCACACAGTCACAACTGGAGATGCTAAGGAGCCTGGGGTGGTGACAGAAGGAGAGAACTAATGCCCATAATAGATAGTCCTCCGACTACCACATGCATGCCACGGTACACATGCTTACTGTGTACACATGCACACACAATAAATCAGTTAATAAAATGGTTAAAAAATTGATAAGAAAATGATGAGAAGACAGACAACTTGAGTTCAATTTCCAGGACTCACGTTCTTTTTTCTTTTTTGGTTTTTTTGAGACAGGGTTTCTCTGTGTTATCTCTGGCTGTCCTGGAACTCACTCTGTAGACCAGGCTGGTCTCAAACTCACAGAGATCCACCTGCCTCTGCTTTCCTGAGTGCTGGGATGAAAGGCGTGCGCCACCACTGCCTGGCTAGTACCTACATTCTTAATTCCAGCAGTTGTTCTCTGACCACCACAAGCTCACATGTGCACCAGGAAAACACATACCCATACATACACACAGAAATGGAATAAAACACTTAAAACAATTTGTCCACACAGGCTAGCAAATGTTCAGAATGTGGTAAACTGTCTACAAATACACTGAAACTAAGGTTATCAGGCATGGACTACATAATTTTACCCTCAGAATAGTCATGTTGATCATTTTTTCTGGTTCCTTTTTCTGTCCCTTCCTTTAACAAGGGGACTTCATCTGCTCCCTTGATCTTATCGCTTCAAACTCCATCTGACTCTGGTTCTCCATTAACCACTGTATCTTCAGTCTTCCCAAAGCAGCAGCCCCACTTCTCAGCTTGAAGCACACACACACAAGGGTTTTTGTTCTCTTGTCAAATCTCTACTTGGTTCCTTTGTTCCCTCTGGAGAATGCCCTATTTTTTCTTTCAATGGTAAACTTCAAAAGCTGTGGTTAACTGCTAATTTCCTCTTACCCTGTCACTCCTCAGTCTCCCCCAAATTTGTGTTTTGCTCCCAGCACCCTAGTGAAGTTACTCTCAAGAGTCACAAATGTACACCTTCAACTAAAGGACTTTTTGGTGTTCCATGCTTTTGTTGATCCATGCTTCTCTGTGGTTTGACACTGCAGGCTTTAAGAGGGTGGTAAAAACCACACCACCACTGGCAGTATTCCATCAGATGGTGGGGTTACACAGAAAAGTTAAAAACAAGGCGGCTCAGCAGGCAGGCTGGGGTCACTACACACTGAACACCCCTAAGACCTGGAATTTTGAGTGCTGCTGTTGATGCCATGAGTGTAAAAGTCTACACATGGCCTCAAAAAATAGGCTTGGCTGAGTACAGTGACATATGCCTTTAATGTCAGCAGTGGAGACGCAAAAACAGATGGCTCTCTATGAGTTCCAGGCCAGCTTGGTCTATGGCGAGGTCCAGGCCAGCCTGGTCTATGGCAAGTTCCAGGCCAGCCTGGTCTATACAGAGTTCCAGGCCAGCCTGGTCTAAACAGAGTTCCAAGGCCAGCCTGTATATGGGGAGTTCCAGGCCAACCTGATCTATACAGAGTTCCAGTCCAGCTTGTTCTATACAGAGTTCCAGGTCAACTAGGGCTATGTAGTGAGATCTTGTCTCAATAGGAAAAGGAGGAGGAAGAGGAAACAAAGCCACTAAAGAAGCTGTAGTTTTTGTTACCACTGTATTCAGATGAGGAGGCTGACTCATCATACAAAATCATTTGCTTAGTGCTCCAGGTAGGTGGCTTGGGAGCACACAGTCTGCATCTCGTTATGTTGCATGACTGGTAGACTACAACTTCATCAGAGCTTAGATTTATTTTAAGCAATGGTCATCATGATCTAGCCCTATACCATTGCTCACCCAGCTTTACCCTCCACTCCCTCTAGACTACAGGTACAATCATCCCTGTCACGTCACACTTGCTCTAGATTCATACCCTAGATTAGAATGAACCCTCGAAAACTCAGCCAATCTTCAAGAATTAAACAATTGTCCCCATTATTCTAATACATGAGGATATGTTCCTCTGGTCCCCCAAGGACAAGGGACACTTGGGTCTGCCTTGCCTTGCTCTTCTTTCCAAACATTCTGCCCTCCTAATAAGAGGTTCCCCAAGGAAAGAGACTGGTGTTAGAAATTCATTTCATCCCTTTTCACAATAATGAGGCATTCCTTGGAGTAGCGCAATATTTGCTGGGGAATCTCCTTTTTTTGTTGTTGTTTTGGGTTTTTTTTTGTTGTTATTGTTGTTGTTTTTCTAGACAGGGTTTCTCTGTAGCTTTGGAGCCTGTCCTGGAAGTAGCTCTTGTAGCCCAGGCTGGCTTCAAACTCACAGAGATCTGTCTGCCTCGGTCTCCTGAGTGCTGGGATTAAAAGCGTGTGCCACCACCACCCGGCTGGAATCTCCTTTTATTCATCTTTAATTGCTGTGATGTACCAAATAATACAGGACTCAAGTCAATCAAGATGGGAACCTTACTCACCAGATTATGCCTGATGAGTTCTTTTGCAAATTCAAAGGGTGAAGAGGCATTGTCCATCAAGCTTTTGAGTTCTGCCTGAAATATAAAAAGGAAAGACGTATCAAATAATAAGCATATAGTTCTTATTTTTTAAGATTTACTTTGTTATTATATTTATTTATTTATTTATTTATTTTTGTTCTCTCTATGCAGTCTTGACTGTCCTGGAACTTGCTATGTATACCAGACTGAACTTGAATTTACAGAGATCCTCCTGCCTCTGCCTCCTGATGCTGGGATTAAAGACGTGCGCCACCACACCTAGCTTATTATTCTCTTAAATTATGTATATGTGTGTGCATCTCTGTGTGGATGTGTGCATGTGAGTATGGGTACTCCCTAAGGCCAGAGGTATCAGATACCTCTGGAGCTGGAGTTATAGGTGGTTGTGAATCATCCAACATGGGCTTTGGGAACTAAACTCAGGGCCTCTGCAAGAGCAGTATATGTTTTCAATCATTGATCAATCTCTCCAGCCCCAAGGGTATATAGTTCTTATGTCACCTATCTATATAATGCTTTATAGTTTACAAAGAGTATAACATGCTATTTCACTCGATCCTTGGGACTCTCAGTCAATATTATTATTATTATTATTATTATTATCCACATTTTACAGATGACATCATTTATTTATTTATTTGTTTGTTTGGCTTTGGTTCTTCGAGGCAAGGTTTCTCTGTAGCTTTGAAGCCTGTCCTAGGACTAGCTCTTGTAGCCCAGGCTGGCCTTGAACTCACAGAGAGACCTGTCTGCCTCTGCCTTCTGAGTGCTGAGATTAAAGCCATGCGCCACCACCGCCCGGGTGACATCATTGACTCATTAATAAAAGTTAAGTGTTTTGGAGGCTGGGGTTGTAGCTCTGTAGCATGTTTGCCTAGCATGCAAGAAGCCCCGAGTTTGATCCTGAGCACATCATAACTGGAAGTGTTGGTACACATCTGTAATCTCAGGACTCTAGAACTAGAAGCAGATCAGAAGTTCAAGGTCATCCTTGCCTACATAGCAAATTTGAAGCTACCCTGAACTACATGGCATTCTAAAGTTAGGTGTCTCGAGCCTCATACTCAGTAAGACATTTAAAAGTTGTGCAGGTTAGTTTTAAGACTCCTAGGGTTAATCTTTATTTTCAGTGTCAAAGACTTAGAAGTTAAGCCTTTAATTTTTTTCAGTCTTACCATTTTTCCTATATTCTTTTTTCTAATTTTATTATCTCTATTATTAAAAACTTGCAAAAATTCATATACCAGAATTAACCAGACTCAAAGTCTATACATCACAATGAACTTCTATACAGTTTGAATAGCAGTTCTGAATCCATAGAGCTTCACATTGGATTTTACACTTCCACTATCAAGTACATTTTAATGCACTTATCTGCTGTGAGATAATGCTCTTTACCTTGTAAAGATTTGTCACTCATATTGGTTTAATAAAATGCTGACTGGCCAGTAGTCAGGCAGGAAGTATAGGAAGGGTGACCAGACTAGGAGAATTCTGGGAAGAGGAAAGGCAGAGAGATGTAGTCACTAGCCAGATACAGAGGAAGCAAGATGAGAATGCCTCACTGAGAAAAGGTACCAAGCCATATGGCTAAACATAGGCAAGAATTATAGATTAATTTAAGTTTTAAGAGCTAGTTAATAATAAATCTGAGCTAATAGTCTAAACATTTTATAATTAATATAAGCCTCTGTGTATTTCTTTGGGACTGAACAGATGCAGGACTGGACAGGACAGAAACATCCATCTACAAATGGCACCCAAATATTTGGCAAGAATTTCCACATAAAGCCTGAGAAAGCTTTAAAAAAATAAAAGATCTAGACAGACAAGAACAGAGTCAAACACAGCTTCTTGGTAACTGTCTTCTTTTCTCCTATAAGTTCTGTTAACAGAGGTCCATGTAGGCCAGGCTGGCCTGGAATTCTCCATATTGATCAGACTGAATTGGAACTCACAGAGGCAAAGGAAGGCAGATCTTTGTGTGGTTAAGGCCAACATGGTCTACATAAGGAGTTAGAGGCCAACCAGAACTACATAGTGAGACCCTGTCTCAAAAAAATGTTTAGCCGGGCGGTGGTGGCACACGCCTTTAATCCCAGCACTTGGGAGGCAGAGGCAGGCGTGGATCTCTGTGAGTTCAAGGCCAGCCTGGACTACAAGAGCTAGTTCCAGGACAGGAACCAAAAGCTACGGAGAAACACTGTCTCGAAAAACAAAAAAAAAAATGTTTATACTCTTATTTGGTTATAGAATCACACTGGCAATGACCAAGGAGCATTGCTACAGAGCTACAAATCCTAGAATTTATGGGCTAACCTGGGAACTGTTATAAACTAATTTCCATTAGAACTGAGCTAATTAGAAACACACATCTACATGCCTACCTCAGCTGCTTTTCCATTGTAAAGGCGAAAGTGATTGCAAGCCTTAAGGTTGAGTGCGATGGTACTATCAGGAATTTGCTGAAGGTAAACAGCCAGGACTTCTTGGGAGACATCATAGTAATCCAATTTGTAGTAGCAGAGGGCCACGTAAACATTGAGGGCCAGGTACTCCCTGTTAGCAGAAAGATTCAAGCTGAAGTATATTTCACAGATGCTGATTCCTGATACAACAATCATGGTTTCCAAATATCTTTCTTTATTAATAACAAATTCATTTGACTCTTTTCCAATTTTGATCTAGACTACTAGCTAACCATCACTTTATCAATTAAAGTTCATATAACAACTGGTTACATCTTCTACATACAGAAATCACATGATAATAATAAGGTAGGAATGGAAGGGACAGAAGATGCAACATCCTTACAAAACAAAAGAAACTGCATATCCAACAACACATCTGATTTGGAAAGATACAGGGACACAATTCTCATGAGGGACTAAATATTATATAAATATTTCAGGAAATCTACTTCATAAAGCTTTATAATTTTTAGGAAGGAAAACAAATAAGTATGTTAAAAGAAGTTTGTTGTTTAACATTCATACACTAAGTATATACATTCAGTTTGAATCAGATAGTTTTATAGATAGAAAACCCATCACACCGATTCTAATAACATTTAAGGAAAAGTAGAATCCAACTATTATATTAAATGTCTAACTGCAAAGCTCAAATGAACAACAAGGCAAAAGCAAGGATCTGCATTGGAAGGAAGAAAGGAAGATATAATCAGTATATTTTTTCTTTTTGCATTATAATATGTGAGTGTCTTTCAACTACATTTGATATATTTCTCTTTTATAAAAGTTTTTATTAGCATGTATTATACATGCTAACTGGTTTGTGTCATTTTCAAATATACATATAATGTATTTTGAGCTATTCACCCCCCCTTTATACTCTCTTATGCCCTTCCCACTCCCACTCATCCCTTCCTCTTTTCTACCAGTCTCCCTTTTATATGTCTTCATATGTGTGTGTGAGCCAATGAATTTAATTAGGGTTACTTATAGAGGCAAGGGTAAGGGGTTATTTATAGGAGCATGCCTTCCAGCGTGTACATAGCTGTAGAATATTCCTTTACACTGAGCAAATATATGTTGCTGAGACTGGTTTAATAAAGAAGCTGACTGGCTAATAGCTGAACAGGATAAGGTTAGGTGGGAGAGCTAAACTGAGAATGCTGGGAGGAAGAAGGATGGAGTCTGGAAGTCACCAGCGGAGACAGAAAGAAGCAAGATGGGTATGCCGCACTGAGAAAAGGTACCAAACCTCATAGCAAAGCATAGGTAAGAAATATGGGTTAATTTAAATGTAAGAGTTAACTAGTAACAAGCCTGAGCTATTGGCCAAGCATTTATAATTAATGTACGCCTAAGTGTGTTCATTTGGAAGCTGCTGGTGGGACAGAAACTTCTGCCTACACATAACTACTGTAGAAAATTTCCCCCTCTCCTGCAAGCACTATTAACTGCTTCTGTCTCCTCAGGTGAAGTCTCATAAGCCTCTCTTCCCCAGCAACTATTAACTGTCTATAAGTCCTCAGAGAAGGACAGGGTTTTGTGAGCACCCCCTCTTCCACCTTGGAATGATAAAGGCCCAATCTTGTGCAAAGAATCATGGTGCTGCATATTCAAGAATGCCCAGAAGCCAGTGTGTTCTTCAACTATCACCCTTTCCTCTTATATTCTTTCCACTCTCTCTTCCTTAATGCTCTCTGAGCCTTTGAGGGAGTGATAAAGATGTTTCACTTAGAGAAAACCTTTTTGACTTGCTATGAGTATCTATAGTTAATGCCACACACTAAAAGGAGTTTTTTGGCCAAGCTGACAGTAGCACTTAATCTATGGGTATAAACATAAACATTCAAAATGCAATTTAAGAGGTGCATCATGTCCCTTTAGAAAAACAGCAGTAGGGGACTGGAGAGATGGCTCAGAGGTTAAGAGCATTGCCTGCTCTTCCAAAGGTCCTGAGTTCAATTCCCAGCAACCACATGGTGGCTCACAACCATCTGTAATGAGGTCTGGTGCCCTCTTCTGGCCTGCAGGCACACACACAGACAGAATATTGCATACATAATAAATAAATAAATAAATAAATAAATAAATAATTTTTTTAAAAAAAACAGCAGTAGCTTCTCTACTAGGGCCAATGACTTTTATAGTAATGGGTTTTTATTTTAAGATGTATTTATTTATTTATTATATATTTAGTGTTCTGCCTGCATGTATGACTGCAGGCCAGAAGAAAGCACCAGATCTCATCACACGGTTTTAACCTACCATGTGGGTGTTGGGAGTTGAACTCAGGACCTCTAGAAGAGCAGCCAGTTATCTTTCCAGCCCCTAGTCATGGGCTTTTAGCCAGTTTTATAGTACTTTAAATGAATTTTCCCTAAGGAACAGGCTTCAAATCCAATCAGAAAGCAGGTGGTTGCCCCCTAACATTTAAACCACTATTGCCCTAGTAGGCAATCTTGCCTAGCATGCTAGTAGTCTAATACGATTACAGTATGCTGTCATGTCCAGCCTTAAATAATGTATTCTTTTGTTACTATTTTATAAATTATCATAATTTTTAAATATAGCATACAAAGTAAAAGATTTCATTATGGCATTGACATATATATGAATCCTTATATTTGTTATAATTTTTCTTCCTCCAAGGCCATAATTTTTCAAAAACTGCATTATCATTTCCAATGGGTAGAAAATGATTCTTATGAGAGGGTGAAAAAACATTCAATTTATATAAAACCACACTCATTTTATATAAACACACACAAAGTTATCAGTAAATATGTCAGTATATAAATTCTCTGGAAAATTGGGAGGGAAAACTTTCAAAACAGGCTCATTACAAAGAAGAAATGGTATTGAAAAAGGCACATGCCTTTAATCCTAGTACTTGGAAGGAAGAAGCAGGTGGCTCTCTGTAAACTCAGGCCAACCTGGCCTACACAAGCGGTCCAGGACAGCTACAAAGTGAGAACCTGTCTCAGAAAACAAGGGGCTGGAGAGAAGGCCCAATGGTTAAGAAAACTGGCTCCTTTCCCAGAGCACCCAAATTCAGTTCTCAGCACCCACATGGTAGCACACAGTCACATGTAACACCTCCGCAGATACCAGACACACATTTGGTGTACATACTTGCAGGTGAAACACAATACACATAAAATAGTAAAATTAAAAATGAAAGCAACAAAAGAAAAAGGGTGGAGACAGTCTGATATGAACAATATCCATGGAGTTTTTAACCTCGTCAGATCAGCAACGAAAGAGCCTTGAATATGTGGTGGTACTAGGTCCAGAGGACACTAGGTTCTTAACCAAATTAAATACAAAAGATTTCAATGACGGCAGGAAAGAGCACAGACCTGTTATCCAGCAGTATCCGCTTGTATATATCAATAGCTTCTTGGTAATGGGATCGCATATAGTGGATTGAGGCCAAACTAAGCTGGTCTTCTTTAATATCCTGAAGATTCTGATGAAAGTTCATCAATTTCTTCTCATCATTAAACTACAATGGTAAGAAAAGACATGCACAGAGTCACACTCATATGAGAGAGGATCTCAGTGACAGAGGCCTCTGTGTCTCTTTGGTCCTGTTGTAGGGAAGGTATGTGTGTCATCTCTGGAGATGAAGTCTTGGCAGTGGGAAGGTCCTAAGTTACAGTTATGATTTATTACTTGATATCAACACCCTACTCATTTCTTCGCTTTATATTTCTGCCTTATATTTCTTTGCCCTCACCACTTAACAATTCTTTCCCATTCTTTGGTTTTTCAAGACAGGGTTTCCCTGTAGCTTTGGAGCCTGTCCCTGAACTAGCTCTTGTAGATCAGGCTGGCCTTGAACTCACATAGATCTGCCTGCCTCTACCTCCTAAGTGCGGGGATTAAAGGCATGCGCCACCACTGCCCAGTTGTATTTCTTTTTCTTTGGTAAAGTATGTAACCAAAATGTATTTGTCATCATGTAACTTCATGAGTACAATATTTAATTTTCTGTTTTTATCGTCTCTTCAGTTACTACATGTGGTTGTTGTTTCAGGCTATCAGAATTTAATTTTTATGCTTATTTTATTAAAAGGTAGCTATAAATAACAACTGCCTTTGTTTATACATAGGATCAAACTGATATATTTTGTAAGTAACTCTTGATACAAACCATTCTTCACTCCTTCCTGATGATTCAAAACTTTTTTTAAAAAAATATTTATTTATTATGTATACAATATTCTGTCTGTGTGTTATGTCTGCAGGCCAGAAGAGGGCACCAAACCTCATTACAGATGGTTGTGAGCCACCATGTGGTTGCTGGGAATTGAACTCAGGACCTTTGGAAGAGCAGGCAATGCTCTTAACCACTGAGCCATCTCTCCAGCCCCCAAAACTTTTTATTTTTTAAAAAGATTTATTTATCTTATTTTTAAATGTATAGGTGATCCCCAGAATCACCTATATGTATGTGCATTCAGTGCCATGAAGGACAAAAGAGGACGCTGGATCCTCTGGAACTAGAGAACTGTAACTGAGCTGCCACATGGGTTCTGGGAACTAAACACAGGCCCTTTGCAACCAGTATTCTTAACAGCTCTACCATCTCTCCTGCTTCCTTAACTCTTTCCTTTAAAGGATCTGTCTCAAAAACCAAGGACTAAAGAGAACTGCCCTCAGTGGGTGTGGTGGTCTGAATGAGAGTGGCCCCCACAGGCTCAAGTTTGAATGCTTAATCCCCCGCTTGGTGGAACTGTTTGGGATGGATAAGGAGATGTGGCCTTGTTGGAGTGGGTGTGGCTTTGAGTGAGTGTGTGGCTAGGGGTGAGTTTCGAGGTTTCACAAGCCCGAGCCAGGTCTTTGCCTGCCTGTCTGCTGTCTCTGATCAAGATGTAAAGCTCTCAGATACACTGCAGTGCCATGCCTGCCTGCCTTCACCATGATGATCACAAACTAACCTTGTGACACTGCAGAACCCCCCCCCCCACAAAAATACTGTCTTTTCTAAGAGTTTCCTTGGTCATAACGTCAGAGAAAGATTTCTTATCAAACTTTAGACACACCATGACATCACTCTAAGTCTCTCCCTTGAGAAGCCCGCACTTGTTCTATAGGAAGTGCGTTTTATGCTTATGTTTTCTTACTCTCTCCCTTTGTTTCTACAGTTAATAAACCCAACTTTGTCTCTAAAAGAGATTACATTCTGGCCAGGCAGTGATGTCGCACACTTTTAATCTCAGCACTCGGGAGGCAGAGGCAGGTGGATCTCTGTGAGTTCAAGGCCAACCTGGTCTAAAGATCAAGTTCCAGGGTAGCCAGTGCTACACAGAAACCATGTCTAAAAAAAAAGCAAAAAATGTAAATAAATAAATTCTGAAATGGATTTGAAGTTTGATCACAGATATGCTACAGGTATGTGTTGTATGTATGTACATTTGTAGACATGTGCTTATGTGATACTGGAGAACAAAGTCTGGGCTTCATGCATGCCAGATAAATGCTCTATCACAACCAAAATTAAGATAAGTAGATGTTTGCTGATGATATGGTAGTTTATATAAGTGATCCCAAAAATTCTACCAAGGAACTTCTACAACTCATAGACACCTTCAGCAATGTAGCAGGATACAAGATTAACTCAAAAAAATCAGAAGCCAGGGGGAGGGAAATGGGAGGCGGTGGCGGGGAAGAGACAGAAATCTTTAATAAATAAATAAATTAAAAAAAAAATCAGAAGCCCTCCTTCTGATGATAAAAGGGCTGGGTGATGTAGGAGCGTCTTTTGTCTATGTGTTACTTTCATTGGTTAAATAAAGAAACTGCCTTGGCTTTTTGATAGGGCAGAATTAGATAGGTGGAATAGACCGAACAGAATGCTGGGAGAAAGAAGGCAGTGTGGCAGACGCCATGGCTCTCCTCTCCGAGATGGATGTAGGTTAGACTCATCCTGGTAAGCCACAGTCACGTGGTGATATACAGATTATTAAAAATGGGTTAATTAAGATGTAAGAGTTAGCCAAGAAGAGGCTAAATATAATGGGCCAGGCAGTGTTTAAATGAATACAGTTTCCATGTAATTATTTCAGGTAAAGCTAGCCGGAAACCGGGCAGCGGGAAGCGGGCCACCGCTCCATTTACAAAAGCTGGGGAAGAAATCAGAGAATCAACACCCTTCACAATAACCACAAATAGCATAAAATATCTCGGAGTAACTTTAACCAAACAAGTGGAAGACTTGTATGACAAGAACTTTAAATCTTTGAAGAAAGAAATTGAAGAAGACACCAAGAAGTGGAAAGATCTCCCATGCTCTTGGGTAGGCAGAATTAACATAGTAAAAATAGCCATCTTACCAAAAGCAATCTACATATTCAACACAATGCCCATCAAACCAAGCAAAATTCTTCAAAAACCTCAAAAGAACAATAACCCAGAATAGCCAAAACAATCCTGTACAATAAAAGAACTTCTGGAGGCATCACAATCCCTGATTTCAAACTCTACTACAGAGCTACAGTACTGAAAACAGCTTGGTAATGGCATAAGAACAGACAGGAGGACCAATGGAACAAAATAGAAGACCCGGATGTCAATCCACACATCTTTGAACACCTGATCTTTGATAAAAAAGCAAAATATCTCAAATGGAAAAGATAAAGCACGTTTAACAAGTGGTGCTGGCATAACTGGATATCAACATGTAGAAGAATGAAAATAGACCCATATCTATCACCATGCACAAAACTCAAGTCCAAATGGATCAAAGACCTCAACATAAAGCCAGCCACACTGAAACTTATAGAAGAGAAAGGGGGAAGTACACTTGAATGCATTGGCACAGAAAACCACTTCCTAAATATAAGCCCAGCAACACAGACACTGAGAGAAACAATTAATAAATGGGACCCCCTGAAACTGAAAAGCTTCTGTAAAGCAAAGAACACGGTTAACAAGACAAAACGACAGCCTCCAGAATGGGAAAAATCTTCACTAACCCCACATCAGACAGAGGGCTGATCTCCAAAATATACAAAGAACTCAAGAAATTAGACACCAAAAGATCACATAATCCAATAAAAAAAATGGAATACAGACCTAAACAGAGAACTCTCAACAGATGAATCTAGAATGGGGAAGTATCTTCACTAATCCCACATGAGACAGAGATCTGATCTCCAAAATATACAAAGAACTCAAGAAATTGGACACCAAAAGAACGCATAATCCAATAAAAAAAAAATGGAATACAGACCTAAACAGAGAACTCTCAACAGAGGAATCTAAAATGGCTGAAAGACACTTAAGGAAATGTTCAACATCCTTAGTAATCAGAGAAATGCAAATCAAAACAACTCTGAGATTCCATCTAACACTTGTAAGAATGTCCAAGATCAAAAACACTGATGACAACTTATGCTGGAGAGGTTGTGGGGAAAAGGGAACACTCCGGTATTGCTGGTGGGAATGCAAGTTGGTACAACCCCCTTGGATGTCAGTGTGGCGATTTCTCAGAAAATTAGGAAACAATCTTCCTCAAAACCCAGCAAAGTATTTGGATACATACTTTTGGGTATGTATCCAAAGGATGCTCAATTGTGCCATAAGGACATGTGCTCAACTATGTTCATAGCAGCTTTGTTTGCCATAGCTAGAACCTGGAAACAACCTAAATGCCCCTTGATCAAAGAATGGATAAGAAAAATGTGGTACAATTACCCAATGGAATACTACACAGAAGAAAAAAATAAAGACAGCTTGAATTTTGCAGGAAAATGGATGGAGCTAGAAAACATTATTTTGAGTGAGGTAACCTAGACACAGAAAGACAATTATCACATGTATTCACTCATAGGTGGTTTTTGAACATAAATCAAAGAAAGCCAGCCTACAAACCACAATCCCAGAGAGCTTAGACAACAATGAGGACCCTAAGAGAGACTTACATAGATCTAATCTACATGGGAAGTAGAAAGTAGAAAAAGATAAGATTTCCTGAGTAAATTGGGAACATGGGGACCTTGGGGGAGGGTTGGAGGGGGGATGGGAGAGGCAGGAAGGGGAGCAGAGAGAAATGTATTAATAAGTATCAATAAAAAAAAGATCTAAATAGATGGATTTAATAAGTGAGTAGACATGGCTACAGGAAGATTAATAAGAAATTTTCTCTCCTAAATGGTGGTGGAGCACACCTTTAATCCCAGCACTCGGAAGGCAGAGGTAGGCAGATGTCGGTGAGTTCAAGGTCAGCCTGGGCAACAAGAGCTAGTTCCAAGACAGGCTCCAAAGCTACAGAGAAATCCTGTCTCAAAAAAAAAAAAAGAAAAGAAAAGAAAAAGAAAAGAAAAGAAAAGAAAAAGAAAAAAATAGAAATATCCTCAAAAAATAATATAGGCTGGGTGGTGGTGGAGCACACCTTTAATCCTAGCACTCGGGAGGCAGAGACAGGTGGATCTAGAGTTTGAGGCCAACCTGATCTACAAAATGAGTTCCAGGGCTACACAGAGAAACCTTGTATTGAAAACCACAAACAAACAAAAACAAAAGAAAACCCTCAACAACCAAAAGAACGTCAATAATGTAAATGGCATCTGCTATAGGAACTGCCAAAGTACTATAAAATATGCAGAGTAGCACGCTAACGGAGGACAAATATGGGATTTTAAAAACCAATACAAGACGAATACAAGAAAGGCGAGAAGACAGAATTCTGGTCATTTGGGACAAATGGAAACAAGCAGTCAGACACAGCCCTGGACCTGGGTGTGGTGGTGCATGTCTTTAACCCCAGCACTGGGAGGCTAAGGCAGGAGGCCTACGTGTTTGAGGTCATCTTTAGCTTTGCAGCAAGTTTCAGTTCAGCTTGTACAACATTGCAAGACTTGGTCTCAAAAAGCCAAAGGCACTGGATATAGCTCAGTGGCAGAGCATTTGCCCAACATGCACAGACCCTGGGTTTAATTCTTTTCATTGTTGTTGTTAATTTTTTGAGACAGGGTTTCTCTGTATAATAGCCCTGAACATCCTAGAACTCACTCTGTAGACCAGGCTGGCCTCACACTTAGAGAGATCTGCCTGTCTCTGCCTCCTAAGTGCTGGGGTTAATGGTGTGCACCACCACATTCCAACCCTGAGTTTAATTCTTAACACTGTAAGATAATAACAAAAATTATATTGTGAAATTTTTAAATGAACTGAATAAATTTTTTGCTACTTGTCAATGACTTGATTAACTTTCTGTAAGACAATTTAGTAACATTAACAGAAATGTCTATTAAATATTTTCCATCACTGTTGGCAAAGGAAGAAAAGGGAAAATGATTTTAAAGCAAGTGGTGTGAAGTGAGAATATGAATACCTTGTGAGCCAGATGGAACAACAGGCGGTTTTGGAGCCGGCTTTTTGGAGCTGTAAAAGAAAAAAAAAAAAAGCATGTTGCTTGGTAAAGAATCCCATAGTTTGTAGACAGAAGTTTCTGTCCCACCTAGTCCCGCAACTGTTCAGTCCCAAAGAAACATACAGAGGCTTATATTAATTATAAACTGTTAGATTTATTAGCTCAGGCTTATTATTAAATAGCTCTTACAATTTAGATTAACCCATAATTCTTATCCAATTTTAGTCATATGGCTTGGTACTTTTTCTCAATGCAGCATTTTCTTTTTCTAAAAAAAGAAAACAAACTATTTTTTTTTATTTTACATACCAATCCCAGTTCCCACTCCCTCACCTCCTCCCATCCCATCCACTCCTCAGAGAGAGTAAGGCACATTGCTTTAAGGAAGGACCAAGGCCCTCCCTACTTACTATATCTAGGCTGTGCAAGGTATCCATCCAAAGAGAATGGGTTCCAAAATGCCAACACAGGCAGAAGGGACAAATCCTGGTGCCACTGCCAGTGGTCCCGCACAGTGTAGCATTTTCATCTTGCTTCCTTTGCATCTGGGTAACAACTGCAGACTGAGCCTTTCCTCTTCCCAGAATTCTCCTAGTCTTACCAGACTATATTTGCTGCCTGGCTACTGGCTAATCAACGTTTTATTAAACCAATATTAGTGATGAATCTTTACAGGATACAAGAGCATTATCCCACAGCAATAGAAGAAATGACTCAGAGGTTAAGAGCACTTGCTGCTCTTGCAGAGGATCCAGGTTCAGTTCCAAGCATTCACAAGTTTACAGACTCCTGTTTCAGGAGATCTTGGGCTCTCTTCTGGCCACCAAGAGCCCATTCAAGCAAAGCACTCACATAAAAATAAAAACTAAATCAATAGTCTATGAAAGTTAGTCCCTTGCCGGAATGAGATGAGGCTCAGGTGGGCCGCCACAAATCCTTCTCTAGCTGTGTGTGTTTGCTAGAATAACCAGTCTGGCCCACCTGCAGGGGCAGTCCCACAGGAGAGCCAGAGGAGGCTTGTCTTATGGTTCTGTTCTCTACTTCTACCTGATACTGCTGTGTGTCCCACACAAGGCTTCACACACCCACACGGTGCAGCCCACCTCTGCGCTGTCCACACACTGACCCACACGCTGCATGTCACCTCAGAGCACACACTGACCCACACTGCGTGTCACCTCAGAGCACACGCTGACCCACACTGCGTGTCACCTCAGAGCACACACTGACCCACGCTGCGTGTCACCTCAGAGCACACACTGACTCACACACTGCGTGTCACCTCAGAGCACACACTGACCCATACTGCGTGTCACCTCAGAGCACACACTGACCCACACGCTGCCTGTCACCTCAGAGCACACGCTGACCCACACTGCGTGTCACCTCAGAGCACACACTGACCCACACGCTGCATGTCACCTCAGAGCACACACTGACCCACACTGCGTGTCACCTCAGAGCACACACTGACCCACACTGCGTGTCACCTCAGAGCACACACTGACTCATACTGCGTGTCACCTCAGAGCACACACTGACTCATACTGCGTGTCACCTCAGAGCACACACTGACCCACGCTGCGTGTCACCTCAGAGCACACACTGACTCACACTGCGTGTCACCTCAGAGCACACACTGCGTGTCACCTCAGAGCACACACTGACCCACGCTGCGTGTCACCTCAGAGCACACACTGACCCACACTGCGTGTCACCTCAGAGCACACACTGACCCACACTGCGTGTCACCTCAGAGCACACACTGACTCACACACTGCGTGTCACCTCAGAGCACACACTGACTCACACTGCGTGTCACCTCAGAGCACACACTGACCACACACACTGCGTGTCACCTCAGAGCACACACTGACCCACACTGCGTGTCACCTCAGAGCACACACTGACCCATACTGCCTGTCACCTCAGAGCACACACTGACCCACACGCTGCCTGTCACCTCAGAGCACACACTGACCCACACTGCCTGTCACCTCAGAGCACACACTGACCCACACGCTGCCTGTCACCTCAGAGCACACACTGACCCACACGCTGCGTTTCACCTCAGAGCACACACTGACTCACACGCTGCGTTTCACCTCAGAGCACACACTGACCCACACGCTGCGTTTCACCTCAGAGCACACACTGACCCACACGCTGCGTTTCACCTCAGAGCACACACTGACTCACACTGCGTGTCCCCTCAGAGCACACACTGACTCACACTGCGTGTCCCCTCAGAGCACACACTGACTCACACTGCGTGTCCCCTCAGAGCACACACTGACTCATACTGCGTGTCACCTCAGAGCACACACTGACTCACACTGCGTGTCCCCTCAGAGCACACACTGACTCACACACTGCGTGTCACCTCAGAGCACACATGCTGCCACCCAGTTTTCTGCTCACCCCAGTGTTCTTTCTCAATTCCTCCTGAAATCTCCTTCCCTAGAATTACACTCCCACATTCTCCTAATTCCGGAATTATACTGTCACGTTTTCCTAGATACCAGTCCTCTCTACTTCAGGGACCTACTAACCACAGATAAGTGCCACCCTTAAACAGTCACCAAGAAAAAAGGCTGGAACCTCCCAAATTCCAGTCTTTTTTTTTTTTTTTTTTTTTTGATTTTTTGAGACAGGGTTTCTCTGTAGCTTTGGAACCTGTCCTAGAACTAGCTCTTGTAGACCAGGCTGACCTCGAACTCACAGAGATCCACCTGCCTCTGCCTCCTGAGTGCTGGGAATAAAGGCTTGTGACACTACCGCCACCTTCCTAACAGTATGTTAATCAATATTCCCTTGCCCACTTTCTCTATATTTCCTTATATTCCATTTGATTTGTGTTCTTATTATCCTTATTTTTTTCTTCTGTGCCCCTCCCTCTTACTTGCAAGTCTGAATACAATTCTTCTAAGATTGCTCCGACAGGTTCCTAAGGTCAAAGCGAAGCCTGCTGGACTCTCCAGGCGAGGATCTTTAGGCCAGCTTTTCCGGCTTCTCGTTGTGAGCAGTAAACCCCACAGTCCAGCAGCTTGACCTGAGGCTCCTAAACACACCCTCATCTCAAGTCCACCTGTGGGGCCTTGTAAGACACCTTGCTCCCTTTCTTCTCTCATCTGCTTGTCTCTCGTGTTGGGGCAAGGGACAAAGGGTGAGGATAAGGTAACTAACTCTCTTTAAAGACAGAACTGATCAAATCCACTACTTGAGGTGTTCTGAATACCTCTCAAATCTAGTGTTGGAGTTGAAGTTTAGTTCTGTGGTAGAGTATTTGGCCAACAAGCACTGGGTCAGTCTGGGCTAAGCCTCCAGCACCCAGAAAAAAAAAACAGAGATTTTCAGATTGGAATTAAAAATAAAACAAAGCTTCAGCTGTAAATTGACATATCTATAAGACACACGCTTTATAACCAAAAATAAATACAGGCACATGGCAAACCCTGATCATAGACAGAGTAGGAGATGTAACAACGGACAGAGATATTATGGCAAAAATGAATATAAAAAGCCCATTTTACCTTTAAACCCAGCAGTTTCTGCTTGTTTATACATCCCAAGAAAAAAGTAGGTGCAGGCCAAGTTTACCCACACTTCTGGGTTGCAGTTTTCCTCCTTGGTTGCGTTTTCATATTCCTGAAACAGACAGCAGGTGACGGCCTCACTTGACAGTAAAGCAACTGTCCACTTTCTACAATGAAGGAGGTTCTCACAGAGAGAGCAGCTGACACTTTGGGATCCACATCTCCTCCCCCGTCCCCTGCCAGAAGAGGTTAGGCTCCTTGTGATTCCGCCCAGCAGGGCTCCTGTACACAGAACTTACGCTTTGTTTCCTCCTCACTGCTAATATGTCTTAGAACCCTTCAGAAATTAAAACAACTGCAATAGTTTTGCTAACTTAAAAAGACATACAGATGGGGCTTCTGGAGAGAAGGCTAAGAGAACTGGCTGTTCTTACAGAGGACACAGGTTCGATTCCCAGAACCCACAAGATGGTTTAAAGTCAGCTGTAACTCTAGTTCCAGGAGATCCAGTGTCCCCTTCTGGACTCTGCAGGTTCCAAGCATGCACCTGGTTCACATACACGCATGCAAGCAAAATACTCACGCCCACAAAATAAAGTAAATAAATCAAAAAAATTTTAAAGAAATAAGAAATACTCGATGGCAAAACACCCACCTGGCATGTGAGGGCCCTGAGTCCAGTCTCATGCTAATACTGGTCTCTAGCACACATGTAAAAGGGCAAATAAGATACAGACTCACATGCCAGATCATATAGGGAGAGTCTTTCTCCTTTCTATAAAGTTATTTTTGGAGTTTAATTAAAAACTATTTCATAATAATAACTTCCATTATACAAAAATAATACTAACAAATATATTAAATACTCAGACATTATATTGGAATGCTACACATGTTCTTTGTTTTGTGGGGTTTTTTTTTTTTTTTGGTTTTTTGAGTCAGGGTTTCTCTGTGGTTTTGGAGCCTGTCCTGGAACTAGCTCTTGTAGACCAGGCTGGTCTCGAACTCACAGAGATCCGCCTGCCTCTGCCTCCCGAGTGCTGGGATTAAAGGCGTGCGCCACCACCGCCCGGCTGTTTTGTGGGTTTTATACAAGCATTTTAGTTTGTATATCTATAAATATCTGTCTCTTTATTGTTTAAAAAAATTGGGGGGCATGTTGAGACAGGGTTTTTCTGTGTAAAAGCCCTGGCTGTCTTGGAACTTGCTCTTTAGATCAGGCTGGCTTCAAACTCACAGAGATCCACCTGCCTCTGCCTCCCAAGTGCTGGGATTAAAATTGTGCACCACCACCACTCGGTTATCTTTTTTTTTTTTAAAGATTTATTTATTTATTATATGTACAGTGTTCTGTCTGTCTATATGCTTGCTGGCCAGAAGAGGACACCAGATCTCATTACAGATGGCTGTGAGCCACCATGTGGTTGCTGAGAATTGAACTCAGGACCTCTGGAAGAGCAGTCAGTGCTCTTAACCACCGAGCCATCTCTCCAGCCACACCCCCCCCCCCCCCCGCCCCAGCTTATCTTTTTAAATTAAGTTACAAATTAGCAGGTTTCTCTAAAGCGCATTCATTGATCCTTTTGATTGAGCCCCAGCTCCTCTTCCAGCTACCTTCTGACTTCCCACTGCACACCCTCTAAACACTCCCTCCTCCTTCTCTACCTTCTGACTTCCCACTGCACACCCTCTAAACACTCCCTCCTCCTTCTCTACCTTCTGACTTCCCACTGCACACCCTCTAAACACTCCCTCCTCCTTCTCTACCTTCTTACTTCCCACTGCACACCCTCTAAACACTCCCTCTTCCTTCTCTACCTTCTGACTTCCCACTGAACACCCTCTAAACACTCCCTCCTCCTTCTCTACCTTCTTACTTCCCACTGCACACCCTCTAAACACTCCCTCCTCCTTCTCTACCTTCTGACTTCCCACAGCACACCCTCTAAACACTCCCTCCTCCTTCTCTACCTTCTGACTTCCCACAGCACACCCTCTAAACACTCCCTCCTCCTTCTCTACCTTCTGACTTCCCACTGCACACCCTCTAAACACTCCCACCCACAGGCGTTTTCCCTTAAACGTTCATACTGAAGTAGAATAAGTTAGAGAAGATCTTATTTATCTTATTTATTTAGTGATCTACTTAAAGCACGGCTTGCGCAGCCATCTGCCACACACTGAAATCATGGGCTGTTGTTGCCCCTAACAACCTGCTGACAGCCACTGACAGCCATCGCAGTATCTGTGAAACTCGCTCACTTACCTGCACCCTTACAGTTTTGGAGTATGAAACGAGAATGCACACTGGACCTCTCAGAAGTGTGCTGGCTTCAGTCTGCCCGGGACATTTCCTCACTGGTGTCAGAGTGCTTATTCCAGAAAGACTCCCACAACAATATCACATGAGTGCTGTTACCGTCCCCACCTCTCTCTGAATCCGTACCTTAGGGTCAGTGAGGTTTTAATTAAAAGACGTAGGACTGGGGAAAGCAGATAGGCCAATTTCTTTCCCTTTCCTCTGTTTCCATCTGCATTATTTCCTTCTGCTGTTACTATGAGAATGTACCGTATAATGTCATCTTAGACACCACTTGACTTTGTCTCCACTGACCTCCAAAGCTCTCTTGTAGTCACCCAGGTGAAAAGCACAGTATCCAATCCACAAGTTAGTGTCGTCTTCTTGCTCCCCGACATGACGTTTGAACTTCATAATAAAATATCATGAAAAAAATCAGGAAAAAATATTTTAATAGTAAATGCTTTGGCTTTTACTTACTTATTTATTTGTTTGTTTGTTTTGGCTTTTTGAGACAGGGTTTCTCTGTGTAACAGCTCTAGCTGTCCTGGAATTTACTCTCTAGACCAGGTTGGCCTCAAACTCACAGAGATCTGCCTGCCTCTGCCTCCTGAGTGCTGGAATTAAAGACGTGTGCCACCACCACCTGGCTTGTTTTTATTTTTTAAAGGTATGCTGAGTGGCTGATAAACAGGTAAAATGGTAAACAACAGAAGCTGAACCATATGCAGGTCAATGACACCTCCATTGACAGGTGTCAGCTATCACCTACTTGTCACAGAAATCCTTTGTTTCAGATACGTTCGATTTGTTTTTCTGTGTTTGTTAGCACCTTATTCCAGAAAGTATGTGAGTTATGTAATAATTCTGGATGATGTTCAAGAATTATGTAAAACATTTAAAGCAAGCTGGGCAGTGGTGGTGCATGCCTTTAATTCTAGCATTCGGGAGGCAGAGGCATGAGGATCTCTGTGAGTTTTAGGCCAGCCTAGTCTACAGAGTGAGTTCCAGGGAAGCCAGGGCTACCAAAGAGACCCTGTCTCAAAAAAAAAAAAACCCAAACATTTAAAGCCAAATAACTGAAGGTTAGAGGCCAAGCAATGGTTCTCAGATAGCACTGTCAGCCTCTGTCCCTGTGGGAATGGGGACTTAAATTCACATCTGCCTCCAAAGCACAGGCTCCCATCACTGGGTTCTACTGTATTCAATATTACACATCCATCTTATCCTATTAGCACACATGCATTAATGAATAGCTCCTAATGGAAAACATCCTATTAGCTGGATCAGGCTAGTTTACAGACCAGATGAGTGCTTGATAGGGCTAGTTTACAGACCAGATGAGTTAAAGGTGTACAGAGATAGTCTTCTTTGTGTCCACTACAAAAACCTAAGAATTTCTCACCTAACAAAAAAAGGAGTTTTACTGCAGAGGAAAGAATTGAGAAGGGTTCTCAATTACCACGTGCCCTACTATCATTTCCATTGCTGTGATAAAGACCCTGAGCAAAGCAATGTAGGCAGCTGGGCATGGTGGACCATGTCCTTAATTCCAGCACTTAGGAGGCAGAGGCAGGTGGAACTCTATGAGTTTAAGACCAGCCTGCTCTATTGTTTAAGGCCAGCCTGGTCTACGTAGAGACTTTGTCTCAAAACAACAATAATGACAAAAACAACAGCAAAAAAAAAAACAGTACAGTGCTTCTTTGGTTGAAAACTGAGTTCCTTGGACAGAGGTAATACTGTATAGAATTGCGAGCAGGCATGACTTCAAATTTCTACCCTGCCTTCTCTCAGTGTGGGCTGTCACCTGGAATTATAAACGGAAAAACCTCCTCCTCCTCTAAGCTTTTTTGTTTTGTATTGTTTTGGTTTTGCTTTGTTTTCATCTTTAGTCAGCCCCGCTATTTTTATTTTGAATTATGTGTACTATGCATTTGCTGCTCTCCTAGAGGACCCAAGTGTAGCTCCCAGCACCCTCATAAGACAGTTCACAACTTTCTGTAACTCTAGCTCCAGGGGATCCAGTTCTTCTGGCTTCTGTGGGGAGCTGCATTCAGGCACACGTATGCACACACCGAAACAAACAACTACACATCATTTTATAAATTCTTAAGAAATTAATAGACATGTAGCTGAGTAGGGGGTGCATGCCTTTAATTCCAGCATCTGGGAGGCAGCAACATGAGGATCTCTGAGTCCAAGGCCAGCCTAGTCTACAGATCGAGTTCCAGGGCAGCCAGCATTACACAGAGAAACTCTGTCTCGAAGAAAAAAAAGGACATGTATATGATATTCAGTCCTCTGACTTGCACTGCTAGATTCAAGTTCTACTGCAAAAGATTAGAGTTGACGCAAGAAGGCCAAACAACTGGACTCAATATCAAAGCACTAGTAAGACAAATGGGATTTTTGGTATGGAATACTGAGAAACATACATAAAGCTAACCAGAGCAATTGCTATGGACAGTTTCAAAGACGCAGAACTATAGAGTTCCACTGAAGGAGCAGTAGAAAATGCAGTGCAGCACAAGCAGACCATGCTGTCGGAACACTTTATCCTTGGTGCACCCTTCACTCTTCGCTGCTGTGCTTTCCACACGTGGGTTCTCCAACTTCAGTCTCCTAGGACAGTTTGTGTCGGGAGGACTTCTTAGACTATGTACCCAAAATGCAGCTTCCTGAGCACAACTGCAGACCTAGTGAATTCACACTGGTAATGCAGGAGCCTAGGTCTACAAAAGTCTAAGTAACCATCCTTGGCACCTCCAATGCATATTAAAAGGTGAAGTCTACATGCTGGGGCTGGGCTGGGGGGAGAACTGTGACAGAATGCTTACTTGAGGCCCCAAATTTGATCCCCAGCATTGATTCCAGAAAAGGATAAAAAGATGACACTGACATGCAGGGTTAAAATTCTTTATGAGTTTACAATATTTTTAAAATAAATCTGGCACAACCGCTTAATTTCTTTCTTTTTTTCTTTCTTTTTTTGTATTTTGTTTTGTTTTGGGGGTTTTGTTTTGGTTTTTTGAAACAGGATTTCTCAGTAGCCTTGGAGTATGCCCTGGAACTCGCTCTCTAGACCAGGCTGACCTCGAACTCACAGAGATCCTGCCTCCCTGTCTGCCTCCCGAGTGCTGGGATTAAAGGTTTGCTCCACCACCACCTGGCCCAATGATCACTTAATTTTTATAAGCGAAATACTATTATAGGAAGAAGTTATAAATCATTCAGAAATTAAGGCAAAGAATGTGTGAATTTACACTGTATTATGTGTAATGTTGTATTTTTAGGTTAGATTCACCATCTATGGGACTAGATAAAAATAGTTTTAAGTGTATGAGTGTTTTGTCTTCATCTCTTTCTATGCCCCATATGTATTCCTGGTGCTGAAGGAGGTCAAAACACCTCTGATCCCCTGGCATTACTAATGGTTGTGAGCAGACATGGGGGTGCTGGGAATCAAGGTCCTCTAGAAGAGCAGCCAGTGCTCTAAACTCTCAAGCCATCTTTCCAGTCCAAAAGTTTTTCTGTTTTATCAGGTTTATAGTTAACTCGGAGTCTGGAATACATGTCTGGCTGTATTTACTTGGATTCCCCAGAATGTACCCGCCTATTCCAATAGCATAGTAACCAACATTCACCAGACTTAACCCTTCTTTGACATTACCTCCAAAAGAGTAATAGCGCCAGTGAAATCTCTTTGCGAAAGCAGATCTTCTAGTTTTGGAATCTTCCTGCCTTTCTTCTTTCTTTTGTCACTGTGCGGTGATTCCCCGCCCACAGCGGGTTTGGCTCTTGAAAGCATCTGTAAAACAAGCAGCAAAGACGGTTCAACTCAAAAGTCATCTTTAAACTGAGCGCTGTGATTTACAAGTCAAATCCTTAGCAACAAACACTAGTAAGTCTATTCAGATTCTTTTTAAACACGCATTTTATTAAAAGAGCCATCACCTTCTACTAAAGGGGAGCCAAATAACTACTTCTAACTACTTATCCACAACATCTACTTATCCACAAGAGACGAACGCTTCCCGCAGCTTCTACCATCTCTGTCTTCCCTCTGTCCACAAGCAGATCTGGTGTCGGAAATGGAGAAACAGAAGGGAAGACAGCATCGGGGTATTTTTCTTTGCATCCCTCGCTATTCCCTGTGGAAACACTGCAGGGATAAAGGGATCGGCCCCTGGAGACACACCTAGATTCTATCCAATAGTGTGCTGGGGGCTCTAAGCCCGGGTAAAAACCTATTTGAAGTTCCCCCTTACTATTCAAAGCTACTAACCATCTTGGCGTCGGTCCCGTGAGCCCCTGCCGCAGATAGTCAGCAAAGGCTGTGTCTCGGCCAGTTGCCACATCTACACAGCGAGCTCCGTCTCCACGGCAACGCGGTCAGGAGGCTGGTCCTTCGATGACAAGAGCTCGCCCGAGAACCAGTGCTCGCAGCTTCTTGGTTCCGTGCGTTTCCACCGCTAGAAGAGACATTCTTCTTAAGGGAGCAGATCTTTGTGCTGTGGACGAAAACGTGGTTGTGTCTCTGCTTAGGAATGTAATGTAGGGAAAGGCGACTTAGAATTACTATTGCAATTAGGAAGTATATTTCATATGCAAGTTTCTTGGGAAGATAATTTTTAAGAACTACTTCCGTTTTGTCTAGGTTCAATTATATAGCTGCCGGCTGTCTGGCTTTTTGTCTTTGTCTTCCGCTGGTACCCGCTGAACCGAAGGGTAGTTTGGAGGCAGAAGCAGCACCAAAACATTTCCTAAAGACACTGTTAATCCCAAAGATGGGAGGAGAAAGACCACGACCCAAACCATCGCAGCCAAATTAATTAAAGCAAATTTATTCTTATACACGGGCTAACTCCCCCTAAGGAGGGCTTCAAGAGGTCAGCATTAGATGTGAGGAAAACACGTTTTTTATAGAGCGCAGGGGTAGGGGTTTCCAAATTTGGAATTTGGTGGGCAAAATAGGCGGGGTTACAGGAGCAGCACATAAGTATAACGAGTTAGCCATAACGACCTCCTGAAAGAAACCACAGTTGAAAGGTGGGCATAACAGATAGTCATAACAAGATGGTCATATAGCCTTTTGAAACAAAGGTAGGGTTGCAAGACAATTAGAAACAACTTTTTGAAATAGACATGATTGCAAATCCTGAAACAGTACAAAACCATTCATAGTTAAGGTTACAGGTGGGGAATAGTCTAACAGTCTAATTTTTTTTTTTTTTTTTTTTTTGGTTTTTCGAGACAGGGTTTCTCTGTGGCTTTGGAGCCTGTCCTGGAACTCGCTCTGTAGACCAGGCTGGTCTCGAACTCCCAGAGATCCGCCTGCCTCTGCCTCCCGAGTGCTGGGATTAAAGGCGTGCGCCACCATCGCCCGGCAACAGTCTAATTTTTTGTTTGTTTTTATTTTCATTTTTTTGAGACAGGGTTTCTCTGTGTAACAGAACTGGCTGTCCTGGAACTCGTTTTGTAGACCTGACTGGCCTCACAACTGCAGTCTGCTGGAGAGCGAATGACTTTTGTCCTATGTACACACTTTTATATATATATGCAAACCAATCGATATCCAGAGCTACATACCAAAAGGCAAATGTATACACTTCAGAGATGCACAGATTCACCAGCACGCCACTTAAAATTCTTCTGTATACAAATTTCAGAAATGTTTCGATTTTCAGTAAAAAAAAACTCAACAAAATTATTTTTAGATATTTTTTGTGTCGTGATATAGATGACAGATACTTTAGTTGAACTAGTCAGATAATTATAAAAGTCATCTTTTAAAAGCACACCTCAGTAGACTTTAGTGTATCCATAACAGTGTATCCTTTACCAGGCTTAAATTCTCCATCACCCGAGGAAGGAACCTACAAGGTACAGCAGTTAGTCAACATTTTGCTCCCTCTTAGCCTCTGTCAGCCGCTTATCTCTTTTCTGTCCCTGTGAATTTGTCTATTCTGAACATTTAGGAGAAATGAAATCATACAAGGAAGAACCATATTCCACATAACTAAATATTGAAAATTTCAAAATCAGCGCAGGAAATTATTGACTAAAATGTTTTATCAATCTACCTTGACAAATAAAACATGTAGACGTTTGGGCTCCAGTTTAGAATTCTCAGACTTGTTGACGGGTGTGGCAGTGCAGTAAGATCTAACCCCAGTTCTCAGCCTTCAATCCCTTCTCCTGCTCAGGCCTTTAACCTGCACTGAAAGGGCTTTGGGCATCACTGTGGACCCTTAGTCTACAAATCCAAGCTTTAGGCACCCACTTAACCTGGAATTTGTCACACTCTATGGACCTAAAGGGAAAACACGCAGAGCAGAGCCCTACTCAAGTGTGCAGACAGACGAGAAGTTGGTTGGGTACAGATTCACTATTCTAAACATCATGGTATAAAGAAGAGAGTACGAGAACTCAGTCCTGCAGATCCTAACATACAGTTTAACGTACAGTTGGTGTAGAACGCAGAGCAGAGGGCTCTCTTACTATGGTCTAAAGTCAGTGTCACTGATAATGCTGTATGCCACCCCACTGAAGTTACTAAATCGGTTGAAATGGTCCCTGATTTCTGAAAGCGTGTAGTATTGCCTTACGTCTCTGAATCCTTGCAGAGGCTGTTTGAGACTTGCTGTAGTTACAAAGGACAGACTATGGCCCTGAGTGTGCTTGAGAAGTTCTTCTGGACAACAGCTCATACCTAGTGTTATAAAGCATGTGATAACATCAGCACAGGACCGCTGGCTGCTGGGGTGACAGACAAAGCTGGGACTTGTAGCATTGTGATAGTTGGGAGAGAAAAACGTCTTCTAAGGAACTGTAATACATATCTAGACTGTGATGGTTGTATTACCATGTAACTGTACCCAAGCCATTGACGTGCACAAATAAAGTGAATTTGAGTATAGTGAGTGTATCCCGTGAAATCTGATTTTGATTCTTTAAATAGGAATGTAGTTTTGAACTCAAGGCAGTATTCTCTTAAAGATTATTCATTTTGATTGTATGTGTACATGCCTGTGTTAGTAGGTACCCACAGAAGCCAGAAGAGGGTGTTAGATTCACTAAATTGGGAGTTACAGTCAGTTGTGAACTGCCCTATGTGTGTGTGTTGGAAACTAAACCCTGCTTCTCCACAAGAACAGCAAGAGTTCCTGACGGGTAAGCCATCTCTCCAGTCCCTCAACAGGTTTTTTTTTTTTTTATTTTGTTTTATTTTGTTTTGTTTTTTGAAATTCTGTCTCTCAAAATTTACCCTGGTGCATACTGGTAACCATTCAGAAACCAGCGTGGGAATTATGCCTCTGTCCTTGACAGAGCCGGGAGCTGCTGAGGAAATTGAAGGTATTACAGAGTTTAAATAGGGCCTGACAGGGAGGGGAGGCCTGGTTCAGCATTACAACCTGTGCCTAGCATGTGTGAGACCCTGATTTCCATTCCCAGCACAGAAAAAAAGGAGCTCCAAGCATTTGTCCATGAGGATGGTTTCCCATAAATGAAAAAAGAAAATCTCTTGCGGGGGCAGGGAAGCACTCCATGTTTCCACAAGAGACCACAGTAATTCTATTCAAGTGCTGTTAGCCTTTTCATTTTTGTTCACTAGATTTATCAATATTTATCAAAAGAATGTTTTGGGGTTGGGACATGGCTCAGTTATTAAAGTCCTTGGCCCACAAGAATGAGGACCTGAGTTTGGATCTCCAGCACCTACAAAAAAGACTTGGCTCGCCTCTGTAATCCAAGATCTGGGGAGGCAGAGAAAGGCGGATTGCTAATCTGTGATGAGCGAAGATGATGAGCGCTGGGTTCAGGAGCAGACCTGTGAGCTGAGGTCAGAAGACAACTTTGAGGAGCTGATTCTTTCCTTTCATCTTTATGTGGACTCTAGCGACTAGACTTAGGTTGTGAGAGTATCATCATTCCTTTTTCTGGATGAATCATATCCCATCTTATGAACAGGAACATTTTGCTTAAGTCTTCCTATTATTTAAAGTAGTGGATGCCTAGTAAGTGTTCAGAGCTTGGTATTCCCATTAGCCTCCTACTTAGTGTCCTGGAGTCTGCAGCATAGCCTCCATCCTGTTCTACCTTGTGTTAGATTCAAGGAAGTTGCCAAACCACGCACAACGTCCTAGATCAGCAGTTCTCAACCTGTGGGTCGCCATCATCAGAAAGCACACATTTCCAATGACCCCAGTAACTAAGACATCCCTCAGTAGCAAAATCACACTTATGAAGTAGCAATGAAAATAATTCTATAGTTGGAGGGGATTTCACCACAACATGAGGAACTGTATTAAAGGGTCGGAGCATTAGGAAGGTTGAGAAGCGCTGGCCTAGATGCAGCATGCTCCTGGTCCTGTCTTTGTCTGCAAGGCTCATTCCTATTATGACGTTTTATATATTGGTTTTATCTCTATTTTATCACATGAAAATGACTGGTTGTATGAGTAATCAGGAAAACATACATTAAATCACAAGGCCACACCCCCCAAAAAGCTACAGTCAAGCTGTGAGTCTAGGCTGTTGTCACATGATGTCTTGACTCAGGCTGAAAGTGCCCTTTCCAAATGGTTCACCCCCTTGTGCAACATCGCACTGGCTGTCAGTGGGAGAACTTAGTTATCCACTGCATGGACCTCTCCATTCGATGACGAGAATGTTTACATCATTTGAGACTTGACTTCCCACAGGGGAAAGAAAAGAGAAGCCACAATGTTTTTATGATCTAATTTGGGAGCATGGTGTCATTTCATATTACTCAGGTCCCTCAGGCAATTTACCTGCAGACAAAACTCACCAGAACCCAACTGGAGATTTACTCTAGACATCAAGTTAATCCTACCCAAGGATGCAAACATCCCCATTTCTTCTGCTTTTGAACTTGATGCACAGTAAGAAGTGTTACCAAAGTGACGGTGTGGTAGTTTGAATGTAATTGGCCCTATAATCTCAGGGAGTGGCACTATTAGGAGATGTGGCCTTGTTGGAGGAAGTGTATCACTGTGGGGGTGGGCTTTGAGGTCTCTTACACTCAAAGTACCGCCCAGTGTCACAGTTCACTTCCTGTTGCCTGTGGATCAAAGATATAGAATTCTCCAGCACCATGTCTTCCTGCATGTCACAATGATGATAATGGATTAAACCTCTGAAACTGTAAGCTGCCAACTTAATTAAATGTTTTCTTTTATAAGAGTTGTTGTGGTCATGGTGTCTCCACGCAGCAATAGAAACATACTAAGACAGAGGGCATGCAGCCTCAAGTTCCTCATTTCAGTTCCAGCAATGAAATCTAAATACATACTGAGAGAATGACTGACCTTTCTCTTCTATGCGGTTAGAAATTACTTCTCTATTTAACAACATCATCCTTGCCTAATTCATTTCTTCCAAGGAATCTAACCCCTGCACAAGTTCAGACAAGTTCCCTGTCTGTCCCCTGCTGCCTGATCATGTGACTAATGTTTTTCCCCCACACATATCTCAGTGGAACACCTGTTTGGTATGGACTTTGTACATACCACCTGACTCAACTCAGATGTAAATATACTTTTAATTTCTATGACTTAGCATAGCTGACTCATTATAATCACTCTGTGTTGTCTCCTTCTGATTGGTAGTTAACTGATTCCTATTGCTTGCTAAACCCAAGTGTCCTTACAACTCCAGGTTTGTGCTCTCCACAGATTTATGTCTTTGGAACTCTCAATATACGAAGATCTTCCAGTAAAACAACATTTATCAACAAAGTAAAACAACCAAAAACCCAAGAATAATAGACAAAACTAAAAGCAATGAAACAGCCAATTCTTCCTCTGGTGATCTGAAAACGCCTTCCTTTCTCTTGACAGTCCTCTAGAATGAGTGATCTATACTCAGTAATTCTCTTTCTTTCTTTCTTTCTTTCTTTCTTTCTTTCTTTCTTTCTTTCTTCTTGTTGTTCTTGTTGTTCTTCTTCTTGTTGTTCTTGTTCTTCTTCTTCTTTTTTGTTTTTTCGAGACAGGGTTTCTCTGTAGCTTTGGAGCCTATCCTGGAACTAGCTCTTGTGGATCAGGCTGTCCTAGAACTCACAGAGATCCACCTGCCTCTGCCCCCTGAATGCTGGGATTAAAGGCGTGCACCACCACCACCTGGCTTTTCTTTCTCCTTGTTAAGACAGGGTTTCCTCTGTGTAGTCCTGCCTGTCCCGGAACTCACTCTGTAGACCAGGCTGGCCTCCAACTCAGAGATCTGCCTGCCTCTGCCTCCTGAGTGCTGGGATTAAAGGCATGTGCCTGATATAGGATGTCCTTCTATATATGTGTTGCTTTTTTTTTCTTTGGTTTTTCAAAACAGGGTTTCTTTAGAGCTTTGGAGCCTATCCTGTAACTCACTCTGTAGACTGTGCTGGTCTCAAACTCGCAGAGATCCACCTACCTCTGCTTCCTGAGTGCTGGGATTAAAAGTGGGCACTACCACCACCTGGCTATGTGTTGCTTTTATTGGTTGATGAATAAAGCTTTTTGGGCCAATGGCTTAACAGAGTAAAGTAGAGGGGATCAGAATAGAGATAGAGAGAAAGAGTAGGCAGAGTCAAAGAGATGCCATATAGCTACCAAAGGAGGCAGATGCCATGTAGCTTCCCAAGAGGCAAGAGGAAACAAACCACAAACCTCGTGGTAAAATACAAAATAATAGAAATGGGTCAATTTAAGATTTAAGAGCGAGGTAGAACAGTGTTGTAATTAACATAGTTTCTGTGTGGTTATTCAGGTCTGGGAGGCCAGGAAAGCAAAAGCAGTCTTTGACCACAAAATTGTGCCTACTGTCTGACACCACATAAGACCTAAAAAAGCTTAAGAAGGGGGGCTTCTAGACCCACAAAAATGGGAGCCAAATACAGCTTCTTGGTAGCCATATATTTTTAGACAGCCTATTTCCTGGCAACAAGCAGAGGTGCAGCTCCTTTAAGAGAAGGTTTCCTGACAGCGTTAGCAGCAAAAACTCTGTGGTTTTAAGAAACTTTAAGAAACTGCTTACTGGTTTATGTTGGTGGCACAAATGACTCTGTCTCTTTCAAGAGTTCCTGCTTGAATGAGGTTTGTGGGCAGCATGCTGCAAGTTACTTGATGGCAGCATGGGCCAACTGCTTCCCAGAGTTGAGGTGGTGTGACTCTCACCCAGGAATCAAAGAGCTGCCCATGAATGTACCTCTGCCATGTTAAAAGGCCGAGAGAGGCAGAGTCAACATTCAGGGCCACCATTAGGCGCAGTGCTGACTTTCTCAGCAGGACATGACTGATGGGACATAGAACTGTCTTCGAGTTGACTCCCTGACAGCCATGGGGATTCTAGGACCTCTAGGATTGTAGCTGAGCCCAGTCATTTGCCAGCAGAAGCTGGAGAACTGTAATAACAAAGCAAAGAGCGGGAGCCGAAAGGACACATCCTGTAAAGAACTTGGAGAATGTAAACAGAACAGAGTTTCCCAAGGAAGGAAATAGATGTGTGGTCAACAATGAGCAGTTTAATACATGCCTTCTCTAATGAAAGGGGATTAAAACCAGGAGCACATGCCTTTAGCTACAGTACTTGGAGAGCAAAGGCAGGTAGGTTTCTCTGAGTTTGAGTTAGCATGGTCTACATATAGTTCTAGGTCAGCCTGGTCTACATAGAGAGTTCCAGGACAGCCAGGACCACCTAGTGAGACGCTGTCTGAGAAGGCGTTGGTGGTGAATAAGGAGGAATGTGTTGATGGAGCATGTGTACAACCCGAGCTCTTGAGACGCTCACTCAAGGAAGGGTAAGCCCCTAAAACCATGTTCAGTTACAGAATGAGTGCCTGAAGAGATGACCATGTCCCCTGAGGGGAAACCTCAAAACTATTCAATAATGTACTATAATAACTTTGTCAGTTCCTCTCTCCAGGTGGACACAATTTGTTTATCATCTCTGACAAGATGCCTGTTGGGAAACACGTATTGTATTGGAGAGCCACTTGCTCCCTATCACTGGGATCTAAAGTCTGAAGTCTCCTGCCTTTGTCAGCAGTAAATGCAAATCAGACCCCAAGAAGAGGTGCCTCCTCCCTCTCCCACATTCTCAGTGTCACAGTAATCTTATCTCAGAACAAAGCAACACAGGGGAAAGAGGAATGTTTCGGTGACTGTTAGGGACACAATCAGAGCTCATCTACACCCAGAGATCTCAGGCATCCTCACGGTCCCTAAGGTAGAGCTGGGCAAAATGCAGTCTTCGGTAAGGTCCAACTTAGCATGGTTCCATGGGTTCTTGGAAGCACCGGTTGCCATATTTGAGATTGCCATACTTGGATGATAGGGTCTTCCTTGCTTCCATCTGAGCCTGAAGGATAAGAGCTGGTGAGTATGGAAGCAAGTTGAAGCATAGTGACTCTACTATAGAGCAGAGGGTAGGGTAGCCATGGGTGCTTCCTCTTAAGTATCTAAGGGATAGAGAACTACTTAACTATTTAATCTTTCAGTGAGCCTTGCAGCAACTAGGATCGCAGAGAATGACCAGGAAATAGCCGCCTATGCCCAGGCCTGAATCCTGAGGTGTGTGCCTGGCAGCTGTGGACCAGTGCATGCTTTCTTTACTCCGGTCAGTCAGTAGTCACATAGACAACAACTGCTTACAGTACTGTCCCTGGTTCACTCACCAGTCCTCTGTGATAATCCACCCGGAAAACCAAAGTGCTTGATCAGCCAACACAGCTTGACACCAGTCCCCTAAATTGATGAGAAAGAGGTGGAGAGCATGGGAGAGATCCTGGGGCAGGGGACACGTGTTCCCGAGAGTGGAAGCTAAGGGTGGTAGTGTCGCACGCCTTTAAACCCAACACTCAGGAGGCAGAGGCGGGCGGATCTCTGAGTCTCAGGCCAGGCTGGTCTACAGAGTGAGTTCCAGGACAACCCTGTCTTGATAAAGAAAACCTGTCTTGAAAAGTCGGGGGTGGGGGTGGGGGTGGAGGGAGTGAAAGAAAGAGAGTAGGAAACAAACCCCTTGAAGACCTAGCCACTTGCTACTTCATCAAAATTTTCAGAGATACAGCCGGCGGTGAAGCGTGACTTTTATACCAGCTCTCGAGAGGCAAAAGCATGTCGACCTCTGTGAGTTCTAGGACAGCGAGGGCTGTTACACAGAGAAACTGTCTTGAAAAAATAATCAGAGCTACCTGGACACAATAGTTTAATAGGTAAAGGTCTGCTGCCCAGTCTAACTACCTGAATTAGATGCCTGGAGAGAACCAACTTCTGCAAATTATTCTCTCTCTCTCTCTCTCTCTCTTTCTCTCTCTCTCTCTCTCTCTCTCACACACACACACACACACACAAATGTTGAATAGACTGCTGAGATGGCTCAGGGAGAAGAGGAGCTTGCCTTTAAGTCTGACAACATGAGTTCAGTCCCCGGGACCTACTCGGTGGAAGGAGAGAACTGATTCCCCTACAAGTTGTCTTCTGACCTCCATGTGTTCACACATAGGCACACACACATACATAAGAAATGTAATAAAAATTTTAAAAATTAACCGGGTGGTGGTGGCACACGCCTTTAATCCAAGCACTTGGGAAGCCAAGGCAGGTGGATCTCAGTGAATTCAAGGCCAGCCTGGTCTACCAACCAAGTGAGTTCCAGGACAGCCAGGTCTGTTACACAGAGAAACCCTGTTTCAAAAAAGAACAAAAAAATTTTAAAAACTAGAGTTCCAGTGGTTATTAGCATCCTCAGGTACATAGTACACAGCAAAGGGATGCTTCTCACTTTTTTTTTTGAGACAGGGTTTCTCTGTGTTGCTCTGAAGCCTGTCCTGGAACTAGCTCTTATAGACTAGGCTGGCCTCAAACTCAAAGAGATCCTCCTGCTTCTGCCTGCCGAGTGCTGGGATTAAAGATGTGTGCCACCACTGCCCAGTTTAGGGCTGCTTCTCACTTTCTTTACTGGAAAGAAAGTAGCAGAGAGCTTGTGAGGGATCTGGTTTCTCACTGAGGACACAAACTGTGCACCAACCAGCACCATTGCCACCTTTAGACTCCATCTAGATCCATATTCTGCTGCAATAACAAAATACCTGAGATCAAAGTCATTTATAATGAACATTTAGAGTTATTGTGCACACAATTCTGAGGTCCCAAAGCATCTGTCTTAGGTTTCAGTTGCTGTGGGAAAATTCTGCCAAACAACAACAACAACAACAACAACTCAGGAGAGAAGGGTTTATTTTGCTTACACCTTCACATTAGTTTCTCACTGAGGGCAGCCACAGGAAGAACTTAAGTAAGAACATGGAGGCAGGAACTGAAGCAGAGCCTTGGAAGAAAGCTGTTACTAGGCTACTGGTTTGCCCTTCATGGTACACTTTGTTTGTGTTCTTATATAGCCCAGGACCACCTGACCAGGAGTGGCACCACCCAGAGTGAGCTGGGGCTTTCTTTTTTTTTTTTTTTTTTTTTGGTTTTTTGAGACAGGGTTTCTCTGTGGTTTTGGAGCCTGTCCTGGAACTAGCTCTTGTAGACCAGGCTGGTCTCGAACTCACAGAGATCCGCCTGCCTCTGCCTCCCAAGTGCTGGGATTAAAGGCATGCGCCACCACCGCCTGGCGAGCTGGGGCTTTCTGTATCAATCACTAATCAAAATTCACACACACACACACACACACACCCTACACACTTGCCTATGGCAATCTGGTGGAGATATTTTCTCAATCGAGATTGTTCTTCCCAAATAACTCTGGCTTGTATGAAGTTGACTGGTGACACATTGTTTGTACTCTAACAAATAAAGCTTGTTGAAAGATCAGAGAATCTCTTACCTTGCTAACTCCTCAGCCAAACAGGGCCGACCTCATGTCTCCTCCTGCCTTATATTCCTCTCTCCACCCAGCCATATTTCTTCCTGTATGTCTATACAAACCTCCAGGCCTCTATGGTTAACTAGTGGCTAGCTCTGCTCTCTGATCTTCAGGCAAACAAGATATCACCACAGTTGGCAAATAAAAATCAGAACATTCTAACTTGAGATCATGTTGTGCAGCAATATTCTTCCTGAGGATATCCTACACACAACTCTACTCACCCCAGATGAGAAGCCGACGGCCAACCCAAGTACAGATAGCACCAACGTGCAACTTGGTGAACCAGGAGTTTTATTGGGGTTATTTACAAAAATATAGGTGAGCAGAAATGACTCAAACACAGCTGCTTCACTGAATGGAATCCACAGTAGAAACTTAAGCAGGAACATGTCAACATGGCTGAATATGGGGCACACAGCAAAGCCTACAGGCAGCTCAACAGGTTGAAGATCATTTGTTCTAAGTGACTCTGTTGGTCTAAACCTCTTCCAGGCAGTTCTGCTGGTTCTCTTCCTTCAGAGTCTTCATTGCAGATTGTTTTTCTGAGAGTTACTCTCAGCTCTTATTGCTTTCTCTGACAGGAAAAAGCCTATAGAATCTGGTCAATTTCAGGAACTTCCTGAAGTGATTTTGTGTTGTTTATCTTCCTGTTTCAGGAGCTTCCTGTTTAAGAAACCTACATCTGGTCAGTTTCAGGAACTTTCTGAAGCAATTCTGTGTTATTACCTTCCTGTTTAAGGAGCTTCCTGTTTAAGAAGCCTACAGAATCTGATCAGTTTCAGGAACTTCCTGAAGTGGTGTTTACCTTCCTATTTAAGAAGCTTCCCTGCAGGATGAAACATACCCCTGGCAATACCAAAGCATGCATGGGCAGCCCATTTTATATTGGGTTTCATGGTCTTAGTTGATAAGGATGGCTGATCAGGTCCCACTGAGATGCAAACTTGGATTGCTGGATTCAGAGTCCAGAGTGGTTTTTGGGTTTGTTTTTTTTTTTGTTTTGGAGCCTGTCCTGGAACTAGCTCTTGTAGACCAGGCTGGTCTCGAACTCACAGCACAGAGATCCGCCTGTCTCTGCCTCCCGAGTGCTGGGATTAAAGGCGTGCGCCACCACCGCATGGCTCAGAGTCCAGAGTGTTAACCATTACACCACAGGAGCTGGTGCAGGATGGAATGTTTCAGTCTCAGGAAACTATTATACATCAAACAGTTCTAATAAGGCAAAACAGAGCAAGTAGGCTCACACAGGTCAATGCTCCTCTAATGGAATTACAAATGCCATCATGGGGATCATTCTCCCCTCACATCATCTCATCCTATCTTTATCAAATCCCAAATAATATTGGCATATGAATTTTGACACATAATTTTTTGGGATACAGATTCAAACTATAACAAACTAGGTTGGTGTTGCATGGCACCTACAAATCTGGAGCAGGACGAGGCTGTGATACAAAAAGCCCCTTCATTTTGAGCCATATCATTTAGAATAGCTTGTAGTATTGAAGGTGCTGGGGAAAAAAAAAGCTTCATGTGAGCTGTGTCATGGTGGCACACGCCTTTAATTCCAGCAGTCGGGAGGTAGAGGCATGTGGATCTCTGTGAGTTTGAGGCCAGCATGGACTACAAGAGGTAGTTCTAGGACAGGCACCAAAGCTACAGAGAAAGTTTGTCTCAAAAAAACAACAAAACAAAACAAAAAAACTTCATGTGAGCTGGGCAGTGGTGGTGCACTCCTTTAATTCCAGCACTCAAGAGGCAGAGGCAGGTGAATCGCTATGAGTTTGAGGCCAGCCTGGTCTACGGAGCAAGTTTCAGGATAGCCAAAGCTACAGAAGGAAACCCTGTGTGTGTGTGTGTGTGGGGGAGTAACAAGGCTTTAATCACATCCACTAAAAGAAATTGATATTGCCTCAGGACCCCCAGGACCAAATTTTCAGCACACAGGAGATTTATTTGCTCCAGAGGGGAAAGGACAGGGGATAAGACAAAGAGAAGAGATAGAGGACAAAGGAAAAAGGAACAAGGGGGACGGGGGAAAAGCTATTTGTCCTGGGGTGGAGGGGAGGACCAAGGACTGCCTCTGGATAGACAAATGTGGCCCAAAGGCCAATAGTGTTTATAAAGATAAAAATAGCCGGGCAGTGGTGGCGCACGCCTTTAATCCCAGCACTTGGGAGGCAGAGGCAGGCGGATCTCTGTGAGTTCGAGACCAGCCTGGTCTACAGAGCTAGTTCCAGGACAGGCTCCAAAGCCACAGAGAAACCCTGTCTCGAAAAACCAAAAAAATAAAAATAAAAGGGGATGAGGTGTTTAATTTTAACTAGGCGAGTCAAAGGGGGCTTTTGATTGCTGCACTTTGATAGTCTCAGGAGGAAGAAGTCAAATAAGGGACTAGAACTTGGTGGCTAGCTTCAGGAATGTAATCTAACGGCTTTTAGTAAGGCAGAGGGAATGAGGGAGAAGGACAAGGCCTGATGGGGTCATGTTTTTGAGCTGGCTAGAGTCCCACTTGGTGTTGCGAGCTGTTGGGTTTAGTCACTACAGTCACTGTGACTTTTCTAGCTCAAGGTTCTTTTGTGAGCAGTGCTATGAGGGCTCAGTGCCATTCTCCCCAGAGAGCGAAGAGTAGCCAGAACAAGCAAGAGAATTGTCTTTATAATGATTCTTTATTAGTGGCTTCTATATCCACTGCATTAAGGGTTTCATACTTTTAGCACGCATAGGAGGACAGTGATAGGCAACACACAATTCAATATCACAGTTATTAATCCTACTAATCCTAAATACATAAAACCAATTCCTAACCTCCATTCGACTTATCAATTATCCATAAAACACTTCTTAACCGTAATACAACTTATCAGTTAACATTTCCTAATCTTACCAATTATCCCTAAAATAACTCTTAACATTTCACACACTAAACACATGTATTAATACATCTGTGCTTTTCTCTTAACATTTCACACACTAACACACGCATTAATACATCTATGCTCTTCTAATTATCATTAATGCGTTAATCTCAGATTTACAAAGTTCCATACTTGAGTGTAAATAGCATCATACAACCTGATATCCTCTGTAAAGATTCTTCAGTCCTGAAAAGGACTATTGGGTTTCTTCAGGCTGGATACCTGACCATACTGGGTGCTTGACTGCAAAGCTGAACGCTTGACTGCATAGGCTGTGTGGTCTGGAGATGTTCTGCTCTTGGGAGTCAGGGCATTCAGAGGATCTCACTACGAGGCTCAGCAGCTTGTCAGGGCCATCGTGATGGTGAGATCACTGCCTTGCTTCTGCCTTTCTTTTTGTACCCTTTCAAACCTGTCTCCCATCTAATCCTTCTGATAGCCAGATGTCCTAGGCTATCAGTATCGACTGGACACAGAAGAGTGGGGTCCTTCTCCTGTAGCAAGATTACTTTTGTTACCAAGGTTACGGGATGCAGCCTTCCCATCTGGCAGGGAAGATTTCTTATTTAATTTTCTATTTTCTATAGTATACTTATCCTTATACTATAGATTTCCTGCTTTACCTACACTATAGATTCCTCTTTTTTTACTCATTCAGAAAGATCTGTTTCCATGCTCATTATAGTCCATCCGCTGACTCTGACATGTTGTCAACATTAAAGAAGTCACTACGAGGCTCGCAGGCCTGAGGATTTACATAGGCTATGGTCGTCTTCTAAAGCTTTGTAGGCCATCTGATCATTTACTGATTTTTAAATTCAAATTTCCAGGTGTGCATGCTGGTATACTCTGTAGGGTGCATCCCTTTTGGCAGTTTTTTATGCATTTTATGGGCATGAAACTAATAACCCTGCAATTCCTACTCCTCCATGTTTATATCTTTCATACCAATCCAAATAAGTGCAATATTCAAAAAACATGTTTCTAAAACTATTTTTGATAATGCTCTAATGCAATAACTTTCTAAGCTCTTAGGTGTATAAATTCTAAGTTACTCATTTTGCTATACCAATCTCCTTCTAATAATGTGAATGTTCCCCGTCTATCATGTCTTATCATACTTCTGACTAATTCATAATGTGTATAATTTCCTTTACTTAAGAAAGCAATTGCCGGGCGGTGGTGGCGCACGCCTTTAATCCCAGAACTTGGGAGGCAGAGGCAGGAGGATCTCTGTGAGTTCGAGACCAGCCTGGTCTACAGAGCTAGTTCCAGGACAGGCTCCAAAGCCACAGAGAAACCCTGTCTCAAAAAAAAAAAAAGAAAGCAACTGATTAAACTAGCTAAAATATAAGCATATGATCAAACAGGTGTTTATGCCCTCTTTCTTTTACTTCATGTTTCATGTGCCAAACTATATGATTAAGTAAACATGCCATCAAATCTTGTTTAATACTCATAGCTCCTGAAAACATCATATTATATCTAATCTTACAAAAATGACATCTATCTCTATTTATCCCTCTATCTACTCCCATTCTATCAAACAAGTCCACAAGTGCACTCAGTGTTTATTATAATAATGCCAAATTACCCTTCTAATACCTCCTTTAGCTAGTAGGTCCAAATTCCTTTTAGAGGGTCTGTTTCTTCCCATTGTGGCACCTTAAAAAGAGTAATGCAGGGGGAGAAGGGTGGGAGGAAGGGGAGAAGAGTGGGAGGAGGGGGAGGGAAATGGGAGGCTGGGAGGAGGTGAAAATTTGTTTTTTTTTATTCTCCTTTTATCAATAAATAAAAAGAGTAATGCAATCTTTATGCCTACACAGTCCATCAATATAATCATCACTATCCATGCTGCCTCTTTGATCATTGCCCACCATGTTGGGAATGGTGTGCATATGAAATCTAATTGTATTAATCTAGCAATATAATAAAAAAATTGCACTCTTTTGTCTTTTTAATCCAATCTTTATGTATATATGGATTGGCTCTTAGTACTCCAACTATATTATGTAACATACCTTGGTTGTATGCTAGGTTGGAATCATATTTCTGCATGTATGCTATCAAATTGTTTCTGATTAAATTCAGCTATTTCCTGTATTTTCATTATTGTTTTTACGTAATTACTGTAGTGATCTCTCTCTGCTTTATCATCCCATATGGATTGCCCTGTCATTACATGGTGTTCCTCATAAGATAAAGTAGTCATCTCTTGTCCTTTCTCATTTTTGTTACTACAGAGCAGTTATGTAGCATCCAGCATCCTTTTGTTATGTTAATCGTGTCTGTAACCTCTTCTGTTGTGTCTTCTTAGTAATTTGTGCAATTTATTGTTCTGTCTTTATTTCAAATCAACCATGTATAATCCCCTGTGTTTGTTATTGTGTCTGCCATTGTTGTTGCTGTAAGTCTTGTGGTTTCTATTTCATTATTTGGTACTTGCGTGAGTGTTTGATTCTTTAAAATATACTAGTGAAATGATATGAGGGCCAGTTCTGACCTTGAGACCACCTACGGAGTCAGACTCCAAAGGTCACTGCATTAGCTTCCTTTTTCTGAATTTCTTTACAGGAATTTGATTGCTGAACACAGGTTACTCCATTAGGTATATATACCACACTTTCCTTATCCGTTTGGTCGAGGTGTATTTAGGTTGTTTCCAGGTTCTGGCTATGGCAAACAAAGCTGCTATGAACACAGTTGAGCACATGTCCTTGTGGCATGATTGAACATCCTTTGGATATATACCCAAAAGTGGTATTACTGGGTCTTGAGGAAGGTTGTTTCCTAATTTTCTGAGAAATCACCACCCTGACATCTAAAGGGGTTGTACCAGCTTGCATTCCCACCAGCAACGCAGAAGTGTTCCCTTTTTCCCACAACCTCTTGAGCATAAGTTGTCATCAGTGTTTTTGATCTTGGCCATTCTTACAGATGTAAGATGGAACCTCGGTGTTGTATTAGGGGCAGCGAGGCTACGTCCCTGATGTGGGAGTATCATATATCAATCTGTTGATGTCATTGATTAAGCAATAAAGAAACTGGTTGGCCCTGATAGGTTAAAACATAGGTGGGAGGAGTAAACAGAACAGAATGCTGGGAAGAAGAGGAAGTGAGCTCAGACTTGACAGCTCTGCTCTCTGGAGAGAGACACCATGCTCCCCTCTCCCGGGCGGACGCGAGAGCTCTGCTCTCTGAGGCACGCGATGAAGCTCCGACCCAGGATGGACGTAGGCTAGAATCTTCCCGGTAAGACCGGTGCTACACAGATTATTAGAAATGGGCTAAATTAATATGTGAGAGTTAGCCTAGAAGAGGCTAGATAGAAATGGGCCAAGCAGTGTTTAAATGAATACAGTTTGTGTGTTGTTATTTTGGGGCATAAGCTAGTGAGGTGGCTGGGGTGCTGGGGACGCAGCCCCGCCGCTCCTTACTACTACACATCCCCAGCACCCAGCCGCCAGCATGGCTAGCTTATGCCCCGAAATAATTAAACGGAAACTGTATTCTTTTAAACACTGCCTGTCCCATTAGTTCCGGCCTCTTATTGGCTAGCTCTTACATATTGACCTAACCCATTTCTAATAATCTGTGTAGCCCACGAGGTGGCTTACCAGGGAAGATCTTAAGCTGCAGCTGTGTTGGGAGTGAGAATCATGGCGACTGCCTGATTCAGCTTCTTTCTCCCAGCATTCTGTTCTGTTTACTCCGCCTACCTAATTTTCTGTTCTATTAAAGGGCTAAGGCAGTCTCTTTATTTAACCAATAAAATCAACACAAAACAGAAGACTCCCACACCTCGGGATTCTTTTGATATGCATTTCTCTGATGACTAAGGATATTGAACATTTTCTTAAGTGTCTTTCAGCCATTTTAGATTCCTCTGTTGAGAGTTCTCTGTTTAGGTATGTACTCCATTTTTTTTTTATTATGTGTTCTTTTGGTGTCCATTTTCTTGAGTTCTTTGTATATTTTGGAGATCAGACCTCTGTCTGATGTGGGGTTAGTGAAGATCTTTTTTTTTTTTTTTTTTGGTTTTTCGAGACAGGGTTTCTCTGTGGTTTTGGAGCCTGTCCTGGAACTAGCTCTTGTAGACCAGGCTGGTCTCGAACTCACAGAGATCTGCCTGCCTCTGCCTCCCAAGTGCTGGGATTAAAGGAGTGAAGATCTTTTCCCTTTCTGGAGGCTGTCATTTTGTCTTGTTGACTGTGTCCTTTGCTTCTGAGAAGCTTTTCAGTTTCAGGAGGTCCTATTTATTGTTTCTCTCAGTGTCTGTGTTGCTGGGGTTATATTTAGGAAGTGGTTCCCTGTGCCAATGCGTTCAAGTGTACTTCCCACCTTCTTTTCTATAAGGTTCAGTGTGACTGGCTTTATGTTGAGGTCTTTGATCCATTTGGACTTGAGTTTTATGCATGTTGATATCTACATATTGATATACAGTTATGCAAGCACCATTTGTAAAATATGCTTTCTTTTTTCCATTTGGTATTTTTTGCTTCTTTATCAAAAATCAGTTGTTCGAAGGTGTGTGTATTAATATCCAGGTCTTCTGTTTGGTTTCATTGGTCCTCCTCTCTGTTCTTATGCCAATACCAGGCTGTTTTCAGTACTGTAGCTCTGTAGTAGAGTTTGAAGTCAGGGATTGTGATTCCTCCAGAAGTTCTTTTATTGTACAGGATTTTTTTGGCTATGCTAGGTTTTTTGTTTTTCCATATGAAGTTGAGTATTGTTCTTTCGAGGTCTATGAAGAATTTTGCTGGGATTTTGATGGGCATTGCATTGAATCTGGAAATTGCTTTTGGTAAGATTGCCCACTGGGTGGTATCTTAAGCACAAGAAACCTCAAAACCTAAACGCACAGTGACATATTTCCTCCAACAAGGCCACACTTACTCCAACAGAGCTACACCTCCCTATGAGCTTATGGGGGCCAATTACACTCAAACTACTACATTCCCCTCCCTGGCTTTTGTTAGCTTGCAACAATGTCATAATGAAAAGTTCCCATAGCCTATTACAGTCTCAGCAATGTTTAAAAGTCCAAAGTTCAGCCAGGCAGTGTAGCATACCTTTAATCTCAGCATTCAGGAGGCAGAGGCAGGTGGATCTCAGTGAGGTTGAACCCTGCCTATCTACAAAGTGAATTTCAGGACATCCAGGACACAGAGAAAAACTGTCTTGAAAAACAGAACAAAAACAAAAAAAAACAAAAACAAAAAAAAAACCAGAGTCTCGTCTGAGATTCAAGCAATCTCAATCTCTCTTTTAATTTTTCTTTTCCTTTTTGTTTTTTTGAGATGGTTTTTGTGTGTGTGTGATTGTGTGTGTAGTTGCATGCACTGCCACCACCCAGCCCCTCATGCAATCTCTTAGCTATAATCCTCTGTAAAATCAAAATCAAAAAGCAGATTAAATACTTCTGACATATAATGGCACAAAACATACATTACCATTCCAAAATGTAGGAAAGTGAGCATAGTTAGGAAATACTGGACCAAAGCAAGACTGAAAACCTACTGGGCGAACTCCAAACTCAGCATCCCTGTGTCTCATGTCAAATCACTCTTCAGATCTCCAACTCCTTTTATCTGTGTTGACCGCAATACACTTCTTTTTCTTGGGCTGGTTCCAGCTCTCCTTGGCTGGTATCCCACAGCTCTGGCACCTCTAACATCTTGGGTCTTCAAGGCAATCCAGGCTCCAACTTCACAGCTTCATGTCAGAGCGTCCAGCTTCTGGGCCTCCATTCAAGGACATCCCTGACACGTGCCTGGCCTTAGCAGCTTTCCTTAGTCTCAGGGGGCAAATTCCATACCCCGTTTCTTCTATCCTTATCTTCAGGACCACGTGGCTGAAGCTGCCAAATTCTGCTGCTTACTGGGGCTGGAACATTGTCCCCCTGTTCAATTACATCCTCACGGATGTAATTACTGTCCTTCACGGTCTAAGCTTGCTTGTCCTGAAACTTGATCTGTAGATGACCATCCTAGCCTCGATCTCAGAGATCTGCCAGCCTCTGCCTTCCCAATGCTGGAATTAAAGTGTGTACTGCCACACCTGGCTCAAAACTTTTCTCTAATTTCTTTTCACAAGTTTGAAACTTAGTTGGATGGGATCTTAGCCTGAGGTCACTACTCCCTTTATTCCATTTCTTAATCTGTTTATCTCTTTGAACACAGGACTTAACTCCATTTCTTTTTCATTATAAATCTTCATTAGAGTTACCACTAATAACCACATGACAGTCTAGTCTGTTTTGAGATTCCCTCTGCCAATGAAAGTAATCCAAATCTCTTCACTTTAGCCTCAGGCACACTCTTTGGAAAGGGCAAAAAGCAGCCACATTCTTCACCAAAATATCATAAGAATAATATCTAAGCCGGGCGGTGGTGGCGCACGCCTTTAATCCCAGCACTTGGGAGGCAGAGACAGGCGGATCTCTGTGAGTTCGAGACCAGCCTGGTCTACAAGAGCTAGTTCCAGGACAGGCTCCAAAACCACAGAGAAGCCCTGTCTCGAAAAACCAAAAAAATAAAAAAAAAATAAGAATAATATCTAGGCAACGTATAAAATTCTCCTCTGAAACCTCTTGAGGTAGCCTCCACAGTTCATCAAATCACACTCAGCTCCACTGTCTTCCATGCTCCCACTGGTATGGCCCATTAAAGTGCTTTCATAATCCAAAATATCAAAGTTCAAATCCCTCTAAACAAAAGCATGGTCCGGCCTATTACAGCAATATCCCAGTTCCTGGTATCAACTTCTGTCTCAGTTGAGTTTCCATTTCTGTGAAGAGACACCACGACCACAGCAACTTTTATAAAGGAAACATTTTTTAATATTTATTTATTATGTATACAATATTCTGCCTGTGTGTATGCCTGCAGGCCAGAGAGGGCACCCGACCCCATTACAGATGGTTGTGAGCCACCATGTGGTTGCTGGGAATTGAACTCAGGACCCTTCTTAACCTCTGAGCCATCTCTCCAGCCCCTAAAGGAAAACATTTAATTGGGGTGTCTCACTTACAGTTTCAGAGGTTCCGTTTATTATCATCATGGTGGGGAGCATGGTGGCATGGAGGCAGACATGTGCAACAGGGTGTGGTCTGTGACACTGGGTGGTATCTTTGAAGAGTTTAGCTGGGCAGTGGTGGCCTTTAAATCCCAGCACTTGGGAGGCAGAGACAGGCGGATCTTTGTGAGTTCGAGACCAGCCTGGTCTACAAGAGCTAGTTCCAGGACAGGCTCCAAAGCTCCAAAGCTAGAGAAACCCTGTCTCGAAAAACAAAAACAAATAAACAAACAAAAACAAAAAAAAGAAAAAGAAAAGAAAAGTTGAAATCTCCTAGTAGTACTGCCAATGTATAGTCTGTAGGCATGGTCTTGAGCATCCCCAGGGAGGGGCTGACTTTTGGTGGGTTTTCTCGGGGATGGTGTTTGCAATGGGAGGAATGAGACCAGAGCATGGGGGAGCTAGCAGGAGCTCCCCAATATTCCAACCAAGTTTTTGGGTACATATGAACAGTTGTAGGGCTTCTACCTAAACAGTCTTGAGCATGAGAAACCACAAAGGCCCGCCTCCACAGTGAAGCACTTCCTCTACCAATGCCACACCTCTTGATAGTGCGACTCACTATGAGCTTATTACTTCCAGAGTACCACATGATGCCTGGAAGCTTTAGCTTCTCCTGGATCTGCTCAGCATCTTCTGAAGGTTGTAATTCTCTGCTGACTTCAACCAACAAGACACATGGGCTTCATCTATGCTGAGCAGTTTTTGGTCAACTTGACATAAATTAGGGTCATCTGGGAAGAGGAAATTTCAAATTAAAAAAAAAAAATCTCCATCAGATTCACCGGTGGGCAAATTTGTGGGGGCATTTTTTCTTTTCTTGATTAATGATTGATGTGGGAGGTCCCAGTCACTTGGGCGGTACCACCCCTGGCCATATGGTCCTGGGTTGTATAAAAAGAGCAAGCTGAGTGAGGAATGGAGAGTAAGCCAGGTGTGGGACCCAACTGTGACAAGCTCAATAGAGGCCTGGGGCTCAGCAGTTTTCCTGGTTGCAAGAAAAAGAAAGACAATAAACTGAGACTACCCAGGCACCACCTAGGAACAGACCATCCAAAGGAAATTCCTAACATTCCAACCATTGTAGATAGGATCACCTGCCAGCACACACCCAGCACTTTTCACCAGGACACCCCTAGACACACGTCAGCCAATCAGGGGTCCTAAACCTTAGAAATCCCTCAACCCCACTTTTGCTACTATAAAAATCCAATTCTAACTGAGCTCAGAGCTCTTCGATCACTTCAATACGTTGGACACACGGAGAAACCGAGTTTGCAAACTTGTGTAAGAATTAAGGCTCTTTGCTTTTATATGCAGGACTCGGTCTCCTGGTTGTTTTTTTTTTTTGGGGGGGGGGGGACGACACTCCGTGATCTGAACAAACACCAGTAAGCAGAATTCTAGCATAGTCTGTTTCAATTCCTGCTCCGACTTCACCTCCTGAAGGGTTTTAAGAGGCGAGCTGAGATAAAACTTTCCCTCCCTCAGCTGCCTCTGGTCAAGGTGTTATCACAGTAACCAGGCAAACCAGGACAGTGCCTGGGGCAGGACTCCTGCTCCTCGTCCAGCACCGTGCTTTTGCTGACTTAGTCTTCATGAAAGAATGAAGTTGCTCCCTCAGACCCATTTCCTTCCTTCTCTGGCAGCTCTGATGTTCTACTCAGGATCTGCCCCTCCCCACGCACCCCTTCTTTTTCCTCCTTTTTCTCTTACTTTTATTCTTCCCCTTCCCCTTGCCATATAGCCCATGCTGTCCCAGAATTTCCTATGTAGTCCAGGCTGACCTCAGTTTCCATCTGCCTGCTGATGTAAAAGAAACTCAAAGACAAAGAATTGATGTTATAAAGGACTTACTAACAGATTTGCTTAGAAGACACAAAATCATACAAAGTAGAATTTAGTCAAGGGAATGTTGCCTCTAAAATACCCCAAAGATGGGCTGGAGAGATGGCTCAGCAGTTAAGAACACCATCTGTTCTTCCAAAGGTCCTGAGTTCAATTCCCAGCAACCACATGCTGGCTTGCAACCATCTATAGTGAGATCTGGTGCCCTCTTCTGGTCTGCAGACACACATGCAGGCAGAACACTGTGTGTGTGTGTGTGTGTGTGTGTGTGTGTGTGTGTGTGTGTGTGTGTGTGTGTATGTATGTATATTCCTTTGTAGCCACACCTCTTGTCAACAACTTAGGGGGAAGCTCAAACAGATAAGGTAAAATGGACTCACTTCTCCCCGTACGTGTCCTAACAAATGCTATCCAGGCCTAGTAGAGATGAGTAAAATTTAAAATGTTAAAATGTAAATGTTTGCTGAGCAGTGGTGGCACACGCCTTTAATCACAGCACTAGGGAAGCAGAGGCAGGCGGATCTCTATGAGTTTGTAGTTAGCCTGGTCTACAGAGCGAGTTCCAGCAGCCAGACTTGCAGTCTCCTGTCTCTATTTAAATTGTTCAAGGTGTCACCTGAGACTGGGATGAGAGATTTAAGGATGCTAGTGCATGAGGAATAAATATGCCTAAGGTGTATGTCAATTAGTAAAACCTTCTATTCAAGGCCCACTTTTCCTTGGGAGTCAGCCCCAGCTGGACCTTGAAAAACAAAACAAAAAAGGCTTATTTTATATATGCATATATGTGTCCTATGTGTGAAAGTATGCCACTGGGAATCAGACTCAAGCTGGTCCTCTGCAAGGGCAAGAAGCATTCTCCACTGCTGAGTTATCTCCCTAACAGGACTCTGTTCCTTAATCTCCTTGATCTGTTTGGAGAAGAGCCACTGATTGCCTGATGTGGGTTCTTCCACTGTGCTGTGCTTTCTTGGCTGTGGGTGGCTTAACGTTGTGGGTTTGGGAGACTAGAATGTCTGAAAAACCAATGGCCACTGAAGCCAACCAGAGGCTTGGTTTGTTATCTTTTTTTTTAAGATTTATTTTCATTTTATTTTATTTATTTATTAATTTATTTATTTTTGGTTTTTCGAGACAGGTTTTGGAGCCTGTCCTGGAACTAGCTCTGTAGACCAGGCTGGTCTCAAACTCACAGAGATCCGCCTGCCTCTGCCTCCCGAGTGCTGGGATTAAAGGCATGTGCCACCATTGCCCGGCTTGGTTTGTTATCTTATGCTCAAGAAGAATAAGGAAATTCGGAAGGGATGAGTAAAAGACCTTTCTCTTTCTTTCTTTCTTTCTTTCTTTCTTTCTTTCTTTCTTTCTCTCTCTCTTTCTCTCTCTCTCTCTCTCTCTCTTTTCTTCTTTCTTTCTTTCTTTCTTTCTTTCTTTCTTTCTTTCTTTCTTTCTTTCTTTCTTTCTTTCTTTTTTGAGACAGGGTTTCTCTGTGTTGCTTTGGAGCCAGTCTTGGAACTAGCTCTTATAGACCAGACTGGCCTTGAAGTCACAGAGATCCGCCTGCCTCTGCCTCTTGCCTCTCCCAAGTGCTGGGATTAAAGGTGTGCACCACCAGTAAACGATCTTTCTTAAGGAAACACAAGGAGCCCCAGGGAGATGGAAGGGCTCCCTGAAGAAGTACTTCATGCTTGCACAGTGTGGTTTCTTATGACTCTTATGGTGGGAACTAGATGGAGATTTCAGTCATGTTTTTTTTTAATTTTTATCTTATATGTGTTTGCCTATTGTATTGCTTGTGGAGGCCAGAAGATGGTGTGGTTGTGAGCCATCATAAGCGTGCTGGGAATCAAACCAAGATCTTCTGCAAGAGCAGCGCATGCTCTTAACTGCTGAGCTATCTCTCCAGCCCCCATGACTAAGGCAATCCTTTTTGGAACTGGTCATTTCTGAGGGCAAAGGGTTGCGCCAATAGGACTCCTTATTTCACATTCATATTTCTATCAGGAATATGCTTAGGGGTCTCAAAGAAAGAGAATACTACTCCAACTGAAAGTCTGTACAAGACAAACTTGGCCTTGATCAAGAGGGTGTCCTTAGGAGGGCTAACAGAGGCAGGAAGTACACTTGGTTCTTTTCTATTTCCTTCCTTCCTTCCTTCCTTCCTTCCTTCCTTCCTTCCTTCCTTCCTTCCTTCCTTCCTTCCTTCCTTTCTCCCTTTCTTCCTCCCTCCCTCCCTTCCTTTTTTCTTTCTCTTTTGAGACAGTATATGTAGCCCTGGCCATCCTAGGAATCTTTTTGTAGACAAGGCTGACCTCTAAATCCCAACCAGCTTGCTTCTGCCCACAGAGTGCTGGGATTAAAAGTGTGTGCTAGAAGCTGGGCAGTGGTGGTGCACGCCTTTAATCCCAGCACTCGGGAGGCAGAGGCAGGTGGATCTCGAGGCCAGCTTGGTCTACAAGAGCTAGATCAGGACAGGCTCCAGAGCTACAGAGAAACCCTGTCTCAATAAATAAATAATTGTACGTGCTAGTAGCCTGGCTACTTGGGTTTTATATGTCATCCTGTGTCCCTCACCTCTACACTTGGGTCCTACCTCACAGTCTTTTTTTTTTTTGCTTGCTGCCTGGTTGATTTATTTATAACTTATATATATATATATTTAGTTTTATTTTTTCTGTTTATTTATTTATTAAAGATTTCTGTCTCTTCCCTGCCACCTCCTCCCATTTCCCTCCCCCTCCCCCAATCAAGTTCCTCTCCCTTGTCAGCCCATAGAGCTATCAGGGTTCCCTGCCCAGTGGGAAGTCCAAGGACCACCCACCTCCATCCAGGTCTAGTAAGGTGAGCATCCAAACTGCCTAGGCTCCCACAAAGCCAGTACGAGCAGTAGGATCAAAAACCCACTGAGTTCTCAGTAGTCCCCTACCTCACAGTCTTATTTGATTGTCTAGCCTTAAAGGAAACCTTAGAAAAGAAAATGAAGCAGAGAAGGAAGGAAGGAGTTTTTCTCCATTCCAGTAACTTGAGGTCCACGAATGCAGAGGGGCTTTTGTGCAAATAAAGGTTTTATATTGGATCGGATATTTTGATTTTTGCTTTAAAAAAATCATAGAAGTCTTTCTTACAAGATAGGGGTAAAAAAGATAATATTTTAATTCCTTGTCTTAAGCACAAGTTTTTGATGTATTTGATGGAAAAGACTCATCTTTAATATTGCCTTTGCCCAGTTGCTCATCCACTCACAGGAGTGACTTGCTCCTTCATGGCACCTGCTCATAGTGTCTAAGGGGGTGGGACTGCTGGTTTCAAAGCTGGGTAGCGATGTCCTCTGAGATCAAAGTTGCCACTTTCATTTCTGTGTCTTTAGAGTTACTATTGTAAGGATTACACCGAAGACAGTCAGTAAACACATTGATCTTACTTTGTTTGTAAGAACAGTCTCTGGAAACCCGTCAGACAGAAAATAAGGCCAAGTGGATTAAAAAGATGACTTCAGAAGCGAGAATCAACAAGTAGCCAGGGGCCCCAGGCTGGGTTACTTTTCATACCAAATAACTGTTCCAGGGAGTCAGGGTGTGCGCCGACTGCGAACAGCCACGCCCAGAGTGATTCTCATTCAAGTTTCTGGAAGAATTTGAAGGAATTTATTTCTTACTGATTTGGTTTCAAATTTTGAATTACATTTATTGGGAGGGAGGGGGGAGGGAGGGAGGGAGGGAGGGAGGGAGAGAGGGAGGGAGAGAGAGAGAGAGAGAGAGAGAGAGAGAGAGAGAGAGAGAGAGAGAGAGAGAGAGAGATTGATTGATTACAGGGCAACTTGCAGAAGAAAACTCTCCCTTCCAGCATGTAGGGGGCTCAGGGGGGATCAAATGTTGTATTACAGGCAAGTAATCACCATACCAAGCTATCAATATTATTTTAGTGTTTCGGGTGTGTGTGTGTGTGCGCGTGCACGCAGGCACCCATGCATCTCAGGCTTACAGGACTCACACTTTTGCTCCCGTACTAAGTCTGCTAATTTAAAAAAAAAAAAGTTTCTTTCCTACCTGATCCTATCCATTCATTCACTTCGAAGCGCTGAAGGGAAAATCCCTTTTCTTTCCCAATTTGGATCTAGTGTTTTAGGGGCCTGCAAATTAGCCAAGACTATAGATGAATCCAAGAAAAGACAATTGTCCTAAATAAAGGGGGGGGGGGGCGGAAGGCAGACAGGTATTTTTTGCATTTCAACAGGAGAGTCTGGAAGGATATATTGAGCTTTTTTTATGCTATTGGCCTAGAGCAGCTGACTCTTCTGGAAACTCCCTGGGGGATTAATTTCGTTAGCCTTTGCTTTCCTCAGTGGAAATCTAGGAAATATTTCTTTCTGCCTCTACGGCATTTTAAAAGATGATTTAAAATCATCTTTATTCCAAGCGGGGGAGGAGGATATTTGGGGATGTCCTAAGCATGCCCGATTGTGGCTTCTTGTCAGGGATGATTAAGCAGTTGACTTGGGGCAGCAAAATTGGCGATTTTAGTTAGGAAGGCCAGGAACGAGGGAGAGTAACAACCACCGCTCTCTAAGAGGGGCTCGGTGGTACGTAGAAAGTGCGTAATAGTCCCAGACCTGGTGCCGCGCGATCAGGCCCCGAACAGACTTTTGAGAAACTCGGTGTCGTCCGAGCTCCACCTGTTCGTTCAAGTTATTTCCGCAGGTGCAAGTTCAGTTAATATCCGCGTCCTAGGGTGGCTGCGAGAATTGACGACGGCGGCAGAGCGCCCAGCTTGGAGGAAGCGTTCACCAGGAGCAGCTCTTTCCGGGTCTGGGTGGGGCTGACTTGAGGACGCCGCCAGTGCGCCCCCCAGGATGCGTCATTCGCCTCAGGCTTATCAAAACTCCACCCGGGTCCCAAGAACATCTTTACTTCCTCTCTTCCTGGTAGCAGCCTCGCAGTCCCGGGCTGTGGGGGATCTTACGTCTAGCCTGGACCCGAGGGTGTCGTCGCGCCTGCAGACCCACCTGCGCAGCCTCTCTTTCTTCCCATTCACTCTCCCGTGCCGGGGACTCTAAATCTGACCCCTGGACCTTCCTGGTGAGGTAGGGCCACGACGCCACTGCCGGAGCTGGAAAGCGAAACCGCTCTGCTCCGCAAACGGCACCGCCCGCGTCCGCCCCTTGGGCCGCCCGTAAGTTTCGATTCTCGGCGAAGCGGTGTCCCGCGCTGCGGCCAGAGCAGCGGCAGCCATAGCGCGCCATGGCCGACCCCGGGGTGTGCAGTTTCATCACCAAGATCCTGTGCGCCCACGGGGGCCGCATGACCCTGGAGGAATTGCTCGATGAGATCGCGCTCCCCGAGGCGCAGCTCTACGAGCTGCTGGAGGCGGCGGGGCCGGATCGCTTCGTGCTATTGGAGATCGGAGGCCAGGCCGGGATCACTCGGTCGGTGGTGGCCACCACCCGAGCCCGCGTCTGCCGTCGCAAGATCTGCCAGAGACCCTGCGACAGCCTGCACCTCTGCAAGCTCAACCTGCTGGGCCGGTGCCACTATTCTCACTCTCCGCGGTGAGTGCACCGGGACTGGGGGAGCCCGTCTGTCCGGGGACGGTGGGGCTGCTTCCTGGGGGAGGATGTCGCTCACTCCTCTTTCCCTCTCTCCCTTTTCCTCTTTAAGACCCGGAGGTTAGTCGTTTCCAACATTCCTAATGTTGCGACCCTTTAATGCTGTTCCTCACGTTGTGGTGACCGCCCCCCATCATAAAATTATTTCCGTTGCCACTTCATAACTGTAATTTTGCTACTGCTATGAATCGTAATGTAAACAACTGTTTTCCGACGGTTTTAGGCGAGTCTTGTGAAAGGGTCGATGACCCCCAGGTTGAGAACCGCTGCCCTGGGCTAAAGCGCTGTTGCCTGGCAGAGCCTAGACTTCTCCTCCACCTTTTTCCCTCCTTGCTATCCCGGCGTGTTGTGTTCACCTCAGCGGTGCTGCACACTCCCGTGTGTCCGGTGCACCAACCCCGGGGCCCACTGTGGCCCTCCACTCCTAGACTCTCCACGTTCCCCTCTTACTACCTGGCTAGAATGCCCCTCATTGAGACTACCAAAGATGTAGTGGCCTCCACTCTTCCCTGCCTACTCCGCGTGGTGGTCCACACAAGTGACCAACCCTTTCTTGCGACCCATTCTCTCAAACTGCACTAAAGTGTGGGTTAACGTCTCAGGCAGCTGCTTCTGTTCATTCTTGATTTCTTTTCGCTTCCTAAGTAACTGTAGGCGTTTCCAAGGCTTAAATCAAGTCTTTTATTTAGCTGTCTTCCAAATTTTGTCTCCAAATTTCTCTGAGAGGGATCACTCGCTTGGGTTCCTCTGTCGTTATCTCCCCAGACAGCTTCAAAATACACATCCCTCCCCCGCGAAGGCCTGTGCTATGAATCCAGCGTCTCCATCTCCTGCGTCTGGGAAACCAGTGCCCTGGTCACATGGGCCAAACTCTTTCCAAACAGGCTCTCCAACCTTACTCTCGACTTTTGTCCAGTTTATATAATTTTTCATCCCTTCTGCCTTTTCCTCTTCCGGATCGCACTTCTGAGTGTTGCAGAGGTAATGAATAGTTCTAATGCTATTTTTTACCCCAAAACTTTGTGTGTGTGTGTGTGTGTGTGTGTGTGTGTGTGTGTGTGATGGTGGTAGTACTGAAGATGGATATAGTAAGGCCTCCTGCATGCTAGGCAAGCGCCCACCACTGAAACCTTAGTCTTTTCGAGCCAGAGTCTGATTAACTTGCCTGGGCTGGCCTCAAATTTGTTCCATAGCCCTTGAACTTGGGTTTCTCCTGTTATACTCCCAAGAGGTTGAGATTGCAGGTCTTTCCCTTCAGGCCCACACTTCTACTTGGTTATTTCTTTCTGGGTAGAGGATTTTGCACACTTTAAAAAACTGAATGTTGCCCTGTTTTGGAAACAGCATGATCATCAAACTTTTTATTATCCATTTACTAATCAAAACTTCAGTTACCTCCAGTGTGTGTTTATCAAAGCATACAAAGGAGGAAGGTTTTCAATGGGTGGAACAATATTTTTTAAATTGGAGCAAGAATTCATTTGGCTCATTGGATATTTGAAGAGGTGCTTCAAATATTTAATTTTTTCTTTTTTTGGTTTTTTGAGACAGGGTTTCTCTGTGGTTTTGGAGTTAGTTTTTTTATTTAAATGTATTATGTTATGATGCAACAGTGTGAAAGCCTTTCTGACTTACAGGAAGTTAGGTTTAGCACAAAGGCATCGAAGTTGCTTGCAACTGAAGAAATCACTGAGTGAAAAGGAAGGGAAGTGGTTAGAGGTAGAAAAGGAAGAACATTCTAGCACTGTGCCGAATGGCAACAGGGTTAGACCCTTTGTGAGTCTTTTCTCTGTCCTTGCCTGTTCTGAGAATTTCTTCTGTACTGTTGGCTTTTAGTTTTACACGTTTCAGTGTTTCTCTACAGTTCTCAGCCTATTGATAGGTGGCGCTCACCTTTAATGCTGGCCTTGGGGAAGGGGGGAGGGGAGCAGAGGCAGGCAGATCTCTGTGAGTTTGGACAACCAGAGCTGTTTTACAGAGAAACCCTGTCTCGAAAAGCAAAACAAAACATAAAACCAACATAAATAAATAAAAGGAGAGGGGAGACAGCTGAGCTTCCACGTACCCATCGTTTTGATTCAACAGTTTTCAAAATATGGCCTGTCACCGGGCGATGGTGGCGCATGCCTTTAATCCCAGCACTTGGGAGGCAGAGGCAGGCGGATCTCTGTGAGTTCGAGACCAGCCTGGTCTACAGAGCTAGTTCCAGGACAGGCTCCAAAGCCACAGAGAAACCCTGTCTCGAAAACCCAAAAAAAAACAAACAAAATATGGCCTGTCTTGTGTCTAGTATTCTTATCTCCATCCCCAGCCCCAGTGATTTACATTAAAGCAAATCCCAGCGATACTTCCTAAGTATTAAGTATCTCTAACAGACGAGGACCATGTTTTATTAGTATTCTCATGGTATAATGATCATTTTTAAGAAAAAAAATGTCTCTAGCATTGGTGGTGGCACGTGCCTTCAATCCCAGCATGTGGGAGGCAGAGGTAGAGGAATCTTTTGGAGACCAGGTTCAAGGCCAACCTGGTCTACAAAGCAAGTTTTAGGACAGCCGCAACTACGTCAAGAAAACCTGTCTTGGTCTCCCTCCCTTAAGACAGGGTCTCATTGTGTTCCAGGCTGGCTTAGAACTCCTCCTTAGGCCAAAGATACCTTGAACTTTTGGCCCTCATACCTCCACATAAGTGCTGGGAATACATAGTTGGCACAACCAGAGCGGGGTATATGAGGTGCTGGAGCCTCAACTCAGGACCTTGTGCATGTTAACAAAACACTTTACCAGAGCAACTACATCTTCAGCCCCCCCCAACAATTATTTTATTATTATCATCAGATAATTTGATATTCAAAGTCTCCTGATTGCCTTACTAGTCTAACTTGTTTTTTTTCTGAATAAAACACCTATATAGACATAATCTGTAATTACTTTGATACATAGCCAGTATGTTTTTAGAACTGCCATTTCACTTTGTTGCACACATGTTTAGAATTTTTAGTTTTATGAATTTTGTTTTTATTTTTATTTTATGGGCAGTAGTGTTTTGCTATGGGTTTTAGGGTCCCTTAGAACCAGAGTTACAGGCAGTTGTGATTGGCCATGTGGGTGCTGGGAATTGAGCCCAGATCCTGGAAGAACAGCCAGTGTTCTTCACCCCTGAGCCATCTTTCCAGCCCCATGAGTTTTGTTATTATTATTTTTGTCTGGTTTGAAACAACCACTTTAAGTTCACAGGCTGGCTCAGAAGCGGCACATTGCTGTATTTTGAAAAATTATATATGATAGAGGGATTATTTTGTCTGTTCAAGTTTGGATAGGGATAGACTCTCCAGAGAACTCATTATGGGGGGAGCAGTGTTTCTTCTTGGAGTTTGCTTGTGTAGACCGGGCTGCCCCCAAGCTGACAAAGATCCATCTGCCTCTGCCTCCAGAGTGTGCTGGGAGTAAAGGCACGCACCACCATACCCAGCCAGAGTGTGTTTATTTATGTGTGTGGGTGTTTTGCCTGCAGGCCCACCGCTTCCTTGAGCCTGGTACCCTCTGAGGATGGAAGGAAGCATCAACCCCCCCCCCCAACTGTAGCCACCCTGGGGTGGCTCAGGTCCTCTGGAAGAGCAGCCAGTGCTCAAAACTACGCAGCCATTTCTCCAGGCCTAGACTCTCCTCAAAGTCTAGTCAACTTTAAAAAAAAAAACAAAAACAAAAAAACCCACCAAGTTTGTTTTGTAGTATTTTCCCTTTAGCAACTCTTAGAGAATTTTGTCTTCTAAAACCTGACATGCATGAGTGATTCTGGCTAATGGGGCCAGCTAGCCATTAATACCCACAATGATATACTGTATTTGTATCTTGCAGTGTAATTTGCATTTTTGCCGGTCTTAGGATACTTTCTCTGTAGTACCTTTATTTATAGATAGAAATTCTCCTGCCCTGGTGTCCCTGCCTTCCCTTTTGTAGTGCTTCTGGCTATACATTTTAGTTGACAACAGGTCTTCCCTAGGTAGGCAATGAAGCCTTGTTTGGGCGCTCAAGTTTGGACATTTCTGTTTGCTTTGCTGACATGATATTCCCAAACCTGAAATTCCAGTCCCAGGTGTGACACAGACACTAATTATGCAAGAAGCACCGTAGAGACGATGGCTAAATTAGTCTTCATCATAGCTCCTGAGAGGTCCGCAGACCAGGCCTGTTTCTACCTCCAAGTGCTGGGATTAAAGGCCTGTGCCACCCACCGCCCCACAAATCCTTCCCTTTTAAAGAGTATTTTAACATTATTGTTATTGTTTTGTATGTGTGTATAGGTGTTCAGTGTGTGTAGGGGATTATGTGTGTACCGCGGAGCACACGTGAAGTTCAGCACAGACATGTGGATTTGGGTTTATTTTCCTTTTTTTTTTCTTTTTTATAAGACAGCGCCTTGCTAGGTTGTGCATGCTGGCCTCAAACTCAAGAAAATCCCCCTGCTTCAGCATCGTGGGTACTGGTATTACAGGCATACGTCATCTGGAAAGGTGGCTCAGCAGTTAAAAGCACTTTCTACTCCTCTTGGGTTCTGTTTCCAGCATCAGCATGGCAGCCCCAAACCATTTGTATCCCCAGTTTTGTGGGATCTGACCCCCTCTTCTGGCTCCACAGGCACCAGGTATGCATGGGGTGCACATACATACATGTAGGCAAATTATTCATAGATAAGATAAAAAATAAATAAACCTAAAATAAGAACCTTACCTTCATCAGATGGAGCAGGAATAGAGGTCTTTCCATTTTTTTTTCCTGAAGGCCACTGTACCTTGTAGCTGGCAGAAGTGACAAGCCAACCCTATTTGTGTGACTTCTTTAGCTTCTCCACTGTCTAGTAGCTGTATGCCACGAGATCTTCCATTAACTCAAGTTACTCTCCTTGCAGGCGTGATTTCTGTTGAACTGGTTGGAACAGATCGTCTTAAGGTCGTCTTGTGACTCTGGTTTCTGTCAACGTGGGTGTTTTTTTTTTCTGGGCTCTTTCCTGCTTTTAGAGTATTCAGTGCTGACACTTAGACTAGGTGTGGGGCCTGTGAAATGGCTCATGACGTAAAATGCTTGCCTTGCAAACCTGGTGACCTGAATTCAATTCCCAGAATCCACCGAAGGAAGAAGGAGACGAAATCCACAAAGTCGTCCTCTGGTTTCTCCACGCATTGGCATGCTGTGCTCCCGCGCACGTTACACACTAGTGCTCACACACAATAACATTGTAGAAGGGATGTAGAAGGACGGTCTGTATTTCAGAGTTTTTGCTTGTTTCTTACGTAATGAAGAGCCCTGAGAGGCCCGAGCCTGTTCGTGTTCATCCTTCAGTCCCATTCTTTTGCCTGTTTCCACGCCCACAAACCGACAGGTGATTGGGTTAGGGTATTTGTAAACTCTTGAATTTGCAGATTCAGTCAGCTGCTGATGGAAAATATGCAGGGGGACAAACGGAATCATTGTTCTCCAAACAATCCCCTTAGAACAAGTATTTACATAGCATTTCCATTGTATCGGGGTTTGAGCCATCTCAGGGAGGGTGTGTGCCGGCTACATGTAAATGCTGTACCCTTTACATCAGGGAATTTAACATGGGTATCGGCATCGAGGGGGACTTAAAAATCAACCTCTCGGGTCCCCAAGGGATGGCTCTTCCTGCTTCCTTTGCTCTTGTCTGCTCAGCCTGTTTCACCTGCTCTATTTCCTATTCTCTTTTTGCCTTGAGCTTTTATGGGTCTTGGTTCTGGTCTTTGCCAGATTGTATCCCTACCTAGTTTTAAAAGGCCACATGGCACCGAGGAATCATGCCCAACTCAGACCTATAACACTGCCTTCTCCATGCCTACACCAGGCTTGGGGTCCTTGGGCCCATGGAATTCTCGCTCACGTTTCTGGAGTCTACATATGTCTCCCTGCGTCTTTCTACAGGGGAAAGAAAGGGCTTATATGGTCTGATACCTTCACTACCTCAGGATGTCAGTTCCGTGGGTGTAGGGAGACCCTAAGGAGAGAAGTAACTGGTAGACTGGAACTGGAAAACAGGGCTGCTGTCTCCCACTCTGAGATTGGGCAGTTTGAGTATTTGAAATTCACATTCATAATAACTGTCCTGGTTATTATGGAGCAGAATTTGTCACAATAGGAGGGAAAACTCAATAGATTTTCAGCTTGACTTACTATATATACATATACATGTATATGTATACATATACATATAAACATGTATATATAGTAAATATATTTTTATGTGTAGACATTTCATATGGACCTTCAGCTTTGCTGTAGACCTCAGATTTTAGAGGGGACTATTCTGCTTTATTAAGGCATAAAGCTTTCTTTCCTCATTATTAAAATGGACATTGTTTTTAATTCTTTTGCTACTAAATTATAACCTTTGACTATTTTGATTGTTTCTTTGTGCACATCTTCCTTATAGAACTACCTTAAGTTTTATGAGATGATGATACTAAATTGTTTTTTTAAATGAGATGATGATACTAAATTGTTTTTTTAAGTTTATTTTGTGTACGGCATTTTTCATTCTACCTGCATGTATCCCTGAAAGCCAAAAGAGGGCACATGTGAACCACCATGTAAACCCATTTTTTTATTTCGTATCAATAAGCACATTCTTGGTTTACTTGTTTTGTTTTATGGTTGCGCAACTACTACGGCTATCAAAATCCAGAACACTTCATCACCCCAGAAAATGCCCTCAGGCCTGATTCTTTCCCTCCCTCATATCCCCCCCCTCCATGTATTCTGGCCCTTTGCTCTCAGTGACATCACACAGTGTGGCCTCTCTCTGGGACCTGCCTTGCTCCATTCAGGCGGAGTGTTTGCAGAGCTGGTATTTTAGTTGAGCAAGTGGCACGTGGTTTTGGTTTTCGTACTGGGGAGGAGCCTTCCTGGGAAGTTCTTTCAGTCTGTAGAGTCAGGCACGCACCTCTTCGGGCCTTCAAGGCACGTTTGCTCTTTTCTGCGACCAGGTGACCAAGCAGGGTGCACGCCGGAAGAATCATTTTGGAATCTGTTCTATTTCAGATTTGTTTCATGATTTTTTTTTAAATTTTACTTCATCAAACTTCACATTCAGTGTCAACAATGTTCTGCAAAAATGAACTAAGAAACTCCATATAAGCAATACTTCAATGATTAAAAAAAAGTCCAAACATTGACAAGCATTTTATGTGCAGGTACTGTGCACCAGCCCTCGCTCCACTGGGGCTCCACACAGCAGTTTAACCACACACCCTTCGTGCTTTTGTGTAATACTGAGATGGAGAAAAAGAAGAAAACACCTTCATTAAGTCTAACTTTGCTTTCTTTTCATGAATTTATTTGCTTTGTAACCCTGATGGTGTTTTCTTCCAAACAGGAATTTGATCTTTACCTACAAGTTACTTTGGAGTAGGCAGGGTCTGGAAAAGGAAAGAGGAGGAAAAGATTCTGGGGGGCCAAGCATGTTAGGTCCAAGAAACAGGCAGGCCTTGAACTCAGTTTAGTAGGGGTGACCTTGAACCTCTGATTCTCCTGTCTCTGTCTTCCTGAGTGCTGGGGCTGCAGGTGTGTGCTTGGGTTACAGGTGTGTGCTGGGGTTACAGGCGTGTGCTGGGGTTACAGGTGTGTGCCTGGGTTATAGGCATGTGCTGGGGTTACAGGTGTGGGCCACCATGCCAGCTTTTAGAAAGGCAGACATCACTTAAACCAAATTGGAGCAGGGGAGCTGAGCTGGTTGGAGAGAATCGACCATTTCATAAGCCTGTAACTGTTAAGCATTTCAGAGAAGGGAATTTAGTGTTTTAGATGCTCATGCCCTCAGGCTGAATGGGGGAATTCACTTTCAAATATTTTGACTCCTCACTCTCGTCAGAACATGATGAACATATGCAGTCACCCCTCGGAGTCCCTGGGTTGGGGGGCCTTCCGGTACGCTAGTCTCTAATACAGAATGGTGTGGTTTTTACACGTGACCTCCACATATCTATCCTCCCACATGCTTAAGACCATCCCTGGCTTGTGTGTGCTCCCTAAGACAATGTAAACGCAGTGTGGCTGTTTATTCTGAAGTGCTGAGGAAGTGACAAAATCTGTCTGAATGAGGGATGAGGATGTGACTGCTTCTAGGTGCGGTTGAGGAGGAGGTTTACTGTAAGAACAGGAGGGAGAGAACAGCCTGAGGCATCTGGAGAGACTGAAAGAGAAGGGCAGAAAGAGACAGGAAGAAAATAGCAGAGAGAGTCGCTGAGGTCCAAGAGGCCACAAGAGCCAAGAGGGCACATAGCCAAAATGGCTGGTTTTATAGGAAAAGAAAAGGGGTGGGGGGAGTGAAAGTCAGAGACTGGGGAGGTTTAGGGTAGGGGCATACCACCAGCTTGGAGGACAGGTATTTGTGAGTAGGGAGAGGCTGGCTGCACATTGAAGTATCTTGGGAAAGAATAATGGTGCCAGTTTCTTGTGTGTGTGTGTGTGTGTGTGTGTGTGTGTGTGTGTGTGTGTGAACCCACAGAGACCAGAAGAAGGTATTGGATAGTTACCTTGAAACTAGAGTTACTGGTGGCTTTGAGCTGCTCAGTGTGGATGCTAGGAACCAGATTGGAGTCCCCTGTGAGAGCGCTGAGTGGCCTCTCTAGTCCCATACTTTTAAAGATTTAGTTAGGGTATGAAACAGGCATGGAGATCTTGTTTGAGGGTTTTTTGTTGTTTTGTAGTGGGGACAGAACCCAGGACTTCACACATGCTAGGCAAGTGTGCAACCCCTGAGCTAATCTTCAGGCTGGGCATGGCATGGGGGAGAGGATTTTTTTCCACGTCCCTAGGAGATCCAATTGGTACCAGTTTGTCTCACCTTTGGTCATAGATCTCTGTCTCTCAGCTCCCTCTGGGCCTGGGTGTTCTGACCTCACTTCTTGTTGCGGCTTCAGGCGCTGCCATGTTGTGACAGTTGCCTGGGTTCCCTTTACCCCCAGAGTGTTGCCGTGATGTGGCTGTGGGAAACAGCCATTTAACCCCACTCCTTCCCTCCCTGCATAGCCTTGGCTGTGCTGAACTGTTTGACTCCGTCCTAGTGAGCAACTGTGCACAGGAGGTGACCTCATAGGAGGTGACGTAGCCTATCAGGACCCAAAGGGCAGGCTAGTACAGAGGCCTGAATACTAACACAGATACCATCTTTCACACATCCTGGTTCTTTTTCTACCCGGCTTGTATTATGGTGCACGATTTCCTGTTTTCTATGCAAATCAGTTATCTCAGTGTTTATCAGCCCCATAGGGTCCCTGAGGAAGGAAAGAATATTTCAATGTAGTTCTCATCAAAACCCAAGACTCTTGGTTTTCTTTTACTGTGATCTTTGGTTGAGCAGCTGGTATGTTTACTGACAGGAACACCCAGTCAGGAACTTCATTCACTCAAGTCCTGGCCCCAGAAAACAATGGACTCACTTGGGGCCTCTCACCAGTCTCCGGGTGTGGCTGGGGTCAGATCATTCACGTGCTGCCTGGGTTAAGAGCCATTTTCCGAGCTAGATTGTTTAGGCTGTTCTCCTCGGCTGGGGAGAGTGTGGGTTAAAGCAACATTTTGTCTTGTGGATAGAAGGCAAAGGAAAAAGGTCATTTATTGTTAAGCATGGGATCTGAGAGATGCCCCTGCCTCTAGAGACTTGGCCGGCCTTGCTCCTTTTCCAAAGTTACCCTTCATTTCTTACACTGGAGTAGCCATTTGCTTCTCGTGTATCTGCTCTGGAGCCAGCGCACATTGTAAATGTTTGCATTGTCCGGGGCAATTCATGCAGGGTTGTAAACAAGCTCTTTTTCAGTGGGGGGGGGGGGGGCACCTGAGGCTCTAATCAGCCCTCTCCTGCAAGAGCCAATGTCCCCTGTGGGGAAGGGAACCATGACTACTTCCGGGATCGCTTGGGAGCCAGCCATTCAGTAGCCTAACAAACCCTCCGATTGAGACGATTCTTTTCCGTGCTACAAGTTGAAGACTCAACTGGCAGATCTGGGATGGGACCCAGAGGTTGCATTTCCCTGTGGATTCTGGTCGGAGGGGCACTGTGAGAGGCCCTGGGAGACACCAGTCCCTGGCTTTCGGCTGGGTGTCAGGCTCCGGAAGTAGGGCAGATCGGTGAGAAGAAAGCCAAAGGAGGCTTCAGCCTTGGCTCTTCCAGAGGACCTAAGTTCGATTCTTGGCAACTACCTGGTGGCTCACTACCATCTTATAATGAGATCTGGTGCCCTCTTCTGGCCTGCAGGCAGGCAGAACAGTATACATAATAAATAAATAATTCTTAAAAAAAAAAAAGCCAAAAAACCTGTAAGAAGCAGCTGAGGGAATGCCTGGAGCCTGTGGGGAAATGGAAACAGCAGGGCCTGCTGGGGTTGGGGCGCTAGCCACATCCAGACTAGACATGCAGCAGGTGGAAGTCCTGTTGGAGGTTGGGGGATAGTAGTTTGCCCCAGGATGGAGATGAGAAACGAAGAGTAAAACTGGAGCCATCAGAAGGACAGCATCAAGAACAGCAGCCAGCCCAACTCGACTCCTGGTTTTAGACAATCCATACCTTGAATGGGCTTCCGAGCAGAGGGAACCGCATTGTCATGCCTCTGGTCAGGATGTCTGGGCTGGACCCAAAAGAAAAGCGAGGCTTCCTTTACTCTTTTTGACTTAACAGTTGTCCATCTCTCAGAGTCAGGAGGTGGAACCTGTCTGTCTGTGGGAGTGTCTGAGCAGGTGACTTTACCCGCCGAGCCACTGTGCTGGCCCTGGGCAGCTAGGTTATGCTCAGATCTGTAACAACAAGAGCCTTGAAGAGAACTCCTGCACCTCTGGCAGAGCTGTAACAGCGTGTGGGGGTTGAGGGGCGGGGGAAGGGTTACCTTCAGAAGCTCTTCTGCTTAGCAGCCCCCTCAGATCCTCCCTGTGGCCTCAGGGAGTCTGCGATAAGGTGCAGTTTCTGTCCAGATGCTGAGGGTTCTTGGTGGGTAGAGGCTGGTGGGGGCAGTTATCTGAAACCACAGAGCAGAAGCCCAAAGTTAGCAGAGCCAGGTCACCCTTATCAAAGAGCGCCAGAAACACCCTGGAAGCCAAGGTTAGCAGTGGGGAAACTTAGGGAAGGGTGTGTCTGGGAAAATGGCTAGGACGGGGGCCAGCAGCAGCCCTTCCCCTTTCTTTCCTTGAAGCAAAGTGTTTGGGAGGGCTGGTTGGAGTTCAAGGACTCAGTGGCCAACAGGGCTGTGTCTGTAAAAATTTTTTAAAGGTTTTGGTACATCTGAAGGCTTAATAACATTGCTGATAGTGACCTGTGTGTGTACACACACATGCACACGCATGCTTGTGTAGGGCATCATTCCTCGGGTGCTATCCGTCCTCCTTATGTGTTGAGACAGGTTTGGTCACTGTGTTGGAACTCATCAAGGGACTAGTGAGCCCTAGGGATGGGTCTGCCTGTGTGCACATCTCCAGTGCTGGAACTGCACGCAAGCTACCAGGTTGTCATAAATGCAAGACATGCACGGACTTCACTGGGTGAGCTGTTTCTCTAGCCCATGTGAATGACTTTTAAAGACTAATTTTTTCTCCCCTCCCACCCTCCCTCCGTTCCTTCTTTCCTTTCACAGGGTTTCTCTGTGTAGCCCTGGCTGTCTTGGGACTCGCTTTGTAGACCACGCTGGCCTCAAACTCAAAAAACTTCTCTTGCTCTGCCTCCCAAACGCTGGGATTAAAGGCGTGCGTGCGCCGCCGCCACCACCACCTGGCAAGACTAATTCTTAAAGAATGATTTCCATCTGGATGTTCATGTTTGTGAAAGCCCACCAGATTCCATAAAATCATTTTGCATTCTGTTTACCAGGAATAAACAACTGAAAAATGATAGTGGTAATATTTAATATTTAGAAATGAAAGACAATTATTAAAGGAAAAGTTTTAGTTAGAGATAAAAATTGAAATAAGCCCTGGATAAAACAGCTGCTAGTTTCTGCCCAAGACCCAGATATTTTAGTGCAGTTACTACACAGGTAATATGTAGTATCGTTTATAGAGGTAACAGAATTATGTGCTATTTTACAGAAATTGAGACACTCTGAATAACGTTTGTGTACAAAAGTAGTCAAGCTCATTAAAGGTTTTTGAATAGGACTCAACATCATCGTGAATCATTGTGTTAATAGTTTATGTTGTAAAGGACATGTAAATTATCACCATTGGTTCCAAAGCAGAATGGGTTAGTCAAAACACAATAGAGATTCTAAGAGTGAGCCATCTGGTGGGGGTACTGGGAACCAAACTCGGTCCTCTGGCAGGGCAGCGAGGGCTGTTGGCCATCAGTCTGTCTGTAAGCCTCTTGGTGATGTTTGTTCCTTGGTGGGCAGTGGCTTCTGAACATGCTATTTCCTCTTCCTTTGCCAGTTTTTTCTTCTTTCACAGCTGTGTGCAAAAGAAGTATTATAACAGTTAAGGTCAGGTTATGTGTGCATGTATCAATTTGTAAATTATGTACCCCTCCTGATTCAGTTGTTTGGTAAATACATCATTATTGTTATCATCATCATTAGTATTTTATTTATTGGGTTTTTGTTTGTTTGTTTTGGCTTTTCGAGACAGGGCTTCTCTGTGTAATAGCCCTTGCTGTCTGGAGCTCACTCTACTCTGTAGCTCAGGCTGGCCTCGAACTCACAGAGATCCGCCTGGCCCTGCCTCCCAAAATGCTGGGATTAAAGACGTGAGCACCACTGCCTGACTTATTAGGGGTTTTGTGTGTTTGTTTTAGTCAAGGTCTCTCTTTGTGGCCCTGGCTGGCCTGAAACTAGCTATGTAGATAGATCAGGCTAGCTTCAAGCTCTTATCTATGCCTCTCAAATTCTGGGTTTAAAAATCATATGCCACCCCCCCCCCTTTTTTTTTAACTCTGAGGCAGAGGCATGCAGATGACCATGAGTTTGAGACCAGGCTGGTGTGTATTTCAAGTTCCATTCAAGTTCCAGGCCAGCTGATGTTATATGGCGAGACCTTGATTTTGCTTTTGTTTTTTTGTTTGTTTTGTTATTTCTTTTTTTTTTAAAGATTTATTTATTTATTAAGTATACAGGCCAGAAGAGGGCACCAGATCTCATTACAGGTGGTTGTGAACCACCATGTGGTTGCTGGGAATTGAACTCAGGACCTTTGGAAGAGCAGGCAGTGCTCTTGACCACTGAGCCATCTCTCCAGCCCCTTGTTATTTCTTTTGTTTTAAGTATATATTTGTCTGTGTGCCGTCAAACTGAGGTCATCAAGTGCTGGCAAACCTTTATTACCTTTACCCATTGTGCCATCTGGCTGGACCAGTGTACCTTGGAAAATTGTATTTTTTTTTCTGCAGGATTGATTATGTTAATTACTGAAGGATACATTATTGATTTTTGCTGAGTGAAGTGGAGTCTTTTTTAAAAAAAAAAATCTACCTTACACATGCTAAACAGGTGCTCTTCCACTGAAATCCACTCTTTTAAATTTTTTCTGTGTTGTTTGTTTTTCAAGACAGGGTTTTTCACCGGGCGGTGGTGGTGCACGCCTTTAATCCCAGCACTTGGGAGGCAAAGATAGGTGGATCTCTGTGAGTTTGAGACCAGCCTGGTCTACAAGAGCTAGTTCCAGGACAGGCTCCAAAACCACAGAGAAACCCTGTCTCGAAAAACCAAAAAAAAAAAAGAAAAGAAAGAAAGAAAGAAAAGAAGAAGACAGGGTTTTTCTGTGTAACAACCCTGACTGTCCTGGAATTTGCTCTGTTGACCTGGCAGAGATCCGCCTGCCTCTGCTCCCAAGTGCTAGGATTAAAGGTGCATGCCACTACCATCTGGCAGCAATGGATTTCATTATGGCATTTTTGTATATCCACGCTGTCATGCTTCGGTCTTTCTTACTTGTTCCCTTCTCCCAATGCCCTTGCCTGCCCCCACCCTCATCATCTTGGTAATTAATCCCTTCTTCCCCTTTGGAACTTTGGAACTCAAGATGCCTTTCTCCCTCTCCCAGGCCTGCATCCAACGCGTGTGTCTATGGCTCTTTTCCTTCCATTTCTTCTCCGTCCGTTGCGTGTGTCTGTGGCTGCCTTCCCTTCCATTTCTTCTGTGAAGTACACACACTGACAGTTGTCCCCCTTTCTTCTGTGAAGTACACACACTGACAGTTGTCCCCCTTTCTTTTCCAGGAACCTTTGCAAATACTCTCACGAAGTTCTCTCGGAACAGAACTTCCAGGTCCTGAAGAACCATGAACTTTCTGGGCTTAACCAGGAGGAGCTGGCAGTACTCCTGGTCCAGAGCGACCCTTTTTTCATGCCTGAGGTAGGTCCTGATTCTCATGTTAAGTAGCAGGCAAGAGTACTATGAGCAAGCCAGCCATGGTGATGCACACCTTTAATCCCAGAAGCCTTGCGAGGCAGAGGCAGGCAGATCTATATGCCTTTGAGACTAGCTTTGTCTCTGTAAGCGAGTTCCAGTCCAGTCAAGGCTTTCTGCTGAGACCCTGTCTCAACAAATTTGGGTCTGGATGCCTCCTCCCCTTGGGTGCCAGGGGTTCCACTGTGATCAGGATGGGTTGAGGACAGTCATAGTGGGATTGGTTGATGCTTTACATCAGGGTGGCCTTTGGATTGAAGTTGGAAAGATAGAGGTACTTGTTGTATTGTTATACAAGAGACTTATACCTTAAACTCAGTGATTGAGAAAACATACTTTAGGGGGCTAGAGAGATGACTCAGCAGTTAAGAGCACTGACTGCTCTTTCAGAGGACCTGGGTTCAATTCCCAGCACCTGCATGACAGTTCACAACTATGTAAATCCCGTTCCAGGGGATCTGACACCTTCCTGCCAATACACATAAAAATAAAGTTAAATAAATCATTTAAAAAAATCTTTAAAAATGAAGAAAACCTATTTTAAGTTTTTTACCCCCTTAATAAAAAGGGGTAAAAAAAAAAAAAACCTCTTCAATGATCAGCAGGTTACAGCCCAGAGGCCAAACCCTGGGCTGCCACCAGTGCACAAGGAGAAGTCTGGAGCACAGCCATGCTGACGCATTTACAGGGGGGCTGCTGCTGCTCCCCCTCCAGGGGTCACAGAGAAGTGGAACAGAGACTGAGTGGCCAGAAGAGATTGAGGTGCTTCCTGTCTGGACTGTTGCAGAAGTGTGCCGCCTCTGGGTCTTGCCCAGATCCGGGGGCATAGTGGGGCAGAGGGTTCCACACTGCCTTCTAGGGATTCACGCTAGGAGGTTGGCTCTGTTGCCATCAGGATGTGGCATTCCACCAGCGACAAGGGACTTGTCACTGGTCACCAGTTTTCAGTCAGTGCGACTGTAGATGGGAAGCCGAAGGCAGCAGTTTACTTTTGCAGAAACTGGACGTAATGGGTAGCACATCTGCTCACGTCTCGATGACCAGTGCTTATCACGTGATCATTTTAGCTGAAAGGGAGGCCAAGAAATTTACTTTGGTTTTTTTTTTTTTTTTTTGATTTTTCGAGGCAGGGTTTCTCCGTAGCTTTTTTGGTTCCTGTCCTGGAGCTAGCTCTTGTAGACCAGGCTGGCCTCAAACTCACAGAGATCTGCCTGTTTCTGCCTCCCGAGTGCTGGGATTAAAGGCGTGCGCCACCACCACCCGGCAGGCTGAGAAATTTAGTTGTTGGCTGAATGACCGACTACCAAGCGCTTCTATGACTGGAGGAAAGATGGAGACAGTGTAGATATTCGCGTCTCATCTGCATAGGCCCATAGACCATCACTAGATGTTGCTCAAGGTCTGACCTGAGAATAACCCTCGTGAGAATCATTCCGTGTGTTCACAATACAAAGTCTGTGCCAGCCTGGCACAGAGAGGAAGGCAAAGAAACACAAGAAGAAGGGTAGGAGGGCTGCAGAAGCTGCACGGAAAGTTGAAAACCAGATTTTCCTGCTAGATTAGACAAGAGAGCCAGTGGAGAGTCCTCAAGGATTCAACCATTTGGGGAACAAAATCAACAGATGATTTTTTTTTTTTGAGGTGGTTGCTGAGCTTCAGCAGCTATGAAGGTCGGGCATTGTGCGAGAGAGCTGCATTGAAAAGAAAGATATGTAAGGGGAAAACAGTGATGAATTTGATAATTCTTTGGGGAGGACCTACTTTTCCCTGCCACAGCTCTAGAGTTCTTTGTAGCGCTATGCCTGCTCTACGCGCCAGGCGCTACACGGTTCATGTGAGTTGGTTGGGCAAGGGGCTGGAGATTGAAACAGACACACAGAGACATGGGTCTCCTTCTACACCCTTACTCTCAGCTAGCTGCAAGTCCCCCCCAGAAACCACTCCCCTGCCATCAGGAACTCCTGAGGGTCTCGTGCTCACAGCAGCTGCAGGACACGTTGTTTGCTCAGAGCAGCTGCAAGCATAGGAAAACAAGTTGTTTACTCCGGCAGGCAGGGGGGTCACAGGAAATTCGGGGTCTGGGGGTCCACAGTTCCCAACAGTTCTTTAAGTACTTAGGATGCTTTCCCCCATGTCTGCCTATTTTCTCCCTCCCCTCGTCCTTCCTTTCCCCTCTTCCCTAGATAATCCCAGTCCCTTTAGCGACATTCATCACCCGCCTTTCACCACCACGGTGACCTTGGACAGAGTTCCAGACCCTTCTGGCATCATCGCCTCTATGATTTAAGATTTAGAAGTGCCGGGCAGATTTCTGTGAGTTCCAGCCTGGTCTACAAAGTGAGTTCCGGCTTAGCCAGTGATATGGGATTCCCCTCTGTATGCTGCGAACGCTGTTGGTTAATAGAGAAGCTGCTTTGCAGCCCAGATGGGAATTCCAAGCAGATGGAGGAGAAAGCAGGCGGATTCAGGGAGACGCCATGTAGCTACTGCAGGAGATAGACGTGGAACCCAGTGACGATACACAGATTGATAGAAATGGGTTAATTTAAGATGTAAAAGCTAGCTAGGCATATGCTAGAGTCATTGGCCAAGCAGTGTTGCAATTACTATAGTTCCAGTGTGATTATTTCAGATCTGGGTAGCCAGGAAACAAACAAGCAGCCTCTGTCTACAAACCAGGGATACGCAGAGAAATCTTGTCTCAAAAAACAAAAATAAAAACCAGCATGTATCAGGTACTCTGTTAAATACTGAATAAAGTAGTGGACAAGACACACTTCCCTATCCTAAAAATTGGTTGTTGAACAGTAAGATGGTTCAATGGATAAAGGAACTTGTCTCCAAACCTGATGATCTGGGTTCAGTCCCTGGCCTCCACATGATGGGAAGAGAGTACTGACTGCCCCAAGTTGTCCTCTTTGTACCTCAAAATGTCCTGAAACTCATTCAGCTGTCTAGCCTAGGCTAGTCTTGAGCTCCTGGCTCTCACGGTTTAGCTGCTATGTGCTTGGGTTATAGGCAGTGTACTATGCACCCCTGCTCTTGGATATGTAATTTTTGAGACAGGGTCTTAGTTCTCACTTGAGTAGCTTGAACTCCCAGAGATCCACCTGTCTCTGCCACTCTAGTGCTGGGATTAAGGTGTACACTTCACCTGGCCATTGTTTTGTTTTCTTAGAGACAAGATCACTGCACGTAGCCCAGGCTGACCTCAAACCAACCTTATCTCTCCACCTCTTGAGGGTTCATATTATAGATGTGCTTAGTGTACCTGCTACCGGGGTTTGAACCCAGGGCCATGTGTTTAGCAGGCAAGTGCCCGACCAGCTGAGCTACAGCCCAGCTCCTAGGCTTGCTTTTCTAATGTGTGTCCAGGTGCTTATGGTCCAGACAGCACACTTGGAGAGCTGTGGTCCAGACGCAGAGTCTGTAGTTGTCACGTGCACTCATCTGGTGTTAGAGGCTACCCATGTGGCTCTCTTGCTGTTCCTGGAGTCAGACTCCTCCCAGCAAGCCGGACAGAGCCAGTTTAAACAGCCTCTTAGACCAAATATTTTCAACTTCCAAATGCCTGCGAGTTCAGGTTTGTCACGAATCATCCTGGGCTCCTCATCCAATGGTTCGAATACTCGCCTCAACAAGACAGCCTTGTATTTTGTTACTTACTCTGCTTCACAAACAAACAGAAACTAGAGGGTTGCTGGGTCCCTGAGGTCACTGTGCTGCGAGGTCATCCGGCTTCTTCGAGGGCCACCCCTCAGCCCTGCAGCCATTGGCCTGGTTTCATTGCAGCATCTCCATCTTTAGTGGCAACTCCATCCCATAGAGCTGTGTGCACAAATGCATATAGAGCGGTGATTCTCAGCCTTCTAACGCTGCGACCCTTTAATACAGTTCCTCATGTCGAGGTGACCCCTAACCGTAAAATTATTTCATTGCTACAATAGAAATGTAATTTTGCTGCTCTTATGAATGGGGAAAAGGGTGTGTGCACCTTAATTCCCAGTACCTGGCAGGCAGAGGCAGGTGAAACCTCTTAAGAGTTTGGGGCCAGCCTGGTGTACACAGAAAGTTCCAGGCCAACTAGGGCTACATAGTGAGGCCCAGCCTCCATCTCTGTCTGCTTCTCTTCTTCCTCCTCCTCCTGCTGTCTCTACACCCATTCCCTCAGATATTTGAAAAGATCTTCCTCTGGCTATCAGAGACCAAATGACAGAATTCTAAAGCTGCAGGTAAGACATGTCTTTCAACTATAGAAGTCAGAATCTAAACTAGACTTCCTCCTTTGGAAGGACATCCTTTATGATGTCCTGTGCGTAGCTTGCCATTTGAGTTTGATTCCTCCAAGAATTATCAAATTCATCACAATTTTTTTTTCTTTCTTTTTTTGGGGGTGGTGGTGGTTTGTTTTTTTTTTCTCGAGACAAGGTTTCTCTGTTGCTTTGGAGCCTGTCCTAGAACTAGCTCTTGTAAGCCAGGCTGGCCTTGAACTCACAGAGATCTGCCTGCCTCTGCCTCCTGAGTGCTGGGATTAAAGGCATTCGCCACCACCGCCCGGTTTGCACTGAACCTGGTACTCCTCCTTGCCCCAGCCTCCTGAGAGCTGGGCTACAGGCATGTACCACCATGCACGCTGTCATCTGTTAGCTAGCCTGCGGATCTCTCCTGTCCTCAAATATGTCACCAAGTGAACCCATCTCATCAAAGAGATAGGCTGTGTGGCCCATTGTTTTTCTGCTTTTTACCGAAAGGGGGCTTGTGCATTTAAACATGTGTGGCAGATGTGAGGTGTTCTTGCTCATTATTCTTCTCCCCGTGTAGATATGCAAAAGCTACAAAGGAGAGGGCCGGAAACAGATCTGCGGGCAGCCGCAACCGTGTGAGAGACTCCACATCTGCGAGCACTTCACCCGGGGCAACTGTGGTTATCACAACTGCCTCAGGTCTCATAACCTGATGGACAGGAAGGTATTGGCCATCATGAAGGAGCACGGGCTGAGTTCTGATGTGGTCCAGAACATCCAGGACATCTGCAACAACAAGCACTCTCGGAGGAACCCCCCTGCCATGAGAGGTGTGTCCTTTGCCTTTTTCAATTGTGCGAACTTACAAGGAAAGAAATCTACCTGTAAAATCTCAGCTTCACTGCACAAAAACCTCCTTCTTTTCCCTTCCACATCTTTCCCATATGCATGCACCACTTTAATACAATTGGTAATGATTTACACGCAGCTATTACAGCTCCTGATTTTAAATAAGTTATTATTGTCAGGCGCGCGCGTGTGTCTGTGTTTTGTTTGTGTTTATGTGTGTGTGCACTCCCACACACTTACATGTCCTAATTTAATGCCAGCACTTGGGAGGCAGGGGCAGGCAGATCTTTGATTTCGAGGCCGGCCTGGTCTACCTAAGAGTCCCAGGACAGTCAGGACTACATAGAGAGATCTTGTTTCAAAACCAAAGAGTTTAACAAAATGTTTATTTTATTTATTTTCGAGACAGGGTTTCTCTGTAGCTTTGGAGCCTGTCCTGGAACTAGCTCTTGTAGACCAGGCTGGCCTTGAACTCTTAGAGATCCACTTGCTTCTGCCTCCCGAGTGCTGGGATTAAAGGCGAGTACCACCACCGCCTGGCTCAAAATGTTTATTTTTTTTCCTTGTAGCTTTCTTTTTTTATATAGTGAGAATGAACCAGTTTTGAGATTTAGCAGCTATTAACTTTGTTTCAGTTGTTTAGCCTCTTTCTCTGTATGTGCGTACAAACACGCACACATACAATTTTTAATTGCAATTGCTTACTTATTTCATGCTGAAGTCAGAGGGTAAATTTCAGGAGTCAGTTCTTCTTCTGTTTTGTGGGTCCTGGGGAATCAGCTCAGGTTGGTGAGGGAACCATCTTGCCAGCCACACATACTTTTATTTGTTTGTTTTGTTTTGTTTTTGAGGCAGGGTTTCTCTGTGTCACCCTGGCTGTTGTAGAACTTACTCTGTAGACCAGGCTGGCCTGGAACTAGGAGATCCTCCTGCCTCTGCCTCCCACATGCTGAGATAAAGGTGTGCACCACCACACCTGGCTTCAGCCTGCTTTCTTCTAGAACCCAGAACCATCCGCCCAGGGATGGCACCACCCACAACAAGCTGGGCTCTCTCTCGTCAATCATTAAGTAAGAAAATGCCCTGCAGCTAGATCTTCTCAGTTGAGCTTCCCTCCTCTCCGAAAACTCGAGCTGTGTCAGGTTGACAGAACACTAGCCATCACGACTGTATTATTTGGGTGTGTATAGCTGCACGTGTGAAGGTCAGGGGACAACTTAACAGGAGTTCTGGAGAGAACTCGGATTAAACCTAGGTTTTTCAGGCTTTGTGGCAGGTTACCAAACGAGCCCTCTCACTCCTTGTCTTTGTAAAATAGATACAGGAGGAGGTGACATCTATGAAGCAGATAGAATACCTGGCTGACTCCAAGATGCTAGATTGACGTGGTGAAAAGCTGCAGCTCCTTGTGTTTTGGCAATGGTTTATGGTTTACAGGAGACTTTCCCCCAGAATACTTATCGTTATTCCTCACAGCAAAACTATGAACAATGGCAGGTTTATTATTTATTAACCTCACTTAAACATAAAGAAGCAGATGCTTAGAAATGGTTAAGCAGGGGCTGAAGAGATGGCCCAATGGTTATAAGAGCACTGACTGCTCTTCTAGAGGACTCGGGTTCAGTTCCTGCACTTGCCAGCTCACAACTGTCTGTAATTCTAAGATCTGGAATACATGCAAGCAAAACACCAATGCACATACATTCTTTTTTAAAAAAAAGAAAAAAATTGTTAGGCAGCTGGACTTGGTGTATGTTTTTAATCCCAGCACTGTGAAAACAGAGGCAGGTGAATCTCTGTAAGCTTGATGCCAGCCTGGTCTACAGAGTAAGTTCCAGGATAGGATATCCAGGGCTCGATTACACAGAGAAACCCTGCGTCAAAAAGCCAAAACCAAAAAAAGAGAAAGAAGTGTTAAGAAGCTTTTATTGCAAGGAGCTTGAAGTCATGCTTAGACCCCAGACAGCACTGTGGAGATGAAATCCAGAGCAGTGTTTCCGAGCTGAGCATAGCACGCTCGCTCTGACTCCACATGCACGCTTGTCTTCTGCACTCCAGGGCTCTGAGCAGCGGGTGTCCGCAGAGGTGGGTTTTGGTGTGTTCCATGTGGGTTCACTGTGGGGGGAGAGATTGGGATTTACTGCCACTTCTAGTTCTCCTGTGGAGCTGGCCATCATGAAGGAGGAGGTTTGCTTTAGCTACATAACCATTGTCCCCTTTCCTCTATCAGGACAGTACACACATGCTCCTCAGAAGCACACACACCCCCACCTTTCAAATCCCTTTCCACAGCAGACATCATGGATGTACAACACACACCCAGACTTCACACTCTGGATCATTCCTTCTGTAGACTGCTTCCAGGAGATGTGCGCTATCACTTTCCTGGAAAGGACACACGGCTCCATCAATTTGACTTTTATAGTGATATATTATTCTGTCTATGCTATAACAAACAAAGCTTGCCTGAAGATCAGAGTGTAGAACTAAGCCACTAGTTAACCACAGAGGCCAGGCACACACCTTTAATCCCAGCACTCAGGAGACAGAGGCAGATGGAGCTCTGTGAGTTCAAGGCGACCCTGGGCTACACTAAATTAATCCAGTCTAAAAGAGAAACAGAGCCAAATCCCAGTACTTGGGAGGTAGAGACAGGAAGGAATATATATCGCTGGGTGGAAAGAGGAGTATAAGGCGGGAGGAGACAGGAGCTCAATGCAGTCTGAGGATACAGTCTGAGGACAGGATCGCCCTTTTTGGTCTGAGCATTGCTAGAGGTAAGAGCTCTAGTGGCCGCCGCTCTGCTTCTCTGATCCTTCAGCATTCACCTGATAGCTGACTCCAAGTAGACCAATTAGAATTCATGCTACAGGCGTTAGCTTTTCCTTTTCTTTTTTCTTCAATATACATAATGTGCGGTAGGTTGGCTGAGAACTTGTTATGTAGCCTTGGCTGAACTCCCACCCACCTCAGCCTCCCAAGCACTGGGATTATAGGCATGAGCCACCATGTCTGCCTTCAGTTTTGACTATAGATAAGTTTAGGGAAACCTAGAGAAAGAAGCCTGTAGCTTAGATAAAACGTAACTTGAATCTATGGTTCCTTTCCTGTTTGGTTTCAGTGTTAGGAGCGCTCATTCAGGTATTCACATAAGTGGAATCTCTGTGCCTTATAGAAATTCTTCTCTTAATTTGCTCCAGTCCGGCTTTCATTCACTGTAGTAATGAAGTTTAACTGAGGACTACTGTCTGGAGACAGGCTCTTGGGTACTGGGAGACTCATTGAGTCCCAAGAGAGACCGGAAGAGTGTGGGGTCTTCCTCTTAGCCACAGACACCTGTTCTACCATGGTTCCAGCTCCTGGATTTGTAGCCTCCAGTTAGGAAACTCAGCTCACAAGTCTGGATGAACAAAAAGAATATCGCGGTAGGACCTGAGCTTCAACTTCTCTTTGGGTTCTTTCTCTTTCCAGCTCCTCATTCCCATCGCAGAGGCGGGGCCAGAGGCAGAAGCAAAAGCAGAGACCGGTTCTTTCACAACAGTCTAGAACTTGTCCCAACTGTCTCGCCTCCGGAGTCTGGTCCACCTAGCCCAGATGTCAGCAGCTGTAAGGACTCCCTGGAGGATGTGTCTGCAGATGTCACGCAGAAGTTCAAGTTCCTGGGAACCCACGACTGTGCACAGCTTTCGGCCGCTTCATCCAAGATTCCCGGTCTCAGAGGAGCCAGTCAAATGGGAGCAAGCCTGAAGTTTTCAGAGAATGGGGACCCGAATGGCTTCTTTTCTAGGAATCATGCAGATTCATCCCCAAGTCAAGCAGCCGGCAGCTTCCGTCTTGATGTGACACAAACACATGAAGCCATAGCCGTGAAATCGAGCAAGCCTTCTGGACCCCACATGGATGTCAAGGGCAAGAGTGAGGCTCAAGACAAACAGAAGGTCCCTTTCTTGGGTAGTTATGCTGGCGGAGCGGCTGTGGAAGGAATTCTAGGTGACAGGGGCACAGTCAATGGTCTGGGAGAAGTAACATTACCTAGCAACTATCAGAAGAGTACAGCCAACCCTCAGGATCCCCGCACCCCTGGCAGAATCACCAACAGTGGTCAAGATATGGCCTTCCTGGGTGGCAAATATGGAGGAAACACACCCTGGCCCAATAAATCGGCCCATAATATACCAAATGGCTCTAGTCAAATTCTGAATGAAACTCCTAAGAACTCTGAAAGCAGCGCCACCGGCTTTGGGGTAAAAGCAGCAGTCACAGGAAGAAAAGAAGCCATGTGCTCTGGAGTACAGAGTCTGAGAAACCAGATCCCGGCTATGTCTGAGGAGATCACTGCCCCTGCACAGGCCAGCAGGCTGCCTCTGTCACCCGTGCTTTCTTCAAGCCACAGAGTTGAGGTCCCTGGTAAGAACTTATGTGTAGTGAGGAACAGCGGGCTATATCCCGCCACCCGGCTAGCTTTATACCCGAAATAACAACACACAAATTGTATTCTTTTAAACACTGCCTGGCCCATTAGCTCTAGCCTCTTACTGGCTAACTCTCACATCTTGATTAACCCATTTCTAATAATCTGTGTAGCACCACGAGGTGGTGGCTTACCGGGAAGGATCTTAACCTGAGTCCATCTTGGAGAGAAGAGCTACAGCATCTGCCTCACTTCCCTTCTTCCCAGCATTCTGTTCTGTCTATTCCACCTATCTAAGCTGCTGTCCTATCAAAAGCCAAGGCAGTTTCTTTATTAACCAATGAAAGTAACACATAGACAAATGACCCTCCTCTGTGAGCCCACTCAGTGAGCCCTCAAGGATGACCTCAGACTCCTGATTGTAAGTAACAGAGGGAAGAGACTCCTATGGCTTGAGGGACAGGGAAGGACAAACACAATACCATGGTATTGAGTCTCCAGCCTCAGAATTGCAGTCATTTCCTAGCCAAGAGTCCCTAGGGCCCTAGTGCCTATGTGTTATTCTACAGAGCGGCTAGGCAGACTCTTAGGGGCAGCCCGAGAATCCAGGGTGGATGTGAATATGGACCCCATTTCTGATGTCTTTCTCACAGAGAGGCCAGATATTCTCATTTTTGGGATCCATGCTTCCTCTTTTGTTTTGCAGATGACCTATCCTTCATCACAAGTGTTGCATCGCCTACTGATGATCGTGGCCCAGAGGAAATCTGTCAGGACCATCTGTATAAGGGCTGCCAGCAGAGTAAGTTGCGTTTCCTGAAAGATCCTTTAGTCCTGCTGGGAGTGTGGCACACACCAGGACTTGCCCACGCCGGGACCAGCTTGAGTGAGGGGACGATGGGGGAAATGCCTGGCTGGGAGGACAGGAAGTCAGCAGTCAACTTGAAGTTGAACAGTGAAGTTGAATTGGTTAGAAACCCCAACCCTTCACTGTAAACCTTTTCTCTGTCACCGTAGGCAACTGCAACAAGAGCCACTTCCACCTGCCCTACCGGTGGCAGGTATTTGTAGATAATACTTGGATTGACTTCCGGGCCATGGAAGACATCGAGAAGGCCTATTGTGATCCCCAAAATGAAGTGTAAGTTGGTGGTTGTCCGCTGGCTAATGGGTTCTACAACTCGGACTGAGGGAAGCTTCAAGCTCAAGCTGCCTAATGCTGGGGACTCCAGGAATAGTTAGTAACGCGAGTGACATCAACAGTGACATGATTGTTTGATCTGTAGATGTGTCCTGTACATAGGCCAGTCATTTTTCTTCTCCTTTTTCTTTTTTTCCCCCCGAGACAGGGTTTCTCTCGGTGTACTAGCTCTGGTTGTCCTGGAATTTGCTTTGTAGACCAGGCTGACTTCGGACTCACAGAGATCTGCCTCTGCCTTCTGAGTGCTGGGATTAAAGGCATGCATCACCACCGCTCAGCTCATGGAAGCTCTTATAAAGGAAAAAAACATTTATAAAAAAAGGCCAGGTGGTGGTGGTGCACATACGTTCCCCACGTGTGATTTGAATAATTCCACGTGTTCTAGCACAGACGTTTGTTGTGTAGCTATGTTTTTGTGTGCCATCTCTGTGTTCTAGAGACTTACAAGAGGGTTGCTTATATTACTGCATTTGCTAGGATTGGCAGGGGGATGGGGTGATCGCCACATAACCACATTTACTTTTGATGTGCAGAAGGCAAGGGTACTTCACATTCAGTATGGAATCTAGAAGCTTTGGGTAGATGTCCCGTGTCTCCGCATTCTGCCACTAGAGGGCAGAACTCGCTGTTCTCATATGTAAATAAGACATTTCTTTCTCCCCTCCCCCAGGAAAGACATTTTCCCCCTCTATGTAAACCCAGTTTCTCAATCTTGAAACTATCGATGTTTATAAATAGAGTTGTTGAGGGTAGTGTTAGCAGTGTTCATGGTCTTGCTTTCCCTCCTTCCCTTGGCCCGTGGTGACCACACATGACATTCACCTTTACCTACGGTTCCCCTGATCTTTCCTGATTGAGGACCTGAGAGCTCTTTCACGAACGGCAATTCTCAAGCTTCCATCTCAGCAGCACTAGCACTCCTGAAATAGATCGAGGAGCTCACATACATAGCTGTATGTGAGTTACAGCTATCAGTACATCGTATTAAAAATAATACCCAGGGCTGGAAGATGGGTCAAAGTGCTTGCCATGTCATTGGGATGAACTAAGTTCAACCCCCAGGACTCACTGTGAAAGGAGAGAACTGCTAGGTGTAGTCCTGACCTGCATGCATGTGTCGTGCACACACCATACACACACATTATATACAATCACGTCCTGTACATACACACATGCACATTATATGCACATACACATACTCACATGATACGTATATTCACAGTATACCCACAAAACATCACACATATACGCTAGTAAAAATTAAATGTTTTGAAGTTGTGTATTAATGTAGCCTTCAGAAATCTGTCTTTTCACCCCCGAGAAAGCTATCTTATACATAGAAAAATAGAAAAGCAAAAAAAGCCAGGTAGTATATCCTTTCTTTCTTGTGTGGGTTATGTTTTGTTTGTTTGGTGTGGTGGTGATACTGCTTTTTTGGAGACAGGGTTTCTCCTCTATGTAGCTCTGAATGATCTGGAACTTTCTTTGTAGACCAGGCTGGCCTCAAACTCAAGAGATCTGTCTGCCTCTGCCTCTCAAGTGCTGAGATTAAAGGCAAGCCACTAAGCCTGTTTTTTTTTCTTTTTAAAGATGTTTTAACATTGCTATGATAACTTTGACCTTGTCAATCCTCTTATGATTTCCATATTATTCAAACTATTTGTACTGCAATAAATATGTTTTTGTTTTTAATTTAAAAATGAGTTTTAATTAAAAAATTGAGTTCCAAGCTAGGTGGTGGTGAATTCCAGCAGGACAGCCAAGGCAACATAGAGAAACCCTGCCTTGAAAACCAAAATAAATAAATAAATAAGATTCCTATCACTTAGCCTATTGTTTGTTTTATGGAAAATTCTGTTCTCTTATGGGGAGAATCGCTTTACATTTTCCCTTTATATAATTTTTTTTCCATTTTATGTGTTTTTGCCTGGAGTGTGGATTCCCTGAAGTGGAGTTACAATGGTTGAGAGTAGCCATGTGAGTGCAGAAAATTGAACCCAAGTCCTCTGTAAGAACAATAAATGCTCTTAACCACAGTGAGCCTTTGTACTAGCCCACTGGGGATTTTCTTTTGGGGATGGGGAGAATGAATAACTTTAGATTTTTTTTAAAATTAATTAGTTATTAATTGGTTGAGCCAGGCCTTCACTAGGTAGACCAGGATGGCCTCAAACTCAGAGCGATCCATCTGCCTCAGCTTCTAGTGTGCCGGGATTAAAGTCCACCACCATGCCAAGGAGGATGAAGATTTTGGAAACCATTCCATATGTAGTACAGACAAGTTACCTGTCTGTATTTCATTTTTTCTCGTATGTGTAAGACCAGAAGCTGCTGTACAGAGAAAATTTAGGCTCCATGCCTTGTAGCATTTAGAATGAAAGAGACAGAAATAGAGAAAGAACATTTAAGAATCCATTGCAACCCTAAAATTTAAATTCCGTGTTCATGGTAGCGGTGACCAGAATGTTGGAGGCAGAGGTCATGGAAGTGTTTACTTAATTGTTTCCTCTTACTTTCAGCATTTTGATGGGAATCCATCAGATCGATTTCCAGAAGATGACCTGTGGTTCCTATCGCATCCGACGCCTGTCCACTCCTTCGTTTGTGGCACAGTCGGAGAATTCTGTCTTCAGCACCACGTGGCTGTGGTACTGGAAGAATGAGTTTAACAGATATGTACAGTACGGGGATGAGGTGAGTACCGCTTTCCCCTGAGGGGTGTCTTAGACTTTCTGTTGCTATGAGGAGACTCATGGCAACTCTTACAAAGGGAAGCATTTTATTGGGGCGGCTGGTACTTCAGAGGTTCAGTCTTTGGCATGCAGGCAGATGTGGTGCTGGAGATGTGGAGCTGGGAGTTCTACTTCTGGATTGGCAGACAACAGAAGGAGTCTGTGTCTACACTGGACATAGTTTGAGCATAAGAGACCTCAGAGCCCACGCCCACAGTGACACACTTCCTCCAATCATGCCTTTTCCTATGAGATTATGAGGGACAATTACATTAAAACTCTCACAAGGGGAAAAAAAGCCAAAACACTATTAACAGAATGTTTGAAGGCAACAATCCTATCCTTGGAGAGTGGGTATAAAAGAAAAACCTGTGTGTGTGTATTTGTGTGTGTGTGTGTGTGTTGTAGTGGGGGAAGGGCAGGAGTGGGGGTGGTACAAGGGTGAGGTGTTCCAGTTCCAGTATACTCTAGGAGAACTGAGAATCACAAATATGTTATTTTTCAGGACACTTGGGAGACACAATTCAATCATGTCCCTCTTCCTCGTTCTTTTTTTTTTTATTTAATTTATTTATATTTTATGGATGAGTGCTTTACATGCACATGTTTATGCCAGAAGAGGGCGTCAGATCCCATTATAGATGGTTGTGGTTGCTAGGAAGCAGCCATTCTAAAGGAAGGCCTGGGCCTGTGAACCAGCTTTCTGCGTGTCAGTTCCAAATGGCACTGCCAGCATAGACAGCAGAATGTCTTTTTTTAAAATTGATTTTATTGAGCTCTGCATTTTTCTCTGCTACCCTCCCTTCCTCTCCCCCACTTCAACCCTCTCCCGTGGGCCCCAACCTCCCAATTTACTCAGGAGATCTTGTCTTTTTCTACTTCCCATGTAGATTAGATCCATGTAAGTCTCTTTTAGGGTCCTCATTGTTGTCTAGGTTCTCTGAGATTGTGAATTGTAGGCTGGTTTTCTTTGCCTTATGCCTAGAAGCCACTTATGAGTGGGTACATATGACATTTGTCTTTCTGGGTCTGGGTTCCCTCACTCAATATGATTTCTAGATGTCCCCCATGGAGAGGACAAGTGTGCTGCGGGCAGGGACCCTCTACAAGCAGGGTCCTTCCATGTTAGTTCATCAGCAAAAAGGGTGTTTGCAGCACACACATTTTATCAACGAATCCCTCAGGGAACCTAAATGAGCAGAGAGGAGCAGGCAGAGTTGCCTTTTTGAAATGGGCTAAACACCAGACTTGATGGCTTGTCCCCTTGTCAGTCTGCTCTTTCCCATGGCCTGTGGAACATCCTTGCAGCAGAGTTCTCGTCACACCGGATGCAGATTCTTTTTATGTTCAAGCCAAGTATGACATCAAAGTATAGTCGCGTAGACAAGCATGTAGGCCCTTGGCCCTAGGACATTTTCCAGGGTGCTTCTATTCCAGGGCCCTCTCCTGATGGACATTTATTTGATGGGCCTTTCCTTAGGGAAGGGGGGAAGGAAGGAAAGGCTTAGTAGAAAACTGAATATCACTAAAGGAATCACGAGCCCCTCCTCATGTAGGCGGCCGGCAGGATTCCTGTCTTCAGCCCCTATGCTCTAGATCTCAAGGAAATGTTTTGCAAATGTTTTATTGGGAGCCTCTGAATGTAGGGTTTTACATCCTGTCTGCTCCTGTCAGAACCAATGCAGCAGAGTGGTGGCTTAGTTTTTTGTTTGTTCGTTTGTTTTGTTGGGATTTATTTATTAGGTATAAAGTGTTTGCCTGCATGTCAGGAGACAGCACCAGATCTCATTACAGAGAGTTGTGAGCCACCATGTGGTTGCTGGGAATTGAACTCAGGACCTTTGGAAGAACAGCCAGTGCTCCTAACCTCTGAGCCATCTCTCCAGCCCCAGCGGCTTAGTTTTGACACATGTCTTTCCCCTCCCACCCTGAGACTTGCATTCTTCCTAGGTGTCTCAAAACCAGAGATGAGGTCTACGTTTCTTGAGTATCCAAGCCGCTTTAAACACAGCCTCAGTGGGTAGCAAGCCCAATGCACCTTCCGTGTAATATGCTGACTGAGGGGCCTGCTTGCGCTACTTACCGGGGTTGAAGGCAGAAGAGAGAGCTAGGTCATTTATATCTGAGCAGCAGCATCCCTGTTGGCCCTAGAACTTACAGGAGTATTGGAAAGGCTTCTTTACTACAACTGCAAACTGCCCGTGATGTCCTGACTCCCACAAAACTATCAATTCTGTCCCAGCGGCTGCAGATGAGTTTATATTGTGTAGGTGGTGTAAAAGGAAAATCGCAGTCATGGTCTTCGGGCAGCCCCCGAAAGTGATATCCGTTTCTACAGACCGTGCTCTCTCCAGCTCTGTGACTTGGTGTCCAGTGGGAAGTTCTTCATCCTGGCTCGGGAGAGAGCATGCCTCCCTAATCCGATCGCTAAAAGAAAGCAAACTGTGTAAGACAGAACAGTAGAGATTTCCATCCCGAAAACCTACCCTCACGTCTTTCCCTGTGTGTTCTTAACTTTTTCTGCATATAGAGCCATGGCCATCCCCGCTCCAACATCAGCTCTCCGTACCTGGAGTCTTTGTTCCGGTCCTGTCCCAGGGGAGTTGTTGTGCCATTCCAGGCCGGTTCACAAAGCTACGAATTGAGCTTCCAAGGTGAGTTTCTGTCTTTAGTAGTGTGGAATGTCTGAAATCTGGCACTGAGCACACGAGTAGACAGTCCACGCTCATTGCCGCACCCAGGGTCAAGGGTCTTTTTTAGCATGGGAACCGTCTGTGTCTGAGGGAGGCAGCTGGAGGCCGTCAGATCCATGTTCTGACTCTTTCTGCCACCTCTCTCTTGGGAGATCAGAAGTTTAGACAAAAAGTCTCTAGGGGTTCTTCAGCTCTGTCAGAGTATGTTTCTGATTTTGGGGATGTGCTTTGTGAGTATTTAGTTGCTGCCGCCGACAATGGAGTCTTGATCTTCTGGGCACCCTTAGACCTCAGAAACTTGCTCTTGGCTTCATGTCCTGCCTGTTGATCAGTGATTTCATTTCTCACCTCCACTCAGGCACGTGACCTGCCACCACATATTATTTTCTGCCACGATGTTCATGTGAACCTCTGTAGGAAGGTCCTGGTAGCTTCCACCAGTCTGCCTGCTGCATTGAGGAAGGAAGAAATGAGGGCTGGAACCAGCTTCCCTTTGAAAGTGCTTTGGTGCGCTGTGCCTTAGGGACAGGCCTGCATGTGGTCAGAGCCAGGCGTGCAGACCTGATTCTTTCTCAAGTCCTTGGCTCTCCCGGGTGGTCTCTGAGATCTGAGTCCCTTTATTGTGCCGTAAACAGTGTAACTTTAGGGATTATATTATGCCAACGATTTTGGAAATCAGCCTGGCATTCACACCAAGACAGGCTGCAAAGTGCCCACTGTTTTATTTCCTCTATATATACTAGAAAAAAAATCAGTGAGTAAATAAATTAAAAGGAGTAAATGTCGGTGGGATGTTAGGGCAATGGTCCTAGTTTGCATGTCTGTTATGATAAACACATGACCAAAAGCAATTTGGGGACTGAAGGATTTAGGGAAGCCAGGGCAGGAGCGTGAAGCAAAACCATGGAGGAGTGCTGCTTACTGCCTTGTTTCCCCTGGCTTGCTCAACTGTTTTTCATACAGAATAGTTCCCTCTGCCTGAGCATGGCACTTCCCACAGTGGGCTAGGCCGTATCACGAAATTAGCAATTTAAAAAATACCTCCCAGGGATGCAGAGGCAGCTGTGAGTTTGCTGCCAGTCTGATCTACAGAGCAAGTTCCAGGACAGCCAGGAATACACAGAGAAACCCTGTCTCAAATAAACAAAACAAAACAGAAAATGCTTTAGTCCACAGGCTAATCTGATGGAGGCAGTTCTCTCTTCCCAGACGTGCCCACAGGTTAATCTGATGGAGGTAGTTCTCTCTTCCCAGACGTGCCCACAGGCTAATCTGATGGAGACAGTTCTCTCTTCCCAGACATGTCCACAGGCTAATCTGATGGAGGCAGTTCTCTCTTCCCAGATGTGTCTAGGTTTGTATCAAGTTGCCAGAACATACCATAGTTATTGTTAGAAATTACGATTATAAAAACTAGGTATTAAAAACTAGTGGGGGCCAGGCAGTGGTGGTACAGGCCTTCAATCCCAGCATTTGGGAGGCAGAGGCAGGAGGATCTCTGAGTTCAAGGCCAGCCTGGTCTACAGAGTGAGCTCCAGCCAAGGCTGTACAAATCCGGTCTCAAACAAAAACAAAAAAGAAGGGAAGGAAGGAAGAAGTGGAAGGACTTAGAGCATGTCTTTAATCCCCTTCACTTGAGAGGCAGAGGCAGGAGAATTTCCGTGAGTTCCATGGCTAGTAGTGAGACCCTATGCTAATTCAAAATAACCCCCTCAAAGTAAAACTAAAAAACCTATAACTATTGTATTTCAAATTTATTTTCTGATTTGTATGTTTCATTTAAAGTGTGAATTGATTTTTAATGTGGATGCTGCAAGAACAGCAAGTACTGTCAGCCCCTGAGCCATCTCTGAAGTCCTTGCTTTAAAAAATATTTTTAGCCGGGCGGTGGTGGCGCATGCCTTTGATCCCAGTACTCGGGAGGCATAGGCAGGTGGATCTCTGTGAGTTCGAGACCAGCCTGGTCTACAGAGCTAGTTCCAGGACAGGCTCCAAAGCCACAGAGAAACCCTGTCTTGAAAAAAAAATTTTTTAAACAATTAAAAAAAAATAAATAAAAAATATTTTTAAATTTATATATGTATGGATATTTTGCCTGCATGTAATAAAATGGTGCGCCATATTTGTGCCTGGTGCCCATGGAGGCCAGGAGAGGGTATTGATCGCCCAGAACTGGAGTCAGACGTTTATGAGCTGCCGTTTAGGTGAGGGGACTCAGATGCCGGTCCCTTAGATGAGCAGTTTGTGCCTGGTGCCCATGGAGGCCAGGAGAGGGTATTGATCGCCCAGAACTGGAGTCAGACGTTTATGAGCTGCCGTTTAGGTGAGGGGACTCAGATGCCGGTCCCTTAGATGAGCAGTTTGTGCCTGGTGCCCATGGAGGCCAGGAGAGGGTATTGATCGCCCAGAACTGGAGTCAGACGTTTATGAGCTGCCGTGTAGGTGAGGGGACTCAGAGCCATGGGAAGGGTTTGAGAAGCATTGCTTCAAGATCCAATTTACCCTTAATGTTATGTTTGTTTTGTTGTATCACCGTTACTGAGTCTTAGCTGTCTCAGTGAAATGAATCCATTTCACTTGTGCGGTTGGTTGACGGTCGATGAGTAACTTCATGTAACGGCCACATTACCCGAGACACCCAACCTTTCCGTCTCTCTGGAAAGTTTGTCCTGCCTCTTTTATAACCTGTGAACCCATTTTTTACTCCATGACAAGCAATGGCTGGTTTGCTATAAGTTCCTATAGGTCAGTTCTACTGTTTCTAAAATGTCATATTAATAGATTCTTAAAGTATGCATTTTGCATATTGCTGGGTTCTTTCACTCAAAATAATGGCTTTTAGAATCGTTTATGTTGCTGCAAATGAAGTAGTTCTTTACTTTTATTTGCTGAATAATATTCCATCATAAACACTTGCCATGGTTTATCCATTCATCCGTTGGTGGACATAAGGCTTGTTTTCCAGTGTTTGGTTATAATGATACCTATGAGCATTTATATGCTGTTCTGTCTAGGGCAATTCTTCAGGTGGGGTTTCTGGATATGTTTGGCTTAGTGATAAGTTAATTTCCAAGCGAAACATTATTTTACCCTCTAACAATACATGATAATTTGCTTTTTGAAAAAGGTCATTCTTGGAATTTAGAGCCAGGTCTACAATTGAAAACACATTTCCATAGTGGGGGGGGGGTTGTTGTTGTTATTGTTTCTTCTTCTTCCTCTTCCTCCTCCTCCTCCTCCTATCTAAAACCACTCTCTTTTTTGTGTGGTTAGATTCAGCCGTGAATGTTAGCTGTACAAATGACTTCTGGGCGGGGGAGGAGGAAGAGTCATTTCCTAGGATTGAGTCTTGACTTTTATTTTTTTCTCTGTCCACAGGAATGATTCAGACAAACATCTCTTCCAAGACTCAACGGTGCGTCGTCCGAAGGCCAGTGTTTGTGTCGTGGAAGGACGTGGAGCAGAGGAGAAGAGGTCCAGAGTAAGTGTTTAGCTGGCAGGTGTCTGAGATGCTTGGGCCCTGACCTCGCCACGCCGCCACCACGCACCAAGCTTCTGGAGTCTGTGTTCTCGGGAAGTTCCCGCTTCTGTTTCTTTGTTAAGCAACATGCCATGAGTGAGAGGCTCAGATCAGGGGTCAGGGGAGCAGGCCCTCTATTAAGCTTTTAATTTTTTTAGATTTTGGGTGTAGGGAGGGAGGAATGCGATACCAGGAAACCAGCATTTGCCCCTGTCTCACAGGGGCTTCTAGGCAGGTCTCATCCACACACTGTTCTTCAGCTGTGACTGGACCAGTGGGTGTGCCTACCAAGTACTGAATACACTGGGTTTCTGTTTTGCTGTGGGTTTTCTGTCTTTGGTCGTGCTATATGGTTTATAGAGGCAGGGAGGCTGAGAAAAGGGCTTGAGCTGGCAGCCTGGTTAGGACTTTAGAGAAAGATAAAGTTGGCTAAAGGCACTGGTTTGAGTTTTAATTGACTTGGAATCATTGTATACCAATGGGGTATTTCAAGGCGGGTTTTGTGTGGGGAATTCATTGTAACTTGCCTGTCTGCTCTGAAACTCAGTAAAATCTCGTTGTTCACGAACCTTGCGACTGAATTTTTTCTCCCCCGGGGGATGTGTGATTATATGAATCCGGTTTCAAGGCAGGTGTAAAATCAAGCTGTTTGTAGATTCTTGTGGTTGTAAGGGTCCGAGGCAGGTTACCATGAGGCAACGTGGGAAATAACATCTAGGAAGAGCTCAAACATGGGATGGGCAGAGAGTGGTACCCAGAAGGCATGTGGGTGCAGTGCGGCAGGATGGAGCAGCCTGGAGCAGGTCCTCCACTGCGACCAGGTCAGAGACCCAACTCTGGTCCCCTAAGTTCACACCCTTGGGCACACAGCCCTCACCAGCCACACTGTGCTCACTGCTGAGGTACACCTTCAGACCCTGGGAATAGTGGCTGGTGGGGCGGGTGCTCAGTAATGACAGCTTCTGGTTTGTTCGTCTTTGTGTTTAGACTCTGTGACAACACATAGTTGATCTATCGCCTATCACAGCCAAACAAGGTCTGCGTGTGGCATTTAACTGGTTCATTCCTTTAATTCCTCAGGAGCAGAGGCAGGTGAATCTCTGAGTTCAAGGCCAGCCTGGTCTACAGGGCAAGTTCCTGGACAGGTTCCAAAGCTACACAGAGAAAACCTATCTTGAAAAACAAACAAACAAAAACCAAAAAATAACAAAAAAAGTTTCTTTGTGCGCACACACGCGCATATGACTGTGTGGTCTCACCCATTCTGGTGCGGGTAGAAGGCAGAAATTGACAGTGGTATGTTTTCCTCAATCACTTTATCTTGAGACGCAGCTACTCACTGAAACTGGAACATGCACATCAGCTAGACTGTCTGGAGAGTCTTTGGAACACGCTTGTCTCCGCTTTCCTGCCTGTGCTGTGTTATAGAGGGGTGCTGCCACGTACAGGTTTTTATGTGGGTGCAGGGTATCCAAACTCAGGTCTTCACTTTCCCCAGTGAGCCATCTCCCCAGTCCACCCTCACGTTCTTTCCTCTCCCCTCTCTCTCTCTCTCTCTCTCTCTCTCTCTCTCTCTCTCGCTCTCTCATTTTTTTTTTTTTTTTTTTTTTTGGTTTTTTGAGACAGGGTTTCTCTGTGGTTTTGGAGCCTGTCCTGGAACTAGCTCTTGTAGACCAGGCTGGTCTCGAACTCACAGAGATCCGCCTGCCTCTGCCTCCCGAGTGCTGGGATTAAAGGCGTGCACCACCACCGCCCGGCTTCTCTGTTATGTTTTTGAGATATGTAGTCTTCGCTGGCCTTGATTTCAGTATGTAGACCAGGCTGGCTCCAAACTCACAGAGTTCTGCATGATCCTGCCTCCTGAGTGTTAGGATTAAAGGTATGCACCTCCAATCCGATTTCCCTCTGTTTTTAAAATGTCGTTTAAAAAAATCAAAATGGGTGGTGTTATCTGTGAGAATATACTCCATTGTATTCTAATGGGGTCATTTTATGGGTGGCTTCTGTAGGCGGGTTATGAGATTTTGAGAATTTGGGTTTTTGGTTTTTTGCTTCTTTTTTTGTTTTTCGAGATAGGGTTTCTCTGTGTAGCCCTGGCTGTCTTGGAACTCACTTTGTAGACCAGTCTGGCCTCAAACTCACAGAGATCTGCTTGCCTCTGCCGTCTGAATGCTGGGATCAAAGGCGTGCGCCACGACACCTGGTGATTTTGAGGACTAGTGGGGTCCAGACTGGGTTTTTGGTCAAGAATGCAGCACAAGGGCTGTTCTTATTAAGATATGTAGCATCTGACTGCCCTGTTTGCTGACATGAGGGGATGTCTGTAGTTATTCTGATGTTTCTGCTGATTACTATTCTGGTTATTCTGGTCTTCCCACCCTGAAATTCAGTTTCTATAGTAAGGAAGATCTTTTCCACTATGTCTTTCTTTCTATATCTGTCTATCACATGGTAAGGAAGTTACAGTGCACATATGTGTGAGCAAGGAAGTTCACACACACACATACACACATACACACACACGCATACACACACATATACACACACACACACACACGAGGTCGGGACAAACCCTGAAGAGTCGGTTCTCTCCTAACCTGGAAGGATCCAGCAATCAGACTCAGATTATCAGTCCTGCGTGCAAGCAACCGTACCAACCACCTCGCCTGCCCAGTGCCTTTACAGTATAAAACGGCGGGAAAGAGCATTTATATTACTTAATTACACCCTTTTTAAAAGCTGTGGTTACTGGGGTGGTCCAGAGGAAATACAGAAGTCAACAACGTGTTTCCAGGAAGCCCTGGCTTTCTGGCTGCCTGTTGCAGGTGGAAAGAAAGGGAACCTAGTGATTCTTCCTTCTGTCTTTCTAGCTGGCAGTCGGTGATGCCCCAGGCAGAGGCTCTGACCCTGGATGATCCTCCCCAGAGGAACATTAGCAAGTTTCCTTCCAACAGATACGAGGTACTTGGTTCTCCTTGTTTCAAAGGTGGGGAAATGCTTTGCATTATGAAGTCTATGGGTTTGTTATCGGAACGAAGGAGTTGCTTCTGCATCAGGTGTCTATATGATTGTGACACTTTCTCAGGAAACGGCTGCTCTCCAAGGCATCTCACTGTGTTCAGGATGCAGTGTTACTTATAGGTTCTTATAGTAACCCCGTGAGATCACAGCAACACCGATAAGAAAGCAGGAACTCGGAGGGTAACAGTTGCCCGGCTCCGTGTGCCTCGCTCTGACACACTGGGACAAGTCTGTGTGGCCTTCACAACCAGCTCCAGTCTGGTTGTGCTCCATCGGTTCCACTGATCGCTCTGTCACTGGTTGGTTTTGGAGTTTGGGCTTCCTGAGTCTCTGAACTAAGTCACACCCCATATAGATTGGCCCGAATGGGCAGATTTATGGATACTTTAAGCCAGCCTCTCTCCCCTGAGAACAGCAGGGGTGGTCATGGCACAGGCGGCCACGTGTGCGGATATAGCATGCTTTCAGAATTTCCTAACTTTTAAATGTCTAATTTTCCCCCCAGTTGTTAGAGCTCAAGAGCTACGACGGGGAGTATGTCAAAATAAGTGAACTTTTTAAAGCGTCCATGAAATATCACAAGATTGCAACGATAAAGAGGATATGGAATGAACAACTCTTCCAGGCTTTTGAAAGGTGACATAATCAGACCTCGTTTGGGGCCATGTTATTACGGTAGATTGAGAGGGGAGTATTCACTTTATTTTATTTTTGCATTTATTTATTTGGGGCGAGGGTGTGGGGCATGCATGCATGTCATAAGATCACTTGCTGGAGACATATCTCCCCCCCCCCCCCCGTGGGTCCAGGAGATTGAACTCAGGCTCCCGTGCTCAGCAGTGGTCCTCTTGCCGGCCCAGTGTTCCTGGTACTGAATCTCACATTTCTCCATATTAGGAAAGCGTTAATGATGGGGAATAAAACTGAGATGCGCCTGTTTCACGCAACAAGTCGTGTTCATGTGGATTATATCTGTCAGAATAACTTCGAGAGGATTCTATATGGAAATTTGGAGAACAGATATGGAAAAGGTTTGTGCTGGAGTAGAGCGAGCCAGGGTTCCAGCTCCTCGCATGCTTTTGTTGAGATGTTCTTGGCATTGCTCTGTAAACCTGCATGTCTGGACTTCAGTGGCCTTGGGAGAAAAATGAGCTGAGTTACCTTCAGCCTGTGCTGGGCTGTGGGTGTTAGGCCTCGGCCCTAGGTCTTCTGTCTTGTTTTTTTTCTCTGGGAACAACACAAGGGCTTCCCACCTGTAAACTGCTCCGTCTACTGGCTATGTTGTCTGCCATTAGGACTTAGAGGAGATGCTTCCTCTTGCCCAGTGTCTGTGTCTGCAGAGCCTTTCAAACTAGCTTTGTATTGACACCGCTGGATTCCAGTTAGGAATGGGGAAAGGAGCCTGGCAGTGGTGGCGTGTGCCTTTATTTCCAGCACTCGGGAGACAGTGGCTGGAGAATCTCTATTAGTTCGACGTTAGTTAGCCTGGTCTGCAGAGTGAATTCCAGGACAGTCAAGACCCTGTCTTGAAAACCATAAAACAAAAGGCCCTGGAGAAGAGGCCCCTCCTTATCCCAGCCACGCTGGGTTTTCATGGGTTTGCCCACACCCAGAATCTTACTCCTCTTTTTGTTGATGAATCATTCACTGTTGGTGGATGTTTAAGGAATACATATTGATATAGTCAGGCCTGGCAGTACAGCGTAGTATAGGAATTTGTAGTGGTGACCAGACAGACTTATCACAGTGAAAAATGATACAAAATAGCCGGATATGGTTGTATATGCTTTTAATCTCAGCACTTGGGAAGCAGGGGCAGGAAGACCTCTGAGTTTGAGTTTAGCCTGGTTCACAATAGAGAGTCCCAGGACAACACAGTGAGACCTTGTATATAAAGTAAAGCAATAATAAAATACAGAAGGTATGCCACCCCTTCTGGGAGTCAGAGGCTCGCTGGACCACTGAAACAGAGCTGTAGTTAGCAATCTAGTAAAAAAAGTGAGGGGCTGGGAACAGCTAGGAAGGAGCATAGCGGTGACAGCCAGAGTCATGGGCCACAGACATGTGGTGGCTGGTAGATTTGTTTGTATGTTTGGTCACTTTCCAGTTCCTGACTAACTTTGTAAGTCCACAGAGGGATCCTGGATGGACCAATTCTCTTGAAAAAAGAGTTTGTTCTTTTGCATCCCCCCCCTCCCCCAGACTGGGTTTCTCTGTGTAGCTTTGGAGCCTGCCCTGGAATTTGCTCTTTAGACCAGGCTGGCTTTGAACTTACAGAAAGCCTCCTGCCTCTGCCTCCCGAGTGCTGGGATTAAAGACGTGCACCGCCCGGCTGAAAATCAGTTTGTTTTGATTAAACCTTGGCAAGAGAACACGAATGACCCACACAGTGGGAGGTTAGGGAAGACACTGCAGAGCAGTTCAGGCTCAGTTAAAGGACCTGAGCTTGAGCCTCACAACTCAAGTGAAATGAAAATCAAGGCCTAATGTATGTCATAGGCTTGTGGTCTCAGTGCTGGGGAGGCAGCCAGGTAGAGCGCTGGCTCTCACTGACTGGACAATGAGAGATCCATACAGTCGATAGATGTGGATGGCACCCGAACACCTGCACCCCAGGTTCTCCTCTGACTTACACACAAGCGCATGCAGACACACACGCAGTCTGGGCTATCTCAAAGCTCCACAACAGGGCTGGGGATGTCGCTCAGTTACTAGACTGCTTCTCCGGTGAGTTTGCATCATTACACCCTGCAGCCTCCAGAGGGCGCCTTCCCTCAAGGCATTTTTCCTCTTGTCCCTTGGGTCCAGTTTATGACAGCAACAGCCCTACTTTTGACATCAGTTTTCTGCCTCTGTGGCTTATCTTGTAACTGTGACTAAGGTGTGTGCGCGCGCGCGTGTGTGTGTGTGTGTGTGTGTGTGTGTGTGTGTGTGCGCGCGTACTAGCGCATATCTGTTTTTTTCCTTTTCCGCCCAGTCTGAGTTTCTAGCCCTTGGAATGACATCACCTACATTCAAGATGTGTTATTAAACCTCTCTGGAAATGTTATCGTGTGTGGAGGTATGCCTCCCACCGGACTGGGAATGCAGTTAAATTGATGATGAGGATTAACTCTGTCAGTAAGGCGTTACTGGCAGGTGTTTCGCCCATAGCAGCATCTGATTCTCTGTGTCCTGTTTTAACCTGTACTCATTGATAACAATTCTCTACCTTCCTCTGATTATTTCCAGGAAATTACTTTACAAAAGAAGCCATCTCTTCCCACAAAAATTGTCCATACGATGCCAGAAACAGTGTTATGTTTGTGGCCCGAGTCCTGGTTGGAGATTTCACTGAAGGAAACATGATGTACAATAACCCTCCTGCGCACTACGACAGCTGTGTGGATAGCAGGTTGAATCCCTCCGTCTTTGTCATCTTCCAGAAAGAGCAGATTTACCCAGAGTATGTGATTGAGTACTCGGAGCCAGAAAGAGACAAAACCTGCATAATTAGTTAGAAATGACGAACACCGCGCCGAAACCATTCTGCCGACTTCTAGGACCAAATCATCCCCAGACAGTAGTTAGACTTTCGCGTTTCCTTGCTACATTACCGAATGTCTTAAATCAGCCATTCTCAAACTTTTCTCTCTCCAAATTCAGTCCCGGGCTGTACCCCCCCCACCACCACCACCACCACAAGAGCGAGGCAGTGTGCTCTTTGTTAAAACTCTCCATGATGCCAGCGTTTTGAAAAGATTGCATTGTCTTAACGTTACCAGTCAGGCTAACTTCTGAATTGTCTGGAATCGACTTTGCTCTTTCTCATCCCCTCTTTGTTTTTACTGTTTATGTAGCAAACTGCTGTAGTTTCACTGAAGTTGAATTGGATATTAGTTTGGGAAATTTGAGAGTAATGTAATCCTGTTGATTGAAATAGGGACATAAGACATTGCAGCTATGGGCAGAAAGCCTGCTGAGGGAAGAGTCTCAAAGTTCAATTTTAATGCGATTGAGACTCAAAAGCAGTAGCAATACTATTACGCGACGAAACGGATCTGAGGGGCACATCGCTTTAGCTCTGCGTCCGCTGGAAAGACAGGCTCCATGGAGCTGACGCTGACAGACATGATAAGAGCCCCCACGTATAGTTCAGAAGCAGCTCACTGGAGTCAGCTGGCCACTTAAGCTCTTGGTGTCCATGTTCTGATTCATGTGATCACAGGGGACACTTCTTGCAGGTCAGACTTTGGTGGGGTCATCTGGATTTTAGTAGGATGAAGTTGCAGTACTGGTAAACCCGAGTGCTGTTGGCGTTTGCAGGCAGAGATAGAAAAGGGTCACCAGAAACCGGGAAAGGCCATCCCTGTTTGAAGGTCGGGCTTGCAAGTCTTGGTTTGCTGGTGAGCGCCAAAGCAGTATGCAGAAAACGATGTCCCGCATAGCCCTTCCCGTGCTAGCCGCATCTGTTTGGAAAACATAGCAGGTGTGTTTTCTAACAGCATTTAGGATGCCTGGACCAATATTTTCTTCCTCGCAACGTACGGATCAGGTCTTTCTTCCAATCCCCCTTCTTCAACATTCTATAACCAGTTTCTGCAGTTTCCTGTCCTGTGTTGCTAGTGGGCATTTGGTCAGATGCTTCACTTTGACTGTCTCCACCAGTAACGCTGGATAGAGCATTTTTTTAGAGCAGGGCTCTTTTTCTGGGGTGCATGCCACAATTTTTTTAAACTGATTTCTTTTTTTCTTTTTCTCATGTGGAATCTTGTACTTTGGAATACTCCTCCTCTGACCTAGACCATGCTGTAGACATGTAGTGTATCCAAATTCCCAGTAAGCTAACTTCTAGTTCGATATTTACCAGTCGTCTCCGGTTCAACAGGTCCAAAATGGAGCCTTCTATTCACCTCTTTCAAAGGGGTCAGTGCCTGGTGTGTTTGTCCCCCCACCCCACCCCAAGCCTTAAATAGTGTCACTTGCTCCCTGCTATGCAGCCCAGGCTCCTAGCTTCCCCTAACCTCTTACACATGATAGTTATTTCCAAGTCCATTTTCACCCCCCTCACAAGTCCTTCTGTAGTTCTTGCGGTTCTTAATAGGGTTTCTCTCTAGCCTTGGATTTGCCCTGGAACTCACTCTGTAGACCAGGCTGGTCTCGAGCTCACAGAGATCCGCCTGCCTCTGCCTTCCAAGTGCTGGGACTAAAGCCTGCACCACCACTGCCCTGCTTCCTTGTGGTTCTTGATGACTTTTGCACCTGATTCTATTCAGTGGTTCTCAGTGAACTGTTCCCTCCCCTCCCCGCAACTAGGCAATATCTGTTTCAATCTCCAAAGTGCGATTCAGACATAGCTTCTCCACATAATTCCATTGATTAAAAGAAAAAATCAAAGTTGATATCATTTAAGAGGGAAATAAAAGGTCATAACTCCGGCACGACTTTACAGTACTAAGACATAATGGAGTCGTCAGATGCCTACATTACCATGAATCAGTGTGAGCTTAGAAGAAAGGAATTGGAGGGACGTGTATGGATATTAGAGTAAAAACAATGATACAAGTCATTTGCAGATGTCAGCTCTCTCTGTTCATGGTAAGAACGAAATACCTCATTGAAATAAAGATACAGCACAAAAGAACAGACAATGAAGAGATATATTCTTACAGACGAGCTGTAGGTCATACATGAATGTCTGATGAGACATTCAGAACTCGAATAGGGCGCAGAATAATTTCTTATTGTGAGAAACCACCTAATGTATCAAAAGATAGGTAGTTGGCTCTCACTCGCTAGCTAAATCCCAGTAGCGCCCTCCCCCGCCCGCAGTCATGACAACCATAGACCCTACTAGACCCGTTCATTTTTTTAAAGGTAGATCTTTTTATAACATCTTTTGCCATCTTGAGGTGATTTATAGGTAATACAATCTACACATGAGCTTATTAAAACTTAATTTAGCGCCCTACCTGTGTTATAATGGAGATGAAACTTAAAGATGGGAACTTTGTAATGAACATACACTTCAGTGTGTGTGTAAGGGCTCAGGCATGACTATGCTCTACGCTTTGAAAGAGCCGTTAACTCTATGAGTAGGTTTGGACGTAGGAGTCCAGCAGGGGCAACTTCTTGAAATGGGTGAAGTACAGGAAAGTGAGAAATAGAAGGGATGGGTAACACAAACCAGACAGCATTAGGGCACATCGAAGCAGACCACGCCCCTTATCTGTCTATGGTGAAGGGAAGGGCGGGATCACTTTAATTTAATGATAATAAGACAGGACAGATTACAGTTTGTCTCAGAGAAGACAAGTGTTGTGTCTCTCAGACAAACTGTAGGTCCTGCATAAATGTCCGACAGGACATTAGACAGTCGCAAAGGTGCAGAAGAGTTTGTGCGTGGGACTGACCTAAACCACACACAGCAGGACGCTTGTTCTGCCTCAAGCTGCGTCTACTCAGTGCCGGTAATAACCTTCAGATAGAAAGCCGACCGCCATCACTCTCGGCACGCTACCGAGAGAACCACTGGACCTTGTTAGTGGCCGCGCTCCTGGATTCATTCAGCCGTTACTTCTATTTTGTTTTACTATAGCGTAAGCCAGATCCTTGCTTCAAAATCCCCCGGTTTTTAAACCACTTTGTGCCTTCGTTACGTCTATCTGTATCAGCCTTGTTTGCGCAATAAAAAGAAAAAAGTAACTTGTTCCATTTGCCTTCATTTGCTCTGTTTACAGCTATCTCAAAACAAAACAAGAAAACCCCAACTATAGACACCAGGCTGGAAGGCAAGGTAGACACGGTGACAGATAGCTAAGGCCACAGGTGATTGGCACAGCTGTGGACTACAAACTTTGGGACAGAGAGGGAAGTGTTGGCAACCACAAACGTTCTTTTCCTTCTCTGACCCCAAGGGACTAGGTTGAGACATGAAGGTGCATATATTTATAAGCAGAATTATCCTGTTGGCCAATCCTCAAAAGATGGTCTTGAAACCTGGACATGGTAGCAAATACCTTAGGAGAGGCAGGTGAATCTGTGAGTTGTAGGCCATCCTGATTGGTCTACATTATTGTGAGTTCTAGGCCAGCCAGGGCTATATAGTATGACCCTGTCTTCAAAGCAAAGCCATTGCCTGGTGCCTGGGGGGTGAAGAGTCTATACTATACAAATCATTGGGTTCAATTCGCCAGCACTACATAAGATACTTGCCTGTAATCTCAGCACTTGGGAGATGAAGTTCAAGGCCAGTCCGGAAGAAATGAGTCTCTTTCTACTTGTTATTTTGGTTTTAGAGGTGGGTGTCATTTTCTACTTATCCTTTTTCCCATTACAAACCTGCAATGGAGAGAAGACGAGAGCAATGTGCAGGGTAGAGCACATTTGACAAAGGGAGGCCAGAGCTTCCGTGAATTTTATGCCTGTCAGCAAGGCATAAAACCCTCATCGTTGTGAAAGCATCCATACCTGAACACAAAAATGCTATCAAACCAAACATAAGCAGATAGTCGAGGGGCTTGATTATAAAAATAGTATCGTATGCTCTAGCGTGTGCATAGGCACCAGAGGGCATTCTGGGTAAGTTGGTGCTCTCTTCCATCACGCAGATCTCCAGTCTTGTCAGCGAGTGCCTTTGCCCTCTGAGGCATCTTTCTCTTTCAGTTGTATCTTAGGTGGCTTCTCTCAGAGGCAAACAGATAAGGATTGACTGAGAGCAGTTCTTTAATAGGAACCCCCCCCCAAACACTCAGTTCACGTTTTAGGCTGGGCTCCCTGGTAAGATTACATGTGCCAGGCAAGGGGAGAAGAAGACTCGGGGAAAGGAAGGTACTATAGGGCTATCGTCCTGGGCTCCATTTCCATTAAGGAACCTTAGGGAGACCACTGAATATCTATTTCCAAGTCATTCCATAGAGGAATAATAAGCTACGGTATTTGTCCACTGTTAGAGAGGAAAATCCTCTTAGGTTTAGTGAGTGCATATGTATATTGCTACCAATTTGACGATAGGAAAAGTTTATTTATATGTATATGAATGCACAAAAGAAATAACTCCTTCAGCAGTATAGATAAAGACATATAAATGTAGCCGAACAGACAGGAGAGCTGGGCATGCTGACACATGCCTGTTATTCTAGGGTTTGGGAGGCAGAGAGGCTGCATGAGACAAATAAGACTTGAGTAAAATGGCTCCCGGGAGAACAGGTGAATTTTAGGGGAACAAAATGGAGATTAAAAAAAAATTGTGCGGCCGGGTGGTGGTATGCCTTTAATTCCAGCACTTGGGAGGCAGAGGCAGGTGAGTTCTGTGAGTTCGAGGCCAGCCTGGTCTATAGAGTGAGTTCCAGGATAGGTTTTAAAGCTACATAGAGAAACCTTGTCTCGACAAACAAACAAAAAACAAGTTTGTTATTCTTGTTTGTGCAGGTATGTCCTCTCCTCATTGTCTTTTTTTTTTGAAACTTTTATTTGCCTGCACACCACATGCATGCCTGCTGTCCTCAGAGGTCAGAAGATGTTCTGAGCTGCCATGTGGGTGCTCAGAATCAAACCAGGTTCCCTGCGATCTTAAGGCACTAAGCCATCTTCCCAACTCTTCCATTTTGTTTTTGAAGACAGTCTCACACTATAGCCCAGGACAGCCTTGAACTAAACATTCCTGTGGCCTCAGCCTTCCAAGGGTTAGGGCTACAGTTGTGAGCCACCCTTCCAGGGGTCTCTTTTTTTTTTCTTTATTTCTATAAACAACCCCAGAGAGGAGGGTCATGCAGTGTCTCTTTCAGAAGCCCGTTTTCTGTGAGACGACTGCATCTGTTCATTTTGCATGTCTTTACAATAATCCCTCCGACCAGTCCTCTGGGTGAGAGCAGGAGGCAGCAGCGCATTGGGTATTCCAGCCTTTCTCTATCACGGCCGGCAAGCTCACTCCTTCTGCCGAAGAAGACCTAAGGTAGAGAGTTCAATACAGTTGCTAGTACCAAAGAGACAGGGCCACTGCTGCTTTCTGGTTTTTATCTTTCTCCACCCATTTCTTTAATACCGATCCTCGCCCATCCACGTTTCTCTCAGTAGACACTTTTAGGAGCTGAGGATTGAGACCAAAGAGCACAGAGAAGATCCCTGCTTGCGTGAACTTGAACTCTACCAACAAGTACAGAAAAGAGAGGAAAAAATGTCAGCTGTATGGCTCCATGCAGAGACAGGGAGCCTACTTTATACTGGTTGTCACAATGAGAGATAACCTGGAACTGCTTGACACAGAGACACTCGGGCCGAGGGAATCTGTCTGAAAACTGTTTAGTGGCTTCTTTGCATTTACATGGAATCAATTCTTTCAGGCTGAGAAGCGCCTGGGAAGGTTAGCGGCTCGGCTGACTGAGTCCCTCATCTGCCGTTTTCATCTTTGTATCCTGTCACCTCGTTAGCAGGCGATCAATAAACGTCCCATAGATGAATGGCGCGTTGAGCAAAATGGATAGATATTTAACACATGTACAGGTTTGGACTGGTGCCGCCCAACAGAAGTATACAGCGAGTCAAGTACGGAATTTTCTCTTAGGTAGATTAGGAGGCGGCTCAGCTGTTAAGGAGCTGTTGTCCCAGAGGACAGGGTTTGGTTCTGAGCATTCATGTCAGGTAGCTCACAACTCTTAACTCCAGGGGATCTGTCACCCTCTTCTGGCTTCCATGGGGCACATGGGGTGCGCACACACATTTTAAAAATCTTTAAGAGGAAGAAAATTAAACAGAATCGTCCCAAGACTTTGTTACTGAAATATATCACAAACAGTATTCACTTTTTTCAAATCATGTATTTTATTTATTTAATTTTACCTTAATGGATTTTTTGTGGACTTCACATCACGTATTCCGACCCCACTCATCTCCCTGTCCCCTCACATCCGCCTTCTGCTCTTGCAGCCTCCCCCAAAACAAAACCAAACTTAAAAGAAAAACAAAACAAAACAAAGAGTCAAAACAAAAACAAAAGCAACAGCAAAGAAAAGAAAGAATCTGCGGAAGCTGTAGTGTGGCCCAGTGCACCTTTAGTCCGTTTGTCTTTACTTGTAAGTGTTCAGTGCTATGAGCCATTGGTCTGGTTCAAGGCCTCTGGCTACCGCTACACCACCAGTAAGGGGCTCTCCCTGGGGCTCCTCTCGGATACCCTGCTGTTGACCTGTGTCATGGAGATCCTGCTGTTTTGGGTCTGTAAGTTCGTCCCCTTCACATGCTCCAACAGTTCATAGATTCGGTGGATGGGCCAGCTCAGCCCTGGTTCCGGACCTGGGTTGGTCAGCTCGCTGGCTTGCAATCATCCTTGCCACCGGATGAGCTCTCCAGCACTGCCTAGGCTACCTCACCCAGTGCAGCCTAGAGCAAGGAGCAGGGCCAGTTCTGCTCTCTGCCCTCAGATTTGGGTCCCCCTCACTCATATCTCCAAGGCCTGCTCTACTGTTTTGCCCTGGCAAGGTGTAGGGTCCTCTCTCCTGATGGTTGTAGGGGGCATTCTCCTGCTTTCATGCCCTCAAAGCTGGCTCACCTGCACCCCAACAATAGGGTCAGCTCTACTATGCTGCCCAGACAGGAAGCAGAGGCTGCTTTCTCAGGCTGCAGCCAGTGAGGGTAAGGGCTAGCTCTTCTACTCTTCTGCCTCCAAGGCCGGCTCTCTCACCTGCCACAGGTGGTAATGTGTAAGGCTGGGGAGGGCACTTTTCCCTCATCCATGTCAGCACATGGCAGATGAGGGCAGGCAGGGTCAACTCTCCTGCTCCCATACCATCAGGAATGGCTCACCTGTTCTTCGACCACAGGATCAGCTCTAGTGTACTTCCCAGGAGAGGTACATTGGTGAGGGGTGGGGTCATCTTTCCTGAGTGTGTGTGTGTGTGGGGAGGTGAGCTCTCCCCTTAGGAGTAGGGTCACCTATCCTGCTGCAATATCCAGGGAAGGGCAGGATGAACCATCAGGCCATTGAAGGGCTGGGCTAGCTCAGCACAGCATGGTTCCAATGGCCCCCCTGTGCTAATACGGGCCAGGGACATCACCACAGACCCCAGCTGCAGCAGGACCACTGACCCAGACATGGCCCGGGTGGCAGCACAGGCCCCTAACTAAGATCAGCATGTCGCTGACAATAGCATGACCCTTGGAGCATCAATATGATCCCAGGTGGCTGGCCTGACCCCGGACATATGCAGAGCCCTTGGGGGCAGCTGGAGCCATGGACACCACCCCAGCCCCGGCCCCCATAGGGCCACGGAACCAGACACGGCCCTAGACAGCAGCCTGTACCCGGAAGTCTCTGTGTGCCCCATGTGGCAGCACCCGCCATCCAGGTCAGCATGGCCCCGGGGGTGGCACAGTTCTGAGACACTGACACGGTCTGAGGTAGCCGACCAGACCCTGGTCCTCCACGTGGCTCTTGGTGACAACAGAAACCCTGGATGTCAACTCAGACCTTGGCTACTGTAAGGCCACAGATCCATACACAGCCTTCTGCAGCAGTCCTTGGCTGGATGACACCATGCCTCCAAGTGAGTGTGGCAAGCCACTCAGATCAGGATGTCCCTGGTGACAGCATGGCCCTTGGACCCCCTCATAGTCACTGGCTGTGACTCAGAGACCCCAGGCAATGTGGGCCATGGACGTCAATACAGACCCTAGCTGTGGTAGGACACAGACCTAGTCATGGTCCTAGGGCAGCAGCCTGGGCCTGGATATCATCACCATGGTCCCAGGTGGCAGTGCAGGCCATCTGGACTGGCATGGCCCCCAAACCAGCATGACCCTCAGATACCAACATGGCCCCAGGTGGCAACCTTGATCCCTGACATCAGCACAGTCTTCAATGGTCTCAGGAGCCACAGATATCAACACAGACCCTGGATGAGACAGGCTCATAGACCCAGACATGGCTCTCCTCTGCAGCCATGGTCTGGACAATACCATGACCCCAGTTGACAGCACTGGCCAACTAGATCGGCCTGGCACTGGTAACAGTGCAGCCCTTGAACACCAACAAGGTCACATGTTGTGACCCAGACCCTGGGCCTCCATGCGGGCCCTGGCAACAACATGGGCCAGGAACATCAACACAGACCCTGGCTGCGGCAGAACCACAGACCTAGACATGGTCCTCGGCAGTAGCCCAGGTTGTCACTCTGGCTCCCGGTGGCCAGGCAGGCCACCCAGATTGGTACAGTCCCCAAGGCAGCATGGCCCTTGGACACTGATGTGCCCACCACAGGTCTCTGTACAACTCCCAGTGACACTGGAGCCATAGACATAAACACAGGCCTCTTGTCTGCTTGGGGGCCTCAGATTAATACCTGGCCCTTGGTCATAGCCCAGGCCCGGGCATCTCCCTGGACTTGGGTGGCCAGTTGGCCATTCACATTTGCCTGTTTCTCACCACCCTCACCTCTCCAGATCTGCCTCTCTTCCCAGCCCATGAACCGTTCCACGTCTCCCTCTCTTCCACCTCCCTGCCTTGTACTTTCTCACCACAATGGTGCCCAACTGTCCAGCGTCAGGGCTCACGGTTGGATCTTAGGTGGCGCTTGCTTGAATATTGCCCATCCCAGCCACAAGGGATGGCACAGATCTTTCCCGTGGTCAGGCCTAGAGACCTTGGGCGATACTTGTTAAGATGGTACCTGATTGTGTGGTGCTAGAGGCACCAGAGAGGCTCCTGGTTGATTGTGACCCCTGCAGACCCAGAAATCTTTGGGGTTGGGGCACCATCTGTGTCATCGCCGATTCTACAGTAATCACTTTAAAATAAGAGTCATTAATTTTATTGTTTTATGGGTATGAGTATTTTGTCTGTATATGCATGTGTGTGTGTGTGTGCCTGGTGCCCTTGGAAGTCTGAAAAGGGTATTGTGTCCCCTGGGACACTAACCTCTGTCCTCTGTAAGAGCAACAAGTACTCTTCCTGCTGAGTCAACTCTCCAGCCACGCTTTTGAGTCATATAAAATTGAGATTGTTTTTGAGATAGGGTCTCATGTAGAACAAGGTGTCCTCAAACTAGATATATCGTGGAGGATGACCTTGAACTCCTGATCTTCCAGGGTCAACCTGCCCAGTGCTGAGATCACAGGCAAGATCACCAGACCCAGCTCCGGAATGGAACCCAGTACTTCCTTAATGTTAAACTGACTGCCTACAGAGCTATAGCCCTAGCCCCTAAGCTGAGATTCTTTCTCTCCCATTTTAAATCTAGTGTGTGTTTCACGTCTCACATTTCAAAAGCAACAGGCAGCCACAGGTGGCTAGTGGTTACCTCTTCGGAGAGGTCCTCCACCTACACCAGGCATCTCCTTACTGCCTTACCAGCTTTCAGAAAATATTTAAACTTTATCTATTATGCTTGTGCACAGTGTCAGCATCTATGTATAACGTGTGTGTGTTAGTGCAGATCCGTACATGAGGAGGCCAGAGAATAGCTTTCCGGACTTGATTCTCTCTTTCCGCCACAGGTTCCTGAGACCAAACGCAGGTAGGGGCCTTTTACCCCCTGAGTCGTCACTGCTGCCTCCTTGCTAGGTGTTTTTGAGTCAGGGTGTCATGTAGCCGGGGCTAGCCTCCAACTCCTATGTACCCGACGCTGGTCTTGACCTCTGGTTCTTCCAACCTCCACCTCCCAGGCGCTGGCATTACAGGCCTGTGCCACCGGGCTGGGTCCACCACTTTTCCGGTTTGTAGTCTTTGCAGCCCTCCCGGGTATCTGCATCAGACCCAGGAGCCTGGAAGGCTGGGGCGTCTGAGGCCCAGCCTCGTAAGGCCCGGCCCCCCGACAGCTCACAAGCTCCAGTGGCGGTCGTGGCGGGGAGGAGCCTGCAGGCCCCGGGCTGGCGGGAACGCGCGGCGCGATCTCCGCGGACCATGGCGGACCTCACGGTGTGCGCGTTCCTCACCAAGGTGCTGTGTGCTCACGGCGGCCGAATGTTCCTGCAGGACCTGCGCGGCCACGTGGAGCTGTCGGAGGCGAAGCTGCTGGCGGTGCTGCGGCGCGCAGGCCCCGAGCGCTTCCTGATGCAGGAGGTGGAGCTGCGCGACGGCCCGTGGGACCCGGAGGCCGAGGTGGCGGTGGGCGCGGGCTCGGGGTCCCACGGGCCTGCAGGGTGGTGGCCATGTCCTCCGCCCGCCTCTGCGCCCGCTATCAACGCGGGGAGTGCCAGGCTTGCGACCAGTTGCACTTGTGTCGCCGTCACATGCTGGGCAAGTGCCCCCACCGCGACTGCTGGTGAGGGGTGGAGTCCTCAGTCCCCACTGGGGCGGTGGGTGCGGGCGCCCTCCGGATGCTGCTGGGCTAGCCGCGGGCGGGAGGGGACAAAGGCCTTCGGCGCAGGCTGCTCCTGTGCTTCTCTTTGTCGGGTGTGATATGGAAGGTCCTCTTCACTGAGGTTTATTAGTCACCTCCTCCAAAAATATTTGCTGTCCCTACCTACCCCCAGCATGCTAGGATGCAACACAGCAACAACCAAGTTAAACCCGTTGTTGCGACTTTTGAATTCACTTATGTCAAGAGCCACATTGAGGGACATCTGAGGGCAAAGAATTGGACCACCAGCCCCTTGCCTCTTCTTGGCCTGGGCTTCTGACTGCTCTGAACTCTCTAGGTCTACCTGCGCTCTGTCCCATGATATCCACACACCTATCAACATCCAAGTCATGAAAAACCGTGGACTTTTTGGCCTCAATGAAGGGCAGCTTCGAATTCTGCTTTTGCAGAACGACCCCTGCCTTTTCCCAGAGGTGAGTCCCTGAGAAGCCGCCATCCTAGCCCCAACTGTGGTAACTCTTTCTCTAACTGATCTTTCCATTCCTCCGATGTTTGTTTTGCTTGTTGAGATAGGATCTTACATAGCCCAGACGGCAGTGAACTTTGTTTTTAGCTGATGCTGCTCTTCTGCTAATCCACCTCCCCAGTGCTGAGGTTATAGGCAGTCACCTCCCATCCCCACTTTAGATGGTAATTTTAATTGTTTTGATGCTCTTTGATTTGGTTCCAGACATGTAAAAAGTACCCCTTTAATTGCTGTCATGGTACAATTAACACATTTGTGGGGCTGGAGAGATGACTCAGTGGTTAAGAGCCCTGGCAGCTCTTCCAGAGGATCCCAGTTCAATTCCCAGCACCCACAACTGTCTGTAACTCCAGTTCCAGGGGATCCCAGCCCCTTCACACAGACATACATGCAGACAAAACACATTGCACATGAAATAAAAATAAATAAATAGAAATGAACACGTTTGTTTCTATTTATGTGAAGAATTTGTTAACAAAATAATAGGGCTGGAGAGATGGCTCAGTGGTTAAGAGCATTGCCTGCTCTTCCAAAGGTCCTGAGTTCAATTCCCAGCAACCACATGGTGGCTCACAACCATCTGTAATGAGGTTTGGTGCCCTCTTCTGGCCTGCAGGCATACACGCAGAAAGAATATTGTATACATAATAAATAAGTATTTTAAAAAAATAATCTCAAATGAAAAATTTTGAAGCTACCAATAAAAAGTTTTTAATCTGACATGATCATTCTATCACAGACATTCCTCTCGGGCAGGAATGTTGGACAGACACATAGCTCCAAGATGTCCCCTTCTACAGCCTGAGACATTCCTTGAGGGACCTTGGCTTAGATGAAATCAGATCCCTGGTGTCAATGCAGAAAGGAATTTTAGGGAGAGCTCATTCGAGTAGGGTTTATTAATAAACTTTAAAAATTTGATGTATTTGTTGGGATGGTGGTGGCACGCGCCTTTAATACCAGTACCTTGTAGGCAGAGGCAGGTGGGTTTCTGAGCTCGAGGCCAGCCTGGTCTACAAAGCAAGTTTCAGGACAGCCAGGACTACTCAGAGAAACCCTGTCTTTAATATCTGCCACTGCCTCCACAAAAAAAAAAAGCAAGAAGGCTAAAAGGTAGGTGAGCGTGATGGCGTAAGCCTGTAATTCTCCAGAGGCTGAGGCGGAAGGTGTGAGCGTGGAGGGCCAGCCTGTGCTACATAGCAAGCTCCTGACTTGAGAACAAAGCAAACCGAAAAGCAAACCCAAACCAAGATAAAACAAAGGTAAATCGTGGCAAGGATGTTACGAACTCTCATACATTGTTGGTAGGAATGTAAATTAGCATAAACATTGTACATCCTAGTATGGAGATTCCCTAAAAAGCAAGAGTGGGATAGGCTTGGTGATTTACGCTTGTAATCCTAGCACTCAGCTAAGGCATAGGGATAACCACAGACCTTGTCTCAGAACAAACCAAACCAAAACACAAGGGCCAGAGACAGCTCAGCATCTAAAGTGCTTGCCTAGCATGGGTAAAGTCCCGAGTTCAATCCCCAGCACCACATAAAAACCAGGTCTGGAGCCGCTTCTGATCCTCCTGCCCCTGGCTCCCTAACATGATTGCAGGGATGGGCCAGCATGCAGTGCTGGGGATCAAACCCAGGACTCTAGACAAGCTCTCTACCAACACCCGTGATGGGCA